>NC_141991.1:130038735-132449608 GCF_049901715.1 Pseudonaja textilis
ATGAGTTTGCCTAAAAAATAAAATAAACTGATAATGTTACAGGAAAAAGGTGCTCATACTTAGCTAATGAATTTTGTTTGAGCTCCCTAATTATATTTCTGTCCTTATTTCTTCATGCATTTGATAGGAAAAAGCAAAAAGGGCTATACCAAGGAGCTTACCAATCTGAATCAAAGGAAACCTGTGGGTATGTTTCATTTTAATAGCTGACTGTGTTGAATCTGCTGCTCAACTTGTGCAAATTAGTTTACCTTGTATATGGGCTTCCTCCATGCATGTAATCCATTCCTACAAGGAGATATTTCATGAGGTTCACACAGCGTACTCAGCAGGTTCTGACCAGTTCTGGAGAACCAGTAGCAGAAATTCTGAGTAGTTCAGAGAACCAGCAAATCAGAGAACCAGCAAATACCACCTCTGACTGGCCCCACCCCCATCTATTCTCTGCCTCCTGAGTCCCAGCTGATCGGCTGGGTCTTCTTTTGTTGCCCTGCACAGGAGAACGGAGCTGGAAAGCAGGTTAATGGGATGGGGTGGGAATGGAGATTTTGCAATATCCTTCCCCTGCCACGCCTACCAAACCACACACACCAAGCCACACCCACAGAACCAGTAGTAAAAAAATTTGAATCCTACCACTGGGTTCACCTCATACTTTTAGGACATTCTTACTCAAGCAGCTGTGCTGTTGCTTTCATAATTTGAACCAACAGAGCAAATAGATGCCTCAACTGGAGATTGAAGACAGGAGTTACTGAAATACAGAATAACATTTTATGAGGTCAAATTATTTGTCCACCCAGTCCAGCTTTGTCTGCTTGGAATAGCAGTGAGGTCATTGATATCATCTGCTTAAACACAAATTCTTTTTTAACCACTCAAGATGCCAACAGTTAAATCTATTTTTTCCCATGCAAAGCAAATTTTGTACAATGAAATTATTGCCCCTGTCCTATGTTCTTGCGCACAAGAGGAAAGAGTGAATTATTGGCCCAACAATATCTCATTAGAGATAATAACTGGGTATGAATATGTCAAAAACTACAAACTGTTGGTATAAAAAAAATATTCATCATCCTAGCTTTTTCCTGCAGGTGCAGGGCCTGTTTCTTCAGATCAATGAATGCCATTTCACACAATCAAATGAACCCACTGGGTGTGACTGAATGGTTTTCATGTCTGCATTAATTGTGTCCTGCCAGTTTTGCTTTGATCTCCTATGCGGGCATTTGCCATCAATATTAAAGTGATAAGCAATGAACATGATGCTCTGAGGTGCCACTTATAAAACAAAGTCATGCCACTTTAGCTGTTTTTCCTGCATTTTCTCTGTTATTACTGCTGGACTGTATCATCGCTGTCATGGTCAAGAAAGGAAATAACTGATGACCAATTGGGCATTTGCATCTCCAGGGCATATTAAAGGTTCACCACTGATCTGGATGATGGAGATCCTCGGGCTAATTTTTAGATACTCGGTCTTCTTGATATTGAGGCCCAAACTGAATGTATTTATTTATATTTTTGTCATGTTTTTGTTGTGTATATTGGACGTGGTGGACTTTGAAAGCTGTATGCAATGAAATTTCATTTTAATGTATGCCGATCAGTGTACATTTAAAATGACAATAAAGTTATTCTAAATCTAAGGCTATTGGTTAAGATGGTTGTTCCATATATGAACAAAGCTTTGCTCTTTTTCCCTGGTGGCAACTGTCAGCAGTCCATCAGCAGCATAGAGAAAGGCCCAGGAAGCACTGTGATGCAGGTCTCACACGAAGGTATCCATGACAGGAATGGATAGCAATGGCAATAATGCTGAGCTTTGGTTGCATGCCAGCTGTCATAGGAAAGCGATAGCAATAGCACTTAGACTTATGTACCACTTTACAGTGCTTCATAGCCCTCTCTAAGTGGTTTACAGATATTGCCCCCAACAATTTGGGTCCTCATTTTACCCACCTAGGAAGGATGGGAGGCTGGGTCAACGTTGAGCCTGGTGAGATTTGAACTGCCAAATTGCAGGCAGCCAGCAGTCAGCAGAAGTAGCCTGCAGTACTGCACTCTAACCACTGCGCCACCGAGGCTCATTGGTGAACAGTGATAGAAAGGTCAGGGATGGTAGTTGTTGACTTACAGCCATTCATTTAGTGACTATTTGAAGTTACAACAGCACAGGAAAAAATGACTTACAACCATTGTAGCATCCCCATGGTCATGTGATCAAAATTCAGACACTTGGCAACTGAGATGTATTTACAACAAGTGTAGTATCTGGGGTTGTGTTTTGTAACCTTCTGGCAAGCGTAGTTAATGGGAAGTCAGATTCACCTAACAACCATGTTATTAACTTAACAACTGCAGCGATTCACTTAACATTTCTGACAAGAAAGGTCATAAAATGGGGCTAAACTCACTTATCAACTGTCTCACTTAGCAACAGAATTATTAGGCTCAATTGTGGTTGTAAGTTGAGAACTACCTGTACACAACCCTGATTCACCCCCGTTGGAAATGACAAATGCAGCTAACATATCACCACTGCAAAGGACTTGTGCTGTCATTTTGACATGGAGCACTGAATCAAGCTTGCAAATTTCCTTGGACATCTGTAACAGGGATGGATAACTACGCTCCCTTTATGACCTGTGGATTTCAACTCCCATATGGCTGGCATAGGAATTCTGGGATTTGAAATCCATAATTCACAAAAGGGCCATAAACTGCCTCCATCCCTGATCTATGGTATCTCAGGATGATCCAAGGAGCCTCCCTATTTACAACGTCAAATGCCTTTGTCAAGTCAAAAAAGGCAAGTTCTGGATCTGCCTCCTGGCAAATATCATGTTGACTATATTTCATTCTGGCTGAAAGTCATACCAAGCTTCCAGGTAGTTCCTTTCTGAGAGAACGGCAAGTCTGTTCAGGAGAACGCTGGCAAAACTCTGGCTTGGGATGGACAGTGGTGAGATCTTCCTGCCGTTTGCTTCTCTTGCTTTTATAGAAAGATGCAAACAGGAGATCCCAAAAGTTATCAGGCATCTCTTCTGTAAATCAGATGTCTTCCAGAAAGTCTTGGAACACCTGCAAGGCTGGATCCAGGACTTTGTTGATCCGAGACAAATACTCATAATATAAAAGACACAGATTAACATTTTTAAAAGTAGAAACACATAATCATGGGCCCATCAGTTAGGAGTACTGCTATATATTTTATATGACACAAATAAAAATATTTGATCTTTGCTTACTCGTAGCTTAGTGACAAACTTATCTTCCTGTGTTGTATAAACCACAAATTCTTGTTTTTCCCTCCTGGAACATAATTTGTTTATAATGTATTTTCCTAATATGTTCAAGGCAGAAGAAGCTAGTATCTCTGATTCGTACAACCCTGGAAATTCAATTAAACAGGCAGAAACCAGTGAATACGACTAGGCTTATTTCCCAGTTGAAGCTTAGCTTATCATAATGTATAAACACCAACATAATATTCAATTTCCCATCTTGTCGATGAAACAGGCAAATTTCTTCTCTATTTGCTCTCATTCTTCTTTGTGAACATTCTGAATCTCCAATTTCCTGTTTAAGTGGTACTAGCAGACTTGGGTTAATGATCACTTCTTGAATGCCACTCAGCAGACAGCTAAAAAAGCTGAGATCACATTGACTATTACCAAAGCTGCCATTATCTCGTCCAGTCCCAGCAAACCCACCCGAAAAAAGCCTAGGGCCACCACCAAATCAATCTGCATCAATGGGAAGCCCCTCCTGGAAAGCATAGTTTGGGAAATGCTTATTGTGCCCAGTAAGATTATGGAGACTTCTGCTATTAAAGCCAGAATTTCTGCTTACTCTTTCCCCGCTTTTACACCTTGGAAAGGTTTAAGTACTTCTGTTTTAACCAGGAACTGACCCCATCCTTCATCCTAAAAGCTTTTGCATTCCATTCTCAATTCTGTATTGTGATGGTAGCAGCCCATAAAGAAATATGCAGTTCTATAGCCTCTCCACGAAGTGATCCTTTAGGTATGATTACCCAAAGTAGACTTGGTTGGACAAGTGAAATAAAAGCAGTTCAAAGTATTCATGGGCTTGGTTTGGCACCATTCCAATTTTTATTGAAACCCACTAAATATTGCTAATTTTTTTCAGGACTATCTCACCCTTATTATAGTTAGCAATTCTTTCCAAATATTTTGAATTCAAGGAACTTTCTCTATATAATTAACAAGCTAGATGGGTATTAAATTTGACAGCTATAAATCTTTTGAAAAGCTTTGAAGTGTCTTTTGAATTGTTTTCTGCAATGCAGTCAATCTTGACAGGTCTGACTAGTAATCTATGGGAATTGACAACAATTTTTGCCATTCATCTCTTCTGCTTTTCCTTCAAAAGGAGCATAGTAAGAATTCCTGAACTGATTTTGAAATTTTTTGGTTGAAGACAGTGATCATTAGCAATGGAATAGCATGTTTTTAAAGTAGCTGAATAATAAATAATAAAAATATTTTTCAGGAGTTCAAGGTTTAGAGAATATAGGATGTGTATAGAGAATAAAAAGGACATAAATCAAATCTGTTAATCAATGCTGAAGCAGGAGGGGGGTATCTCCCAAATTATTCACAGCAAGATTATTGATGTCAGGTTTTGTTTAACATCAGATCATACACTGCCTCTTAGGCCATTATAATATATATTATACTATAATATACGACTGGAGTGGGGAGAAAGCGGGCACCGAAAACAGATTGGTAGGATAATTTCAAAGGAGATTGGCCAGCCTCAGACATCGTCAGTTAATAGATGAAACTGCTAAGCAATAACAAGATTTGTCCAAGATATTACCGAACTGTAGATAAAACTAAACTCTTTTAACTGGTTTATTGAAGTATTTCTATGAGCAACCACTAAGTAGGGATCTTTCCTTTTGCATTTTGAAACTCTTCAGAACATAATTCTGAGGTATTCAGTCAATAGTTGCCATGGGCATAACGCTAACCTACAAACAAAAACAGACAGACTCAGCTACTCTGCCTACATGTTTGTGGATAAAAACAAACATGAATCTGAGTGGATGGAAATAAGGAAGTGATGCTTTCCTTCCTGTCTCTTCTACTTCTTGTTTTTTTTTTAGCATTCTCTCCCATTAAAATAAATACAAGATCCATTACTTCAACTTTGGAGCTGGAGTTTAGAGATTAGCAACGTGCTCGAGAATCTAAGTGAAAGTCAAGAGGAGTTTATATTCTAGTAGTGCATCCAAAGATGCACTAGATCTTCTTGCTGCTTTTTAATGCAGTTTTAGATTCTTGGTTTTAGACTAATTATTGGTTGTATCATTTAGAAATTGATGTGTGACATATTCTTTTTAAAAATCTGTGATTTATTCATCAAAAATGTACTTGTATAAACTGAAAGATGGTTTATTAGCACACCAATAAAAACCCCAAGAGGTTTGGCTGCTGTGCAGAAGAGCCCCTAGGCTCTGTCTGGTTTTATATATCAAGATCTGTTGTGCTTCAACCTGAGCAACAAAGCACTTTTCAAGGAATGCTCTGTTGGGTTATATGAACCAGCTTCCCTTTATTTTTCTGCAAATTGAGCAGAAAATGGGGTTTCAGAAGCTTCAAGGAATTAAGTCATTCCCTACTTCCCAACTACACAGTCAGAATCTCTTTCAAGTGGCACACAGATTTGTCCCAATGTAATGGATTGCCACTAAAACAGAAAGCGAAATATGGTTTCCAATGAACCAGTTTGGACTAGCATAGTCCATGGCATGCCAGCAATCAGTCCATGCAAATCACGTCCCCTCAGGTCCATAGAAAAACATTTTTGCATAGAACTGGTCCCTGGTGCCCAAAAAGTTAGGGACCTCTAGTCTAATATATAAGGCACTAAGTTAGAAACTGTGAGTTCTGGTCCTGACTTAGGCATGAAAACTGTCTGGGTGTCTTTAGTCAGTCACTTTCATTCGGCCCAACTTATTTCACTGGGTTGTTGTTGTGGAGTAATAGGAGAAACAAATACCGGTTGGTTTGCCTCCTTGAGTTATTTATAAAAATAATAAAAGTGGGATAAAAATAAATGATGTCTCTCTCCCTATCTGCTATACACTCAATTGAAATATAAAAGGATTAGCTCAATACCCGTGCTTCATTATGAAACTATGTGATCGGGCTTAGTTTTTGGAAAGGAAAATAAGGGGGAAAAATTTTGCCTCTGTCTACCAGCTTCCATCAGTATTCATCTGGCTAGTATCCTGTCAGTGTGTGAAACAGTTGAGGGCTGTTTGGAAACTGAAACATGGAAACTGAAACAGTATTTGTTGTGTGAGCAGGAGGAGACAGCAAGGAGCCTGGGCATGGCTTAGCTCAACTGTTCTGTACAAAAGCTGGTTGCTGCTATGAAAGTAAAACTGAAACGCCTCTCCTCTGCTTGGGTTTTGCATTTGGAACAGATTTCTTTTCAAGTGGGGAGGGGGATTAGAACTCCTTAACTTCATAATAATATACGAAATACTAATGTTCTGATGGTCATTTCGAAAAATCCTTTCTTAGTGAGCACCTAGAAGCCAAGAGGAACATATGTGCCAAATTTCAAGTTTGTAGGCTTCACGGTTCTGGAGATTTTGTGATGATGCGTAAGTGGTATTTCACTTTTATATATATAGATGTCCCCCACCCCACCCTGTACCTCTGATACATGTTAGTGTAATAGACTTCTCTTGCATATATCTATATGTAGTCCTTCATAATACTACTAAACATAGGGCTAAAGATGGGTGTGATGGGTGTAGCTAAAGAGGACTTGGGGACAGGTTAGCTGAAGTCCCTGAAAAAAATGAATAAATGGTTGAAAGAGATTGATGGAACCTAGCTTTTGAGCATGACTCTTTGGAATCATCAAAAGCTTTGAGTTTACTAATCTTGTTATGTCTCCACCTGCATTCTGAGCCAATTGAGGCATGACGAATCTATCAGGCTGGAGGGCTTAAAAGAAACGACAGGAACGCAACCACCTCTGAAAAAGAACTATTCCGTGAAGGCCAGGTAATAACTGAATCCGCACGTTCCTTGCTGCTTTTTCTCTTGCTAATTTTAGCCCTTTATTTTAATCTTCATGTCTCTGCCTTGCATTCCTATCATTGTACTAGCACGATGGAAAAACTTCGGTGCCTGTTTCTGTTTCTTGCACACCCCAAAAGTAAAATTAGGTTTTTTAAAGAAATGATCAAATCTAGCCTTTCAGCCAGTCAGGAATCCAAGGTCTAGTGCTGACCGGAACCTTATTGTAGGCAAGCAGATTATGGAAAAGTAGAACAAATATGATGGTGAGTAAATATATTAGGCTGAGTCTGGGTCTAGTAATTGTTATTGACGACAATTCTTGGACACGTTAATATCTTTAATTAATGTGTCTTTTGACAAGTTCTACTTGACCTTTGTGTCTGCAGCTCATCTTCAGTTCTGGGTTTGTTGCTTGTTCATCAGTGCCACCACAATCATGCCACATGGGCTTTCATCCTTAGGTTCATCTTAATCTAGAAATCTAGTTCGTCCCTCTATTAATCATCCCTTCTTTCTGATAGCTTACATGCTGACCTTTCCTGATAATTTCTCTCTGGAGCTGCGCCACCAAATGACCCACCAGCATCTGTTCCAATGATCACAAATGCATCCACTCGTCCAATCCCTCATAAGTAGACTTAACATCAGATGATGAATGGAGAAGAGGCAATGTCAGTACCTT
The DNA here is from genome assembly GCF_049901715.1 of Pseudonaja textilis. NCBI lineage: Eukaryota > Metazoa > Chordata > Lepidosauria > Squamata > Elapidae > Pseudonaja > Pseudonaja textilis. Next base: position 130,046,491 of record NC_141991.1, read on the forward strand.
GTGCATCAGACTTCATCATCAGACTGATGTTTGCTGAGGACCTTCCAGCAGTAACCTACAGCAAGCACCTGGCTAGGGACAGAAAGGCTTTCTAGAAAGGTGCATACTTTAGATCCAGTAAAGCCATTATTCCAGGTGGGAGGCTTTAAGGATATTTGGCATCATGAATGTCATGTGGAGGGCTGATTCACATCCCCTTCAGTTGTGTTGCACATGTCCTAGATGGAAAGCAACATATGCTGGGTAGGGAAATTGTGTGTTGTCCTTAGAAAAGGAATAGGAAAAGGTCAAATCAAACATCCACGCCAGTGATGGGATTCAAAAAAATTTACTACCGGTTCTGTGGGCATGGCTTGGTGGGTGTGGCATGGCTTGGTGGGCGTGGCTTGGTGGGCCTGGCAGGAGAAGGATACTGTAAAATCCCAATTCCCTCCCCACTCCTGGGGGAAGGATACTGCAAAATCTCCATTCCCTCCCCACCCCACTAACCTGCTTTCCAGCTCCGTTCTCCTGTGCAGGGCAACAAAAGAAGACCCAGCCAATCATCTGGGACTCGGGAAGCAGAGAATAGATGGGGGGCGGGGCCAGTCAGAGGTGCTATTTGCCGGTTCTCCAGATTACTCAAAATTTCCACTACCGGTTCTCCAGAACTGATCAGAACCTGCTGAATAGCACCTCTAATCCACACCAATCTGTTCACATTAAAAAAGGTTTGTTTGGGGGGGTTTTTTGCAAAAGAAGAAAGATGCAAGGAGAAAAGGCAGATAACACCTGCACTTCCATTACTATGTCCATTTCTACTGGTGGCATTACAGCTCAGTCTTGGCAATAATAGATCCAACACAGGTAGTCCTTAATTTACAACAGTTCATTTAGTGACCATTTGAAGTTGCAATAGCACTGAAAAAAGGGACTTATGACCAGTTATCACACTCACGACCGTTGTAGCATCCCCGTGATCATGTGATCAAAATTAAGATGCTTGACGATGGACTCATAATTACGATGGTGGCAATGATCCCCTTTTGTGCACTTCCGACAAGCAACATTAATGGGGAAGTCAGATTAATTTAACATACATATTACTAACCGAACAACTCCAGTGATTCACTCAGCAACGGTGACAAGAAAGGTTGTAAAATGGGGAAAAACTCACTTAACAAGTGTTTCATTTAGCAACAGAAATTTTGGACTTAGTTGTGGTGGTAAGTTGAGGAATGCCTGCACTCCAGGAAGAAGAGAAGGCCATACTCTAACCCAGTGCCTCTCAACAACCTTGGCAACTTTAAGAAAACGGGATCTCTAATCTCAGAATTCTGCTTAGCCTTTCATTGATCTCCCAATGCAGTGGAGTTGCCAAATCCAACCCCTCCCCCCTCTTTCTCCCTCCCTCCCCTCCCTTCTCTCTCTCACATACAGAATGAATACGATTGAAGGGAAAGTTATGGACCACATTCTTCCATTCTGTCTGTTATCCTAGAACTCTCTGTACTCAGCGGGCAACCCCAGAATTTGATAAGGACAGGCTAATATTCTTGAGCTTTCTCCTAACTCCAGTGACCAGTGCTGACTCTGCAAATTCTAATAAGAACCCGAGAAGAAATGGCATGGCATTGTCCAGGGGGCCTGATCTTCTGAGCCAATATGCACTTTTCGAATTGTTAAAGCATGTTATGGGCCTTCATTCAACATAGTTGCCATTGTTGAATGCTATCAGCTACAGAAATGGCCTACATCAAGCAAAGCCCTGGGCTGCAGCCAACCACCATTTGTGGTCTAGATGCCCAATACCCACCGTTTTAGGGACCAGATGTGTTACTAGAAATTCATGTTACATTTAAAGCTTGTGGCATGCTGGCTTTCTATTCCTTCTATATAATCGAAAGAATTTAACAATGTAAAATTAAGGATAGCAGACAGCACTGTGGGAATCAAGGAATGTGTCAGTGGGATCACTCTTCCTTTGTATATATTGTTGGGGGTTCAATGCCTAACTCAAATGGTCACAATCTGTACCCAGTATTCCATACATGTGACAGTAAGGGTTTGGGAATTGTGGGAAAAGATTTAGATACAAGAGGCCAAAGGAAAGGGAATATATATGAGAGGGAGGGAAGGAGAGAGAAACAGAAAGAGAGAGAGAGAGAGAGATGCAATGGGATTATAGGATTATAAAACTGGTTCACAAATAAACTGCTGGCTGGGAATTATGGGAGTTGAAATCTTAAATATTTGGGAGATACCAACCAGTAAAAACTTGCCTTAAATTTACTTCCAGAAGTCTTTCCATTCCCCTCTAATATCTTAAAATGTCATGCAAGTTTGCATGGCAAGGGCACATTCATATTTCACCAGCATTAGATGCTACAACCCAACCTTGATTTGCACACCTAGAAGTCAACCTATTTTGTTTATAAAACACTTTAGGACTGGCAATCAGCTAGGGATTTCTTTAATGGCAAAGGTAATGTCATCACTCTTGTTGTTTCACAGGGCAGTTTATCAAGCAAGATTAAAAAGGTGTTTCAGTCTCTTTTGTGACATATGTACAACCAATACAGAGTATTTACTTTCCGCCTCCACCTAATTTTAAAGGCAGGGAGCGAAGGCTTTCTGAAAATGGAATGGATTCTTTCTCCTTTAATGCTTGACAACACATTAACCAGTTGGACCTTACTTTAGAATCAGTGACATAAATGTGCCTAAATTTAATCATATTTGTTCCTTTACTGTTGATGGTTGCTCTTAAAGGGCAGTATCTATCACTTTGATAGTTCAGAGATCTTTTGAAAGACTTTTCTTGTTTTTCAAAGTATGTTTCTATTTTCTATGTCTTTGCTGATATTGTTGTAATACTACCATTACTTCTACCTGCTCTCTAAAACTATTAAGTTCCTTCCTAGGATTTTTATCATTATTGGCTTTGGCTTCGCTTTTCTTCTTGGAAATTTCCATTGTTTGTTCTGATATCCAGTTTCCTTTCTTCTCCTTGTTCATTTTTGGCAGTCTCTTTTCACATCTGCCCTTTAACAAACCCTTTAAATTCATTGCATAATTCCTCTATTCTCTATTAGTGAGATTCAGAACTTCAAAGCAATTCTCAATGTTCTTCTTCACATCTTTCTAGTCTCCATGTAGTAAAGATCAACATTAGAAGAAGGAAAAGGAAAAGTTGGGGAAGAAAGAGATGACCATGAAATGTATATTATCAGTCCCAATTCTAAAGCTGGTTGTTATTCTTACTGCCATTAGTTTGGTCTTCTTTATGTTCGATTTTAGTCCCATTTTTTTCACAGCACTCCTTGACTTTTATTATTAGATTTTGTAGACCCCATGCAGTTTTGGCTATCAAACCAGTGTCATTAGCATAGTGTAAATTATTGATGCTCCTTCCTCCACGTTTAAAACTATATCTATCTTTACACAATTTATTTGTTTGTTTATATTCTAGTTTTACTATTTTTATAACCAACTCAGAGCGGTGAACATACCTATTACTCTTCCCCCTTCCATTTTCCCAACAACAATAATCACGTGAGGTGGATTGTGCTGAGAAAGAGTGATTGGCCAAAGTCACCCAGCTGTTTTTCATATCTATAGTGGGACTAGAACACACAGTTTCCTGGGAGATTTTTTTTTTTTTGCCTGATGTCTAGTTAACCAAGTGTTTAACTAGACCAAACTGGCTCTCCCCAATGCAGTTCTCCAAAATATACAACATGTGGGTTGAATAAGTAAGGGGCGATTATATGTTTTTGTCTCACTTCTTTCACAATGTAGATCAATCTGTTTTATCATGTTCTGTTTGGACGGTACATAGTTTTCCCACAAGGACAATGAGATATTCTAGAATGCCCCTTTTTTTCCTAAGCACATTCTACAGCTTGATGTGATTGGCACAATCAAAAGACCTTTCTAAATCAGTGAATGACATAGTGAGTTATTTTTGCATCCTTTGGCTTTCTCGATTATCCAGTATGCGTTAGAAATATTGTCTCATCATCCTTGGTCTTCTCTAAGACCAGCTTGAATATCTGCCACCTTCTTTTCTTTGCAGGGCTCTAATCTAACAATAACCCTGAGGATTATTTTGCAAACATACGAAATTAAGGATATTGTGCAATAGTTTGAGCAATCTCCCCCTCCTCCCTCCCTCCCTCTCTCTCTCTCTCAGAATTGGAAAATGGAATGTACACGTACCTCCTCCAATAGGTTGGCCACTGTGTCATCCTTCAGATTTGCTTGTGAGAACCTTGACTGACGAGTCTTCTTTTGCTTGCCATTTTTCAGTAGGTGTTCCATTGGTTCCTGTAGCCTTCCAACGGGATAATGACCAGAGTGCTGATATAACTTCATCTTCTAATATTAGAGGTTATTCTAAGTAGGTAGTACCTTTTGGGGTATCTTGGATATTGATCTTTTACTGAACAGTATTTCAGTACATATTCCTTCCATCTTTCTTTGATCTCTTTCAATCAATTATTCTCAGTCAATTGGCACCCTTTGGCATACCACTCAAGATTAGAACCTCCTGAGGTTTGTCAGCTATTAGCTTTTGAATTAGCCTTGTATTAAAAGAAAGGCAAGACCAGACAATATGATACCTTACAGCCTAGATTTAATTTAACACTAATTATTTTAATGTTTGAAAGCAAAAACATAAGATAACTTTACTTAAATAGGCTGACTTTTTCTTTTTTATTTCTCTGTCTCTCTCTGTATATATGTAAGGGTTTTTTTTAGTTTTGTTGGTTAAATTGTTTTAGCTATTATTTGCATTTGCATTTTTAATCTACTCTTTTTATATTTTTATGGTTTTTGTTTAGATAGTTTAATAAAGTGCGTTTTTTTTCCTTATGTACACACAGCACTTAATATATAACAAAGTTTAAAGTTTATGGTGGTTTTTATATTAGATTCCACACATTATATACTATTATGTAATTCTTTTTAGGAAATGTCAACTGTAACATTTGTAGAATGTAATACAATTATTTAGAAAGAGAGGAAAAAGAACATCAAGATTGAAAATCTGTGACTCCCTCAGTGTCGATGTCTCCTTCCTGAAACATACACTATAGGGGGTCCTTGGTGCTCTCTGAGCTTGCTTATTTTTTTTCAGTCATGTCATTACCCAAACTAGGTAACCTCATCGGTGCTGGACACTGAGCTACAAATATTCTCCTTTATTGTTATGTACGGTATGCATTCATCTCCATCAGGTTCTCTAGCAGCCAAGTATTAAATCATCATTCAGTTTTCACAGAAGCCTGTTATTTTGGCAAAATCGTGATTGAGCGATTCCAGAAAAGGCTACACAGGAAGATGCTTTTGTATCTTTGAAGATGCCCTGGGGAAATGATTGAAATGACAGAGCAATAGTAGCTGAGGAAAAGAGAGAGCTAGCTGCTACAGGAAAAGGTAGTGTGGATAACCTTCATGTAACTTGCTGCACTGCAGCCTCCACCCCATCCCAACCAACCCCATCGCATCCTACCCAGCATAACTCTGAGCTGAGGATGCAGCAAAAGGAGGCGTGTAGTTGCTACTGGTACTGATACTGGTACTGGAGTACATTTATGATGTTGAAAGGAGGCAGGAAATGCTGGATTTTCATTGTTGAGAAGACTAGTCACCCTCTCCCACACTTCAGCTATCTAACTTTAGTGCAGTTTCAGATAAACTGATCACAGAGCCAACCAAATCCCAACTTAATCCTTAATGATGTGAAATGGAATTATCGGTTTCAGTTATTCTCAGACTGATCCAGCATCCTTGTGCTGGGCCACATTGTACATCTGTGTTCTGACATGCACAAGATATTGTTCATTCATTGGGAGTCAACTATTTGACCTACCTTAGGGGGTAATCAAGCCTATTTCACAGCATGACATGAGATAGTTTCCTGGATACCATCCTAATTTTTAGAACAGATGCAAATAATAAGCAGGAGATAAAACAACTGGATAAAAATCATTTTGAGAAGCGAGGACTATTCCTGAGATTCTGCAGATGGCAAACTCAAAAAAAGCTAGATGTAGCATCCAAGCTGAAATTAAAATTTCCATACCAGTTTTAGGCTAACAATTCTGAATACAAAGCAATATTTTTCAAAATTAGACCTTGGGTAGGTAGTTTAAAAACAGCAACAACCAAAAAGACCATCATCCAACCAAAGTTAAAGGCTTTTAAAGGCTGAGGAATTCATTGACATGAAGCATCCATGGTTAAACTACTCCCATTTATCATCATGCTTAAGTTTGGTTTTTCTTATGTTACACTGAATTCTTTTAATTGGGATATTTCTGGCTTTAAGGCAAAATGGGTATTTAATTGGCCTATTCAATGGAATACATCCAGATTGTCCACAACCCTGATTTCCATGAAACATATGATTTTGAGCAAACATAGATAACTCCCAGAAGATCAGTCAATTACATCTTTTCCTAGGGTTGGACATCAACTACAGAAGACTGCTCCACAGGTCCAGGAGCAGCAGCTTTGAAGTATTTGAGAAGTTCCTGGCAGATGGTACACAACATATCCAAGTTTCATCCAATCATGAATGCTCTTTGAAACCAGAGCCCTCCACGCTCCAAATAAGTAGCACTGAATAGGCCAATTAATCATGAAATTTTTTGCCTGACTCCATATTGCCCAATCTTACTATATGCTGCTTTATGGAGACCATATTTAGGGATTGGTGTGCATCCCTAATGTATGTTTCCTCTAAAGGAAATCCAATTAATTCAGGGAAGCCTACTCTCAGACAAACAAATATAAAATTATAAATAAAGACTACCTCTTCATGAAGAGTTATTTCCCAGAATATAATACATAAGGTTTGTGCAAGCCACTTCAAGGATGGTCCATTTTTGAAGTAAAATGATATGCGTGAAATCAACCATTTAAAAAAAATGAGACAACATCTAACTTGACTGCAGTTTATTGAAAATGATCAGCTCCTAAGAAAATGGGAAAGAAAGCCTAAGAAATGAAGATAGGTGCAACATAATCCGCAAAACTGGCCCAAGATTGAATGTTTTCACAGCACAGTCCTCAATTCCTGATTTCCTAACCATGAATTGTTGCTTGTTCAGGATTCTGCAGGACCCTGTCTTTCTGCAAACTCAACTGTTGAGTGGAAATGCGATGGTGGTTTGAGAACATTGGCATTTAACTTATCAGCACAAGTTTGACCTGCCTAACATTGACCTAGACATATACAGTGAAAACAAATGATCTCCTTAATGAAGCAGGGAACTATAGAAAGACTGAAGAGAACCATTGGTCGGAAGAAGACTCCAGGCAGGAAAGCTCTCTTTCATGCACATCACTATTTGGCAGCCATCAACTAGGCCAAATATGTACAGCATACTTAAGGAAGCAAAACCCAGATTCATAGTTGATTCATCTCCCCTTTCTTTCAAGCATTTCTCTCTTGGATGTCCTAAAATGGAATTTGATTACCATTTCATGACTGGTCATCGAAAGCAATAGAAGTAAGATGGACGATGACCTCCTTGGCGGGGACTGGTTGCAGATTTCCTCTGGGAGGTAAATAGAGACCAGATCTTGGGCTTTAGAAGACACCATTTGTTCTTTTTTGAGTTGCCAGAATGGGGTTGAAAGAGTTGCGTTTACACAAGCAGCTAAAAGATGTTCCTTTCCTTTGTGGGGGGCCGGGAGAGATGCCTAATATCTTCCGCTTGATTTGGTGCACGAGCTGGACGTGGTGATTCTTCGGATGACAGTGCCGGAACCACTTCCTGAGCCGTGAGAGAATCCACCTCCTCCACAGACTGAGCCGCCAGCCCCTCCACCACTTATAATGCCACCATAGCCTCCACTTCCATAGCCACAGCTCCCTCCGCCGATGCTACCGACAACACCACTTCCAATGCCGCCACAAATGCCACCTCCCATTCCTCCGCCAATTCCACCTCCAATGCTACCACGCCGCACAGCTGTAAAGAAAATACAGATTTAGTATGCACATCTTCACAACTTTAAAAACTATAAATCTATTCGGGGGAAGACATAAGGTACTTACAGACATGGACTTGAGATCCTGAGCCACAAAGCCTGTTTAAAGCAAAAAAAAAAAAAAACACCAGGTGATTTTTGAACAAAATTCTCCTTCATGAAACAAACAATTGCCCAATAGGTCAAGTGATAGTTCCATATGATATTGTCAGTTTTGTTGTTTGCAAGGTGGATCCCTCCACTCATGAATCCTCATGTCCTATCTGCAAACGAAGCCACAAAAGAAGCACCTTTCGAATCCAGGTAGGGTAGTGGGCAAAACCTGGAGCACCCCCGTGTAATGAAGTACATCAACATTTCCAAAGGCAAGCCAGAACTCCAGAAGTTCCAAATGAAACCTCTTTTCCCCAAATTAGGGAGTTAAATATTGACAAGACAATCTCTTAACTATTCAGATATTTAAATAGACATCATTTATATGATTTATTGGTAGATTTTTAGCCAGATTTAGCTTGTAGATACTTGGCCCATTTAAAACCAGACCCAACTCCTTATAGAGACCAGAAGACAAACCTGCTCTCTTCTCCTTCCAGCAGTTTCCTGTACATGGCAATTTCGATATCCAGAGCAAGCTTGACGTTTAGCAGCTCTTGGTACTCTTTCAGGAGGCGAGCCAATTCTTCCTTGTCTTTCGCCAAGGCGCATTCCAAATCATGCAGTTTTTGCTTCGCATCTCGGAGAGCCAGTTCACCACGTTCCTCGACTTCAGCGATGTCCGACTGCAATTTAGCACACTGCAAGGCAACAGAGATAACAAACAGCTCTAGTTGCCACTGTGAGCATCTTTTTAACTCCTTTTAGATGAAGTGTTTATCATGCTGTGATTCTATTTCATTTGGGAAATTTTCCAGGGGCTTCCACCAATAGTTCTGAGGTTTTTTTCTCTGCACTAAATTGAATTGAATTGACTTGGCATCCTTCAGTCTCAAGAGACCATGGCATCGTGCTATGAAACCGGTAACTGCCACTTCCCGTGTTATTTCAATGCTGTGTGCAAAGCTGGAGTGTCCTGTCCAGAGCATGAGGCCTGGGTAATTTAAAATGGAGGATTAACTGTTACCCAAGCGGCAGATCCCCCCTCTTCACATCACTGAAATAGTCTAATGGAACAGCAGAGCCGATACGGTTAGTTCCAGCTGCGTCACAGGAGTTACCAGAACATGATTGTACACTGTCACGAACTGCTTCCGGGACTCCTGCTCTGGATTTTGCCTTGAGGTTGCACTAAATAAATGCATAAATTTAAACCCACTGTAAATAATTTGATACTTCTGCACTATCTCTTGTGTGGTAGCACTTGGGAGCGAGAGATGTCCAAATCAGAAAAATAATTAATCCATCCATTAATCTGAGTTCCCTGTTTTGTTTGGTTTCACTTTTAAAAAACGATCTGTTAAAACTCACCCTTTTTTTTCAACTATCCAAATGCAAAAGTATTTTAACATAATTACCTCTAATTGTGTTTTAACATAAATGATCTCAAGATAATATCAGTTTCTAGTATTAGTTTCCATGATATCATTCTTTGTTAACTTACATTTCCTGTAGGCTAGTGTAGGCTTTTAATATACTGCATAAATTCCCCAGTGTAAGCTATTTTCCTTTAAGCATCTTATTTCAGAAATATACTTTCTTACACAATTTAGCTTTTTCTTTTTTTAAAAAAAAGCAGACTTTGGATCTAAGAAATGCTTCTGTTCATATTATATGTTACAAAGCAGTCTGCGTAGGTGGCAGAATGCCCTGCATGGAAACACTGTTAGTGATCAAATCAAATCATTTCCTTGGTCCTAGGAATTTGATGATTCATTGTAGATGCTCAGCAATGATAAAGGGCCCAGCACTCTGTCTGAATATTGCAGACTTTTTTTATTCTCATGTTCCAGTCCAGATGCTCAATCCAATTTTTAAAAAGGTATTATTACTTTTTATTTATTTGAATGTATAAGCTGCCAACTCTAATGGATTCCTGATTTCTGTCCAGGCAAGCCCTAAATGTCAGATCCTCTGACACAACTTTTTTTGCTATTGTTCTTTTCTGAAGCACCATCAAACATATAATGGAGTTAGAGAGCTAAATCATTTTACACTCCACTTTTTTTTTCCAGTTATCGTTCCTTTAAAAGATGGAACCCTGTTACTATGATTCCTTCTGCTTTTCAATTTTGAGGTTGTAAACCAGGATGCTTTCTTTCCCTTATTTCTCAAAGTATGGTGGTGATTTACTTATACCACCTCTGAGTTGATAGGAGAGCGGTAAGACACTTCCTTATATCAAGCCAGAAGGCCTTTTCCAGCTATACTGTGGTAGACCGATGTAGACATTTTCTGTGAATGGGCTTATATTTGGGCACAGCCGAAATGTGAACTCTTCTTATTTTGCTTAACAATCTCCCAGTGCACTTCAGCATCAGCATGGAAAAGACATATCTTAGAAGGTTTTTTAAGCCTTTTGTAGCAAGGCTTAACTTGTCTATGAAGATTCTCATTCATCCAGCTCATGATTGTCCCAAGGATGCTTTTTTTTTTCCCCAAAGGAACCTGGAGTTTTCTTGTTTTTCCTTGAACACATTTCACTTCTCATCCAAGAAGCTTCTTCAATTCTGAAGAACTGAAAAAGCTTCGTGGATGACAAGCAAAACGTCTTCAAGCAAAAATAAAGAAAGTCCTTTGAAAAAAAAAGTATCCTTGGGATAAGGCTTGACTCCTTGTTCCTTCCCCAAGCCCAGTCAGTATCTATGGACCTTAACTGAAGCCTCATAATCAAAGGGGATTGTTGTGAAGAGTTTCCTTATCTATATGGTGCATAAAATATGTGTAGCAGAACAGATGCTTTTCAGCTACACACATCAATACTTGAGCATGTATCATGTTCTCCCATGAACCACTGAAGAGCAGTTTAAAATTATTAAGAAGCTAAGAATGAAGAACACGCAGTTGTACCATTGGCTCATCCAGTTCAGAATTGCTGACGGTGACAAATATAGCAGATCTTTATGATTTAAAGATGTGTGAAGATTCTCCAGCCCTACCTGAAGACTCCTAAGACATGATTCCTGCCAAACCAGTCTTCTACCATGAACTACAGCCCTTTCTTGGTACATGGCTTTTCCTTTTCAACCACTGCAAAACAGATTCTATCCCCAAACCAATGTAATTCACATTGCAACACCCATTCAGTTTTGCTATTTAAGCCAATAATGTCACACCTGGACTTACATAAAGGTAATGCAATTCATCTTGTGTACAAGAGAGCTCAGCTATGATGATGCAATGAGATATGTGGTGCTGTTGTTCAGCTCTTACCACATTGAAAGATGGGAGAAGTAGTTTAAAAGGAGTTTGGCAAGTTTCAGTGAAATGTATTAAGCTACTGAGTCAGAGTGCTATCTGCCTGAGAAACAGAAATGTGCTTCAAGATCTTAAATCAAATGATAAAAAAAGCAATTAAAATATATGATTTAAAAAATAAATCATGTGTCCTTAGAATAAGATTCTGCACAAGCTCTCACTAAGAGATTCTTCCCCTTTGTAAAGGTGAATTCAACACTCATACAGTGACCTGGATCTCCCAAGGAGATTGAATTGTAATTCTTCCCTACACATTCCATACCTGCTTCTTGACATGCTCAATTTCTGAACGCAGTCTCTGGATGTTCCTAGTCAACTCCTGAATCTCCTGCCTGGTGTTGCGCAGATTGTCACCATGCCGTCCTGCTGTGTGCTGCAGAGCTTCAAACTGTTGGGCAGAAAAAGTGTAATTATCCATTTTGCTGCATCAGCCCAGTGGATGACAATGGAAGCAGAATAGCTCAGGGATGGCATAGGATGGCCGAACGAACATTTACAATTACATTACAATTTCCAGCAGGCCCAGACAGCATAGTTAATGGTAAGGGATGCTTGAAGTTGTACTTCAGCCACCTCCACAGAGCCATGGCTTTCACACTTCATATTGATTTGACATCCGTTTGATTATCATGGTTCCCAAAAAGGGCTTTGTAAAGCATTGTGAGTACTGACTCCATACCTAAGGTCTTAGGGTTGAGATGCAGAAGCTGCTAAATCATTTTAAGTCACTTTGTAGTTGACTGAATCTGGGCATGGTTGAAGAGTCTATATAAATGATACATCAACATCTGTCCTGGATAATTAAGGACCATTTTGGCTCAGATAACTGCTTTCTGTCACATTGTTCAGAAAATGAAGAGGCTTAAAAACCTAAAAAGTTATTAAAATAGGGTCCCCACAACTCACTATTCATGTTCATTCCTACCCTGTGTGTCAATACTGAGATTGGGCATCTTTAGGACTGATTGGTTGCTCCTTGGTCAGATTTTTAGGCCTCTCACTCCCAGCCTTCCTCAATCTGACCTCTTCAAGATGAGGCAGAACTGCATTTCCCAGAAACACAGCTGAGAACTTACAAGATAAGCATTCTACAACTTTGGAAGGTACCAGGCAGGGAAAAGCTGATTTATCAATATCAGTCATGGTGTTTGTTGCCAAGGCTTTCTTCAGAGAATTATCAATATTGTACTTTGGTGAGGGAACTACAAATTCAGCCTTAGAAGTCTGCAGAGAAGCTGAAGTCCAATTTGCAGGGACCTCATGGAGAAAGAGAACAACCATTTCAATAGTAATCTCAGCAAACGAGTAGAAGCAGAAAGTCCCTAATGCAATGTTCTGTGATTCTGTAGTTTGAATCCTCAGGAGTTCCTGCTTCCTAGAAAAGCATAAGATAAATTAGGGGATTTTATTTCCTTGTCTCAGTGTGATTACTTACCTGGGAGTGATACCAAGACTCAGCCTCAGCTCGGCTACTGCGAGCAATCTCTTCATACTGGCTCCTTACTTCATCGATAATACCTTCCAAATTCAAGTAGGTATTATTATCCATGCTCACTACTACTGAGGTGTCTTGGCCTCCAGTCTGGTACTGAGAGATTTCCTATAAAGAATCCCAAAAGCATGAGTTAGGTTGGCAATCTGCCTCACTTTTCCCCTATTTCACCACTCTTCATCTTAATCTTCATCTGCTTCCCCATTGACTTTGCTTGTCAGAAGGTTGCAAAAGGCGATCACATAATGCCAGGACACTCCATCCATCATAAATATGAGGCAGTTGCCAAGCATCTGAATTTTGACCATGGGACCATGGAGATGCTACAACAGTCATGTGGGAAATGATCATAAATCACTTTTTTTCAGTGGTGTTGTTTAACTTTGAACATCACTGAAGGGTAGTCATCACTAAAGTTGATGACCACTCATAAAAGAGAGCTAGAAGAAGGAATGGTTTTCCTCCATCCTGTGTCTAGGGTCTCCACCTTCGAGGGCCTTGTTTTTAGATGGGTGAAAAAGGAAGATAAAGTCAGCCATCTGACTATTCTAAGAACATTTGCTGTTATAATGTGGACATTTTTTGCTCTTGTAACCGAAATCACTGAAGGCTGTGTCCTGTGAACCAGAGGTGATATTCAGCAGGTTCTGACCAGTTCTGAAGAACTGATAGCAGAAATTTTGAGTAGTTCTGAGAAGCGGTGGTAATCTTCCCCCAGGATTGGGGAGAGAATGGAGATTTTACAGTATCCTTCCCCTGCCACACCCTCCAAGCCATGCCATACCCACCAAGCCATGCCCACAGAACCGGTAGTAAAAAAATTTGAATCCCACCACTGCTGTGAACATGCCCTTTATGAAATAAAATTCTTTCTTGGAAGGAAAGGATCATGGTATACATAAAGACAAATCTGAATTTGGGTTCAGCAGAACCTGAAGACACTCTCTTCCTTTTAATCAGTGAAACTAAACCATTCCTTACCACATCAAAGATTTTTCTCAGGAAGTCAATCTGCTCAGCCAAAGCAACAACTCTTACTTCCAAGTTGCTCTTGGACAAATAGGAACAATCCACATCCTACAAGAATCCAAAAGAATGTCAGTGTAAATCTTCAACAAGTCTCATCCCCAGTTGAACCATATCTGAACTCTTTTTAGCAAGTCTACACAAAGAGCTTTGTATGTTCCTTTTAGGTTGTTTAATTTTAAGTCTTCAGCTCTCTGTTTTTGAAAGACCACATCAGCAACATGTGAAGAAACAATACACTGGAAAATACATATAAGTAGGACAAAATTGCTGCTTCTATTCTTCATTGAGTAATTACAGACAGCAAACTTTTTCAGATCAAATCAGGTATCAGCAAGCTTCAACACATAATACCATCTTTTTGACTAGTCTAAAAGATCCACTGTGAATTACAGGGATAACATGTTTACTATTCAGACATATCAGGAGCTACTGAATTTATAAATAGGTGCATAATCCTTTTTTAACAGTTAAGGAGAGAGGATAATAAGTTTTGATTTCAATGTCAAATTATTACTTTTAGTCAACTCTGAGGAGCAAAATTAGTTAAGTCAACATTTCTAATTCTCTGAATTTGGCAATGCAGTTTACTAATAACAAACGCCATATAAAGATTAGGAAAATGTGAGATGATAGATGATAGAGATTAGATAGATGATAGATAGGTAGGAGGGAGGGAGGGAGGGAAGGAGGGAGAGAGAGAGAGAGAGCGCAAAATATTACACATTCACATTTTTGTATAAACTTGATCAAATAAATCTTAATCTTGACAAATGGAATTTGACAAACAAACATCTAGAGATTTGCTCCTTTCTATTCATGGTTCTGTCTCAATTCAAAATACCTTTTAATATATCAGACTCCCTGAAGATGGAAAACAAATGTATTAAGGAAATTCCTAATTTGATACCATTCTACTTTTCCATATAGAACAAGATTCAGATATGGACTGTAATCCTATAACTATATCATGTAGCCTTTTTGGCAACAGAAAGATAGGCCTACATGTAGATTTTTGACCATGGTGACTTAGTTCTTAAAAATTGGAGAAATCTTAAAGAACGATTCAATTCTGTCCCTGGATTATGCCTTCCATGTTTGTAGCAAACTGCCAGATATTCCTCTCTCACCTTTTTCAGCACAACAAAATCATTCTCAGCCGTTGTGCGTCTGTTGATCTCCTCTTCATACCTAGAAGAAAAAGCAAGTGAGTTCATTGATTTCTTGACCAGGACTTTGAATGCAATCACACATAGACTACAGAAGCCAAGCTAAATACTAAATACAAGAATTCAAGATAAATACAAAGCTATCATAATAAACACAATGAATAGAATGTGAACAAATTCATCAAAGAAGCACTAAGATATTAATTCTCCCACCTTTGTTCATGGGACTTCCTATGCTGATTGTAATGTTATCCCCCTACTTTATATCTATAATGTTGGACTGCAATATTTATGTTCTCCAGGGCTTGGAGCAGCACCTGCAAAGAGCATTCTTTGTGGAAAGGTTTCTCAAGAATTATGTTCAATGGTATTATTGTATAGAGCCTCGATGGCGCAGTGGTTAGAGTGCTGTGCTGCAAGCTACTTCTACTGCAGCCAGTTGCCTGCACTTTGGCAGATCAAACCCCACCAGGCTCAAGGTTGATTCAGCCTTCCATCCATCCAAGATGGGTAAAATGAGGACCCAGATTGTTGGGGGCAATATGCTGACTCTGTAAACCACTTACAGAGGGCTGTAAAGCACTATAAAGCAGTAAATAAGTAAGTGCTATTGCTATTGTGATCTGCTGCTCATCTGTGGGACAGACTATCACTTGACTGCAAGTGCCAACAGCTGAAAGGGACACAGTGGTTTGTTGTTTCTGAAGTTCTCACTTGTTCTTGTAGTCTTCCACGTAATGCTGCATACTTTGGAGTTCTGTGGACAGCTGTGCTTTCTGGCTGCGGATACTTTCAATCTGATTCCTCAAGTTATTTAGGAATTGCTGGAACTGGGCATCCAGATTCATAGTTGGACCAATGCCTTGTGACTGTTGTTGGAGGATTTGCCATTTGGTTTGCAATACCTTGTTTTGTTGCTCCAGAAAGCGAACCTATAAAAGAAATTAGTTGAGGGAATTGCCACCACAACACATTGGGATAACTGTGGAGGAAAATTAACAGCAAAGCTGGACCATTCCAGCTAAATGAACCTTAACTTGAGAGAAAGGAGCAAATTCATTATGTTCCCTTCTCTATTTCGCCTTTCTTTTCTTTGTAAAATTGAAACTCTGATCATCTGGGGAATGAGAAGACGATCTAAAGGACACAAGTATTTTGAGAAGTTCATGAACTTCACTGGACTTCCTTCAGCTGCCAGTGGAAATCAATGAAGGGCTTGTTCTGTATCCTTCAAACTCTATTCTGGGTCAGGCACTTTACAAGAGCCTATGTGGTTACTTGTGCTGAGCAAGAATATTCCAGACAGACTCATCCCAGAAATGCAAACGCTGCCTCTTTTTTAGTAGACTACAAATGATGTACACAAACATTTTCAGTAGCAAGGCATCATTATTTGAAAAGCTTGTGATAGTTTTTCCATGCTTGGCATTTTTAATCCTTGGCATCTCCAGTTAATCCTTGGCATCTCCAGTTCCGGTAAGAGGCTTTGAAGGCCAGCAACTGATTTAGCCCTTACAAAATACCTTTTTAAAAAGTTGTGTGGAAACGTTCAGGCATATATACGGCAATCAGTTACATTTTGTCTTATAAATTCCACACATGCTACTTTTTAAGTGGCAAAGCTTTCTGTTATCCTGAAATCATTTTGAAAATCTATCTGCTAATGAACACCCTAATCACTTTTTCTGGTTTTCTACTACTTCCCAGACATTTGCTTCTATTCAATTCATCCATTTCCCAGAGCCCAACAAACAGCAACGTTTTAAATAGTTACTAGGAATCTTTGTAAGTCTCATGATATCAAAGTTTCTTAGAATATTCTATGTAACTTCCAAATAAAGAGAGTTGGTAAATGAATTCACACCAGGAACTTTAGATGTTACTAGATTGCTGAGCACCAATTGCATCAAGTTTTGTCAGCTGACATGCATTCCATGACACCAATCAAAAACATAGCATTTTCTGTTCTGTTAACCTACCTTATCAATGAAGGAAGCAAACTGATTGTTGAGGACTTTGATCTGCTCCTTCTCTTGATTTTTTACTTGCTGTATTTGGGGGTCAATATCTACCCGGACCGGTCGCAGAAGACTTGGATCCACTTGGACACTGCCAATACCTCCAAGGCCGCCGAATCCTCTACCACCTAACCCACCTCCCATTCCTCCATAACCACCTCCCATTCCTCCATAACCACCCCCTATTCCTCCATAGCCACCTCCTATTCCTCCACAGCTACCTCCTATTCCTCCATAGCCTCCACCATATCCCCCACAGATGCCCCCTCCATAGCCAGGTCCATAGGAAATCCTTGTAACTCCACCATAGTTATGGAGACTCCTGCTACCATACTGGCCTCTCATACCACCACCATATCCCCTGCATGAAGAATAGCTACGCCTGATTCCGCCTCCGGTGCCGCCACCAAAAGCAGAGCATGAGCTGTAACCCCTTCTGCTCCCCTTGGAGCCTTGGCAGATGGTCTGGAAAGACATTCTTGTGTTCTGGTCAAGAGAGCAACAAAGAAAATGAAGAGGACTAGTAGCAGCTGGGACAAAGTTTAAAATAAAGGAGTAGCTGGAGAGTGCTGAGCCCAAAGAAAGCCAAATCCCTCTGGATCCAGAGCTGGAAGCAGCTTCCCTTTTATGTATTCCAGGGAGGTGTTGGACTTGATTTTGCATGGGCGGGAAAGAGGATATCATTATATTGTGTTCGTGGCTTGGTGTGGTTGACAGATCTTCATCTCCAGTTTACCAAACATTGACTCTACCCATTAGCACAGCCCTTCTTACCAATAGAATAAAGGGAAGACGAAGATGAGGAGGAGGAGGAGGACCAGCAATCGTGCAATATATTCAGTGACTAAGATGTCTTAAGCTTGATTATTGTAGCTGATGAGTAGACCTGACACAGAGCAATTGCCTTTATTCTCAATGGCGATGGTATCAGCCTCTCCATCTGCTTTTCAAATTGCAGAGTCCCAGGGCAGGCAGCTGCTGTGCAGACTGTCAAGCAATAGTCTGGCTTTCACAATTCCCAAAGCACGCCCACAATTACAGCCTGAGTATGCCTCGGTGTGGAAAATCGCCCATGGCACCCTAAGAGCAATTTTTCAACTTGTAATTCACAGAGCATCAACATCACCTCAGCAAATCGTTATTTGAAAACACCTTTGCCGGATAGGATAGAGAGAAAGAGAGAGTGCAGTGCTTCTTCAGAAGCAGCCCTTACAGCTTCGTACCAGGAGCATCAAGGATCTAGCTTCAATACAATCCGAATCCTAGGTGGGGGAAACTGGCTTGCGAAAGATGGAGATCAGCTGCTGATAAAGAAGAAATGAGCACATCTGGGTGACATGGAATGGTAGGTGGAAAGCTAAGAGCAATGGAGATCTGCAAGTGCCTACTTTCTTCCACAGAAATAGGCAAAGGGGAATGACAAAGAACTGTCAGGTTATGCAAAAGCAATAAAAGGATATTTTAGAAAGTGACTGCTTGTGACACCAGTTTTCATGCCCTGCTTGCAGTGAAATAGCTAAATCTGTGTTTCCCTCTGCTTCTTTCTTGAGGCAAGCCTTGTGTATAAGTGGGCAAGATGACCTGAGTCAGAAAGTATAAAAGAAGAACCCAGATAGGGAAGTAGTTTAGAAAGTGTGGGCACAGGATGGACAAAGAAGCCTGAAAATGGTACAGACTGTGGTGTGCTGAAGCCATCTTGTGCCAGCTTGCAAGAGTCAATTGTTAAATTTTCGGTAATTTTGCAAGCCAGTTGAGAT
This sequence comes from Pseudonaja textilis, assembly GCF_049901715.1. NCBI lineage: Eukaryota > Metazoa > Chordata > Lepidosauria > Squamata > Elapidae > Pseudonaja > Pseudonaja textilis. The sequence continues at coordinate 130,065,350 of NC_141991.1, forward strand.
CAGAGCTGAGACATGATAGCTAGTGTGTAGTGACGCCATGATGGCAATGGAGTCAGTCATATTGGTGGGGCTTGGAGTCGTTGAAGGAGCTCAACAGTTTATTCCCCATCACCCATCTTCCTAGAGGAAGGAAATGCTTTGAACAGCTCTTCCTCTTTACAATCACTTTGGAAAAGTCCATTGTTAAACATCACTGAGTAGAGATGGGGCTGAAAACCTTTGATCAAAATTGCTATTGACCCACAGGGATTATGTATTTATGCTCACAATAATAACATCAACCTGAAGAAAACTATGATGAAATGTGTGTATTGTTATAATGAAATTAATTCATCAAGAAGATGCTGTCTAAGCTGTACCAGGTTGTTATCATTTACTTGATATTTATACATGCCATATATAATAGCTGGAGCCATATAACAATTTCCTTTTTTTCCCCCGTCTTCCTTTTTCATTAAAAAAAAAACTTATAACTAAAACAGGTGGCCAAATAATATACTGTATTAATATCATCATCATCTCATCAATCCTGTTTTAAAATCCACCTCAATTTAAACCTGCTTTGGTTTAACTACTGTATACACTTGAACATTATTACCCAAGACCAAGTTTGAGCGCTTATTTTAGCACAGTAATTATAACACAACACCAATCATTTTAATATTAAGAGAATTGCCCCTGGAAGTATCTCCTTTACCTGCACAGAAGTACCACTGGCACATCAAAACACTGTGTCTAAAAGTATGAGCTAAAGTCTCCCCTGAGTCAAATATGACTCTTGATATTTCATAAGACACACCCTTCTAGTTTTCTTGGCAACCAGGTGGAAGTGGTTTGCCATTGCTTTCTTCTGTGATGTTTTTCAACTTCCTAATCTAGCTAAGCTTTCAACCGGTGTTACTACTGGTTCGGTGACAATGTTTTGCACACGCATGCGCACTTTGCACGCATGCACTCATGTAAAAAACCTTAGGCTGTGCTGCCTGGACAGATGAAAAGTGCAAAGCAGCTGAGGTTGAAAAAGCAGGAAAGAAAGGACAGGTAAGAGCCTGGGCAGGCAGGTGGGCCAAACAGCAACAAACACAGTTCGGTGTCTACTGCTCTTCAAAGCTACCGGTTCTATAGAGCCAGGCGAAACCCGTAGCATCCCGCCCCTGAAGCTTTGGTATTTCATGGTATCTCAACCAAATATGAAGCGATGAGGGACTGCTTAACTTTTGGAAGGAAGCCAAGGTTGTCTAGGTGCTGCTTGACAAAAGTAGAATAGTATACCAATGGACATATGTTTTTTAAAAGCACAGGGAAATGTAGGTTTTCTTCTCAGTGAAGAAAAGTGGCATTTAAAAAAAACATCTGCCGATAACAACCACTTACTTACAATCCCAATCTTATAACACCCCATGTAATAGTTGCTCTAAAAGCTGACAGAGACTACAGATAGTTCTTGAGTTACGACCACGACTAACACAAATTTATGTTGCTAAGTGAAACATTTGTTAAGTGAGTCAGGCCATGGGAAAGCCAAGAGTTGGTGGGCTGGAGCAGGCAGCCGGCTGCAGGAGGCGCATCTTTGCATGGTGGCATCAGCAGATGGAGGCAGAGGTGCCGGATGGAAGGCAGGTAATCCTAATGCACCTTGTGAGCTGCAGGCAAGCCAAAAGATGCAAAGACAAACTTCCCACAGCTGCCCACCTGTGCTCACTCGCCACCTCCTGTGCTGGCTATGACCATCCCCCTTCACTGGGGCTTATTATTAGGAGCACATTTAATCAGCCTAGGGCTTATTTTCAGGGTAGGTCTTATTTTCAGGTAAATACGGTAGTTAAATGCTGAAAATTAGGTCCATAACCTCAGCAGAATAATAATCCATTAGAATTGGCCATCCAAGTTGGGTACCTACCAGATGGGCCTCCACATCCCATTTCTTCCAAGAAGACCACAACCAAAGTTACTGAAAGCTATTTAAAAGTCAAAGGAAAAAAAGACAGAGTTTACCCAGCCAGTTTACCCAATGCAATTCATTTCATGAGACAACTAGCAACTATTGTTATAGAGTCAGCACTTGTATTGAATTGTTTCGTGGAATTGCACAGCAACTGTCCAAATGAAGTCAGAGACACTGACACAAACTTGTAGTTTTGTATAAATAAATACATTTAACATTTATATTTATAGCAGACAAGATAGTCAGGAACACAGGAACATCATGAGGTAAATCAAATAGCATACAGGGAGCACAGAAGAAAATGGCGGGAAAAGGGGAAATTCTTCCTTTACACCCACAACAATCAATCATAGAGTAGATTGCCTCATTCAGCACTCGCCAACCGATCAACTAACACTGTGTGCTCTGGGCCAACATATACTTTACTGCTCCAGCTGCTAAATTTAATATCTAACTGACTGAAAATGAATTTAACCATTTTAGAAGCTTTTTTTTTTCCAGGTGAGGGAGGAGGAAGACCACTTGTTTTTGTTTGTCTTGTGATTTAGAGTTTTGTGTTCCTAAATCTAGCTGGGTCTGCTGGAGAGTCATAATCTGCAAAGCAAAGGGTGTGTCATCCAATCCAAACATCTTGTTGCTTTTGTATCTGCATTAACATGCATGCACAGTTAAAAGGGGCATGGCTTGAGCCACAAGGTTGTGCCCTCCATCTTGCAAATTTTGCAAAAAGAAACCTTCAGATGCTGGTCCACATTGATTTTGGTGGCTACATGGGTGTTGGAGATCAGGTGCATATTGGTGCATATAAGTCCTTATGAAAATCAGAAGTCCAGACAAAGTTTCTTGCAGAAAAGCTGGTTACTCTTTTTGTCTTTGCTATACTCATGATTTACTTTATGTGGATGTAAATGAATTTATTTTCTTGAAGTTAAGGAATGGATTCAAGATATGAGTTCATTCGATTTTTGAAAAATGTATATATTTTTAAAATGAAATGATGGAGAAATTTGTTTCTATGTCTAGATTTAATAATAAGGAAATCTTACATTGGTGTAATATGGATTTTTCCCCTTATTCCTAGTTTCCTTTTTTCCTCTTCCTTTATGTTCAGTTCATTTCATCACTGCACCATAGTTTTTTTAACTGTACTATCAAATGCACTAATATATTATTTTTGTTTATTAAACCTCACTAATGTTTTAAAGTGATTTGATTGTTGATTAAATTGCCAGTCTTTTAAAATTGAGGGACAAATCAATTCTGTGGTTTTTATTAAAAAGAGGTATGGTTATTATTATTGTTGTTGTTCATTGCACAGTCAGCCACATATTTACACCAGATCTGGTATTTTTAATCTGCCTATTGAGTCCTTCCCAATCACCTGGGATAGGCAAATGTTGTTGTTTGATGGTGTGAAAGATATCGTTGCAAAATAAAAGCTGTTCCAAATAAAGCTGTCCTTTGCAATTGACTGATGGTGAGAATTAATTATTATAATTAATAATACTTACTAATGGTTACTTGTAGGAGATGACCAGGATGAGCCCAAGGGAAGGGTCAAACACTTCATCATCTCAAATCCCTTCACACCCACAAAATTTAAGTCCAGCATACCTTGAATTTCATTGATTCTTATCTACTTCCAACTCTCTTTGACCGTTAGTAGTTCAGTTTCTTGTAGAGGGCTTTAGCATACAATAAACCTATATATACATTTATTTGTTTTATTTTATTTGGTTTGTCAATTTCTTACAAGATAATAGGTATAAATAAAAACATAATTATGAATACATGAATGCATATAAGAAAAATAAAAGAAACAATAAGACAGGGATGGTAGGCACGTTAGTGCACTTATGCACGCCCCTTACAGACCTCTTAAGAAAGGGGTGAGGTCAATAGTAGACAGTCTAAGGTTAAAGTTTTTGGGGTTTGGGGAAGAAACCACAGAGTCGGGTAGAGTATTCCAGACATTGATCACACCATTGCTGAAGTCCTATTTCCTGCAATCAAGTTTGGTGCGGTTAACCTTGAGTTTGTATCTATTGTTTGCTCTTGTATTGTTATGATTGAAGCTGAAGTATTCATTGACAGGTAGGACATTGCAATGTATGATTTTATATACTATACTTAGATCGGACCAAATGCGGTGTAGTTCTGAGTTTTCTAGGTCTAGACTTTCAAGTCTGGTGGCATAAGGTATTCTGCAACGAGTAGAGGAGTGGAGAACTCTTCTTGTGAAATATTTCTGGACTTTCTCAACTGTGTTAATATCAGATACATAATGTGGGTTCCAGACTGATGAGCTGTATTCAAGTATTGGTCTAGAAAATGTTTTGTATGCTCTAGTTAGTAGTGTGATATTACCAGAGAAAAAGCTATGTAGGATTGGGATAACAACTCTTAATGCTTTTTTGGCTATGTAGTTACAGTGGGCTCTAGCACTTTGATCATTAGAGATGAATACTCCAGGGTCCTTGACAGAGTTTGGATCATCAACAAGGTCTTGGCTATTCAGCTTGTATTTTATTTTCTGATTTATTTATTTTTTTGCCAATATGTAAGACAGAGCATTTGTTTGTCGAGATTTGAAGTTGCCATTTGTTTGACCATTCTGATACATAGTTGAGGTCTTTTTGGAGGGTAGTATTATTGTCTGTGGTGTTGAATAGCTTTATATCATCAGCGAAGAGAACACAGTTGCTCTTAATATGATCACAGAGGTCATTTATGTAGAGTATGAAAAGAGTTGGTCCTAGAACACTGCCTTGGGGGACACCACTGTTGACAGGTACAGAATTTGATAGGACGCTCCCAATTTTGACCATTTGTTGTCTGTTTGACAGGAATGCTTCTCTCCAGTTATGCAGGTGTCCAGAGATATCATAAGATTTTAGTTTTAGGAATAGTTTGTTGTGTACCACTGAATCAAAGGCTTTACAGAAGTCTATGTAGATTGCGTCTATTGCTTTGCCCCAGAGGTGGTATTGAACCAGTTCTCACCGATTCTGGAGAACCTGTAGCAGTGATTATGCGTGGGTCATGGAACCGTTAGTAACTTCTGCTGGCCACGCCCCCAAACCGGTTCTCTGGTTGCTAGTCGCTCAGTTGCCCCACCTACCTGATGCTCGCTCATGCTGCTGGGCCGCCCGCCCCAGCTGAGCAGCCCTGATCTGCCTGCCCTGCTCACAGGTAAGCCTGCGAGTCGTGCTAGGCCTTCACCCACTGCGTGGGGCCTTTCCGTGCCTCCCCCCCACCGCTGGGGACTTTTCCGGGCGAGAGGAAGCCAAGATGGGGTGCCGGGCCAGTCCAGAATGTGTGGGGGCAGTGGTGGCAGCAGCGTGGCTATGGGAAGCAGCCCCAGGAGTTCCTGGCCTCCCTTTCAGAGCGCGTCCGCCACCCTCCCAGCCCAGCAGAGCAGGGAAAGCGGAGGAAAAGCTTTTGCGGATTTGGAACAGGGGACAAAGAATTAGCAAGACCAGCTCCACTTTTTGATGCAATGCACCTCAAGCATCCAGTAACATGATCCTGCAGTTGATAGGTGACCATCTCCAAGCAGATAGCATCATCTAGTAACCCAGAGTGTACAGGAGTCTTCTAACTCTTGGTAAGGTGATTTTGGCTCAATTCACAGCATGCCAAACCAACATTCACATTGTTCCCCCACCCTCCCGCTCGCTGCTCATAAGTTCTTTCCAGAAAAGAGGTGTGTGTGTGTGAGATAGAGACAAGGAAGGGAAGAAAGGGATGGAGGGAGGGCAAGAAGGAAAGAGCAAGAAAGGAAGAAAGAGCAAGAAAGAGAGAGAAAGGAATAAAGAGGAAGGGGAAGAAGGAAAGAGAAAGAAAGAAAGAAAGAAAGAAAGAAAGAAAGAAAGAAAGAAAGAAAGAAAGAAAGAAAGAAAGAAAGAAAGAAAGAAAGAAAGAGAGAGGAAGATAGATAAAGAAAGAAAAAATAGGAAAAAAGAGAGAGATAAAACTCTGCTATTCTTTTTAATTGTTCCATTATATATCATGTGTTAATATTTTACACTGTCCCTACACCTAGAGTGATTTTTCTGTCTTTCTTTTGCCCAGGGCTACCACATATTTTTCAGGGTTTACATGCATTCAATGTCAATAGTCCAGAGCATAAAATACACATGTGTTTAACAAGAGTTGAAAGGGACCTTGGAGGTCTTCTAGTCCAACCCCCAGCTCAGGCAAGAAAACTGAGGATGCCAAACTCTGAGTAGAAATCCTGGGAAAGGTGTCAGAATAATACATAGAGGGGACCTTGGGGGGAACCCTATACCATTTCAGAGAAATGGCTGTCCAGTCTTTTCTGAAAAACTTCCAGTGATTGAGCACCCAGAACTTCTGGAGACAGGCAGTTCCACTGGTTAATTGTTCTCACTCTCAGGAAGTTTCTCCTTAGTTTTAGGTTGCTTCTCTCTGTTCAGTTTCCATCCTCTGGTGCTTTGGAAAATACATTGCCTGCCCCGCCCTCTTTCTGGCAGCTCCCTAAAACCTGTTGCCTATCACACTCTTGGGCAAAGCATGTGAGCCATTTCCTCCTTTCAGTGGTCCATGAAAGTACATCTATAGTGTGCAGATAATAAAGTCAAAAAAGGTGAACAACATTTTTACAGAACTATAGATACGTTGAGGCTGGGTGTGACAAGGAATGGCTGGGAGGGGAGGGGCCAGGTGAGGCACCCCTCGATGTTTCTTCCCCAAACCCCAAAAACGTTATCCTTAGACTGTCTACTATTGACGTCACCCCCTTCCTAAGAGGCCTGTAGGGGGCGTGCATAAGCAAACCAACATGCCTACCATCCCTATCCTAATGTTCCTTTTTATTCATATCCATTTCATGAATTCATAATCATGTTTACCTGTTATCTAATACTTGCTTCACTAAATAAAACAAAACAAAACAAAACAAAATCAAATCAAATCAAATCAAATCCTCTGGAATTTGGTTCTCCCTCAGTAGACTTACCAGATATGTCAATTTCACTTAGCAGCAGGAAGGACGATAGTACAGGTAGTGCTTCACTTATGACCACAATTGAGCCTCAAATTTCGGTTGCTAAGTGAGACATTTGTTAAGTGAGCTTTATCCCATTTTACGACTTTCTTGCCACACTTATAAAGTTAATCATTGCAATTATTAAGTTAATGGCATGGTTGTTAAATAAATCTGGCTTCCCCATTTACTTTGCTTGGCAGAAAGTTACAAAAAGGGATCATATGACCCGAGAACATTGCAACTATGAAAAATATAAGTAAGTTGCCAAGTGTCCAAATTTTGGTCACATGACCAAGGGGAGGTTACAATAGTGGTAAGTGTGAAAAATGGTCATAAGTCACTTTTTTCAGTGATGTAACATCAATGGTCACTAAATGAACTGTTGTAAGCACAGGTGGTATTCAGCAGGTTCTGACCAGTTCTGGAGAACCGGTAGCAGAAATTTTGAGTAGTTTGGAATACCAGCTCTGACTGGCCCCGCCCCCATCTATTCTCTACCTCCTGAGTTCCAGCTGATCAGCTGGGTCTTCTTTTGTTGCACTACACAGGAGAACGGAGCTGGAAAGCAGGTTAGTGGGATGGGGCGGGAATGGGGATTTTGCAGTATCCTTCCCCTGGAGTGGGGAAGGAATGGAGATTTTTACAGTATCCTTCCCCTGCGATGCTCACCAAGCCAAGCCATGCCCACAGAACCGGTAGTAAAAAAAATGTGAATCCCACCACTGTTGTAAGCCCAAGACTACCTGTACTATCGACTAATTAAGGTCAGAGAGCAGGGCTGGTTAACTTGCAGTTAGCACTCATTAGGGAAGCTCTATGAAAGGAGAAAAACTGCTCACACTGCTATAAAGAAGAGGGGATTACGCTGTTCTCCAAAGCACCTGAGGGCAGGACAAGAAGCCATGGGTGGAAACTAATCAAGGAGAGAAGCAACTTAGAACTAAGGAGAAATTTCCTGGCATTTAGAACAAGTAATCCTTGGAACAAATTGGCTCCAGAAGTTGTGAATGCTCCAACACTGGAAGTTTTTAAGAAGAGATTGGACAATCATTTGTCTGAAAGGGTCTCCTGCCTAAGCAGGGAGTTAGACTAGGAGACCACCAAGGTTCCTTCCAACTCTGTTATTCTATTATTCATGGACTCCAATTCTACCATGTTGGATTGTCTCCTTCCCACAAACTGTTCCAGTCAGGCAGCTAGCACATGCATGTGTCTGCGTGCACAGGTTATGCACCCTTTTAATGTCGTTGGGAAAAGATAATTCAGATTGAACAGAAGCGAATGTTTGACATGCCAGTTCAGCACCTGTCCATAGCATCTATCTCTGTCTTTAGACTTCCATATGAGCCTGAAAAAAAATATGGGGCTGCTCTATTGAACCACCAAAAAGCACATCTGTGTGCATGTGCTTCATAGGCGTACATTGTTCTTGTCATCTACAAATGTTAATACTGAGTTTCTGACCCATGAAAAATAAAGCTCCAATAGCAAGAACGTCACACCCAAATGCACAGCAAGAACTCAACACAAAAGTATTCTAGGGTTCACCTAGAATCCAAAAATAAAGCAAGCCTAAATTTCCCACACTTATGCATTAAAGGACACTAAAGCTTTTAGGATTAATTCTGATTTGGGATAATTTTTTTTCCCTAGCTTTTGAAATGGGCCTCTAAACTTGTAAAAGCTCTCAGATAAAGGGCTATTTCATCACCATTTTTGCTCACATACCTGTGCACACAGAATTCACTTTTTAATATTTTTCTAATTCTATTTTTGCATTCCTTCCATTTTCTAACAGAGCCATATTTCAGGCAGAATGAATTAACTTGTCATATTCATCTCAAGTACAATCCAACTTTTCCTCCCTCCTCTTCCCCACTGAATCTAAGGAAGCTATTAGATCTGAAGCAAGACACTCTTACTGGAAACAGTAATAATATTTTTTTTAAAGGAACAGCCCATTTCACACAAAAGTGATTGGGCAGAACAAAAATTGTGTCAGCTTATTGTGCTCAATAATAAGCAGGTTTTTTTTTTAAAGTGGAGTTGGCGATCTGGGTTTGTTTATGGTCATCAATGGCTGATGTGGCCATATGGCCACCTTAATTGTTACCTCTTCCATTTCTGCCCATGTGTATGTTGGATTGCTGGAAAACAGATGTGTATTCTCTAGCTTTAGCTTTGTGCTAGAGAAACGTAATTGGAGGAGGGGAGCAGGTCTTGTCCCATTTGATGAATTGGACCATTGTATCCAGAGGCTGCAGAGATACTTCTAATTTAGGATAAAAGAGTTTCTTCACATTGAATTAAAACCAAGCTATTGGTTTGTTGTCAAAAGAGTCTAGACCACAGGTGTCAAACTCAAGGCCCAGGGGCTAGATCCGGTCCCACTGGGTACTTAAATCTGGCCTGAGGGGCCATCCTGGAAACAGCGAAGGATGGACCTGTGGTGCCTCTGCCAGTAAAAACAGAGCTCAGGAGGGTGGCCCTCCCATGTTCCATTTTCACTGGCAAAGGGTTTCAGGAGGCCATCGCAGCCGAAAATGGAGCTCTGGAGGAAGAGCACTCGGCCGCCACAGGCACCCCCAAATTAGTGACATCAAGCTGGCCATGCTCACCCTGATCATGCCCACCCACCCACCCCCGAGGTCAAACACAATCCTGAGGTGGCCCTCATTGAAATAGAGTTTGACACCCCTGGTCTAGACAATTCTATAAAGCAATCAGACAAGCGTTAGGGAAGGAAGCAAGTGCTAAGAGCATTGTTCTCCTCCCTAATGCCTTGAAGGCATTCTCTGTTTCATCTCAGGCCTTCTCTAGTCAAAATTTGCCTGGGTTTTGCAGCGGGTATGTACAGAATTTTGCAATCAAAAGTGTGTCCCGCAAATTAAAACTCTACTTGACTGCAAATCCTTTTCCTAGGCATATAATTGGTCTTTGGTGAGCTTCTGATTTTATCATAGGCCTATTTGGCATTTGGAAACTAAAAAATGGGACAGTGCATATGAGGCCAGTGGTACAATTAGAGTAGAGCAGGAAGAAGAAAAAATAATAGCAAGGACGATTATTAGACCATAGGCTCAGCAAACACAATAGTACAGATATTGGATTTTTTGCTGTTGTTTTCTGGGGGAAACACCTATTGTTTTTCTATTGCACCTATTGTTTTCTGGGGAAGCTAGGTGGTTGAGCCCTTTGTGTAACCCTAAGCCATGTCTCTCCATGATCCAGCCTTAGTTATACTATAGTATGAGACCTTATTCCTTCTCTACACAATTCAGCCCACATCATTGCTCATCAACTTGAAAAGGTGCATTAAAAGTATGTCTGTGCCACTCCCTTAGTATTGGTCTCAGCTTCAGTGTGGATGATCAAGCCCTGATAAGCATGGTGCATCTTAGGTTAAGGATGTTTGCGTATGTGTGCCCTTTCTTACCTTGTATGGGGTTTTAGAGGGAGCAGAATGAGCCCATTGCCCTATTTCCCATTTCAGAGTTTTGCTATCGTATTGCTGCTATTTGTTGGTCTGGTTGATTATTAGATCATCTATGTTGTGGGTACTTGCTGTGATAGGAACATAACTCCAGGTTTGCGAAGCTACTGGATTGAGAGGAATTCCTTGAGGGAAGCAGTATTTCTTTCATTTCTATTTGTGGGTGGTTAAGCACTTACTAATACCAAATTGCAAAATGCAAATGACTATCCTTCATCTAGCCCTCTCAGCAGATATTGAATCAGATGCAGTATTATCTTCTCACTTCAAAGGAAACAAAAACTAGCTACTCACACATTCTCATGCACTTAAATCAACTTGGATCATCCAATGGCAACTTAAGGCATTCTAGTGACACCCCAACACTTCAGCTTTTAGAGAAGAGAAGCTTTATTTTCTGGCAATGTTGTTCAGAGGCCAAATCCTCCCAACCATGCCATAAGCACAGCTGGTTTACCCCACTCCCCTGCCATGGATGAAAAAATAGATCAGACAATGGGTATCCTTGTACCACAAGACATTTGGGATAAAGTGAGAGGAATCCTTAGTATTCAAATGCAGCAACTTTTTGGATTGTGAGAGAGTAGCAGTCATGTTTCTCATTTTGCAGGTGCCATTTTCTGGAGATGAAAGTGCCAAAGAATGAAAAGGGGAATCCTAGGCATGTGATACAGCAAAGGAACTGTCAGCTGATAATGTGATTGTGTAAGAGACATGAAGCATGAGGATCTTCGTTGTGGTTCAGGGTTGAAATGAGGGATCCTTGGAGTTCTCTGATCTTATTTGTATTCTTTCAAATGTTTCATTACCCGAACTAGACAACATCATTGGTGCACTGATAGAACTACCTAGTTTGGATAATGAAACATCTACAAGAAAACAACCAAGCGCAAAGAGCACCCAGGACCCTCCATTATGTTCTTACAACACACTGTTCTTAATGCACAAAGATGCTTTGCATTAATCCCGGATTTAATTTGGAACAGAATGTGGGCAAATTCATATGTAGCCTTTCTATGGGAAGACTTAATCCTTGTACAAGAAATCCCTTGGTTTCTGGGAAGCTGCTTCTCTGAAATTGTTTTCCATCAAAATCTGATCACATTTTTGTCAATTCTGTCAATTTCATATAGGTGTACTTCAGAACATCTGTAGAACAAAGGAAATACAATCCATGGCAGAGGATTGTCAACTTCTGAAATAAACACATGCAGCAACTTTAAATTGGACATCATGAATACTGAATTTTGGCCTCATACCACAAGTTTTACTACTGCGGCTTCAGGGCTGTATGTCTTCTCAGTAGTTCTCAGGGTTTTGTTTCTATTTTCATAGATTATAGAAACTATTAGGTTTAGAATGTGGGAAAGACAAATATAATAAGAGTGAATTGTTGATACCTAACATGATTGCCTAAGATTATATGTATCCTACTTTTAAAGTAATCCTTAAAATCAAGTTCAAAAATAGGAGTTAAAATAATGTAAGATTCTGAACATTTTCAATGCCTAAAATATTATTGAAATGTGAATTGTTATAACAATGTCAGTTACTTTTAAGGACATCTGTACTACAGATGTGCAGTGGTTTTCAGCAAGTTCATTTGCTGTGGATGCACCCGATAGGCTCATGAAAAATGCTAGGAGCTCTGAGGAGTCTACCTCCATTTTGGCTACATTTTCCAAGGTTCCCACTGTATAAGGGCTGAGGTCTCTACTTCTACAGTAGAGTTTTCATGACACAAGGCGAGGGTATCAAAAACAGAACACACTGACAGACTCTTGACTGAGGTTTTATTGAGATGCAGATAGTCATACACCCATAAAAGAGAATCAACTCAAAAACTAAACTGAGCAAAGAAGTTTTCAGTGCCACAAAGAAAGAAAGAAAAGGAAAGAAGGAAGAAGGAAAATGGGGCATAATTCAGACAGTTAAATCTGTGAAGATTCCACATTCTTTTTTCTTAAATGGACATGTTCTCAATAAGTGCTTAATCTTTTTTTCACTGAAATGATAAGGCCCTAATATAGAACTTAACCCTGGCTTTGTGCACTATAATCAAAAACTTTTCCACTCCTGTCTAAACCTGTTCCAGGCCTTCCTCATTTGACTATGGAGAAAAAGACCAAGAAAAATATCCCAGAGTTTTGGAAATAGGGAAATGGTTCTCCCTGTTGGAGCAACACAGAATCTGTACTCTTATCACTCATCAATGTGTGTATTGATCAATATAAGCACACATACTTGACATAAAGTTCTATGAAGTGAAACTATGTTTGTTATTTTAGTTTATGCAAACATAGCCTGAACATGTTTTGCCTTTGTTATTATGACTGATTGGTTTGGATGAATAGTTGGGCATGAAATGTAATAATGAGTCAAGGACAAAGAATGCAAGATCTAGATATATTCTGAGAAAACAGACACAGTGGTTGTAAGAGACAAAGTTCTTTTCTCTGAAAGATGCCAAGGTTGGGTTGGGTATGCTTGGTGAAGGTCATCAGAAGAATGTTTCTTTGATCCAGCACTGGGCTGTCATTGCATCTGTTACTGGTTACTTCCTGCCTGCACTCATGAAGGAGGAAGAGGAGGAGGAGGTAGTAGTTTTTTTCACAATGGCACTTCCACAGCTAGAGGAATATCCTCCTCCAAACCCTCCTCCTACAGAGCCACCACCTATGCTGCATACGCCTCTCCCACTTCCAGAACTGAAGCCACCGAAAGCACCAGATCCTCCTCCAAAGCATGATCCTCCTCCGTAGCTACCACCGATTCCTCCACCAGAAGAATTCATGGAAGAGCCTATCACAGCTGGAAGAAAAAAAGAACCAAGATCATTACAAGTTTCATTAAAGCAAACCTTTCCCAGTGACGGTTACAATGGAAACAACCATGATGTTGAATATGGCTGGAAACAGCAAGGAAATTTGATCTGTCCTTAGACATTCTTTCCCAGGAACTTTTCTCCCATCCCCACTGTTGCACTGTATGGCACTGAATGCTGGGCAGCAACAACAGGGACCAAAAGCTATCTCCATGCCATGGGAATGGGAATGGTCCATTGGAATATAGGGAATCTCCCTTTTTGACCACATACAAATGACACCATCTGGCAGCATTTTGGCGTGGCACCAATTACAGAGAGGCAGCTGACCATGCAAAGTGGCGTTCAATGATCCGAAAAGCGGACCCTGCATATGCGGGAATGTGCTAGGAAGAAGATTGTTTCTCATGTAAAACTTGACATCTATGCATGAAGCTCAGCTGACACTTTTTGTTCTGTTAAAAAAAGGGGGGGGAGGGGAAGCCACAAACTTGTATCTTGATGTCAGATTTAACGTTTTTAAAATTCACACATAGACATAAAGTTATCAAACAGCCATGTTGTAAACATTATGTGTGTAAGGGAGTGAGAGTAAGTGAGAGAGAGATTCAGCACCATGACCATAAACACACATGTGGTGCGCTGTCCAGAGACACCTGTGTGGCAAGATAGATGGCTATATAAACAAACAAAATGTTGTATTTGCGGCAAAGGTCATTACTAGAATCCATGGCCCACAGATGTTGATCACTTAACTATTGCTCCTCTTCATTATTTGTCATGTAGAATGCTATTGGTTGTATTTCATAAATACATGGAGGTCAATTAATTTACCACTCCTGCACTATTGCAAAGTTCTGTAGTTAAATCATTACATTAGCTTTGAATTAGATTCCCCTGCAGACTAGACTTATGATGGGTTTTAGATGAATATGACTATCGTATGATGCTGAACAAAAATCAGCTTTGTGGCCATGCACATGAGAGAAAAAGAGTTTATTCTGGATTTCTCTTTTAATTATGAAAAGTAGATTATGAATAAAAATATAAAACTAGTTTTACTTACAGACGCTCACGGCACTTTGGCACTCTCCAGACATTCTGTGAAGGAGAAGTGGTATTTATAATGTATTAGTAATGGTTATGTTTAATTGGGCAATAAAATGCTTTAAAAATGTAATCAATATGAAGAAATATCTTTAAACTTTGCTAGTACTGTCTTCCATAGAACTACAATGAATGTACTGCAACATCCTTGCTTGATCATTAAGTTTGTACCTTCTAGGAAATAATCCAAGATTATTATTTTAGTCCTTCCAGTTCAGATAAGCATATTTATCTCATGTTACTCTGCCATGACTCTGAGTGGTTGATAAAAATATTAAAGTCATATGGATTGTCTCTCCATGCCACTATGATTAAATAAATCCTTATCTCAGTTGGGACATCTACATTTGTGGTACATATTCCCTGTAGGTCAATGTTTCTCAACCTCAGAAGCTTTCAGATATGTGGACTTTGATTCCCAGAATTCTGGGAGTTGGAATCCAGACATCTTAAAGTTGCTGAGGTTGGAAAAAATAGATTTAGGTTTAGTCTGTTTTTTCAACACAATCATCTTGAAGCATTCAAAAGGCTGCATTCAACCAGATTTTTCATAAGAAGAGGACTCAATAAATCTTTCTCTGGGTCTAAAGTTGCATTGATTTCTGAGTGGCATACTGGATCCACACTCCAAAAGGGAACAAACAGGGCCAGGATAAAAAGGAACATATGCTAGATTTTGTCATAATTTTTTGTCGTTAGCAATAGCAATTGCACTTAGACTTATATTCCGCTTCATAGTGCTTTACAGCAGCACTCTCTGAGTGGTTTAAAAATGTCAACATATTGCCCCCAACAATCTGGGTCCTCATTGTACCAACTTTGGAAGGGTGGAAGGCTGAGTCAACCTTGAGCCAATCAAGATTGAATTCTTGGCTACGGGCAGAGTTAGCCTGCAATAGGGGATTCTAACTATTACTCCTATGTTGTCTCTTGGGGATTTGGAATATTTGGTCCATCTATTACATTTCACCCACCTGCTTTCCTCTCCTTCCAGCAATTTCCTGTAAGTAGCAATTTCAATATCCAGTGCCAACTTAACGTTCATCAGTTCCTGGTACTCCTTCAAGAGACGGGCCATCTCTTCCTTAGACTTCTGCAAAGCTTCCTCTAGATGAGAGAGCTTATCTCTGGCATCCTTGATTGCCAACTCGCCACGCTCCTCAGCTTCTGCAATAGAAGCCTGCAGCTTCTCACACTGAAAGATAAAGGAAACTTGTAAAATAGTGAAGATAGCAAAAGTATCTCTTCCTGGGTCCATTTATTTAGTTGTACCCTGTCTTTATTATTTGTACAAATAACTCAAGGTGGTGAATGTATCTAATACACCTTCCTCCCCTTGTTTTCCCCACAATAACAGTCCCATGAACTGAGTCTCCCAGCTGGCTTTCATGGTTAAGGTGGGATTTGAATCTATGGCCCCCAACTTTCCAGCCTTGTGCCTTAGTTGTCCATCAACTACTAACATAAATACAATTATAACTGTGTCCCTATTCCTCTCTGTCTCTGCTATTTTCTTACAAGCCTGCAGGACACTGGCACCATCAGAAAATATACCATAGTGGTACTCCATAGTCCAAGAGGCTTGTAGGAGAAAACTAATAGCTAAAATAGGAGATGATGCTTCTAAGGGTCTCTTTTACTATTACCCAAAGGACATCAGTGCCTCCCACTGATAACTCAATTATTGAAGTCATCATACACTAGGAAACCTATACTGTTGTTTATGGAAAACAAGAACATTGAGGTTGTATCTTCTTGCTTGACACATTTGTTTAATTTTATATTCTGTTCACGCTGTTGCAATTAAAGCATCAACAACACTAGCTCAAGCTAACCAAATGATGTTTTACACATTAGGAAATTCTAAAGAAATTTCCCCTTTCAAGTTAGTCCTCCAAAAATATTCTGGCCTTACCTGTTTCTTCACATTTTCTATTTCAGCTCGCATCCTCTGAATTGTCCGGTTCAGCTCAGCAATCTCAGTCTTGGTATTTCGTAGATTGTCACCATGTCTCCCAGCTGACACCTGCAGTTCTTCATACTAGCATTCCACACACAAAAAGGGAAGGTTAAGGATCACATCTGAAAACCTTTGGTAGCAAGGCCCAACGAATTAAGGTTTCCCCAAATGCTGTACTATCTTTAGAAAGCTGTCTCCAGAACGGAAGTGATTATAGCAAGTGCACTTTTTCAAACAAGGCTTGTCCACAATACAACTTTCTGAAGTACTGCAGATGGATCATTGGCCAATTTGACCGAAAGACCTTTTGGCATTTTAGTATTTGTCAGCAGAGGGGCATATGCATAGCTTCTACAAATAGGAGTTTGTCTCTGGAAGATGCCTTCAGCCAGATAAACCCATTGACTGACTGAGTAATTATATGTCATCACGTTGATGCCAGCTCTTAGCAACCACTTAGACTTTCCCCAGGAGGATGCTTCAGATCTTTGATAAACCCATGGGCTAATTCAGTATAAGGCAGCCACTCTTTATTGTGTTTCCTACGAGTGCACAATTTAGTGGTCAAAGCACTCCAAGAGAGCTTATACCAGATTTACTATATATCACATACCATATCACATACCTCTCTTAACCACTGAGGATTATTCTATATTTGGAAAAGCCTGAAAGGAACAAACACTTGAAAGCTCACCTTGCCCTGATACCAAGATTCCGCTTCTGCCCGGCTCTTCTGGGCAATGTCCTCATATTGAGCTTTAACCTCAGCAATGATGCTATTCAAGTCCAAGTTCCGGTTGTTGTCCATTTGAAGGACAACGGAGGTATCAGAAACAGTTTGCTGCATCTGGTTCAGTTCCTGCAAAGGGAATCCGGTCAGCTTAATTAATCCAACTTGAACATATCCATTTTCTCCAATTTATTTGTTTCTTTGTTATATCCTGCTTTTAATGTGTCACTTCAAGTTGGTATCCATAATGCTCTTTTCTCCCCACAGTAACAATTTCTGTCATGTGTGTAAGGCTGAGAAGAACCAATTGGCCCAAAGTCATCTAGTTGGCTTCCCTGCATAACATCAAGGCAGAACTCATCACCTCCCAGTTTCTATTCCAGCATCTTAACCACTGCATCAAAGCCATTTTCATGTTTGGACTCTGGAAAGTAGGTGTGTGGTGATTAGATTTTATGATTCTTATACAAGAGAGTCCACGGTGTGCTCTGCAAATTCCAAAACTGGCCACAGTCTCTCAAAACAAGGACTCTATCACGTGCCAAGGTACTTGCATTAGTGATCAGCACATTTACTTACAGCTTCATACAGACACCTCAAGAAGTTGACTTCATCTGTTAGGGAATCCAGTTTTGCCTGCAGTTCCACTTTGTTCATGTAAGCAGCATCTACATCCTAGGAGAAAAAAACAAAACAGAAGATGGTTCAGTCTTCACAACCTGCCTCCAGAAATTGTGGATGCTCCAACACTGGAGCATTTTAAGAAGAGAATGGACAACCATTTGTCTGAAATGGCATAGAGTTTCCTATCTGGGCACCAGGTTGGACTAGAGGGTCCCTTTCAATTCTGTTATTCTGTATTCTGTTCTGCACATCTGATATTGAAGATGATGAAAATGATCTTGATTTAAAGAAGGGCATTATTTCTTCCAAAAATAGCAGTTTCAGAATTGAACCACAACACAGGAACCAGGAATGTTGTTCTATTACATAGCAATTATATTTCTAAGAGCTTGTTGGTAAATGGGAGAATGGTAGCAAAAGACTCCCATTTTCTGTTCTTTCTTTTCTTGCCTTCCTTCAAAGTGCAATTTTCAGTCTATCATGAAACCATCTAGGCCTTTTAACCAAACATCAAAAGCAGCTACAGGTCTCATCAATCTCAGCTAATAGCTTCTTACTCCTCTTCCCTACTTATTACCTGCTGTGGACATTATTCAAATTCCTAGATAGTATAGTTACTCTTGGTCAGTGCTATTTTATATTAATCTCTAAAATAGTGAACCTGTTGCTCAGGAAAATCCCATTCTTTTACAAGCAGCAGCATGGAAGTGGATATTATAGGAAAGTGATATCGTTGGCACAAGAAATCAGGAAACAGGTTTGTTCAAATTACTACAAGTTTATTCCATGCTACCTCTAAACAAAAATATGAACTACTAATGGTCAAGGCAAATTGGCGGTAGACAGGGGTGGGCTGCTCGGGGTTCACAGGGGTTCAGGAGAGTGCCTAGCTAAGATTCTGTACAGTTCAGAGAACACCCAAATCCCACTCCTGGTTGGCCCCGCCCTGCCTGCTCCACCCCTACAGGAGCCCCCTCACAGCCCGTCTTGGATGCAGGTAAGTGCAGGGTGCATGCAGAGGCTCAGGGAGGGTGAAAAATAGGCCTCCCAAAAGTTTTGGAAGGCCAGAAATGGGCCTGTTTCTGGCTTCCAGAGAGCCTCCGGAGCTCAGGGAGGCTGTTTTTGTCCTCCCGGAGGTTCAAAGAAAGCCTCTGGAGCCCGGGGAGGGCAAAAACACCCCCCCCCCATGGTGCAGGAGGCTTACTAGGCCATGCCCACCATGGCCACGCCCACCCAGCAACTGGGCAGAGAACCCGCTGCTAAAAATTTTGAAGCCCTCCTCTGGCAGCAGATAAGAGTCAACGGAATTCTGGAAGGCTGGACTTCAGTCTCTTGTGGGTGCAAAGAGACTCCAAACTGATGAGAAGCTTGATCTCCCTCCCTTGGGCTCAGCCTGGTCATTTCCTACAGATACCATTTTAGAACTTTTTCCCCTCGACTTATAAAGAAGGAGTAGGATTTACTGCAAACATGTTAAAGGCAAGCATAATTTAATGGGAAGGGCACTGAGAGAATATCCTAAAACTTTCAACAAGCTGAGCCAATGGCTACAATCAGTGGCTCTTTAACTTAAACCAATCTTCCTGTTCATCCCTTCATCATTGCAGTTGAAGCACTTACCTTTTTCAAGAGCACAAAATCATTCTCTGCTGCAGTTCGCTTGTTAATCTCTTCTTCATATCTGACAAAGAGAAAGAAAGGTTACATTTCTCCTTCTGAGTGTCTGATACTATGGTCTCCAATGTGTCATCCATTCATCCAAACTTTCCAAACTATTCCAAAAATTCTTTTAAGAATCTTTAAGGTTTCCCTGTCCAGTCATGTCTGACTCTGGGGCACGGTGCTATCTCTGTTTCTTGGCCGAAGGAGCCAGTGTTATCCAAATACATTTTCCATAGTCATGTGGCCAGCATGGCTGTATGCCAAAGGCACATGAACTCTGTTACCTTCCCACTAAAGTGGTACCTATTAATCTAGTCTCATTCACATGCTTTCGAACTGCTAGGTGGACAGGAGCTGGATAAAGAATGGGAGCTCATCCCATTGCACAGAGCTCAAATCTTGAACCCAGGATGTCAGCTTTCAGCTGACAAACTCAGCATCTTTAACCACTGAGCCATTGCACCCCCTTGCAAGAATCTATACTTTGAAGTTAATATTAATAGGGACTCAATAGGTGGATAAAAATACAAAATCCAGTCTAAACATCTGTCGGACTGTGTGATGAACCATAATAATAACCTGATTGACCAAACAATAATTTCATACTTATCCAAGAAATCAAAAACTTTAATTTTTCCATATTTGTGATCCCCTATTTTACTTTTTTTTTTTTTAAGATATGGAAAGTGGAATAGGATTAGCCATGGCTTCTAAAATGTCCTCATGATCAAAATGCTTTAAAATCTTTGTGGCATGCAAATGAAAGAAAATGAGAGATCAGTTTACCTTTAACTATTATGTGAATCATTCCACTTATACAGTTGATATTTCTTTATCAAATTTATTCAGGCTTATGGCCATCTAGATGTTAATATTCCTCCAGCATATGCCGCCTGAAGAATTCTGAGCTCTGAAGTCCACACGTTTCAAAATTGCCAAGGTCGAGAAACACTGTTCTACATGTTGAAGAACATAGGTTTCCCAAGTTTGGGCAATTGTACAGCATTTATAAATGAAGGTAACATCTATGTTTTGAGCAATATGAAGCAAAAGATGCTATACTAAAAAAAATCTGGAATTCAACCCTATTATATTAGTTTACATTATAAGCATGTTAAAGGAGCAAGCCCTCCCCAATCCTATATACATTCCCTAAAAACTGGACAGCGCACAGCAGCCAAGATGAAAAATGTCTCATGAAACAGATTATTGGTAGGATTTGGTGAATGTAGTCCACACTGATTAGATAGATAGATAGATAGATAGATAGATAGATAGATAGATAGATAGATAGATAGATAGATAGATAGAGATAGAGATAGAGATAGAGATAGAGATAGAGATAGAGATAGAGATAGAGATAGAGATAGAGATAGAGATAGAGATAGAATATCAGGAAGGATGAAAGGAAGGAGAGAGTTGAGCTAAGATATGTTTTTCTATTTACATGCATGTATTTCCAATACATGTGGTAGATAATTAAGCAGGTTCATTGAAAATAATGAGGAAAAAATGATTCTCATTTTTAGGGAAATTAATCCTCTTGTAATGAAAACACATGCCCTTAAAATATCATGAGTATATTGTTTCATCTTTTTCATGAGACAGAAGAAGTACTGGACATTTATCTAACGAAGCCCAATTTTCATGAATGTATATGAAAGAATATCAAGAACTATTAATTTGGATTAATCTTCTCTTACTTGTTTTTGAAATCCTCCACAAGATCTTGGAAGTTTTTCAGTTCTGAGTCAAGTCCTCGCCTCTCATTCAGAAGACCATCCAGCTGCCTCCTTAAGTTGTTGATATAAGCCTCAAAGAAGTGGTCCAGATTTTTCTGACCACCGGTGCCTTGGCCCTGTTCTTGCAAGAGTTTCCACTTGGTCTCCAATACTTTATTTTGTTGCTCTAGAAAACGAACCTAAAAAAGAGAATGGAGCAGAGAGCAGAAAAACAAAAATATTCATATTTGAATAGGTTGTATGTAACAGGGACATCTCTGCATTTTAAAGCATTTGATCCTAAGATATTATTTTATCCTTTTACCTTCTACAATGATTCAGAGTGGACTGTTTAGAAATATTCTTCCTACAAATTCTTAGTATTACTGTCAGAATTCAATCCTCTTCATTGTCTTTCTAGTCTAGAACATGGACCTTTTATTGACTAATGGCCTCTAAATCTTGTCGGCTAGTGATTGGCACCCAGGTAGCACTGAGCAGAATTTTAAATCAGATGGATAAATATTGCTCAATCCAATGGAAAGCGTTAGAATTCTGGATGGATTTCTCATCATAGTGAAGACACTCCACCCAGAACAATGTGTTACTTTATTTACTGCTGCTGCAAATACATATTTTGAGCTATTGCCAATATTAAAACAAAGAATAATGAGACTACATTAGTCATAGGTCTTAGGTATGGAATGTGATAGACTTGTCTCATTTTACATCAGTGAAATCTTTGAAGAAATATACTAACTTACTGTACTCCACTACAACAAATCTACCAATATCTGCCTCCAATACCAGCAAATTCTCAACTGCAAAATTTGCATACATCTTCACAGCTGAGCCTCATTCACCTCAATGCAATCCTTGGGGCAGTACTTCTTGAGTAGGCTCTATAGAAGATTCCCACCTACAGCTGGGTAAGATTGAACATTTTATTGCAGATAAGCAATGCCATAACTAATGCAAAAGTACTTTGCATACTTAGAGTTTATAATCTAAGATTCTTTTTTCTTGCCTTTTGAATTAAATAACATGTGGTAAGTCAACTAATGATCTGCAGGACTGTGTGTTACATATCAGTACTATCAGTACCCATCTCAGCAAGTTCTCATATCATTTCTGTTAATGATAAAAATTAATATCAAGACTTATGGACAAAGTAGCTAGAGCATTGGGCACAACAGAGCAATCATCCTACCAAAAGTAATTTAAAATCATGCCACCTGTTGTCGGCAACCATGGCCTTAAAATACTTTCTGCAACAGGAAAAATATGTATTTCTTTTTTTATACTAGTGAGGTTATTCTCTTTTCCTGGAGTTGCCTGTCTGATGATGAGAACAACCACATATCTAAAATAAGTTTTCATACCACTAAACCTCCAAATAAGTCAAACCACAGGAACCAGGAGCACTACGTCTTCCATAGAACACTCACAATGATTGCTAATCCAGATCTACAACAAAAGCATAATCATTGCATCTACTAGCACTAATTTCTGTTCTCTCCTCAAACCATTTTGGATGTTTTATTTTTTGTCTGTATTTTCCCCTACATGGCTCACAGTCGGGGTCACCCCTCATATTTAGAATTGCAGATCTTACTTCCTATTCTTCCATAGAATCCTTGCAGTTGGCTGAGAGATAAGAGTACTGAGATTGCAAATAAAAGTCATTGGAGAGAACAACCATGTGTGCTATCATTACTGTGAATGAACAGTTAATGAACATAGTTAGTGATTTGCAACCTAGGTAAGGGTCACATTTATATCTAGTACACATCCTGTAATTGAAGCCCAATAGACCTACTATCTACTTTTCTGCCCTTTGACATAATGATTACTGGACAACTAAAATTCCTGATTCTTATTGGCCTGTCTTTTCTCTACTGATGTGTTATTGACTGTATGTTAATTCTGACAGCATAAGAAAATAGCATGAAATGCAAAGTAATAGCATATCAATAGCATACATTTCAAGTAGACTGACAGTCAAATTTCTCTCCAGCCTGGTAGTATTATTTTACCTTTAGGCTTAGAGCAATCTTAGGGAATTCCTAGCACTTCACCAAACTACACTTCCCAGAATTCTTTTAGCGAATGAACCAGGACAGTTCCAGATTTAATCGCAGTAGATGTGCCCAGCAAATATATTTTCTTTCTCCTTCATTTCTGTCCTTATTCTTTTACATTTCTAAAAAAAAATCCAAACCTATCTATTATTCCCTCAAGAACCACATTTTATCATTTCTCCCCAAAGTACTGTATACATATTATATAAAACAAGGAGCTGAGATTTAGTGACAACGTAAGTTTGTCAAGCTTTTAAATTCACTCCATATATCTTGAGATTTACTGTTTTTTAAAGCAATTCATAAATTCCATGTACCATAATCTCAAACGATGCTAAAGAAAGTAAAGAAAGGTTTATAGAACAATAAGAAAATTATTTTTGCAAGTATCTCACCTTGTCAATGAAGGAGGCAAACTTGTTGTTAAGGGTCTTGATCTGCTCTCTCTCTTCTACCCTCACTTTCTGGATCTCTGGATCTATCTCCAAATTGAGAGGCTGCAGGAGATGCTGGTTGATAGTCACCTCCCTGATGCCTCCCGGTGGGCAAGCGGCAAAGCCCCCACCAAAGCCACCTCCAGCTCCAAATCCGGCACCAAAACCACCACCAACTCCAAAGCTTCCACCCGCTTGGCCACAACCCCCACCAAAACCTCCACCGAAGCCACTGCCAACTCCACCATAGGAGATTCTCTTGTTGCCCCCTTGATTAAGATTATATAGGCTTCTGCTGCCAAAAGCAGCACCGCCTCCTCCACTACGGACAGAACATCCACGGTTTGTGGAAACGCTGTTGAAGCTCATTCTTTGTCCACCTGAGAAGCAAGCTGAGCTGGAGCTGAATCCCTTGCTCCCTCCTGACACGCTTATCCCACAAGACTGACGAGACATGGTGATTAGGGGATAGCTGGCTGGTGGCAGTGACTTTTTCAAGCAAGGTGTTCCCAGTTCAGAGTACAACTGAGCCCCTGTGACAGCAAGGCAAGAATCCTCCTTTTTATCTGTTCAGCGAGTTGGCTTGGGTGAGAGGGGAGTGGAAAATCTTTTTTTTTTTTTTTATTGTATTCCTGGGCTTAGGTGTGCTTCGAACCCTCCCTCTTGCACGGTGCCAGAAACTGACCTTCCCTGAAACACACCCCGAAGGAACTGACTGTGAACTCTAGACAACCCCAGATTGTGTGCATCACCATTCTGTCAATGGAGGTTAGGTGCTGCTATGACTACTGTCTGTATGGTAGGGCTGGGCTTAACATTCTTTAGCCCTACAGGAAAAATAATGCCTTAAGATACATACTAATCCCTCTCTTTTTCTTAAACCTGATGGCAGATTATTCTTTTCAGCAAGTTCCAGAGGTTTTTTTTTTTTAAAAAAAGTTGTGCTTTTAAAGTTGTGGCAACGTTTCGGCAGAATCTCATCTGCCATCATCAGGCTTCTGTATTTTTGTATTCTGTATTTCGTCTGACAAACACAATACAGAAGCCTGATGATGGCAGATGAGATTCTGCCGAAACGTTGCTACAACTTTAAAAGCACAACTAATAATGATGTGGGAAAATACCCGAACAAAGCTGAATAACATACATGTAAGTACCCGCAAAAACTTAAGAATATATATATGTATATGTAGGTCTAAGTGTGTTCGGGTCTTTTCCCATGTAAGATTAAGAGTATGAATGCTGGCAGGAAGCCGAAAGCACCAGCCTGAGGATGGCAAGTGGGACCTCGCCAAAACGTTGCCAAGATACTCTTAATCTTACATGGGAAAAGACCCAAACACACCTAGACCTACATACCTGTACCCGTGAAAATCTACGAAAATAAATAGATATAGATATAGATATAGATATAGATATAGACATAGACATAGACATAGACATAGATATAGATATAGATATAGATATAGATATAGATATAGATATAGATATAGATATAGACATAGATAATGTCATCAAAGACACCCTGTATATTTATTTATTTGATTTGATTTGTCAATCACTTACAAGATAGTAGGTATAAGTACAAACACAGTTATGAATACATGAAATGGATGATAAAAAGAAACAATAGGACAGGGACGGTAGGCATGTTGGTGCGCTTATGCACGTCCCCTACAGACCTCTTAGGAAAGGAGTGAGGTCAATAGTAGACAGTCTAAGGTTAAAGTTTTTGGGGTTTGGGGAAGAAACCACAAAGTCGGGTAGAGTATTCCAGACATTGACCACTCTGTTGCTGAAGTCGTATTTTCTGCAATCAAGTTTGGTGCGGTTAACCTTGAGTTTGTATCTATTGTTTGCTCTTGTATTGTTATAATTGAAGCTGAAGTATTCATTGACAGGTAGGACATTGCAATGTATGATTTTATATACTATACTTAGATCGGAACGAATGCGGCGTAGTTCTAGGTTTTCTAGGTCTAGAATTTCAAGTCTGGTGGCATAAGATATTCTGCAATGAGTAGAGGAGTGGAGAACTCTTCTTGTGAAATATTTCTGGGCTTTCTCAACTATGTTAATATCAGATACATAATGTGGGTTCCAGACTGATGAGCTGTATTCAAGTATTGGTCTAGCAAATGTTTTGTATGTTCTAGTTAGTAGTATGATATTACCAGAGAAAAAGCTACGTAGGATTAGGTTAACAACTATCTGCTGTCCTTCCAGCAAGGAGCTCAAAATAGCATACCTGATTCCTGATTATCCCAGATTCATCATAATATGCTTTCTAATTACAGAATCATAACATTGAACAATATCTATTCCAACTCCTTATCAAAATGGAAACTTTGTTCCATCAGCCTCTTTGCTCAGTGCTATTGCCGTCACTTGAAAATCTCTGGGAAAAAGTATTTCCATTCAGTATTACTTTTTAAATATAAATTATACGAACTAAAATATATATAAAAATGAACACAAGACCTTATTATTGCTATTATTTCTTTAATACCAAAATACATGGCATTTTGCATAAGTCATGTCCTTATCCCAAGTTGGTTACTATCCAAAATTTAATGCACAGTGAGTTTTATGAAAGATAAATAAGAAAAAGAATAATGCTAAGCCTTTGTGTGAAGAACTTTAGGCTATATGTGTGAGAAAGCAGGGGGGGGATTATCTATAGTGAGGGAAAAGACCCTTCAAATCCAAGGTGGAGGAGGGAGGAACAGTGATCAGGAAATTCTCCTTGATGCTCCCTCTGTCTGATACAACTTCTGTTATAAGCCATTTTCTTCCTTCCTCACCAGCCCTCAAGGGAACCAGAAGACTGAAATCCTCACCCAGCCTGTTTCCCCTCTATCCCCTCATCTATATCATTGATGAAGATATTGAAGAGTACTGGGCTTAAGACAGAGCCTTGGGGTACTCCATTGCATGCTTCCTTCCATGTACAGTAGATGATGTTCCATGGAGGACTACACGCTGAGTGCAGTTGGTCAGCCAAGTTACTACTCCATCTGATGGTGATGCTGTTTAACCCACATTTTTCTACCTTATAAAGTAGCAGGTTGTGGTCTACTTTATCAAATGCCTTACTGAAGTCCAAGTAAATTATATCCACAGCATTTCTCTGGTCCACTAATTTTGTCACTTTGGCAAAGAATGCAATAAGATTTGTCTGGCATGATCTTTTTCGACAAATCTATGTTGGCTTTTGGTTATGACATTATGCTATTCTAGGTGTTCACAAATTTGTTGCTTGATTATCTTTTCCTGAATCTTCCCAGGTATTGATGTCAGGCTAATAGCTTTGTAATTTTCTGGATCCATGTTTTTTTTCCTTTTTTGAAGATGGGAACTACATCAGCTCTTTTCCAGTCCTCTGGTAGTTCCCCAGTGCTTCAGGATTTGGAGTTGGAATACAATTCCAACTACAGTATTTGTGATTTATTTTTAAATCAAATGTATATAGCTTATATGTAACTAAACCATTCAACTTCCAGCCTTGCTCATCCAGGACTCCAGCCAACTCACCCAACCCAAATCTCTTCCCACCCAACTGACCTATCTTTCTTTTCCTTTATTGGCTCTCAGGAGTCAGGTGATTCCCTGTGGGCATCTAAGGCTGATTCATTCTTCAAAGGGCCAGCTGTTCTTTACTCTCCTAGCCTGATAGGCTTGTATCAAGTCAAGTGAAGAACTGCACCCAGACCTTTCGGGTTCAATCCCAGCAGGGTTGACATTCTAGTTGCAGCACAGGATTCACTAAGACACAGTGTGCATTTTTGCCATATTATTATCTATATATACATAGATCCATGGAGAAGTGGCCACCCATCTTCAGCATGGAGATAATCCTGTGGGAATAATTCTTTTTTTCTCTCATAATTACTTAGAATCACATCTCAGCATATCTTTTTGTATTTCCACCTTCCAGTTTTAGTACTTCATCACAGAAAAGTGTGAAGAAACCCCAAGAGCTGCTTTCAAGATGGTCAGATTCTTGTACCTATGAGAAATGTTGAAATATGATTTTTGCAATCAGCACTGCACTCCTCTTAGGAGAGATGAGAGCTTTTAACCTTCTGAATTTTTAACTTTGATTTTTATTTTTACTTGTAAGTTGTACTTGTTCTTAATTCTGTTTTTATTCATGTGTTTATATGGTTTTATTATGATGTTGTAAACTGTCCAGTTACTTAGGTGAGATGGGCAGTATAGAATTTTAATTAATAAATAAGTACAATTTAATAAGACCTTGAAAGGTTTTGTTAATATATTCAAAATGCACAACTGAGTTTCTGCTCTTAAAATATAGTAGCTAAAATACTTAAAAGAAACAACAGAAAAAATTAAAATTAATACTCTATCATAATATTACTAAAAAGGCAAAGAATGGAGAAAAAAACCAATAAACATGAGTGGGGTGCCAACAAAATGGAAGGTTTATTTTAAAAGGAAGTTTTTCAATTGTCAGACCACATGCAGGCGATTCTTGTGTCCCTCGAACTGAACAAGGCTTGCTAACTGTTTTTACATCATATTTGTTTCATTCATACAACACAGAGGAGGAAACGTAAACTGTTTAACTGTTTATGTTTTAAAACCAATTAGGTTTAGTAGTTAAGGCCCCAACAGAGGTGGGTATTCAG
Organism: Pseudonaja textilis; assembly: GCF_049901715.1. Taxonomy (NCBI): domain Eukaryota; kingdom Metazoa; phylum Chordata; class Lepidosauria; order Squamata; family Elapidae; genus Pseudonaja; species Pseudonaja textilis. Next base: position 130,093,594 of record NC_141991.1, read on the forward strand.
CAGGTTCTGACCAGTTCTGGAGAACCGGTAGCAGAAATTTTGAGTAGTCCAGAGAACCGGCAAATGCCACCTCTGACTGGCCCCGCCTTCATCTATTCTCTGCCTCCTGAATCCCAGCTGATTGGCTGGGTCTTTTTTTGTTGCCCTGCACAGGAGAACGGAGCTGGAAAGCAGGTTAGTGGGGTGGAGAGAGAATGGGGATTTTACAGTAACACTCCCCTGGAGTGAGGTGGGAATGGGGATTTTGCAGTATGCTTCCCCTGCCACGCCCACCAAACCACACCCAGAGAGTGAGTAGTAAAAAAAATTGAATCCTATCACTGGGCCACAAGCTGTAAAAGCCAGAGACCATGAGTTCAAGTCCCACCTTAGCCATGAAAGCCAGCTGGGTGGCTTTGGGCTAGTTGCTCTCTCAGCCCAACCCACAGGGTTGTTGTTCTGGGGGAAGGAAGTGGAGAAAGAAGGTGTATTGGATATGTTAGTCCCTTTGCATTATTTGTAGAAATAATAAAGGCAATAAATAAATAAATAAATAAATAAATTGTTTTCCTTTTCCTGACACAGTTTTTGCTAATCTAGGATAATTTATTAACACCTGATGGCACACTATGGGCACATACTGTGCTCTTCTGTCAATAGGTACTTTCTTCCATGGGCATTTTAGCTTGGGCTGCAAGAGAGACCAAATACCTGGCTGATCCAGAAATATTTGCCAATGTAATGGCGGATGGGTAGCCTCCAAACCACTTCTCTAGTGGTGAGATTCAAAAAATGTTACTACCGGCTCTATGGGCGTGGCTTCATGGGCATGGCTTGGTGGGCATGGCATGGGAAGGATACCGTAAAATCTCCATTCCCACCCCACTCCAGGGGAAAGGTACTGTAAATTCCCCATTCCCTCCCCACTCCACTAACCTGCTTTCCAGCTCCAGTCTCCTGGGCAGGGCAACAAAAGAAGACCCAGCCAATCAGCTGGGACTCAGGAGGCAGAGAATAGATGGGAGTGGGGCCAGTCAGAGGTGGTATTTTCCAGTTCTTCGAACTACTCAAAATTTCCACTACCAGTTCTCTAGAACTGGTCAGAACCTGCTGAATACCAACCTCTGCACTTCTCATATTTTATGCAGGTTTCATAAATCTACCCCTACACCCATATCTACAGTATACCAACAGGTTTAATGCTATTTTTAAAAGTCAATAGTCCTGCTTTTTTTTAGGAAGAGTTTTTGCAGTCTTGTGAAATACACAAATGGCATTCTTATTAGACCTTTCTCCAACTTTCTCCTACATCCTTCCTTTGCCTCTATGATTTCTCAGTGAGAAAATTATGGGATGAAGATTTAATGCTCTTTCAAAACACTGCCAGATCTATTTCTAGAATAATCCAAGAAATGCAGTGTCCTTCTGCATCTCTGACTTGTCACTCAGACAGCTTGAAAAGTAGTGTCAAGTTGTTTGGTATTTGTCAAAATCCAAATGTGATTTTTTTTCCAAGCACAATTTTCATGGAGTTCTTTTAGCATGTATTTAGCATGTATTTCCCATCAGCTTACTGAAAAAAGCATGGGATTGCAAGAATTCCACCCAAAAAACAATGTATCTTGAAACAACATCAAAATAGAGATTTCCTTATTTTATTTTTAATTGAACTAGAGAACTGGCATGTTTTTCACTAATAAAAAGATGTTTCCAGCTGGTTGTTTACCAACCAGTCTGAATCTTTATCTGTCCAAGTATGAACCATTACTGGCAACTAAACATAGGCTGCAACCTTCATTTGCCAAAAACATGTTAAGTAGAGCTGCAGGTAATTGTATCTTCCATCAGCAAGTGTCTTTGAGAGGGGGAAAATGCTAGAAAAATCCATCCACTGTGCAACTTACACTACATTAAAACTTTAAGGACAGTCTCAATCACTGTCCTAGTTCACAAAGTGGAAAGGGTTCAGCAAGTGGCACAATATAATTTACGTTCATTTGAAGACTAGAAGACATCATGTTAACAGAGACTCCAACTATATCCAAAGAAAGAAAGTGACATATCTTACTAGGGAACAATTCGGTATCTGACGACTAGATTCCCCAAATGTTGCACATTAATAAATAGAGGGATGACATTTCAAATGCAAAGGTTACCACATGGGATTGTAAAAATAATCTCATGGCATTTGACAATTGTCTGAGAATTTGCCCAAGAATTTCAAATGTTTACCTTATTTCACTGAAATATCACTAACTTTCACTTTTCCCAAGTAACCTTGCTGGACATTTGAAAGCATCTCACTAGATTTTGGAGATTTTAAGTGAAAACTTAAGATTGTCAAAACCTTTTTAATATAAATTTATTAAGAATTTTGATTACATTAGTAAAAACAAATACAAAATAAACTTTGAGAAAAGGAACAGAAAAAACAAAAAAAGTGCAGGAAAGGAGAGAAAAAGAAAGAATACATTATTGAAAAAGAAAATAAATACATAAAGAAGTTACTTCCAATTTTCATTACAAATAGAGCTATATTTAGTAACTCTTCACCCTCTATAAGGCTACAACCAAATAACACTTGGTTGCAGTGTCCTTTCCCTAATCTAGCCAAAACCCCTTTTTTAAAGTGTAGTATAGCTTATATACAGAACTTTCAATACTGTATTTTTTTCAAACTTTCAATAGGGTATCTTTTTCAGACTTGATAGCCGCTGTGCTATGTATGCAATTCAGTAAAGACGGGAAACAGTTGTGTGCTTTAAAATGGAAATTTTGAAAATAAATAAATAAAAACCATTCGTGGGAAACTGAGTTCGCTATTCTTCAATGGCCCAGCCCATATGGCACTGTGAATCCATCCAGTCTGACTCACTCTGAGTGTTTCAATGTAAAATCTCCAGCTGCCCCAAACCAACTTTATTATCCTCCTGATTAATTCTTGCTTGAGCTTCCCAACATTTTTAACCTCACAAAATTTACTCCTTTCCTCTTAACCATATACTTCTTGCTCTATCCCTGATAGCCAGGGGTGGGATTCAAGAATCCCAGCAACCGGTTCACTGCCCAGTTGCTGGGTGGGCATGGCCATGGTCGGTGTGACCTACTGGAACTTCTGGAAGGGCCATTTTTCACCTTCCCCAGAGTCCATAGGCTTCCCTTGAGCCTCTGGGAGGGCAAAAACAGCCTCCCCCAGGTTTTGGAGGCCCTCCGGAAGCTGGAAACAGGCCCCTTTCTGGACTTCAGGAAGGCCTGTTTTGCCCCCTCCCTGAGCCTCGTTGTGGTCCCTGCATTTACCTGCATTAAAAATGGGCTACATGGAGACTCTTGGGGGGGCAGGGTGGTGGGGACGGGGCCAGCCAGTTGGTTCAAATACCGGTTTGGCAAACCAGATGCATATTTAACATCTGGTTCCCCCGAACCAGTCCAACCCAGTAGAATCCCACCCCTGCTGATAGCCCACTTCTTCCATGTTTTCCCAAAATGTGTTGGACTAAAGTTCCCATCACCTTCAATCACTTGAATTGGAGTCCAATGCATTAGACAGTCACAGAAGTTTAATCTAACCACCAGGACACTTGCATAAGACAAGGGTTGTACACACTCATATAATTAGATTGCTTAACCAGGCTTTATATTGACACAATGCATAGCTAGATATCAAAACAAGATGCAGGAAGATAGTAACACTGTTTGATCAAAAGTGATTTTAAGGTGAAAACAGGCACGCCTGAGAAATTCTTATTATCTATGAAGGTAAGGAATAAATTGTGATTTTGATCTTCCATTCAAGATAGTGTTCCTCAAATTTGAATAATTCATTTTTCACTTGAAACACTTGATCAATCTAAACCCTAAACCTTTTGAAAGGCTATCACCTTTTAAAATTCCTTTTATTCAAAGCAAATGGCCAAATTACTTTTTGTTCCTGCTTCTATTGCCAGTGTTTCACTCTACTTTTTTCACTGTGCAGATACATCCACCTTACAATTTCATACCTGCCTCAAAACATCAAACTCTGCCCATTTTCAGAGAAATGTTGAAATATTCACTATTGGAGAAGAATTGCAAGAACGCAGGCAACACTAATCATTACTTAAGCAAATAGAATTTTCTCTCCCTTTTCCATTAAAGAACACTTGCAATGCTAAGCCAGTCAATAGGAGCAGGAGAACTCTCGGGGTTTTCCCTGTTTTTTTTTTTTAATTTCCATTCATTTTCACTTAAAAATAAATTAATTATTACAGCATTGTCATCCATCTCTTTTTTCATTATTTTTCAAAATATCTATTTTTGTTCTGTTCAATTAGTGGTGGGGATTAGTGGGAAAAGTTAAGCTTTTCAAACATATTATATAAAAATACAAAAAAGAAACTTACAAGCTGTCATATTTATAGTATCATCTTCTCAATCTTCCATTTCTGAAGATTCAGTAAACAAGGATATTTACATCTCCATTTTATTGCAAACATAGAACAATATTTTTATCTTTGCTTTCTGGGTTTGGAGTAGGGAAGCCTTGGAGCCAATGTGCAAAACTGGAATATTGAGAGCACTTTCATCAATGGCTATCACTTGTACACTTACTTTGCTGCCAGCATTAAATTAAATGCTGACAGTATTAACTAACGGTGAACAAAAATATCAGATCCTGAGAGTTGAAGAGCCCCTCTGGCAACAACTACTAGCAGATCTCTATGACTGGCCAACAAATCCTGGGGAGGGCAGGCTCCCAGTCTTTACAGACATTCCAAGAGAAATGATCATAGAGTGCTTTCAAAGTTGCTTTCAAGGATGGCTCTTCACAGAGGATTCTAATACAAACAATCACCTGCTTAAGAGGGATGGAGCTGAAATGGGGGTGTGAGAGACTGGGGGTAGGAGGAGATTGTTGTCTGTCCACTTTTAGTATAAGTGAGAAAGAACAATCCTGAAATGGGTGGAAGCTTCTTCAGGCTTCAAGAATTTTGTGTGGGAATGGAACACATGTGAGGGCAAGGCATTGAAAAGAAGGGCTCTGCAGAGAACGTTAAAATTTGCTAGTAATCATACAGAAATGTTAATTACGCATGCACTTGTAGAAAAAGCAGGGATGGTCTTTGAAGCAGCTGCGTGGCCAAACTTTAAGGCTCTGAGGAAACAGGCTTCATACCAAAACTCAGACTTGAAGTGTAGCCCAGTGGCAGTCCTTCAAAATAGCTCAGACAAGAAGCACCATTATACCCGACGAGGTCAAAAAGATTTAAACCAAAAGGCCTAGTTTGACTGGGGGGGTTGGAAATGGCATTTGAATCCTTGCTAAATACTAACTGCAAGACGCTCCCTGAGAGGTCATGGTCTACTCAGTCTTCACGCACAGTCTAATTCATAGTGAGAAGAAAATAAAGAAGTCCATTTCCTGAGCACCTCAGAAGAAAGATATGGCTTCAGATAAGAGGAGTTTCAGTCATCAAGAAGAGGGTTTTTTTTTCTCCTGGGAAATCTATGGGGAGTGGATTTTTTAAGAACAAATGAGGATTTACATTCCCAAAGATATGACAGAGGACTGGCTAGTCACTAACCAGAACATTTACTGGGAATCCATGAGTTTTCAGAAGAAGCTTTGTTTTGATTTTTTTTCTTTTTTCTGTTTTTCTTTGCATTGTTATTTCTTTTAAAATATTTTAACAATTTTTAAAAAAGACTCTGGGAATTGGGTAGCATACACATTTAATAAAATAAATTAACCATGAAATATACCAATTGATTCAATAACATAAGAATTTTATTTCAAAATAAAGTTTTTCTCATTTGTGAATATATTTCTTATTCTTAATAATTTTATTAAAAATTTTATTAAAAATTTGATTACAATAGTAAGCAATAGAAATTTAAAAAAGGAAAAAAGCAGAAATCATGAATAAAAAATATCAGAAAACAAAAGAGAAAAAGAGAATGGGGTGGGGGGAATCCCGAGGTAGTGATTTCCCACGCTCATTACAACAAGTATAGACAGTTTCACTATCTTTTCACCTCCTCTTAATTAACAGGTACAAAACTCTTCATTTGTAACTCAACTTTTAACTTTAGCCAGATCCAATAAGTAATGTCTTCTCCAATCGAGGGATCAGCAAAAAGTCCAAATAGAACTCTAAAATAATAGCATTAATTAATAAATGTAAATCTCATCATTTCATATCTCAACTCTTAACTGTAAGCAAATCCACATTTTTAAGGCATAAATTTAATATGACAATATATCTTTTAAAGAGAGCAAGCTTACAACAATCTCTCATTTTAAGGGAAAAGACAATTAGAAACTAGGGCAATTTAGATGCTGTTATATTAATATCCATAAAGTGACGGTACTATAGGGAAAAATGCTTTACCACAAGTCAACGTATTAATGCACATTTTTCCAGGCCAGATGTTAGCAAGTCCAAAAAGAATCACCCAAAATATTAGGTCTCCTTTTAACTTTGAAAAAGCCACCTTTGCATAATGTAACCTTGCTTCTTGACAGTTTCGGATAATAGTTGCTCCTTTGCCTCAAATTGCTTCAAAACTTTGAAAAACCTATTTTATAAGTACAGCAAGAAGAAATTATTCCAATTACCCTCTGGAATTAACATTCTTATTTTCCTCTTAATTTTTAAAACCTCATTTTTTTTCTGGTACGTCTAGTGACAAATTCTTGTTCACATCCTCAGCTAATTGAGATTTTGTTGTAAATCCTTTTCTATAAAAGCTTCATCTGGGAACAATATATTTTCTTGTATTAAGGATTGAAGGCATTCACTTAACTGTGTTTCCATTGTTCTAATTCTCTTCTACCATCACTTCCTTAAAAATGTATTTTATATTTTGGAGGAAAAACAGTGATGAAAAGTTAACTGAATGAAGAAAAATATAATTTACTCAACTTTTAGGGTGTAGTTGCATATTATTTTTCCGAGCATAACATAAATATCAGTAAATAGTATCTAGGTGTATATAAAATGATTCAGGCATGATATTTATAGAGATTATCTTCTTGTAGAATAAGGCATGTAAAAACATAGAAAGTGCAATGTGTGGGAAATGTACTGTTTATTTTGTCACTGAATGTGTTGACAAGCTACAGTTCTCAGCTTCCATGAATCTGGTAATGGAATACTTTTGCAATATTTTATTATGAAGTAAATGCATTTACAGTATTTATACATTACAATGGCCTTGTTATTCCTTGTGAACTAACTGAAAAAAAATCTAAATGCAAATAATAACAATCAGTCTCCAGGCAGAGAGGATAAACAAACGATGCAACTTAGAATTTTCCTAGTAACTTGTCCTGCCTTTCAGAATAACAGGACAGAGTTATAAGGGACCCTGGAAGTGTTCTAGTCCAACTCCACCTCAGGCCGGAGACTCTATACCATTTCAAACAAATCATTGTCCAATCTCTTCTTAAAAACTTAGTAAAGCTATTCTGCAAAGCACCTGAAGCCAGCACAAGAATCAATGGATGGAAACTGATCAAGGAGAGAAGCAACCTAGAACTAAGGAGAAATTTCCTGACTGTTAGACAAATGGTTGTCCAAACTCTTCTTAAAAACTGCCAGATTTGGAGTATTCACACCTCCTGGAGGCAAGGTTAATTGTTCTGTCAGGAAATTTTTCCTTAATTCTAGGTTGCTTCTCTCCTTGATTAGTTTCCATCCATTGCTTCTTGTCCTGCCTTCAGGAGAATAGCTTGACTCCCTCTTTTCTGTGGTAACCCCTGAGATTAAAAATTGCTAGCATGTCATCCATTTCATTACCTAATTTCAGCAACAATTCGTTATATGTTTGAGCCTCCAGTCCGCTAATCATCTTTGTTGTTCTTCTCTGCACTCTTTCTAGAATCTCAACATCTTTTTTTACATTGTGGCAACCAAAACTGGATGCAGTATTCCAAGTGTAGTCTTACCAAGGCATTATAAAATGATATTAACACTTCATGTGATCTTGATTCTATCCTTCTGTTAATGCAGCCTAGAATTGTGTTGGCGTTTTTGGCAGCTGCAGCACACTGCTGGCTCATATTTAAGTGATTGTCCACTAGGGCTCTCACAGTTACTACTATTGAGCCATGTACCACCTATACTATACCTGTGCATTTGGTTTTTCTTGCCTAAATGTAGAATCTTACTTTTTTCATCATTGAATTTCATTTTGTTAGATAGCGTCCAATGTTGCAGATCAGATTGTATTATTATTTTGCAAAAAGTTTTTTATTTTTAACAACAAACATAAACATAAAACAACAAATAAAACCTTTCAATTTTACAGTGTGTCGGTTGGTACATATTTCTTGTGCTCAATATCTACAATCTTTTCCTCTTAGATTTACATTCATATTATATTAATCAACTTACCATGTCATATTATAGTATTGTTACATCATCATTAGACTTTAATTTCAGATGCACGTTATCCTTTAGAGCAAATCTCAATTCTTACTAATTTTAATTCATATTATAATTCATTCCAAAGTTATCAATTGTAACATATCATTGATATTGTATTATACTTCAATTTCCTACTTTTCTGTCTAACCATTGGTAAAATAAATGCCATATCTTATAGTATTCTTTTTCTTCTTGCTCTCTAATTGCTAATGTTAATCTACTCATTTCTGCACATCCCATTATTTTCTTAATCACCTCCTCCTCTATCAGAATTTTCTCATTTTTCCAATTTTGAGCAAATACAATTCTAGCTGCAGTTAAAATATTAATAATCAAATATGTCAATTCTCTGTTGTAACCTTCAGGTAAAATTCCCAATAAAAATGTCTCTGTTTTAAATGTATATGTTGTTTTGTCATTTTTTCCAGCCATGTGTATATTTTAGTCCAGTATCTTTTAGCTTCCACACATGTCCACCACGTGTGATATGATCCAGGTATCTGATGACATTTCTAACTCTTCACCAATTTATCCTTGAACATCTTTGCTATTCTTGCCAGGGTAAATGCCACCTGTAAAACATTTATACAAATTCTCTTTATATGCTGTTGACATTGTCAAGTTATAGTTTCTAGTCCATAATTTCTGCCATTTTTCTAGATCTATCCCATATCCAAAATTTTCCCCCAAGCAATCATCATTTCTTTAACTTTTCTTCTTCTAATTTCACTCCTAGTAAATAACCATATAATTTTTTAATCATCCTCTCCCCAGTACCTGTTAAGATTTTATCTAATTCAGTAAGTTCTTGGTAAAACCCTTCTGTCTTACTATCCTTATGATATCTAGAATGTATTTGCACGTATGAATACCAATTCATCTTTATCTCTTATTCATCTAATTCTTGCTTTGTTTTAAGTTCACCCTTTTCATTTAAAATTTCACTATGTTGACAATAAAGCATCATGACTATAATGTCTCCTAAAATACTCATGTACTTTGCTTTCGTTATACCATAAAAATGCATGCCACCCCAATGGTAAAACATGACCTTCCAGTGTTAACAATCTAGTATTTCTCAAAACAACCCATTCTTTCATCCATATCAATATAACTGCCTGGTAGTATAATTCCAAATTGGGTAGTCCAAAGCCTCCTCTCATTCAAGCATAGATCAGATTACATTATTGCAGGATGTCAGTGGTGGGATTGCAGCCAGTTCACACTGGTTCGGTAGAACCAGTAGGTAACTTTGTGTTCAGTTTGGCGAACTGGCTGAGGCGTCACCCCTCCCCTCCCAGTGTGACCCACAGAAAGAAAGAGGGAGATTCCTTCACATTTGGGGTTGAGGGGTGGGAAATCTAAAGGAGCTGATTTGTCCAGATGTTCAGAGGAATGGAGATGAATGTTTCAAGGAAAGAAATAGCCTATTTCTCCCATGAAGCGAAGCTATGCCTTTCCTGAGAGAGCTGAGTAGAGGATTCCCCTGCGAAGGGGGATTGGGGGAGGGCTGAGGGGAGGATCCAATTGGGCTAGGAGGGATCCCTGGAGATTGCCGGGCCCGCGGAGGGCCCCGGCCCGAGGGGGGGCGGCAGGCGCCCCCCGGCCCCCCAGGCCCCCCAAAAAAGCGAAAAGCAGGGGGGGGGGGAGGGGGCCCGCCCCCGGGGGGGGCCCGGGGGGGGGCCCCCCCCCCCCCCCCGGCGAACCGCCCCCCCACCCCCGGGGCCGCCCCCCCGGCCCCCCCCCCCGCGGCCCCCCCCCCCCCCCCCCCGGGGGGGGGGAAAAAACCCCCCCCCCAAACCCCCCAAACCCCCCCCCCCCCCCCCCGCCCCCCAGCCACCCCCCCCCCCCCCCCCCCCGCCCCCGGGAAAAAAAGACAGCACCCCCGGAAAACCCCAAAAGCCCCCGGGGCCAAGAACCCCCCCCCCCCCCGGCCCCCCCCCCCCCCCCCCCAACCCCCCCCCCCCCCCCCCCCCCCCCCCCCCCCCCCCCCCCCACCAGCAAAACGGAAAACCCCAAACCCCCCCCCCCCCTCTCCATCTCTTCCTGGTTTAGCTGAAGGTTTTAGGAGGCTTCCCTTTGGATTGGGGAGGGGGGTGTCTGAAAGCTGCGACTCCCCCTTTGTCATCCAATGCAGTAACTCTTCCTATGGCAGAAATCTTCATCTGTGAAATAAATGGGGGGAGGGGGTGTTCCGGCCAGATACTTCAAGCCCCAGAGGAGGCATTGAGGGTCTGAATTGGGGGGAGGAAGCATTTATCTCACACTTTTGAGATGGGACCAGAACGAGCAACAGCACCAATGGAAATTCTCCCTGCCTGCACATCATTGGCCTCTGGACAGAGTCCTTTGCGGCTTCACCCAGTAGAGGAGAGAGTTTGGTGCAGAGACAAGTGAAGAAATTGGCGGGGGGGGGGGATGTGTTCAGTATTGGGAGGGAGGCTGCAGCTCAAGGAGGGGGTTCATTGCAGCTCCTGAAAGGACCCTCCACTTTTTGTTCTCTTTTCACAATTCTCAGCCAATGAGCATGGAGGGGTGGACTAGATGTCCATTTAGGTTCCCAAACTGCCCCAGGGAGAATTGAAGGGTCACTGGTCCTTCTCTGAAAGGGGCCTCTGGGCTCCCTCCAGCCCACTTGGGGGAGGGAAAGGGTCCCTGAAACAGGGGGGATTTGAGGCTGACTAAGGAGGAGGGCTGACTAAGGAAGAGAAAGGATGGACGAGTCACCCAGGAGCAGTGGAGGGAGGGCCTAATCCAAAGGGATGGTCTCCTGGGTGATGGGAGGGGAAGGTCAGCCCCACTGCCCAGGCATTCCCTCAGAGGCAGGGGGAAAGCCCCACAGTAGGGGAGTGGTCGGAAGCCAAAGGGCTGCAGCTAAAACAGGCCATATCCAGGAAATACTTTTTCTCAAATATTCCTCAGGGGAAAATCTATTTATCATAATCTCAATATCCTAAGGACTATCTCTGGCTGCTCTGAGGTTCCAACCCCATTTGCTGTTGGCAGGGATATCGATTGAAGCTGTCCCCACCCATCAGTGCCTGATGTCCACTGACCTTCTCCCACCCATGGAGTGGAGCCCATGGCTCTCAGGCCACCCTGAGGCTTCTCTCTGAGTGGGATATTTTCCAAAAGGTGGGGTCGGCATTCCTTGCCCTCCTGTCAGCTTGGAACAGGATTGGAGGAAAGAGGGTTCTTTTTGCCATTTCCCCCTCTTAAGGGGGATTTCCATTCCTCTTAAGGTGGAATGGGGCCATGTGTGGGTTTTGCAGGAATCAGGGACTATTCCAGTTCATCGGTAGAAGGGTTTTTTTTTTTTTTTATTTCCTTTTTTTCTTAGGTCATCGTTTATACAGTAATCTTTTTTTAGTCATAATTTATATAATGTATAAACAAAATCATAATTTATATTTGTATACATTGAATAAAATAAAGGATAAAATAATACACATATAAATCACAGGCTCCATTGGAATAATCTGTTTAAGCTGAGTGTACTTTTTGTGTAGTGTATTCCCTGACAGACAGTTGCCCGGCCTGCAATTTGGCACATTCAGCAAAGATCAGCCTTGTTTTAATAATTGGTTCTTCTTCTGTGCACTAAGCTCACAATAGTCAGAAATTACTTTCATCTTCCCCATTGTCTTTTCTTAAAACTAAACATATCCAGTTCCCTCAGCTTCTCATGAAACTAAGTTCCCAGGCCCAATCATAAATATTTTGCTGAAACAGGGGAAAAAAAAAAAACCAGAAGGGTTATATTACCATAGCAGAGATAGCAGAGGTCACGTGGTACTGTTGTATAGCGCTTGTAAGAATGGTAAATTAGATTCAGTGCCTGGAATGATAGAGGTATGTAGGCAAGCTACGAAATTGTATTTTAACGTATGCAAATTAGTGTACATTCAAAGTGACAATAAAGTTATTATAATCTAATCTAACCTTGGGAGCCCATCCCTGCCCTCCAGCTCCTCCGTGCAAGATGATCCTCCCGCGATGGCCAAGCTGACCCTGGGCAAGCCGGATTGCTTCAGCTGCAAGGAGCCTGGCCTAAGGTATCCATCACCCAGTCTTCCCAAAGGTGATGGGAACTACAGCCCACCGCAGCTGAAGAGTTTAGCTTAGTCCAGTGGTGGGATTCAAAACATTTTACTACCGGTTCTATGGGTGTGGCTTGGTGGGTGTGGCTTTGTGGGCGTGGCTGGGGAAGGATACCGCAAAATCCCCATTCCCTCCCCACTCCTGGGGGAAGGTTATTGCAAAATCCCATTCCCACCCCACCCCACTAACCTTCTTTCCAGCTCCGTTCTCCTGTGCAGGGCAACCAAAGGAGACCCCACCAATCAGCTGGGACATGGGAGGCAGAGAATAGATGGGGGTGGGGACAGGCAGAGGTGGTATTTGCCGGTTCTCCAAACTACTCAAAATTTCCTCTACCGGTTCTCCAGAACCTGTCAGAACTGGCTGAATACCACCTCTGGCTTAGCCACGAAGTTGAACGCATCGGTAAAGCAGCGGTGCACCCCAAGCAAGGAAGCCTGAGCTTTGAGGGTGCAAGTATCTGTATTTCCGCAGTTCAAGCCTAGAATTCACACCGCGCCTTCCTATTGGCATAAGGAGGCTAATCATGGTAAATACAAATAATTTGTTTGGAAAATAAAGGGACGGATTACAATATTGATGATGAATGTAAATGAAAAGGTGGTTTCCAAAGACTTTCTCCCCCACTGAGTGAAACCTGAGTCATCTCCTCAGAGTGGGATGCCTTGGGACGCCTAGCTTTCTTTCCCGCTCTTCCGTAGAGGAAGAGAAAGCCAGCAGGGCAAGCCACCTCCGGCTGTGGACAACAAATACACTAAAGTGAAATATAGCATGAATAGCAACTAGTTGCTGTTAGTATCTATTTGATTGTGGATATGTAAAGATAAGGGTAAAGATGTTACCCTTAACTTTAATGTCGGGCTCATGTTAAAGGCCTTTAAAAGGCAACATCCCTTACGTTTATCTAAAAATTATTTATTTATTTATTATTAAATTTGTTTGCCAGCCATCTTGCCACAAAGCAACGTTTATGTTACGGTGCACTAATATGCCTTTGTAAAATGCCTCCATTCCTTAAATGGAGGCCATGTAGCTTGATTGCTCATTTCGGCTTGCCTTTGATGTTGAGCTTTATTTTGTGTTTTCCTATCTGCTAAAACTTTTTGCTTATTCAATTTATACAATTTTCATGTCACAATAGATGTATGACTGTGTAAACAGAAAGAATAAAATGGTACAAAGAATAATTGCACCCAAAAAAAATCACATCCTTTGCCAACTACACGCCCAGTTCTGCTATTCCTGCCACTGGGGAAGGTAATCCACTTTCTGCTAGCCTTGCTATACTTTTCCAGACCCAAAAAAGGCAGTGCCACTCTCTGTCTACTTACCTAAGTCATCACCTAGAAGAAAAGTGAATGAATCTGGTAGATTCTGATTGGCTAATTTGAGAAGAACAACCTTTGGGAGTTCCCAGGGAGGTTCTGCATAAGTTTTCTCATTCATCTCCCCTATAATTTTATAGGCTGTGACCCAATATATTCTTGTGGTAATTGTTTAATTGTTAGGCATTGTCATCTTCACTGTATAATTCTGTTAACTAGTTTTGAATCAGAGTAGCAGAAGCAGTAATGGGAAGGGAACGGGTTTCTAATGTTACTCAGAAAAAGATACTTTGGGGGCATTTTAGGAGACCAAATTAAAGAGGATTAAAGTATACTGACTCAACAGATTTCAATCCAGTTTCCTATACACAAATTCTATGACCTGTTAGTAAAGATTTGAAAACAGGCCAAATGTCCAATCAAGAACTCCACAAACACAGTTTGCTCTTCACCACAAAATGAAAAATAAAAAGTTAGAAGTTGAAATGAAGCCAAGGAAAATTGGGCTTACTGCTCGTAGCAGTGCTGCTTTGCCAACTGTGGAAATAAGATGCTATTTTTAGCATTCTTTATTTCTGAGTCTTTGTGTAGGACCATTGTCCTTTCCCTCAGAGTATCAAATATATTTGGTCCCTTTGCTCTTTCTTCTTAGGCCTAGGACATTATGTGGACATATTTCCAGAATGAGCTTTTTATCAGAAGACACACAACACCCTCATTAATCTGCAAACATCAACTCCATCAACCAATCAAGAATGACAACACAGCCAACCTCCCCACCAGTATATATAGGGAGTCTGATCACGCTTTGCTCACACAAGCACGAAGCCAAAAGCACCAGCCTGAAGATGGCAGCTTGAGCTTTCTGAGTTGGCACAGAAAGAACATTTTTTGTTGTGCTTGTTTGATGATGTTTTGGATGTTAGATGTCCATTTTAAGTCTTGAAATATGATAGAACCTAGAAACTTGAAGGTCTCTACTATTGATACTGTGTTGTCTAATATTGTACGAGGTGGTAGTATAGGAGGATTCCTCCTAAAATCTGCCACCATTCCGATGGTTTTGATTGTTCCAGTCACACCACAGCCCTGGGGAAGGGGCTGTGCTAACTGTACAGGTATCTGGTGTCATTTTGCCTAGCTTCAGCTGCTGTTTCCTGTCTGTTAGGAAGCTTATGATCCATTTACAAATGTGGTCAGGTAAAGCTAGCTGTTTTAGTTTAGTTAGAAGAATATATGGAATGATTCCATTGAATGCTGAGCTGAAGTCTACAAAGAGGACCCTTGCATAGGTCTTTGGAGATTCAAGATGTTGTAGGATGTATTACAGAGCCATATTAACAACATCATCTGTCAAGCTATTTGCTTGGTCGGCAAATTGCAAGAGGTCTAACAGTGGATCCGTTATGGTTTTCAGGTGAGCCAGCATTATATAACATAGTATTGTTATATAGTGCTGGCCTATATAACATTATGTAACATAGCATTGTATAGCAGCACTATAGAACACTATATAACATAGCATTGAGCACAAACTTACATGATGACAAATAAAAAACAAAAACATTAGTATTTCTTAACATATCAAACCATTTTCTAATATCTGGGGAAGCAAATTTTTATCAAGCTGAATTAAAATATCCTGTGATAGTAGGAGGCCAACTTATTTTATATTTTTATTTATTAATTTTTTTATGCAATAGAAGTGTTTCAAGGCATCTGTATCAAACTGGCCCTTTTCTGGCTTAATAAGAATTACATCCTATGTCTTCCCAACAGATTGTGAATAATTTGAAATAATAAGCTCTGTCAGCTCAATGTCAGAGATGGAAGAAAATGTTGTAAAATCTGTCCATCCATCCATCCAGTTAACAAAAATTATAATCTGTTTCAATTGAGCAGCAAAAAACAGGGGAAAACATAGTACACAAGCCAAACTTATAAGAAGAAAACTAATGCAAGCAGGGATCTTTCCTGCACATTGTCCTAAATTTAACCACCTCACTGATGCATTTAAGGAGGGAGTGGTAAAAAACAGCCATGTTGATGGACAAAGTCTCAACTATTTTACCTTGGGAGTCATCAGATTTCAAGCCTATCAAGAAAAGAAGGGGATTGATGACATGGTGGCCACTCCAGATTTCTCTTCTGAGTTTAAGAATCTCTATTGCAAGGTGTATGTGGCAACACACCTTCCTGCCAGGCCTGATGCAGAAAACCAATTTCTATAAAGATGCTTACGAATCAAGGGTAGGATTCTACCAGTTTGGACCAGTTCTATAGAAACGGTTTTTTTGATTCTGCACAATTCGGTGAACCAGAAAATCGTGCCCCTGCTTAATGACCATGCGATTCACCTACAGTGATTTGCTTAATAACCCTGGCAAAAAAAGTTGTAAAATGAAGCATGAGTCACTTAACTGCCTTGCTTAGCAACCAAAATTCTAGTCCCAATTTGTGATCATGAGTCAAGGACTACCTGTATATCTGGTGACAAATGTGTGGGAAGGCCCTGGAAACCTTATCTTGCTCAGGTTGTATGTGACCTTTGATAGCCATTTAGCCATTTATCATGGTGTGGGATGAAGCCAACGAGAAATGGCTCCCACCCCATGATAAATGGAAGGCATCTCACCTGAACCTCTAGCATAGGAGATTTTTTTTGTGAAATATTGCCTTGAAGCATAGTAATTCTGCGGGGAAAAGAATCTTGATTCATAGAGAGATTTGCATAGAAGGCATATCAGATCTAACAGGGTAGCTGTTTTCCATAAAACGATATGGCATGCATGTATATTTTTCCTTGCTTTGCAGGAATGTTAAAATCAATTCATGTATGCATGGATGATTTCCGTCTCCTTTTAAAGCTCACAAACATTTTTAATTGAGAGGAAGCATACAAAATTCATCAACAAGGCTTCTTAGATTTCCATAAGCTACAATCTATCAATCTATAACCTAACCTTCCTATGGGACTTTCATTCTTTACAGCTAATTGCCCAAATATGTACAGTCCAAGCAACGGTGCCTTTTATGTAACAAAAAAGCCAATCTTCCTTGTCCAAAAATGTTATTCTACTTCCTCCTCTCAAACTTCAAGTCTCTAAAATACATACTGGTTTTATACTCAACTTTTGTGGCTTTATTCTTCTTCTGGAACTTTACAGGAGAATAAGAACTGTCAAAAAATGTATGATGAATTGGCTGATGTTCAACCAATTAGTTTGTGGTAGAGTTCATTGAAGAAATGGGGAATTGACAGGTGAATAACAAAAAGCAAACACTAGATTCTTCAAAGATATAGAACAACTGTTGTAGTCTTTTCTTGCCAAACCAATAAGGCTAATTCAAATAAGGATATTTACCATCTTCCTCCAACTTCTCATACCTGTCCTTTTTTCAGAGCAAACTTTTTGTTTAGTAGCACTGAGTCTGCAGGTGCTTAGAATCACTAGCCATCGCCTACTTACAAAAAAGCTGGTATTTGCACTTCATCACACAACTGCTATAAATCTTCATATCACTGAAGTAGGATTCATTGACTTCTTCAATAAAGCTCCTAGATTGAGAAAGGACAATAGTAGAGTCTTCTGTTTTGTATGCAAATTCATTCCCCAACATTCCCAAGTATGGTTTAGAAGTTCTCTGTCAGAGAACTTGGAGTAATTGGGGCAGTTTTGTCTAGTGGTAAAGAATAATAATTGGGGCAGTATTGTCTAGTGGTAAAAAAACCAGATTAGAAACCAGAGCATAGTGAATTCTACTTAATCTTCAAATTCCCTTCCAGCCTATGATTCCATTATTTTACAAAAGCCAGCTGGGTGACTTTCTTTAACAGCCCAACTTACCTCACAGGGTTGTCGTTGTGAGGAAAATAGGAGGTATGTTAGGAAAGTATGTTCACTGATTAGAGTTGTTTATAAAAAAATAATAAAGGAGGGATTAAAAATACTTTGTAAAAACAAGTTTAATCTAGTAGGACCCATAGATAAATAAAGAATAAAGCAGTTTAATATGTGTTCTTCTCTGATCTTGCTGACCAATAGTAGATTAATGGCCCCTAACAGGGCTTCTCAACCATCTACATCAGGGGTGTCAAACTTGCGTCGTCATGGCAGCGTCACATCACGTCACGTATCAGGACTTTTTTCCCCTTCGCTAAACCAGGCGTGGGCATGAGCATGGGAATGCCCAGCATGTGACGCATCTGGCCCACAGGCTGTGAGTTTGACAACCCTGATCTACATTAAAACAGATATTTCTATTGAATAGAAAAGGTGAACTCATTAACAATCATCTGTTCACTTTTTAAAAGTACTTTTAACCTCAACGTTGCCTTTCACCAATGAAAGCAACAGCAACAAACCTGGTATGTGAAAATTTAAATACCTATAAATAAACCCTCTGTCCTTTGGCAACATTAGGACCACAGCTGGCATCAAATCAGGGACAGGAATTGTGAATAAAATAGAAGAATGACATTTGATTAGAGAAGGAACTTCAGATAATTGGATGCTAGATAGTTGGAAATAGGAATTTCCACACATACGCCAATGCTAAGTGACAAAATTATATCAAACATAAAACTATCTTTCTCCATCCTCAAAGTTTCAACAACAGGTTGCCATTTGAAAATATTGAAAAATTGCAGGGTTGTGCCACAAAGAAGCAGCATGAAGAGGTGGCTTGTAAAAACTGAACAAAGAATTGCATCACCAAAACTAAGGACAACACCTAGGAAACTCATCTCTGCGCAAGAAAATGAGCTTTGGGCCTGGCATGCCAATTCCCTCAGTAGAATAAAATTATGCCGATGAACATCACCTGTAGAATTGATGACCTACTGTCCATTACAAATTTTAATCAGCATCAACATCATCACAGCAATAACACTGATGAAATATATTTACTTCATTTGTGCTGTTGTCAGGGAGTATTAGCATTTTTTCTTGGCATGACTACATGAAAAATAAGGCATTTGTATTTTTGCTGTCATAATATTTAGATTCGATAGATAAAGGATAATTAAGGAGGAAACTGAAGTATGATAAAGCCCTTACATAAATCAATAGTAATATACTGTATATATTATAAGTGGTATGTAGAGGTTCTGACATTCAGACTCCACATGGAAGAATTTACAAGTTGAATGAAGTTATATATACACGCAAATGCAATATTTGTTCTTTGTTCTCTCCTGTGAGCAGAAAGTTGAAGGAGGAAAAGTATCTGCTCAAGCAGACTGTGTGGTCTCCACTCATAAATTGGCGGATTTTTTTCTTCTTCATGGTACATCATAAAAATGATTAGGAATGTATGGACATTATACAGTTATACATGAATGGTTTGAGAGCTGAATATCTGGAGCAACCAACTCAACCATGAGACTCTATTTCCTTTTTTTAAAGTCATTTTATTGTGCAACTCTTCATTATTAAATTATCATGACTGATAACAGGTTTTGTAAATTTGATCTAAAGTTCCAGGACTCTTTGACAGAAAACTGTTCCATCTCTTGCTAATAGCAAATATAAGGAAATGAAAAGGAGGAATTACACATAATCCTGAGCAATCTTATTCTGCTTTGAGTCTTAAAAAGATAAAGAGATACATTGGGTGAGGTATATCTCTTGTACTAATGGATGCAATGAACTGTGAGCCCCATCTTTGATGATACAAATCAGCCGCCTTCTAATTTGCATGCATGCACTGATAACATATGCGTGGAATATTTTCATTCGGATTCACAGAAGTGCTCATCCCACTCATCCTGATTTCCCCTGACACTTTTAAGGTAAACAAGCCTGTAAGTTGATGAAGGCAACTTTGAAGAGAAGAAACTCTTGTTCTCTTGGAGATGAAAAGAATTGAAGAAGATTAGTGTGAAGGTAGAAAGTATTAATGTGAACACTATCCCAGAATCCTTCAGGGTACAGTCTAAGTTTGATACCAGTTATGAAGTGAAACCAAGTTAAGAGCAGTCTATGTTCATTCTCTGTTAGCTTTATCTACAGTAGGACTGTTTCCAAAGGTCCTGCTGACATGCAAAGATATCACCACTAGCAATGCCCAGGGGCTCTCCCAATAACTCTCCCAGTTATCTTTCTGCTGGCATTGAGGATAAATCTGATTTGCAGTATGGTGGAAAATTGCCACCAAAGAAGTATCTGAGATTTCCATCAGTGGTGGGATTCAAAAAAAATTTCTACCGGCTCTGTGGGCGTGGCTTGGTGGGCGTGGTGTAGCTTGGTGACCAGGCAGGGGAAGGATACTGTAAAATCGCCATTCCCTCCCCACTCCTGGGGGAAGGTTACTGCAAAATCCCCATTCCCTCTCCACCCTACTAACCTGCTTTCCAGCTCTGTTCTCCTGTGCAGGGCAACAAAAGAAGACCCAGCTGATCAGCTGGGACTCGGGAGGCAGAGAATAGATGGGAGTGGGGCCAGTCAGAGGTGGTATTTGCTGGTTCTCCAAACTGCTCAGAATTTCCACTACCGGTTCCCCAGAAACTGGTCGGAACCTGCTCAGTACCACCTCTGATTTCCATGCAATATCACTGATCGAGTCTTTTTTACTTAATGAAAATTTCTATAATAATTTATAGACCTCATTTGATGACAAGAAAGTTAGATTGGGGCACCCTAATTCACCCCCAATTGATTTTGGAGCAGAATTCTTTTTCATCATTGCTGGTGACATAGTAGATTTACATAATTTATATCATATTTCAGTCAACATGATAAAACATACACACAGAAGTTGGAATGCTATATAAAAGCTGGTTTTAATTGCCCATGTATCCTTTTCAACAACTGCTCTCATACTGAATGCTCATATGGCTCTAGCATCAGAAATTTGGCCAAAAAGATGTCAGCACTTTGAAAGATGGCACAAAAGAAGGAAACATGAGCCCAGGAGGACCAGGGGCTGGAATGCAAGTTTTGGTTGAATGGACTTGCCAGGGATTTGACGGACAGCATCTTGTCCAGGTAAGAGCCCTCTCCAATCTGATACAGATTGCAATTAGTTTGGAATACTTTGAAAATACTCCTCCCAATGTGTAATGACCCCATTGCATGGATTGCATGAGGTATAATAAAATACCAGTGAAATACTCAGAAATGTTGAGATAATTTAAATCAATGAAGGCAGGGAAGAATACACACATTCTTGAATCCCATTTTTCAATCATACTACTTGTAGGATTTCAGCTGGTCATCATTAAATGAAAACAAGTGAGTCCATTATAAGCATATTTTCACCTGTATGCATCCCAGTCTGAGGTACAGGTACAACACTATTCTCAAGTATCTAAATACAAGGGTGGGGCTTTTTTGTTGTTGTTTTTTAAAGGTGGTGGGAGGACACAAGTAAAGAAAGACAGCAACAATTATCTGATAATTCTTTATACGCACACATACACACACACATCCATTGCCCTGCAAAAGGATACTTTAAAAAGATATATCTGTGCAGAAGAATGCTTTAAAGGAGAAATGGGAAGGTAGGCAAAGGGAGCCAAAAAACCGTCAAATTTTGTTTTGCTAGGCACTTTGAAGTCACATAGTGGTGACTTCAAAGTCCACCCATCAGTGGTGGGATTCAAAAATTTTTACTACCGGTTCTGTGGGCGTGGCTTGGTGGGCATGGCGTGGCTTAGTGGATGTGGTAGGGGAAGGATAGTGCAATATCTCCGTTCCCACCCCACCCTACTAACCTACTTTCCAGCTCCGTTCTCCTGTGCAGGGCAACAAAAGAAGACCCAGCCAATCAGCTGGGACTCGGGAGGCAGAGAATAGATGGGGGGTGGGGCCAGTCAGAGGTGGTATTTGCCGGTTCTCTGAACTTCTCAAAATTTCCGCTACCGGTTTTCCAGAACTGGTCAGAACATGCTGAATACCACCTCTGACACAGGTCATTCCCACTGAAGACATTCCTTTTAAAAAAAATATTGACTTTACTTTGATTTAGAAACTTATTCGTATTGGGAGGGTTTTAAAGATTAAACAAAACTAATAGGTGATAGTGACAGACAGGGGTTACAACAGTGTTAGGCTCAAT
Organism: Pseudonaja textilis; assembly: GCF_049901715.1. Taxonomy (NCBI): domain Eukaryota; kingdom Metazoa; phylum Chordata; class Lepidosauria; order Squamata; family Elapidae; genus Pseudonaja; species Pseudonaja textilis. The sequence goes on from NC_141991.1 coordinate 130,115,468, forward strand.
AGTTACAAGCTACCAAAATTTTTGCTCCGTATTTCCAACCCCTTTCCTCTCCCACACAACTCTGCCTCTGATATTTTCATCATCCAATTGGATTGGATTGCTGCTGAGGTGAATCAAAGCTTCATTTCTCATGACTCTCACAACATAGGCTTATAGCTAAAATAAGGGTACCCCTTCCTGCAGAGACCGCAACAAGTAGTTTAACCTGTGGCTGAGAAGGTTACACCATGGTTAGGGAAAGTAAGTATGCAGAGAAATGAACATTGACTAGCATATGAAAATGTATATTGACTGGCAAATTGAAGAAATGAGATCTCTTCTGAAAAAGGGAAGAAGGGAGAGAAACATGTTTGTGATTAGCAGGTCATTTCAAAGAAAGTACATTTTTGAAAAAGAGGAAGATCAATAAATGTTTGTAATCTGCTCCAAATGCTTAAGGTTAGGCTTATCAAGCAGAGTAAAAGTACTAGCATTTTTTAAATGTTTTAATTGTGTGGTTTTCATTATCTTGAAAAAGAGGAAGGAAATTACTACAGGGTTTTTTTTTAATCTGCCGGGGGGGGGGAGGAAGGAAGGAAGGAAGGAAGGAAGGAAGGAAGGAAGGAAGGAAGGAAGGAAGGAAGGAAGGAAGGATAGGATGAGTTCTTGGCTAATTTAGCATTTAATATGCAACAACATGAAGCAAACGCTTCATTTTTCAGCAATGCCACATGCAGGGTCCTGTACTACTTTTTTCTATTTATATATATTAAATTACACAATTAAAAAGGTGAAAACCAATGCGAATTAAGAAAACTAAAAAAAATGCAGAAAAGAGAAACTAGAAAGAAAAACAGAAAAAAAATTAACGATATGTTTTAGAAAAAGAAATGTGTTTCTTTATTCATTTAATCTAACCAACTTTAGTAACTTATCACTTTCTCCTAAACTACAATAAACAATCGCTTCTTCCCATATTCCATCTCTTTATCTATAAACAAATCCATAAAAATCTTGCCACCAGTCCTAGTCAGCAAAAGTCCATTAAGGGTTAGCAGAGATAACAACATATTTATTTTAATCTTGGTCAAATTAGCCAACATTATATTACTTAATTTTTAACCATTTTGATCTCTATCCCTTCAAATGCTTCCCTAGAACTTGATTTCTTTTGATTTTTTTTCCTTTGTCCCTTGTCATACAATTCTTCAAAAGTTCAACAAGACTCTTTTGTAAATCTCAATATGGGAAAGGTGTCTAGGTCACTTTTTTGTTTGTTATTTGTATAGCCCTTTTAATTATTAAGGCATCAGCTGGTTTTATTTGTCTATCCAGAGCAGCATCTTTTTCTGTGTCATTCTTGTAGCCTGTTATTTTTAAATCCACTTTCAGATCAGTCTCATCTTGTCCGGTAAAACTTGTTCCTCCTTCATAACATCTTTTAAACACAGTCTGCTTATAATGGCAGACATGGTTTAAATTAGCTTCTGGGTCCATTGCTCACAAATATTATTCAATACATCAAATATTAAAGTATTTTGCTCCATTTTGTATTAGGAAGTCAAATTTAAGTGTTCTTTTCCTTTAGTTGTAATATTAGTTTCTTCTGGTTCCCTCTAGTGTCCAACCTTCAAAGTTTCATCCTATTATTAATAAAAGAATTCAAGACACCAGCATTTTTCTTTAAGAAGGATTTTTATAATTAATTTCAAAATTTTATTTCAAATCTATCTGGACCCTTAATTCATTCGACTTTCACCAAATTTCAAAATCAACATACTAATTAACCTTTTGTTGTTTATTTCTTAAAATTATATTAAAATTTCTTTCGCTAAGGATGGAAGGAAACTTGCCCATTGCTGTAAAGCTTATCAATCCAAAGGTTCCTAATATCTGAAAAGTAGTTAGCAATTAATTTCTGAAAGCATTTAGAAAAGTAATGTGCAAACCCAGTATGCATAAAGCTACTGACCACAATTTCAGCAAGATGATTTCATCTAGGAGAGCACTAAAATCATCAGAGTACTGCTGTACTGCTGTCTCCTCATGAAGAGCAATTGTCTGGAGCATCTGTGGGTGATCTCAAGTCCTTGTCCAGCTCATCATTGTCTGTTTGCTGGCTCTTCATTCTAATGTACTTGTCCATTTCTTCTCTGGAAGTCATCACTCCTGTTCTTCATCTGTTAGTGAAGTTAACAGAGATAGTGCCATTTCCCAAAAAAAGTCTTCAGATTAGATCACAGTCATGACTAAATAGATTGTGGAGGGGAAATGAAAGCAAGGGTGAAAGAGAAATCCCTCCGCAAGAACTCTTCCAGTGAACTAGACTTCACTGAATCCTTTTCAGATAATTTTGAAACCATGATAGGTTTGGAAACAGCCTGATCTTGAACCATAAAAGGCTGGGAAAGGATACTGAAGATTGGCCCTATCATTTGGCAATGGGGACCAGCTATCAAGCTGACAGATGGAGGGATAGTATGAGGCACTGAAGGAGAAAGCTCTGGAAGTTGGGTAGCTTACTCCACACCTCTTAACCTAAGATCTCTACCTGTGTAATGGCAGAAGGTACCATTCAACTGCCTTTTTAATCAGCTTTCAGATGTGGCATACCATTTTATCCTTTGTTTCAGGCATGTCTTGAAGTGGTTCTGAAAATTCCAACTTTAACCCAAGTGTGGAGATTTGACAAATTCACAAATAAAATCTCACCCCAGCCTCACACTTAATGGCTGGTGTCAGATAAAATGAATATGGTGATTTATAATGGTAATAAAGTTGGCAAACAAAACTGCTGAAATGATAATTGATGTGTTCAGTGCCTCAGATGGCAAAATAAGGCTGCACTCCTATTGCACAATTATACATCCTTGAACTTCAGGGAGCTTTGTCTTGGTAGATCTTTATAGGATTATACTGTGTTTTTATTATAAAGATTACCCAATTATGCTCATTAGGAAAAATAATTATTTTGAAAGTTGCACACACCAAGAAAGACAATATCTATTCTTACTGTTGACTAGATTTTTTTTTACTGTAGATTTTTTATGTAAAACAAAAAAAAATGAACTTATGATTTAAGGCAAGGGTGTCAAACTCATGGCCCTTGGGCCAGATGCGTCACGTGCTGGCCAGGCCCACCCCCAGTTTCGTGAAAGGGGGAAAGTCACAAAAATACGTCATGGGACAACAACAGCTAAATTTATAATTGTATAAATAAGTGCTGGAAAAAAGGTTGGAAACTACTCTTTTATATCTATTTTTTTTTCTTTTCTATTTTTCTTTTACTTTTTTTTCTTGCATTGTTAATTTTCTCTTTGATTTCTTTCTTTTTCTTTTCTTGTTCTTACTTTATACCAGTTTGTGCTGCGGGGGAAGGTTTCTTCCTTTTAAAAATATATTTAATAATGATTATATAAAAAAGAAATATGCCATCCATCTGGTAAACTCACAAGATTCATTTCTCTTGCCATGTACATGTATACATCCAAACTAGACTGTGTTGTTTCTCCGTGTCATACTATATATGTGGGTATATGTGTAATTTTGTATTTATTTATTTATTTAATCATATTTATGTAGTGTATATTAGAGGTGGAAACCCTTTGAGAGCTGCATGCAATGAACTTTCATTTTAATGTATGCCAGTTAGTGTACATTCAGAATGACAATAAAATTATTCTAAGTTCTAAGACTAAATTTGCACCCACAAAAAGAGATAATATACAGTTCTCTGATGCAGTTCTACAGAGGTATTACTGAGTCTATCATCTGCACCTCTATAACTGTCTCATTTGGTTTTGCAACCCAACAGGACAGACACAGACTTCAGAGGATAATTAGGACTGCAGAAAAAACAATTACTACCTACCTGCCTTCAATTGAGGACCTGTATACTGCACAAGTCAAAAAGAGGGCTGTGAAAATATTTACAGACCCCTCACATCCCAGACACAAACTGTTTCAACTCCTACCCTCAAAACAATGCTATAGAGCACTGCACACTAGAACAACTAGACACAAGAACAGTTTTTTCCCCGAAAGCCATCACTCTGCTAAACAAATAATTCCCTCAACACTGTTCAACTATTTACAAAGTGTACGCTACTATTACTGTTAATCTTCTCATCACTCCTTATCACCCATCCCCTCCTACTTGTGACTGTATGACTGTAACTTTGACGCTTATATCCTTAAGATTTATATTGACTGATTCCTAGTATGATTTGATTGCTTATTGTACCCTATGACTATTATTAAGTGTCGTACCTTATGATTCTTGACTCTTAATGAATGTATCTTTTCTTTTATGTATACTGAGAGTATTTACACCAAGACAAATTCCTTGTGTGTCCAATCTCACTTGGCCAATAAAGTATTCTATTCATAATATATTCAAAATCTGGATTCAGATTTCAAATGAAAATTTAGCAAATAACTGAAAGGACACGTTTATTCACCCTCTCAGCTCATGGCCACCAAAGAAAATATGAAAACTGTACTATAGCAAGGATGGAGATTACAGACTTCAGAGCCTTGTTCCAAAAGTACCGGTAGGTCTTGTTACCAAGTACCTCATTTAGTAACCATTCACAGTTACAATAGTGATGACCTTTGTGAGCAATCCTCACATTTAAGTCTTTCGCAGGTATGTCAAGCCAAGAAAGCTGAAATAAGGCCATAAGCACAGTTGCGATATTGTTTAGCAACACTTCACTTAATGACAGATTGCCAGTCCCAATTGTGGTGGCTAAATGAGGACTATCTTTGTGTGTGTGTATTGGTGTTTGATTTTTTTCGTCTTCTGTCTCTTTGCTTTGTAAAGAAGCACCTAATCTCTATAATTATATAAGGATTATATTAGAATAACCTCAAATCAGGGATGTGCTAAAAACTAAAGCTCCTCAGGTTGTTGTTGTTTTACAGATGCCCAGCAGAAGATATGACAAAACTTTTTATCAGATGCAGATTTCTTCTGAGCAGGTTTCATCCTCCCATCACTTTGATTAACTAGGAGCACAGATGTTTCCTACAATATAAGCAGTGGTGGGATTGAATTTTTTTTACTACCGGTTCTGTGAGCATGGCTTGGTGGGCGTGGCAGGGGAAGGATACTGTAAAATCTCCAGTCAGAGGTGGGATTTGTCGATTCTCTGAACTACTCAAAATTTCTGCCACCAGTTCTCCAGGACTGGTCAGAACCTGCTGAATAGCACCTCTGTCTTTGACTTTGTCTCTACCAGTGAATTTGTTCATATATTATCTGCACGTTGTATGAATGTCGAGAGCCAGCTGCAGTATTTGGTAACAACGAGTAGCCTTCTTAAATCAGCCAAAGATGGGAAAAATAGGACCTGTGAATGAACATTGTGCTTTAATTCAGTGATGGGATTCAATTTTTTTTACTACCAGTTCTGTGGCCGTAGCTTGGTGGGTGTGGCTTGGCTTGGCTTGGCTTGGCTTGGCTTGGCTTGGCTTGGCTTGGCTTAGTGGCAGGAAAAGGATACTGCAAAATCCCCATTCCCTCCCCACCTGACTAACCTGCTTTCCAGCTCCGTTCTCCTGTGCAGGGCAACAAAAGAAGACCCAGCCAATCAGTTGGGACTTGGGGGACAGAGAATAAAGGGGGGCAGGGCCAGTCAGAGATGGCATTTGCTGGTTCTCCGAACTACTCAAAATTTCCTCTACTGGTTCTCCAGAACTGGTCAGAACCTGCTGAATACCACCTCTGCTTTGATTGGACTTTTTGTTCTATCAATGTCTCCCTGTCCTACCTGTCCTATTTAGGTTGAGGAGGTAAACAAGAGAAACCTGCATTTCTTCCAGTTTCTGAAAGCTTGAAGTGAAATTTCTGGAGAATTGTTTTGATAAACTTTCACCCCAGCATTCACTTAAACAAGTTAGCTCCTCTAGTAAATTGAAGGTCACACAACAAAACAAGAAAGGATTTTAAAGGTGGAATGATTCTACTTTACGTAACTCATTCTTCCCAATTCGGCACCCTCCACTGAGTCTGCTATTCCTAAAATTTCCAGATAGCACACTGTCCACCTACTGTAACCAGTCACGTAACCAGAGATGGCATTCAGCAGGTTCTGACCAGTTCTGGAGAACCAGTAGAGGAAATTTTGAGTAGTTCGGAGAACCGGCAAATACCACCTCTGACTGAGATTTTATAGTATCCTTCCCCTGCCACACCCACCAAGCCACGCCCACAGAACCGGTAGTAAAAAAAAATTGAATCCCACCACTTCACCTACCTCTAAAGTATTGGAATTTTTTGTCTGAAACTTCCCAGGTAACTGACCAGGTAACATGCTTCTCTTCCTACATCTTCCTCTCCTCATTACATTACAATGTGCTTGCGTAATATTATAAATATTACATGGTCATATTGCAATACCAGTCAGCACTGGGGGGAAAAATCTTGCAGCTGAAAGCAGCTCATCTTACCCACCCCGCCACCCACCCCCAATTATTACGGCCATTACAAAGTAAATACAATTCTCATCTGTCCATTATAGGGTTTTTTTTTTCCCTCAAGGAAGGAATTCCATTCAAGTAATAGTTATCCCACCAGGAATAAATCTGAACAAAATGCTCAAATCTGTTCACAATAAGAATGGTAATGGAATTCTTTTTCATCTCTAATAACTTCTTAACCTTTCCTACCTTTGTAAGTCTACTACCTTTCTAATACTTTCAGGAGAACTTCCCAAATAAATATGCTTTATAAATGCCAACATTTCTTTAATAGTTATGTTAAAATCAAATCAAATTATCTTTTTACATTGCATGACTGCCTCTTCATTTTCTTGCAAGACTATGCTATCAATTCATCAAATATAATTTTAATTGCCTGCATTTCCTTGTTTAGCTATATCTAAACTTCCTGATACTAAAAACATAACTTTAAAACATGATGCAATTGCCATTTGCAAAGTAGTGGCTTTATCATTAATTATACTGAACTGGGAAAAATACAGTTAGAGAAGAAATTATCCTGGGCTAGAGGATTATATTGAGAACCACAATTTCCTCCTCTTCATTTCTTTCTTTCTTTCTTTCTGTCAAGGTCAGCCAACTATTTCTACTAAGCAGAAATGAAAAGGGCAAGATATTTACAGTCTTAAGGTTTAAGGTATAGATGTTTGCAATCAAAAGATACACCATTCTAGAAAGTTTCACTTTAATGACATTTGCCACCAACCATTTGGACAAGATCTCCAGAAAAACCCCTGTGATCTATTAGGCAACCTGTTGGGCTGCCCTGAAACTTGCTGCTATTTTATCACTAGCAATCTTTTTTCTTGGCCGAATTTTCTATTTGGGCAACCTCTGATGTAAGGCAACTGTATAATGCTACGAAGGCAACTTTGCATATAATTACCTTCCTAAAATGAGAGTGTGGGTGTGATCCTTGAAGATGCCCTCCAACTGCAGTGTCAGTGTTCGGCTTCTTCCTTCATTAAAATGATAATCAATTTAATTTGCCTATTTATTATTAATCCCTTAGGAATATTCTTTATGCTCTGATTGCTCCATTGAGTAAATGTTTCTTGTCTTGTGATGCTCTTACACTTAGATTAGCTTAGATTTTTCAGTCTCCAATGAATTAGTTTTCTTAAACTATTCAAGGGTATTTAAAGGATGGAACCTTCCTGAACTCATTTGCAGACAGGACTGGATCCAGATTCAGCCTTGCTTAGAGAAAACCCACTGGTTTTAATTAATTTTTTTTTTAAATTCATCTACCCTAAGGACCGAGCACATGGCAAACATGTGCTCAGTCCTTTATAAGTTGTCACACTTGAATTGCTTTTACCTAGCTCTGGCTATCGTCCATAGTGTGCATATGACAAACACTCTTTTTTCAGGAATAGAATAGAATAACAGAGTTAGAAGGGACCTTGGAGGTCTTCTAGTCCAACCCCCTGCTTAGGCAGGAAACTCTACACCACTTCAGACAAATGGTTGTCCAATCTCTTCTTAAAAACTTCCAGGGTTGGAGCATCCACAACTTCTGGAGGCAAATTGTTCCACTGATTAATTGTTCTAACTGTAGGGAAATTTCTCCTTAGTTCTAAGTTGCTTCTCTCCTTGATTAGTTTCCACCTATTGCTTTCCATAGGAAATGAACTTGGCCTTAGAAATCCTTGAGTGAATTCTTTATTAATTGCAGACTATAAAATTTTTGCTTCAATTTTGGCAGAAAGACTTAAAAAATACTTAAATAACTTTATTCATCCAGATCAAAATGGATTTCTACCAAAGAGACAAATCAAGGACAATATGAGAGTAATCCTGGACACTTTGGAATATTATGAGGCACATCCTGAAAAGCAAATGGCTTTGATATTTTAGATGCCCAAAAGGCATTTGATAATGTGAATTGGATATTTATGTTATTATTATTGGAACAGATGGGTTTTGCCAGAAAATTTATTCAAACAACAGAAGCCATATACCATAAGCAAACGGCAAAGGTAATGATAGAGGGAGAATTCACAGACCCTATTAATATAAGAAAAGGTACAAGACGAGGATGCCCCCTATCACCTTTGGTATTTGTATTGACTTTGGAAGTGTTGAATAGAAATATTAAAGATGATAAAAGTATAAAGGGAATGAAAATTAAAAAGGAAGAATTCAAAATGCAAGTCTTTGCGGATGATCTGGCTTTTATCTTGGAAGACCCCTTAGAAACAGCTCCAAAACTATTGGAAAAGATAGAGTCATATGGTGAGGTGGGTTTGAAAATAAACAAAGATAAAACAAAGATTTTGACAAAGAATATGTTATTAAAACAAAGAGAAGAACTGGCAGACCTATTGAAAATTCAAGTTACAAATAAGGTCAAGTATTTGGGGATATATTTGACACCAAGATGTAGTACATTAAAAGAGAACAATTACATTAAACTTAAGCAACAGATAGCCTTAGACTTGAGGAAATGGGAAAATCTACAATTGTCATTAATAGGGAGAATCTCAACAATCAAGATGAATATCCTACCCAGAATCTTATACTTGTTTCAAACAATACCAATTAGGCTTGGAAAAGACTATTTTGAAGATTTAAATAAAATTGTGTTGAAGTATATATGGCAAGGCAAAAAAGCAAGAATAAAGTTAAAACTTCTACAAGATGCCAGAGTTAGAGGAGGTTTTGGTTTGCCTAATTGGGAATTGTACTACCAAGCTGAAAATTTGATGTGGGCCAAGGAATGGATAACACTAAGAAAGACTAGATTGTTGACATTAGAGGGACATGATTTGTTGTTGGGTTGGCATGCTTTTTTATGGTATAAGGGAACTAAAACACAGGGTTATTTTAGAAGACATTATATAAGGGAGTCTTTGTGGTTGAATTGGGAGAAGATTAAAAGACAATGTTATTTGAAAATTCCAGTTTGGTTATCGACCATTGAAGCATTTTCCTATCCTATAATTTATAAGAAGGAACAAACAGTTAGATATGGGGAAATACTGGATGAAAAGGGTGAACTTAAATCAATGCAAAACTTAGAGGAACAAGGTATAAAGATGAACTGGTTTTCATATGCGCAAATACATTCAAGGTATGAGGAAGATTTTAAGACAGAGGGATTTTATGATAAATTGACTGATTTAGATAAGATTTTGACAGGTACTGATGAAAAGGTGATTAAAAAACTATATGGTTATTTATTGGAAATAAAATTAGAGGAAGAACAAGTTAAAGAAACTATGATTGCTTGGGGAAAGAATTTTGGATATGGGATTGATCTAGAGAAATGGCAAAAATTGTGGTCTCAAAATTATAAAATGACAATGTCAACAGCTTATAAAGAAAATTTGTATAAGATGTTTTACAGGTGGCACCTTCCCCTGACAAGAATAGCAAGAATGTTCAAGAATAAATCCAAAAAATGCTGGAAATGTCATCAGATACCTGGCTCATATTACCATATGTGGTGAACTTGTGAGATGCTAGAAAATATTGGACCAAAATTCGCATGTGGTTGGAAAAAACTTGAAACCAGACTTGAAACCAGAGATTTTTTTTATTGGGAATCTTACCTGATACATACAGTAAAGATTTGAAATACCTGATTGTAAATGTATCAACAGCGGCTAGGATCGTATTTGTTAAAAACTGGAAAAATGAGAAAATACCATTGCAGGAAGAAATTATTAAGAAAATATTGGAATGTGCTGAGATTAGTAGATTGACATTTGAAATTAGAGAACAAGAGGATAAACAATTTTATGAAATTTAGGATCTTTTCTATCGATGGTTGGATGATAAAACATAATAAATAGAATCTTTAGAATCTTAGATAATAATGAATATATAAAGAGACATTTTTTTTCTTATCTATCTGATATTATATTTATAAAATGTTTTTAGGATAGATTTGGTATGATTATATGATTTGCTATTAAATAAACTAAGTAAATTATAGCTATCTCGTAAAGCATGAATGAATAAAATCAGAGTCAAATGATTGTTTAATAGTGATACTAGGGTATATAATTTTGAATATGAGTCATTATGTAATGTAAGTGTAATTGAGACTACGAAATGGATGCACAAAAAAATTGGCAAACCAACCGACACACTGTTTGTATACTTATGGAAAAGTTGGATGTTTTTACGTTTTGTTTGTTTTGTTTGTCTTTAAAAACTAATAAAACTGTTTTCAAAAAAAAAAAGAAATCCTTGAGTGAGTTCCATAGAACGATGAAGAACAATTTTTCTGTTTGGGGAGTCCTTCACAGAATTAAGACCTACATTGGAAGGAGGAAGACTTTGACAGCAGATACTTAGTGAACCATCTGAACTTGAATTTTCTTCCTTGGAGATTTTTTTTAAACCAGAATTTTCTTCAGTCAGATATTATGTGATTAATAAAACCCAGATAAATAGAAGTTAAGAGTAGCAAATTTCTCTTCCAAACTGTATGCATTTATTTACATTGTTCCAATGGGAAGAGAAATTATCTGTTCAGAAAAAAATAGGGGTAAAACCTGGCCTCCACTGTTAAGTGTGTTCCTTGACTGAATGATGGGGGAAATGCTTTGATGATGAAACATCTATTAAGAGTGTCCATCTTAAAATATACTTGCTGTCATGGCTGTCACTATGCAACCCTCTCACAACCAGACAACAGTAACAGAGAGTGGGGGTGGGCAGGTTTGGAATGCAAAGGAGACTTGGGTGGAAATTGTGGAATGGAAGAGAGCTGACTGTCACCCGGCAATATCCGAGTGCCCAAGATCAAATGATGGAAAATTTCCAAGGACTCAGACCGTTTCCAAAAACAAGCTGATTATAACTGATTGGTGGACAATGAACAGTGCTTGGCCCAGGAGAGAAAGGGGGATTTTACATACGCTGCTTCACACGCTAAAACTCCAGAACTGGCTTTGCTTCTTCTGTGCCTACGTGGAATTAGCAATAAAGTTCTATTCTTGTTAAATAATGTCCCAGGAGTGACTTTTGCTGCATTTGCCAATGGGACAGTTGATATTTGCTTTATTATCATCAAAGCAAAAGTCTAATTTCTTGAATCATGTTCAGGAAAAATAATGTGTTGGCATTTGACTGATTTTTAAATATCACAGACCCTATTTTTTCCGAGAATAATATTGCAGTTAAAAGAAAGAACCCTTGTTTGTTCTTTTATTCCTTTTCCTTTCTCTTCCTTTTCTTCCTTTTATAAAAGGAAGTATATATTTTATGTGGTTTACAGATATGCATTTATTCATTATATTTTAGATTTTTTTTATATCATGTATAAGGGAAAATTTCTGAGAATGGACAGCCAAGAAAATGTAAACAAATGGATTATCAAACAAATTATCTGAAAGTTCTCACTTGAAGCATAAAAGATCAAGCTCAAAGTATCCTACTTCGGACATATTAATGACGTTAATGATGTATTAATAAAGACATATTATTAAGAACTAGCTCTCTGGAAAAGATTCTATTGCTGAAAGATGAAACGGTAGTGAATAGACAACAAACAGTAAGATGGATGGACTCAATTATAGTGATGATGGGCACACAGTTAGAAGACCAAAAAGACCAGGTTAGGGGAAATCTATCTACGTGGTCACTAAGACTCAACACTGATTTGGTGGTGTAGTATCAATAAATCAATATATTTATAATTGATACACAAATCCAATAAAGTTTATCCACCATTCTGTTGTTTCTAGTGCATTGTTTCTTTCTAATTCTGAAATGATGACTACATATCACTAAAACTGTGTTTTGTTTTCAGATAAAGCATGATCCCAGCACAGAACACAACTATTTGGGATATTTTTATTTCACTGAAGATGGGATGGGTATTTTTAAGCCAACCTGTCTCAGTTTACAATCCTGTAGTAAGAGACACCTCTCTCATTTTGTTTCAAAGCCACATGCATTACAGAGCATAGTGTTGCAGCGACAATACCAAATAAAGAGAAGGAATTTTTAAAAAGGAAAAAAGACAAGGTGCACAACTCAGACTAAGCATTGCAGTCTAGCTTGGAAAACAATAGGATTACAATTATTTGTTAAAATGTCTTGAGTGAATTTGCCTATAAAGTATTTCTACCAAGGTATTCTGGAAAGTTGTCTAAAAAAGGGTGAGACCACATTGCAATAGCTGGATCTCCATCATTTTCTCAGAGAGGTAAAAAAAAAAAAGGCTGTTGTTCCTAAAAGTTTCTTGAGAACCTTGAATACAGTACTTTGTTTTTGAAACTCCAGCAAATAAAAGAGAAATAACTAACTGATAGGAAGCAAAGTGAGCTACTTTCAGAGCACACGGACCCAACTACTAAGTGTATCATTGCTTTGGTAGCATTACAATCCTCCTTATCTTCCTCTTGACTTTTCACATTTTGAATGCAAACATTTAAATCTAAAGTCTTAAGTTGAATTTTGAAGGTGAAATTTTGCTCAAGAAATTGATTTCCAAGTATTTTGTCCTTTTAGGGATGTCTGAACTGTTTTGATTTTGAAATATATCAAGAAAAGAAAAATGTATTAACATTTTATTTTTATATTTTTATTTTTATTTTATAATGTATTAACAGGCACTTTCTTGGAATGAATAGCTATTTTTGGAAACTAACCTAAAAATATATCTCTTAGCCCTTCTACCATTCTTCCCTAAGGGGGAAACTGAGTTTCAGTTTTATATTTTCTGGCTCGGGATAACAATCATTAGCATCTTCTGTACATTTTTCCTAGAATATTAAATGTACATTAAACACTGGCTGTCAAACATTACATTTTCCATTTCCACTATCAGCCCTTGCTCAATGCAGATTTCAAATGTTCTTAGAATATTTGAATATTTGCATAATATTTATGAATAGCAGATTTGTATCATTCATTTGATTTTTTAAAATCAAGAATTTCTTGACTTGACTCTCTTTTTTTCCAGAACGTATTGGTTTAATATTTTGAGAGATGGGTGTATATCTCATGCTTATTTTCAGATTTTCAAGGACTAATCCCTATGAATAGAGAGATAAGAAAACCTAAATGCAATCATCCATGTAAGAATGTAATCCCAGGAAATCCTCGTCTGACATTTTAAGACGACTTCTGTAGATTACTAAAGATGCCTTTTTGTTTTAATGGATGACTCTTTTTTAAAATTCATGACTCATATGTATGACAAGTAACCCGCAAAACAGCTTTTTTTTTAAAAAAAAAGTCTTTGATTTAATAAGAAAGTTCAATGGACATTCACTCTAGTTTTTATGAACAATAAAGATACAATAAATTTTATCTATATCTATCATCTATCTATCAATCTATTTATCTATCCATCTCTATCTATCTATCTATCTATCTATCCATCCATCCATCCATCCATCCATCTATCTATATAAAAGTACCACTCACTCATCATGAAATCTCCAGAACCATAAAACCTAAAAACTGGAAATTTGGCACATATGTTCCACTTGACTTCTAGGTGCTCACTAAGAAAGGATTTTTCGAAATGACCATCAGATCATTAATATTTCTTATACAGTAATTAATACGCTCTGATGCTAAGGAGTTCTACTCTTCCTCCCCACCTGAAAAGAACTCTGTTCCATCTTCCAGTTGCCTCACATTCCATTACCTCAGTTAAAATTGGCAGAAGTTCCACTCCTTCAGTCAGGAGCAGTCTGGGGCTCCTTACAGTACTAAATGTTGGTACCTCACCAAAATGCCTACACCTTCCACCTGTGGAACTGCTTCTGGACTCAAGGCAGCATGAGTGATATTCCCTTATGTGTTTCAATCACTGACCATCACTGAGCCAATGGATTATGAACTGAATTTCTCCTGCATAGCCCGATCAGAAAGCATGGGGATCCAGCTAGTATAATTATATTTTACTTCATATATATGTTGTATAAATTATAACATTTTTAGTTTGGGATGAAATTATACAATACTTTAAAAATGAGAAATGTTTATGCAAATGCATTTCTTTTTTATTATTTTTTGTAGGTGAACAGATAAAACAACAGAGTTAGCATTGTTGATGTGGAGAGCGAGAACCATGATTTGTAACCTATCATATATTGCTTACCTATATCTTCTGTTTATCTTCTTTGGCACTCAGACAACTATATGCAAAAGCAAGTTCTCATGTAAAAATAGATGGCTGATACATGACCCTATGTGAATTATCTAAATTTCTGTGTCAATAGCTGTGGTTAAAGTCCATGACACCATTCAACCATTAGTGAAAGAAGAGCCACATGTATGACAATTCCAAAAATATCCGTATTTACCAATATAAATAAACTTGATTTGCAGTGACTGCTTTCTTATCAAATCTTAAATAAATTCTCAATGGGTCCAAGATAGATAGCTTTTATTCGGCAATCATTATGAAGGAAAAAAAATAACTAATTGGCCTACACAAGTGGCCTCTGAAAAACTTCAATGCCTGGCCTAAGGCTGGAGAATACAATACAAATAGAGGCAGAAAAAAAAAGATGGCAGGAGAGTTATACTTTCAGATTTGCAAGGTTCTGCTAATGTAACCTTCCACTAAAATAAAATTAGGACATCTCTCCTATTTCTTGTCTTATCCACCTGGATGATTGAGAATTAGGTAAAATGTGTTGTGAAAGCATCCTTGATGTTCCTCATTGAAAAACTTAGCAAAGCAAAATCCTTGGGTATAATTTATATTTTCTGTGTATTTGTTACACTTTTAAAGTGATTCTCAGATTAAAAAAAAAAAATGCTCTATTTTTGTGTATTAATTGCAGCAACCAGATTCTTGGCAGGATGGCCCCCATCGTTAGAATAATCCTGATCCTGATGTCACTGCCTTGATTGCCAATAGACGTCTGGACCCAATTAAAACACTGATAATCATCTTCAAAGCTGTCTACTGCACATCACTAGAATATGCTTGGCAACGCCTTGCCAGGATCGAATCTGCCCAACTAGCCCAGTCATTAAGAGAAGGCCTGTTACGGATTCTCCTTCGTTGGGAGGTACACGGGGCGTGGGCCAGATTAGCAAGCTTTCTCAGTGGTGATCCCCATTCTATGGAACACCCTTTACTCAGAAATACAGGGACTAACAGCAGTCCTGTTTCAGCAGGAGTTTAGCCCTTAGCATACTTTAAGCTACAGGGTGTCAAATGATATTTCTGATTGTGAACTGGGATTTTTCATAATTCCGTCAGGAGCGTTACCAAGAAAGCAAGATTTGCATACTGAACTGCAAAGAGCAAGGCGTTGGGTTATAGAATCTTAGAAATACGATGTATGTCAGGGTTTCAACCAAGTAAGACTCCGAGACAATATGTGTCTTAGCTCTCATTTATCAGTGAGAAGTATTCAGTCAGTGGGGGTATCCAATCTTTCCTTTGATCCTCTTTCTAACTGAGTCCTGGTTGAATGAGGAGGGTAATTTAATACAAGAAAAAGGACCATCGGCTTTGTCTGGCAATAGAAATATCTCTTTTCTTTCCTAGGGTCAGAGAATTCCCTCGAAAAATGAATATTATATTTCTATTTCTTTGATCCTCTTTCTGTGAACCAGAGTCACTCCCTATTAATTGGAGTAGACCATAAATATTGCAAATAAATAAATAAATTCCATCCACCCACAATTAGACAGCAAATGCATCTCTTTACAATATATTTCATTTTTTCCTTGGGTGCCTAATTTTAATTGGTTGTTTCACAATATATATTCTTTTCTTTTTCAGGTTGTTTAGATTGTTCCTTATGTTTGTTTTTTGGCTTTTTCTTCCCTTGTTTCTAAATGTAGTTGGATTTGTACAGGCACATCCGCTGTGATCAACTTGTCAAAAGTGTTCATTGCTCCTTTCTGCCAACTATAACTTGCATTGTTCTCTGCCAAACATTCTGTTGCTATTGGCTGTTGATTGATGAGAACAGCCTTAGTTCAAAATCTTTTTTCCCCAAAACATCTGCTACCATTCTCTCTTCTAAGGAGTGTTTTCAGAAAGAAGACCCAACCATCTGGCTTATAACTCACCTTTAATGGCATCCTGGATCTTGAAGCCCTTCCAACAGCTTCAACTTTAGCTTTGCCCACCTCTCTATGCATTGTAAAAGACAAGTTTGTCCTGTATTTCTGATATTGATGATTCACAATAGGGAGTTTTGTGGGAGATGCCATAGATCTAGTCACTGGGATGCACTGTAGTTTTACCCTCTTCTCAAGGTTCCTTGTACAAAATTGCTTTTTTTCTTGTGAGATGCAATCTGGTATGAGATCCAAATTTTTCTGCAGAGCCACTTACACTGAAGTCATCATATCTCCCATTTTTAACTTTTAAAAAGCAGGCACTCCAACATCATGCAATAAGTGAGCCATGGTGCTGACTAATAATAACTTAATGATGCCCGAATGTCTTTGGGGCTTAGAATGTCACTGAGGCCCAGAGTAAATAGAATGACAATGGTGGCTGTTGCTCTTTATTCAGCATTCTCTGCATAACTGTGCTTCAGACACTGCCTGAAATGAAAAGCTTATAACAGGACAAAGGCAAACTGTGATAGCACCTTTAAAAACAAGATATTTAATTTTCCAGAATATGGAGTACAAATGTGTTAACGTTCCTTCCCTGTAAACAGATATTTGAGAATACTCTTATTAAACATTAAGAATCTCTTTCATGTCACCAAATAAACTAAAAGGAATGTTTTGAAGTTTTCAACACTTATGAAGATGTCTTTCTAAAGATGCACAGCCTGTGATAGGGTGGGGATTATGATTTTATAAGTTACGATTTGTAAAAGCTTTGGTCCTATGCCTACTAGAAGAGCAGAAGAAACCGTCACAACCCAGAAACCCACAGGTGTACATGGTCATCTATAGGAAAGATTTATGAATTAATTCATCCAGTTAATTAATTAACTCAGTTCTAACCTTGACAAGAAGTTGTCACTGAAAAGGGTAAATGATCAGTGCCTTCATGTATGAAAAGAGAGGTCAGCTCTGGCAGTTTTAATAACTAATGGTGCCATTTGTCTGGAATCCAACAAGCATGTTATGTCTCCTTGGCAACGTCGGTAGGTTTTCCAGGAATCCACTGAATAACCAAAACTGATGCCCAATATATACATTAATTGTATCCAAGCATTGTCCCTGGAGGGAGCTCACTCAAGACCTGTTATTCACAATATTGGTGTTGCAGAGGCTGTGTCATAAAAGAATCATCAGTTAAATTACTGGCTCACCTTAGAAAGAAAGAAAAAATAATGTGTGTGAGAAGCATGACTCAACTTGAAGATTATTATTGAATTAGTATCACTAGACTGGATTCATTGCTCATGAAAAGAGAATAGTGGTTTATGAAGTCACGCTTCCCTAGAGTTGGGTTCCCTTTTGGGATTCCCAATATTCCCAATTTCCTTCATGTATCAGAGCACATCAGGCAACCAGTTTAAAGTACTTTGCTCCATCCATTATTTCCATTTTGCATCCGTAACAGGCCAGTAAGTGCAGCTGTCCTCTTGGCAAGTTAGGAAAGTGATTGATGGAATTCCTGCTGGTGAGATAATTATCCATTAACCATTAATAGGAGGTCATCAGCTGGAACCTGTGGGGTAAGGGGGTGGGTATGCTTTCCACCAGGAAACTACCATTCGCTCACTCACTCATTCACTCACATACACACACACACACACACACACACACATACCAGATCATTTCAACATTCATTTATGTGGCCCATTTTGTCACCATTACCTTCTCATTCTTTTACCTGTCTCCATCTCTCCATTTCTGGCTCCATCATTTCTCCGACACTGTCTCCACTATCCTACGCTATATCATCAGCTGCTCTGGGGTCCGCTCTCTCATCGTCCCTATTTTCATTCACCCCCACTATCTACTGTGGCACCCACTCTACCATCTGTTGTATCACCCCTTGTGTTATCTGCTCTATCATTTGATGTCAACTCATAAAATATTTCTATGGTCTTTTAGAGTTGCCAACAGAAAAGGAGGGAGGAGCAGTGGGCAGCTGGCAAACCAAAACTGCATCCCATAAATGTTTTCAAAGATAGTAACTAGGTGACCGAAGTTTCTGCCGTGCAAAATTCTAACTGGAGAGCATGATTGATGACTCTTGGCTATGGATGTGTCCCATTGGCGAATATAAATCACGATACAACCAGGGGGTGGGGGAAAACTGGGGTCAAGGGTGACAGTGAATTATGTGTTTCAGAGTGGGCTACATCCAGGCAATGCCAGACCTTTTAACTCCCAATAAATCCTTTTGAAGTTTTGGAAGTTTGGCCCGAGATTCATGATTTAAATAGGATTAAGTGCCAGAATTCTGACATTTGTTCATTGTTGCTCCTCACTGGCTCTAGTGCCTGGCCTGGCCCCTACTTTACTGATTTCTCCATTGCTTGCTCTGACTCATCTCCTGCTCCTCTGTCTTGCTCTTGTTGGTCCAGCGAGGTAGGCCAGACAAGAAGCATTAACTCTATCTTTACTGCAAATTTATATTAATAGAGTACTTCAAGATTGAATTAGTTTCTCCCCTCCTCACCTTGAACTCTTGAGAAAAGTAGGTAGAGTCCCTTCTGAAACTCTCCCTACCTACCTCTTTCTGTAGGCTGAGATATCTTTTACATCCTGGTTATTCAGTCTGCAGCTTTCCTTCCTGTCTCCCAAGGCCATTCCTACCTTCCTATACTTGCTCCTTCTGTGTCTCTCACTGATGCCCCATGTCTTGTTTACTATCTTGCTTTGTTCTAAAAACTGCTGCTGGAAGCTCTCATTGGGTAATGTTTCCCTGTTAAACCAATGCTGCTGTACTGGGCCTGCTGTAGAGTTAGTTCCATTACCTATAATAGTAATTAAGCCCCAATCTGATTTTACATCTGCCTCATTGTACATGCCATCAAGTCAAAGTGGCCATGGAAGGAAGTTCCCTGCAACCAGAGAAGAAGACATGCCCACAACAGCACCAAATGATCACTATCATCACTGCAGTCACTGTCAAAGTGCTACAAACTGAACATATAGCAAGCATGTAATGGGAAAAGATGGAAAGCACCACTTTAACACTAGCTGCACAGAGTTGTTGAGACTAGGGTGACATACAAGTTTATTATTATCTCTTCACAACAATGTGGAGGCACAACTGCCAATTTTTAGCTGGGTTGGCATTCACATAAATCAAGGTCTTTCCAAAAATCTAGGATGTATTGGTGTTGTATATATGTGGATCTGAGCAGCATGGTCTTTTGCAATTGACACATGGAAATTTTGCCAATGTGCAGATTTTCTAAGTGCAGTTCAAAAAAATTTGGTATGGCTCCCAGTGTACCAATAACTAGTGGGATTACCACAGCCAGTTTATGCCACAATCTTTCAATTTCAGTTTTCAGGTCTTGATACTTTATTATTTTCTCCAATTCTATGTTTTCTATTCTACTGTCCCCTGATATTGCCACATCAATTATCCACACTTTTTTTCTTTTCAAGCACAATTAACTCTGATATGTTACAATTCAAGATTTTATCAGACTGCATTCAGAAACCCCAGAATATTTTCACCTGCTCATTTTCAGCCCCTTTTTCCACTAAACGTTCCCACCAATTTTTTTATTTGCCGGTACATCATAATTTTTACATCATGTTCCAGTGAATAATGCGTATCATCAACTTGTGTGATCTTTTTGCACAATCTGATCTGCTGTTTCTTCTTCTTTGTGGGAATCTGCTCTTTGAATCATTTGATGATTTTTCAGTTCTGGCCTTAACTGCATTAGTTCAAATAGCTTCCTCTTACCCAGCCAAAATCAAGCCTTCAAATTCTTTTTTTTTTTTAATGTTCCAATTGTAAATCATTGCCAGGCTTTATGAGGCTTTCCCTTTGATCTTTTGTAGAAATTAACCATGTAATGCTTTTCCTTGCCAGCATTCTGTTCTTGTTTTTATTACATTATTTCAATATTCGTGTTTTGTTCTCTGCACATTCAGTAAGTCCCAATTTTTTACTTGCATCAGTGCTTGTTCTTAGCTGCCTCATGTGTAATCAGCCATTATAACGCTTTTCTTCTTCAACCGTTTGTTTGACTCCAAGCAAACCTTGGTCTCCCTTTCTGCAAGGCAGGTATAACTATCAATATCACTACTGGGATGTACCGCATAGTGAATAATCATTAGCTTTTTTGCTTTTTGATCAGAACTGTCCATTTCAGCTTGTGTCCAGTTAATAATTACAGTAGGGCATTGTATCACAGGTATGGCCCAGGTGTTGATGACTTTGATGGTGTTTCTATCATTTAATTTTATCTTTAGCACTTTTCTTACTCTTTGTATGTATTCTTTACTAATCACCTTTTTAACTTATCCATGATCGATGTTGTCTAACTGTAAAGTAACTGTAGACTTCATCCTGATGGCTCCCGGTGCTTTGGCTTTTCTACCATGTCAGTTCCTTTAACGCTTCGTGATTTTACCCCACTTTATTACTATTGTATACTTTTCTCTAGCCCAAATGCCACTGCTATCTCTGTGCCAAAAGGTCTTACGGTGTTTGTCCATTACTGGATTTCAATTTCCGATCTTGCATAAAGCTTCATCCATATGCAGCAAGTGTGAGATTTTGGTAACAATTTTTTTGCAGAGTGGTAGCCAAGATTTCTTTTCTTCAAAATCGATGGACGTGAGATCATAATAATATTATGATTGGTTGCACATCAGCCAGATGTTTAGCCTGGATTTGGCATCTTTGTCCCAAGTTATTGAGTCTTCTCAAGGATCTGGAATGGGCAGAATTTGTTGTTTCATGTTATTAAAAATATCACTGCAGGATGTAAACTGCTCCAAGTAAAGGTGCTGTTTGTAACTGAGTGATGGTTATTTTATCAATGCCAATAATATTCAAGTAGTGCTTCAGTTACCTTGGCGTTGCGCTCAAAGTACCTATTGCTATCAGTACTATTGTTGTTTTCTCTTACCACTGTCATTCTACTTATATTTGCAGGTCTTTGTATTTTGCTTTTTTTCTCCAGTTCTTTCTCTTCCTATTCTATCTTCAGTATACTACAATATCCACTATCCAGACTTTTTGGGGGCTTCTTATGAACAATTGTGTTGATGATATTATATCTACTTGAATTATAAAGTCCCAAGGCACTTTAGCACCTTCATTTTCTGTTGTTTTGTCCATTTTGTGGTCCCACCCATTCTTGTTTGCAGGTAAGTGTATTTCTTGTAGATATTCCAATGTACCGTTGTTATTATTTTATCATGCAGTTGTTTGTACTCAGTCCCTACAATCGTCTTGCAGCAGCTAACCATTATTATTATGGTTTGTCAATCAACACAGTCAGCCAGATGCTTAGACTGGATTTGGCATTCTTATCCACCTCTTGAATATTATTACTATTAATTATTATATAAATTTAGACCATTTGAGCTATGCATTGGAGATGAGATAAAGGCTGCATATCCTTAAAGAACAATAAGCAAGGCATCATCTAGCTATAGTTAAAGAAACATGTGGATGTTGCCCTACATTCATATGCAAGACTCTACAATTTGAATCTTAGTGAGTCAGGACTGAACCACAGAATCAGGTTATCCCGGTGCAATGACGGACACTAATTGTTTCTTGAGATTAGGAACACATGATGTCATCCTCTACTCTCCTCCCACCCACTGGGAAGGCCACCTCCACCCATCTTCCTGTCCACATCAAAAGTAGCATTTTCCAGCCCAATGGTGGCTCAAGCCATGTGATCTAGTTCTCCTGATGTACTTCACTAGATTAAAGGCAAACTCCCTTCACTATAGCTGGCAATTGTGTATTGTGCCAGTACTACCCTCATACCTCTAGTCACTGGTCAGGGATCTCCATCGTTATTTCATCCCAGACTGCTAAAGCAGTAAAGTGCTGGCCTTTTTTTCACACAGGTTCACTGCTGGACCAGTGAAAGTTGAACGTTTTTCACAACTTCCATAATAGAGGGAGTGGAATGGATCAATCAGAGGCCAATGGAACAGCAGGCCATCAATGGTGGCCAAAATGGAGGAAAAGGTTCAAAAACAGAAAGAGATCTCTTAAATCAGCTGCATTTTCAGCCATTTTGCACAAAGGACTCAAGCAACTGCAGTGTGGAAAAACCCTCAGCAAAAATCTAATGGTTCTCGTGGCATCTGAAAATCCATATGCAAAGGTACTGCCACATAGATGTAGTCACAGGAGTCCCCTGCTAGCCACATTTAGCCTTATTTATGATTATTATGGTTCCAAAGTCGACCAGATGCTTAAGTGGAATTTTGTCCATCTGTTAAGTCTTTCCAACGAACCTTAGATAAGATGTTGTTGTTTAATAATATTATAGGCATCATTGCAGGATGTCAGCTCTTTCACAAAGTTGCCTTTTGCAATTGACTTCATTTTCCTCAATGCCGAGGATTTTCAAGTGGCACTCTGGATGTTTTTGGATTGCACCCCAGGCATCTATTACTGTTGGTATGTTTTATTTTATTTTACCAGTCATTTTTCTTCTCTTTGTAGATCTTTGTATTTTGTGATTTTCTCCAATCCTTTCTCTTCTGTTCTGCTATCTCCAGATATTGCAGTGTCCACTCTTTTTATGAATGAAACCAAATACAAAGGATATTTGTTGCAGGATCCAGGATAATGTCTTTGCAGGATCTAGGATAATGTTGCAGGATCCAATCTGGGTCAGTCACCGAGACCAGAGGTTGAGTCTTCCAAGCTTTCAGACACATGCTGGAGCCCATCCTAAGGGAACTTTTCTCTGTCCAGAATGTGCGCACTAGTTTACCATCAGCTTATCAGGTACTTAGGAGCCGAGGGTGCAGCAGCACAAAGAGACAACAACCAATGACTTAATAGCCAGCCACCAACACCCAATTAACAACTAAAAGCCACACACAACTAGGCACCACATAATACTATGCATAGAACCCAGGGGTGGGATTCAATTTTTTTAACAACCGGTTCTGTGGGCATGGCTTAGTTGGTGGGCATGGCTTGGTGGTCATGTGACTGGATGGACGTGGCTTGGTGGTCATGTTATTGGCTGGGTGTGGCCAACTCAATATCACTCACATCAAAGCACGTATCTCCTCGCCTGGCCTCTCATGACTGTGGGGATGCTGCAACAGTCGTAAGTGTGGAAAATGGTCATAAGTCACTTTTTTCAGTGCCATTGTAACTTTGAATGGTCACTCCACACAAACAAAGTACCAGCAAAGGAGGGGAAAAAAACTCCAGAGACGTTCCCGAGACAGGAAGTCTAGTCCTGCCAAGAATGTAATCAGGATTAACGGAGAGGCAGTTTCTGTAAGCAACACCAGAATGTTTCCTTCCTGCCTTCCTTACAGGATTAGGCCAGTAATTTCTTCTAACAACCGGTTCTCTGAACTGCTTAGAACCGGTTCTAGTGAATAGGTGCGAACTGGTAGAATCCCACCCCTGATAGAACCCCCAGTATACACATTCTGGAAGGAGAGAAGTTCCCTGAAGATGGGCAGCACCACGAGTCCAAATGTTTGGATGACTAAACCTCTGGTCCCAGTAACCAACTCACATTGGATCCTGCAACTTTTGTCCCTTTTTCTTATCAACCATTGTTAAATCTGGTGTGTATTGTATGGCAGATACATATCTGTTTGAATTCTAAAACCCCAGAGCTTCTTTGTTTTCTATTACTTTGTCCATTTTGTGGTCCCACCAGTTCTTGATTGTAGACAAGTGCTATTTCTTGCAGATATTCCAATGCACCCACCTTTACCACTCTGTCAAGCTGTTGTTTATATTGCTATGGTTGGTCACACAACCAGCCACATATTATTATTATTATCATCATCATCATCATCATCATCATTTTATTCATGTGTGCATACACACACACACATTCAATTCAAGGCATGATCTATGTGTCCCCAAAGTCTTGAGTTGAACAAAGGCTGTTTAATCTTTTTTTTTCTTTTTGTAACATTGTGCTGCTTGTTTCTAAGACACTTTGAATCTATATATACATATATATAAAAGCAAAATACCACTCACGCATCATCACAAAATCTCCAGAACCGTAAAGCCTACAAACTTGAAATTTGCCAAATATGTTCTTCTTGGCTTCTAGTGTTCACTAAGAAAGGATTTTTCGAAATGACCATCAGAGCATTAGTCTTTTGTATATTATTATTAACACGCTCTGATGCTAAGGAGTTCTACTCACCCTCCGCACCTGAAAAGAAATCTGTTCCAAATGCAAAACACAAGCAGAGGAGAGGAGTTTCGGTTTCAGTTTTAGTTTCACAGCAGCAACCAGCTTTAGTACAGAACAGTTGAGCTAAGCCATGGCCAGGCTCCTTGTTGTCTCTTTCTTGCTCACACAGCAAATACTGTTTCACTTTCCAAACAGCCCTCAACTCTCTCATACATTGACAGGACGCTAGCCAGGTGAGTATCTATGGTTGCTGGTAGGCAGAATTTTTTTTCCTTGTTTTTGTCGCCCAAAACTAAGCCCAACCTCATAATTTTGTAGCGAAGCACGGATATTGACCTAGTACTTTATAAACATTAATTTGCACAGCCTTTTACAAGACAGGCCAATAGCAGGGTATACAGGGAAATGGGGACACTCAATTACCTAAGTAAGTGAGAAACTAAGTGACAAGAATGAGCCACACAGAATGTCCTGACAATGACTAACTTCTAGTCAGATTAAAGATTTATATTGGAGGATATACTGCGACTTTCCATGACAAGATGAGGGATGTAAATCAAGTCAGCTACGGATGGTATGATCTGACATACTGAGTTGTCATAAGGTGTGAAAAAGAATTCCAGCAACAAGGGCTTCATAAGCAGTAATAGCTTTTTGGTGAAAATATCGCCACATGCAAACAAGGCTTGGATATATATCATACCCAGGTTTTGGGTGGGGTGCTTCCTGCATAGAGATTCTTTAGCTCAATCTTCCATCCTTTGAACCAGGCGTCCTCCTCCTCTTCTCGGGCTGTTCCACTGAATGATGGTCCCTCCCCATGAAAGTTCTCACCAGTGAAATTCTCAGCAAAAATCTCCAGAGTGAAGGGCTCCTTCCAGCTACAGCAAAGAGAAAGAACCAGGTCAGAATTCCTCAACCTGAAATCACCAGTTGTCTCAGACTGCAATCCCCAGAATTCCCCAAATTTTATGCTAACTGGGATTCCTGGATATTGTCATTTGCTCCAAAGATGTCAACTTGATGGAATACGTACAGGGATGAATCACAATGTTCCTGACTGGGTATATAAACTGTGTCCTTCCTTATTTGAGAGATTTTCCACATTATTTTCTCTTTCGGTCAATTTTCTTTTTTGTTTTGTTTTGTTTTTCATTTGGTAAGGAAGTAACTTATACAAGCGATGTACTACAATGCAGGCAGGCTGGAGCTGCTGTTTGTGGCTCTGTGCAGTTCCTATCAGAGGCTGGCTCAGTTTAGGTCACTCATTTCCAAACTTGGCAACTTTAAGGTGGGTGGACTTCAACTCCCAAAGTTTCATACTGGCTGGGGAGCTCTGGGAATTGAAGTCCACGTATCTTAAACCTGCCACATTTGGAAAACGGTGGTTTAGAGTTTTGTTAAAAAATTTCTGAGGATAGTTTTAAGCACTAAAAGCTGTGCAGATGCTAAAAAGACCACAAACGGAAAACGCCACTTTTAACATGTCACACATTTTGCTCCCAACTGACACTATTCCAACCATGCTCTTAGATGATTCCACACTTTTTAAAATAGTAGGCTATTTCAGTGGTGGTATTCTACCGGTTCAGCCTGGTACTGCCTAGCCGGCAGTGGCGATGAGCAGTGGAGACTGAACCAATTCTCTCCACCACTCTGCTGTTGGGCTCACCTGCCCGTCTGGGCTCCCATATTCACCTTTATCCTCTGCTTTTGAAGTGCAGCTGCTTTGCGCGGCACAGCAGAGTGCTGCACAGCAGCTGCTGAAGCGACCGGAGAGTGCAGACTTGCAGGAGGTGAGTAGGAATGCCTCTGCGCCTGCTCAAAGTGTGCATTTGGCGCACATGTGAACACGCATAAAGCGCGTCCACTAAGACACGCCCACCGAACCGGTGGTAAAACTTTTTGAATCCCACCACTGGATAAATAAAATGTTGGACACAGATAAAACATCATTCTAAAAAACAAAACAAAACACAGAATGTTATGGTAATCTGTAATAATTATAAGGCAGGAAAATCTCTAACACTGTGGCACTTCAAATAAAGAACTGGGGAAGAAACTGGCATGTTTATATGACTATGAATTGTAATACTCCATGGTTTTTTGCTTCATGGGGATTTTTCACTCCCAGTTTTCAAGAATGCTTCTCTAGGGAAACCCTTTGACACAGCGTTGCATGGGCTTGAGCTCCCTCTAAAGGCCTTTGTTGGAAGTGCAACTTATACCTGGCAATGAATTTTAACATTACGTTTTGCAAACTGCTCCTGGTTCATCAGAGCTTCCATTTAGATTACTCTACTTTTTCCTTTCCATCCTGGGTCTTACTCCTTTTTTGTTGCTTCAGGAAGTAGTTAAGACAGGATTCTTAACTGTCTGCAATCCCAGCAGCAAAATCAAGACCTTTTCTTTAGTACTGTCATAGTGTAAATAATTCTATGTAGTCTATGTATTATTCTAACTGGACATGTGTTACATACTCAATATTTATTCATTTACTTATTTAACATATTTACTTGGCTGCTCATGTCACTAATCATGACTCTGGGACATGTACAAAAATCATCTATTTAATTGTTGGAATCTAAGCCTAGGCCTGTGTTTCACAACCTGAGCCATTTTAAGATGTGTGGACCAACTAACCAACCAACTCTTAAGATATGTGGACCAACTATATCCCTGACTGGGGAATTCCTGGAGTTGAAGTCCACACATCTTCAAATGGCTCTGGTTGGGAAACACAGGCCTAGATTGTCATAAGTAATATTTTCTAAATTAGGAAAAAATTATCTGGCTTGATGCCTTCTTGCATCACAATCTGAATGGTTTTCATAACACAAAAATAAGGATATCCAGTTTCTGATTTAAGTTTAAGAATATGAACTAATTTTAAATGTTCAGACTAAGCCATAAGCATTACAGTTCTCCAGTTCCCTTAAAACAAAATCAAATCTCCCTTAAGGAAGGTACCAAATGATAATAACCATTCTGGAAAACATATATAAAGGATTCTTCTTGTTTCTTTTTTTAGAATATTGTTTATAATAATAATTTATAATTATGTTATCACCACTGATAATAAAAGTATGGGTGCAGGGAGGAAATTATACTATTAACAATCACACTGATTAATAAGAACCTTCAGAATTAATTTCCTGAAAATTAATGGGTAAAATCCAGGCACGGCATTCCACTTACAAATAAGTCAAATCACAATATAGTAGGCCTCTTGTTTCCCTGCCAACAAAGGGACTTAAGAAGGCAGGAAGACTGCAAGGGGTGTGTGTGTGAAAATCTGAAGAGACAAGTTTGGGGTGTGTCAGGAATGAGCTTTAATTAGAAGGAAAATCAAGCCGGCACTTGCTTTTGGAAACAATGCCTTCGACATATCTCTTAGCTGTCTGACAGCAGCCAAATTGAACAGGATGGGTAGCACATGAGCTTAAAAGCAAGGAGAGGGAGAAGACAGCTCTAAAAGTTACTCATGCAAGATAAAAAAGTAAACCAGAGTATTTCGTGGGGAAAGTGAAAGTGTCACCACTGAGGAAAACCAGATACTTTTATTTTATCTAATTAGGAATCTGGGTGAGGTGTAAAAGTTTGTTGAAAATTGTTTTATTCCTATTCAGAACTTCATCCAATAGGTATTGTATTGAGGCCTTTGCAGGGAGGAAAGGAAAGACCAATTAGACCAAGCACATTATTTCATTTCCAATAGTGGTGTAATACTTGTCATATAGGCACCTTATATAAACAAATAATAAATAAATAAATGAGCCTTCCTGACGGACTGAAGATCAGGAAGAAGCCATATCCAAATAAAAATATGTTTCAGCTACTAGGTTTTATTTCATTTCAATATTAAAGAAAATCTCCCTGATGGATCTGTGCAATAGCAGAACAATCTATCCACAGAAGTTATGGTTCTCCATCTCTGGAGGCTTTTAAGGAGAGCTGGGTAGCCCCCACTTTTAGATGTTTTCATTGGGTTTCCTGTAGAAAATTGGATTAGATGATCCTTGTGGACCATTTCAGCTCCACAGATCTACAATTCTCCCTGTGACCTGTCAGCATTACATTTCAAAAATGCTGCTCTCCTCCAGGAATGGCCAAAGTTTACAACTAGAGCAGACAAAATAAGGTGACATCTTGTGGCTCACTGAGCACGGAAAAACCCATTATGTTTTTAGATGCTCAAAATGGAACATGGTTGTACTTGGCCATCTTAACAAAATTCTGGGTGGGTGGTTCGTCAGTCGTGGCCAAGTACTTAACATAATCTAATAGTAGTTCAATTTCTCATGAGGTTTTTTCCATAGGATTGCAGGCATGTTTATGAATATGTAAGTTTCAAATTACACAGAGAAGGTGGCACATGCGACACCACAACACGTTTCGTTTCCTTATAAAACATGTTAACATGGAATTGAATATTATACCACATACACACAATACACACAGACATAGACACACAGCAGTACGATACTAAGGTGCCTAACCATGCTGGTTTTTTTTCAACACAAAGGTTGTAGCAGATGCCTTCTAATAATATGAAATTTGTGATTAAGGTTAGCTTGCAATACTGCATTCTGTTTGCTAGCCTCCACACAACTGCATTCAGAGAGGAGTCTGCTATAATTGTTATAATAAAGCAGTGGCCTTCCTTAAACATTGCTTCATGATCTAGAACCTATAGCTAACTAAGAGAATGGATTTCTCACCTAGGTGCTTTGGCCTAAGAATACTGACTACTGTATAATAAATAGCCAAGCCAACAGAGGGCGCTCTCATCCAGGATGAGGTAATAAACATTCTTGGCTGGTTGACAGTCCCCACCTGGCCTGCTAATAACATCCTCACCAGTTTGCCAGAAGATAGTAGGTTACCTTGCCAAAACGCAAAGGAATCTTTCTAACTTGCAAGGGGGACTTTAGTGGGCTACAAAAAAGTGTTGCCCACACTGCTCGTTGGAGAAAGTAACCTAATAAAACTCAGCACTCTGTGTTTCTTTTCTCCCCCCCCCCCCTTTTTGCACAGGCATGTGAATAAGTGCGAGCAGCCCAAATTAGCTTACAAAGAGGCTTTCAGCAAACAGGACAACCCAGGGGCGGGATGTAAATTCCTTTCCTTAGTGTTTTCTTTAACAGAGATTTACTGCTGGGTGTGGACCCAGCAGCTGCCAAGTTTGTGTCTCCTCACGTCAGGAGAGTGGGAACCAAAACCCTGGGGTGGCACCACACCCAGACGCTGCCACTGCTTTCAGAACAGGCCCAGCAGCTTAGACAGCCTAGTCTTTGGTAACTTTGGTTCCCAGTGCCTCCTACCTTTACTGGGTGTGATAGAGGGAAGCTTCTTTGGTGTGGATCCTGGGATAGCCCAGGTTAAGCCTGCATCAGCAAAATTCCTCCCAGAGAGGTGCTTCCTGCCCTATAAGCAAAGTGTCCTCATGGTGTCTCTTAGTGTGAAAGAGCTATCTTTCCAAACAGCTGGTTAATGGTCTGTCCACTTTACCAAGGAGGCACAGAGATACAGGGTCAGAAAAGAAGGAGCTTTCAGCATGGTAGATATTTGGAATCTGCAGATCTTGACAATGTGGTCAGGAGGAACAATGCATCTCCGCCCACTCTGCCCAGCCAATATATCTGTGCTAGAGAAAGTGCATTTCCCTTTGGATTCCAATGACAGAATTGAATTGTTGAGAAAATGATGAAGTAATCATTGCAAGTCTTTTTCAATTGAGACATTTGAATTTTACACTGAATGGAATCTGTTATAATTATGACATTGCAACAGAAGCACAATGACAATACATTATTTGGGGGGAAATTAGGTTCATCTAATAAGTGAGATGGGCAGCACAAAAATTTACTAAATAATAAATAAATATACTTATTTGCTTTTCTTGCATCTGTTTCTTCTATAGACGCTTTGCTGTTGCATTTATTAACTAGATAAAATCTCAAAAATGCAAAAGACTCAACCTACTTCCATATTTTAAGCAACTTCTCCATTAAATAAATAATTGGTGTAAAATCAGAGAAAGCACATTGTTTCTTAAAAACTACCTTCCTTGTGGGTTAGGTTTAGGGTTAGCCTACCATGGTTATTATACAGGTTGTACCCCATATTATCCCTACATTGAGACTAAAATCAATTAGATTACAAGAAGCGATTAGACCACAAGTCCTCAGTTTGCCTCAGGAATACATGTGAAATTGGATCTGGGTTTCCTCAATCAAAAACCATCATTGAAGTCCAATCTTTTTCTAGCTTGTATTCCCTCAAAGTCCTGGATTTCAACTTCCAGAATGTTCAACTAGCATGGCCTATAACCAAGTTAGCTGAAGGTTATGGAACTGAAGTCCAACACATCTGAGTAACAGCAAATTTGGTAAAAGATTGACTGACTATTATGATTTGGACTCTATGGCTTTATCTCTCTGCTTAGAGGCTTCCCTAGTCTGGATTTCATAGATTATAGTATGATCACTGCGTGGTCCTAAATTGTGGAAAGATGTGAACATAATGGGCAAGGTGATCCCATCCAATTCTCTTAAATTCCATCCTGTTCCCAAACATATGCAGGAAACGCTAACACATTGTCCAGGAGCTGAAGACCGAAAACAAGGTATCAATTGTGCCTCAACTATCTCCTAAAGGGTGCTAATTCACACATTTTAGATCAGCTGGACCAGCTCAGAACCAATTCTGACCTAGTCCAGCTTTTCTAAGGTAGAGACCGAATGCCTGGGTGCTGTAAAGGTTGATTTTAAGACTAGTGCAATTTTGGCCATACTTGAAAACAGCAAAAGAAAGTTGGAGGTGAACACTCTTTAACATGGTGGAGACCAGAGCATAATCTTTCAGGATTCATTATGAAGGTACCTTGCAATTAATCAATGAGTTTAAATGGTCAGGGAAAAGTGATTTTGGGTAGGATTCTGCAGGGGCCTAAAATGTCCCATGAAGCAAACTCCAGTTCATGTAAGGATCAGAAAAATCGGCTCAGTGCCATCCAGAAAAGCTTCTTCAAAGCAGGAGTAACCTGGCATCTGCTGATTGGCTGATCATTCTGCAGACGGACAAATGGAATATCTGGGCCACTCCTTCTGGGATTAGCACACAGGTCACTTGGCATCCTGTGAAACCTCACAATGTCAACTTGACTCATCTCATCTGGCAATTGGCCATCGCCCTCCCCTTTCCCTGCCCACCCAAGCATTCTCCCAAGCAGGGACAAGCTGAGTCAGGAACTTCGCTCTGATTGAGCCCCACCCTACCCCCCTCCCTGCTTGTACAGCTGGAATGAACTGGTTTAGCTGCCCATCGTCAGCAAGATTGGAAAACTTAAGCCACAAACTCTTGCCTGGGAAAACAGGAGGAGAAAGTTAACCCTCCCAACCCCAGCAAAATGGCCAGGTAGCTGGCCCAAACACAGATGTTTGCCTGCTAAAGTGGTGGTTATTTCTCCAGAGCCTCCTGATGCCAGATGTTTTAATTTCTTACCCTCATAACAACTGATATTCTACCTCTACCTAATCCTTCCCAAATAAGATCAATCATATCATGTTAGAAATACAGTAGAACCTCTGGCCACGAACGCTTCTGACCATGACCAAATCTGGTTCCAATCAAAAAAATTTGCAAAATGTTTGAATCTGGTCACAAACACATACTCGGGTGGCAATCAAACATGACCCCTGACCCAGAAATTCCTGAACATGAAACATTAGAAGACAAAGAAATTGCCAAAGTTATGATACAAATTATGGTCATGACCAGAGGTTCTACTGTAGAGCATTTCAAAATCATGCTGAAAGCCCAGGAAACTTCCTCTTAGAATGGTACAAAATGAAGGCTTTCCTTCTTGAGCCCTATCTGTCCAAATTTGTCTCCTTCAGCATCTGCGTGGCCTACTCCAGATTCTCTCTGTCCACTGGACTGGGTTCCTCTGTAGCTGTAAATCTTTGGCCTGGTTTGTTGGGCCCCACAATTCCACCAGACAAACTGCAAATAACATATTGACTTTCAGCTAAATTGTAAAGCAAGCTTAGCTAAGGTAATTAAACTATAGTTCTACAAAAATAGGACTGTGACTATTTATTACTTTTTTTACAAAGCCTATTTGTTTGAAACGAGAATAATGCTACTTGACCGAACAACCTATCAATCCACACATTTCCAAGTTCCAGAGTGTTCCAGTCATAAAAAGATTTTTTTAAGGCCCATCAAAGTTGAGTTTGCTTTGAAAATTATCTTCCTTTAAATAAGACTTCAAAAATTTAGATAGCAACCAAATGGGGTGGATAGGGAAATCTGGGAGGTAGAATTCAGCAGTTCTGGGGGACACCACATTAGAGAAGACTGCCTTAATTCAGATTGTCACCTCCAGACTATCATCATTAGGACATCAGAAATCTAATACTTCATAAAATTATATGGCCAGAACCCGGAAATGGGAGAGAGAGGAGTATCCAGTCCAGCTGCAATATAACATTCTTCAAACAAAGCTTCACTAATATGATTAGCCTCACATTTAAAACCATGGTCCTTCTAATACAGAATGAACAAGATGAAAAAGAGGCAACCAATGAGATGTAACGGTTAACATATTGGATTAGGTGCAAGGAGACCCAGATTCCAGTCTATCCCAATGACAGAAGCTCAGGTCCTCCATTGTCTCTTCAATCAATCTACCACACAAGGTTGTTGCTGTGGAGGGCAACTGGAGGAGGCAGAGGTCTTGGGCCAGGGGTCAAAATGATGAAGAAAGTGGTATTGTGCTGTTGCAATACAAGCTCTGCCACTTTGAGAAATACATAACCAAAGCTTGCATTGCAAGACTTGCAAGACCATTTCTTTGGCCATGTTCATGAAAGTATAGGATTCTGCACCTCTGGGAAGGATCCAGGAAGGCCTCCTTGAAGTCCTGAATGAAAGAGAGGATAACAGTGTAACAAACAGTTAAATCAAAAAACATTGCAGGCTTAGCCCAAAGGAGCCATCCCCAAACCCATGATGGTCTCTTGAGTGCAAATTTCTGGTTATAACCATAAGACCTATAGTTGCATAAGTTTTTTATGCACACTGATAACTTGAAATGCTCCTCAAATAAGTCCCCCACACTTTTTTCCCCCCAAACATCCCTGCCTTTAATTTAATTTATTGGCCATCATTTCAGACCGGGAAGGCCGCCATCACGCTTACTTTCTTTAACTGCTGAAACAGGCCCAACCCATTTCTGACAACAAAGTCTGATTCTTATGGTGTGAGCTGCTTAATTGCCAGCTGGATTCCACCCTCCCTGTTCAGACCTGCTCAGGCAAAACTCCCTCACCCCACCCCATGGCTCAGATGCCTGGAAGCAAACTGAAAATGCTGAATTAGGCTGGGAAGGCAGCTTTTTTTTTTTTTTTGAAAGCTCAGCAAGAAAGCTCTGACTCCAGAGGCTGTCCCTGCACCTACTGGGTGGGAGACTCCAAAGTCCTCCCTTTCTTTAGCTTTCCTGTTTAGATCTTGTATCTCGGGAAAGTTTCAAACTTCCCAGGTTCTCTGATTCGATCCCGTTTCCATTGATCTACCTCACCCGAGAAATCGGCTTCGATTTCCAGGACCTTGAGGTTCTCCAGCTAAATCAAATTGCAATGGCTAATGGGTCTGTGGCTATGGCCCAACGTTTAGCCTGTTAGTCCCCTTCCCAATATTCGCCAAACCACTGATCCCAGAGCCGCATAAGGGCAACGGCTGAAAGGACAGGAGGCCTATCTTCATCCAGCGGCTCAATAATTGTTGTGCTACGTTCATACTTCAATTCAAGGGCTAAAAGGGACACAGCAGACAGCGGGCTCAGCAGAAAAATGCTGATGGTGTCATGGGGGGGGGTTCTCATTATTGTAATAAAATGGTTATTATAATAATCATCCTTCTAGTAATAACTATCCTCCATATGGAATCCTGGGCAAATTGCATTTGCAGATACTCCGTTTGCACTATTAATGTGAATAGAAAAATTAATTGGCTCCCGCATTCAACAAGTGAAACAATAGATGAATATGTGGACCCAGAGCCATTTGGAAGCAACACCAATGCTATGTCAGAGAGGCTATGTGGTATGGCTGATGTGTGGCTCATTGGCCTTAGTTGTGCGATTCCCACAAAAGTTTGTCAAGACCCCCTTCGCCCCACCCCAGCCTACAGAGTTGCTTTGCTGGAAGCAGTGATCAGTCAAAGCACTCTAAAACTGAAACATGTTGGAATGAGGTGGGTCCATCAGGGGTTTTTGGGAAGATGTTGGTCTTCATGTTTGTTCTCTTGCAATTGTTATCAAACCCACAGGCAATGTACCACCTTGGGATTATTTGTCCAAAAAAGATCCTGCTTTGGTTTTGAAAGATGCAGGATAAGGTGTATCTCCAAATCTGTGTGTGAGATTATTTGGGGCCATCCTCAACACTGATCACAAGGCCTGTATATAATACATCTGGGCAAATGAAGAAGTGCCAGCTTAGCCCAAAGGTGCTTTTTCAGGAGGCAACGGGACTTGCTTTTTTCTTTGAAGACCTTTCACTTCTCATCCAAGAAGCTTCTTCAGCTCTGACAGGATAGTGGGGAATGGAAGGATTTATATTCCTTGCAGAGAGGAAGCTGCATCCTTTCCCATCCAAGAAGCTTCTTGGATGAGAAGTGAAAGGTCTTCAAAGAAAAAAAAACAAGAAAGTCCACTTGCCTCCTGAAAAAGCACCTTTGGGACAACCATTACCTGGATGATTGAGAATTTCTACAGACTCCAAGTACCTGCTTACCACACTTCCAGCAGCACCTGTTTCAAATCAGTGAACCAAGTAGCCAATATTGCTGAATCTATTTTAAATGCAGGTATTGCAAATTAAGGCTAACCATTTCTCCTCTGTTTTAATCTATGTACAAAAGTAAACTTTTGTTGCAGGACAAAGTTTTGGAATGAATATACATAGAGCAAATTCAAAGTCATTTCTTTAATGAAGCAAATTAGAGTAGTATAACGTATGACATATTTCTTTTTTAATCTGTTCAATAACAAGCAATTTGGGGGTGCATAAAAAAGCAACATTACGTTAAATTTGATTGACTGGCATTCCCCAGATAGGTTTTCTTGTTCTCTTTGACGGGTGGAATGATTTACGGTATACCTTGGTTAAATTGAGGAGAATAATCATGTGTGTAGATTGTCTAAAAAAACAACATAGTTGTAGGTAGCAGACTTTTTAATAGTCTTACATGGGAAAGGTATTCTAAGGATACGAAACAGAATAGCCATTCTAAAGGCTCATCTACATGTTCACTTGCTGTGCTTAAAAGCAAGCACATTAATCATTTCTAAAGCCACGTCCTTGGGATATTGCTATCAGCTCATTGATGGCCTGCTACAACAGCAGCTCAAAGTTGGAAGTTAATGTATGGAAGTTAATATTTGGAAACAGAGTTTTCTCTCTTCCATTGGCACAAGACTTCCCATGTGGATAACCCAAGGCCCAGGAGAGGAAGGTCCTTGGGATGAACCAATCTGGATTGGCAATCTAATATGCTTCAATTGGTTTGGCTTTGGAACTACTTTCTCCCATTTAGTCACTGGGCTCTTTATTTTTTTGTCTTTTATAGGGAATATTGACTTCTCAACCTACAGAATGGTTGCTATTTCAGATCAAGAGCTCCTTTCACACAAATGAAGTCTGATTACTTGAACTCTGCCTTTTCAACAATTATCTCCTGACTATACAAGTAACTAGATAGCACAAATCTAGACAGCCACTGATAGGCTCCCAAGAGAGACAGAAAATTGTCTTTGCTGCCATTTTGTGGGCAATAGGTTGATAATCCTCGAGCAAAAAAAGGGGGGGTGGAGGGAGGTAATTGGTTAGATGGACTACCCTGTAAGTATAAGCACCATCCCAAAACATGTTCTGTACAGCAATGGATGGCAACTTTTCTCACAGTGACATTGGGCAGGCTCGAAATTTCCACCAGGAAAATCACCCATCATTGCCCTTCTAGTGTCTCATGACAGAACAGTACTAACAGAGCCAGCCCAGTCCTCATCTGGAGGTGTTTTTAAAATAATGCTGTAGAACAAGAGTGTCAAACTCAAGGCCCAAGGGCCACATCCGGCCCACAGAGTGCTTAGATCTCGCCCGTGAGGCCACCCTGGAAACAGCGAAGGACTGCCTGTAGTACCTCTGCCAGCAAAGATGGAGCTCAGGAGGGCCACACGCAGCCCTCACGAGTTCCGTTTTCACTGGCAGAGAGTTGCAGGAGGCCGTTGGAGCCAAAAACGGAGCTCAGGAGCCTGTTTTTGCTGGCATATCGCTCGGGCCACCACAGGTGCCCCAGCCACAAGTGATGTCAAGCTGGCCATGCCCACCCCAGCCACACCCCACCCCAGCCCCTCCAGGTCAAACACAACCCTGAGGCGGCCTTCAATGAAATCGAGTTTGATACCCCTGCTGTAGAATCAACACCATTTTGCTGACACAACTTCCTCCTGGCTCAGGAACAGGAGAAAAGGGGTTATGGGAATGAGCCCTAAGATTGGGCAATTGAAAGAACTGCATGCATTGAAGCCATTTCTTCAGAATAATTCTTTATTTGGTTAATTCAGATGGGAATGGTAGCAGATTTACTTGTCTGAACCATTGTTGGAGAAGCTCTGGAGAAGCTCTGCCATTAATTGGCTTGAATTTATTTGAGTAAATGACTGTCCCACATTCGCACTCAATCGATGAAAGCATTGCTCAGGAGATCTGCAAAGGGCAGTGGAGGGTACCCAATTGACTGGCATTTCTCCCCTCTATCACTCTGAGACTGGCACCTACATGGCATAAATGTCTCACTTGTGCCCAGGGTGTGTCACCTATAACAGGTTGAAAATTCGGGCAGGGCACACTTAGGAAAATGGCAGCCTGATCCCAGAGACAAAGCCATTCGCACAAGCACATGCATACTTCATGCCATGTCTCCGCCCTGCCATGCCAATACCTTTAATTGAAGACTGCCAGAATACTGGATCACTCCTTTAATTAAACAAGATTACAAGCTTTGGCAGAGCCTTGTGTCTTTCACATCCTAGGGGCAGGTACAGAACATTCTGCTGTTCTCCTTGTGCTTGTGCTAACAGGAAAAGTCATGTCTGCTTTTCTGGTAAAGGACACACTCATGGAAGAGCCCCAATAGTTCCTCTGGTCCTTTAGAGCAGGGATCTCCAACTTTGGCAACTTTAAGACTTGTGGACTTCAACTCCCAGAATTCCTCAGCCAACAAACTCTGGGAGTTGAAGTTCACAAGTCTTAAAGATGCCAAGGTTAGAGACCCTTGCTTTAGAGATCTGGCCAATATCGCAATTTCTCTTTAACTGAAGATAGAGAGGTGACAGAAGGACTCCATGGCATTCTAAGACCTGGGAGGGAAATGTGGAACAGCCTGAGAGGTCTAGGTAATGCCAGAAATCAGCAAAGTTTCCCTTTATATATACTCAGTAATATTTACAATAGCCCTTTAGGACAGGCAGACACTGTTAATTTCCTTCTGCCACTTCAAACACAAGAATGGCAACTTGCCTCCAAGTCTGGTTGTGCATTTCTGGGGACCGCAGTGGCATCTGGATTGTTGGCCTCTTGGCTTATTTTGATGCTTTCCATATGAAGCACCTGATGGGCCCCTAAATGCAAAAATGTAACTAGATGGAAAGTGCCTGTCCTCTCTTTTATGCACAAGCGTTAGCCAGTCAGTTCAAATCTGCTAAACTGACAAACAAAATGGTTGTTACTACTAAGTGAGTTTTGTGGATACAGCAGGGACGGGGCCATCTGCTCCGTAGGTGATGGTGGAAGCTTCAACAAGGCACATGCAGGGAGGAACTCCGGCATGAGCTGGGGATGATGACCCCCTGTTCTTTGTATTCCCAGCCCTTCTCTGAAATGTAAGAATGGTTTCAAAGACTATATAGCCCTTCTTCCTGATCAGCTACTTTTCTTCTTGCATAGATTTAAAAAAATAACAAATATTAAACATGAAAAGAGCATGCCTAACAGGCATTTCCTTGGGCTGCATCCTCCTATAGCTATGGCTGTAGTGCAAAGAGAAAGGGGTGAGGGGAATGTTGTTGTTGTCTAAGTCTGCTCAAGCGATATTGGAGTTCGTCCTGTGCTTTGCTAATTATGATTCTGTTTTGCTCTTGATTCCCCAACAGGTTCCTCACGACCTAACAAAATCTTCTTCAGGTAGGTATGCTGCCTCACCGTTGTTTTAAAAATATGCCTTTTCTTTTATTCATTTGTTTTAAAGGAAGCTAGCCACAGCTGTAGCAAAGCATTGCCTCAAAAGGAAGGAAATAGAGTGGTGGGTAGCTGCATCCTAATGCTTGGTTTACAAAGGAACTCAGAAAAAAAATGTCAAAGGTAAACCAAGGTGGTTGAGTGTATTCAAGAGGGAAAGAGGAACCATGGGGAATAACCTCATGAGGTTCCTTTCTTGTTCATGGAAGCTTTCTGATTGGCTACTCTCATCATGGCAGCCCTGGAGTTGGAGGAGAATGTCCATGATACGCTCTCAAAATTCCAAATGTACCCATTGGCTGCAAAGGTTTGGCATCCTGAGTAGGTGTGATGAAAGCCAGCACATCTGTCTATGCTTGCTTGTTTTGCGTAATTCCTTCCACTGGTACAAGCCAAAAATGAGAATGAGAGAGAGAGAGAAAGGGAGATACTGAGAGCTAATTACACCATTCTTGAAATCTCTCTCACTTCTGAGATGGTGCCAGGCCTTTCATCTTTCCATTCGTAGTTGCAAGAGCTATCTATCATGTCAGTCATAAGGGACATACAATTCTATGCTGACTATAAAGATCCTTCCTCAGTTAAGCCTACACAGAAGCCACTATTGAGAAGGTGAAACAGCACCCACAAAAATGGCTGCCCTCCCTGTGAACCAAGTTTGAGATTTACTACATTTACTCCTTTATAGATCTTGTGCCCCTCCCCCCTATGTGCAGTCTAGGGGTCTGGCTGGAGTGTTTTCTCTGCCCTATTGATGACTGAAATGGTTCGATCTTGCTTACACCTCCAAAGTCAGACCTGCAAGAGCTGGTGTGTCCGTTCCATCATGGAAGCCCTGGCAAGTTTGCCTGCCAAAAAGGAAGGCATGGAACATTCTCGGGACTGGAGAAAATATTCTCCTTCTGGTTCTGGTGAGGAACCCAGAATGGACACAGGGGCAGTGAAGAGGAAGCCAACAAGTCCCTTGGGAAAAGAGGAGTCCTGTGACAGCCATGGAAGCACTTCTAGGGAGCACCTAAACCAGATTTTCCCACTTTCATAACCTTCAGGTGTTTGGGCAAAGAATTCCTAGGGTAGGGTCACTGCTGGTCCTGATATCAGATTGGGGAGGTTGTATTTCATAAGCATAAAGACTTTTCTTTTTCAAAAAAAAAAAGAACAAATTGATTTTGGAGTTTTATCCCTGTCCCATCCCATCTCAGAATGTCACACCATCTAACTGCCAAAAGCCAAAATACACACAACACATTTGCAATTGCCTGTGAGAGCAAGCACTTGGATTTCATGTGTGCCTGGGGGGTGGATGTCCCTGTTTAAAATCCACTGTTCAATTGAATGGACCAGAACTCTCTCAGATAGATTTGCCCTAGAAATGTAGAACTTATGGCTCATAGAACCAGTACAAGTGGGGACCGTCCATTGTGTAGTCACTCTTCGATAATAAAAAGAAAATTAAATGCCAAGTTATTTTTTTTTAATTGAGACTATGTCAAACTTAGAATCCTTAAAAAGGCTACATTAATGGCTTGGAGCATGAGGGAACCTGCAATTCCCAGCTAATCACATCTCAGTTTCTTCACAATAGAAGAGCTATTTAGAATCCATGTGTGCGATCCCAAGATTTCTCTTTTCTCCAAAGAGAAATGTCCCCAGACTGGTTCTCACAACCAGCTGCCTTTTGGCCACAATGTCCTCTGAAAAACGCAAAGTATCCTTTTGTCCACCTTACTGGAAGATCTCTGCACAAAGTCAGCCTTTGAGACTTGAAAGCCATTATCTAGTCATCAGTCATTCCATTACATCATCCTGGCCTTAGGTGGCAGCAGTAGACAATCAGGGTTAGCCAGGAATCTCTAAAACCAGCTAAAGCTTCCTAACGCACTGCGGGATGTTTTGGACTGCAACCTCAACAAATCCTCGGATGGCAACATTGAGATGCTTTCATCTGCTTTTAGAAGACACACTTCTTAAGGTTTCCATGTATGCAAGGAAGTTTGCAGAGATGGCGCCAATCTTAGCCTTTTAGATTCGGGCATCTGTTCATGTTGTGTAACTTAAGTAAACCCCTGGTGGACATGGGCACCATTCCTTTGTGGACAAGTGGGAATATTCTCAGCAACTTCTCCATCTTCATTCTTTGTATCCACTGAGGTGAACCATGGGTCCATGAAAGTTTGTGCCATAATAGTTTAAGTCTCTGAGCTGTGGCCTCTACTGGGACAAACATATCCAAAATCATGGGATGGAAGAGTAGCAAAGCATTTCTTTTCCTCTTCTGCCCTCCAGTGTTTCATGTGATCTTTGCATTCCTTGGCCTGGCGTTCCTTTTTCACTTTGAAAAACAACACAACATTACTCCACCCTTCTGCCAGAAAGGACTTTCAGCCAGCAGTCAAAAGAACCCAGCTTCCTGCCTCATGCTTAAAATCTAAAAAGAGATAGCACCAAAGAAACAGGGGTGGGGAAAACGGATAAATAAAGTGCCTTCATTCTTATAGGGGTTGAACAGTGACCTCCCTTAAAAAATGACAGAATCACAAGCCAAAAGAGGCTTTTTAAAGTTTGCCTGCCTCCTTCTCTCCTTCCCTGGTGTAGGAATCCACATAATTACAAACTCAATCATGTCATGGGACGTATCACGATGTATCGTGATGGTTTTTTTGCCTTTGTGGAGCCAGGGTGGGTGTGGCCTACGCATGACACATCCAGCCTGTGGGCCACCAGTTTGACACCCCTCTAAAAGACTCTAACTTCTGCCTGAACTTATCCAGCTGGAAATTTTTCTAGCACTTAAGCAGAATCTGCCATCCTGCAACTTAAATACTGTGCTCTGCCACTGGAACAATAGAAAATAGATGGCCAGGCCAAATGGTTTTCTTGGACAGCAAGCTGGGATAGAAACCATTCAAGGCAAGAAAGATAAGGAAACTGCTGGTCCCTCAACTCAACCGGTCGAGGAGCTCAGCTTTCAGTTTAATTTCCCTTCCAGTTCAAGCTCTCTGTCAATTTCATGAATTGGCTTCAGAAATCCTTTCAAAAGAGGAAACAGTTCAAAACTAGCCAAGGGATCCCACTTCTCAAAATGAGGACGGCAATGCCTCACCATCCATTTCCATCAATCCATCAATCAGTGGAATAGCTTACCTCCTGGAGTTATGCGTGCTCCATTATTGGAGGTGTTCAAAAATATACTGAATGACCATTTGCTAGAATAGAATAAGATCTCCTGCCTTGAGCAGGGGTTGGACTAAAAGACCTCCAAGGAACCTTCCAACTCTTTATTCTGTATTCAATTTCCATCCCTTTCACACCTGTACATGAGATCTTATAACACATGCACAAAAGGAATGAGACTTGCATTGTGTCACTGCAACACTCCTGTTAACCTTTGCTTCGCCCTTTGAACTTCTGATAGACCCTGCTATTAAAGAACCCTGAAATGTCCTTTGACTCAGATGCGCATGACATGATAGTAAATTACTAGGATGAAATACACTTTTTTTCCAAATTATGTGCCACTTGCAATTATCTCAGAAAATGCTGGGAAGATGGATTGCCCCTCTAAAAAAGTTTGAGTAATGATCTAAATGTGTAAAGTCTCTTGTTTTCACAACTTATTTACTTTGCTGGGTTAATTGATTGATTATATGTAGTGAAGTCATTCCAATAAAAGAGAATATCTCTAGCTCATAGTTGAACTGTGTAGTCCTTGGTGGTCTCTGAGCTTGGCTGTTTTCTTGTAGATGTTTTATTTCCCAACTAAGTAACATAATCAGTGCTTCAACCAAGTCATTGCCAATGCTTACTAATCACATAGATAGATTTTCTCTGTAACAGTCTCTGCTAAAGGTCAACAAAACCTGTCTTCTGTTTAAACTTTGAATCCAGGAGGAGCCCCAAGTCCAATGTCAATTCTTTTTGGAGGGAGTGAAGTCACATCTGGAGTAACTACTATGACCTATGTTTCTATTGTAGCAACTTGGTCTAGGAGGGATTTAATCTTTTCTTAAGCAAGCATCTTGCTGTTATTAGACAATGTATTCCACTCATTAAATGAACAATTAAAGGGGATTTATAACATCAAAGAAAGAAAATTAAAATAAGAACGATGGTGCACCTTCCACCAAATCCCATGGATGTTAGAAGAATGGAAATTGAAGTGAGCTTTGACTTGAGCTATCTAAATAAAGAGGCATTGTAGATAACAGACTGGATTTGGTGCCATTGTTTTAACCTTATGAGCCCAAAGTCTAGCTCCAGCCTAAGCTTATTCCTTATATTTTATCTGCTGGATTGAAGCCCAGACGAAGCATGTTTAATAAAGTTGGTCTTTGAATCAAAGTATCCAATAATGCATTCCTATACCATACATGTCTACTCACTAGTCAGAAATAAGAATTGGATTGCACCAAAGACATTTTAAAATACAGGTATAACCATAA
The DNA here is from genome assembly GCF_049901715.1 of Pseudonaja textilis. Taxonomy (NCBI): domain Eukaryota; kingdom Metazoa; phylum Chordata; class Lepidosauria; order Squamata; family Elapidae; genus Pseudonaja; species Pseudonaja textilis. The sequence goes on from NC_141991.1 coordinate 130,158,911, forward strand.
CTTTGAACTTTGAAATCTTAAAACCAAATACCCTTTATAATTTCCTTGATAGGAAGACAGGTAGCCCACAGTTTAGGATCATTCTTTTAACAATTTGATTTGGTTCAGTTTATTACAGTCATAGACCAGAATTCTTTTAATAGTAGTTCAAAGTTACAATGCTGGGGGGATGGGGGGTGGAAAGCGGCTTACAAGAGATCCTCACACAACCATTGCTATGTCCCTGCCATATCATGATCAAAAGTCGGGCACTTGACAACCAGCATATATTTCTGATAGTTACAGCATCCCCTGGTCACCTAATTGTTGTTTGCGACCTTCTAGCGGCATCTGATATGCAGAGTCAATTGAAGAAGCTGGATTTGCTTATTGAACCAAGTGATTCACTTAGTTGCATAATTAGGATTATGAATTTAACAGTAAAGCCAAGACATCCTATTTTTTAAGACAAAAAAAAAAATGCTTATTCCTCAGATGAACTTTGGTGATACATGAGCACCACCTTCTGGATAGAAGACACAGCAGCCAGCAATATAAGTAGCAAAACAGCCATCATATACAGTACGGAATCCAGTATCCAATAACCAACATGCTTTTAAACAGGCTTATATTGCAAGAACTTTATTTTAACAGAGTTAATGACTTGTAAAAATGTAACATCAGAAACAGCACTATCATAGCGGGAACATTCTGGGTCTCTAATCTTAAATTGATCACTGGAGAAAAAGGATTTCAGAAACATATACCAGAATATATATAGATTCAACACATTGTGCTACACAGCATTTAATTATTATTCATTAAACTGGTGAAAAGGAAAACCTACAAACATGGCTTTAGTAGAATAAGCCAACGTCCTCCATCCAAAAAACATTTCTTCTTTAATTTAAACTGTGGTATATGTACACACACACACACATATACAGGGGGACTGTAAGAGCTAGAAGACCCAAGAGCAACATGGTAAGGTGAGCTCTCGTCTTTGATCCAGCTCCTGTGCACCTAGCAGTTTAGAAACATGCTATTGCAAGTAGATAAATAGGTACCACTTTGGTGGGAAGAAAACAGCTTTCTCTGTGTCTCGACATACAGTCATATGGCTACATAACCACAAAAATGTCTCTGGACAATGCTGTCTCCTTCAGCTAAGAAACTGAGATGAGCACCACTCGTAGATTTGGAAATGACTGGACAAGGGAAATCTTTACCTATATATTAATAAGATCATAGATGTCTGCATTCATTATGTCTGTGTGTGAGACATGATTCCGTCAAAGAGATTAGCAATCTCTTTGGGTCTTGCTGCCTTAATGAGGCGGGAAGGCTCTGTAGCTCCAGTGTCTCTGAAAGTGACACCAACAGAAGCAGGAAGTCCCAATGGGAAAACCTTTGCAAGAACAAGAATGGGAAAGCTGATCTACAAAAAATGTAAGGCAGGTATATGGGGAGCCCATCCACTTCGGAGAAGGAACTCCAGAACTGCCCCCTTATTTCCCCCCCCCCCCCAAAAGGCAATGGCCAACCATATCTGTATTGTTTAGAAAAAAGCCCCACAGAGACAAAACTTCAACATTTAGATGAACTTGGGTGCCAGGTGATGAGACTCTTAAGATGGAAAACGTATCTTTAGCTACTGTTGTAAGGAAATCTGGTCATTTGGTGGTGCCAGTATTGGAAGAGAAACTCCTCATTGTACTGGAACATGGAATATGAGAGGCATGCCAAAAGGAAAAGTTGTAATCATTAAGATTACTATTTTCTAAAGCGCCTGTAGGCCAGACAAGGAATAATGGATGGAAACTGAACAAGGAGAGATTCAACCTGGAAATAAGGAGAAACTTTCTGACAATGAAGCATGCTAGGTTAAATGCTTTAGGACTGTATGTTCTTACATGGAGCAGAAAGTGCCACTTTAAATAAGATGAGCATATGTTATGCTAAATATTCAAGGCAATTATACCAAAAGTTGGAATAACCATGACACTCAAGGAGGTCATTGATATGAGTCTTTCCTCACCACTCTGTAGAATCGGTATCCAGCCTTTTTTGCATCGGAAGAAAAATATACCCACATTGTCCCATTATAAATTATATTATATTATATTGTCCCCATTGTAAATCCCTGGCTTGGCTCTGTTGCCTCTGTTTCAAGTCACTGCAGTTGTTACCCTTCTAAAGTAATGAGTGAAACATCCTAATTGATTTTACATACTTTGTGCCTGTAAGGGATGGTACATACTACAACAATGGTATGGTTTAATTATTTAAGCCTTTCTCAGTCATAAGCTACATGCTGGATGAAAGGTACATGGAAATGGAGAAGATAGAAGATGATAGATGATAGATGATAGATGATAGATGATAGATGATAGATGATAGATGATAGAAGAAGACGAAGAAGACGAAGAAGAAGAAGAAGAAGAAGAAGAAGAAGAAGAAGGAGGAGGAGGAGGAGGAGGAGGAGGAGGAGGAGGAGGAGGAGGAGGAGGAGGAGGAGGAGGAGGAGGAGGAGGAGGAGGGGAAGGGAAAGGAGAGGAGGAGGAAGATAGATGAGAGAGTGAGAGACAGAGACAGAGACAGAGAGAGTTAAGAGAGAAGGACCAGGGGAGACATGATAGCAGTCTTCCAATATTTGAGGGGCTGCCACAGAGAGGAAGGAGTCAAGCTATTTTCTAAAGCGCCTGTAGGCCAGACAAGGAATAATGGATGGAAACTGAACAAGGAGAGATTCAACCTGGAAATAAGGAGAAACTTTCTGACAATGAGAACCATCAACCAATGGAACAGCTTGCCCTCGGAAGTTGTGGGAGTGCCATCAGTTGAGACTTTCAAGAAGAGATTGGACTGCCATCTGTCAGAAATGGTGTAGGGTCTCCCACTTGGGCAGGGGGTTGGACTAGATGACCTACATGGTCCCTTCCAACTCTGATTACCTGTTATCTGTTAGACAGAGAGAGAGATAACCCTTCCCCTCCCCAGAGCAAGTTTGCACTATGGTGGTCTGGTGCATACCTAGAGAAAGGCATGAGAGAAAGAAGACAAATACCACTGAATTATGGATTTGGAAATAGTCTCTAAAAACATCATAGAGAAGAACCAATCAGCCAGTTCTTTTATTTTTATTTTTTTTAATTTATTTATTTATTTTTGTCAATTGCTTACAAGATAATAGGTATAAGTAAAAACATAGTTATGAATACATGGCTACAAATAAGAAAAATAAAACAAATAAAAGAAACACTAGGACAGGGATGGTAGACACGTGGGTCCACTTTTTTTCTTTCTTTGCCAAATGAATGCTTGAAGCAAGATCAGTAAGTGATGCAACAAGAGCTTGGATTAGAAAAAAACAGCAGTTTGACAAAGTTTAGGGAAATAGAAAAAAGTAAAGAAAGAGCATTAAGTGGACAGACGTTATCAACGAGTGTCATTGAAGGGTTCCATATTTAAAGAATAATATTTAATATCTCTGATGCAATACTACCCTTACTCATTTCAGATATTTAAAATATGTCTATGTAAAATAAGATGCTGGGAGGCTGCATGAATCAAAATAGAATCTGCTGGATTCCACTTCAATTACTGTATATGAATTGTAGTGGACATGAATGAGCAACCCTTCTAGCCATAAGGACATGATTAGAGACTTGTCATATGACTAGAAGTGGCAGGGCTAAATTTGATTGGTGGGGGAGGAAATTTGTACAAGTTTGTGCTTTGCAGAAATCTAGGGCATGGCTGTTGTTCTTTCAATGTCTCTCTCCCATTAGGAATAATACCTTGGAAGAATATCCAGAATTTATAAGAGATGTAATAGGGACTTTGTGGGTGAATGAATTCATTTGTTGCCTTGGAACTCTTCGCAGATCCAGTGGGTCTGAAAACTCAACCTCATACACTCTCAGGCCACACATGGAGTTCTAGGATGGGCTTGTGGCCCTCACATTATGCAAAGCATTACTACCAGATGCCTAATTGTAACAGAAAGTCTTTGACACGCCATACTTTATTCCAAATTCCACCATAGTTTATTGCTATGTAAGTATTTCCTATTTATTTTATGCCATACATTCCTATGGGACTGTAAGTTGGTGCGAGCATCTTGCACCAAGTTACAATCACCTTTTTTTAGCAAGAGTTTTACTTTTCAGAATTCTGCCTTTGCTTATCACAACAGTGCAGGAGCCAGACCAGCCCATTTTACATATCTGGAGGGAGGCACAGGAAATATTAAAGCTAATAGTGGTTTTAAAATATGATGCTCCACTGCGCAACACCATCCTCTGAGACCCACAGGACAGCAAATGTCATCGTTACAACAGCAGTGGCATCGCCCTGGTCCTTAGGAAGTTGATCCGTTTGGATTTTTTCCAGGAATCCTGCTGAAAGCCAGGAATCTTGGCTTGCTATAAACACAATTGGAGGAAGACCCTAGGGGCCCCGTGAGCAGTAGCAGCACTGGCTGGCAGCAGGCACAAGAAACTGGAACAGCACAGAGAAAACTCAGCCACCCAAAACAAACGCCAACATCTAGAGACCTCTGGGAAGAGTCCTGCAGTTTGAAAGGAGTGATGGGGGACGCTTTCCTTTTCCCAGCAAGCTGCCTAGAAGAAACTAAAAAAATCAAGCTGAACAGCATCCTTGCTTCCATAAGCTTGAAGAGTTTCATTATAAGTTTGTCCTTTAATGGTCTAAGACTTTAAATTGTTATAAATTCTCCACCTGTTGGGGCTCTTCCTTGTCACACAAATTATTGTCCTTCTCCTCTTCACTGATCATCATCACTATCATATTTCACTGCAGTGATGAAGGGGAGGAAGGAATCAAGGAAGACAAAGTCCATTGCAGAGGTGGTACTGAGCACGTTCTGACCAGATCTGGAGAAATTTTGAGTAGTTGGGAGAACCGGCAAATACCACCTTTGACTGGCCCCGTCCCCCATCTATTCCCTGCCTCCCGAGTCCCAGCTGTTTGGCTGGGTCTTCTCTTGTTGCCCTCCACAGGAGAAGGGAGCTGGAAAGCAGGTTAGTGGTGTGGGGAAGGAATGGAGATTTTACAGTACCCTTCCCCTGCCACACCCACCAAGCAATGCCACACTCACCAAGCAATGCCATGCTCATCAAGCCACGCCCACAGAACCGGTAGTAAAAAAATTTGAATGCCACCACTGGTCCATCGGTTCATTTCTTCAAAGTGGAGAAGCAGTGCTTCTGGAGAATTGCCATGTTTCAGCCTTACGTTTTTAGTGGGACATCTACATGGCGTTGTTATTAATAACTTATGTCTTCCCCTTTGAGGATACTTGGTTTTGGGGCTCGTAAAAATAGGAATAATTGCCCTAAATTCCACATGCAAAGGAAACTCCATCTAATTTAAAATGATCTGGCTTTCATTTAAAGCAGTGAGATGATGATAACAATGATGATCACAATGAGGGTATGACATGCTTTGGTGATGTTGGAGGTATTCTGACAGTAGCCTTGCTACAAGAAGCTTCAAGTAACAGCCTTACAAGATAGACCAGATCAGAAAATCAACTCCATGAAGATTAGAAATAAACTTTATTGAGATTCTGTTTGCATTTCACTTTCTCTCCCTCTTATATCTCATTCAGTTAGGTAGGAACCTTCCCGAGCCTTTTCTGTCTCCTTCCCTTGGGCCACACAATAGCACTTAGACTTATATATATCACTTTACAGTGCTTTACAGCGCTTTACAGCCCTCTCTAAGTGGGTTTTACAGAAGTCAGCCTATTACCCCCAACAATCTGGGTCTTCATTTTACCAACCTCAGAAGGATGGAAGACTGAGTCAACGTTGAGCCTGGTGAGATTCGAACTGCCAAATTACAGGCAGCCAGCAGGCATCAAAAGTAGTCTGCAGTACTGCACTCTAACCACTGTGCCACCAAGGTTCAGTGCTTCTGCCCTTGTTTCTCTAAAGGTTTCTGAATATTCCTTTCAAGGCTATTTCTATAGCTCTTTAAATTAAGCAAGTCAGACAGTCCTCAGCTGAAAAGCTAGATTAGGTACCTCCAAAATCCATTAGCAATTGGGAAAGCAAACAAAAATTGATCCAATGGCTGATTGGTTGTCATCTGGATCAACAAGAACTACCTTGTTGGACCTAACTTTGGAAATCCAATCTTGCAGACTACAGAACAATCCCCCCTTCTGGGCTTCTGCAAACAAGAATGAAGAATGGATGACAATGGGAAGAAACTTTTTAATACCAAAAAAAAAAAGAAAGAAAGACACTGGCCCTAATGACAGCAGACCTATTACAGGTAGTCCTCAGTTTACAACCACAAGGGAGCCCAAGATTTCTGCTGCTAAGAGAGACAGTGCAGTTTTGTTCCATTTTATGACCTTTCATGCCATAGTTGTTAAGTGAATCATTGCAGCTGTCAAGTTAGTAACACAGTTGTGAAGTGAATCTGGCTTCCCCACACATTTGCTTGTCCGAAGGTCATAAAAGGAGATCACAAGACCTTGGGACACTGCAACTGTCATAAATATGAGTCAGTTGCCAAACATCTGGATTTTGACCACATGACCACAGGGATGCTGCATCAGCTGTAAGTGTGAAAAACGGTCATAAGTCACTTTTATCAGTGCCATTGTTACTCTGAATGGTCATTAAATGAATGGCTGTAAATCAAGGAATAGATGTTATTTACAGGAATCACAGCAAACCTTTATATATATATATATATATATATATATATATATATATATATATATATATATACATATATACACATACATATACATATATATATAAAACCTCAGAAAACAAATAAATATATATATGTGTGTGTGTGTGTGTGTGTGTGTGTGTGTGTGTTTTCTGAGGTTTTTGCGGGTATTTGTATGTGGATCTTTGGTTATTCGGAGTTTTCTTCCGCGTAAAATTGGAAGTATCTAGGCGATGTTTCGATGAAGTCTCATTCATCATCTTCAGGCTTGTGTCTTCGGCTTTGCGCTTCTCGGAGTAATCTGAGAAGAGAAGCACAGAGAAGCACAGAGAAGAACAGAACCGAAGACACAAGCCTGAAGATGATAAATGAGACTTCATCAAAACATTACCTAGATACTTCCAATCTTACGCGGGAGAAAACCCGAATAACCAAAGATCCACATACAAATACCCATGAGAACCTCAGAAAAACATATATATATATATATATACACATACACATGTGTGTGTGTGTAAAAAATTACATATATGCAAAAAAAACCCACCCACTTTTACCTATTGAGCAAAAATTCACAGGACAGAAAAGACCAGCTAGTAATTGACAACTTGGTCCTTAAACACTCAGAAGAAAAACAAACCTTGTTAATAGTTTGATTAAAAAAAAAGACACTATGTGGATTCCCACATAGTTAGATCAGAAAAGGCCTAGAAATGTTGGGGATTAGAAAACCTGACAGCAAAGAAAACAAATGTTACAGTCTACAGTCGGGAAAAAAAACGGGTGAAATAAAAATTAGAAGAGGATTATTCCAAGGTGACTCATTGCCACTTTTCTTATTGATTTTAGCAATAATAATTTTCAGATAATTTGAACAAAACCAAATACAGCTTTCAACCCTCAAGGAAAAGTCCTAAAGAAATCCATTTGCTATACATATGGTAGGTCTGCTAAAATGATTTGCAAAATCAAAAGCAGAATTTGGATCTGAATGCTGCATTATTCAGTGAGAATATCGGAATGCAATTACGTTCACGCCAATGTGCAACTTTAATGATTAAAGGAGACAAACTTCTTCAAGAAGATAGATTACAGCTCATGAATAGAAATACCCTGAGACGATTGGCACTACAAGAAGGAATTATGGAAACTTCTGACTATTATGTGGTCAAATTAAAAGGAACGGTAGCATTAAAGATATAAAACTGATATTAAAAACATTGAAAATGAAATTTAAATTAAATTAAATGCAGAGAACATAATTACATCTCTAAACAAATTAAATATACTGCAGGCAAAACTGATTGGATATGAGTTGAATTAAAAAACTGGAAAATACGAAAATGAATGTCCACCCATCATACTTTTCCTCCAAGAAGCATTATAGACAAAGTCTATTTTGCCAGAAATAAAGGAAATGTGAAATAACTCCAAGTAGTCTTATTTCTTTACTTCGTAAAGAAAATAATAGAAAAAAAGAAAGACATAGCTTGAATGATTTTATCAGGCATAGTAAAAGACCTAATGGTTCCATCACTGTGGAAATTTGTAAAGAAAAGCAATTGAAGACTACATTCAAAAGAAGATTACAACAAAGAAACAATTCAAAACCACATGAATGCGTGGAAATCAGACTCTTTTCACCCTGTGTGTGTGGTTTTTGTGTGTGTGTGTATGTGTGTGTGTGTGTGTGTGTGTGTGTAAGGAGAGAGAGACTATGTGTGTCATGGAAGCTCAGAAACAGGCTATGCAAACAAACGTCATCAAAGCCAAAATTAAATACATTCCATACAATATCAAATGTCATCTACGCAGGATAAAATACAACATTTTAATTCACCTCATCAGTTGCTATAGCGACATTGCCCAAAGTGTTGCAAAAATTGTGTCTTGGAATTTTATGTAGAAAGGTTGGCTTTACAGGTGGTCCTTGTGACCAAAATATTGGTCACTAAGGGATGTGGTCATTAAGCAAATCATCAGGTGAGCAGATCCAATTTTATTACTCTTTTTACCACAGTTGCTCAGGGAATCATGGGATTGTTAAGTGAATCTGTCTTCCCCAATTGACTTTACTTCTTGGAAACTGGTTGGGAATGTCACAAATCATGACCATGTACTTGCAAGTGGCTGCAACTATCCTAAATGTGAGCTGGTTGCCAAGTGCCCAATGTGGTCACATGACCTCAGGCGTGGTACAACAGTCATAGCTTCAAGAAGAGGTTGTAAATCACTTTTTCTGAGGTCATTGTAACTTTGAACCATTGTTAAGCAAACAGTCATAAATCAAGGATTATTTGTACTGTTAACAAAAAACAAGTCATAAAATATAAGGAGGCCTTATGGGATTTTAAATAAAGACCAACAAACAGCTGAAACACAATATATCAAATATTACTACTTTTAAAAGAAAAATATGAGGTGCTTAAATGCAGTAATATTAGGTAATTGTTGACCAAAACCATTTTTTAAAATGGATTTGCATATTTTGGAAGAAAAAGTAAACAATACCAATAACTGGATTTCTTAGAATGATACCAAAAGGATCCAGCAAATATTTGGAAGATTGCAATGTATTGCATTTTACACCACTGACCATGCAAAAAGCCATGTGCTTATAGCCCAAACCATCAGAAAATATCTAATCTCAAGATTGTGGTATTTGTTTAATAAAGTCATAATCAAATTGGGGAGACCCAAGGCTGCATACATTAAAACCTTAATAAAAGCAGATAATCAAAATGCAAAAATAAAAATAAAATAAAATGATCATAGAATCATGGGACTGGAAAGGATCTTGGAAGACTTCTAGCCCAACCCACATTGTGTGGAAATACATTAAAAGCCTCTTCTGGAATGAATTCCAAAATTTGCCTCCTTGTGTGAACAGGGGAGAGAACTGCCATCTTGGCAAAACATGCCTTTAGTGCTACCTTTCCATACAATTTTTAGTGTTAGATTTGACAGTGGGAGTGATACATTCAGAATACATTCATTATAACATTTTTTCTCTCATTTTATGACTCTGGTTGTTATTATTTGAATCAATCAATTTCTATTATCCCATGAACAAGAGGAGGAGGAGGAGGAGTGGGCTGCTACAGGTTTGCCCAGGTTCGAGCAATCCTCTAGCTAAGATTCTGTATGGTTTGGTGAACTGCCAAATCCCACCCCTGGCTGACCTCTCCCTTCCCACCCCGCCCTGCCACTCCCAGGAGTCTCCATGGGGCCTGTTTTAGATGCGAGGTAAGTGCAGGGCCCAGACGGAGGCTCGGGGAAGGGGGAAAATGGGCCTCCAGAGGTCTTCCAGAGCCCAGGACAGGTCATTTTCGCCCTCCCAGAGGCTTGAGGGAAGGCTCTGCAGCCTGGGGAAGGTGAAAACAGCCCCCCTGCAGTGATGCAAGAGGCCAACTAGGCCACACCCACAGCCACACCCACCCAGCAACCAGGCAGAGAATTGGTTGCTGAAATTTTTGAAGCCCATCCCTGAGGAAGAGGACACTCAAAGTGATGGAAGTTCTAGATCTTACCACTGACTCATCCTTCTGGTCTCTACCATGTTTAACATTGTGTCACTAAGACAGTCTCACCAGTGAGATGTTATCTAAGTTCTCTGATTCAGCCATCACATCACCTTCGCTATTACATTTGGATGAATAGAATAGAATAGAATAGAATAGAATAGAATAGAATAGAATAGAATAGAATAGAATAGAATAGAATAGAATAGAATTCTTTATTGGCCAAGTGTGATTGGACACACAAGGAATTTGTCTTGGCGCAAATGTACATAAAAGAAAAGATACATTTGTCAAGAGTCAAGAATTATCAGGTACAACATTTAATAATAGTCATAGGGTACAATAAACAATCAAATCATACTAGGAAACAGTCAAAAAAATGTTAGGATACAAGCAACAAAGTTACGGTCATACAGTCATAAGTGGGAGGAGATGGGTGAAAGGAAGGGAGGATTAATACTGTAGTAGTAGTAATGGACAAAATAAAATTTTATAAAATAGAATTATTTTATAAAATAAAATATAAAATAAATATTTTATAAAATAAAATACAAAATAGACAGCCCTTAATAGTGGGGCTGATCCAAAATTAGACAAAGAAGGGGCTCAGAAGGTGGAAATGTATCATCCTGAAGGACACTGATATTCCATTCAGGTCTGATATTTTCAGCAGTGTTTGGGGAAAAATGAATGCATACCCTGCTATGCTCACAAAAACCCTCCACACTAAACCTGTAGGAACCTCCACACTTGCCTGTAGGAAGTCAACATCATTTGAACAACACCAGCATCAAGTTGAGTGTCTTGGAAGTCATTCAAAATGTGCAAAATCTTGTAGCTGAGGACAGAATTGAACATGTGATGGCACATGACACTAGAAAATGTCAATCCTGGCAAATTGTTTTACTTCCAGACTTTTTAAAAACAAAATGAATCATTAATTGCATGAGAAAATATAGCTTTCTTGTCAGCCCAGTGTAATAATGATTAATTGACAAAAAGTTGGTAGATCCCTTTGAGATGGAAATAATGTTAGAAAAAAAAGGTATTTTTTCCCCTCATAATGAAAGTCCTTTCTAAGAGAATGCCAGGGCTTTTACACTTTTCCAAGAATTCATGAGGAGTCAAAGTGCTGACAGAAAGGAAAAGGAGGGAAAGAAACGAAGCCATCTGCTTGAGCCTTTCTTATCAGCCTTTCCTTTCTCTTTTCCGGAAGATAGTTTTTATAACCTCCTATCTGTCAAGGACTTGAAAAAAAAAATCAAGTAAGTTTTCCATAATGGAGGGGAAAAAATCTCTCTGCACTCCAGCTAAAAAATAAAAACGAAACCTATTCTCAGGATCTAGGAGCAACAAAGAAGAGTATGCATGGAAAAAACTGAATTTAAAGAGATTCACCCAAGGAATGGTTAGATCAGGGGTCCCCAAACTTGGCAACTTTAACATTTGTGAACTTCAACTCCTGGGAGTTGAAGTCACAAGCCTTAAAGTTGCCAAGTTTGGAGACCTCTGGTTTAGATCAACCTTGGCAACTGGAGCCAGCTAGGGAATTCTGGGAATCGAAGTCCATGCATCTTAAAGTTGCAAAGATTGAGAAACACTGGGTTAGAATTTCCCTTAGTTTTAGAGAGGCAGAATTTTTCACTCACAACCACTGGAGTATTTTAGTGGAATTACCCAGCTGCCATACAGGCTTCCTGGAAATGATCAGAGCTCATTAGAGCTGTAAATTATACAGACACACAGAGGAGATTCTGAACTTTAAAAAAGCCAGTGTTTTATTTATTTTCTACAGCATGCTAGGATTCCCTTTCTGAGCATTGGAAAGTTTAAGAATTACTGAATCTGAGTCTGAATCTGAGGGGGAAGATGAACAGCTAACAGAGAGCAAGAGAGTGGCTCCATTGGCCGTGGAGGAAACTGGGGAAGGGAAAAGTCAGGTTGTGCAGAGTAGGGAAGAGGTTGAACAAAGGAGAGGGAGTTCAGATGAAGACCAAGGGCCAGCCCCTCCTCATGGGTTGCGTGGGTTGTGTGGGTCATGAGGAAGAAAAGGGCCCTGATTCCCTTCACAAGGCACAGTTGGGGATGGAGTTTAAAGGAGAGGCAGTTGGGAGGGGCATTTGTCAAACACTGAATTCATCTAGTGTTAAGAGTTGTGGCTTGCATTCCTGGCATTCCTCTTGACTGTTTGAATTATTGCTGTGCTTCTGTGTGCTTATCTTGCCTTGCTGGAATTATTGGGCTCATTATCTTGCCCTGCTGGAGTGGCTTGCAGTCATTCTGCTTACAGCATTTGGACTGGAGTATCTGCAGCCAGACACTGTTGCAGGTTCATGGGAGAGCTTTTCTCCAGGCCGGAGAGTAAATGGGACGTTGAGGGCAAAGTTGGAGCAAATAAAGGGACTCATATCTGTTCTTTGGCTGTGTTGCCTTCGTGCCATGCTCCGGGTCATCACAGTGATGGGGGAATCCTTCCACATTCAAGCATTATCACTGCATGTACTGTATATGGCAATTTTTATTCTTTTATCACAAATGCCATTGATTCAAAATATCTTGGCATAACTATACTATCAATGATATGTATATGATAAATGGCTGATTAACGCTAAGCATGTTAATGTTGCAAGCTAATCATAAGTCAGAGAGCATGTCTGTCAACTCTGAAGCTGGCCTGACTGAGGCCATTTGAGACACCAGAGAAGAGGGATAGGGAGTGGGGAATAGAGATAGTTGAAGCCAAAACAAAATACTTTCTCATGGGAACTAAGGTCATTCCTCCAGGTGCTCAGAAAGAGGGGACTGGAGTCACCTAGCAACAGGACAGTATCCTGATTGGACCGTGTGACTGATCATTTTGAGAAAGTGGCAAACTTTCACTTTTAATTAGATGAAAACTGCAGGAACATCCAGAGTCAGTTTTCACCAGCCCGTGCCAAGTATGACATATCCAATAAACCTATTCTTTGAGGAAATTGCCTGCCTCAGAGTCTTGTTTGCTATGGGTATGTTACTTGGAACTCTGACAATGTCTGCACATCCACACTGCTTAAATTAGCCTGCAATGGCCCCATGAAGCAGATGAGGCTAAGAAAGAGGGTCTTGGGGGAATTTCACCCAGCAAAATTGATTGCCGGATGTGGGCATGAATGAAGACTTGTCCACATGTTCACATTTCATATATGTGTATAACATTTGATATAAATATTTCTTCATTGCAAAAGACGAGATTGTATGCAGCAACTCAGAGGGTACATTCTAATGATTTGCTAAGGCCTTAGCTTGGTAGCCAATTTTATCACTGTTAAAAGCAATAGAAGGAGGAGGAAAAAACTGTAGCCACTTTTAGCTTATAGTGACCACACATCATTTATTAAAAAATAGTCCTTTCTTTCACAAAGCTGTCCTTTAGAGTTATTTATTTATTTTTTAATTCTCTTCAATTTCCCTTTGTGAAGTAAAGTTATAAATATAAACAATTGCTTATCTTTATCCTTATGAAACTCTCTCAGGTTTGTCCCTTTTTTGGGCTTGTCTGTTGCTATTTCCAAGAAAATATGGAAGTATAGCCATCATGTGGAATCTTTCCCAAGACCATTTGGGGTGGATTAAGATGCCATTCCTTATTAGGAGATGGCACTGATGTACAAATCAAACCTTAGGCTACACCAGCCATCCCCAATTTAACAATATTCAGATGTGTTCATGCTGCAATTTAACAGAATTTCCACTAGGGGTGATAGTCACAACTTGTATCAGGGATGCATCTTGCAGAGTCAAACTTGATCAGGATATGCAGTTCACAGTTTGAATATTGAGAAGCTTGATTTCTTCTATCACTTCACTTTGCAGAGGATGGAGGTGTTGCCTTTTGGAGTTTTCTTTAACATTGAAAAAAGAAACCTCTCCTTCCAAAAGGAAAACAGAGAAAAAAAACATTTTATTTATTTATTTTTGCAATTATAAGATAACAGGTATAATTATAAACATAGTTATGGATACATGAAATGGATACATATAAGAAAAAGAAAAAAAGAAAAAAGAAACAACAGGACAGGGACAGTAGGTACATTGGTGCACTTATGCACGTCCCCTGTACCATTTTGGACCTAATCTTCAAATACTTTGTTGATGTGATTTAATGTATTAAAAATGGAAATCCTCCCCCTACATTTCAAATTGTGATGGTATGATCTATTTTATTCTTGAAGAGTCCTGGTCTGCACCATTCTCTGTGGGCACATCTGGCTTCTGGCTGGGAACAAGAAAACCATTTATTCCCTGACTTCTTAAGCTATCACACTACCTAACATCCCCATATCATTATTCTCTGCATCCCATTATAATCTAGGAGTGAGGAAACACAAGCCATGATAAAGGCCAGATGAGTTAGCAGCACATCATGGGACAATGGTTCTGTCACAAGCCAAAGATACTCAATCTGGTTTGTTGTTGTTGAAAAAAAATCTGATTTATCTGAGCTACTGCATTTCCCTGTTCCAGCCAGGCCTTTCCAGCAATTGTTTTGAATGTAAAGACTTTTGGCCCCTTTGCTGGATTCAAGCCAGCCACTCCTCCTCACTCGTTTCCCTTTGGAGAGTGCTGAGCCATCATCCTTTACTGATAAGGTTTATCACAATCCCAAGGCTCCCAAGCTTCGACAGGCTCTAACTACCGGGGCTTATTTACTGGAATTGCCTCTCAATTTCAACTCCCACAATCCTGGGTTTCCAAAATCACATGATTGTGAGAGGGGTTATTCAGAACACACAGAAGAGACCCCTCTAAATTATCTTCTGTGGAATAACTATGGAGGAAGAATAGAAGGACAGAAAACTGGTAGTCTTAGGGCTGAGTAACTACCCATTTGCTAAACCCATAAGACTGTGGAGGAGATGAAATGCAAAGAGAGCTCATGATGGCGTGGTTGGAATAACTACAATAAGTAAATAAGCATTCCATTTTCTCCAGAGTGTGAAACTGAGATTGCATTGTTTATGGCACTTGATTAGCTTATACTTTTTCTTCTCTATAACTCCTTCTACGTTGTTTTGCAAAGCCTAGAAATTAATTAGGCAGTTTTTAAAAATGTTGAATCCCAAACAGTGGTGCAATTCAAAAAAATTTACTACTGGCTATGTGGGCGTGGCTTGATGGCGTGGTGTGGTTTGTGGGTGTGGCAGGGGAAGGTTACTGCAAAATCCCCATTCCCTCCCCACCCCACTATCCTGCTTTCCAGCTCCATTCTCCGGTGCAGGGCAACAAAAGAAGACCCAGCCAATCAGCTGGGACTCGGGAGGCAGAGAATAGATGGGGTGGGGCCAGTTAGAAGTGGTATTTGCCGGTTCTCCAAACTACTCAAAATTTCCACTACCGGTTCTCCAGAACTGGTCAGAACCTGCTGAATACCACCTCTAATCCCGAACAAGTTATATTCTGCATGTAAATAGTCAAATCAAGATTATTTACTTTCTGAAAAGGGTTCAGAAAGGGTCAAAAGATGTGTGTTGTTGAGGCTGCCGTGTTGTTGAGGCTTCCTACCAGTAATCTCCAATCAGCTGACTACAGCAGAATGGGAGCTTCGGGGAACCTCCAAACAGAGGTGGGCCATTCCTATATTGGGTGTTAGCCTTCACAGCAGACTGACATGGCCTGGACCAGCAGTTCTTAAAAATGTGGGTCAAAGGGCATTTTCTCAGGTTTCATTCCTAATGCTGTACATATCAACAAACATCACCCACATAAATCAAAGCTAAAAAGAATGCAAGGGGTCCTGAGACCAACGTATTTGGGAACTGTTTGCCCTAGACCGTTCCAAAATGGCATTGCTTGCAGGTTCAAAAACAAACAAGACATTATCAAAGTGAAAGAAATGCCAGATTGATAGAATAAAACATAAAAATTGCAGCAGTGTTTTGTGTACAGTAAATATGTCCAAACCTAGCATCACAGAGATGGTAGGGTGATCATGGTGAGGTCACACTACATTCCCAAATTTGCCAGGCAACCCTTCCTCCTGGATCAGGTTCATCCTTACTCCCTAAATCAACTTTAAATGAAGCTTTATTAAAGATGGCAGTGCAAAGTTTTATTTTTAATAAATAAATACCTATTGAGACCCAGATAAACTTAAGCCAGTAATAATTGTAAAACATAAACCTTACTAATAAATGAAATATAAATTCTCCTATGGAGAGGTTCTCCTATAATGGCTTAGCCTTTTTCTATGAATTTATTTGGGAAGCAATGCCCAGAAAAGGAGGCACAAAATATTGAAATCAGTCAATTGGTGTACCTGGTTTCCTGATCAAGAGATAATCTTTTTTTGGTTGGCCAAAAGCTATGCTGAGAATGTTTTTGAAGGCCAAGGCTTCGAAACAATACAGATTGGTTGACTCAAAGGCAGAGCTGGAGCTAGAGTCAGAGACAGAGATATAAAGGTGTAGAAATAGGCAATCCTTCAATTTCCATTCCTTTCCTGGACTTTTTTTCAGGGATGGTGGTGGGAAGTTTCCTTTCTCTTTTAAAACTATGTCAAGCTGTTTGTTGCATGTATGTCTGTGTGTCTCACGCCTCAAAATGGCAAGAAACCACATTATAGAATTTCCATAATCTATGCTTAGAGGGCATGCTAAGGAGATCCAGAGATTCATTTCTGCTGTAGAGCAGTGGTTTGGTTATACAACTGTGTCTCAACAGACACTTCCGGGAAACCAACCAAATGAGTACCAAAAATGATGAGTGCCAAAAAGTGATGAGTACCAAACAAAATTTTTCTCAAAGGAAATAATGTAGTGAGTCATAAGGCAGCTGACACTGATAAGTTCCAGCTTGTGCATTGAGTACCAAACAAATAATGAGTACCGGGACAAAATTTTGCATCAAAATGCATTGAACACCAAATTCAATGAGTTTCAAAGCAGTTGAGTACCAAGGTACTCAATGTACAATAAAAGTAGTGTGAGAATGGGTCCCAAAGACACTTTGCAAAGCAGACCCACACCATCACTCATTGGATGATGACCTTAACACAATGTTTCCCTTGAATCAATACAGAAAGATACCATGGTCAATAGTCTAGAGAGCTCAATGAGAACCAAGAGAGATGCAGTCCCCATATCCTGAGCAAACCATTGGTGATCCGAAAGAGCTGTCGACATCTATCTGAATTATACCAGACTGAAAGAGCTCCAGAAAAACCATATAGTTTTGCAAGCAACTTTCCCTATTATAAATCTTCTCTTCATTGGATATGTCCAAGCAAAGGCTGGACAGTTATAAATCATAAATAATTTAGATTCTTGCAGTGATGGGATTGACTTTCAAATGCTCTGATTCTATAAAGAGAAAAATGCACATATTTTTGATACCATTTCCCCTAAAATAAGACCTAATCTGGAAAATAAGCCCTAGTGTGATTTTTCAGGATGCTTCTAATTTAAGCCCTACCCCCAAAATAAGCCACAGTTATGACTGTCAGCCGGATGGATGCATTTGTACCATATTTCCCTCAAAATAAGACCTAACTAGAAAATAAGCCCTAATGTGTCTTTTGGAGCAAAAAAATAATATAAGACCCAGTCTTATTTTCAGGGAAACGTGGGTATTACTTTCATGGAAACTTTAACAGCTACCGTAGTACCTTCTCTGTTTCACATGCAGAACAGAGCTCAGAGTGGGGTCTACTTTCAAGACCAGCAATGGGTAAATGTTCTCTTCATGTGAGTGACTAATTGAACCTAAATGGTTCCTTCCTCCAAGGACTTGGTCCTCTTCTCCTCAGTACCTGGAGTTGCCTCATTCTACCTAATGATGAAACTGACCAGGGCAGCCTCTTTCTCTCTCTCTCTCTCTCTCCTGTTCTTTTGGCAGTACACTCTGTGTTATTTGAAAGCAGGGAAGCTGGTTTCAAAAATGCAGAGCGGAAAAAGGAAATTTGCCTCAGGAAAGCAGACATCCTCTAGATTTCTTCAAACGTGTGGGACTGAGAACGATCCGTGTTGCCCATTCCTGGAACTGGAGCCAGGCTCAAGCATTCAGGCAAAATCCTCAGATGGGGCCTTGCTTTCAGAGTAACAGCCTGTGATGCTCATTTCCTGTGTGTGAAAGATAGGAGGGAGGGAAAATAGCAACAAATATTTGAGTTGCCAACAAATTCACATTCCTGGAAAGGCTGCACCTCACATCCAAGTTGGAGGGACTGAATAGTAGATCTCTTTATTGCAACATCACCAGAATCAATTCTGGTTTCTAAGAAGGTAAGCAGTCAATTGACCTGCTCTCTAGAAATAAATTTTGTTACAAGGAGTTTAGCTTATAAAAGGGGGTGGGGGGTGGAAACAGATTTAATTTGGATTAAGAAGTACTTTCTCTTCTTTCAAGTGTCATATAGGAAATGTTTCTTTTTTAACCTATCATCAATAATAATAATATGGTTCTTCTCCAGATTGCAGAGAAGCAAATATTTTGTTTGTCTATTTGCTTAAATAGAATTGAAGGCACTTTGAGAAGGAAATTGCTATATCTGTCATTATATCTGTCATTCTGCTTTCAACTGTTAAAGTTACATCAAGATTGTTCTTTTTTTTAATTGGGAATTTTTCTTTAACTGACGGTTTCAAGGAGCAAAGTAATATCTATATAACATGGAAAGTAAAAAAGCTCATTTGAGACAATTATTTCTTCTGAACATTCTTTATGGCCTAAAATTTACAATTTATAGGATATGTCAACATTTTAGATATATCACATTGTCAGTTTTCCTTGCATTTTTCTCCTGAAAAAAGAATTCCATGGAATGCAGAAACCAACCAGTACTTACATCTGGTCTAATAAAAAAATCCACCCTAAGAATCATTTAATCATCAACTACTTTTAGGCCAGTTTGATAGTTTTGTCAGTGTCTAATTTCCAACTCTTTCAATCCCAAAGAAAATACTTAAAGAATCATTATTATCTTCGCAAAGCACATTTGTTGGAGGTATAAGATCCTCTGTGATACCTTTAGTTTAAAGATCTGAGAAAACAGGAACAGAAAAGAAGTTCAAAAGAGAACCATCTATTCTAGAGTGCTAAGAATGACACTGAGCTTTGTTTTAAGGTAGAATGGAGAAAGCCATCCGTAGCATTTCCGTGCATTTGATTCTAGGAACAAATCCGGTTACCTCTACCTAAAGCCATTTCCCCAGTCTGGAGTATTCCAGATGTGTTGAATTATAACTCTTACTGTCATCTGCCAAATTACTTATAGCTGTTGCAAATGGCAATGACACACAAGATAATCCCAATATATTTGCAACCAGTCAGGTTGGGAAAGAATCTTATGTTGCAGAGCTAGAAAGCTCTGAAAACCAGATAGATAGTTCTTGGTTCAATAGATTACTTTTATGATTTAGTCTGAAACAGAGCTATATATCCTCTAAACTAACGGTCTCCAACCTTTGTGGCTTGGCGGCCTGGTGGGGAGGAGAGGGGAAGCGGGCCAGGCGAGCAGGGGGTTGGTGCACAAGCGAACACCTCAAGTTGCATAAGCAACAGGCCAATGTGCATGCTTTTGTAGCCAGGTTGTGAATAGGCCACAATCCAATAGTGGGCGCGGCCCAGGGGTTGCGGATCCCTGCTTTAAACCATTTTGAAGCTTCCTGTGGATTGTGACCAATGTAATAAGAGACTGCTAGTTAGAGTTCTTACATCATTCACTGGTATGAAAAGTTAGTAAGTAAGGAGGGAGGGAGGGGGAGGAAGGAAGGAAGGAAGGAAGGAAGGAAGGAGCAAATGTGGAGCACTGGAGTCTGTAGGTATGACATTTGATTCTGCAAATAGAATGAGAAATATCACTGCATCTAGATGAGAAGTTTCTCCTAGCCTTTCGCTCACCTCCATGTTCAGCCCTTATCTTTCCTCATCTTCCTCTTATCTTTCCCAGTTTATGTCCCCCTTGCCAATTATTTCTACTCTCAGAATCTGTCCAGAGTTTACATCAGTAAATCAGCTCACTTCTCTGCTTGTCTGGGTCATATTGTGTCCAATATTTAGAGGCACCAGAGACAGAATTGCCATCAGATTTACCTAGCACCACCCTACCTGTCTGGAACCTATATCAGCATGATGCCAGTATTTGCCAGGGGATATATCAGCCTTATTAAGCATTCGATAAAATAATTCGGCCGGTTTATATCTCATGCCTTCAGCTCCCACACATCTC
This sequence comes from Pseudonaja textilis, assembly GCF_049901715.1. Classification (NCBI taxonomy): domain Eukaryota; kingdom Metazoa; phylum Chordata; class Lepidosauria; order Squamata; family Elapidae; genus Pseudonaja; species Pseudonaja textilis. The sequence continues at coordinate 130,179,332 of NC_141991.1, forward strand.
CAAAAGTACTGCCTTGATAAAAATGCAGCTTATATCCAAAACCAGCATAAAAGCTCAATTCAATCTAATTAACAATAATCCAATTCTAATTACTTTGTGAGGCACACACAGCAATCATGAGTCACATGTTATTAACTATATTTGTTTCTTGATGTGCTTTTCTCTGAATTCAAAGTGAACTGGGTGAATAAATCAGCTCTCTATTCCCAGCTTATTCTCATATCAACTTTGGCCGACAGTTCAGTGGTGGTATTTGACTGGTTTGGCCCGGTTCAGGCGAGCCAGTAGGAGCGATGAGCAGCGGAGACCGAACCAGTTCTCTCTGCCGCCCTGCTGTTGGGTCCACCCACCCACCTGGGCTCCCATACTCACTTTTATCTGCTGAATTTGAAGCACAGCTGCTTTGCGTGGCACAGAATAGTGCCGCTCAGCAGCTGCTGAAGCAACCGAGATCGTGCAGGCTTGCAAGAGGTGAGTTAGAACACCTCTGCGCTTGCGCAAAGTGCGCATTTGGTGCACACATGCACACAAAGTGTGTGCATGCGCGCAAAGCTTGCCCACCAAGCCACACCCACCGAACCTGTGGCAACAATATTTGAATCCCACCACTGTGACAGTTGTTCCTGATATGAGACCACCGGGTGATTTTTAATCACTAATGGAGGATTTTAATCAAGGACTTCCCAGTCCAACACTCTTAAGAGTATGCGCAGCTAATCACATTCTTCAGAATGCCACAGTTGTTTTCCAGGACTTCCTTGGAAAATATATTCTCAGCCCCACTATATGAAGGTACCTCAGCGCTCACCTGATCCCTTCCCCTACAAATGCAAGTCATCTATACATTTATTTTGAAATAAAAACCACCTTGAATGCATATAGTTTCAAAGCATATTTAGTTTACCATTTTTAAATTACCTAATGACAATATTTCATTATTGAGATTTAAAAAAAATATTTAATAAGATTTTAAAACATTAAAGGCATATTTACACTATAAAAACTGAAGTTACTTTTGTGCTGGCTGAAATGTTACAGCTTCTCCAAGCACATTTGAGTAGCTTTGTGAATGTGGTAGACATTATTTGATATAAACCTGAAGGCTTTTTACCGTGCTGCATTTCATACCATTCCTTTAAATAAAAGATGGCATTTCAACAGTGTTATTTTAATGTATAGTGTTTGCATAATCAAGGCTAAGTTAGCACATTTTCAGATATCCACTATTTTCACTCTCTAGTTCTTCAAAAACAGTTTGAAGAATAGAATAACAGAATAACAAAGTTGGAAGGGACCTTGGTGGTGTTCTAGACTGACCCCCTTCTTCAGGCAGGAAACCCTATGCCATTTCATTAAAATGGTTGTCCAATCTCTTCTTTAAAACCTCCAGTGTTGGAGCACCAACAACTTCTAGAGGCAAGTTGTTCCACTGATCAGTTGTTCTAACTTTCAGGAAATTTCTCCTTATTTCAAAGTTGGTCTTCTCTTTGATTAGCTTCCACCCACTGCTTCTTGTCCTATCTTCAGGTGCTTTGGAAAATATGTTGACCCCTTTTTTCTGTGGCAGCCTGCTAGATATTGGAACACTGCAGTCATCTCACCCCAGAAAATCTATGGTCCTCAAAATAGTCAAATTTGGAATGCTAAAAGCAAGGATCAAAAAAATCATGTTCAGCCCTGGCACTGCTACAGAACCCGCAATAACAAAAACCCTGCCATCTCTGCACAAAAAGGAAATAAAATAAATTGCTTGCATGTACATACACAGAATCCTCCTTACCCTGTGGTTATATGTCTTTGTCTGAAATTGCCCAATTAACCTAGATCCAGCCCAAATATTAAACATGTAGTTTAGACATTTGCGGTAAAAAAATGCATAATGGAAATGATTTTTAATGAAGATGTTGCATTTAAATATTCTTTTATATGGACAGTGCCATAACCTTCCTTAGGTATACAGGTATCTCCCGCAAAAGTGGTCTTACTTTGGGGTTTCTTTGATGTGCTCTTTAAGTCTCTCCCTCTCCACAATCCAAAAACAGAAAAACGGAATCTGCTCATTTCTAAAGCTCCATTAGTTTACTCTTTTCATATTCAGTGAATACAGGCAGGGAAAACAGTCAACCTCACACTGTCACTAAAGATGTTGCATAGCCCAATATACAACTGCGTTTTTAATGTTGTTAAAATTTGATTGGTAAAAGAACCTATGTTCCTTGAATATGTGCATTATTGCAGAAATAAAGATACAAGGACCTAATCAGGAAAACCATGGAGCAACCCTATCTGAGCCAATGCTAGTTCTAACAATATTTTATTGCTGGTAATTCTATCATTTCCCAATAAATTCATTATCTGGAGATTCCAAGGATGGAAGTAGATACATTAAGGTACACAGATCATAGAAAAAGGCAGTTTGGGGTAGTGGTAAAAGTGCCAGTCCAGAAACCAGGAGGCTGTGGCATTAAAGCCAGCTGGGTGACTTTGAGACAATCAATCTCCTTCAACCCAACCCACCTCACAAGGAAGTTGTTGTGGAGAAAATAGGAGGAGCAACAAGTGTTAGCTATGTTTTGCTACCTTGAGTTACTTAAAAAGATTTTTTTAAAAATATTTTAAAAACCAAATAAATAGGCTCCCTCAGCCCCACAATATTCTATAGGCCACATTGACCTCATTGAGAATCCTGGTAGGCCTGTCAGATATTTGCCTTTTCCTGTTCCTTAAATTGCAACACAAAATTCTAGTACCACAGTCAGTATGTTTATTTCTATTACTCTTATTCTTTGTGTCAGGTTCTCCTGTGAACAAAAAGTTGGGATTCAGCTGCTAATCAAGTATGGTACTGAAGAAATATAAAAGAAGGAATAAGACCAGGGCAGGAGGTCTGACTAGAGGCTGATCAATGTACCAATAAAGGAGAATATTTGTAGCTCAGGGTTGAAATGAGGGGTCCTTGGTGCTTTTCTGAGCTTGGTTGTTTTCTTGCAGATGTTTCATTACCCTAACTAGGTAATATCATCAGTGCTTAGTAAGGAATGTTGTTTGCTGTCAGATTATATTCCGGTGACTGATCAATGTGTTTGATAAATACATTATATGCAGCAGTGGCCAAATCACAAAACAAAAAATGGGAGTCCTGGTGAGTCCTCCCAAATTTTAAACCTGCACAGATTTGAAACCCATGGCTATTTTTTTTATTGAAAAAAAATCAAAATTCCTCATATAAATGATCTTGGTTCAGGGGAAGAATATATTCTAATTTCATATTTTCTTCTCTCTCTCTCTCTTTTGCAGTTCATCTTTTCCCCTCAAAATGGGAGAGCCAGAAACCCTCCCCCCTTTCAATGAGGCATACCACAACTTGACAGAACTCTTCTATGCGTTCAATCACACGTTCAGCGTTTGTAATTTGGGACTAGATGATGGCATTAAACGGGTCTTTCTCTTCATCCTCTACCTCATCATCTTTGTGGTGGGATTGGTGGAGAATCTCTTGGTCATATGGGTCAACTGGCAGACCCGAAACTACCGGAACTTGGTCAACTTATACATTTTCAACATGGCCCTGGCAGACTTGGGAGTGGTCCTCTCCTTACCAGTCTGGATGTTGGAAGTCGTGCTTGATTACACTTGGCTTTGGGGAGATTTCCTCTGTCGCTTCACCCACTATTTTTACTTTGCCAACATGTACAGCAGTATTTTCTTCCTCACCTGCCTCAGCATTGATCGGTATGTGTCCCTGACAACTTCCTCTCACTTCTGGCACCAACGCCAACATCTCGTGCGACGGATCACCTGCTGCTGCATATGGGCGTTTGCTGCCATCCTCCCTTTGCCAGAGGTGGTACACATGGAGTTAACTGATACCATTGAGCCCATGTGTTTCTTTATGGCCCCACTGGAGACCTTCAGTGAGTGGGCCCTCGGTCTCAACCTCCTTGTTGCCTTAATTGGGTTCCTTATCCCATTCTCCATCATGGCAGTCTTCAATATACTGACCGCCAGACACATCAAGCGTTGCAACAAGCCAGAGAGCAGAAAAAACTGCTACCTCATCTATGCTTACATAATTGTCTTCCTGATCAGTTGGCTGCCTTTCCACTTAATTTTGCTGATCCTCACACTTGAGGGAACGCATATATTTCTCCACTGCTATGTGCTTGAGTTCCTGTACTTCTTCTACGATATCATAGACTGTCTCAGCCTTATCCATTGTGTTGTCAATCCCATCCTGTACAACTTCCTGAGCAAGAACTTCCAAGGAAAGCTGATCTCTGCTGTGGTTCGATACATTCCCAAAAACCAGATGGAGCAGAAGGACAAAGATGGCTCTTCTTCCAACACCCAACACTCTGTAGTCATCACGCAAGAAAAGACCTCACCAATTTAAACAGCTTTTCTAAGTTTTGGTTCATTGCCATAAGAATGTATTTGCATTTTTCTCTCTTATCAGCAAAGGATAGGCTTAATTAGGATACTTGTTGTTGCCAATGCTTTTTACAATTTTAAAAAAAGGGCAATATAGGTAAAAATGAGGTAGAGAGGAGGATTATGTGCTGCTGTGTCAAACTGATTGGCCTTAATCAACCAAAAGCTGACATTGCTATTAGTCCTCAGCTACTCCCTTCATCTTGAAACTTGCAGTGAAAAAACTATTTTTTTGCCACTTTGACATTTTACTGTGGAAAAGAGATGTATTTCTCTTACTTTCTTCTAATGTGCGCAGCTTTTGTGTGAAAATAGTATTCTGAAAACTTAATGCTGATCTGCTGGTTAAACAGAATTGCTAGGCAGAGCAACTTATAGCTGAAATAGCTGTAAATATAGCTCCAACCTATATAAGAAGCTAAAGAACTAAAGTGATCTGTGAAGATAAAACAGGGCCTAGCCCTATTTTAATGTGAACATTCAATTAGTTGTTTCTTGGAACTGGGAAATCAGGATACTAACAATTCAATCCTGGAAATTCCTACGGAGGTCTTTTTAGTCCAGACCACTAACATTTACTTAACACAATAGAAAATTATACCCAGTGAAAATGTGAATTTAGGAAAATGTAAAAAGAGTATTTCTAGAAGATTACATGACAGGTGATACTAGTGTTTCTCACTCCTGAGAGATTGCACTCTGAATTCTTTCATTGTGTTAAAAATCCCAAACTAGATTCTGGGGTGCCTTTTTTTTCCCGTTTGCCTTCTTCTGCAGCTGGAGCATTTGTCTACCCCTGAGTTTTCCTCCTCCTTGAATTATACCCTTCTAACATTTTAACTGGTATGGAAATAAATTTTCAGAGAGAATTACTTCAATGTTCGGTGCTTACAAAGTAATGCTATTACTGGCCATGGATCATGTTTGTAAAGGACTGGACACAACATAAAGGCTCTCTGTGTTTAGAAAGTGGGCATAACTGATTTGAAGAAAAAATTCATAAATGAACCAAATGAAATGCTGGGGATAAATTCTCTCTCTGTTTCTTAAATGAAGAACAAGGTAAGGAGATGTAGCTATGATTGTTGCATCCAAACATCATTCAAGGGGTGTATAGAATACTTATTTAACCTAATACAGCAATGGAATACAGTTACAATGTAAACACCTGCAAAGGTATTTTGTAAACATTCTAGTTTAACAAAAACATGAAAGATAATCCATATGAATTTTCAAGCACTTTTAATCTTTTACCAAATTTACAAAAGTGATGTAAAAATGGACATGTGAATGAATGGTGTACTCAATAAAGTGGCATTTTGATTGACTGATTTCATTGATTGATTCATTGAAGATACTAATTCCTTCCTTTTAATTGTAAATGGTTTGGGCTGAAATTAGCTATCCTACTGCATCTATCAAAGATGTGGCTGGAGAAGGAGTAAGAAGCTAGCCATCAGAATTCCCGCAGTTACCCCAATGTCAACTCATAAAATATTTCTATGGTTGTTTTAGAGTTGCCACTAGTCTTGCTTACATGTATCCCATCTTTATGTTTCCCTCTCGTGTTAATAGCAATGGCACTTACCAGTAGACTTATATACCGCTTCACAGTGCTTTATAGCCTTCTTTAAGCGATTTAGAGAGTCAGCATATTGCCAACAATTTTACCCATCTCGGAAGGATGGAAGGCTGAGTCAACCTTCAGCCAATGAGAATTGAACTGCTGGCAGTCAGCAAAAGTAGCCCTGCAGTACTGCATCCTCAGTGTTGTATTAATAATTAAGCAGACTAAGCACGTGCTTAGGGCACCAGACCCAAAGGGGGCACCACAAAAACTTTTATGTAGTCTAAACTTGGCTTCATTTGTACAATATCTACAAAGGAGGGCGACACCAAGATTTGTCAGTGCTTAGGACACCAGTGAGCCTTAATCCACCACTGTACATTCTAACCACTCTGCCAACACAGCTCATATTCATATAATAATGACAATATTCAGTATTTTATAGCAAATGGTCATTTTTAAATGTTCCTTGCCCAGCTGGAAGGGAAATGGCCTCTTTTGGCCCAAACTAGAGTCATTTCAACAAATAGCATAAATCAGAAATATACTTGAGAAGCCTTGTTCTACTCAAATGTAGATCGTTATCAGTTTAGAGAAGAGCACTATGAATATACCAATGTGGTTGGCATGTACACTTCTGTATGTGTCTTACAGAGTCAGAGCAGGCAGGCATCATAGCACCACCACATTCCATTTTGTTTCCAAGGTGTCTGCAGATGGGGGGGTAAAGTCTGCCAAACAGCATGGTGTCACTATTAAAAGCGCCATCTCTTTTGCAAACACATTGGCCTTACATGCCTGACAAAAGGAATAAAAATCGTATCAAAGTATTTTGCTTACTATCTTGTATATTCTGAACTCCATCCTCTCCCAGAGACACCAATGCTCTCTTTTAAGTTTATCACCGGTTCACTTTTTAAAACAAGGCAGTATAAGTGTGTGTGTGTGTGTGTGTGTGTGTGTGTGTGTGTGAGTGAGTGTGTGTACACATTTTCTCTTTCTCTCTCTCCTTCCTTCCCTCCCTCCCTCTTTCTCTCTCTCTTTCTCACTTCCTCAGGGTTGTTGAATCCAGTTGAAGTAACTGGTCCTGTAAGCATTTAAGTACCAAGCCATAATATAGTCACTGCCTCCATGGGAATCTCCTAGCTATTCTTTTTCCCAGCCCTTGACATAAAAGTTGCTGGTTTTATAGGAAACTGGTTTGTATACATTTTCTTTAATGGGAAAAGTCAGCATTGCTTAATATTGCTTAGACCATGGCTGTCAAACTCCTGGCCTGTGGACCAGATGTGTTATATACTGGCCACACCCAGTTTAACAAAGGAAAAAAGTCCTGATACATCACGTGACACTGCCATGATGACATGACAGGAACTTAGACTATTGATTGAAATAGTTCCTCACATAACAGCTTTACCCTGTCTTTGGAAATGCAAGGGAAGGAGTTAGTGATGTCCTGCAGGCAAAGAATGTGCTCAGCCTCACACTAGGTTAAAACAAAGCACTTGCTTAGAATCTATCACCATTTACAAATAAGAAAAACAGTGCAGGAGACTCTTTTCAGTTTTCACTTTTATTATTCTAAATAAAAAACACACTTTTGTGCCAAACAATGGAGTATAAAATAATCCGATGTACAACCATTTTAGACATCTACTTTCTTTTCTTTAGGAAGGAGAAAAGTTTTACAAAATATACAAACTTTACAGCAAATAGATAGTAAACACTTAAATAACTGAGAGGTCAGTACCTACAATTCACTTAACCAAGAGATTTGACAGCAATCACAACGCTCGGTTTTATTCTGTTTTTGCTGTTGCATTTCAAGACATCTGGATCTTTGGAGGAAATGGAGGGGAAGGACAGAAAATAATAATTAATAATGCATCCATTTCCAAAATATTTTTTTCATTATTTCAAAGTATTCTACATGAGACTGGAATACCTGTTCCATGCCTAAATCCTTCCCTGCTAGGATGATAATGGTGAGAAAGGATTCTTCACAAATGATAGCATGTCAAACAGAGTGAAGTTATTTAATTACAATACTTAGTCCTTCTACAACCCTAAGGGTTCCAAAGCACTTTACAGACATTTATTACACCTCACAACTTGTCACCTGTGAGGTAGGTATTTTTAAGTATTCCTCCTCCCCACCTTCATTCATGAGTGGAAAAATGTATGAGGCAGGCAGGTGATGTTATTTGCCAAAGCTACACTCACGCAGATGTTCAGAACTTGAAGCCAATCCCCAATTCTCTGGTTCCAAAGGCCCTAATTATGAGGCCCAATTACTCCATCATGATTTTGCTAGAAATTTCTCAAGCTGCAGTGGTTTCCCCTGTGGAGCAGGAAGACAGGTTTGGCACTGGAGAACCAGGGGAAAGCAGCTGTAGAATTCTGCTTTGATTTAAAGATAAGAAATTAATTCCTACTACACACAAGCAATAGATAGGAATTCCTTCTCCAGTTCTTCTACTGAACGCCACATTTTTATTCAGGAAACGTGATTCATAGCACCGGATGCATTGCCTGAAATATATAAATGCACCAGCAGCCTTAGGTAGGGACATAGATAAGGCCCAGGCAAGAACCATCTTTCAGCATAAAAAAGGAAAAAATACCAAATTCATCAAGTTTAATAGGTAGCATGAAGCTTCCTCATTAGCCAGTAGTAGGAGATTAATCTTTAATATTTATTCAACAGCAAAATCCTTTGGCTTGTCATATTTTTGGTTCCACCTTCCTGGTTAAGGCCCTTCCATTAACATATCAGTAGATCAAGATTAGTGATTCAGTCCCTGGGCAGCTTTTAGATCATTACAAATAACTCTCAGCACTAATATTTCCTTGAGCTATTTCCATCTGCCATATACATGATTCACAGTTCCTCAGCATATCTTGTTCGTGTCCAAGGCCACAAAGAGAAAGGAACCAAAAAATACATCTGAATATTTATCTGCACACACAATGTATGTATTATGGGAACATTTTTATTTTCCTAGGAAGTGAAAACAAGACAGAAGTGCTTTTCTCTTGAACATATATCAAAACATTTATCTTCACAACATCCTTTAGAGGTAGGTATTATAAGCAAAGACAAAGCAAATCTGCCCAAAGGCTGCCCTACTAAAATTAGTTTCAGAGCTGAGATTTCTGGAGCTGCGGTTTTTACATACATACACACATACACACCCATAAGCCAGGGTTACATTTATGTTCTCTTTAATAACAGTGTGTTTATATATAGAAGCCCAAGAGTCCATTTGTACACAACAGGAGCTGTGAAGACTCAAGTGCTTTCTCCTCATGAGGTAGTTTGCATTATACCAAGGGCCAGTTCTCAAACCAGCTATTCCATCTCTCAATAATCACCTTTCCTATCAATTCCCCATTGAATGGAAATCACAGAACTATACTTGTTTGTGGGATCAGTCCACAAAATGAAGCAAACTATAATACAAATCAAGGTCTTTTGTCTTCTGCTCTCCCTCTAAATATGTTAGTTACACCTCATTCCACTTCCAATTTTCCATCCCCTCAAAAAAGGGGGAAAGCTCCAATTTCAACCTGTTATGACTTTGCATTATTACAGAGCGAATACATTTGGCCTTTTCAGCTGATAAAACAAATCTGTACTTTCTGTTAGCATATTCTTCCATTTGCACAAAGACAGAACTTACAACCTGCTTCTGTGCTATTTTTTTTAAAAAAATAATGATGTTAAGGAAGAATTAGACACATCATTTGATTTTTCTTAAAAAAAGAAAAGATGTATGTTGATAGGAGAAGAAAATTGCACATGATCAGAATAACTTGAAAAGTATAAAGCGGATTATTGTGACAAGATAAGAGAGACAAGATAGTTTTGCTGTTTTTCTTCTTTTTCTTTTAATTGAAAGAATTGGTTTTCTTGGACTGATAATGAAATATATTAAATCTGACAAAACAAATGTAACACAGGTGTAAGAAATAATGGTGCACAGTGGTTGTGATGTCATAGGCACTATATGAGGGCAACAAGAAATATATTTATTAAAAGTAGGGGAGGGCTATAAAAAAAATCTAATCATAGTTTATATGTAGCTCTTTGCTACCATCTTGTGGTAATTCTACAATGAAACATTGGTTTACAATGAAACATATGGCAGTCCTAAACCACTGAAGGTTCCTCTTCTCACATCCAATTCCTGCTTCCAACAAGTTGTGCATCCAATCATTAATCAAGATAAATACTGTTTAGTTGGTAGTATTGCCCCACTCCTAAGTTTTGACAAATTCCTCATTTGAGCAGGGACACTTTCTTCTACCAATATGGTGTCCTCCTTGTAAGCTGAACTATAACTTTCATCACCTTCGACTATGCAAATATTGGAAATATTTTCAAAACTGCCAATGTCCCAGGAATGAATCAGAATGCCTTTTGGTAATACAGTCCACATTAACCATTGTCATTGGTTAGAAGAAGTTTAACAAATTGTTTGTTTTGTTGTTAATAAAATTCGACTCTGGAGAGAAAAGGTTATTCATATAACTAAATGTGATGAAAATGCATTCAAATTGGCCTTAATTCATTACATCCGTGATACCAGCACAAACATTTTCCTCATGTCACAATCTGACATAATAGCAGGGGACTTGCAGTTTCAATGTAACAAATATTATAATATGTAAAATGTAAAAATAAGTGCCACTGTTAAGAAAACTTCTGAATCACTAAACAAAAAGTAAAAACAGTGTTTTTAGTTTTATTCCCCCATTTAGCGATATTTTAAGGCAACAATGTCTTTTCAAACACAACTGTGCATTCCTACCCATCCTTACTCAGAAATAAGCCCTAAATTTTATCTGGCAAATAAATATTGTAGGCCAAAAGATTTCAAGCACTAGCAAAAAACTGTATATTAATTGCTTTAAAAAGTTTACCCTCTGAACACACCCTATTGTTCAAGACAAATATTATGTATGACAGAATTCCACATTGGCATTAAGGCAGCATTGCAAACGAAAGAAAGCAACCTTATCTCTTGCCATTTTTTCATACTCTAAAATTTTTTGAAAGAGGTACTTCAAATCAAATCTTATTGCTTGGACAACTAAAATAAGCCTGCCTTGCCAACACTAAGAATTGTTTCTCATGATCTTCTCCTTTCCTCTCCATTGAAAATTAATCCAAAATTGGCAAACTCCACTTCTTCTGGTCTCCTAAAATCTATGTATTCTTTTTTTTTACGTTGATCTCTCTGCTATAAACTAGATTTTTTTAAAAAAATAATTGATCCTTTGGAAAAGGGCAAATTAAGGGTAGATGCATGGTAGATTTGGCAACTGATTAAACCTCCAAACGTATCTAGCCCTTGTATCTTTAGTATCAGCTTCATTCAAAGAAATCAGCTTTTCACTGTACGGAGATAAGCTTTCTTTCAATTAAAGTCTGTTGACTGGCATGACAGTTAAATTTACTATGCAAGAAAAGGCAATCCTTTTGAAGAAAGAATACATAGATGTGTCTACAATACATGTACCAATAGGAAATAATTCGCTCAAAACAAAGAGAGCCTTATTTCTGAGTAAGTATGCTTAGGATTGCATTTTTAATTTTTGGAAATTAAACCTTGTCATCAATAAACCAGAAGCATTTTTTTCATACTTTCCCCTTTCCCCCCTTTTTCCCCTTCTAGCCCTACTGGGATGGAGCATTGATACATCTTACCAGCATCAATCTTCTAATGATGTCAGTTAAAGCCTGTGAGAGGAGGAAGAAGTCATGAGATGGGAAATATATTAGATGAAAAACAAAATATCTTCTTATATTTGAAACAACATAGCAGGAGGTAAACACAATGTTTTTTTGAGAACATTAACACATCTAACGTGATGTTGTTTCACAGAACAGTGATTTAAGGAAAAGAAACATAAGAAACAAACATAAGAAAGAAACATAAGAAAATAAAAGTATACAGACCACTAAAAGTAATTTTTTTAAAATTCTGAAACAAGTTTCACTACTATCTCGGGTATTGTTTACTTCCCAAATATAGCTGCATCAGCTCTCTGTGTTTTTTTCTGCATCTTTGGAATGGATGATGTACATGAAAGTTTGCTCAATGGTAAAGTCTGGTGGGAGGCTCCCTTTGTGCACACCTATATGCTTGCTCATAAGGTTAAGGGTGGAACTGTAGTGGCCACAAACGGTGCACCGGTACATGAGGGCCCCAGAATGTGTCTTCAGATGACACTTTATAGTAGAACGTCCACGGAAGAACTTGTGACACACTTTGCACTGATAGGGCTTCTCCCCTGTGTGGATCCGCCGATGGTAGTTGAATTCACTGGTATGAGCAAATCTTTTCCCACAAACCTTACAGCTATATTTACTATTCCCAGGTTGGTTCTGGAGAGCCACATCCTCATTTAGGAACTTCTCTGTCAGCTTCCGTTTTTGCAATGCTTGCTGATGAAGACGGTCACCAAAGTTCGGCCGGACCAGGTCCAAGGTAGAGTTACACTTGTGCTGACTAACATGGTAGCGATAGGCAGCTTCAAGTTTGAAAGCCTGACCACAGTAATGACACCGGAAGAGAGCTTCTTCCATACTTTGGTGGACAGCCACATGTTTCTCCAAAAGATGTCTATCCACAAAACTACTGGCACAGATAGAGCAAGAAAAGACAGAAATTCCCAAGTGGGAAAGTGTGTGCCACATCAAGCTGCAGAGATTGAGATGTTGCTGATCACATATACCACATATTTGGCTTTTGATGTTCACATGGTCCAAGATATGGCCACGAACCACATGAAAATCTTTGGCCAGTGGTTTCCTACAGGCAGCACATGCCAAATCCCCATTGAACAAATTGACCTTCCCTATCAGAGGGTCACTGGGATGGACAATAATATTGTTGTCAAACACCCCCTCTCGGCGATGAAGGTTCAGCTGCCACTGGGTGAAAAACTTAGTCTCACACATATCACAGGAAAAGAGGAATATCCCAATGTGTGACAGGACATGAGTGACTCTAGAGTTCCTGTCTTGAAAATGAGTCTCACAAACCTTGCAATTGCCAGTCAGAAGGTCTACATGATCCCTGGCATGCTGACGGATCAACTGAATGTTGGGCTCCAAAACCTTTTTGCACACTTGGCAAGGCATGGCCTTGTTTTCCCAGCTGTCGTTCTCAAAGGATAGCTCTTCCTCGCTATCATCGCTCAGTTCTATCACTTCCTCCGTAGCACCTAGCTCTTCACTGGGATCTTCAAAGTGCAGATCTTCTTCCCCCAAGTCTCCCAGCTGCAATTCATCCACTGGCCCAAAAACATGATCTTTGGAATGGTCACTATTGCTGGGACAGGAATTGCTACTTGTTGATATATCTAAGGAGACATCGGAGGCAAAAAGATTACTTTTGTTGTAATCCCCGTTGCTCTGGACCTTATACTGTGGACAAGAGTTCACAGTGGTTTGAACAGCCATGCTAATATTACTGAGACCAGCCTGGGTCATTATACTCATGGCACCAGTAAATGGTCCTGTTGCTTCTTGCTCTTCTACTTTGGGAGTCCGTGGATGTGTTAAATTGTGACTAGCTTCATTGGCAGGATCTTCTTTGTAGCCAGTGGCTGCTTCACCATGCATATTGCAATTCCGCTCTAATCCCAGTTGTTCCCCGCTACTTCGACTTTCACCTAGAGAATGGTTTGGTTCAGCTAAAGCACCACAAGGCCGGCTTTCATTTGAGGCAGAAGGCTGTTTAGTGACAGCTGAGTTTTCCAAGTCTGGGAAGGTAGAATGGCAAGCCTTCAGCAAATCATCCATGCCCAATTTTTCAGCAACCTCATAAATGACACCCACATTTATAAGGTCTGTGAAGAGCTCCGATGTATAAACAAAATTCAGAATCTTTTCAAAGTTGGCTGGAGTAATGAAATCCACTACGTAAGTGCGGGCAGCATCCAATCCTGTATTCAGGAAAAGATTCTGGAAATAGCCTGCTGCACATGCCAGCACTGCTTTGTGTGCAGGGAAGGAACAGCTCCCCACAACAATGGTGACATCACACATAGACTCTGTCAATCGAGATTTGTTAAGTTCCTTCAACAAGTTATTTGGATGGTCAGTGCTATGCAGTTTGATCCTCATGCCCATCTTGACTGTTCCTTAAAGTCTCCTTCTCCTGTTCACTTTTGGCTTCTACTGCCACATTTTTCAGATGCACCAAAGGGGGAGCGATTGGGCGAGAAACTCTAGAGAGAAAAAAACGAAGTTCACAGTTTTGATTCTTACTGATTTGGAGTGAAATCGAAGACATAATTTTTTATTACATTATAATCCACATTGGAAACACGGTAAATGAAAAAGCAAAGGTAACAGTGATTGCAGGATATAAGCAAATGTATTGTTCACAGAACAAAAGAACATAGCTGCTTTGGTCTAATAGTTACAATAGAAAGGAAAAAATGAATGTGTGCATGTGAGAAGCAGAAATTACAAATCACAGAGCCACAAGAAGCATCCTTTTATGTTTTAAAGCAATATTATTAAAGAGTTATAAAGTTGTCATCTACTTCCATTTTCATATCTTCTTATTCCAAGTTCTGCAACTAGTTGACCAAATTATCTATACTCTAGAGACATGCAGTTTCATAAATAAGTAAACTGGTTTGCCAATCCAATATCTTGCAGGGGTTTTTATAACTATAGTATCCAAAATGTTTTTTTGCCCCTCTGAAAACCTCTTAAGATGCATGTTTTACTGACATTTTTAACCGATGAGCAAACAGAAAATCTGAAAATGAAATTGATTACAAGGTAAGTCCTATACATCTTAAGTTCACCTTTCATACTTTCTTCAAACCCAACCTGTTGCATCCTTGTTTACAAGTCTCAATTGGCTAATAATAAAATAAAATATGCACAGCAGAGTGCTCAAGTTTGTGATTTCTTATAAACTTTAAGCAATAGTCAAAGATATCATCTTAACCCACATATCCCACTCTAACCTTCATCAGGGACCATGCCTGCTATCAAAAAAGATTTGAAAGATCTATATTAATAAAGTAAGCTCTCTATGCAAAAATCCTACAATGAAGAACATGTCATAATTTCTGATACCTTAAGAAAAACTATTCCCCTCCCCTTTCTTTTCCAAAACAAATGCATTATTTTAGAAACTGGGTGGCAGATAGTTTAAAAAAAGCAAGTTATTTATTAATGGGTTTTTTTAATTGCTTAAAGAAAACAGAAGTGGAGGCAGTGTTAAAACTGAGTGCCAATAAGTCAAGGGTGGGATGGGAGGGAGGGAGGGAACGGTGACCCTTAAAAGTTGTTCCTTATCTGGAATATGAGGTGAGACGGGGTACCCACATTGAATGCTGGGATAACGAGGGAAAAGAGCAAAAGAAAAGAGGCAGAGGGGCAGTTCTGATTTGGAGTAGATGGAGGGGAGTCTACAAACGCACGCATGTGTGGGGCAGAGGGGATGTCAGGCGAGGGGGTGCGGGATTGGAAGAGAAAAGTGGGTCGTCGGGATGGGGCTTCTCTGGGTCGACCCGTAAATGGGAAACAAAGGGCCGGGAAATCTTTCGGGGAGCCCTGGAGAGGAAGAAGGGCTTCCCGAGGCAAGAAGGGTAGAGAGCGCAGGGAGCGGGGTGAAGGCAAGGGGGCTGGCTGCAAGGCACGGGGGGGAAAGGCGACTCCGACCGGGAATCCCTGATGCTGAAGGGAGAGTCTCACACCCTTGTAGGCGGCAGAAAGGAGCTGTTTCCCCCGAAGGGAAGGGGAGTGAAGGTGGCCCCTTACCCGGGAGGCGGTGGGCAGCATCCCCGCTTTCGCATACACAAAGGGCTCCGGCCTCCCCTACCCTCCAGCCCGGCCTCGCCGAGGAGGTGCTGCTCCGGCCCCGGCCAAGAGGCTCCATCCGGCCCCGAGACGGCCGGGCCCAGCGCCGCCCCCAGCCCCGGAGGGGGCACTGCAGCAGCCCCGGCTTCAGGGGATACGTGCGGGAAGCCAACAGCCGCCGGTGCCGGGCTGGGAAAAGGGAACCCTGCCAAGGCTGAGGAGGATGGGGCTGCCACCGCCGCCGCCGCCGCCGGGGTGGCGGGAGGCTTGGGGAGGCAGAAAAATGGAGCCCTGCCTGCCGGGTATGGCAGCCGCGGGGAGGCACGGAAAACGCCCGCTGGGCACCGAGAGTCCACGGAAGGAGGCGCGCGAGAGGCGGCCCCGAGGCGGCGGGAAGGAGAAGGGCTGTGACGCGAAGCTTTGGGAACCTGGCCCTCTCTAAGCCCAGGAAGAGCGCTGCCCTCCCTCTGCATCTTCTGCTCTATTAATCAGGAGCATTTCGTGTTTTGGGGGTCTCCGCTTCGTTAGCGGACCACACACACACCACAATGGAGCCCCGACAGGGCACAGAAGATTCGAGAATAATGCATAGGGCCTATGTATGATATTGCCTTCGGGAAGCAAGGGGGCTGCTCAAAAAGTCAATTAAGTGGCAGTGATGGGGCACGAGCCGCTTCTGTCCCTGGATGGACGGGAAGCCAGTCGAGCTATCTGGATGGATAGTTTGAAAGGGCCAGAAAGAAATGCAGGGTTCCCATTTGTCAGGTCTTTGCCTTCCCTCCACCTCAGTGACTGGGGGCCTTCCAGTCAGCTCCTGGGAACTGCCTGGATTAGTGCCAGTAATTTTCTTGGCAAAGATTTGCTCCTTGTATTTTCCTAGGGCTCAGAGAGGAACTGGCACAAGGTCACCCAGCCTAAGGAAAGACTAGAACTCACGATCTCCTGGTTTCTAGTCTTTAATGGTGACACCAAACTTGCTCTCCCATCTCAATCTACAAGAATATTATTTTCTCATTTTGTTAACTGTACATGTTTTGAATGCCACCTATGCCTGGTTCGTGATCCAAACACTAAAACCTGCAACTATGCATCAGTTTTTGAGGTGTAGATCATTGAAACATCTTATGGGTATACCTTTTCATTGTACACCACCCAATGTCACTCTGAGAGTGAGATAGGCAGTATCTAAATATGATAAATAAAATAAAATAAATATCACATGGATCTGACAAATCAGCAGGAGGAGAAAATCTGGTAATGCCTTCCAAAATATATGCATTCTATATAGTCCAATAATTAAACGTCTGGTGTAAATCACATTTATTGCCCATGATTTCACCTGAAGGCATCCGATCAAGCTAGTCTAAGGCCTCTGTTTAGAATACTCCTAATCAGAAGCAAGATACTAATAAGTGAATAGTGGATGTGTCTGTGATAAATATGCACATAGGAAAAGTATAAAAATAGTAGCTTCCTATAAATAGAGACAATAAAGAGGTGCTTGTATAAGATTAATACTGAGGAGGCAGCATATGTAAAGCACACCTGACTATAATACAAATGTTAAGTTTAAGAATTTTATTGTCTGAAGCAAAACAGCAAATTTTCTTCGTTCTCTAGCAGATTGCAGAGTCAGTATATAAAAACTCCCCACTACATGGCAGTAAAATGTGGTGATAATAATGAAGATATAACAATTTGCTATCATTTTTTTTAAAAAATAGGTACATTAAAATAATTTGCCTAAGACGCCCACTTATATCTTTGTCATCACAGTAGCTAGTGTGGTCTGATTTGCCATTTTGCAAGTTGGCTGTAACTTCTCCCATTCCTAGACATATGCTGAAAATGTTTTTCTTTGTGCATAACGTGACATGTAAATGTGAGGAGCTCACAAAGTAGTAAACAATATTTTTAGATAAAGTTAGATTATGTATTAGTGTGGATAAGCATTATCTTAGTAATTGAGAGTTTCCATAGTTTTCAACTATGTGTATGTGTGTGTGTGATTCCCTCCCTCCCTATAACACTAATTTGGATGCAAAATGCTGTTTTGAATGCATTATTAAAGTATTAATTTTTTCCTAACTGATTTCTAAAGCACTGTAAACCTACCAGGTACTATAGAAAGATAATTACCTTAATATAACATCTGTTTGAAATGTTATACAGCTCTACAGTTTCTAGATCAATGGGAGACTGTAAATTCTAATCCCACCTTAGTCACAAAACAAGAGGGGTGACTGTGGGCCAGTCACTTTCTCTCAGCCCCAGAAAGCAGGCAAGGGCAAACCACTTTCAAAATATTGCCAAGGAAACTGCAGAGACTTATCCAAGCAATTGCCAGGAGACATCACAGACTTGAAGGCATCAGAAACAAACATACTTTACTTTCAGATGGCTATTGCAGGTAACAAAGTGTTGATTAGAACAGTGTAAACTTGTTTTAGATAAAACTAAGTTTTCTGCTACATAGGTTTAAATGAGGCACCCTTGACTGACTGATACGTTCTTTTCTATCAGCAAGGAATGCTAAATGAGACTTTCAGCCAACATCCTTCTGTAGTATTGTGTGAAAGAGAAGTTTTTATTTAGATTGTTGTCACAGCTAGTAATACCTAGCTAACTGGAAAAAAAGCCCGCATTAAACCCAATTAATATATTTTAGGGTCCAAATATATTTGGATGGGAGACAATTAGGAAATCCTAGAATTATTGGGTAGTTGAAACAAGCTGAAGAAAGCAGTGGTCCCCACTGTACCACTCTATGGTTGTATCCATGTGGTCACCGTGAACTGATCTCAAGCTCATATTTATAAAACTATCAGAGACGCCCTTTACAATAGGCAGAGAATCTGTGTGTGAGAATAAGAAATAGGCTGCAACATTTCAGACTGAGCTTATAGAAAATTATTGGTTTTGTTGAAATACCTTGGTAGTAAGCTACTGCTTTTGTCTTCTTTTCTTTGCATATATGCAAGATATGTCCATTCTGGTATCTCATTAAGTTTAGTGGAATTAGTATATATTAAGTGGGCATAAATTTGCAGTAATAGATATATAATCAGATTCAGAAGCAAGACAGTTCATGTTTCTAATGATGTGTCGGGATTCAAAGAGCTGACCGGTTTATTTACTGAGGCGAATCCCAACACATTTTCTTGATTGGGGAGTGCAAGTTCGATCCTGCTGTTTGCAATATATCGACTTGATCAGCATTACTTGCGTTTGAGGATCCCACCCCAGTTCGACTTGTCTTGTGTCGGCATGAACGTGCAGCGGGGATGGGGTGAAAGAGAGTTTGTCGCTCCAACTCCTCTCATTACCCAAAACGAAACACAAACAATCATTGGGGAAATTAAAGCACAACCTGGGAATTGAAACCACATTCTGTTTGGTAATTAGTGGTGTTTAGAATTATGGGGTGGAGGCGTGTAGAACTAATGGGGAGGGCAGATGTTAGTTAGCTGCATAGAGTGGGGCAGCTTGATGAATTGCACTGAGAGACGAATGATCTCAGCTCTGACTTCATCCGGGATATCCGTTGTTGCCGTGTTTGAAGGAAAACGAGCGAAAATAAACCTACCCATTCACAACGAATCCTGCGAGTAATAGAATTTATTGCTAGAATTCCTACGTGTACAAATGAAGGCTAACAGAAAGTCAGCACTCACACCTTTATTCTTAAGCAAACAAACCTACTTCACTGTTGATAATGGCAGAAGGCACAGATCCCGAATGGACGGTGGAGGAAGGCGCAAAAGTGGCTGCAGATACTGGGGGAGAGGGCAATGGAGTACAAGTGGGGAAAATGTTGAGAGAGGACGTGCCATTGACAGTACCACCTGTAGTAAAACCTAAAACAACTAAGGTGCAATTAAGTGACCCAGACCCTGGCTTATGAGAAGGAAAGGGGAAAGAATATAGGCAAAGGGAACGTCCAATGGATTGGAAAGTGAATCGTTGGTCTGGGTCCGGTGAAAGTCAATGGGCATTTCCAGAAACTGACACATTATAAATATTAAGGATGCAATTCAGAGAGGTAGCTTTAAAGGGAACAAAGGAGAGGGGGACCTCGATTCGTAAACAGTATTACAGTCTGAAAAGGACCCTTTATATGCATCCAGTCCATTGGGATTTCAGGAGTCTGAAGTCAAGTGGATTGGACAGATCGGACTTACGTTCTAGGAGAATGGGGGACAGAAATGTAGGGGATAATGGATATTCCCTGAGATTTTGGTCAGTAGAACCATGAGACCTGGATTATGGAGCACGTTGAGGAGGTCACGTACCAGGGAGGTGGGACGGCCCTCTAACAACCATGTTTGATGGGAATGCAAATAAAGTGGCTATTTTCTTAAGCCAAGCATTAAACCATTTTGATTTATACTCCCATTGTTTTCTCTCAAATTGGTCAATGGTAGTGGCCGTTACTGGAGTGTTAGTGGGAGAAGCATACGAATGGGAGTCTGATCTATATCGCCATAGAGCAGAGGAGTTGGGGGATATAGGACAATTTTTGGAAGCATTAAGAAATCAATTTGAAGATACAGCTGCAGACAAGAAAGCAGAGGAGGATTTGTTAATAATAAAACAAAAAGGGAGAACAGCACGGGAATATGTAAATGATTTTGATGAGTGACTAGTAAACTCCCGTCGCTACCAGAGAGTTTATTAATTCATATATTTAAAGAAGGAATGGACCCTAAATTGCATCAGGCTTGTTTATATAGAGGTTCGTACACTACATTGACTGATTGGTATCATATGGCGATTGAATTAGATGATGGTTTGCGTCGTTTGAAGCCGAGACACGAAGGATTAATACAACCACGAAAGGTTATAAACCAGGCTTGTCCAACCCGCGGCCCGTGGGCCGCATGCGGCCCAGGTCGCCTCGTAATGCGGCCCAATGCCCACCCCAACCATCGTGCCACAGCCAACGAGAAGGAGGAGGAGAGGCAGGCGTGAGGCGGGGCGAGGTGAGTGCCAGGCCAAGCAGCAAGAGAAAAGGTGGGCGCCGTCAGAGCGCCACCTCCTGCTATTACCGCTGCCGCTTCTACCCCTGCCACCGCTGCTGCTTCTGCCCCCGCCGCCGCTTCTGCCCCGCCACCACCCCCGCCACTTCTGCCCCACCGTCACCCCCGCCGCTTCTGCCCCGCCGCCACCCCCACTGCTTCTGCCCTGCCACTGCTGCTGCTTCTGCCCCCACCGCTGCTGCTGCCCCGCCACCGCCGCTTCTTCTCCTGCCGCGCCACCCCCGCCGCTTCTGCCCCCACCGCCACTGCTTCTTTTCCCGCCACCGCTGCTGCTTCTGCTCCCGCCGCCGCTGCGGCGGGGAAGAAGTGGTAGCAGCAGCGGCAGAAGCGGCGGCGGCAGCGGGGGTGGTGGCTGGGGCAGAAATGGCGGCAGAAGCAGCAGCGGTGGCGGGGAAGAAGTGGCAGCAGCGGCAGAAGCAGCAGCGGGGGTGGTGGCTAGGGCAGAAACGGCAGCAGCAGAAGCAGCAGCGGTGGCGGGGGAAGAAGCGGCAGAGGCAGCAGAAGCGGTGGCCGCGGTGGGGGCAGAAGCCTGCCGCCGTTGCTTCTGCCCCTGCCACTGCTGCTGCTGCTTCTGCCTTCCAGTCCTGTCTCATCCAGCCGGGCTATTTGCAGGAGGAGATAGGCGTGAGGCAGGCGAGCTTTCTCCCCCCCCCCCCAAAAAAAAATTTGGCCGGAAAATAAACTGTGATAAAAACTGTGATAAAAAACGTGATAAAAAATAAATAATTTTAAATAAATAATTAATAATAAATAATAAAAACATCTCACTAACTTTATTTCCAAATAAATTTAATATGTTAACTATGTTTTCTATGGTTTTTTGGGATGATCGGGTATCGTTACTGTTATTTTATTTTATGTGTGGCCCAAATCAAATTTTCATCTTCTAATGTGGCCCAGGGAAGGTGAAAGGTTGGACACCCCTGTTATAAACGCAGGTCCAAAACCACAACCCAGAATAATGTCAACACAAAATAACAGGAGAATATTTAAATGTTTTCGCTGTGATAGACCAGGGCATCGGGCTATGGATTGTCCAGTTCAACCTATGGCAGTCAAGGATCTGCTATCTACTTCAGAAATGAATAGAACTAAACTAAGTAAATGAGAGTGGTATGACCAAGACAAGGTGAGGGGAGTAGTGAGGAATTCATTGGATATTCCAAGGGAAGATGAAAGGTCTGCTATGCAACCCACTACATTGGGAGAAGCTGATATGGATAACGAGATGCCAGACAACCCAATGGTAAATGAACCCATTCATTCTTTTATTTTACCTGTGGGCTTATGGAATAAGTGGACTGATCAGGGTATTAAGGTGTGGGCATTGATAGATCCAGGATGCACAAGATGTTTAATAATTCAAGCAGTAGTTGATAAATTACATTTAAGAGTTATCAAATTAGGTTTCCCTATTAAATTTGAACAGGTGGATGGATCTATATTGAGTGGAGCTCCAGCAACTCATAGAACTGAATATATTAAAATGGTGACAGGGGAGCACTGGGAGTGGATTTCTTTTGTGGTGGTTCCTCACATGAGTGAAGCAGTAATTCTGGGACTAGCTTGGCTTGATAAATGGGAACCCACTATACACTGGGAAGGTGGTTATCGTAAATTACGTCTAGCTATTGGTCCTAGTCCATCATGCCATGATGATGGCCCTCCTTGCCTTTCAAATAATACAAATCAAGTAAGAGAGGGAACACTTACCAAAAAACCCTATCCACTTGCATATGAAGACTTAGCAGATGTATTCAAGGAAGATGGGACTAATTCCTTACCACCCCATCGACCTACGGATTGTGGCATCGAATTGATCCCAGGAGTGGCATTACCCAAACCATGAATGTACTCAATGACCCAAAAGGAATTGGAGGAAATGAGAAAATACATTGATAAAAATGTAAAAAGAGGATTTATCACTCCAGGAAGATCCCATATGGCAGTGCCTGTGTTATTCTGAGAAAAAAAAGATGGAGGGTTGCGTTTATGTGTGCGTTTATGTGTGGACATATGTGTGTGCTATTAATGAAGGACTTGCTAGCCCCACTAGCCAAAGGATGGATATTCACAAAACTAGACTTAAGAGAAGCCTATTATAGAGTAAGAATTTGAGAAGGGGATGAATGGAAAACCATGTTTAATTGCCCTCTTGATAGTTACTACTATAATGTTATGCCATTCGGATTGCAAGGAGCTCCAGCAGTATTCATGCAATTGATAAATGAAGTGTTACATGAACATTTGTATAAAGGTGTTTTAGTTTATTTGGGTGATATTTTAATCTTTTCTAATTCTAAGCAAGAACATCTTAAATTAGTCAGACAGGTGCTTAAAAAATTATTGGATGCCCAACTTTATGTGAAATTATCGAAATGTGAATTTCACACTAAACAATTAGATTATTTGGGATATTGTATTTCAGAATGAGGAGTGGAAATGGATCCCAAAAAAGTGGAAGCAGTATTAAAATGGCAAGCTCCAAAAACCAGGAAACAACTGCAAAGTTTCTTGGGAATTGCAAACTTTTACAGACAATTTATTCCATGTTTTGATGATGTTGCTATACCACTGATGGATTTATTATGAACTAAATCCATTGGTACTGCAAATCCAAAACCAAATACTATGTTAAAGTGGACTGACCAAAGCCAAACAGCGTTTGATAACCTAAAGCATCTGTTTGCAAAAGAGCCAGTTTTGAAACACCCAGATATAACTCTACCATTTATCATTCAAGTGGATGCCAGTGATGTAGCAGTGGAAGCTGTTTTATTGCAAAGAAATAAAGAATGTAATTTACAACCATGTGCGTATATGTCTAAGAAATTTAGTCCAGCTAAATGAAATTGGGCAATTTGGGAGAAGGAAGCCTTTGCGGTCCACTGGGTGCTGCTCAACTGGAGACATTTACTAGAAGGAAGCTTACAACCATTTGAGGTGTGGACCGATCATAAGAATTTAGAAGCACTCCAAAATCCACAAAGGTTGTAGCCAAAGCAAGTTCACTGAGCAATTTTTTTTAAAACACTTTAACTTCACGTTAAAATACATCCCATCAGGGAGAAACTTTAGGGCTGATGCTTTGTCAAAGCTTCCTCAGTATAATAGTGTACGAGAAAATATGATCCAACAATTGATACCAACTACTAATAGAATAGAATCTTTATGATCCACAATACTTACAACTGACTTACCTACAATATTAGCAGAAGACGAATGGTTAATAAATAATAAAAATCAAATAGAAATGAGAGATGGGATTGCTTGGCGAGGAACTAATATATATGTACCGAACACATTAAGATTAATAGTATTAAAAAAATGTCATGACGTTAAACAGGCAGGACATTATGGGTTCCTAAAAATGTTACATTTAGCAAAATGACAGTTTTGGTGGCCAGGTGTGAGATCACATATGGAGAATTATGTGAAATCCTGTCCTGTATGTATAATAAATAAAAATAAAATTGGGAAGCCAGTAGGATTATTACAAACAGTGTCTGAACCGACGAAACCCTGGCAAGACATTGGAATGGACTTTATAGTTGATCTATCGGATAGCCATGGCTACACAGTGATATGGACAGTTATTGATCTGTTCTCCAAACAAGCACATTTTGTCCCATGTAAAGGAATACCATCCGCTAAGAAATTGGCCGAATTATATATATATAAGACATATATATCGCTTACATGGAGTACCGTGAAGAATAATATCCTATAGGGGAGTACGGTTCACATCGAAATTCTGGAGGGAGTTTATTCATTTGATTAGCTCAACACAAGGATTAAGTGCAGCATATCACCCACCAACCAATGGAGCGGCTAAAAGAGCAAATGCCACCATCAAACAATATCTTCATTGCTACGTTAACTATCAACAAAGTGATTGGGCAGATCTGATACCGTATGCTGAAATAGCATATAACAATACAGTACATAGCATTACTGGTCATTCCCCTTTCCAAATAGTAAGTGGTGTGGAATTTGTACCCATACCCGAATGGCCCTATAATGAACAAGGACCACAATATAGAGAACACAAACACCTGGGCAGATAAAATATGTAAGCAATGGAAATCAGTTCATCTCACTTTGAAAAAAGCGCAAGAAATGTATAAAGTCCAAGCAGATAAAAAAAGATCAGCACAAACACAATATACTATCGGGGATTGGGTATATCTATCGACTAAATACCTACATTTTGGTTTAATGAATAAAAAACTAAGTCCAAAATACATTGGACCATTTCAAGTTATACAGGTAATCAATCCTGTGACAGTTGGTCTTTGACTTCCCTCTTGGTTCAAAAGAGTTCACCCTGTATTTCATATCAGTTTGTTAAAACTGGCAAATATGACACGACAAGAACTTAGATTGCATACCCAGTCTGTGATGACCATTATGAAATTGATGAAATACTTGATTCACGTCGTAGATGTGGAATATTGCAATATTTAGTCCAATGGACAGGTTACCCGTTAGCTGATGCATCATGGATACTGTATACAGATATATCGGCATCTCGTTTGAGACGACAGTTCCATATGAAAAAACCCTACTAAGCTGGGTGGGAGGGATGAAATACAATGTATACATGTAACTAATAATAACTTTTCTGTTACAGAAGGAACAATGGTAAAGGGGGTTGACATGATGTAGAAGATAGAATAATTTCTTTCCACAATTAACAAACTAGAGAAGTGCGATCTAATTAGTTGGGCCAAAAATCATGCTAAGTATGCTAATCAAGATGGGAAATAGCTAGGGGTGGGATGCTGCCAGTATAACCACTGGTTCAGTGATTGAGCACTTCGCTCTGCATGCGTGAACAGTGATGCAAAAATCCTTACCTGCTATGTTACTTCAGGAGAGTAACACTGCTGAGGAGCGGCAATCCACTCTTCCATGCTGATTAGCTGACACGATAAAGGTCTGTACAGCGCAGGGGCAGTTGGGCAGGCCCACAGGATCATTGGAGCGAACCGGTTTGCTCCCAGCAGATGTTTGGAGCTAGGGGTTTACCCAAATTGATCCAAACCAGCAGAATCCCACCTCTGGAAATAGCATCAAGTAATATACCGTAGGGTTCAATTTTGTGGCCTCTTCTCTTCAATATTTTTATTAAAGACCTAGTTGAAAAGTGGAGAGAATGCTTAACAAATATGACATAACTGAGTGGCATAGCAAAAATTACCATAAAAGAAAAATTTCAAACTGAACTTGATAAAATGGACTAAAAGTAATAAAATGAAATTTAACAAAAACAAACACTAAGTTCTTCACTTAGGAAACAAAATCAGGGCATAGGTGTAGGTTGTGAGATAGTTGGCTTGGAATAATTGGATATTCAATGGTAAACCAGTTGGATAATAATTGGATATTCAATAGTAGACCAGCTGGATTTCTTTGGGCAATCAGTCTCTCACAGCCCCACCCCACTTTCGTTTTTGTTGTGGGGAAAAGTGGAGGAAGAAGGTATGCTGGGCATGTTTGCTGCCTTGAGTAAAATAATAAAGTGGAAATAAATGAAAGTAAATAAAAATAATAAAATAAATTAAAAATGAATATATTCAAACTAGGAATCAGCAGTGGGTTATGGTTGCAAAACTGGTGCCCAGGGGGCAGAATACATTTCTACATCACAGGAAGTTAATAGCTGTAATTTATTAGACAGTGATCAGACACAACTTCCAGTATTGTGACCATTTTTTGGCATTATACTCCAATAGTTTAGATGGACCAAAAGAAGTCCAGAGAAAGGTGTGAAGGATGATTGAGGACTACAAATTAAGACTAAAGAAGGGAGATGGAGTCAAGTATGGTTATTCATATAAAACGAAAATGTGGGCGGCGGGAGGTGTTTTCTTAGCAGTATTCAAATACCTGAAAAGATGTTACACAAGACTGTTCTCCATTTTAGAGTGAAAGACACAGAAGGCAGATTCATCCTGATGGTTTTTAAAAAAAATCCTAAATGGATGAATAGCTGGGCTGTGAAACAGTTGCTTGGAGAGCTGGAGAATTCCCTAAGTATCTTTAATCAGGAGGTAGGTAACCATCTGTTAGGATGGTTTAATTTGGATTTCTGCACTGAACAGGGACCTAGACTCAATGGCCTTAATAACTCCTTCCAAATTTTTAAGGAAAATTTTAACTTAGGAAAAGAATCAGCTCCTAGACTGAATTTCCAAAAACATGGCTACAGTGCAATAAGGGTAGTCCTCCACTTACGACCACAATTGGTCCCCAAATTTCTGTTGCTAAGGGAGACATTTGTTAAGCAAATTTTGCCCCATTTTGCGCTCTTTCTTGCCGCAGTTGTTAAGCAAATCACTGCACTTGTTAAACGAATAACATGGTTGTTACGTGGATCTGGATTCCCCATTGACTTTGCCTGTCAAAAGGTTGCAAAAGGTGACCACATGACCCTCTGGGGCACTGTAACCGTCAAAAATATGAGTCAGTTGCCAAACATCTAAATTTTGATCACATGACCATGGGGAATGCTGTAATGGTTGTAAGGATAAAAAATGGTCATAAGCCACTTTTTTCAATGATGTTGTAACTTCAAATCAGAGGTGGTATTCAGCAGGTTCTGACCAGTTCTGGAGAACCGGTAGCAGAAATTTTGAATAGTTCAGAGAACCAGCAAATACCACCTCTGTCTGGCCCTGCCCCATGTATTTTCTGCTTCCCAAGTCCCAGCTAATCGGCTGGGTCTTCTTTTGTTGCCCTGCACGGGAGAATGGAGCTGGAAAGCAGGTTAGTTTATTTTGCAATAACCTTCCCCCAGGAGTGGGGAGGGAATGGAGACTTTGCAGTATCCTTCCCCTGCCACACCCACCAAGCCACGCCCACCAAGGCATGTTCACAGAACCGGTGGTAAAAAAAATTTGAATCCCACTACTGCTTCAAATGGCCACTAAATAAACTGTTATAAGCCAAGAACTACCTGTACAGTCATTCCCACCTGCTCACTTTTCAAACCCCGGAAAGATAAAACATTTAGATTCTCACTTGGGATTGCATAAATAATCAAGTTCTTGCAGCCCAGTGTTCTAAGCTATGATGGACTATGAGAGCTTTTAAAAACATCATGGTTGCCATGCAAAATGCTTTTTTTTATCATTTAAGCAATAGTTTCCCTTTTAGATAACAGGAGGAACCCTAGCTGTTCAAAAAATATTTCAATAATTATACATCAGGGCTGAAAATCTGGCTAGAGTCCTGCTTCATACCAGCTACTAGTTCTTAATTGTGTTCCTGTTATCACTTTGTTGCAGTGTAAGACACAATTCACAAGATGGCAGTCTTTATCTAGCCCCTACTTGGCAGCAGAGCAGGAACTAAAAAGAAAAATGGGTTTCCTATGAAGTTTAGTGTAAATACTGTAGAAAGCTTTTGGTCTCCCTAGGAGGTCAGTTGGCTTTTAAAAAGTAATGTACTGTTCAGATAGCTGAGGCCTCAAATAGGCAGAGCCTAAGGGTGTTTGCCTTATTCAATTACTCTTGCCGCTTATCCAAACTGGGTTTATTTATTCTTCATGAAGATGGCTTTTATATTGCAGCAGGGTATCAATAAATAAATGCAGAAATTACCGTGGGGCCCACTGCTTCAAATGCCCAAGGGACAGAAAATCCTTCTCTAATTAATCAGTCTCACTGATTCTCTTCTGTGAAATTCCTGGTTATTTCTCGCTTGGATTGAGTTCATTCCCTCAAAGGCACCCTGCTAACTCCTTTGGCAGTGCTATTTCAGAACTGTTACAAATACTGATGTGAAGAGCTGCACAGAAAATGGGAAACTGTGAAGAAAATTTCCAGCCATTCTCACTTCAAAATGGATTTATTGATTTTTTTTTTAAGAGAGAAAGGGACTTGGAGAACCAGATTTGAGATAACATTGCTTCATGACAGTATCTCTACAGAAAAATGCTAACTAAAACTAATCGGAATCAGAAGTTATTTCCACAGTGTAGCAGCATTAGTGCTCATTTGCTCTTTCTGACTATATAATTACTTATTTATTATTTCTTCAAGTTTATTTGGACACCCATCCCACCAAAAGTGACATAAAGTAAGGATAAAAAACAGTAAACATATCAAAAACAATCATTATTAACATATTTTAAAACCAGAACCTATACAGGAGATTAGATGTTAATAGGAGAAATGAAGCCTTTTTAATAATTGCTCTATACTAAGTATACCATTTTTTTGTTTTTTAAAAAATACAGAATTTCCCTAGAATTCCCTTTTCATATTTCTTTAATAAATACCTTTTGATTTAAACTTTTGGATTGAAGTTATTATGTGTATGGCTAAGGGAAACTTCCCTTCCACCACCTGGCTGCTCAGATTTACCAATGAATCATGTTATGAGAGATCAGAGATCTCAGCCAATTGCTACTACAGGTAGTCCTCGATTGATGACCACAACAGCCCAAAATATATGTTGCCAAGTGAAACATTTGTTAAGTGAGCTTTGCCCCATTTTACAACTTTTCTTGCCACAGTTGTTAAGTGAATCATTCCAATTTTTAAGTTAGTAACACGGTTGTTAAGTGAATCTGGCTTCCCCATTGACTTTGTCACAAAACATCACATGATCCCGGGACACTACAGCCGTCATAAATATGAATCAGTTGCCAAGCATCTGAATCATGTAACTATGGAGATGTTGCAACAGTTGTAAGTATGAAAAATAGTCATAATTCACTTTTTTCTGTGCCATTGAAACTTTGAACAGTCACTAAATGAACTGTTGTAAGTTGAGAACTACCTATAATCAAGTCTAGTCAGAATTTTTCTTAGACAAACTACTTTGACTCCGACTCCTCCTTGTCCACTGAAAAATCGACCCCCTTAATTTCTCAATGGAAGATACAGGTAGTCCTTAACATACCAGGGGTCGCCAACCTTTTGGACCTCAGGGATCACCAAACTCATAATTTTAAATCTCGTGCACCAGAGACCCTGGGAAAATCCCCCCAAAAGTCTGCAGGGAAATTCCCCACCCCGTTTTCCTACTGATCGATCATTCTTTATTTGGGATCGCAGGATACAGTCTCTAGTTCCATTCTTGTGTTTGTGGGGGGAGAAAGGGAGACTTTTGGCTTCATGCAAGGAAAGCAGCAGAAGTCTTTCTTTCTCTCCCGCAAACTCTGCCAGAATGGCACAGCCTCTTGGAGCAGGATGCCTTGCAGGGTCCCAAAGACTCATTTCTGACAGAGTTTGGAGGAGAGAAAGAAATACTTTTGCTGCTTTCCTTGCATGCAGCCAAAAGCAGAAGAAAGAAGCAGAAAGAAGCAGCCCAGTGGCCAGGTGAGGCACGTGGAGCAAGTGGGGCAAGATTCCCCCCTCCACCCTTTCCCCCCTTCACTCACTACATGTTGTTCGCAATGCAAGCGACGCAAGCCTTGTGTTCCCACAGGCCATGTGGGCACGCAGCCTGGATTAATTGCTTTGGGGGGTGTTTTAGGGGTGACATTTCTCTGTGGACCACCAAAATTTTCTCATGGACCACCAGTGGTCCCCTGGTTGGTGACCACTGTAATATACAACCACAATTGAGGTGGGGATTTCCATTGCTAAGCAACGTGTTGTTTCTGTGAGTTGCACCTGGTTGATCTTTTTGCCAAGCGAATCATATCAGAGGAAATAAATATTAAGAGAAATTCACCTATGTTCATAGCAGAAATCGATTCTGCTTCTCTCATATTATTATATACAGCCAGGGAAGGGCTGTTCATGGATTCTTCAGCATCCTTAAGATTGTTTTGACAAATTTCAATAGTACTTCAAGGAGTTTGGAGGGACTTGAGAAAGGAGTTTAAGTATCAAGTATCTATACTGTTCTTAAAGTTGGAATGTGCCAGTTCTGCTTTCTTATAATCACTAGAAAATTATGATGGGCTTCATATAGAGGTTTCAAATATGGCTCTGCAGGAAATAAAATTATTGTCTTTTTGCGAGTTTGCAGGACTAGTTCAAAAGGTGCTCTCGGCTGCCATTGCATGCCCAGTCACTTCATTGTACATAGTTGCAAAAACAACCAGGAACAGCTCTTGTTCACCCTCCAGAAAGACACCTATTGCTTTAAAGGGAAAAAACATCGTTCTTTTGAATAATTCATATGGGCTCACACTATATGCACATTTCGAAGCAAAGATCTTTTGTGGAAAAATCTTCATCTTGTTCTAATGCCTTCTCTATTTCAAAATCGCTCAGTGCTGGCACAAAGGGTTGACTCTTCGGGACTGAACTTTGGCATCCTTAGGAAGAACAAAATCTGGAAATTATGCAAACCAGATTACATAATTGTGAGCTGGTGAGTCCAGAGGTCACTCTGCTGTAGTTCCTATTTTATAAAAGTGGAGCTATTTCATCGATTTTAAAAAAATAGCTTTCATTTTATATACTCAGATGCTTAGTGAGGATAGTCTTTTCTTTTATGCCTTCAAGTCAATTTTGACTTCTAGTGACCGCCTGGAAGTCTTTGCGGTTTTCTTGGCAAGGTTTTTCAGAAGTGATTTGTCATCGTCTTCTTCCTAAAGCGGAGAGAAAGTAACTGTCTGGCTTTGTGCCCAAGGCAGGACTAGAACTCATAAGCTCCTACCTTGGTGCCTTAACTGCTGGCTCTCTTTATTTCATTGACTCTTGATTGGGTTATACTAAGTTTGGCATTTTATTGACAAAGCACATTTAGGTGGGATAAATCCCCTGAAAAGCTTAATAAACCTACTTGGAGTAGAGGAAATAAATATTAAGAGAAATTCACCTATGTTAATAGCAGAAATTGATTACATGCAGCCAGGGAAGGGCTGTTTATGGATTCTTCGGCATTCTTAAGATTGTTCTGACAAATTTCAATACTACTTCAAGGAGTTTGGAGGGACTTGAGAAAGGAGTTTAGGTATCAAGTTTGCCACTCATGAAATCATGATCTAAAAGGATTTTCCCTCGATTTAGGTAGAATTGTAAACAGGAATGATAGGGGTCTCCAAAAAGCCTGCAATCCCATTGCCATTCTTAAACATCATGTTCCAAAAGTGGATTGAAAAAAATGAACACATCTCTTCTCTGTCACATGGCTTTCTTCAGGTGGTCAGGAGTCTACTCAAAGGTAATGCTTAAGGAATGGCAAACTTAAAAATATGGGTATTCCTTATAAACACCATGATTCCTTGTCATGGGTTAACTAATGGTTTTTAGTTGGATTCTTGCTAAGAGGTTACCTAAACCTTGATTTGTCCAGTAACATACATGGATTTCTTTAGATAGGTAAGTAGAAAAAATAAATAGATCTCATTTAGAGTATAGAAAGTCTGCTACTATTGTGAGCTGAAGAAGCTTCTTGGATGAGAAGCAAAACATCTTCAAAGAAAAACCAGAAAGTCCAGTTGCCTCTTGAAAAAGCACCTTTGGGACGACTATTGTTTAGTTACCAACTTTAGGATTTCTTTCTAAAGCCACTGGATTTGACAACTCTAATAAGCTGTGCATGGAATTTTCCTTGTTGAGTTGAAAATTCAACTAACACGGGATACTTCCACTGGCCTATATCAGGGGTGAAATTCAACCACCTCCAGAGAGGTGGTAGGGAAGATTTGAATTGGTTGGCCCCGCCCACACCCACCCGCCTTCTTCCTTTTAGAAACTGAGTCCCACCAAGCCACGCCCACAGAGCCAGTAGGGAAAAATTTTGAATTTCACCCCTGGCCTATATCTACAACTATCTGGTATAAGGTTTTATATGTTTGTAAACTTGTAGTTCTGTTTCCAACTTAGATCCAAATTTTGACAGATGACTCTTTTGGGGGGTTGCCCAGACCATCTGTGTATTATCCGACATGTACGCCTGCCTTATACTATGTCTGATGCAAATCAGCAGTTTCCAAAGAGATTGTTGTAAGATGCTTTTGGACCATGCATGAATGTAGTAGCATTTTGTACACCTATGGCACAATGTCTATGGAGATTCTGTCATCCAGGTCATAGTGCTTTTAAAAGAGGCAACTGTACTTTGTTTGTTTTTCCTTGAAGATGTTTCGCTTCTGTGAATAAACTTCTTGGATGGGAAGCAAAACGTCTTCAAAGAAAAACACAAAACTTCTAGTTGCCTTTTGAAAAAGCACCTATGGGACATATATGGCACAAACAATGACATTGGGCCTCCAGTGCAAGTATAATGCAATCCTAAAATATGGTCTCCTGAACAGCAGATAAGATTTGAATATGTACTGTACATTGTGCCAGTAACTTGTGCCATTTTGTAAATGTGTTGGTTTATTGATTTTGTTGAAACAATACCCCCCTCTCCAATAATGACAGGAGTCATCTGAAGTATCAAACAAAGAATGAGACAGACACTGTGGCAGGTCATAAGTAAAAACCCTGTTAATATAGAAGACTGAGGTGTTCTTATTCTGTGCCATAGAAGAATGCGCAGAAGGATGCTTTTACATGGAAAAGGTTCTGCAAGATTCAAGTCACATGTATACAGGAGGACAAAGCACTATGAGGACTAGGGACAATTGTCAAAATATTCCAACAGTGAACACTAAAGCATTACAATTAGTTATAGACTGTAATTAAGAGCTTAATTAAGGAAAAGAACATGGGAGGCAGCTGGGACAAGATGAAGAAGTTCCAGGGTACATCAAAGTTTCTGGTTTGGTTGAAAGTATACTGGGCTTTGGTGGGTGAAATCTAATTTGTGTTGGTTTCTTGAAGTCTTGCAGACTTTTTGCTTGTCCTCACTCTTGCATGAAACCTGTACAAGAAGAGATTAAGTAAAAACAAAGCTGAGCGCAATATACAGTGCAGTTGTCTGTTAAAAAGACGCCACAAAAGATTAGATAGATAGGGATTCAAACAGATGCAAAGGTTCTTTTGGCATAATAAACCAAACCAAAAGGAACAAGGTTGCATTCGCATATAAAGTTAACACAGGTTGTTAAAAAAAAAAAATCAGTGCAAGACCCATTTTGTGCATCAAACAGTTTTGAGGTAGCCTGTGCCCAAACTGAAACATGCATGTTACAGTTGTGTCGATTGGGAAAGGGGGAGGACTTTGTCTGAACAAAAATGTTTTGGAATCGGGAATAGTGAAAATGCCCAGAACATCAATGGTTGAGGGAAGGATGGGAAGATGGGAAGCAGAGCAGGGGTGGGTTTCTACCGGTTCTGTCCACCTCTGTAGAACCGGTAGCTCTGAAGAGCAGCAGACATAGAACTGGTTCTATGTCTGCTGATGTTGTTGCCTACCTGCCCACCCAGGCTCTTACCTGACCTTTATTTCCTGATTTTTTCAACTTCAGCTCTCGAACGAAGCACAGCTGCAGTTAAAAAAGCAGGAAAAAAGGGCTTTTTGAAAGGCTGCTTCTATGCACGCGGTATGCTGATGACAATTTACAGGCGCGCCCAAGCAGCGTGCAGGGAAGCACATCGTAAATCACCGAACCTCGTAAATCATCGAACCGGTAGTTAACCCTGTCGGATCCTACCCCGAAGCAGAGAGCAGACTGGTGGCATATAGTGCCCTGGGGCACAACAACAGTGATGATAGTGGAGGAGAGGGAGTGCATTGGAAAGAAGGGATGGCAGGAATCCTGAGGCAAAGTGCTGCCCAGAAAACTGCTGAGGGGAAAGAGGGGGATGTGCATCACATTGGCCAAACACTCACCTGTCCAGAATTTATTTTGTCCCATATCCAGAACTAAGTTCTACTTAAGATCTACTTTAGAACTATCTACATTCAGTTCTACCATACAGTGTCTGCTCTGAAACAGTTCCTCAGAACTCAGCTAACACAATGTTCTAGGTTGTTTAAAATGATATTTTGTTGAACTAAGGCGTAAGAAAACCTGCTTGGTTTATTTATGACTGGAGAGTCATAGGCATTTTTAGGATGAGGAGTACACCTGTTGTTAGAGAAGCATGCTAAGGCCCAAAGCAAAAATTGGATGTGTCATGAGGAAAACTATATTTATTGTCATTTTATTTAATTGATCAATGCTTATTAATGATGGGAATAATTATTTCAATGAAAATTTAATAACTCTTCAATACTGCAGTTTGGTAACAGCTGTAAAATAATCTTGGAGAGCTGCCTGCCTGGGCTCAAATTGTGCTGCTGTGCATCAAGCTGTATTGGAGGAAGCAACACAATGCAGTAAAACTTAAAAAATAATAAAATACACAGTGGCATAGTGTAATGTGCATACAGACTGAACACAGCTACATGAAATTACAAGAAATTTGATAAATACATCAAGCAAAGCACTATCTGGAATGATTGGCTTTGAAAGTTGTTTAAAAATAAAACCTCATTTGACTTAAACAATACTTGAAAATAGGAAAATTCTGTTCATTTATGGATTTGACTTTATAGATGCCAGCCTAAAACATGTATAGAGACCATTACTG
Source organism: Pseudonaja textilis (assembly GCF_049901715.1). Taxonomy (NCBI): domain Eukaryota; kingdom Metazoa; phylum Chordata; class Lepidosauria; order Squamata; family Elapidae; genus Pseudonaja; species Pseudonaja textilis. Next base: position 130,214,645 of record NC_141991.1, read on the forward strand.
GAAAGCAAGCAAGTGTGGTCATTTTGAATCATCTATGGATTCCAAAATCATTTGATTTGTCCTTTTTCTTAAAAATGTATCACAAGTAATTTAATCTGATGGATTTGAAGGAAAACACTGCCCCCCAATTCTGTGTAATGTTAACTTAAAATCAGCACAGCTGAACTTATTATAAGATGAATTCATGATCATTGACGGGCTGCTGCTAAATTTCCAATGATATATTGTATTGGGGACTCTGACAAAGCAGATCAGATGTCTACTTACAGTTCTAATGAGACATATCTAAGCAACTATCTAAGAAACATCAGTAGGAGTTACGACCAACCATTTTCATCAGATCTAATATTTAACATCTCAGAGTTGAAACAATTGGCAATTGGCAAGACTGTTTTTAGTTACATACATAAGGATCACTAATAGTGATGATCAACTAATGTTTTAATAGTAGGCTAGAAACTGGTTTCCCAAAAGGCAAAAAAAAACCCCACCCTTTTACTTCGGTGTGTATTAAATGCAGCTTTCAGAACATGATATGCAGTACTTTTCAGCAGGGAAGGAAATAGAAGAATCTATGGGAAGAAAGAGATGGAACTGATAGAGAAGCAGCCTATACTTAATTTTATTTATTGGTTTTAAAACATTTATATAGCAGCCCATCTTATAGCAAACTCTGGGCAACTTTCGATCAAAAATTATACAGAATGTATGTTACTCAAGTTGTCTTCCCCTGTGCTGAGGTGTTTGTTTGCCTCTGTTCCCTATTGTTACCCTTTTAAAAAATTAAGTGGGTTTTATAAAGACTTTATAAGTCTCTAATGCTTTCTCATCGACCCCGAGAAGCTTACCCCTGGAACCAGGGGAGGGATCCAACCGGTGTAACTACCAGTTGGGTGATTTATGGTTTGCGTGAGCTATCGGTTCAACAGAGCCAGACAGAACCGGTAGAATCCCATCCCTGCGGAACTCATTGCTCAAGGAAGTATAAAGAACATTGGGTACAGTACTCATTTCTGGATATAATCCCATGTTTCTTCCAAAAGTAAAGGTAACTTTGACTGAAGAACATGCATACAAATTTCACCAAAAACACATCCTGTAAATGCTGAGTAGTTAAGCCAACCCTATTTGGGTGGCAAAAAATGATAATCTCTAGAATAGCAACAAAGATGTAAACTGCTTGAATGCAGTGCCATTTTATGGTCAATCGGTATTGGAATGGATACATCAGAATTAGACTTTTAATTTGACTCTAGGCTGAAACCATTAAAAGTATTTTACATTTTACAAATACTTTTATCGATAAATTTGCTTGTTTCAGCTCTAGAGAATTCATAGCGCCTCGACTTTGCTCACTGGCAGGTTACTTACTGCATCTGCTGTGCTCATCTAACCTACCCTAAAAAAATGAAGGAAGATTACTATTATCAGTCACACACTGTTCTTATCTGCTTCAATCATACACACACACACACACACACGCATATGTATGTATATGTATATGGACATGGACATGTATATATGTATGTATGAAATTGTATGAATGCTTGTGTGTGCTTTCATCATATGTAAAATTGGTTGCATATTTAAAATCTTACAAATGGTTAAAAAAAAAATCTACATAAGAGAAAACTGTGGAAGAATTTCTCTTTTCACCCCATTTAAAAGTTTTGAGTTTTGACCCCTCTTTCCTTACCTCATTCTTCATTCGGCAAGTACTTTACGTCACTCAAACCAGTGAATGTTTCCTTACTGAGTTCAATGGAATTATCTAGAATTAAAGTATAAGGAAAGTTGGTTTCCAACCAAAGCATTTAGCTCCCATCAGTTTGATGGAAACCCTATTCCAAGGGTGTCAAACTCAAGGCCCTTAGATCTGGCCCGCGGGGCTGCCCTAGAAAGAGTGAAGGATTGGCCCGCGGTACCTCTGACAGCAAAAACGGAGCTCGGGAGCCCATTTTTCACTGACAGAACGCTTGGGCCACCACAGGTACCCCCAACACGAGTAATGTCGAGCTGGCCACGCCCACCCTGGCCATGCCCATCCCACCCTCCCGAGGTTAAACACAACCTTGATGCAGCCCTCAATGAAATTGAGTTTGACATCCCTGCCCTATTCGGTTCGGTTCGGTTTTTCCTATGACTGATAGAGGATACAAGCAGAGAGTTCACTATCTGATTGCGTAATTGTGCGTAATTTTGATAATAGGGAGAGGTAATGTTAAAACAAGAAGGAAAATTCAAAACTGAAGGAGCCAGAAGTAAAATACAGAATTAGGTTTGCCCTTTTCTAATGTCCAAAAATTGTCATGAAAAAAGGGGAAATTGGAAGAGGCTTTTCTTCTTATAATGCATTTTATACATAAAATGTGATCGAGAAAAGATGTAGGAAAATCAAATTTCCATCACAGTAATCTTGTGGTGATCAGCAGAGATAGCCATTCCTAATCAAGAGGACACAAAAATGATAAAAAATATGCATCATGATATAACAATACAGGCTTCATCTTTTTAATGTTTCTATTGCATGTCACACACAAGTACATAAGGGGCAGAATTTGAATCACAGTATTGCTATGCACTTTTCATTATTTTTGTCTCTTTTCCCTGCAGATATTTTTGGTTGTTATAAGTTGCACTTAGATGATTTGGGGCAGATAAAAGTTTTAATATGACATGCCAGAGCCGTGATGGCGAACCTATGGCATGTGTGCCACAGGTGGCATGCGGAGCCATTTGTGCGGCCACGCGAGCCCCAGGCAAGCTTACCTCACTGCACATGTGTGCACCTCCTATCTGATTTTTGGGCCTTTTTCAGCCTCCCAGAGGCTGAAGGAAACCGCTGCAGCCTTTGCAGGGCGAAAAATAGGCCTGTTTCATCACTTCCTATATTTCCGGAAATACCGTAAGTGATGTAACAGGCCCATTTTTTGGCCTGCAAAGGCGGCAGAGGCTTCTCTCAAGCCTCTGGGAGGCTGAAAAAGGCCTCAAAGGGGCCGAAAATCAGCTGGGAGGCACAGTGCAGGTAAGGGGGCGGGGGGGAGGCGGACTCATATGCACATGTGCAGGGGCACACAATTTTTGGCACAGGAGCCCGAAAAGGTTAGCCATCACTGTGCTAGAGGGACCACATATGCATCTGGGACAAAGACTGCCTTCCCCACTTCCTGGAAGTATGTAAATAGGGTACTGTATATTTTCTTATGCCTCTTTTGAATTATATGGCTCAGCAGTATTTTAGTTCATTATTTAAATAACCATCATAGGTACATGGATTTTCTTCTAATATCCTAAATTTAATTTGGAATATGAGACAGGCTTTGAAACTAGATTAGACCCAAAGCCTATATGATCCAGTTTCCTGTCCATAAATGAGGACCACAGTCTCTCCTCTGCTTATCAATAAACCACCTCCACAACTAGAGGAAGGACACAGCTCAGAGGAGGAAGTAGAAAGTATGCTGGGATTACTTGTGCCTCACTTTTCACTTTTTCACTTTGGATATTCATATGTCCTATCACACTTGGCCAATAAAGAATTATATTCTATTCTATTCTACTCACAAAGGACCCTTAAGGAAACGCATGCACCCTCAGTTCACACCTACCTGGCTCTATGGTCCTTTTGCCCATCAGTCCAACAAAGAAATCATGCATGTCTCCTAAGGAAGTATTAAGTTTATTAGACAAAACATTTTCAACCAACTGGGGAAAAAGCAACAGTTTTGAGTTAATGTAGCACTTGTAAATCATCTGGTATGCTTATTTACTGCATTCTGAATTTCAGAGATAATTCTGAATATGGCACAATGGTAATAAATGCATGTTTGTATATAACAGTCCACTTCTGCCTATATTAAATGTGTTCTGGAAGTGGCTGTTGATTAACAAATCAGAATATTTACTTCATTGCAAAATACTGGAGCTGAATATAAGTGTTGCTCAGAGACACCATCTGAATCATTTTTGGCTCATGGCTTGTCACTATCCTATCTTAGCTTCTTCGGTAATTCAATCAATAATGTTATGTCCCCGGGACTGACACAAGTTCCCCATCAGGTCCGTTCCTTCCGCGGGGGCGTCAGCAGCCCCCATTGGCTGGCTCCCTTCGACAGCCGGTTATAAAAGCCGGCTGCGAGGTCGAGCCAGCTGCTGTTCGCTGGTAGGTCTGCCTGGTTAGAAGCAGGCGTGACAGCTCCCTTTATTCCCCTGAATAAAGTGTGTTATTGGAATGCTCTGGTGTGGCCTCCCCTTCTTTCCGATCTATAACATTGGCGACGAGGATGGGATCTGGCCAACCAGCAGCAATAGCAAAGAGCTGAAATCACACACCAAACGCTGAACCGTAGCCGCGCCGTGAGAGCTCGGTCAGTTGTGGATTGCAGAAGTGAAAGCGGAGCGTGTACCCGCTCCGTGTAAAAAAAAAAGAAAGCTACGTGAAGAGCAGGGCGCTGAGAGCCTCAGCCGCCGACACTGAGCGCAGAATTCAACTGCTATGTTCGAATTCTGCTGTTAGCAAGCTTGGCGCTGTACTCGCAGCCGCCAGAACGCATTGGGCACGCGATTTGAATAGCTGTCAGCACGACGCTACAGCTATAGCCGCCTACGCCTTTGGGAAGGCGCGAAATTCAAACGGAAGTCAGTTACGGGCTACAGCCATAGCCGACAGAGTCACATAGAGCGTGAAACACAGAGAGAACCTCTAAGAGCTGAAACACTAAGCTGGGGCAGATCTGCAAGCTACTGCTGCCACGCTTATCAGGGCCATTGTATTCCCAGTGAGATTGGCCAGTCTACCAACAGACTGAAAGCCACACTTATCAGGGCCATTGTATTCCCAGTGAGATTGGTCAGTCTACCAACAGACTGAAAACCCAATATGAATTCAAATCCGGCGTTCCCGCCATTTAAGCCAGATGAAGACAAGTGGGACTCTTACAGAAACCGCTTCAATCACTACATTGATGCCATTGGTCTGGCCGATGCTACAGAGAACAGGAAGAAATCGTACTTCCTGAGTTACTGCGGGGCCGCAGTGTTCGATACCGCCACAGCGCTATTTGCACCCAGGGAGTTAAAGAGCGTCCCCTGGCCCGAGCTGTTAGAGACACTCTCTAACCACTATTCCCCAAAACCATCGCAGATCGCGAGACGTTTTGCCTTTCGCATGAGGAAGCAAGCAGATGGGGAATCTATCAATCAGTATTTGGCCGCCCTGAGAACCACAGCTCTCCACTGCGAATTTAAAAATTACCTAGACGACATGCTCCTTGACCAACTCGTCTGTGGAGTCAAAGACTTAAGATTGCAGAGGCGTTTGCTGGCTAGAAAAGACCTCAACCTCACTCAAGCGATCGAGGAAGCCTTGGCAGCAGAGCTAGCGACCCAATCAGCCGCCGAAATACAAGGGAGCGCAGCCAAATCCAGTCCAGTCACCATCCACTCAGAGGAGGTGGTGAGTGAAGAAGACCCCGTCGAGCACCTAGAAGTTCATCGACTCAAGCCATCCAAGCAGCCACAGGTAGGAACTAGGCCTGGGAACAGCAACACGTCCAAACACATCCTGTTGTGCCTCGCCTGCGGGGGTTCCCATGCCAGAACGACTTGCAGGTTCAGGAACGTCACCTGCAACAATTGCGGCAAGAAAGGCCACATCGCCAGGGCCTGCCAGGCAACACACGTGGCTCCACAAAAGGCAGCATCCTTTTACTCCCCTCCGGGGCCACCCAGGCAAGTAGAAAATTGTTACACGTGCTACCAAGCTAACCACACTTTTCTGACACCTAATAAAATCACGCTTTCTATCCATTTAGAAGGTAAACCCTGTCTTATGGAAGTCGATACCGGGTCAGCACTCTCGATCATCTCATGGAGCATGCTCAAGAAACTACGACCCAACCTGTCCAGAAACCAGCTCCAGAAGAGTCGTCTCACCTTGAGGGACTACCAGGGGAAGAACATCCCAGTACTCGGAACAGGCAAGTTCCTTGTTAAATTCAAATCCTTTAAAGGCCATCTGCCTTTAGTGGTGGTAGATGGTACCCTCCCTAGCCTTTTGGGGTTGGATTGGTTCCCCTATCTCGGCCTTAGCTTAACGGGAGTTCATGCTGTCTCACCTTCCGATATCGACTCGCTATTTTCAGACTATGCTGATGTGTTCAGCGATGAATTGGGTTGTTATAAGGGTACGCCCATCTCCTTTTCAGTGGACCCCCAAGCAGTTCCCGTCCGTTTAAAGCCACGCAGAGTATCATTTGCTCTGTGCTCTAAACTGGACACGGAACTGGACAAATTGCTCAAACAAGGGGTGATCGAGCCCATGGATTTTGCTAAGTGGGAGACCCCAATTGTCACACCCCTAAAAAAAGATGGCAGTATAAGAATGTGTTCTGACTACAAGACCACAATTAACCGCTATCTGCAGACTAGCGCGTACCCAGTTCCGGTGATCCAACACTTACTACACACATTTGAACCAGGAACCATATTCGCCAAATTGGATATGTCACAGGCTTATCAACAGTTTCCTGTAGACAACCAAACGGCCGAATTGCAAACAATTGTCACCCACAGAGGGGCATTCCGATGCAAACGTCTCCAATTTGGCGTTAGCGTCGCCCCAGGTATATTTCAGTCATTAATGGAACGGATACTGCAAGGCCTCCCTGGCGTGGTTCCGTATTTTGATGATATTTTGGTATCAGCCAGGGACAGACCCCAGCTTCTCCTCAGAGTCAGAGCGGTATTGGATAGGTTCAGGCAGCATGGCCTCAAACTAAAAAGGGAGAAGTGTGCCATCGCCACTAAGCAGGTTGACTTTCTTGGGTATAAAATAGACGCCTCAGGCATCCACCCGGTGGAATCCAAAGTCAAAGCCATTCACGAGGCACCCACTCCTTCTTCCAAGTCAGAGTTACAGGCTTTCCTGGGGTTGCTAAACTTCTATGCATCGTTCCTACCCCACAAAGCGTCAGTAGCAGAACCGCTGCATAGACTTCTAGACAAAAACACTCCATGGTATTGGGGACCCAAAGAGGATTACGCTTTTAAGGCAGTTAAGTCGCTGCTCACCTCGGACGCTGTCCTAATACAGTTTGACCAACACCTTCCTCTAGTCTTAGCAGCAGACGCCTCACCTTTCGGGATCGGGGCTGTCTTGAGTCACAGACTGCCCAACGGCTCTGAAGCCCCAATCGCCTTCTTTTCGAGAACCTTTTCAGCAACTGAACGTAACTACAGCCAAATTGACAAAGAGGCCCTAGCCGCCATAGCTGCGGTCAAAAAATTCCATGAATTTCTTTTTGGTCACAATTTCGAACTTGTCACAGACCACAAACCACTATTGGGGCTTCTCTCAGGTGAAAAGCAGACACCGCAAGTCTTGTCACCTAGGATGACTAGGTGGACCTTATTCCTGGCGGCTTACTCGTACAAACTAGTTCACCGTCCAGGAAAACACCTTAGCCACGCCGACGCCCTCAGCCGCTGCCCGTTGCCAGCACCCGTGGAGGACCCGGCCCCGGTACATGCCATTTTCGATGCCAGTGAGTTCAACCTTCCAGTCACTGCCGGCGACATCGCCCTCCACTCCAAAAAAGACAAACTTATCGCCCAGGTTCTGGACTGGGTACGGAGGGGGTGGCCGGGCAGCGATCTCTCAACTGAATTCTCACCGTTTAAAACCCGCCAGCAAGAGCTTTCCAGTTTGCAGGGCTGCCTGTTATGGGGGACCAGAGTTGTCATTCCAGAACCACTGCGCACACCCGTCCTGAAGGCGCTGCACGAGGGACATCCCGGCATCGTCCGGATGAAAGCGTTGGCTCGGAGTTACGTCTGGTGGCCGGGCATGGATGACGAAATAGCAAAATGGGTAAGCTCCTGCCGTCCCTGTCAGGAATCCAGGCCAGCACTGCCAATCACCACCCCAACCAAATGGGAAAGTGCCAACGCACCGTGGTCACGTTTGCACATTGACTTGGCCGGGCCATTCCACGGCAAGACTTTCCTGGTGGTCGTTGATTCATTCTCAAAATGGATCGATGTGGCCCTCCTACTCGCGACCACCACCCGAGCAATTGCCCAGGCTCTGACCTGCCTATTTGTTACACACGGTCTGCCTGACACCATAGTCTCAGACAATGGGCCCCAATTTACGTCCACAGAATTCAGTCGGTATGTCACCAACCTGGGCATCCGACATATCCTGACGGCGGAGAGAGCCGTTAGGACAGCAAAAGAGGCGTTGGCAAGATTCACTCAAGACGACTGGCACTCCAGACTCTCTCGTTTTCTTTTGAGCCAACACTCAACCCCATGCACTGTCACAAATAAGTCTCCAGCCGAGCTACTGATGGGCAGACGTTTGAGGACGGTGTTAGATAGACTGCACCCCCACTATTGCCCTGACACACCAATTGGTTCTAACAGTAGGGTCAGGAGTTTTGTATTACAGGACCGAGTGTTTGCCCGGAACTACGCGGGCGATCCGTTGTGGGTACCCGGAAGGATCGTGGCCATCACCAGTCCGAGATCATACCGCATCCAGCTGGAGGACGGGCGCGTCTGGCGGAGACATCTGGACCAGATAAGAAGTCGCCAGAGCGAATTTGCCAACTCTGGCCCAGGGACTCCAGGGACACTCCAGTCGCTGCTCCTGAATCCGAGTTGGGACCACCAGAGTGACCAGCCTCCGCCGGCCGAACCGAGGGAACGGACGGTAGACCGGGACCGTCCACCAGAGTCGCCAGCCTTACCGTCCAATGACACTACCAGGTTACGTGACGATGACAGTTCAACAATCCAACCTGAAGACTGTGGTCATTCCCAGACTCCAGACCGAGTTCCGGATCGACCCTGTGCTCCCGCAAGCCCCGTTCCTGACTCACCGAACTCTGTGCCACTTTGTGTCTCACCAGAATTGCGCCGGTCAGGGCGCTCGCACAGGCCACCCGTTTACTTAAAAGACTATTCGTGTTCGTATCTGGGGGGAAGGGGTGTTATGTCCCCGGGACTGACACAAGTTCCCCATCAGGTCCGTTCCTTCCGCGGGGGCGTCAGCAGCCCCCATTGGCTGGCTCCCTTCGACAGCCGGTTATAAAAGCCGGCTGCGAGGTCGAGCCAGCTGCTGTTCGCTGGTAGGTCTGCCTGGTTAGAAGCAGGCGCGACAGCCCCCTTTATTCCCCTGAATAAAGTGTGTTATTGGAATGCTCTGGTGTGGCCTCCCCTTCTTTCCGATCTATAACAAATAAAATAACTGGAACTGAATGCAGATGGTTTCAATCATTTAATAAACAAGAATTGTTTTATGTTGGGGGTGATTAATTTTGTATTTAATACTGTAAACTTACACATGTTAAGAGGCAAATAAGCTGAATGGAACTCAATGTAACAACAATAGAACAATCCTTTGCCCTGGTTGGTACATTCTGATGTCAAAGCCCCGTGACTTATCCAGGTGCTATACTGGCTACAGCTAATCTCAGTCATGTTTCTTTATCTCCTTTCATGAACATCTTTGCATTTTACATATTAGAGGTGCAGGTGAGGAGACAATGGATCCAAAGGTAGATTCGTAATTCCTCAATTTGAAAGTTACTATTAGTCCCATAACCCACACATTTCTCAGAAAAAGTCAGTTCAAATATTAATTTTTATGTCCCAAAAGTGCTTTTTTCAAGAGGCAACTTCTCATCCAAGAAGCTTCAACCCACTATCCAGTCAGAACTGAGGAAGCTTCTTGGATGAGAAGCGAAAATGTCTTCAAAGAAAAATCAGAAAGTCTGGCAGCCTCCTGAAAAATACCACCTTTGGGACAACCATGATCTGGATGACTGAGAATCTCCATAGATATTAAATTTTTATGCTATTTTGGGCGGAAACTTTTTTCCAAACCTTTTTTCATCATTTTCATGGTAAAATTCAGATCTGTGTACACTTAGTAGATATTATTATATGTAATTATTTTTGTTAAGATATGCATTTTTGTATGTATATATTAAATTCTGACATACACATACAAAAACATCTGGCAAAAATGGATTTTGTTGTGCAGACTAGTCTCTTTTGTATACTGGAAAATCTGAAGTGTATTTAATGATCTAAAAATCCCACTGAACTGAAGATTTACTTTGCAGTCTTAATGTTTTCTTTTTTTCAATACTATATCTTATTCTCTACATTATCCTCCATTGGACCTGGCTAAGAGTTAGAAAGTATTCTTGCATCTGTCTTTCTAAGACTTGAAGTCTTCACTCAAACTGTATTGTGGTTGGAAATCCTAAATTCAGTGAACAACAACGGTAAATACTAAACGTAAAAGGGAAACAGGTAAAACAGAAAATCCCTAAACTCAGAGCTGGCTGGAGGCAGCACAAAGCTGGTTTGTTTTGAAAGAGGAGGAGTGCGTTTAAAATAGTGCCAAACTTATTTTCTCTTCAATTCAAATGGTACCTTCTCCTTACCACACGGCTGAAGTTATCCTTCCATCTTATCCTTCTTTCCAGTATTGGACCTTCACTACTAAAGTTTATTCAGTCAGAAACAATAATAGAGAAAGCAGTGCTTATTGCAGAGATCAGTTGATCAACTTACGTTTCTGGGAAGAAGCAAGGGTCTGGGGATCTGGAAAAAGAAACAAAGCCAAAGGCTAAAATGCACCACAACCATATGCATTTGCAGATCCCATTTTAATGTAAAATGGAACATAGATATGCACTGAAAGTTATCATGAAAATATATCACTATGTTCATGTTTTCTGTTTCAAAAAAAAAACATGCCTCCTCCAATCATCAAAATCTAATATGGATTTTTTAATAATTCGATTTATAATTTAATAATTTGTAATTATTACAAACTTATTGCGCATACAACCATATAAAGATACAGTCATTTTTACTTTTCTCACCTCAAAGAAAATTCATACCATACCTGTTCATTCATACCTGTTTCTATTATGACTTGTTGAACACCTAGTTGTATGTTTTTGGGTTTCATTGAAAATTTCTCCCTCATGTAATCTGAGGGTATGAAGGGAATACTCATATTCCATTCAACAACATACTCAGGCTATCTTATTGCTGAATATTACATGCTATTTATAAGGCTGACTTAATCTTAAAACATAGATGAAAACCTTTCAACTTATCAAATGTTCTTGAATTGTTTTGGGGCTGTTTTCTTAGTGATTACTTACTGATTTCTTCTTTGCCTGACAGCCTGAGCAGTGCCTCATAGGATATCCCTTGGCCACCATACAATCGTCGGAGCAAGGATAGTGGCAGCTTATAGAGTTCTGGGTTCTTCTGTTGAAATGGAAAAACAACATGACATCAATAATCAATGTTGATACAGCAATACATAAGCTAATATTTCCCCTGTCCTCAACATTCAATTTCCATCTTGACCCTATCTCTTATGCAGGCACATCCCTTTTCAATATGTAAGTATTTTCAAAGAATAATTCCTCATAATCTGTAAAACACAAGTAGCAAAATAATAGTTGAAAATGCCTACTACAACCTCTCAGCTCCTCTAGATTAATTATTTGAAGCTCAATCCAATGAAGGGCAAAACCAACAAATTTTAAATGCTATCTTGCTTCATTTGTTCAGTAAAATAAGTATATAGTAAACTTCTTTAATCCAATATGTAGTTGCTAAACAAACAACCCCATCCTCATTCCAGGCAATTATCAGATTCTTGTCTTCAAATTGTCAAGTTCAAATTGCTGGTTGTCAACATCGAAGCCCTACGTGGCTTAGGTCCAGGTTATTTGAAAGACTATCTTTTCCCAGTCACATCTACCCAACTCACCAGAGGTTGGGTTGGCAAGAAAGTCTCCTCTCCTGAGGAGGACAAAAAAGAATGGCCTTCTCCATGGTGGCTCTCTGTCTGAGAAGCATCATCCCCACAGAGATAAATTCTTTCATAAGGTCCTAAAGGATCTGGTTTTGCCAACAGGCCTGAGGACTGCGGAGTGGGATGGAGCCCATCAAATGACTCATTTGATTGTTGGGGGAAGGGGTATTTACTGAGAATGAGTTTAGCGGCCCTATACATTTCCTTAAATAAATATGCTTCTCCCCAGCGTATCCCCCATACTTTTCCAGCATTCAAATTTTCTGCATACACTATTTCTTATCCCTTAAGGAAAGATATAAAATGATACCATCACATCTCCCATAAAGATTTATTGATTTGATCTTGAGCTTCTACCTCATTCCCTATGTTCTGTCACGTCTTACAGTATATACCTTGTACAAGCTTTGATTGAGCCTCAAAATACTATCCACTATGGATTTTGGATACTAGATGAGAAATGGTATTTTGTTTGCACAGTTCAAGTCCCCAAGGAAATATGGTCTTCCCTACACTTGAACTTCCTCAGACTTCATCACCACCAACCAACAAAAAGTTGGGGATGTAGGATATTTAGTACAACACTCTTAGAAGGCATCCATTTTGGAGAAAGTCTTGGATTAGAAGATGACAATTCTGTTTCCTCAAAAGAGCCAGAATCCCCATAGCGATAAATCACTGCCATTGTCATTTTAAAGACCTTACTGTTATCTCACATCCTAGAGAGCCATCTGTTGAACTATGGGGAAAATGTTTCAGAATGAGAAGTAGCAAGAAAAGCTATGAGATTTGTCAACAGGTAAAATGAGTCAAGTAACTAACCTTGATGGGGATATGCAGGAGCCACTACCTTGACAAAAAGTGTTGAAGCATTTTTTTCCCCAAGTCTAGGACAAAGAGTTAACATTTAGAAGGAGTTCAGGCAGAAGCCTCTCTAATCCACTGAACAATAAGGAGGAGAAGGTACAGCACTATCAGGCCTGTAATATTCTGTTATTATAGCCAATTTCAGTAAAAGTAGTTTTAGCCTTCCCGTGGAGATGATTTTCCGTTCCGGCCTAGTCTCCTTAGTAGGGTTGACAGCGGGTGCTACAAAAATCAAATTCCACACAAGTACAATGAACTGAAGATCTAACCACTCAGGATAAACCATAACAATTTCCTTGTCCCAGGACAAAGACAATCTGCTAGACATTTCCAGAGGACTTCACTTACTTCTTGTAACTTATTGTCCACCCACAGCTCTGAAAGTTTTTCTCTATCCCACTTCCAGATGCTCTGTGAGGTAAGGGACAATATGTTGACATAAATGGGGGTGGAGGGGGGTTTAACCTGAAATGTTCCTTGTGGGGAACTGTGGGTCCTGATGATTTTGTCAGTCTCAGTACAACCAGCACAACTTCTCCTACCCTTTAGAGGAAGACCAAAACCCAGGCTTCCACAGCCATTTTTAAAATTTCTAAGTGGATTGATCACCAATCAATTAGTCAACATAGAGAATGCAAAACTCTGCAATTGACCAACTTATCCCTGGCTTAATAGGAATTGTATCAAAGGATTTCTCTTTTATTTCTGGCAGAAAACTCCCTTTCCAATGGCCACAGCTGTCATAGGTTTTGGCTCCTCACTTGTTCTCCTCACCTAATATTCCCAATTCCCCAATACACCAATTCCCAGAGCTAAACCCCCTTCTCACATTCCGGACCTCAAAATCTTCATGTGATTATTAAGATTCTTCATCTGTCTTTGACTGTCCCTTTATGAGAAGTAGCTATTAATATACCGACAATGCTAGCTAAACAAGTAACGCTTCCAAACCCTAATGAAATCTCTCCCTTCCAATGCCAATTCCATTCTAATTCCAGGTAAGAGCAGATTTTTTTTACTTAAAAAGCTGCCAATTACCTCTCCTTATACAATATGTTAATCAGCCTAGAAGAAGAAAAGAGAGAGAAAGCTACTTTAATTTGGGGGTGGCTGCTGCAGTTAAGTAAAGCAATTTGAGGGAGGGGACAGAGCAAAGTGTGTCCAAATTTCAAGAACAAATTTCCAAAAATATGGAATTGCTTTGTTAAGAGTGGTAAAGCTATGGTAATTTGAGTCCTATTTTGGACTGCACAGAAGTAACAAGAAGATATTATGATGGCTGAGGACAGAATTGGATTTCTCAAAGCTTTTTATCCTCAACGGATCTAATTCAGGAGGGATTTGACAAAAGGAGCTACTTAAAGACTTCTTGCAGGCCTTGCCCCCCAGAAGCAATTTACACTGCATAAAGCCCCCCTTTTTTTAACAGAAATGGGAGGAAGGGGGAAATTGTACCTCATCCTCTATTGAACTTTCTCTTTTTATACCTATGAATGAATGTTTCTTTTGTATCAGATTAAATTCTGGCCCACTTACAAGATGACAGTCTCTTCTGTGGATTTGGAACACAGAAAGATGATGTGAGTTTTAACTTATTCTGTCCGGAAGTACTGAATTCAATATAAATGCATGGCAGGACTTAAATGTGATCTGTGAATGTTGTAGAATGTAGTATAGGTAATCCTTGACTTGTAACAATCTATTTAGTGACCTTTTGAAGTTACAATGGCCCTGAAAAAGATGACTTACAACCATTTTTTGCACTTACAACCGTTGCAGCATCCCCATGGTCATGTGATCAAAATTTGGATGCTTGGCAACTGTCATGTATTTATGATGGTTGGTATGTTCTGCGATCACATCATCCCCTTTTGCGACCTTCTTTTTTTTTTTTTTTTTGTAAATTTTATTTGAGTTTTCACAAAAAGAAAAGAAACACAATTAAAACATCTTTTTTGAAAGCAGCATAATCCCGGGTACATTTCTTCGTGCAGACACAATTTCAGGTTCATGCTCATTTTTATATTCTATTCCATATCTTATTACAATTTTACATTTTCTACATAGCTTCTCCCCTCTTTTAATTTCCTCAATTTTATTGTATTTATTTCATCTCAATTCAAATCATTATATTTATATTTTTTGTCTGTCCTGTTTCAATTGTCTATTATCTTTTCTCATTAAACAAAATTTCTCCTGTAGTTACTGATTGGAGTATGACGCCTTTATATCTTTCCCCTAAAGTTATAACACTCAATATAATACATAGCTTGCATTCAGATTCTGTTTGGTACATTCTTAAACTACACACTGTATTCTTAAAGAAAAAAAAAGAAAAATTTATAAATGTATATAGTTAAAACAACATTCTATTCCAATTCAATTCTATCATTAATATTAATATTCATTAAAGTCTTAAGATTTTTCACGTTACTTTTCAATTAAATATCATACTTCTATGGGAACAATTATAAACTTTCCATAATCAATTCCCCCCCTCTTCACTTATATTTTATAAAACATTGACTAATTAAAGTGTTCCCATTCCTTCCTAATTCAATTTTCTCATTTATTTTATTTCATTTACTTTATTCACAAACATTTCAATAAATTACACTAACCATTTTATCCCTCATTCTAATCATATGTTGTTTCCAATTTTCTAAAGTTATTTCTATTTCAAACATAACAACACAATCTCATGTACTTTTACAGAATCCCCCTTTCAGTTAAATTTTTACCCATTGTCTCTAAATAGTTCCTGTTTCTTTATATCTTGCTCCAGACCTTTGTAACTTCTTTTCCTTTCCTTCTTCCCTCTCTTCTTCTCCCTCCCCTTTTTACCCCTTTGTCTCTCTACCTCGACTTCCCTTTTCTGTATTCCCCTTTTCTGTTGCTTTCCAGTATTATCCTTATTTTTCGAATTATTTTTCTTTTCTTTGGTTGTTTTTTTTAAGTCTTAAATTCTCCATCCTCTTTCCCCCCTTTCCTTTTTCTTCCGCACATAGGGTTACTTGTTCATTAAAGATGGCTTCTTCTTTGTATCAGTCTTCTTGTTTTGCAGTCTTTTCTTGTTGTTTCTCATAGTTCCAAATCTCCATTTCTAAGAATTGAAAAACGAAGCCAAAAGAATCCTTCCCTTCTTGTGCATCTTCTTTGTACTTTTTAGGTTCCATTTTCAATTCATCCAAAAGTAATGCCATTGTAGAAATTTTTAAACAACCACCTGATTTTAGTCATTCAAATATAATAGCCAAAAATCCAAAAGTCACCAAGTAATCCAAATACACACAAACTGTTTCTTTTTGCTCCTTTTTTTCACACTTTCTCTTCCTGGGGTTACTATTTAGTTGCAAAGTTTCAGTTAAAATGTATCTTTTAGAAGTCTTATTGAAATTTTACTTTAGATTCTTTTAAAGTCCAGGCAGTCTCCTCCCTCTTCCAGATCCTGCCCTTATTCTTTTTCTTTCCCTTCCTGCTTATAGAAAAAAAAGTTTTTAATGTCCAGAAATCTTTATTGTCCCTTTGGCATTTAGATATTTTCAGCTTAATTGACTATTGATGCCAAAGCGGATTTTTCCAATTTCTTATTCTTAACTGTCAATATTAGGAAGGAGAGAGAAGAAGAAAAAAAGTCAAACCTTTCCCTTTTCACTTTCTTTCGCTGCTTCCGACTCTTCTTTGGGAGCAATGTTATTTTTTGTAGAATTTAAATTCCAGGGTACCTTAGTTATTGCTTTTTCAACTTAGCCCGGTCAGCCAAAACTTTCACTTCTTATCTTCCTCCTGCACGTTCTTTTCCGGTTGAGTACTTGTTTGAGGTGACCATTACTGACCACCGCTCCTACCGCCTTCGGGAAAGGGAGTTTGACCAGCTGAGGAAGAGAGATGTGGCTCTCCTTGACCCTGCTGGCAGTCTCTCCCTTCTTCACCACCTCTACGGTGTGGCTTAGCCCCGAAACCAGCCAGCTCAGGGCGCTTCAGCGGCGAGCCCAGGCAGAAACCACGCACGATCGTGGATTCCTGTCTGTCGCTGAAGTCTTTCAAACCGGAAGTCTCCCCTTTTGCGACCTTCTGACAAGCAAAGTCAATGGTGAAGCCAGATTCACTTAACAACTATGTTACTGACTTAACAACTGCAATGATTCATTTAATATTTGTGGCAAGAAAGATCATAAAATGGGGGCTAAACTAACCTAACAGCCTGTCTCACTTAGCAACAGCAATTTTGGGCTCAATTGTGGTCATAAGTTGAGGACTATCCATAGACAGCAGAAATTTCAGTGGACTCTATCACAGTTTTTGCAGGATGGGAAGAGGCACATTTTTTAAAAAATCCCATTGCTAAAATAAATATCAAGACATCCTAGAAAAAGAGGCTCCAATTTCTGTTTGATGAGCTATTTCTGTAGTTTGGTGAAGTGTCATATGGGAAGAGCATTCCAATGATATGTGGAAAAAGTTCAAAAGGAAACAAGTGGAGCCCCTTATTAAATTGATGAGTATGACCAGAATCCTGTATTTAAAAAGTACAGCAGTTAAAATATAGCTATGAATTGAGGACGAGCTGAGAGAAGGCAAACTTAGATATTCTATTACCTGGTGGCATCAACACATTGGTGTTAAATACATCTCAGTTAAATTAGTACAAGATGAACAACAACAAAAAACATAAGAAACAGGAAGATTAACTATCTTGTCAATGATGGACAACAGGATAGACACAACAACAAACCCATCATGTAGTACAGATATATACAAGGCTATGAGGAAACAGTTTGGTGTAGAGATTAAGGTATCAGGCTAGAAACTGGGAGATTGTGAGTTCTAATCAAGCACAAAGCCAGCTGGGTGACCTTGGGCCAGCCACTTTCTCTCAGCTCTAGAAAGGAGGTAATGGTAAGCTATTTCTGGAAATCCTTGTCAAGAAAACTGTACGGACTTGTCCAGGCAATCTCTGAAAATCGGGCAAGATTGAACAGAAGAAGTAAAAATACAAGCTGTGCCTAAGAAAAGCAATTGTTTTATCTCTTCTTATCCTGTCCATTCTGAAAGCTAACAGATTTACTTGCTATGCCACATGGTACTTTGCACATTTGCATTCAGCCATGTTGCCATTTCTTTCTGCTTAATGCATTCTGTAATCTTATTTTCTTAAATGCACTTTAAAATATTAATTTAAATAAAAGGACGTTGAAATTAAACAATACTGCAGCATAACTTTTTTAAAAAATCAAAAGGTCTCTCCCAGAAAAATTAGAGGTATTTTTATTTATTTTTAAATGCTGTTTGGGAGTAGATTTCTATGAACAGACTTTTTTTGAAACTAAAATCAGTTTTTCTGTCCTCAAAAGGCATGCATATATATAGAAAATGAGGTTAGGAATTATTTTGTTAATAGTATTAAGAGGGGAGATGAAAGGTGAGTAAAATTATTCTTAATTTCAAGGTTCTTAACTTGAAATTAGCTGTTGTGTTAATTTCTGCCAGTGCTATTTCCTATAGTTTTAAGTCCCATTGATCCAAAGATTTTTCTGCTTCCTCAAGACTCCCTTCTCAACATCTTGAACAAACATCTAAAAATGGGGGGAGGATGCCAAAATCAGCCCCAAACCAACAATTTGAGACATGGCGGGGAGGAGATTTATGGGGGTTGCTGAGTAATGTAATCTTGGAGAACTAAAAAGGCCACAAATAGAGTGCTTTATAGGGCATTACTAAGATTTTATGTACATATAAAATCATTACATTGAAACTAGACTTATTAAAGGGGAATTTAAACTACTTTTCATCTCTTGTTCCTGAACAATAGATTGGCAATTGCTTAATCTTGTCAATCAATTTTCTTTTTTAAAAAATATTTAAAAAATAAACTCAGAGACTAAGGAGAAATATCAAAAGCCTGTCCAAACTCTATAGTACCTGTTGCTCCAGAATCGATCATGTGAACGTAGAAACAGTTGGGCAGTTGTTAAATGTTAATTAACTGGGCAGCAGTTAATTAAAATAGTTGTTTTAATTAACTGCTTCACATCTAAATTCAAAGGTAGGAAAATAACTAGGCCAGTTCCAGGTCATTTTCTTCCTTTTGAAGGGGAAAACTATTGGCTGCAAGGTGTTTTGCTTTACATATTAGCAGGCCCTTTCATCATCCATTGCTGTAGCTTCATCAGGAACGGTAAGTGAACAGCAATAACAGAGCTGTTCATCACTGCAGCAAGGAAGCACTCAGCTCTACAGGCCTCCACTTAGAACCATGAGTGTTTAAAGTTACAACAGCACTGAAAGAAAATGACTGATGACCAGTCATCGGACTTACAACTGTCACAGCACACACACCCTACGGACATGTGTTCAAAATTCAGGCACTTGGCAATCAGCCTGTATTTATGATGGCTGCAGCGTCACCATTTTCAGCCTTCACAGCCAGATTCCCACAAGCAAAATCAATGCGGGGAATGGCCTTTGCTTAACAATTATGTGATTCACTTAACTCCTACAGTGATTTGCTTAACCACCATGGCAAAAAAAGTTGTAAAATTGGGCTTAACTCACTTAACAACTGCCTTGCTTAGCAACAGAAATTCCAGTCCTAATTGTGGTCATTTCTCCATCTGCAGACAAGTATCATTCTATAGTCCCTCCCTACATATACCAGTACAATTTTATATGCAGATTTAAAGCAAATGGAGCACAGGAATTTGTTGCTGTTTTTCTCTACCAAACTGCCACACTATATGTTCAATAATATTTCACCTCACCTTTGTTTGAACTCCGCTGGGCATCTGTTGCTCCAGAGACTCAATGCAGTAACCACAACATAACTTTGCCACTAGTAAGGACAGCAGCACTGTCAGAACAAGGGAACACTTCATTGTGTGCGTTTTTTCCCCCTGAGGGAGGAAAAGTTTGGAAAGGGGGTGAGAACATGATTAAAGGTTGCAGGGAAATTCAGAAATAGATAGTGGAGAAAAAAAAGGCAGCACAGAAAAGAAAACAGTCAGGTGCAAAGAAATATCAACCATTCTATCTTTTGTGACAATATAAAATGAAGCTATTATTTTCATTTTAAAAAAAATTAACTCATCCCCTATCATGAGATTTCAATTATAGAACAGAACTTAGTCACTTACTTACTCAAAATAGGAAAGCAAATTCTAAGTATTAAGAACATGTACTTTCCATTCTCTATTTGATGAACATATTCATTAAATGTACATCGGTGAACAAAAATATTTTTTTTAAAGCAAATATTCGGGTTTTACACTCTTCTATTAGTATTTCCATATATGCAGCAGAATAACAATAAATGTTTTTGTTTTCTTCTAAGTTTGGTTGTTTTAGTTCTACTCTTCATTTTTAATCAGTTGGATTTATCTAAAGATTCTTTATATATTAAGTAATTCTAGTCTGTGCTTATTCTGGATCATATCGTTATGACACATGCCCCAGAAGGAAAATTGCCTCTATTTCAAAAAAAGTCTTAAATTCAATATTTCCAAACTTGGGCTGATTATAGCATTAAAATCCCCATAAATAATTAAATCTACATTTCTAGGTTCACATAACATATCAATGACCCAGGTTATTCCAATTTACCCCTTGTCTGTGTAGCACATAAATACTAATGCATATTAACATTCTCCCTTTGGATTTCAGCTGTAGCATTTGAATTTCATCTTTATAATAATTTCCAATATTTATTTCTTCTATTCTCATATCAAGATGTAATGCAATTAAGCTCATTAAACCCTCTTTAGCACACCTTATATTTTTGGCCCTTCTTGGCCTATTTATAAAAACACATGTAGCTAAATAAAACTACCAGATTATTTCCTATCAACTACCAGTAGATTTCTTAAGAGGAAAAATCATATAATCTTGTAGGGGAAAAAGGGGTGGTGGTAGAAATCCTACCTATGCATTTGTCCAGTAATTTTCCAGGATGGACATTTCATTATAGAAGTCGACATGTTAGGTTTTTTTGTAAGCTCTGTTAATTAATCACCTTTTGGATTTCAAACGGATGACTATTTTGCCTTATTCTCCTGCAAAGACGCCTGCCATTGTGTTTGAATATGATATATCTGTTAATCTCTGTTCTTTGTTTTATGTTTGGTTTTTTGTTTGTTTGTTTGTTGTTGTTTTGAAATGTTTGAATCATTCTCTAGCCATTTCATATATTCTATTACATTTACAATTTAAATTGAATATCTTTGCAAACATAATTATTTTTAATTCCAGGAATATTTGGTGTAAGCTTGTATGTTGCATCCTACACTTCTTTAAGGGATCTCAAGTTTGATTCTATTTCTGGTTGCCTTGTATTGTGCACTTCTGCAGTAACTTGTAATTTCCTGCATTATTTGTCTTCATTGCCTTCTCCGTCAGAGCTGGCAATGGATTTTGTGATGCTCTGTGAATCACTGGTTGCTCTATAGATTATGTTCATTTACATAACTTCCTTCATAATCATTAAGTGTTTACTGTATATTGCTTTGCCAGAGCTCTTTCTTTTGATAACATAGGTTATTGGAAGATTTACTTCTGCCTTTTCACCAGCTGTGTTCTTTCATTATCCGTAGCTGGGTTATTATGTTCAATATCCGCCATTTGTGATATATATGGATTCTCAGTTCTTTGTATTTCCAATGTTAATTAATTCTGGTAGTTTTTATAAATTTCACTGAGTGTGTAATTTTGGAAGCTGTTGTTACCCCTAACAAAAATTTATTTTACACACCCTTTTTATTCATCACTTAAACTACTGGTAGCTATTGCTGTAGTTTCAAAAATCATGATTGCTCTGGCATTTATATAGTTATAAAACAGACACTCAATTTTATTTATATATTTTGTTGAGAAATCAATTTCTTCTAAAGATCAGATGAACAAAATATATACATTTTTTAATTAAACTGTATGTAAACTACTGGATGTGGGGTAATTAATAAAGGTCAGTTTGGTAGTGATCAATTGGAAAATGCCAAGTATTTTGTTCAATCACAATATTTATTGAATAGCTATGAAAAGAGGAAGATTCAGTGGAATTACATTTATTAAGTCTACATTTACCGACTGTGTCTAATGGGATGAGCCTTACCTGTTTGTCCCTATAACTAACTCTGCATTCGACTCGTCCTGCAATGTCTGCTTCTCTTGATTTTCCTTGTATTTGCATTTTTTTCTCTCTGAATTAGAAACTTTTCTAGTTGTTTTCTGTTTTTGTATTCTGTTTCCATGATCTACAGCAACTTGTTTATCTTTAATTTGACTTGCACAACTCTAGACTTTTGGAGTTTTATTTTTCTTGAGTACTCCTTTTATTCTTCTTAGTTTAACTCTTTAATTTTTGTTTTCAAGTTATTATTTCTATTTCCCCTTTCCTTCAAATCAAATGTCTTTATTACAGTCTTTGACCAGCCTTCACAATTTAATAATAATAAAAAATAAAAAATAAAAGTTGCAGTAAAAAAGGAACAGTTTAATACAACAATTAGTTTTTAGGGGAAGGAAAACATATGGGACAATAAAACAGCATGTTTAATTCAATTTCTTTGCGCAGTTGTGTGCAAAAAAAGAATTGGCCACCTGATGTGTTAAATGTAGGGTTAGTGACCCTTAAAAGCTAATTAACATAAACTTCATCTGCATGGCCCTTGTTATTTGGAAATGATTGGTGCAATCAAAGCACTTCTTGAGGCATTGTAGAAGAGGCACAACATGAGGACATGGGCAAGAGTATCTACCTCCTTAGAACCATGGGGGCAAAAGTCTCTGTGAATAAAGGGTCCGGTGCAATCTTCCCTCTAGTAAGACTGATGGGAAAACATCAACATGGACTCTAGAAAAGGCCCATTATATTTGTTTAGTGTTAAATTGTACAAGTATCCCAAAAGGGAAGGCTTATGATTGTCTAACAATTGGCGGTAGTATTCAGGAGCACTGGTGATATTCTGTTGATCACTGTGCCTCATTCTTTCTTTTACTATTGATTTGGCCTTTTCCAAGGTTAATTGGCCTAAATACTCAAGAGAGTGGCCAAGGCTGCAGATTTTTCTGCTATGCCAATGGGATTGGCATCAGGCCTGTGGGCTCAAACATGATTCTTTTTTTAATTAATTTTTTTTTATTTTTAAAATACAATAAATCCATTCCATTTCAATCATGTGTCAATTAAGTACATATTTCACGTGCTTAACAATTACTAATAATATTCTTCTTAACAGTATAATATAATAATCATATTCCCATATATAAGTAATGTTCAATATATCTATTACACTAGTTTTTCTTATTGCTTTATAAATGCATCTAATCCCTTTTAATTTTATTTTCTAGCCATTTATAAAACAAGTCCCATACCATGTAATATTCAGATTCTTCTTTTTCAATTTCTAATGTTAATCTATTCATTTCTGCACATTCAAATATTTTTTCAATTATTTTTTCCTCTATCAGTTATCTTGTCACTTTTCCAATTTTGAGCAAATACAATTCTAGCTGCTATTAATACATGTATAATCAAGTATGTTTTTTTCTTTACTATAACCTTCAGGTACCATTCCTAATAAAAATATTTCAGGCTTCAAATCTATATGTTGTTTAATAATTTTTTACAACCACGTGTGTATTTTATTCCAATATCTTTTAGCTTTTATACAAGTCTACCACATATGGCAATATGTTCCTTAAGGCCTGAGATTAGGATCCTATTCAGGCCTAAGCCTTAATACATTAGCTTCAAAATCAGTTCTGCATTGGGGCTGCATTTTGAAGCATCAAACAAGGTCCTGACAAAATCTGATTGAATTGCTTCCTAAACCTTCAGGTTTATGACCCAATTTGTATGCCATATAACAGTTGAGCAACCGTTTTTGCTGTAAGCAATTTAAGTGCTGCTGGGATATAATTTGCCCCTTGTTACCTATGAAATTCAATTATTGTTTGTGAACTCTTTTGGGCAATAGAAGACACATAATTTACCTGGGCTGTTAATTTTCTCAAGGCCTGAAATACTATGTCCAAGTACTTAACCTGTTCCATTTTATGAGAATTAATTGTCCATTTGTATTTTTGTCTTTTGTTAGAAAAGACTAGCACTTTAGATTTGTCGTAATAGATTATTGTTCCTCATTACAGTAGAAGGCCAGGGTTCTCGGTGCCCGCTTCCTGCCTACAAAAGACAAGGAGAGGAGAACTGCATCACCAGCATAAAGTAAAATTGGGAGATGTCTGTTGGCTAGTTTTGGAGCGTGGATGTCCACCATGTGGAGGATTTTGATCAGAGAATTGATGTATATATTAAAAAGCAATGGTGCAAGGATTCATCCTTGTTTCACCCCCTTGATGGATTCGGTAGAGTTGGAAAGGTTTGCTTCCCAGTTGCATCTTACTCTGTTGTGGTTAGCCGGCAGCAGGTGCGGACGGTGGAGGAGAGCAAAGACTCATATGAGGGGCCAGGACCATTAGGGAGTGGACTGCTGCCTTCAGAGATTGTGGGAGCTGGCAGCAGTGATGAGGAAGTTCCCGAGGAGCCTGTGACAAGTACGTGTGCGTGCAGGATTGATCGTAGGAGAGCAGTTACAGCAGCACAGGCAACTCGGGAGTAAGGCTGCAAGGTAATAGCCCCTCCCTCAAGAAGATCAAAGCCAGGTTTCAAGAAGCATTTTTTGCAGAAGGCAAAGACGCTCTGAAGCTCAGCCTCGTGGACATCATAGTTAGTATTTGAAAAATCTTGTAAATTCGTTCTTATCTCTGGGTTTTTGGCAGCCTTGACAAACAACTTGGCAAGGCTGTTTCTTGTCAGAGCTAATTAGTTGGAAGCAGCCTTTTATCTGTGAAGAAACAGGATTCTTAAAAGGTGGGGGCTGCTGCCTTTGTTTTGTGTTTGCCCCCTTGGAACCCGGTTGAGTCAGAACATACTCTAAGCCCAGTTTTATTGTATAATTAATGAACTGGGAGCAGGAGTCTTTTACCTATGGAGGATCTGCTCAGAGTGTCCCAAAGTGAGAGTCCAGTTACCTCTTGAAAAAAGCACCTTTGGGACAACCATGACCTGGATGACTTGAGAATCTCCATAGAGGAGTACTTGGAATACAATTTGCTAATGATATTTAATACGCTAATTATTCTATAATTGGCTGGGTTATTTCTATCACCCTTTTTGTATCGGGGATTATTAGAGCTTCCCCCCAAGACCTTTGGAATTTTGGCTGGGTGGTTGATGTATGAAAATAGAAGTGCCAATAGAGGAGCCCACCAATTTGAGTTGGATTTGATTAGCACAGGAGGGAATACAATCACTCCCAGGAGCTTTACCACACTTAAGCTGATTGATGGTTTTTTTTTTTTTACTTCGTTGCATGTGATTGGGGGCCATTGCAATGGTAATGAGGATGGTGATATCAGGTAGGTGTTAGCATGCCAGTTCAATAAAGAACTTGGAAGTGATGTACACAGATACTTGATGTAAATGCTACAATGGAGTTGTGGGTTGTTGTTGTTGTAACAGTTTGTTACGGTATGTCAGACTAAGGAGAAGTTTTTGGACCTTGTGGCTTCAATTAATTGAGACCACTTTTTCTGTTGAACTTTTTGAGGTTTTTTTCCTTAGCAATAACCTTTTGAGGTTATTTCCTTTTCTCCTTTTGAATTTGAGTGGAATCTGGAGAGCTGACCTTAAGCAGGGTAGTGTAAGAGCCAGGTAGTGCTGTTTTGGCAGCAATGCAGGATTGATCGAACAATTTCTTAGAGTATTGATCCTTCCTGATCAGATGGTCTTTTATGTTTATTATATAAGATTGGAGCTTAATGGTGAGATTGTGATATACATCAAGCATTCTACTATCTGGTGAGGTAGTTGGGTCTGGGTTTGCCCCTAAGTTGCAGAGGTTGAAGAATACAAGATTCCTTCCTCCGATAGAAACTACTGGGTTGTCATATCTCTGTTAACCTTAACAAACTTAACCTTAATAATTCATTACAATTTCCAATTGTGAAGCCTGGAGTTGGAAGGTCATTTATATCCTCAGTCTCCACATCTCAATATACTCCAAGTCTTCTTTAAGAGAGTGTCATTTGTTGTCAACATGTAAAATTGTTCATTCATGAAGGCAATTTCTTAGAATAGGTTTACTCCAGTTCAAATAGCTAAGCTATAAGCATACAGTGAGGCCCTACAGTGAGGGCTTTCATTTGGAGGAATTGAGCCATTGTCTAAAGAAGAGTTAGGTGAGGGTCTTATTGGAGGGGTGGGGAAATAGGTGATCTTGGCTTGTCTTTTTCCTTCTTTATAATATTCTGCTACTCCAGTTTATGGCTCTAGTTGATGATAGCTACTCTTGTGAGAACCATTTTAAGTTTTTAAATAATAATAACAACAGTCCTCTCCTCATCATCATCATGTTCTCAATCATTTTTTCATTCTCTTTCAGTAAGTACTCTCAAATTTACTAACTGGCTGCCTGTGTTATAGTTAAGAGAGCTAACATAGGTTTTCTGAGATAAAATGCTGGGAATTCTACCTTTAATTCACTTTCTTTGTTATTGGCATACATCACTTAGCTTGTCACAGTCAAGCCACAGTTTATATTAATTCTGTGTGCTATAAATAAAAAAAATCATACCCAAAGTTTATGGTATAACATTTTAAATTTTCAGATTTTGTGCAGCCTCCTATATGAAAGTCTTTGTTTCTTTGTTCTGTCTGATAATAGGCATTTATGTCTTATATATAAAGGTTGTCATAACGATTTCCAACAGTGGGGATATATGGAAAGATGATACAAGCAATCTTTTATAGAGTTAATTCTTTCCTAATCAACAAAACTTACAACCTAGGATCACTCAATGACTTTCAAGCTGTAGGTGAAGAACTATTCACTTTTGCTGCAGTTCTGTCCAATGGGCTTTAATCAGCTAATTATCTACTAGTTTAATCCTTATAAACGTTACACTCTAGATTTATAATCAAGATTACTGCTATTTTATATTCATAGAAGCAAAACCTTTTCCATTACTTTTGATATACTGATGTTATGGTCATTCACAGATATAGATATATCTTTAATAATATATCTTGACTATAATCCAGATATCCTTATAATTCAGATATATTTCAATAGTGTTTTTTTTCTGCTTTAATAAATGTGCAAAAAAAAATACATTCAAACAAGCTATATGTTTGGTGGTGGCTCCTAAAATGGTATTAGGTTTGCCTTAGGAGAGCAGGAAATAAATACAAACAACTTTTCACACATAGTATCACCAACTTTCCTATATAGAATGTATGAATTCTATGAATGCATACTTCAGGTTCATCTGATGCATTCTACAAAGAAAGAATCTGTCCGCCTTTTGGCCTTTTAACTTCTTGTACGTACACTTTTCTGTTCACAGTTGTGTTTTAGAACTCTTTTAACTCCATAGTTAGCTTTTTAAACTTGTTTTAAAGTGTGACTTGGATGTTTGCAATAAATCTTTGGTTTTCAAATTGCGTTTAAATTTCTTAGAGATTTTGATCCTTTTCATATGTTTTACATATGAATAGTAAGTACTTTTGAAATCTAACAAAAGGGAAGCTCGTAGGCTGGATGAATAAGTTAAGGATCACATTTATAACCACCAATTCTAATTTAAAATAATATATGTGTGACTTTTCTTAACATGCACATAAACTTTTTAATTGCGTGACTTGTACAGTATTCATACAAATAATATAATAGCAAAGGCCCATGAAGTTCTCTTATATTTATTTAAGCAAAACTCCTGTATTTTAATTTCAGTTCTGTCATTCTGTGAAGAATACATTTGGACAGACCTACATTTGCTTATATTAAGACTATAATGCCATATAAAACAAATGTGCTATTAGATTTTTCATTCATCTACTTTTCCACACCTAAGCTTTTGCTTGTTCATATTTGCACTGCAACATTTAATTGCA
Organism: Pseudonaja textilis; assembly: GCF_049901715.1. NCBI lineage: Eukaryota > Metazoa > Chordata > Lepidosauria > Squamata > Elapidae > Pseudonaja > Pseudonaja textilis. Next base: position 130,242,316 of record NC_141991.1, read on the forward strand.
CCTCAGTCATATAGTGCTTGTAGCTGCTTTAAATACTACCAATAGCAGTGATAGCTCAGTATTTTCCATGGTACCTTATCAAGGTATACATGAAGATTTGGCAGAGATTTTATTGCAGTTTTGTTTTACTTTGAATTCTGTTTTAATCTAATCTATGGCACTTTGTTTACATTAATTATCTAATACAATCAATCTCAAATAGTATTTTGGATTTTAATTTTGCATACTGGGAATAGCACATGCATAGATAAAATTGAGACCAGAATATTATGAAATCATTTTAATCAAATAACTCCATTTAGTCATCCTATTTTGCACGGGTATGAAAGATACAGTGTTTTAAGGAACATAGCTAGTGTGCCTTGTAAAATTATTCTTAAATGCATGAAATCTGTGGAAGCATCTGAATTAAAACAGCAGGACTTTCAAAACTTGATCAGCCATTCACCACCATTATTGTGGACTCAGCATGACTAAATTCTAAGTAGGGTTAGGAAGGGACTGGCCAGGAAGAGGCAAGCGCATCAGTGCTCACTGCCAGTCTCTCTAAATGTTTGTCTCTTATGCTATCAAGCAGAAGGACAGTTGCTACCAATCTTAATCTGGCCCAAAGTATCAGACCAGGTATGCCATTATTGGGCATTCATGAAAAATCATAACATTTTAGATCTGGAATAGATTTTTTTTCAGTTCATTTGGTACAATCCCAGGACAAGGGGGAAATGATTCAACCCTTAACAGATTGCCATTCTGACATTGCTTCAGCACTTTCAAGCAAAGGAGAATCTACCACCTTTGGAGGCAGTTTTAACTTATATTGTTAAGCAGTTTCTCCACATATTCAACAGTCTCTTTTTCTATATTTCAACCCTGCAATGTCTTATGCATTATAGCTATTCAAACAGTTAAATGATGTTACCGTATCACACCTCCATGGCTCTCTTCTGCTAAAACGATCATTTGACCCTTTCATTCTCTACTCTATTCCTAATTCTCCTGTTTAGATATCCATTACACTGTTGGGAACTTCAGTCCAGCATTTATAAATGCTGCCCTTAATTGCAAATTAGCATGCTTATATACTTTTAGTCATTAAAGACATACGAATAGGCTGAATTTAAGGCATTTTTGCAGAGTGGCCAATCCGATGCTCCCAATGTTAAATTTACAATTAACTAGGCAGGAGACAGTGACATACTGTACTCCCACTCCCGCCGCTATTCCCTTGCAGTTGATATTTAGCCCCAGACCCACAGGTGATACTGAATTTTCATGAATTTATCCACCACCACCACCCCTTTTTTTAAACCATCCAAGTTAGGGGACGCGGTAACAAATTCCCTAGGTTATTTATGGTGTGGGAAGAAGCGCTTTCTTTATTCAAAAACCGCCTCCCTACAACCCTTCCCTCCCCGTCCGTCATTCACTTTTCATTAGTATCGGCGGTGGATGATGTGACAGTATAATAAAACAAAATGCCCCTATGGAACTCTTCTCAAAGACCTCAACTAGATCGCAAAGACAGGAAGAGTGCCAGCCGGGCGAGATTGCCCGCAAAAATAAATAATAATAATCCCACCATGCTCAATAAACTTAGACCAAACTTTCACATATCCATCCCTCCGCTTCCCCATTCTGTTGCTCTCGCCCCAAATCGCTAGCTTTTCTATTGCCGTCAAAATCCTACCCGGCCACCTGAGGAAGAAAGGAGGGCAAGCGCGCTACCAGCCTCGGCGGACCGTCTCCGTGTCGGCGGCGAAAGCTGCTCTACCGTGACGGTCAGAGAAGAGAGGCTCTTTCCTCGGCTTCGGGTTCCCGGGCGAAGAGTTTGGCGTCCCTCTCGCCCAGCAGCAGCAACAGCAGCAGCAGCAACCAGACTGGAGGCAAAGCCCAAAGTCGACGACAAGAGTTTCTCGCCGCCCGTTCCCGCCACTTTAATAAAGGGCGGGCTGCGCGCCGATAGGGGGGTGGAGGAGAAAGGGAGGAAGGACCCACAGAAGGCAACCTCTTTTCGCGCCGCACGCCCACGCCGACCGTTGCACAAGTTTCGCCACTGGTTCGCACGCACACAAAGTGATAAAACGCAACAGATCCCGTAGATGGCATCATACCTGTCAGATAACGATTGCGCGCATGCATATATCCCACCTCGTAATGTGTTGCCTCCACAACACCTTCGTAGTCTCCGCTATGCCCATCCATTGGCTGGAGGTCTACCTTTGCAGGAAAATGGCCATGTAGCCCTTCACCTGGCCAAGTCTTACTTAATCCACCTGGATTTGGACTAGACAGAAGACCTACAAGGTCCCTTCCAACTCTGTTAATCTGATTTCAAACATATTTAGACACACATGCACATAGATCATTTTCATATCTAGCTCATAGCTATTACCACAAGTTTTTTGTCATCACCCATATCCAAGATGTCAATAATACACAGCAATGGCAGCAGAATTTTTTTTCTAAAGAACTTGTCCGAAGGCTCCCTCAAGCTAAATTCCTGTCTGTGGAAGTTTCCTTTGGATGCACAATCTAGCAGAAAGTATTATAAAACACTGACCTACCTATAGCATTAGCTTTAAAATATCTCAGTATAATTTTCAATGATTAAGACAGCTGAATTTACAGCGAAACACCACTGTGATTGCCAGAAGACAGACCCAGTCCCATCTATATGATGCCTAAGCAATGCAAAATAATTTTATAGTATATGGGATATGAATCTGCAATATTTGTGTTCTGGTTTTCTTTACTGTATTGAAGTGATGTTTTAACGATAAAATTGATCTTCTTGTAGTTTTTGAACAATACGTGATTTTATTGGTAGGGACTACATCTGTAGATAACCCTGCCTTATGATTGGAAAAGAAGAATTAATCTTTTCTTGTTGGCTCTAACTCCTTGTGACCAACATGATTCATGGTAAGTCCAGACAGACAGAACTGTTGTTCTATCACAAACAACAGCAAGTTCAGTTAACTTATTGGCTTCCAAGAAGCAGATGAGACCACAACTTCTACTTTCAAAGGGTCCTAGAATTGTATTCCCCTGCAAATGCTTTATCAGTATACAGTATGAGGATACAAACATTAGGATGGCAATACAGACACCAAGTCAATTTTCACCAAGCTAATCTACTCTCAATGCAATATGGACCTGAATCTCGGTCAGACAAGTGGGGAAATCTTCTGTTGCACCAATTATTAAAGGGTGATATGATAACATTTAAAGTGGAAAATATACAAATCCAGTTGTAGTGATGCATTTTTTTTAAATAGATGAAGACTATCATTACAGTGAAGATTGCTGATACAATTAAAATGTTTGGAAATGCTTGCACAATTTCATGCTCCATAGACATGCATTGTTTACCTGTCCATCACATTTCCCAAGTTTTATACTGTACCTGTTACTCTGACAGAGTCTCTTTGTGTGTCTCATTCACTTACATATTGTTCTTCAGTATCTTGCATATACTTACTCATGCTTTCACTATTATATGCCAGTCATGCAGAAAAAATAGTATCTTGTTTTTCAATATTCATATTCTTTCATTCACTTATCCATTAAGCCAACTGCCTTCAGTTTGGATGGAGATATTTTCCTTGGTAAAACACAGAATGCTTATTCTGTGTACATAATACATACAGTTGGAACTTGGATGCAAGCCTTGTAAAACATGTGACACACAACTTTGTTGCACAAAGCTAGTGAGAACTCACCCACCTCCTCCCCAAAAATTGTTCCTTGGTCAAACTGTTAAATAGTAAGATATTTCTCCAAGCATTCAACTGTATCTGCCTTTCTAGAACTGAATCCCATAGGACTTTCTGTGACAGCAAGCTTTTTTTTTCCTATGTAGCAGCCCTGCAGGTATTTGAAGGAAACTGTAGGTGAAAGCGAAACTGAGAGGTCAAAAACCATGCTGCAAAAAGAAGATGGGAAACCAGTTTTTATAATGTCAAGAACACAGTGTGCCATGTAAAGTAACCAAGACTCAAGCTCAGCCTGAAAAAAATCTCAATAGGTAGCAGTATCTATCTGAACTTGGCTAGTTTTAATTTTGCACAGTTGGTCCATGGATAGCAAATATCTGACAATCCTGAGAATCTTGGCTAAACTAGGAAGTTTAAAAAGAACACCCTGGAAGAAAGATCAGGGCAAAGCAATAGATGCAATCTACATAGACTTCTGTAAAGCCTTTGATTCAGTGGTACATGACAAACTACTCCTAAAACTAAAATCTTATGGTATCTCTGGACACCTGCATAACTGGATTGAAACATTCCTGTCAAACAGAAAACAAATAGTCAAAATTGGGAGCATCCTATCAAATTCTGTACCTGTCAACAGTGGTGTCCCCCAGGGCAGTGTTCTAGGACCAACTCTCTTCACACTCTACATAAATGACCTCTGTGATCATATTAAGAGCTGTAAAGCTATTCAACACCACAGACAATACTGCTGCCCCTCAAAAAGACCTCGACTATATATCAGAATGGTTAAACAAATGGCAACTTCAAATCTCAACAAATAAATGCTCTGTCTTACATATTGGCAAAAAAAAATCAGAAAATAAAATACAAGCTGAATAGTCAAGACCTTGTTGATGATCCAAGCTCTGTCAAGGACCTTGGAATACTCATCTCTAATGATCTAAGTGCTAGAGCCCACTGTAACTACATAGCCAAGAAGGCATTAAGAATTGTTAACCTAATCCTACATAGCTTTTTCTCTGGTAATATCACACTACTAACAAGAGCATACAAAACATTTGCTAGACCAATATTTGAATACAACTCATCAGTCTGAAACCCGCATTACGTATCTGATATTAACACAGTTGAGAAAGTCCAGAAATATTTCACAAGAAGAGTTCTCCACTCCTCTGCTCGTTGCAGAATACCTTATGCCGCCAGACTTGAAATTCTAGACCTAGAAAAGCTAGAACTGCGCCGCCTTCAATTTGATCTAAGTATAATATATAAAACTATACATTGCAATGTCCTACCAGTCAATGAATACTCAGCTTCAACCGTAACAATACAAGAGCACACAATAGATACAACCTTAAGGTAAACCACACCAAACTTGATTGCAGGAAATACAACTTCAGCAACAGTGGTCAATGTCTAGGATACTCTACCTGATTCTGTGGTTTCTTCCCCAAAAACTTTAACCTTAGACTGTTTACTATTGACCTCACCCCTTTCCTAAGAGGTCTGTAGGGGGCATGCATAAGCACACCAATGTGCCTACCATCCCTGTCCTATTGTTTCTTTTTATTTTTCTTATATGTATCCATTTCATGTATCCATAACTATGTTTATACATACCTGTTATCTTATAATTGCTTGACAAAATAAATAAATAAATAAACCATATACCAGGAAGAGAGTGCATTTCATAACCAGTCAGCAGGAGCCTAAAGCATCTTTAATTTTACCATAAGTACTTGCAGACATCAATTCTTCCAACTTTAGAAGATAGCCATGTTAATTTCTTCCAGCAAGGTAACAAATAATCTCTGACCTCTTAAGGGCAAACATAAGCTTTTAGAGATCATAGTCACTTTATTCTCTGAATCTTTAACTCAATTATGGAAATAGGGGACAAGAGGGGACAGCGAATCCCAAGATGCCTTTATTTTCTGCAAACTCAAGGAGGAATAGAGACTTCTTAAATTCAATAATGGAGAAAGAACCTTCTATTTCTCCTGGAGTTGGCACAAAGCAATGAAACTATAGGAGTTTGCCTATGCCACATCAGTTCTGAGATAGTGTAAAATTGTGTGGCCCGTTTTTATAGCCAATTGTTGTGCTACTGTCAAATTGTGTTGCTAGTTTTCAAAGCCAGTTATTCTCTTTTGGCTTTGCTTCTGTCTCCATTCAACAAGTCCCCAACCTCTAGTGGGACAGTGCAGATGAATATGACTTCAGAATACTGCCTGGATCCTGTCTAGGCTGCCTCACTATAACCTCCTTCTATACTTCATTTGGCCATATAGAATAATGAGGAAGGAAGGAAGGAAGGAAGGAAAAGAAAAGAAAAGAAAAGAAAAGAAAAGAAAAGAAAAGAGAAAGTATTGAAAGACATCAGGACAGAAATAAAGACAGGTAGCAGACCATGCCATGATAGGAGCTTGTCATCAAATTAGGTATGAGAAATGTCACAGTGGATTTTATTCCATCAAGATTCCAGAAGTTTAAAAGAAAAGTTGGCAAGAATATCTATTGCAGAAAAAAAAGTGTTTGGAAATGTGGTCAATTTTTTAGGCTAAGATCTAATCTGACAACTTTTAGCAAGCCCTTGGCTAATAACAACCATTTTGGCAGCCAATATGATCTCAAAGCTCCTGAATTTATATTGGGACACTGCTTTATATCTTGGAACATATCTGATATGAGAATTCACACAGAGGAAATTTCAGGTGAACCATAACCACAGAGTTTAATACTTCAGGCAATAATATTATTCTATTCACCTATTCATTCAATTTCTAAAGCCGCCCATGTCAGCCAAATGACTTTGGGTAGCTTACAACTTTAAAACTGTAAAGCAGTTAAAGTAATTAAAAACATCCAAAAATAAATCTATGTAGCAATCATGATAGTTAACTAACTAACAGGGAAACCAATAAACAGGACCCTTAACAGATTCCAAGCCCCAGGCCCAGGTACACAGCTCCATTATTAAAGCCTTACAAAAGGCCTAGCAAAGAAGATGGAAACTGAATTTTTAGAATATAAATTCTATAAGAGAAGGGTTTCTGAGTTTCACCAAAGGAATATGAAATGGCACTAGAGATATCTAAGAGGTTTTTGCACAAAAGGAAAGGCCGAGCTGGAGAAAATTGCAGAGTACGTCATCAAATCAGTTACCTTGGAACTGAAGTGACATGAGGATGGGCAAGCAACTAGTGGATGATTTCTGGGCCGCAGAGATGATACCAAAGTGGAGACTATAAACTCAGCCACAGAACATGTGGGAAGGAGTGAATGTAGTGGACTGTGGACAAAGATTTAGATGGGAGAGGGGAAACCTTTGGAAGCATAATAATGTCTGTGGAGAGATTGTCAATCATCCAGGTCACGGTTGTCCCAAAGATGCTTTTCTAAAAGGCAGCTGGGCTTTCTTGGAAGAAAATCACTTGCCTTTGGAAAAAAAACACCATTGGGCAGGGGTGGGATTCAAATTTTGTAACAACCAGTTCTGTGGGCATGGCTAGGTGGATGTGGTCATGTGACTGGGTGGGTGTGGCTTCTTTTTTTGCAGCAAACCCCCCCCCCCATTTTTGGGGCCTTCTGGGCCTCAGGGAAGCCTCCTGGGAGAGGGCATCTTTGCTTCCAGAAGGCTTCCCTGGGACTCAGGGAGGTAAAAAATGGAGGAGGGGTGCAGGTGTGTGTGCTGTGCCACCCTCCATTTTTTGCCTTTCTGAGCCTCAGGGAAGCCTCCTAGGTGAAACAGTGAGTAAGCGAAGGGAATCCTGGCACAGCTGATCATAGGAACAGCTGATTGTTGGGAGAAGGAAAAAAAGAAATACGTTAAGGACTGACTGGGAAGGGAAGAACGCAGTCTGCGATGTCAGAATGTTGTGCATGCGCGATAAGGACTGACTGGGGGGAGGGGGAGGGGTGGGTGGAGAGAGGCGGGGTCAGCCAGCGGCATGATTTGCCAGTTCTCCAAACTGTGCAGAATCATAACAACCGGTAGAATCCCACCTCTGCCATTGGGTCTTTGGATGCATAATATATTGGTATAGAAAGAGTGAAATTGGCAGCCAAAACAACATTTGAATTTAATGTTTTTATATATGGCAATGACTCCTATTGATGAATTAAGTATCAATGAACTAGCATCAAACCTAGTTTTTAAAATTCCAGTTCTGCCTATTGAAAGTAAAATACAGCCCTTGGCCCATAAGGCCTTGCACACTTTTGTTCCAGTGGCCAAATTGGATTTGTGCTGACAAGACCTAGGTTCAAATCTACCCTTAGTCTGGAAACTTCCCTGTGGGTGGCTTTCCTGACTTCCTCTCAGCCCAATCTACCTCTTAAGATAGCTAGTAGAGGAATAAAATGAAGGAAGGGTCCCCAGAGAAGCCATCTTGATCTTGAAGGCAAAGCAGGAGATACACCCAACAAGTCAACTAACTAAACTAACATAAATAAATGAATCCAAAATATAACCAGGAAACTTTGAGTTCTAGTCTCACCTGAGGTGCAAAAGCTGGCTGAGTAACTTTGGGCCAATCACTCTTTCTCAACACAGCCCACCTCACAGAGTTGTTGCTGTGAGGAAAATCAGAGGAGTATTGGGTATGTTTGCCACCTTAAATTACTTATAAATAAGGTGGGATAAAAATCATAAATAAATGCATGTCATCTTTCTCTAAATGCTGTAATAGTTTTGAGAAATTTTTCATTGGACAAAAGATTTAGACCACATACAGATTATCTTTCTGAGGCAAAGTCTTTTTTTTTTTTTACATCATTTAATAGTATATTTCATCCCTGAACCTCTTATCCTTCTCCATTACTTTTTCTTCTTTTCTTCTCTCCCCACAACTTCCTCCCCTCCCCCATCTACCCTAGTGTTCAAGATACTTTTCTATCGTCATTGTTACCAGAAGCACTAGAATATCACTTCAACACATACAGGGCAAGAGGAGAAAGGACAGTGCAAGTCATGAACAAATCCAGCTCTCAGCCCTGAGCAGAGGGGAGCATCTGTGATGGCAAGGATGATAATTAAACTAGTAGTGGGAAGATAATTAATAAATGCATTGCCCCTCCTAATTGCAAGGACATAATAGCTCCACAGTGGTGGTCTCTCGTCAGTTCGCCTCAAATATCCTGCAAGGGAAATAGCCACCTTGGGTGTTGTTCTCACCACTGAGATGGCTGCTATTTGTGACATTCATATTTCATGACAAAAGGGCCATACAATGCTGCCTGGTGCTGCCAAACAAAACTGATCCGTGTTAATTGAGCAAGCTGATTCAGACCCACTTGATATAGAAACTCGAGGAGTGGGGAGGGACACTCTTTAGCATCTGACCACATCTCAGCCCGTAAAAAGTACATAGCTGGACAATGAAAGTATTAGTCATTTCTAATCATTTCGAAAACTAACAAAAATCTATTGTCATCAGCCAGGATGAAAATTGCTAACCATGCACCTACGGTTATGCCAGTGGTGGGATTCAAATTCTTTTTATTACCAGTTCTGTGGGCGTGGCTTGGTGGGCATGGCAGGGGAAGGATACTGTAAAATCTCCAGTCAGAGGTGGTATTTGCTGGTTCTCCAAACTACTCAAAATTTCCACTACCGATTCTCCAGAACTGGTCAGAACCTGCTGTATACCACCTCTGGGTTATCCTCTATAAATGCAAAGACATTAAAAGATACCATTCCTTTCTTTTAAGGATGGCAAATTTAAGATGATATCAAGAGAACCATTAACTGCAGAGGGACATCATTTTCAATGGGTTTTTTTGTGCACAATTAAAAAAAAAGATTTAATATAGGCAAGGGGATAACTGGAATTGAAAAAAAAACACCGTAAAAATGGAATTTGAAAATGAATTATGTACAAAGGCTGAATATGTGATTGCACAAATGTATAAACTTTTGTTAAGATTTGTTACGAAAGGGAACAAGTTAAGGATTGTATGTTAAAATGGGCTGCCAATTTTGGCTGTGATATATAGATGGGTCGAGGGGAAAGGATTTAGATAAATTGGATAAATTTTACATTGTGTTATAGCTGGAGAGAATTTTTTTTAATAAAATGATGCATTGTTGGTACGTGGCACCAGGGATTCTTTCAAATATGTATAAAGGTGCCTGAAGTCAATGTTGGAAATGTGAAAAACATAAAAGGAAAGTTTATCATGCACAGTGGACATGAAAAAGCCAAGGGGTTTTGGATACAATTGCATAGAATGATAGAAAGAATTTTAAGGATTAATGTTGCAAAGAAACCAGAAATTTTTTTTATTAGGATTTATGGATACTAAATTAGAAAAGACTCATGAATAGCTTTGTATTTAACAATGGCAGCGAGATTATTAAATGCCCAAAGATGGAAGAGTATTGAAATTCCCACAATGAAGCAATGGATTGCAAAACTGTCAGAATTAGAAGAAATGACAAAAGTGACCTGTTTGGTCAGGGAGAAAACAATAAATACTTTTTCAAAAGACTGGAGACTTTTTATGGAAATCATCTAGAAGAAGAAAATGAAATGGTAATTTATGGATTCAATGATTGAAAAAGATGAGAATTTAATATAATGTAGGTTTTTGGAAGATATAAGAAAGATGGGAGGTGATGGGTTACTCAATATCTGTTAAAGAGAAGATTGAAAATTAATATTTCTTACCTTTAGCTTTATTTTTTCTTGTACCGTTTTGGTTTTTTTCCTCCTTTTCTGTCTTTTTCATTAGAGTTGTCTTTTACTGTATGTAAATATTTAATAAACATGATTTTTTAATGAAACATTTCTTTCACTTTGAAATTTGTCCCCATTCAGCCAGAATTCATTTTCAAAAAGCTTATGAAACAGTTAATAATCTGGATATCCAATCTGAACCTCAATTCCTTCTGATTCAGTCAGATGCCAAACTTTTTAATTTCTTTAACTATGAAATCTATGAGTGATTTTTTTAAAAAAATATTGGTTTTTAAAGCAAACATAAACAAACAAAACATAAAAACATCAAGCCATCTTCTATATATATACCTACAGTGTGCTGGTTGGTTTACAAATTGTTTTGTGCTTCCATTTCGTAGTCTTCAATTACAATTACATTGCATATAATCTCGTATTTTCAATCAAATATTAAATACATTAATATCATTATTAATCAATCATTTGACTATACTTTTATTCATTCATGCTTTATGAAATAATCATATTTTACTTAATTTGTTTATGACAGTTCATATTATCATCCCAAATCTATCCTAGAATCATTTTGTAGATATAATAAGAAAAGAATACATCTTTATATATTTAGTATTTTCTAAAAGTCTACATATTTCATTACTATATTTTATTGTCTAACCATTGATAGAATAGATCCCAAATTTTATAAAATTGTTTATCTTGTTCTCTAATTTCAAATGTCAATCTACTTATTTCAGCAAATTCCAATATTTTCTTAATGATTACCTCCTGTGATGATGTTTTCTCATTTTTCCAGTTTTTAGCAAATACAATCCTAGCCGCTGTTAATACATTTACAATCAGGTATTTCAAGTCTTTACTATATATTTCAGGTAAAATTCCCAATTAAAATATCTCTGGTTTCAAGTCTATATGCTTTTTTGTCATTTTTTCCAACCATGTGTGGATTTTAGTCCAGTATTTTTTAGCATCCACACAAGTCCACCACTTATGGTAATATGAGCCAGGTACCTGATGACATTTCCAACATTTTTCAGAATTGTTCTTGAACATTCATGCTATTCTTGTTTGGGGGAAATGCCACCTGTAAAACATCTTATACAAATTTTCTTTATATGCTATTGACAATGTCATTTTATAATTTTGAGACCACAATTTTTGCCATTTCTCCAGATCAATCCCATATCCGAAATTCTTCCCCCAAGCAATCATTGTTTCTTTAACTTGTTCTTCTTCTAGTTTAATTTCTAATAAATATCCATACAATTTTTTAATCACCTTTTCATCAGTACCTGTCAAAATCTTATCTAAATCAGTCAATTTATCATAGAAATCTTCTGTTTTAGAATCTTTATCATACCTTGAATGTATTTGAGCATATGAAAACCAATTCATCTTTATACCTTGTTCCTCTAATTTTTGCATAGATTTAAGTTCACCCTTTTCATTCAGTATTTCACCATATCTAACTGTTTGGTTCCTTTTTGTATATTATAGGATAGGAAAATGCTTCAATAGTTTATAGCCAGACTGGAATTTTCAAATAGCATTGCCTTTTAGTCTTCTCCCAGTTTAACCACAGAGACTCCCATATATAATGTCTTCTAAAATACCCCTGTGTTTTAGTTCCTTTATACCATAAAAAAGCATGCCACCCCAACAACAGATCATGTCCTTCTAATGTCAACAATCTAGCATTTCTTAATGTTATCCATTCCTTAACCCACATCAAATTTGTAGCTTGGTAGTACAACTCCCAATTAGGCAAACCAAATCCTCCTCTTATTCTAGCATCTTGCAAAAGTTTTAATTTTATTCTCACTTTCTTACCTTGCCATATATATTTCAACACAATTTTATTTAAATCTTCAAAATAATCTTTTCCAAGCCTAATTGGAATTGTTTGGAACAAATATAAAATTCTGGGTAATATATTCATCTTGATTGTTGATATTCTCCCTATTAATGACAGTTGTAAATTTTCCCATTTTGCCAAATCTAGCGCTATCTGCTGCTTAAGTTTAATATAGTTATTCTCTTTTAGTGTACTACATCTTGCTGTCAAATGTATCCCCAAGTACTTGATCTTATTCGTGACCTGGATTTTTAATGCATCCGCCAGTTCTTCCTTTTGTCTTGGTAACATATTCTTTGTCAAAATCTTAGTTGTGTCTTTATTTATTTTCAAACTAGCCACCTCCCCATATATCTCTTTCTTTTCTATCAGTTTTAATGCTGTTTCTAGTGGGTCTTCTAAAATGAAAACCAGATCATCTGCGAATGCCTGCAATTTAAATTCTTCTTTTTTAATTTTCATCCCTTTTATGCCCTTTTCTTCTCTAATATTTCTGTTTAGCACTTCCAAGGTTAACACAAACAACAAAGGTAACAGTGGGCACTCTTGTCTTGTTCCTTTTCTTATATCAATAGAGTCCGTTAATTCTCCCTCTATCATTACCCTTGCTGTTTGCTTATGATATATAGCTTCTATTGCTTGGATGAATTTTTTACCAAAACCCATCTGTTCCAGCTGTAATAACATGAATCGCCAATTCACATTGTCAAATGCCTTCTGTGCATCTAAGAATATCAAAGCCATTTGTTTTTCAGGGTGTGCCTCGTAGTATTCCAAAGTGTCCAAACTTAGTCTCATGTTGTCTTTAATTTGTCTCTTTGGCAGAAATCCATTTTGATCAGGGTGAATAAAATTATTTAGGTATTTTTTTAAGTCTTTCTGCCAATATTGAAGCAAAAATTTTATAATCTGCATTTAGTAGGGAAATAGGTCTGTAAATCTTGATTTGTAATGGGTTGGCCTCCTCTTTTGGGATAAGTGTAATATAAGCTTCTGACCATGATTTAGGTATCTTCTTCTTTAACATAACTTCATTCATAACTTCTCGCAATGGAAGATTCAACGATTCTTGTAATGTTTTGTAAAATTCTGCTGGAAGTCCATCTGGACCTGGTGCCTTTCCATTATTTTGTTTCTTAAGTGCTTCCGCTAACTCCATCATCATTATATCGCTTTCTAACATTATTTCAATCTCTTTAGGTTTCTGGGGTAAGTTAGCATTCTATAAATGCTGTTTAACTCTTTCATCGTCAATATTCTCTTGTGTGTATAGTTTCCCGTAGTAGTCTTGTATAATTTCCTTCTTCTCTTTACTTCCATAGCAAACTTGGCCTTGATCATCTGTTAATTGCAATATTTTCCTTGATTCTTTCTCCCTTCTCAGTTTATATGCTAACCATCTACCTGGTGTATTTGCATCTTCAAAATAATTCTGTTTCGTGCCTCTGATTTTCTGTGCTAATTCTTCTTTTTCCATTAATCCCATTTTATGTTTAATTAGATCCATTTTTAACTTAATGTCCTTTTTCTGTGGCATTTTCGGTAACTCTTTTTCAAGTTTTTTATACTCATCCTCTAATGTCTTAGAGGCTAGTCTTTTTGTGGTATTTCTTTTCCCTGTATAGTCTATCATCAAGCCTCTGGCATATGCCTTCATTGCAACCCATACATTCTGCATTGATGTGTCTTCTTTTTTATTTTCTTTAAAGAAAAAAGCCAGTTCTTTCTCCATCCTCTGTATGAAGTTTTTTCTTTTAATATAGTATTATTTAACATCCATCTAGATCTTCTTCTTTGTCCTTTCCATTTAATTTTCATTGGATTATGATCTGCCCAAATATTTGTTTCAGTATTTAATTCTTGCATATTGGCTAACAATTCTGTTGACATCCATATCATATCTATTCTGGACCATGATAAATATCTGTTTGAATAGAAGGTGTATTGTTTAGTCTTGGTATTTCTTTCTCTCCATGCATCTTTTAAATTTATTTCATTTGTCATTTTAAAAAAGGATTTAGGGAGAGTCTTTCTGTTTTGCTTTGTTGTTTTCTGTGTTGTATAGTCCAATTTATTGTCTACAATTCCATTAAAGTCTCCCGTCATAACGATATTAGCATAGTCCAGTTCAATTATTTTCATATGTAGTTTTCTATAAAATTCTTCTTGATTGTCATTCGGGGCATAGATTGCGATCAGGAGTGTTTTCATATTATTGTCCATTATTTCCACCATTAATTATCTTCCATTGTCATCCGTATAGTTCAATTTTGCTGGGATAGTATCTTTAATGTATAAAATGTATACTCCCTCCAAAGTATTCAGTATAAAACGATTCAGCTTTCTCAATTGAGTCAATTCTGTGTCTCTCTTCTTGCCATGTGAAGATTGTGTCAAAGAAGTAAATATTTTTCCTAACTTTGGCTGTATTAACAGTTGTTCATGTTGCTTTTTAATATGTATTTCTTGTAGGCAGATTATATCAAATTTTATTTTCTCTAATTTATGAAAAGTTTTCCTTCTTTTAACAGCTGAATTAAGTCCATTTATATTAATTGTAATAATTTTTTTCTCTTCCATGGTTATACTTTATAAGTAGGTTTGGCAGCTCTTGCAGATCTTGGTTCACGTTGTTCCTTAACTTCCACCTTCTTCTTTTCAGTCGCTATTTGGCAATCCTCTTGGAATTCAATTAGTGACATTTCTTTTTCTGTCTCCTCCTCTCTCCCTCCAAAGTATTCATATAAAACGATTCAGCTTTCTCAATTGAGTCAATTCTGTGTCTCTGTTTTTGCCATGTGAAGATTAAACCATCTGGAATCAGCCATCTATAATTCACCTCTTTTTTAAAGTAGAATTTTAGTCAGGAATCGGTATTCTCTTCTCATCTCTCTCACTCTTCTGGGATTTTATCTTAATATTTTTTGTGCCAACTTGATGTAGGTGGAAACCTCTCTAACTCAGCAGTCTGGAAAGACTCCCAGTCTCCTTGCTTCTTGCTCCCATCCTGTTGGATCACCTCCAGCCAATGTCCCTCCATTTTTCATCTCCTCTCTTACTAAGTCACTACCAACATTTTGCTAGCTCCCTCTGCCATCATCAATTCTCCTTACTAGACAACATCAGTGGCATTTAGCCATTGCTTCTTTGTTTTCCTGACTAGTAGTAGAAATTTCAGTCAAAAGAGTACGCTCTGCATTCCACTATTATTTAGTTCTTAAGAAGGGTTTTGTGCTACAGAATTATGAGACTTAGTAATATTCAGAGTGAATACAGATGATTTATTTATTTATTTATTTTTCAAACATGTAGAAGATAACAAGTATAGGTATGAACATAAACATGAACAAAGGAAGTAAATACAGATAAATGGGACAGTAAGACAGGGACAGTAGGCACGCTGGAGTGCTTATGCATGCCCCCTTTAAGGACCTCTTAGGAATGAGGTGAGGTCACCGTAGACAGTTTGAGGTTGAAGCTGTGAGGGGTTGAGGCTGTATCAATGGAGTCGGGTAGAGTGTTCCAGGCATTGACCACTCTTGCTGAAATCGTACTTTCTGCAATCAAGTTTGAAGCGGTTTACCTTGAGTTTGTATCGGTTGTTTGAAGTCATTGATGGGCAAAATGTTATAGCAGACAATTTTGTGATCTATGCTTAGATCGGACCGCAGGCAGCGCAGTTCCAGATTGTCCAAACCCAAAATTTCAAGCCTGGGGGCATAGGAAATACTATTGTGAGTAGATGAGTCGAGTGCTCTTCTCAAGAAATACCTCTGAACCCACTCAATTGTGTTAATGTCTGATATATAGTGTGGGTTCCAGGCTGATGAGCTGTATTCAAGAATTGGTCTGGCAAAGGTTTTGTATGCCCTAGTTAGCAATTCAATGTTATCGGAGAAGAAGCTTTGCAAAATAAGGTTAGCAATTCTTAATGCCATTTTGTCAATGCTGTTACAGTAAGCTCTGGGGCTTAGATTGTCTGAGATGAGTACTCCTAGGTCCTTGACAGAGTGAGGGTTGTCTACAAGATCATTTCCACCCAACCTGTATTTGGTGTTCTGATTTTTATTGCCAATGTGTAGGATAGAGCATTTATTAGTTGAAATTTGGAGTTGCCAATTACAGGACCATACTGACAAATATATACCATACATACCATGATACCGGTATGTATGCTGTAAGCATGTGCCTACCAATAAATAAATAAATAAATAAATGAAAATCTATAATATCAGCATATTACTTCAGAGAAAGACAGAGGGAAGGAGGTGTCTGTAAGACACCTCTAGGCAGCATATTACTTTTGCACAATCTGAAATGCTAAACCAGTGGCCTTATGTCTTCTGTGAAACACATAATCCACACATACACACACACACATGGGGGAGAGGAGGGAAGAGACTTCTTTCAAAGATCAGGTAATAATCAGAGAACTCTCTTTCCATACACTTATCTCATGTTGAATAAGCCAGAGTCTGTCAGAAGCTAATGAAAAGAGAAAACAAAATGAACTCTATCAATCCATACACACACACACACACACACACACACACACACACAAACAGATGCATTGAAGTTGGAGGAGAGGAAGAGAGAAGAAAAACTAAAATACCTCCAAATCCACCTCTTGGGAGTTCCCCTGCTGACAAGAAGATAAGCTGTCATTATCTGAGTGTGACACTTCAGAGCAGAACACGCTTTATCAAATTTGACACAACTAATGGAAAGAGGGGAAAGAGTAAGTAGATAGAGAGGAAAGAATGATCTGTGGGACCATGTAGGAGAGCATTCGTCCTTGAAGCCTATATTCAGAGGGAGCCGTATTTTACAAAAGGGTGCTTCCAACTCCCAGAGTTTTCTTCTGACACCACAGGACTTTTAAACTCCTGGAGATCAACACATTCTGTATTTACCCAGAGAACTGTAGTCCTGGGTAATTCTAGACAGCTGTCCCTGAGCTGATTGAAAGACTCCCAGCTCCATTGGAGAAGAAAAACAAGATGATTCATCATACCCTATTGAGACAAATATAGCTACTCAATCCACAAAGCTGTCTCATTAAGAAATATTTACCTTGCCACATGACACTTCCAGACTTTCTGGAGATCATCCCAGATGTGAGACAGGGCCACAGATCACTGAGCTGCAAAACGTAGAGAAGATTTCTCTGCAGAAAACCAAGATCCAACGTTTGGGCAACACTGGCTGCCCTAGACAAGTCATAATGTCCCAGATTAACCTGTGTTCTTTTATGATTCTACTGAGGGAGGACTGAATATAATGTTCAACACATTCTTGCAAGTGTATTTTAAAAATTTAGATCTTTTTCCCTCTTCCAACTGATAACGCTTCAACCAGTGGTGGGATTCAAATAATTTAACAACCGTTTCTCTGCCCTAATGATTTCTTCCAATAACCAGTTCACCAAACTGCTCAGAAAGTTAACAACCAGTTCTCCCGAACTGGTGCGAGCTGGCTGAATCCCACCACTGACTTCAACGTCCGGTGTTTTCCTGTAAAAGCTCTGTGATGTTTCAGATTTTGACCCATCAACTTTTGTTCCTATCAGCCCTGTACATATGTGGGTGTATGTACAATACAAAATTTTGCTAAGAGGACATTATCATCAGTTGGACCCTAATTAATACAAGTAAAAATCACTACGTCACCCAAATATTAATAATCAACTGCATGCCAAAGCATTCTTGATAAAAAAAACTTAATTTGGAATCAGTAGGGTTGGATCCCAAACTAATTGACCGGAAACTCAATTAAAACCCCTCTAAAGGCTGGAGTCATAAACACACTTATTAAGGGATAAATCCCACTGGCATTCAGAACAGCTCAGCAGGCCCCTCTGGTTGGGGTGGAGAGTTTGTTGCAGCAAAACCCTCCAAGTATCTTAAGGCACCTTAATGACGTATTACTTTTATTACTGTGTAAATTTGGTGAATGATAATCCATTTCAGCAACCACTTAGGTAATGTTATGTGGCAATAAATCCCATTAAAATGTAGGTCTCACTTCCTTTTAAACATGCCAAAGCAGCAAGCCGTAAACAAATAATGATTTGAAAATGCAGAAACACAATCTGTAACTGTCCAATCAGATATAAGACAAGAATAATAAGAGATATATTGGAATATTATGAAAAACATCCAGGAAGCCAAGTGGCTTTGGTCTTCCTGGATGCACAAAAAGCCTTTGATAACTTAAATTGGGACTTTATGAAAAAACAGATTACTTTGATGGATTTTGGAGATAATTTTGTAAAAATGTTGAATGCAATCTATGCCACACAAAAGGCCAATGTATTATTAAACGGAGAAATTATCAAATCATTGGAGATAAGGAAGGGGCTTAGACAGGGATGTCCACTTTCACCTCTACTTTTTATAACTATTTTGAAAACTTTGCTGGACAGAATTAGATTAAATAAGAAAATTAAAGGAATTAAAATTAAAAATCAAGAATATAAATTACAAGCCTTCACAGATGATATGGTCTTTGTCATAGAAGATCCAATAGGCTCAGGACCAGCTCTACTAAATGAAATAGATAAATTTGGTAAATTAGCAGAATTAAAAATCAATAAGAAAAAAAAAACAAAATGCTAGTTAAAAACATAACAAATAGTAAACAAAAAAATGGAAGAAAGGACGGGATTACAAATTGAAAATAAAATTAAATATTTAGGAATCTGGTTAAGAGCTAGAATATTAAATCTGCGAGAGGATAATTATTCCAAATTACTAAAACAGATTGAAATGGACTTGGAAAATTGGAATAAGATGCAAATTACTGGACAAAAAATTCTTTAAATATTTAGATAAAATTGTGATGAAATTTATCTGGGCAAGGAAGAAAACAAGGATTAAAAAAAACTTATTTATAAGATAATAAAAGCAGGCGTGGATTCAGATTACCTGTCTGAGAGACATACTATAGAGCAGTGGCATTAGTGTGGATAAAAGATTGGATTGATTTAAGGAATAACAGGATTTTATAATTGGAGGGATATGATTTACAACTAGGCTGGCATGCATTTCTATGGAACACGAATAGTAAAAATAATTTATATTTTACTAGATTTGTATTCTGAAAGTCTTTAATTAAAGTTTGGACTGATATAAGAAAAAATCATTATACTCAAATCCCGAGTGGTTTTCAATGATGGAGGCAATGTTTCATTTAAACACGATGGACATCAATAAAAAACTTAAATATTACCAAATATTAGACAGCGAGGGAAGAATTAAAATGAATCAGGAACTAGAAACACAAGAGATAGCTATTGATAATTGGTTATATTTTCAAATAAAATTGAGATACAATAAAGACGTAAAGAAATATGGAATTGAGGTAAAAGAAATATATTTGGATAAAATACTTTTAAACTCTGAGAAAAGTTCAATTTCCAAATTATATAATTATTTATTAGAATATGAAATGGCCAAGAAAATTGTGAAAGGCCCCATGCTAGCTTGGGAAAAAAAACTTTGGTTATAGTATTGATCTGGATGCCTGGGAAGAAATCTGGCAGAAAAACCTGATACTAACCAAATCAGTAGGACACAAGGAGAATCTATATAAAATGATGTACAGATGGCATCTAGCGCCCTCTAGATTGGCCAAAATATTTCCGGCAGCCAATCCTTGCTGTTGGAAATGTAAAGGGAAATTTTGTACATACTTTCATTCATGGTGGACTTGTCCTGAGATAAAGAAATATTAGGTAAAAATAAAAATGTAGAAAGAAGAAATTATAGAGCGTGGGCTGGAGTGGAAACCGGAATTATTTTGGGGGGGAATGATCAAAGGGGACTACTCCACTAAAGTAAAATATCTGACCATCCATTTATTAACTATGGCATGTATCTCACTAGCACAATATTGGAAAAACCCAAATGTACCACCGATACAGGTTGTTATTCAGAAAACATATGAGTGTGCCCAATTGGAGAGGTTTACACTTAAAATTAATGGGAAGAAGGATACAGATTATTACCAGATATGGGATAAATGGTATAAGTGGGTAGACAATAAAAGGGGAAACATGTAAATGAACCTAGGATACAAATTATATCCAGAGGTTTATAATACAGTATATTAAGTACATAAAAACAATTAAAAGTTTTAAACCTTCTTTTCTCTGTTACTACTACTATTATTATTAGCCATTTATAATCTTTTCTGTGTTTATTAGTTAAAAAACATGAATGTATTCATAATAGAAGAGTAGTTATAACCCAAAGTGAAAATAAATGGAGTATATTGTGAATTATTTAGCGCTTAGGATGTGAAAATGAGTGAAGATGTGACTAGTACTAGCCAATAATGATTTTTAGGACTTACCAAATTTGACAACAAATGTAAAAAATTATGTGTTATTATTGTTTCTGTATTTTTGAAATTGTACATTTTTAAATTTGTAAATAAAATTGTTTTTAAAACTTAAAAAAAATCCCATTAAAATGTAGGTCTCACTGTGTGTATGTGTGTGTAATTTAACAACTGGTTCGCCCGAACTGAGGAGAACCAGCTGAATCCCACCACTGGTCTGAGAGATTGATTTTCTCTCTTTAAAAACATGTTGTTGTATTACACATTGGGTCTGGGAGTAATATTCATTTAACTTACTTTGAGTTAGAGATATCTCTAAAATTCCTACACAGAAGGAAATAAAAGTTATAAAACAGTTTTGAGGGTTGCCAGTATTTCGGCAGTTAAAATAAGGAGGTATTAATTCTTAATCTTCCAGTACTGATTTACTGATCACATTACAAGGGAAAAGAATGAGGAATGAGGGAACTAAATAGGAGAAGAATGGGCTGTTTATAAAAGTAACCAGAAATGAACAAAACAAGTTCCCTATGGTGATGAAGAGATCAAGAAGGTAGCTCTTCTGGTTTGCAGGCTTTGGCGGCGGCAGGAATCCATGATCGTGTGCAGTTCCTGCTGCGCTCGCCACCGAAGTGCCTCCAATCCAGCTGGATCTGGAGGATATGGTTGCCCCGTAGAGGCAATCGAAGATAGAGGAGATCCGGGTAGGGGCTTGGGGGTATCGCAAACCCCCTCCTCAGCCGGCTAAACTCCTTTTTCCCAAGGCGGTGGAGCGGCGGTCAGCAATGGCCGCCACAAAGAAGCCTGCAGCCAGGTAAGATTGTGCAGGAGGAAGTCGGAGAAAGTGAAAGTTTTTGGCTGAACTGGGACAACAAGGAACCTTTAAACACCCTGGAATTTTAATTGCTTGAATGATACATTGTTTCCCAAGAAGACTGGAAAGTGTCAGAAAAAAATTGAAAGGGAAAGTTATTTTCTCTCACTCTCCCTCCCCATGGAAATAGCTGATGGAAATCAGAAAAACCTGCTTGGGCACAGAAGGTAATTAAACTTGAAATTTAAAGCCAAGGGGATAAAAGATTTCTGAACATTGGAATTAAAAACTAAAACCTCTTTTGCTATAAGTGGGAGGGAAGAGGTAAAGAATTTATTTTAAGATTGTACTGAAGGAGACTGCTTGAAATTTATGACTAGAAATAAATGGCATAAGACTTCTAAAAAATTATTTTGGAACTGTGTAATTGAACTCTACCCCAGGAAGAGAAAATATAAAAAGAAGAAAGTGCTAAATGAAACAATTTGTTCAGATTTGGATTGCTTTGTGACTTTGGGATTTTTGGGAACTTTTTCTTGAAAGATTAAAAACATTTGGGTTTTTCTTAAGGAAAAAAAATGGCATTATCTGTTGAAGAATTGCAAATGGAATTTCAAAAGCTAAAAGAAGAGGAACAAGAAGGCAAGGGCTCTTCTGGATCTATCTTTCACTTTTTAGAAATGGCGATTTCTACCTACCAAGAAATACAAGAAGAAGAAGGCTGGGATGAAGGAGAAGAAGCCATCTTTAATGGACAGACAATCTTACTTGTGGAAAAAAGAGAAAGGGGGGGAAAGAAAATGGAGAATTCAGGACTTAAAAAAGCAACCAAGAAAGGGGAAAATAAGATGAAAAATCGATACAATGTCAAAAAGCAACAGAAAAGAGAAATACAACAGAGAGGGAAGATTAAGAGAGTGGAGTCTGAGAGATGGGGGGGCAAAAAGGCTAGAATTGATAAGAAAGGAAGGGGAAAAGGAAAGAGAAGTCATAAAGATTTAAAACAAGATGTTAAAAAACAGGTTTTTTTCAGGGACAAAGGGTAAACTATAATTTAAAAAATGATTCTGCAAAAGTACATAAGATTGTATTGTAGATATTAGTATTTGAAATCGAGTTAGAAAACTGAAATATTATATGAGTTAATGCATTAAAGGGAATGTATAAAAATGTTTAAGATTTAACAATAGAGTTTAACTCTCTATGGAATATTGTTTTTATTATCTTATAGACTTAATTCTCCTTTTTTTGTTCTATTATTCTAAAATGTAATACTTAAAATGTACTAAGCAGAATCAGTATGGAAAGTATGTATTATTTTAAGTGTTAAATTTAGGGGAAAGATAAAAAGTTGTCATACTTCAACCAGTGATTACAGGAGAAATATTGTATTAGAAAGAAAAGATAAATAGATAATTGAAAGAGAACAGACAAAAGATGCAAGTATAATTATCTAAACTGAGATGAAATAAAATAGAATTAAGAGAGCGAATGAAGAGAGAAAATATATAGAAAATATAGAATGTTAAATAAGATATGAAATAGTATATTAAGTGAGCATGAATTTGATTTATGTCTGTACAAAAAGATGTAACCCGGGGTAAGCCGCTTTCCAAAAAGAAGTTTTATGTATTTATGTTTTGTGTTTTGTTTGTCTATGTTTGAATTAACAAAACGTTAGAAGAATGTTGGAAGAGAATAACGAAATTGTAAATAAGACAGATGGATATATACAACTTAAGGCAAAAGAAATATAATTGAATAGAAGGAAAGGGAGAAATAAAGAGAAGTTGGGAAAAGATATGAAGTTGAACAGATAAGATAAATATACATATTAAACTGTGCTTGTATGGAAATGTGATAACTTGAAATTATCCTGTCTTTAAATAAGATGTTTTATCTGTTTTTCAGAAAAGATGTTCTATGTTATTATATTCTACGTTTTGTTTGTTTGTGTATTGTTTTTAAAAATTAATATAATTTGGTTTTTTTAAAAAAAAGAGATCAGGAAGGTCACTCTTTTAATAGCAACTTGTTCCTTTCCTTCAAATATGCTTGTCATACCATTGAGGGAATTCCTGTGTTCTATAAAAGCTCAAACAATTCCCAAGTAACAAGTATTGTCTATAGTTTTTCTTGTAATGGTAGCATGGTAACTCACCACAGGGAAGATAGCTCAAGAAGGATTACATGTTATTCTCAATATATGACTGTTTAAAGTCCTTGACTTATGATTTACTTGGAAAAAAATGAGTTATGCCCTGTTCCAAAATTCTGATAAGTTGCCCGCTCCCACAATCACGGGACCACACTCGGTGTTCAACAACACAATCACTTTTACAGCCATTTGCAGCATCCCACAGTCACATTTTGGAATGCCTTTTATAACTGTTTTGCCAAAAACCAGTTCTGGTTTTCAACAAAACTATGCCACAGTGAACAATGGGTTTGCTAAATGACCATTTAATAATGCTCATGTTTGTTTTATTAATGCCATGTTCACTTAGTGACTGCTGCAAAAAAAGTTGTAAAAATCAGGCACCTGACCTATTTTACGACCATCATAATATACAATTATAATGGCCATTACAGTTGTATGTCAAGGACCACCTGCAATGTCTCCTTACATACCAACTGATACTTTCCCACCAGTAGATGCTATAGATATAAATATATCAGTATGTTGAATAAAAGTCAAGACATTCACACAGTACCCCTCAACCCCATGATTAAATAAATGTCAGTATAATGGAATAATAAAGAACCACGGTGGTGCAGTGGTTAGAGTGCAGTACTGCAGGCTACTTCTGTTGACTGCCAGCTGCCTGCAATTTGGCAGTTCAAATCTCACCAGTCTCAAGGTTGATTCAGCCTTCCCTCCTTCCGAGGGGGGGAAAAAGAGGACCCAGATTGTTGGGGGCAATAGGCTGACTCTGTAAAACCACTTAGAGAGGGCTACAAAAAGCACCGTGAAGCAGTAAATAAGTTTCAGTGCTAATTGCTATAATCTCAGAAAGCCTCTTTTGGAAAGTTTTGGAAGCAGTTTAATTCTCTTCCACTAGATTAAATTAAAACCTGGAGGAACAAATTGTGTGGAAGCATTCCTCTGCATGGTGCGTGTTCTCACCCTTCTTTAGCTTTGTTCAGATCCACCTGAGTATTAAGGGCAGCCTGATTGTTTTATTATTATTATTATTTTCAGTATTTTTATCCTGCTCTCCATTTCACAAGGCTCACAGAACAACTTACATAAGTCAATTTGCGCAATAATATGTCATTACAGCCGTTCTCTATTTACAAAGGCAGCCATTAGTTTTTCTGCTGCTACTTCTCCTGTTCAGAAGGTGGGTGGTTCTAATGATTTTGCTAAAGGCAGACAGAGCCCAGATCCTCCTGATGAAACTGCACCAGGTAAAGGAAAAAAAATTGGTTCACCTTGACATTGTTTTTGACAACCACAACTGCAGGATCTGATTAAAATAAAAAGGAAATTAAAATAGAAAGCAAAGACTGAGCTCCTCTGTTAGTTCCATAGCATTGCAAGGAACGGATAACACACTGATAGTTTTTCCATTTGTATATCATTGAAGATACAGTGAATGTTCCAGGATCATGGTAGTTTAGAATAACAATCAACAACAAAAATATCTGCAATAAAAGATCTAAATTAAAATGTCCACAGTAAAGATATGGAACAGGCTGGCAGAACTTTAAAGGAAAAAGAGTCACACTGGGCACCTGTATACAAAGGTGGTATTTATCAGGTTCTGACCAGTTCTGGAGAACTGGTAGCAGAAATTTTGAGTAGTTTGGAGAACCAGCAAATACCACCTCTGACTGGCCCCACCCCCATCTATTCTCTGCCTCCCGAATCCCAGCTGATTGGCTGGGTCTTTTTTTGTTGCCCTGCACACGAGAACGGAGCTGGAAAGCAGGTTGGTGGGATGGGGAGGGAATGGAGATTTTGCAGTATCCTTCCCCCAGGAGCGGGGAGGGAATGGGGATTTTACAGTATCCTTCCCCTGCCACACTCACCAAGCCACACCATGCTTACCAATTATCTACAGAACCGGTAGTAAAAAAATTTGAATCCCACCACTGCTTGTATAGCAATAGCACTTAGATTTATATACCACTTCACAGTGCTTTACAGCCCTTTCTAAATGGTTTACAAAATCAGCTTATTGCTCCCAACAATCTGGGTCCTCCTCATTTTATCCACCTCGGAAGGATGGAAGGTTGAGTCAACCTTTAGCCAGGGAGAATCGAACTGCCAAACTGCTGGCAGCCAGCAGAAGTATAGACAGTCTTTGACTTTCAACTGGTTGTTTAGTGGGCATTCAAAGTTATGACAGACTTCCTCAGGACACTTACAAACCGGTCCCAAAGTTCTGACAGCCAGGCCCTCCCCTGAACTGCATTTCAAGAGCTTAGCAACCAGCCCTTATTTGTGGCCATTTGCAGTGTCCTGTGGTCACATGACTGTGTTTTATGATGTTCTTGTCAAAAGCTGACATTTATTTCTAGTTTTTGGCAAAATTGGCCCATAGCAAACAACTGGTTCTCTTAATGACCATGGCATTTAACAACCATAATGGTAAGTTAATAACTAAGGTGATCGCTTAAGAATCATTGCAAAAAAAGTCCAAAAATGGGGTTGTTTTATGACCATTGCTACTTATAATTGTAATGGGCAGGTTCCTTTAGGGTCATAAGTTGAGGACTACCTTTAATGGTCTGTAAGAATGTCCTTGAGGGGACAAGAGGAGGAAGAACCACTAACTACACAACAGTTAGGTAAGAAACAGCTGAGCCTGCAGAAGGAATGGGCACATGGCAAATATCTCAGAAGGGACTGTCCCTAGTTTCTTCAGCTGTAATGGTGACACGTGACAGACAGATTTTCAGACTTGATAATTTGTGTTACTACAACCTTACAATAAAGGGAATCATGGCTGGTGCTTCTTTTCTAGCTAACTCCAAGAGATGACTTCATCTTAACAATAATTGCAGGGCACAAAGGAAAATGCCAATCAACTATTTGGCAACTAGCGGTGTGGCACCACTGAGGGATCCATCAATATCCATGAGGCCTGGAGGTCCTTAGCAGCCTGCCTTTAAGAGTGGGAATAACTGTGAAAAACTAGGCTTTGGTAGCAGATCCTTCCTGGCAGTGGTAACATTTGGTAGCAGCGGATGGGTTATTTCTCAAGCCACGCTAGTGGCTGTTGTGCAGGTCAGATACAAAATGAACCTAGAGAGTTGTAATACATCCATTTACACCATCAATACACAATTTTATGTACCATGGAACATCCGGCAAAAACCAGTTCAAGCCAATAACTCCTATCAATGATAGAAAATGGGGCGGAAAACAAATATTTCCAGCCCGCAACATCAGTTCTTTATGTGAAAGTTAAATGTGAATCAGACAATTGCCCACCCAATTTATCAGTAAAACAAAGGGAAGGCAAGGGAGAAGAGGAGCTGCCAAATCGGTTGTGTAGATTGAATCTTCCAACTGTAAAGGTAAAAGCCTAGCACTGCTGCTTCTCCCTCCCCGCTCCCAAATAATAGTCTACCAGAATAAATGTAGTATGTTGAGGAAAGAATTATGTCAGGAGAATTAACTGGCAAGTGCATGCCATCACTGTCCTGGGATTTGATGCTGGCGCAGATGGTCTTTTGCTTACCAGCAAATTGGTTCCAAAGCTTAAAATGAGAGTCCAGTGAAACTATGAGTGAAATACATCCAATATGTGTAATATGTACATCCAATATTTATGGAGGATGAATGACTAATTCTCCAAGGGCTTGACAGATCTTCTGCCAGATCCCAAGGTCCCTGCTGTCTTTTCCTTTGTCAAAGAAAGAGGCAGCCTGAGGAGGCAGCGATGTGAATTTAGAGCGGCTTAAAATGAATTGAGATTTCTACCTATGCTGATTGAATAATATGAGAAAACACTTTAATTAAGCAAAATACGTTAAGAGTTTAGTTCTGAGAGATGGAAACAGGACATCAGCAAAATAACTACTTCTGTTACTGGGAAGGGCTTTTTCAGGCGTCTTGTCTGAAAAGAGCAACCCTTCCAGGCATGGAACAGATCAAATACATTTGCGGTTATAATGCAATTGGCCATCTTCGCGTTCCTCCAGTGGTGGGATTCAAAGATTTTTACCACCAGTTCAGTGGGCGTGGCTTGGTAGGTGCCCAACTAAGCACGCACTTTACGCAGGCGCAGAGGCGTTCCAACTCACCTCCTGCAAACCTGCACTTTCCCTGTCGCTTCAACAGCTGCCGCGCAGCACTCTGCTGTGCCGTGCAAAACAGCTGCGCTTCAAAAGCAGGGAATAAAAGTGAGTATGGAAGCCCGGGCAGGTGGTTGGTCCCAACAGCAGAGCGGCAGAGAGAATTGATTCGGTTTCCGCTGCTCATCGGCGTTACCGGCTCGGCAGAACTGGGCCTAACCAGTTGAATACCACCACTGAATCCCTCCCTTATTTATTGCCATTATAATACTTTATGTAAAGCTTGGTGTGATTTACAACTCACAACAGCATACAAGCAGGACAGGAGATACACAGAGCTAACCTACGTCTGTCTCCCAATTTTTAAAATTAGGGATCACCATATATAGCAGGAATGTCCACAATTAGATGGCAGGGTGTGCGTGTGTGTGCTTGTGTGTTTACTTCACAGAGGCGGCAAAGGAAAAACTTATAACATGGGAAGTGTTCAAACTTTGCCACAGCAGTGTTTTCTTGCTCAGTAATACTCCCTTAGCTGAGATTCTAAATTGGAGAGAAGATAAATAGCATGGAATGAGGGTGCAATTCCACTTAGGATCACAGAGGCTTAATTAACTAAAGTCTTTCTCCAAGTGCATCACACAACCTCATTAGTTCATTTCTTATAGAATTATGGAATGAAAACAGATCTTTATAATAGTCTGGTCCAGTGGTGGGATTCAAATATTTTTACTACCGGTTCTGTGGCCGTGGCTTGGTGGCTGTGGCAGGGGAATGATACCGTAAAATCTCCAGTCAGAGGTGGTATTTGCCAGTTCTCCAAACTACTCAAAATTTCCTCTACCAGTTGTCCAGAACTGGTCAGAACCTGCTAAATACCACCTCTGGTCTGGTCTAATACTATTCCCAGTGCAGGAATCCATTACTACAAACCCCAAGAGACGGCCAATCATCCATCTTCTATTTTCACACCTCCAATAAAGAAAAGTGTCCTACTTCCTAAGAAAACAAAAACAAAGCCCACCTTAGATATCATGCAGGCTTTTCAAGATTTCTTCTTCCAGAGATTCCTGAGATTTCTTTTCTCTAATGCAGCAATGGTAAAATTTAGTTTTGTGAGATCTTACATCAAATAGCCACTGATAAGATTCCAAAATTCTCCGTCATTCTTTCCCCCTGAGATTTGCAACAAAATGAATCCAGTAATCCTAACATATAAAAACCTCTGCCAGATTCTAATCCATTGGATTTGCAAGCTGTTGTAAACTGTTCCAACAATGGGTAACCTGCCTTTGCAGCCATATCTTCAGGTATGGTTTTTCAAGCTGCTTTCCGGAGTTTTAGGATTTTGTTGGGAGGAAAGGAAATATTCTCCATAATGATGTAGGAAGTTAGCACCCACCCCTCTCCTAGAAAAATGAAATGTTTTAGGATATATTTTAAAAGGCAGAATATTTCCCCTAAAAGAGAAGTAGAAACTCAGAGAAGCAGAAACTCAGCCTCCCCTACTTTTGTTAATTGGGCCATTAAAGCCTGAGCCAGTCTATTCTACATAACAAAAGAGCCTTCTACCCATCTCACCACATGGCACCTGGAAAGATTACATCATCCAGCAAGGTTCAACCAAGCCTGGGACTCAGGACAGCCTACAGAGTTGCCCCTGCATGGCCCCATGGGAGTCTGACAACCAATCAGAATACAAGCTCAAATTCAAACCCCAACAAAGGGCATAAAACGAAGGGTCTCTCAGCATCTCGGTCCTTTTTTTGTGTTCAGAAGCTCCAAGGCATGTGATCCTATCCACCATTAAACCATCTTTCCAAACAGCCTCCATGTTTCCAGTGTCTTTTTCCCCAGTTGGAACTGGAGGATATTTCTTCCAACAATGACAAAGTGAATTCAAAGCCATAGGCACTCCTTGAAATGCAGAGGCAAGAATCATGGGCAAGAAAACCCCTAGGATTTCAGTTGTAGTGAATTCTTGATCACTAAATAATTGTTTGGCTGCCAATGGTCAATGGCTGTGTGTGAGCACCAAAAGAGTAGCTAACTTTTAACTTGAGAAAAGCTTCCCTTAAACAATCACTGCCTGGGATTACGTTGTTCATGTCAGGAATATACGTTAATGCTGCGGTTCATTTAAACAACTAGCTGTTGGAATTTCTGTCCTATCTATTAAAGGCAATTTTCAAATAGCCCTTCAACCACTCTTCTCTAATGCAGTGGTTTCCAACCTTTGCAGCTTTGCAGCCTGGCTGTGGCGATGAGGAGGGGTGGAATAGGCCGTGCAAACATATGGCTCCACTCATGGAACATTAACAGATTAACAGAGTTGGAAGGGACCTTGTAGGTCATCTAGTCCAACCCCCACCCAAGCAGGAGATAGAAGAGTCTGGGGCACAGTTTTGTGCTCCATCAGTTTCTCCATGTGAAAAGCTTTTGCAAAGGGACCAAAGGCATGAAGCAGTGCGAGATTGCTCCCTCAAAGCCTTTCATCCATTTGCAAAAGCTTTTGGCATGGAGAAGACTTTGTTGGCGCAGTGTTGTGCTTCTTCAGACTCACTGAGGCTCCAGACACTCCAAAAGCAAATTAGGAGTCCTACTCAGCCTCTGCTCTCACCGCAGAGAATAGAGCATTGGGAGCAGGTGGCTTGGCAGCCCAGCTATGGGGAGGAGAGGGGAACTGGGCCACGCAGCTCCACCGGTGCAACAGAGAAGCATTTGGGACGCCACTTGTGTGAGTGGAACTGCTTGTGCAGCCCAGTTCTGAACAGGATGCGGTCTGGTAGATGACCACAGCCTGGAGGTTGGGGAGCCCTGCTCTAATGCATCCATCCTGCACAGAACTGTAGTTCCTAAGGTAGTGGAAATGACTCAGTTTCAGGAATTGAGAGAGATATGAGCCCCACACCAGTGTTTCTCAAATCTGGCAATTTTAAGTAGTGGGGACTTCAACTCCCAGAATTCCACAGACAGGCTGGAAGTTGAAATCCACCATTCTTAAAGTTGCCAAGTTTGAGAAATCCTGCCCTAAATGATCCCCTTGAACAAGTAAAAAGACCCAGAAACGAAAAGGCACCATTTCCAAACATGTTTATTAAAAGGAAACAAATCAGTTCTGTTCTATTTTTATTTTGTTTTGTGATGAAAATTCAGTCAGCCGCAAACTCAAGCCGGAGAAGTTTTTCCATTATATTAGAACTACCTGTCAGTCACCCTTAGAAACTCTTACGTGATTTCTAACTCGTCTATGTTACAGCCTGTGACTTTTATCTTCATGGGGGTAATGACAGCATAAGAGCTTCCATGTTTTTTGCCTTTGTTCTGGAGTAATCAAAATCCATCATTGAATCAGTTTCACAGCAGGCTAACAAAAGTGCTAATAGTGAAAAAGAATATAGAGAAAGATGGAACTCAAGGATGACACTGAATTGATAGAAATATAAACTTCCAGAGCTACTCACTAGTTTTGCCTCTTGTCTTTGGATTTTTGTTAAGAAAGAAAACTGTAGAAAAACAATAGGGTAGGATTAAGCAAGTGCTTCTTCATAGACTCCAAAGCAGAGATTTACCGAATAGTAGTTTACCCTCAGCTACAGTCCAGGCAAATGCAACCTAAAACTTCATGTGTTTTCAGGAGTTTCTGTTATCAGCCCACTCTCACACAGTTTGAAATTAATGTAAAATTTCCCACCTGGGAATTCATCAGGTTCAGACAATGAAGAAAGCCAGTGAGCTAAATGGCCTCTAATATTATCAATTCTGATGCCTCAGTTTTAATTCAAAAGAGCTATTGCCAGTTGAGCAGTTTTGGATTCAGTTATCTTATGGCTTCCCCATTTTATGTGATTCTGTCTATTACTGCTGTTCTGAAGTATGCCATTAACATTTCCTTTCCGCTCTTCCCTTCCATACTTCCCATTGACTTCAAATATCCCTACTAGAACAAAAAGGAAGTGTCAACTAAAAAATACTCCTTTGGTTGCCAGCAGAAAAGGAGTGGGGGAAAGCAGTGCATTCCTCAAATGCCTTAGATAATTGCCTTGGCAGCCCAAAGCTGTCGGCACACAAGAATATTACTGGAGGTATTACTTGGCTATGGATGTGTCCCATTGGAGAATATACATCCAGGGGGTGGGGGAGCCTTCCTAATAGATCCTAATAGATTCCAAGTTTCAGGCTAAATTCACTTCTAATAAATCTTTTTTTTTTTTACTCTGAGAGATGTGGCTAGAGACTTATGATTTGAATGTGGGTGGATTTGTTGGAGCCCTGACAGGAAGACAACTAAGGCTGAATGTGCTTTGATGGTCCACTGTTCTACACAAAGTAAAGCAACATACAGCTCAGTAGGACAATAGTGATTCAGACAGAGGATCATTTGCTAGCAAAATCTGGGAAGCACTTGCACATATTTGAACATATGGAAAGGGGGAAACAAAAGGATAAACAAATCCTTTTCCTCCAACATTGACTAGACCACTGCATGCTTGAGGTAAAAGTATTGCTTTAGCAAATGATGAGAAGGACAGACATTTTCATCCCATTAGCACATTCCAGAAATGTCTTAGGCTCTTCTTGTTAAACCCACATGATGTGTTCAATTAAAGTGTGACTGATCACTGTCATCATGAAAGTAATATTCCACTCTAAATTGTTTTTATTTGGAATTCATTCCAGAGATGTGCAAGGGACAGTAATGAAACTTGGTTGACTCTGTAGAGCAATTCCTTTCAGAACACTGGTGCTGTTTTAAGAAATATTACTGGCTGCCCAGCTCTCCTTATACATTGAGAAACAAGACATTGTGTGAGATTTCTATGATCATTTCCTAAGCACACCTCGAGCTGTGACACATCACAAGGTCTTCCTTCTGCATTCCCAATGTACATGTCGCCCAGCCTGCCCACTGCACACTTACATCAATTGTGGGATTGTCGTCATCCAGCAAACTTGTTCAGGAGTTCACGATCACTGCCTGAGTGCAAGATAGAGAAGGAAACAGGGTGTAAAATCTCCTGCTCCAATAAAAACCTAAAACACAGGAGTTGCCTATGCCCTTCCTAACGTGGGGATGCAGGAGGGGAGAACAATGTGACAGTAATTTTGTACGGCAGAATATAGGTGCAGAAAATTAACAATAAAACAAATAGCTCAATTAACAGAGGGATTTCAAGAGAGGTGCTTATCTTTTAAACACAAGAAGACAAGTTTTAATTAAGAAATCTCATTTAGATTGGAAACCCAAACCTGTTCTATCTGTATGCTAACTAAAAGAATTAAAGCTCTTGTAGTGGTCAGTCCAGCTTCCACTCCCACTGCTAATTTACACCCACTCCTTCTGTTTCTGCGTTTAGGTTTGGAAATATCTCTGAAACGATGACCCAATGGGTCGCTGCTTGTTAACAGATTAACAGATAATCAGAGCTGCAAGGGACCTTGTAGGTAATCTAGTCCAACCCCCCGCCCAAGCGGGAGACCCTACACCATTTCTGACAAATGGCAGTCCAATCTCTTCTTGAAATTCTCAAGTGATGACACTCCCACAACTTCCGAGCTGTTCCATTGGTTGATTGTTCTCACTGTCAGAAAGCTGTCTAGTATAAATTAAGACAATCTAAAAATAGTGGGAACCTAGAATCTTCTAGCATCAAAGGCTGGGTATGCTGGGGCAGCACATTGCCTCCTGTTGGATTTTATCAAACCAACACTATCTATCTTGTCTATTGTCTAGATAGAGATAACATTACAAAAAGAGCCAGCGTAGTGTAGGGGTTAAGATGTTGTATCAGGAACAAGAAGACTCAGTTTTAAACCCACAATCAGGTCCAAATGAGACAAGGAAGCTTATTAGGTGAGTCTGGATTCATCACAATTTCTCAGCCCAACCTGTCTTGCATAGCTGTGATTTTAAAGAAAGAGCTCTTGGAAGAAAAGGAAGACATAGTGAATAAACACATATCTATATATTAAGATTGAAGAGATCGTGCTAAGTAGCTTGCAAGCTTTTCAGGCTGCTGACTCAATATGGGTTAAAATAAAAATGAGGAAGAACGGGTAGAGTATGAGCACTGAACCATTTTGGAGGCAAACGGTATGCTTTTCATAATATTTAATATTTACAGCACCCATCTCTCCATTACATACTCCGTGAGGGACCTGGAGCTTAATTTATAACTCCTTGCATATGGTGATAGAGTTGGGAAAGAATTTTGTAAATGCAATTTGAAGACACAGTTTTCATCTGATTACAAGGTTGGTGGGAAAAGCATTTCAATCAAAGAGCTATAAAGAACCTTTTCACATCCCTTGCAGGCTAACAGCATTTCTGCGGGCTAACAGCCACGACAGAAGATATTGTGTAGTTTGTGAGCTGAGGAGGATTAAACAGGAATTCTGACTCTCCCCATTATTCAAACAGGTTTTTGGGCATAGCCGCCACAAGCATGGCCAGAATGCCATCCTAGGTGTGATGACCCAGAGTGTAACACAAACGTAACAAAATCCAAAACATAAATAAGTGTCCTTTAATGCCTCCAACTTGCCCCCACTGTTCAATAATTCTCAGTTGGAGATAAAACGTACTCAAAAATAGTCTTCAAAAGAAAGCAATACAGTCCGAACTTCATGAGCAGATAGAGGTGAAATAAAAAACCAAACAAACTACAATGATAAAATTTCCACAACAGACCAGGATAAATAATTACCAAATTCAAGGAGATAACAAGGCACAGTCTGTTGGAAGGATGCCACCCAAGATAACTTCAGCCCTAAATAACACACACTTTGCTTCTGGCAATGCTGTGTTGTAATAGTCTCTCTTATATACTAGTCTCCCCAGCTGCAACCAATGAGGAGGATCATGGCTGATTCCTCTCTTGTAAACCAAGCTGTTGCCTTCTCCATTCCTCCCTGCATGTCCTAGGATGCAGAGGGGATGGACCTGGTTCTTTCTTTGACTGCCCAGCTGGCCTCTGCCCTTCCCCAGCCTCCTCCACAACCTCCGGAGCCACATCTCCGCTCCCTGTTGGCTGTTCCTCCTCTCCCTCAGAGTCCAACTCTGCCAGGGGCATGACACCAGGTAAACTGTCAGTTACTGAAATGCCATAGAGATTCTTATTGTAAAAATGCCTGTTTCACAAAGTTCTTCAAAGCTTTAACAACCCTCTTTTGTAAATTCAATATAAGGAAATTATCTGGGTCACTCTCTTAGATTGTTATTTGTATATCCTTTTTAATTATTAAAACATCAGCCAGTTTCTTTTATATGTCCACTAAAACATATGTTTCCATACCATTCTTTAAGTCTGTTTTTTTTTAACTACTTTCAAATCAGTCTAAATCATGTCTGGTAATATTTGTTCCTCTTTCATAGTATCTTTTAAATACAGATGATATACAGAGGCAAAAACCCTTAAAAATAACTTCTGGACCCATGATACAAAAATATATTTCAATATGTCCAATGTTAAAATATTTTTGCTTCATTTTTTTTACTGTATTTTTATTATTTGTTTCCTTTTTGCTTTTTACATCTTTTTCTTTTCTTCATCTTCTATTTTTTCATTTTGTTCTTTTTTTTTTTACTTTGTAGTGATGCCTTTATGTTCAACTGCTTTGAAACTCATAAAATTTGGTACTTAGCTCATTTTGACATGAAAATTTTGTCCCGGTACTCATCATTTCTTTGGTACTCAATGCACAAGCTAGAACTTATCGGCATTAGCTATCTTGTGACTCACTACATGATTCCTTATGGGAAAAATTTGTTTGGTACTCATAATTTTTGATACTCATTGAGCCTCCTAGAACCGATTAACGATGAGTATCAAAGTACCACTGTATTAGATTTTATGGTTATAAATTATCATCTTTAAGAAAAATATAAAAACAATGACACTGACATTACACATCTCAAAGGCAAGACTGGCTTCTCTTCAGAAAGGAAAATTATAACAAAGGAAAATTTGTATAGCAATAAAATATGAAGATATGAAAATATCTTAATATATAAAATATATGAAAATATGAAACTGTCAGTGAATGAGGATTTCAGATGCTGGACCAAAAACAAACCTAGAATCATCATCATCCTCTTTTAATGACCCCATAATCCCTTGCAGGGTGGAATCTGGGCAACTGAATGGAGCTGAGTGTTTACAGGCCAGATGCCCTTCTTATCACCAATGCAGGGTTATATTCAGCAGATATATTCTCAGTGTGCCCTGAGAGAGAAATATCTGCCTCTACCTAGGATTGAACTCACAGCCTCCTGATTGTGAGGCAAGAGCTCATTCTGTAGGCCACCTCACCACTCAAAAACAAATTTAGAATGCTGCAAGTATTTCAGAGTGTTCTGTTTCTTATGTTTGATCATGCCTGGTAGAAGACCAGGTGCTGAGTTTCTCACAAATCCTTCATTTCTAGGGGCAGATGGGCAATTCAGAGGACAGGAAAGAAGCACGGAAAGGGAATAAGCTCCTAAGGCAGTGAGGGCTAATCTTTTTGGCACTGAGTGCCCAAAGCGCAAGCGTGCGCATCCCCAATATGCAATGCGTGAGCATCCCCATGCCGGCCAGCTGGTCTTTGGGTCTCTGCCTGTGCGTGCACGTGCATCTCCCATGCATGCATATGTGTCTTTGCACATGTGCCCCACCCCCTATGCATGCACAAGCATGCACAGTGGAGACCGAAAGACCAGCTGGCCGGTGGGAGGCACGCACACATGCGTGGCAGAGCTCAGCTGGGGCGACAGCTCAAGTGCTCACAGAGAGGGCTCTGTGTGCCACCTCTGGCATGCGTGCCATAGGTTCACCATCACGATCCTAAGGCTAGACTGAATTCACCAAATAGAGGTTCCCAATATCCAGGCTAAAAGTGTTTTGAAGAATGCTGTTTATGTCAATCCCATTTGGCACATTAGTCCTTACAAAACCAAGAACAGCCCAGTTTGCTTCCACTTACCGGTACATGCAAATAAATGTTTTTGTAAAGCTTCTTCCTTCTACTCAATCTCGACTCTCCATGTTTCGGTTCCTGGCTGCAGGAAGGCCAAGGGAGATAGACAAGATTTAAGGCAAGGAAACAAAAATGTTATCCCAGCAAGAAGAGAAAGAGATGGCAGGAGACAGAGAAGCTCAGCTGCTTTTCTGTTCGGTGATGGCTCCCACGGAATTACTACTGGAGTGCTTTAAAGCCAAGCAGCCATTGATTTCTCCCTCTGTCATTAAATAGAATTGAATCTGGGAGCTGTGAAGCTCATACAAAGTCCCAGGTAATAAGAAAAAGGAGAGTGACCGTGCTGTCAAAAACAACAAAAAGCTAAGATGTGTAAGAGCAGGATGGGCTTTCTTGGTTTACAGGACTTGCTGTTCCTTTCCAGCCCAAGAACAAGAAGCAAGGACTTGCTGTTCCTCTCAGCATGAGAGGAAAGGAAAAACCCTTCCTTATATTCAAAGCCTATCTTATCACAAGTACTTTCCCCCACCTCCAGTAGCTATGCAGCTTTTCAGAAGCCCCAAATGAGGTTAGTGTAGCCCAGTTGAACAATGGACTTTTAGAGGCCGGAAGTCCAAACTTAGCACTTATCTACAAACCTTTAAAGTAGCCATGTCTTTCCCCGAGCCTCACAGCTGCCCTTCATGGACCAGGATGCCTTATAATATCCCCAAAACCTCCAAACCACCTTTTCAGAATCAAAGCATTACAAAGCTCCACTCTGAACTAGAGAACCATCAGGACAAACAGCCGTTAGCAAAGATGTCCTTTCCATTAATTAATTCAGCTCCCTTTACAGTTTTTTTCAGCTAGTAAACATCCCCACTTCATCTTGTGACAACAAACTTTTAATTTGTGGCTGCTCTGAGGTGGTTTTTTTTCCCCTCACTCCTTTTTATTGTTGTGCTTTATTTTCCATTGATTTCTAGTCTTAACTTTGTGTGTATTTATTTTGATTAGCAATTCGACAAATAATACACTTCCATTAAGGGGATGTTGATTATTTTGCTGTTTCATCTGCCAAAGCATTTCCCACTCATCATTATTTTTGTGTTACGGGGAGGGGGAGCTGGTTGTAGAAAGCCACAAGAGTGTTTACTTTCAATGCTTATTTACTTCTTTGTCTTTTTCTTCCCCAGCTTACAAATACACACTTTTGAAAATCTATTAACAAAAGCCTATTTTGAAACAAAAAATCCTTCCTTTTAAACCTGGTTAAAAACAGACAAAAGAGAAAAAGAAATATCAAGGAGGAACATGACAAATATTCAATATACTGACCAGAAGCTTTCATTAACTTGCTTTTGTCCAGTTGCAGCCTTGCCTCCATGGATGAAAGTGCAAAAAGGCATTGTGATAGTGATGGGATTCAAAAAATTTACTACCGGTTCAGTGGGCTTGGTTTGGTGGGCGTGGCGTGGCATAGCGTAGCTTGGTAGGCATGGCGTGGCTTGGTGGGGGTGGTGTGGCTTGGTGGGCATGGCAGGGGAAGGATACTGCAAAATCTCCATTCCCTCCCCACCCCACTAACCTGCTTTCCAGCTCCGTTCTCCTGTGCGGGGCAACAAAAGAAGACCCAGCCAATCAGCTGGGACTTGGGAGGCAGAGAATAGATGGGGGCGGGGCCAGTCAAAGGTGGTATTTGCCGGTTCTCCAAACTACTCAAAATTTCCACTACCAGTTCTCCAGGTCAGAACCTGCTGAATACCACCTCTGCTCTGTACCTGTTAACTGGCAACAATAATAAGAAACAGTCCTAATACTGAACTCCTTCCTCACCAAGAAGGATCCAAGCAACCAGAGTTTGCATAGATTCTGAGGAGACTCCACTGGAAAAGTTGCCACTTGCAGTTCAGTGGCTTACTTCATGGGAATTTTGCCCACCACTTGTGATCTAGTCTAGTCTAGTCCAATTTTGAGAAAATGTAATGGGTATTCCACACAATAAGGCACTGAGTGTTTTATTTACAGTCTGCTTTTTTTATCTTTAGGCTACAAATGTTCACTTCAAATTTCCTCTATCTTATTCCTGAGAGGCAATGGGTTCCATCCTTCTACTGTTTTTCAATTTCAGTCTTGCAGTAAATCAGCAAAAGCTATGGAATTTAAACCACCTTGAGTTCAGCCAATCAGCCTAATGCTACTATATGTTTTTGGTAGTCTACTGAAACATGGCTGCTGGGACCAGCAGTGTTCTCTTTCAGAATACCAGCAAAAGAACCAACTGGAGTCTGAAGGAAAGGATATCTGTCTGAAATGGCCAATAAGCACCTGTTTTCTCCATCCATTACTGGTCACATAACTTGGACATAATCACTTGTAATAAAAAATCACTTGTATACCACTTTATAGCTGTCATTGGACATTGTTCGTTTACAGGGGAAAATACCTCAGTAAAGCTACTGATGTTTTAAGGTAGGGGTGTCAAACTCTTGTCGTCATGGCATCATCACATGATGTATCATGACTTTTTCCCCCTTTGCTAAACAGATAACAGATAATCAGTGTTGGAAGGGACCTTGTAGGTCATCTAGTCCAACCCTCCGCCTAAGTGGGAGACCCTACACCATTTCTGACAAATGGCAGTCCAGTCTCTTCTTGAAAGTCTCAAGTGATGTAACTCCCACAAACCAGGCAGGGGTGTGGCCAGTACATGATGCATCTGGCCTGCAGGCTGCAAGTTTGACAGCACTGCTTTAAGGCCTCTCTCATTTATGGGTTGAAGAAGAGATTAAGGCAACATCTCACTGTGGGCACACAGCAGAACATGATGAGATCAGAGTTAAATGCAAATAGAAACAGGGCATCAGTCCAATCTGTTTCACAGGGTAGTGTTCGAGAGGATAAAATGAGTAGAGACACTCACCACATACATACAGCATAAGCATAATATATCAATACATAATAAACAATCCCTTCCAAAACACAGGTAACCCCACCCCACTTTCTTCTTCCTCCAGTGGGTCACTCTGCAGGCTTTGCTGAAGTTCTCCTCATTCTCCAAGGCCTCAATCTTAAATTCTCCATTTCTTCCTTTTTATGCTGGATTGCATCTTGCCTCCAACCTCGTTCCAGTCATTCTCTTTCTCCTCTCTGGTGAGTTAAATAGAGTTCTCTTCCAGCAGAGTTATACTGCTCTCCACTCCCCATAACTGACCTATCCAACCTCCCCTCCTATTGTAACCCACTAGCATTCCAAAGAGAAGAGGGGGCTTCGTACCACTTGCCACCTCTTGATTCCTTTTTAAATATATCTCTTGTTCCATCGTAGCATTTTTGGGAATTGGGATGGCAGGCTGTTGGGTAGCAGCTCTTCTCCCTGACATGTGAAAAAGAAGACTATTTGAAATGTAAATGGCAGATTTCTGCAGAGCATGGGGTAGGCTGGCGAATGTCTGTAGGCACAGCTGTTGCCCTCTGCCCAAATCATTGCCTACCTCCATGGATTGAGCCTGTGTGCCACCTCCCATCTGCAAAAGAGCAAGGCCTTTTAAAAATTGGGATTCTGGAAATGCTGTGGCTCTCCTGGCACAAAGGGGTTAATGATAGAGGCACTGATGATCTGCCAGGCAAGGAAGCAGGCAGGAAGAAGCAAAGAGGCCGTTTTATTTATAGAGTTCACTTTCCTGATCATCACCTGCAATGAAAATAGGCTTATTTTTAAACAGACCTTTTTCCTCCTTGTCAAAACAAAAGCACATTAACCAGGGAAAGGAAAAACACACCAATCGAATATTCTGTGCAGTGTTACCACAAATTGTACAGAGAGACAAGCTCGACAGATGGGGAACTATAGTTTGTGGACAAGCGGATCAAGACTCATACGTTGAAACTGGGATCTGTTTTCTCCCCCCACTTCCCACAACGTGTGTTCAAAATATATTGGATGTTGAATGTCCACTCCCACTGTTCCCAGCCATGTAGATGGGGATAATGGGAATTGCAGTCAAATACGAAGGGCACCTGATTAGGGAAGGTAAATAGAATCTAAAGACCAAAAAAAAAAATAATCCACTAAATTATAGAATTTTGTGCATTGTCTTCTTTTCTCCAAATTAGGTGAATTTTTCACACTGAACTCCAGAAGAGTTTTGGGAAGAGCCTTTTGCAAACTGGAACCTGCCACAGTACAACATTTGTAGGGTCTTTACCTTATAGCTATTAAACAACCTTGTGTAGTCCATAAG
This sequence comes from Pseudonaja textilis, assembly GCF_049901715.1. NCBI lineage: Eukaryota > Metazoa > Chordata > Lepidosauria > Squamata > Elapidae > Pseudonaja > Pseudonaja textilis. The sequence goes on from NC_141991.1 coordinate 130,283,175, forward strand.
TTCCCTAGTTATAATTCGTTCCCAATCAAGCAATGTATTTATCTTGAGGTGGTATATCTTTATTAGTCTCAAGCAATTAATATTTGAGACTAATGTTATATAGCTTATAGAATAATAAACAATTGGCAGTTTGGGAGAATATAAACCAAATAATATTTAAAGCTAAACAATCAAATAATAAAGAGTTGCAAAGAAAGGAAGGCAAAGAATTTGAAGAGGAGCATCTTTGTTTCAAGGAGGGTGAAACAGGAGGTTCAGAAAAGAGCACATTTAATTCACGGTGACAAAGACATAACATTTGGAGGGTTATACAATTAGGCCAATAGTGGATTGGCCTGGAGTGCAGAGAATGAATGGGGAAAGGGCTTGGAGAGAGTAATATAGGACATAGGTGAAATTTAAAGAAGGGGTCCATTTTATACAATGTTCAACAACAGGAGAAAGCAGAAATAGAAGGAGTCTTGCTCCAATGAGGAAAGACAGAAGGTTGAAGTTTGTCTATCATAAAAGGGAGGGAGGGATGGAGGCAGAAAGAATGAGAGAGAGATTTACAAGATGTAGCATACACCTACACACATGCTAAGGGGAGCATCTTTTGCACAATTAATACTTAATGGAGAAATATATAGGGAGAATACATTTAGGCTGGAGACAGAAATGGTGGGGAGCAGAAGAACCCCTTTTCCTTTGCAGCTTGTGCCTCACATACTGGTCCTATCAGGTCAACTTTAGATGGCGCTTCCAACAGTTGGAATTGTGTTTCTTCTGAATGGTTTCAGCTCTGGAAAAGAAAAGAGCAACAAAGCAGGAATTAGCTCACACTAACTCAAATTAATAAAAAAAAATAGATGGTGGTTTTTCTTTTCATGAGAAAATAAGAGGTCCAAAGCAGAAGCATCACTAGGGGATGCTTGCCTTCTGTCAATCGGATGACAAAGCAAGCAAACTCCTTCCAGGCTCCTTCTGGTTCACAAAAAAGATTCAAAAAAACAAGTAATTATTCTGAGCAGGGGTGGGATTCAAACATTTTTTACTACAGGTTCTGTGGGTGTGGCTTGGTGGGTGTGGTGTGGCTTGGTAGGCATGGCTTGGTGGGCATGGCAGGGGAAGGATATACTGCAAAATCTCCATTCCCACCCCACTCCTGGGGGAAGGTTACTGTAAAATCCCCATTCTCTCCCTACCCCACTAACCTGCTTTCCAGCTCCGTTCTCCTGTGCAGGGCAACAAAAGAAGACCCAGCCAATCAGCTGGGACTCGGGAGGCAGAGAATAGATGGGGGTGGGGCCAGTCAGAGGTGGTATTTGCTGGTTCTCCAAACTACTCAAAATTTCCGCTACTGGTTCTCCAGAACTGGTCAGAACCTGCTGAATACTACCTCTGATTCTAAGGAATAAAAGGAGTGGCCTGGAAGCCTTCACAAAATCTTACTTTATGTTATTTGGCTACCTCTGCTATTGTTTTCCCAGAACCCAATAATCTGTAATGGAATGGGAAGAGCTGAGGGGGAAATCTGAGTAATCTTCCCTGGGAAAGATCACCGTTGGGTCCTTTTCAGCATCATTTTATTCCCTGTACCTACTAGAATTGCAGTACTGTAATAGGGTGTCTTTGAAGGAAGTATTGACGGCAATCTGCTTGTCTCAAACTGGGGGCCTGTTCCCAACTAGACACGCCTGGCTGATTCCATCTAGTGCATAAAAACCTCCCTTCTGATTGAAAAAGGAACTTGTTCCCTGCAGACAGTGCACTTGATGTGTTGGCTTGACGATAGTATTAACGCTGCAAAAACTTAAGCCAAACCGGGGATATAGCTTAGAAGGTGGAAAGCAGATTAGGTAATAGTCATAGTTTCAAATTACCACCAGCATTAAAGCCCATATTAAGGACTTCATTAGAAAGCAAACTCAAAACTCCTACTCAATTCTTGGTGGGATTATTTGAAATAAAAAGTAAATCCTTGTTAAAGTATTCAATTTGTTCTGCTGGCATTCTTCCTAGCTGAGACAACAGGTTCAGCTGTCTTCCATCTTCAAATAACTATTGTTATATTTTTCCAGATCTGTAAATATTTTTTAAATAAATTGTTGTTTCTACTAAAGTAAATAGATTGGTTTAAAACTAACTTAAAACTGATATTAAACCAAGTTATTTCTTTCAGAAACTGTTTTTTCCTCTTCAGATAGGTTCCCTGTAATTATCTGGGAACATGCCCCCAGCTTTCAATATCCTGACAGTAAACTCTACTATTGTATACATGTTATTTTATATTTGGTTTTAGAGTGTGAGTTTTAGTCCTGCCTTGGACGCGAAGCCAGCTGGGTGATCTTGGGGCAGTCACTTTCTCTCAACCCTTGGAAGGAAGCAGTGACAAACCGCTTCTGAAAAACTTTGTCAAGAAAACTGTGGTGACTTGTTCAGGAAGTCTCCAAGAAGTAGACACAACTGAATAAAAGAAGTGTGTGTGTATGTGTGTGTGTGTGTGTGTTATATGCGCACATGGATCTATGAATTTACATTTGTAAGGCTGCCCAATTCAAAATGACTCTTGGCAATTAAAAACATAAAAAGTAGCAAACTTTTTTTTAAAGCAACATATAAAGACTTAATATATCCTAATATATCCCTCGCTAGCAGTGGTGGGATTAAATTTTTTTTACTACCGATTCTGTGGGCGTAGCTTGGTGGGCATGGCAGGGGAAGGATACTATAAAATCTCCAGTCAGAGGGGGTATTTGCCGGTACTCCGAACTACCCAAAATTTATTTATTTATTGATTGATTGATTGATTTGATGTGATTTGATTTGTCAATCACTTACAAGATACAGGTATAAGAATAAACATAGTTTTGAATACATGAGATGGATACTCATAAGAAAAATAAAAAGAAACAATAGGACAGGGATGGTAGGCATGATTGGTGCGCTTATGCACGCCCCCTAGAGACCTCTTAGGAATGGGGTGAGGTCAATAGTAGACAGTCTAAAGTTAAAGTTTTGGGGGTTTGGGGAAGAAACCACAGAGTCAGGTAGAGTATTGCAAACATTGACCACTCTGTTGCTGAAGTCGTATTTTCTGCAATCAAGTTTGGTGCAGTTAACCTTGAGTTTGTATCTATTGTGTGCTCTTGTATTGTTATGGTTGAAGCTGAAGTATTCTTTTGCAGGTAGGACATTGCAATGTATACTATATACTATATTTAGATCGGACCAGAGGTGGCATAGTTCTAGGTCTAGAGTTTCCAGTCTGGTGGCATAAGGTATTCTGCAATGAGTAGAGGAGTGGAGAACTCTTTTTGTGAAATATTTCTGGACTTTCTCAATTGTGTTAATATCAGATGCATGATATGGGTTCCAGACTGATGAGCTGTATTCAACTATAGGTCTAGCAAATGTTTTGTATGCTCTAGTTAGTAGTGTGATATTACCAGAGAAGAAGCTACGTAGGATTAGATTAACAACTCTTAATGCCTTTTTGGCTATGTAGTTACAGTGCGCTCTAGCACTTAGATAATTAAAGATGAGTACTCCAAGGTCCTTGACAGAGTTTGGATCAGGGGTGTGATTCAAATTTTTTAACAACCGGTTCTGTGGGCGTGGCTTAGTTGGTGGGCATGGTTTAGTGGTCATGTGACTGGCTGGGCGTGGCCAACTCAACATCACTCACATTAAGGCATGCATCTCCTCGCCTGGCCTCTCATGACTGTGGGGATGCTGCAACAGTCCTAAGTGTGAAAAACGGTCATAAGTCACTTTTTTCAGTGCCATTGTAACTTTGAATGGTAACTCCACACAAGCAAAGTACCAACAAAGGAGAGGAAAAAAAAAACTCCAGAGAAGTTCCTGAGACAGGAAGTCTAGTCCTGCCGAGAATGTAATAAGAGTTAATGGAGAGGCAGTTTCTATAAGCAACACCAGAATGTTTCCCTCCTGCCTTCCTTACAGGATTAGGCCAGTAATTTCTTCTAACAACCAGTTCTCTGAACTGCTTAGAATGTTAACAAGCGGTTCTAGTGAATAAGTATGAACCTGTAGAATCCCACCCCTGGTTTGGATCCTCAACAAGGTCTTGACTATTTAGCTTGTATTTTATTTTCTGATTCTTTTTGCCAATATGTAAGACAGAGCATTTATTTGTTGAGATTTCCGCTTTCGGTTCTCCAGAACTGGTCAGAACCTGCTGAATACCATCTCTGCTGCCCGGGTAATGAAATATCTGCAAAAAAACAATTAAGTTCAGAGACGCCAAGAACTTCACAAGTCTCTTAGCATTTAGATCTCAAATATCTGCAAAAGTTCCATATCCTAATTTGCAAGAGATAAGATGAGTTGGGGGGGAAATGTGATTAATAAAAAAAAAACATTTGCTACTGAAAGATTATTATTTCTGTCAGTGTTCAGTCTGAGAACAGGTAGCATTTGAATTTGAACCATGTGCTCTTAACATACAATCAACTATTATTCGTACTTATAATAAGTGTTCCACTCCAATGACTCATTATGAACATTGGTGTGGCCTCTTCAGCTGCTTTTACCAACAGACGTGTTAATGGCACCACTCATTACATTTCCTACCACATGCAAGCTGTAATTACATTTAATTTTACTTAATTAAAATGTTCTGAATTTTTGCTATTAAATGTTATTCTCTATCCTGAAATTTTTGGGATAGTGCGGGCTAAAAAATCCTGTTAAAGAAACCAGAAGATAAGTGGGAAACTCAAGTGGTGCAGAAACGTGCCTGAGTTTTGATCCACACGCTACCCTTAGGAATAAAGCAGAGTTCTAACTAAATAGGACTAGAATCTTAAACTTCAGAGAAACATTTTTAGAATGAGCCAGGTTGTAGCTCATGAATTGGGAAAAAAACCTGCTCACCAGATGTTGCTGAGAAATAGTTCCCAACTTCCTCACTATTGATGCTAACTATATTGGGCTGGAATCAGTGGTGGTATTCAATTTTGTTTACTATCAGTTCTGTGGGCATGGCTTGGTGGGCGTGGCATGGCATGGCTTGGTGAGTGTAGTGTTCCTTGGTGGGAGGGGTAGGGGAAGGATAGTGTAAAATCCCCATTCCCTCCCCACCCCACTAACCTGCTTTCCAGCTCCATTCTCCTGTGCAGGACAACAAAAGAAGACCCAACCAATCAGCTGGGACTCAAGAGGCAGAGAATAGATGGGGGCGGGACCAATCAGAGGTGGTTTTTGCTGGTTCTCCAAACTACTCAAAATTTCCACTACCGGTTCTCTAAAACCTGTCAGAACTGGCTGAATACCACCTCTGGTTGGAATTATGATTCAATAGAAGAGAGTATCTGTAGCTCAGAATTGAACTGTGAAGTCCTTGGTATTCTCTGACCTTGGTGGCTTGCTTGCAGACGTTTCATTAGTCCACTAGGTAACATTTTCAGTGGGAGTCCTCCTTCCCAGTTCAGCAGCTAAAATACATTTTTTGGGGAGATAGAGGGATGTCTTTTAATTGGTGAAATTAACCCAAGTTCTGCCAAATTTCCCCTTTTGGTCAAAATAACTGAAAACGTGTAAAACTGTTCTCATCTTTTTTTAACCAATCTACAAAAGACTTGCTCCACAACACAAAGCAACTGGCATTTTGTTCTTGGCATCAGTGAGAGGGGAAAAGTACTAAAACATCCTGAAAGTGGGAGCTGTGTTAACCTACCAGCCAAGGAATTTCAAAGTGTCTCTTTGGTCCAATCAGTTTCACCTCTCCACACCTGTAGAAAACACGCACACTTTAATGTATATTCTGCCCTTTTCCACCACGGCACTGGAGATGAACAGTTCTACATTTCAATCATGCAAACAATTCATTTTCTTCTCCTCTGAGGCATTGGAAAAGGTGAAACTACCTAATAATCTAATTATACTATTAATATTGGTCTGTGTTATGTTCTATTTTTATTGCTTTGCTTGTGCTGCATTGGAAGATTAATGCATACCAAAGGGAGTGGGGGAGTGAATATTTTGTGCCTTCCATTTCTTCCTAATGCATTTACTTGGCTCCATTTTTTCCTCTGCAGACTCAGACTCACCCTCTTCCTCTGTACTGGCGTCTGGAGAGGGCAAGACCATGACAGTTTCAACTTATTCCCTATGGGTTTTTTATTTTATTTTATGGGACCACATTATCCATACTTGAGCAACAGTTTGCTTCGCACAACCTTTTGGGAGTTTTAGAAAGGGGCATTCAATAGATCAGGGGTGTCAAACTCAAGGCCCAGGGGCTGGATCCAGCCACGGGCAGCCCTCCTGAGCTCTGTTTTTGCTGGCAGAGGGGTTGTAGGAGGCCGTTACAGCCAAAAACATACCATGCGAGGGCCGTTGGTAGCCCTCCAGAGCTCTGTTTTCACTGGCAGAGGGTTGCAGGAGGCCGTCACAGCCAAAAACGGAGCTCGGGAGCCTGTTTTTGCTGGCAAAGTGTCTGGACCACCAGAGGCACCCCCCAACACGAGTGATGTTGAGCTGACCACATCCACATTCACCACGGCCACCCCAGCCCCCCGAGGTCAAACACAACCCATATGCGGCCCTCAATGAAATAGAGTTTGACATCCCTGCAATAGATGGCCCCTCCAAAACGGAGTTATTTAAGTCTTTATCAGTGGCACAGAAAAAATTTCAGTTGAGCTAGCATCCTGCCATAAGCAAAGATCATGATAGATAGATTCTATTTAAAGTGTGCTAAAATCAGCTTTTGATATTCTAAAAAATGATTCATCCCAGCCCAGGTAAGCAATGCTAATTTTCAGGCCTTTAAATAGAAACTTATAACATATGTCAAAGGGGGAGGAGGGATATTAAACCAAAGCAAAACACGTAGAACATTTTCCAGTGACAATTCATTGGCTGGGTAATAATGAGAAATCTTAATTGGTTTGAGGAAAGGGGAGGTATTATGCCTTTTGGTAAGCTCAAGATGATTCCAATCAGACGTGAATACTTTCAATAAATGAAATAAGTCCTGGAAATGTGGACCATACCCACTTAAGAATTAAAGAAGATAAAGAAAAGTCCTGCTGGAAAGTCCTTCTAGTTTAGACTGTGGCCAATCTGAACCTGGCTGAAGTGGTGTTCAGAGGCCTATCATCTGTAAATGCAGAGCCCACTGTAACTATATAGCCAAAAAGGCATTAAGAGTTGTTAACCTAATCCTACGTAGCTTTTTCTCTGGTAATATCACACTACTAAGTCCAGAAATATTTCACAAAAAGAGTTCTCCACATCTCTACTCGTTGCAGAATGCCTGATGCCACCAGACTTGAAATTCTAGACCTAGAACTATGCCGCCTTCGGTCCGATCTAAGTATAGTACATAAAGTTATATATTGCAATGTCCTACCTGTCAATGAATACTTCAGTTTCAATCATAACAACACAAGAGCACACAATAGATACAAACTCAAAGTAAACCGTACCAAACTTGATTGCAGGAAATACGACTTCAGCAACAGAGTGGTCAATGCCTGGAATACTCTACCTGACTCTGTGGTTTCTTCCCGAAACCCCCAAAACTTTAACTTTAGACTGTCTACTATTGACCTCACCCCTTTCCTAAGAGGTCTGTAGGGGGCGTGCATAAGCGCACCAACATGCCTACCATCCCTGTCCTATTGTTTCTTTTTTATTTTTCTTATATGTATCCATTTCACATATTCATAACTATGTTTATACTTATACCTATTATCTTGTAAGTGATTGACAAATAAAATAAATAAATAAATAAAATATCTGAACACAGATTTTGCAGCTTCTTAATATTATGTACGATGTTGCAAGCATCTTTAACCACCCTGTTTTTAAAAAAAACAATTTATCCCATTGAGCATGAGAAATTTATTTAAAAAACTGAAGAAAAGGAAAGGGGAGAGAAGAAGAGAAATGCCACTTTTCCGTCCCCACTTCTGGACCTTTTCTTTGAAAGAAGATCCTTCTTCCAACGCTAGTATTTGATGAGGGCAGGCCGGTTGCCAGCAGGAAATTTCTTCCCAGGGCACAGAAAAGCTGCAGATGAGAGATTTTCCTCAGGACAACTGCAGGGAAGAAAATGATTAAATCTCCCTATCAAGTCTGCAGGAGATTGATAATCAACGCTACCATCTCAGCGGATGAGGCTCAGCCCAGCACATACTCCTTTACCTCCTGAAAGGCAGACATGGGAGGGCAGAAGGCACTGGGGAGGAAGGCTGGAGGGTGGGGGGATGGCAGGAGTTGCAAGAAAAATTTGATCCAGCTCTGAAAAGCCAGGTCCTTGAAATATAACAAGGCAGAATTCTATGTCTCAGCATTAGCCTGACCATAGCAAGTCCAGAGACCAAGCCTTTTCCTTCTCTCATTAAAAATGGCTGGCCCTGAAATGGAAAAGAGGAAGAGGTACCACACTATCCATCCATTTGCCACGGTCTATGGAATTTAATTGATAGGCTGGATTTGCTGCAGACACCAGAGGAAAAGTTGAAGTTACTACACTGCCTCATCCTATCTAACGGTTGGAAATTCTGCAGCAGTGGGATCCTACCTGTTCCACCACCGGTTTGGTGGTCATCCCCATGTGCGTGCACCTTACATGCACGCGCAGCTTTCCACACACCAGCTGAGGCCTGCAGCGGCAATCAGTTGAGAAGAGAAAGAAGAGAAAGGCGCAGGGGTGGGTGGGAGGGCCGATCCTGTGCTTTTCTCTTCTTTCTCCTCTCAGCTGATCATTGAAGGCTTTTTTAAGTACCAGTTTGGCCGAACCGGTAGGAATTTTTGCTACCAGTTTGGCCGAACTGGGCCAAACCAGTAGCACACCACCACTGAAATTCTGTTTACATATAGCACTGCAGAGCAAACAAAGAGTATAATCACCATGTGCTTTACTGCTCAACTGTTTAACTGTGACAGGAAAACAGGAATCTCTATTTAGAATAAAAGAGTATCGAGTATATAATCCAGGCCTGTCAAGCTGGCGGCCAGTGGGCCAGATGCTTCATGCACAGGCCACACACATCCCAGCTCCTCAAAGGCAACAAATGTGAAGATACCTCACGATATGTCACATGACACGATCAAGTTTGACACCCAGTGCAGTATCCCATAAATCCAAACTTGTAAATACTGCCATCTACTGGCTGAATACTACTGTAGTCGTTGCATAGAAATACATTTCAATAATGAATTCCAACAGTAAGGATGGAGAGAACAGAGATGGGATTTAAATGGCACATGTAATTGTTTCTCTTTATGATATCAAAAAGGACTACCAAAAGATGCCAATCGATGTTGCATTGAACAACAATTAATGGTTTCAATGAATGAGCTACCAAGGGGACAATCATAGTTTCTTGATTGCAAATATCCTCGCAATAGATATGCAATATTTAAATGATACTTTACAAACTGAACAAGAGAGGATTCAAGCCCTGACTGTGCATTACAAATGCTTATAAAAAATGTATCTGCCTTTCTTTTAAAAAAAGAGCTACAGAGAAGGAGCATAGCTCCTTCCTACCTAATGCTTTTTCACTTAACATGCATATAGAATCCATGCTTATTTGTGTGTGTGTGTGTGTGTGTGTGTGTGTGTGTGTGTATGTATATGCATTCCTTAAATCAGTTAGCAATGGGGCCTATATTTTGTGTAACTATCTTTCAGATTGTTCTGTTAAGCATATCTAACTTTTTCTATGATATTCACAGGGGTTAACTTTTCCTAGATCAACCTGAATGTTAAGAGTGTACATACAACAGCGATGTTTTAAAAAGTTACATTATCAATAATCTACATGGGAAGCAGCCGCTAAAGAAACAAGGAAAACTTATTAGCAAGTGGGAGATATATATATATATATATCACATAATTAGTACAGGCCTGAAATTGGGAGATCCTTAGAGAGACCACACGTCTCTGTTCAGCAGGAAGAGTTGATAAGATCAGTTACCTACGTATTTTTGCAAAGTGGGGAAAGAAGTTATAATGTCTCTCTAAATGCAGTCATTTCGGCAATCATTTTTAATGGCACAAAGCAGCCAGAAGGGTTACTAATGCACCATTAGAGCTATTTGCATATTCACAGTGATCCGGTTTTGTCTCCCACTCGTACTTTCAGTACATCCCATAAATGTCAGCTGTGCATTACTACCTCAAAAGTTTCGAGGCAGGGAGAGAAGAAACCCTTACCCTTGGATAGAAAGCATGCTTCAAAGCAGACTTATTTGACTTCTGCTTGCCCAAGGGCAGGGGTGGGCTTCTACTGATTCTGTCCACCTCTGTAGAACCGGTATCTCTGAAGAGCAGCAGACATGGAACCGGTTCTATGTCTGCTGATGTTTTTGCCCACCTGCCCGCCCGGATTCTTACCTGACCTTTATTTCCTGCTTTTTCAACTTCAGCTGCCACTCGAGGCACAGCTGCAGTTAAAAAAGCAGGAAAAACGTCCTTTTTCAAAGGCTGCTTCTCTGCACTCAGCGTGCTGATGACGATTTACAGGCACGCGGGTACAGCGTGCAGGGAAGGAAGCACATCGTAAATCACTGAACCTCATAAGTCACCATACCAATAGTTAACCCTGTCGGATCCCACCCCTGCCCAAGGACTGTACCAAGTCTTTCAAAGCATGTGAAAAATCACACACCAAAAGGGGTAGGCCAGATCAATTGGGAAGGTGTACAAATTTAAAGCAGCCATTCTCCCCTCTTATCAGTCTTATGGAAGGACCAAAGAATCTGGATTCCCCCACCTCCCAAACTGTATCATTCCCACTCATAATAATAGTACCACAAGAGGATGCTACTTAGAAATTCTTAGAAAGAAAAAGGTGACATAAGTTATTGGCGCCCCCCATAAGGGAGCTAGGAAATCCTACCCAGATATTTAAAAAGAAAGCCTGCCAGAAGATAAGGTGCGTCAATCAGAATAGCTGATGTAAAGTATGAACTACATAAGTATCTGTTGTGAGGCGATTTGGCACGCTTGCTTTGAAATGTCAGTCCCAAATGTAATTTTTTTTTAACTCTGTGCAGAAATAAAGTTTTTCCCACCCCACCTTTGTGTTATTATTTGAACTAACTTGCACTAAATGAAAAGAATCACTCAGTGATAAGGATCAGACTGGGTGGGTTCTGAAAGAGCCATTTTGCCTGACACCGTTTTTACTTTTCTAGAAAATATGCACTGAAGAAAGCCTACAGAGACCTGCTGTGAGATTTCCCCATCATAGCCGAACTGTTTCACCCATACTTCATTTTTCTCCCTTTACATAAAAATAGGGCCTCCTGAGGTGTGTTTCCCCATCAGGAACTCTGCCACTGTTCACAAGGTCAAACAGTTTTCTCCATGAAGATCACAACCAATGATGACTATTTCACATGTGTATAGCAGTAAGGGATAGTAATGTTAAATATCTTTTTTCAGAACTGAGGGAAATTCAATAAATCTAGGTTAGAAACCAGACATTATGACTTCTAGTCCCAACCTAAGCAAGAAAACTGGCTGAGGGACTTTGGGCCAGTCCCTCTGTCTCAGCTCAACCCACTTCACAGGATTATTGTGGAGAAAAAAGGTGGTGGAATGACTATTTAGACCTTGAGCTGTTTATAAAACTGATAAAGGTGGGATATAAATAAATAAAGTGTTGGGAAATTCTGTTTATATATAGCACCACAAATAAAGAGTACAAAACAATCACCACATGCTTTTCTGCTCAACTGTTTAACTGTAGTAAGAAACAGGAAACTCTACTTAGAACAAGAGTGCATATAGCAGCAGCTCCCAACTTTTTGGGTATCAGGGACCATTTCTGTGAAAAGAGGTTTTTCCACAGACTGAAGGAAGCGTGGTTTTGCATGCTGACTGCATCCCACGGATGGGCCTTTGCTTGTTTGCGCAGCCTGGTTTCTGGTATGTCATGGCCTGGTACCAATCCATGGACTGGGGGACCCCTGGTATAGAGTATATATACCATAGATCCAAACTTGTAAACACTGCCATTTACTGTAGTTGTTGCGCAGAAATACATCTAACAATGAATTCCAACATAAAGAGGTTAAGGTGGATTTATGTTGGCTTAGCCTCTACAGCGTTAGAAAACTGGAAAGAGACTCGTAACAAACATTGCATAGTAATGGTGTTGATCATGCACAATTTACAACTTGATGTTTGGGCACCCACATTTTCCTGGATCTTCAGATCACAAATCTAACTGGACAATGTAATGCTTTAGCTTAGCAAAGATGCTTCACACTACTCAGCTCTTACCTGTCCATACAAAACACTGGAGTCTTTCATATGCACAAAGAAGGTATCATTGCAGCTCATAGTGTATGGTGGTTAAGGTATGAGCCTTTACATTTGAAAGTCTTGAAACTCTGATTGTTGAGCCAACCTAGTCTTAATTCTACTGTTAGACAGCAAGGTGATCATAACTGAATCTGCCACATTTTTGAATGGCAATTGTTATGTATTGAATGTATATAGTCGTGTTTACTGTGCTAAAGTGAAACTAACCTTTAGATGACCCTAACTGCTAGCTCCAACTGTTTTGGAGGGAAATTTAGAACATTTATACACTATTTGGGTGGGCTTTTTCTAGTTCTATGATTGGTTAAAGCCCTGTGGGCCCTACAGTATAAATCACTGGCATTTGCCTGCAGTTCCTCAGTTCCAGTTTTGAGTCAATAAATGCTATTGCAGCTATGCTGGCCTGGTTCTTGCTTACTGAAGCCCACTACACAATAGCAATCAATTAGCTAAACTAGAACAAAAGCAAGTCACCACCCAATGCTACCATCAGGTTTGTTCCACCAGCTTCCGCTTGAGGGAGCGGTTCTCTGATCCTTTTCCAGCTGGAACTGCAGTGCCCAGAATGAAAAAAGAGCAATCCAGATGCTCTTTTGCCCAACAATTGGCACCTGAGTCTTGGAAATCATGCAATTGTGGAAAAACAGAAAGAAGCAAAGAGAAGGATGCATGGCAGAAGCAGGTTTGGAGAAAGGGAAAGCCAAAGAAAATGCCCAACTCCAAACAGGTGTGGTCAGTTGGACTAGTCTTCTTTCCAAGGGAGATGGAAGAACTCACAACATGGTACTGCTGGATGGAGAAGGCTGGCGCCTAGATTGCCACAGCTGCCATCAGTTCCCAGTGCAGAGAAAGAACCTACCACTATTCCAACTGATTGGGAAGCTAGTAAAGAGCTCCAGCTGTCGGGTGGCAATTGCCAAAAATAATTAGGCTTGCAGCCACATGGGTCTTGGCTCCCTGGGTTAGAGCATGATGGAAGTTCAGCTACAGTCAGCATGCAGGCCAAGGGCATATCATGCCTATGTTGGTCCACATATCATGATGAAAAGACATTCTGAAACAGGCAAGTAAAATGAGAAAATGAGACTCTACAAATGTAACAGAGGAGCTGTATTGGAGAAAGCATTTTGCACATGCTCAGACATCTTTCTTTGAACCAACTTTTTAAAAAGAGGGGTTGGGCTTGACACCTCTTGAAGAACCTAAAGGCACTGGTGTTTTAGAGCAGTAGTCGCCAACCAGTGGGCCGGGGACCACTGGTGGTCCGCCAGAAAATTTTGGTGGTCCACAGAGAAATTTCCCCGCAAAGCAATTAATCCAGGCTGTGTGGGAACACAAGGCTGCGCTGCCCACATGGTCCACCCACCCACTGGCCCCCACGCTTCAGCTAAGCACAAACCTTACCTTGAATAGAGTCACGCGAGCTGGAACTGGAAGGTAAGACCAACAGCGGGGGAGGGACATCCACCCTGGGGTGGCTTGCTGACGTTGGTGGGAAAGTCAGTCCCATATTCCAGAGCTGCAATAATCACAGGACTGGCCTTTTGGTCATCCTAGAGCAGCTCCTCCAGTCCATGGCAGGGCAGTGCACCCGGGTGGAGGAGGAGCTACTCTGGGATGACCAAAAGGCCAGTCCTGTGATTATTGCAGCTCTGGAATATGGGACCGACTTTCCCACCAGCAAGCCACCGTCAGTCAAAATTCATATTAGTGGTCCGCAGGATTTAAAATTATGAGTTTGGTGGTCCCTGAGATCCAAAAGTTTGGTGACCCCTGTTTTAGAGGATCAAGGCAAAAGCCTTGTTGTATCTGATATTACAATGGAGCAATAGTGCTAAGCTCAGAGTTAGAATTCTTTGTGACTCTACTAAGCACCAGCAATGGTATAATCCATCTGATTTGTCCCTCTCTGCATGGCTGGCTAGCTTGTTTATTTGTATTTTATTGTTTTGTTGTATAAGATGCCCAATCTCATTGACAAGTGGGCAGCCTTACAAAGCCATTAAAGATGAAATTCAGCTGTGCTATGTAATTATCACTATCTTACACAGTTAATATCTTAGAAAGCTGTATGATAAATTGGCTGATAAATATTGAGGAAATAGCAAAAAAAAATGTTCTTTTGCTACCAAACAAGGGGTAATAATTGGATCTCTTCAATTTCTCATGAAGTTTTCTCCAAATGCTCTCTCCCCACATAACAAAATGGATTTGGCTGAAGAGCTGAATCAAGTCATCATTTTGGACTAACCTGGACGACATTTACACTACCTGGCCAAGTTTAGAGTAATTTCAGTTCTGTTGCAAACCCAGTTGTGATCTGTGGAACCAGAGAAAATTTACTTCAAAATGTTCCTCTGTATTGGTTCCAAATCTACTTCTGTCTCTTCCAAGTGGGAACTTCCTACTTCATAATATTTAAGACATGCTAGACCACTGAATAAGGGGGTGTTTTTTCATCCCAGAGAATAGGATGTATGTATATATTTTTATCCCATCTTTATTATGTTTATAAACAACTCAAGGTGGCGAATGTATCTGATACTCCTTCCTTCTCCTATTTTCCCCACAACAACAACCTGTGAGGTAGGTTGCATTGAGGGAGTGTGACTGATCAAAAGTCAGGCAGTTGGCCTTTATGCCTAAGGTGAATCACAGTCTTCTGGTTTCTAAGCCAGCACCTTAACTACTACGCCAAACTGATTCTCTGTATTGTCTGTAATAGCACATGGTGTTTTGTTTCTGTGTAAATATGTGTGTGCATTAAAAATCTGGCTTTTCCCCTGTCCCTTGTTGTTGTTAGTCGAGAAGTCATGTCCAACAGAGAGAGGGGAGTGAGGGAGAGAGAGAGAAATACTACAGAAAAGCGGATGGAGTTAGTGGAGATTGTGAAATTGATTGTCATAATTGAAGAAAATAATTAATCTAGCTTTGTTTCTATTTGGAGCTGCTTCTGGACTTTTTGATCAAAATGAAACTTTGATTTTAGGTTTTGATGATTAGAATGATTTTGCAATAACAGAAATAGTTTGAAATGTTGTGAAATATAAAGCAAAAGGTTGATGTTGCATTATTTTTGTAATCTACTGCACCAAAGAAAGTCGAAAATCATCGCCTTTTCCTACTCTCTTTCACTCTTCTCTTTTTTTCTTGTTTTTCTATACTTTTATAATGAAACAATAAAATTTACTATTTAAAAAGAATACAGAAATCAGACATTGCCTACACTGTGTCCTATTGCAGTTCCAGGCATAATAAAAATCCCAATAGTCCATACAGTCCATACAGAAAGGGGAAAATTAGAATAACAATTCTCCCTCCTATATATTTAGTATATGGCCTTTGCGTGT
This sequence comes from Pseudonaja textilis, assembly GCF_049901715.1. Taxonomy (NCBI): domain Eukaryota; kingdom Metazoa; phylum Chordata; class Lepidosauria; order Squamata; family Elapidae; genus Pseudonaja; species Pseudonaja textilis. The sequence goes on from NC_141991.1 coordinate 130,298,820, forward strand.
AGCCAGGTTACCACAAATTTGAGGTGTTGGTATGTGGAGAAAGCTTCTGGCCAGCATGATGCCTGATTATACATTTCCAATGAAAGCTGTACTGATGGCAAAACGTATTTTTGTAACTAGGCACATTACCTAACAGCAGCAACCTTAGTTGTAGACTGCAGTTTAAAGCCAAACGGATGTGTAAAGAAAGAAAGGAGAGATAGTGTAAGGGTTTATTTAAGCCCAGAGGATGGGAGGCAGGAAAGGAAAGAGTTCAGGACATTCTACTTGTTTAAGCAGGGAAAATCAACGGGGCCCCTTTTTACAGAGACTGGACAAGTGTCTAGAGAAAAGTGAAGACTAGATTCACCAAGAAGGTTGCCTGGGAAAACTCCTGAAGAACTTCAAATTTGGGTGGGGTGGGGTTGAGTGGGGTAGGAGAAGGGCCACAGTCATGAATGGATCAACAGCCTGACACAAAGATACATAGAGTTCCCACATTGCAAATGGTAAAATGGATGTTTTGCAGTTGTTGCTCCATCACAGCCAAGCCAGAAAAGTCAGCTTGACAAGAACAATATGGGGAAACAGGAAAGCTCATGCTGGTTTGACACAAGTGATAACCATGGAAATGCCTCCATTTATAGTATGGCTGGAGCTAGGATTTGGGTCTCCTGGGTATTAATCCAACACCTTTACCACTGTATTATACTCATTCTTAATTTCAAGGAATGGAACACCATTTTATGTCAATGCACTTTGCATTGGTGTGGTGTGCCATTCCTTGAAATTGAGAGCCAGTGTAATAGAGTGGCAAAAGTGTTGTGCTTTTTGTCTAGACCACTTTGAAGGACTAACAGCTATACCAAGACATCCAGAGAGCACAGGGACTTCAAATATGTGTTTTATTACATGCATTTGAATATTCTGTGTAGTTCAATCCAACCAGGTTAATATGGCAGAGTTATCTCCATCCCAGTCACCAGTTCACACTACATAATTCATTCATTCATAGCTCTGTCTGAGAAGGGTGTGCACAGATGGCCAACATCTGTTTTGAAATGGCTTATATTGATACATTTCATGAAAGAGACAAGGTGTCCATAGAACTAATTTGAAAAAGCATCCTTGGTTCAGTTTATCCTGATGATAGTATTCAAAAGGGTCACCCTGAAGATTCATTGTTAGGGACATACTTTTGTATGTTGAGATCCTCCAAATCGGTTTCATTACAGTTTTCTTCTTTCCTAGGCAGTTCTCCAAAATTGCAAATGGTTCCTTGGGAACTTGAGCAGAAATTGACATTTGCAAAAAAACAACAACAATTTCTAGGACACCAGGTAGTATATAACTTACTGGGGGAAAGAGTTTAAAGAACATTATCTTCCCCTTTTCACTGGATCTCATATATGGTCAATGACCTACTTTGGAAATCAGATGTGAACTGCTTGTGAACTGCTTTTGCTGGGGGTTCTTTAAACAGAATATTGAGAAAGGAATATCAGTTGATAGTAAAGGCATAAACAAAAAAGAGAGATAGCCAAGAATGTTTAATTTGGACTGACATTCTAATTCAAGACAGAAGATTGACAATGATTGCCATATTTAAAGAGACATTCCTATGAGAGAAAATATGAGAAAAAGTCTGTTCTATAAACATCTGCTTCATCCAATTTAACTCTAGAATCTACTTCTTCATATTAGTCGTTCTACCTATTTAGATCATTATGTAGGCCTGTGTAGATTTTGGACAGGATCATAACCCTACATTGTTTTAATTTGCAAATGTGAACAACTAGCTTTGGCAATCGCTACTGCTTCCTCTTCCTCTTCTTCTTTTCCACTTTTAGTACAACTTGATTTACCATCCTAATCATTCCTACCCACATGCATTAAAGTTTAATTATTCAATAATTAAATCAGCCCAGGGTACGGAGGACCTTTATTACAAAAACAAACACACACAAATAAGCCTCTTTAGGAGAAAAAACACACAGTGAACCTGAAAACAGTTGCCTGTCCTCATTAAAATGTTATGCCTAACATTTCTCAGGCAGTTTTTTTAAAAAATAAAAAGGAGCCCATCACTCAATTGGAAGCCAAGATTGAAATTGAAAATGAAAATGTTTATTCCTCAGGGATAAGAACTTCCCACAGCAAAAACCAACCCATTAGGAATGTCTAGCAGTCAGGTCCACTCTAATTGACCCTATGTGGGTTTGAAACAAGAAAATCTTCAGCCAGCTGAAATGGTTATCAGCATATCTAGAGTGAAATTGGCACAGGTGAGCTCATGGGGGGGCAGAATAGATTCAAAGTGATCTCCTGAAAATAGGATCTCAGAGAAAAGTTTGACTCCTCCTGGTATGTTTTTTCTTTAGCTTGAAACTGGATCTGCCCATATTTTTCTAAGACAACAAAACTCAATGATGAGGAAAATAAGGTTGCATACTTTGGTAAGAAAACCCAAATGCATAGGTATAGAATAGGTGGTACCTGGATCAGTAGTAATAACTGTGAGAGAGATCTTGGAGTCCCAGTGGGTAATCCCTTAAATATGAGTGTGCTGCAGCCACCAAAAAAGCAAAGCAGTCCTAGGCTGCAGTAACAGAGGGATAGAATTAAAATCATGTGAAGTGTTAGCACCACTTTATAATGCTTGGTAAGACCACACTTGGAGTCAGGGGTGGGATGCAAATATTTTTACTACTGGTTCTATGGGTGTGGCTAGGTAGGTGTGGCCATGTGACTGGGTGGGTGTGGATTTTTTTTCACAGCACCTCCCCTGGCGCTCCTTTTTTTTTTCTTTTTGGCCTCCTGGGCCTCAGGGAAGCCTCCTGGGAGGCCGTTTTTGCTCCTGGGAGGCTTCCCTGAGGCCCAGGAGGCAAAAAAACAGAGCACGAGAGTATGTGCACAGCACACACACACCCGTGTGCCCCTTTGTGCCTCCTGGGCCTCAGGGAAGCCTCCTGGGTGAAGCAGTAAAACAGCGAGGTAGATCCCGGCACAGCTAATCATCGGTACAGCTGATGATCAGGAGGAAAAGAAAAAAGAAATACCAGTTCAGCCGATCCAGTAGCTGTTTTCTTACTACCGGTTCATCTGAACTGGGCTTGAGCCAGTAGAATACTACCACTCCTTGGAGTACTGTGTTCAATTTTGGTCATCACAATATAAAAAAGATCTTGAGACTCTAGAAAGAGTGCAAAAAAAGAGCAACAAAAGTTCTTAGGAGACTGGAGGCTAAAACCTATGAAGAACAGTTGAAGAAATTGGGTAAGTCTACAGTAGTTTAATGAAAAGAAAAGACTAGGGAAGACATGACAGCAATGTTCCAATAGCTAAAGGGTTTCCATAAAGAAGAGGGGTCAACCTATTCTCCAAAGCATCTGAAGGCAGAACAAGAAGCAATGGAAAAACAGTGAGTGAGCAAGCAAATAAAATCTCTCAGTTTGAGGAAGGAAGGAAGGAAGGAAGGAAGGAAGGAAGGAAGGAGGACTACATCATCTACCCCCTAACATTTAGATGGCTTTGGGCACCTTAACATCTCTAGGGGGTATATAGTACAGTATCACTTGCTACTCTGGTGGAAAAGCTTGACTAGTAACTCCTTTAAAACTGTCACCTGTCAACTGTCAAGTCTGAAGATATATCTAAAAACTAATCCAAGCCATAAGGCAGCACTGTTGTTCAAGATTGACATTATCCTACTTTCTTAGCCACTTTTCTTTTCTTTTCTTCTTATGCTTTTTTCCAGAAGCACAAACCACAATTTTGTAGAACCACGGGGTTATTAAAGAACCTTAATTAATTCAGATTAATGTCAGGCTGTATCTGGGAGAACCATTTTCTATTATCAATTTGGCATGCAGACCTAGTTACTATTGAAATATATATATATCAAATTTCAGAGACACCCACCCACCCAGTCTTTTATTACCAATTCAGTAAGCTATTAAAAAAAAAAGATTCATATTGTACAGTATATGAGCTGCTGGTGCCCTCTTATGGTCAGGAATTGACATAGCTTATATCTGTGATTGTGTAATCCTCACCAATACAATACATTATGAATTTTGCTGGTGGCTCTGGTGTAGAAATATTTCACAGTGCCATTTTTAAATAACCTAAATAGTTTAAAATGTGTGATCGTGGTTGACTTGCCTTTAGAGTCCTAGTTGGATCCCAAAGGCAATCAGTCAAACAACAAAACGTTTTTAGAAAAGTTCTAGCAGGGTCTTTGAAAGTGTTTTGCTTCGGAAAAATTCTCTTTGTTCGCTTCACATGCAACCCATGCCCCACTTAATGACCTGCAGGGTCTTTAATGTCCTCCTCGGGGAGACAGGGCTGGGGATCATTATGTGAGGCAATCACCTGGGTGCTCACCTAATAACTGTCATGACTTGCAATCATAATGGCAGGCTCTGTTATGACCATAACTCAAGAACTATCTGTTTTGCTTGGCTATTTCGAGGCGTGAAGCTTCTACAGGAGAAGTAAAAAAAAATGTTCAAGCGATTTGTTTCTCTTAATCTTTGGAAAGAAGGCAAAGAAGGTTGCAAGAAAATTGTGCAAGGATTAAAAGCACAGCACCGTAAAATGGCCTCTCCATACAGAGGCCATTTTGAAATAAGAGCAGTAAATATTTAGTGAGACATAACGTTCTTCAATATGCTGGAGTTACAAACAAGGATTTCTATAGGTAGCCTTCAACTTACAACTGGTTGCACAACAACCATTCAAAAATATAATGGACCCTCAAAAAGGTACTTACATCCTGGATTCTTAGTTCCAATGGCCCTCCTATCATGTGACTGCATTTTGGATGCTCGGCAACTCACCTGCATTTACGGGTTCGCTTAACAACTGCAATGTTTGCTTAATGACCGTCATGTTCATTTTACTGCCACAAAAGTTGTAAAATTGGGCACGGTCATGTGATAAGCTTCTCAACGACTTAGTTACAATTACAGGCCCAATTATGGTCATAAGGACTACCTGTACATCTAATCAAATATGTAAATCATGACACAGTCTCTGACAGTATTGTAAGATTTTTTTTTCTCTCTCCCTTTTTCAAGTTCATCTTGAGGTACTCATTCATCAAATGTATTCATTCAGATGAATACATTTCTGTGAAAGAACAACTTGATTTATTGACAGTTAAAGATAACAGGAAGCAGGACAGAATTACCTAAAAAGTGCTTAGGTTACAGTCTCTCTTTATAGAATTAGGCAAATTAAAGCATGTTATGATTTGACAGAGCTATCAAGCATTTCATAGGATAGGACAGATCATCTGCCTCATGAAGTCAGTGAGGCCATTGACATAATGGGGAAGGATAACAAAATCAATGGGGGGTTGTAAGGACAAAAAGGCAGTTACTCCATGAACATTTTTTTCTTTCTAGGGAGTTGTTTACTTTTGCTTTCCAGAACTCTGCTCATCACCCAATATCTTTTCCTAGTTTACCAGAATTTCTTGGTTTTCTAAATGTTTGATGGCTAAATTAACGGTTTTCCCTTTGGTGCGGCTATAGCACTTTTACCAACAATAACAGATCTCAGTCAGCGTTTTCCCCAACAGTGCTCTGAGTATGTTATGCAATAGTTTGTGGGTCGTTCCACTCTGGTTTCTTTTTTGGACAAACTTTTGAACAAAGCACTGGGTGCTTTTTGCCACATTGGGTAAAGTCTAAGAATGCAAGCTCATAGGACAGATTCAATTCATATAATGAGCCAACCAAGGATGAAAGTGTTTGTTTTAACTGACATTAAAATGCCAGTCACATGATTGTAAGACTTAAGTTCAGCCTTCTTGGATCATATTAATCAACCTATCCGAAACTTCTAGCAAGTAATGAACTATTCTGGCTCTCAGCACCTGCAGACCAAGTGTTTCAGTGTCCAGCTTTCAGAATTAAGATTCACCAGAATATTTCAAAATTCTGCAATATCAGAAGCTGAAACAGCTAAAAGAGGTAAGAGATCTATTTATCAAAGAATTGTTTAGCTTTCCTTTAAAGAGTACTACATGCTGAAAGAGATATCTGTAACTAACTCTGTATAATGCCAAAATTATCCATGTTTATTGAAGTGTCTTTTTAAGGACACTTAAGTTCCAGATAATTTTTGGAGTCACAAATACCAGAAATAAAACTGTAAGGAAAGTTGAAGGTGAGTGTGATATTTTTAGGACTTTCAAGATTTTCATGGTTTAAATTCTGGGAATATTTTTTCACTTTCCAAATCTATCCCTATATCTTAGGAATTTCCTACCCCAAGTCTTAAAAAGATCCATCCCTACTTTACCCATGGATGTTGCCACTTCTCTCAGCCTAAAAGGGAAAATTGTTAAACCAGTGCTTTTGACACTTGGCAACTTTAAGATGTGTGGATTTTAACTTCCAGGACAGCAAACCAGCAGGAAAATTCTGGAAATCCACTCATTTTAAATTTGAAAAACACTGTTAAACTGTATTAATCTGAGAATATTCTTGGGGGAGACTTCTGTTGTACAACTCTGCAGCTTCATTCAGAGAATGGGGACTTAAATTAGCAACATTTTCCCCTTAAAACCATCCTATTTCCCTATCTCTTCATCCAACATTTTTCTTACCTCACAAAATCTATTAAGGAGGAAAGCTGTGCTATTTGCCTAGTGGGCACATTTGGAATGCAGAGAATACGGTGTGCTGCTCTCCCCAATAGTGTATTTTGTGCCGATTTATGTCATTTGTATCTGTACGCAAATGTTGTACAATTCCCAAAAGGATATGATTCAACAGATGTTCCTGAATAATGAACACTCTTCCAACAATTAGTCTGTTAAAAGGCTTTATTTTTTAAAAAAATACATTTTTTTACAAATTACCAATTACTACTTTACAAATTTCAGGTACTCCTCGACTTGTTACTAGTCATTTAGTGACCACTGAAAATTCCAACGGACATATCTGGGGGTACTTACAACCCAGATTCAAAGTTTCAATGGTCACCGCCACCTCCATATGACCACACTTCAAGAGCTAGGGAAACAGGCCACATTTATAGCCAGTTGAAGGGTCCATGGTCACATAACCATATTTTATGATAGTTTTGCCAAAAAAAAGAAAAACCACCATCATTTATTTCTGGTTTTCAGCAAAACTGGCCCACAGTGAGCAATTGGTTCACTTAATGACTGTGGCATTTGCCACAAAAAAAAAATTGTAAAATTGGCTCAGTCACATGACCAACTCTCTTTACAACTGACACGAGTTACAACCAGGGGTGGGATTCTACCGGTTCGGACCGGTTCTATAGAACCTATTGTTACGATTCTGTGCAATTCAGAGAAGTGGCAAATCATGCCCCTGTCTGGCCCTGCCGCTCTCCATCCTTCCTCTCCCCCACCCAGTCAGTCCTTATCGCGCATGTATGACATCACGCACATGCTCGACATGTTGACTGCATTCTTCCCCACCCAGTCACTCTTTAAAGTATTTTTTTTTTAATCTCCTGACAGTCAGCCGTTTCGATGAACATCTGTGCCAGGATCCCCCTCGCTGTCTTACTGCTTCACCCAAGAGACTTCCTTGAGGCCTAGGAAGCAAAAAGGGGTGTGGGGGGAGCTGTGCCCCCCCTGCGCTCCATTTTTTTGCCTTTCTGTGCCTCAGGGAAGCCTTCTGGGAGCAAAAACACCCCCCAGGAGGCTTCCTGAGGGCCAGGAGGCCTAAAAACAGAGTGCAGGGCGAGGTACAAAAAAAAGAAGTCATGCCCAGCCAGTCATATGGCCATTCCCACCTAGCCATGCCCACAAAAGCAGTTAACAAATTTGACAAACAGTAGTAAAAACAAACAGAAAAAAATAATACAGGATTAGCCTTGGAGCATAGTATCAATCAACCGAAACCCTGCATGGAGTGGCTTTGGGCCAGGGATTCTCATCACCATATTCTCATACCAGCATTACCAACTTCACCTATTGGAAAAAATAGGAGAAGGGAACACTATGTGTGTTGCCTTGAGCTTTTGTACACATAGTGGGACGCAAATCAAATGTGTATCAACATAAAGTGTGGAGCCACTCTCAATATAGTTTTGATATTCAGTGATTAAAGACACTACCTGAACATAATTCCCATTCGCACCCTGAATGGTTTCATCCTCACAAATGTAAAGGATCCCTGGGGCAAGGAGCCAATGACTTAGCATATAGTCTTATCATAGTTTACTCTTTTCTTTGCTTATTTCTGATTTCTGTCTCTTAATTTTCTAGCTCTGTTTCATTATTGGTTTCGTAGAGTTAAATTTAATCTTTTGTTCAGGAGCTGAAGAGGAGGTGCATAATATCCCACCCACCCTACCCCGGCAACAAGTAAACAATCCTTCCACTCTCCAACCTCTCTTTTAAAAACCTTACATTGGCTCCAGGCTGAAAAGAACAGGAATCAAGTAACGAAGAAGAGAAAATCTGCAGCTTTTTCCCCAGAAAGGAAAGGGGGGAAATACTTTATCTCCAAAATATAAATCAAATAGAAACTTGTGCTGCAGAATGGAAGATGCTGGATCTTTGCAAGTTTTAGCTTATTTATCTTGTATATAAATTTTTATTTTTTAAAAAACATATCATTGTGTGAACAGTGTGGTACTGGAGTATCTTACATTTTAAAACAAATATAACGATAGTCTTCATATTCAGTACAGTTGACAATCTTATAAAGTTTCATATTAATACACATATTTCCTTTGATTATTCACCATTTCAATATCTTATTTTTGTGTCAATCTCCATATTCTAAATATCCCTCTTTTTACTACAAATAAAATATTATTAATCATATTTATAGTGTTTAACAAAGTTATGTGATTCTAATAATTCACCAATTTGTATTGAGTTATAATCTTCCATTATTTATCCCTTTTCTAATTTTTAATTATGCCACTATTATACAGTATTTAAAAATATCCCCTTTCTAATCACATTTTACAATTTATTTAATACAAATAAAATAATATTCATCATATTTACATTTGACAAGTTATATAATTCTAATAATGATACAGTTGTTTTTATCAAATTATAATCTTTAATTATTCTCTTATTTAATATTTCAGTATGTTATTTTTATGTCATTCAAATTCTGCATAGCACTCTTTTTTCTGCAGATAGAATGTTAATATTCATATTTTTTACATTCAACAATCTTATATAGTTTAATAATACACATATTTATGCTGAGTTATATTCTTCAATTGTTTGATTATTCGATATATCATATTCAAAATTACCTTCACTGAAATTCTAAAATCCCTTGTTGTTAATTCACCTTATAATATAAAAAAGAATCTATTCCATTAATCCCCCTTTCTCTAACTTCTAATCCTTTTTTATTATCCATCATCTCTCACTCACACTAAAACTTTAATTATTTGTTTTTTGGCTTGTCTCCCATATTCCTCTTTTGGATCTTTAGATCTATCTACTATCACTTCATGGCCCCTCCTCTTAAACATTTCTTCCTTCTCTACCCATTTCCATTACCAGTTCAGTCTATATTGAAACTTTCAGGGGTCTTTTCAGTGAAAAAGTTTTTCTTATTCTCCCCTTTAAATCTCCAAAAGCCAGGCCTTTCCAGTATTTTGGGAATATATTGTGCTTCCCTTTGATAGTAGGTGGTGCTCTTACATCAATTTTCACTTTATCTTGTCTTTTTTTATTTTTTGTTCAATTTTACTCAAACTTCCCAAAATGTAAATGTAGTATTAACTTTTTATATGGGTACAGTGGTGGTATTCTACCAGTTCAGTCCAGTTCTGCCGAGCTGATAGTGGTGTGAGCAGCGGAGACTGAACCGGTTCTCTCCACCACTCTGCTGTGGGCCACCCCGTTCACCCAGGCTCCCATACTCATCTTTATCCTCTGTTTTTTAAGTGTAGTTGCTTTGCACGACACAGCAGAGTTCCATGTAACAGCTGCTGAAATGACTAGGAGAGTGCAGGCTTGCAGGAGGTGAGTTGGAACGCCACTACGCCTGTGCAAAGTCAACTGTACTGAATATGAAGACTATCGTTATATTTGTTTTAAAATGTAAGATACTCTAGTACCACACTGTTCACACAATGATATGTTTTTTAAAAAATAAAAATGTATATACAGTTTGGCACTGTATAGGTAGTTCCAGCATTTTACAATGCCTATCCACAGCCAACATTTGTCCAATTTAAGTCCTATTTTTTGTATTTTTAGCAAGTTTTTTATTTTCTTCCTTTCCCTTCCATTTTAAAATATAATTTTACTCACTACTTAGGACGCCACCACTTTAACTATAGTTCTGAACCTCTCTTTTTCTGAATCTTCTTTTTCTTGGGGTTGACCTTAGATAAAAATAATTTTTCTCACCCAGTTCCAGACACTGTTCACCAGCTCCCCTCCAGCACGCTTCTTAGTTGTGAAGCTGTCTCCAGCTGTGTGGCAGCCATTTTGGCTGCCTCTTCTTCCTGCCATGGTGATCCCTGGGGTTCTACAGGGGAGTAGAGAATGCCGGTCTTTGGCTTCACCGCCCCTCCAAGGCAGTGTAGACTTTTTCTGCAGCCCACGGACAAGAAGCCAGCCCAGGGAAGGAAAGCTCCGTTCCCTTGTGACTGGTGTTGCCGCGACATCACTTCCAGTCTTTTAGCTTATTTATCTGACTGCCTGCTGGTTGGGGAATTCTGAGAATTGAAGTCTACACATCTTAAAGTTGTCAAGGTTGAGAAACACTGCCCGACTGTTTAAGTCAGGGGTGTCAAACTCGTCAACTGTGGGCCAGATGTGTCACACACTGGCCACGCATACCCCCAGTTTAGGGTGGGGAAAAAGTTCCAATACATCATGTGATGACAACATGACGCTGCAAGTTTGGCATCCCTGGTTAAAGTCCTAGCTGGGCTCCACGTGCAGCCAACAGATAGCTAAAGCTGGCAAAGATCCAGCATCCTCCATTTTCTGGCACAGCTTTTAGAGATGACTTTTTTTTTTTTTGTTTAGTTCAGGATGAAAAGCTGCAGAAAGATTTTCTCTCCTTGCCAGCTCAGTTCCTCTGCTCTTCAGCCTGGAGTCAAAGCAAAGTTTTTAAAAGGGATAGAAATTGGAGACCAGAGGGAGAGTTTACTTTTAGTAACTAAATGGGGCAGGGAGGGAAGAGCAACAAGTCAGTCCCTCCCAGCTTTTTTTTTAAATTGAAGAAATGTGGCTTTTTGAGGAAGGAGGGAAAGGCGTTAAGGACAGAAAAGGTTTTGGGAAGCTTACTGCCTTTTGTGCAAAGGCCCTCTTCCCAAAGCCTAGAGATGCGGGAGAGCTTTGCAGTGTGCTCATGGACAGCTAATGAATGGAGAGCTGATTAGCGAAGATGCCCCAAAGGGCTAGAAAACTGTGTTATTGTTGTTTTGCCCTAGAAAAGCAGGGCACCTTGGCAGGAGGAAGGGCAGAGGCAGAATTAGGAAAGGCAGGCGCACTTTTCCTTCCTCATTGTTTCTCAGGACAGCATGCAAGACATTCAAGGGGTGGGAAGCATGGCTATCTCAGGGTAAGGGAGGCCTTGGGAGGCCTGAGGCCAGGTAGGCTGGTGCCTGCATTATCTAGTGCCTGCATTATCTCCCCCACTCCTGCTTAATAACCTGTGCATTCGTTTAATGAATGCACTGGAAAAAGCAGGGATGGCTGATCATTACTTGAGCCAGTCCATTTAACATTGTCCTGATCTTCAAACGGAATGGGCAGGCTCCATTAGGGTCATAACTTGTATGGTTGCAGTGTCTCACCATTTTCACCATTTGCATCTTCCTGCCAGCTTCCCCCTTGACTGTCCTGAACAGAAAGAGGGTTGCGAAGTATAAATGATTAACACGTGATTGTGGAATGTTGCAATGTCATAATTGTGAGCCAGTCGCCAAGCATTCAAATCATGATCACATGACCCTAGGGATGCTGTGATGGCCCCAACTATGGGGGCCTATAAGGACCTATCATAAGTATCTCTCATTCAGTGGCCTTGTAGCTTAAAAATGGTCACTGAACAAGTGGACATTAAGCAATGGCTATCTGTATTAAAAGCTCCGGGGAAGTAGACGTAGGTGAGTTATGAGGAAGAGTATCCTGATGGTAAATGTTGCCAACCAATGGGAAAGGTTGTCTCATAAAAGGCCATGTTCCCTTTCACCAGACTATTTAGGAAAAGCTGAGATGATACAACAAAATATAATTCCATGAATTATATAATTATATAACACGAATCAGCTGCTGACATTTTTAGATTATAGATAATCAGAGTTGGAAGGGACCTTGTAGGTCATCTAGTCCAACCCCCTGCCGCCCAAGCGGGAGACCCTACACCATTCCTGACAAATGGCAGTCCAATCCCTTCTTGAAAGTCTCAACTGATGGCGCTCCTACAACTTCCGAGGGCAAGCTGTTCCATTGGTTGATTGTTCTCACTGTCAGAAAGTTTCTCCTTGCTTCCAGGTTGAATCTCTCCTTGTTCAGTTTCCATCCATTATTCCTTGTCTGGCCTACAGGTGCTTTAGAAAATAGCTTGACCCCTTCCTCCCTGTGGCAGCCCCTCAAATATTGGAAGACCGCTATCCTGTCTCCCCTGGTCCTTCTCTTTACTAGACTAGCCAAGCCCAATTCCTGCAACTGTTCATTGTATGTTTTAGCCTCCAGTCCCCTAATCATCCTGGTTGCTCTTCTCTGTACTTTTTCTAGAGCCTCAACATATTTTTTATAATGTGGTGACCAAAACTGGATGCAGTACTCTAGGTGTGGTCTTACTAAGGCTTTATAGAGTGGTATTAGTACTTCCCTTTGATCTTGACTGTATCCCTCTGTTAATGCAATTTAGGATTGCATTAGGATTATTGAAGCTATTTCATTAATATGCAGGATTTTTCTGGCTTACAGTTCATTATTTTGCAGGTTTTAACTATGTTGCTCTACCTGGTTGCCCTGGTAGGGCTTTACATCCTCTGCCAATGGTACCGGGAAAGACAAAAGGTGGAGAACCTGACGGAGAAATGTGTCTTCATCACGGGCTGTGATTCTGGCTTTGGGAATCAGCTGGCCAGGCAGCTGGATGCTCGGGGTCTGCGGGTGTTGGCAGCTTGTCTCACTCCAGAAGGGGCAGAACAGCTGGAAAAAGTCACGTCGGCTTGTTTGAAAACCACCCTACTGGATGTCACTAGCAGTGAGAGTGTTGAAGCAGCAACTGAGTGGGTGGAGAAGCAAGTAGGAGACAAAGGTACAGCCTAAATATTGTTCTTTCTGCATGAGGCCAATTGGACCTAACTGCTTTTATTTATTTACTCCACCTTTATTATTTTTAGAAATAATTCAAGATGGTGAGTGTACATAATACTCTTTCTTCCTCTTATTTTCCCCACAATAACAACTCTGTGAGGTGAGTTGGGCTGAAAGAGAATAACTGGCCCAAAGTCACCCAGACAGCTTTCATGCCTAAGGCGGAACTCAAAAGTCACAATCTCCTGATTTCTAGCCTGGTACTTTAATCACCTAGTCAACTTCCTTCCATTCACCCCCAACCAGTCAGAGCTGAAGAAGCTTCTTGGATGAGAAGCAAAACATCTTCAAAGAAAAACCAGAAAGTCCAGTTGCCTCTTGAAAAACCACCTTTGGGACAACCATGACCTGGATGACTGACAATCTCCACAGACATCCAATAATGTATTTGAACGACCTTGGAATCAAGTTGCCTTTCAATCTTGGCATAACCTATTCCAGTGGTCACCAACCAGTGGGCCGGGGACCATTGGTGGTCCACGAGAAAATTTTGGTGGTCCACAAAGAAATGTCACCCCCAAAGCACCCCCCAAAGCAATTAATCCAGGCTGCGTGGAAACACAAGGCTGCACCACCCACATGGCCCATGGGAACACAAGGCTTGCATCACTTGCATTGCGAACAACACGAGATAGTGAGGGAAGGGGGGAAAGGGCGGAGGAGGGGAATATGCCCCACATGTCTCACCTGGCCACCAGGCTGCTTCTTTCTGCTTCTTTCTTCTTCTGCTTTTGGCTGCATGCAAGGAAAGCAGCAAAGGTCTTTCTTTCTCCTCCCCTAACTCCGCCAGAAATGAGTCTTTGGGACCCTGCAAGGCATCCTGCTCCAAGAGGCTGGGCTGGCGCGACAAGTCTCACAAAGACTCATTTCTGGTGGAATTTGGAGGAGAGAAAGAAAGACTTCTGCTGCTTCTGCTGTTTTCCTTGCATGAAGCCAAAAGTCTCCCCCGCTCTCCTTCTCCCTCCCTCCCTCCCTCCCTCCCTCTCTCTCTCTCTCTCTCTCTCCCACCAACGTCAGCAAGCCACCGTCAGTCAAAATTCATATTAGTGGTACATGGAATTTAAAATTATGAGTTTGGTGGTCTTGAGGTCCAAAAGGTTGGCAACCCCTGACCTATTCCATAGTGAAATTATTATAAAACTCCCTCAATATTGTTCACAAAACTTATTTTGCAAAAAATCGGTGGAGCTACCATATCACTATGTCCCAAGTATCAGCAGGCGAAAAACGGCCATATTGAAAATACCTTCCATGTAAATAGTCCTAACTCATCTTAATAATAAAAAATTAGAAAAATTGTTGCTGGCTATTTTATTCAGATAACTAAAGATATCAGAAAAAAATAGCTTGATGGACCTCTTGAATGCATGGTGAAGATAGAAGTGTCTAGAAAAAATATATCTAATATGGTAAGTAGTTCAATGGTAAAGATTTTAAAGATTTTGCTAGTTCAAAAACTACAGGTGCAATCGTAAACTTGGTGGCCATAACCTGACTTAGAACCGGGAGGTGAGTTAATGTGAGCCACCTAATTTCTCCTTGTAGGGGACATGATACTTAGATTAGATTAGATTAGATTAGATAGATAGATAGATAGATAGATAGATAGATAGATAGATAGATAGATAGATTAGACAGATAGGTAGATTAGACAGATAGACAGACAGACAGATTAGACAGACAGAAAAATACAATGTAACTTTGTGGGGAGGCGGGTTGTGGTTGTCCAGGTATAGTAAGGAAAACGTAATGCTGTGGCTCAGTTTTAGTGCCAAAAAAACTTCAGTTTATAATATGAATCAACATGAACAGCTAAAATATCTGAAGATATCTTCAAAATAATATATTGAACCATCAATTCAATTCTGTATAAGAGAAGTAAGTCTGTTTCCACAGGACTCTGGGGCTTGGTGAACAATGCAGGAGTCTCTTTCCCAATGGCTCCCAACCAGTGGCTGACCAAGGATGACTTTGCAAAGGTGCTAAATGTCAACTTGCTGGGAGTAGTTGATGTGACCCTCCACTTGCTACCCCTCATCAGGAGAGCCAGAGGCAGAGTGGTCAACGTAAGCAGTTTGGCTGGAAGAATTGCCTATAGTGGAGGTGGCTACAGCCCTTCAAAATTTGCATTGGAAGCCTTCTCTGACAGCCTCCGGCAAGTCAATCCCTTGAATATTTATTTCATTCTGTCTCTCCTACGCCTGCTATCACCATGAGAAAGGGGAGAGGAAACTAGAGCTCATCTAGCCTCTCATCTCACCACAAACAAGCTGTGGTTGTTGAATACATATCACCACCATCTGTTAGCCATCTCATGTTTGGACACTGTCTCTTTGCGGGGGGTTGGACATTCTGGCCAAAAGAAGCATTCATGCACAGCCTCCCAGTAAGTAAATAAATTAAGTTCAAGAACGTAGAAAGCTTGAACATTTTCTGTCCCGATTTAAGTCCAGGTGCCTTACTTTCAAAATGAAGCATTGGTAATCCTTGATTTGGCTTCTCTTTCAAATTCCCACACCCTAGCATTGTGGATTTCTGTTTGTTTGTTTGCTTTTAAATTGCATGTCATTTAATGGAAATCCATGTCATTGCATTATTAAATATTTACCCATTGGCAGTAAAACAAAATGGATATTGCAACAACAACAAAATCATTCCCGTGATTTGCTTTTAAATTTCTCAATTCTGCTTTCAGCCATGGTGATGATTGGCACGGATTCTTTTTTAAACTGCAACCAATTTTGATTGATGCAGACCCAAAAGATGCTGAATCAGCTGAATTTTTAGATCTCCTTATAAGGGATGGGGATAACTTGCTTTGAAAAAAGCAGATACAAAAGTAAAATGTACACATTTTTTAGTGCTTTCTATTGTTATCATAGCGTATATTATTTCTATTATCGCTACAAAAGAGTTTTCTCTATACTATATTCTATTATTACTTCTGTACTCTTTTTATTACTTCTGCTATTATTAGAATAAAGCAGTGCTCTCTTCTTACACTGTTCTGTCTTTAACTCCCTCCACCCTCCAATGTTTTTCTTTTCTTTTCTTTTCTTCTTTATTAATAATACACAGAATGTTAAGCATTAGCACCTTCCACAATGTGGTTTGTTTTGCTTTGTTGTGCCTCGTCTTTTTTTTCCCTATGGACCATTTGGTTTCTGCAAAGAAACAAAAGCTCCATCCATTTGGCTGTTTTCTATGTGTTGAAACTCTACAACTTCCAAAGTGCACATCTCTCTCCCACACCCGTTTCACAATTGCAGCTTTTATAGGCAACTCTGCAGTGCTGCTAGGGAGAAGAACTCAAATAGGAGGGGTGGGGAAGGAACCAAAAGTGCTTGCAATTTTTTCAGCATCCTCCCCTTCCACCTTTTGTATCTGATGATGATGATGATGATATTTCTGACCCCACATGCCCAAACTTGATTGATCTCAAAAAAATGAGTAGCTTTCTATTTTATGAAAATGTTATTAGACTTTAAGGTACCCAAGATCAAGTTTTGCTTTTAGCGTATATAGTAACTGAATGTGTTTGTAAATCACAGGAACTGAGTTCAGCTTGAAGATTAGAAGATTTCATATGAAGGGTAGCCTAGCTTGTGACATCAAAAATCCTACTGTGGCTGATCTCCAAAAACTAAGAGTTGTTTCAATCTTGAATAGTAGGCAACTAGCAAATCCACAATATAGATCAGGGGGTGTCAAACTCAAGACTCATGGGCCAGATTTGGCCCACGGGATGCTTAAAACTGGCCCACAGGGCCAGCCTGAAAATATCAAAGGACCAGCCAGCAGTGTCTCTGCCACTCAAAACAGGCCATGGGGGGGGGGCATATCCAAGGCCCCCGTGCAGCCCATTTTGAGCTGGTGAAGTGCTGCAGGAGGACTGGATTGGACCAGATTACAATTATGTGGCTTCAAGTAAAGTGCCTGATCTGGATAGAAAGCAAGCAACATCCTACATTAATACTTTGGTTTAATGCCAGATTTTATATATTTAATCTACAATCAATAATCTATTCTATATTCTATTCTGTATCTATAATTGTCAGCCATTTCTATCCTGGAAATTTACCTCTGCTATTAGATTTTGTTATTTATGATATTGTTGTTGAATATTTATTATTAGTTGAACAATAAAATTATAATAGTATAAATAGCTTTTCTGCCTAAACAAGCAATTTACTATTAAACATAAATTTAGAAATAAAAAGTTTAGTGGAGTATGAAGAATAATAAACATTTGCCAGTATTATCTGGTAGAAGAGATAGGAAAGGGGTTGTGGTAATTGTGGAAAGAAAGAAGGGAAAAAATGCATCTTGAGCCTGTGTCAAACGCCCACCATGGCCATACCCACTCTAGCCATGCCCACTATGACCACGTCCATCCCCGGCCACACACACACACACACACACACACACACACACAGACACCCAGCCCTCCGAGGTCAAACACAACCCTGATGCAGCCCTCAATGAAATTGAATTTGACACCCCTGATATAGATGATAGTCAAAAGTATTCTGGAAGAAGGGAGGGTCAAACCACTGTTGCCAGGAAAATTACACAGATGGGTGTGTTAATGACACCCAAGTCATGATACAATCAAGGGAATATTTTATGAAGGGTATAAAATCTCTTTCATAATGAGGTTATTGTAAGAAATAAGGAAATTCAAAAATAAAATGGTATATAACTGTGATGGCGAACCTATGGCGTGCGTGCCGGAAGTGGTATGTTAGAAAGAGCCCTGATGAGGGGATGCTACATTCCTTAAAGCCAAGGAAAGATGCCATGTGAGCAGCCAAAATAAGAGGTACGGAGGGGTACGGGTGAGAACATAACGGAAGAAGATAATTCTCCCTGGAGACATCCTAGGATTAGCTGTAACACCTGAGGGCATATCCAATGAGTTTGAAGTTGGGAGGGAATGAGTCCCAAGAAGGAGGGAACTTGGGTGTCGAGATTGTATATAAAGTAGGTTCTGGAATTCAGAGGTGTGGCTTTTGATTTCAACCTGCTTGTTGGGGTTCTAAAAGGTCACCGGCGCTTTGCAAATTGCCTTTTTATTTTTTTTAATAAATTCTCTTTGTTTTCAACGATTCTTTCATTGGCTTTGAGTTATTTCCAACAGTTATTATTTAAATTGGTTTGCTGCTATCCTCCATAGCTGCAAATGTCCTAATTAAATTTCTCTTCTGGATTTTTTTGGTTTGCCAATAGCAAATCACTTCAGGGGATAAAAAGGACAGTATTTTTTGTCTCATTTATTGTTTGAGTCACTTTCTTTCATTCAGCTCTTAGGCTATCAAACTCTTGTTTTCATAAATTCTAGCTGAGTTCTGGGATTATTCTCAGGGGCGGAAAAGTCTTCAGTTAAAAAAAAGCAGAAGAAAAGCACATTTGGAGATCTGGTAAGATGGAGCAAGGAACGATTCTAGTTGGAGGCAGGAGGAAAGTCCCTAATTTTTAAAGTGTCATTTTTTTTCTTGTAGACGTGAAATGCATCCTTTTGGGGTCAAAGTCAGCATCATCGAGCCAGGCTCATTTGTAACAGGACTAGATAAATGTGCAGCAGAGTTCTTCAAAACCCTCTGGAGCAAAGTATCACCTGATATCAAAGAACTCTACGGCCAGGAATTCTGGAGAAAATGTAAGTTAAAATGTGTAAAACCAGGAAAGTAACATTGCCAGCTAAAGTAATCTTGCAGGACTTTATTTCTTATAGCCTAAGCTTTCGTGAACTACAATTCATTTCATGAACTATTCTCACAAGAACAACACGTGAGTCTAAGTGTGAGCATATTTCCATTTATGTTTTAAAAAGGCTGATGAGCTCTCAGGGTGGAAAGAGGATATATGGAGTTAGGGGGCTGGTACCCAAAGCAAAAAAAAAAACTGGATGGCAAGAGAAAAAGAGGGATGATCACTTTTCTGGTGGATAAAAATAGATGATTTTTTAAAATTTAAATCGGATTTTTTTTTATTTTTATCAAATTTATCAAATTCAGTGCTTTTGGAGTAAAAATCTATCTAAAGATAGTTTTCTATTTAAGATACATTAATAATTTAGTTTATTCAGCATGAAATGGAGCTTAGTTATGTAGAATGAGGCTGTATATTCTGCAATATTTACATTTTTGGTAAACTCGTTCAATGACTCCAAGCTCTGAAAGCTGAGATAACATGCACTGCATTAATGCACTCACACAATTTCACAGCAGAGATAACAGTTGCTCTTTAAAAATTGAGATTTAAATCATGTTGATTTAAATCAAGCCTTTTTATTAGTGATTTAAATCATGATTTAAATTGTGATTTAAATCAACTTGATTTAAATCATGACCTACCCTGCTTATGTCTGTGATGCTTTGGAGCAGGGGTCCCCAACCTGTGGGCGGCCAGTGCGCGTGGGTGCATGTGCATGCACACACCTCCGCTCATGCTAGTGTTGCCATGAGCATAGCACAGGCATTTGCAGCCCCGTGCATGCATGCATGCATAAAGGCACCTGACCCTCCCCCTCCTCTGGGCCACCAACTCAGAAAGGTTGGAGAACTCTGCTTTAGAGCCACACTTCAACCTTAGATTCAACCACCACTGAGAACAAAGTCCCACTCAGTTCCAAAGGGGCAGGATTTTGCTCATAAGAAATGGGTGCATCTAGTAGACCTGCATGCAACTCTATTAAAGAAAACCACACCCTTCTTGGGGTCTTTATGATGTAGCATCCCAGTGAAGTGAGAGAAATGAAGAAATTTGTTTTTTTGTTTTTCAAAACAAAGAGCATCCCACTACGGACTGCTGCAATCATAAAATCTTGCACTGGCCCTGAACCTGTTGGACCAGCAGATCTCCAAAATATCTTCCAACCCATTCGTTCTATGGTTCACCAAATAAGCATGTTAGAATATTTCCAATTGTTGACAACTATCCCCAGAAAAAGTATGCTGTTTCCTTATTGATTTTTCCTCAAAAAGGTAGTGGCTCCCGGGACTTCTGGTTTGAGCTTCTTCAGTGACAGACCAAAACCTCGTCTCTGCGAGGCTTCAATCCGTGTGTGCCGCTGGAGCTCCCTGAGCCAGCTGGTTTCGGGGCTAAGCCACCCCGTAAAGGTGGTGAAGAGGGGGCAGACTGCCAGCAGGGTTGAGGAGAGCCTCATTTCTCCTCCCCAGCTGGCCATTACTCCCTTTCCCGAAGGTGGTTTAGGTCTCCTAGTTGTCAATATAAGGAAGGAGAGAGAAGAAAAAAAACCCAAACCTTTCCCTTTTCACTTTCTTTCGCTGCTTCCGACTCTTCTTTGGGAGCGATGTTATTTTTTGTAAAATTTAGATTCCAGGGTACCTTAGTTGTTGCTTTTTCAACTTAACCTGGTCAGCCAAAATTTTCACTTCTTATCTTCCTCCTGCACGTTCTTCCGGTTGAGTTCTTTGAGGTGGCCATTTCTGACCACCTCTCCTACCGCCTTCGGGAAAGGGAGTGATGGCCAGCTGAGGAGGAGAGGTGTGGCTCTCCTCAACCCTGCTGGCAGTCTCCCCCCTCTTCACCACCTCTACGGGGTGGCTTAGCCCCGAAACCAGCCGGCTCGGGGCGCTCCAGCGGCGAGCCCAGGCAGAAACCGCACACGATCGTGGATTCCTGTCTGTCGCCGAAGCCCTTCAAGCCAGAAGTCCCAGATGGAAGCATTTTTGTTCTATACAATTGACTAACCTAACTGCACTGGATTGTTTTTTCAGGCACTTTCCACCTTACAACTAAGGTAGTCCCAAAGGCACTTTTTCAAGAAGCAACTGGACTTCCTTGTTATTCTTTTAAAATATTTTGCTACTCATCCAAGAAGCTTCTTCAGCTCTGACTGGATAGTGGGGAATGGAAGGACCATCCAATCAGAGCTGAAGAAGTTCCTTGGATGAGAAAGGAAACGACTTCAAAGAAAAACAAAGAAATCCAGTTACCTCTTGAAAACGCACCTTTCGAACAACCATGACTTGGATGACTGAGCATCTCCATAGACCTACAACTATAATAGCACTAGCTCTGGCTCGTAGTTGTTAGCTTGGTAACCAAAGAATTGAAATGGGGAAGAGGAAAGTATCATTATATCAGGCAGGAATCAGTAAATGGAAAATTATACATTACCTAATTCCTGGTCCAGTCTATTTCATTTTCAAAACAAAATGGGGGGGTGTGGCTATGCATATAATACAGGTAATCCTAAACTTACAACAGTTCATTTAGTGACTGGTCGAAGTTACGATGACACTGAAAAAAGTGAGTTATGACCATTTTTCACTCTTATGACTGTTGCAGCATCCCCATAGTCACGTGATTTACATTCAGATGCTTGACAATTGACCCACATTTAACCCTTTTTGCGATTTCTTTTATATATATAAAATGATTGGCAGCAGCGCAGCCAACCAGCCCAGCACACCAGCCCCCACCACCAGTATTTATAGAGAGACGGCAGCTCCAATCACACACTGCTTGCACTGCATGAAGCTGAAAGCACCAACCTGAGGATGGCGAATGGGACCTCGCCGAAACGTCACCAAGATACTCTTAATCTTACATGGGAAAAGACCCGAACACACCTAGACCTACATGTATATGTATATGTATGTGTGTGTGTGTGTATATTTATACACACATACACACACACACACACACATACATATATATGGCATTCAGCTTTGTTCAGGTATTTTCCCATGTCATTGTAATTGTGCTTTTAAAGTTGTAGCAACGTTTCGGCAGAATCTCATCTGCCATCATCAGGCTTCTGTATAGTGTTCATCTGATGATGATGATGATGATGATGAACACTATACAGAAGCCTGATGATGGCAGATGAGATTCCGCCGAAACATTGCTACAACTTTAAAAGCACAACTACAATGACATGGGAAAATACCCGAACAAAGCTGAATGCCATACATGTAAGTGTGTGTGTGTGTGTGTGTGTGTGTGTGTGTGTATGTTCTGTCTCACCTTTCTTCTTTCCAAAAGATGAAAGAGTACAAACTCACAGAAACACAGGCAGGCAAGCTGACTCAGACTTCACAGAGTTAATTCTTTGAAACTGATAATGTCCTTGGCATTCCAACATGCTCTGCCTGCCAAGTCCGAACTGATAACAAGTAAAAAGCTACTTCCAGAAAATTACAAGGCAGACCATAAAATCATTCACAAAGAAAACCTGAAGCAAGATTAAACTTTGTCCCGTACAAAGTTACAGCCGACAACACACCCACTTTTATCCCCTGTGGGGTGTGGCTCAATGACTCAGCTCACTCTCTGACCCTCCCACGCCTCCTACGTTGCTGCTCACGTTTCTTCCTACGACGCTGCTTAGGATCAAGCCAACATTCTTCCTCTTGACTCCTTGTCAGGGGCTGCTCCGATATGCCTTCCTCCTGATTAATCTCAGGCTGTTCCTCTCGGTTGTTTGATGAAACCTGAGGCATTATCAAGGAGGAAGGCATTGCCAGAGAGGAAGGTCCTGGGGAGGCAGTCATGCCCAGTTCCTCCTCCTCATCTTCCGAGTCCTCTTCCTCTAACAGCACAGGCTCAGGAATCGGAGCCACAACATATATCTATCTATCTGTACAGAAGCCTGATGATGGCAGATGAGATTTTGCCAAAACGTTGCTACAACTGCGGGTATTTGTATGTGGATTTTTGGTTATTCAGGTTTTCTCCCGCATAAAATTGGAAGTATCTAGGCGACGTTTCGATGAAGTCTCATTCATCATCTTCAGGCTTGTGTCTGAAGATGAGTAAAGTATTACTCCGAGAAGCACAAAGCCAAAGACACAAGCCTGAAGATGATGAATGAGACTTCATCGAAACGTTGCCTAGATACTTCCAATTTTATGCGGGAGAAAACCCGAATAACCAAAGATAGATAGATAGATAGATAGATAGATAGATAGATAGATAGATAGATAGATAGATAGAAGATTGCTTCTATTACTTCTGTGTTTATATTGCTTCTGAGTGCTGGTGGCTCTGATTGCTTCTGTTTCTTGTACTTGCTACCACATTGCAAGAACTGCATGGGTATTGTATACATGCATTATGTTTTATATTATTGTATATAAACAAGTTACTTCTATAAATGAATCCTGCTGAATTATGTACCTGTGTGCTGATTGATTTGCTGCAAACTCTGACCAAAGAGGAAACCAGATTCACTTAACAACCGTGTCACTAATTTAAGAACTGCAGTGATTCACTTAACAAATGTGGTGCGATAAGTCATAAAATGGGGCAAATTCCTTGAACAAATTTCTTACCGAACAACATAGATTTTGGGCTCAATTGTGGTTGTAAGTTGAGGACTACCTGTACTTGTTTTAAAATGGATTATGTGCCATTAAATCAATGTTGGCCCTTAGTAATCGCATAGATATTCCCCATGACAATCTGTCCAACTGGATTCTTCAAGCCAATCCACTTTTCTGTTGGTCACTCTCTTTCCTTCCTCTAAAATGCTGCTTTTAATATGAACATTCTTATTGTGGTTAAATGGATTTTATCAATTGTTGCCCTGCTCCAGCTGCTGCAACCACACTAAAGTGTATACTTCATTGTTCTAACAAACTCTGCTTTGCATTATCCTAACTAGGGCACAGCTTTAAACAATATGAAAATCTGCAAAAATGAATTGGCTACAAATGATACTGAGACATGTAAAAAATAAAAAGAATAGATAGCAAACCTGTTTCCCTGCAGTTGGAAGACCATAGCATACAGCAAAGGAATTCAACAACGGCAGAGTAACAAATGTTCAGCTAGTAAATAAATTAGGTTTATATACCTGCGCGTAGGCTATTCAGATTTGAAAAATATACCCAAAATTATCATGCTAATGTTATATCTGAGACCAAAAAATCCAGGAAGTATGTGTAGGTAATAGCATGCATGGATGTAATTTGCATGTTAGACTGAAACTTGCAAATGAGGAAGCAAAGTAGAATGTACTTTTCCTTTTTTTTCTTTCTCCTCTGAAAATTGTGACATTAAATATAATTTAAATCTTTAGACCTTATTAACTACTTGCACCCTACTTAGAAATGGTGGAAAAGGTCAGTTATTCCAAGATTTACTCAGGACTCCATTTCCATAGATATAGATTATAGGAGACTTGTACTATTTTTACGATATAAAATCCTTCCAGTAATGACATCCTAATAGATGATTCATCATAGTAGGATTTCCTACAGAGAGCAAAACCAGCCTTCTGTGCCTTTTTCAAAAAAGATCAGATCCAGCAAATAGCCCTCAGTTTTATATAGGTCCCGTATTACCCTCTTATGGGAAAAGAGGAGTTCAGTTCCATGAATTGTTATTGCTTTCTTGAGTGGTCTTTATGCCTCCAAGACATAAGAAATTGATTATCGGAGGTTCCATTGTCAAGTCTGCAGAGGATCTACCTCAAAACACCACATTAATCTATCACCTTAAAAAAAAACACTGGAAAGTTTCAGGAGAGATTGTTGAAATCCCTCTAAATTTTGGAATTCTGATATGAGATCATGGGAATGGGATGGCTGAAATCTCATAAGATTTGCTGGTCTCTGGAGATTTTAAACATTTTTAAAAAGAATAATTATTTATATGGTAGATGCTTTGCAAGATCATGCAGTGGCACATGAAGATGTCGCCAATCACTTGCACAACCTAATTCAGAAAGGAATATTAAAAATGGCGAGAACAGCAATATTCTGTCAAGTGTCCCAACTCTTTATTTACTTATTCATTCATTTATCATATTTAAGAACCACCCCATCTCCTTCACAGAGCGACTCTGGGCAGTGTACCATAAAATATTAAAACCATAAAAACAATATGCAAAATACTATAATATATAATGTAGTTTCATCTCTTTGGGTGGTAGCCATAGCTGTGGAACAGAAGATAAAGGATCATGTCATCGTGGCATGAAAGACACAGTGCTATTTTATAGCCGAGAGATGGATCTCAACCCATATTGCCAATTAATTGTTTCTCGTGTTGACAAACAGATGACTTGTCCACTCCAGGTGGCTGACTCATTCTTATTCTTTCTTTCTATCCACAGTTAACCAAACATTTGTTGGCAGTAGATGGAAGAAAAAAAACCTCCAGATAGTTACGGACTGCATGGAACATGCCCTAATCTCTGCCTACCCTCATAGCCGTTACGCTGCAGGCCAAGATATCAAATTCTTCTTCATCCCCCTCTCTTACTTTCCAACCCTACTGACAGATTATATTCTGACATATGGCCACCCCAGACCAGCCAAGAGTCTGTATTGATCACAGTCTCATAGTTTGTACAAGAATCAGACTACATCCACTTCTCATTTAGCAACTTGCCTCAATTAAATTGATTTTCCAACGGGCACATTTATGGCCAAATTTCACCCATTTGACAATGCATGCCAGTGTGTGATAGTCATATGCATGCCAGTGTCTCTGTCATATGTTCACTTAGCAATCATTTCACTTCACAGACTGATTGTTGGAACGTAACATGATTACTAACCAAGAAATGAGTGTATAGAAGCGATGAGGCACGTGGATTATAGCAAGATGTTTTAGCTTTGTAAAAAAATTAATCTGGTAAGCAGCCAATATGTAGTTCCAAGTTTGTCCTTTGAGCAAAATACTAAAACTTATTTCGATCAGTAGGTTTAATAAGGAACTGAAATTCATTTCCCCTAAAATCCTACATAAACTTGGACCGATCCTTTTTTATATTTTCACAAATATGTTCATCTTTATGTGACTCAAAATCATGGTTTTGGGCAGTGGTGGGATTCAAAATGTTTTACTACTGGTTCTATGGCCGTGGCTTGGTGGGTGTGGCAGGGGAAGGATACTGCAAAGTCTCCATTCCCTCCCCACTCCTGGGGGAAGGTTACTGCAAAATCCCCATTCCCTCCCTACCCTGCTAACCTGCTTTCCAGCTCCGTTTTCCTGTGCAGGGCAACAAAAGAAGCCCAGCCAATCAGCTGGGACTCAGGAGGCAGAGAATAGATGGGGGTGGGGCCAGAGGTGGTATTTGCCAGTTCTCCGAACTACTCAAAATTTCTGCTACCAGTTCTCCAGTACTGGTCAGAACCTGCTGAATACCACCTCTAGTTTTAAGGTAGGATGACACTGGACAATGATTGTCAAACAAAAAAGGAGAAGAATTCAGTAGATATTAATAGCAATTTTTGGCAGATGTGTTCCTATTGATCAAGAAGTAAAAGGGCTCTGATTCTAAAGAGTCTGAGGAGGAAGTGGAGGTGACTTCAGAGGACCTTGTGGGGATAGCAGCCTGCTTCAGAGAACAGCAGGGAGCTGTTGGGGCTGATTTAGCTGCAGAGCCTGTGAGCAGCTAGAAGCAACAGTAGATGAGGGGGTCTGATCTAAGACCTCCCTTCACATGTCGGAGAAGAGCAGGCAGAGCTGGGTGCTGGAGTTAAGCATGTCATCAGCCCAGAGTTACTATATTCCCACAACAAGTCCTCTTCCTTTGACCCTTATGTGGTGCCAATTTAGTAGTGAACTTTAGTTGACCAGATTCTTGTATATGGGTTTGAGCAATCAATGTCCTGAAATGCAACGTAATGCATTGCACCTGACACCCCCAGTTCAAAGCCAGGAAGGGATCAACAAGAGCCACAGCTAGCAAGCAATCTTTTATGGGCAACAGCTGCTCCATTTACTGGGACCTTTGTTTCTTCTGCCCTGAACTCCTGCCTGTGGAAACACTGCTTTTGAACCTGAACCGGCTGATGACCTACAGTGGCTCTACAAAAGTCTGAATGCTGCTCGGATGACCTTTCTGCCTACTGCTTGAAACTTTTGCTTATCAGGAGTTTGCTTTATAAATTTCCAAGCGATTCTGGACTGTTTGAGATGGTGTGTGCATGTCTGCGTATTGCAGACAACTTGCTGTAATTACCCAAATTAAATAAAGCCTTGGCCTGGACTCCTTGTGCATATGTGTGTTGTGTGTGTGAGGCTTTGAACAGAACAGTTTATTCCCAACCCATGACCTTCTAATATCCATCTCTAGCTGAGCCTGCATCCTGAAGACTTGCCTTCTGCTAGTTGGCCCACACCACTGCTATTGCAACAGAGCGTTTTGCTGGACAGCTTGCTGAATGCATCCATCAGAGCCAAGCGTTCTGCATTCTGATCCAGCCAAGACTCAAAAGCAGCAAATTGTCACATTTGAGAGCTTAAACAAGGGCACCGCTGAAGGGGAAAAGTCCCCACAACCCAGTTTACAAGTGGCGACCATGCAATCTGCTCAAGTCAAGTGTATTTGAACAGTGCTGGGGGATAGACCACAAGGTTCTGCCCACTTAAGAAGGGTACAAACCACCTTTACAGATTCATATAATACCTGCTGACCAGTAATGATGTCAAATGCCAATCAACTTACCATGTTTCCCCCAAAATAAGATCCGGTCTTATATTTTTTGAGACTCCAAAATTATGGCTTATTTTCAGGGAAACGCAATATCAGGATGATCAGCCCGGCTGTGTGACAACACCTCCCCAGTGCACACACAAAAGGCGATGAGCGTGCAAAGGTCAACATTGTCTGGCAGCAGCTGCAGCCCACTGGCCCCTTGGTCAGTGCACTCCATGTAGTGCAGGTGAGTCGATTAGTCGTCCAAGCAACAGAGGGTGGCAGAGGCGGGGGGGGGGGAGGCACACAATCCAGACATGCCACGAGGACCATGGGAAGTTACATGTTGGTTGCAGCTGAGAGTCAATGTGCTGGGGTGGATGGGAGGCTGCAGCTCGCATGGCACATCCCCCGTACCTCTGCCTCTGTCTGCTGCTGGTGCCGCCATGCAAAGATGAGCCTCCCGCAGCTGGCTGCCTGCTCCAGCCCACTGACTTTTGACTCACGGTCATCATGGTGCATCTGGATTGCTTGCCCACCCCCGCGCCTCTGCCTGCTGCTTGGACAGATAATCAACTCACCTGTGCTGCACAGGCTGCAGCTATTGCCAGACACTATCAGCCCCCATGCCCCCACCGCCTCCAGTGCTGGCCACTCCCCCCCACCTGATGACAACCTTAACTAGGGCTTATTGGGGGGGCGGGTAAGGCTTATATTAGGAATACACTAGAAATCTGCCTGGTGCTTATTTTCAGGGAAACACTGTATTTTTGATAATAAAGGTTAGATTTTCTGCTTATAGTGAAAATAAGCAGTTTTCACTTCAGATTCCCCCCATCCTGGTCCATTTTACCTCACTTGGGTTGGGATAAATAAATGAAAATTTGCTTACTGTGGGTGAACATCCAGAATGAGCATATTAAAAGAAAATAATATTGAGAGAAAGAGATGGATGAAATTCAAAACTGAGGAAAAACGGGGACATATAGAGGAGGGTGAAGAACAAGGAAGCTACCCAACCAGATTTGCTGGCACTGACTAGCGATCACAAGGAAATAATTCTGGAATGGGAGCTATAAAAGATGAGAACTGCCAAAAGCCAGGGGTGTCAAACTCGTGTCGTCATGACAGTGTCACATGATGTATCGGGACTTTTTCCCCCTTCACTAAACTGGGCGGGGGTGGGACCAGCATGTGACGCATCCAACCCGCAGGCAGCGAATTTGGCACCCCTGCCTTAAGCAAACTACAATAGAAGCTTTCTAAATTCAGGGGGATGGCATGTGTATTGTATGTTTTTTCTTGGAAAAACACATAAGATTTTGATTTTTGTATTTCCACTGAAAGTGTATATATAATTTCCTTAACCCACTAAATGCTTCATTTATCCCACCCTCACCGGCCAAAACTACTATATAAGCTCCAGTTGCTCCTGTCAATGAGTTGGGTAGGTTGCAAAGCAGGTGAAAGCACTTGTCTTTCAACAGGAATGTTGAAAGAGGGGGACAAAACAATAGAACTGTAGACAGGAATTGTTAATGAAGGGTTTCTCCAGGCTGCTGAGTTAAAACAAAATCCGCTATAACAGCACAGGACAGGAGCCAGTGGGCAGCAGATTAGAGATTAACAGAGTTGGAAGGGGCCTTGCAGGTCATCTAGTCCAAACCCTTGCCCTAGCAGGAGACCCCACACAATCCACATAATTATGTACAATTTCTATGGGGGTTACAGCAGTGGCTTCATAACTGGATGCTCAATTCTGCTATCCAGGAGATCACATTTCTGGCATTTCTTCGTACAGCTCTTTTAAGGAACCAGAGAACTACAAACAGTAGTAGAAAAGCAGAAAACATGGGCAGCTGCCAACGGCAACACAAGTAGCAACATAAAGCTGGCAGAATCCAGCTCTCTTTCTGGTTCAGTTCCATCTCCTGGGCACCACAGAGCTAGCACTCTCCAGGAGTGTAAAGCCCAACAGACTCTGGTAAACTTGACACACTTTGGAAAGTGCAGATCAAAGTATTCTGCAGAAACCCGATGTCTGGTCTTCCCTTCAGTCAGGCAAAAATGATCCCTGGGGAGAGTGACCAGTTATGAGAGGGAGGGAGCAGCCCTAAAGTAGCATGTACTGGCAGATCCTGGTGGCTTTAGCAACCAAAAGGTCAGCAAAAGGTCAGCATGCCAAATCATAACCACACACACACACACAAAGGGCTGTTGGAAGCAGTTTGAACATTCTATTTTTAAACTGGAATTCCATTAAACTGCCTCGGGGAAGTTCACAAGATCTTGGCAAGAAAAAAGGTTATAGGAAAGGAAGAAATTATTCTGTGTTGCACGCTCAGACTCACCTCCTCCTCCGGTCCTAGCCCATGCTGGGGAATGTGACTGGGTTTTTTTTTTTCTCATCAGCAGGAAATCTCCAATGTTGGGTGACCAGTACCTTCAGACAAGGAGTCCTGAACTCATTGGTAGCCTCAGATTGCAACAAACAAGGACATGCATTCAACTTTGCAGCTACTAAGATTGTTAGATGAGCAGGCACATAAACAGCCAGGGAAGTGATTGAAGCCTGGCCCCTCGTCAGTCAACAGGAGTACTGATTAACCAGCAGCATATCAAATACTTAGAATAGGGGTCTTCAAACTTGACAGCTTTAAGACTTCAACTCCCAGAATTCCACCTCCAGTCATGTTAGCTCAGGAATTCTGGAAGTTGAAGTCCACAAGTCTTAAACTTGCCAAGTTTGAAGACCTTCAACTTAGAAGGTCTTCAAACCTTGACCTTTGACTTAGAAGGTAAGTGCTGGGCAGCACAAGCACAAGCAAATGATAAGCCACCCACCCTAATCAGCATCTAAAAACCCACATACAACAGGTACCACACACAGAGCAGCACGCATTCTGCTAGAGAGAAGTTCCCTGAAGAT
Organism: Pseudonaja textilis; assembly: GCF_049901715.1. Classification (NCBI taxonomy): domain Eukaryota; kingdom Metazoa; phylum Chordata; class Lepidosauria; order Squamata; family Elapidae; genus Pseudonaja; species Pseudonaja textilis. The sequence goes on from NC_141991.1 coordinate 130,329,450, forward strand.
AGACAATATTGCACTACCTAGCCAAAAAAAAAAGGTCTTCCCAAAGCAATATTTACACTGTTTTCATGGAGCAAAAGGCCATGATGCTATACCATGTGAGAGACTTTAGCGAAAAGTAGCTGGAACTTTGATGAATCCTCATCATCTAAAAATGACTTATGGGTTTAGGCAAGAATGTCATGATAATATTGGCATTCTAGTTTTTTTTAAAAAAAGAATGGGCATTATGGGATGCACTGAGAACACAGACCAAAAGTTAAGCAGGCATAGTACCTTTATTCCCCACACATGTTCTCACCCAGTCAGTTGCTGCTGCAAGACTTGGTGCTGATCACATTCAGCAGGGAGGATTTTAAGCAGTCAATGTGACTTTTTCCAGCTGTTCTGCCCCTTCCGGAGTGAGACAAGCGGCCAATACCCACAGACCACAAACATCCAGTTGCCTGGCCAGTCTGTTCCCAAAGCCAGAATTTACAAGCAGTGATGAATGTGTACCATCTCTTTCTCCTAGTACCAGTACCAACAACTAAGGAGGTAAAGCCCTACCAGGCAGCCAGGTAGAGCCACATAGCTGAAACTTACCAGGAAAAAGTAAGCAGTGTAAATGGATGGGGAGAGGTTGCACATCACAGGTTTGCAAAGCACAGATATTTTATTGGGAAATTATTGTCAACCCATGTTGACAAGGGGGAAAAAAATAAGTTAAGAAGAACCTGTACATAACACTTCATTTTCTGGAATGATTTTAGGATTTGAAAAAAAAAATTCTTAGCTGAATATTCTGTGACTAAGATGAGAATGTTATCCATTCAGTCATATCCAACTCTTGGCGATTCTATGTGTAGTGTATTTAAATAAAGACTTCTAGGGCAATGTTCCTATTGGTTAACAGAAGCAACAATACGATTGGCTAGTAACGTTAGTACTTGATTGGCTGCCAATAGCGGCGGGAAGTTTAACTAAATGTCATTGGTTGCGAGCCATGGAGCAGCCACTATAAAAAGGGCTGCTGAGGTTCAACTGCGATTGAAGTTACTGTTATTATTAAAGAGCTGAATTCAACTCCGGTCTGCGAGTCTCTTTACTGGCGACAGAACACTATGATCCAGGTCTCTCCACATCTTCCAATCCTATCCTACTCGTTTGAGTTTTTCAATGCTCTGGCTGGTGTCAACTTTGATGGTATCAAATTTAATGGTATATTATGTGAATACAGCCTACAGCAAATCAAGTCACACCCCCAGTTTCCTTACTGTGTCTAGCCCTGGATTAGTCATTAAGCAAGGAAATGTGGAGGGAGCATCTCAGTGTGTCCCCACCTCCCAGCTATCATACCTTTAATTCTTCCACTGCTGTACTCAAGTTCAGTTTTCAACACTTTGGGAGACTTTAAGGTCTGTCATTTAAACAATGAAAGAGCTGAGGAGCATCTGCCTTTGTCCTGCCTTGGCTGTGTCTGTTCCTTGACCGGCCTGTCTTGAAGGGCAGAGGGTAGAAGGAAATGCAGCTAGAACCACCAAATATAGGGGAGTAGAATAGGGTAGAATAGAGTAGGGTAAAGTAGAGTAGATTAGAGTAGAGTAGAATAGAATAGAATAGAATAGAATAGAATAGAATAGAATAGAATAGAATAGAATAGAATTCTTTATTGGCCAAGTGTGATTGGACACACAAGGAATTTGTCTGATGCGTATGCTCTCAGTGTACATAAAGAAAAAATAAAATACATTCATCAAGAATCATACAACACTCAGTGATAGTCATAAATTACTAATAAGTAATCAAATCATACTAGGAAACAAAACAATATAAATTGTAAAGATACAAGCAACATGGTTATAGTCATAAGTGGGGACAGATAGGTACTAGGAATGATGAGAAGAATAATAGTAATACAGTCTTAATAAATGATTTGACAGTGTTGTGGGTATTAGTTGTTTAGCAGAGTGATGGCATTCAAGAAAAAAATATCCTGTTTCTAGTTCTGATGTGCAGTGCCCTATAGCATCATTTTGAGGGTAGAAGTTGAAACAATTTATGTCCAGGATGTATGAGGTGGTATGAAGCTGTCAAGATAAAAACGAGAAGTTCTCAGGCTCAGTGGAAGCATGTATGTAGACAAGGGAAACATTTCTCCCAGTCTTGAGGCCAGGAAAAAATTTTTCTGAATTTCTTTTAACTTGAAAGGCCAGGGGAAAAAAGTTCTAGAATCAAAAGCCTGGTAAGGGAATGATGTTGTCTAGAAGCTGAGCTCCTGACCAGTTAAATCATTAGATGATTGTTGTGGTCTGCTGGCAGCCTGAGGAGCTGGCAGCAGAGTCAGACAGTGGGGAGAAACATGGGCCAGTCCTAGAGTCTTGGACATGAGCCTTTGCAGGAAGCAACTTTGTTCATTCTGGTCGGTTTAAAATCTGAAGCTCTGTGTTGACTTTGTGCTCCGTTTGGCCTTGTACAGCTAATAGGTAATTTAGTCTTTGGCAGCATTTCAAGGGAGATAAAGGTGGGTGCTTATCAACTTTATCCCAAAAGACTGTGGCAGACTTCTGTTGGACTATTCATAAACTGTTTGAGACTCATTACAGGCTGTGAATGCATATAATTCACAGCCATTGAAATAAAAGAAAAGGTTTTGGGGAACAGCGTGTGATTGTTTCTGTCTCAGGAAGTCTTGGTCAGAACAATGATTTATTTATTTAACACTTTTATATGACCACTCATCCCCTGAACACGACTATGGGCAGCATGCAATCAGCAATAATTAAAATGATACCTGGTCTCAAAAGGGGTTTGACACCATGACTATTAAGACTAGCACTGTCAAACTCCTGGCCCGCGGGCTTGCTGCATCACATGCTGGCCACACCCACGCCTGGTTTAACAAAGGAGGGGGGAGTCACGTGATGCATGTGATGCAACTGTGATGATGTGAGTTTGACACCCTGATTAAGACAATTAAAACAAACCTAATTAAAAAGCAAGATTGAAGGAGGTTAACACTCACCTTGTCAAGCACAGAAAATCAGTTGAAATGAATATGTAAGTTTATTGCAACAAGAATTTGAACTACTAATGGTCATCGCAAATTAGCAAAAGATAAGAGTCAACAGAATTCAAGGTGGGCTGAATTTAGATCTCTTGTGGGCACCAAGGGACTCAAGACTGATGATGCATCTAACTCTTCTCTCTCGGGCTCAGCCTGGTCACTATCCCTGCAGACAACACCCTATTTTCTCTTTCAGCTGACCTTTTTTTACTTTCTGGCAGATGAACCAAAAAAGATAACAGTCTTGTAACCAGAGGGAATAGGGGAAAAGAGATAGTATGTGACCTCAGAACTTGTCCTTGAAGAAGCCAAGCAAACAGCTAAAAACTTACAATTACTTTACTTGCCTGCAGGCGTGTTCCTTCTCCACTGGCCAGCTGGGAAATGTCCTGGTCTCCTTAACCTTCACCAGTGGTTCTTGAAGGTGTCAACCACCATTCCCAGAGCCCAGCAGTATCGGGAAGTCCCTCGGATTCAAAGGACCAGTGGCGCCTGGGATGTTCCCTTCAACTCACCGAAGCACTGGCACCCAGGGTGGACCCCCCAGCAGGCCTCAGGGCCCCTTGTGTCCCAGCGGAGTCGCCATAAATGTTCCTGCAGATCCTGTTTCCAAATCAGGACACAAGACCACAAAGGGTAGGAGAATACAGGATTATTTGCGCAAAAGGTTCAGAGCATTAGCATGGCAAATTCTGAACCCTCGGCTATTCCTGAGGGGTTACTTTTATGCAGCTCCCAGTCTCAGCGTACTACAAAAGGGGGAAGTAAGTCTAATTAGCCATTTTGCACAATTCAGCATATAAATACTTATCTTACACCATCTGTTATTTTCCATACCCACCCTTGCCACCCTTGCCATTTAGCTGTTTACAAGAACATATCTAGTTCATAGGTTATTATTCTTAGACTTAGATTCAGCAACTTTCTGGTTTTCACAATATCATATTAAGCAACTTCTATAATATTTGCGATATAAGCCAAGAAACTTCTGCTAATTATAAGAATACTTTTCTGGTAACTTTCCATTCTGTTTCACAATCAGCCTAACATCAATACCTGGGAAGATACTGGGAAAAAATAATCAAAATACAGATCTGTGAACATCTATAAACAAATAAAGTTATAACTGAAGCCAGAACAGGTTTGTTAAAACAGTTCATGCCAAACCAGTCTTATGTCATTCTTTGACAAAGTGACTAAATTAGTAGACAATGAAATGCTGTGTACATACTATACTTAAACTTCAGCAAGCATTCGACAAAAAAGACCACAATCTACTTCTTGGTAAACTAGAAAAATGTTGGATAGACAGTATCACCACCAGATGGACTTCTGACTGACAAACCGTACTTCTTAATAGAACTACAACTACACAGAGGGAAGTAAGCAGTAGGGTACCACAGGATTCTGTCTTAGACCCAGTACTCTTCAGTGACCTTCTTAAATGACTTTTGATCCCAATTGTGGTCATAAATTGAGAATAAAAAGTTAAGAAAAGGGTGGACTATTTAAAATTGCCATCTGAGGTATTTCCTCCCCATACTTGAAAAATATCAAAAGCAGCTGGAAGAAAGCCAAATGTGAGCTGTTTGCTCCAGATTTCTCCAAAGAGAAGCTGCCTTCACTTTCAGTCAGAAAAGTCCCTAAAGTAGGGGACCTGGCTATGAATTTAGATTGCCTTATGGGTAACCCTCAACAATACTAACAGAAACCCATGGGGATCAAAAAAGTTCATGGCCCTATCTTTAAGTCATCTCCTTTGCTGTAACCTGTAGTCTGTTGACCTCGGCAGATGTTGAAAGTGAAATTTCTTTAACATATAATCACCCAGCTTTCACAGCATGCTATTTAACATTAAGCCGTTTCTGCATACCTTTGCAATCTCTCCAAATTGGGTTTTGGATAGCAGGGTAGAAAACTTGCTAGATTCACCCCACTAGGTGCAAGAAGCACCAAAAGCAATCACCCCGAGTCTCTAAAGTCCTTGAGAAGAAACTGGTGTGAACTCTGACTATATGTGATCTCATGAACAAAAGGAGAACAGTCAAGGCAAGATGGCATTATGATTAAGTGCAAATGGGGAGAGGGCCTTTACTTTTCTTTTCCTCCAAATGTTGGCCAGGAAGCATTCAGTAGACCACCACCACCACCCCTTTTATATATATACCCAGAGACCATAAGTAAACAATGGGATTGGCTATCATAATATATAAGGCTGCTGGTTTACGTTACTTTAAAAGGAGGAAAATCAAATTTGCAGAAGAAAATTTGTCTGTGGAATAATGACTAATCATGAAACACAGGTAGTCCTTGACCTTGAGCCATTCGTTTAGTGGCTGTTCGAAGTCACAGTGGCACTGAAAAAAGTGACGTGTGACCATTTTCCACATTTTCAATCCCTGCAGCATCCCTGTGGTCATGTGATCAGAATTTGGACACTTGGCCATGGCACATATTTATGATGGCTGCAATGACCCAGGATCATGTCATCACCTTTTGCAACCTTCTTACAAGCAAAGTCAATGGGGCAGCCAGATTCACTTAACAACCAGGTTACCAACTTAACAACTGCAGTGATCGCTTAAAAACCATGGCAAGAAAAGTAATAAAATTGGACAAAACTCACTTAACAACTGTCTAGCTCAGCAACAGATATTTTGAGTTCAGTTGTGGTCGTTAAGTCAAGGATTACCTGTAAAAGTTAAATCATTGAATATCCATTGCTGAGACAACATCAAAGCAGGCCCCCACATAAACCCCTATAACGTATACATGACTCAACAGCCTCCCAGGACATCTGGATGGTTTGAAAAGTCAGATTTTCTCCTGTTTCCCCACTCTCATCTTCAATATGCACCCTAAATTTCACTTCTTCTACACTGTAATCTGTCTACTTTGGCCGGACAAATCTTTTACCATTCAAACAAAGGATCACTGCCTGAATTCTTTCAGTGGAGACAACATCCAGAACAGTAGTTTTTAATCCTTTTCCATTCTGGATAACATTACCCTCAGACCCCAACCTCTGACCACCTAGGAAGACCATTTCCAGAGCCAGAAACAAGCTTGTGTTTTCCTTTCAGGTTTTCCATGGTCTGCCTTTCTTGGTACCAGTAGCAAAGAACATAAAATCCAGTTGGACAAACAAATTAGAACCACAACATGACTAAAGACTACAAAGCAGAAATGCTAATGCCAAGCATAAAAACAAAAAATAATCATTAATCTGTTAAAGCTGGCAGTGGTGTTTATTGAGTTAGCTATTTCCTAACCAAGTAGTTCAGCATTAATAAAAACAAGGTTTTCAATTGCTTAGTTCCGTAAAAGAATCTCTACAATTCCCACCCACGGTTCAGGACAGACAAAAAGAAAAAATAAGTACCCACAAATCTTCAACAGAAGTAGGATTAAATAAAGCAAAAATAAAAATAAAATAGAAACTGCCTGATCGCAATTGCCACCTATGAATGAATTCCCTATAGATGTAGACTTTGTATGAACAAGTATAATGAAACATGGGATTCATTTATATAAAATACAATAATTGTTTTTTAAAAAAAAAAAACCTGAGTTATATAAATGCATAAGAAATATATATGCACTTGAAAGCAATTGCACTGAATAATTATACTATAGAATTGTAACTAATTTCTGCTAAAAAAATCTTTTTTTTCCTTTGTTGCATTTTGTTTTTTTAAGGGTTTTTTTTTTTACAATAGATGTATTTTTATCTTTGTGTTTGGGGTATTCTGCAGTCTCCCATACCAGCATTTTTATATGTATGCCGGGGCTTTCCAACCTTCTTGTGCTCGCTTTGGAATTCTGAGGACATGTTTTGGCAAAATTGGCTGATTCACCACAGAGGGAAGAATACGGGCATATATTTATTTACTCTATTTAGTTACAGCGGCCTTGATTACTTTTAGAAATAACTGAAGGTGGCGAACATGTGTATATCTATCTATCTATCTATCTATCTATCTATCTATCTATCTGTATCTGTATCTGTATCTATATCTATATCTATATCTATATCTATATCTATATCTATATCTATATCTATATCTATATCTATATCTATGGTATTCAGCTTTATTCAGGTATTTTTGTCACAGACGAACACAATACAGAAGCCTGATGATGGCAGATGAGATTCTGCTGAAATGTTGCTACAACTTTAAAAGCGCAACTACAATGACGTGGGAAAATACCGGAACAAAGCTGAATACCATACATGTAAGTACCCGCGAAAACTTAAGAAAACATCTATATCTATATATCTATATCTATATATCTATAACTATCTATCTATCTATCTATCTACATTGTAGTATAGTATATACTTTAATCAATTACAAAAACAAAATGGATTTACACACTACACAAACCCAGGAGGGAGTTTGTGAGGGACTTTTCCGCATGCCGGAAAAGTCGCCTTCAGGTGGCTCGCCTACAGGTAATCCAGTACAGTAGTGCGGTTTATGGATCCCGTCGGGGAGCTCTGTTTATGCGCACTCCAGCCTTTTCCCGCTCGCCTCCTGCTTTTCCCTGCTCTGTTGGATGAATGGAAGCATCTGCTCGCTAGTCATCGGCCGAATGAGGAAGGTTTGCATTTATGCTCACTCCCCATTTCGTCTCCAAAATCACCGAAGATGGAGAATATGTGTTTTTTTTTTTCCTTCTTCCCTTTCTCCGAAGTAGACTTGGTTCTAATTTGCTTGAGATGAAGTTCAAGCAAAAGGGAGGAGCTGTTGGCGGCCAATGCGATGCCTCCAGTGTCGCTGACCGCCTGTGTTTTCCCCCGGGGGGGGGGAGTGGTATAAGTGGGGAGAGGAGCTATGAAAACCCGCCGCCGCTGCTTCCAGGACCATCTAAAGCTGCGAAGGTCTCACTTGATCAACGGCAGGTGAGTCACACGGAAAGTGGGGTACAGTACAGCAAATCCATATTTTGCTTTAACCCTTTGCAAAACAAAAACAAACTCCCCAGAAAGCAGGCCGTTATTAATTTTTAAACACTTTAGGGAGATGCAATCCCGTCGCAGCGGAATTTCTTTGGGGAGGATGGAGGGGAGAAGTTGGAAAAGGGTGTGTGCGCGTATCTGTGTATTGTTGGGATTTCTCCGCCACTATCTAACTAGCTCTGGGATGGAAGGAGAATCCATCAGGTGATGATAACATATTTCGTTCTTCGATCTAAAAATGTAAAAGAAAAGCGGATAGTGAACGCAAACTTGGGGGAGACAGGACAGGACAGGCAAGAGAAGAACGAACTGTCAGCTTTTTGGCTCTTGGAAACGGCGCGCCAAAAATGTTATTTTAACGAAGATACACGATGTTTGTTCCGAAAACTTACTCAGAGCTAGCTGTTTGAGAAGCTTTTGGGAGACGTTTATTGTCTTCGGATGCAGAGCCACAGATCTTGTATTGTAGGTGATGAACTTATTACTACGTACATATTTGGGGCTGTATTGCTGCGATATTATAAATCGCTTTGGATCGGCTAGTTTGAAACATTGCCTTGAATACATTGAATGTGTACCACTCCCAAAAATGTGAATCTTAGGGAGAATGTATGTATGTATGTATGTATGTATGTTGGTGTGTATCAAATTTATATGATCATACATAATACAAGAAGTGACTCTGGGCAACATACACAAAAAAGTATTTTAAAAAAAATAAAGAGAGTTGTATAAAGAGATGGGTTTGTCTGAAAAAATATGAGTGCTGAAGAAATGTACCCGCAACAACAGTCTTGGGTTTTGGTTTTTTATTCAAAACAATAATTCACTGAGAATCTGATGGAACAGCTTAGCGACTAAATATTGATTGCATCCTCTGTTGACATGGACCAAATTTAAATTATCAACACATTTCTACTAAGCTTCTTCTTCCAAAGCTATATTGCCAGCTTTAAAAGGGTCAGAGAGGGACAATTTTTACTAAATTTTTATACTTTAAAAAAATCAATTCTTCCAGGAACTGAAAACATTGATGGAAAATTAAATAGCTATCCAGGAACCTGGCTTAGAGACATCACTGTGAGAAAGTCTGTGAAATTGTAATGTCATCTTATTTTCTGGAAATCCTTCTTGGAGGGAAATATTGCTGGTGAAAAGACCACAGCCTGAATGACATTGGAGTGAAAGTGTTGAAGGAGAATTGGGAAAGTGGTTCAAATCTATACATTTGCTGGATATGGATAGTCTTGTACAGGTGGTCCTCAATCTAGGACCACAACTGAGCCCAAAATTTATGTTGCTAAGTGAGACATTTTGCCCCCTCAATGACCTTTCTTACCAAAGTTGTTAAGTGAATCACTGCAGTTTTTAAGTTAGTAACATGGTTGTTAAGTGAATCTGACATCTCCATCGACTTTGCTTGTCAGAAAGTCACAAAAGGTGATCACGTGACCCTGGGACACTGTCATAAGTAGGAGTCAGTTCCCAAGCATCTGAATTTTGATCATGTGACCATGGGGATGCTGCAACCATCATAAATGTAAAAAATGGTCATTTTTTCCCCAGTACTATAGTAACTTCGAACTGTCATTAAATGGACTGATGTAAGTTGAGGACTACCTATAGAAGGCATCTTGAAGCCCTTAGAACAGGAGCTCTCGCCTCACAATCAGGAGGCTGTGAGTTTGATCCTAGGCAGAGGCTAATATTTGGAATAGACTCTCCTCCTCAAGCAGGGGGTTGGACTAGATGACCTCCAAGGTCCGTCCCAACTCTGTTATTCTATGATAAATCTATGAAACAGGTACAGAAGAAATAGGATGTTAAATCCAGGGAGGCAGAAAAGTATAAGAAGGCTGGCACCGCTCTGACTCTCTGAGAAGACGAGAAGGAAAAAGACAAGAAGAACCTTCTGCTGCTCAGGCCTGTGGCAATATTCTATGAAGTCAGTTTCCGTATCTAATCAGTCTTGTGGAACTAACTAACCTTGAGTGATTGTTCTAACTGCACAAGGCTATTGAATAACTGTTTAACACTCAGCCATTGTCATCTCAACAAACTTTGGAAGGACAAGGATGAGGGGAGAGCAACCCTCCTGGTCCTCTTATATCTCGGAATGGAGGTATTAATACCACCAACTGTGGTGTCTTTCTGGACCGAAACTGGGAACAGGAGGTGGGAAGAGATATTATGTTACCATACAGTAGTTCTCCATCTTCCTAAAAAGGTGATTTCAAACATTGAGGGAATAGAGAACTAGGTAGGGTTCTCTTTTGTGGAGAACCTCAAAGCTTTGTCCAGTGGTTTTTTTTTTTTTTAACATCCTGATAGGGAAGGTCATTCATCAGCATGGGTTCTGGCATCCTAAGTATGCTAATGAAACCCAAGTGTACAGCTTGACCTCAGGCAAACAGGTAAAGCTATAGAACCGGTGCCTGATTACCGTCAAGGTCTGAAAGAGAAGAAACCAACTCAGAAAGAAACACACTTCCCGATGTGATTGAAGGTGCTTGTTGTCCATTTTAAATCTCTAGGTGGATATCCAGTTGTCTAGTAACAATTTTACTAAAAAAAATTCACAATATAAAATACAAATGAAAATAAACAGAGTGGAGAAAGAGGAAGAAAGGGGGAAGGAAAATGTAAGGATAAAAGTTTCAAAAGAAAAACCAGAAAGTCCAGTTGCCTCCTGAAAAACCACCTTTGGGACAGCCATGACCTGGATGACTGAGAATCTCTATAGGGTGTAAGTATAAAAGGATCGACCTTGAAGACCTTCAAAATACCCTAAGCAAACCAAAAGACCCAGCAACTTCAGGAGAAAAACAGGAGTCATCTACAACATACAATGTAAGAACTGAAACAACCACTACATACGACAAGCAGGCAGAAGACTGCAGAAGACATCCATGAACACCAACTGGAAGTCAGAAGGCATGACGAAAATTCTTTCCTTTCACAACTTATAGACAGATCTAACCATAATTTGTGTGTGACCATCTTAGACCAGGCTAAGTCCAAAAATGCCAAGGGATTTTTAGAAACTTGGCACTCTGACAAATCAGCCATTAGTAGACACATAGACATTAACAACATCTATAGACGATGCAAAAGAGCCAACCAGCCCAAAAGAGTTAAAAAAGATTCCAGCCCCTCTCCACCAGTAATCAGCACCCAGATCAATAATCTGTATTTACTTGACCATTGGTCTGAAATTAACTCCATAGGTAAATTTCAGACCAATGGTCAAGTAAATACAGATTACCCCAGTCACGAATCTGCCAAAGAGCCATCAATAAACAGCCCAACCAAAGAATTTCTAAGACCACCCCCACCCACCCACATCGGCAAGACCCCAGAATATAAACTGAGAGCAAACAGCACTCTTTATTAACATTAATGATATTACCTACTTAGGGTAATGAAACATCTGCAAGAAAGCTCAGAGAGGATCCCTCAAAACCATCGACTCCCAACTTTTTTCAGTGCAGCAAAGTACAACATAAAATTACAGCCTCAGCTTTTTACTTAAGAAATACTAACAATAGTCTGTATTAATCAGCAAAACCCGACATCAAAAGTTCATTTTTCTATCTTGAGCACAATGTCCAGAAGTGGTTTCCAAGTAGGAACAATGTTGAATATGTTCTTTTCTCTAATTAAAGCAGTCAATTGTGGATATCCAGATATTTAGAGGGCCACCTTTCCCTGTTTTTATTTCCTCATTTAATCAGAAAGAATCAGCTTTTTCCATGTCCTGTCTGCACAAGATAGTCATGTGAAGGGACTTCAGGGGCAGGCATTTTCAATCACCACTTAGGATTCCTTTCTCCCAGAGATCCAGTGTGTCACTTCCCACCTGGATTTCCCTAAAGCAAGGCTGTCAAAACTCCTAGCCCGCAGGCCAGATGTGTCATGTGCTGGCCACGGCCACAACCTGTTTAGTGAAGGGGAGAAAAGTCCCGATATGTCACGTGACACTGCCTTGATGACATGAGTTTGACACCCCTGCCCCAGAGGCATCAAAACCTGGGTGTGCCATTTAGTGCAGGAAGAAGGTATGTTATGAGTGAAGGTTAGAATCTAGCAGGCACATTGCTCTGTGTATTTGTTGTTTTGATACCAATTTTGTTTATATTATGAAGTAGTTTGTGAGTTTATTTTTGAAGGGGGTTGCTTTTTATTTTATGCTAATCTTGACTATTAAGTCACCTAGAGCCTTCAGGGATGGGCAGCATATTAATTACGAAAAAAAATGTGGTGATTATGTAGAGCTGAAGTCTGCGTGGCAGTAAATTTAGAATACCATTGTTGTTGAATCTGCCAGACGACCACACCCCTTGTAGGTGAGCTATCAGTAAAAACTGTAAGAGCTTTAGAAATAGGATTTCGCACAAAAATGGAAAAAAAGGCCAGATTTAAAGTAGTAGTAACCACTATTCTAGGATCCTTGGGTAAAGAATACAATAAGTTTCCCACATATTGAGAAAAGGCTATCTGATATGATTCTGAAATCATCATCAAATGCTCATGTTCAACTTTTGTACGAGTGAAAGCTATGCTAATGAGATCCTGTCCTGTTAGATGTAAGGGTGGTTTATGACCTTTAATAATCAAATCCTCTGGACTTCCGGTTTGCCAGGCTTCGGTGACGGCAGGGATTTGCGTTTCTCCGCGATCCCTGCTGTGCTAGCCGTCTTGGTGCCTCCGATCCTGATGGATCTGGAGGATAAGGCTGCCCTGTTGGGGTAGCTGAAGATAGGGACGATCCGGACAGGGGTTGAGAGGTATCGCAGACCCCCTCCCCAGCCGGCAATAACCCCCTTTTCTCAAGGCGGTGGAGCAGCGGTCTTAATGGCCGCCACGAAGAAGCCAGCAACTGGACTAAGAATGTGCAGGAGGAAGAAGAAGGAAGTTTTAAAATGAAAGTTTTTCTTGGCTGAACCAGGACTTTAAGGACATATCTAATACCTGGAAAATTACTATTCTTTTTGGATGCTACAATGTTCCCAATGGAGGTTTTCAGCGGTGAAGGAAAGTGTTGAAAGGGAAAGTTACTCTCCCTCCCTTATGGAACTAACAAATGGACATGGAAAATCTGCTCTCTAACAGAAGGTAAAACTTAAAGCCCTTTGTTACAAGTGGGAAGGGAGAGGCTTGGAAAAAAACATTATTTTAAGACTTTGTTGGAGGAGATGCTTTGAAGATAAAGAGATTGGAAGCTAACTGCAAAAAAGATTTAAAATACAGATTGGGTTTTTTTCCCTAATTGACTTCACCCCAGGAAGAGAAACTGTAAAAGGAAGAAGTTTGTGCTTTGCCTGGACTGTTTGATGACTTTGGGACTTTGGGGGATTGTTTTAAGTTTGGAAATATTTGATTGGCTTAATAACAAGAAGAGGATACAGAAAAAGAAGAAGAAAAAGCTTATAATGGAAAGAAGGCAAGGACGCTATGGGAGAAGCCCTTTGTTTTCTAGATATGGCGCTTGCTATGTGTCAGCAAATTAAACAACAGTTGGAAGAAGCGGAGGAAGAAGAAGCCATTTTTAATGAATTAAATAGTGTGATTAAGAAAGAAAGGAGAAAGAGAGGAGGGAAAAGGAAGGACTTAAGACATAAAAAAATATCTATGAAAGAGAAAAATAAGATGCAAAAACAATATAATGCCAGAAAGCAAAAGGAAAGAAGAATGCAACAGAAAGGGGAAGCCAAGAAGGCAGAGGTTTGGAGAGGAGTGGGTAAAAAATCTAGGTGGGCCAAGAAAGAAAGGGAAAAGGGGGGGAAAAGTTACAAAGGTATAAAACAAGATGGGAAAAAGAAAGTTTTCTTTAGGGACAAAGGGTAATATATAATTTTTTTTAAAAAAAAGGGATTCTGCAAAGTACACATGATAGTATTGTAGCAGTTGTATTTGTATTAAAAATAGAAAATTAGAATTCTATAGGATTTAATAAAAGATTAAAATATTAAGGTACAATGTTAAAATGTTTAATAATGAATGATTTTACGTTTTAATAAAATATTAAAGGAAATGTTTAAAATATTAGTTTAATTATAGAGTTTAATGGGCTAATGTGTTGATTATTATAGATTTATTATTGTAGTATTTGTTTTTGAAATAGTAGAATGTACTAAGCAGAATCAGATTGGGACTTAGGTGTTATTTCAAACTTCAATTTAGGGGAATGATAGAAAGGCATCATACTCTGATTAGTGATTTCAGGAGAAATTATCCTTTTTTTATATTGGGAATGAGATAGATGTAAATGGAAAAATGGACAAAAGATATAAAAATATTGTCTTAAAGCAAGATGGAATATATAAAATAGAATTAAGAAGAGGGAAAAGTGGGGAGGAGTTATATAGAAGATATAGAATGGTAAACAAGATAGGTAATGGTATATAAGAAGAGCATGAATTTAATTGAAGTCCATACAAAAAGAGGTAATCTGGGGCCAAGTTACTTTCTAAAAGGAAATTTTATGTTTTTGTGTTTTATGTGTGTGTGTTTAATTGAGAATTAATAAAATCTCGGAGGAAGGCCAGATGAGAACAATTGTAAACAAGCCAGAGGAAAATATAAATGTGATGATTGAATAGCAGATAAATTAGAAAAGAAATGTGATTGAATAAGAGTAAAGAGAAATAATGTGAAATTTGTTAAACGGAATCTATGTGTCTACATGGAAATAGGATAAATTAGAAGTATGTGATATAAAATAATATGTTACCTGCCTTGTAAAGATTTATAATGGAAAGAGGTTTATGTTTTTAATGTCTAATGATGTTTTGTTTTGTTTGTTTGTTTTTAAAATCAATAAAATTTGTTTTAAAAAATAATAATAATCAAATCCTCTAATGCTGATTGATAAGGATAAATGTTTCTAGGCATAGTAGCTGACAAATTAATCCATTCATGAATGTTGACTGCCTGTGGAGAGGCATTAGAATAAAGACATCCCGTGGGTAAGGGTGCAGTAGGAAGAATAGCTAAGGAAAGTCCTATTGTTAAGGATGTTATCCTGTCCACATATCGATGCTTAAACTTATTCAATATTTCTTGAAGGCAAGTTCTTTGAAGATCAGTTAATACAACTAGATCTGGTGATTGTGCTCCCTTCAAAGACTGAAATAAGGGCAACATATCACCAGTTGTAATGTAGAAGAATGGGCGTGCCCAATTAATAACGCCAAGTAATTTTTGCCATTGTACTAAGGTATATGATTTCTGTTCTTGTAATTCAGGAAGAGTTGGAATGGAGAAATTGTGCAACATTCTATGTCCTAAGTAGGTATAAGGTTCTACCTTTTGAATTTTGTCTGAGGCTATATACCAGGGGTGTCCAACCTTTCACCTTCCCTGGGCCACATTAGAAGATGAAAATTTGGTTTGGGCCGCACATAAAATAAAATAACAGTAACGATACCCGATCATCCCAAAAAACCATAGAAAACATAGTTAACATATTAAATTTATTTGGAAATAAAGCTAGTGAGATGTTTTTATTATTTATTAATTATTTATTAAAAATTATTTATTATCACTTTTTTTTTATCACAGTTTATTTTCCAGCCAAATTTTGCGGGGGAGAAAGCTCGCCTGCCTCACGCCTACCTCTCCTCCTGCAAATAGCCTGGCTGGATGAGGCAGGACTGGAAGGCAGAAGCAGCAGCGGTGGCGGGGGCAGAAGCAGCAGCGGTGGGGGCAGAAGCAGCAGCAGTGGCAGGGCAGAAGCGGCAGGGGTGGCGGCGGGGTAGAAGCGGCGGGGTGGCGGCGGGGCAGAAGCAGTGGGGGTGGCGGCGGGGCAGAAGCGGCGGGGGTGGCAGCAGGGGCAGAAGCGGCGGGGGTGGCGGCGGGGCAGAAGTGGCGGGGGTGGCGGCGGGGCAGAAGCGGCGGCGGCGGCGGGGGCAGCAGCGGCGGCGGGGGCAGAAGCAGCAGCGGTGGCAGGGGCAGAAGCGGCGGCGGTAACAGCAGGAGGTGGCGCTCTGACGGTGCCCACCTTTTCTCTTGCTGCTTGGCCTGGCGCTCACCTCGCCCCGCCTCGCGCCTGCCTCTCCTCCTCCTCCTCCTCGCTGGCTGTGGCACGATGGTTGGGGTGGGCACTGGGCCGCATTACGAGGCGACCTCGGCCGTATGCGGCCCGTGGGCTGTGGGTTGGACAAGCCTGCTATATACAATCCCTGTTGTGCCACAGTGTCTGTTAACTCTTTTAACAACTTAGATTCATCAAAATCTGGGGCTGCTATCAATATATCATCCATATAATGATAGACTAAATAGGAAGGAAATTTATTCCTAAAGGGTTGAAGAGCATTATCCACGAAATATTGACAAAGTGTAGGGGAATTAAGCATTCCCTGAGGCAACGCTCACCAATGATATCGTTTTGTGGTCATGCTGTTATTAAAAACTTCTCTTAAATCATGAAGGAAATGCCATTTTTCTTTTTTATAACAAAAACAGGAGTATTCCAAAGACTAGTAGAAGGTTCTATATGACTAGCAGCCAATTGTTCTTGAACCAATTGTTGTAAAGCAGCAAGTTTTTTCCTTGATAATGGTCATTGTTCCACCCAAACCTGCATAGAACAGAGCCATTTAAGAGGAAGAGCCATCATCAAGAATCAAATGAACATTAAGAAGAGAAAGGATATCATAGCTCCAAATATTAGTATGAATATCTAGAATGTATGGTTGTAGGAAAAAGGACTTACCAGCAGATTTTGTAACATTAATTTCTTGAACACTCTGCCAAGCAGCTGTAGAACCTCCTATTCCCCACAATGAATAAACTGTCATTTTTGCCACTGTACTGACCATTGTAAAGAGGAGATGACAGTAACATCGGCTCCAGTATCCAATAACCCTTGAAATGGTTGTTTATTTAGGAAGAGTGTTAACAAAGGACGACAGGAGTTCAGCTGATGAAGCCTACAGATAAAGAAGTTGATCCAAATCCTGCATCCACACAATTACCTATACCAGGAGATGGATTTTCATATAGAAGAAGAAACAATTGAACAACAGAACAATTATAAGGAAGAACTTGAGGAAGATTCACCCAAATCTGAATCATGAGAATACCAGTGTAATCTGAATCTATTACACCAGGCAAAACAAAACAGCTGTTTTTGTGTGCAGAAGAACGAGGCAAAATTAAGCCAACTAATCCTGAAGGAAGAGGTCCTTTAAATTGAGATGAAACTATTTTAACTTCCAAGGGAAATTTAAACTCAATTTCCTCTTGAGTGATTAAATCAACCCCAGCGCTACCAGCTGTGGCTGGGGAGGAGTGAGATAGACTGCTGGAGGAGTCAAGTGATATTTGCTTCCAATCTTCAGGGACCATTTTTTATTCCTTCTACAAGTCCTTACCACTAATCCCATAGTCTATAACTGCCTTTTTAAACTCCCTTAAGATCTGATAAGGCAGACCCTCCCATTCTGCTACTTGCAGTCCAAGCTGTGGCCCCTGACCAGGATGATATTGTACTGGACAATCAGACAGTAATTCTGCAAGTTCTGTTCCTGAGAGAGAAGCATCCTTTTTACAATTTTCAACCATTTTCTGAAAAGAAGACGGGGCAATAGAGTCAGGAGGCTTTTGCCCTGTATCTGCAGGAGCTGAGGGAATGGAAGACATATATTCAGGTGAAGAAGGGGGACAAATGACAGCATTAGTATAACGTGAAGGTGGAGGTGTTAAAAGAGAAAGTTCATTGTGACCAAATTTTTCAATTGCATGTCCACATAAATGCCACACCTGCAAAACTTCTATTTTTGCTCTAGGTTCAGTATGCAATGTTTTCCCTATAAGTTCCCAATCAGTTAATTTTAAAGACCCCTCTTCTGGATACCATAAGCACTGAGCTGCGATCTCCTGGACCAGCTTTAAGAGATTTTTCTGTGGTACCTCAGTATTATTTTTCTTCAACAAATAGCCTAATTCATCTACATGCTTCCTCTGTTCCTCAGAAAGCGAAGACCCCATACTTACAGAAACCAAAAAGGTTGAAAAACCACAAAGGGTTGAAGGTGCACCAAATCCTTGCCCGACGAAGTAAGAGGGTCCCTGTTCATGCGCCACTTGTTGTAATGACGAGGCAGTCAAGGTGTTTGATCATGATCAACTGAATCATGATGAACTTTATTGGAATCTAGTCTTGCATTTATACACATTTTTAGTAATCCTCTAACATTGGTTAACTTTGGTTTCTGCTTGACTTTCGTTATTGTTCAGCATAGTAACTAACACAATTAATGATCTCTAGTCAAAGTCCAACATATGCTTACTTCCTCTCTCTAATCCTCCTTTAGATGAGTAACTTTGTTTGCCTGAGTTGTATTTGCTTGGAAACATTCTTTCTCTGAGGTTTGCTGTTAAGTTTGAGCAATGAGAGGCTGAACCAGAGCATGAGTGCAACAATACTTTATTATAACAATAAAGGGCTGACCGTGCTTGCCACGCCTGGAACTGGCTCGCAGCAATCAGCAACTGGTTGGACCCCGCAGCCTGCTTTTATAGCAGGCTGCTGGGGAGAACCAACCAATGAGGAAAGGGGGAAGAACACCCACACAAAGTGAGTGGACCTGAGTGAGAACTCCTAGAGTTCTCAGGACATAACACCCTTCCCCCAGATGCGAACATGCATAGTCTTTGAGGTAGGCAGGAGGTTTATGTTGGCGCCCGGAACGGCGTAGCTCTGGAACATCGTCTGTCCGTCCGGGGTCTGCCTGGGAAGGCAGAGTCGGCAAAGTGTCACCAGTGTGCCCCTCGGTTCGGGCCTGCCCGGGCTCGTAGGGTTGATCACTGGGGGTGTGCTCCTGTGGACTGGATCGGGCTGGTCAACTGTCTGGGCGCCGCTGTCTGTGTTCGGGCTTCGAACCGGCTGTAGGTGTGAACTGATCGCCGGGCGTGATGTGGATGTGAGGTTGAGGATGAAGCCTCCCTTGTCTTGTGCCTCTGGGTCCCTGCTGGCGATGGTGCTGAGGCGTCTACGCAGTTGGTCTATGTGCCTTCTCCAGACGCGGCCATCCTCCAGTCTGACCCGATACGACCGCGGCCCGGTGATGGCTACGATCTCGCCCGGGATCCACAGGGGGTCTCCAGCAAGTTCTCGCAAAACTGGCTCCTGTAAGATAAAATGTCTAACCCCGATGTGGAAGCGAGGGAGAGTCAGGGCAGTACTGTGGGTGTAGTCTGTCCAATACAGTCCTCAGACGCCTGCCCATCAGGAGCTCAGCTGGGGACTTATTGGTGACTGAACAAGGAGTTGAGTGCTGGCTCATCAGGAACCGCGAGAGTTTGTGGTGCTAGTCATCCTTGTTGAACCTTGCCAGGGCTTCTTTAGTGGTCCTGACGGCCCTTTTAGCCAATCCGTTACTGGCAGGATGAAATGGGGCTGTGAAAATGTGGCGGATACCCAGGTTGGCAGCGAAACGGCTGAACTCAGTCGATGTGAACTGTGGGCCATTATCGGAGACAATGGAGTCGGGTAGCCCGTGCGTTACGAACAGGCGTGTTAACACGTTGGTGATTGCTAGTGTGGTGGTCGTGGATAGCTGTGCTATGTCAATCCATTTGGAATAGGCGTCCACGACCACTAGGAACATCTTCCCATGCAGAGGGCCGGCCAGGTCGATGTGAATTCTGGACCAAGGAGCGCTGGCGCTTTCCCATCTAGTAGGGGTGGCAATGGGGGAGCAGGACGGGATTCCTGGCAAATGCTGCAGGAACTTACCCAATTGACAATGTCCTCGTCTAGACCCGGCCACCACATCGTAGCTGCGTGCTAACGCCTTCATTCTCACGATGCCAGGATGTCCCTCGGCAACGCTTCCAGAACTCGGTGCATTAGCGAGGCCGGGATGACCACTCGAGTGCCCCATAGTAGACAGCCCTGCAGACTGGACAACTCCTGCATGCGAGTCTTAAAAGGTGTGAATTTGTTATCAACATTACCACCCGGCCACCCCTCCTCACCCAGTCGAGCACCTGGGCGAGCGTTTGGTCTGCCTTGGTTTTAGCAGCAATGTCCAGGGCAGTGATGGGTAGGTCCAGCTGGGCGATCTCGAAAATAGCGTGGACAGGAGCAGGGTCTTCAGCCGGGCCGGCAAGGGGCAGCGACTGAGTGCGTCAGCGTGGGACAGTGTTTTACCGGGCGGTGTATAAGTCTGTAGGAGTAGGCTGCTAGGAAGAGAGTCCACCTTGTCATCTTAGGGGAGAGGACTTGAGGGGTCTGCTTGTCCCCGGCTAGTAGGCCCAGGAGGGGTTTGTGGTCTGTGACCAGCTCGAAAAAATGGCCAAAAAGGAATTCGTGAAATTTTTTCAGGGCTGCAACAGCTGCTAGGGCTTCCTTATCGATCTGGCTGTAATTGCGCTCCGTTGCAGAGAGCGTCCTGGAGAAAAAGGCGATGGGAGCCTCGGCGCCATTGGGAAGCCTGTGACTTAGTACCGCCCCAATTCCAAAAGGGGAGGCGTCTGCTGCCAGTACTAAAGGGAGGTTAGGGTCGAATTGAATAAGTACCGCCTCAGACGTGAGTAGTGATTTGACGGCGTGAAAGGCATGGTCTTCTTTGTGCCCCCAGTGCCACGGTGACTTTTTATCCAGTAATCTGTGTAGGGGTTCAGCAACTGATGCTTTATGGGGTAAAAAGGATGCGTAAAAGTTCAATAGCCCCAAGAATGCCTGTAGTTCAGTTTTGGAGGTTGGAGTGGGTGCCTCGTGGATTGCCTTAACCTTGGACTCCAGGGGGTGAATGCCAGAGGCGTCAATTTTATAACCCAGAAAGTCCACCTGTCTAGTGGCAATGGCACATTTTTCTTTTTTCAACTTGAGGCCATGCTGTCTGAACCTCTCTAACACAGCTCGAACTCTTTGGAAGAGTTGGGGTCTGTCCCTGGCCGAGACTAAGATGTCGTCGAAGTAGGGTACTACACCAGGAGGCCCTGCAAAATCCGCTCCATGAGGGATTGAAAAATACCCGGGCAACACTTACGCCAAATTGGAGACGCTTGTATCGGAAGGCACCCCTGTGAGTGACAATTGTCTGGAGTTCCGCTGTTTGGTTATCTACAGGGAACTGCTGATATGCTTGAGACATGTCCAATTTAGCAAAAATGCTGCCTGGTTCGAATGTGTGTAATAAGTGCTGGATGACGGGCACAGGATAAGCGCTAACTTGTAGGAATTTATTGATTGTCGCCTTGTAGTCCGAGCAAATTCTCAGGCTACCGTCTTTTTGAGGGTGTGACAATGGGCGTCTCCCACTTGGCGAAATCTGTTGGCTCAATGACCCCTTGTTTTAATAGTTTATCCAATTCGCATCAAGTTTTGGCCGAATAGCAAATGGGACTCTACGCGGTTTTATCCTGATTGGGACTGCTTGGGGGTCAACTGAGAATGAGATGGGGTACCGTTATAACACCCCAACTCTTCGCTGAATACATCTGAGTAATCAGCGAATAAGGAGTCAGTGTCTGAGGTTGAGACAGCATGGACTCCTGTTAGCCCTAGGCCGAGATGGGAAACCAATCGAGCCCCAATAAGGTGGGTAGATTGCCGTTAACTACCACTAGAGGTAGGTGACCTTTAAAAGCTCTAAAACTGACAAGAAACTTGCCTCTGCCGATTACAGGAGTGGTCTTTCCCTGGTAGTCCTTCAGGCCAAACTGGCATCTCTGGAGCCGGCTAGTGGATAGGCTTGGTTGGAGCCTCTTAAGGGTGTTCCACGAGATAATTGAGAGCGCTGACCCTGTGTCAACCTCCATGCGGCACGGTTTACCTTCTAGGGAAATGGAGAGAGAAATTTTACCAACAGTGTGGCAAGTGTGCTTGGCAAGGTGGTGCGTGCGACAGTTCAATACTTGCCTCTGTGGTCCCGAGTGCGAGGGAGGGTGCCTTTGTGCTGCGCTTTGGGGGGCTTGGCAAACTCTCGCGATGTGCCCCCTTTTATGGCAGTTATTGCAGGTGGCTCCTTTAAACTTGCAGGTGGCCCTCTGATGAGATCCCCACAGGCTAGGCACAGGGTGATGTGCTTGGGTGAACCGATGTTTTCTTGTTTGGCTCCTACCTGCGGCCGTCTGTCGTTGGAGAGGCGGTGGACTTCGTTTTCATCACTGCTGGTTTCCTCTGCTACCACCTCCTCGGAGTGGACTGGAAGTGATGTCAGCTTGGCACTTGGGCCCTGGATTTCGGTGGCTGAGTTTGTTGCCAGCTCAGCTGCCAAGGCCTCCTCGACTGCTTGTGCGAGGTTGAGGTCTTTTTTGCGAGAAGGCGCCTTTGCAGGTGGAGGTCCTTGACCCCGCAGACTAATTGATCGAGGAGCATGTCCTCCAGGTAGGTTCCAAACCCACAATGCAGTGCTGCTGTTCTGAGAGCGGCCATATATTGATTGATGGTCTCCTTGCTCGACTGCTTCCTCATACGGAAGGTGAATCTCCTGGCAATCTGTGAGGGCCTGGGGGAATAGTGGTTAGTGAGAATTTCAAGTAACTCAGACCACGGAACGTTTTTCAACTCACGAGGAGCCACGAGCGCCGTGGCAGTATCGTAGACGGTGGCTCCACAGTAGATTAGGAAATACGATTTTTTCCGATGCTCTCCCGCATCCGCCAGGCCAACTGCATCGATATAATGATTAAAGCGGTTCTTATACGATTCCCACTTCTCCTCGTCTGGTTTGAACATCGGGAAGACTGGATTTGAACTCATGGTGCTGGGACCGGTTGAACAACCTGTGGAAAAAATCTCTCTGGGGCAGCAGACAATGTTTTAGTGCCCGTGGTGGGCAAGTGATTTCAGCTCAGGAGAGGCTGTTTGCAATCCTCTCTTTCTCTCTGGGTTAACCACGTTTGGCTGTTAGCCGTTGATGGCGTTTGGATTCGCGCCTGTGTGGGCGTCAGTGACTGGCTACAGCGCTGTGCTGTACCTTTTAGGTTTGAAATTCAAATGACAACCGTTTGAA
Organism: Pseudonaja textilis; assembly: GCF_049901715.1. Taxonomy (NCBI): domain Eukaryota; kingdom Metazoa; phylum Chordata; class Lepidosauria; order Squamata; family Elapidae; genus Pseudonaja; species Pseudonaja textilis. The sequence continues at coordinate 130,352,425 of NC_141991.1, forward strand.
TTTCGCGCCTGATACTGAGCGGCTGCGGCTGCAGCGCTTCACTTTCCTGTAGCTGGGCTAACAAGCGGCTACAGACGCTTCTAACTTTCGATTCTGACCGCTCTCTCTGGCTGCGGATCAGCGTTTGCTTCTTATCGCTTGCTGGCCGCTTTCTCTGTCAGCGGATCAGCGTTTGCTCTTTTTGTTTGCTCTTTTTGTTTGCTGACCGCTCTCTCTGGCTGCGGATCAGCGTTTCTCTTATCGCCGGCCGATCGCTCTCTCTGGGCTGCGGATCGGCGGCTAGTGACTCAGCGGTTGCATGGTGCTTCTGGTAGCCATCCCATCCTCGTCGCCAGTGTTAAGTTTGAGCAATGAGAGGCTGAACCAGAGCATGAGTGCAACAATACTTTATTATAACAATAAAGGGCTGACCGTGCTTGCCACGCCTGGAACTGGCTCGCAGCAATCAGCAACTGGTTGGACCCCGCAGCCTGCTTTTATAGCAGGCTGCTGGGGAGAACCAACCAATGAGGAAAGGGGGAAGAACGGCCACACAAAGTGAGTGGACCTGAGTGAGAACTCCTAGAGTTCTCAGGACATAACATTTGCCATCCAAGATAAGAACATTCCTGCAATTACAACTCTGCAACCATCAAAACCCAAAATTAAAATCTTATTATTTTCAGTTTCAGTCAAAAAAATCCAAGAGTAGCTTCTGAATGGAAACAAAGCTAGAAACTGTTGTTTCTTTAATCAAAGCAGTCAATTTTGCCATGTCTGCTAACATCCTTGCATATTTCTTTATAAATTATATTTGCATTAACTATATTTAATGCGAATATAATGAATATCTCTTAGAATTTATTCATAGTTGAGCTAATTGCATAATCTCTTTCCGAGACAATTTTATTAATTTTTTAGGACAATGCACAGCTAGTTTATTTCTCAGTATTTGTTTAACAAATACTAAATACACTTCCTGCTAAATTCAAATCCCCAATATCGTTTAATCCAGTCATTGCTACAGAGAACAGAGGGCAGAGACTCCTGGCCTCCTGCCTGTTCCCCTGATATTAAGCCATAGTGCAAATGTACTCTGACAACATATTTTTTTGTTCTCTTTTGCCATGTTGTTGCCTCCAGCCCTGTCTCCAAGCTACGAATGAGAAGGGCTAAGTTGCCCAGAGCTATCTGGTATTAAGTTGCATTTTCTCCTTTACCCTGACATATTTCAAGGGCAGACTCAGTGTGTATAAAACCCATTTAGCATTTCCTTGAAGGGTGATGTAGATGCTAGGAATTAAGCCAGGAGATGGAAAATAGCAAAGGAAAGGAGGAGGTAAATTTTGTTTTGTGCTGACTTTAGGACTTAAAGGCTGTATTTGTGTATGTAGACCAAGGGGCTTGGATGCAGGTAGTCCTAAATTTACAACTATTCATTAAGTAATCATTCAGTGTTACAGTGGCACTAAAAAAAAGTCTAGTTTATCAATGGGAAAAGGCCTACTATCTTCCCACCACCAAGAGCAACTAGCCAATGATTTCCAAAGGGAAATTTTGTGCCCTCCCAAGCTTGCGAGATTTTTATTTATTTATTTGTCAAGTGATTATAAGATAACAGGTATAAGTATAAACATGGTTATGAATACATGAAATGGATACATATAAGAAAAATAAAAAGAAACAATAGGACAGGGATGGTAGGCAAGTTGGTGCACTTATGCACACCCCCTACAGACCTCTTAGGAAAGGGGTGAGGTCAGTAGTAGACAGTCTACTCAAAATTTGGGTGCCTGGCAACTGGAGTCTATTCATGGCAGTTGTAACCTTTCAGACAGATGCATCTCTCCCTATACATTCACAATGTTTGCTTCTTCCTGGTAGGTTTCAGCTATGTGGCTCTACCTAGCTGTCCTGGTGGGACTTTACTTCCTTCGCCGATGGTACCGAGAGAGACAGAGAGTGGAGAAACTGACAGAAAAATATGTCTTCATTACTGGCTGTGATTCTGGCTTTGGGAACCAGCTAGCCAGGCAGTTGGACACTCGGGGTCTGCGGGTGTTGGCTGCTTGTCTCACCGAGAAGGGAGCACAGGAACTGGAGAGACTCACATCAGACCGGTTGAAAACCACCCTGCTGGACGTCACCTGCACTGACAGTGTTGCAGCAGCAACCAAATGGGTGAACTCATGCGTGGGGAACAAAGGTAACCAACTCCTTCTATTTATATTAATGTTCTGGCCATACTTACTGTAGATTGAGGGATTGGATACAGGTAGTCCTCAACATGCAACCATTTATTTAACAATTGTCCAAAGTTACAATGGCACTGAAAAAGTAGCTTACACTTAGTCCTTGCACTTGTGACCATTGCAGCATCCCCACAATAACGGGCTCAGAATTTGGATGCCTGGCAACTGGAGTCTATTCATGGCAGTTGTAGTCTCTCAAGAGTCACATGATTTGTGACAAGCTTCCAGCAAGCAAAGACAACGGGGGAAGCCAAATTAGCTCAATGACCATGTCATTCACTTGACTGCGTAAATGGTTATAAAATCAGGCGTGATTCACTTAACAAACGCCTTGCTTAACAATGGAAATTCTGGTCCCAATTGTGGTCATGCATCGAGGACTGCCTACACTTAATTTCAAATATTAGCTGCTAGGATAAAGTGTTTTATGTCTTTGGCAGCGAGTGAATTTTCCACGAGAATCCAACATTGTCACCATTAAAATGACAAAGGTAGGGAGCTAAAATGAAAGATGTGGTGACAGACTTATTTAATTTTCTTTTAAAAGCAGCTGTTGGGAAATTCTACCTTAATCTAAACACTTTTGGAGAACAAGAGTAAACCATTTATCTCACCCGTGCAATATTTTTATCCTTCATAATTCTCCCAATTATGAGTGTTTTAGCCAGTGGGGGGGTCAACGCATACTGTGCTGTCACACTCATTCACACTCACACGTCAGTGGGGTTTATGGAGGGTTCACCCAGCAGTTCTCTTCCCCCAGCCATAAGCAAGCCCAGATTAATCCCCTAGGCAATGGCCAATTAGTCCATAACACAAACAGCAAGCTCTCAAACAGCGAGTCCAATAAATGAACATAACCCCGCCCCCCTCCAGGCAAAACTAAAAGTACATCCACATTAGCTCACAGGTTATAGTAATTCAGATTCTCAGGAAAAACAAACAAGCACACAGCCACAATCCACACATGTTGTTACCAGCAACACCTCCCTCTGCCTGCTGTGCAGTTCATCATGAAGGGCAGGGCCTTTTCCCAAGCAACGTGGCAGAGCTACGTTTCTCTGGCCTGCATGCTCTGAGATCCACCATGGCAAGCAGCTCCTCCCCCTCTTCTTCACTGGCCTGCAAGCTGTCCCCAGTCAAAGCCTGTTCTGCTGGCAGTTCAGGGTCAGTAATTCCTGAAGTGCCAGGAATGATCTCATTCTCCCTCTGAGGAAGCATCGGAGGAGTCGTCCAAAGGAGACGCCATGCTTGCGTCAGATTGACGCTCAATGATATCTACACAATAACACCTGTTTCATGACACTTGTACAAATAAATGATGCCACTGTAACCTTTGTCATTCCTCTGATGTTGTCATGGCATGTATCATAACTTCTCTCCCCTCAAGCAACCCCCCCCCAAAAAAAGCCTAGATTGTTTTTTGTTACTTTTCTCCTTATCCCTTTCTGTTTTGGAAAATGGACCATTTTGTCTGTGACAACAAATATATTTCACACAACCCTTAAAAGAATGGCAATGCTCCAGTTCTGAACATAAGTGAGGATTAGAATGACAGGGACATCATGACCATGTATTCTTTCTTCTTACTCAGGGCTCTGGGGCTTGGTAAACAATGCAGGTAAAGGCATACCCATCGCTATCAATGAATGGCTGACGAAGGAGGACTTTGCCAAATTGCTGGATGTCAACTTGCTTGGGCTGATTGACGTGACGTTGCAGATGTTGCCCCTGGTGAGGAGAGCCAAAGGGAGAGTGGTCAATGTAAGCAGTGTGATGGGAAGATTAGCATGCTTTGGAGGAGGGTATTGCCTGTCCAAGTATGGTGTGGAAGCCTTCTCAGATACTTTGAGGTAAGCTTTAACTTTCTCTTTTGATTAGTTGAAGTGCATGGTTCTCTTTCAGCTCCATTTGAAAGAAGTAGATGCACAGATTCAGATAGTCTGAGCTATAGTGATTTATGTAAAACATGGTTGTGTCTCTTAAGGGTTGTCCCAAAGATCTAAACATATAATTTACTTTGCTTGAGATAAACGTGGCACTGGAGGAACAATCTTTTGGTAGGTAGGCAATATCCAAGTAGCAATAGCAATAGCACTTAAACTTATATACTGCTCCACAAGTCTTTACAGTTCTGTCTAATCAGTTTACAATAGTAAATAAGAACAAGTTACAAATAAATGGAGGAACAGAGGAAATAGGAATGAACAAGTTGTCTAGGCATAGCTGGACCTTCACTTTTGGAATAGTGTACTATCCAAACAGTAGTAAATGGAACCAATAGAAAAATTAGATGTTTTACTTTATTTATCTTAAAGCTAATTAAAATGAAATCTATATATATAAAAGCGAAATACCATTCACACATCATCACAAAATCTCCAGAACTGTAAAGCTTACAAACTTGAAATTTGGCACGTATTTCCTCTTGGCTTCTAGGTACTCATAAGAAAGGATTTTTTTGAAATGACCATCAGAGCATTAGTATTTCATATATTATTATTAACATGCTCTGATGCTAAGGAATTCTACTCCCCCTCCCCACCTGAAAAGAAATCTGTTCCAAATGCAAAACACAAGCAGAGGAGAGGAGTTTCAGTTTTAGTTTCACAGCAGCAACCAGCTTTAGTACAGAACAGTTGAGCTAAGCCACGCCCAGGCTCCTTGCTGTCTCTTCCTGCTCACACAACAAATACTGTTTCAATTTCCAGACAGCCCTCAACTCTCTCACATACTGACAGGACGCTAGCCAGATGAATACTGATGGATGCTGGTAGGCAGAGGTGGAATTTTCCCCCCTTATTTTCCTCCCCCCAAACTAAGCCCGATAACATAATTTCGTAGCGAAGCACGGGTATCCAACTAGTATGGAAATAAAAGGCTATTCAGGCATGCCTTTAAATTTTTTCCTATTATATCAAAATTATAATTTACACTGATTTGGGAAACTTCCAGGGATCACAGTTAAGATTTTCATAAGGCTTACCTTCTGCACTTCTGCCCTAAACCTTGCTTTGCATGCTGTGGTTTGTTGAATAAGCTATAATTTAACATGCTAAAATCATCAAATATTTATTGCAAACAGAAATAGCTTGGTTCCTGGAACATGCTGAGCCAAAAAACAAAACAAGCTATATTATCTGATCAATTAAATGCGAGGAGATAATTTGAGTTTGACCGCATAGTGGTCATCCTGATTTTTACAAACTGGAGCTATTAGCCTTATTCTTGGAGGTTTTTCTATTTTGGTTGTGCTTGTTGAAAACAAAAAAAAAATATGACAAGCTTTAAATTAGGTTCTAGGAATTAAGGCACACCATCACCACCCCAAGGAGGAAAGGAGATACACTTGCACAGAGACTATCCCTAGTAGTTCTGGAAAAGGTTAAACTGAGTACAGATAGTCCCCAACGTACGACCACAGTTGAGCCCAAAATTCATGTTGCTACGTGAGAAATTTGTTAAGTGAATTTTGCCCCCTTTTACAACATTTTTTTGCCACATTTGTTAAGTAAATCACTGCAGTTGTTAAATTAGTAACACAGTTGTTAAGTGAATCTGGCTTTTCCCATTGACTTTGCTGGTCAGAAGGACACAAAAGATGATCACCTGATCCTGGGACACTGCAGTTGTCATAAGTAGGAGTTACGTAGCAGTTAGCAGTAGCAATTGTCATAAGTAGGAGTTATGTAGCAGTTAGCAGTAGCAGTTCCCAAGCATCTGAATTTGAGCCAGTTGCCAATCATCTGAATTTTGATCACGTGACCATGGGGATGCTACAATAAGTCATAAGTGTGAAAAATGGTCATGTCACTTTTTGCAGTGCCATTATAACTTTGAACTGTTGTAAGTCGAGGACTGCCTGTATTACCCTATTGCACTGATGTCATTTTTTCATTGTATTCTTATTTATGCTGTGCTTGTGGCATCTTAAAAAATCTTAACAATTGAGGCAGATTATAAATATTATTACATAAAACAGTAAAAGCATTTCATCCCTTGACAGTTGTTGCCAATAGAAACACTAACAGATCATCCTGCAAATGCTTTCTAATAGAGACCCTGCTTTTTATTTCCTCAGCCAGCTTTGGGGAGGTTCAGAATATGAAAGAACCATTCCCTGGTGTGACAAGACATTTAATATTAAAATATCCTGACATTGCTCACTCCTTCAGTTAAGAAATGGAAATAGGCACTGCCCTCTAGATTCTATGACTGAACAATGGAAACCTTTGCCTTTACCTGTTATTTATAGCCTGTTTAATAAGTTAAATTAAAAGACAGAACAGCAAGGTTAACCTTTCTGCTTCCCCATGAAATGGTGGTTTCATATTATTTATTTATTTGATTGATTGATTTTTATCCCACCTTTATTATTGTTAATAAACAACTCGAGGCAGTAATCATATCTAATATTCCTTCCTCCTTCTATTTTCTCCAAAACAACAACCCTGTGAGGTGGGATTAGACGAGACCAAAATGGCTTTCTGTCTGAAAAGAGGAGACTTAATGCCTCTACAACTACTTTTATTCAGGAAAAATTGATAAAGATGCTGCTTCTGTCCTTGTCTCATATTTATAAAATGCTGATCGCTTTGATTAAATTCAAAATATTTTTGTTTGTTTCCTTTGAGAAAGGAAGCTATTTATCAGTTTCAAAATTAATCGATTTCTCTGTTGCCCACTTCTTAGTTAATGTGGCTTTTAAAGCAGTCACATCTCTTTTTTAGTTTACCCAGAAGTTTGAAAGATGGCAAGCCCTGAGGTTCTTACCATTCACCTAAATAATAGGAAAATAGCAGTGCAGCTCAGTAGTTACTGGAGGAATTGTTTGCTTGCTTATTCATTAAATTTATGCATTATGAAATTTACAGTATATATTGTCCATCTCGCTGTCAAGCAATTCTGGGAAGCGTACAACATCAATGGACATCATTGACATCATTTTCTGGTCAAGTTGAATTTGAAGACACAAATGTTCAACTAGTTTCCCATTTTGTGTCTTCATCTTATCTCAGTGAATCTATCAATGTCAAATCAAAACATCTAGAGGTCTTTTGTTTTCACCTCTGACAGCTAACATTTGTCCCTTCCTGCTCTACTCTGAAAGCTGAAAAAAACCAATTCCTTTCCATTTCCTCCCTCCACAAAATATCCCAATTGGTAGGAAAGCTGCAGCATTAATTTCATATCCAGAAAGGACATTCACTGCCAATGGTATGTTATCTGGCAAAGGATTCCTAAAGGATGCAGATGCCCATAGGAGATAAGAATGATAGAGGCTTTCTGTCCTTCTATCCATACAGTGAATATAGAAGATGGCCTTGAAGAACAGGGGAAAGGTGTATTGCCCTGGCAACAATCAGATAAATGATCCCAGATCAAGAAATAAACACTGTGTAGACAGGTGTGGGATTCAAATTTCTTAACAACTGGTTCTGTGGGTGTGGCCTAATTTGTGGGTGTGGCTTGGTGGTCATGTGACTGGGTAGGGATGGCTTGCTGACTGGGCATGGCTTGGTGGTCATGTGACTGGGTGGGCATGGCTTGTATGTGAATATTATAAATATTTATGTAAATGTTGATTTTTTTTATAAAAAAAGAATGACGTTTACCCAAAAGCAGGCAAAGCAGGCAGGCAGATTGAGTTGCTCACAGAATCACAGATTAAGTTAGAGATCTATTTATCTGCAATTGTCTAACTGAGTCACATAAAATTCGCTTGCAAGCAAACTCACAAAATTAACTCACAACACACCATTTTTTTTCAAAAGCAGCAGATGACCAAGGGAACTTTTCCTGATTTTTTTCAATATGAAAAATGCAAACTGTATGTTGTCACATGATCGTTCCAAGAAGCATTAGCGAATGAAAGAAGAAACTGAAAAGAGATTGGTGTTGCTGTAAAGCTGGATGCCATTCCTTAATTGTTCCACTTTTTTTTTAAAGGACATGCATTTGCTGTCCAGTCTGGGAAAAATTAATTTTGGACTCTTTTTTAAAAAAATCCTGACATACATCTGCCAGACACAAAAAATCCTTTATAGCTTGGGAAAGTAGACTGAAATAAATAAGTAAACAGATATCTTAGTCTGTCGAAAAAATATATGTTTAAAGATACATATGGACACAAAACTGATACCAACATGACATAATATTTTAACTAAAGAGAAAAAGAAAGAAAGCTATAGAAATGTTTATCTTAAATTAAGCAATTTCCCCAGATTTTACCAATTTGCTTGAAAGTGCTTTTCCCTACCTCCTTATTGAACAAATATATAGAAGTTGAGCAAGAAAAGATAAATGTGCTGCAGATTTATTCTATGTTCCTTAATGAGTCTAGCTATTTCTTCATATGCAAAAAGTCTACACTTGGAATTTAGCATTCAAAACAGATTTTTGCAGATTTGTGTATTCTTCATTCTGCATCTCCTTATTCTTCCTTTTCGTTCTATTCAGGCGTGAAATGTCTCCATTTGGGATAAAGGTCAGCATTATTGAACCTGGTGCTTTCAGTACAAGCATTCTACAATCTACATTAGAGAGCTTCCAGGCTTCATGGAACAAAGCACTTTCTGAAACCAAAGAAGTCTATGGACAGCTATACTTTGAAAACTGTGAGTTGAAATTTGGGAAACCAGGCTATAGATTGCATATACAGTATATTTGGCTGAGGGAGGGTATACCACAAATGCAGAACCCATTACGGTTCAAAAACCATAGAAGACTTGGGAAATATCTATTCTATATAACTACTTCAGAAGCTCATTATCTGTCTAAAATGAGAAAACAGTAATGTGAAACTTGATTCCACACTGCTACTTATAAGCATTGACATGTGTCAGGTCCAAGTCCAGAGATGATAGGGCAGAATCTGAATTCCATCCTTCATTTGCTTACACCTAATGGACAGATTCTTGCCAATTTAAAGCTATAAATCTCTAACTCAGGGGTCCCCAACCTCCGGCCTGCAGCTCCATTTGCGTGAGCGCTGAACCAAACCTCCCCAGGTGGACCACCATGGCCTGTGTAAGCTCCACTTGCCCAAGTGTGTGAGCAGCGGGCACTCATGTGCTAATGGAGCTGCACATGTGTCTGCCACTCATACAAAATCGTCCCCTCTCCCCCCACCTGCCGGGCTACCAAACTGGAAAGGTTGGGAACTGCTGTTATAATCTGCTACTGTATTTCCCCGAAAATACAACCGATCCCAAAAGTAAGTCCTAGCTTGATCCAAGCCGAAGTCCAAATGCCCTGCCCACTTCTTCAGCAGCCGCTTACACACACACACACACATACACACATGCACCCAATATAAACCCTACACCCAAAATAAGCCTAACCCACTCTGGGGTGCACAGAGTGGGGTGAGGCGCACGGGTAAAAATTAAGCTAGGTGGGGATGGGGATGGTGGAGCTGCCCTACTTATCAGGCCTCTCACACCCCGACACCTGCCTTGCCCACTCCTTCTGCGGCCACTTGCTGATGCTTGCACATACACACACACACACACACACACACACACACACACACACCAAAAATAAGACCTGGTACTTTTTTTGGTTCTGGAAAAAATATAAAACTGGGTCTTATTTTCAGGAAAACATGGTAGCTGTATTGTGAGAGATTCTACAGATGGCTACCCTGAACAGCTTCTCCCTTCTCCTGACATTAAGCTGCAGTCTGTTAATCTGGCCTGTCTCCAGGAAAGCTTTGTGTTGCCAAAACTCTCACCCACTACTCTTCCTTTTTTTTATAAAAAGTTTTTTATTTTTAACAACAAACAGACAAACATAAACATAAAACAACAAATAAAACCTTTCAATTATACAGTGTGTTGGTTGGTACATATTTCTTGTGCACAATATCTATGGTCTTTTCCTCTTAGATTTAAGTTTGCATTCATATTACATTAATCAATTTTCCATGTCATATTATATTATTACATCATCATTAGACTTTAATTTCAAATCCACATTATCCTTTAGAGCAAATCTCAATTCTTATTAATTTTAATCCATATTATAATTCATTCCATAATAATCAATTATAACATATCATTGCTATTGTATTTTACTTCAATTTCCTACTTTTCTATCCAACCATTGGTAAAATAAATCCCATATCTTAAAATATTATTTTTCTTCTTGTTCTCTCATTGCTAATGTTAATCTACTCATTTCTGCACATTCCATTATTTTCTTAATCATCTCGTCCTCTATCGGAATTTTCTCATTTCTCCAAGTTTGAGCAAATACAATTCTAGCTGTAGTTAAAACATTAATAATCAAATATATCAATTCTCTGTTGTAACCTTCAGATAAAATTCCCAATTAAAATATCTCTGGTTTTAAATCTATGTGCTGTTTTGTCATTTCTTCCAGCCATGTGTATATTTTAGTCCAGTATCTTTTAGCTTCCACACACGTCCACCACATATGGTAATATGGTCCAGGTGTCTGATGACATTTCCAACACTTTGCTGATTTATCCTTGAACATCCTTGCTATTCTTGCTGGGGGCAAATGCCACCTGTAAAACATACAAATTATCTTTATATGCTGTCAACATTGTTAGTTTATAGTTTCTAATCCAAAATTTCTGCCATTTTTCTAGATCTATCCCACATCCAAAATTTTTCCCTCAAGCAATCATTGTTTCTTTAACTTGTTCTTCTTCTAATTTCACTCCTAGTAAATAACCATATAATTTTTAATCGTCCTCTCCTCAGTACCTGTTAAGATTTTATCTAATTCAGTAAGTTCTTTGTAAAACCCTTCTGTCTTACTGTCTTTATCATATCTAGAATGTATTTGCACATATGAATACCAATTCATCCTTATCTCTTGTTCATCTAATTCTTGCTTTGTTTTAAGTTCACCCTTTTCATTTAAAATTTCATTATATCTAATTATGTGTTCCATTTTAAAAACAATTGGATGCGCAAATGCCTCTATAGTTGATAACCAGACTGGTATTTTCATATAATGTTGTTTCCTTATTTTCTCCCATATTAACAATAAAGCATCTCGAATATAATGTCTCCTAAAATACCCATGTGCTTTGCTTTCCTTATACCATAAAAATGCATGCCACCCCAATTGTAAATCATGGCCTTTCACTGTTAACAATCTAGTATTTCTCAAAACAATCCATTCTTTCACCTACATCAGTGTTACTGCCTGGTAGTATAATTCCCAATTGGGTAATCCAAAACCTCCTCTCATTCTAGTGTCCTGTAACAATTTTAATTTAATTCTTGCCTTCTTTCCTTGCCATATATATTTCAACATTATTTTGTTTAAGTCCTCAAAATATTATTTCCCTAATTTAATTGGAATAGTCTGAAACAAATATAATATCCTTGGTAGTATATTCATTTTGATTGTAGATATTCTCCCTATTAGAGATAATTGTAAATTTTCCCATTTTTTTCAAATCTGACACAATTTGTTGTTTTAATTTATAATAATTATCTTCCTTTAATGTTCCACATCTTGCTGTTAGGTGTATTCCCAAGTATTTTACTTTGTTTGTGTTCTGGATATTCAGTCTGTCTGTCAATTCTTTCCTTTGTTTTTCCATCATATTCTTAACTAAGATCTTAGTTTTATCTTTATTTATTTTTAATCCTGCCCCGTCCATATTCTTCTATCTTTTCTATCAATTTAGACGCTGTTTCCAATGGTTCTTCCAATATGAAGACCAGACCATCTGCAAATGCTTGTAATTTATATTCCTTCTTTTTTATTTTCATTCCCTTTATTTCTCTATTTTCCCTAATATTTCTATTTAATACTTCCAAAGTCAATACAAATAACAGTGATGAAAGAGGACATCCTTGTCTAGTTCCTTTTTAATATTAATATTGTCTGTCAAATCTCCATTTATCATTACTTTTGCAAATTGTTTATGATATATTGCCTCAATTGCCTTAATGAATCTTTCTCCAAAGCCCATCTCTTCTATTTACAATAACATAAATTGCCAATTTACATTGTCGAAGGCTTTTTGAGCATCTAAAAATACCAAGGCCATTTGCTTCTCTGGATGTGTGTCGTAATATTCCAACGTATTTAAAATTATTCTCATGTTATCTTTTATTTGCCTCATAGGCAGAAATCCATTTTGATTAGAATGTATAAAGTGATTCAAATATCTTTTAAGTCTTTCTGCCATTACTGAGACAAATATTTTGTAGTCTGCATTCAGTAGGGATATAGGTCTATAGTTTTTTATTTGTTGTAAGTCAGTATCTTCTTTTGGTATAAGAGTAATGTAAGCCTCTATCCATGAATTAGGTATTTTGGTTTTTGACAAAACCTCATTCATTACTTCAAGCATTGTAATGTTTAAAGATTCCTGCAAAGTCTTGTAGAATTCTACTGGTAGCCCATCTGGGCCCGGAGCCTTTCCAGTATTTTGTTGATATATCGCTTCTGTCAGTTCTATCATTATTTTCCCTTGCAACATTATCTTAGTGTCCTCGGGTATTTGGGGTAGCTCTACTTTTTGCAAGTATTGTTTAACTTTTTCTTCTTTGATATTCTCTTGATCATATCACACTTCTTTTTTTTCTTCATTTCCATTACAAACCATTCCGTGCTCATCTATTAATTGTATTATCTTTTTCATTTATCTCCTTTTTCAGTTTATATGCCAGTCTTCTGCCTGGTGTGTTTGCATTTTTGAAGAAGTTCTGTTTAGCTCTCCTGATTTTTTGTGCTAGTTCCTCTTTTTCCATCAATCCCATTTTATGTTTAACTATTTCCATTTGACTTTTAATATCTTTCTTTCTCAAGTTTCTTGTAGACTTCCTATAATATTTGTTGTGTTTGTCTTTTTTAATGTTCCTTCTTTCGTATAGGCCTTTTGGCATAGGCCTTCATAAAACCAATATATATATATGTATGTATGTATGTATGTATGTATATGTATATGTATATGTATATGTATATGTATATGTATATGTATATATATATATGTGGATCTTTGGTTGTTCGGGTTTTCTCCCGCGTAAGATTCGAAGTATCTAGGCAACGTTTCGATAAAGTCTCATTCATCATCTTCAGGCTTCTGTCTTCATTTCTTGCTTCTCAGAGTGATGTGAGATTGCAGCTGCTTCTTCCTTTTAACTGCTAGTGGGGGTGGGACTTGATTGGGTGGGGGCTTGGCTGTGTTCTGATTGGGTGGGGGGGTGTTCTCATTGGTAGGGGGTTTGGCTGTGTTCTGATTGGTTGGGGGGGTTGGCCGTGTTCTGATTGGTTGGAGGTGTGTTCTGTTCAGGTGGGGGCTTGGTTGTGCTCAGGTTGGTCTTAGTTGCTGGGGGATTTGAGTTGGTGAGCTGTGATCTTGCTGTTTGGCTTCGAGTTCGTGGTTGTGCTGCATCTTCATAGTGGGTATCGGTTTGCTTCATGTATGGCTCGGAGGGGTTTGAAGTGGGTAGTGATGCAGCTGCAGTGCAGCTTCTGGTCCATGGTCGTGTCTCATCTTCTGAGTGGGTGTGGGTCTGTTTTCTACATGGAAGTGTGGTGGTGGCATCTTGTGTGGCTCTCATGGGTGTGGGTCTGGTGTCATTCTTCATGTTAGGTACTCGTCTGTTCATGAGGGCGGGTTTCCAAATGGCTGGAAGGCGGGAGGTGTCATCTCGTTTGTTCATGCTGTGTGGGCGTTTTTCTATCTCTATGGCTTCTCAGATTATTCTGCTGTTGAAGTGTTCGGTTTTGGCGATAGTTCTGGTATTTTTAAAGTCAATTTCACCTTTTGCACCTCTACAGGGAGGAAACCCACCATCTGACCAGGACTTATGAAAAACTTGAAGTCCAAAGAGCTTCCATTTTATGTGACCTTGCATTCCTATGCAACTGCCGAGATCAAAATTTAATTCCCACAAGCTTCCAATTGAAATTCCACACCAACACAGCAGCCACCAAATGCATCCTAAAAAGAACAGAATTGGCCCTAATTAGAAATGAACTTCACACAAAAAAGGTTTCTCCTAGACCAAATCAACAAGGATCTCCTCACACTCCACCTCAGACTCAGCAACAAGATTCACCCCCTACTTTGGGACAAATCCAAACAACTCGCTGTCTGGAGAGCCGAAACACAGACCACCCTCAAGACAGACACACACACCAACAAACTCAGGAAACTACAACAACACCAGAAACCAACCTCCCCCCCCCTCACATGAAACAAACAGTGCACAACATCTCAGACAAGATCCTCACCGAAGCTGAAACAAGGTCCTTTCAAAAGGATTCAACTTTGCTGTCGCTCCCAAACACATCCCCACAGAAACCATCATATGCGGAGTTGAAACCAGCCTGACCAAAACTAACCCTGATGATGCTAATAGAATCATACTCGAAATCACCAACAACCTCTGCACTAGCAAACCACCCAAAAGCAACTTATCCAAAGAAGAACAAACTGCACTACTTAACCTGAAAGAAGACACCAGCATGATAATCCTACCAGCAGACAAGGGCAACGCAACAGTGGTTATGAACACATCTGACTACCAAACCAAGTTAACCAACCTACTCCAAGACCCCACATACAAAACCCTAAAGACAGACCCCACCACCTACCTAGAAAAAACTACCAAATCCAAAATAAAAGCCTCCCCCATCAGTGAAGAAATCCAGTAAAGAATCATACCCAGAGAGAAATCATCCAGATGCCCTAAGCTTTATGGTCTCCCCAAGATACACAAAGAAGGAACCCCACTCAGACCAATAGTCAGCTCCATAGGCTCACCTCTACAAAACCTGGCCAAATTTCTCGCCAAACAACTACAGCCCTATGCAGAATCCATCAACTCACACGTAAGAAACTCATTCCAGTTCATCGAGATCATAAAGAAACAAAACTTACAACCCAGCGACCTACTAGTAAGCTTCGATGTCATATCCCTCTTCACCCAAGTGCCAATAAAAGAAGCCTTGACAGCCATCCAAA
This sequence comes from Pseudonaja textilis, assembly GCF_049901715.1. Taxonomy (NCBI): domain Eukaryota; kingdom Metazoa; phylum Chordata; class Lepidosauria; order Squamata; family Elapidae; genus Pseudonaja; species Pseudonaja textilis. Next base: position 130,367,623 of record NC_141991.1, read on the forward strand.
ACAAATACAACCCCCCCCCAAGCACATCCTAGATCTGACCAACCACTGCCTATCCAATACATACTTCACCTACAATGGACAAAAATACAAACAAATAGAAGGAGCACCCATGGGATCACCCCTCTCACCTGTCATCGCAAACCTCTACATGGAACACTTTGAAACACAAGCTCTAGAAAAATACGACCACAAACCCAAACTCTGGCTCAGATACGTAGATGACACCTTCATAATCTGGCCACATGGGAAAGAAAAACTGAACAACTTCCTCACACACCTCAACAGCCTACACCCCAAAATACAATTCACCATGGAAACAGAAGCCAACAATCAACTTCCTTCCTAGATGTCTTGGTATACAAAAGATCCAATGGCTCCCTAGGACACACCATCTACCGGAAGAAAACACATACAAACCGCTATCTACATGCACTCTCACACCACCACCCAGCACAGATCAATTCCGTAGCCGAGACACTCATCTCCAGAACAAAATGCTTAGCCGATGAACAACACCAAAAAACTGAACTACACACTCTCACCAATGTACTAACAGCCAATGGATTCCAAAGAAAGAAGATTACCCACCTAATCCAAAAAGAAACCCCAACCAAAATCCAAGACAGAGAACAAGAAAACGGCAAAGCCCTCCTCCCATATATAAAAGGCACTACAGACAAAATCAGCAAGATCCTCCAAAAACACAACATTAAAACAGCATTCTGCACAAACAGAAAAATATCCACCATCCTAAGAAACCCTAAAGACAAAATTGAGTTAGAAAACCAAGGAGTACACGAAATCCCGTGCACCGCCTGCCCCACCACATACATCAGACAAACTAACAGAAGAATAAGTGCACGCATTGAAGAACACAAGAACTCAATCAAAAAAGAAGAACTGACCTCTTCCCTGGTCCAACACCTCAAAGCCACAGGACATCAGATTGACGTTAAAAATACCAGAACTATCGCCAAAACCGAACACTTCAACAGCAGAATAATCAGAGAAGCCATAGAGATAAAAAAACACCCACACAGCATGAACAAACGAGATGACACCTCCCGCCTTCCAGCCATTTGGAAACCTGCCCTCATGAACAGACAAGTACCTAACATGAAGAATGACACCAGACCCACACCCATGAGAGCCACACAAGATGCCACCACCACACTTCCATGTAGAAAACAGACTCACACCCACTCAGAAGATGAGACACGACCATGGACCAGAAGCTGCACTGCAGCTGCATCACTACCCACTTCAAACCCCTCCGAGCCATACATGAAGCAAACCGACACCCACTATGAAGATGCAGCACGACCATGAACTCGAAGCCAAACAGCAAGATCACAGCTCACCAACTCAAATCCCCCAGCAACTAAGACCAACCTGAGCACAACCAAGCCCCCACCTGAACAGAACACGCTCCAACCAATCAGAACACGGCCAACCCCCAACCAATCAGAACACAGCCAAACCCCTACCAATGAGAACACACCCCCACCCAATCAGAACACAGCCAAGCCCCCACCCAATCAAGTCCCACCCCACTAGCAGTTAAAAGGAAGAAGCAGCTGCAATCTCACATCACTGAGAAGCAAGAGCTGAAGACAGAAACCTGAAGATGATGAATGAGACTTCATCGAAATGTTGCCTAGATACTTCGAATCTTACGCGGGAGAAAACCCGAACAACCAAAGATCCACATACAAATACCCACGAGAACCTCAGAAAATATATATATATATCTCTGTGTGTGTGTGTGTGTGTGTGTGTGTGTGTGTGTGTGTGTGTTTTCTGAGGTTCTCTCAGGTACTTGTATGTGGATCTTTGGTTATTCGGGTTTTCTCCCGCATAAGATTGGAAGTATCTAGATCCAAAGATCCACATAAAAGTACCGCGAGAACCTCAGAAAACAAATATTGCACCTCTATGGGGAGGAAACCCACCATCTGACCAGGACTTATGAAAAACTTGAAGTCCAAAGAGCTTCCATTTTATGTGACCTCGCATTCCTATGCAACTGCCGAGATCAAAATTTAATTCCTACAAACTTCCAATTGAAATTCCACACCAACACAGCAGCCACCAAACGCATCCTAAAAAGAACAGAATTAGCCCTAATTAGAAATGAACTTCACACAAAAAGATCTCTCCTAGACCAAATAAACAAAGATCTCCTCACACTTCACCTCAGACTCAGCAACAAGATTCACCCCTTACTTTGGGACAAATCCAAACAACTCGCAGTCTGGAGAGCCGAAACACAGACCACCCTCAAGACAGACACACACACCAACAAACTCAAAAAGCTACAACAACACCAGAAACAAGCTCCTCCCCCCTCACATGAAACAAACAGTGCACAATATCTCAGACAAGATCCTCACCGAAGCCGAAACGAAGGTCCTTTCGAAAGGATTCAACTTTGCTGTTGCTCCCAAACACATCCCCACAGAAACCATCATATGCGGAGTTGAAACCAGCCTGACCAAAACTAACCCTGATGATGCTAATAGAATCATACTCGAAATCACCAACAACCTCTGCACTAGCAAACCACCCAAAAGCAACTTATCCAAAGAAGAACAAACTGCACTACTTAACCTGAAAGAAGACACCAGCATGATAATCCTACCAGCAGACAAGGGCAACGCAACAGTGGTTATGAACACATCTGACTACCAAACCAAGTTAACCAACCTACTCCAAGACCCCACATACAAACCCCTAAACACAGACCCCACCACCTACCTTGAAAAAACCACCGGATCCAAAATAAAAGCTCCCCCTATCAGCGAAGAAATCCAGCAAAGAATCATACCCAGAGAGAAATCATACAGATGCCCTAAGCTTTATGGTCTCCCCAAGATACACAAAGAAGGAACCCCACTTAGACCAATAGTCAGCTCCATAGGCTCACCTCTACAAAACCTAGCCAAATTTCTCGCCAAACAACTACAGCCCTATGCAGAATCCATCAACTCACACATAAGAAACTCATTCCAGTTCATCAAGATCATAACGAAACAAAACTTACAACCCAGTGACCTACTAGTAAGCTTCGATGTCATATCCCTCTTCACCCAAGTGCCAATAAAAGAAGCCTTGACAGCCATCCAAAACAAATACAACCCCGCCCCCCAAGCACATCCTAGATCTGACCAACCACTGCCTATCCAATACATACTTCACTACAATGGACAAAAATACAAACAAATAGAAGGAGCACCCATGGGATCACCCCTCTCACTTGTCATCGCAAACTTCTACATGGAACACTTTGAAACACAAGCTCTAGAAAAATATGATCACAAACCCACTTCTGGCTCAGATACGTAGATGACACCTTTATAATCTGGCCACATGGGAAAGAAAAACTGAACAACTTCCTCACACACCTCAACAGCCTACACCCCAAAATACAATTCACCATGGAAACAGGCTAACAATCATCTTCCCTTCCTAGGTGTCTTAGTATACAAAAAATCCAATGGCTCCCTAGGACACACCATCTACCAGAAGAAAACACATACAAACTGCTATCTACACGAACTCTCACACCACCACCCAGCACAGATCAATTCCGTAGCCGAGACACTCATCTCCAGAACAAAATGCTTAGCTGATGAACAACACCTAAAAACCGAACTACACACTCTCACTAACATACTAACAGCCAATGGATTCCAAAGAAAGAAGATTACCCACCTAATCTAAAAACAAACCCCAACCAAAATCCAAGACAGAGAACAAGAGAATGGCAAAGCCCTCCTCCCATATATAAAAGGCACTACAGACAAAATCAGCAAGATCCTCCAAAAACACAACATTAAAACAGCATTCTGCACAAACAGAAAAATATCCACCATCCTAAGAAACCCTAAAGACAAAATTGAGTTAGAAAACCAAGGAGTACACGAAATCCCGTGCACCGCCTGCCCCACCACATACATCAGACAAACTAACAGAAGAATAAGTGCACGCATTGAAGAACACAAGAACTCAATCAAAAAAGAAGAACTGACCTCTTCCCTGGTCCAACACCTCAAAGCCACAGGACATCAGATTGACGTTAAAAATACCAGAACTATCGCCAAAACCGAACACTTCAACAACAGAATAATCAGAGGAGCCATAGAGATAGAAAAATGCCCACACAGCATGAATAAACGAGATGATACCTCCCGTCTACCAGCCATTTGGAAACCCACACTCATGAACAAACAAGTACCTAACATGAAGAATGACACCAGACCCACACCCACGAGGGCCACACAAGATGCTACCACCACAATTCCACATAGAAAGCAGACTCACACCCACACAGAAGATGAGATATGACCATGGACCAAAAGCTATACCGCAGCTTCATCACTACCCACTTCAAACCCCTCTGACCCATACACGAAGTGAACTGATGCCCACCATGAAGATGTGGCACGACCACGAACACGAAGCCAAACAACAGGATCACAGCTCACCAGCTCAAATCCCCCGGCAACTAAGACTAACCTGAGCACAACCAAGCCCCCACCTGAACAGAACACACCCCCAGCCAATCAGAACACAGCCAACCCCCCAACCAATCAGAACACAGCAAAACCCCCAACCAATGAGAACACACCCCCAGCCAATCAGAACACAGCCAAGCCCCCACCCAATCAAGTCACACCCCCACTAGCACCAGCAGTTAAAAGGAAGAAGCAGCTGCAAGCTCACATTACTCCGAGAAGCACAAAGCCGAAGACACAAGCCTGAAGTTGATGAATGAGACTTCATCGAAACGTCGCCTAGATACTTCCAATTTTACGCGAGAGAAAACCCGAATAACCAAAGATCCATATATATATGTCTGTGTGTGTGTGTTTTCTTAAGTTTTTGCGGGTACTTACATGTATGGTATTCAGCTTCATCAGGCTTCTGTATGATGATGGCAGATGAGATTCTGCTGAAACGTTGTTACAACTTTAAAAGGACAACTATAATGACGTGGGAAAATACCCGAACAAAGCTGAATACCATACATGTAAGTACACACAAAAATTATCAATGGAAATCAAATTTAGCCTGGGCATGCTCCTGATGAGGTGGCAGATGGTCTCCTGTGCGATCTCCTCCCACACTAAAGCATCCCCCAACTCCTGGACAGTCTGTGGTGCAACGTGGCACTGGTGGATGGAGCGAGACATGATGTCCCAGATGTGCTCAATTGGATTCAGGTCTGGGGAACGGGCGGGCCAGTCCATAGCATCAATGCCTCTATCTTGCAGAAACTGCTGACACACTCCAGCCACATGAGGTCTAGCATTGTCGTGCATTAGGAGGAACCCAGTGTGAACCGCACCAGCATATGGCCTCACAAGGGGTCTGAGGATCTCATCTCGGTACCTAATGGCAGTCAGGCTACCTCTGGCAAGCACATGGAGGGCTGTGCAGCCCCCTAAAGAAATGCCATCCCACACCATTACTGATCCACTGCCAAAACGGTCATGCTGGAGGATGTTGCAGGAAGCAGAACATTCTCCACGGTGTCTCCAGACCCTGTCACGTCTGTCAAATGTACTCAGTGTGAACCTGCTTGCATCTGTGAAGAGCACAGGGTGCCAGTGGTGAATTTGCCAATCTTGGTGTTCTCTGGCAAATGCCAAACGTCCTGCACATTGTTGGGCTGTAAGCAAAACCCCCACCTGTGGATGTAGGGCCCTCATACCACCCTCATGGAGTCTGTTTCTGACCATTTAAGCAGCCACATGCACATTTGTGGCCCTCTGGAGGTCATTTTGCAGGGTTCTGGCAGTGCTCCTCCTGTCCCACCTTGCACAAAGGCGGAGGTAGCGATCTTGAGGCTGGGTTGTTGCTCTCCTACAGCCAATTCCACATCTCCTGATGTACTGGTCTCTCTCCTGGTAGTGCCTCCATGCTCTGGATACTACGCTGACAGACACAGCAAACCTTCTTGTCACAGCTTGCATTGATGTGCCATCCTGGATGAGCTGCACTACCTGAGCCACTTGTGTGGGTTGTAGACTCTGTCTCATGCTACCACTAGAGTGAAAGCACCACCAGCATTCAAAAGTGACCAAACCATCAGCCAGAAAGCATAGGAACTGAGAAGTGGTCTGTGGTCACCACCTGCAGAACCACTCCTTTATTGGGGATGTCTTGCTAACTGCCTATGCTTTCCACCTGTTGTCTATTCCATTTGCACAACAGCATGTGAAATTGAGTGTCAATCAGTGTTGCTATCTAAGTGACAGTTTGATTTCACAGATTGACCTGGAGTTACATTGTGTTGTTTAAGTGTTCCCTTTATTTTTTTCAGCAGTGTGTGTGTGTGTGTGTGTGTGTGTGTGTGTGTGTGTGACCTCTAGATGGCAGTGTTGCTTATCTTTCTCATTTATTTCTACTGTATCCAATAGGTTCTAATCAAGTATCCTTTTGAAAAGTAAAAGTAAAAAGGGAAAAATAGTTTTAAGTTTAGCAATAAAAATTGAAAGTAATCTTCAATTAATTCTTATTTGAAAATCCAGTCCAGTAATGAAAAAAAAATATTTAAAAAAATAAGAAAAAAGTTTAAAATAGTCCAAATAACATTTGACAGCTAGCATTATGTTCTATTTCACCGCTGTTCTCCACTTTTCTGTCTTATTTCTTCTAAACACTCTTTCCCCTTAGGGTGCTCTGATTTTGGTAGGAAAAAAAAAGGAAGTTCTCACCCAAACCTCCGATCTTTCTTTCTGGGACTGTCACAGCTTTCTAGCAGCTTTAATAGCCACTTCCCTCCACTGCCAAATTTCAGGAGCTTTCCTGGATCAACCAGGGACATTGTGATGTCCCTGGGATTGACAGGATGTGCTCCCTTTACTCACCATCGCTCCGGGACAGTGACTGTCCAGCTGTGGGGGTTTCGGCGGCTTTCCCAGGAGCTCCGGAATTGCTGTCGTTCCACTGCTATGTCAGCCCCGCCCTCCCTTCACTACTACTTTTCCAAGTGCACATTCCATCACACCATGTGGGACAGTGATTTATTGTGGTTTTTTACAACCCAGCATTATCCTCATCTGTCCAGCTGGAACTCTTGTCTTGAATAATTATGGAAAGAAATGACACCAGGTCAGGGAATGCTTGGTTAGAAGCTGGCTCTCAAGTAGCAGTTGGTTCCTTGAATTATCAAAAGATTCAAGTGGCTAGTAAGTCATTGTAGAATTTACTCTCTTTTTTTTTCTTCACACAGTTTTGAAGTTCTTCCAAAATCTCAGGGAAAACAGCAACAAGAACCTCTTCTTGGTCACTGATTGCATAGAGCATGCCCTGACCTCCCGCTACCCTCGTGCTCGCTACAGTGGTGGATTGGATGCCAAACTCTTCTACCTTCCAGTGTCTTACTTGCCCAGCTCAGTAGCAGACTTCATAGTGACCTACACTTGGCCAAAACCAGCGCAAGTAATGTCAGGATGAACCCACAAACCATAGCTTCCTGTTAAGGGTTTAATATCCGAACCCAAGTGGTCCTCGACTTGCAACGGTTCATTTAGTGACTGTTTGAAGTTACAATGGCTCTGAAAAAAAAAGGACTTACGACCATTTTTCACACTTAACAGCACCCCCATGGTCAAAATTCAGACGTTTGGCAACTGGCTCATATTTATGATGTGATTTCCTTTTGCAACCATCTGACAAGCTAAGCCAAAGAGAAAGCCAGATTCCCTTAACAATCAGTGTTACTAATTTAACTACTGCAGTGATTCACTTAATAACTGTGGCAAGAAAGGTCGTAAAATGGAGCAAAATTCATTTAACAACTGTCTCGCTTAGCAATGGAAATAGAATAGAAAAGAGCTGGAAGGGACCTTGGAAGTCTTCTAGTCCAGTTCCCTGCTCTGCCAGGAGATCCTATATACCATTTCAATGTTGGGTTCAATTGACGTCATAAGTTGAGGACTACCTGTATAATGCAGAATCACTGATATGTAGAAAGAGAGCCAATTATTTCATCAGCTCTGAACTGTTGGGTCATATAGCTTAAGCTGCCTTGCAACACTAATTGACCTGAGTGGGTGTTCTAGAAATCGTAACAGATGCACTTTCTGCAGCTGTATGACCTGGCCTAGCAAGGCTTATGGATTATACAGAATCCTAGCACCAATTTCTAGAAAAGCAGTAAACCACCACACATTTCTGATGACATTTTTTGATCAGTGTTTTTGTTTATAAAAATGAATTTAAAGAAAGCTTGGAAAAAATACTTTCTGGAATAAAATTATATTTGAAATGACAAAACTGATTTGTGATTTCATGTTATGCTTTAATCCTACCTAGTAGGAATGGCGGCAAAACTTCCATACTGTATGGGATAAGAATTGGATTTCATCTTGCAGGTTTTTTCAAACAACATCATCCAAAAAAGCTGCCAGATACGCTTTCTATTTAAAGCATTATGTTGTGGTCCACCGGCGACTTGCAGAGCTGGCAGCGGAGTAGGACAGTGGGGAGGAACATGGGCCAGTTCTGGAGTCTGGGAGGACTCAGATGAGGGATCTCCATCCAACACAGAGATGGGGCCAGGGCCACCTGAGAGTTGTGTGCTGACTCTGGAGCATCCAGAATCTGACATCAGCAAGGCAGAGGAACAGGGGGAGCCTGTTCCCAGTGCACACTTGCGCAGAGCTGTCAGAAGGCAAGAACAGTTAAGACAAAAGGGGCGACTTGGGAGTAAGGCTTGGAGATGATTGGCCCTTCCCATAAGACATAAAGGAGGAGCAAAGGGACATGAGCCTTTGCAGGAAGCAATTTTGTTCGTTCTGGTCGGTTTAAAATCTGAAGCTCCTTGCTGACTTTGTGCTCCGTTTGGCCTTGTACAGCTAATTGGCAATTTAGTCTTTGGCAGCATTTCAAGGGAGATAAAGGTGGGTGCTTATCAGCCTTATCTCGAAAGACTGTGTCAGACTTCTGTTGGACTATTCATAAACTGTTTGGGATTTATTACAGGCTGTGAATGCATATAATTCACAGCCATTGAAATAATTAAAAAAAGGTTTTTGGGAACAGCGTGTGGTTGTTACTGTCTCAGGAAGCCTTGGTCAGAACACTTTAGCATAAAACTCTTCATTATAGTCTACAAGTTTAAGTCATAAAAGAATGCCACCCTTTCATACCTGAGCCCCAGCACAAATGTTGAAGTAGCGCTATTTACATCATGAGCCATGCCTACTGGGAGAAGAGGAGAATAAATGATGATGTGCATGATAACATAATTGAATGAGTACTGAATGCTGTGCCAGATATTGGGACACAAATATTCTAAGAATTGACATTTGCATGATTAATGCCCTTGTGCTCATGTCATTATTTTTGCAACAACACAGTTTACTATGGAGGCTGCTGTGAAAGAGAGGCAGAAATAATGGCTTTCATAGAATTTGTTTAAAAGTATTCTTACCCTATCTGTTATGCTATCTAGCTTCCATATCTAGTAGCTTTTATTTATTTAACATCATTTATAGCATGGGGCATAGTAAGATGGAATATTGTATTAGATTAATTTGATTTAATATTTATTGGGACATGCAACAGCTACAGAGGATATTTAAATATGGTTAGAATAGAATTTTGGCTTTATCAACGTTGTAAATAGAGTTCTGCTATCTGTTAAAGTTCATAAATGTATTTTTGAAGCTCTCATGCAACATCATTAAGAATTATTATTATTATTATTAGGTCAATCTGTTTGGGTCAAGTAATCAATTTTTAATTAAATATTTTAGGTTCAGATTAGGCAAAACAAAGCATGGGTGATGATGGATTTATTTCAAGTTTGTTTTTTAGCTATGGTAATACTGGTTACAGATACATCCAGGAATGCACCAGGCCTCAACAAGAGAAAGCACAGCAAATAAAAAATAGCCTGTAACATATACCAGAATTCCTCCCACACACACACTCCCGAAGACCGGTCAGTTTAATCAGACATCAGAGACAGAATGGAGGTAAAAGACATGTGCCAATTACAGAAGTCAAACCTGTCAATTAAAACAGTTCCTGTGATGACCCAAGATGGGATACAAAATAAACACAGTGACAAAAAACAGGTGAAGCCCCTTTTATTCCTTCATTTTGCTTCCAAGCTCCAAATATCCTTGACTGGAGACAAAAAACTCCCACACGAGCAGTTACAAGAAGGAGGAAATGCTGTTTAAATTATAAAGAGTAAAAAAACAACACAAACCAGGCAAGATAAGGGCTTGAAGACGTTCACAGATATCAGAACGCACACTGGGAAGGATACCAAACTCAGAAGGGAACAATAAACGAGAGATATTTCCATGCTTTGTTTCCAGCACTGGCCCTTACGCATGTCCATCCTCTTATCCAGTTGTCACATCTGCAGCCCATGAAGAGGATCAATGCCCTCTCCTCCCCTGTAGACCACATCTCTCCCTTATCCTCTCCTCCCTGCGTGCCGTAGGATGGAGAGGGGATGGGCCTGAGTCCTCCTCTGACTGCTCAGCCGGCCTCTACCCTTCCCCAGCCTCCACGACAACCTCCAGAGTCACACTTCCATTCACTGTAGGCTGTTCCTCCTCTCCCTCAGAGTCAGTCTCCACCAGAGGCATGACAGTTCTGAGGCTAACCCCATTAATTCAAGACATGCTTCTTTGGAGACATGCTTTTTTAATGCCACTGTGGCAGTATCACTTAAACCACCTGTTCCTGGCCTTCAACAGGTCAATTTGACACAGGTGTGAAAATGTCCTCAGGGGGCCTGCATTAATACAGTGTGGTATAAAGCCAAAGGCTAATTGAGAGGCACAGTGCCCTGTGATTTGCATAAAGCCCTCAGTTGAAATAGGAATGAAACAAAAGACGGCTTTGCAGGAGTTGACATTGCGATGCCCAGGTAGTTCTTGATTTATGACCAGTTGCTTGGTAACTGTTTGAATTAATGACAGAGCACTCAAAATTGATTTACAACCCAGTTTTGAATTTCTAATATTGCCCCTCTCCCCCACAGTCATATGACTACATTTTGTGTGTTGGGCATCCAGCCTGCATTTACCACCATTTGCAGTATCCTGAGGTACATATGGTTTTGCTAGGAACTGGCATTTAATTTCATTTTCTGGTAAAAACAGCCCAAGCAAGCATAGGGTTTGCTTAATGAATGACACCAAAAAATGTTACACAGGTAGTCCTTGACTTACAATCATTTCTTTAGTGACCATTCAAAGTTACAAGGGCACAGAACAAGTAATTTATGACCAGTTTCACACTTAGGACCATTGCATCCTCCCCATGGTTACATGATCAAAATTCAGACCCTTGGCAACTGGTAGGCTTTTATAACAGTTTCATTCTCCTGGGATCATATGATCACATTTATAACTTTTCCAGCAAGCTTCCTACAAACTAAAGTTGAAGGGGAAAACCAAGTTTATTTAACAGCCACATGATTCATTAAAAACTAACAAAAAACAGGTTATAAAATGGGGTACAACTCACTTAACTGCCTCACTTAGGAATGCAAACATTGTGCTCAGTTGTGGTCATAAGTGGAAGACACACCAATCAGAGGGGTGTTTAGAAACAAAATATCTTCCCCCACCAACTCTTTAAGATGTAGTCTAAATGTAGAAGTGAGTCTTTCCTGCTGCAGTCATCTCTCAAGAAATCTTTTTTTTTTACTTTAAAAAGAATGAATATCTCTTGCCACTCATTAATAGGTGGGCTGAGCCTCTTTGCTGCATGTATACAATGGTTGCCCAACCTTTTGACTTGTCTGGGTTGGTCTTGAGTGAAGAGGAATTGTCTTGGCTTCATATAAAGCATATAACATAGTCCATATATATAAATACTGTAGTAAACTTCCTTATATTTTTTTATATTTTCATTTTAGCTTATGGGGCTACATTACTAGCTGTCCAGGGCCACATGTAACTCGCGCGAGCTATGGGTTGGTCATATCTGAACTATAACAACAATACACATAGTCCTCGAGTTATGACCACAATGGAGCCTAACCATTAAGTTCAGAAGTCAGGATAAGCATTAAATGAAGTATCTCATGTAACAACCAGCCATCCCTGCTCTCCCCAATGCAATCCTTGAATGAATGTGTGTGACGTTAAGTGAGAATGGGGTGCCTCAAGGGTGGAGGAAGATTTTGAGAGGCCTAGTGCAGCCACAAACCCACTGGCCTCATGACTCACAAGGCTTCTTTTATCCCCTGAGATACACCATGCTCCATTTCTTGCCCCTTGGAGCAGGGGTTGGCTGCTGGGTCTTCACAGGGGTTCAGGAGAGCCCCAAGCTAAGATTCTGTGCAGTTTGGAGAACCCCCAAATCCCACCTCCTCTCTCCCCTCCCTGGAGGCCATACTAAGGCAAGACATTAAAAATATATTAATTTTAGAGAAACATAGATAGTGAAATACATGGTATTAGCAAAAGAAAGATCAAGGAAGTGTGAAATGCCAAACCACAAGGATGATCTATAGTTCACAAAGTCATATTTGCCAAGAAACCTTGTCTTGCTTGTAACAAAACTACAAGCTAGGGAATTTAGCAAGATGGGTTTGTGCAGGGGTGGGATTCAATTTTTTAAACAACTGGTTCTGTGGGCATGGCTTAGTTGGTGGGTTTGGCTTGGTGGTCATGTGACTGGGTGGACACGGCTTGGTGGTCATGTTATTGGCTGGGCGTGGCCAACTCAATATTACTCACATCAAGGCACGCATCTCCTCGCCTGGCCTCTCATGACTGTGGGGATGCTGCAACAGTCGTAAGTGTGGAAAATGGTCATAAGTCACTTTTTTCAGTGCCATTATAACTTTGAATGGTCACTCCACACAAGCAAAGTACCAACAAAGGAGAGGAAAAAAACTCCAGAGATGTTCCTGAGACAGGAAGTTCAGTCCTGCCAAGAATGTAATAAGGGTTAACAGAGAGGCAGTTTCTGTAAGCAACACCAGAATGTTTCCTTCCTGCCTTACAGGATTAGGCCAGTAATTTCTTCTAACAAACCAGTTCTCCGAACTGCTTAGAACAGAGGTCTCATTCTCGCGGCCCTCAGGTCAATTGCGGCCCGCAGGACGATATCCTGTGGCCCCCACCATGGTATGAAAGTATAATATCCCTTATGCGGCCCAGCCTCACCCAGACTCTGCCTCCAGCGGCCCAGGTAAATTGAGTTTGAGACCCCTGGCTTAGAATGTTAACAACCGGTTCTAGCGAATAGGTGCGAACTGGTAGAATCCCACCCCCGGGTTTGTGACATCCAGCCATCCTAGCCTAGCAACAGGGGAGGGGGAAAGCTGTGTTTCAAGTAACCAATGAATGACTGACAAGTTATATTTTTGTGTTTTGCCCCTTCTGAAGAAGTATATAGGCATGTGCTGTTCTATAAGAAATTTGTTCAGAAGTAGCTCTGGCTAAAATATTTTGAACCTGTTTGTGCAAATAAAACCAACTTATTTTTGGATTCCAAGGTCTGAATCTCGCAATATCCTGCAACAGTACAAGACCCATTTTGAATGCAGGTAAGTGCAGGGTGCACGCAGAGGCTCGTGGAGGGTGAAAAACAGGCCTCCTAGAAATTTTCGCCCTCCCAGAGGCTCAAGGAAAGCCTCCAGAGCCCGGGAGGACAAACACACACCCCCGTAGTGCAGGAGGCCGACTAGGTCATGCCCACTATGGCCACACCCACCCAGCAATCGGGCAGAGAACCATTTGCTAAAATTTTTGAAGCCCACTCCTGCCTTGGGGTTCCAAATGCTCCTCCTCCTCAACTCCATTGCTGTTTACCTTTTACCACAGACTAGCTTCTGGAAGCTCTGTGGCATTGGGAATGAGAACAAGCTGCTCCGTCCCTTCTGTATCCTAGTCCACACTGGCCCAGAAGAACGTGCCAATTTGCAGACTGGCCATAATGAATCGTGGGCCCTTCAAAACAGTTCTTGCTTTCAGAAGAGAAAGAGAAACACAACTTAAGGAAAAACAGCTTGCTCCTCTTCCTCAATGCCTCCCGCCTGCTACACTTTATATGGTCTTGCCAGCCAGAAACAATGGGGAAGGAAAATGCTTGGCCCACCTGCCTTTGTTGGTTCTGCTTTATCCCCTTCCTCTTGCCTTTCTAATCTTGCGGCTAGAGGAAGCTTTGAACTTTGCTGGAATGGGTCCCTTACTCCCCTTCAATGGAAGAAACATTTGTCTCTCTCTCTTTCTCTCCCTCCCTCCCTCCCTCTGTTATCTGACCAACTGCAGTCTGGGAACAGCAAAGACAAACAATGGCAAAATGTCACTGCTGCTCTTGAGTCTTTCCTGCAGGACAACCCAGATTTTTGCAGCCAAATCTTGCTCTACAGTGCCTCACTGATGGATTCCTCACATATTAAAGGAATGAAACACAACTGGGCATTCAAGCAGCATCTGCTCCCAAAGAAAGCGATAGGGCTGGGCAATGCCCAAGGATGAGAGGTCCAAAGAGAAAACATCTAAAAGCAAAATATCCTTAATCTATATCCAGGTCTGAGCAAGCACAGGCTGGATCCGGCCTGCGGGAGGGGGGCACCAAAGGTCAAACACATACCTGATGCGGCCCTCAATGAAATTGAGTTTGACATCCCTGCTCTACAGTGAGTAAAACAATAAAGTTTCATATTCATTAAAAAGCAGAAAATATATATATATATAAACATTAACTGGCAAAAACAAGGAAAGAAACATGATTAATGGGTAAGATTTACAGGAAAAAAAAACTCAAAAAAGGCAGACTGCTGAAATGGGTCACACAGGCTATGCTAGCAGAGCCAAGTTCCAGACTTCCCGGAATGGAAAAGTTTATTTTATTTATTTATTTTTTATTTATTTGATTTTGTCAAACGCTTACAAGATAATAGATATAGGTATAAACATGAGTAAGTATACAGGAAATAGGTACAAATAAATGGGGACAATAGGACAGGGACTGTAGGCACGATTGTGCACTTATGCACTCTTAGGAATGGGGTGAGGTCAATAGTGGATAGTTTAAGGTTAAAAGAGTAGGGGTTAGAGGATGTAACAACAGAGTTAGGTAGTGCATTCCAGGCATTGACCATTCTGTTGTTGAAATTGTACTTTCTGCAATCGAGTTTGAAGCGGTTTACATTGAGTTTGTATCTGTTGTGTGCTCTTGTATTGTTGTGGTTGAAGCTGAAGTAATCATTGACTGGTAGGACATTGTAGCAGATAACTTTGTGTGCTACGCTTAAGTCTAACCACAGGCGGCATAGTTCAAGGTTGTCCAAGCACAAAATCTCAAGCCTGGTGATATAGGGTATTCTGTTGCGAGGAGTGTAGTACTCTTATTGTGAAATACTTCTGGACTCGCTAGACTGTATTAATGTCCAATATGCAGTGTGGATTCCAGACTGATTAGCTGTATTTGAATATTGGTCTGGCAAAAGTTTTGAATGCTCTAGTTAGCAATTCAATATTTCCGAAGGAGAAGCTTTG
The DNA here is from genome assembly GCF_049901715.1 of Pseudonaja textilis. Classification (NCBI taxonomy): domain Eukaryota; kingdom Metazoa; phylum Chordata; class Lepidosauria; order Squamata; family Elapidae; genus Pseudonaja; species Pseudonaja textilis. The sequence goes on from NC_141991.1 coordinate 130,383,120, forward strand.
TAAGATTAGATTTACAACTCTTAATTCCTTTTTGGCAATGCTGTTACAGTGAGTTCTGGCACCTAGGTCATTTGATATGAGAACTCCAAGGTCCTCGACAGAGTGAGGATCATCAACAAGGTCATATCCACCTAGTTTGTATTTGGTGTACTGATTTTTTTTTTACCAATGTGTAGGACAGAACATTTGTTGGTCGAGATTTGGAGTTGCCAATTGTTTGACCATTCAGACACATAATCAAGGTTGCTTTGAAGGACAGAAGCATTGGTGGTGGTGTTGAATAGTTTTACATCATCCGCAAAGAGGACGCAGTTGCTTATAGGGTGATCAGAAAGGTCATTTATATAGAGTAGAAAGAGCGTGGGTCCTAGAACGCTGCCTTGGGGGACACAGCTGTTAACTGGAGCAGGGTTTGATATAGCGCTCCTTATTTTTATTATTTGTTGCCTGTTTGACAGGAACACAGTAATCCACTTATGAAGGGATCCAGAAATGCCGTAAGAGTTTAGTTTTAACAGATAGTTTGTCATGTACCACTGAATCAAAGGCTTTTCAGAAGTCTATATAAATTGCATCTATAGTTTTACCCTGGTCAAGGAGAGTAGTCTATATGTTTTTGCAGTGTAGGAGTTGAAGATTGCAGGACAATTTTTTCCTGAAACCAAATTGTTTTTTAGAGATTAGGTTGTTTGACTCTAAGTCAGGGGTGGGCAAACTTTTTGGCTCGGGGGCCGCACTGACTTTTAAAATTTGACAGACGGGCCGGGTCAGCACAAGATACGATACATATAAAAAACTGCATTTGTCAACAGTACATATCAAACATAAACAGAAAAAAGCATTAAAGTATTAACATATTTTAATGAGAACAGCGTTGTTGATCACCCCTCGCCGCCACTGCCAGTCCCAGCTGCTTCGGCCACCAGTTGCTCCTTGGGGCGCAGCTCTTAAAAGCCTGCTCCTAGCACCCGAGCAACTTCCCAGCAACTTTCGGCTTCCTTTTAACTCACGGGCGCTCACGCCTGGCCCTGAGCCGCGCAGTGGAGGGGAAACCCGGAGCGTCGCCAGGTCACCTCCTCCAAGCAGCCCGCCCACCCACCAGGCGGAACCCTTCCCGCTCCCGCCTGCAAACTTTGCCTGTGCAAAGTTTAAGCCTGGAAGCCCCGGAAACCCGAGCAACTTCCCAGCAACTTTCGGCTTCCTTTTAACTCACGGGCACTCGCGCCTGGCCCCGAGCCGTGCGGCGGAGGGGAAGCCCGGAGCGCCGCCGGGTCGCCTTCTCCAAGCAGCCCGCCAACCCGCCGGGCGGAACCCTTCCCACTCCTCGGCGGGAAGACACTCCCACCTGCAAACTTTGCCTTTGCAAAGTTTAAGCCTGGAAGCCCCGGAAAAAAAAGGGGATCGGTTGGGACTCACGTTCGGAGGGGTCACACTCGAAGGTGATTTCAAACTCCCAGCCGAGGCCTTTGCAAAGTTCTTTTCTTTCCTACCCCAAGAGCGCTCCACACTGTTTTGCAGCTTTGGGGGCCACGCGGCACAAGGCAATATGCCATGCCCAGCGATTTTTTTTCAGGGGCAGGTCGGATTGGACAGACCAACGGGCCAGATGTGGCCCGTGGGCCGTAGTTTGCCCACCTCTGCTCTAAGTGGAGGGTGATGAATTGGTTAATGATTGATTCCATGACTTTGCATGTGACACAACACAGTGAGATTGGTCAGCCTGGTTTTCAACCAGGCTGGAGTCACCTTTTTTTAAGATAGGGATGACTGTAGCTAAGGACCATAGATTTGGTAAGGAGCAGGTTCTGAATGATATCTTTTTTTTTTTTTTATAACAAATTTTATTAATTTTCAAAGAGAGTACACAAACAAAACATAAGACATAAGAACATAAAACATCTTTTCTAACAACTACTTAACAAAACAAATAAGACATCTCATTTAAGTACAATATAGTTCTAAATTATCACATTTCCACACACAATTTAATATGCATCTTATATATTCAACTTCATATCTTATTACTGTTTTCCACCTTCTTACTGTTTCTTCCTTTATTTCTGTTCAATTTTATTCATTAGACTTATACTTTCATATATTTCATATTACTATATTTCATATTGTTACTATTTCTTATGTTCTTATCCAACATCATTACTCCTCAATAGACAAACGTAGACTAACAAAACATATAACATAAAAATATAAACCTTCTTTTTAGAAAGCGGCTTAACCCCGGGTTATAACTTTTGGTACAGACGTAAATCAAATTCATGCTCAGCTTATATACTATTTCATATCTTATTTAAAATTCTACATTTTACATATATCTTCTCCCCTCTTTTCACTCTCTTAATTCTATTTTATTTATTTAATCTCAATTTAAATCATTACATTTGTATCTTTTCTCCGTTCTTTTTCAATTATCCATTTATCTTTCTCTTAAACACAAACTTTTTCCTGTAATGACTGGTTGAAGTATGACACCTTTCTATTTTCCCCCCAAATTCAACACTTAAAATTAGACATTATCTCTATTCTGATTCTGCTTAGTACATTCTACATGACATTTTAAAATAAAAGACATAATAATCTTATAGTATATTAAAAATAGTGTTCCATAACAAATTAGTTAATTAAACATTAATTACACAATCCCTACAGTATTCTATTAACACATATTTCAAATACGAATATAAAATACAGTCTTGTGTACCTTTGCAGAATCTCTATTTAAATTATATTTTACCCTTTATCTCTGAAAAAAAATTGTTTATTAACATCTTGTTTTAAGTCTTTATAACTTCCCTTCGCTTTGTCCCTTCCTTCCTTATCAAATCTAACCTTTTTACCCCCCCCTCTCAATCTCCAACTTTTTAATCTCCCCTCTCTGTTGTATTCCTCTTTTCCGTTGCTTTTTATCATTATATCAATTTTTCACCTTACTTTTCCCTTTCTTGATTGTTTTTTTAGAACTTAAATTCTTGATTTTCTTCTCCTTTTTACCCTTTTTTAAAATCATATGTCCATTAAAGATGGCTTCTTCTTCATCATCCCAGCCTTTTTCTTGTTGCATTTCCTGATAAGCAGAAATTGCCATTTCTAAAAAGCAAAAGATAGATCCAAAAGAGCCCTCTTCCTCTTCTCTTAGTCTTTCAAATTGCATTTTCAGTTCTTCAAAAGATACCATTGTAAAAAAAAGGGATTTTTTTTTTAAGCAATCCAAATGTTTTCTTAGTCTTTCAAAAGATAGTTAAAGTCCCAAAGTCATCAAGCAATCAAAGTCAGCACAGTCAGCACAGTCTGTTTCACTTTCTTACTTTCTCTTCCTGGGGCAGAATTCAATTACATAATTCCAAGACATTTTTTGGAAGTTTTATTGCGATTTAATCTCTAATCTTATAAAACTCCAAGCGGTCTCCTTCAACAAACGTTAGTATAACTCATTTACCTCTCTTCCTTCCCACTTAAAGCAAAAAGATTTAAATTTTAAAATATCAGTGTTTAGGAATGTAATGTCCCCTTGGCTTCAATTTTGAAAGTTAGTACCTTCTACTGCCAAAGCGGGTATTTCCGATTTCCATCTGCTGTCTCCGTGGGAAGGAAAGTGAGGAGAGAAAAAACTTTCCCTTTACTTTCCACCGCAGCTTAACGATCCTCTGGGAAACAATATATCACTTAAAAAGCCAAAGTTCCAGGGTATTCAGATGTTAATTGTTGTCCCGGTTCAGCCAAAAGCTTTCTCTGTCTTCACTTCCTCCAGCACATAACTTGTCCGGTTGAGAGGTTCTTTGTGATGGCCATTACTGACCATCGCTTCACCACCTTTGGAAAAGGGAGTTAAGCCAGTTGGGAAGGGGGGGTGCGATATCCCCCGACCCCTGCCTGGACCCCCCCTCTCTTCAGCTATCCCTACAGGATAATTATAGCCTCCTAATCCAATTGGATCGAAGGCACTCCAGCAGCGAGCACAGCAGGAATCGCGCACAAATGAATTCCTGCTGCCTCCGAAGCCTGTCAAACCGGAAGCAAATTCCTGAATGATATCTTATATATAATGCCTAGGGGCTCCGCTATGGCAGAGCTTTTTTAAGAAGTATATACATAATCCATCGAGGCCAATAAATAGGGATGGTTTTAGATCACATTATGCCTTTTGTACATTATCTTCTGTAAAGTAAATATGTAGTAGGTCGTTACAGTTAGTTGTGGTATGACTAGGAAATGTCCGGCATGAACCATTGCTGTTTACAAAGTCTGAACTGAAGAATGTGTTGAAGAGATTAGTTTTAATAGCTTCATCGTTGCAGTCTTTCCCATTTGGTCCTTTTAGGGGTGGGATGGTTCTTGAGTCTTTAAGTTTGATGTTTACAAAATTGTAGAAGGCGCAGATGGATTTTGTACATAGGAGGTTTTCCTCTTGCTTGCAGTGGTAATTTGTGCATTCTGCCTTTATCTGTCAGCATAAGATGTTGTATTGATTTTAAAAATTTGCTATGTAGCTAGTTTTGTTTTTACGCCATAGCGATCTTTTTTTTTAATTGAAGTTTCCTTATTGTTATGGGTAATTTGGTTTTTTTGTTTTGTTTTGGGGGGTTACTAATGGTACATATAGTTTAATGACTCTTTCAAGTTCAAACAAGAATGCATTATAATGGTCTTCTGTAGGCTAGAGAACAGAATGTGCCAATCAAGAGATGATAGGTCAGCATCTATGAGATTATAGTTGGCTTTTTTGAAATTGCATTTTGGGGATCCATCATTATGATCCTCTTTGTGAGGGTGTAAATTGAGACAAAAGTCGACCATACTGTGGTCACTGTTTGAAAAGGGTTCTTGTATTTGTAGGCCATATATTGAGTTTGAGCTGTGGCAGAACAGAAGGTCAAGGCAGTTATTGAGTCTACTGTTGTTAGTTACTAATTGATCTAGTCCCAGTGTAACAGTACAGGGTTGCATGGATGGGTTCAGATGTATATTCATTTAGGGTCCAATTTATAAGAGGAAGATTGAGAACTGGGACAGCCAACCCAGACGACGTGAGTTATCTAGGGCAGCAGCCTCCAAACTTTTAGGCAGGGGCCGGTTCTGTGGAAAGGTTTTTCCCTGTGGTTTCACATGCTGCCTGCATCCTGCAGATACCCTTTTATGTATATAACCCATAACCAAATAGAAATGGAAAGTAGGACACCAGGTGAGCTCTTCTTTACCCCACACAATGAAGGAAACAATTGTGATCATTTGTTTTGGAAGATAGTGATGACGTCAATACGCCTGTTACAGGTTTCCCCCTTAAAGAAAACTATTCCAGACACTTTGCAATCTTAATTTATTTAAAAATTCCACCTTATTTGTACCCACCCACCACCTCAGCCCCAAAGGTACCTCCACTTATCCCACCTTTATTATTTTTACAAATACCTCAAGACTGAACAGATCCAGTACACCTTCCTCCTCCTATTTTCTCCACAACAACCTGTTAGGTGGGTTGAGCTGAAAGAGAGTGACTGGCCCAAAATAATTGGCTTTCATGGCTAAGACAGAACTTGAACTCCCAGTCTCTGGCTATCCTGATGCCTTAACCACTAGACCAGGCTTGTCCAACCCATGGCCCATGGGCCTCATGCGGCACAGGTCGCCTCGTAATGCGGCCCAGTGCCCACCCCAACCTTCGTGCCAGAGCCAGCGAGGAGGAGGAGAGGCAGGCGCGAGGCGGGGCAAGGCGAGCGCCACGGCAAGCAGCAACAGAAAAGGCAGGCGCCGTCAGAGCGCCACCTCCTGCTGTTGCTGCCGCCACCGCTGCTGCTTCTGCCCCTGCCGCCACCGCTGTTGCTTCTGCCTTCCAGTCTTGCCTCATCCAGCCGGGCCATTTGCAGGAGGAGAGGTAGGCACGAGGCGGGCGAGCTTTCTTCCTCCCCCCCCCCCGCAAAATTTGGCCGGAAAATAAACCGTGATAAACCGTGATAAAAAAATGTGATAAAAAATAAATAATTTTAATAAATAATTAATAATAAATAATAAAAACATCTCACTAACTTCATTTCCAAATAAATTTAATATGTTAACTATGTTTTCTATGGTTTTTTTGGATGATCAGTTATCGTTACTGTTATTTTATTTTATGTGCGGCCCAAACCAAATTTTCATCTTCTAATGTGGCCCAGGGAAGGTGAAAGATTGGACACCCCTGCACTAGACCAAACTGACTCTTGTGATTTTACAGTCATACAACTCTTAAGCTCTGAGCCATATGCTTGACATTGAGTCCTGAATGAGCTTAGTGTTTGCTATGCTTGCCACAGATCATTTACTGAGATATTGATGCTGGTATCCTCTCCAGGACCAATGCCAATCTGGATGCCAGAGACAACATGGTGAACTCCCAAACAACAGGCACACCTGAGCTTTGAAGAAAAGAAGATCCTGAATTGAAAGTGCCATAAGGAGGAGTCAGGTGGAAATATAGGTTTGGTGAGAGGTGGCTTGCCTTGTAGCACTGTAAGCATGGATGCATTAGAAGCCAGTGTGACCTTTCTGATATATGAAGATAAGGAAACTCATCCTCAGCAGTATTAGAGAGGCATCATAATTTGTCTGCAAGCAATACTTGTGTCTGAAGAATACGGAAATCCATGCTTTAACTAAGATCTGAATGCCACTTTAGGCTGCCTTTATGGCGGGTTGGAGATGAAAAGGAGACAATGTTATAAGTAGGTATTTTCTTAACATTGGATAGGAAAGCATCAGCATGCGTAGTTGTAGGCTGTAAGGAGGAGACCTAAGAAAACTTTTTTAAAAGATAGGCAAACGAGATGATCTACTACTCACTTACTGTATTGACAAAGATTTTCAGATGAAAGAAATGATTTAAGATAAAGTTATAAATAATGTTGTACATTTTTATAAATTGCCAGCATTTACCACATTAATATGTAAATATATGAACAGCATATGTTTAAAATGTTAATTTAAATTTGGTGCTCTTTTATAGCTAATTTCCTTTGGAGTCCTTCAGGAAAGAAAGACTTATAGGCATACCAAGCTGGCTTCTCAGACCAAAAACAGTGTTAGTCATTGAATTTGTAAGGTTTTTTCAAGTGCAGCTCAGAATCTAATAAATCCAATGAAACTCTGAACACAAGGATAAAACTCTGAACACAAGGATAATCAGCTTTATTTTCGGATCAGAAAGCAAAAACCGGGCGACCTTCGAGTCCCACCTTAACCAGCCAGGCAGAGAGAGAAAAGCAGGCCCGTGCACAAAAACTTTTTCTTGAACTTTTACAGATCAAACAGCTTGCAAAGACCATCATTGCTATGGAAACCATTATTTCATATCAAGCAAAGCTTGTGAAATTTCCTCAGTGCTTCTAGAAACAAAGGAACCTTACTTAGATGGATTGGAAAGAAATACATTTTAGCCCAAAGCTTTGTTTCTCACATTTTAAGTTAATGGGAAGAGCACTTTCTAAGTTGGTTACAGCAAGCAGATAGATGCATTTTGCGTTTCTCAAGTCATTACTTTGCTAGGCTAAGGCAATTCACCTAGAAGTTTTTATCTCTGTAGTTAGCTCATCTCCCAGCTCAGCACAAGTTAACAATGGCGCTCATCTCAGTTCAGCAAGGAAATCAAAGATTGGGCCAAACACATACTGTATATGCACTCTGATTATGATCCAATCCCTTCAATTTCATTCTGGTTTGTTCCTCGTCGGAGTTGGTGTGAATCCACGATCATGCGCGGTTTCACCCGAGCTCACTTGTTGAAGGGTCCCGATCAGAACCGGAGCCACCCTGGTGGGGTGGTGAAGAAGGGAGAAATTGCCGCAACTCCCCTCCCTGACAGGAAAATCCCTCCCAAAGGCAAGCTGTAGCGGTGGTCCCAAAATGGCCACACTCCAAGAAACTAAGTTTTGTGCTGGAGAAAGAAGCGAGCAGAGTGTGAACCAGGCAAATTACATCGCTTTTGAGATACCCAGGTACCAAATTAAAGGGCTATTTTGGAGGAAAGTGTGTGGAAATGGCGACCAGAGAAAGTGAGAAAGTTTTTAAATTTGGATTTGATTCTATTGTACTAATTTGGAGGAGAAATTTAAAGGAAAATACACTACACAACAAAGTATTAAAAATTAAACTGGACGTATATTGAACTGTGGGCACTTAAAGGGCATAACTAAATGCTGGAATTGAGTGTGTTGAAAAGAATAGCTAATGATTGAAATTAGTGGACTTAATAAAAATATATTATATAAAGAAAGTTAAAAAGAAAAAGACTCAAGAGCACCACCTGATGGTACAGGAAAACTTTAGTCCATTTTAAAACAAGTCTGGTCTTTTTGAGAGTTTGGATCTTGGAACTTGAAAGAAAATAAAAGGAATTTTATTATTGTCATAGAGCCTCCTGGTAATTTGGGAAACAGATGGGAGGCCAATTAGAAGATTTGGAATAAAGACTCAAGAGTATGAATTGTTGAAAATAAACTCAAAAGATATTGGCTGAAATAAGATACTGGACTCAGGGATTGAATATATCTATCAAAGAAGAGGATTTCAACTATTAAGGAAGAGGAAAGAAAAAGAAAAAAGGAGAAGATATAATGGAGGAGCTACTTGTTGATTGGACTCACAAGACATAAGATCAGATATGCAAGATACAAGGGCCATGATAAAAATCAAACTTGAAATATGTAATTATGTATTACAGAAATTAGAAATGGTGACTCAGCATACACAAGAACACAATAAACCAGTGGGGAAGGAGTTCTATAAAGAAGAAGCCAACTTAGAAGAACAAAACAAACAACAATTATTTAAGCAGGGGGAGAAAGGAATTAGAATTAAAAATTTGTGGTCTGATGGGATGATAAAAGGGAAAATAGTTCAGAAAATGGTTAAAGAGAGAAGGGAAAAGCAGAAAAAGGAAGTGCAAAGGAAAAATCAAAAGAGGGAGACAGAAAAGTTTAATAACTGGAATGAGAAAAGGAGGGAATAAGAATGGGGAAAGGGGGAATTAAGAGAAAGGACCAGAAAATAAAGAGGAACAGGAAACAAACAAGGATTAAAAGAAGGTACATTGTTCAAAGAGTGAGAGATAATGGGTGAAAAAAAAAGGGATAAGGAAGGGGATTCCTCAAGGTAATGTGTTGGGATGTATAAGAATATATTGAAAATAGTATTTTGTAATGTATAGATGATTCATAGAGAAAATGTAATGTGGAATCTGAGAAAAATATATGTGTGTGTGTTTTATACTAGATAGGGAGATTGATATTAAGGAAGAAGGTGGTTAGCTCAAATTATTAACTAGAGTCAACAACTATATTTACAGATAAGGATTGATAAAATGACAAATGTGACAGGAAAAAAATAATAAAAAGAGAAATGATAATAGAAAGGAGATAAGAATTTTTGATAACATTGTAAAATAAGATACGAGAATATACTAAGAAAAATGGAAGGAGATATATTAGGATTTGGAATTGAATAAATGAACATAGAATTGAGATGAGAATTTTAGATAATATTGTAAAATAAGATATGAGAACATGAATTGGGATTGGATAAGATAAGCTTAATGTTTAATAATGACAAGGATGATGCAATATGATATGAAACAAATAAAATGAATAGGTTACTATGGTCATGTTTGTATTGAGATGTGAAACCTGGAACCATACTGCTTGCCAAATGATAATTTTTCATTTAAAAAAAAATGAAAACAGGGAGAAAATTGAATAATGGAATTATTAGGTATGTTTAATTGATATGGTGGTAGGCATTTGGAGAGAGAGTAAGGTTGAAAATTAATATTGAAGAAGTATGAATTAATATGAATATAATGCAATGAGAGATGTATGATATATTGATGCCACACTGTTAATGTATTGTTGTTATATGTACATTGAAATAAAAAATGTTTGGGTGAGAAAAAAAATTCATTAAAGTGCTAGTGGCTAAAATTTTTTCGCAATGAGGATATCACAATATTCCAAGGTTAAGCAACCAATGATTTTGAAATAAATCTTATCTGATGAAGCATTATTTAATGTTCCAATAGGGAACTGGAGGTTACCTTATTTCACCAGTATCTGGATGTAAGGGCATCTAGTTTTTCCATTCTCTCTTATTCTTCAAAGCAGGCTTCAGCTATGTGGCTCTTTCTGGCTGTCCTGGTGGGCCTTTGGCTCCTTTGCCGATGGTACCGGGAAAGACAAAAGGTGGAGAACCTGACGGAGAAATACGTCTTCATCACAGGCTGTGATTCTGGCTTTGGGAACCAGCTGGCCAGGCAGTTGGATGCTCGGGGTCTGTGGGTGTTGGCCTCTTGTCTCACTCCAGAAGGGGCAGAACAGCTAGAAAAGGTCACATCGGACCGGTTAAAGACCACTCTGCTGGATGTCACCAACACAGAGAATGTTGCAGCAGCAACTGAATGGGTGAAAACTTGTGTGGGGGACAAAGGTGATGGAATCTGTTTATTATCTTATGTGGTATTTTTTTGGTGGGAGCAGTGAAAAAAATGGACTTGTTTCAAGCCATTGGGTTTTCCCTCTCTAGGAGACGTAATACATTTTCTCATTATGTATTAAGGGTGTTATTAATTAGTCAAATGCATACTTAAATCAAACTGTTGATTTATTAATTGTGCACTTGTTTAGTTTGTTCCTTAAATTGAGATTATACATACAGGGTTTTTTTTCCTAATCATTTGAGCAATAAGAAGAGAGATAGAAACAAGAACTCTATCACGAAGGAGATATCTTTGCATTTGTGTGGGTTCAGCACATAGAGATAAAAAAAAGTATTGAGGGATGCAAATCCTTTCTAGCACTTCTCAGGTATTTATAGGATATAGAATGTGCTATTTAAGAGCTTAGGACTTAAGACAAGAATCCATCTGTATATGGACCTAAATCACCACAACGCCTTGCACAAACAGTCATAAAAGTGCAGCTGCATGAGACTGGCCCTCTCTTCATCTTCTCAGAGGGCATAAATATAATGGGAACAATGAAAAGTATAACCACATGAAGTATCAGCAGAATCCATGCAAAATCTGAAGGGCACCCATTTGTGGAAAATGCATTATCCAAGACAGATGCCTTCCTACCATGGCAGGTTGAAGGAGAGAGCGAGCCAGATTGTATCTAATGTAAAATGTGCAACAGATGGCCTCATTCAAAATGATCACTCTTCCTAAGTTGACTGTTTTATTCCAACTTGCACATTGATATGATGTAAGAGATGAAAAGTAAAAAAAAACATTTTTTAAAAGAGTACTGCTTATATGTCTTTAATAGTTGGCTTTTTACACCTTTAGGGGCAAAGTCAATGAGGATGGGAGTAAATTTTGGAAATAGAGGAGCTAAGGGACAGGTTGAATCTCTTTTGTGACCCCATGCAATGATACTTTATAATGAAAAGGTCCAATACATATTAATGGACATGACATGTGGTTTGATCATGATATTACAGGAAACAAAGAAAAAGAAAAGAATAGAAACAGCAGGTTGTAAAGTGGATCAGACTTATGTCTCCTATTTCTAATTTATCTTATGAAATATGGACTTAAGGATTTAAGTTAAGAATGACTCAGCAAGATAGCAAGAACACTTAGCACTTATATACCGCTTCACAGCCCTCTCTAAGTGGTTTACAGAGTCAGCCTATTGCCCCCAACAATCTGGGTCCTCATTTTATCAACTTGGGAAGGATGGAAGACTGAGTCAATGTTGAGCTGGTGAGGATCGAACCCCTGACAGTCAGCAGAATTAGCCCGCAATAATGCGCCACTGCGCCACAATGGCTCACTGTATGAAGAGTAGCACCTGAAGGCAGAACTAGAAGCAATGAATGGAAAGCGATCAAGGAGAAAACCAACCAATAAGGAGAAATTTCCTGAAATTAATCAGTGAAGTGGCTTGCCTTCTGAAGTTGTGCTCACTGAAAGTTTCTAAGAAGCAATTTGACAACAGTTTGCCTGAAATGCTATAGGGTCTCCTGCTTGAGCAGGGGATTGAATTAGAAGACTTTCAGGGTCCCTTCCAACTCTGTGGTTCTGTTAAGCAAATCACATGAAAAGAGGAAATAGATGTTTTAAAGCCAAATGGCCATGATTTGGGACTAAAGTGCAAACTAAAGAAAGGGGGAAAAAAGGGTTCCACTAGGTCTTTACAGCAGTTTGATCAGATACATTTGCAAATGAAGCATTTCATGGAAGTGGGCATGATCGAAACACAGCTATGAGGTGAAGGGATTATTGTGCCCTGTTGAGGTAATTCCCCGTTAGGAGAATGAGTACATACAGAGAGACGTATTTGAGAGAAGTGTTTGACAATTCTCCAGTTGTTGTGTTAACTACATTGTTCAAAACATGTTTGCTACACATTATGGCTTCACCCCACAGTGTTTCAGGTAAACCTGAATCAGATAACATAGTGCGAGCCATGGCTTGTAATGTTTGCCCTCTTCGTTCTATAAACGAGTTATGTTGTGGTCTGTAAGGTGCAGAGCGTTTATGCTCAGTACCAGCCAATTTTAACATAGTTTGGAATCTTTTGTTAACAAATTCAATCCCATTATCAGTAACTAAAGTAATTACTTTACTTTTCATTTTTCTCTCAGCAAACCTTAGCCAGTTAAAGAAATGTTGGAATGTTTCTGTTTTGTTTTTCGTTAGATAGCAGAAACCGTATTGTGAGTAATGGTCCATAATACTCAAAATCTAACAGGCACCTCCTAAACTTGGTTTCTTAAGGACAAATTATGTCAGCAAAAACAACCTTTAAAGGTTCTTTGGTCTTAAACCCATTAAGTCTGTTTGCAGGAGTAACCTTGCTCTTCTCTTGACTACAAGCATTACAGTGTAAATACTTGCTACAGGGTTTCAGTTTTACTCCCTCTGACAATTCAACAGTTTGTTTGAGCATTTTGAAATTAATGTGCCCTAGAAGTCTATGCAGTAAATGTATACATTCATCATGTAGCTTAACATTGTTATAAACTGAGTTAGCCATCTTCAACTGATCATCATGTATTACATATAAATCATTCCTTAAAGTATCAGTAACACTTTTACCCTCTTTCTCTATTATGCAGTTATCTCCCCTAAAGGTTACTACATAACCAATATTAACTAAAGCCCTTACTGATAGCAAATTAAATTTCAGTTTAGGTACATATAACATAGTTAAATGTTCGCTTATGCAAGAACAATACGCAGGACCTTCACCTGATGCTTTAATCTTCCATCCATTTGCCAATGATACATGTTGTTTACTTGTGGACATCTTTTTTTAAAAAATATATAGTTTATTAGTTTTTACAATTAAAACCAACCAACAATACATACACAAATGAACAAAAGAAGAGAAAAGAAGAAAGGAAAGGAACGAAAAGAAAGAGAAATTTAAAGAAAAAAGAGAAAAAAGGAAAAGTTAAAAGCATTCTTATTTTTACAGTTTGCAAGATCTTTTTTCATAACCTTGATTTGTGTCATATACACACACCTGTTCTTTACATATATTACTACATCGTTATAGATTAGTACTTTTCTCTTATGCCTTATAATATGTAATTTATCTTTGATCTATCCAATTATACCAACAATTCCAGCTATCATAGTATAGTGAAGTGTCTTTGTTTTTTAGCGCCAAAGTCAGTTTGTCCATTTCTGCACATTTTGAAATTTTTTCGATAATCATTTCATCTGATGGAATTTGATGTTGTTTCCAACGTTGAGCGACTGCTAATCTGGCCGCTGTTAAAATACGTATTGTTATATATTTAGCTTTTTTGGAAATTTGTTTGTCAAAAATCCCTAACAGGAAGGACTCTGGTTTGTATTCAATCTGCTCTTTTGTAATTTCTTCCAACCAAATTTTGATTTTCTTCCAGTACTTTTGGGTTTCTGTACAAGACCACCACATATGGAAAAAGGTTCCTTCTTTTTTCTTCCATTTCCAGCAATACGGACTCATGTTGGGGTGCATCTTCGCTAACCTCGAAGGGGGAAGGTGCCATCTATAAAACATTTTATAAAGGTTTTCCTTGTATGCTGCCGATTTGGTGATCTTATTATTTCTGCCCCAAACTTTCTCCCATTCCGCTAATGTGATGCTGCGTCCTACGTTCTTACTCCAAGCAATCATATTTCCTTTTATAATTTCTTCTTCTAATTCTGTTTCTAATAAGTAATTGTAAAATTTTGTTATGTTTTTTTTTATCTGTTCCTAATAAAATTCTATCTAATTGTTGCAGTTTATTGTTGATTCCGAATTCTTTCCTGTCTTGTTTCTATCTGCTTTGAATCTGAAGGTGATTGATCACCATTGATCAATTTTTTGTTCTTGTTCCTGAAGTTCCTGCCTCAGTTTCAAATTTCCTTGTGGGTCCAATAAGTCTTTGTATTTAATCATTTTGGTAATCTCCAGATTGCTTGGGTGGATCATCGCCTCCATTGTTGAAATCCATACTGGTACTTTTGTATAATGTTTTTTCTGTATTTTCCTCCAAATTGTTAATAGTGCATCTCTAATGAAATGTCTATGGAAATATTTTTGAGTAGTTTTCCCTACATCCCATAAAAAGGCATGCCACCCCCTTTGTAAATCGTGGCCTTCTAGAAATAGTATCCTTTGGTTGGTTAAGTTCACCCAGTCCTTCAGCCAAACTAACGAGGTGGCCATATGGTATAACTCCCAGTTTGGAAATGCTAACCCTCCCTGGCTCTTCATATCCTGCATTGCTTTTACATTTATTCTGGGTTTTTCCCCTTGCCAAATAAATTTCAGGGTTATTCTATTGAGTTCTCCAAAAAACATTTTGTGCAGTTTAATTGGGAACATTTGGAATAAGTACTAGAATTTGGGGAGAATATTCATTTTAATGGTGGCGATTCGACCTAGTAGTGAGATTTGAAGTTTACCCCATGATTCTAAATCTTTCTTTACCTGGTGTATCAATTTGTCGTAATTATTTTCTTTAAGTGTCTTACAGTGTGGCGTTAGCCAGATTCCTAAATATTTCACTTTCTTTGTCACTTGTATATGCATTATTTCTTCTAGATCTATTTTCTGTTTTTCTGTTAAATTTTTAGTCATTAATTTGGTTTTTTTTCTATTTATTTTAAGTCCTGCTACTGCTCCGAATTTCTCTAATTCACTCATCAATTTTGGTCCCCTGTCTTTTGGTTCTTTGATAAAGAAAATCATATCATCCGCAAATGCTTGCAGTTTGTATTCCTCCCTCTTAATCATTAATCCCTACTTGTGGACATCTTTACAAACCTTTTTCTATCTTTAGTAATGCACTGTGATGCTCCACTATCAACAACCCACAAATCATGGTTTACAGTTGAATTGCTAGACATAGCTAAACTAACATTCTTCTTAGCCTTCTGGTGTTTATCAGTATTCTGTTGTTTTTCCTTCTTACAGAATTTAGCTATATGTCCTCTAGCCCTGGAAGAAAAACATTTCCTAACAGTATAGGCAGTTGAAGATAAATCCTCTTCTTGTGGTTGTTCCTTCCTTAGTTGGTCCCTATCCAGTCGCCTTCTTGCTTCTTCTAACAACCTTCCAGTTATGTCAGTCAATGTCAGTTTATCTCTGGGCAGTACTTCCAGTGAAGATACATAATCATCATAACTTTCATCCAATGAGGAAAGAATGATGTAAACTTGATGCAGCTATGAAAATATCAGTTCTTTTTCATGTAGCTCTTGAAAAGTTCTTTTCATGAAGTTTAAATGAGCTAACATATCTCCACCTTTCAGAAGACATGCTCTAAACAGTTTATGTGTAAGTTGTATGTGTGGACCTACACTGTCATGAACATAAATCCTCTTCAAATTCTCCCAACACTTAGCAGCAGACTCTTCTCCATGAATATGGACTAGCTGCTGGTCACTCAGTGTTAGTCCAATTATACAAAGAGCTTGTTCGTTGTTCTGTTTAAAGTCAGCAAGCTTCTTGGCATCATCCTCATTATTTGGATCCCAAGCATTTACATCTGGTGGGTCTTGAACTACATTCCATAAATCTTCTTTACGCAGAAGTAGACTGCACTTCGTAGACCAGGAAACATAGTTTGTTCTATCCAACCAGGTTATCAGTGATAGACATGTTGAAGTGACTTGTGCCATCTTTACCAGGATAGTAAACCACAATTAAACAGTAAACAGCTGTCTGTATACAGTACTGTGCATTCACACTAACTCTCAGTTATCTAAGCCTGGTATGGTCTGGGCCCATAACCAGTGTTGAGGTAATTCCCCATTAGGAGAATGAGCACACACAGAGAGACGTATTTGAGAGAAGTGTTTGAATAATACACACACAGTACACAGATACACTGTACAGTAAATGTAGGCTTTTACTTCCAGAAAGTTTAAGCAAAGTTCAAAATAGGCAGTCCAAAGTCATTCACAGGTAAATCAGTCAGTTTTTCAATCCAGGGATAATTCAGTATCAAAGTCCAGTGTCAAAAAAAATTCAGTATCAGACTTACATTAAATCCAGAAATATCTGTCAATTAGGAAAAATGGAGGAACAGCAATACTTTCCAACAGAAGGAAACAGAGACTGAGACACACTCTCTTCTGAGATTAAGACTAAGACTAAAACAACCCAGGTTTCTGGCTCCATCTTATGGCCATTTGAGTAACCACACTCAATTGCAGTTTTTAGCATGCTCTTAAAGAGGCAGTATTAAAATGTCTATCCTGGTTTATATATTTCTAACCCAAATACCTGTTAGGTGACTCGTATTCCTAACATGCCCACTTTAAGAGAAATCAGATTTTGACCTGGGGGGGTACAGTGGAATGGGATTGGCCAGGCAGTTGTGTTCAATTGCCCCATTCTGAACAGTAGTGGGCCTTATTCAGGATGACAGTGAAGTTGCTTATAGGGAGGAGATAGAGGGTTTGGTGGGCTGGTGTAAATGAACAGTTTGATTCTAAATGTAGGAAAAACAAAGAGATCATTGTTGGTTTTAGAAAAGGCAGGCACATCCATACACCTCTGTGCATTAAGGAGTCATCTGTGGTTAGTAATATTAAGTTTCTGGGTGTGCAGGACAATGAGAAGGATAGCTTGGTCACTTTCTGAGTCATACGTGTCATATGAGCAGAGCACATCTTCCTTCTGTCCTTACCACTTCCCCTAAAGGGAAGATTGAAAGCATCCTGTAGTATTGTATTAGTGTTTGGACAGGAAGGCTTCCCTCTATGTTATGTATGTATACATATATACATACATATATTCTTTCGGACATCAGAATTTCACTTTAATATGTGCCAGTATATACACAGAAAAAGTGACAGTAAAGGTTATCTTATCTTACTTTATTCACATGTTACTAATTTAACAACTGCAGTGATTCACTTAACAACTGTAGCAAGAAAGGCAGTAAAATGGGGCAAAACTCACTTAACAAATGTCTCACTTAGCAACAGAAGTTTTCGGCTGAATTGTCATCATAAGTCGAGGACCACCTACTATTCCTTCTGCTATTTTCCCCTCAATAACAACCCTGTGAGTGGGTTGAGCGAAGACAAAGCCAGGTTTTGTACCTAAGGCAGGACTAGAATTCAATGTCCTGGTTTGTAGTCCAGCACTGTCAATACTACTACACCATACCTGATTCTCCCCATCCTTGTGGAATGCACACCTTCAAAAGGTCTAAAGACAGATCTTTTAAGAGAAGATTGAGAAATATCTAAATAAAAAGTATGGATCAATTCTCCCTCGCTTTGGCTTTCATATTTGGTGGGGGGGGAGATGGTTATTAAATAATTTTATTGTTTGCCATTATACATGGCATAAAAAGCAGAACTGAAGGAATCAGGGTTCCAGCTAAGATTATTCCAAGACAGAATATGAAGATCCTCCTGAATCCCAATTTTTTCCCCCTCATAGGACTTTGGGGATTAGTAAACAATGCAGGTATTAATTATCCAGTTGCTCCCAATGAATGGCTGAAGAAGGAGGACTTTGCCAAGGTGCTGGACGTCAACTTGCTTGGGATGATTGATACGACGCTCCACATGCTGCCGCTGGTGAGGAGAGCCAGAGGGAGAGTGGTCAACTTGTCTAGTGTGGTGGGAAGACTGGCAGTCCCCGGAGGTGGCTATTGCCTCTCCAAGTTTGCTGTGGAAGCCTTCTCAGACACGTTGAGGTAAAATGTAAACTTAGTAGCTATTTTTCTTTCAGGATCCAATCTGGGTTGTTCACCAGGAACAGAAGTTTTGTCTTCCGAGCTTTTGGATTTCTGCTGGAGCCCATCTTCAGGGAACTTCTGTCTAGCAGAGTGTGTGCTTTGCGATGTTCTGTGTGTTGTATTAATAGGGTGCCTGTTATATGCGACTTTTTAGGTGTTGATTGGGATGTTGACGGCTAGCTATTAAGTCATTGGCTGTTGTTTGCTTCTATTCCCAAGCCCTTGCCTTACAATCTGGTGGTTAGCTTCTTCCCCGTCTGTTCCACATAGTCACAGGCAATCTGACTCATTGGGAGTCATGTTTAAATCCAGGGGTGGGATTCAAAAATTTTAACCGGTTCTGTAGGCGTGGCTTAGTTGGTGGGTGTGGCTTGATGGTCATGTGACTGGCTGGGCATAGCCAACTCAACATCACTCACATTGAGGGGCCCTTCTCCTTGCCTGGCCTCTCGTGACTGTGGGGATGCTGCAATGGTCGTAGGTGTGAAAAACGGTCATAAATCACTTTTTTCAATACCATTGTAACTTTGAATGGTCATTAAATGAACTGTTGTAAGTCAAGGATTACCTGTACAAGAATACAAAAAGCTTCTTTGCTTGCAAAAAGCTGCCCTAAATACCGATCATTAGATTAAAAATATCTGCAAGCCAGAGTTACAAATCAGGCAGGGTGCCAGAGCACCTTGAGGAATTAAAAAAGTTAAAATGTAATGATAACTATCAGCAGCCAACTCTTGCTCATGAAGTGAAACCTTTTAGCAGAGAGGTCATTTAAGCTCTCCAGAAAGAGCACACCCAGGAAAAGCAATCCTTAGATCCATTTGCACCACTTAAAGACACCAGCTGGTTTCACTCACCTAACAAGATATCCTAAGGAAATCATCCAAATTTAAGGAAAGGTCACATGCCCACCAGAAAGGCAGTAAAAAAAATCAGTGCCAAGCTTGCATCCTGCCTCTTGGAAGTATACCCCAAAAGGACAGTGCCAGATAGTACTAAAGCAGTGAGGAAGACCCCCCTCCCCAGATAGAAAAAAAAACCATGAGGCAGGAAAAAATTCAAACACAATACAAATAATTAAATCACAACAGTAGCTGTTGCTTGTTAAAACAATTACCAGAACAAATAGACACAGGAACTAGCCAGATTTCTCAACCCCGTTTCTCTTCAGGGACAGAGATTAACCTTTTTCCTTCCAAACAAACCTGAATAGGGAAAATTATTTCATCAGTAAACACAGGATTAAATATCACCAAGCACAGAATTAAACTTCACCAAAAACTAGTTTTAAACCAAAACTCAGAGAGGGTATGTAAACTCATGTTTGAATATCAATCTCTAGCTAGCCAAGAAGCCTTGCTGAATGTCACTCATCTTGATTCCTTGTCATTAAAAGCTTCTTTCCGGTAGCTCTGCTTCCTTATGCAATTATTTCTTCAAAGTACTAACTCCAACAGGGGAGTATTTCCTCCCAACAGCAGTGTAAAAAGCTTAAAACAACCCTTCCCCTTTAAAATGTCAAGCTGTCAAGTTTCCAAGTGAAATGGCAATATGTCAATTTCAGGCTCCACACAAGCAAAGTACCAGCAAAGGAGCGGGGTGGGGGGGTGGGAACTCCAGAGAAGCTCTGGAGACAGGAAGTCTACTCCTGCCAAGAATGTAATAAAGGTTAATGGAGAGGCAGTTTCTGTAAGCAACACCAATGTTTCGTTCCTGCCTTCCTTACAGGATTAGGCCAGTAAAGTAGAAAAACCAAAAGGAGATTTCTTCTAACAACTGGTTCGCCGAACTAACTCTAACCTTAACCCCCAAAATAGGTTGTGGTATACTTTGTCAAATACCTTACTGAAATCTAGGTATATTATTAAATCTAGATACATTCATTTCATTCTCTGATTTGCCACCAGCTTATCAAGTACTTATGAGTCGAGGGCTTGACAGTACAAGCAAACAGCCAACAACTTAATAGCAAGTCGTCAATACCCCAATCAATATTTTAAAAACCACATGCAATGGGCACCATATAGATATCACACACAACACCCAAAAAAACACACTCAGCTAGAGAGAAGTTCCCTGAAGATAAGCTCCAGCATGAGTCCGAAAGCTCAGAATACATAAACTCTGATCCTGGTAAATGACCCAGAATGGATCCTGAAACATTATCCTGGAACATTCGTGAGCATTTTGTTTGTTTGTTTGTTTTTGTTTAGCAACAAATGTTTTCCCCCTCACTACATTTGAGGCAGCAGGGCACTTAGTCCTTCTGATCTACAATTAGTGGGGACATGTTTGAAATAGAAATTTGTGCTGAGGGTTGCAGTCCTGAAACTAATGATCGGTATTTAGGGCAGCTTTTTGCAAGCAAAGAAGCTTTTTATATTTTTGAACAGGTCCTTGACTTACAACTGTTCATTTAGTGACCATTCAAAGTTACAATGGCACTGAAAAAAGTGACATGACCCTTTTTCACACTTACAACCATTGCAGCATCCCCACAGTCATGAGAGGCCAGGCAAGGAGAAGCACCCCTTGACATGGGTGATGTCGAGCTGGCCATACCCACCTAGACACATGACCATCAAGCCACACCCACCAACTAAGCCACACCCACAGAACCTGTTGTTAAAAAAAATTGAATCCCATCCCTGATTTTAAAGATTAATATTCAATTGAAACCAAAACTGGATAGACAATTAGAAAAGAGTTGTGGAATATTATTTTATATATGATAACTGCTGTGAATTTTTACATACACAAAAATGAAAGGACTCTGAAATACCCACAATGGAGCTCAAAGTAGTATAACTATTACTTCAACTTCCTACTTCTTCCATGACAATAACTTTCTGAGTTAGATTGACTGAGAGGGAGTAAGCAACCCAGGTCACCCAAGGGAACGTTTGTGGGTAGAGTTAAGTAAGAGCTCGGTCTCCTTGCTCCTAGTCCAAGACCTCAATCCTTCCACCTCAGAGACTCTCCTTATGCAAAGATAATCCTTTTGTTCCAATACAGGCGAGAGCTTTCTCCTTTTGGAGTTAGAACCATCATCATTGAGCCTGGAGGCTTTGTCACAAATATGCTCAAGAACTCAGATCAGCACTTACAGGGTGTGTTCAACCACATGCCTCCACATGTCAAAGAATACTATGGACAACCATACCTGGATGCATGTGAGTAAAAGAAGAACCCTAGAAGGGTTTTTGTCTGTGTATGTGTTATATAGTAGGAAAAGGAGCAGGAATCATAAAGGAAACCAAAGCCAACACAAGACATTTGGCTACTTGAAATAAGTCAGGAACAGTTGTCCTTTATTCCCTCACTGACAGTCAAAGGGCAAACTAGCCAGGTTATTTTCCCACATTTGGTAGAAAATCCCATGTTGCTCCATCTTGGCACAGAACAAATACTGTAAAATAACATGATAAATAACAATCTGTTACGCTTTCAGGATGTTTAATGCATCCTGCTTGAAGTGATTATCTCAGTTCACCTCATGACAGGCCCGAATTGGCCTTGAATTGATAGTCCCTACCCATCCCATAGCCATTCCTCTTTGGAAGCATCTTAAATATTTTCAGCTACCCCTTTGGGCTGAACCTGACACCTTATCTCCCACTGTGCCCTTCTCCCAGAACAGAGAGTTGGAATCCTCATAGTTCTTCTATATAAAATATAGCATAGAAACTACTATAGAAAGATAACCCATTGATTGATTTTTGCTTCATATTTCTTAGATTACAGATATATGCTCAACAATGTGAAGAAGTGCAGCAAGAACTTCTGTTGGGTCACCGATTGCATAGAACATGCTTTGACGTCTCGCTATCCTCGTACCCGTTACTCAGCTGGCTGGGATGCAAAATTCCTCTTTCTGCCTGCCTCTTATTTGCCAAGTGCAATAACAGATTACTTATTGAGCATTCCTCTTCCAAAGCCAGCACAAGCAGTGTAGATTCCATTGCAGAAAATATATTACTGTCATCCAAACGAGAAAACAAATTAATTTCAGTTTTAGTGAAAACTGGTAAGACCATTTCACTGATGCAAGAATTATGCATGTTTTCAGCACTGTTGTTTAAGAACTAAAAAGTCTTCAATATTGGAAATAAAGAAACATAAGTATTTGCAAAAGTTGCTTGTTTGTTTATACCTCTTAAAACAAGAGGGTAGAAATGCATCTACTGTATCTACTGTACTTTTATTTGAATTTCTGGATGCAGTGGGTGTTGGAATAATATTTCTTTTTAAAAAAAATTATTGGTTTTTAAGACAAACAGACAAACAAAACATAAAAACATCAAGCCATCTTCCATATATATATACATACAGTGTGTCGGTTGGTTTACAAATTGTTTTGTGCTTCCATTTCATAGTCTTCAATTACAATTACATTGTATATATTCTCATATTTTCAATCAAATATTAAATACATTAACACCATTGTTAATCAATCATTTGAATATACTCCAGGCTGCCCCACCCACCCCGCCCCTCCCAGGAGTCCTCACACCATCCATTTTGGATGCAGGTAAGTGCAGAGCACATGCAGAGGCTTGGGGAGGGTGAAAAATGGGCCTCCTGGAAGTTCAGGAAGGCTGGAAATGGGCCTGTTTTTGGCTTTCAAGAGGCTCCAGAGCCCAGGGAGGGCATTTTTGACCTCCCAGAGGCTCGAGTAAAGCCACTGGGGCCTAGGGAGGGCAAAAATGCCCCCCACCATAGTGCAGGAGGTTGACTAATCCATGCCCACCATGCCCATGCCTACCCAACAACTGGGCAGAGAACCATTTGCTAAAATTTTTGAATCCCACCCCTGGCCTTGGCTGTATCCCATACATTTTGTAGTGAGTTCTCTTCTTTTCTGTTCTCTTTGAAGAAAAAGTCTAATTCTTTTTCCATGAATTGGATAAATTCCTTATCTTTTAATATTGATTGATTCAACATCCATCTTAGTTTTCTTTTTTGTACTTTTCATGTAACTTTGATTGGATTATGGTCTGCCCAGTTACTTGTTTTTATATTCAATTCAATTTGGCTGACATCCATAATATATCTATTCTTGACTAAGACATGTACCTATTTGAATAAAATGAATATTGATTCTCCTTAGGATGTATCTCTCACCATGAGTCTTGGATGCCTAGTTTTTCACCCATTTTAAAAAAGCCTTTGGTAACGTTTTCCTCACTTTTTTATTCACTTTTCTGGTTTTATAATCTAGTTTTGCATCTATAATTGCACTGAAGTCTCCCACTACACAAATATTTTCATACTCCAATTCTACTATTTTCTTATGTAATTTCTATAAAAGTCCTCTTGTTTACTGCTTGGTGCATAAATTGCTACCAGGAGTATCTGTTTATGGTTCATTGTTATTTCCACAATCAAAATCCTCCCTTCTTCATCCATAAGTATTTGCTTAGCATTTATTTTTTCTTTTATATAGAGATCTATTCCTCTTTTCTTACGTTGTGATAGAGAAGTGTATAGTTTCCCAATTTTGGGGTATTCCTATAACTTATTATGTTGCTTTTTAATATGTACCTCTTGTAAGCAGATTATATCCAGCTTTAATTTTGCTAAATTGCTAAATGTCCTTTTCCTTTTTATAGCCAAATTCAATCCATTTATGTTAATTGACAATAGTTTTATTTCTCCTTCAATAATTTACTTGTAAATAAGTTTTGTTGTTCTAGTCACTCTTATCTCTCTCTGTTCTTTTGCTCTTGCCCCTTCTCTCTTTTCTATTTCCTCTGATTCTCTTCCATCTTTTTTTTATATCTCTCTTTCCTGTGGCTTCTACTTGTTGTCTGTCCACCTTTCCAACTCTTACTATCACTCCCTCTTGTGTCCCAAAATGGTGGCCATAAATTTTTCTGCTTTTTCTATGGAATCTAATCTCTATCTTTGCTCCATCCAAGTCACCATCTAAAATTTACTCTACTCTAAATAACCTGTTTTGTCAAAAAATGATATTCCCTTCTTATCTCTTTTACTCTTCTGGGAATCTGTTTTAGAACCACTATTTCTTTCTCCTTGTATTTTATGGGTTCATCCCCTGCTCTTTGTAGTATCTCTGTTCTTATTGCTTTTTTAGTAAATCTCACATGTACCTCTCTGGAAAGTCTGTTTCTTGTCACATATCTGGTATGAACTCAAAATGTTTCATCCATTTCAGCAAGCATCTTTCCTTTGGGTATCTCTAAATTGTTTGCCAGCAGCTTTGCCATTATTTCCACCAATTTTTCTCCTTTTTCTTCCTCTATGTTCTGAAAATGTAGATAATAGTCAACTTTATCCATCTCAATAATAGTATTGTTTTCTCCTGATTTTTATTTGCCAGTGTAAGTCTATGATCAACCTCCTTCATTCTTTTCTGTTTGTTCAGAATTTTCTTCCACTTTCTGGGTGCATTGTTCATTTTTAGCCATTGTTTGTTGAAAGTTTTCTATTTTATCCTCTACTTTACCTATCCTTTCTTTAAGATCTTCATGTATAACTTGGAGCAGGGCTTTAATCTCTGTCTGCATCATGTTCATCTTGTCATGTTGAAGCATCACACCCAACTGTCTTTGGCCTGCTGGACTGGATGCCTCTGGTGATGATGCTGAGAATGGTGCAGATGTGGTTTTCATTTTATGATGCTTTAATTGTACTTATAGTTTGATTATAATTAATTAATTATAATACCAGAGACACGTGGTTATAATCCACAAAGCTAAGGTGATGAAACCATTATTTGTAATCAAAGGGAAAGGTGAAAGTAAGAATATAAATTGTAATCCAAGAGTTATTTAATTGCTAGCCCTTCATTCTTCACAAAGTGTCCATTCTCTTGTTAAATTGTAATCCACATAGGCCCACCAAATCCCAGAGTTCAGCCAGCCAATTGTCTTGTATCTTCAAAGGGAGAGTTCACAGGTGATTATAATCCACAAAGACAAAGAGATAAACTATTATTTATAATCCAAGAGGAAGGTGGGAGTGGAAGTAAAAATTGTAATCCAAGAGTTATTAAGTTGCTAGTCCTTCATTCTTCAAAAAATGTCCATTCTCTTGTTAAATGTATAATCCACATAGGCCCACCTAGAGTCCCAGAGTCCAACCTGTCAGCTGTCTTATATCTTCAAGGGAGAGTTCACAGAGCAACAAACAAAGAGGAAGGAAAGTATTTATTGTTCACTTTGTCTACTTAGCTTCTACTTAAAATCTGAGAGCTAAACTATTTTTAAAAGTCTCAGTGGTTTGTTTTCTGTCTTAGCTATCTGGTATAAACAGCTTGCTGGTATGGATGTTATTTATTTTAACAACCAACCCTTATCTTCTTCTGCTTTCAAAGTTTCAAAGTTATGTATTATCTTATTTTGTCCCACTTCTGCAAGCAGGTGTCACTGTTCTCTCCTCTTTCCAACAAAAAAAAGTTCTTTAAATCCAAATTTTATAATCCCTCAAAGCTTTCCAAATTAGCCAATATTATATTTGAAATCCCCAGTCCAGCTTCCTAGTTTTAAGGTTCTTTCACTCTCTTATAAAATTTTCTTTTCTTCTTTCCGGTTTTAAAAATAGCTCTCTGGCTTTCTCACAGCTTTTCTTGGGAGGTGGAAGAACAAATCCACCTCCACCTTCTTGGTCTCACTCTCTCCCAGGCTAGTTTCCATGGAACTCGTTCCTCAATAACAATTAGAAGTGAGAAATTTCTCACCCAGATCATTCACACTGCTCCTCAATCTTTCATGCTTTTTCCATTGATCAGCTGTCCCAGCTTTGTTCAGATAGGCAATGGCCATCTTTTTCTCCCCGCTGGCTTGAGAGCCTTTCCCGGATCAATCAGGAAGATTATAGGCTTCCTGAGATCAACAGAGTGTGCTCTCTTTCTTCATCACCCCTCCAAGGTGATTCAGGCTCATCAGAACCTCCTTGCAGTTCGAATTTCAGCACAATCCCGAGGAACCCAGGATGCATCATGTCGCTGGGACATCAGCCCCACCCACTTCTGAGTGTGGGTTGGAATAGATGGCCTAGGTGGCCCATGTGATTCTAGAAAGGGAGGTACTGTTATGTCCTGAGGACTCAAGGAGTTCTCACTCAGGTCCACTCACTTGTGTGGGCGTTATTTCCCCCATTCCCATTGGTCAGTTCTCCCCAGCAGCCAGCTATAAAAGCAGGCTGCGGGGTCCAACTGGCTGCTGATTGCTGCGAGCCAGTTCCAGGCTTGGCAAGCACGGTCAGCCCTTTATTTGTAAATAAAGTACTGTTGCACTCATGCTCTGGTTCAGCCTCTCATTGCTCAAACTTAACACTGGCGACGAGGATGGGATGGCTACCAGAAGCACCTTGCAACCGCTGAGTCACTAGCCACCGATCTACAGCCCAGAGAGAGCGATCGGCTGGCAACAAGGGAAACGCTGATCCGCAACCAGAGAGAGCGGTCAGCTAGCGAAACGAACGATCAAAGAGCAAATGCAGACCGCAGCCAGAGAAAGCGGTCTGAGTCAAATAGTTAGAAGCGTCTGTAGCCGCTTGTTAGCCTCGCTACGGGGAAAGTGAAGCGCTGCGAGCGCAGCCGCTCTGCATTTGGCGCGAAATTCAAACGGGTGTCATTTGAATTTCGGGCCAGTAGGAATCACAGCACAGCGCTGTAGAGAGTCACTAACGCCACTTTTTGGCGCGAATCAAGACACCTCCAACGGCTAGCAGCCAACGTGGTAACCAGAGAGAGAGAGAAAGAGAGGGTAGCAAAAAACCTCTCCAGAGCTGATATCACTTGTAAACTCACGAGCGTTCGTAGTCCCAGAGAGATTTCTCCCGCAGGTAGCCCAGCCGTTCCAGCACCATGAGTTCCAATCCAGTATTCCCGGCGTTTAAACCAGACGAAGAGAAGTGGGAATCGATAAGAACCGTTTCAATCATTACATCGATGCGGTCGGCCTGTCGGATGCGGAGAGCATCGGAAAAAATCCTATTTCCTAATCTACTGCGGAGCCACCGTTTACGATACCGCTGCAGCACTCGTGGCGCCGAGAGAATTAAAAAGCGTTCCGTGGTCCGAGTTGCTTGAGATCCTCACAAACCACTACGCTCCCAGACCTTCACAAATCGCCAGGAGGTTCACGTTCCGAATGAGGAAGCAATCAAGTAAGGAGACCATCAACCAATATATGGCCGCCCTCAGAACAGCAGCCCTGCACTGCGGGTTTGGAACATACCTGGAGGACATGCTCCTCGATCAATTGGTTTGTGGGGTCAAGGATCTCAGCCTACAGAGGCGACTGCTAGCTAAAAAAGACCTCAACCTCGCACAAGCGGTAGAGGAGGCCCTAGCAGCCGAGCTAGCTACGAACTCAGCCACCGAAATTCAGGGTCCAAGCGCCAAGCTAGCAGCGTTCCCAGTCCATTCCGAAGAGGTGGAAGCGGAGGAAGGCCACAACGATGAGAACGATGTCCATCGCCTCACCAATGACAGACGGTCGCAGGTAGGGGCCAAACAAGAATACACCGGTCCACCCAAGCACATCACCCTGTGCCTAGCCTGTGGGGATCACATCAAAGGGCCACCTGCAAGTTTAAAGGGCCGTTTGCAACAACTGCCATAAGAGGGGCACATTGCGAGAGTATGCCAAGCCCCCAAAGCGCTGCACAAAGACCCCGTCCTCGCACTCGGGACCACAGAGGCAAGTATTAAACTGTCGCATGCGCACCGCCTTGCCAGGCGTACTTGCCACTCTGTTAGTAAAATTTCTCTCTCCGTTTCCCTAGAAGGTAAACCGTGCCACATGGAGGTTGACACAGGGTCAGCGCTCTCAATAATCTCGTGGAACACCCTCAAGAGACTCCACCCCAGCCTATCTACTACCCGGCTTCAGAGATGCCAGTTCGGTCTGAAGGACTACCAGGGAAGGCCATTCCCGTGATCGGCAGAGGCAAGTTCTTTGTCAGTTTTAGAACTTTTAAAGGCCACCTACCTCTAGTGGTAGTTAACGGCAATCTACCCACCTTATTGGGGCTCGATTGGTTTCCCCACCTCGGCCTAGGGTTAACAGGAGTCCATGCTGTCTCAACCTCAGACACTGACTCCTTATTCGCTGACTACGCAGATGTGTTCAGCAAGGAGCTGGGGTGTTATAATGGAACCCCCATCTCGTTCACCGTTGACCCCAGGCAGTCCCAATCAGATTAAAACCACGTAGAGTTCCATTTGCTATTAAGCCAAAACTAGGCGCTGAATTGGATAAACTACTAAAACAAGGGGTCATTGAGCCAACAGATTTCGCCAAGTGGGAGACGCCCATTGTCACACCCTCA
Organism: Pseudonaja textilis; assembly: GCF_049901715.1. Classification (NCBI taxonomy): domain Eukaryota; kingdom Metazoa; phylum Chordata; class Lepidosauria; order Squamata; family Elapidae; genus Pseudonaja; species Pseudonaja textilis. The sequence goes on from NC_141991.1 coordinate 130,411,644, forward strand.
AAAAGATGGTAGCCTGAGAATTTGCTCGGACTACAAGACAACAATCAATAAATATTTACAAGTTAGCGCCTATCCCGTGCCCGTCATTCAGCACTTATTGCATACATTCGAACCGGGCAGTATTTTTGCTAAATTGGACATGTCTCAAGCATATCAACAGTTCCCTGTTGATAACCAAACAGCGAACTTCAGACCATCGTCACTCAAAGGGTGCCTTCCGATGCAAGCGTCTCCAATTTGGCGTAAGTGTTGCCCCGGGTATTTTTCAATCCCTCATGGGCCGGATTTTACAGGGCCTCCTGGTGTAGTACCCTACTTCGACGACATCTTAGTCTCGGCCAGGGACAGACCCCAACTCTTCCAGAGAGTGCGAGCAGTGTTAGAGAGGTTCAGACAGCATGGCCTCAAGTTAAAAAAAGAAAAATGCGCCATTGCCACTAGACAGGTGGACTTTCTGGGTTATAAAATTGACGCCTCTGGCATTCACCCCCTGGAGTCCAAGGTCAGGGCGATCCACAGCTCCCACACCGACCTCCAAAAGCGGAGCTACAAGCTTTCTTGGGACTCCTAAACTTTTATGCATCCTTTTTGCCCCATAAAGCCTCAGTAGCCGAACCCCTACACAGATTACTAGACAAAAAGTCACCGTGGCACTGGGGGCACAAAGAAGACCAGGCGTTTAACGCCGTCAAATCACTACTTACGTCAGAGGCAGTGCTCATCCAATTCGACCCCAACCTTCCTTTAGTACTGGCAGCAGACGCATCCCCTTTGGAATTGGGGCGGTCCTTAGTCACCGACTCGCCAATGGCGCCGAGGCCCCCATCGCCTTTTTCTCCAGGACGCTCTCGGCCACGGAGCGAAATTACAGCCAAATAGACAAGGAAGCCCTAGCAGCTGTTGCAGCCGTGAAAAAGTTTCACGAATTCCTTTTGGCCACTTCTTGAACTGGTCACCGACCATAAGCCCCTCCTGGGCCTACTGGCGGCGACAAACAGACACCTCAAGTCCTCTCCCCTCGGATGACACGGTGGACGCTTTTTCTAGCAGCCTACTCATACAAACTTATCCACCGCCCGGGCAAAACTCTATCCCACGCTGGCGCACTCAGTCGCTGCCCCTTACCCGCTCCGGCTGAAGACCCAGCTCCTGTCAATGCCATTTTTGAAATCACCCAGTTGGACCTGCCCATCACCGCCCTTGACATCGCCGCCAAAACCAAGGCGGACCAACGCTCGCCCAGGTGCTCGACTGGGTGAGGAGGGGGTGGCCGGGAGGCAATGTTGATAACAAATTCGCACCCTTTAAGACTCGCATGCAGGAGCTGTCCAGTTTGCAGGGTTGTCTACTGTGGGGCACTCGAGTGATCATTCCGACCTCGCTCACGTACCCGAGTCCTGGAGGCGTTGCACGAGGACACCCGGCATTGTGAGAATGAAGGCGGCACGCAGCTACGTGTGGTGGCCGGGTCTAGACGAGGACATTGTCAATTGGGTAAGTTCCTGCAGCATTTGCCAGGAATCCCGTCCTGCTCCCCCCATCGCCACCCCTACCAGATGGGAGAGCGCCAGCACCCCTGGTCTAGAATCCATATTGATCTGGCCGGCCCGTGCATGGAAAGATGTTCCTAGTGGTCGTGGATGCTTATTCCAAGTGGATAGGCGTGGCGCAGCTATCCACGACCACCACACTAGCAATCACCAACGTGTTAACGCGCCTGTTCGTTACCCATGGACTACCCGACTCCTTGGTCTCCGATAATGGCCCACAGTTCGCATCAGTAGAATTCAGCCGTTTTGCAGCCAACCTAGGCATTCGCCACATTTTAACAGCCCCATTTCACCCTGCGAGTAATGGGTTGGCTGAAAGGGCCGTCAGGACCACCAAAGAGGCCCTCGCTAGGTTTGGCAGAGATGACTGGCACCACAAACTCTCACGGTTCCTGATGAGCCAGCACTCAACCCCTGTGCAGTCACCAATAAGTCCCCAGCGGAACTTCTGATGGGCCGGCGCCTGAGGACTGTATTAGATAGACTGCACCCACAATACTGCCTGACTCTCCCCTCGCTTCCACTTCGGGGGTTAGACATTTTATGTTACAGGAGCCGATATTCGCAAGGAATTTCGCTGGGGACCCACTTTGGATTCCGGGCGAAGTCATCGCCGTCACCGGGCCGAGATCATATAGAGTCAGGCTGGAGGATGGTCGCGTCTGGAGGAGACACATAGACCAACTCAGAAGGCGCCTCAGCAACCTCGCAAACAAGAATCCAGAGTCTCCAGTCGAAGGGAACCGTCCCATCCGCCACCCAGCCACATCGCACCCAGTGACCAGTCTGCACCAGCGGTCGTTCCGGTCAGCCCAAACCCGGACAACAGCGCCCAGAGAGTTGATCAACCGGATCCAACCCACGAGAGTTTGACTCCAGAAACCAACCCGGTGGTTTCCAAGGATGCCCAGTCCAGAGAGAGTGTTGGCGACACTATGCCAGCTCAACCGTCACAGACTGATACCGAACAGTCAGACAATGTTCCCGAGTTGCGCCGCTCGGCGCCAACACAAACCCCCATCTACCTCAAGGACTATGCATGTTCGCATCTGGGGGAAGGGTGTTATGTCCTGAGGACTCAAGGAGTTCTCACTCAGGTCCACTCACTTGTGTGGGCGTTATTTCCCCCATTCCCATTGGTCAGTTCTCCCCAGCAGCCAGCTATAAAAGCAGGCTGCGGGGTCCAACTGGCTGCTGATTGCTGCGAGCCAGTTCCAGGCTTGGCAAGCACGGTCAGCCCTTTATTTGTAAATAAAGTACTGTTGCACTCATGCTCTGGTTCAGCCTCTCATTGCTCAAACTTAACAGGTACCTTTCTAGAATCAATAATATTCCAGTCTGTCTACATTAGGGGTGTCAAACTCAAGGCCCATAGGTCAGAACCGGCCCATGGAGTGCTTAGATCTGGCCCATGGGCCACCCTGGAAATAGCAAAGGACCATCCTGCAGTGCCTCTGCCAGTGAAAGTGGAGCTTAGAGCTCCATTTTCACTGACAGAGGGCTGCAGGAGGCTGTCACAGTCGAGCTAGCAAAACAAACTAAAAAAAAACAAAATGAGAAATGTTTCCCCTTTTGTATTTGAGCATGCAAGAAGGGACAGGAAAGACAATGGGAAAGAGGAAAGACAAAAGAAAAAGAAAAGATGGGAAGAGAGCAAGGAAGGAAAAATAAAGAAAGAATAAATGAAGAGGGAAGAATAAAGAAGAAAAGGAAGGCAGGCAGGAAGGCAGGCAGGCAGGCAGGAAGGAAGGAAGGAAGGAAGGAAGGAAGGAAGGAAGGAAGGAAGGAAGGAAGGAAGGAAGGAAGGAAGGAAGGAAGTCCTATCTTTGCATTTGCCACCACAGGTGCCCCCAACACAAGTGACATTGAGCTGTCCACGCCCACCCTGTCCATGCCCACCCCAGCTTCCTGAGATCAAACACAACCCTGATGTGGCCCTCAATGAAATCGAGATTGACACTCCTGGTCTACATAATCTATAAGGCCAAGAACCACCTGAGAAATCAAGTCCATTTTCCCAGATCCCAAGTGATATGTAGGGAGATAGTCTCTGAATTCAGCAAGCAAGAAAGTTTGGGCCAGGCAGAGGATGCATGATGCATTTCAATGGCTAAATTAATCTGCCAAATCATTTGGGCTGCAGTCAGTTTTACAGTTTTGAAAGACCTTGGCAAACTTTTCTTTCCTTTGAGGGCCACGCCATACTGACTTGTAATATTTGAAATATGATTTTTGTAGTATATTGTGGCACTGGCTAACTAACATGGGTTTTCTTGTTTTTTTAAATTTCCTTTTTCAAATGCATTGCCAATAATTTGCCATAAACCTTAACCTTCAAGAAAAGCCTCCCTTTAAGAAATCATAACTGGCAGGAAAGCATTCCATACATTGTAGATAAAGGTCTCCTTTTCATCTATTTTCAAGCCTCCGTGAACAAAGCAAATATTCAAGGCCAAGTCCAAAAAGTGCTGAGAATGTATCTTACATTCTCACATTTTTCTCTGTTGCAAATGTTTCTTTTCTTTTTATTCAAAATACAATGTTCTTTTCAATCCTAAATACTTACATATAAATTCTTATGATGTAACTGGACAAATGATTATTTATGAACTAAACAACTTTTATTCTGAAGTTCTTAGTTGTACTAACTATAAAAGTAAATGTAAGCCATTTTCCATGTTTCCCTTTTTCATAGAGACAACACTTTATCAGAATACTCTAATAAATTGCTTTTAAGTGATCTTCCAACTCGATAGCTTATTGGAAAAAGTAAGCCAAGGCAAAACCTCAGGTCTTTTCTTCTCATACACACATATATTTGTGTGCAGCATGGATGAGTAGAGGGTTCGAATTAAAAGGCTCTGGGCTTCTTTCTGTAGGAAGCAGCAACATCCTAGAAGAATGAAATATTTTGGGAAATATTAAAAAGGCAGGATAAAATATTTCCCTTAAAGGAGAAATGCAGAAACAAGTTTTAGAGGCAGGAAGCAGCCCCAGTGGTGGGATTCAGCCAATTCACATTGGTTTAGGAGAACTGGTAGCTAACTTTCTGAGCAGTTCAGCAAACTGGCTGTTGGAAGAAATCTCCTTTACAATAGCCTTTTATTTTTCCCACTTTATGTCAGGAAAGCAAGAAGGAGGCATTCTGGTGTGATTCTGTGTGATGTTTCTAGCCTAATCTTGCTTGTCTTTATTGCCCTACTTAAGTGAGACCATCTAGGCCAAAAAATGGGGCACGGGGGGTGTATGTGGCCCCTCCACGCCCCATTTTCGCTAGCACTGTGGGCTGGTCCTTTGCTATTTCTAGGCTAGCCCTGTGGGCCAGATCTAAGCACTCCACAGGCCGGATCCAGCCCAAAGCGGTGGTGGGATTCAATTTTTTTTTTACTCCCGGTTCTGTGAGTGTGGCTTGATGGACATAGCAGGGGAAGGGTACTGTAAAATAAAATATCCAGAGGTGGTATTTGCCAGTTCTCTGAACTACCCAAAATTTCTGCTACCAGTTCTCCAGAACCTGCTGAATACCACCTCTGGCCCAAAGGCCTTGAGTTTGACATCCCTGATCTAAGGTAAATGGGGAGGTGCAAGGCCTTTCAAAACTCTGAAGTAAAAATGTTCCCCTACTAACACTTGGGAAACCCAGGAATCTCTATAATGGTAAATCAGAAATAGACTACTGGCTGTATCTACTCTGAACTTTATGATGCCTTGCCACATATAGATGCTCTGAACTTATTATCTTATCTCATGTTCTACTTTGGAACTGGATAGGTTATTATATTTTATCTGTATCTGGATTTAAAGCCATCTAGTTTCTCTATTCTCTCTCATTCTTCTTCAGCTATGTGGCTCTTTCTGGCTGCCCTGGTAGCCCTTTGGTTCCTTTGCCAATGGTACCGGGAAAGACAAAAGGTGGAGAACCTGATGGAGAAATATGTCTTCATCACAGGCTGTGATTCTGGCTTTGGGAACCAGCTGGCCAGGCAGCTGGATGCTCGGGGTCTGCGGGTGTTGGCCTCTTGTCTCACTCCAGAAGGGGCAGAACAGCTAGAAAAGGTCACATCGGACCGGTTAAAGACCACTCTGCTGGATGTCACCAACACAGAGAATGTTGCAGCAGCAACTGAGTGGGCGAAAACCTGCGTGGGGAACAAAGGTGATGAAGTCTGTTTATTATCTTATGTGGTATTTGTGAGAGCAGTGGTCCTGGTGCTTTGAACTCACTAGTATGGACGAGTGCTCACTTACCATTTTCTTGTCTATTTTAACTTGTATTCCTAATCTGTTTTTTACAATACTGTTTTTGATCGGTTGGACTGTTTTTTCCCTTTGTGTAACAACAGATGCAAAAAACAAGCTAAACAGCTCTGCTTTCACCCTGTTGCTTGTCACCATCTTGCCACTTTTTCCCATTGATTGATCAACTGCTTCCTTGGCTTTTTTCTTGTTTTTTAAATGTTCTTTCTTTTTTACATTTTTGTTTTATTATATAAAATATAAAATCCAAAAAAAGAAAAGAAAAGAAAAAATTAAGGGAGGGAAAGGCAACAGGAAAACAGGGTGTGGAATATAAGGGGAAAGAGAATAAGAAAGAAAAGGGGGCATTAACTTCCACCCCTTCCTAGTTCAGTACAAGACAAACACTCCAGCCTTAACTTTATGCTTTTACACATTAATATATAACTAACTATTTCTATATCACCAAATCTTTCTAATCTACAAAACGAAGATCAAAGTTCCATTTTTTTCTTCACAAGCACAAATTCCAGAAGTGATATCCAAATAAGAACATGTTTTTCTCTTTAAATAAAGTACTCAAATTAACCATTCCTGCTTTATCTTCCTTACTATGAAAATAACATGTAATTCCATTTGCACCTAGTAATCTTTATAAACTGTCACCATTTTTATTTACAAAGTTGATTATATTCTTTCAAATTCTTTGCCCTAATAAAAAAGGGTGGATCTTTTTTTTCCCTTTTACCCTCCTTTTTTCCTTCAAGGTACTAAACTTTTTTTAAAATAAAAAAGGAGGCACTTTTTTCTTTTAAGTCAAAACTTCCTAATACATTTTATTCTTTAACTTTAACAAACAAGCTTTAAACTTCAATATTGCATTTAGCTCCCTCCTTCCAAACTACCCTTATAGAATAATTATTATTTTTCTTTTATAAATATTCTTTTTAACATATAAAGTTTTTCTTTAAACTAATACCTCATCCTTCTCAGCTGTGGGTGGCTAAAATCTTCTGATTCTGATTAAAAGAGGAAGCCAAGATGGTTCAGCACCTCCTACAGTATCATTTCATCTCTGTTAATGAGAATTAAGTCCAATATGGCTGATCCCCTAGTTGCCTTCTCTACTTTTGGGGGGAGTCAAAATTGTTTGCTAGGTTTATCAGAAACCTGTTTGATCTTTCACTTGGTACAGAGTTTGTCTCCCAGTTGATGTCAGGATAGTTAGTCCTCCATTACTGGCGGAATATGTGCCTACCTCTTAAAAAAGCTATCCACTACCATAGCCAAACCTCTAAGCATAATCTTTGAAAAATCTTTCAGGACCAGCTCCTTGTCAAAACTATGGTCACAAGCCACGGTCATCCACATCTTCTAAAAGGGAGACCCCAGCCTAGTTGAAAATTACAGGCCAATCTCTTTATGCTGCGTCACCTGTAAAGTCATGGAATCAATTATTAACCAATCCATCATCCTCCACTTAGAGATAAACAACCTACTCTCTAATAAACAATTTGGTTTCAGAAAAAACTATCCTGTAATCTGCAACTCTTACACTGCAAAAACATATGGACAACGCAACTCGATCAGGGCAAAGCAATAGACGCAATCTACATAGACTTCTGTAAAACCTTTGATTCAGTGGTACACAACAAACTACTCCTAAAATTAAAATCTTATATTATCTCTGGACACCTGCATAACTAGATAGAAGCATTCCTGTCAAACAGGCAACAAATGGTCAAAATTGGGAATCAAATCCTGTACCTGTCAACAGTGGTATCCCCCAAGGCAGCGTTCTCAGACCAATTCTCTTCATACTCTACATAAATGACCTCTGTGATCATATTAAGAGCAACTGTGTTCTTTTCGCTGATGATGTAAAGCTATTCAATGCCACCGACAATACTGCTACCCTTCAAAAAGACCTCAACTATGTAAGTTCCGGTTTGCAGCGCTTCGGGGCAGGCAGGAATCCGCGATCGTGTGCGATTTCTGCATGCACTCGCCGCTGGAATGCCCTGAGCCATATGGCTTCAGAGCTAGCCACCTCCATAGAAGGTGGTGAAGATAGGGGGTATCTGGCAGGGTCAAGAGAAATCGCACCTCTCTTCCCTAGCCAGCTAAACCCCCTTTTCCGAAGGCAGTAGAGCGACGGTCAGAAATGGCTGCCACAAAGAAGCGCTCAGCCGGAAAAGAAAGTGCAGGAGGAGTTGAGAAGAAGTGAAAGTTTTTTTGTTGACCGGGACAAAGCAACAACGAAGGTATCCTGGAACTTAAAATTTGTGCAAGATACATCGTTCCCAGAGATTTACAAGCAGCGAATGGAAGTAAAAGGGAAAGGTTTTTTTTTCACTCTCCTTCCTAATGGTGACAGCGAACAGAAATACATGAGAAATTGGAAAAACCTGCTTTGGCATCAATAGGTAAACTGGATAATTAAATGCTAAAGGGATAATAAGGTTTTCTGAACATTTTTTTAAAAATTTTTTTGCTGTAAGTGGGAAGGAAGAGGAAAAGAATTGGAGCAGGATTTGGAAGTAAGGAGGAGATTGCCTAGAATTTTTAAAGAATCATTAAATACTAGCAAGACTTCTAAAAGATACATTTTAACTGGAACTTTGCAACTAAACAGTAACCCCAGAAAGAGAAAGTGAAGAAAGAAGAAAGTGCTAAAAGAAATAGCTTATTTGGACTGTTTGGTGACTTTGGGACTTTTGGAAATTACTTTTGAAGGACTAAAAACACTTGGGTGGTTGTTTTGGGGAAAAAAAATTCTTTCTACAATGGCATCACTTGTGAATGAATTGAAAATTGAATTCAAAAAATACAAAGAAGAACAAGAAGGGAAAGATTCTCTTGGTATTCTTTTTCAATTCTTAGAAATGGTGATTTGCACCTATGAGAAACTGACTGCGCAACAAGATGATTGGGATAAAGAAGAAGCCATCTTTGATGAACAAGTAACTGTATTTGGGGAAGAAAGAGAGAAGGAGGAAAAGAAAAAGGGGACTTTAAGATTTAAAAAAACAACCAAAAAAGAGAAAAATAAGGTGAAAAGTGGATATAATATTAGAAAACAAAAGAAAGGGGGAATGCAGAAGAAGAAAAGGGAGGTGGAGAGACAAGGGGGCAAAAAGGGCAGGGAGAAGAAGAAGCAAGGAAGGAAGGAAGGGATGAGAAGCCCCAATGGTGTGGAGCAAGATGTAAAGAAACAAGATTCATTTAGAGATAATGGGTAAAATTTAATTGAAAAAGGGATTCTGCAAAGGTACATAAGATTGTATTGTTATATTTGTACTTAGAAATAATGTTAGAAAATTGGAAACAATATGTGATCAAAAAATGGGATAAAATATTCAGTGTAACTTAGTGAAATGTTTGTGAATAAAAGGAAGGCAGAAATAAATGAGAGAATTGAAGTAGGAAAAAATGGGAACATTTTAATGATACAATGATTTAAAATATAAGTGATGTGAAGTGGGGGGGAAATAACTATGGAAAGTATAAGTGTTCCCATAAAAGTATGATATTTAATTGAAAAGTAATGTGTAAAATGTTTAAGATTTAAATGAATATTAATATTATTATTTTTTAGAAAAACTTTATTAATTTTACCATTAAAAACAACACATCTACAAATTATATACAGAAGAGAAAGCAAACAGGCCTTGGCAGAAGCCGAGAGGGAAAGAGAGAAGGGCAAATGAGGGAGGAGAGGGAAGGGTAAGGGAAAGGGGGGTAGAATGGGAAAAACAGTTAAAATAAAACCATATTTTTGTGACTGTAAGATCCTTTCTTCTTCAAATATATCATCAGTGGTACTTTTCATTAACTCTGCTTAGGTAGCCCTTGGCTACAATTTTTCTCGAAATAGTGTATCTTTGATTTAGCCAATTGTACCAAGGATTCCAATTGTTATAATAGGTTGAGGATTCTTTATTTTTTAATGATTGGGTTAGTTTGTCCATTTCGGCGCATTCTAAAATTTTCTGAATGATCATTTGTTCAGTGGGGATAGAAGGTGATTTCCAGCACTGAACGAATGCCAATCTGGCCGCGGTTAGGATATGAATTATAATATACTTCAATTTTTTGGATACTTGTTTGTCAAAAATTCCTAGAAGGAAGGACTCTGGTTTGTACTCAATTTGTTCCTTAGTAATCTCCTCTAGCCAATGCCTAATTTTTTGCCAATGTTTCTGAGTTTCTTTGCATGACCACCACATATGGAAGAAGGTACCTTCTATGTTTTGGCATTTCCAACATTTGGGACTTGTGTTGGGGTGCATTTTCGCCAATCTCGAAGGGGACAGGTGCCATCTATAAAACATTTTGTATGAGTTTTCTTTATAAGCTGCTGATTTCGTGATCTTAATGTTCCTATTCCAGATCCTTTCCCATTCTGCTAGAGTGATACTCCGTCCCACGTTTCTGCTCCACGCAATCATATTTCCCTTGACAATCTCTTGTTCTAGTTCTGTTTCCAATAAGTGTTTGTAGAATTTAGATATATATTTTTTTATTTGGTCCTAATAGAATTTTGTCTAAAGTCTGCAATTTATTGTAGATTCTGAATTTCTTAATATCTTGTTTATATCTTCTATGGATTTGAAGGTACACCCACTGATCAATTATAAATCCTCGCTCTTGTAATTCTTTTTGTGTTTTCAGCTTTCCCTGTGGGTCTAATAAATTCTCATATTTAATCATTTTAGTTATATCCGAATTATTAGGGTGTACTATTGCTTCCATTGGAGAAAGCCAAATTGGTATTTTTAGATAGAGTTTTTTACGTACTTTTTTCCAATTGGTTAGCAGCGAGTCCCTGATAAGGTGCCTATGGAAATATGATTGCCTGGGTTTCCCAGTTTCCCACAGGAAGGCGTGCCATTCTTTCTGCATATCTTGGCCTTCTAATATTAGTGTTCTTTTGTTGGTTAGATTCACCCATTCCTTTATCCATATGAATGAATATTAATATCAATGATAGATTTGAATTGGCATGGATAGTTGTTTTAATTATGTTACATACTTATAAATTTTTCTTTTTTAAAAAATATAATGTGTCACTTTAGAATGTACTAAACAGAATCCCAATGGAAGTTATGTACTATACTAAGTGTTACAAATTTAGGGGAAAGAGTTAAAGGCGTCATACTCCAATTAGGGTACAGGAGAAATTTTGTTTAAAGAGAAAAGATAAATAGATAGCGGGAAACAGAACAGACAAAGAATAATAAGCATAATGATCTGAACTGAGATGAAATAAATTAAATAAAACTAAGAAAGTTAAAAGAGGTGAGAAGCTATATAGAAAATGGAAAAAGGTAATAAGATATGGAATGGTATATAAAATGAACATGAATTCGAATTTGTGTCTGTATGAAGAGATGTAACCTGGGATCAAGCAGCTTTCAGAAAAGATGTTTTATGTTTTTATGTTTTATGTTTTGTTTGTTTGTGTATTGTCTTTGAAAATTAATAAAATTTGTTTTTTAAAAAAAGACCTCGACTATATGTCAGAATGGTCAAACAAATGGCAACTTCAAATCTCAACAAATAAGTGCTCTGTCTTACATATTGGCAAAAAAAAATCAGAAAATAAAATACAAGCTGAACAGTCAAGACCTTGTTGATGACCCAAACTTTGTCAAGGATCTTGGAGTACTCATCTCAAATGATCTAAGTGCTAGAACCCACTGTTACTACATAGCCAAAAAGGCATTAAGAGTTGTAAACCTAATCCTCCGTAGCTTTTTCTCTGGTAATATCACTCTACTAACTAAAATTATTTTGCCCATATCTTTCAGAAGTATAAAATTGACTGAAGCCCAAATGGTTTGGTGGATTAATTTAGCCATTGAAGTTCTATCATGCAGCTTCTGCCTGGCCCAAGCTTTCTTGCTTGCTAATTTAAAGACTATCTCACTTCTGGGCAAATGGATTTGATTTCTCAGGCAGTTTCTGGCCTTGCTGATGATGTAGAGAATGTAGAACATAGAATAAGTTTATTGTCACTTTAAATGTACACTAATCGGCATACATTAAAATGAAATTTCATTGCATACAGCTCTCAAAGGGTCACAACCTCCAATATACACCACATAAATATGACTAAATAAATAAATACATATGCATATACCCACATATACACATATATTATATGACACAGAGAAATAATACACTCTAGTTTGAGAAAAACGAATCTTGTGAGTATCAGACAGATGGCATACGGAACAAAGCTGTTACAGAATCAGGTAGTTCTGATAGAAATGCTTTGAAATTGCCTCCCAGAGCAAAGCAATAGAAACAGACTGTAAGGTGAGTGTGTGAGATCTCTTAACAATGCTTTGAGCTCTAAGCACATAGTGGTTATAAGCAGTATCCTGAATAACAGGAAGCGAGCTTCCTATAATCATCTCTTCTGTCCTTACCACTCTCTGTATGGACTTTCTATCTGAGGCACTGCTGCCACCAAACCAAACAGTGATGCAGTTTGTTAAAATGCTCTCAGTCGTGCCTTGGTAAAAAGTGGCCAAGACAGCCAAATTGGGAACTATACTATCAGGCAGCAATGCTAACATGGATGGAAGGAGGGATTGTACTGAGGAACGCAAGATTATTAACCTTGAAGGGACATGATTTGCAACTGGGCTGGCATGCCTTTTTATGGTATGGGAAAAATTAGATACATGGTTACTTTCAAAGACACTATATAAGAAATGTTTTATTGCTAGTATCAGAGAAAATTAGAAAACAGCACTATTTAAAAATACCAGTTTGGCTTTCAACAATGGAAGCATTTATTCATTCAAATGTTTTTAATATGGGATATGTTCTTAGATATAAAGATATTTTGAATGAAAAGAGTGAGCTCAAAGCTAAACAAGAATTGGAGGAGCAAGGGATCGAAGTTGCTTGGTAGTCACACATGCAAATACAATCTAGATATGAAAAAGATGCAAAACTATATGATTTCTATGGAGAATTGACAGAATTGGACAAGATACTAACAGGAACAGAAGAATGATTAAAAAAAATTGTATAGTTATTTGTTGGGCATTAAATTAGAAGAGGAACAAATGAAGGAGACATTGATACATGGGCAAAAAAAATTGGTTATACAATTGAATTAGATCAATGGCAGAAATTGTGGGATAGAAATGATAAGAATGTCAACTGCATATAAAGAAAACTTGTATAAGATGTTTTATAGGTGGTATTTAGCACCAGCAAGGTTGACAAGGATTTTTAAAGATAAATCAGCTAAATGTTGGAAATGTCACCAAATACCTGGGTCATATTATCATATGTGGTGGACATGTGTAGAAGCCAAAAAATACTGGACAAAAATACACATGTGGTTGGAAAAGATGATACAACAGCATATTGATTTAAAACCTGAAATATTCCTGTTGGGGATCTTACCTGGAGTTTATAGTAAAGAGAATGTATATTTGATTATTCATGTTTTAACTGCAGCTAGAATGATATTTGCACAAAATTGGAAAAGTGAAGAGATTCCTACTGAAGAAAATATGATCAGAAAAATATTAGAATGTGCAGAAATGAATAGATTAACACTTGCAATTAAAGAGAAGGAGCAAACTGAATATTACCAGATATGGGAACTATTTTATCAATGACTAGAGAAACAATATGAAAATGAGAAATAGCTAAAAGACTAGTGAAATATAGAAAATATGTTAATAGAATTAAACAAGTTAAGAAGAGGAGTGTTCTAGTAATAGAAATATTATGTATATCAATATGATAAGAGTAAGATAAGAACAGAGAATTAATATCAAAGCAATGAATATTGTAAAATGTAACTGTTATTGCACAAGATATTTGTACCCAGATGACACACCATTAAATGAAAGATGAATTGTATGTATTTTAAATAAAATAAAAAACTTTTTATAAAAAAAGTGGCCAGGACAGAAAGAAAAAAGTTGTGCTCTCCTCATCCAATGCAGGAAATGTAGACAGCCTGGAATGTTAGTGCAAATGTACCTCCCATCCTAGAATCACATAGGACATTTAGGGCATCTATTCCAACACCCACTCCATCCAGAAACCCAAATGAAAGTATAGTCGATACAGTAAATGACTTCCTAATCTCTGGTTTTAAGAGGAATAAATAAACAACTTTTTGCAAATCTTTCTGTTCCTTTATTTTAAAGTTTGAAGATTTTTTAGGTCTTAAACAATGTGGCTGAAAATGTGCATTATTCTTGCATTGGTCTTACCAGTTTTCACTAAAACTAATTTGTTTTGGAAAAGGCTTTGGACAAGGAATTTAAATAAGTAATCTGTTATCGCACTTGGCAAATAAGAAGCAGGCAGGAAGAAGAATTTTGCATTCCAGCCAGCCGAGTAAGAGGAACAAGGACAGCGAGACATCAAAGCATGTTCTATACAATCGGTAACCAAACGGAGGTTCTTGTTGTTTGTCTTCATGAGATTGCAGATGCATTTGCGATCTAAGAAATATGAAGCAAAAATCAGTCAGTGGGTTATCTTCCTACAGTAGCTTCTACGCTATATTTTCTATAGAAAAAATATGAGGATGCCAACTCTCTATTGTGAGAAAGGCATAGTGAGAGATAAGGTGTCAGGTACTCTATGTCAAGCATCCAGACAGTATCCATGACATCAATCACTCTGAGACATTATCTCTCCAATTGATTTATTAGGAACAGATCTGGCACGTTCAAAAGCAATTTTCCAAGTGAAAGCTTTTTCGCGCATTATACAGAATCCACCTTCTCTCCTTCCCTTCTCTCCTCCCATTTCTACACTTCATAAATCACAAGAACCAGTTAACTGCAACTGCAAGTTCTTAATATGACACACAGAATAACCTTGAACTTTTCAACTCCTCTAACTCTCTAAAAAAAAAAATGTGGCAGCTGAATTTCAAAGCTGACAGGTGTCACCCCCTTGAAAACTCCTCCTAAAAAAAAGGAAAGGAAAAAACACACATATAGGGGTTAATACATTGTCCTTAACCCCCTCTCCCCCCCCCCCACGAGGACCTTTCGGTTTGTGGGGAAAATCCTCATGGAATTGGTTAACCAATTGATCAGCATGAACATCTCAACTCTTTACCTAACTAGAATCTGAGAGGGGGTATCCTTTCCATAAGACCAAATGTTGCAATCGGCCACAGTGTAATCTAGAATTGAGAATTTTTTTAATCTCATAATGTATTTCCCCATGTACCATGAACAGTTTAGGGGGAGCGAGTAGTAGTGGTCTTATCATCGATGTAGTAGCTGGTTTTAGTATACTACAATGGAACACTGGATGAATTTTCCCCAATAGTCGAGGAAAACGTAACTGGACAGTGACTGAATTGATTATCTTTTAAATTGGGAGTGGAATGAAGAATTTTGGACCCAGCTTCTTACTGGGCAGTTTCAACCTAAGATACTTGGTCGACAAATATACTTTGTCCCCTACTTTAAAAGGTGGCTAAAGGGATCTATGTTTATCTGCCTGTTTTTTATAAATTTTTGCAGCTTCGTTCAAAGCTTTTTTTGTATTTTCCCACCCTTTCTTTAATGAGTTCATCCATTCTTCCAGGGACATGATGAGGGAGTAGGTAACTCTGGCATCAGGACAAAATCCATTCCAGTGTTGATTTGGAATGGAGTCAATCCCGTGCTGCTATGTACTGCATTATTGTAAGCAACCTCTGCAAAAGGTAATAACTCAGCCCAATTTTCTTGTTGATAATTTACATAGCATCTAATATATTGTTCAATCATGGCATTAATCCTCTCCGCTGCTCTGTTACAAGCAGGATGGAAAGATGAAGATAACCCTTGAAAGGAGCCAATGGATTTCAGGAATTCCCTCCAAAATTTTGTGATAAATTTGTACCCCTCTGTCTGATATTACTCTGCGAGGTACATCATGTAGTCTATAGATATGTTTCACGAACAGCTTTGCAAGTTTTTTCACAGATGGAAGCCCTTTGCAGACTATAAAATGGGCCTGCTTAGAGAATAAGTCAATTATAGTCCAAATGACTGTATTCCCTTCACTCTTAGGTAATTCAACAATAAAGTCCATTGCGATTTCTTCCCAAGGTTGGGTTGGTTCAGCAACTTGTTGCAGGAGGCCAGGGGGCTTTCCAGTTCTGTGTTTCATCGTGGCACAAATTGAACAACTTTTTACATAGTCCTCAACATCAGGTTTCATTTTTGGCCACCAGAACTGTCTTCTTAGTAAATGTAGGGTTTTTAGGAATCTGAAGTGGCCTCCCAGCTGTGAGTCGTGGCTAAGCTTTAGTACCAGTAGTCTTAGGATTGTGGGTACATAAAATTTAGTCCCCTTCCAAGCTAGTCCATCATTCATTGTCAACTGGATTTGATGGTCCAGGAACCACTCTGTGGAATTTGCATTTGAGAGTTTCACGTATAATTTGGCAGCTAGAAGTTTTTCTAGAAACTGTCGAACCAATTGAACATGTTCTTCCATGGTTTCGCTGAAGATAAGGATGTCATTCAGGTACACGAGGACCCCCCAGTAAAGGTGTGGGTGTAGCACCTCATTGATGAGCTGCATAAACACTGCAGGAGCCCCTTGAAGTCTGAAAGGCATGACTTTGAATTGGAAGCTACCCAGAGGGCAGTTAAAAACAGTTTTCCACTCATCTCCCTCTTTGATGTGGACCTGGTAGTAAGCTTCCCTGAGATTTAGTTTGGTGAATACTTTGCCCTTCGACAGGTGGTTCAATAAGTCCTTCATAAGAGGGAGAGGATACATGTTTTTGACGCATACTGTGTTCATGCCTCTAAAGTCAACACACAATCTCAATCTGCCATCTTCTTGAACAACACAGGGGTAGCTAATCTTGATTTGGCAGGCTCTATAAAACCTTGTTCCAAATTGCTGTCAATGGATTTCCTTAATTCAGCCATTTCAGCAGGCATCATGGAATACATCTTTGGTTTTGGTAATTTCGCCCCGGGCTCTAATTCTATGGCGCAATCAGTGGCTCGATGGGGAGGTAAAACATTACACTCTTCTTCACTGAATACTTTAGCCAAATCTTTGTATTGGTTGGGTACCTGGTGGTTATCTGGGAGAAGGTGGGATGCCATGGATGCTGGCTCAGGCTCTGGGTTTGAGCTGACTGGTGGCTTTGTAGTGGGTGGAGGGGGTAATGGGCCCGATCCAATAAGGATTTTTCTGAATCCGTCCTCCCATTTGATCATCGGAGCCGATTTGTCTAACCAAGCAAGTCCCAGTATTATTGATTCTGACATCTTGGGGGCCACTATGAAGCCTATGAGCTCGCTATGGGGCCCTAATTCCATCTTGATTAATTCTATCAATTGAGTGGCTGCCTCCCCCCCAAATTAAGGTTCCATCCACTTGCTCAAATTTGATTGGGCGTTTTAGGGGGTTAGTCTTTATGCTAAATTGTTCAACGATGGGGAGTCCGATAAGACATCTGGAATACCCAGTATCAATGACAGCTTCTAACTCCCTAGCCTCCCCCATGTTTGGTACCACTAACTTGACCTTGACTGTAAAAGGTATGATGGGATCACCCACCATTGGGTCATCTTTGCAGGTCGGGTTTTTGGGGATGTGGTGTCAGTCTGGTGGTCCGTTGCTCCCATCTGTGCAGAGGGGGCTTTCCCGGCTGTGTTTGGTGAACCTGTTTCTGTCTGGAGGTCTTCCTTGATTCTTCCGACCTCTAACAGCTGTATTAGGCTTTGACTGTGGAGCTTGTGGCATAGTAGCAGGGGCTAGACAGTCCGCTGCCCTATGACTGGCTTGGCCATATCAGTAACATTTCAGCACCCTGGTGTGTTGGGTACGAGCAGGTTCAGCTGGTCTGGTCGGCGGTCTCCTCACCACAATTCTCTTAGTCGGGGTTGCCGGAAGGGGTTTCCTGTGTGGGTTGATGCTGCAATCTAAGCTGAGGGAGGCAATATACCACAACTGTAAGGTCTCTCGGATTCCCCTAATTTCACAGGCCTTCTTTACTTCTGGATCAATGGCTTTTTAAAAATAGTGTAAAGTCATTCTTTCAGGCCAATCCATGAGGTGGCATGGTGTAATTCGGGGGCTTGTTCGTTGTGTAGTTGGGCCACCCATTCTGAAGCATCCCCTTCATTCATCCTCTTTGTTATGGCTGTAACCAAATCGCACTCTGTGGCATATTGATCTACAAATTGTTCTATATGGGATTGGATTTGAGTGAGGAAGTAGTTGAAATGTTCGTAGTGACCATCGAATATGGCCTCAAAGGGTATTTGGTCTGGCCTGGATCGTGGTTGTGGAGGTGGTACATGCCAGACTCCTGCAGGTTGTACTGGAACAGTCTGGGTGGTGTACGTAAGCTGGGTAGCCCCCCTGAATCCTGGCTGGGTGGTGCCTCTCTGGAATAGGGGTCCCTGTGGCCTCGCTTCTGGTTGGGGCTGCAATTGTGGCTGCCAGGAAGAAGATGGGTGTGGCCTGGTTCCCTGGTCAGGTGGAGGGTGTGTGGCTGCTGTTTCCTGTCTGGGCAACTCCCCTTCAGACCAGGACTGTGTTGGTGCTGGCTGCCATTGGCATTGAATCCACCCCTGGCCTGGATAAAATCCCCACCCTGGAGGGATACTCTCTGCAGGGGGCAAAATTCCTTCTGGGAAATGAGGGGATTGCCTTTGAGGCTGCAACATATCTCTGTTAGTTGATGCTTCTTTCTGGCTTCCTCCAACTGGCATCTGTATAGTCTCCTCGTTCCTCACGATATTTGGGTAAGTGAATATGGGTGGTCTCAAGCTTCCACCCATCCAAACAGACTGTGAGACCAAATCTGTCATCTTTAAATTCTGGAACTGTTGATATAAATCTGCCCTTGATGGACTTCCAGAAATTATTTGGGGGGTTGTCATCTTGAGAGAAATCCAACCCCAATTGTCTCTCTTCCATCCAATCCAACAGAATAGCCATATGCCTGGGGCTAGAGAAAGACTTCTCTTCAGACATCTCTAGGTTATAACAACTTCTTGAGTTGAAATGCTTTGGTATAGCTTCCAAATCTCTTTATCCTACTGCCATCCTGAAAGCATCCATTATCTCCTCCAAACAAGGGCTGGCAGGTTCAATTAATGCTCTGGAAGGAGGGACCCCACACGCTCCCCCCTGCACTTTGGCTGATTGCTGCTCTTTGTCCATTTTTGGGAAAAGAACTCTGGGGTATCAGCCAAGCCCATTCAAAAAATAAAAGTTAGACTTGGGAAATAAATGTCAAGCATCCAGACAGTATCCATGATATCAATCACTCTGAGATGTTATCTCTCCAATTGATTTATTAGGAACAGATCTTGCATGTTCAAAAGCAATTTCCCAAGTGAAAGCTTTTTCGCACGTTACACAGAATCCACCTTCTCCCCTCCCTCCTCTCCTCCCATTTCTACACTTCATAAACCATGAGAACCAATTAACTGCAACTGCAAATTCTTAATACGACACACAGAATAACCTTGAACTTTTCAAATCCTCTAACTCTCTCTAAAAAAAAACGTGGCAGCGGAATTTCAAAGCTGACACTCTTGTTGTGTGTGTACAATGAAGAGCAACAGAAAGGTCTTCTCCAGTTATCATCCCAAAGAAGTAGCTGAAGATATGATGCTTCAAAAATGGAATGGCTATGGGATTGGTAAGGACTCTCAACTCAAAACTTCAGCCTATCATGAGGTGACATGACAGAGTCACTTCAAGCAAAATGAATTAAGCATCTTGAAAGTGTTGTTGTTGTTGTTGTTGTCAGCCAGTCTGTGGTTGTTTATTTTATTGGTAATATCCCAAGAGGGAAAAACAAGGGATTCTCTCCCTGATGTGGGAAAATAACTTGGCTAGTTAGCATCTTCACTCCCAATGATGAGATGAAGGTCAACCATTACTGGTTTATTTCAAGTAGCCAAATGTCTTGTGTTGGCTTTGGCTATCTATAAGATTCCTGCCACTGTTGGTTCTTGAATAACTCATGCACAGACAAAAACTCTTTTAAGGTCCTCATTTTACTCACAGACATCCAGGTATGGTTGTCCATAAGATTCATTGACATCTGGAAGCATTAAGCTGAACATACTCTGTAAGTGCTGTTTTAGGTTATCAAGTATATGTGTGGCAAAGCCCCCAGGTTCAAAGATACTGATTCTGAGTCCGAAAGGAGAAAGCTCTCACCTGTATTGGAACAAAAGGATTATCTTTGGATAAAGAGACCTGGAAGGGTGGATAGATTAAGGTCTAGGACTAGGAACTGGGAGACTGAGTTTTACAGCCACAAATGCTCCTTAGGTTGCTTACTCCCTCTCATCCAATCTTTCTCACAAGGTTATTTTTGTGGGAAAAATAGGAGGTTGAAGCAACATGTACTCTGCCTGGAGTTCCACTGTGGGTATTTCAGAGTCTTTTCATTTTTGTGCGCATAAAATAATTGCAGCGGTTATTATATATAAGAACAATCTCCCACGACTTTTTAAAATCATCTATCCAGTCCTAGTTTCATTGAATATTGATCTCTATAATTCATTGTATCTTTGTGTATATTTGAACTCAAACTTTTCAGGCTTTTTTGCAAGACCACCAGGCATGATAAAATGATCCTTGTGTTGCCAACATTTCCATCATAGATTTTAAGCCTTTAGAGAATTTTCTGGAGTCATATACCAACATTGCATCATTTTATAAATAATTATTTTTAGGTATAACCTAATGGGAATTTCAGTCCACATATTTTCCCACTGTTGCATCCATTATGTCCAAAGTTCCTAATCCATTTTATCATGTGTATTTTCACTTGCTCTTCTTCTATTTCAAATTTCACAAAACATGTATACATTGCAGCCATTATCCATTTATTAGGCATAGTGATTAAAGTAACCAGCTTAAAATGCAGAGGCTCTGAATTCTAATCCTGTCATAGGCATGAAACAGGGGTGGTATTCAACTAGTTCGCACCTATTTGGGTGAACCGATAGCGGTTATTTGGTGTGGGTCGCTGAATCAGTGGCGATCCCTGGCTGGCCACGGTCCCAACCCAGTCACCTGGTCGCTCACTTGCCCCGATAGCTCTCCTAGCTTTCTGTTCCCCACCTCCTCTTTCTCCCGGGGGGGTGGGGTGGAGGAAGAAAGGCATGGATGCTGCAAGTATTGCTTTCCCCATATGAGTTAAGTGCCTGGAATGAGAAGGAATGCGGGCTGACAGAGGGGGTGGGGAATCCACTCCAGCCTTGGAGAAATGTAAAGGAGCTGCTTCAAAGTGCATGTCTGTTAAGCTACAAAAGTGCTCTGTGTGTGTGTGTTTTGTGTGTGTGTGTGTGTGTGTGTGTGTGTGTGTGAGAGAGAGAGAGAGAGAGAGAGAGAGAGAGAGAGAGAGAACTCTGTGCTATTATTTTTAATTGTTCCATTATATATCATGTGTTAATATTTTACACTGTCCCTACACCTAAAGAGATTTTTCTGTCTTTCTTTTGCCCAGGGCTACCACATATTTTTCAGGGTTTACATGCATTCAATGTCAATAGTCCAGAGCATAAAATACACATGTGTTTAACAAGAGTTGAAAGGGACCTTGGAGGTCTTCTAGTCCAACCCCCAGCTCAGGCAAGAAAACTGAGGATGCCAAACTCCAAGTAGAAATCCTGGGAGGTGTTCTGTACAGACATTTGAATACTCGAGATCCGGCAACCCGGATTGGCTAAAGCGCACGGCCACCGGATTGGCTGAGTGCGCGGCACTGATTGGTCGTTCGGAATCGACCGCGATTGGCTGAGCCGATCGCGGGCGATTCAAAACGACCCGATTGGCCGCAGCACTCGGCAGAAAATGTTTTTAAGCCGCGCTTCTTCCCCACTCTCCCCACTTGTGTTTTACCCTAATAAATGAGCTGAACCAAGTCACCGCCTCGCGTCTTTTGTTCGTATGAGATATACGACACTGGCGACGAAGGTGGGATTTTAAAACAAGTCCCACACCGCACGTGGCCCACGGAACCGCAACCGGCAGCATGGCCAGCGGCAACGTGCCACCCGCTCCCTTCAACCAAGCTACGGAGGATTGGGAATCGTACATAGACCGATTCCTCATGTTCCTGGAGAGTAGCAACCTCAAGGACGCGAACGGGCAGAGGAAAAGGGTCGTCTTCCTCACACACTGCGGGCCCGCAGTGTTTAAAATGGCAAAAGCCCTCGCCAAGCCGCTCGACGTAAAGGCCATGGACTGGGCTGATCTCGAACCGCTGCTGAGGAGCCACTACGCACCCGCCGTGCCCACCCTTATCCGCCGGCACGAATTCTACCGCCGCGATCAGAGGCAAGGGGAGAGCGTCAGCAACTTTGTGGCCGACCTCAGAGACCTCGGGGGCCTGTGCGGGTTCACCGATCTCGATGAAGCCCTGCGGGACCGCGTCGTCCTTGGCCTCCGGGACCCCGTCCTGCAGAGCCGGATCATGGCAAAGGGCGACATCTCCCTCGCTGACGCCCTTGCCGAAGCCACCGCAGCAGAAGCGACCCGGAAATCAGCGGCCCAATTGCGGCAAGCCGGCACCGCAGAGCGACCCGCCATGACCGAAGCGACCGCGACCCCCGAGAACCAGTCCGGATTCGACCATCGAGCAGCCGCCTCCACACATCACGGCGATCTCGAATCCCCCTCCGACTCAGAAGATGACGAGGAGGACATCCACCGGCTGCAGACGGGACGCGACCGGCGCGAGCAACGGAACCGAAAATCAAAGTTCCAGTGCGCCGGCTGCGGCGGCGAACACCCGCGGTCGGAATGCCGGTTCTTTGATGCAATATGCCGGCATTGCGACAAGCGGGGCCACATCGCCAAGGTCTGCCGTTTCAAATGGAATCACAGCCCCCGCCACCGAGACGGCAGCCCACGGAGACGCAACAATGCCAGACGCGACAACACCCCCAAGGAACCGCGACCGGGATAGCGAGAGCCGTTGGAGCCGGGAAGCGAGGAGCCGCCGTTTCAACGAAAACCGCCAGCGCGAGGAAACGCACCAGACGGTCATCGTTGGCCATTCCTCCAACTGGGATGGCCGGAAGGTCCACGTGGAGGTCGCCATCGAAGACCGCCCCTGCAAAATGGAAGTCGACTCCGGATCTTACCTATCCATGGTCGCGTGGCGGAAATTAAGCGGCTAGTACCCTCCATGAAACGGCACGAGCTGGAGAGCCAGAAGCTCATCCTCAAAGACTACCAGGGGAATCGCATCCCCGTGGTAGGGACCGGGCACTTCAAGGTCACATTTAAAGGGCGCACCGAAATACTACCCCTAACCATCGTCGAACGAGACCGCCCCAGCCTCCTGGGACTTCAATGGTTCGCGCCGTTGGGACTAGAAGTGACCGGCACCAACCACGTCGCCGAGGCGGACTGGGAGGAGCAGCTCGTGCGCGAGTTCCAAGAGGTCTTCGACGGAAACCTAGGCAAGTACCGGGGGCCCCCAATATCGTTCAGCCTTGACCCCACCATTGCCCCTATCCGCCTCAAACCCCGGCGAGTGCCTTTTGCCCTCCGCCCCAAAATCGATGAGCAATTAAATAAGCTCATCGAGCAGGGAGTCCTCGAGCCAACGGACCATGCCCGATGGGAGACCCCTATAGTCACCCCGATAAAGCCAGATGGGTCGGTGAGAATCTGCGGGGACTATAAGGCCACCCTGAACCGTGCGCTACAACAAAGCGCCTACCCCGTCCCAGTAGTGCAACACCTTCTACACTCACTGGGGGGCAGGGTTTGCCAAACTCGACCTGGCCCAAGCCTATCAGCAACTGCCAGTCGACGAGGAAACCGCAGAAGCGCAGACTATAGTCACACACCGAGGGGCATTCCGCTGCAAGAGGCTCCAATTCGGAGTCAGCGTAGCCCCGGGGGTATTTCAAAGCCTAATGGAGAGGCTCCTCCAGGGCATAAAAGGGGTAGTACCCTATTTTGACGACGTGTTGGTAGCCGCGGCCGACCAGAAACAATTGAAGGGCCGCCTAAGGGAAGTACTGCAAAGATTCCAAAGTGCAGGACTAAAAGTTAAGAGGAGAAATGCCAACTGCGCACGGCACGGTCGAATTCCTGGGGTACCTACTAGATCAGCACGGAATCCACCCCACCGAGGGCAAAATAAAAGCCGTCAAAGAAGCCCCGAAACCCAGAAACAAAACTGAGTTACAAGCATTCCTGGGGTTGATTAATTTCTACAATGTTTTCCTGCCCCAAAAGGCGACCGTGGCGGAACCGTTGCATAGGCTGCTCGACAAGGCAGCCACCTGGACGTGGGGGAGACGAGAAGAGGACGCTTTCAACAAAACCAAGGACCTTCTCACATCGGACGCTGTCCTCATCCAGTACAGCGAGACACTCCCCATCACGGTAACGTGCGACGCATCACCCTTCGGCGTAGGAGCCGTCCTCAGCCACACCCTCGCCGACCGGAAAGAAGCACCCATCGCCTTTTTCTCAAGGACCCTTTCAAAACCCGAAAGAAACTACAGCCAATTGGACAAAGAGGCTCTAGCAATCATCGCAGCCGTAAAGAAATTCCACAAATACCTTTACGGCAGGACTTTCTCCATAATCACGGACCACAAACCGCTGCTGGGAATACTGGCGGGGGACCGGGCCACCCCAATCATCCTCTCCCCAAGGATGACAAGGTGGTCCGAATTTCTCGCCGCCTACAATTACCGGCTAATCCACCGCCCCGGTAAGTCAATCCCGCACGCGGATGCCCTCAGCCGTACACCATTGCCCACCCTGGACGCTGACCCAGCACCCACCACATCCACCCTGAGCATCGAGACCTTACCCAACCTACCCCTGACCGCGTCAGACATTACCCTAGCAACCAATAAAGACAAACGTCTGGCGCAGGTCCTAAGATGGGTGGGAAAAGGGTGGCCGGAGAAGGACGTGGACAACGAGTTCAAAGCTTACCGGAACCAACAAACAGAGCTATCAACGCAGAAAGGCTGTCTACTGTGGGGGGACAGAGTCATAGTCCCAGAAAAATTGCAAAAAGAAGTCCTGAGCATGCTGCACGAAGGGCACCCCGGCATCGTTAGGACAAAAGCCCTGGCCAGAAGTCACGCCTGGTGGCCAGGGATGGACAAGGAGATCGAAGCCTGGGTGGCCTCCTGCAAGCAGTGCCAGGAATCAAGACCAAACCCCCCCGCCGCCCCGATCCGGGAATGGGAAACCCCTCAGGGGCCATGGTCCTGAATCCACGTAGATTTCGCGGGACCAACCAGAGGACACACCTTCCTGGTAACCGTAGACGCTTACTCCAACTGGCTGGAGGTAAGCAACATGAAGACAACTACCACAGACGCCGTCATCAGAGAACTCAGCAAGCTCTTCGCAACCCACGGCCTTCCCGATGTCATCGTGTCAGACAACGGCCCCCAGTTCACCATGCTACCCTTCGAGAAATTCTTGGCAGAACGAGGGATCCGACACGCATTAACGGCACCGGCGCACCCGGCGGCGAACGGAAGGGCGGAGAAAATGGTCCAATTCACAAAAAAGACCATCCAAAAGATCGAAACCGGGGACATACAAGACAAAATAAACCGGATGCTACTAATTCAGCACATAACCCCGAGCACTACGACGAACAAGAGCCCAGCGGAGCTACTAATGGGGAGGAAATTGCGATCACCGCTCGACCGTTTGCACCCCACATACAACCCGGAAAGACCCCCTGACTCCACCAGCAAACGCAGAACATTCGCACCGGGAGACAGGGTCTACGCAAAAAACCTTACCGGGAACCCCCTCTGGATACCGGCAACGATCACCCAAGCAACAGGCCCACACTCGTACCGCCTTCAAACTACCGACGGACGACCGTGGAAACGCCACATCGACCAATTGAGAGCAAGAACCACCGCGGGAAATACAACCGACACGCAAATACCAGACACTGAAAGGAACCGGCAAAACACCAACCAAGAGGGGAGGGAAGCCCCCAAAGAACAAAAAGAACAAACCCACCCAAAAAGAAACCAGCAGTACTCACCACCTGAAGAACCGGAGAGCGACCCACTCGAAGCCTCACCTGGAAGGAGCAGCCGAGCCAGCTCAACCGACCCCGGAAGCCCGAGCGGGAGCAGCCAAGCCAGCTCAACCAGCCCGGAAAAGCCGAGCGGGAGCAGCGAAGCCAGCAGCTCGACCAACCCGGGGAGACCAGGAGGGAGCCGCGGCGAGAGGCCTGACTCACCCTTCCAGGCGGTTCCATCAACGAGGCGGAGAGCGACAGGAGTCCCACCCGAACCGGCCGACAGCCAGGAAACAACTGACCAGCGCAAGTCAAGTCGGAAAATACGGAGCCCTGCCTACTTACGGGACTACGTCACGTAGGACCAAACCAAGAGGGGAGGGGTGTTCTGTACAGACATTTGAATACTCGAGATCCGGCAACCCGGATTGGCTAAAGCGCACGGCCACCGGATTGGCTGAGTGCGCGGCACTGATTGGTCGTTCGGAATCGACCGCGATTGGCTGAGCTGATCGCGGGCGATTCAAAATGACCCGATTGGCCGCAGCACTCGGCAGAAAATGTTTTTAAGCCGCGCTTCTTCCCCACTCTCCCAACTTGTGTTTTACCCTAATAAATGAGCTGAACCAAGTCACCGCCTCGCGTCTTTTGTTCGTATGAGATATACGACAGGAAAGGTGTCAGAATAATGCTTAGAAGGGACCTTGGGGTGAACCCTGTACTGTTTCAGAGAAATGGCTGTCCAGTCTTTTCTTGAAAACTTCCAGTGAACCCAGAACTTCCGGAGACAGGCAGTTCCACTGGTTAATTGTTCTCACCCACAGGAAGTTTCTCCTTAGTTTTAGGTTGCTTCTCTCTGTTCAGTTTCCATCCATTGCTTCTTGTTTACATTCTGCTTCTTTGGAAAAAACATTGTCCCCCTTTCTTTGTGGTGGCCCCTTAAAAGCCTGTTGCCTATTGCACTCTTGGGTAAAGCATGTGAGCCATTTCCTCCTTTCAGTGATCCATGAAAGTACATCTATAGTATGCAGATAATAGAGTCAAAAAAGGTGAACAACATCTTTACAGAACTATAGATAAGTTGAGGCTGGTGACAAAGAATGGCTGGGAGGGGAGGGGCCAGGTGTGGCACCCCTTGATGTGAGTGACATTGAGTTGGCCATGCCCACCCAGTCACATGACTGCCAAGCTTACCCACACAGTCACATGACCACCAAGCCCTGCCCACCCAGTCACATGACCACCAAGCTATGCCTACCAAATAAGTCACGCTCGCAGAACCAGGAGTAAAAAAAATTTGAATCCCACCACTGGCATGAAAGCCCGCTGAGTAATCTTGGACCTGTCTCTCTCTTTCAATTCATCTCACTGTGTTGTTCTTGTGTGTTCAATGTTTTATTATCTACCATAAATCTTACTCTTACCTGTACAACTGAACATTATGAAAGCTGCAGGACTGCAACCTGCAGGCCAAATTTATATCTGAAACATGTCCCCACTAATTGTAGGCCAGAAGGACTTAGTGCCTTGCTGCTTCAAATGTAGTGAGGGGAAAAACATTTGCTGCTAAACAAGAAAAATAGCTACTAAGTATATATTTTACCTCAGAGTATCTGAAAAGGCTTCCACAGCAAACTTGGAGAGGCAATAACCGCCTCTGGGGATTGCCAGTCTTCCCAGAACACTAGACATGTTGACCACCAACCCTCTGGCTCTCCTCACCAGGGGCAGCATCTGGAGCATCACATCAATCAGTCCAAGCAAGTTGATGTCTAGCATCTTGGCAAAATCCTCCTTCCTCAGGCATTCATTCAGAGCAAGTGGATAAGTAATGCCTGTGTTGTTTACTAATCCCTAAAGTCCTGTGAGAAGGGGGGAAAGTGGGATTCAGGAGGATCTTCACAATTCTGCTTGGAATAGTCTTCGGTGGAGCCTCAAGTCCTTCAGTTCTGCTCTTTATGCCACTTATAACTCCTGAATAAAATTTCTTAATGGCAAAAAAAAAAAGTCAGCCAGAGGGACATTTGATCTATACCTTTTTATTCAGATACTTGTCAACCTTCTCTGAAAAGAAAGGTTCTGCTTTTAGACCTTTAGGAAGTATGCATTCCATAGAGACTAAGAATCAAGTATGTTGTAGTGTTGATGGTGTTGGCCTAGACACCAGATCCTGGGAGTTTGAGGCCTGCCTTAGGCACAAAACCTGGTTGGATGACTTTGAGCCAGTACTTTCTCTCACCCCAGCCCACTTACATGGTTGTTGTTGAGGAGAAATAGGAGGAGGAAAGGAGTACAGGTAGTCTTCGAGTTATGACTACAATTGAGCCCAAAACTTCTGTTGCTAAATGAGACATTTGTTAAGTGAATCACTGCAGTTGTTAAATTAGTTGAGATGTGACTCTGGCTTCCCTATTGATTTTGTTTGTTTCAAAGGGTGATCATGTGATTCTGGGATATGCAACCATCCTTAGATATGAGTCAGTTGTCAAATGTCTGAATTTTGATCATGTTACCATGGGGATGCTACAATGATCCTAAGTGTGAAAAATGATCACTTTTTTCAGTGCTCTTGTAACTGTGAACAATTACTAAATGAACTATTGTAAGTCAAGGACTACCTGTATTATTTATGTACACTGCTTTGAATTACTTAAAATAATAAAGATAAAGATAAATATTTCCTCTATGCAGTCATGTCTGACTCTACGGGGCGGAGCTCATCTCTGTTTCTCAGGTGAGGGAACCAGCATTGTCCAAAGTTGCTTCCATGGTCATGTGGCCAGCATGACTATATGCCAAGGTGCAAAGAAAGCTGTTATCTTCCCACCAAAGTGGTACCTATTTATCTACTCACATTTTTGTGCTTTTGAACTGCTAAGTAGGCAGGAGACGGGTCAGGAACAGGAAGTCACCCCGTCATGTGACACTCAAGTCTCATACCTGGGTTGTCAGCTTTCTGGCTGACAAGCTCAACATCTTTAATGACTGAGCCATTGTGTTTCCTCATAAAGTAATAAAGGCAAGATTAAAAACCTAATCCATAAACAATTGGATCCCCATGAAATATGAAGGAAGGCCTTAAGCTCTCCTAGGAATTTTCTACTCCAGCAGCATCCCTTCAAACAGCTGGTTTGTTAGAACAATACCTGAAACATTTCAACTGTTGCTTCATGCCTAAGGAAACAGTGGGAACTCAGCCCAAGATTTTTGCCCCCATGTTGTTTGACTTTAGGGTTACAAGGATACATAGGATAGCGATTCATGCTGAATTGAACTAACCAAAACAGACTTAATTATGGTAAACTTTCTGTTTCCATGGAATTAATTTTAATCTGATTTTGAACAGAGAGAAAAGAAAAAACATAAAAAAAACTTGCTTTTACTGGATTTAAATATTTTAAATATATTTTGTTTGAATATCAAAGGAAGGATGTACTGCCTTCTTAAAAGATAGGAAAAAGAGAAGAGTAACACTTTATAATAAAGTTATCCTACCCATGAAATTTACAGTGTTTTTGTTATTTGAATTAAATTTATGGTATTATCAACATAATTTATGGGATTATTACAGACTAATACTACTGTTTAAGATGCTAATAATTTATACAAATTACAAAGGAAGCAATGTCAGCCCTTCATACCAATCTTTTAGTTGTAATCACGATCAGAATTATTTCTTCTAATGTTAACGGCCAGGTAAATATGCATACCCTGCATTTCAGTAAAAGAGAGAAACCTAACATTTTGTTTGCAGGAAAATCAGAGAACCCTATCTACTAAAGCCCCTAGTTGAGAGAAGCATGCTTTGCACTTGGCAGGATAAAAATTTAGAGTTTGCAACTGTTATTTTGCAATTTTTCTCCTCCTGGTGGAATATGGCATAATAGATCCTGTTTGGCAATACTTATTCATTGGAAGGTATATTAAGGAGAAACAATTAGATTACAAATTTATGAGCCAGGACTTAGCCATTTTGTACTTTTCAGCTATTTTAATGGATGAACTTGTCTAACCCACTGAGAAAAGTTTGCACAGTAAGACACAGTAGTCACTTCGTCAACCAACTATCCAGCTAAAATGCTACTCTAGCATCTGAAAGAAAGTAACATTGTATTTCATCCTTTCCTAACAATTAATGATACTCCCTTTTTCCTGACACAACCCATGATAAATTTAGCCACACTTTTGCCTTTTCAGGGCTTTTAGCTTCAGATTTAGGCTCCCCACCAAAAATGTTATTTGTAAGTTGGAAATCAACATCCTTTAAATTTTAATGTATGAACACTGGAATGTTGTAAAATGCATGGTGTATATGTTCATATGCTGCATACACACCATCCATACAAGAAATCCTTGGTTAACAATAGTAACTGGGACTAGATTGGCTGACTGATTTGAGTGATCTAAGTTTGTCTTTTTACTGTCTGTATGATTCCAAGACTGGAAGACCTCTATGGTCCCTCCTAACTCTGTTATTCTGTTATGCAAATGTCATCAAAACAAAAAACAGAAATTTTAAAGCTAAATGATGATTCGGGACTGGCAGGCGAAGTGCCAAGTAAAAAGAAAAAAGAAATAAAGAGCTTTATTAGGTCTTTACATTACATTCCAAATTGATGAGCCAGAGCTTGGCAATTTTGCACTTTTCAGCTATTTTAATGTACAGTATGAGCTTGCCCAACCCACTGAGAAAAGTTAGCATTATGTCTCCTAGAGAGGTAAAACCTGATGGCTTGAAACGAACCCATTTTTTTTCACATTGCTCCTGCATAAAAAGGATGAAAAACAGATTCCATCACTTTTGTTCCTCATGCACATTTTCAGCCACTCAGTTGCTGCTGCAACATTCTCTGTGTTGGTGACATCCAGCAGAGTGGTCTTTAACCGGTCCGATGTGACCTTTTCCAGCTGTTCTGCCCCTTCTGGAGTGAGACTAGAGGCCAATACCCGCAGACTCTGAGCATCCAACTGCCTGGCCAGCTGGTTCCCAAAGCCAGAATCACAGCCCATGATACAGATCAAATATAATATCCAGTTCCAGAGTATCATAGAAGATGATAAGATCAGAACATCTGTATGTGGCAAGGCATCATAAAGTACAGAGTAGATAAACCCAATGCTACACTTTTGAGTTACCATTGTAAAGAGGCAGGACTTGGTTTACAATGTGAGTAGATTGAGAGGATACATGACTTCCTCCCCCTTTGAGCGTAAAGAAATCATACAGCATATTTCCTGAGATAGGTAATTCTGTTCTCCTTGGAAAGCATTATGGTGTGTTGCTGTGCAATAATCCATTTTAGTATAATCTACTCTATATACAGGAATAGTCAGCAAGGGATGTTGATATTGCACTTGCTTGCTTGCATAATCATAATATTTGCACATCTCAAAGTGACCTGGTCACTACATAAACTAAAATGCAAGTAAACATTATACATATATGCTATTTCAAACAACCAGTAGAGTTCTATTGAATAAAAAGACAATCATCAGCCACAAATAGGGAATTCTTTCTCCACCAATGCATATGAAGTGGGGTGGCTATCACCTTTTATAAATGAATAGAGTTTTCTGCTTCAATAGGAAGTTGGACTAGAGGACCTCTGAGGTCTCATCCAACTCTGATAGTCTGTGTGTGTGTCATCGGTGATTTTTCTTTGTATTTTAGTCTGGGTTTATCCTCAATAATTCAACTGAGGGCATTCTATTTGAAGGAACAATCCCATGAAGTTTTATTTAATGTCTGATTAATGAGCTACCTACTCATCTTCCATATCCAGTTCTCACTGCCCTTACACCAAGTGAAGTTGGGAGAGAGAAGGCCATGCAAATTGGTGCAGCCGGACAATGCCCATCCACAGAAGAACAGCAGAGGCATAGAGACTGAGAAGTCTGTTTCTACTATGGAGACTCTGGGTACATGACCAAGGACTGTCCCAAAGGTGCTTTTTCAAGAGGCAACAGGACTTTCTGGTTTTTCTTTGAAAACGTTTGGCTTCTCATCCAAGAAGCTTTTTCACCTTTGACTGGATGGTGGGGAATGGAAGTGAAATGTTTTGGGTGAGAGGCTGAGGAAGCTTCTTGGATGAGAATATCATCCTTGCTGCCTTTCCTGCACGCTTTCCATCTTTTTCTTATTATGGTGACCAGAACTGGATGTAGCATTCCAAGTGTGATCTCACCAGCATGCTGTAAAGCCAAATATCATTTCTCATTGTCTTGATACTGTCCCTTGTTGATGCAGCTTAGGACAGCATTTTTTGATAGCTTTAACTTCTTTCTAGTCCCAGCATTTTTTTCTTGGAGAATTTAGATGAAGTTCAACAACTACTTATAATCCAACTGACCAAAAGAAGTCCCAAAGGTGCTTTTTCAAGAGTCAACTGGACTTTCTGGTTTTTCTTTGAAGATGTTTTGCTTCTCATCCAAGAAGCTTCTTCAGCTCTGGATGAGAAGCAAAATGTCTTCAAAGGAAAACCAGAAAGTCCGGTTACCTCTTGAAAAAAGCACCTTTGAGACAACTGTGACCTGGATGGTTGAGAATCTCCATTGACCAAAATAAAAAAGGAAAGAAAGGGTTGCATTAGGTCTTTACCGCAGTTTGATCATATACATTTGCAAATGAAGCATTTCATGGTGTTTAAAGTGGGCGTAATCTAACAGCTGTATTAAAAACACAGCTATGAGGTGATTATTGTGCCCACTTTAGGAGAAATCAGATTTTTACTTAGTGAACAGATTGCTGGCAAATGTTCAGCATTGAACTTATTAAATAGGATCTGTTGGATTCTCTTACACCTTTTCATTCATTATTCAGGAATAGGGAAGAGAAAAGCAGAGTCAATTAGTATCATCTGTAAATCAGTTATCTGAAATGAGTAATCATTAGAGAAATGACATGGAAAGGGCCTATTTTATGCAGATTTCACTTTTTCTTCTTGAAGAGTCTACATATAAGATATGTGCTGCCTAAAAAAATCCAGAACTTTTGGAAAAATGGGTATGTAATTTAAAAAAATCCATAGCTGATGTTGGGAGGAGAGGAATATAACATTAATTTCACTAAATATCAATGGATTGAATTCCCCGACCAAGCGAAGGCAAATGTTAACAAA
The DNA here is from genome assembly GCF_049901715.1 of Pseudonaja textilis. NCBI lineage: Eukaryota > Metazoa > Chordata > Lepidosauria > Squamata > Elapidae > Pseudonaja > Pseudonaja textilis. The sequence goes on from NC_141991.1 coordinate 130,444,574, forward strand.
ATTAATAAAACAGAATGTTGATACTATATGCCTTCAAGAAGTACATATCCAAAAAAAATCAGAGTAAATATTTGGAATTCCCCAAATTAGGAGAATTGTATGTAGCATTGGCAAACCAAAAGAAATGACGGGTGGCCATGTATATATAAAAAGGGATGAATGCAAAACAAATTTACATGGAAGAACAGGGCTGAATCTTAATGGTACAATTGGAGATATCGCAAAAACAAGTATTGTTAGTGGGAATATATGCACCGAATGTGAATTAAAAAACATTCTACCAAAAATTATATGAAAAAATAGTGGAGACAAGACAGGCTAATATATGCTTGGTCGGGGACTTTAATGCCATAGTTGATAGTGAAAAAGATTATATTGGCAAAGAACAAAAAAATAAATAAAAAAGAACTTTCTACCAAAACCATTCTTTGACTTAGTACAAGAAACTAACCTAGAAGACATATGGCAGAAAAGACACCCAAATGAAAAAGAGTATACATTCTATTCAAACCCCCACCATTCGTGGTCCAGAATTGATATGGCATGGACAAATAAGACAACTGGAAATGAAATATCCAAAGTAGAAATAATGCCCAATATATGGGCAGACCACAACCCATCAAAAATTACCTGGAAAGGACACATCAAATTAAAATTGATGCAAGACAGTAAACGCAGAAGTGGTTTTAGGCTACAAGACTGGGAACTTTACTATCAAGCAGCGATATTGAATTGGATTAAGGATTGGGCTAAACTAAGTGATAAATGAATATTAATGATAGAAGGTCATGACCTCCATGAAGGTTGGCATGCGTATTTATGGGAGAAAAAGGGTAAAACATAAGGTTATTTTAATAAACATCAAATAAGAGATTCATTACTACAAACATGGAGAGAGAAAAAAAGAAACACTACACAAGAATGGTTGTCAATCATGGAGGCCATGATACATCCCAACAGATTAAATTTAGGTAAAATGATAAAATAAATGATAAAATACAAGGATCTATTAAATGCCCAAGGGGGATTAAAATCAAATCAAGAATTAAAAGAACAAGGAATTACAACTAATTGGTGGCCATATCTCCAAGTTCAAAATAGATACAAAACAGACTCAGAAGAATTTGAGTTTGATAAATGCTTGCTAGATTTTAGAATGGAAGAAGAAAGAGTAAAAGATATGATTATAGCATGGGCACGGAATTTCGGTTATAATATAAATTTAGACGAGTGGGAAAAATTATGGAGTATAAATTATAAATTAACAATGTCCGCAACATACAAGGAAAATTTATATAAAATGTTCTATCGGTGGCACTTAGCCTGACAAGATTAGCCAAGATATATCCGAAAGCCAATCCAAAATGTTGGAAATGCCAACGAGTTGATGGTACCAACTATCACATGTGGTGGCTGTGCCCTCAGGCCAGGACCTATTGGAATAAAATTAGGAAGTGGACACAAGAAATTATTGGAAGCCAAATTGAATTCAAACTGGAAATCTATTTACTTGGGATTATTCAAAAACAATATACAAAAAAGATTAAATATCTAATTTTACACATATTGACAGCGACCAGAATAGCTTATGTACAAATGTGGAAAGAGCAGAGGATTCCAACTGAAGAGTTAATCATACAAAAAAACAGCAGACTGTGCTGAGGTGGACATGCTCACACTTAAAATGAGAGGGAAAGAAGAATCAGAATACTACTCAATTTGGCATGGATAGTACATGTGGCTAGAAAAAGATAAGAATTAGAAAAGATGATTAAATAAGAATTCTCAAGAAAGTGATACACAAGATATGATAGGATAGACAGAAGGATCAAAGATGTATAATAATAAGTGTAATATATGTATTAAGGATAGGTATGAATAGATGTTAAAAGAATAAAACAATATTAAAGATGTATAATAATAACTATAATATAAAGGCAATATGTACTGATTAATGATAAACAGATAATATAGACTAAAATAGATACGAATAGATGTTAAAATATAAGACAATATTATATGTGGATGTCAATGTTGTTGAACAAGTAATTAAGATTTGTACTGGTGGAAAATAATAAAAATTTATTCGAAAAAAAACCCAGCATGGCATGGGTCCAGTTTACTTGAGGAATTGTCTCATCTCAATGGGACTCGCCCACCCCACCCATTCTGTTACAGGAGGTCAAGAAATTCTGGTTGGTGAGGCCCAGGAGAAAAGCGTTCACTATGCTTCTGATGTTTGGAACATCTTGTCACCTGGAGTGAGAGGTGATCTTTCATAAAGACCTGAAGACCTGGCCCTGCCAGTTGGCTGGGGTCCTAATAGTGGAGTATCATGTTGGAGATAGCAGTAACAATAGCACTTAGACTTGTATACCGCTTCACAGTGCTTTACAGCCCTCTCTAAGCAGTTTACAGAATCAGCATATTGCCTTCAACAATTTGAGTCAACAATTTGAGATGGTTGATGGACCAATAATAGATCGAACCTCCCCATATACACCTCCTGCCTTCCCTCCTCATCTTTTAAATATAATTTGTAGTTATTAGAAATATTTATTTCTATGGTTTTACTGCTTTTAACATTGTAAGCAAACCAAAGTTCACCTTGTGGCAAGATGGGTGGCAAATAAATTTAATAAATAAATAATGGTGAAATTGTTTCCTCCATAATCCCACTTTTATTTCTCCTCACAGGGCTTTGGGGGTTAGTAAACAATGCAGGCATTAATTGTCTCGTTGCTCCCAATGAGTGGCTGAGGAAAGAGGACTTTGCCAAGGTGCTGGACATCAACTTGCTTGGGCTGATTGACGTGACGCTCCAGATGCTGCCCCTGGTGAGGAAAGCCAGAGGGAGAGTGGTCAACATGTCCAGTTCGGCAGGAAGACTGGCAGCCTATGGAGGTGGATATGTCCCCTCCAAGTTTGCTGTGGAAGGCTTTTCAGACACTCTGAGGTAAAATATAAACTCGGTAGCTATTTTTCTTGTTTAGCAGAAAATGTTGTTTAGTATTACATTTGAAACAGCAAAGCACTTAGTCCTAGATTTAATGGGACCTAGACCTAGATTTTATGGGAACAAGTTTGAGATAGTCCTTTGGCCTGTCTGGTGCAGTCCTGCATTACACTCTGATACCAGAAGCTCTCAAAATGTTCAAGCAGTTGTATATGCACAGATAAAAGTAAGGTTTGGGGTAAATAACAGCACCTTCCAAATTGAGCACACAACAACAACCCTGTGAGTCAAGTTGGGCTGAGAGAGAGAGAGAGAGACTCGCTCAAGGTTACTTAACTGTCTTTGATGCTTAAGAGAAGACTATAACTCAGAACCTCTCCATTTTTTAGCTTGTTACCTTAACCACTATGCCAAATGGACATGTAATGGCTAAAATATATACACTTTTCATGAAGTTTGAAATGGAAGAACAAGTGAAAACATACTTGATAACATGGGCTAGGATCTTTGGACATAATTGATGCAACAGTGGGAAAATATGTGGTTGAAAATGACTGAAATTCCCATTAGGTTATATCGTAAAAGAAAATTTTATAAAATGATGTAATGTTGGCATATGAGTCGAGAATAATTGTCTAACAATGTCTAAAGTACTTCAAATCTATGTTGGAAATGTTGGCAACATGAAGGGTCATTTTATCATGTTTGGTTATCTTGCAGAAAATCCAGAAAATTTTGGGTTCAAATACACATAAAGATATAAAGAATTTTAAAGATGAATATTCAATTGAAACTAGAACTGGATAGACAATTAGAAAAGAGATGTGGAAGATTGTTTTTATATATGATATGTTGGAAGAAATATCTTTCTGGGTTCAGTTCCAAGTGCAGAAAAAGACACTGGAAACATGGAGGCTGTTCGGAAGGTTTAATGGTAGACAGGAGGACCACATGGCCTGGAGCTCCAGAATGAAAAGGAAGGATGATCACATGCTTCGAGGTGAAGGAAGAGATCAAGGAAAAAAAAAGCTGAGGTGCTGAGAGTGTCTAGGTTTTATCATCTTTGTTGGGATTTGAATTGGATTCTGAATGGTTGTCAGACTCCCATGAGGCCATGCAGGGGCAACTCTGTAAGCTGTCCTGAGTTCCAGGCTTGGTTGAGCCTTGCTGGATGATGATGCACTGAAAGGGCATTTGAGCAATTGCTATAGCTTTACCTGGAGATCTTTGTTATGTAAAGTATTCTGGCCCAGGCCTTAATGGCCCACCCATTAACAAAGGTGGGGGTGAGCATCTACTTCTGAGTTTCTACTCCCTTTAGGGGAAATATTCTGCCTTTTTAATATTTCCTAGGATATTTCAATTTTCTAGGAGAGGGGTGGGTGCCAACTTCCTACAGATAACTGCTACGAGTTTTTATGTGCACAAAAATGTAAGGACTCTGAAATACCCACAATGGAACTCAAGGCAAAGTACACATTGTTTCAACCACCTATTTCTCCCACAAAAATAACCTTGTGAGTTAGATTGACCGAGAGGCAGTAAGCAACCCAAGTCACCTACAAGGGAGTGTTTGTGACTGGAGTAGAGTATGAGCTCAGTCTCCCTGGTCCTAGGCCAAGACCTTAATCCTTCCACCTCAGAGACTCTCCTTATGCAAAGATAATCCTTTTGTTCCAATACAGGCGAGAGCTTTCTCCTTTCGGAGTCAGAACCAGCATCATTGAGCCTGGAGGCTTTGCCACAAATGTGTTCAATAACGTAGGAAATAACATAAAGGATGTGTTCAACCACATGCCTCCACACATCAAAGAATGCTATGGACAAACATACCTGGATGCATGTGAGTAAAAGAAGAACCCTAGAAGGGTTTTTGTCTGTGTATGTGTTATCTAGTAGGAAAAGGAGCAGGAATCATAAAGGAAACCAAAGCCAATACAAGACATTTGGCTACTTGAAATAAGTCAGGAACAGTTGTCCTTTATTCCCTCACTGACGGTCAAAGGGCAAACTAGCCAGGTTATTTTCCCACATTTGGTAGAAAATCCCATGTTGCTCCATCTTGGCACAGAACAAATACTGTAAAATAGCACGATAAATAACAATCTGCTATGCTTTCAGGATGTTTAATGCATCCTGCTTGAAGTGATTATCTCAGTTCACCTCATGACAAGCCCGAGCCTTGAATTGACAGTCCCTACCCATCCCATAGCCATTCCACTTTGGAAGCATCTTAAATATTTTCAGCTACCTCTTTGGGCTGAGAAGAGAGCTTTCCATTGTTTGCCCTTTGCACACAACAAGGATACCTGACACCTTATCTCCCACTGTGCCTTTCTTCCAGAACATAGAGTTGGAACCCTCATATTTCTTCTATATAAAATATAACATAGAAACTACTATAGAAAGATAACCCATTGACTGATTTTTGCTTCATATTTCTTAGATTACAGATTTATATGCACCCTTGAGAAGAAAAGCCAGAAGAACCTCTACTTGGTCACCGATTGCATAGAACATGCTTTGACGTCTTGCTATCCTCGTACCCATTACTCAGCTGGCTGGGATGCAAAATTCCTCTTTCTGCCTGCCTCTTATTTGCCAACTGCAATAACAGATTACGTATATACCTTTGTTTTTCCAAAGCCAGCACAAGCAGTGTAGATTCCATTGTAGCAAATGTACAGATAGTCCTCAATTTATGAGGACTTATTAGATGACAGCACTTAAGAGATAAAAATAGCTCTATTCATAAGGAAATATCATCACCCAAGATCAAACACGAAAAAAAAAAAACCACAATAGAAACTACCCAACTCCCTTTCAGAACACAAGCTCCTTCATTGCATCATCTCAGCAGTTCAAACTTCAACTAAACCTGGGAGCTCAGACAATCTCAGCTATGACCCCTACATAACCCCTACATGCAGGGGTGGGATTCTACCGGTTCGCACTTATTCGCTAGAACTGGTTGTTAACATGCTAAGTAGTTCAGAGAACCGGTTGTTAGAAGAAATTAGTGGTCTAATCCTGTAAGGAAGGAAGGAAGGAAACATTCTGGTGTTGCTTACAGAAACTGCCTCTTCGTTAGGCCTTATTACATTCTTGGTAGGACTAGACTTCCTGTCTCAGGAACTTCTCTGGAATTTTTTTGCTGGCACTTTGCTTGTGTGGAGTGACCATTCAAAGTTACAATGGCATTGAATAAAGTGACTTATGACAATTTTTCACACTTACGACTGTTGCAGCATCCCCACAGTCATGAGAGGCCAGGCGAGGAGATGCATGCCTCGATATGAGTGATGTTGAGTTGGCCACACCCAGCCAATAACATGACCACCAAGCTGTGTCCACCCAGTCACATGACCACCAAGCCACGCCCACCACCTAAGCCATGCCCACAAAACCGGGTATTAAAAATTTGAATCCTACCCCTGCCTACATGGCATCATGGGCGTCTGACAACAGCCAATTGAATACATGTTCTTGCACAGAAACAGGAAGTTAAATGCAAAGAGAAGGTATAAAAACCCTCACTCTCAACTCCATGTCATCAGCTGCCCAGGACCTCAAACCCACGTGATTCAAACCCATGTGATTCACCCATGTGATTCTGATTCATCATTAAACCATCTTTCCAAACAGCCTCCAGGTTTCTAGTGTCTTTCTTGCAGCTTGGAACTGACCAGATGGATATTTCTTCCCACACTAGCATGCTTTCATTTGAATTTCTGGGATGGGGTTGGATTAGATGGCCTAAATGGCCCACGCGATTCTAGAAAGCAAGATATATTTGGAAATATGCCTATTACATCTGACAATCATCAACAAAGCCAGGAACAGCCTGAGAAATCAAGTTCATTACTCCGAAGCCAAGTGGGAATGTAGTGAGATCATCTTTGAATTTAGCAAGTAACAAAGTATGAGCCAGGCAGAGGCTGCATGACAGAAATTAGTCTGCCAAACAATTTGGGCTGCAGTCAGTTTTACACTTCTTAGTGACCTTGGCAAAATTTTCTTCCCTTTCCTTTTAGTTTCCTCGTTTTTCTGGGAATACCACAGAACTGATTGGGCGGCTGAGATGAGATAAGTCACACTATTTTCAGTCTCTGATTTTGCTCAGTTTTGTTTTCAGGCCTTTCCCCACAACTGAACTGAAATGTTTTCCATCGATTCTAAACTCAGCAAAAACAACAACAGCAACAAACCACCCTATACCAGCATAAAAGCTGCAGCCTTCGTTTACTCATCCCCATCCTACCCTATCACTTCCATTTCCAGTCCCTGATTTTCCTCCATAGGAATGGGTGACAAACAGATATTATACATATTGAGGCTGGCTTTAAATGATGTCCAGAGAAGAGGAAAAATCCTGACTGGATTATTGCAATCCACTTTACATGGGGTTGCCCTTAAGAAAAATCCATAAATTGCAACCATTGTAGAATACACATTTCTGCCTCCCTCTCCCTGTAACAGTCTGTCCAAGTTACACTGCTATTTTGTGAGCTACACTGGCTCACCGTTGCTTCTAAGTGCAATTCAAGGTGCTGGTTATCACCTTAAAACTATACACAGCACAGAGATAGGTTATTTGTGGTACTGTCTCTCCCCAAGACTATCTGCCTGCCCCATTAAGTCACTTAGGATGGTGGCACTCCAGATCCTTTCACTTTAATGCTCTCATCTGATGAGACCTCAGGGGGACTCCGTCTCTGTAACTACCCTAGCTTTTGGAACAGATTCCTACCTGAAGTTTGGAGGATTCCTACCATTTTAGTTTTCTGGAAGGCCATGAAGATCTGGCTTTTCCCCAGGCATTGAGCTAGGAAGTGGGTTGAATCAGGCACTTAATTGGTTGATTTGGTGCTTGGTTCTGTAGGAAGTTAGCACCCACCCCTCTCCTAGAAAAAATGAAATACCCTAGGAAATATTAAAAAGGCAGAATATTTCCCTTAAAAAGAGAAGTAGAAATTCAGAAGCAGAAACTCAACTCAAAGAGGCAGAAACTCAGCCCCTCCACCCCCACCCTTGCTAATGGACCATTACTCGGATACAACCCTAACAAAGATCTACTCCAGGAAGAGCTATAATAGGAATTGCCCAAAGCCCTTTCATTACATCATCATCCAGCAAGGCTCAACCAAGCCTGGGACTCAGGACAGCCTACAGAGTTGCTCCTGCATGGCCCCATGGGAGCCTGACAACCAATCAGAATACAAGCTGATATGCTTGTATATCAAATTCAAATCCCAACAGAGGGTATAAAACAATTGCATTTTTAGCACATCAGCCCTTCCCCTTCTTTTCCTTCACCCAACATCTTGAAGCATGTGATCGTCCTTTTCACGTTGGAGCTCCAAGCCATGTGGTCCTGTCCACCATTAAACCATCTTTCCAAACGGCCTCCATGTTTCCAGGGTCTTTTCCCCCCTTGAAATGAACCCTGAAGGATAATTCTTCCAACAGTTCTATTGTTTTTATTGGTTGTTGTGAATGATTTTGGATTACTATGGGAGATAGCCACCATTTAAGTTCTTTAAATAAATAATATAAAAACACTATTTAAACCCTGGTACCCTAAGAATATCTTACAGCTGGCTCACTAAGAAGACAGCCATAAGATAATCTGAATTGGAAGAATTAATAATCGCAATAGAATATTAAATAGATTCAGAAACACCAAGTTTCATTATCGGCCAATTTGGAAATATTTGTTTATGTTAAATCAGGATAAGGTGGAGGATTATGGCTATTGCTTTTGAAAAGAATAGAACAGAGATAGGTGATATTCTGTTTCATATTTGCATTAAGGAAAATTACCTTACCTGTGTATATTTCATGTCTGTATTATGCTTTGCAGATAAAGTTATTCTCTTGCTCTGCTCATTAACTCCCTTTAGCACATACCTCATTTGTGTGATGTCCAAAGTAAAAATTAACAATTAACTACTGGTTAAAAAAAAAAACCACACAAGCATGTCTGCCTTTTAAAAAAAGCAGGTATTTATGTCTTTTATAGTTTACTATTCTAGAAATACATCACTGTGTGTCTTTATGACAATGTTTATAAAATTTTATCAGTAGCATCCAGAGTTGCACAACTAGAACATACTGGATGGTAAACAGAACTTTAATTTCTCTCTCCTCATTCCAAACCCAGAATCTGCCCTAAATGTTTGTGGTATTCTGTAAATTAGATTTGGGGTGTCCAAGGAGCTGCATTTAGGGAGGGGAATAATAATTTTTGTTGCACTAGCTAAAAAATATTTTTGCTCACACAGCTAGACAGTCAGATTGTTTTCCCTGAATTAAAATAGATAATAGATGTTCAGGATGAAGATGTGCACACCTATTTCCTCCTTCACACAAGTGCATGGACTGCCTCACACATGACATGAAACATAGGATTCTAAACCATATTATTTAAATGAGACACATAATTTTAAGCATTTAAATTTGTACAAATCATTCAGTCAAATCTTCAGATTGAATCGAGTGACTGGGAATTGCTTCGAAAGGCGATTAAGAGGTTTAAGGGATTTTTATGCTTGTTAGTCTTAGAGGATTTAATTCCATACGTCAACCACATTGGGTGAAGATAAATGCTGTATGGAGCTCTCTGTTATTGGCCGGAATATCCAGACAATGGGTTTTACCTTCACTAATTCTGCTTATCAGAGGATCAGGTGTATCAGTTTTCTCCTAGAATTTGTTTAGGCAGATTCATTTGGAAGTTCATTTGGCACATTCTAATATTATTTTTATTACTTCCTCATCTGTGGGTGTACTTTCACTTTTCCAATTTGGTGCATATATGATTCTACCGTGTTTCTCACAAAATAAGGCCGGGCCTTATTTTTTTTTTGACCCCCGAAAAAATGGCTAGGCCGTCTTTTGGGGGGTGACTTAATTCCCCCCCGCTTGCATCCTCGGGCGGGCGGGTAGCAACGGCTTGGATGTTGACCTCGGCGTTGGTGGGGCACTTCGTATCGGGAGACCTTCTGCCACTGTTGCTTTCCCTTCTCCCTGTGCTGCTGTGGTGTTTAGAGCAATGCTGCGGCACTTGGCGCAGCCACACGTGGCCAGCCAGGGCTCCTCCTTGCAACCGGTGCCCAGTGGAGGCACTCATCTTCAGGCGGTCCTGATGCCACCTTCCCTTTGCCTTCGAAGGCAAAGCCAATTCTTTTAAAAATGACGCCCCACTAAAGGTACGAGAGGGCAGCCCAACCCCACGTGGGGAGGCGAATCCCCTGGGGCCACAGGATCGGCCCACCCCAGGAGAAGTGCCCAGCCACCATCCCTGCCTGGTGCCGGGCAGAGTGCAAAGAGCTTTATCTGGGGCACCCAGCGCAGCTGACAGGCGGGCCCTCCTGCCCGGCAGCGGAGCTCTCGCCAAGGCAGTGAGCTCCTCCCTGCTGGGCCCTCCACTCATCCCACCAGCGCTGCACTAGAGCCGTGCAGGCTGGGCAAAGCCAGGAAAGCGAGTTGTGGGTGCGCACCCGCATACCAAGTGAAAGAGTCAGGCCGACCTGAGCTTGGCTTCCTTCCCAAGTCCCTCCAGCCAGAACTCAAAGGGGCCACCAGGAGAGGCCACCTGAGCCAGTGATAGTGCCTACCCATCCATGGACAGGGAGGCAAGGCAACGGCCTGTGCCACGTCCTCCTCCAAGCTGAGCCCCACCAAGTGAGCACCTCTGCCTGATGCCCATGCCACTGCAGCATTTGGAGCAGCCGGTGCATTTGGAGATGCATGGGACGGGGACGGGCTGGTCGAGGGGTGGAAAGGATGGGTGGCTTCGGGCTCTTTCCACCAGACTCGCCGGCCAGGGAAGCAACGCTGCCGTCGCCTCAGCTCCCTGTCCATGGATGGGTGGGCGTTATCATTACCTTGGGCAGCTTCTCCCAGTGGCCCCTTCAGGTTCGGGCTGGAGGGATTTGGGAAGGAAGCCAAGCTTGGGTCGGCCCGGCACTTTTGCTTGGCAGGCAGGCACGCACCCGCGGCTTGCTTTCCCAGCTCTGCCCAGCCCGCATGGCTCTAGCACAGCCCTGGTGGGATGAGTGCAGGGCCCGGCGGGGAGGCGCTCACTGCCTTGGCGAGAGCTCCGCCATCGGGCAGGAGGGCCTGCCTGTCAGCTGCGCTGGGCACCCCAGGCGAAGCTCTTCATACTCTGCCCGGCACCAGGCAGGGATGGCGGCTGGGCGCTTCTCCCGGGGTGGGCCAATCCTGCACTGCAGCCCTGGGAGATTTGCCTCCCCACGTGGGGTTGGGCTGTCCTCTTGGGCAGGGGAGGCTTTGTCGTACCAGTAGTAGGGCATCGTTTTTAAAAGAATTGGCTTTGCCTTCGAAGGCAAAGGGAAGGCAGTAACAGGAGTGCCTGAAGCCGAGTTTCTCCACTGGGCTCCGGTTGCAGGGAGGAGCCCTGGCTGGCCACGCGTGGCTGCGCCAAACACTGTCAGCATGGGGAGAAAGGAAAGCAACAGTGGCGGAAGGTCTCCCAATATGAAGTGCCTCACCAATACCGAAGTCAACGCAGGCAGCACCAAATCCAGTTATGCAACAAAAGTACTTCCTAATGGCAAGCCCTCCTCCCCCACCATTCCCCCCCATTTTGCATGTTTAATCTAGGCCTTAATTTGGGGAACGGGGTTTAATTTGATTTTATGCCTATAAAACATGCTGGGACTTCCTATTGGGGAAGGCCGTGTTGTTGGAGAAACACGGTAGCTGCAGTTATTATGTGTATGATTAAATATATGAATCTTTTTATCATGTTTCCCTGATGTTATCCCTATAATACGAATAGTTCCAAGAACTGGTTGCTGAAATTTTTGAAGCCCACCCCTGGGACTACCTATAAATGTTTTTTATGGTATTTACAGTTTTCTTCTAAATATATGGAGGTTGAATAAATCAAAATCACTTTGAATTGTGTGCAGCCGTGTTCATCCTCCAGAAGAATGCCTGCAACTGATACTACAGACCAACAAACATCATGATGAAAGCTGTATTATTTCTGCTGTGTTTTAGGGAATTAAAAAAGTAATATGGGGAAGTAATATTAATATTAGTATATGGTAATTGTAGCAAGATTATGGTATACAAAAACTTGAAAAACAATGAAATGTCCACAGTGCAAAATTGGATTATAAAATTATAATTGTATATGTGATTCATATGGATTATGTGGTTATGTGTTTTTTATAATTCATGATTATAAGCCTTTATCATTCTGAGAATCAGTTCTTGAAGAATACTTTATTGGTTTCCATTCCAGCTTGCCAGAAGAAATACCTACCAGGCACTTACTAACATCTACCAGGCACCAAGAGACAAGTTGTGATTTTAGGAACCATTGACCTTCTCTCTAAAAGGAATATTTTCGTTCTTCCTCACTCCCACATGTTTTCTACAATCATTGCTTATTCCCCAGTTAAAAGTCTATGGAGATTCCCAGTCATCCAGGTCATGGTTGTCCCAAAGGTGCTTTTTCAGGAGGCAATTGGACTTTGTTTTTTCTTTCTTCTTTGAAGACGTTTCATTTTTCATCCAATAAGCTTCTTCAACTCTGACTTGATGGTGGGGGGATGGAAGGATTTATACTTCTTTTTTTTTAAAGAGTTTTATTAATTTTCAAAAAAAAAACAATACACAAACAAAATATGAGACATAAGAACATAAGACATCTTTTCCGACAACTACTTAACAAACAAATAAAACATCTCATTTAAGTACAATATAATTCTAAATTATCACATTTCCACACATAACTTAATAAGCATCTTATATATTCAACTTCATATCTTATTACTGTTTTCCACCTTCTTACTGTTTCTTCCTTTATTTCTATTCAGTTTTATTCATTCATATATTTCATCTTACTATATTTCATATTGTTACTATTTCATATGTTCTTATCCAGTATTACTCCTCAATAAACAAATATAAACTAACAAACACATAACATAAAAAATATAAAACATCTTTTTAGAAAGCGGCTTAACCCCGGGTTATAGGTTTTGGTACAGACTTAAATTAAATTCATGCTCAGCTTATATACTATTTCATATCCTGTTAAAGATTCTACATTTTACAGATATCTTCTCCCCTCTTTTCACTCTCTTAATTCTACTTTATTTATTTAATCTCAATTTAAATCATTTCACTTGTATTTTTTGTCCATTCTTTTTCAATCATCCACTTATCTTTCTCTTAAACACAATCTTGTCCCTGTAATAACTGGTTGAAGTATGACACCTTTCTATTTTCCCCCCAAATTCAACGCTTAAAATTAAACATTATTTCTATTCTGATTCTGCTTAGTACATTCTAAATAACATTTAAAAAAAAAAACGTAATATTCTTATAGATATTAAAAATAGTATTCCCTAAACAAATTAGTTAAATACACATCAATTACACAGTCCCTATAATATTTTATTAACACATATTTCAAATACAAATATAAAATGCAGTCTTGTGTACCTTTGCAGAATCTTTATTAAAACTTTCTTTTTACCCTTTGTCTCTGAAAAAGTTGCTTATAAACAAAACAAACAACATCTTGTTTAAAGTCCTTATAACTTCCCTTTGCTTTGTCTCTTCCTTCCTTATCAATTCTAGCCTTTTACCCCCTCTCAATCTCCCACTTTTAATCTCCCTCTCTGTTGCATTCCTCTTTTCCATTGCTTTCTATCATTATATCGATTTTTCACCTTTCTTTTCCCTTTCTTAATTGTTTTTTAGAGCTTAAATTCTTGATTTTCTTCTCCTTTTTACCCTTTTTTGAAATCATATGTCCATTAAAGATGGCTTCTTCTTCATCGTCCCAGCCTCTTTCTTGTTGCATTTCCTGGTAAGCACAAATCGCCATTTCTAAAAAGCCAAAAATAGATCCAAAAGAGCCATCTTCCCACTGTCTTAATTTTTCAAACTGCATTTTCAATTCTTCAAAAGACACCATTGTGAACAGAAAAGGATTTATTTTATTTTTTAAGCAGTCCAAATATTTTCTTAGTCTTTCAAAAGATAGTTAAAGTCCCAAAGTCATTTGCTCTTCCTGGGGAGAATTCAATTACAAAATTCCAAGACATTTTTGGAAGTTTTATTACAGTTTAGTCTCTAGTCTTATAAAACTCCAAGCAGTCTCCTTCAACAAACGTTAGTATAAATCATTTATCTCTCTTCCTTCCCCCTTAAAGCAAAAAGATTTAAGTTTTAAAGAATCAATATTTGAAAATATAATTTCCCCTTGGCTTCAATTTTGAAAGTTAATACCTTCTATTGCCAATACGGGTGTTTCAGGCTTCCATCTGCTGCCTCCGTGGGAAGGAAAGTGAGGAAAAAAGAAAAGTTTTCCCTTACTCATCCACCGCAGCTTAACAATCCTTTGGAAAGGCAATAAATCACTTGAAAAGCCAAAGTTCCAGGGTATTCAGATGTTAATTGTTGTCCCGGCTCAGCCAAAAGCTTTCTCTGTTTTTTTTCCTCCTTCAGCACCCCTCCTGCGCAATCTTATCCCGGATGCCAGCCTCTTCATGGCGGCCATAAGACCGTCGCTACAGCATCCTGAGAGAAGGAGGTTTAAACTGGGTGCGGGGGGGGGTCTGCGGCACTCCCATACCCTTCCCCAGATCCTCCCTATCTTCGGCTGTCCCTACAGGCAGCCTTATCCTCCAAATCCATCTGGATCGGAGGCACCAAGATGGTGAGCACAGCAGGGATCATGAAGAAACGCAAATCCCTGCTGTCACCAAGGCTGGCAAGCGGAAGTGTCCGGATTTATACTTCTTGTATAAGGCAGCTGGTCATTTGCATCCTTTTAGAGAGTCATTGTGGCCATCTGGAGGTTTGTCTGTCTCGTCAGGGTGACCTGAGCGGTACAAATGGGCATGGAGCCTTCTTGGCTATAGGATGTTTTTCTGCCCTGTGTCCCTTCACTGTTGAAGACAGGCGCAGGCTGTTGGGGATGAGTCTGTGTTGTCTGCATCTCAAACTGAAGTGGAAATGGTTCCTGGAGTCTGCAGTTTTTCTGTAAATCCCCTGATATTCCCATACCATTCAGTCATGGTTGTCCCAAAGGTGCTTTTTCAGGAGGCAGCTGGACTTCCTTATTTTTTATTTCTTCTTTGAAGATATAGTATTTTGCTTCTCATCCAAGAATAAAAAAGCAGAGCTGAAGAAGCTTCTTGGATGAGAAGCAAAACATCTTCAAAGAAGAATGAAAAAAAAACAGGAATCCAGATGCCTCCTGAAAAAAGCACATTTGAGTATTCTCCAGTTACCTCATATCTGAAGACGCCATGAATCACTGCCTGTTTTGGGGAAAATCTGCTTCAATTATTTGACGTAAAATCCCATCCATCTTCTGCCTATCATTCACAATTGGATGGTAAATCAGAGAAGATAAAAGTTCAGGCTAGTTGCTGACAATTAGCCTGAACCTTTATCGGTTTCTGAATTCACTTATGTTAATGCAGTTCAAATCTATTCTCTTATGACTCTGCTTCAAGCCATGTATAGTTGCCAGCCATGTTAAATGCTTTGTGGTCTTCCTTATTTCAGAGCTGTCCCCCTTTCTACAGGAACTGCAGGCTACTCATGATCTCCTCAGGGATTACATAGATCATGCCAAAGGCTTTTATTACATACAGAACCAACAACACCCATTTTAGTTTTGAAGACCATGTCTAACTTTCTACCAGATGTCTCCCTTTTACATCTGTCTTAAAAAAAAATCAGACAAGTTTATTACACCATTTTCCATACTTGTACTGATTAATCTCATTACCTTTCACTTATAGCAATAGCACTTATATACCACTTCCCAGTGCTTTACAGCCATCTCTAAGCCATTTACAGTGTCAGCATATTGCTCCCAACAATTTAGGTCCTCATTTTACTCACCTCGGAAGGGTAGAAGGCTGAGTCAACTTTGAGCCTGGTGAGATTTGAACTGCCAAATTGCAGGCAGCCGGCAGGCAGCCGAAGTAGCCTGCAGTTCTGCTAACCACCGTGGCTTACTTATAGCTTCCATCCACTCTGAAAATATGTCCTGTTTTCCACCATTCCTTCCTAGTCTTGAAACTGTCTTTGTTCCCTTGCACACTCCTGCCCTGCCACACTTACCTCAATGCAGGGGATGAAGAATTCAAAGATAAATATATTTAGGGCTCTTGGGACAAAATGGG
This sequence comes from Pseudonaja textilis, assembly GCF_049901715.1. Classification (NCBI taxonomy): domain Eukaryota; kingdom Metazoa; phylum Chordata; class Lepidosauria; order Squamata; family Elapidae; genus Pseudonaja; species Pseudonaja textilis. The sequence continues at coordinate 130,460,720 of NC_141991.1, forward strand.
AAAGAACATGTTCAATATAATTCATTTGAAAGATTACTCAGATACAGAAAGATGTTGGGATGCTTTAGGTGGTGTATGAACTTTCCTCTTTTTTCACACAAGTCACAACCTTTGGCAGCTCCATTTCTTAAAAATCCAAACCACTTGATTGGCACGTGTATTCTGGCTCAGGCATATACTGATACTGATTCTGACTGGATTGGGAGGGAAGGGAAGGATTAGAGTATCTAGTCTGTCCAGAGCAAGATTTGGGGGAGGCAAGGATTCTGGAATAGAGGTTTCATCCAGTGGTGGTATTCTACCAGTTCAACCTGGTTCTGCTGAGCGGGTAGCAGCAATGAGCAGCAAAGACTGAACCGGTTCTCTCCACCACTCTGCTGTTTGGCCCACCCACCCGCCCGGCTCCCATACTCACCTTTATCTTCTGCTTTTGAAACGCAACTGCTTTGCATGGCACAGAAGAGTGCCGCGCGGCAGCTGCTGAAGCAACCGGGAGAGTGCAGGCTTGCAGGTGGTGAATTGGAATGCCTCTGCGCCTGCGCAAAGTGTGTGTTTGGTGTGCTTGCATGCAAAGTGTGTGTATGCATGCAAAGCACAACCACCAAGCCATGCCCACTGAACCAGTGGTAAACATTTTTGAATCTCACCACTGGTTTCATCCATTCAAATCTTGTTTAAAGTTTAAATTATGCCTTTACAGTTATAACATTAATTTTCTAACCTCTATTTTATAACACATAACTATTATCAACTGAATTCTGCTTGGTACATTCCCTTAAAAATGCACACTAAGTTCTTGAAAGAATATGTATGTATGTATGTATGTATGTATGTATGTATGTATGTGTATATGTATATGTAATGTGTATATGTATGTATAATAATAGTAAATGAAATAATTATTCTATTAGAGTTCAGCTCAACCATTAATATTGATAGCAATCTTTTACATTTCTATTTAAAATATTTCCATCTTTTAACAAACATTACCTAATAATATCAGTTGTCATTCACTTTAATCACCTATATTTCATATTTTACTCATTACTGTCTTTAAACAAAAAACAAAACAATACTTATTAACAGTAGTCAATAAAATTATTAAACAATAGTTATTAACAGTAGTCAATAAAATTATTATTCTTATTCAAATCATCCTGTCAACTGATATTAATTTCATTAAAAATCTTTCATGTTTCTTTTCAATTATATACTTTTTTAAAAAATCATTGAGAGCCTTATTTTCTTATCCTCTATTTCATTTAATTACTGACAAATATTCCATTACATATCAATGCCAATTTTATTTCTCACTTTAATCATCTATCATATTTTCTAACTTTTTTCTATTTCTAGTATAACAATGCTATCTCATGTACCCTTGCAGATTCCTCTCAAATTAAATTTTTAACCATTGTCACTGTGTCTTTTAAATAGGCTTATACCTTTAATTCTTGTACATTTTTCCTGTTTCTCTATATCTTGTTTCTGTCCTTTATAGCTTCTTTTCCTTTCTATCTTCCCCCTCTTCTTCTCCCTCCCCTTTTTGTTCTCTTTTCTATCTGATTCTCCCTTCTATGATCCTCCCTTCTACTTCTTCATAATGTTATAGTTACTTTTCAAATTACTCTTTTTTTTTTGGTTGTTGCTTCAAGTCTTTTAACTCCCTTTCCCCCCTTTCCCTTTTTTACCCCACTTAAAATTGCTTGGTCATTGAAGATGGCTTCTTCTTTGTCCTGTCCTTCTTGTTCTGCAAGCATTTCTTGTTGTTTTTCATAGTTCAAAATCTCCATTTCTAAAAATTGAAATATGAAGCCCTCTTGTGCTTCTTCTTTTTGTTCTTTAAGTCTCATTTTTAGCTCTTCAAGGAGTGATGCCATTTTAAAGATTTTTAACAACCCCCAATTGATTTTATTTCATTTCATTAGGATCCACCATCCAAAATTCCAGGAATCACCCAATAATCCAAAGCTGTTTCTTGCTTCTTTTCTCACTTTCTCTTTCCAGGAACTTTGTTATCTTGTAACAAAGTTTCAGCTACAATGTGTCCTTTACAGGTCTTGTTAAAATTCCACTATCAATTCTTTTTACTTCCAGGTGGCTTCCTCCGTTTTTCCAGATTCCACCCTCTTTTTTTTCCCCTTTGCTTTCTTTCTTTTTGAAATATTTATATTTCAATACTTTATTTTCAGCTAAACATAGCCTGTTAATGTCGAAGCGGATTAACATCAATTTCTTGTTTAGATCTCTTCTTCTTAACGTTCAAAGTCAATTAGAGCTGTCAATGTGAGAGAGAAAAAAAACCAATTCTTTTTCCTTTCCCTTTCTCTTTTGCCGCTTTAAAAATCTTTTTTAGGAATAGTATTAGTCTTTGTAATTCAAGTTCCAGGTATCCTAAATAGATGTTTTCTTTGTTCAACCCGGTCAGTCAAATTTTCTCCTTTAAATTTCCTCCTGCACAATCTTGTCCGGTAGGGTTCTTCTTTGAGGTGGCCATTTCTGACCACCACTGCAACTGCCTTTGGGAAAGGAAGTAATGGCCAGCTGAGGAGGAGAGATGTGGCTCTCCTCAACCCCGCTGGCAGTCTCCCCCTTCTTCACCACCTTTACAGGGTGGCTTCAGCCCCGAATCGAAGCAGCTCAGGGCGCTCCAGCGGTGAGCATGGATCAAAACCGTGCATGATCGTGGATTTCGGTCCGTCACCAAAGAAGCCGAAACCGGAAGTCGGATAGCTTTGTTCTTTATTTGTCTTCTTGCTCAGTTGCTTGTTTGTCTCTTTTCTTCTCTCCCTTCAGGCCTTGTCAAGTTACTGACTGCAGATGGAGTCCATAACATTTACAACATTTTTGTGTTGGCCCCCATACATTACCCCCAGATGTCTGTGAAGCTCCAACCCTCACAGATTTTACAAAATAATTAAAGACACTGTTCTTTCACTAGGTCTTCAGCTCCAGCTAAATCTTTATTGGCCCTCTCCTGAGGAAGATTAATTTATTGCCATTATTTTTTTTAACATTTTGATTACTCCACTGTTGCTTATAGAATTTTAACTCTTGTACCTGACCAAGAGTATTTGAACTGCATTGTCTATAAAAACTGTAAATAACTAAATAACTCAGGTCATTCAAGAACCGTCTATGCGGCATCTCCATAGATGCCTTGATATGACCCTGCCCATTTCCCCCTGGATTTTCCAGCATGGCTGACCCACCATGGCCCTTTGTCAACGGCTGGTCCTCCACTGCTGATATACCGCTGCCACAACTTCTCCACTGCTACTCTGAAGCTGTCTAATTGTGGCTGATGCATCACAAGCCAAATTGTCATGGCTAATTTCCACCGCAAGGATGATTAAATGCACCTCTCTAGGGCTTCTATCTCACTTTGGGTGCATGGCTGATGGGGAGAGGCACAAGGGGTGTTGGCAGCAGCAGTGCTGGAAAGCAGTGGTGGTATAGCGAGAGCTGGGGGGGAAGCTGCAGTATCACATTTGCTAGCAGTGTTTGGATGGTGGGGGTGGGGAATGACAGTGAGGTTTTGCCAGCAACCTTTGGATAACTGAAGAAACTGGCTGAAATGTACTATTCTTATTACCAGGACAGTGGTGGCATTCAAAAATTTTTACTACCGGTTCTGTGGCCATGGCTTGGTGGGTGTGGCATAGTGGGTGTGGTAGGGGAAGGATACTGCAAAATCTCATTCCCTCCGTACCCCACTAACCTGCTTTCCAGCTCCATTCTCCTATGCAGGGCAACAAAAGAAAAACCCAGCCAATCAGCTGGGACTTGAGAGGCAGAGAATAGATGCGGGCAGGGCGAGTCAGAGGTGGGATTTGCCAGTTCTCCGAATTACTCAAAATTTCCACTACTGGTTCTCCAGAACTGGTCAGAACCTGATGAATACCCACCTCTGTACCAGGATCTTTTATCTACTTTTCCAGCAAGAGAAACGCGCACCCCTTCCATGGGTTTAAATGAAACATTAATGTTTAATCGTGTTTCCTCGTTGGTTCGGTTGGGATGAACTTTGGGGTTATCCATGGAAGGGGGTGGATGGGTGGATTGCATGTTTCTGGCTGGAAAGGTGGGTTTCGGAATGCTGATGTCTTACTTTAAAATGATTCCCCACTCCCCCCCCTTTTTTTTTCTTCCCTCCCCTGCCTACTTCTCAAAAGCATTTTTCCTTCCTTCCTTCCTTCCTTCCTTCCTTCCTTCCTTCCTTCCTTCCTTCCTTCCTTCCTTCCTCCACCCCCTCCTTTCTTCCTCCATCTGGACAGTATCAAAGGATTGTGAAAATATTCAGCACAGCCCGAGTAACACTAAGAAGATCTGAGCCAATATCTGAGAGATGCTTTGCATAATCCTCAGAACACCCTGCAAAGCTTTTCGTAGCATTTTCTTATTTAGATTGGGTAAGTCTCTTGAAATAGGATGGTCAGGCAGCTGTCAGTGGATGCAATAAGTATATTTCATCACCTCTCAGGCACAAGAAACTAAGGCCACACCTTGGTTGATGAAATGGACTTTGTTACTGCTGCAATGCCTACTTACAAAAATCTCACCAGACTGATTTCATTCTCTTAGGAACAGTCAGGTAAGACTTCAGGGACTCTGCGGGAGGTAAAGCCCGCACTCTTTTTGTTGTGCAAGGCCTCTAAACTCAGGCCCTTCTTCACCTCTCCTCACTTCAGCTGAAGATTCCACCATGCCACCATTATTGCCAGTAGGTATCCCTAAATATAAGTTCTCCACCTGTGCTTAATCAGACTCACTCTTGGATTTCCTCCAGTGGTGCTCTATGTACCTCTTAGGTGACCCTGGTGACACAAATAAACCTCCAGGTGGCCTTAACGACTCGCTAACAAGAATGCAAATGACCAGCTGTCTGCAAGGAGTATAAATCCTTCCATTCCCCACAATCCAGTCAGAGCTGAAGAAGCTTCTTGGTTGAGAAGCGAAACGTCTTCAAAGAAAAACCAGACAGTCCAGTTGCTTCTTGAAAAAAAAGCACCTTTGGGACAACCATGACCTGGGTGACTGAGAATCTCCATAGATACCTCTTATGCTGCTTCATCTCCTGTAGTCTTTCTGAAAATGAGTGGACCCTCTTGGATCGAGAGTGTGTCCCAATGCAAGGCTGCTATTTGCTCATTCCAAGCAGCAACCAAAGCCTCAGCCAAACCTCTCTTATTCACATGTTACTAATTTAACAACTGCAGTGATTCACTTAACAACTGTGGTGAGAAAGTTTGTAAAATGGGGTGAAATTCACTTAACAACCATCTCACTTAGCAACAGAAATATTGGGTTCAATTGCAGTCACAATTGGAGGTCTACCTGAATACGACATATTAATACTACTGTCACGGGATTTGCTAAAAGTCTGGTTTTATGTGGTTCTGTTTTCATAATGATAAACTGAAATATTTTGAGGCTTTTCAATGTATATTTTTAATTCTTTTTTAATCTTCTCTTGCAGCCATCCTCATATCAGGCTAGCAGAATGTAAACATACACAAGTACACATATAGAAATCCATGGGCAGCATGTGTGTTTTAAGGGAAGATGCAAGTAAATTATTTGTTATTTTTGCGAAGAAAAGATAAAAGGATATTCATTAATCCATGGACCATTGGAAGTTCAGAGGCAGATTATCAGTGACTGGATAGGTTTAGAAGAGAAACTTCAAATAATGATTAGCTAGCATTCTCTGTCCTTGGCTAGTTTGGATGAAGAAAGTGAGAACTACAATTGGTTGAAGATATTCTCAGCAAGCTCCAGACCAGACAGACAGACACACACACACACACACACAGAGAGAGAGAGAGAGAGAGAGAGGGAGGGAGAGAGAGAGAGCTATGACTGCCACTATGCCTAAAGCATTGGAGATCTGCAAATGTTGAAAACAAAGGGTCTTGTGAATGAACGGTCAATAGGAAGACTTGCTGATACGACAGATCTCAGGGTGGCTGGGTTGGAAGAGCTAAAAGCCTTTGGTCTGGAAGTGCTCTTACAGTGGGCAAGGACTGACACTGACGTGTACTTTTAACTGCATGGATAGGCCAAAGATGGTGGTTGGAACTTCTGTTCGTAGCCCTCCTTCCTCCCAACTTTTCCACCCCGTTCCTTTTACAGAGCATGAGCAGGTTTAGGCCAAGACCGAGTCAGCACAAAATCTGCGATGAAAGTAGGAAAGTAAGAGAGAGGAACGAAGATATACCGGGAATCCCATCCAGCAGAATAGCGTGTATGGGGGTATTTGGATATCAAAGCATGCTCCATACAGTCAGTCACCATGTAGAGGTCTGTGCAGCAACGAGCTTCAAGGTTGTCTTTGAACGCCTTGTAAACTGTTTCGAGAGAGAAAGAAACAGAGAGGGAGGGAGGGAGGGAAGGAAGGAAGGAGAGAAGAGAGAGCAGGTGGAAGGGAAAGAAAAGAAGTCAGTATGGAGATATGTGGTCAAAATACCAGAGAGAACATAAATAAATAAAAGAGCCTCCTCATTACTACATGAATGAAACAATGATAGTTTTTAAATTTAAGGACAGCTTTCTCTGAATTTCGGAAGTTTCTAAGATGGGAAAACTCTCCCTGGAATTATTGCAAAAACCAAAGCACTGGTAAGCTCTATGAGCTCTGTTATTACAGCTCAGCATGGAAAAACAGAATTGCGTTTTAGGAGAGGACTTTCAGACCAGGAGAAAAGTCCAGTCCATGAATGGTCCAATCGATACCTTGACATCAAGGGTTAGGACACCAAAGTCATTCTTGGCTGACTCTCCCAGGCCATTTTACTTCCTCATCAAAAGCCCAGAAAAAAATTTCCTTGCTGCATGATTTTATAAAGCATCTGGAAATTAAGACCATTTTTAAAAAATGGTCTTAATTCAGATTTCAACCCATTCATCCACTTTGGCCACAATGATGTCTGGGGCTTCTGTCCAAATCTGAGTGTACATGGCCCTAACTGGTGGATTCCTGTGCCACTTCCCCCACAGGCCCACCTATATCAGGAATCTAAGTGCCAATTGCTTTCCATACTGTGGGCAGGCTGGTCCTTTTCATAACCGTAGGGAAAAAAGGACAACTTTAGATTAGAGGTGTTGATACAACTGAGCAATGGCACCCAACCAAGAGGTCTAAGCAGTGGAGTTCAATGCATGTGACAAAAGGGTGGCCTTCAATCACCCATATGATGGGTGCCACTGCAGCTGGGCAATAGTCCCTTCCAACTTCTGACTCTTGGTAAGGTTCCCCTAATTAGCCTTCAAGCCAATAAAGACTTACATGAATCAAAGTAAGGCTGGCCATAGCTTTCTTTGATTTCCTTTGGGATTTTGATCCATTGCTGCTCCAGGATTGCAAGACTTTTTGGGACATCAGTCATGGATGTGCGGAAATAGCCTGGCTCGATTATGGCTACTTTCACCCCAAATGAATGGATCTCACGCCTAGAAAGAAATTATCAGTTCAGAGTCACTGCCTGCGGGGGTGGGTGCTGCTTCTTCCTCTAGCAGAGCATGAGAGATTTCAAGAAATCTGATCATTTTCAATCTGGTGAGAAAATAACTATTTCTACATCAGTCCTGACATGGAAATGTTCTCTTTGCCATTAAAGCAATTCCCATTTTTTGTTTCACTTGATTATTAATGAATGCTAATAAATTATGGCTCTCTGCATGGGATTTCAGGGTAGAGATTCTTCTATTTCAGCAAGCATATACTGAACTAAAGCCACCTACTATGCCTTTTGTCATTAGGGCGATAATAATATCCGGGTACTACTACACAGTATGTCACAGAAGTGAGTACACCCCCTCACATTTTGTAAATATTTAAGTGTATCTTTTCATGCAACAACACTGAAGAAATGACACTTAGCTACAATGTAGTCAGTATACAGCTTATATAACAGTGTAAATGTGCTGTCCCCTCAAAATAACACATAGCCATTAATGCCTAAACATTTATAAAATGTGAGCGGGTGTACTCACTTCTGTGACATACTACCGTGTTTCTCATATAATAAGGCCAGGTCTTTTTTTTTTTTTGAGCCCCCAAAAAATGGTTAGGCCATCTTTTCGGGGGTGACTTAATTCCCCCCCCCCGCTTGCATCTTCGGGTGGCGACGGCTTGGATGTTGACCTCGGCGTTGGTGGGGCACTTTGTATCGGGGTCAACGCAGGCAGCACCATATCCGGGTGTGCCACAAAAGTACTTCCTAACAGCAAGCCCCCCACCACCACCATTCCCCACCATTTTGCATGTTTTAATATAGGCCTTAATTTGGGGGGGAGGGGCTTAATTTCATTTCATGCCTATAAAACATGCTGGGACTTCCTCTTGGGGAAGGCCGTATTGTTGGAGAAACAGGGTATATATGCCAGTTTAAGTTCTGGAGGAAAGGCACATTATTTGTTCAAAGGATGAGGAAATAAATACATTAACTGGATTGATAAACTTTTAAAACCAGATTGATTTTCAGAAAATAAACTATTTTTCTGAACAGTTTAACCAAATAATAACTTGGGCCATTTTCTCAAATGAGACCAGATATAATAGGCACACCTAGCAAAGCCATTGACTTAATTCCACTTTATTGCTCCTTGTCTATCTGGGTCAGGAACGTGGAAACGTTTACTCCTTCTCAGACATCCACTCAAACCTGCTATTTGAAGCAGCACGAGATTACCTGAGACTGTCAGAGAAAGCCTCTACTCCATACTTTGAGAGACTGTAGCCACCTCCTATGGTACTTAGTCTGCCCATGATGCTGGACATGTTGACCACTCTTCCCTTGGCCTTCTTCACCAAGGGCAACATATGCAGTGTCACATCAATCAGCCCAATTAGATTGACGTTCAGCACTTTTATATAATCCTCTTTGGTCAGCCATTCATTGGGGAATATGGGGTGTATAATTCCAGCATTATTTACTAAGCCCCAGAGTCCTGCAAAAAAAACAAAAAAACATAGCAAGTATATAAAACTTTAGAAAGAGACTGAAAATCTAGCCCAGGCTGAGCAGAGGGGTTTTTTTTGGGGGGTGGGGGGATGGGGGAGGGAATCAGTTAATATAAAAGCAAATTTATTTTTCCTCTTCATGTCAGTATCTTTAGTTTAACTGGGATGTCCTCAAAAATCTTCTATGTGTGTTTCTTAGCCTAAGAGGAAATTTCCTTGAATAAAATTGAATTAAGAGCCAAAACACCTTGAAATAATGTTTTAATCAGCACTAACTACATAATTCCATGATCTCAGATTAAACCTATCATTAAAAGGTATCATAAGGAATTCTTCCTAATCATAAACCTTATGAGATATTTAATTTCACAAGGAGACTTTCCTAAACAGTTTATAATCCGCTCCAGATTATTGAGAAACCTGTTTATAGTTGAGCCACTGTACCTTTGTTCCCCACACATTCTTTTACCCATGCAGTTGCTGTCTCAATGCTCTCGGTACTGGTGACTTCCAGCAGGGTGGTTTTCAAACGATCCGATGAGAGTCTCTCCAGTTCCTGTGCTCCTTTCTGGGTGAGACAAGCAGCCAACACCCGCAGACCCTTGGCATCCAGTTGCCTGGCCAGCTGGTTTCCAAAACCAGAATCACAGCCTGTGATGAAGACATATTTCTCTCTCAAATTATCTACCTGCTGCCTTTCCCGATAGGATCGTATCACAAAGTACAGCAAAACTGCCAATGCCAGGTAGAACCACATGCTTGTCAAAATTTAAGATCTTTGGGTTTCCTGTTTTGTTTTGTTCTTAAACCAATTCTCCTGGTCTTTTTTCTTCTATCTGTCGTCCTTCTGATGTCGATGGGTAGCAATGTGTTTCCAGGAGAACTGGCATGGAAGATCCCATTCACAGGTTAATGGTTAATGATATGTTTGCAGTAGCTGCTCTGTAGTTCATTGCACCTTTCCTTTAGCAAATAATCTCCTCAGCAGGGTGGCCAATTCTGTCAATGTAACTTCACCTGGGATAAACCACCAGTGCAGATCTCACTATTATCCATCTGCATAGGTCACAGGTCACAGCTAAACTGAAATATGCATCATACATGCACAGGTGGTATTCAGCAGGTTCTGACCAATTCTGGAGAACCGGCAGTGGAAATGTTGAGTAGTTCAGAGAACAGGTGAATACCACCTCTGACTGGCCCCAGCCCCTTCTATTCTTTGCCTCAGCTAGGTCTTCTTTTGTTGCCCTGCACAGGAGAACAGAGCTGGAAAGCAGGTTAGTGGGGTGGGGATGGAATGGGGATTTTACAGTATCCTTCCCCCAGGAGTGGGGAGGGAATTTTACAGTATCCTTCCCCTGCCACACCCACCAAGCCACGTCCACAGAACCAGTAGTAAAAAAAAATTGAATCCCACCACAGGGTTATTTTTGAAGTGGATCTAGAAGTCGCAGTTGATGCAAAATAATTCATCCAGGTTTCTAACCAACTAAAAGTGTGTGGTGACATGAATGTTCTGCACTGGTTGCCTGTTGCTTAGTGGGCACAATTAAATGTGTTGTATTCAGTTTTAAAGTCTTAAATGTTTTGGGGTCTGACTACCTAAAGGGCTGCCTGTCCAGATATCAACCTTGCTGTTTAACTCAGCAGAAACAGGCCACTGCACAGAGGGAGACTTGCCACTCTGGCATGTGGGAAAATATTGCTCTGAAGTTATTACCAAGCCAGGGGAATGCACTTCCTCGAGAACTATTTGGCCAGCACTTTCTCAAAAATTAGGAGCTCTGTAACGAGGGATCTCTGTCACTAGACTTTTCACCATTAAATGAGTTCATTATTTGCTTTATTGATATATTTAATCTATCTTTTTAACTTTTTATATTGCGTTTATTGAGATTTGGGTGGGGGGGGTTGTTGGAAGAAATATCTTTCTGGGTTGTTTCAAGTGGGGAAAAAGATACTGGACACATGGAGGCTGTTTGGAAAGAAGGTTTAATGGTGGACTAATGGTGACTTGGAGCTCTTGGGCGAAGAAAGAAAGGGCAGAGATGCTGAGAGTCCCTTGGTTTTATGCTCTCTCTGGGCTTTGAACTTCCTGGGGCACAGGAAGAATATCCTGATTGGTTGTTGTCAGAGGTCATAGCTAGCTTTGTAGGTTGTGTGTTAAGTTTTGTTGAAACTAGGTGGGTGGTGCAATGAAGGGCAATTCAATGGCTCTGTCTGAAGGAAGTAGATCTTTGTTATGTAGGACTGGCCCAGGCTTTAATGGCCCATTAACAAAGGGGGGTGGTGGTGAGTTTCTGCTGCTCTGAGTTTCTACTTCTCTTTTAGAGGAAATATCCTGTCTTTTTAGTATATCCTAAAATATTTCAATTTTTTTAGGAAGGGGTAGTTTTTAACTTCCAGCAGATCTTGAGTGGTTGCATAGCAGAAAGCAACAATTTACACGTTGGAATTTGTATCCTTAGCACAGATACATAACTCACCCTTTTTATAATTTGTTTGTACTGTAAAAAGGTGAACATACTGGTTGTTAAGAAGTTAAGCTTACTTAAGTACATCAATAGTCAATTTCACAATTCATTCTTTCCAGTTTCATAATCCCATATATTATTTCAATGTGGATAGAAATTTGCCAATTTAATTTTCCCTGAGGCTTCCTTGTAGCTTTGAACCTCCAGTTTTGGCAGAGAGCATCAAACAATCTTCCAGCAGACTTTGAACCTTTCCTAATTGCTAAGTCATCCTTGAGCTGGCAAAACTACATAACTGCATAAGATTGCTGAACCCATTGCTGATCCCTGTCCTGCTTTAGTTTAATGTCATTGCAGTCCCTCCACTTCTCTCCAGGGCAAGAGGAGGCAATGCTCAGCAAATTTTACACACTTTGAAGCTTAATTTTGATGGTGTTAGAATAAAAGAGAAAACATTACTTTAACAGGTATCTGTCATTTAGTAGTCACCATCATCATCAGAAGTTAAGCGCCTCACAGAACGACTGATGATAATCGTCGTAGCGACCGAGAGGCAGCGCCTACACATCTTGTCCGCCTACGCCCCTCAGACCGGATGTCACGAGGAGGAGAAGGATACCTTCTGGGAACTGCTCGACATCCAACTCAGGCAGATCCCACACGAAGACGACATCATCATCTCGGGCGACCTGAATGGTCATGTAGGGCGGGACAAAAACGGACACCAGTGCCACGGTGGGCACGGCACAGGCGATACGAATGAGAATGGCCAGAGGATCCTGGACTTTGCCGACTCCCATGATATGACCATCACGAATACCTGCTTCATTAGGCGAGAATCTCAAATCCTCACCTACCATAGCAGAAACGGGAGCCACCACACACAGATCGACTACATCATCGTACGACGAAGAGCCGCTAAAAACGTGCTCAACGCCAAGGCGTACCCGTGCATAATCGAGCAGTCAGCACAGGCCGCTGATGGCGAAGATCAGGATCAGCAAGCCCAAGACCAGGATTGACAAAAGGAATGCAGACCAGCCACGAATCAAGTGGTGGAACCAGAAGAAGATGGCGGGACCCCTCATCAAACCGGAGCAGTTCCTGCAGATGGTCGACGGGCCACAGGAAGCGTGGTCCATGCTGAAGAGCACTGTTCACACTTCCGGCTGCCAACAGCTTGGTTGCACCAAGCCAGGACGGAGACGCATCGAACGAGATACATGGCTCTGGACACCGGAAGTACAAGATGCCGTACACCTGAAGAAACGGCTCTACAAGGCCTTTCTTCAGGACAAGACCAGCGAGAAGCTCTGCGAATACAAGGCGGCCAAAAAGGCAGCCAAGAAAGCAGTAGCGACAGCCAGAAGCTCCCACTACGATGACATCTACGAGAAGCTGAACACACGAGAAGGCGAGAATGAGATCTACTGCCTAGCCAAAAGCAGACACAGGAAGACCCTGGACATTGACCAGTTTCATGGGATCAACGACGAAAGGGGAAATTTGATCGTCAACCCCAGAGACGCTGCGGAGAGGTGGCGGCAATACTTCGAGAAGATCTCCACCGAGGAGTTCCCACACCCACGAACCCCGCGAGGTGACCCAGTTGAAGGCCCAGTCTCAGGCATTTATGCCAGCGGTCGCCGACGCCATCAAGGCCATGAAAAACGGTAAGGCAACAGGACCAGACGACATCCCTGCCGACTTCTGGAAAAAGGCACTACCGGGCTCGGCATTGTGGCTGTGCGAGCTGTTCAACAACATCGTCTCCACGGGAAAAGTGCCACACGACTGGTACCGCAGCACCACTGTTCCGATCTGGAAGGGAAAGGGCAGCCCAGCGGACTGCTCCAACTACAGACCGGTCAGGTTACTGTCACACACTATGAAGATCTTTGAACGCGTCCTTGATAAGCGCATTCGGGACATCGTCGACATCAGCGTCAACCAGGCTGGATTCATCAAGAACTGCGGCACCACCGACGCCATCTTCGGTGTGCGGATGCTGATGGAGGCTCACAGAGAGAAGAAAATCCCGCTCCACACCACCTTCCTAGACTTGGAAAAGGCCTTCGACCGAGTCCCGCACGATCTCATCTGGTACGCACTGCGAGACCACGGCATGCCTGAGCTGCTCGTACAATGGGTCCAACTCCTATACAGATGCCACAAAAGCCGTGTAAAAGCGGCAGCTGGGATATCAGAGGAGTTTAATATTACCATCGGCGTACACCAGGGCTCTGCTCTCTCACCACTGCTGTTCATTCTGGTGATGGACACAATTACACACGACCTGTACACGCCCGCCCCATGGACGCTGCTCTACGCCGATGATGTGTTCCTGGCCAACCTGTGCAAGGCTGAACTAGAGCACCGAGTCCAACAGTGGCACGACCGCCTCGAGCAGTTCGGGCTCCGGCTGAACCTAAAGAAGTCCGAATACCTGACCACTGACAATGAAATGACAGGCTCCATCCACGTGAACGGGCAGGAGCTACGCGCGCCTCCACCTTCAAGTACCTGGGAACTACTCTTGGGGAAGAAGGCCTACTACAAACTGAGGTGGCAGCCAGGATCAATGCAGCGTGGGGCAAATGGAAGTCCGTCACGGGCGTCCTCTGTGACAAGAAGATGCCGATGCGCCTGAAGGCGAAAATCTATAACTCTGTGGTGCGCCCGTGGCCATATACGGCGCAGAGTGCTGGCCGACGACCAAAGAAGTCGAAAGCAGACTCCAGATAATGGAGATGCGAATGCTCCGATGGTCGGTAGGCCTCACCCTACTCGATCGCGTCAGGAACGAAGAAGTGCGTAGACGGTTCAACGTCGTGCCCATCCCCACGGTCATGAGGCAGTCCCGGCTACGATGGTTCAGCCACGTGAGCCGCGCCAAGGAAGAATCCATCATCAAATCTGTAATGAAGGTGACTGTCGGAGGAGCGAGACCGCGTGGTAGACCTAAACAACGCTGGATGGACACGATCAAGGCCGATCTAGAGATCGCGAAGGCAGACCCGACACACGTGGCAGACAGAGAGGTGTGGAAGCAGTACTCAAGGACATTAGCGGACCTCGCCCGAGCGCGAGACAAACGCTGAAGAAAAAGAAGAAGATTACTTTAACAGGTATCTGTCATTTAGTAGTCACCATCATCATTTATTTTGGTCACTGACCAACACAATTTACATTCAACACTAAAATTAAAATAATCTCATTGACACAGTCGCCTGATCTACATGTCATAAAAATAACTAACATTTTTTAAAAAATTATTTTTATTGCAGGTTTTTTTACAAAGTAAAAGCAATACAGATTAAAAAAAGAAAGTAAAGAAATGGTGATTAATAGAAAAACAATGAAAAAAGGCATGAAAGAAAAAAGATATAAAGGAGTGGCTTCCAATCTTCTTCACAGCATTTACGAAGACGTTTTCAGCAAAAAGTCCATAAAGTGTTTCAGTCATTTAAAAATGACCTTTCCCTAATCACACAAATAAATTATGCCCTTTCTACAAATTCTGTCATCTTTACCAACTATTCCTCCAGCATGGGTATTTCAGAGTCTTTCTTTGTGCATGTTTGCCAGTCTGCAGTTTGGGAAAGTGGTTAACGCACCAGGCTAGAAAGCTGAAGATCATGAGTTCTAGTCCTACCTTAGTTGCGAAAGCCAGCTAGGTGACTTTGGACCAGTCACCATCTCTCAGTCCAACTGAGAGGTTATTATATTGGGAAAAATAGGAGAAGGAAGCTGTGTTGGCTACATACGCCAGAAAGAAAGAAAGAAAGAAAAGAAAGAGAAAGAAAGTAGTAGTTTTGATGCAGTTACCACATACAAAAACAATTGTCCTTGTCAAAATATCCAAGTATACATGAGTTCCGCCTGCATCACTCATGGGCTGGGAATGAAATTAAAACCATGTCATGGGGACAAAGCAGACAAAAAGGCTGTTATCATAATATGTTTGTGAGATTAGGTGCAAATGCCCATAAGATACAGCAAAAATCCTTTTTAAAAACCCCAGTGATTTTCTCTATATTAGAAAAGCTTAAGAAGTACAATGGATGGATGTTCTTGCTACCAGCAAAAATCCACCTATCACCAAACTTTAACAAATTTGCTAAGATTGAGAAACACTGGTCTGAAGGAGACAGCAAATTACGCTTCTATTGTGAAGGCTCCTTCACAGACTGCAAATCTGACTATTCGCTGAAGTAGATGAGACCGGGATTGGGGGGCGGGGGGGGGGGTAGGAAGAAACCACTGGAGGTCGTCAGAGGCCACTTTAGAACCAGCAAGCGCCTTCCGTTTGATTGTTTTTTGTTCTGGAACTACAATTCCCAGAAAGCACCAAGACGTCCCATCGGACGGGCATCCGCTGTTCGGATTGGCTCTAAAGCGGCAAAGGGGTGGTGCCTAATTTCTCCCGCGCTCTTCTGTTTTGCCGTGATCATGGCAAGCTTCGATCCCGGTTCTTTGCCTGACTTGCTGCGCCTTTATTACCGCCGCCTCTTCCCCTTCGGCCTTTACGGCCGGTGGCTTCGCTACGGCGATGGTGAGGAAAGGTCGAGGCGTTTCGGGACCTGGTGGGAGGGCCATGGAAGTCCGCAGGAAACTGCTCAACCAGTTGAAACGTGCGTGACTCTGAGCATGTGCAAAATTCGGCTGCTGAACACTCCATTTCTGTAAGATTTGAAGGGAGGAACTTTTTGAGGTTGAGGTTTAAATGGGTTAAGGGAAGTCAATACATTTTTTGTGGAGTTTTAAGGTAAGGACAGGGCCATGGGAATTGATGTTGGCGCATCAACATGAGGACGATTCGCAACAAGTGCCGGCCAGATTTCTTTGCACTGTCTAACTGGGTGGATGTACTCACTGATACAAAGATGTGTTGGGGGCTTTTTTTCAAAACCACTTAAACTGACTCATGAAGCAGGAACAAAGCATCCTCCATAATTTGGAGGCACTGTTATCTTTTTGAGTACCAGGTCCGTTACACAACCACGTAGAAAGGGACCTCGTTTGAACTGGATTTTAGAGATGGTATTTAAGAAAAAAATATTTTAGAACATATGCTACAAAAGAATCAAATGTGGGGCAGGGAAGCAACGTTGGTTAGCAGCTATAAAACATTTTACAAGGATTTTGGTAATTCTGAGGAATTATAAAGTTGGTTTGGGAGCAACTGTGAAAGAGGTACCCAAATGATCTGGTCTATCAGCTTAGTGCAAATAATAGGTATGATCCTCTGCACCTCTTACAGTTTGCGTTCTTTATCATTACCAACCAGGATATAGAGAATGGAAGTATACAGAATCTATTAGCAAAATGGGGTTTGGTCTGAACAATAAAAAAGCCTGAGACATAAGCTTATCCTACTTGACTTTAGTATAAACAAGATTCTGTTTTTATAGCCTATGGGTGTATCAATAACATAGAGTTCTAGAATTCCCATTGAGTCTGTTTCCTGATTTGGTCCATATCAAAGGACTGGCCTGGGATAATAGATAATTAGCATTTTTCAGAGCTTTCCTTTTGCATCATATGCATTGCCTGAGACAACCCTCTAAGGGAAGTTTGATGTAGATGATCTAATACTTAATGACTGACCATCTCATGGATTGATGGAAGAAATGAGATGTGAGGAAATACTCTTATGTTCTGCCATGAAACCAAGATGGGATTGTGTGTTTTCCTTTTCTAGTATCAAAGAACTATTTTCAGCGACGGGAGTTCTCATTCACACTCCGTGATGATATCTATGTGCGGTATCAGTCTTTCAACACCCCACAGGAACTGGAAAAAGAAATCCAAAAATTGTGTCCATATAAAATCGACATTGGAGCCGTATATTCATGCAAGGTATGGAATGGAATGTTTTGATACGAAGCAGTCTTCCTCAGCCAGGTGCCTACAAAATCTATTCAAACTACAGCCCCCCAAAATGCCTAGAGCAGGGGTGTCAAACTCAAGGCCCACTGGCCAGATTCAGCATGTGGGGTGCTTAAATCTGGCCTGCGGGCCAGCCTTGAAATAGCAAAGGACCAGCCCGCGGTGCCTCTGGTAGCCAAAAGGTGTGGGGGGCATGTGAGGCTCCCCATACCCCATTTTGGCCAGCAGGGTGGTGTTACAGGAGGTGTCCATCCTGTCTCCCTTCTCCCCCCCACCCACCCCTGGACTGCCCTGCAGAGAAGAACTACAATGCTGATCCGGCCCTCAAAGAAATCCAGTTTGACCCCCCTGGCTTAGACCATCCCAGCATATCTGGAGAGTAACATTTAAGAAAGGGTGCTATTGCGCAATATGATTAGTGATGGTTTGAAAAGGATATTTAATGCAGAGTTGGAAGGTTTCTTGGAGGTCTTCTGGTCCAGTCCCCTGCTTAAGCAGGAGACCCTATAGTGGTGGCTAACCTTTTTGAGCTCCTGTGCCAAAAATTGAGCGCGTGTCAGCACCCAGAAGGCAACACGCACCCCCACACATCCCCTACGCATGCGCGTGCAATCCCCACCCCCCACCACCCCCTTACCTGCACTGCACCTCACAGCTGATTTTCGGTGGGTTTGAGGCCTTTTTCAGCCTCCTAAAGACTTGAAGGCTTCTGCAAGCTTTGTAGGCCAAAATCTAGCCCCGTTTTGTCATTTCCTGCTTTTCCTAAAATAATGGAAGTGATGAAACAGAGCTAGATTTTGGCCTATAAAGCCTGCAGAAGCCTTCCTCAAGCCTTTGGGAGGCCAAAAAAGGCCTCAAACCTGCCAAATAATAACCTGTGAGGCACGCACATGCGCAATGAGGTAAGTTTGCCTGCAGCTTGCTTGCCAGCACAAGTGGCTCTGCGTGCCCACCTGTGGCATGCGTGCCATATGTTTGCCGTCACGGCCCTATACCATTCTGGACAAATGGCTGTCCAATCTCTTAAAAACCAGTAGGGGAGCACCCTCAAGCTGTTCCACTAATTAATTGTTATCACTGTCAGAAATTTTATTCGTAGTTCTAGATTGGATCTTTTCTAGAAAAGTTTCCATTTGTTACTTCTTGTCCTCAGATGGTTTGGATAAAGGTTTCTTTGTGAACAGACGAATAGGAACAGACTTCATTTATCCCTCAGATAATATCAGTATAGTTTTGAAACTACTGTGCACTGTATATAACCACAGATAAACTGATAATTTCAGGTGCCAAAGTACACCCCCAAAATTGGGTTTGGCTTACCTGCAGATGATCTTATCCATGGTTTTATCCATGAATATATATGATAGGCTTTTCCCTCAGCTTTTAAAAAATAGCCATATATCACCTATACTCCCAGATAAGCCTGGGAGGATAAGCAGACCCTCAAATGTTAAATCAAAGTACCATGAAAAATGTGCCATCCCTACATAAACATACTGCAAGGATATACAGTGTTTCTATCAGATTTCTATGTTATATTCATATATCCTGTTAAAAATTGGTGTAGGAATTCTTGTTTGATCAATTCTTGTTTTATTTTCATTCTACTCTTTTATTTCTTAGGGATTATTTTGAGATTTGGGTGGATCAAGTACAAATCAGAAAATCAAAACATATCATTAGTTCATCACATTAAACCACAGTTGTAATCAGTGCAATAAACTTCCCTAAAATAAGCCATTCATGAAGCCCATGTGAACATAATGCTAAGCCAAGGTAATAAACTTTAACATTACAGTTCTTGCCTTTTACTGACATACTGTACACTTTGTATGTTGCATGGGTGAGAAGGAGGACTGAGAAGAATATCATCCTGGACATAAACTGTTTTAATTCCCCCCCTCAGGGCGCCGTTATGCCAATCAAATACACACAGAGAGAGTTTTTTCCTCACAAGATCAATCTGCTGAACACCTAATTCTTACAGTGCTGTCCAACATCCCTCTCTCTCTCTCTCTCTCTCTCTCTCTCTCTCTCTCTCTCTCTCTCTCTCTCTCTCTATATATATATATATACATACACACACACACACACATACATACATACACACACATACACCCCCATGTGGCATGCCTGTAGTATTATCACTTATTCTTTTTATCTTCTTTACTCCACCCACCCTTATTGATGTGGTGATGGTAATGATGATTCTGTTGCTTTGCATTGTACAATGAGAGCTTCTGCATCGGAGACAAATTCCTTGTGTGTCTAATCACACTTGACCAAATAAAATGTCTTATTTTCTTTATGTTATTAATATGTAAAACCTATGGGGATTAACAGTTGAAAGCTGTCCTGATATGTTACCTGAACATATGTGTGTGTTTACTATTAACAAATATATAGGATAGGTAGTCCTCGACTTACAACAGTTCATTTAGTGACTGTTTGAAGTTACAACGACACAGAAAAAAGTGGCTTATGACCATTTTTCACACTTAGGACCATTGTCCAATCCCCATGGTCATGTGATTTACCTTCGGATTCTTGACAGCTGGTTCATATTTATGACAGTTGGAGTGTCCTGGGTCATGTGATCACTTTTGTGACCTTCTGACAAGCAAACTCAACGGGGAAACCAGGTTCACTTAACAACCACTTTACTAATTTAACAATTGCAGTTATTCACTTAACAAATGTGTCAAGAAAAGTCATAAAATCAGTGGCCAAGCATGATTTAACAAAAAAAAAATATGCAGCAGCCTGAAATGTTATGAAAGGATGGAATTTAGATTGTAAATCATAGCATGATGCTTATTCTGGGTGGTGTTTTGTTCGTTTCTTTGCAGCCTATCCAGCATAACACCGTCCACATGGGTGCTTTTCAAGCTCAGGAAAAGGAATTGGTGTTCGATATAGACCTGACAGATTATGATGATGTTAGGCAATGCTGCAGGTACCTTATCTTTCTGCGATCATGATTTGATATTCATTAGCCAATTCATAATAGGCAAAATATTATGCACAAAGAACTGTACTTGGACCTACAGTCCTTTCAGATTGTCCTTCCTAGTAAAGTCTCGATTCCTCTGAGCTACAAAAAGGGTGGCTTTCTGAATAGTAGAATCCCTTGGACCATAGTGTTATAAATACCCTGTTTTCCTGAAAATACGACCTACCCTGAAAGTAAGTCCTAGCTTGTTTTTTACACCTGAGCCCAATATAAGCCCTAACACCACCACCACCCCCCAAAAAAAAGCCTTAATGAACATCCCACCCTCCAGAGTGCACGGATAAAAATTGAGCTAGGGTGGGGATGGCGGGGGTGGATCTGCCCTACTACTTAACTTTAGACAGTTGTAGCAGGCCTCGTACACCCCGATACCTGCCTTGCCGGCCCATTTCTTCTGCAACTGGCAAGGTTTTCCTGAAGGCCTTTGTAGCTGATAATAAAGCTCTGGATCGATCCGGAGCTCTGTTATCAGCTGCAGAGGCCTTCAGGAAAGCCTTGCCAGCTGAAGAAGTTCCTGAAGGTCTCTGACAGCAAAAAGGAGGCTGGGGGCAATACGCGCAAGTGAGGTTGGTCAGTGGATTACATGCCCCGAAAATAAGACCTGGTGCCTTTTTTGGTGGCAAAAATATATATAAGATAGGCTCTTATTTCGGGGAAACATGGTACTTCTCAAAAGTAAACCCCACTGCACACAATGGACATTATTTTCAAACAAAATACAAACAGTTGATGTATCTGATCTACAACAGACTTTATGATATATATTTTATGTCAACAGGTAGGGAAGATTGCCAGGGGACAAGATAATAAAAACAACTACCTGTATTGCCAGTTGCTTCTGAGAATCTAGATATTCCCTTTCTGAACACAGAGTGCTTATTCCCAGCTATGTTTAGCTGTGTTTATTTTTAAAATCTCAAGACAACAATTGTACCACATACTGTCCAAGACATTGGTGGGAAAAAATTCTGATTTCCTACCTTTTTTTTAAGCAATGTGATTAAGCCAACATATGAAACTCAAACCAGTACTTGGAATAAAGCTCATTCTAATAAGTGCACTTATTGGTAAGTGTAGTAGCACGAATAATCTAAATCGGGGCTGCAAACTCCCAGCCCACGGGCCAGATGCATCACACACTAGCCACACCCATGCCCGGTTTAGCAAAGGGGGAAAGTCCCAATACGTAAGGTGACAGCGGGAGTTTGACACTCCTGACCTAAATCATAGTGTGGCACTACAAATCCCATCCTTACCACTGGCCATCTTGACAAGCTGGATGTCAGATCCGTCTATCTGCCATTCTTCAATGGAAGAAGAAGGGAGGGGGGAGGTTGGTACAAGTAATCCTTTTTGATGTAACCTGAATATCTTAAATCTTATATTGAATCTGTATAACTTGCACATGATATACAGCTGGAGGACTGGAGCCAGATGTCTAGAAACTTGTCACCTCTTGGAGAGATAGCAAGAGGAGAAGGGACCATAAAAATTCCAGCTCTGAAAGATACTACCTGGGAAACTCTTTTAAGATACGTTCCCAGAAAAGGGTGGCGGAATTAACACGTTGGTTCTTTGTTTGACTAAATCCACATCAGAATAAGGGGTTCTAACTCCCTTTATTACTGTATGCCTGGAAGCATCTTAGATTCTGCTTCGACTAGTACCAGGACCACTTCCTTTCAATAAAGAATTCCTTTTGAAGTGCCTAGCTTTCAGAAGTTCATTTTTTTCGGTTGAAGGGGAAAAGTCCAGTGCTTACACAGGAAGAGAATTCAAAACTGTATGGTACAGGTCAACTTACAACCACAATGAGCCCCAAATTTCTGTTGCTAAGCGAGACAGTTGAGTTTTGCCCAATTTTATGACTTTTGCCACAGCTGTTAAGTCAATCATTACAGGTGTTAAATTAGTAACATGGTTGTTAAGTGAATCTGGCTTCCCTATTGATTTTGCTTATCACAAGGTGGTAAAAGGTCAATCACATGACTCTAGAACGTTGCATCCTTCGCCAATAAAGACCAGTTGCCAAGCACCTGAATTTTAATCAGTGACCATAAGGAGGCTGCAACGGCCGCAAGAGTGAAAAACAATCATAAGTTACTTTTTTGAGTGCCATTGTAACTTTGAATGGTCACTAAACGAATGGTTGTAAGTTGAAGATTACCTGTATTGACTATGATGTTTACATGATCTTGTAAGTTCCTTTTACAAATAGCAATCATTTTGTCTCCCTTCAGCTCTGCAGAGATCTGCTCCAAATGCTGGACTCTCATGACTATTGCCATCCATATTATAGACCGAGCCCTTGTAGGTAAGTGGCTGATAGCTATCTAATCCCTTTGGCTGTCCAGTCTAACCCTCTTCCTCTACCAAAGCTAGAACATACCCACCTTTGAGCAGCCTACAAAGTATTTCAGAATGATGTGATTTCTTCAACCTTCTTGATTGCACAAGATGCCTGACCTAAAGAAAAGAGAAGTTTCAAGAAGTTCCCTATGCTTTAGCAATGGCGGGCGGGGAATTATATCTACTTAGTAATAATTTTTAAATCGTGTTCCATGTTGTGCAAGTTTACATTAATGCTGAGTCATAGAAAGATAGATTATTGAGGGATGTAATTAGGATGATCTATCGCTGGAATCCTGACAGTTAGGTTCTATAGTTCCCTTATGTGTTACAGCAATGAATTACCTCGGTTGCCTCCAGACATCCCTCCACAACATGATAGTGTCCAAATGCAATTTTTAATGTTGTAAGAAATGTATTAATTGTTCAGGGATAATCATGTGAACTATATTTCTTTGATTTATTGAAAAAATATATCAAGATTAATTTATTCCTAGCCTCACACTCTTTAATCTTGGTCCTGCACAGTTGTAGGAGAGACCTATAGATTTGCATGGCCATTTCACGTGAGAAAGGAAGAACAGATATTGGCTCGGGCCTGTCAAATTAGCACAATATTCTTGGATAGTGGCTAATTGGGGTTTCCCTAATTTGGGGCTTTGGGGAACTATAGTCATGCTGACTGGAGATTATAGGAGCAGCAATTCTAAGACATCTGGAGTATACTTGATTGAGAAGAATTGACCTTATCTATTGTTTGATAATAGGAAAGATGGACAGGCCCATTTCTAATTTTAGTAGATATCTGCCAAATAGTCTTTGGTTTTGGCACATTCCCTGAGTTTTCTTTGCAGAGCTCAGCTCTTCTATTCTTCAGTTCATATATGTCTTAGCTCCCATCTGAAGGAGGATATTTCTGCCTGTCCTTCAGCAGAACACTACTCTTGGTCCTATGTGAACGTGTCAGGATAAGATAAATAGTTTGCTCAGAAATAGTATCTCATTGCCACCTTCTGGGACTACTTTGTCTTCCCAAACTAGTCCCAGGATTTCCTAGTGGCCTCCCCTCTAAGGATGAATGAAGTCCAACTCTGCTTAGGTTTTCAAGACCAGCCAGCATCAGTCAGGGGCTGCTACTTTTCAGATTTATAAAGACCTGTGTGGTCTACTCCCACTGGTTCTCCCCACATGTTTTATAGTGGAAAAAAATACATGTATTTCTATTCAATTCAGTAGTCATATTTAGTGGTCTTTCAATATTTATGAGTCTTTATTCAAACATCTTTTTACTGCTTCAAAAAATTTTTGAAGCAGTTTATAGTACAACCCAAACGAGATTAAACTATACAGTAAAACGCAGAAATGTGCAGTATCAAATCAGCTATCAATAAATGGCCAACCGGCTACTAGCATTTCGATTTATTTTTCTTATTTGCAGTGTTTTGGCTCAGAGATGCAGACTTTTTGCTGTAGCTGAAAGCAAGCTGCTATTTTCCTTGATCTGCTATCTTAAACCATGGCTTTAACTATAAATAAGCCATAATTAGGTTCATTCAATCCATTCAGTAATAAGTCATTGTTTACAGATTGCCATAGTTTGAGTCACAGATTGTATTGAACAGAATAAATGTAAATTTTTACAGCTCTTAAGTTTTGTTTGTTTGTTTCCTTGGTAATCTAAACGGTGTATTTTTATTTTATTTTTTTTGCTTTTCTTCTGTCTCTGCAGAGGACTTTGGCATTCAGCATAGACTGTGGGTGTATTCAGGACGCAGAGGGGTCCATTGCTGGGTGTGTGATGAAGCCGTCAGGAAGTGGTCTTCAACTCTCCGCTCTGCCGCAGTGGAATATCTCTCCCTAGTCAAGGTGTGTTCCTGTAGCCCAAGGATGTCAAACTCAAGGCCCAGGGGCTGGATCCAGCTCACGGGTGCTTAGGTCTCACACGCAGGGCTGTCCTGAAAACAGCAAAGGACTGGTCCGTGATGCCTTTACCAGTGAAAACAAAGCTTGGGAGGGCTGCAGGTAGCCCTCTGGAGTTCCGTTTTCGCTGGCAGAGGGTTGCAGGAAGCTATCGCAGCTGAAAACAGCTCAGGAGCCTGTTTTCGCTGGCAGAACGCTCGGGCCGCAAGCGCCCCCAACATGAGTGACATTGAGCTGGCCACGCCCCCTCTGAACACCTTCCCCCCCCCCCCGAGGTCAAACACAACCGTCATGTGGCCCTCAATGAACTCGAATTTGACACCCTTGCTGTAGCCAGAGGGGAACAGAGCGTGGCCACACTATGCAATGAGATTTGCAGTGGGCAGGGCCAGGGCCAGGGCCAGGGCCAGAAGACAATCCTCCAAAATAACCAATGCAACTGATGGAACTCAAAAAAAAAAAAGAAAACCCAGTTTCCCAGGTCTGAAGTGGCAGGTTTTAATAGCTGAAGCTCTGATTTCCAACTAGCACCAATTTTTGTCAGGGCAATTAGTGTGGATGCTGGGAGTTCTAGAACGGCAGCTTAGATGCTATCCCTTGGACTCAAGTTACCTATCTGTCATTTACCCAGGGAAATAAGTAACCTTTCACATCAAAAGGGTGAGGGAATTAATCACGCATGAATACTGTCTTGGCAATAGGCTCTTACATCAGAGCCTGCATCTGGAAAGAGAACAGACAGTAAATGGAGGTGCTGTTGACTTACTTACATGATATTTAATCCATTCTTCAAACGCAAAGAATCCTAGAATGGTTTATGGATCCATAAAAATCTATACCCTTCCCTCCCTCTTTCAAACTGAAAAGAAAGCACACAAAATGAGAAAATGGGGCGGAGAGGGGAAACCAAGAATACAAGAGAAGTAAATTCTTACTATAATAAAATTCACAATATAGTTATCTGCTGTGATACAGGCATGCATTGTTGGAATTTTTAACCACAGCTCCTCAAAATGGAAATCATTTAAGGAAAGGTTTTGTGCCTCTTTAATTGTTCAATGAGAAAGCAGAGAATTGGTAAAGAGGGATTTCTGTGTTCTTTGGAAATCCTGGGGGGGAAAAAGAAGTCTAAAAAAATGTGAGAATCTGAAGGAGCAATGCGATTATGAAATAACTGCCAATGTGAGTGCAGTACTGCAGATCAGATGCTTGCTT
The DNA here is from genome assembly GCF_049901715.1 of Pseudonaja textilis. Classification (NCBI taxonomy): domain Eukaryota; kingdom Metazoa; phylum Chordata; class Lepidosauria; order Squamata; family Elapidae; genus Pseudonaja; species Pseudonaja textilis. The sequence goes on from NC_141991.1 coordinate 130,486,548, forward strand.
ACACAACTATTACATGAGCCTGTCCTTTGCCCTTTTATGAGACATAGAGAAATATTATGTAATAAGCTAGGCCAGTGTGACTTAGTTAGCTTTGTCTTAGCACAACATGAATCTACCAATTGTAGTTTGAAAACCACTGGCATAGTTTTATACAGTGCAGTGTGTGACACAAACACACACAATTTATTCAACAAATCAGGGCTTAGCACAATGTATCAATAGGTTCAGTTGTTCACCATATTTAGAAATCAACATAGTTCTCTCCTGTTCTCTCCCACTCCCTACATATGTTGTTTAGACTTCTCAGCACAAAATGCTATTAGTTTAGTCTTAGGGTAACCCTTTAAATTAAAGCCAGTTGTATGCCTTACCAGGTTGCCTAGATGCCCAGGATGATAGGCGTCAGTATTTTTAATAATCAGATGGAGGAGGGCATTCACAGCACTCACCCATATCAGAAAAGATACACTTTTAAATATTCTGTCTTCTCTATCATGGTTAAAGGTACAGAAGTCCAGCAGATGTTTTCAGTACTACTCTTTCCCCCAGCAAATAATTCAATGTATTGCTCATTGTTAATCCAGCATCTTAGGCTGCCATTTCTTGATTTTCCTAGGGAAAAACAATGTGAATCAGTTCTGTATGTTCTCCTTGTTTAGGAATCAATTTCCAATCTTAAGGAAATACTCACTAGCTGAAGTTTACCTTTAGCTTTTCCTTCAGAGTTTTTTTTTTAAAAATGTTGGTCTTGATGCTGAACTAAATGGTGCCACGAGGGGCCACTGAAATGTTGGGGAAAGAGACAAGCGAGGCAGACAATTCACCACAATATCTGAATTCTGTGACCTGTGTAGCCAGAAGAGCCACTGAGACTTTCATGTCCAAAGGGGAGGAAAGCAGACAAAAACAGACTCTAACCTTGCTTTTCCTTGAACATTTCTAGGGGGGTGAAGGAACCATCAAGAAAGTAACCCTTTCAGATAATAACCACATTCATCCTTTCATCAGGTCAGTTAATGTAATTTTTGGATTTTCAATAATGTGTGCAAGTGCCATGAAGTGGAACTTGGTGCCTTCCAGTTTCCAGTTGAAATCTATCTTAATAATTTGAGTAGGGAGCATTCCAAAAATCATTGAATTGCAATTTCCTTGTTTTGGGCAATGGTATCTGTTATTGTTCGACAATAGCAAGAGGCCATGGATGCCTCACTCCAAGCTGAAACAGTTTTGAACTGAACTGAGAATCGTAGGGTTTAAGAAAGTGTGGTCTAAGCAAGAGCTTAGCTTTATTTGGACTCCAGTTGCATCAGATCCAATAAATACATATAAATAAATAGAGCACTCTGTCTTGTGGCGGTATGAATCAGGATAGATGCAATTCCTGATGTGGCTAAAGAGGATACCACCTACTGCAGTGGTCTGTTTCCAACTCAGCTTCTGCTTTCTAGAAGAAGCATTGACAAAACTTAGTTTAGAGCAGGGGTCCTCAAACTTGGCAACTTTAAGACTTGAGGGCTTCAACTCCCAGAATTCCTCAGCCAGCTAGTTTCCTTTTCTCACTGCTTCAGGGCTGACAGCCTGGAGCAAAGGGGCCAGGGAGGAGGGGTTTAGATATAACTGGGGTATTGTAGCCTAAATAAAATTCTTTCCCCTGGGAATCAAGGACATTGGTGCAGGTGTTTGCAAGGTGGAGACAGGTCACCTAGCAACTGGACTACATGGTGATTGGACCATGTGACTGGAGATGGGGGGGGGGGGGAGTAACAAAGTTTTGCTTTTAATTGGGTGTAAAACCCGTGGGAACTTCAAGCCGATTTTCCAGCAAGTTTGTGCCAATTTGATATGTCCCAATAAAATGTTCTTCGAGGATTATGCCTGTCTCGGAATTCTAGAAGTTGAAGTCCACAAGTCTTAAAGTTGCCAAGTTTGGAGATCTCAGGTAAGCTTGTTAGCTATTGCCAAGGATGACTTACTTATATTTAATACTATCCTGATAATAGCTCTGGTTTGAATGAGCAGGTGGATAAAGGTCCATCTGCAGTGATATTAATGTGCTGGTTAAAATCTTTCCTCTAATTCGCCCAATGCTAACATGAAGAAACTAGCTTAGACTTAAAAACCTTTAGATGAGTATTTTGGGTTCTCAGATGATATATACTATTTGGCACTTTTTACATTACAGTACTTTATTTCATATGCACACAGATCCCCCCAAAAGAGTTTAGCATATTGGGAAAAATCAGCACAGTAAAATCTTGCTTTTTTCATGCCTTTTTGTTCTTATACCTAAAAGTGATGACGATGTAGAATTAGGACTTGCTATTTTGCATACTGCTATAAATGCTGTAAGGCCTCCAGTTTCAAGCAAGAACAAACTAAATGATAATGAGATGATTTTGGCAGAAGTTGTTTCATTTTTCTCTGCACGAGAAAGTTGCATCTGCCTAACATTCTCTCTCTTACAAAATCCTAAAACATTCAGGAGCCATTTGTCTCTCTGATGCTTTCCTCTCTTCTTTTTCAGAGCATCATTGGATATAGTGGCACGTTACTTCAAAGAATATGCTCTTGTTGGTCAGGACATACTTGGCAATAAAGAAAAATGGAATAAAGTGTTAGCCTTGGTTCCAGAGAATATCCTTTGGGAACTCGCAAAGATGGAGTTGAGGTTATATTTGGGAAGAGCAGTTTTGTATGACTATCTGGCCAGACTATCCATAAATAATCAAGACAATGTGTAAAACATAATCCAGATATCTACAGTCTAGCATCTGGATTGTTGCAGTAGCCAGGAAGTAAAATTATTTCTAACAATGTAATAAACTCCCACTCTCTCAAAAAAAAACCCTTATCAATATAGAATTTGTTAATTGGCTAAGGCATTTTTCAGGCAGAAGCACGTAAGCTGTTTGGACACCATCTTCCTTAGACAATTTCTTCATCTCTGCCTTTTTCTTCCTTATAATAGATAGCACCTGGTTTGACTTTGTCTTTGATTATTTCTGAGAGACAGCAGAGAAAGTTAAGATGGAGGAAGGAAGTATAATAAGAAACCATCAGTATTTAAAAATGGGATAAATGGCTCATTTGCAATAAGGTGGGAAGTCTGTTAAATTCCTGATATTCAACTACAATTCCCAGTAGTTGCAAGATGACATAGCCAGTGGTGAGAAATGCTGAGAACTGTATTTCGGCAACAACAGAAGGACTCCCTACATATCCTAAAAGTAATCAACTCCTAAGATAACCTTTTCCAAAATTATTTGTGGCAGTAAAACAGGATGTTTAGATAGAAAAAGTCAAGAACAATCGGGCCTGTGCTTTCCTTGCTGGTCTAATTTTCTTCCTGAAGAGAGATTTTCCAGGGGCTGTTCCAAAATGGGAGATACTCACATGCACAGGAGGAAAAAAAATGTCTGTTCTACCCATCTTATTCTTCAGTAGTGCACATACAAGATTTGTATACAATTTAAAGTAGGGGTGTCCAACCTTGGCAACTTTAAGACTTGTGGACTTCAACTCCCAGAATTCCTCAGCCAAGTTGCTGGCTGAGGAATTCTGGGAGTTGAAGTCCACAAGTCTTAAAGTTGCCAAGGTTGGACACCCCTGATTTAAAGCATCCGTTCTAAGCAGACTTAATTGCAAGGAAGTCCCATGGAGATAAATACGAGGATCCAGATACATCATGAGGCCTAGTAAGCATGACCTTAGTTTAGCCAAACACTCAAGGATCAAGGATCAGCCTGTCATCTTAAAGTGGAAAAATAGTCTCCACATTTGTTGGTCTCCTGAGGAAGCGTTTGCATATCCACTAGGGGAATGTTGAGCTGAGCATTCAGAGATAATATCTGGATGGCAGCTGACATCCATCATTTTGTCCTGATAACTAACAGATCACAGCAGAGTTTCTCAACCCTGACAATTCTGGGAGTTGAAATCCACACATCATAAAATTGCCAAGGTTGAGAAACACTGAATTAGAACCGATTTAGTTTGGAAATGGGCCCATCTGACCTACTGTATACCAGGAACAGAAGACTGACATGCAAGTCTTTTTGAAAGAAGGTAAAGCTATTCCCCATTGGAGAGGGTACAGAAAGTTAGCAATTCTGCTTCAAAGCCTAACCAGGAAAATCCTTAACAATTCTGCCACCAGATCAAGATAATCTTTCTTTGGAATTCCGTAAAAAGCACAATTCAGAGCAGCGCTGGGAAGTTCTGGAAAAAAAGGTAAAACAAATAGCATGTGCAAAATTAACACTGGGGATAGAACTTTGCTAATAGGTAAGCCTCATATTTTAAGTTGTAGTGCTGAAAAGGTCAATAACTCAAGACTGGGGGATAGTAAATCTTAGCGCTTCTGCCTTCTAAAGTTGCCCTGGATTTTGAGAGCACAAGGGACCGCTTGTGAGACTGAAAATCAATAAGTGGAGATAAAATGACAATGATTAAGATGGAAAGTTGACATATCCAGGCTACAACTACACTTTCTATTTTTAGTATGCTGATTCTCCCTACTTCGCTTTCTTCCACCATAAAAAAGTTTATTTATATCTTATTGAAAATTGAGCATCTGAAGAGGGAGCTACAGTTACTCTGAAAGCTTTTGGGCTGCTGAATTACAAAAAAAGCACAAACAGTAATTGGAGAAGAGTTATGGGAAGTTGGGGGGGACATATAAATTCAATTGATAATGTGCAAATATATAAAATTACGATGTTTAATGTGTCTTAGTTCGAGAAGTGCTTGCTTTGTATGCAGAACATCCAAAGTTCAGCCCCCAAGGTCTCCAAAAAAGGAGAAAGACTTAGACTTGAAACCTTAGAAAGGTAGGAAGCTGGTTTGCCTGGGCACTACAGGTAGTCCTCAATTTATGACCACAACTGAGCCCAGAATTTATGTTGCAAAGTGAGAATTATGTTACTTGCCCCATTTTACTATTTTTCTTGGCACATTTAAATAAATTAGTAACATGGTTGTTAAATGAATCTGGTTTCCCTATCAGCTTGGCTTGCCAGAAGGTTGCAAAAGATAATCACAAGAACTTGGGACACAGCAACGGTCATAAATACGAGGCAGTTGTCCAGCATCTGAATTTTGAACATGTGAACCATGGAGATGCTGCAACGGTCTTAAGTGTAAAAAATGGTCATAAGTCACTTTTTTCAGTACCATTATAACTTCGAACATTCACTAAATGAACTGTTGCAAGTCGAGGAGTACCTGTACTGAGGTTAGCTAGACCTAGACATTGTCTTGACTTAGGCCAGTTTCCTTTACATTAATGCTTTTTCTCTTTCTCATTCTGAAGAAAATGGTACAGGCTGAAAGAGAGATTATGCTGCAGTACTGTTTTCCACGCCTGGATATGAACGTTAGCAAAGGCATCAATCATTTGCTGAAGAGCCCTTTCAGCGTTCACCCCAAAACAGGTCAGTTGCTGAACACAATACTCTTGCATATTTCTTTTTGATGGAAATTCGACGAAGGCCTAAAATGGCAAGAAATATTAAAGCTGGAGGTGGAAACACAGGGAATTGATTTCAACCGTGGAGATCGCTGTATTGATACTCTGCCACTTGCTATCTCTCAGCCTGGCTGAGACTTCAGACTTTTTGGAAGATGAAATAACGTAATGCTATATAGGCAAAATTGAGCATAGAGAACAGGGAGGATTTAAGCATTGTTAGTAGCAAGGTATTGTTTTGTCTAATGGACCAATTTTTCCTTCTGCTGCTTCTGAAATGTACGTTTCCCTGTTAGTGTTTTCAGTTATGAGCAGTTGGAGGAAATAATGCTCAAATCCAACGTGATTTGAGGCCTGAAGGGGTCATTCTGTGAAAACAAATGGGGCCAGCATATACTGCTAATATAAAATTATAACTATAGAAATGGAAATGTTGTCTCTGGAGTTTGTGAGTTTTAATCAATCTAAAGCAATATTTTAGATTGAGAATCCTGTTAGGCATTAAATAAGTTCTATTAACTATGTCATCTTAGGAAGAACAGCCAGGATACAAACAACAGATAAGCATGTTTTGACTCTTCTGTGTTAAGAGATTAAATCTTGAAGGTTGCCTCTAGAGTTTCCCAGCATGTGCTTAGAGTATAGGACAATACAGGTAGTCCTCGGCTTATGACCACAATCGAGTCCCAAATTTCTGTTGCTAAGTGAAACATTTGTTAAGTGAGCTTGCCTCATCTTACGATCGTTCTTGCCACAATTGTTAAGTGAATCACTGCAGTTGTTAAGTTATTAACACGGTTGTTAAGTGAATCTGGCTTCCCCGTTGACTTTGCTCGTCAGAAGATCACAAAAGGAGATCACATGATCCCAGGACTCTGCCACCATCATAAATGAGAGTCAATTGCCAAGGGCCTGGATTTTGATCACACGACTATGGGGCTGCTACAATGGTCGCAACTGTGAAAAATAGTCATACATTGCTTTTTCAGTGATGTTGTAACTTTAAACTGTCACTAATGAACTGTTGTAAGTTGAGACTTTCCAAAGTCTGGAAAAGTTTCCATGTGGACATTTACCCAGTTCATGGAGCTGTTCTGCAATGTAATCCCTTGCTGCATGTTTTTTCTCTTCCCATTAGTAGTTTTTAAACCAAGGGCCCCCAACCCCCCCAGGCAGCAGCCCACTATGGGCCTTGAGCCCTTCAGAACCAGGCCACAGAAGTGGCGGCGAGCACTTGTGTGTGCATGCACATTTCCACTTGTGCGAGCAGCAGGGAAGCCTGTGCACACTCCCATTTGTGCAAGCGTCATGCATACGTCTCACCCCTCACGCAAATGAGTTTTGTGTATGCATGGTTGCTCACCGCTCGCATGGAACCGTCCCCTCTCTTTCCCCACCCCACCCCACCTCTGCCCCATGGCCAGTCCGGAAAGCCGGAAAGGTTGGGGGAGTCTGTTTTAAAGGAAGCTGTTGTAATGCTGCCTTTGACTTTTTTCAGGACGCATTTCAGTTCCAATTGACCTGAAGAAATTGGATGACTTTGATCCATTTGCTGTCCCCACTATAAGGTATGGGTTATCTTTTTGGGATTTCCTGCACCTAGAAAGTGTAGGAATGAAATAATACCTAGGTTCACACAACACATTAACTATGGTTTCTTTAGTCACTGGTTTGTTTGGTGGGGGTTTTTTTTTTTGCATAATCAATTAAACTTCATAGTGCTTACATCCACTTAGTGGCTCAAGCAAAAGAAAATACATAATATCATTTAATGTGGTAGGTGTATCCAATCAGTCTCTTCCAACACAAATCAAGAGTGGATCAATGAATTCCATTGCATAAATTGTCAATTTACTGGATCCAAGCTCAGAGTGAAATGATCGTGATCAATATAGGTTGGCCAATTTCCGTGGATTTTCCATTGTTTTTGTTCTGTTTCTTAGCAACCTCTGTCATGAGCTGGACATGATTGGGAAAGATGAAGGGAATGGAAAGGAAACTGAAGGTCTGCCAGAAAGCTCTCGTAAAAGCCGAGGTGCGTACTATCATACTGTGTTTCTCCAACAATATGGCCTCCCCCAATAGGAAGGCCCAGCGTGATTTCTAGACATGAGGTGAAATTAAGCCCCGCCCCCCAAATTTAGGCCTATTTAAATCATGCGTTTCCCCGCCATTTCTCACATCGTTCATTAGAACTACACGAGGTGAAGATAAATGGGGGGGAAGGGCGGGGGGGGAGAAAACTTGCCTTTAGGAGTGCCCTGCAGGTAGTCTAGGCTAGAATACCCCGATCTACCGATAGAAGCTCCCCGAAGGCAGAGTCCCCAGCCGCTTCAGGGCGTGGCATGGCTGCCCGTGTTCCCTCACATTTAGGCAGTCTTTTTTGGGCGATGGAAGCTCCCCAAGTGCAGTCACCAGCCACTTTGATCGGCTGGTAGAAGCGGCCTTGGGGCGAGCACGCACACACACTCCCCTCGCCACGAGGCCGCTTCTATCGGCCGCCGAAAGCTCCCTTGAAGGCAGAGTCCCCAGCCACTTCAGGGCATGGCATGGCTGCCTGTGTCCTCTCACTTTTAGGCAGTCTCTTTCGAGTGATAGAAGCTCCCCAAGTGTCGTCACCAGCCACTTCGATTGGCCGGTAGAAGCGGCCTCAGGACGAGTGCACACACACACTCCCCTTGCCCCGAGGCCGCTTCTACTGGCCGATCGAAGCGGCTGATCTGCACTTAGGGAGCTTCCATCTCCCGAAAGAGACTGCCTAATGGCGAGGGGACACAGGCAGCCATGCCTCGCCCCAAAACGGCTGGGGACTCTGCCTTCGGGGAGCTTTCATCGGCTGATAGAAGTGGCCTCGCGGTGAGGTACGTGCATATGGGCCACTCTGGGGGAGGAAATTAAGTCACCCCTGAAAAGACAGCCTAGCCATTTTTTCGGGGGTCAAAAAAAAAATAAGGCCCAGCCTTATTTTGTGAGAAACAGTAGAAAAGATCAGGACAATTCTTTAGCCAATTCTGTTGTCATTGTGAATGTGTCATTTTCTTGATGCATAGGTAGATATGAGGAGGAACAAGTTGAAATGCTGCATTGGTGGCACTAAATTCTTCAATTGTGTATAATTTCTCTTATTTTATACCCCTGTATAGAGATCCTGCAAAATTATAGGCTGGAAATGCTTTTAGTGGAAAGCTTTTTGAAAGAAGATGCAACCACTTATTAAAATTATTTTCACTGCCGAAGGATCCAATCAGCTAATTTTTGACATTACTATATCTCATTGGAATTATGATTTTTAGACAGTTTCCTCCCTCGGTGTAAGCAGCAAATCAAACCAAACTTTATAAGTGCACCAAGCTTACTTTGATTTTAATGCCTATCCTTCTTCTTTCCCAGTGCTATCATTTGGTGACTTGCTGTTGATATCAGTAGTGCAAAAAAAGAGGAGAATTGTAGTTGTTTTCTCTCCTGTGTATGTTGAATTGAAAAGGAAGTGAGCATATTTTTTGTGAGAGTGTGAAGATTCTCAGTCATCCAGGTTATGGCTGTCCCAAAGGTGCTTTTTCCAAAAGACAACCAGACTTTCTTGGGTATTTTTTTTTCTTTGAAAACGATACGTAACGCTTCATGAATTTCTCTGTCATCCTTGCACAGGGGCTATGCTAATCTTCTCTGTATTGGTCCAATTTTAGTATATGTGTTGCCAAAGTCAGCTTTCTTTTTCAAAGAAAAAATAAGAAAGTCCAGTTGCCTTTTGGAAAAGCACCTTTGGGTCATCTTTGGTGAGAGATTAACCTCACTTCCAGGTCAGATGCTTTGTGCATTCCTGATTTGACCCCAAGGACATGCCAGATTTAATTATAATTATTTTGTATTTTTCTATTTGTAAAAATTTCAGAAAACTGATCTGTTACATCTCAATTAACCACCTGTCTTGCTATGCTGCTTATTACTATTATTTATTTTTTATAACAAAGGGGATAGCCTTCATTAAATGTTTACCCTTCACACACTTCCCAGAAAAATCAAATCTTTTTCATATTGATGGGAGCAAATGGACAACTGGGAGCCAAACTTAATGCCTTGCATCTGCTTAAATAATTGTGATTTTAAAATTTGAAAATAAAATAAGTCTTTTCTCTTCCCTCCCAATCTTTTTTTTTAACAGATTATAAGAAAACCAGTCTAGCTCCATATGTGAAAGTCTTCGAACAGTTCTTAGAAGAAATGGAGAAATCTTATAAAGGACAACGTTTGAAAAATAGCGGTAAGGGCTTGCTTCCGAAGGATGCCAACTCCAACTTCCCCTCCCCAAATTGTTTCAGTGACATCAGTGTCATGGTGACATGGGCAGTGACATAACTTGATACAAAAAATAAACTGTTTTTTCTCTTCATTTTTGGCTATTGTTAACAGAGAAGCTAAATTCAAACGTTACACTAAATATAAAGTAGCTTTTTTTAACTCAGCATTGTACTTCGTAAATGGTAGGATGTAGCAATCAGGCAACGATGGCTTCTTTAATGAAATAGTTAAGCAATTTAGGACAGTTCCTTGTGTGTCCAGTCATACTTGGCCAATAAAGAATTCTGTTCTGTTTTTACTTCGGGTTGTAAGCTGGGTACAATATCAAGAAATGTTGTATTATGTATTATAGAGCAAGGATGTCGACTTGAGGTTACCTGGGATAGAAATTCTTAGCCTGTTCATGTATGACATTGAATCAAAAAAGTCAGTTCTGTAGCTATGTGCGTTGTATAAATTATATAATCAGTTTATGATTCAGTGTTAGCATGTTAGCTCATAACATTTGGATAATTAAATAAATAATCAAGAGATGGCAGCTATACTAGGCCAGGAGGATGGGTCTGCTTTAAAGAGTTGTAAACATTTTTTAAAAATTTAATCCAAAGTATTGCACAATAATTTTGGCTTCATGTGATAAGTACTTACACTCTGGTTGCCACCTATTGCCTATTGTGAGGAAATTGTAGATATTTCCAAATAATTTGTGTTTTCAACTTTAAAGAAGAAAACTTTTGCAGAATACACCTTCCCCACTCCACTACCTTCAATGTTAACAACTACAGCTAGTCCTCAACTTACAACAATTCATTTAGTGACCATTCAACAGTATAACAGCACTGAAAATGTGATTTATGATGGTCTTTCAGTTACGACCTTTGCATGTGATCAAAATTCAGATGCTTGGCAACTGGTTCATGTTAATGACCGTTGCTTTGTCCCAAGCTCATGTGATCACCTTTTGCGACCTGACAAGCAAAGTCCATGGGGAAGCCTGATTCACTTAACAACCGGGTTTATCAACTGCAGTGATTCGCTTAACAATTGAGGCAAGAAAGGTCATAAAATAGGGCAAAACCCACTTAACAAATCTCTCACTTAAAAACAGAAATTCTGGACTCAATTATGGTTGTAAGTCAAGGACTAACTGTATCTGAAACAGCCTTTCCAGATATGTTGGACTACAACTCCTATCAGTAGCCACCTGTATACCCATGCAGGAAAGAAATTGTAATTAACACTTCTGCAGTTTGGAGGTGGTTAATATAATTAGTTGTATAACATATTAAGTATCTTCCCAGTATGCCTGAATTGTGTTTAAAATTAATTTTCTTTTTCTTTTTTCTTTAAAGACATGCAGATGGATTTCTGACATTTTGAAGACATGGTGCATTATCACAGGGCAGTTTCATGTGGCCAAATAATTGTATTCAAATACAGTAGAACTTTTGACTGTATTGCTAGATTTCTGCACAAATCAGCCATTTACATTTGACAGAGTCAAAACAGGTTTTCTTGCTGAAGAAGAGGTGATAAAAGTGTTCTTATCCATTCAGATTCTATCAGCTGAGCACAACATAAAATAAATATTTGGTTTTGCATAGCATGGGAGTGTAATCAGTGGGGATACACATTTGTCAAACAGGAAACAGTAGGGGTTTATATTGCAGAATATTGTATGTAACATACACATTCATGCTTTATTTGACAAGCAAGTATCAAGCAGTTTGGTTTTTAAGAATTTAGGGTAATCCTCAATTCACAATGGCAGCTGGTACCAGAATTTTCATTGCTAAGCAATGCAGTTATGAAGTCTTGTTAGCATTGCTTAGCAACAGCAATCCCTGCAGTCCCAGTTACCATTGTTAACTAAATCCCAAGGTCATTAGGTGAGGCAACTTCCTAGCCACTTACCAAAACAAAAGTTAATGGAAAAGCCAGAAGGAAGTTGCAAATCCCAGGCAGGGAGGCAGGTACGTGGCTGTTGCTGGGGAGGTGTGTGGGGGGGTGTCTATCAGCTGAGGAAGTGCAAAAGACACATGGTGTCTGTTGTGTCAGATGTGAGGGGAGGCATGGGAAAAATTGGGGAGGATATGCAGGTGTGCACAGGCCAGCACAAGCAGAGAGCGGCTGAAGTGGACTGCACAGGTTGAAGAAGCTTATCCAAGTGACTTGTGGCCTTCCCTGCTGGCTTCTCCGTTGATTTTCTGAGGAAGCCAAATGGTGTGCAACTAGTCGTAAGTGCAAACCTGTTGCCGAATGCCCAAATTGTGGTCACATGACAGCAGGAATTCTGGGAATTCCTGGGGAGTGATCATAACACCATTGTAATTTCAAATAATCATGAACTTTGGTCATTTGCCAAAGATTGCCGGTAGATCTTATTTTTACCACCCAGTACTTCACCAAAAAGCTAAAGCAGCCCACTTTTAAATGGATTTTACCTCAATGCTATGTGACTTTCGCTTTTTTGAAGTAAAACTGTCTGGGATTTATCAAATCAAAACAGAATATTGCAAACTAAAGCTTTCAGATAACATCATCCTTATTGAAATTGTTTGAATGAGTCATAAAACTTTATTATATATACAGAAAAAAATGGAGGTCCACATGCTGATAAATGCTGTTTGTGGCAAACTTTGCTAAGCTAGTGTCATGTTACAGTAAAAAAAATATCCATAATTTAAAATCAGAGAAAATAGAATGCAGTCACCTAATGTAATGCATAAGAGTCAGGCTGTTCAGTTCCATTTTACTTCCAATAAAGCAGCTTTCCTAACGTGGCAGAGATAGATGTCCTTTAGTTTCTGTAATCTCTTGACCAGATGAAAATTGGCCTGACACCTCCGGAGTGGTCCCTTCTCTGTTAAAAAAAAAAAAGGCTGCTGTAAAAGGTGATTCTATAAATGTGTAAAAACTGTGCCTGTTACATACTTAATTTCTTTTTATTTCATTTTAACTAATTTTGTTTGTCTGCTTTGTTTTCTTTTATACTTAAGCACCAAATCTTTATAATTTATTTTTTTAATCATTAAAAAAATAAAGTTCTGAGAAGTGACAAATTTGCTCAACCCTTACACACCCATCGGAGTTGGTTCTACCATAGAATATACAACCGCCTGGAGCTTGTTCCTGAAAAGGATTTAAGTCCTTGAGTTGACCAAATAATTGCTTTCCTGATTTCCTTGGCTGTGTGTATAGTTGGGGCAATAGGCATTCTATACAAGGCCTCTGCATATTTTTCTAACACCGCCCTGCGAAGCAGTCTTAGACATTGAAAGGTTCAGCATGTATGTCTGCACACACAGAACAATACCCTTTGGGATATTGGCTAAAATACCTGCTTCACTAATTATCCCAGTGGATGGATAGTGTGCACAGGTGACTTCAGGACTACCACAAAGCAGCACTACTTGTCAACCCTGGCCTAACTAGCCATTTTCTCCTTGTAGCTTTTCTCTTGGGAGGTTTCCTTTTCTCACTGCTTCAGGGCTGACAGCCTGGAGCAAAGGGGCCAGGGAGCGGGGTTTAGAGATAGCTGGGGTACTGTAGCCTAAATAAAATTATTTCCCCTGGGAATCAAGGACATTGGTGCAGGTGTTCGCAAGGTGGAGACAGGTCACCTAGCAACTGGACTACATGCTGATTGGACCATGTGACTGGAGATGGGGGTGGGGAGTAACAAAGTTTTGCTTTTAATTGGGTGTAAAACCCATGGGAACTTCAAGCCGGTTTTCCAGCAAGTTTGTGCCAATTTGATATGTCCCAATAAAATGCTCTTCGAGGATTATGCCTGTCTCGGAATTCTTATTGAAAGAGATTTATTACTTGGAACCTTGACACTACTAAACCTTTGAAGAATTGCATTGTTTTGTGTAAATGATTCATGTGGTACTTTTCTTACAAGCAGACGATCTTAAAAAAATCTTGCTATGCAGATTTAAGGTTTCAAAGAATCTCCATGCTTTGTAAACTAATTCCTGTATCCAAACATGCAAGTTTGATCCTAGAGCACTGGGGAACTGCCAGAGGACTGGAAAAGAGCCAATGGGGAGGAAAGACTGTATTTTCACTGGTTTAGAGCACAGAAAAATTAAAACACCCTATTATATGATTCAGCGGTACAAGTACATTTATCTTGTTAACATGTAAAGCTATGTTGAAAGGATCTCAAAAGCCTTTCTTCCAAGGGTTCTTTTTTCCTGCTGGGAGTGCTTTCAGAGTAAGGACACAGACAGAGACAGCTATTTGAAAAAAAGTTTGCTTTAATTTTCAGGAAGGCAAGAGATAGCAAGAAGTCTGCGTTCCCGGGGCTAGCCAGCTTTGTGTAATAAACTCCTGATTTTTATACCTTTCCTCCTTTTGTGTGTGAGTGAAATCCTATGGGGGGGGGTTTCCATCAGAGGGTAAACTCTGCGGGGTGGTTTGATTGGATTATTAGTTTCATTTCTTATATTTGCTTAGTAGCAATCTCCTGTCTGCTATGGGTCTTTTGTTCTATTTGTTTTGCTGATTTGGCATGGCCTTTCTTCTGTAAGGGATTTGGTCCTAGCTTTAATTACTTGGCTTTTGTCTAGGGGGCTTCTTTCAATACCTTTTATCAAATCTCTTTTCCTATGCAAGTTTGTTTTATGGCTGGCCTGGTGTTGCCTTTGGGCTTTTTTCTGCTTGGGTGTCACCACTGTCCTCATGAAGTTCCCTTTCCACAGCTAAAAAGAGCATCTTCCATCAATTCTGCCCCACTTCACATAAACCTTTAAGTTTTTCTCTGCTGGTGCTGGACCCAGTGTTAAAAGCAGAAGCAAATTAAAATAGCAAACAGGCAAAGGCTTAAAACCTTGCCCACTATTTTTTCCACATTACTGTTTCATTTCCACACAATTTTCCACAGGCTTCCCATCTAGATCTCACACATATATCTCCTTATTCCAAGGCTGCATTTTAAAAGTGGGGAGGAAGGGTGAGTATTTGTGAAATTGAGTGACTGAGGTAGATCCTTTACACAGCTTACAAAAGACTAGTGCCAGCACATTTATGTAATATCTGTCCATCAGAAACAACCTGACAGCACCACTGTTGTACAATTATCCCATAGCCAAGAAAAAAACGGGATCCACTTAGGGAATCTCCCATTGGATCCCTGAGGCTGGGGAACTGAATCTGGTTCTGTTGTAACCAAGATAAGGTTTCCCAAAATTGATCACAACTCCCATTGAAGTCTTTCAAGTGAAGGAGAACACTATATTAAGTTCCGCTTTTTCTCCCCTTAACCTCATAACTATACTGCAAGTTGTATTAGATATATGTATATCTCCCACAAATCCAGCAGCACCCTGCTGACTTTCTCTAGAGAAGCATCTCTGACACCGTAGCCCAGCTTCAGCCAGCTACGACATCACCAGAGATTTTGAACTACAACTAGCAGATCAAGGGCCAACCCCAATCTTGGGAAATTGACTGATATCATCTAGTTGTTTTGGGCTCTTAGCAACCATATAGATTTTCTCCACGATTTATCCTTAACCTGGTCTTTCAAGTTTCCCAACAATGCACTCATCACTACTGTAACTGGTTCAGAAATGAACCATCTCATCCCTATTACATTGCTCCATCCTAGCCAAGAAGGTATATTGTGTATCTTGTTGGTTAAAGAAGTCCAACTGGTGGCATCCAGGAAGAGAGCTTTCCTCTTCCGATGCTCCCACCCTTTAGAACATTTTACCCCAGAGATGAGATGGTCCCCACTCTTGCCCTTCCGGAAGATTGTCAGGACCCTTGGCTCTGCTAATTAGCATGGAGGTCTAAAGAATGACAGACAAACCTGGGGGTATTTGGTGGCTTGAGAGTATTCCTTAATTTTTTTTTAACTTTTTAAACATTTTTTTAACCTGGCTTTCATTGTTTTTAATCTCTGTGCTTATACTTTTGTATGGTAAACTCCTTTATGTCAGTTAAGTGAGGTGTGTGGTGTAGAAATTGGATAAGTAAATAGACACTACACAATAAAGCAAACATTAAGAACCATCTATTCATGAACAGACTAATTCGTCTTTATTTTTCCTACTGTCAGACTGATGCGTGTCTATGAAGATTCTCAATCATGCAGGGGCATGGTTGTCCCAAAGATGTTTTTTTTCAAGAGGCAACTGGTTTTTTTCTTTGAAGACGTTTCGCTTCTCATCCAAGAAGCTCCAACCCACCAGTCAGAACTGAAGAAGCGAAACGTCTTCAGAGGAAAAAAACAGAAAGTCCGGTTGCCCCTTCAAAAAAAAAACCTTTGGGATAACTAATGGGTGAGGGTTTGGGGGCGGGGTGAGGGTTGGTCTTCCGTGAGCCAGGAAGTTCTACCAACTTTTCCCTGAAAGGTTTGAAGTTTTAACAAACAACCTTCCGGAAGAGTCAGGAGGCGTTGCCGAAAGAGCACGTGATAAAACAGACTTTTAGGACCCGGAAGCTGTTCCGACGCATACCGGAAGTTGGCTTCCCTTCACCTCTCTTGTCTCTCTTTCTTCCGCCATCTTGCGCCCGAGTCGTCTCGTACGGTAAGTTTCGCCGCTTGTATCCGTCGGCATCTGCCTCTCATGGCTCCATAACCCGGCCGGCGGGGAGCCGCTTCAGTGGGAAACGGTGAAGTGGCTCAAGGGGACGGTCCGAGGGCGGCGGGGCGGCCTGGGACAGTTAAGATTCGGCGGGGGCTCCGAATAGGCCGCTTGGGCCGTTCGCTCTGGATTATGCAGCGTCAGGGCGGCCTTTGGGAGTGAGGGCTGGGGGTCTCCCTGGACGGAAGAATGATGTTCGCTCATGAACGCCCAGGGAGAAGGCGGCCGCCCCTTAAGGAAGACTCCGGCGCTTCCAGTTAAAGCAGGAGGTCTTCATCTTAGAAAGGGGAGAACTTCACGTTCTTGGTTTGTGTTCAGTTTGTGGTCGGTGGCTGGACGGTCTCCGCTAAACGATCCCTTCTTTTCCCTGAATATTGAAAGAATTGAAAAGCGGGGTGGGTTGTGGTCAGAATTGGAGTCGACTCTTTCGCGACCGCCTAGATCAGGGATCCCCAAACTTGGCAACTTTTAAGAGGTGTGGACTTCAACTCCCAGCAAAGCTGGCTGGAGAATTCCGGGAGTTGAAATCCACACGTTTTTAAAGTTGCCGAGTTTGGAGACCTCTGGCCTAGATTTTCTGCATAAGTGGTCAAGTAGGGCGACAGGACATCATTTGCTTGCTGTTAAAAAAATTAGGAATAAAGCTTGCAGGACGGTATAAGTGCGATAATGGTGGTGGCGGTAGTGTCAACACGCAGGCATCGTATATTTAGTGGAAGGGAGAGAATACTGAAACTCCCCTCCTTGGTCAGCCCGTCCTTTTGATTGAAGTGGCGTGCAAAGGGATGTTGGCTTGGTAAAAGATATGTGGAAGGAACACACTGGTGGAGGTGTGATAGAATTAAAAACAAGGAGGTTTGCTAAATGAGAACCAAGCTTCATTAGGGAAGGGGTAGTTGTGGGTATAAAGGCTTTTTCTTTAAGTATGAGCAATATCTAGTAATGAAACTTGGCTATGGATGCTTGTGTTAGGTGCAGCCAAAAAAGCTAATACAATCCCAGGTTGTATAAACAGGTGTAGAATCAAGTTCATGTGAAGTATTAGTACCACTTTATAAAAATCCTAGTAAGACCACACCTGGAGTACTGCAATCAATTTTGAACACCACACTACCAAAAAGTTGTTGAGACTCTGGAAAAAGTTCAGAGAAGAGCAACTAAGATAAGACCTGGAGACTAAAATATGTGAAGAATTGCTGCAGGGTTGGGTTTGGCTATTCTAAAGAAAAGAATAATTAGGGGTGACGTGATAACAGTATTCCAGTACTTTGGGGGTGGGGGGCTGCCACAAAGCAGAGTGGGTCAAATTATTCTCCAAAGCACCAGAGGGCAGGACAAGAAACAGTGGTTGGAAAATAATCAAGGAGAGAAGCAACCTGGAATTAAGGAGAAACTTCCTAACAGCGAGGACAATTAACCCATGGAACAGCTTGCCTCCAGAAATTGTGAATGCTCCATCCCTGGATGTTTTCAAGAGAGTTTTGGCCACGACTGTCAAACTCCCAATCCATGGGCCGGATGCGTCACGTGCTAGCCATTCCCACGCCTGGTTTAGTGAAGGGGGAAAAAGTCCCAATACATCACTTGACGCAGCCGTGACAGCATGAGTTTGACACCCCTGGTCTAGACACTTACTGAAATGGTTCTTCTACTTGACCAGGGGACTGGACTAGAAGGTCCCTTGCAGTTCATTCATTCTATTCTATTCTATTCTAACTGGCAGAGTATACAGTAATAAATTCAGACTAATAATTGGACCTTATTTTTTGTTGCTAGATCATAAGCATTGGCTATTTAACTGAGATAGTAAGGCTGTTATAAGACTACAAAAATGAAGAATAGATTAGCATTTTTGAATATTTTAAAACGTTTAGTTTTAAAACTAAATATTGAATGTAGAAATACATTGCTTTTTTAGGATTAATATCTTAATACAAAATCTAAAGTTCTTCTGTGTCAGTGGTTTGCCTGGATATTGTGGCTGCAACAGATGAAGACTATATTGTATTCTACAATTTTATAATATAAAAGATATAGGGAAAAATAACTATCTTTTATTTTGTTCCTCTTCTATCAGAAATGCCTGGAGAAGCCACAGAAACTGTCCCAGCCACAGAACAGGAGCTGCCCCAGCCTCAGGCTGAGACAGGTTAGTATTTTGGATGATTCAACTACCTTTAAAATATACTCTCCATTAGCATAGAGACCCATAGGTGTCCTTTTTGAAGAGAGTTCCTTGCATCCTACCATGTGTTTGCCCAATAGCCTTAAGGAAATAATCTGCTAATTTCATCCTCTTATCTGTAGTGTATTAAAAATAGAAATTTACCTTATAGGGCTGTTGCATGGTTAAATAAGAATTATGGGGAAACATTAGAAATGATTATACAGTGGAACCTCGGGTCGCGACTGCTTCCATCCGCAACCAAATCAGGTGACAACCAAAAATTTCAGAAAATGTTTGTATATGGCTGCGAACACATCTTTGGGTGGTAATCAAACATAGCTGCAGCAATTTTCCCAAGTGTGATGATTTCCCTTTCTGCACTTTTTTTTTTTTTTTTGCCTTTACATGTGCAGTCAGTTGTGGAATGGATTACGGTTGTGATCCGAAGTTCCACTGTGTACATGTTTGGGGGATTGGATATAATGTTTTTAAAGTGAGCAACTACATGATTGCAGACCGGAACTAAATGCTCTTTCATTGAAATTTTGGAGCAGCTTTCCTTTCACTCCCCACAAGTGCTGAGTGTTAATTTGCTTAAATCCAGAACATCACAAAAACATTAGGGCCTTTAAAAGTATATTATACGGACAATACCAATAACTAAGCTACTAGATTTTTTTTCACATAGTTATTTCTTGGAGTTGTCAGATGACATATTAGAGGTTGTCTTAGTATTGTAACACACATTGGATGTTAGACGCTCATTTAATATTTTGGCTTTATATCAGACTGACCTTACAGAATAATTGGGATGTTTTAAAATGCTATTGCTAGTAAATGTCTGAGATTTTTTTTTCAGGAAAGAAAAGTGATATTTAATTCATTCTGAAAAATATAACCATCATATTTTTAAACTAAAGAAATCAGGACCTCCCTTTCAAAAAATCTCAGATTGGCATTTATTAAGCATACTGTGCCTGGCTATACATGAGATTGGCAAAGAATGTGCCTCATTTTTGATGGATTAGAATTGTGTGCTATGAGCTTTTTTAAAATGCTGGTTATACTTTAGTGTGTTTGGCTGTGTTGTGTGCTTACTTTTACTATATTGGATTTACTAACTGAACTCTACTGTTTTATTATGTTTCAAGTGATATGTCTTGAGGGAATTTTGGATGCTGGATAGTAAATAATTTGATTTCATTATTTGCCACATTTCTGGCTGGAAGCTTAAGGGATATTGCATGAAGTATGACTTGGCTTCTATACACACATGCGTGGAGCTGTTGTCCATTACTGGATTGTTATTTCTTTTTTGTAATAAGTTAATGTATTTATTAAAACATTTAAGAAACAAAGAGCTACAAAAAGAGATGGAGACCTAGTTGATAGAGTAATGTGGCAGTAATTAAACGTAGGATTTACAATTATCATAAAACCTAAAAATCATCATTTTATTGTCCAGTGCTGAATTATTAATATAGGTCTGATTTGAAAGCTTAGGGGAACTTTGGAGTTCCACTGAGTGTTCTGTGAAGAGTGATCTGGGCAGCAGAGATATTGTTCTTCTGGGCCTTGTTCCAGCAAGTACCTCTTTCTACTCCTACACTAGAACAAGGGCATTAGAAACAGATATACACCTCCTGATTCCAGAGAGCTAGAAAGGGTTCTGATGTCACTTCCTGTGGAAGACAGTTCCCCTGATCCTGGCCTCTTCTGGAGATAGACATGTCTCCAAACTAATATGGCTAGAATAACCCTGATGACACTTTTTCTTTTTACTTGCTTTAGTTTTCATGGCTTTCACTGTCCTTTTTTGGACAGTGAATCTAGCAGTCAGCAGTATAGTGTCTGGAGATTCCTTGGAGCTTTCTATGAGGCCAAATAAGAAGTTTGATTTCTAATTTTCTAAGTCCATGCTTAATCTTTTCAAGAGAATTAAGCCAACATAGTAGTGCCCAGATCCAGCAGATCTATACTGCTTCTTTAGATAACGAGGTGGCCAACATACTGCCTCTGCCTTTGAATTCATATAACATACAGCATTCCTAAAGATAATCTAACATATTTAGCAGGCCCCCTCCTCCCAAGAATGTCATTTCTTCTTGGTAACATAGACCAACAAACAGCTGTTATAAGCTATCATTAAATCACAGGCCCTCACTCATATGGCCTCTTAAGAGATCATATGGGTGAGAGAGTTTGTTGTTTCTTCTCTATATTAATAATATCTAAAAAGAACAGGATAGCAGAATATCTTACCAGATCAAATACTGCATGTTCCAGATGGAAAACATGATCGCTAGTGAGAGAGTCTTTAAAAAAAAAAAAGTATGCCCTAGGCTTGCTAGACTTAACAGGTAGTCTATTTACACATTCCAATCTATCTATCCCACATTGCTTGGGTTTCAGCATCAGGGAATTTCTCATTTAGCCAGTCAGCGCGCAGAATATATATGAAGGAGATAGTAACTATCATAGTCAACTTCAAATCATAGGGAGTACATGTGTACCTCTGGGTAATTAACCTGCTACTCAAGTTCCCTTTGACTGAACCGGCAAAGAGGGATGTATTAATCATGATTAAACCATCGAAGAGTCAAGAGCATATTTCAACCAGCATATACCCCATGGCACTTGGACACCATCTTGAACACCAAAGAGATCTGATCTCCCTTGCAAAGAAGAGAAAAGAAACCATCCAACAGGTGTCATATAATTCCTCCAAACCAGCTGCCTGGAACTTATGATTTTCACAGTCTCCAGGGTTAGATATTGCCTGTATCAATGTATTGAAATTTCCTTTCCCTGAAGTAAAGGCTTCTTCCTTTCCAGAACCAAATAGCCCACATAGTCAAAAGACACCTATCAATTCCACTGAAAGTGAAGACACCTCTCAGGTTGTGACTCTTGGGAAGGGAAAATACGCTCTCTGACCAGGTTTTATTAATCAGAGACATCACCCTCAGGAGTGGAGGCTGGATTGCTTAGGAGAAATAGTTTAAGAATAGGAAACTCAAAGCTTCTATCTTCTGAGACAATCTAAAAGAACTTCTGAAAAGATAGCAAAGCTTATGAATAAGACAAACTTCTGGGCTGGGCATCAGATAAATTCAACTGCTGAGGTTTAGAACTCAGGTAATAGATCAGCCTGAGCACTTTCAAGCAAATTATGTTGAGTTAACAAGGGATGTTCTGATACCTCCCATCCAGGGGTGGGATAAGACAGGGTTAACTATCAGTTCGACAAGGTTCGGTGATTTATGATGTGATTCTCTGCACCTGCGCTCCCGAGCATGCTGAGTACAGAGAAGCAGCCTTTCAAAAAGCCCTTTTCTCCTGCTTTTTTAACTGCAGCTGTGCCTCACACAGCAGCTGAAGTTGAAAAAAATCAGGAAATAAAGGTCAGGTAAGAGCCTGGGTGGGCGGATGTTCAAAAACCTCAGCAGACATAGAACCGGTTCTATGTCTACTGCTCTTCAGAGCTACCGGCTGTACAGAGGTGGACAGAACCGGTAGAAACCCACCCCTGCTCCCATCATCTCAAAGCAAAATATCTTCATCTCATGCTCCCTATCTCAGGAATTATGGGCAGTAAACATCTTTAATTCCACATGGCCCAAAGACCTGCTACATACCTTCCCCATCCCCATTAACTCAGGCTCCTGACACTAGTTCAGAACTGGAGAACAGAATTATACTGAGTTTGCTAATAGCACTCAACTGTGCCAGGAAACTGATGCCATACTTCAATCTAGGCAACCTATCAGTTTCTTAAAAAGAGCTTCTGGACATCACTAGACTAAATCAAGGGAGACAATTATGTGCCAGAAGATTAGATTTATCTCGCCAACCCAGAAATAATTACAAAATACTATTGTAGCATCAGGATTCCAGCAGTTACTCCAATTAAATCATGAGTCTTGAACCACACTACCAAAACTAAAGAGGATTTATTAGAAGTTAACATTCCGGCATTTGCCTGGGTGCAACCAACTGTAAGTAATTAACTGTCACCCTTGACCCTACTTTTCCCCACACCCCTCTGGGTGTATCATCCAACAAAACATGTCCATAGCCAAGAGTCATCAATCATGCTCTCCAGGTAGGTTTTTGCAGGATAGAAGCTTCAGTTAATCTAATCCAGGGGTGTCCAACCTTGGCAACTTTAAGACTTGTGGACTTCAACTCCCAGAATTCCTCAGCCAGCAAAGCAAAGCTGGCTGAGGAATTCTGGGAGTTGAAGTCCACAAGTCTTAAAGTTGCCAAGGTTGGACACCCCTGATCTAATCAGTCTTTGAAGAAAATATGAATGGAATGTACTTTCGATTCCACATTCCTGCCTACTCTTTGAAATTCCCCCCTTCTTTCTGTTGACAACTATAAAACACGTATACAATATGTTTTATGAGTTGACATTTAGAATCCAAGTTACTTTCTACAATCTACAAACGTGAATTCACATGGGAAGCTTTCTACTACTGATCCCCAAATGAAGGGAGGCTCTACTACATCAGATTTTATTTCCAGGTCTTGCCTTTCCTACATGTGGACTTCAACAAGGTAATGTAACCAAACCCTCTGCATGTAGGAATTGTCCCTCTCTTCAGTTTTAGCACCGGAGAGCAATGAAGAGCTCTTTGCCAATCTCACACCAAGATATTTTTAAGGAAATTTTCTCTGCTATCTGTCTATGAATGGCCATGATCAAACCTTCAGTTAATTCTAGAAGTACTTGCCCAGTACTTACAGTTCATCAAAACGATCATTTGGCCAATAAATAAATAAATGCAGAAAATAGTTCCCAGCAAGGATTATTGGCCCATGCCCACAACCCCAGATGGTCTTCTATCCCAGAAAATTATCTGACTCCCATTATAGGAGAAAGATGCAGTGAACCTTTTCCTATAGTGGAAACAGGATTTCTAGAACATTCCAGTACTAAGAACAGGGGAGAGATTAAAGGCAGGGGTCCCCAGGCTGTGAACCGGTAGGAACCGGGCCACGCAGCTGGAGGTGAGCAGCAGGTGAGTAAAACTGCACACGTGGGATCTAGGTTATCTGCTCCTTTACTCCCCCTCCCCAGTCTGGAAAAATTGTCTTCCATGAAACTGGTCCCTGTGCCAAAAGGCTGCGGATCACTGGATTAGGGGACCTACCAGTAAAAATAGTCTTTTTTTTTAGCAACTAGAGTTGGGACTGGCAACTTGGTTATTAAGCGAAACAGTTGCTAAGTAACTATGACTCCGCTTATAATCTTCAGCTTCACTTTGCTTTACAGATCTGCAAAGGTAAAAATGCAAGGATTGGTTCTAAAGTTTTTAATCATTTTAGCTGAGAATGGTCACTAAGTGAGGCAGTCACCAAACAAGGACCATCTGCATTCACAATTTGTCTCTACCATATTCCAATTGCTTCAGATTTACTTATCAAAGCTTGTAAACTGGCCAGTAATTATGAGATTGGTAAAGACCCGTTTTAAACTGTCCTGTTTCTGGTACGGGGAAAAAAATTCATTATACTATAAATCCAAAATGGATTTCTAGCTGACAATTCAAATCTAAACAAGCTACTTTGATTTTCAGTATATATTATATTAAGCAGTTTCTGACAAGTCCTTTTTTTAAAAGTTATCCTTTACTGGCTTTTTTCCTATGGTGGTTATATTCATGCCTGCTAATGCACCATGGGTTTATCTAGATTGGCTTTTAATGCATCATTACTAACATTCAGCAGCTGCTGTTAACTTAGAGTTCAAATGAGTGCATGTAAACATCTTATCACAATCTGAGGAAACCATGAAGATAGGCATTTAATTACTTCAAATCTGCCAGTAAAATGGCACTAATTTGATTAGAAAGATGATTTGATTTGTTAAATTCATTTCTAATATAAACAAAATTGACATTTTTTGTAGTGGTTTTTTTTATTCCTGTGCTTTTTGTCTTTTGCAACTGAGTTTAACTCACATCTTTCTGCATGATTGGATATATTTCCACTTGAGCAGCTGACCTTAAAAACCATATATAGTGGCCTTGTAGGATTTCTGAATGGTTAAAACTATTGTTGTAG
The DNA here is from genome assembly GCF_049901715.1 of Pseudonaja textilis. Lineage (NCBI taxonomy): Eukaryota > Metazoa > Chordata > Lepidosauria > Squamata > Elapidae > Pseudonaja > Pseudonaja textilis. The sequence continues at coordinate 130,511,152 of NC_141991.1, forward strand.
CTCCAGCTCCTGGGGCTCCCATGGAAACGATGAACAAACCAGTTGCTGCCAAGAATCCTGAGGTAGGAGGCAAGGATTCTCAGGCTGGGACTGCTTTAGAGTGTTCAGGTAGGTTTGAAGTTAAAGCAGCAGACTAGAATTGCCATGCATGCATCTGACTTAAAATGAAAGAAAAGCACTGTTAACACATCAGTGTTTCTGAAATGCCAGCTCTGTTTAATCTGATGCCTTAGATTTGATTCTCCCTCTTTCTTGATTAAACCACATAAATTTGAAAAAACAACGACTCTCTTCGGCTGCTCAGTACTGTATTTGATCCTTTCCTAAAGTGTTACAAATAGTCCTTGAGTCATAACCGAAAGCCCGGAATTACTTCCGTAAGTTGTGCCCATCATTAAATGGATCATCACATGACTGACCCAATGTTAAAGCAGGTTTTGCAGCAGGCATTAAAGGAATCACTGTAATCATTAAGTGAATTCATGGTCATTAAGCAAACCCATTGTCCCCAATGGGCATTTTTGCTAGAAGTAAATACCAGTTTCTGGCAAAAAAAAGGCGGGGGGTAATAAATCATGGTCACGTGATTGCAGGACTGCCAGTAGCAATGCAGGCTAGCAGTCAAAATGAGATCGCATGATGGGGCAGCCATAGGAACTTTGAATCCAGGTCACAAGTACCTTTTTGTGTCCTTGACTCAAAACCTTGGGGGGGGGAAAGTCCATTGTACTTTCAAATAGTTGCTAAGCAACTCATAAGTCCAGGACTATTAGTACTAGGTTTGCCTTCTGTCATTTCCAATAGGCATTTTATTTGGAAAGTCAGATGAAATGTTTCTTAATCTTTTCTAAAATGTTTCTAATGGTGGAAGCATCAATAAATAATCCTTTCAAATTAATGCTAGACTCATGGCTATGTACAGTCCTTCATGGAGAAATAGTTCTACTTACTAAAATGAACCTTATCACTTTCTGATTGTATCCTGGGCTGCTTTGCTACCTTGTTCCAGAACTTTTTTTACTCTTTATTTTGGAATATATGTTCAAATCTCCTATGATCATGTGTTATAACTGCTGCACCAGTTTTGCTAAGATTTGGTACACAGGAATTGACATGAAGCACTAATCTTTTAATGCAGGGGTATCAAACTCAAGGCCTGGGGGCCAGATCCAGCCCGCAGGGTGCTTAGATCTGGCCCATGGGGCCACCCTGGAAATAGCAAAGGACCAGCCTGCGGAGCCTGGGAGCCTGTTTTCGCTGGCAGAGTGCTCGGGCCCCCACAAGGCACTCCTGACATGAGTGATGTCAAACTGGCCATGCCCACCCCAGGCCTCCAAGTGTGGCCCTCAATGAAATTAAGTTTGACACCCCTGTTTTAAATGTGACTGTTTTCCTTATTAAATGAGATGTTAAGGAGCAATTAAGTGTGCATTTTTGCCTTCTCCCTTATATTTGCCTAATGGAAAAATATAGGATTAAAACCAGATGAGTTCATAGTTTATAAAACAGTCAGTTATGACAAGATTGAGGCTAATCCCTTCCAACTTGTGGATTCCAGCCTTTTTTCTGGAATATTTTGAATTAAGATACAGGCTTTAAGTGCAAGCAGCCAAAAGGCATAAGCTTCAAGATGAAATAGGATTGAGTTTCATAGATTTGGTTTCCATACTGATTTAGTTTGAGCACATGCTTAATCTAGCTATTACATCACTCCTTCGCTATATTTGCCTTGAATTCTGAATGTCATCCCAGCCCTGTTGTCATCCCAACTCACACTGTTAGAGTTATTACACTATCAAAAGGTTTTGCTCAGCTGACTCATTAGTCCATATCAAGTTTGGCAAGTTTAAGACTTGTGGACTTCAACTCCCAGAATTCCTGAGCTAACATGACTGGAGGAGGAAATCTGGGAGTTGAAGTCCACAAGTCTTAAAGCTGTCACGTTTGAAGACCCCTGGTCTAGATAAAGGAATAAAAGATTCTTGATTGTATTATTTTTTAAAATGAAATTGCAAGTCCTCATAAAACTACTTTCTCCTTTTTTGCCTTAGTTTGGAAAAGCCAATCCAATGTAATGTATATTGGGTTTTGTATTTGGGATTTTACTTGTGTAAGCCACCTGGAGTCATTATGAGTTGAGTAGCCATATTTCTATTAATAAGTCAAATAAAATACAGGAAGATTTGAAGATACAAAGAGCTCTTAAGTCACTAGAGATTTCTTGTCCCATGCAATCAAACAAATACACACACAAATACATACACAAACACACACACACACACATATAGTTACCTCTGTTTTTTTCTAATTAATTTCACCCAAGAGACTGCGGGTGACTAATGCAATTATTTGCTTTTCTATTGCATGTGAAGTATATAAAAGCATAGGCAAGTGGCAATCTGTTTTCAAAATCAACCAACTATAGAAGGAAGCCCATTGTCTCTCAGTAGATTGGCTTCAGAGGCATTTACAGTGCCATCAAAACTAATAGCCTTGGATCCTCACAACTTCCATGAGTTGATCCAAAGTCCTTTAATTGTAGGGGTCTTATTGGTTGTATCGATCGAGCTGAAAGAATAGAGTCTTCTCAATTGTTCTAGCTCCTGTTTTATTGATGTGCTTTTTAATAACTGTTGATTTTGCTCATTCAGCATCTGCCATTCCTGCTACTTTTCCTGGTGCTGCTGAAGCACCTCCAGTCTGTTCTCAGCCTCCCATTCTAGCATCAGGTATTTGTTCTTAATGTTCACATATGCCATCTTAAACAGTATATTTATAGTGTTGGACTAATACAATTATTTTAATATGGCATACAATCTGATGAGAGTGGATGGTAGTTGGTATCACTGCACTTGAAGGCCAGGCTCCAAAACTATGTTCAAGTTCTGTCCTTAGTTTAGCGTATCAAATGCCTGGGTTCATAGATTGTAATGTTTTGCCTGAAATGGGGATGCTTTACATTGATATAGTATGAATTGACTTATTTGGGGCTTCTGCAGTAAACTTGATTTTAAATCACAGAGGCTTCCCTCATTAAAATAGATGGCAAAAGTTTCCAAATTCCAGTGCACCCTAGAAGATTGAATGCTTCAATGCTGCGACTTGTTTCCTGAACTAACAGGTTTATTATCTTAAAATGAAAGCGATAGAAAGAAAAGACTACTAGCACATGTTAAAGGGTTGAATGTATGGCAAGATTCATTTGTGCCAACTACAATTAATCATCATGTAATGTCTGAAATTGGGACTGACAATTCCAGCACTAAGCAATGTGGTGAAGTGAAACTTCACATGACTCTACCCAACTTACAACTAATACAGTTCCACTGCAGTCATTAAGCATATTGCCCATGGAAATTAAGCCTGATGTCACATGACCACAACTTGCAGCTTACTGCCTGCTTCCCCATTGACTTGTCAGTAAGAAAGTATACCATTAAGAGCCACAAATGGCAATACCAGGACCATGGGATGCTGTGAACATTGTAGATGCCCACCAGTTTCAAAATGCCCAAGTCATGATCGTATGACTGAGGATGCTACAATGGCCATAATTTTAAGGACCGGTTGTAATCTACTTTTTCAAGACTGTATACAAGTTTGAAGAGATGCAGAATTAAGCTGTTGTTAATCAACGACTACCTGAATAGCTTAGCTATGGTATACGGCAGTAGTGTGCATGGCTGTTTGGCAGCATCAAGCTGATTTTGGCTGATCTCAAAAAAACTAAGTTGGGTGGGAAACTGTGGGAAATGGCTAGAATGAGAAAGTGATATCTCAGAAGAAAGAATTACATGGGTATGTCTCTAAAATGACTAGGAAATGAGTTCAACTCAAAGAAGATTATACTTTTTTCTTTTTGAGTGCTTAATTCTACGTGTGTCTTCATGGGAAATGTTGAGTCTGAAGTGTTATGACCGCAAAGACAGTTTTATTCATCAAATGTGCATGCTGCCAAATTGGACCACACTAAAATATAGTAGCATTTTATATAATAAACAGTAATACAGTATAGTACACAAGAGCAAGCCAATGATATAATGGCTAAAAATTAATAAGCGTCCAAGAAAAGTTGCTTGGGATGAGAGGAAAAAGTTGTTGTTTTTTTTCTGGAAGCAGCTGTAATAATTTCTCCCCTACAAGAAATAGCGCTTTCATGTGGGAGGCTTTATAGATAACCAAATTTTTCTTCCTACATGTTCTTTTTCCAATGCTGATTTACTTTTTCTCCTTTAGCAGCTGTTTCCACCTCTTCTATTTATAGCCCCCTCCACCTTTCCTCTTCCTGCCATGATGCTAACTCTCCCCTTGCTAGCCTCTGTCCCTTTACTCCACCAGAACTGGTTACCTCTGTCTCTTTGGTACAAGCCACTCCTGATGCTGCCTTGTCTTCTGCTGACTCAGTTATGCCACCCCAGACCCTTCCTCCTGTGAAGCCACCAGTTATAGCTGGCGTTGCACCTATTGGTGTAGCCCTACCTTTAGAGCCTTTAGCTTCTCCCCCAGCCTCAGTAATTTCTTCTGAATCTCTTACTTCTGCTCCGTCGACATCTCCTATAAGCCCATCAGGGACAACTTCTGCAGCCTCAGTTTCTCCAGTTCCATCATCTCCTGTCCCAACTCCTTTCATTCTCCCAATTGTTCCTGTATCTCCTCCTATGGCTACAGCTCCCATCCCCGCTGAAGTTCCAGCTACTACTACTGTGGCTTCACCCTCTAGTTCAACTCCTTTCCCTCCAAATTCTGCAGATGCTCCTGCCTTATCACCAACACTTCCTGTCCTTAACACTGCAACCCCTGCTCTCGATCCAGTGCCTCACATTTCATCCTCTCTTCCCCCTCGCCAGCCTTCCCTACCCATCAGTTCTGTTCCATCTCTTCCTGATTCTATGACTGTTCCCAGTCCCATCGTTTCTCCAACGCATGTATCAATTCCGGGATGTCCTGCAGTGTCACCTACAGAATCTGCATCTCATCCTGTGATTCCTTTGGCACCTATTTCCAGCTTTGAGATCCCAGCTTCCTTTCCTAAGGTTTCTGGGGCTGATCCTTTGTCTCCTGCAAAGCTTTCTCCTGCAATACCACCTGCAAAGTCTACTTCTGCTCCTGAATCCAGTATCACATCCCCAGCCAAGCCTGCTCCTACACCATCGTTACCTGAAAGTTCTCCTGGCAAACCTCTTTCTGGTTCTCTACCAGCTGTGAAATTGGCACCTGGTCCTGCAGCTCCAGAAGTATGCCCTGTGTCTGGTCCACTGTCTATTTCTTCCCAGATACAAACTCCTATTTTGGCACCTGGTCCTGACTCTGTAACTGCTTCTCTAGACAAGGCAATGCTGGCTTCTAAACAGGTGGCTCCTGCCAAGTCCTCTGTAAAACTTTCTTCTCCTTCGGAATATTCTGCTGATGCTATAACCAGAGCAGGTCCAATAATGAAGCCTGCTTCTGGGTCTGCAGCCCCTTCTGGAATCCCAGTAAGCCCTTCTAGTCCTGTGCCACTTTCTTCACAGTCAGGGAGTCCCACTTTAGCTCCTATTTCTGGCTCTGCTTCACCGGGCACGGCAGTGTCCAAGTCTAAAGAACTGAGTACGGTACTTTCTTCTGTAAAACCAGCCTCCCCTTCAGAAATTTCTTCAGATCCTGTGTCCTCATCAGGCTCTCTTCTTACACCTTTGCTTCCTTCATCACCCCCAATGAAATCTACAGTGCCTGTTGCTGAGCCCATTTCCCCTTCTGCTACAGCAGCAGGACTAGTCTCTGTTCCAGGACTACCCAAAGGGAAACCTGTGAAAACTGTTCCTAGTTCTGTGGCTCCTAGAGGACCCCCTGTGGAATCTGCTCTCCTTTCAGCCCCTGTTCCCAGTCCAATATTGCCTCCCACAGGCCCTTCACCACCTGCCTCCAAGATGGTTCCCTCTGTTTTGGAACCAGCTCCTGCTCCTTCACTGTCTGCTTCTGTAACTCCAGGGATACCTGTTTCTCAGCCTGCAGCTGTTCCTGGCCTTGTGGCTGTAGTAGGCCCTGCTCTTGTCTCACCAGCATCTGCTATGAAGTCATTTTCAACCTCTGAACTTGCTTCTAGCTCTTTGTCTATGGCAGAGTATGCTTCTAGTCCTGCAACCCCTACTGCCCGTACTCCTGCACCTATTTCTGGATCCACAGCCCTTCCTGTGGCTGAAGGGTTTACTCCTAGCTCATTGGCACCTGTCTCCCATCCAGTAGCAGCTTCTGAAGTACCTCCTCCAGAACATCAGGTGTCGCCTATAGTTGTAGCAGAGACTGCTTCAGTTCCAGTGACAGTAGCTGCCCCTGCCCCGATAACTTCTCCTGTAGGCCCAGCAATGGCAGTTTCTCAGCCAGGACCCTCTGAGGTGCGTGAAGCAGGAACCATTCCTGGAACCCCTGCTGCTTTTCCTAAACCTCTTTCCTCTCCTGACCTCGTAGCCTCTGTAATCCCTCCTCCTGGCATTGCGCCTCTGTCTTCTGCAGTGACTCCTCCCATTTCCCCTGCAGCAGCATTTTCTAGTCCTGTAACTCTTAGCCCCAAATTGCCCCCTGTCCCGGTTAGTTCCACTGTCTCGGCCTTAGACATGAGCCAGGTTTCCATTTCAACTGGGGAGGCATTGCCTCCCCAGAAAATGGCACCTTTGCCCCTTGCACCTGCTGACCCTTCTGTTTCTTCTCCTGTTGCAAGCAGCCTCACTCAGCCAGCTTCTCCCGCACCCTCTGCTTCTACCCTTGTGAAAAAGCTAGAGTCTTCCTCTGTGCTTCCCAAGCCACCCCCTGTTGCACCTGCACCTGGTTTAGCACCTGAAGTTACCCCCAGCCCTATCTCTACTACCTTTGAAGACGACGAGCTGCCACCCTTGATCCCTCCAGAGGTACATGTTGAGGAGTCACCTCTGCAGCCAGTCCTGGTGGACTTCTCTCCTAAGACAGCTGTGCCCCTTGCTGAGGTTCCAGCAACTGCTCCTTTACCACCTCCTCCTGTCAGACAGCCTTTCCTGAAGAATGACAAGGGTATTTTTGCCTCTTCAGTTTGCTGTGTGCATGGATATCAAAGGCCACTCACTGAATACTAACTTAGATGTACAGGCATGGAGTGTGAATTCCCTCTGCTTTAACTGTTAGACTAGAAAAATGCCATTTAGGATTTTAAATTTACTAAATCAAAATAAACCTAGATTAAGTTATCATAGTTGAAGTTTGTTGCGCACACCGTGATTCGTGATTTATGTTTAAGAACATACACTATTAATGTGAACGTTGAATCACTGGGCATGATATGTGTGCTTAATAGATGTGTCATAAGCCTTGTCTGAGCTGATACCTCCGGAAGAAAACTAACCTAGAAACCGTAATCACCTCTTTGTTTTCAAAGGCACACTGTCATTTCAGCCTGCTTCTTTGTTTCCAATGTTTTGCCTGTGGTTGCATATCTAGTAGATTTTGTTCATTGCAGTTGCATTTCATGAAACGTTCTGTGCTATGAGGTGATATTTTACCCTCATTGTAGAAGAATTTGTGGTCTAATGTTGATGTCCTTCAGTTTATTGTTCAGTGTCTATATTTGCAACTGCATTTGGGATGGGTGTATATAAATAGGAAGCTCTCTGTTAAATACTTGCATATACTGTGTGTTAAATTCATGTGTTGTCTCTTAGAGAAGTAGAAATGAGTAATCTGGTGCTTCTGTCCAGTTTCTAGTCACTTAAATGTAATAACATGCATATGCAATTTGGAGTAAAGGTGTCAGGATTTAGAATCACCTGGAATTAATGTAGTATTAGACGGGGACATCAGTTGTGCTTGTTCCAGAAAAATTGCCCTGAATATGCTTGCTTGTCAGTAATCACATTTATTCCCTTCTTGTATTGCACTCACACAGGTGTTAAGGCATGTGAGCTAGCAGTTCACTGAAATTTGCATCCAGAGATGGCAGTCATATAATGGTGGTGGGGAGGATTGTCTTGAAGTTATCACTGAAAGTTACAAATGCAAATTATTACATGATTTAAAAGTACTTTTACTTTTTAAGAGAATAATCATTTAGTGTGCACTTTAGTCCTTGCAAACGTCTTTCTTAAATTTGGTTGCTTTAAAACCTTGGAAAGATGCCAGGAACTTGAGCAGTCTTTCTTCATCTTCCTTTCCCTTGCTCACGTTCCTTTGTTCTTTGATGCAGGATAACCAGTTTGCCAAAACAAATTTAAACCGTACTTCTGAATGACATACTATGTACTAAACAGGTATTTCTTTGGCTTCTGTGTACCCAGCTGCTTCAGGACACTGAACAATAACTCATAATTAAAACATGGATTAGTGTGATGTCTGAATTCACTTTAAAGCAGCCTTAATTGGGGCTAGCTGTTATTTGTCCTATGTACACATCATGCTAAACCCTAGGTCTCAAAAACTCTGAAAATGAAGGGAATCTATGTATAATGAGGAAAAGCGTTCAGGTCCATAGCATATTTCTAGTCTCCAATCATGGGCCAAATTATGCCAGAATGAAACTCGCGTTCTTTTTTTTTTTTTAAGCACTAGTTATATCAAACAATATCCTTACCCTGAGAATGTGATCAACACCTTGTTCTAAGAAACTTGTTCTTCCTGGGAACCTTATTTCAATAAAGAGAAACTCCAAGTCCTATTGCCACATGAGTTAAACCACTATTATATTAAATCACTGCCATTTCAGAATTTAGTTGTCTATATATTTTTTTATGTGTATGGAGAATGTTGGAGATATGTTCTTTTACTACCAGACATTTTGAAGTATGCTGGCTTCAAAGTATTTTTTCACAATGTTGGCACAATAAAAGAATGAAGGTTTCTTCATAACCAAGCAGCAAAGCTCTGCATGTTTTGCCTGGGCCTGCCTGCCACACCCCAAAGAGACTAAGTTGGAAGAAATGATGCATATTGATTTCTGTAGGTTCTGGAACAGAATCCGACAGCGATGAATCAGTGCCAGAACTTGAAGAACAGGACTCCACGCAAGCTACCACACAGCAGGCGCAGGTGAGAAAGGGAAAGAAGAACACATAAACTGTATTTCATATGCTTGGGCAGGGCTGTAAAGGTAAGTATATTTCAACCTCAAAAAACTCACACCGCAATTGTGAATACATAATTTAGTTAGGTAAGATCTAACACCACAATGCTCAAGATATCCATTACAACAGGTGAACATAACTTGAGATGTAGGCTGCATGTAAACACCACTCCCTAAATCCTGGGGGTGTAGCCCTGGCACTCTCGAAAATTAGCCACCACATTATGATTTTTATTAATGCCAAGAAAACTACTATAAATGCATAAGGAGCTGATACTGTTACAATGGCACACTGCAGTTGTGCTTTTCTGCCTAAGGTACTTATCTCCTGTATTAATAATAGATGTTCTTGAATATCCTGGTCAGATGATTGCTATCTTTGATGGACTCCCATCTGTTGAGATGCTCACATTTTCCACTACTCTTTAAAAATAACATGAAATATTTTTAAAAATGAACAGCTACCCAGTCAAAATTAGCAATATCACCAGCAGGCTTGGGTAATGCTTACTCATTCTACATCTCAATTCTTCTCATGTATCACCTCCTACCTAGAATGGAGGTGGGATTTATGAAATTTTAGCTATGATCAGCTCAGTGGAACTTGTTAGTTTTTGTCCTAACAACTAGCTTTCATTGTATCCATCTTCCAACATACACAGTTCAAAGGCAATGTGCAGACCTCAACTTAAAAAAAAAGTTTTATACCCTGATTTGCAATAATTAGTTTTGCACATTAGTGCACATTCTAATTTATGCCCTGGTTATAACACAATTTTTATCCTTGTTGCCTATACTAATTAGAGAAATGGTGAATACAATGTATATGTATCTAAAATTGGTATGCTACAATTTCCAAACATGAAACCAGGGGAAGAGTATCCTGTACACGTAATATATGTTGAAAAGTGGGTGTTTCCCTTTTGAATAAACCATGCAAAGAACATAACATTTCAGAAGTTAGAGAGATAAACTACAATGGATGCTAACTAGGCAGTTTCTTGAATTTGTTTCTGCTGTATATTTTTTTTCCAGAATATGGAAATACAGCTGTTGCTATTCTTAGGTTTTTCATCACGCCCTGCTTCCTTTGTATTCCATTATCTTTTTCCACCTTTGTTGGCTTTGTTTAACATTTCAGTGTTGTAGTTATAGCTAATACTGTAAATGAGGAACTTCCATGTTGTGGATTGTGATGTTTGTCATCCTCTCTGACCTCACTCACTTTCACTCAGAATTTGTTTCTCTTCTGAAGAATACACAGGGAAAGTTCCAAAGACAGAGACACTATCCAATAAATGTACTTCTCCACAGATCATTTGATCTGAGTTGGGACAGAAATAACAATTCAGTATTTGAAGTTGTACAAGAAGCTGGGGGTAATTAAACAAACTAGGAGTTGTCTGGCAAAACTCTGGCCCTGTATTTTAATCTGAAGGATTTTTGGTGAAGATATGCATGTGCACATTCTCATGATGATCAGCAGTTTTTTAAAAAAGTATGTGGTGTTCTTGGCAGCTTGCAGCAGCAGCTGAAATAGATGAAGAACCAGTTAGCAAAGCAAAACAGAGCCGGAGTGAAAAGAAAGCACGGAAGGTAAGTGGCTTGCTTGATTCAGCCAACAAAAGTTGTTGGTGCCCCTGAATCTGCAACCATCAAAACTCGTGGTGGTGTTGCTCTTTCTTCAAGTCGTTTCTTATAGCACATTCTTAATTTTGCATAAGATACCAATGAACCCATTACTTTGTTTCCTTTTTGGCAAAGCCCCTGCTTGTCCATGAGATAAACTTTTATACACAACTTGTCAAAAATCCCATTTTTTTGTGTAATACCACAAAAAGGAATATATTTGAATACATCTCTTGAGTCTGTTGGCTTCCCCTCAGGGAATTTTTGTGCCCAGGGAAGTCTTATTCTAAAAACAGTCAAGCACTGAAGTGCAATCCTTGTTTTATAGAAAAAGGTGAAACAGAGATAAGCCATAGTTGACCTCATTACTAGCACAAAAATCTGAGTTTTTTTTAATTTTGGGTTTTGAGCAGGAGATGCTATTTCCCTTTCAGGAAAGGATTATGTAAGTGTTCTACATTAATCAAAGAGTAAAAAGTACGTCTTCCATTACACTGACCATCTTATAGCCCTTATGACCTCCAAATCATTACTATTGCAATATACTCTACATTAAGCCCTTGAGGAACAATTGGAAGCCTCATCTGATGCAAAATGCAGTGGCACAGGCAGTTAATGGCATTGTTTTCTCAGTGCATGTGCTTCTCAAGCTGCATTGGCTTCTGGGCACAACTCAAGATGCTGGTAATTGCCTTTAAAGCCTTTTACAACTGTGTTAATTTATGGGATTATCTTTCCCCAATTGTTTGTACCTGTCCAGTCCAGCAGGAGGAGCATTCTCTGAGTACCATCAGTTGAGGGGGTGTAAGCTGGCAGGATGCAGGAGGAGGGTGTTTAATCCAAGGCACCTAACCTATGGAACTTCATTCCTCCTTAGCTCTGACCCTGTTGGGCTTTTTTAAAACTAAAAACTTAGGTTTATGCCCAGCCTGGAACCCGAGAGTATGATGGAGGCTGCCTCTTGGCTTTGTTGTCCGTTACTTTATGAAGCTCAGCTGCTATGTGCTTTTATATAATATATTTAAATCGTTTTTGTCTACTTTACTGTAAGCCACACAGAGTCACAGGTATGAAGTGGATGGCTATATAAATTAAATAAACAATGAAATAAAATACTAGGAGTAATTTTGCCACGAGTTAGATATTTTTCCCACATGACAAAAGGAAAACCAGGCCACCTGCTGTAGAAAAGGGACCTTTACAATAAGTCCAGTGTTGTGATCTCACTGTGGCTTATTACCTGCCATTCATTTACTAGTCTAGCTCAGGTACTCTGTGTCTAAATCTTTTCCTTGAACAATTATGTTTTGTTTCTAAGGCAATGTCCAAGCTTGGCCTTCGCCAGGTCACAGGTGTAACCAGAGTTACCATCAGGAAATCCAAGAACATCCTCTTTGTCATCACCAAGCCAGATGTATATAAAAGTCCTGCGTCAGACACCTATATAGTCTTCGGAGAAGCAAAGGTAAACTGAATTTAAGGAATCCCCAGCAAGGAAGTCTTTACCATTTGTTTCTGCAACTATCAGTAGATTTGCTACCAGTTAGAACTTTGGATTTACCATTCAAACAAACGAAGAACATTCACTCTGCAGGACCTTTCTGACAACAGGTTCATTTGGATCAACGGTTTCTTTCACGGGAAGGGTTAAATTTGTTTTGTGATAGGAAGAATTTATTCCAAACTCTGGCGTCTCTCAGTATCACTATTTATAAAGTTCTCTATTTTGCTTTCTTGGCATTCCATCAGCATTGTCGGTTGTAAACTACCTGATTGTAGATAATTAAAAAAATCTCATTGGGGTTTTTTTTTTTCCCCCTCATCCATTTCTACCAGATTGAAGATCTCTCTCAGCAAGCACAGCTGGCTGCTGCTGAAAAATTCAAAGTGCAAGGAGAAGCTATTTCAAACATTCAGGAAAACACACAGACTCCTACTGTACAAGAAGAAAGTGAGGAGGAAGAGGTAAGCGTCACTCTTTAATGTGTGAGGTGGACTTTCCAGGAAGTTTTAAGAAATGCATCTAGTAGTTTATGCTAAATCATTGCTGCTAATTTTGTCTACTGAGACCTGTATGATCAGAAGAGCCTACCTATGGATATAAAATTATTTACTGCGGGTAATACTAGGCTAAAAAGAGGTATCAAACTGGAATGGCAGTGAGAAAAAAAGCCTGATACTTTTTTGTATCTTATATATGTCTACTGGCCAGCCTATGCTGACCTCCATCTCTTGTTAACATCTAGCTTCCTTTATATGTCCAAGTCCACAATAGGCAAGTGGTATCATTCATTCCAGGTTATGTCATGGTAGTACTTCAAAATACAGTATGCATGTACTTCTGTTCTTGCAGCCAGGGAAGTGCCATACCACTTGACTTCTTACGAGTTTTTCATAATCCTTTTTGAACCTTTAAATATCATTTTTAAATATTTCCTTCTGTTTAAGTGGCAGGCAGAAAGAAACAACCTATGAATATTCTCCTTCAGTATCCCCCAGCATTTGTATGGAGTACTGTGTATTTAAAAAAACCAACAGTGCCAGTTGTTATTTCCAGTTTCAGTGAATTTTTGCTAGAGGCATCCATTTGTTAACTACGTTGTGTGCCATGCATGATCCTAATAAGTATAATTGTTCTTGAGCTTCCTTTCTTGTTGGATGAGCTGCCTGGTATCTAGATAACAGCTTGTATGCTACCAGCTATGTGAATGGACTGTTCTCTGCAGTGCACATAGACTTCTTCTCCGCCATTAGTAGCAGATGCCTAGCATGGACTGGGATATGGAGCAAAGCCCAAACTAGGAAGTGCTTTGGAAATGTGAACATGTATGCATAGTGGACCTATTAGTCTGCTCTATAATCTTTTTCTTCTCTCCTAATCAAGCCACACTCTATATGTAACAGTGCAGGATTCAGTCAGCCAAGCTGTTGTGTTTTGTTTATTAAATTATGTTTACATTTGGAGTTCCTAGATGTGTATGATACTACATACAGCAATGAATCTCCATTTTGTTCTTTTTCTTTACTTGTTTTCCCTGGATTTTATAACAATGTCTCTTATTTTGGTATATTTTTCACTAGACCAGGGAAGCTCATCATTCCATACTAATGAGATAAAAAATGAAAACAAATGAGTTTTTTTTTTTAAGTTCACCAGAATGTAACAATTTGTAAGGTTCATCAGGTTATATTTTGTTCATACATTTCGTGGCCTCTTAAGAAGTTCTTATAGTTACTGTGAAATCTTGAGTATTACAGAGTAATAGAGCATCTCTTTCCTGATTAACAGAAAAGCCTGGCAGATGCCTTGAGAGATTGTCTATCTTTTTCCTTCAGGTTGATGAGACTGGTGTTGAGGTGAAAGACATTGAGTTAGTTATGTCTCAAGCAAATGTTTCCCGGGCAAAAGCCGTTCGTGCCCTAAAGAATAACAGTAATGATATTGTAAATGCAATTATGGTAAGTGACTGATTAAATGCTGTATGTGACTAGGCTGCTGTACCCCAAAATCTAGAAGGTAGTTGGGAGAATTGATCATGGGCATTTTAAGTAGTTATTTCACTTGATTATCGAGCTCATTACAGGAATAATGTTCTGTTTTTATTCGGTATGTTTGCTAGTAATTGTTAAGAGTACAGGGAACATGGATATCAAGATGTCATATGTTCTAAAAATTTGGTTAACTGCTGTAGATTAAATTATGCAGTGAAGCAGAGAAGTGACTTATAGGAGAAACTTCTGTTTCCAGATAGTCCAGTTAAACCTTTTTAAGCTAACACAAATTACGGCAATATTGTTTCCTCTGGGGCTACATAAATGCCTTATTGCTCAATGTTATATCCTAGGCAACTATTCAGGAACTAGGCACTGTATCTTTGCCTGTGCTTTGTCACAGCAACAATTGCACCCTTGCTGTTCCTTGACCTCACAGGCAGTTATAATAATACTCCTCAGGGTCACTTGGCTGTGCTGGGTGGCTAAACAATTTGCTCTGAGCATTCCCATCCCACGTAAGGGAACAAAGAAAAAGGTTGTTCCTCACTTGCTCTTTTCTGTTTCTTTCCAGGAATTGACGATGTAGCCATTCGGAAAGGACTTTATAGTGTTACAAAGAAATTACAGCTGAATTGAAAATTTGTACTTATTTCTATCAGTTAATAAAAGTGGTGATTTAAAAGATTTTACACCTTATTTGTTTTCCACAACATGTTAAGACTCCTCAAATTGGGGGCAGGGGAGGGAAATAGTAGCTAATGATCCTGGTTTGAATTCCTTATTTGCTGGAAAGTTTCTATTCTTTGAAATTTTGCTAGAATGCCAAAGAAATGGCTTGATGTGAATCATTTTTTCATACCGGTAGATGCAGCTGCAATCATAGAAACAGTGGTTTTATTCACAATTTTTCTGTTAATGATCTCACTAAAAAATACATGTGATAGAGAAATGTTTCTGTTTCAGCAATCCCTGAAAACATTTTGCTACAGTTTCTGTGGTTACAATAGTTCTCACTATAATTCTGATTCATAATTTGGACTCCTTCTGTTGTTTATCCTTGTTGATTAATACATATATGAAGTATTGTACCTAAAATGCAAATCAAACAATACTGTAGCTGTCACTATAGCTTCTCATTAGAAATTCAGCAGTAGCATTACTGTGTATGAATACTACTTAATTTTGTTTATGCAGAATCAATTTGTGAAGGAAAAAAATCCTGCTGAAAAGTAGGTGAGAGACATGCTCTTGAATAGTCAGATTGCATCCTTGCAACATTGATGCTGATTTTACAAATAACTGAAATCTAAGCAATATAATTGTGCAGTGAATATGACAGAATTATAGCTTGTCTTTCCTCATGCTAAGGAAGCAGTAAGTTACAGTTTTGTGTTTCTATTTTGAATATTTTTTTATCATACATTGGTTTGAGCAGTCATGCACAAAATTAAATTTCTGTGGGAAAATCTAGATTTTGTCCCTTCTATAAATAAATTTGCATAAATTTATGATTTTTACATTTGTTCTGTTAGGAATAAAGTATATGCCCTTTTTCTACTCCCTGGAAAATTACTTAACTGCACATTTCTCAGATACATTAAACATTCAGCTTTAAAAAATAAGGACAAAAATAGAAAAAAATTCTTCAATATAAGCAGACATTATATTAAAGTATGACATTTTGGTGCTCTTAATAATCATGCATATTATGGTTTTCTGGTATTTGGGGTTTCAGCTATAACATATTGGTTGATCCATTTTATATAAGAAAAATACTGTAAATTGAGTTTTAAACAGCTGGTGCGTCAGTATATGTTTTATAATGCCATATTCTAGAGTTCTCAGTGGTCTACATTTTTCATAAAGCATTACTTTAAACATGAAAGGAATCACTCCCAAGTAGAGAAGGATGCTGGCATATGTGCATTATCTTGTGTTGGCTCTGAATAATGATGGAGCTATATTCAACAGTTTTATTTGGCATTAGATTAAAAAAATGTTTGGATTTCAAATACAACTCTCTTTGTAATGACTAGGTTCCCCAACAAGCTAATTAATGTGGTATACCTCTGGTTTAATATGTCTAGTAAGCCTTTTATGCTTTAGAATGATACGAAGTTTGGTCAGTATGGATTGTTCAAACTATGTTTTTAATATTCTGGGATAGAATTAATTGCAAACACAGTATTTGTTCCCAGGTCTCTTGAAGAGAATAGATTCTTACAATCATAGGTATTCATGGGGGAGCAGAGTGGCAAATGACACGTGCCTTAAGATGTCAATATGCATATTACATGATTTTGGTACTTACATCACATATACTTTCATACAGTAATTGCACCATTGTGGCTTGATACAGATGTTCTTGGTTAAGTGGCTCATGTAACCAATTCAAAGTTACAATCAAGGAAAATACAGATACCCTTGAACTACTTATTTCATTATACACATTTATACGGCTATCCAACTGACAAACGTGGCTTTGGGTAGCTTACAACATTCATTTGTTATTTATTACTGAACTAAATCTGCAGGTCCATAAAAAGGGAGTCTGCTATTACATCTATTTACTTGTAAAACACATTACACAAAGTAGAGAACATTGTGTAGGAAATCTTACATTGTTAAAATGATTCTCACTAGTGTGGTGTAAAATTACCCTTAACTGATGCTATAGAAGTTCGGGGTGGTGTTAGTGAAGATCTCATTAAGATCTACTCTGATTTTACATTTAAAATAAGAGTAATCCAAATCAGCAAACTTCTATAATTATTAGCAATGGAATCAGTATCTGAAGATAAAATGTTGAGATAACAGTACATATGGCATACAATATATAACCCTAGAAATTGGGTTATTTTTAGATAACGTGTTTGCTTTTCAAAAATCCTGATGATTTGGGTATTTTGCAGCATGCAGTTCATTCATTTATAGTATCATAAACAAAAAATGTAAACATTTCAAGATGATAAGTACACTTGCAATAAATCCAGAGAGTCACATAAAAGGAGAGAGATTCTGCTTGAAAAAAACACCTGACAGACAAGTGTGTGCAACTTAGAGGTTTTGCATTGCTGGGAACTAACTGCTCTTCATTTGTGGATTCTGTTTGTTTCCCTGTTGATAAAAATGATAGGACAGCAACTATTCAGGATTATTGTTTCGTGGACCTTAGCAAATGTTTATGATACTCTATGTCCTTATCTGTTGATAAATCTGGATCGTTTATGTATATTCCACCACAGAATAGATAGAAAAATGATTTGGATCTTCTTTGCATCAATGCCCTTCCAGATAAGATGGTTCTCCAACCTTTTGGAGATTAACAGAAATGTTATAGCAAAACATTTTATTTTATTTTTTATTATTTCAATGTGTATGGCCATCCATCTTGCTGTAGCAACCCCAGGCAAAAACAACATAAAAACTCAAGGACAGCTGAAGTAAAACAAAGAACCACAATTAAACAGGCTGACTGCAACCATTCAACCCCTGTAAAAATACAGCTGAAATAATTATTTTTAAATCCTTCATAATTCTTATATTCTGAATACCGTTTACAAAAATTCTGGTTGCTCCAAAATATTATAATAATTTTATTCAGGTGGCTTGACTTATCTGCTATTGAAATTGTTATTCTACTGAAAGTATAAGGATTGACTAATTTCTAACAATAAGGGATGGGCTTAAGACAATTTTATCTGGGTTTTTAAAATCTACTTTGGGGGTTTTCAAAACATTGAGAGTCATCAAGTGGAACCATTTTGCAAAAATGTTTTTAATTTTAGATAAACATAGGAACTTGTTTACACTTTGCATGTTTATTTTTATTTATATCCCACCTTTATTTTTATAAATAACTCAAGGTGGCAAATGCACACTATTACTCTCTTATTTTCCTAGAACTGGGTTGGGCTGAGTGAGTGACTGGCTCAAAGTTACCCAGCTGGCTTTACATCTAATGCAGGGCTGGAATTGTATATATGCATGTGTATGTAAACACAAAATTTAAATTTGTACCTGATCTGATTAATGAGTTACATTAAAATATGTAATTTTTTTAAAAAGTACAGTCCTGTCGTAATGACAGAATCCATATTTTTACTTTCCCAGTGTACTATAGTTGTAAAATGTTTGCTAATATCTCTTCTTATATGAACCAAATGAACAGTCTTTTTATGTTAAAGTAACCTGATCCAGGCACGGTCCTTATTTGGAGAAGTGTTGTTTGTATGCTTACTTGTCTGTATAATATATAATTTTAGAAAGATTAAGTAATACAGATTTTTTTTTCCAAAGACCATTTATAGAGCAATTTTAAAAATTAATGTTTCAATAAATAGCTAAATAAAATGTACTTTTTTAAAAAAAATTAAGAGTTACTATTATATATGGGTAACATTTTTGCCTTCATTTTTTTTTTAGTTTTCTTAATAATACATCCCCATATGTATGGTCTTTGGAGGTCATCTTGAAATGAGTTCGCAACAAAAGAGTACACAAGGTGTTAATGAAGGCATATTTAGATGAGCTCTTATTTAACAAGAAAAAATTCTAAATCCTATTTCTTAAACAATGACAGATGCCTAGAATCAAAATTAAGTTGTCAGTTTCATAGCCTGAAAAGTATCAAATATATTAATTTGTACTACCTATCATAATTCACATCTTCAAGATGGGAGGGGGAACCTCTACCATCCCTGGTTCCTATCAGTCCCAATCCAGAATGAGAAAGAGGAGAGAACTGGGTGGCCTCAGGCTTCTCATTATAGTTTTAAATTCTATAATGGTATAAACATCTTAGCTTGTATGTAAACTCAGTTTCTAATTTAGACTCCTCTCTAAGATGAAGAAATGCTTAATGTCATTTAATAGGTACAGTATTAAACTACAGTATTGATGATAACTACAAATGTCCTGGCAATGGAAGGCTGGTGATGAAGTCTGTTGAAAGAAGAACAGACCAAAAGGGAATCATCACTCCCAATCCAGTGGATACTGCCATGATTGACTGGTTTCTAGCACTCCTCTCACTTTCTTGAATTAAAAGGTAATTTTCCTGTAATTTGCTAATTCATTTGCAGTTGTCTGCATCAGTAATCTAGGTTTCTTGTGAGACTGGTAAGTGACCTGATGATAATGTCATGCAAACCTTGAAATCCTGGCCTGATATTCTGCCCAGCTATTATGTCAGGCTCCATGAGAGAAAATGCACCTGTTTCAATGTTTTCTGTTCCCAGTGCAAGTCAGCATTAATGGTTATCTCGTTGCCAGGAGAGGCTGGATTTATTTAACCCTATTCTGGCAACAACTCTTTCTTTAGAAGTATATCAGCTACCAAAAAACCAATGAATTATAGGGACACACAACTTTAAAATTGATCTCTTAACATGTATGGCTTAAAATGGGGGTGACCAATTTGTGGCTGTAGGGCTGTATATGCATGCCCTCCAATTTCCCTCTTTTGGATCCTTGCCAACTCTTGAAATTTTCCTGTCAATGAAGCTGGAAATGTGTGGAAACAAGTGTCAGTGCAAAAGTGCTCTAATCATTGTGTTAAGATAGTGACCCACTCCAAATCCCTTCCAAATGAAATCTCAGTCCTGGATGGAGCATATGTACTTTATGGGCCTCACCTGTCAAAATATTACATGCAACTTCCAAACCTTCAAAGGTTGTCCATCCCCTACTTGGTAAATATCAAGTGAGATTTGTGGTTTAAATTTCTTTTAGATTGATTTCTTAAAATTATAAATAAAAATAATTCATTACAATCTGTTACGAAGCTATCATTCAAAAACAAGTTGATAAGATTAAAAATTTATTCAGGAACTGGATGATCTGGCTTGGATAAAGGAGGCTTTTTTGTTTTTTGTTTTGCCTTTGCTTCAAAAACAGCTTTAGGTGCAGCAGTTGCAACCTCAGATAGGGAAAATAATCTGACTCTGAGTTCCAATTCCTGCCTGAGGCATGAAAGCCAGCTAGGTTACTTTCAGCCAGTCACTCTCAGTTCAACTCATCTTACAAGATGGTTATTGTGGGGAAAATAGAAGGAGTAAGGTATGTTTGCCACCTTGAATCATTTATAAAAAAAATATAATAATAAAGGCGGGATTAAAAAAATCTTTTAAAAAATCTCCATTCAGACATCCCTCTCTGTTGGATTAGTTCAGATCTGTTGTATCTGAACTAATCTGTACAAGGCAGTTAAATTTATGTAAAAGTCCTCTGAATTTAATAACATCTGCAACATTATACATATGTAAATTGCTGCTATAACATTTTCATATTTATTGAACATTTGGGAAAAGCAGGGAATACCCGTCCCCTCAAATGGCCTGTTAAAATGAATTTTTGTTATGCAGTTAGACTTTGCAATACTATGTTTCTCCTCCTTTCACAATACAGTGCTACTAACACTTCCCTGTACCTAGTGCTTATTTCCAGTATTAAGATAAAACCATGCCAAAATCACAATACGAAGCTTTAGAGTTGTAATGGGATAGATGTTATAAGTCAAATATATGAGGATTAAATCCTTGAACTTGCCTATTTATGTGCCCCCAAGCAGACCACATAAAAGGAAAATATGACTTTGCTCAAGAAAGGTTGCATTTGTAGATTTTACTCCATTCTGGAATTCTTATAAATTTGTTTAAACAAATAAATTCTTAGACTTCTCAGTTGTCTCTTCTAACCCTGGCTGCTCTGTTTTCACAAACTACAGGGAAGTTAATTGAAGTGTTTCTCAAGTTTCACTCCTTTCCACTGAATTAGAGCGTCACAGATGTGTTTAAAGTGTTATGTTGAAATACAAACACTGCTCCCTGCAGAATGTCAAGAATGCAAGAGATTTCAGAAATGACAACATACTAAATGTTTTCTTTGTAAACTAGCTTTTAAGTGGGAGTTCCTTTTATAGAAGTTCACACAGCATTGGCAATTTTATCTATCTACAATACATATCTTCATTGCATTAGTCTTCTCCAGCTGTGGCTATAAATTGCAACCACTATTCCAGTTGTTGATATAGTTTCAAATGAATTAAACTACTTTCTATACAGATTCTTATATGACATCTGATTCATTAATGTAGCACAACCATGGAATGTGAGTGACCCATAGCATGGCCTAAGAAGACAATCACAAATTATTTACTTAGTGTATGGCATACCATACATGGAGTAGCAATACATATTATTTCATTTAGTTTAAAACACAATAAAATGTTTAAAAAGATCTAAGTTCAAATACCAATGTCTTGACCATCTAACCATTGAAATGCAACATCATTTATACTAAAAATATCAGATATTGGATTGGTATATACCCTCGGCTTACAGCCAGTCACAATGTGATCTATAGTTTGACGGGATCCTTCAGTCACACTGAAGGGATATTATGCCTTATTTATACAGAGAGTCCCCAATTATGCCTTCCTAATTATCACAAAATCAAAATAAGAAGCTTTTACAGGTTGAGATTCAAATCAGTGTCCATTCTTTGGCCCCTGTATGTGTTCTGTGCATATATGCACATCTTGTGTCCCATTGTTTTGTCAGTTTCAAAGGAAATGTAAAGCAAAGAGATAATCATTTCAGATGACTCAATTCACTTATTTGAGGATGAAGGCTTTATCTTTCAATTATTTTAAGGAAACCAATAGTTTTAGGAAGCTGTTGTAGATGCTCTCTAATTTCAGATTGGTTCAATATGACTAGGAAAATAAGGTATTAAAATTAGGGTTTTTTATAAAAAATTAAAAAGATAGATCTTTAAAAAAACATTTCAATTTAACCACTATAGCAGGGATTGGTAAATGGGATCTATTTGCTCTAAAGCTATCTGCATTTGTTAGCAGAACGGTGTGTTGACTTGCATCACCGTATTTGATGCAATCATATACACTTATAATGAAGGACCATGGCATAGTTTCTGGGACCAAGGTTTTGCTGCTAGCCCTCACCTTGGATGTCCAAATACCACATTATTTTGAATTGTCTGCAATATAAAGCCTACAAAAAGGCCATCAAATGCAAGCTATTAATAATAATAATTTAAAAACCAGGCTATATTTTTCTGCACCTCTTGCTATTATTTTCTGGTCATCAGAATGTTTGTAGTCTGGGTTTGTCTGTCCTACCAGGAAGAAGTATTTCTGATTGTGTAACTTTCCACACAATCACACAAACCCAAGAGTTTCATTTGAATGGAAAACTATGACCGAACTGCCACAGGATTGGATTTGCAGCCACAATGTCTTGAGTTCCCATCTCATGCTAAGCCGAATTGCAGATTAGCATGAGGTGAAATGAAGCTATGTGCAACAGAGGTGATACTCAGCAGGTTCTGACCAGTTCTAGAGAACCAGTAGTGAAAATTTTGAGTAGTTCAGAAAACTGGCAAATACCCCCTCTGGCTGGCCCCACCCCATCTATTCTCTGCCTCCCGAGTCCCAGCTGATCGGCTGGGTCTTCTTTTGTTGCCCTGCACAGGAGAACAGAGCTGGAAAGCAGGTTAGTGGGGTGGGGAAGGAATGGGATTTTGCAATAACCTTCCCCAGGAGTGGGAAGGGAATTGAGATATTACAGTATCCTTCCCCTGCCGTATCCACCAAGCCATGGTAGTAAAAAAATTTGAATCCCACCACTGATATGCAAGCAACTGTCACAAACTTTTTCATTGGAATTAAAGTATAGATGCTTCACCAACACTTGTGTTCGTGGCCCAGATTAAACTCTATCCTATTCAAGTTGTTCTTACTGCTGTGGAAGTATGTTTAGGTTTGCATTGTTATTTAATAAAACAATACATCTGCTTATGTGCACTTTTCTAGTTTTTTTTTTTTGGTGAGAGTATTTTTGGGCTCCCCGTCTGCTAAACCACCCTATGGCCCTGTCTGAATTGTTTTGAAAGATTTATTTTAATAGGAATGGCTTGGATCCCAGCTACAAAAATCCAAACCTGGTGGCAGCAGCTATAATTTGCTCTTTCCCTTTGCTTCTGCCTAGAAATTCCCTAGAATTTGCAGCTGAAATATGGTATAGCACGTTTTAATTTCCACTTTCTGACACGTACAATAGGATTCTTTTTCTGTGCACATATACAATATTATCATGAATTCAGGATTTTAATCATGTGTTTTGGGAGTCAGAGCTCCTCTCACGTACAGCTCAATTTCTTTTAAATTAAATCGCATCATTTTATAATAGAGCGGCGTAAATTAATTCAAGCAAATCCTAAACCGACCGGCGGTGGCCTGGCAACTAAAACTGTAAACCTTTATCTTCCGCGCATGCGCTGAAAAAACGGGTCAAACGCCTAGCCTAGAACGTCCAGAAAAAACGAGAACATGCGCGAAAGTTAAAAACGCGCACGCGTCGCTATCTGAATTGTGACGGCGGGCCTTGCAAGAGAATGCGCGAAAGACAGCGTTGCGCGTGCGTATTGGGAAGGTGTGTGGCCGGTGGGGGTGGGGGGAGAACGTGCATGCGCAGTACAAAACATCCGGCGGGTTTTGATAAGCGCGCCGTTGAGGACGACGAAGCGGCAAGGTGGTGGCGAGTAGTGCGCATGCGTACTTTACCATGCCTGAAAGGGATGGTGGATGTGGGGCGGGGAGGGGGGGGGGTGAGTATTTTGCTGCGTCACCAGCTGCCTGGAAGCCGCCGTTGCTGAAGAAGGAGCGAGAGCGCGAGAGAGCGCGCGCACGCGCGGCATTGTGGGTAACAGGCCTTTCAGCCCCGAGGACGAGCCGCCGCCGCTCCTACCGTCGTTGCCGCTCCCATCGCCACCCTGCCACCACCTCGTCCTAGCCGGGAGACCTTCAGTCCCGCCTTCGTTTTTTCCGGTCCGAGTCTTTTGGAGAGACGGAGAAAGAGGAAGGAGCACGAGTAGGAGCCGCCGTCGCTGCTAACATCGCTCGCCATGTGAGTGAGTGAGGCGGGCCGGGAACGGTCGAAGTGGCTTCGGATGGTCCCTGGCGTGTGGCAGCCGGATGGATGAACGTGTATTATCGGGAAATGGTGAAAACCTTTCCCTCAGAGACCCACCCGTGCCTTTTATTGAGCCTAGACCTGGTAGGGGAGCGGGTGTGTGGACGGTAGTATTTAATGATGGAGCGGTGAGAGAAAGGCGGCCTAACGCGGGGTTTACCCTGGCATGTGGTGCGGTTTGTTACCCGGGCGTTGCTTCTTTAAATCTATAGGCGAAGAGTGCCTCTGTGCACGTGCAGAGCGCACTTTCTTCTGCCTCGAAGACCTCGCCACCGTCCTCGGCTCCAACTTAAACCAACCGACCTCCCTGTACCGAAATCACCGACTCTCAGGTGGTTTCTTGCTGGAGCGGTCAAAATCCGTGGGAAGGTGGCGATCTAAAAACTGGTTGTGTTGTGTAATATCTGACATAGAAGAACTAAGCAGCATGTGCCAGGCTAAATTGTGAGGAAAATGGTTACTTGTCTAAACTGGGGCGGGTGGTGGTAGTAGGCTCGTAGGGAAGAGAGTTGTAAAGCAGCTTTTATTTTAGGAGCTAAGAGAAGCAAGGTCATACAGGAGACAAGATTTCTGTGAAGGGAGGGAATAATGCAGCTAAGGCGATCAAAATGTGAATGAAATAGCATGGAGTTTTTGCGGTTTACAGGGAGGGGTTAGAACATAACTGCTTTTTTTCCCCACAGTATTACTTGTTGCACTGAAGTATGTTTTAATATGGGAATAAGACTTGTGGGCTTGTAAAAGGAAGAATGGAAATCAGGTTGAAGAATGTGCCAGTACATACTGTACTAAGCCCCCCCCCCTAAAGGGAACTCCCATGAGCCAATAGTGAAAGCGATAAAAACCAAAGGCAAATCCTGTTTACTGTGGTAAATGGGTAGGAGTGGTAATGGGTAGATTTATAAGTGGTAATGGGTAGATTTATAAGCAATGAGAATACTTGGGGATGAGTTGCAGTGCTGGTAACAATTATCTCAAAGTAAATTGTGAATCCATTTTTGAATGAGTTTTCTTGCTCTGGAAACCGTTTATTCTAACATAAGATGAAAATTTAGCTGACCTTTTAATTAGATTCAAAGGGCTTGCCAATATATGAATTTATGTTTTGCTCAAGTTACTGGCTAGTTAACCTTAGTTTCTTTCAAAGTTAAATAGAATCAAATCTGGTTAGTGCTAAATTTGTGTGTGTGTTTGAGTCTGTTGATTCCAGGTGACTGCTTGGACCACTAAGATGTACCAGAATTGTATGCCAGATGAGAAAATCAGAAATCCTGGAAAAAGACAATTGCAGACAATTTGTATCATCCTCCCAAGAAAATTACATAGATATGTTCATGGAGTCATCAAGAATTACACTATAACTGAAGTTTTAATCTTAATATCTTGAAGTTATATTACAGTTTTGATTTTGCCTAAGGGTTTGCTGTAACAATTTTATTATTTGGATGTAATCATTTTCATTTTATCTGTTGGTGTAAGAGGGGAGGCCTCTCCTTCCAAATGCTCTCCAATGAATTTATTTTCTAATCGTAGAATAATCGCTTTATTCCAAGCTGAAAGTAGATTTCAGTTTGGCATAAAACAGTTGAGGAAAGCAAAATTCTAGGAGAGAATGTGTGGTGTAGATGAAAACTTTAACCAAGAACAGAAATGATTATGATAAACTACAGATTAAAACTCCACATTGGATTGCTCCCTTGTTTGCTTTTTATCCAACCTAGTGTGGAAAGAGCAGTTGCTCTGCATTAATGATTTAGGAAGATTTAGAAATGTCCTCTCTAAATATCAGTATTGGCACATGTTTTGGGGCTGAATACTTTTTTGAGAGGGGAGTGAAGATTTTTGTATTTAGAATATACTGCTGTTGCTTGATTGGGGAATGAAGTTCAGCTCAATCAAGCCAGAAAGTTTTTTGAGAATGACATTTGACAACTTTATACTGATAAGGATGCAAAATGCTGCTTGTTGTGCAGGTATAATATGGAGTTAAACATACTGTTTTAAGATGGTTCTGAAATTGTACCTGGAAGATCTAAGAGATTGAAGCATTTTGGCTTAGTACAATTTGTAGTGGTCTTGACCATTTGTTTGCTGTTTGGATCACTCTCATAAGATGATTAATATAAGAAATGTTATTGATCTCTGGTGAAAAGAGGATCTACAGTCACATGTTGCTTACTACAGTTAGTCCTTGATTTACAACTGTCCATTTAGTGACCATTTAAAGTTACAACTAACTGCTCTGAAAAAAGTTACTTATGACCATCGACAACTGACTCATATTTATGACGCAGTGTCATGTGATCATCTTTTGTGATCTGATAGTCAGTTGGGAAGCCAGATTCTATTAACAATCATGTTACTAACTGAATAACTGCAGTGATTCACTTAAACGTGGCAAGAAAGTTGGTAAAATGGGCACAACTTAACAAATGTTTCACTTAGTAACAAAGTTTGAGGTCAATTGTCATAAATCAAGGATTACCTGTATTGTTTAAACATCTGTGTCTGCAAGGTCATATACTCCTACTATCTCCTCCCTGAAAATGCTTTGATTCAGTTATCTTTAAGTGTGAAATTCAGCTCTCAGAATTCTTAGTAATATCCATGCTGAAATAGGACTTCTAGAAATTGTAAGTTCAAGGGAGACCAGGTTGAAAAAGGCTGTGCATTATTCACTTTCTGGTTTGATAAACCAGTACATGGTATATTTGAGTCATTCTAAATAAATTGTATAAGCCTTTGTCTTCAAATAGAACTGGAAGCCATTTTCAAACTGTAGTCTTCAATCATGTTTTATGGGTAAGATGTTACATAACTATGGTTTGTGTGATTTAGATGCAGAGACAAATTACATATTCACCATATCAGCAGATGAACTATTCATTTGGGGCTAACTCTGCTACCCATACCTAAGTTTTATATTAGTTATGCTTACACACTTAAAACATCTCTTAAATATAAACTTCCATAATGGGTAATTGAAATTACCAACAACTGACTCCTATGTAGGACTTTTTATAGGGATCTGGAGTCTTTAATGAAAAACACATTAAATCATTATATGCTGTCATATAATGCTGTTAGGAACATAGTTTAGAAATAGGATGCTCCTGAAATGTGATACATATTTGTGGCTTTATGAACATGGAGTTTCTGTGACAACATCCAATGTTAAATGTGTCAAAAGTTGGAAATGCATATGGTAGATAGTAACGAAAATGGATCACGCTGGGTTTCACACCTTCCCTTCCCTAATTCATATGCATCACAACTTTGAGATTTAATGTATTGAATTATAGCTAACAATGGATATTGCACAATGTAATAATAACCCTTTATATAGCAATTCAAATGATAATTTAGGATGGTGAGAACTTAGTACTTTATAAAAGGGCAGTTTTGTTATATAAGAAGTTGAAAGTATGACATTAGGAGAAAATTAGTATATTTCACTAATCCTTAACATTTCTTAGAATTAAAGTATTGTTCTTAAAACATAAGATGAAAAGTAATCATTCCCTTATTTGGTTTAACTATGGATAATACCTATTTCTTCCCATTTGTTTTGATATAAGATTGTTGCTGGGTAGTTTATTGAAATCTTCCTGTAACTGAATTTCTACTGACCAAATTTAATTTTCTGTTTTATTCCATGCAAAATTTGTGTCGTTGTAATGAGCACCTAGTATTCTTAACCCTGCTGAATCCAAGTCCAAACATCTAAAACTTGTTTCTTAGCTACTATATATACAGTCTGGTACTTTAAAGGCCAGGAAATAAGCTCAGTATATTTTTTTGTTATTTTGTGGTTAGATTTGTTAAATTGAATCTTGAGACAATAGGTAAAGTGTTTCCTAAACTATGTAAAGTATAAACCAAAGTAATTCCTTTTTGGCACAATTTGAATTGAATAGCAGCACATACATTTCTGGAACTTGGTTAGTATATCAAATTCTATTTTACCATGTATATCAATATCTATAGTAGGTTTGATTGTTTTGTATTTTTAAATATAATTTGAGTGCTTAAAAATACTTCATATAAGAAAGTCATTTTGAACTATTTTAGAAAGTTCCTTCACTAAAGAATATTGATAGTGTTAGATAAGCTTTCAGGAAAAAAAAACTTGGTATAAATGATCTTCCTTGCAGTACAAGTAATCCTTGACTTAACAACAGTTCATTTAGTGAGCGTTCAAAATTACAATGATACTGGAAAAAAATGACTTATGACCATTTTTCACACAACCATTGCAGCATCACCATGGTCACATGATCAAAATTCAGACACTTGGCAACTGACTCATTTATGACTACAGTAGATCATGTGATCACCTTTTGCAACCTGACAAAGTCAGTGGGGAAGCCAGATTCATTTTACAACCGTGTTACTAACTTGCCAACGGCAATGATTCACTTAACTAATGTGGCAAGAAAGGTCGTAAATTGGGCAAAATTCTCTTAACAAATGCCTCTCTTAGCAACATAAATTTTGGATTCAATTATGATCATAAGTCAAGGACTACATGTATACGTCTATAAGAAAATTGGGTTCTATATGGGTCCTATACAATGGCAGCAGAGCCTCACCACTAAGAAAAAAATCCTTATGCTTTGACTGTTCAACCCATAGCAGATGTCAGAAACTAATACATTGCACAAATAACTTCAGTGAGAAAAGGGGTAAAGGAAATTAAACAACAATTGCATGATACTGATGTTAAAAAACTGAAATTGTTATTTCTTTAAGCTAGCTCTGATTGTCCATTGTAATCTGCTTTTAGAGTATATATCTGTGTCAAAATATGAAGGTGTATTGTATAGAATAGAATTCTTTATTGACCAAGTGTGATTGGACACACAAGGAACTAGTCTTGGCCCAAATGCTCTCAGTGAACATAAAAGATACATTCGTCAAGAGTACCTTGCAGTATTAAAAATTACATGTTATGGCAAATATTTTAGTATTTTTTGAGATAGTTTTGAGATAGAATTGGCTTCTTTTAGTATTGTGGAAATTATATTGTGCATCTAGTTGACTACAATTCATAAACAAGGCAGTAGGATTTTCTAAAGATAAGATTACTTGATGATCAGGTGAAGTATATTAATTATCTCTGATGGTAGCAGTTGATTGAAAGATTAGGTTTATATAACCTGAAATATTAAATCCACCAATACTCAAAGCCCAATTTGAATTGACTTAAATTTTTAGTAATTTAACATAAAAATATGCCTTTTTGCAATAGCATACCGCTTCACAGTGCTTTACAGCCCTCTAAGCGATTTACAGAGTCAGCATATTGCCCCCAACAATCTGGGGGCAATATGCAATATCCTCATTTTACCCACCTCAGAAGGATGGAAGGCTCAATCCAATTGTTTTTTGAGGTCTTAAATATTTTTCTCCATTTATAATTAGGTTAACATGCTCTTAAGACTTAAATATATTCTACAGTCATTTTTTTCAAAACAGTCCTAATTAAAATGAGAATCATTGATAAAACTTTAGAATTATGGTTACATTTTAAAAACTGCTTTACTAGAACAGTAAGATTAAATGGACAAATAGGTTATATAGTTTTGTAAAATGTAAGTTCTTATAGAACTAACCTGAAGGGAGCATTGTTCTTCCAAATTTGTCCCAATTCAGAGGATGCCTAAAAGCAGCAAAAACCTATGTAGATTTAACATTAAGCTACAATTGCTGAAAATTCCACCATTCACTATTCTCCCTATTTGGTTCTTTCTGCTAAATCAATAAAAAATTAATAAGGAGGCAAACATTTACCCTTTACATCTGAGATTGACCTTTCTCTAGATTTTCCTTTCCCAAACCAGGAATTAGAAATCAAATCCAAATGTAATTTCAGTCTAGTTTGTAGAGCACAACAGTTGCAAGAATTCAGGCATAATGGAAAGTTTTTGCCTCCTACTGAGAAGAAATAAGTGACTGGGCAACTTGGAACAACCCAATTCTTACGAACACTAAGCAAAAAGTTTACAGTAAATTTAGATTATTGTTCTGTGGATTACAGAGAATTCTGTGTTTTAAAAAACCCTAAAATCAAAATAGCCTTTTTAAGAACAGTTCCTCACCTTATTGAAGACCATTCTGGAATTTAACAGATTTTGTTTTTAAATATGGAAATTCCAGATTCAAGAATCCTTCCAGAAAAAGAAAATGCACCATTGGTCTCAAGGTAATGAGTGTTCTTTTAGTAATTGCACCTCAGAGTCAATATGAAGTATTCAACTTGGTGCAAAATAAACAGTAAAAAAAGATGCAATGGTGCATAGATGTATGCTGCCTTTTGATGCTTACTGCTTTGATTGCAGAAATTCTCTTGATCTGCTGGCTTTGTCTTTGTTTATGTCAAAACCATGGCAACAAAACTTGGCTATATGCTATGCCAGGAGCAACTGTTTAATAGAACGTGTATGTTATGAATTTCTGATATTCTATAGTTTTGCCTCCTATTCACAATATTCAGTATGTGAGGGTATAATTGGTCTCCTGGGTAAAACTTAGGATCCCATTTTGAGTCCTTTATGAACACAGCAGTAATCCACTCTTTAAAATTTTTGCATATGTGTTCTTAGTATAGTATGTTAATGCAAGGATTGTCCAAATCATTGCCATGCATTTGCTTTATTGTGGAATCAAGAGGTTTATTATCTTAATGTGAATCACAACAGCATAAATGTGAAGGAATGCTTCATCTCTCACTAGCAATAACTCAGTAAGAATTGTGCTCTAGTTCTGCAGCACTCTTATTTGGAGTTTCCCTGAATGGGAAATATGAAGATCTGTGGAGTTTTTGATGCTCTTTGATCTTGGTTGTTTTTCATTACTTCACCAGGTCACATCATCAGTACTGGTGAGTGTGGGATTTGCTCCTTGCTTATTGCTTGCCCAGTTGGTAAGAGTGTGGTTTTCTCTTTGGTAGAATACACTATTCTGCTTGATTGCCTGCTGTTGTTGGCTGCTGCAAATACTGTGTTTTGGACTTTTTGATTCCGCCTTAACTTTTTAAATATTATCTCTTGAATAGTGTGTAAATGTAGTTTATAGGTAGTTAACAAGCCATTGAGGTATAGTTAGCCATCAATAGATACATAGGAATAAATCACATCCACACACCACTTAAAAGAGACAACAAAAAATTTAGAATGATTAACTAGTTGGGTAATGAAACATCTGCAAGGATCCAAGTGCACCAAGTGACTCCACAGTTCAACCCTGAACTACATGTATTCTCTTTTATTGGTTATGATGTTTATAATAAGAAAAAAATCTACCGTATCTATAATTTAGAAGTTAGTGTTTGGAGAAATACACAGTGCTGTTTGCCACTTAGTATAAATTGGGCTATAGATTCTTGCATCTTCTAAATCCTGAAAAATTGAAAGTTACTGAATATATTACTAGATTATAAGAATACCTGTAGTGAACCAGAACTAGAATTGTAAAACTACTAGAGAGAGAATTTTGGGGTTTATCACTTCTCTCTTAATTTCATTCTCTTTTAAGAAAAGTTTCTTATACTTGAGAAATCATTAACTTATATTATACTTAGCTATTAAAAATATAAGATTTCTAAACATATGCTGGTATCTTCAGTACTAGATTAAAAGTTGTGTTGCTTCCTTCTCTCCCCCCAAAAAAAAAAAAAACATCTACCCGATGACTGATTATTTAACTACCAAACTTTGGAATTTAAATTGTACCTATAATAAATATGGCAAAAGTAGATGATTATAAATTAAGGATAAGTTGAAGTCTTCATTTCAATTTCCATTTTTTTAATGCAGTGGTCTGCAGCTCCTATGGAACTGAACCTTGCAAATGAACAAAGCTCCATCCGTGCACCCTTGGGATCTAGGCAGTGTGAAACAACATTTCCCCAGTCTGCAGAAAAAATGCCCTCCACAGAACCACTCCCTGGCACCCAAAAGGTTCTGTGGTGGTGTTTTAATGCAAGCTCCAATATTCATCAATCTTGAGACAAAAGAAGAATGGAGGATGCAGTAGACAAGCTTGTGGTTAATGAACAAACTGCTTTTTTCTGGTTTCAGTATTAATATTCCCATCTACATAATTCCAGTTTTTATATTTTAATAGTTTGACTTAGGAGAGTCAACCACAAATTGTTCAGATACATCTATAGATTTTGGCCTACCTTTATGCTTGACCTTAAAGCAGTTTTTTAAAAAGAAAAGCACTTTATTAACACTTTATTGCTGTTGCTGTATTTAGCCAAAGCTGAAGGGGAGGTCTAACAGTCAATTTAGTCCAGTCCCAAACTGCAAGTTTACGTAATTGAATACTCTAGAAAACTAAAAAAACATTTCTAAGCAATCGTAATTTAATGTAAAAAACAGAAAGGCAATAACAATGAACAGTAGAGCTGTATGAAAACAACTAATCAGGGAAAATGAAAAACTATACATTAGCAACCAATATTTTATTGTATTGTATGGCAGATGGTTGTTGGATAATTGTACATGTTTGACAAACAAACAAACGAACAATAGTATTAATATATTTCTCAAATTATTTTTAGGCAGCCTGCTTCAGCAAAGTGGTATGACCGAAGGGATTACGTCTTTATTGAATTTTGTGTTGAAGACAGTAAAGATGTTAATGTAAAATTTGAGAAAGCCAGACTTACATTCACGTAAGTAAATCATTTTATTTCATTAAATTTATTATAGCTTCCCACTACAACAGACTAAACGCTGAGCATGAACAGCATTGATATGAATAAATGGGCTCTTTGTTGATATTGAGAGAACTTGATTTTTATTTTCTTGCAGTTGTCTTGGAGGAAATGATAACTACAAACATTTAAATGAAATTGATCTTTATAATTCCATTGATCCAAACGTAAGTTCCTTTCTTAATCATACACTTAGTTTTAACATGTCAGAAACACAGCTGTAACATTTTAGACTGCTAAGGCTATGATTATGTAGAAATGTTAAGCTGCCAAATTCTCATTCTTATTGTTTATTCTCATTTATTTGTATAATGCCAAATTTTTAACAAAGCTCATTATACATACTTGCTTTTTTGTAAAATTCCTAGAAATGTGTTACCACGAGGAATTGTGCATACAAATTTGATTTTTTTTCTCCAGATGAGCTGTTCAGAGCATCCATACATGGGAGGTGCTTCCTTCTCTCATTTGATAGGCTGAGCTGAACTCTGAGGACACTCCTTCTTGAAGGCTCATCTTTAGTGTCCCCAGTTTTTGCTCAGCCTTCATAAGGGAATGGCATTCTTGGCTGGATTCTCTGAAATGAACAGCAAAAGAAGTAAGAAAACAAAATGCAGCTCTTTAAGGCAACAAAAGGGCAGTAAGCTCAGCAATTTGATTTTTTTTTTTTTTTTACTGCTATTCATTTCCAGGACGCTTTAGTTTGAAACCCCTTCACTGATGCACTTGATTTAGTATGTCTTCTTCACCTCCACTATTGCCATTCCTCTTAGAGTATGGTGACTAATTACAGATTGTAAGGTTATTTTGGGGGGAAAGAATTATTTGTGGCTATCTCTGTTAACACCGAGTAATATACATTGAAGAGTTTATGCTGTTCGGGAGTTCATTACATTGGATTTAAGCAGAGCAGGCTCTTCTATTCAATTGGAAATAGAGTTTTAGTCTTACATATTTCCAATAGTATATTCTTATGTTTATGCATTTGCATCGTTTTTATTGTACCATACTACGGGCTGGGAGCCATGCGATTGAATGCACTTTCATATTACAGTGGTCTTCTTTACATTCAGAAAGACCATGTAACGGCAAAATTATATAAACAATATGTGGTGGGAGGTCATTTAATTGGGCAAATCTGATTTCTTTATAGTATAACTTAGAAACAGCTTTACTTTATCTCATGTTATATGAACTAGACATACTGATAATAAAGAAACTTTTAAATATTTTTTAGGAATCCAAGCATAAAAGAACAGACAGATCTGTTTTATGTTGTTTACGAAAAGGAGAATCTGGCCAGTCATGGCCACGGTTAACAAAAGAGAAAGCTAAGGTAAAAACTGTTTTACATTTTGTACCACTCTTAAACTGTTAAAACAAGCCCCCCTTCTAAACACACTTTGCGTTTTTTGAATACTCAACCCTACACAATATGTTGGGATATGTATAAAATGGAAGATATATTTTAATTGAGCTTGAACAGAATAGCTAAGCTTCAAAATGTAAAATCCTTCAACAACTGAATGTATTGTTTTTAAAAACGCAAGCCTGCTATCCTCTGTTTTCAGCAGTTTCTTCCTGAAATTAAATACCTATACTCTTGGCAAATGCATTAACATAGGACAAAGAGAAGTAATCTCCGCATTATTTTATTTAGCACTTAGTTCAAATAATGTAGAATATCTCTCCATTGCCTAGGAATGAAAAACTAAAGAAACCACCCAGCTAATAAAATGATAGCCTTTGTTATTACTTTTACTTGTTTTAAAAATAATTAACTTTAATTTACAGTGCAGCTTTCCTTATTGAAATCCTCTATATATTTCATTAATATACAGGTAGTCCTCAACTTGCAACATTTCATATAGTGACTGTTCAAAGTTGTGACATTGAAAACAATGACTTGTGACTGCTGCAACATCAATATGGTCACATGATCAAAATTCAGAGCTTGGCAACTGACTCATATTGATAAAGGTTGCACTGTCCCAGGTTCATGTGATCATGATTTGCGACATTCTGACTAGCAAAATCAATGGGGAAGTCACTTAACTATGTGAATCTTAACAACTGTATTGATGCACTTAACTGTGGCAAGAAAGGTTATAAAATTGGGTAAAACTCACTTAACAAATGTCTCATTTAGCAACATAAATTTTGGGCTCAGTTGTGATCAAACAGTGAGGACTACCTATATTGTACAATGCGATAATAAATAGCTGCTCCAAGCCCTAAATCAGCCAGCCTAACACATTTTTGAAAAAATGTAGTAATATGGAATTGAGTCAGTGGAAAGTAAATTACATAAAGCTCAGTACAGGTTAAAAAAAGAACTTGCCTAATGACAATTCCACAGTGATATTCTTCAGTCTTGGATATGTTTTAAAGCATTTTAGAAATTACAAAAAGGTCATGAAAATATACATAAAGCCTGCCTAGTAAAACAAACCTGTTTAAACCAACAATGTACCCTTAAGCACAGCATCAGTAAGATAAAAGAATGTACAGAAAGTACATGTTAACAAAGCTCAACAAATCAACCAGCCCAAAGCTTTGCATTTACACAACCTTAAAGTAGTATGTATTTGTCTTTGAATATGGAATATTACCTGCCTGGGAAATAAACCACAGCACAATATATTTAAACATCTGTGCTTTGTTTCAAGCTCAGAACATTTGAAACAGTTTTGAGATTAGAACATTTATCAGTTACTGTACAACTGTGCTATGTATGTTTATCCCATGTCTTACAAACAGTCACAAGTGCATACTCATTTTTTGCATGTTCCATGGTGCATATTCATCATTTCATTCTCTAAGAAAGAGATTGGGTGGTCTTTGCTCTAATTCTTCCTTTCCTTACTTGTTGAACGTATTTGTAAGTATAAATGCTGGCGCGACTCTTGATGCAGGCCTATTAAGACCTCTTTTCTCATAATCAGATTGAAATTATAAATACTAGGGAATTACAAGACGAGGGGAAGGCATTAATGAAGAGAAGATTTCTATATCATTGGTGATCTATTTGGAATGGTGGTGGAAACCTCATCCAGTTTAGGCTTGCTCTAGTGGAGCAAAGTGGAGAGGAGGTGATTTTGTTTCCTTTTCCCTCTTAGTTTTCCTAAGGATGGAAAACTTTATCAGTGGAAGAGAATCAAATAAGCATTTTTCCATTTGAAGGTTCCTAAACTTTTCAAATTATTTAACATGCTCACTTGATTACAAGGAGCCTGAATTGTTTTCTTTCTATATCCATAGCTCAATTGGCTTAGTGTGGATTTTAACAACTGGAAAGATTGGGAAGATGATTCTGATGAAGATATGTCCAATTTTGATCGTTTTTCTGAAGTAAGTGGAATATTTTATATAAAAGTAATGCTGGCAACATGGCCCGAATGAGTGCTAGATTGATTATAATGCAGTTGCAGAACATTTATATATTTGTAACACAGGAAGTTTTTCTTTAAAAAAAATAGGGCTGAAGTGATCTCATGAAATTTCACATAAGAATGTCAGTTTCACAAGATCCCATTTTTATGTGAGAAAGATTTTAATCATTTATGTATATGATCATGAGAGATTCTGTTATAGTGATTGGAACCTGAAAAGGGTTTCAATGCTGTAGGATGGTTTAATTGTTACTGAGCACTCTTATTAATGGTAAAGTTTAATTCTTGGTATAAAAAGGAACAAATCTTACTTTAGGTTGCTCAGGTCCAAAATAATAATACGAAACCTTACTGAATATTATATTTCTTTTGTAATTAGATGATGAACAACATGGGTGGTGATGAAGATGTAGATTTGCCAGAAGTAGATGGAGCAGATGATGTGAGTAGTTTTCTATAAGGCATATTTCATCTGAAATATTAGCCATGAATGTTGATAACACCATGTAAACATGCATAGGAATTTCTGTGGACATACTAGAAACTTCTTTTGGAAATGTCTACATGAACTTAATTTGGAACAAAGATAATATTTGCGCATTTTGCAATATTAAATTTGATGTTTAAAATGCCTTGCATATTTAAACATGTTTGGTTTTGGGCCTGAAATATTCCATTTATAAAGACTTGACTACGGAGGCCCACAGAATAATTTTTTCATTTACTGCTATATGGCTGTTTAAAGCAGTACATTGAATTTACTTGTTAACTTTGTCTCTTTTTGTTACAGGATTCACCAGATAGTGATGATGAAAGTAAGTTGATTGTTTTGGGACATTCATTTGCTGTATTATACTTTCTGTAAAATTGAGAAAACACAGGGAACTTGTTAATAATTACTGGTTTGTAGCTCCCATACCTCGTTTTTTCTATTTCAACCAAGTTAATGTTGCTGTTGTAGGTAATTTTATTTTTTAAAAAACTTGCTTTGTACAGTAAATATAAAAAGTTTACACACCCCTGTTAAATGTCAGGTTTTTTGTAAAAAAATTGGATCAAAACAAATCACTTCATAATTTTTCCACCTTTAAAATAACATAGAAGTTGTACAATTCAATTGCAAAACAAATTTCCTTTTGGGGGGAAAATAATAAAAACATGCAATAACATGGTTGCATAAGTATACATAGGGATGTGTCTGTGTTCAGAATTAACCAATCACCTTCAAACTGATATTAAATAGTAATCAGTACACACCTGCCATCAGTTGAAGTGATCAAGTCCATATAAAGTTCAAAATCCTGTTTTAGTAGGATTATTCTGACATTTACTCAATTGCTTCAGAGATCTCCTTGTTGGAAGGTATCAGTCAGGAAAAAAATTCCAAAGCCAGGAAACACAGTGAAAGTAGTCATCAGGGAGAGAAAATATAGCATAACAGTGACTACCAAAAATCGAATATTCCTCCAAAATCTACGAAAAACCAAGAAGAAAACTAGTTCAAGGAGCCTACAGCAACATTAAAGGAGCTGTTGGAATTTCTGGCAAGTAGTGATAGAAAATCTCTTGTATTTTTCATATATCTGGGCTTTTAGGTAGGGTGGCCTTTTTCAAACAAAGAAAAACATCCAAGCCTGGTTACATTTTGCAAAACCTATATCAAATAACAAAAGTATGTGGGGAAAATGTGCTATGGTCCATAAGGCCGAGATTGAATTTTTTGGCCAGAACTCCAAAAAGGATGTCTTGTGTAAAAACAACGTTGCACATCATCAGATTACCCACACTGAACCATGGTGGTGGCAGCATTATGCTTTGGGGCTGCTTTTCTTCAGCTGGAATTGGGGTTTTAGTCAAAGTGGAGGAAATGATGAACAGTTGCAAATATCGGTCAATTTCAGCACAAAACATCAGGCCTCTACTGAAAATGAAGAGGGGTTTTACCTTTTAGCATCTAAAATCAACAAAAGAATGGTTTCACCAGAAGACAAAATTTTTGGAATATCACACCTGAATCCAATTGAAAATCTGTGAGGTAACCTGAAGAGGGCTGTGCCCGAGAGATGCCCTTGAAATCTGATAGATTTAGAGCACTTTTACAAGGAAGAGCAGACAAAGATTCCCAGAGCAAGATGTACCATGCTGATAAGTTCCTATTCCTGAAGAATCAGTGCTATCATAAAATCAAAACGTGCTTCCACAGAGGAGTTTAAGAGTGTGCACAGTTATGCAACCATGTTATTGTTCATTTTAATGTTTTTTTCCCCTTAAAAGTTTCAAGTACAGCTTATGTGCTTGTATAGCTTATGTGCTCTATTAATTGTACAGCGTGTATGCCATATTAAGGGTAGAAAAATGCTGAAGTGATGGATCTCGGTCTGATTTTTTTTACATCTCAAAAATCTGGCATTTTAACAGGTATGTAAATTTAATATCCACTATATATAAGACAGCTCATGTATCAACTACTTTTTAACCTATTTTAAATGCTCAGTCTACCATTGGGATAGATTTTGAACATGGGTTAGTGATTCCGCACTCCTATAAATTTCAGCAGGTGGTAGTATTTAGAGTATGTTACATTGGAGAAGGCCACTTTGAGAAATGAAATCGCAAGTTATTCAGGGCTTTTTAGATAAAATGACCAATATTTTAGAAACTAGAGAGTGGCAAATAAGCTCGGAAGTAATATACTTTTGGTTGGTTTATCACTGTAGCTTTGAATTCCTCACTCAATACTGATCCAGGAGCCAATAATTTTAAGCATGAAAGTTGAGGTCTGGCAGGAAATCTGTTTTTAGTAAGAAAACACTAATCAGTTTTTATTTAAACATAATATTACTCTTTATTCCTGTTAATTAAATTTCTATGCTGCTCATCTGACTGATAAAATGGCATAGAAATTATTTCTATTGCTGTGGTCTACTTGGTTATAAATCCTTAAGTGCTGCAATCAGTTATTTTCAATTTTCCTCTGGCTGTTGACACTTCATGGGCAAAGGTCGTACTTAAGTCTTACATTCTACCTCACCCTTGCTCACTATGGTACCTTATGTAGGGTTTGAGTGGATATCGGTACATTTACCAGGTTAGAAAAGGTTGTTTACATAATACTCATTTGAAATGAATCTCTTTCACCTCCTATATGTTTCCTTTTTTTATGGTAGAATTCTCTTTTAAAAAGCTAACTACTCCTCCCCCAATATTTAACATGGGGTTGGCTTTCTTTTTTCAAGTTGTGGTTTAGCGAAGGTGATATCATAAACCATTATGTATTACCCATCAGTGTAATAAACCTTTTGAGTTTGTTGGAATTACAAATATATTGCCCATATATATGTCAAAGTATATGTAAAAAGTAAAGACTTCCTTTGGTTTTTAGCCAGCCTTTCTTGTATTTGCATACCAATCTATTCTTCCCTGGCCACAGTCCTATGGAATAAGACTGCTGGAGAAATGGGAAAGGATTAGTGTATCTTGCACTGTGATTGGAAAATATAAAACATAGTGGGAAATTGCCACTATATATCCAGATCTTAGCACATTTGGGAAAGAATGTATGGGTACTTACTGATTTACAATTATAATTGAACCCACAATTTCAGTGAGAAATTGTGTCAGTCATAAAGTGGGTCATTTTGTGACTGCCTGATTTTACAACCTTTTTTGCAGTCATTAAGAGAATGGAGCAGTTGTTAGGCAAATACCACAGGTTGCATGAATTCATTCTTCACTGTGAGGTGGTTTTTGCTGGAAAATGGAAGTAAATGGCCACAAAAGTCATGTGATCATGGGGTGGGATGGATGTGGAAATGTTGATTCTGGCTCATAAATCCCTTTTTTGGAGTCCATTGGAGTTTCAAACAGTGGCTTAGTGACCAGACACCAGTTGAGGAATGCCTGTATGCAATGGGACATTCTCATTAGGGGTAGTAATCCAGATATCTCTGAAAGCTATTTAACCTTGTGTACTTTAGCTTAACTATGAAATGATATATTGTCATATTTTTGGGTGTTGAAAGTTATAGAAGTTTTTCTTGACAATAATTAGGCTATTGCTATAAGCAACAACCAATATTTTTTTTCTCTCTTTTTTTTTCCTTTAGAAATGCCAGACCTGGAATAAAAGAAACTGACAAATGTTGGGGTTTGGGGAAAGACTTCATCACAACATTTCACAATTGAGATAAGAATTCCTGAGTTGATAGCTCTAAAGACAGAAAATGCATCCTTTAATTCATCTTCAACCTGTTTTAAGCAGCTTCATTGATTGGTGCATACCATTGTTCAGGGCAGTCTTAAGCTATATGAGGCAATAATGTTAGCATGAAAGTTTTCCAGACTTCCAAAAAAAAGGAACAACAAAAACCCAATCACACAAATATTTGAGGTATAGGCAGTCAAATCAGTTGCAATAAAAGGGTTTATAATGCCTCTTTGCCTCATCGTAAGATGTTACAATGGGTAAACACAATTTACATGAAGTGGTAAATGTATACTTTTCCCCCTTACATTGTGGACTGCAGACAACTCAAGTTTTGTAGCTGGAACAAAACCGGCTGAAGCAATGTTTTAATTGGCTTTGGAAATTTAAGCTGGTAAAGTGCTGTACCTCCAGGGGTATCTTCAGGGTATGTTCCACTAATGTTTAATGCTTTTCACTTTGTTGTATTTAATCACTAGTTAGTGTTCAAGATATCCTAGCTAAAACTAGCAACCCCTTTAAAACTTAAAATGGGTGAAGCGTGTACACTTGGTTGTTTGATCTTCAGAGCTCATGAATCTCTTGCTATGGAGATGGAGCCTGTACATTGTTGCTTATCAATCTGTACATTTAGACCAAATTGTATTTGCACTGTTGATATGAAAGCAAGTGACAAAATGTTAATACACTATTGGATTTTTTGTTTCTTGACCAGCTTATAAGCCTGAAAACCTCAATTTGTGTTCAAAGCAGTGGGGATTTTTTAATGTCTACATTATTTCTAATAAACTGTTGAAGACTCCATGACTGTCAACTGTCTGGCTGGCTGTAACTTCATGTATTCTTAACTATTTGTTGGAATGAAGTATTTTT
Source organism: Pseudonaja textilis (assembly GCF_049901715.1). Taxonomy (NCBI): domain Eukaryota; kingdom Metazoa; phylum Chordata; class Lepidosauria; order Squamata; family Elapidae; genus Pseudonaja; species Pseudonaja textilis. The sequence goes on from NC_141991.1 coordinate 130,552,523, forward strand.
ATTTCAAGTTCGGGATAATATACGGTTGTTCAAGCTGTTTGAAGGAGGGGAAAAATTAATATTCCCAAATGATTCCCCTTAAAAAAAATGGACTTGTAAGTTTTGAATACTGACAGCAATTTTAAAAGAAGTGTTGTAATTTGGTTAAAATAAAAACAGTCATCCCTTAAAATGTTGAGCTTCTGCATTTCACACCTGATTTATGCAATACTTATTTTTTAAAATGAACATATGTGACTGCAGTTTGACCCACAAGAATTTACAGAAGAATATTGAATATAGACACTAATTCTGAACAGAGAAGCATTTCTAAATGTGTTTCAATGCACTCTGCCCCAGGATCTTGTCATATGCTGTTCCAAGTTCCATATTTTGGTTAATGTATTTGGTGTTTTCAGTTAAGCTGTAATCTTATGTGCATTTTATGGAGGTCAAACGAAGGTATTTGGAATAAAATTACTTGGAAATCAAGGGGGAAATCCTGTCTTTTCAGCTGGATTTGTTTTCATTTCATAGTCAATCTTGAATGTAGAGTTGGCACAAGTCAACACTCTGCTTAACAAGTTGGCAAATAAGGCCATAGCCTGGACAAACATCCTTCCATTTCAGCATTAGCAAGTTAGGCAAGAAACCTTTAACTGTAATTTAAACCAATAAAATTAAATTAGGGATTGGGATGGTGTATATTATTTTAGTTTGAAGATTAGTCAAGTCGATGTTTTGCTGGACTTAATTTGTGGGATAAACAGCCTACATATACTGGCAAAAAAAATATTTCACATCTCATTTGGGTAGCTACCATTCAAGCAGAGCTTATAAATGGTATAATTTATAAATTGTTAACTGCCATGACTTCCATGAGAGCATATTCAGTAACCGCTTACTTTTATTCTTTGGATCAACAAATTCTAAAGACTTCATACTGTGTGCTATAATTGTTCAGTGTTGATACAACAAAGGTACTGTATACATATCTGAATTCCTCAGAAATAGACCTCCTTTGTCATGATCATCTAGCAAAATCCTGAAATATCTTACAGATACAGGTTAACAGTTGGAAGGGACCTTGTAGGTCATCTAGTCCAAACCGCCGCCCAAGCAGGAGACCCTACACCATTTCTGACAAATGGTAGTCCAATCTCTTCTTGAAAGTCTCAAGTGATGAACCTCCCACAACTTCCAAAGTTTTTGTTGCAGATCTGGGAGCACAAAAATCTGTCTTCTGTTGAATTACAAATTCCTTTAAATGCTGAATTCACATCTAGCTCATCTTCCCTTCTAAGTACTAACCTAAAACTTCAACAGTCATAGTTGGAACTTTACCCGCTCTGAGCTGTCTCTGAAAATAGTTCCTATGAGGAATGTTCATTCAAAATGGATGGCATCGTAGCCAATTTCAAAGCAATTGTTTCACTTAAAATCTAATTATTTTAACCAAAAGCTAATCAGAAATTGCAGGATTGAGCAGCAAAATACAAAGCACTCCTTTAAACCCAAACTTCACATTCTGACTCAGAATTTTTCCCAGTTCTGTGTATTCCTAGCACATCAATTCAGCCCGCTCACTTCTCTCTCGGGTTTATTGACTAGAACTTACTCTCACGCACACCTACTGTATAATGTCAATGCTGTAACCAAGAATTTAAAAAATCCTGTCCATACCATGCCTCCCTAATACCGCTCACTGCCAAACATCTGGCCTGAGATTCCTACTACTCTCACTTCCTGTAGTCTACAGATATCTAAAAGAGGGAGTCAAAATTCACAATAATGTTAGTAATAGTAATCCCACCCCTATTCTACATCCATCAAAGGGATGCCAAACCAGTGCTTTTATCTCTGGGCACAGCCTCCCTATAGATGCTACCAGAAGAGGCATTTGGCGAGGAAAGATGACATAGTTATGATGTCATGCAATTGCCATCACAATACATGGGTGTCAAACTTGCGGTATAATGCTGTCACGTGATGTAGCATGACTTTTCCCGGAGCTAGGGTAGGGGTGGCCTGTGCATGACGCATCTGGCCCGCAGGCCACCAGTTTGACACCACCGATCTAATATATTTGGAGCAGTCATACTGTAAATAAAGCCAGTTTTTGCAGTATTTTGACATGGTTTGTTGTAGGATTACAGCTACAAGAGCTCTTATAGGAGAGCTAGTTCTTACATGGTCAAAAAATAAATAGCCTGATAATACGGACCAGGACCAGATTGACAGTTTATCTTCCACTCAACAGAGCTTGGCTTCAGTTTGGAATGAAACATCTGCACAGGGATTGGTTTGCATATGGTACATGACAGTTGCTGGAATTCTTTTGCAATGATTCTGCTACAATATTTTTTTTTTCATTTGCATTCATTGTATCCTGACAAATCTTTATAGTGTTTTCCTTTTTTAAGGAAGGCCCGACGCCTTCCACTTTGGGAAGATAAGGACTTTGCTCCAATCTTTCTGGTGGAAGGCAATGGATATGGAAGGTCTGATAAATATGACCACTCTGTCATTTGTTAGTTGCATGGTAGACTACCAGAAACGCTCGTGTAAAAGTAAATTATTGAATCGTTTAACAAATTTCTACTTCCAAATAAACACATAAAATTTTGTCAGCCGCACCCGATATCAACTCTACAGGAAAAGTAGAAGGCTACTTTTGAGACTGTGTATAATAGCAGAATCTTGCAGAATCCTATCCCGTCTTACATGTGAGTGAATCATGGAAGTGTCCACCTGAGCTAATTCCAACATTACCTTCTTAAGGCTTAAAAAATAATTTCATCCTCCTTTGCTTTGGTAATGGCTCTTGCATATTTCCATCAATGTCATGTTCCTTATTCCCTACAGGATTGCACATAACAGGTTTTAAAAAAAACCAATAGTAAAGGACATATTCCCCAGTGGTGCTCAGTCACAATATTATGACTTTCTGTGGAATTGATACCAAACAATTAGCTAGAAACTTTGGCTTTCAGATTCCCGCCCCCTTCCCACAAAAAAGCACAGGTGAATGGGAACCGGGAACGAGAATTCACCATTCACAAAGATGCAGCAGACAAAACAAGAATACGAGTTTTATTAAGATGTCCTTCTTGCTGTCTTCCACTTCCCACTATCAGAAAGAAGACGATTCAGTTTACAGATCTTTGGGCTTCCATCAGGAAAAACAAAAACGAAAACCCTATTCATCTGAGTTGCAAAAAACCGAACAGCCAAGAATTTTCCTGTAAATTTGTGGTAATCCTGGTTTCCAAAAGTAATCCCACTAAATTTATTTGAATAGTTCTACATGGGATTACAAGGGCATTCGGAAGCTACAGCTGGTGCAGAGTGGCAGCACAGGTATTTATTTGGGGGCCCCAAGAATGGCCCCTGTAACACCACCGCTCCATGAGCTGCACTGGTTACCAGTCTGCTTCTGGGTGCAATTCAAGGTGTTGGTGTTCCTCTTTAAATGCCTTCATGGCATGGGTCCAGGTTACTTGGGGGATTGCCTCGCCCCATTGGGATTGGCTTGTGCTGACAGAGAAAGCATGCTGCAGGTCCCGTCTGCCCGCTTATTCCGGCTGGCTGGGGGTGGGGGAGTCCAGGAGGAGGGCCTTCTCTCATGTTGCTCCTGCCCTCTGGAACATCTTATCCCCGCTCCCCCTCCCAATGTGAGCTTGGGTCCAACCCTCTTATCTTTTCGTAAGGGCCTAAAGGCTCCAGTGGGGGAACAGCACAATGTAGGTGGTTGATTGGGTAATAACATATCCTACCTCCTCTCCCCCACTCCGCCTACGCTCCCTCCATGTGACTTTGGTTTTAAGGTTTGATTTTAACATTTTATGTTTTAACTAGGATGTAACTTGTAAGCCGCCCAGAGTTACCCTATGATAAGATGGGCAGCCAATAAATTTCATAAATAAATAAATAATACATTTTACTTCTAAGAAAACAGAAAGGATTGGTCTAATTCCTACTTATTGTTCTAGGTTTCAGAAATTGTCCAGAGTGAGCTCTACCATTCATCGCTCAATTGGGCTTAAATTTAGGACTGCCGTAAACACAAAATAACATTGAAATCAGAAGAATCTCGTTGAAAGAGGCAAATCGATTGTAACGGCTGTAAAATATTTTCTTTTGAGCCTCCACTCTTTCATCCGTAGATGTGGATGTCATAAACAAAATTCTGAATTTCTGCAGCTTGCGAAATAATACCAACTGAGGAAAAACAAAGATATTAGGGCATGAAAACGCTAGGATCACCGTCCGCACTTGGAAAAAACAACTGCAGCCAAGCAGAAACACCTCCCATTCATTTTCCCACGCGGATGTATTCATTCATTCACTCAGAACTTTACTCACTAGCATCCTTGCTGGCAGCATTCTGGCTGCCTGTAATGATTGAGCCACATCCTGGAATTTTCAAAGAGTGATGACATCTAAAGGCAGCCACTCCCACCCCGTTCTCCACTTAATAATAGCAAACTGTATGGCTGGTGTGTGTATGTGTAGGAAAACAGGATATAAGAAAACGGCAAGCAGAGGGAGTAGCGGATGTGACATTTGGAGATGGGCAGTTATTACACGCAGGCAAGAGAACTATCACTCAATTTCTGGGATCACGAGCTACGACCGAGCAGCACATCCTGGTGGGACTCCAGCCTGGATAGTGGCTTTGAGCTTGGCTGCAATAGAAAAAGAGTACAGGTAGCTCACGAGTTACCACAGATCGTTTAGCAACCATTCAAAGTTACAACAGCACTGAAAAATGTGAGTTATGGCTGTTTTTTACAGTTGCGCCCTTTGAAGCATCCCCATGATCATGTGATCAAAATTCAGGTGCTTGGCAACTGAATCATATTTATGACCGTTGCGGGGTCCCAAGAGCAGAGACTTATAGAGTTTAAAGTAGGAGCCCATGTGTAGAGTTGTAATTACAGGAATGTTCCAATCTCGGATGGCAAACCTCAGATAAAGAATGTTTCCAAGCAAATACAACTCAGGTAAACAAAGTCACTAATCTAAAGGAGGATTAGAGAGAGGAAGTAAACATATGTTAGACTTTAACTAAAGATAATTAATTGTATGGATTACTGTGCAAAACAGTAACGAAAATTAAGCAGTAACCAAAGTTAACCAATGATGGAGGATAATTAAAAATGTGTATAAATGCAAGACTAGACTCCAATAACACCCATGTTCCCCCCAGATTATGTATAGATAATAATCTACACCAGTAGCATTGCACCTATTCATGATATGTCAAGTCATGATTATATTAAAAAAGGGCTTCCATCATCAAAGGACAATGCTGCTTTTGTAAGACTCATCTCTTTAACCCAGACCTGCAGATACTATAAATTTAATCTGAAATGTGTGGAAAATCTAAAAAAAAATACTGAGATTATCAAAGAAAGATTATCTCAGGAGATACCATTATACTAATAACAGAAAGCATTCTTTTGCAAATGGGCAATCGTTGCCATACAGGTTTTATAAAATAAACATTAATGGGTTGGGCTCCTAAAATGTGCCAAGTCATGAACTACGGATTGCAAGCAACGCAGCTGAGTTTACACAGCAAGCTAAGTCAAAGCCAACAAATCACATGATGGCTTCACATATTGGGTGAAGCACCATTCCAAATATTTTAGTCAAAATGTGTTAATGTAAAGAGGTTAGAACTGCAGCAGTAAAGTACTGGGTTCACACCATGTGTATTTATTATTTCGGTTTTGCTTACCATGAAGTTCATCTTATTTCATCTTGTTCACCAGTTTCGCCTTTTCTTTGACTAGGAAATCTTTCAGATGGTCACTTGTGCCCTGGTCATCACACAACTAGACAATTGCAATGTTCTGCCTGTGGGGCTGCTCTTGAGAATCACCTGGAAGGTACAGCTGGTACAAAATGCAGTGGTGTGAGCAGTAAGAGATACTTCACATTAAGTCCACATGCCATAGCTGCTACGGAACCCACAGTGGTTGCCAGTAAGCTTTCTGGTGCACTTCAAGCTGCTGATTGTCACCTATAAAGCCCTTCCTGATTCAGGATCTAGTTATTTGAGGGACAACTGTCAATTGTTCTCTGCCCCCTCTTAGAGTGGGTGCACTCCACATCCCTTCTGCCATCTTGTGGACTGAAGTAGACTATCATTGTTGCTGGCCCTGCTCTCTGGAACAGCATTCCCCTGTTCAAATTTTTTTACTACAGGTTCTGTGGGCATGGCTTTGTGGGCGTGGTGTGGCTTGGTGGGTGTGGCAGGGGAAGGATACTGTAAAGTCCCCGTTCCCTCCCCATCCCACTGGGAAGGGAATGGGGATTTTACAGTATCTGTTCAGCTTTCCAGCTCTGTTCTCCTCTGCAGGGCAACAAAAGAAGACCCAGCCAATCAGCTGGGACTCTGATCAGCTAGGACTTGGGAGGCAGAGAATAGATGGGGGCGGGACCAACCAGAGGTGGTATTTACCGGTTATCCGAACTACTCAAAATTTCCGGTACTAGTTCTCCAGAACCTGTCAGAACTGGCTGAGTACCACCTCTGGAGATAAGGATGGTATAGCAATAGCACTTAGTCTTAGGTATTGCTTCATAGTGCTTTACAGCCCTCTCTAAGCGGTTTACAGAGTCAACATATTGCCCCTGGCAATCTGGGTCCTCATTTCACCGTCCTTAAAAGGGTAGAAGGCTGAGTCAACCTTGAGCTGGTAAGAATCAAACTCTTGGTAGTGAGCAGTGAGTTAGTTTGCAGTACTACATTCCAACCACCACCGCACTGTATCCTCACATTTCAGAAAGTGCTTAAGACTTACCTGTGTTCCAGACTTGGGGTTAATGTATTTGCAGGGTCTCTGGGGTATGTGCACTGTATGGTTTATTGTTCTGTTTGTTTTAGTCCATACCACCTCTTGATGTGTGTTTAATTGCCTTTACTGTTTCCTGGTTTTGTAAGCTGCTCATTGTCTAATAGGGTTGGCAGTTACAACAAATTGATTACATTAAACTAAAATTAAATTATGAGTAAGTTCAGCCATTTTCGCTTGTTAATTCTAGTGTATTTTATATATGAATCAAGCCTCTGTAGTGTATTCCAAAAATGAGTTTGACTGAAGCAAGGCCTGGCTTTTTACAATATTTGAATTCAACAGTGATTTTCACCAGGTTTATGGTGGAAAACATAACTATATTCTCTTCATCAGAATAATGTGGCTCTTTTAATCATGGGCCTTGCACTGCAGTTGTTCCTAACATGCTAAACACTGGGCACTAATGACCTCATACACACACCATTTTTATTTTTCCCAGATGCTTGGGAGAAGCCCCCAGTGTTCTTGCAAATACTGGTGTCATGCTTCGACAATGCCAGATTCCCGTTTAATTTCTATTAGCTAAAAGTATTTTAAAAACTAAAGTCAGGAAGGCTGGTGAGTGCCAATGAAGTTGTCCATTGGCACACTGCCCATTTTTATCTATAAAGAGCAGATTAGAGTTTCAAGGCAAATAGAAATGTAAAAAAAAAACCCTTCACTTCTGCAGGACTGATTTTTGTTTGACAAAATAACTGTGCTAACTATTAAAATCCCCTCTTTGACAGAATCTAGCCACCCTTCTTGCATTGGCCAGGCAGATTGTCCCACAACTCCCAGATGAAGATATTATAGGAGCTTATCTTTAAGAGGATGTAGATCTCAACCAAGAGATTTCCAAGGCAGAGATATGCTAATATCTGTGCAACAGATAAATTGCTTTAAAGTAACAAGTAGAGACTGAAATGTTGGCAGTCAATCAGTGGGATTAATATTGTACAAAACAAGTATTTTATCAGAGAGAATTTTTGGACTACTGCCGAATGGAATCACATTTTACAAGCTGATGTTGGCAAAGCATCCAGGAGAATCCAATTCCAAATATATGTCTATGAATATATTAAGGATTCAGGAGTCAAAAACACTAAGTTAAACATAAACACATGAGGCTAAATATGAGGACCTATTTCTATAGCCCCCTGACTTCTTAAATTAATTTTTAAAAAATGGGTAGAGTTGGATTGGCTAGTTCAGTGAGATTCGACCCCCCAAATGTGGCATTTTTGCATCCAGCTATCTGGAGCATCTGCTTCATATGGTACTCATGTGTTGTCCTGCTAATCAGGTATTTTTTTTAAAAAAAAACTGGTAATGGAATTGATTTCAGAAGAGCGTAAAAGCAACAAAAAGGATGTAACTTGCCAAGAAACAACAAACAACATTATTAGTGGCCATTTGTCTGAATTGTACAAACCTCTCTTCACTTATCTTCTTTTTTAAAACCTTTAAAAGTTTTTCCACATTTGTTGAAATGTGTATTTCTCTGTGGGTTGCCAATAATCTGGAGAGGGTGGGGCTCATCTGCTTTTAACAAAGGCATGGCTAGATCATTATGTTTGAGAGTTCATCTACCGTTAATATTTTGTCAACTTTTTGAAATTAAAAAAGAGGCATCAAGTGAAGGTTTTGCCAAATATTCAAATGACTCCTGTACCTTGCCTTTGACTATGGCTTGATCTAGACTGGGTCCAACTCACGCCATCATGGCAGCATCACGTGACACATGGGGACTTTTTTTTCCCCTTCACTAAACCAGGGCGGCTTGGCCAGCGTGTGATTGCGAGTTTGACGGCCCCGATCTAGACTAATTTATTCCCTCGAATAATCTGCACTCACTAATTTCTGCAGATCTGGCCTCTATCAAAGGCCCAATTATAGAGTTAATAATTAAAAAAACAATTCACAGAGAAACACAGTCATTCATCCATCCAGTCAAGTTGCCTTTTCAGTGATTCTAGCAGCACACAAGTCATGCTAGTTGATTTAAAAGTTCTCCTGGAAACATCTCATATGCACAAGACTTCCTGCTAGGAAAGTACTGGTAAGGCTTCATAACATCAGCAACCCTTCTTCACTGAGCAGCAGGGAGCAGTGAGAAAGATAATCTGTCCTGAGTTTTGGTGCACCTTCAGTGTCTTTCAGAGCTAAATCTAACCCTAGGTTAGTATTTGGGTCAATTAGCCTCTCCTGGGCATTTTGATAAACACATTAACCTCCCATTGACCCATATTGTGTTGCAGCAGCATATCCAATACTCTCAGACTCCCGCTATGTTTCTTTGAGGGAGAAAATGGTGTTCATGTTTCATGAGAGAAGCTTTTTCCAAGCTTATCACAAGGAAGGTTGTTTTTCATTTTGTTAGAATTGGGATGTTTTGTGACAATTCTGCTTATCTCAAAATTAGTATTTATTGAATTTATTTATTTATTGAATTTATATTGCCGCCTATTTGCCTGTGGCAACTCAAGGCGGCTTACAGAATATAAAACCACATTTAAAACAATATAAACTAACAAAAAGAATCAAACAAATTAATACAGAACAATATAACAAAATCACACCCCCAACCACCATCACCCAACGACAGCAGATCACATGAACCATTTAATGGGCTCCAAAATGCTGTTCATCTCAAAATGCTCAAGCTATTTTCCAAAGCACCAGAAGGCCAGACAAGGAATAATAGATGGAAGCTGATCAAGGAGAGATTCAACCTAGAAGTAAGGAGAAATTTTCTGAAAATGAGAACAGTCAACCAATGGAACCGCTTGCCTTCGGAAGTAGTGGGAGCTTAATCACTGGACCCTTTCAAGAAGAGATTGGATTGCTATTTGGGTAGGGTCTCCTGCTTGCAGGGTGGGTTAGACTAGATGACCTACAAGTCCCTTCCAACTCTGTAAAGCTGTAAATTTGTGTACTGGCCAGTGGCCCTGTTGCAAGTAGGCTGCAGCCCAGTAGTGGGACATGGCTGTGGGGAGGGGAGTTAGGGACCGCTGTCCTAGTAGACTTGCCATACCCAAGGATGATATTCCCATGTCCATATTAAAAAAATCATACTAGTAAAGTATTTGGTTTTTCTTGTAGCCCCAACTGAGAAGATGCAAAGTCAACATCTAGAAAAGAGAGGTATCCTTAATAAGCAGGCTTACCAGACCAATTAAAGCCAGTAAGTCACTGGTTTCTAAAGGTTCCTTCTCCTCCCTGCATAGACATAGTCCTCGATTTATAACCATTTGTTATACCCATTATGTTTGACCGTTCAAAGTTAAGGTGATCCCAAAATAAGTGATTTACTATTATGTTTAAAATTTAGGCATTTGGCAGCCAGCATGTGCTTACAATGGTGGCAGCATCCTGGGGTCACATAGTCACTATTTGTGACCTTCCCAGCCGGCTTCCAACAAGCAAAATGAATGAGGGAAGACAGATTCACTTAACAATTGTGTGATTCATTTAACAACCATGGTGATTTGCCCCACAACCACCATACAAAAGGTCATAAAATTGGGCGATACTTTTAAACATTGTGAGATGATATAGATTAAGGGAAGCGACATTGTTTTAATATTGTTACAGCGAAGAATGACTTACAATTCTCTCACTTCTGGGTTGGGGATGGGATCATGGAGGCATCATCATATAGAACACATAGACAAAAACATGCAGTCATAAATAAAAGGAACGCATGGAAGATCACGAGGAGTAACCTTGGCAACTTAATTTGAACCTAAAATCAACTTTATCAGAGAATAATTTGAGGGATTTGAAATATTCACTGTGGTTTTGAAATAGATATATGGTAGCTGTCAATTTCAAGAAGTCACTAAATTTGGTTGTGTTTTGTGCAAATGTTTATGGTAAAAAATAATTTGCAATTTTGCTTAGTAGTGCATACAATAGGTTTTCCCTAACAGCGTTTGAAAGATATTTTCTGGCTACAGTATTTAGTATTCAGTATTTATTTAGTATTTATTTGATTTGTCAATCGCTTACAAGATACAGGTATAAGAATAAATATAGTTTTGAATACATGAGATACTTATAAGAAAAATAAAAAACAATAGGACAGGGACAGTAGGCATGATTGGTGTGCTTATGCATGCCCCCTACAGACCTCTTAGGAAAGGGGTAAGGTCAATAGTAAACAGTCTAAGGTTAAAGTTTTGGGGGTTTGGGGAAGAAACCACAGAGTCAGGTAGAGTATTCCAAACATTGACCATTCTGTTGCTGAAGTCATATTTTCGGCAGTCAAGTTTGGTGCAGTTAACCTTGAGTTTGTATCTATTGTGTGCTCTTGTATTGTTATGGTTGAAGCTGAAGTATTCTTTTGCAGGTAGGACATTGCAATGTATGATTTTATATACTATATTTAGATCAGACCAGAGGCGGCATAGTTCTAGGTTTTCTAGGACTAGAGTTTCCAGTCTGGTGGCATAAGGTATTCTGCAATGAGTAGAGGAGTGGAGAACTCTTCTTGTGAAATATTTCTGGACTTTTTCAATTGTGTTAATATCAGATACATGATATGGGTTCCAGACTGATGAGCTGTATTCAAGTATAGGTCTAGCAAATGTTTTGTATGCTCAAGTTAGTAGTGTGATATCACCAGAGAAGAAGCTACGTAGGATTAGATTAACAACTCTTAATGCCTTTTTGGCTATGTAGTTACAGTGGGCTCTAGTACTTAGGTCATTTGAGATGAGTACTCCAAGGTCCTTGACAAAGTTTGGATCCTCAACAAGATCTTGACTATTTAGCTTGTATTTTATTTTCTGATTTTTTTCTGCCAATATGTAAGACAGAGCATTTATTTGTTGAGATTTGAAGTTGCCATTTGATTGATCATTCCGATACATAGTCAAGGTCTTTTTGAAGGGTAGTAGTATTGTCTGTGGTGTTGAATAGCTTTTAATATGATCATAGAGGTCATTTATGTAGAGTATGAAGAATTGGCCCTAAAACACTGCCTTGGGGGACACCACTGTTGACAGGTACAGAATTTGATAGGACGCTCTCAATTTTGACCATTTGTTGTCTGTTTGACAGGAATGCTTCTATCCAGTTATACAGGTATCCAGAGATACTGTAAGATTTTAGTTTTAGGAGCAGTTTGTCGTGTACCACTGAATCAAAGGCTTTACAGAAGTCTATGTAAATTGCTTCTATTGCTTTGCCCTGATCGATATTCTTGTACACTGTTTCCAATCTCTACTACATGTCCGTTTTTAAGGATGATCAGATTCCAATTCATATCTTGGTTTGAAAATGTGAAATTAGGTAAATACATATTTTAAAAGCAAATGAATCTCCCGTATCATACTCTTCTTTGGAGGGAGGTTTGTTACAAGCTCTCGGTCCTCTAAAACGAAGCAGGATTATATAGTGTCTCTAAAAAGGAAGCAGCGCAGCCCTCTGCCCAAAGCTGGAAAACAATGTGTTCACTTGCTATTGCATAAACCCTCTTTGTATGACTCGCAGCCACGATCCTACTCAGCGAGTGCTTAATATACACTATACAACGCAGGCAAAAGGCTGCTGAAAGGAACCTTAAGAGGAGGAAGATTCTGTTGCAGATCATTTTCTTGCAATCCCCAAGATGACAAATAACACTTTCTCCACCAAGGACAATTCCTCTTTTGGGACAGTTTCCCCCACTATGGACTCTTTCTTGACATCTACTTGTTTTCTAGTAAGGGGGTTCTCGGAAGCTGAAGGAGGACAGAAGAACGAGCCAGTAGCCAGAATGGTACCAATCGCTGTCTTGTGTGTGCTCTGCCTAACAGTCGTCTTTGGATTATATTTTTTAGGCTGTAATTTGCTGATGAAGTCGGAGAACATAATCAACATGTTGAGGAAGGACAGGAGACTCTCCAAGGAAGCAGAAGTTGTGGTCATTGAGACTTAAATCTCCAAGGAGCAGAGGAGACATTCCACCACTTCTTTGGCATTCAGAGATGCTTGAAAGAGTTAGCTGCTTCAATCTTAACCACAGTGTTTTACTGTTGCAAAAAGAAAAGAAAAAAAAAGAGTTCACAGCATAGAAGCTGATACAAGATGGGAATGAATTCCCATTGCTTAGTGTTTGCATGCCTTTGGTGTTATCTGGAAATCTGTATTCCTTGTAATGATTGTTCTTGTAGTTGCCTGCATGCTCCTAAGATGCCAAAGCTTCTTTGCTTAGTTTGCTGCATTCAAAAATGCTAAAGAGGTAAATATTCTGCGTATGCATAATGAATGATGGGTTGGGGGTTTTAGATGGGTCTATCAACATTGGTTCGTGTGAAAATCTATATATGACGGAAAGCTTGAATTTCTTTGCTGCAATTGAGATTTTGAGATGAAGTTCAGCCACATCCTAGGAGAAGAAAAGAAAAATATTTACATGAAGACATGTGGGACACATCCAAATTGGTTGATCTCTGCCAAGCTCACTGCCTGTCAGGATTACTCCCATTTTCATCCTCTAACAAACAGTTACATTTGGTTATTTCTCTGGCAACACATCCACAGATGCTGTAAGTTTAGTCACTATGAAATTTTGTGTAAACCTAGTAAGGATTTACAGATGATAGCTTGTGTCACATGCCCTTTTCTCAGCTTATTAAAAGGATGAAACCATACTTTACCTTTTTGTTCTGTTCTCTGGCTGCTCGAACGAAAATGAGCTAATGGTAGTTGATATTTCATTTCTACTAACTCCACTGTAAGTATACGGGAGAAAGACTTGATTGGAAGTGATGGTGGGCTGTATTGGTTTTGCTTACCTTCTATTCCTCATATCTGGCAAGAGTTTAGACATTAATTTGTACCTTTTATAAGAATCTCCTTAAAAGAGCACAATTCTTTTCAACGTATTAGTGTTGTCTTGAAAAGGGGATGAGTCTCATTCTACTATCAGAAGTTTGGGTGCTCTTAGGGACTAGGCAAGTTATCCTCTCAAATCAGGCTGTTTTCTGGGAGTCTTCATCAGTGGGAGCTCATGATGAAAGATTGACCCCTGCCAAGTGGGAACTCATCTTTTGTTTTTAATATGTGACTAGATAACCCAATAGACCATTGGGTCATCTTTTACAAGATATCTAAACAAACAAAATGACCACTGGCGGGCAAAAAAGCAGAAATATTAAAGAGGTAGCAAATTCCTGCTGGTTTCCCCATTGACCTTGCTTCTTGGAAGCTGGAAGGGAACATCTGAAATCACAATCATATGACTGCGGATAACCACTGACACTACAGCAGCCGTAATTTTGTAAACACCACTCTGGTGTGACGACCGTTGAAATTTCAATTACCTAGGGGGAATGGATCCCAGATTTTGTATGCATTCTTTAAGTTAGCAGATTTGAGGTACCTTCATTCAAAAATGTTTTGTACTATGATGCACTGTTTGGGCCTAACTAAAGATGACAAACAGGCAAAAAGTTTTGGGAGGCAAAGCCTTGGAAAGAAGGGCATTGTCCTGCAACGTAATGCAGGCCTGCTACCTTGTTTGCTCACTGCAAATAAAAGCAAATATTAGAAATTAATTTCAGTCTTCTTCACATAGTGGAACAGAGCAGAGCATTCGTCTGCAAAAGGCCAAGTATTTGGCTTGGTGACACATTTGCAGTTTTGAAAGCAGGACAGGGTTTTTTAAAATCAGATGCTTGGTTGACATTTCAGAGTCAAAGACAGACACACCGCTAATGCCAAAGCAGATGAGGCACTGTAAACCAGTTTTGTTTCTAAAATGGTCGTGATTGTTAACAGACTCTCTGGGAAGATATGGATCATTTACAGAAATTTCTATTACAAGTGGTAGGGAGAAAGGGAAAGAGATTTTCAGCATCTGACTTTTCGAGAGGCAAGAGAGAAAAACAAAAATAACCACAATGAAGTAAAAAATAATGTGAAGCTAAATACTGCAGCTGGGGGAGGGGAAAGTGTTCAGAATAGATTTTTGCTCTAAAATAAAAGGGCCATTGGGAAAACTCAGAGGGAGTTTTTGATTTTGACCTATTTCTTCCAGCCAAGGCTGATCCTTAGAGACTCCTGTCCAGAGTGCAAAGATCTCCTGGCAACCTTTCTGTCCTCATGATTTGTCTTCAACCTTTGTCTTCAACCTCACTTGAAAGTTGCAGTGGAAATGCCCCTTAGAGGCAAAACATGTATATTTTCTGCACTCTTTTGACCCAGCATTAATGCTTGTCATCTCAGGCATTTAAAAAGGCTCAGTGGGATATTTTTACTGCAAAGAGTGAGAATAGTGGTGCTTATCCTTAGGGAGAATCACAAAAAGCAAGCCTTTAGTTTACTCACTTGAGAGTGCCTGTTGTGTTAATTGTGAAGACTTAAAGCACCCCCTGCTGGCAACTGTGCAGGTAACCAGGATAGTCCTGTGTACTAAAACATTTTCTTTTTTCTAACGGGCTACCAGCTGTTGAAAAAAAAATAACAACTTTGTTTCACAGGTCATTTGGACAGTTTTCCAGTACAGCCTTTACCCATAAGGATTAAAGTAAAAACTGTTCGATCGCGGGAAAAGAGACTCGAGACCAGTGTGACAGTTCAGCTCTTTATTTGGTATATAGATCTGTGCTGGACCTGCGAGCCATGGCAAACCTTCATATAGGGATTGCCAGTGGCTCGCAACCAATGACGGCTCTTTGAATCTCCCACGATCGTCGCGGCCAATCGCGGTTGATTCATTACAAGCCAATCACTCTTGTTCTTTCCACCAATCACAGAGTAGTCCGTTTGGACCAATCAGGTGAGGGTATTCCAAGAATGCTAATATGGAACACCCCTCCCCTCTTGGTTTAGTCCAACCTACGTAACGTAGTCCCGTAGGTAGGCAGGGCTTTTAACATGTCTACTTGACCTGCGCAGATCAGTTGTGGCGTGGTCTTCGGCTGGTTCGGATGGGATCCTTGTTGCTCCTGTCCTTCTCGATGGAACCGCCTGGAAGTGTGAGTCAGGCCTCGCTGCAACTCCCACCTGGTCTACCGGGGTCGGTTGGGTTGTTGGTTTTGCTGTTCCCACCCGGGTTTTCCGGGCTGGTTGAACTGGCTTGGCTGCTTCTTCCAGGCGAGGCTTCGTGTTGGTGGTCCTCTGTTGGTTCTCTTCTGCCGCTGTCATCTGCCGGTAAGTAGTGCTGGTTTCTTTCCCTGTTTATTGGTGTGGGTTGTGGTTGTTCGGTTGGTTGTGTTCTGGGAGGATTTTCTCCTCTCTCTTGAGTAATGTTTGGGGTTTCTCCCCCCACTCTGTTTTTTTTATTAAAGTCCATTTGTGGTGCTTGCGCGTTGCTAGTGTTGTCGGTGGTTGTTCTCGACCTCAGTTAGTCGATGTGCTGTTTCCAGCTTCTTCCGTCTTCTGTGTTTAGCCGGAATGACCGGGGGCCTGTCACCTGGGTTATTTGGGCTGGTACCCAGAGTGGGTCCCCCGAAATTTTTTTTTGCGTAGACTGTGTCTCCTGGTTTAAATGTGCGGTACCTGCTGGATGAATCTGGTGGTTTTTCGGAATTATATGTTGGGTGCAGCCTGTCTAGGTGTGATTGTAGTTTTCTGCCCATTAGGAGCTCTGCTGGGCTTTTGTTGGTTTTCAAGCTGGGTGTTATGTGTTGTATTGTCAGTAGTTTATTAATTTTGTCATGTATGTTTCCGGTGTCCACTTTTTCTAATGCGTCTTTTGTGTACCTGACCATTCGTTCCGCCCGCCCGTTCACCGCCCGGTGAGTGGGTGCTGTCAATGCATGCCATATGCCCCGTTTGGCGAGAAGTTGTTCGAATGCCAATGCCGTGAACTGTGGGCCATTGTCAGACACCAGCAAGTCCGGTAGTCCATGGGTGGCAAACAGTTTGGTTAGTTTTTTTATGACCGCTTCTGTGGTAGTAGATTGCATGACGCTCACCTCTAACCAGTTTGAGTAAGCGTCAACCGTTATTAGAAATGTGTGCCCTTTGGTGGGTCCCGCAAAGTCTATGTGGACCCTCGACCAGGGGCCCCTGGGTGTTTCCCACTCGAGGGTAGGTGCGGAGGGAGGGATTGGTCTGGATCTTTGGCATTTGTTGCATGTTGCCACCCATGTTTCTATGGTTTTGTCCATTCCCGGCCACTAGACGTAGCTCCTGGCTAGGGATTTCATTTTACGATGCCAGGGTGACCCTCATGCAGCATGCCCAATACCCTTTTTTGCAATGTTTCCGGAACCATCACTCTGTCCCCCCATAATATACATCCCTTTTGCATAAATAGTTCAGTCTGCCGGTTCCGGAACAATTTAAACTGGTCGCTGCCCTTGGTTTCCGGCCACCCCTTTTCTACCCAGCTCAAGACTCGCACCAGTTTCCTGTCTTTGATAGTCTCTCTGGCAATGTCTGATGCGGTCATTGGTGGGTTGGGCAGTGTCTCTATTTGAAGGGTGGATGTGGTGGGTGCCAGGTCGTCTTCCAGGTCCAGCAGTGGAGCGCTGCTTAGTGAGATGCTTTTCTGCGTGCGAGATGCTTTTCCCGGGGCAGTGTATTAATTGATAGTTGTAGGTGGCAAGGAACTCAGACCACCTCATCATCCGTGGTGACAAGATGTTAGGGGTGGCCTTGTTCCCTGCCAGGATCCCCAGGAGTGGTTTGTGGTTGGTGATAAGTGAAAAGTTCCTACTGTATAGGTACTCGTGAAACCGCTTCATGCCGGTGATCGCTGCTAGCGACTCTTTGTCGAGCTGGCTATAGTTCCTCTCTGCTTTGGACAGTGTCTTGGAGAAATATGCAATTGGTGCTTCTCTCCCATCTGGCAGAGTGTGGCTCAGGATGGGTCCGACGCCGAATGGTGAAGCGTCGCAGGTCACCGTCAGTGGTAGGGTTTCACTATACTGGATAAGGACTCATTCCAATATGAGGAAGTCTTTTATTTTCTGGAATGCGGTTTCTTCCCGCTTTCCACAGGACCAGGTGGCTGTCTTGTCCAGCAGTCTATGAAGTGGTTCCGCTGTTGTTGCCTTCTGTGGCAAAAAAACATTGTAAAAGTTAATCAGTCCTAGGAAAGCCTGCAACTCCGCTTTATTTTGTGGTCTTGGGGCTTCCTTGATAGCTTTAATCTTTTTCTCTGTTGGGTGGATTCTGTTTTTGTCAACCAGGTACCCCAGAAACTTTACTTTTTCAGTGCATAGTTGGCACTTCTCCTTTTTTACTTTTAGTCCTGCGTCTTTGAATTTTTGCAGGACTTCCCTTAGGTGGTTCCCCAACTGGCTTTTGTTTTTTGCTGACACCAAGACATCATCGAAGTAAGGCACCACCCCTTTTATTCCCTGCAGTAGTTGTTGCATTAAACTCTGGAACACCCCTGGTGCCACGCTGACTCCAAATTGGAGTGTCTTGCAGCGAAATGCTCCCCGGTGGGTCACGATGGTTTGCGCCTCCGCAGTCTCGGCGTCGACTGGCAGCTGCTGGTATGCCTGTGCCAGGTCGAGCTTTGCGAAGACTTTTCCTTCCCTTAGCGAGTGTAGGAGGTGCTGTACCACCGGGACGGGGTACGCACTCTGCTGCAGCGCGTGGTTGAGGGTGGCCTTGTAGTCCCCACAGATTCTCATGGACCCATCTGGCTTAATTGGGGTGACTATTGGGGTTTCCCACTGGGCATGATCGATTGGCTCCAGGACCCCTTGCGCAATGAGCTTGTCCAATTGCTCATCAATTTTAGGCTTGAGGGTGAATGGGACTCGCCTCGGTTTTAGGCGGATTGGGGCAATATTGGGGGTCAATATTGCTATTGACTATTGGGGTTCTTAAACGATATTGGGGACCCCCGGTACTTGCCTAAGCGTCCGTCGAAGACCTCCTGGAAGTCCTTCATGAGCTCTTCCTCCCAGTCTGCTTTCTCAATGCAGTGGATGCCCGTCACCTCGATCCCCAAAGGCGCGAACCATTCCAGTCCCAGCAGGCTCGGGTGATCTCTGTCCACGATGGTTAGGGGCAGTATTTTTTCCTGTCCCTTGAATGCGATGTGGAAGTGTCCAATCCCTACCACGGGGATCTGGTTCCCCTGGTAGTCCTTAAGTGTTAGTTTCTGGTTCTCCAGCTCTTGCCTGTGGATGCTGGGCACTAACCGTTTAATCGTGTCCCATGACACCATGGCGAGGTAGGATCCGGAGTCTATCTCCATGTCACACTGCCGGCCTTCAATGCCGACCAGCACGCACACCTTTCGGGTGTCCGTGGTGTTGGAGTGCCCGATGGTGACTGTTTGATGTGTTTCCTTTCTGCACCAGGCTTCGCTGAGTCGCTTGCTTTGACCATCACGGCTCCAATGGCTCTCTGTGTGTTTGTCCTGGTTTCTGGGGGGAGTGTTGTCGCGTCACCTTGGGCTGTAACTCCGTTTGTTGCAGCAGACCTTGGCGATGTGCCCCCGCTTCTTGCAGTGCTGGCAAATGCCGTCTAGGAACTGGCACTCTGAGCGGGGGTGGTCTCCTCTGCACCCGGCGCACTGAAACCCTGACTTGCGACCTCTTCGCTCCTGCCGGTCTCATTCGGACTGTAGCTGGTGGATTTCTGCCTCCTCGTCATCGGTCTCGGGGAAGGACTCGATGTCCTTGTGGTGTGTTGTCATGGCTTTGTGGCTTGCTTCCGGTCTTTTTTCCGATGCTGGGTCAGCACCCGTGGTTTCTTGCTGGTCCATCGCGTTCATCTGGCGCATCTTGGCTGCTGACTTCTTGGTGACCTTGGCTGCGGTGGCTTCGGTGATGGCTTCAGTGACGGTGATGTCTGCTCGAGCCATCAGCCTGCTCTGGAGCGTGGGATCCCTTAACTCAAGAACCACGTGGTCCCTCAGAGCCTCGTCCATGTCAGAGAAGCCGCACGCACCCCCGGTGTTCCTCAGGCCCGCCACGAAATCCCCGATGCTCTCCCCTTCCTTCTGGTCCCGTCGGTAGAACTCATGCCGTCGGATGAGGTTGGGGACGGCTGGTGCGTAGTGGCTTCGGAGTAGGTGGTCGAGGTCTGCCCAGTCCATCTCCTTCACGTCTTGGGGCTTGGCCAGCGCCTTGGCCATCTTGAACACTGCAGGCCCGCAGTGTGTCAGGAACACAGCTCTTTTTCTCTGACTGTTGGCGTCCTTCAGATTATTGGTCTCGAGGAACATGAGGAATCGATTGATGTATGATTCTCAGTCCTCGGCTGCCTAGTTGTAGGGTGCGGGTGGCGCATTGCTGCCAGCCATCTCGTCAGTCATTCAGCTCTGGGTGCCACGTGCTCGACTGGTCTCTTGTCTCAGGATCCCACCCTCGTCGCCAGTGTTCGATCGCAGGAAAAGAGACTCGAGACCAGTGTGACAGTTCAGCTCTTTATTTGGTATATAGATCTGTGCTGGACCTGCAAGCTACGGCAGCCCTTCATATAGGGATTGCTGGTGGCTCGCAACCAATGACGGCTCTTTGAATGTCCCGTGATCGGCGCAGCCAATCGCGGTTGATTCATTACGAGCCAATCACTGTTGTTCTTTCCACCAATTACAGAGTAGTCCGTTTGGACCAATCAGGTGAGGGTATTCCAAGAATGCTAATATGGAACAAAAACCACTTTAACACATGACAGAATAGCCTAGCAGCACAGTGGGGCTGCTCTGCACTTCCCTACTTGCCCCTCTGCATTGAAGAGGGCAGGAATAAATGCTGTCATCCTCAATCCACACTTATACTGTTGTAAAGATGTCCTCCACCTGAGTTTTCTTGCTCCGCATCAAAAACAAGTGTCCTCCTCCCTCCTCAGCTAGCACAAGCAGAAAGGTCTGGTTCATGTGTTGCACTTCATTCAATTCAATTCAAACCTTTATTGTCAGTGCACAACATGTGTACAATGAGATTGGCTGAGCCTCCCTTAGTGCACCCCCCCCCCAAAAAAAAATAATGCAACTCACGGTGAAAGACAGAAAATCCCTAACCCAGTGAATCATACTAACAAACATGCAATCCTATTGCACCAATGAGAACATATCGTACATTGTGCTGGCCCTGCAAGTCTATCGTATTACGTAGTTGTGATGTTATTTTGCACTCAGGGGTCTGACAGCCCACGGATAAAAACTGTTCTTTAGCCTGTTTGTACGACTGGCTATGCTTCTGTATCTCCTTCCTGATGGTAGGAGAGTAAAGAAGTGCTGACCAGGGTGTGAGTCGTTCCTGAGGATTTTCCTCACTCATCTAAGGCAGCGAGCCCTAGCAGTTTCGTCTAGAAGTATCAGGGGACAGCCCATGATGTTTTGTGCTATGCTCACCAACCTCTATAATGTCTTTCTATCTGCAGTTGTCAAGCCGGCTTAGAAAGCTGTTGTTGTCCATTCTGTTGTTTTAGAGAAATACCGCCATTCCAGTTGGCTGGTTTACGCATTGGAGGCATTGATCCCCTACACATAGACACAGAAACACACATACAATTTGCCCTGGATGATCATTACCTGGTCAACTACCTGTTACAGAAAGCTTGGTTCCCACCCCTACCCTCTACCACCGTCTTCAATGCCTGAAGTGCACATCTTAGGGGGAAAGTCCTTTTAATTGGGTGAAGCCCACAATAATATCAAATTTACCCTTGTTGTCAAAGTAATTAGAAAAGTTGTAAAACCCGATACCCTCCCCTTTTTTTAATTACTTGGCAACAATGGGTGGGGAAAAGAAGCATGAACATCAAGCAATTGGGAGCCACATTAACCACCAGCCAAAGAAATAAATTCTGGTCACATTGTGGCCAAAGTGGAGGAAGGGATGAAAGTCCTGACAGAAATTTATTACTCCGGCTTTTTTTCCAGCCACTTTATGTGAGAGACAAAAGCAGCTGAGGGCCGCACAATAGAAATTTCAGAGTGTGGATTTACTTGTTTACCTCTTCCAGTTTGTTTAACTTTTTAAAAAGCCAATGTGAGTCTTTTTGTACACTTTGTCCAATTCTGTGGCTATTCACAGAAGAAGCAAGGAAGAGAAACAGAAAACCATCTGCAAAGAGAGGTTCCTAAAGATTGAAGATCCCGGGTTGTCGTATATATTTTTAAAGATTGCAACCTCTCTGAACATCTATTTGAGAGAAGGATAAACACTAGCCAAGAATTACTTGTGACTTGCTGTTCATCTCACCTTAAATTCCTCTCAGAATTTGTAGCATAATTATTTCTCTTTTATCCTCATATTTTCTAGGAATAAACTAAGTTATAGTCCCACATATCTGAAAGACTCCGGAGCTTTGGGAATAATTATTTGTTATAAAGATCCTTGCAAACTAATACGTCATTTTTTAGAAATATATAAAAAGGGCTTGCAAAAATTACTTTTGAAAACATCCCTGTTTATTGTGAGAATCCATATCAGAGAAGTCTAAATCTGCCCAAGAGCTGTAAAGCAAGATCATTTTGTAACATTTATAAAATAAATGGCTGTTTTTTAAAAATTAATGTTAATATGTCTAACTTTTTCAGAATTTCAAAATAGCTAATCAAAGCAAATGTGATTTAAGAAAGCTAAGAAATTGGAGAACTAAATCAAGGCATTTAGGGAGACTATGGTATGCTTTAAATTTACACATTACACGAAATCATAATGCACTACATTTGTTTTCAAGTTTAGATTGATAGCTTTATGAAATTTTTCAAAGATGCTGCCATGACATCACCTGGATTATTTATTTATTTATTTGGCTTGTCAATTGCTTACAAGATAATAGGTATAAGTAAAAACATAGTTATGAATACAAGGATACATATAAGAAAAATAAAAGAAACAATAGGACAGGGATGGTAGGCACGATTGGTGCGCTTATGCACGCCCCCTACAGACCTCTTAGGAAGGGGGTGAGGTCAATAGTAGACAGTCTAAGGTTAAAGTTTTTGGGGTTTGGGGAAGAAACCACAGAGTCAGGTAGAATATTCCAAACATTGACCACTCTGTTGCTGAAGTTGTATTTCCTGCAATCAAGTTTGGTGCGGTTAACCTTGAGTTTGTATCTATTGTTTGCTCTTGTATTGTTATGGTTGAAGCTGAAGTATTCATTTAATTCCACAGGCTGGAATCAAATTTAATAAAACCCTGATTCCCATCTGCAGTAGTGGTAGCAAAGAAATTCAGAAAAACCCAGGTATGGAATTTTTAACACATTCCACTTTCACAAAACCTTTAATTATTTTATACCTCCTAATTCATTGGCAGCTAAAACCTGTCCATTTTAACTAATTGAGAACTAATGGTAAAACTTCTGTTGAGCCTGTAAAAGTGTGACTCACTTCAGGCTTTGGGATTGAAACTGGAGCCAGTACAGCGCTAGGAAAGCCAAGCCCTTGTTCATCACCAACCCTCCTCCTTCCTCCTCTTGCAGGACTCTCCTTGCAGGTTTATATGGGCTCCTGCTCCAACTCAGTCGGACCAGGAGCAGAAGGGAATATATTATACATAATCTGTTCCAAGAGGGGGAATCTCGATCTTATCTGCAGTACTTTGGTGCGAAAGATGCCGGAAGAATAATTCCAGACAAGTCAAGAAGCTCCGTTGGTTCAATTATATGGGAGAGTGAAGGGGAGGAGGGGCAGAGTTGGGAGGAGAGGCATGTCTTCCCAGCTTTTTTCTCTCTCAAAGGTTAGGATGCCTCCTGACATAGCCGAAAGGCCGTGCTGCAAAGGGAGAAAAAGAGGCTCAGGTTGGCTGAGCCGCCGGCCGGCATGTCCTCTCCTCGCTCGCTCAAGACCCGAGCTTGGCGGGAAAGGCTTCTCCCGGCTGGCCCGCTTCACATTCCTGCCTCCTCCTCCAATCACGAGCGCCCTTACTGCTGGGTGGCCTGTTACATGGTAATGTTCACCCCCACAAGGATCTAGTCCTCTATATGGCAGCTTTCTAGGTTTTAATTTCAAACAACACCTCCGCCCAGCTTTTTCCTAATATACAACCTTAACTTAGCCATGGCTGTTCATACCAATAAATATATAGCCATACCTTGAAACTATATGTCTACTACTATAAGCTTTTTTATTTTGTTTAAATCAGGTGTGGATCCCGGAACTTATTTTGAAGGCCAAGAATTATGCATGGTGTTTGAGAAGTATACAGCAGGTGTTATTCTAGTAAGATCTGTAGCTCCAGGAAATATTGTTTAATGTAAATTACTTTAAAATTATTTAAACAGAACAGTTAATATAATTGCCTTTGTTTAATTTTATCCCAACTGTTTATTAAAAATTGTATCAATTTTTGAAAATTTCCTCGAACTTTTTATGTATATACTTTTTAATCTAGTTTGCTTCCAAAATATGATTAGCACACAACACCTAGAAATAGGCCACCAGTGGGCTAGAATACTTTCCAGGGTTAAACGTATTAAAAAAACATGTTTACAAGCATAATGCCCAAGGAGAAGTATAATGGGGCAGGCCTAGACATTTCTTTTTTCATTAAGTCACTTGACCCAGAAGTGGGAAATCTGTGGGCCTCCCAGATGTTGGACTGCAGTGTCCCTAAGACTAACTACCCAAGGACATTTATTGAGTATGGAATTGCAGCCGAGATATCTGAAGGGCAGGTTTGTCAAATGAAACATGAGAACTTGAAATGACTCACTGGGCACTAGGTTTAGGAAAATGGTAGAATGAAGGCATTATCCCCTAATCTAGATTACAAAGAATGATCCGGTACTCCTATGAGTTATAGAGATACTCATGTTTTTATTTGTGTTTAAGAGATGGGGCAAGGAACTGGCGGTGCTTGACAAGGTCGAGCTATAATTCTTGTCAGATTCAGTCAATGCAGTGTATGGGTTGATAGGCACAGAAAAATTGAGGGAGAAAAAGATATACCAATGTCTGTTACTCATAACAGCTAAGAGATTATTCAGTACAAAGAAAGCATGATAGCTAGATACTGAAACCAAGCCAAGAGAGAAAATATGTCAGTTTAGGAGCTTTTTGTCAAGTCACTGGAAGTTGCAGGATACTAGACCAGGTGAAGTTGTGATCTGATCCAGCATTTAATTATCAGTTTGTATTCATACTTTGCACTAGAGAACAGCAATTTAGAGAGCAATTTTTCCTGTTATTTTTTTCCCTTAGCTCCATTGGGGTTGATGTTAATTTCAGTATTTGGGGAATAAATACTGGAGGAACATAAGTGGGTATATAACCCTTATCAAGCTTATCTATATGCATTAGAAATTTGAACTTGATGCTTTTCTGGAATTTGGTTTTTCTGTAAAATCTTCTGATTATTACGAGATTGTGAATGGAATCTGGCTATATTTTTCCTGCATGGCTTCTTTGTAGTGATACAGTAGGACTCTTTAAATTTTTGTCAATAGAATTCCTGGATGCAGGCTTGGGAAAATGATGGTTGAACTCAAGGATTTAGAATATTTCAATATAATTTTGCTATAGCATTTAAGTTTTTTTATTATTATAAATGAAACTAGCTTTGGTTTCCTCAGCCTGATTCCTTCCAGGCAGCTGAACTACAGCTCTCTTTGTTCTCATCAAGAATGGAATATCTCCTAAGCCAACTTAGAAGCCTCAGTCAACTTCAGGGCTAAATGGAGACTTGCATTTACTCAAACCCAACATCTCAGTTGCCTTTGCCTTTCTTAACTCATTAATTGTTCTTCCCTTCCATCTCCACTCATACTTTTATTATGTATCTATGCTTGCAGTCAACTCCAGATTCAGGCAGTCCTATACAGCCAGCTCCTTTTCCTTCTGCCTCACAGCCACCCTCGCCCCCACCAATTCAATCCCCTCCATTTGTAAGTTCATCATAATATAAATTGTATTTAACAGTACCTATGGAAATATGAGAGGTGCCTTAGGTATATTGTATGTTATGGTTGCTACACCTAGGGAAATAAGAGTGAGCACGAAAGTTTTAACAGAATAACAGAGTTGAAAGGTTCCTATTTCAGACCCTTGCTCAAACAGGAGATCCTATACATTCCAGACAAGTGGCTATCCAGTCTCTTCTTAAAAGCCTCCAGTGATGATTTTTTGTACTTATCTTTTTTGTCTTTCATTTTAACAGAGTTCTTCATGTAACCAGGCTGGTTTCTTCTTGGATTTCTTGTTTTACATTTTAAGTGGTATTGAGCTGGACTGGGCTTTTATAATCATATTTTTCAGAGTTTCCCAAGCTTCTTGAGTTTTTTTCCCCTTTAACAATTTCATCCATGGAAATCATTCCAAGCCCTCTAAGTTAGTTAAAATCAACTTTTTTAAAGTATAAGACACTGGTTTGATTATGTCCTCCTGTTTGTGTTTGCATTACATAGAATTCTAATATGACATGGTCACTCTCCCCAAAGGTTCTGGCATCTTCAACCCTCTCTATCACTTCTCTGTTAGTAAGAATTACAGATAACAGATAACCAGAATTGAAAGGGACCTTATAGGTCATCTAGTCCAACCCCCCACCCAAGCGGGAGACCCTACATCATTTCTGGCAAATGGCAGCCCAATCTCTTCTTGAAAGTCTCAAGTGATGACGCTTCCACAACTTCCGAGGGCAAGCTTCGTTGATTGTTCTCACTGTCAGAAAGTTTCTCCCTATTTCGAGGTTAAATCTCTCCTTGTTCAATTTCCATCCAATATTCTTTGTCTGGCCTACAGGCGCTTTAGAAAATAGCTTGAATCCTTCCTCTCTGTGGCAGCCCCTCAAATATTGGAAGACTGCTATCATGTCTCCCCTGATCCTTCTCTTCACTAGAGTAGCCATGCCCAGTTCCTGTAACCATTCTTCATGTGTTTTAGTCTCCAATCCCCTAATCATCCTGGTTGCTCTTCCCTATACTTTTTTCTAGAGTCTCAACATCTTTTTTATGTGGTGACCAAAACTGGAAGCTAAGACCACTCTAAGTGTGGTCTTACTAAGCTTAATCGAGTGGTATTAATACCTCACTTGATCTCGATTGTATCCTTCTGTTAATGCAATTTAGGATTGCATTAGCTTTTTGGGCTGTTGCTGCACACTCATATTTATCTGGTTGTCCACTAAGACTCCAAGATCCCTCTCACAGTTACTGCTATTGAGCCTGGTTTCACCCAGTCTATATGTGTACTTTTGGTTTTTCTTGCCTAAGTGTAGGACTTTACTTTTCTCTACATTGAATTTCATTGAATTAGGTTCAGTATAGCTGTCCCTCCTCTACTTTGCGATGACAAAGTTTGAAAGACCTGTTCGATCTCCCACTCGATACAGAGTTTGTCTCCCAATTGATATCAGAGTAGTTAAAGCCCCCCATTACTATGTGGTGTGTCTCCTACATACATTTATTAACTGGTTAGCAAAAAGTTAATCTATTTCTTCTGCTTGGTTGAGTGGCCTGTACTATACACCTTTAGCAATGTCATTATTTTTCCTTTTATATTGACCCATATGCATTCTAGGAGGCTTTTATTCTTTGTTTTTATGCATTTCTGTAGATATCTAGTGATCTCTTAAATATAATGCAACTCCACCTCATCTTTCATTTGGTCTGTTTCTTTTGAACAATTTGTATCCTCCCATCAGTGCATTCTAGTCGTGAGTTTCATCCCACCAAATGTCAGTAATGGCATCTATATCATACTTGGCCTTGTGTACTAGTACTTCAAGCTCACCTTGTTTGTCCCCAAATTTGGAGCGTTTGTGTATAGGCATTTGAGTCCTTTATTACTGATCATAGCTCCTGCTTTTTATCTACATTTTTTTTCCTTCCCATCACTCCTTACCTCATTGTTTGATTGGTTGTCTTAGGTTTTTGTGCTTGGGATTAGGTCCTAAAAATCCTAAGGATTAGTCACCTTCCCCCCACAATTTTAGTTTAAAGCCCTTCTGATACATTGAGCCAGTTGTTTTCTGAGTACATTCTTCCCAGTTCTTGTGAGATGCAGCCGATTTCTTGTAAGAACCAGGAAGAATGACTGGGTTCAAGTTTTCATTGGGTTCAAATTTTGGGAATTCAAAAATCATCTGCACCTGAAGTTGCAGCAATCACTTCTGCTATTCTTGACAGCAGCTGAGTCAAATTTTTCTGTATTTTCTAGGTGCTGCTATAAAATGGAAATAATCCAGCTAAATAAAATGTAGATCAGAAAATTAGAGGACTACCTTAAAAATAAAATCTGTATCCCAATTATTATGCAAACGTTCATACTTCCTTTGACAATATGGCATTATATTTGTTTAATTATTTCCAATAAAATTGTAGTAGTTTTGATATATAATAAACTAATTATTCAAAATACAATAATTAGTTTTATTTCTTGCCCAACTGTAGCCCCAATGAAATCATTTTTGTTTGGGAGAGAGTATAGAACATCATAGTACTATAGAAAGAAACCTCTGCTACAAATAATTGATCAATGTCTGTTGAGATGAATTTTGGATTAATGTAAAATTGATAGTATATTGACACATACTTGTAAAATTACCATTATACTTTATAGCATTTCACTATGAATTGTGTTTTACAAAAGGATAGGCATAGACTCGCTTAATGTTGCAGAATTACCACTAAAAAAAAATCACTATTAGCCATGCTGACCGAGTTGTTATAGCGAGGCAAGGACTCAAGGGCTATAAGCTCCTTATTTCTGGTGTAAAGAACTGGAATGTCTCTGTGCCTGAGTAATTTGTGATCTAAATTGGCTTTTCATATTCATGCTGGAGGACCCACTGCCACTTCCTGCTGTGGGCTTCTGCTAGCTTCAGAAAATCCTTTATCCTAACATTGAAGGTGATCTTGAAGAGGATGGCTTGCTCGTTGATTGCTTTGATCTCTTCCCCACTCTGCCAGCAACTTGAAGTTTTCCACCTCACTTAAGGACCTCTGGAAAGCTGCCATGTTTGGAGATCAGGTCGTTGCAAGTGCTGAGGTCTTTCAATTTACTGGAGAGGTTTTTTTTCAATGTACAGTTTACTCTTGTCTGACTGCAAGGCGTGCTCTTCGTCTCGAGTCATCTGACGGGTTGCTCTTGATTTTGATTGTCCTGACCGTGGCCAGCTCCAGGATCATGCTCCACTGCTGTCGCTCCTGCTTTTAAAAGATAGGTCCTTACCTATTACCCATTAGAAAGGACAATATTGTAAGAATCCTCCACGTCGATGTGAGACATGGACAAGTTGGTGCTTTTTTGACAGATGTATGCCACCTGCAACAGCAAAGGCCAATAAACATTACAAGTTGATTGTAAAAAAATTTGCTAGAAAATTGCATAGAAGAAAAACATGTGAAATTTCCATCACAAGGAAGCGAGGATGGCTACCATTGGCCTAGAGACGGTATCTTGGTTGCTACAAGAGGGAGACTGGATAAGCCTCTTACTGGGCCTGAGAAGATATACTGTGGCAATAGGATTGGTGAGAGGCTATTTCGCTAAATAGGACAGGCTCTGGGACATTTTGCTCACCATTTAAATTTTTTGTATTATTTTATATTATTAAGAGACCCGGTGGCTCAGTGGTTAGAATGCAGTACTGCAGGCTACTTCTGCTGATCACCAGCTGCCGGCAGTTTGGATCTCGCCAGGCTCAAGGTTGACTCAGCCTTCCATCCTTCCGAGGTGTGTAAAATGAGAACCCAAATTGTTGGGGGCAATATGCTAACTGTAAACTGCTTAGAGAGGGCTGTGAAGCACTATGAAGCTGTATATAAGTTTAAGTAAGCTATTACTTAAGCTATTGCTATTGTTGCTTGATTTGATTTTTATCTTAATAATCATTATTGTAATTAAAGCCTATAACTCCCTCCAAACTGTGTTGCTGTGCCTGGGCCAGGTTGGGCTGGTCACCTGAGAAAGGGATAGAAGGGCCCAATTGCTGGTGGTCTTTTGTGGGGAGCGCTACATATCTATGAAAACATTTATTTTGTGAGATTCCTCATCAGAGAAGTCTAAATCTGTCTAAAAGCTATATGGTGAGATCATTTTGTAATATTTACAAATGAATGTGTGATTTTTAAAAAAACAAATTTCTAATATCATTTAATTTTTTCAGAATTTTAACATAAAGAAAATGTAAATTTAAGAAAGTTCAGAAACCTGAGAATTAAATCAAGGCATTTAAATCATAATGTACTACCTTTGTTTTCAAGTTTAGACTGATGTATTAACTCAGTGTTCATAGTTTAAACATATTTTACCCTATGACTATCATTAAGTACCCTATGACTATCATTAAGTGTTGTACCTTATGATTCTTGACTCTTAACGAATGTATCTTTTATGTATACTGAGAGCATTTGCACCAAGACAAATTCCTTGTGTGTCCAATCACACTTCGCCAATAAAGAATTCTATTCTATTCTATTCTATTCTATTCTATTCTATTCTATTCTATTCTATTCTATTCTATTCTTTGCTGGGTTGGCATTATTTATTTATTTATTTATTTAAAAAATGTATTGGTTTTTAAAACAAACATAAACAAACAAAACATAAAAACATCAAGCCATTTTCCATATATATATACATACAGTGTGCCGGTTGGTTTACAAATTGTTTTGTGCTTCCATTTCGTAGTTTTCAATTACAATTACATTGTATATACTCTTGTATTTTCAATCAAATATTAAATACATTAATATCATTATTAATCAATCATTTGACTATACTTTTATTCATTCATGTTTTACAAAATAATCATATTTGACTTAATTTGTTTTATGACAGTTCATATTATCATCCCAAATCTATCCTAGATTCGTTTTGTAGATATAATAAGAAAAGAATACATCTTTATATATTTATTATTTTCTAAGAGTCTACATATTTCATTACTATATTTTATTGTCTAACCATTGATAGAATAGATCCCAGATTTTATAAAATTGTTTATTATCTTGTTCTCTAATTTCAAATGTCAATCTACACATTTCAGCACATTCCAATATTTTCTTAATGATTTCCTCCTGTGATGGTGTTTTCTCATTTTTCCAGTTTTTGGCAAATACAATCCTAGCCACTGTTAATACATTTACAATCAGGTATTTCAAGTCTTTACTATATATTTCAGGTAAAATTCCCAATAAAAATATCTCTGGTTTCAAATCTATATGCTTTTTTGTCACATTTTCCAACCACGTGTGAATTTTAGTCCAATATTTTTTAGCATCCGCACATGTCCACCACATATGATAATATGAGCCAGATGTCTGATGACATTTCCAACATTTTTCGGATTTATTCTTGAACATTCTTGCTATTCTTGTCAGGGGAAAATGCCACCTGTAAAACATCTTATACAAATTTTCTTTATATGCTGTTGACATTGTCATTTTATAATTTTGAGATCACAATTTTTGCCATTTCTCTAGATCAATCCCATATCCAAAATTCTTCCCCCAAGCAATCATAGTTTCTTTAACTTGTTCTTCTTCTAGTTTAATTTCTAATAAATATCCATACAATTTTTTAATCACCTTTTCATCAGTACCTGTCAAAATCTTATCTAAGTCAGTCAGTTTATCATGGAAACCTTCTGTTTTAGAGTCTTTATCATACCCTGAATCTATTTGCACATATGAAAACCAATTCATCTTTATACCTTGTTCCTCTAGTTTTTGTATAGATTTAAGTTTGCCCTTTTCATTCAATATTTCACCATATCTAACTGTTTGTTCCTTTTTGTATATTATCAGATAAGAAAATGCTTCAATAGTCGATAGCCAGACTGGAATTTTCAAATAACGTTGTCTTTCAGTCTTCTCCCAGTTTAATCACAGAGACTCCCGTATATAATGTCTTCTAAAATACCCCTGTGTTTTAGTTCCTTTATACCATAGAAAAGCATGCCACGCCAACAACAGATCATGTCCGTCTAATGTCAACAATCTGGTATTTCTTAATGTTATCCATTCCTTAACCCACATCAGATTTGTAGCTTGGTAATACAACTCCCAATTAGGCAAACCAAATCCTCCTCTTATTCTAGCATCTTGAAAAAGTTTTAATTTTATTCTCACTTTCTTACCTTGCCATATATATTTCAACACAATTTTATTTAAATCTTCAAAGTAATGTTTTCCAAGCCTAATTGGAATTGTTTGGAACAAATATAAAATTCTGCGTAATATATTCATCTTGATTGTTGATATTCTCCCTATTAATGACAGTTGTAAATTTTCCCATTTCGCCAGATCTAGCGCTATCTGCTGCTTAAGTTTGATATAATTATTCTTTTAGTGTATTGCATCTTGCTGTCAAGTATATCCCCAAGTACTTGATCTTATTGGTGACCTGAATTTTCAATAGATCTGCCAATTCTTCCTTTTGTCTTGATAGCATATTCTTTGTCAAGATCTTTGCCTTATCTTTGTTTATTTTCAAACCAGCGACTTTTCCATATGTCTCTATCTTTTCTATCAATTTTGATGCTGTTTCTAGTGGGTCTTCTAAAATGAAAACCAGATCATCTGCAAATGCTTGCAACTTAAATTCTTCCTTTTTAATTTTCATCCCTTTTATATTCTTTTCGTCTCTAATATTTCTATTTAGCACTTCCAAGGTTAACACAAACAACAGAGGTGATAGTGGGCACCCTTGTCTTGTTCCTTTTCTTATATCAATAGAGTCTGTCAGTTCTCCCTCTATCATTACCTTTGCCGTTTGCTTATGATATATAGCTTCTATTGCTTGAATAAATTTTTTAGCAAAGCCCATCTGTTCCAGCAGTAATAACATGAATCGCCAATTCACATTATCAAATGCCTTCTGTGCATCTAGAAATATCAGAGCCATTTGTTTTTCAGGATGTGCCTCGTAGTATTCCAAAGTGTCCAAGATTACTCTCATATTGTCTTTAATTTGTCTCTTTGGTAGAAATCCATTTTGATCAGGATGGATACAATTGTTTAAGTATTTTTAAGTCTTTCTGCCAATATTGGAGCAAAAATTTTATAATCTGCATTTAGTAAGGAAATAGGTCTATAGTTCTTGATTTGTAATGGATCGGCCTCCTCTTTTGGAACAAGTGTAATATAAGCTTCTGACCGTGACTTAGGTATCCTCTTCTTTAACATAACTTCATTCATAACTTCTAGCAATGGAAGGTTCAATGATTCATTCATTCAACAAATGATGATGAAGTATGATGAGAGACTCCAAAAAATTGAAGAAGATAAAGAGACAAGAAGATTGGAGATATTGATAACAGATTAACTGTGGTTGAACAAGATAAACGTGGTATGCTGAGATGGGAGATGGACAGATCAGAATTTTATCTTAGATTCCAAAACATTGAGGAAGAAAAGGGACAAAATCTAGCTGAGATAATGATAGTTATATTGGCTGAAGCTTTGGAAATAACTGAAGAGAAGATGATGGATGGAATAGATGAGGTCTATCGAGTCTTCACAAGATATGCAATGAGAAATAGCTTACCAAGAGAAGTTCACATCAGATTTACAAAGAAAGCCATTAAAATGCAAATATTACAAGTGGCAAGAGAGAAAACATTGAAATATAAAGACAAGGAGATTGTGGTCTTGAAACAAATAACCAGAAGAGTGAGAGAGATGTGAAGAGAATACCAATTCCTGACCAAAATGCTACTTAAAAAAGAGGTGAATTATAGATGGCTGATTCCAGAAGGTTTAATGTTCACATGGCAAGAACAGAGATATAGAATTGACTCAATTGAGAAAGCTGAATCATTTTACACAGAATTTTTTAGAGGGAAAGAGGAAGAGGCAGAAAAAGAAATTTCACTAATTGAATTCCAAGAGGACTGCCAAACGACGACTGAAAAAGAAGGTGCAGTAGGTGGAAAGGAGGAAGCCAAAGAACAACGTGAACCAAGATCTACGAGAGCTATCAAACCTAACTACAAAATATAACCATGGAAGAAAAAAAATTGATTACAATTAATATAAATGGACTTAACTCAGCTGTTAAAAGAAGGAAAATCTTCCATAAATTAGAGAAATTAAAATTTGATATAATCTGCCTACAAGAAGTACATATTAAAAAGCAATATGAACAATGGTTGATACAGCCAAAATTAAGGAAAATATTTACTTCTTTGACACAATGCCAGAAAAGAGGAGTGGTTTTATACATTAAAGATATTATCCCAGCGAAATTGATTTATACTGATGACGATGGAAGAATACTAATGGTGGAAATAATGGACAATAATACGAAAACACTCCTGATTGCAATCTATGCTCCGAATGACAATCAAGAAGAATTTTATAAAAAATTACATATGAAAATAATTGAACTGGACTATGCTAATATAGTTATGATGGGAGATTTTAATGGAATTGTAGACAGTAAACTGGACTATATAGCACAGAAAACAATAAAGCAAAACAGAAAGACCCTCGCTAAATCTTTTTTAAAATGGTAGATGAAATAAACTTAAAAGATACATGGAGAGAAAGAAATGCTAAAACTAAACAATACACCTTCTACTCAAATAGACATTTATCATGGTTCAGAATAGATATGGATGTCAACAGAATTGTTAACTAATATTCAAGAAATAAATATTGAAACAAGTACTTGGGCAGATCACAATCCAATGACAATTAAATGGAAAGGACAAAGAAGATCTAGATGGACGTTAAATAGTACTATATTAAAGGAAAAAGACTTCATACAGTGGATGGAGAAAGAACTGGCTTTTTTCTTTAGAGAAAACAAAAAAGAAGATACATCAATCCAGAACGTATGGGATACGATGAAGGCATACGCCAGAGGCTTGATAATAGACTATACAAGGAAAAGAAATACCATGAAAAGATTAGCCTCTAAGGCATTAGAGGATGAGTATAAAGGACTTGCAAAAGAGCTACAGAAAATGCCACAGAAAAAGGACATTATAAATGGATATAATAAAACATAAAATGGGTCTAATAGAAAAAGAACTAGCACAGAAAATTAGAGGTGCTAAACAGAACTACTTTGAAGATGCAAATAAACCAGGTAGATGGTTAGCATATAAATTGAGAAAGGAGAAAGAATCAAGGAAAATATTGCAATTAATAGATGACCAAGGCCAAGTTTGCTATGGTAGTAAAGAGAAGAAGGAAATCATACGAGACTATTATGGGAAACTATAAACACAAGAGAATATTGACGATGAAAGAGTTAAACAGTATTTACAGAATGCTAATTTACCCCAGATACCTAAAGAGATTGAAGCAATGTTAGAAAGCAATAATAACCATGATGGAGTTAACTGAAGCACTCAAGAAGCAAAATAATGGCAAGGCACCAGGCCCAGATGGACTTCCAGCAGAATTTTACAAAAGGCTTGGCATTATTTATTAACTAGATCACTTTGGATGATTTAAAAAAAAATACATTTACTAGTGGGTAGGCGTCACACAATGCTCTTCCTCACAGCCAAATGAATGTATTTTACTCCCATGTGCTACTCCTGCAGCCTATTGTTACTATGCCTGAACAACAAGATTAGATAGTGTTAATACCACCACACATATTAATGTAGGATAGTTTTAGGGAAATATTGGATAAATTCTCTGATGGTACTTCCTCTTATCCAGCATTTCCAATTGGCAACCACTCTTCTGAACATTATGGCAGGGTAGGTTTGAGTGCAAGCCTTTATAATTGATTTAGCCTTCATGTTTTATTATTTACTGCATGCTGCTTCCAATAGGACTCTCTCAGGAGGCTGATCTAGTGGAAGACTGATAGCCTTATGAATATAAATGCTGCCATGACATCGCCTGGATTATAACAGGGTGGAATCAAATTTAATAAAATCCTGATTCTCATCTGCAGTAGTTCAGATAATTGTAGCAAAGAAATACTGAAAAATCAAATCTCATTTTTGCAACCCATGTATGGAAGTCTTTTTTTTTCCATATTCCATTTTCACGGAACCTTAACTACTTTCTACCACATAATTCACTGGCAACTGAATCCTGTTCGATTTAACTAATTGAGAACTAATGGTAAAACTTCTGTTGAGCCTGTAAAAGTGTGACTCACTTCAGGGATTGAAACTGGAGCCAGTATAGCGTTAGGAAAGGCAACCCCTTGTTCATCACCATCCCTCCTTCCTCCCCTCGCAGGACTCCTTGCAGCTTCATTTGAGCTGCTGCTCCAAGGACCCGAAGCGGAAGTGGGTGTGGGTGTGTGTATATGTGTGTGTGTGTATTATATAATATATAACACACATATATATAATACATACACATACATATATAGTATACATATCTGTCCCAAGGTGGGATCTCGATTTAATTCAGCTGCCTCTACAGTATTTTGGTGCGAAAGGTACGTGAAGAATCATTCCGGACCAGTCAAAAAGATGCTCTGGTATTTTTTTGTTCATTTTTATTTATTTTTTATTTATTTATTTTTGTCAATTACTTACAAGATAATAGATATAAGTAAAAACATAGTTATGAATACATGGATACATATAAGACAAAAAAATAAAACAATTGGACAGGGACGGTAGAGAGCGGGAGGGGTAGAGTTGGGAAGAGAGGCGGTTCCTCTGCACATGCTCAGAGGCATTTCTTCTTCCCAGCTTTTTTTCTTCTTCTCAAAGGTTAGGATGCCTCCTGACGTAGCCGAAAGGCCGTGCTGCAAAGGAGAAAAAGCAGCTCAGGTTGGCTGAGCCGCCGGCCTAGCTCGCGCACTACACCCCCCCCCCGCCCCCCGCGGGACCCGTGCTTGGCGGGGTAGGCTTCACCCGGCTGGGCCGCTTCGGTTTTCCTGCCTCCTCCTTCTCCTCCAATCGCGAGCGCCCTTACTGCTGGGTGGGCTGAGCGGCTCGCCTGCAAGCCCAGCTGATCCGAGGCTCAGCCATGGTAATGTCTGCTGCTTTGTTCTCCCCCCCTCCCACACCCTCCCCCGAAGATTCGGGGCGGAGATCGGTTCGGGGGCGGAGGGGCGCGTGTGTGGCCTGCGAGGGAGGGGTGGGGGTGGGGAAGGGAAGGCGTGCACTCTCGTCCGCGGGCCGCTTGCTCCCGATTCCCTCCTCGGAGGAAGAAGCCCTCGTGCAGCCCCCCCTCCCGCCTTCTGGCCCCATCCTGCTCCTTCGATGGAGTCCTCGGTGTTTCGGGTCTGTGGCGGGGCGCGTATAAACGGGGTTCTTGCCTCTCTCCCCCACCCCCACCTCGGAGGGAAACTCCGGAGTCGGGATGAAGATGGGCAGCGGGGGAGGCTGCAAGCTCCCGGCTTTGGCAAAGCGGCTGGAGAGGTTCGCCGTGCGCAGAAATTGCAGAAGCATCTAGCTCGAAACCGAGGCATTCATAAGCAGCCCGTTGCAGCTGTGGGAAAGAATAGGCGCACATCCACACACGAGAAATGTTGATTCCCTTGGCCTTTCTTATTCCAAGAGCAGGATCTGAGTGGGCAACGTCCCTTGAGCGTGAGAATAAACTACTAGGCTGAGTTGAGGCAGCCTTTTTTTTCTTTTTTCTTTTGCCAAGGCCAACAGGGATCTCAACTCTCAGCCTACTGCAGGGACTGCAGTTTTGTCAGTTTTCTTTTTTTGTACCTTCAACCACCAACAGACACCTCAACCCCAGCAGGAGGAGGCACAAGGCAATAAATTAGAGGTGTGGGAGTGTACCCATTTAATAACGGTCACACAATCAAGACTGCATGCAGCATGGGCAAGAGACATGGATGTGCAAGCCCATGCAAATATATATTTTTTGTACATGTGCATGCATTTAAATATATACATCAGAGTAGGGCCATATGAAAAGATGTACTTTATGTGGATGTCTGTTTAGTATAAAAGAATTTGTAAGTGCAGAGAGTCATGGCTGTATCCATGTGAACTGTATGTATGACTTAAATATAGATTCATGCATTAAAGAAGACAGTTCCTCACAGTGTAATCTAAAACACCATGTGAAGGAGTGGACCAAATTTTCAGAGCAGCTTTTGGAGAGGGTGAGAGTATTACTAAGATAAGAGGGAGCTGAAGATGCATGAAATAAATTGCTCCCTGATGTGTTGTTAAATGTATCGTGCAAGATACTTTAAACCTGTTTGAATCCTGGTGTGCTTTTAGATGAATTCTGAGGGTTGTTCATGGTTCTCCATCTGGTTGCCTGTAGAAAGTGCATTCTCCAAGTAAAGCAGGAAAAAATGATAAATTGGCTAGAAGGTCCAAGAATCTAAGCCACCATAAGGCAGCTTTCTAAGTTTTACTGTAATTCCAAGCAAAAACAACCAGCTTTTTCCTAATACAGCACCTTGACTTATCCAGGGAAGACTTAGTACTGTACCCAAATATGCAGTTATGAACAAAATGCCCAAGGAGAGGAATAATGGGACAGGCCTATACATTTCTTTTCTCATGAAGTCACCTGAACAAGAAGTGGGAAATCTAGGCCTCCCAGATGTAGGACTGCAGTGTCCCTAAGATTAGCCACCAAGGATATTTATTGAGTATGGAATTGCAGCTGAGATATCTGAAGGGCAGGTTTGTCAAATGAAACATGAGAACTTGAAATGACTCACTGGGCACTAGGTTTAGGAAAATGGTAGAATGAAGGCATTCTCCCCTAATCTAGATTACAAAGAATGTTCCGGCACTTCTATGAGTTATAGAGATACTCATGTTTATATGATTTTATTTGTGTTTAAGAGATGAGGCAGGGAACTGGCGGTGCTTGACAAGGTTGAGCTATAATTCTTGTCAGCTTTAGTTAATGCAGTGTGTGGGTTGATAGGCACAGAAAAATAAGAGGGAGAAGATATATACCAGTGTCTGTTACTCATAACAGCTAAGAGATTCTTCAATAGAAAGGAAGCATGGTTGCCAGGCCAAGGGAGACTAGAGGTCCATTTTTGAAGCTTTCTGTCAAGTCACTGAAAGTTGCAGGATACTAGACCAGGTGTAGTTGTGATCTGATCCAGCATTTAAATATCAATTTGTATTCATACTTTGCACTAGAGAACAGCAATTTAGAGAGCAATTTTTCCTGTTAATTTTTTCCCTTAGCTCCATGGGGTTGATGTTAATTTCAGTATTTGGGGAATAAATACTGGAGGAACACAAGTGGGCGTACAATCCTTACCAAACACTACCATCCATCTGCACTAGAAATCTGAATTGGCGCAATTGGTCTCTTGATGTTCCTGTCAATAGAATTCCTGGATGCAGGCTGGTTGAATTCAGTGTTTTTGAATGCAGCAGTACCTTGGTTCTCAGCTGCTTTGAAACTCACCGAATTTGGAACCTAATCTGAAAATTTTGTCCCAGTATTCATTGTTCATTTGGTACTCAATGCACAAGCTAGAACTTGTCATTGTCAGCTGCCTTGTGACTCATTACATTATTTCTTGTGGGGAAAATTTGATTGGTACTCACCGGTTTTGGTACTCATTGAGCCTCCCTGAACAAATTAATGATGAGGTACCACTGTGTTTCACTATAGTCTTGCTAAAGCATTTCAGGTTTTTTTTAAAAAAATATTTAGCTTTGCTTTCCCCAACCTGATTCCTTCCAGGCAGCTGAACTACAGCTCTCTTCGTTCTCATCAAGAATCTTCCAAGCATCAGTCAACTTCAGGGCTAAATGGAGACTTGCATTTACTCAAACCCAACATCCAGTGTTTTACATCTCAGTTGCCTTTGCCTTTCTTAACTCTTTAATTATTCTTCTCTTCCACCTCCACTCATATTTTTATTATGTACTTATGCTTGCAGTCAACTCCAGATTCAAGCAGTCCTGGGCAGCCAGCTCCTTTTCCTTCTGCCCCACGGCCGCCACCACCAATTCTACCCCCTCCATTTGTAAGTTCACCATAATGCAAGATGTATTTAACAGTATCCTAAATGTTTTTATGGAAATACGAGAGGTGTCCTTGGTCTATTCTATATTATGGTTGCAATGCCTAGAGAAATGGGAGCAAACCTGAAGTTGGTTCCAGTTTTGGGAGTTGAAAGCTCATGGCTTCTGCACCTGAAGTTGGATCAGAAATTGCTTCTGCTATGTTTGGAAGCGGCCAAATCAATTTTTTCTATATTTTGTAGGTGCTGTTATAAAATGAAAATAACCAAGCTAAAAAAAAAGTGAAATGTGAAATTAGAGGGCTACCTCAAAACTAAAACCCAATCCTTAATTATTACACAAAAACTCATTCTTCCTATGACAATATGGGGATTACATTTAATTGTTTTATTATTTATTTTCAATGAAATTATTTAATTTGTGATCTAAATTCATCAGATGGAAGGGAAGCAAATAAATTATGTGTATGCACTGGGGCATTACTTACTGTGATGCAGCCTACGTCAGTCTAATCCATTCCATCAATTTAAGTGGCCATGATTTACAGATTAGCTCATAAAGATAAATTGTAGCTTTGAGATCATTATTTAAGCTTCCACATAACTGAGGCAGGATTATAAAAATGTGATATTAGGCATACCAGCATCCTTTCTTTCTTGAAGTATGATGCTGCTGGATTGAGACTTAGTCTGTGGTTGGTCCAGAGTATATTGTGCTTTGGGCGCAGGTATATGT
Organism: Pseudonaja textilis; assembly: GCF_049901715.1. NCBI lineage: Eukaryota > Metazoa > Chordata > Lepidosauria > Squamata > Elapidae > Pseudonaja > Pseudonaja textilis. The sequence continues at coordinate 130,592,799 of NC_141991.1, forward strand.
GTTTCTTTTCTTCTTCTTAGATGCCTCCTCCTGGGATCCCACCACCATTTCCACCCATGGGATTGCCCCCAATGGGACCACGGCCACCTCCTATGCCTCCTATGCCCCCTGGCATGATGCCACCTCCCCCTATGATTCCACCTATGCCTGGACCACCGCCCCTGGGTCAGGTAGTGCTGGTTCATGTTTTTCTTTGCCTTTTGTTCTCCAGTTTGCAATAAGTATAATGGCTTGGTCTTTTCTTTTGTCTCCAGATGCCCACAATGGTGCCACCGATGCTGCCTGGGATGATCATGCCAGGGGTCCCAGCTGGGCCTGTTCCTGTTTCTGGAGGAGGAGTGAGTGTCAGAAAGGACAGTGATTCGGGGAATTAGAATAGGGTGTGGCACAAGAGCTTGCATATATACTTCAATGGCTTTCATAACAGGGCTGCCTCTTTCATTTGGGAACAGATATATGATGCTCTTTAACCACTTGGTTGACCATACTTAGGTTGATGGATGATGGGGTGGAGTTCAGTGCAGAGAAGTAAGCAAAGCTGATTGGGCTTTAGCATCACTCGAACTTGGTAGGAAACAGGCATGCACTAGGATTATGGTCCTCCAGTTGTTGCAAAACCACAATACCCAAAAGCCCTAGCCTGGACCATGGAGAGAATGATGAAAGATCCCATCTGTCTTTTATGAATTCTGAGACCAAAATCCTCCAAACAGCTTGAAGAGAGATTGACTTGATATTTTCTTTGTCATTCATTCGTTTGTTTATTCGTTCATGCATTCATTCCAGTGTACCATCCTTCCAGAGGTCTCTGACTTCATTCCTGCTGTGCTCTAAAAAAAGCATTGAAAATTTGGCTTTCCAAAACGGCGATAGGCCAAGGTGTATTTTGCATTCCCCTTGACTCATGAGGGATTGTTGAAATTGGTGGGAGTTGTCCTTTCTCCAAATATTTATTTCCTCTGTTGATTTTTATTGAGCTTTTAATTGTAAGGTACTTGAGATCTCAGCTTGCAATCTGATAAATGTATTATTGTTGCTGTAAAAATTAGATTTTACTTCTACTATTTAGGTTCCTTTAATTAATTTGTTTTGATGAAAAAAAAATTAGTTCTTTAGTTTTAATATTAGGTGTCAATTCCCCCCAATTATGATATTGTACTAAATTCTTTCATTTATTTCTGTTGATTTTAAGAAACATCTATGCATTTTAATGTGTACCTTCTAACATTCTATAATTGCATAAAATGCTGATGAGTGGCCATAATAAAGTTAACCAACAAATTGACACAAAACCTTACTTTAGTTCTTTAAGGTTAACATGAATAAATAAAGTAAAGGGCAATAGAGGAAGATTGAACATGGCCAGCACTAGTATAAAGAATTAAAGGAAAGATAAGAAAAATAAAAAATAGGTTGAAGCTGCTTGATCTGATTTGACTTTTTTCTTTGACAGGCAGCTCCTGTTACTGACCCATCCAATAGTGAGTATCTTCAGGGATGCATTTAAATATAGCTTTGGTGTGATCTAGCACAAGAGATGCTTATTAAATCTGATATAGAGAATCATGCCAGGTGTCCTCCAGAAATAGAAATTTGGGGCTTTTTATGTTTGCATACTTGACTGAATGTCCACAGGTATTGCCCTTGCTAGGCTACATCCATTGAGTTTCTCCCCCTTGTACATCTTTTAAAGTTCTGAAAGGAGAAGAGAGGTAGGTACTGACATAAACTGCTTCTTTATTGCAGCTGCATTTTTCTCTCTCTCGTTTGTATTTTGTGTCAATAATACTGTAAATTCCAAGATATATCATCCTCTTCCATTCCAAGCAAACCATCCTAATTACCTCTCATAAAGACCCAGTGAAACCTTGCTTCCGGGAGGCATCAGCTTGGCTTTTCTGGACCAAAACATTGGACTGAATAGGCCATTGGCCTGACCCAACAAGTTCATCTTAAGATCTTATGTTTGCTGTATTTGCTGTCGCTGGCACCTGTTGCTTCTCTGCAGGACAGCAGGGTCTCTTCTATGTGTGATCCCTGACCACATCTGTTCCACTTTTCTAAGCTGTCTTCTTATTTTCTAGCCACAGTGACCCAAGCAGCACCCGTGGTGAGTATCTGGAAAAATCTCTTCCCTAGATGGGGAATTAAGGAATTATGTAAGGAATTAAATGCATCATGCGGTTTTCAAAATAACACATAGCTCTTCAAAGTATGGGGTAGCTTCTATTTTTTATTTTCCTAGGAAGATATCAAAGTGTAGTTTGCTTAACTTTGCTTGAAATTGATTGGGTTCGCCCAATGCCATAAGCCCCAAGTATTTATTGGCCTCATCTATTCTGTAAAGCTAACCCTTAAACAACCTACTTAAAACCAAAAGCAAGGGCAGGTTGAACTGTTCACCTACAATTGAAGATGGCTGGAAGAAAGAAAGTCCTAAATTATGTTTTTGGTAGAGACACTATGGATATGTTGGTACTCTTTGTGGTTTTGACCTAGCCTTTCTGTCTTTCTCATAATCTAAGCTTTCTTTTTTGCCTTTTGCCACTGTCCCAATAGGCATGGCCCTTAGTTGTGGGGGTTGAGGATGAAGAGCATGCCAGGTGGGATAGCAGATGTAAAGGTGTTATCCAATTAGGGGAGGATGACTGGTAGAGCTGTAAGATTAAGCACTAAAACAGAATTATCTTGAGGTAAGGCGGGTGGCCAATCCATTTTTTAAATGAATGGATGAAAAACAAACAAATGTCTTTTCTTCCTTTGCTTCTCCTTCCTCTCCACTATATCCAGGGATTTGTTTTATTTTTTCTCTCTCCTCTTCTGCTTTAAATTTAAATGTTGCTTTAAATTTCAGATCCCCAACCCCCTGACAGCTGCAATGCAACAAACTGTAATTCTTGGTGGCTCTCCAGTGCTGGATACAGGACGAAAGGTAAAGAACAAAAAATGTCTCAGTGGAGAAAAGGCATCAGGTTTCTTGATGTCATTTCTTTTTGTTCCAGGAAGCAAAACAGGGTTGCATGTTGGCATTCCGCTGATCCAAAAATGGTTCACAGAAGGTGCACCAAAGAGATAAAGAGCTCCACCGTTTTGTGCTGGTGATCATGACTAGCACAGATGGACATCTGGAGAGAGTCTCCTAACTATGTTAGTGTTTTATCTCAAACAGTGTAGTCTTAATTCTTTGCCTGGTTTCCCCATGCTGCTTCTCTACCCTTTCTCTACCCTTTCTCTCCAAGAGAATAAATGAAGTGCCTTACAAGGCCCAAGGGAAAAAGTGAAAGTGGATGTGAACACTAGATGATGGCAAAGGACTTCAGTGGATAAAGGAAAGGGGAAGCTAGAAGAAGCATTTTGCAAATAGCATAATTCACAAAAGGGGATGGAAAATCTTGTGAGTTTATTTTCTGGGCTAAAGGAAATTAACTCATAATTCATACCCCAAATCCAACTTATGTACCTTTTGCAGAATAGAGAGCGAGCCAGAGAGTGAGATATATAGGACGGGATAGCACCAAGGCAGGTGGGCAGGCCGAGAAGGTGGTAGGTACTACCGGTCCAGGCGAACCGGTCTGAACCGGCAGCAGCCCACCTCTGTTCATGCGGTTGCTGTTGCGTTCTTCATTATTTTACTGCCTCTTCTAGGAAGATCCAGATGCTGACCTTTCGATTTTTGTATTTTCACAGTGGGAAATGTTTCTTATTAATCTTCCCTAAATGTCCCCCTCCCCCAGGAGATTTTCTTTAGATGTTGCTCACACAACTTCCTAAAAGCTACAAAGCTGCTTTTTTATTTTTGTGCTTTCTTTGGAAGTAAACACTGTGATTCACAGAATAGTGGTTTCTCTTCTCTGAATCAGTGTCTGTTCGGGATGCGGTGTGTGTGTGTGTGTGTGTGTGTGTGTGTGTGTAGGGATGATTGTGGATATTTGCCGAACTGGATCTCAGCTTGATTTGGTTTGGTTTGAATTTTCTTTACAGAAGCCAGCATGGAGTGAGCATAAAGCCCCTGATGGGCGGATCTATTATTATAATGCTGAAACCAAACAATCAAGTTGGGAAAAGCCAGATGAACTCAAGTCTAAGGCAGAGGTGAGAGTTGTTCCTATGCTTGGTTGCTGGAGCAACTTAGACATTGATTTCCTCCCCCCACCCCCATGTATTGGGTCTCTGGTAAGTGAAAGTCAGCCATCCCAGGCAGCAATCCCATCTGGTTTTTCTCCTAAAAAGTAGGTTTGGAGTCATAATCCTAAGAATTCCTGGAATCTAAACACAGGAGATGGTGAGGCTGATAAGGAACTGTAAAACAGGCACTCGGAGGAAGTGTGCACAGCATGGAGAAGATTTAGGGATACGGGATACAAATGGTTAAAGATTGAAGAGGCTTGTGGTCTGTTCCAGAAGATAGGGCAAGAACCGGCAGGTAGAAGGGGGCTGATCTCAACCGATGTTTGGGAGAAATTTTCTGCCAGCAAAGAGTTGTATCTACATGGAACAGACTCTACTTCATTGTGGAAGCTGGATGGCCATCTGTCAGGGAAGTTGTAATTCCAACATTCCTGTATTCAGCAATTGATTGAGTTAGGATCTCTTTCAATTCTAACCAGGTCCATCCAATTATCTCAGATTATTTCGTGGAATCTTGGAGAATTTGTTGACTACAGGACTTGCTCTCATCGGCTGGATGTGAACCAGATAGATGCTTTAGAAGAAGGCCATCAGGAGCCTTACTTCTAAGTGAGGAAAGAATTGTTGAATTATTCAATGAAAAAAGAATCATGTGGCCATTAGCAAAATAACCCCTTAGTATCAGCGTAATTTATAAATAACCCTTTAATAAGAAACCACACTGGTTCTCACTCAAAATTCAATTTCCCAAGCAGACAGCCAAATGCTTTTTTAGACACAGGATATAACTTTAGCTTTTCGCTTCACAACCAAGTCGGGGCTAATAGAAAAGAAGGCTTTTGTGATTAAATATTTCAGGTTAATTTAAGGGTATTGTATGAATGCAGGAAAGGAATCAGTTCATTAACTCAGACAGGCAAGCTTGATTATAGCTACGGATTGGTCTGTCAGTGCATAATTTTTCAGAAAACGATAAAAAGTTCTGGATCTTTACCCCACAACACTCTCTCCCTCCCTCCCTCTCTCTTTCTCTCTCTCTCTCTCTCTCTCTCTCTCTCTCTCTCTCTCTCTCTCTCACACACACACACTCACACACACACACACAGACACACACACAAAATACACTTGCTAAGACTGTTTTTTTTTTTCCTTCTGCAGATCTTGCTGTCTCACTGTCCTTGGCGTGAGTATCGCTCAGAAACTGGGAAATCCTATTACTACAATACTCAGAGCAAGGAGTCACGCTGGACCAGGCCACGAGAGCTGGATGACATTGAAGGTGAGGGTCTCCAGGATCAAATCTAGGGTGGGGTCCTGCTTCCCACAATCTTCCTTTGATAACCTTTTCCTGTTTTTGTTCTTCAGCATTGATCAAGGAGGAAGAGGAGGAAGCAGAGTAAGTTCCTGGAAGCAGATTGCATCAAGAAGAGCTCAAAAGAGCTGGCTGGGCAAGAGAAAAGACAGGCCCACCCAGCAGGGCTTGTCCCATGAGAGATGGGCACGGAGTGAGCAGGGGCAGGGCAGGGGACTTCCTTTTTCTTCCACGCCTCCCCTAGATGTTGACTCATCTCTCCGGAAGATCTGCTGAACCTGGCACCTGGGTCACAAAACCTTCAGAAAACCTTGAGCTTTGCCATTTTGCTCGCAAATAAAATTTCTATTTCTGATTCTACTTGATGGTGGCAAGAAATCGAAAAATGCTCATGGAAACACAGAACCCCAAAAGGGGCTGAGTGGGGCTAGGACTGGTTGAGACCGGTCCTATGTCCCTTCTCTCTGGAATCCATTGTGTGGAAAGTTCTCTAAACTGTGCAGTAAATTGGGCTTGTCTTGTTCTGCTGCAAAATATTCATAGCTGCCATCTTCTTCCTTCCCAGGAGGCAACAGCTACCTCAGCAATCAGAGGCCCAACCATTGTTGGGCCCTGCCAGTCCCACCCCATCTTCCGCGGCCACCTCCGACACGGAAGGCACTGGGGGTGTTGAAGAGACCCCAGGGACTGAGGGAGTCCCAGCTGCTCTTGAGGAAGAGGTCACAAGCAGGTAATTCAAGAGGAGGGGACAGCAGAGGGAAGTTCTTGTCTAGAGCCATCTTTCTAGCGCAATTGTTTCTCAATCTTAAGACCCTCTTAAGATCTGTGGACTTCAATTCCCAGAATTATCCAGCCTGGATGAGGAATTCTGGGAGTTTTTCCTTTATCTGTGTCAGAAGCACCTTCAAGTTATAGACACATGACATTCAACGCTGAACAGGTTAAAAAGGTATAAAATAGGTCATAGAAATACAGGCAGTCCTCTACTTACAACAGTCCATTTAGTGACCATTCAAAGATACAACGGCACTGAAAAAAGTGGCTTCTGAGCATTTTTCACCCTTAACGACCGTTGCAGCATCCCTGTGGTGATGCGATCAGAATTCAGACACTCATCAGCTGATTCATACTGATGACAGTTGCGGTGTCCTGGGGTCACGTGACCCCCCCTTTTGCGACCTTCTGACAAGCAAAGTCACTGGGGAAGCCAGGTTCACTTAACAACCCTGTGACTTAACAACTGCAGTGATTCACTTGTGTCAAGAAAGGTCGTCAAATGGGGCAAACCTCCCTTAACAGATGCCTCCCTTAGCAACGTAAGTTGTGGTCATAAGTGGAGGACTCCCTGTATAGCCCACGTAAAATGTATGTAAAATCAGTAGGATTCTGGGAGTTGAAGTCCACACTTCTTTAGAGTTGCCAAGGCTGAGAGGTCCTGGTCCAGCAGATAGTGGCATCTTTACTCCAACCAATCTGGAAAACATCAGATTGAGGAACGCCACACTAAAAGCCTGCCTAAGGCTTTCAAACTGGGGGCTGCAGGACAAATAGAACGATAGGAAGAGGAAGATGGACACTCCCCTCTGTTCATCTGCTGATTTATCTGTGTGGAAGGCCGCGCCATCCACCTGGAATCCCTAGCATCGGTTAGCTGAAGCTTGGCTTCACGCTTTGTCCAAATGCTTTGCTTTTCCTTGGGCAGCTGTGATCCCCTGCAGAGAGATGAAGAAGATCGTGGCAGTGGCAGTGCCTGGAACAACAAAGAGGAAGCCAAGCAAGCTTTTAAGGAGCTGCTCAAAGAGAAGGTAATCATTGCAGAAGGGAAAGGAGAGAACGAGGAGTTAAGGAGCCTTTTGAGATAACATTTCTTTTATGCCCGTCGCTTAGCCTGCCCAGAAAACGGTGGCAAGTTTTGTGTCCCGAGTGCTTTCCATTGAGACCCGTTCAAGCAGAAGAAAATCAAAATACCAAGCTTGTTATACCCTGATTCTTGTACTTGTTTTAAAAATATGGGTTGAAAAGAAGGAGCCTGCCAACTAAGGCAATACAGGCCTAACCGCTGCAGTCCAAGAGCAGAAGATGGTACAGCTTGATTGAAGTACCCCATTTTCTGGCTTTAGGGCGTTCCAGCTAGTGCATCCTGGGAACAGGCCATGAAGCTTATAAGCAGTGAACCCCGTTTCAGGTATGATCCTGGGTGGATGCATCTAGTTCCCTCCCTCCCTTGTCAGACAGAGAGTCCAAGTTGCAGACCCGTATGCTGAAAGCCCTACAGAGAGAACTCAGTTGCCGTGCCCTGCCCATCCACCTTGTTTACTCACTCAGGGAACTAGAACTCCGGGTCCCCTGTTTTTCTTTGCCTGTTGCCCATGTGAGCCAGCTCTTGACCTCTGGCTTCTGTGTGTCCCAGTGCTTTGCCCATGCTGAGCGAGAAGAAGCAGGCATTCAATGCCTACAAGGCTCAACGGGACAAGGAAGAAAAAGAAGAGGCCCGGCTGCGGGCCAAGGAGGCAAAGGAAGAACTGCAGCGCTTCTTGGAAGAACACAACAAAATGAATTCTACCACCCGCTACAGGTACACGAGGATCAGGATGCTTGGTGGAACAGCAACCCAGCGGGGGAAGGTTGGGAGCCTGGATGGTTCTCTCAGAACTGTTTTAGAGATTGCTAAGAGAACTGGTGTCTTTCTGGCAAGGTCTTGAAAGAATCCTTCGGAGGAAATAGGTTAGGTGTGGCTGGCCCAGTCCCTTGAATAGCATCAGCTGTAATGATGATTAATTTTGCAAGGTTGCACATCTGAACCTGGCAGAGATTTAGCACTTTGGGGAACAGGAAGCTGCATTTTCCAGTAATGAACCTAGAATTTATTGCTGGATTTCCAGTGGGCTAGAATGAGAGATGTCAATGCTGAAAAGGTTGCAGCTTGAAGACCAGAAAAGAGGATGTTACCTTGGCTATGCTAAGCAGTCCACTTTCCCCTGTTCAGGCATGAAATAGGAGGTTTCTGTTACAGGTATCCCTCTTATTTTTTTCTGTTGCCAAATCTCTGTCCTCACCAGATCAAAGTAGAGAGGCTGTTGCTTGGTTCTTCCAAGCATGGATGTCCCCGAGCACCTCACTCTGCCTGCTAGGTTGTCCTTGATTTATTATTACCTTTATGGTAGAGTACAACATGTGTACAGTGAGATTGGCTAAAGATGCTTCATGCATCTTTATTTATCCTCCCTTGAGGGTTGTCACCCTACCCTACCCTCCCATCTCCAATTTCCTTTTCTGTTTCCCTCAGAAAAGCTGAGCAGATGTTTGGTGAGCTAGAAGTGTGGGCTCTGGTGCCTGAAAGGGATCGCAAGGAGATCTATGATGACGTTCTTTTTTTTCTGGCCAAGAAAGAGAAGGTATGTCAAGAATGGGGCAAGGGCAGGAGTTCTTGATAGCAACAGCAGCAACAGCAAAAGTGCAGGCATCACCCTTCCCCCATAGCCTTCCTTCCTGAGTAACAGTAGAAAAACTAATCTTGATACTTGCTCCCAGAAATTGAGGTCAGGAATCCAAGATTACTGAGATGGATACTAGCCACCAACATCCACAGAGAGTCCAACCCACAGTTTCATCTGAATTTGCAAGGTTGTTTTGATAAAAGCCCCGTCCCTTACACATATGTGTGTGTGAGACCTTATTACAAAACGATTGAGGTTTGCGCTGTGACATCCTGACACTTTCATTCCTTCATTCCTACGCCTCCAAGCGGAAACCCACAGCCCTAGCATTAATGGTGCCCCTTCTGTCTCACCCAGGAGCATGCCAAGCAGCTCCGCAAAAGGAACATTCAAGCGCTGAAGAGTATCCTTGATAGCATGAGCCGTGTCAGCTTCCAGACCACTTGGTCTGAAGCCCAGCAGTATCTAATGGACAACCCCAGCTTTGCCGAAGACGAAGACTTGCAAAGTGAGTCATCTTCCACCACCTCATTGCCCCTTCCTCCTACTTTCAACTTTCTAGCTCTTGTCTTCACACGCTATGGGAACCATATATTCACATCTTTAAGCCATAACGTAGGTTATTTATTTGGGCAGTGCAATCTAATTGCTACCTTCTAGAAGTCACAAAAGCTAGAAGTATAACAAGCTGTCCTAACATTTCAAACACTTGGCCTGTCTGCTGCCCTGGTGACAGGTTGGGCCCCAACTTCCCATCTTAGATAGGACAGCTACAGCTCTCCGTGGTTAGAGCCTTCATTCACTCTCTAGGCTCTCTTCCCCTTTGTCTGTGCCTGTCACCTCATTACAGAATAAACGTGTACTTTTCCTCCGGTGTCACCATGGTTTGATCACTTAGCTCAGCCTGGCCTGCTCCCAACTTTCCCTCTTTCAGACATGGACAAGGAGGATGCCTTAATCTGCTTTGAGGAACACATCCGGACGTTGGAGAGGGAGGAAGAGGAGGAGCGTGAACGGGGTCGATTACGGGAGAGGCGTCAGCAGAGGAAGAACAGGGAAGCCTTCCAGGTATTTGCAATCACAGCCATGAGCCAAGGAGGCTTTTGCTGGGGAATCTTTGGAAAGACTAGTGTGATTTGCCTTGCAGAGCAAGAACTTTAGCAAGAATTCCATGCCTTGTAGATTCTGGTCATTAGCACTTGAAAGAATTAGAGGCGATCTTCAAGCTGCTGGGATCCAAAGGCGTAGTCAACTTGCAGAATTCTCAGCAACGACCACATTACCTGAGAAATTCGAGCAATTGCTGAGAATTTGGGAAATTGTCCATACATCTGAAAGTGGACATGGCGGAGAAGCGCTGACATTTTCTGAAGTTATACCCTTCACTGTGCCAGTTTGGTGCTGTCTGCTGCTTTTTAAAGAAATCACTCATTTTAACATCTGCCTTTTTCAGTCGCTGAACTGACTGATGCCAGCTTTTCCCAGGCCTAATATTGTAATCCATCACTTCTGTAGAAGTCTGGATTATTGCATTTGCCCATAGAATAGCCTTCCCTAATTTAGCACTGTAGAAGTCTGTTGGATTTCCAACTTCCAGAATCTCCAACCAGAGAGGAAGAAAAACCAGGGATTTATACTTCCACTACGCCCACAGACTCCAAGGCAAACTGAGAAATTCCAGGGTTTGAATCTGTGCATCAGAAGGGCATCTAAATTGGGAAAACCTAATTAAAAGAGTCAGGTAACAAATTATAGGAAAATCCTTTTATCGCTGTCACAATCTATATTGGGCTAAATGGTAAATAGACTAGTCCAGTCTTTTTCATCCTGGTGCTTGGTAAATTTCAGACTTCCTAAATGCCATGGTAGCTGGGAATTCTAGTGCCCTTCATCCAACACATTTGAAGAGCATTACGTTGAACAAGCTGCTCCGAAGATTATTCTAGATCATTTAGTGTTTCTATTGTCCATCACCTGAATCAAAATTTCCACAAACCAGGAAAGAAAAAGTCATTTTTCATTTTAATTTCACATAAACTCGTCACTATTTTATTTTGGCCTGTTTCTAGCTAGCTAATTATTTGATTATGAATCCCAAAAAGGACTGGATATACTAGAATGTAATTTCCTAACAATGTTGGCTGTCTTCAGCTTTTGAATAAAATCTAGCCATTCGTGATAGAGAAGGTGCTCGTAGAGAGAAGGCTCATATAATTTCCAGTTATTGCTTTTCTGTCATAGTTAAAAGGAATTCCCATTGACTTTCAACCCTTCAAAGCCATGTTTCCCAACCTTGGGAACCTTTAAAAAGTGGCGGATTTCAACTCCCAGAATTCCCCAGCCATCAATGACTGCTTGGAGAATTCCAGCAGTTTGAAATCCATATTTATTTAAAATTCCCAAGTTGGGAAATACTACTTCAGAGAATCTCAAGTTTCTTGTTCATGGACCTTCCAACACATTTGCAGCAGGGGTAGAATGTCCTCTTCCCCTGTGCTGACTTTTTACAGTCATTGAAAATACTGCCTCCCTATATTACAAATTGTCTTTTGTATATGTTTTGTTTTTTCATTTACAGGCAAATACAGGTATTCCTCGACTTACGACCGCAATGAAGCCTAAAATTCCTGTTGCTAAGTGAAACATTTCTTTGATGAATTTTGTCCCCATTGTACAACTTTTTTTTGCTAACGGTTGTTAAATGAATAATTGTAGTTGGTGATTTAGTGACACGGATCCTGGTTTTCCCATTGACTTTACTGGTCAGAAGGTTGCAAAAAGTGATCACATAACCCCGGGACTCTGCAACTGCCATAAATATGAATCAGTTGTCAAGCATCTGAATTTTGATCAGGTGACCATGTCATAAGTGTGAAAAATGATCATAATTCACTTTTTTCAGTGCTGTTATAACTTTGAATAGTCACTAAATGAACTGTTGTAAGTTGAGGACTACCTGTAGAGTGCTTTCTTGCTTCTGATAAACAGTTAGAGATGGATCCATAAATCCTGATGCCCATTTTATACTCCCTGTAAGGAAACTTTCTTGCATTTTCCTAATCAGTTTCAGAGACCTAAACTGTTACTGCAGGATGCCCCTATTCCTTTTGCCCAATATTTGCAGATTTTCGTTTGATCCATCCCCCCACCCCCCTCCAAATTGTTTATTTCAAATAAGAAGGGGCGGGGGGAAGCACCAGAAGAAATTGGGAAAACATGTTGCTCTTATTTAAGAGAGGAGAAACAAAAGGAGCCCAGCTAGGCTCCAGTGTGAGGAATTACTTGGATTGTGGAAGAACATAAAAAGTCCAAGAGAGCACCACAAGTGATACAATAAAGGGGGACAAGTGTGACCCTGTAAATCAGGGGTGGCCAATTAATTTTTCCAAGAGGCCACATGAGAAACTGGGACTGTTGCGGAGGGCTGAACCAACAGGCTGAACTTAACTTTATCACTTTATAAAAAGTACCAAATTCTATGGTTTTGATTAGCTGCTATACTGGTAAGAATTTACATGTTATGCTAAGACTGTGAAAATATGGAGTCTCATAGAGTGTCCTTATTTACATTTGATTTCTAATTTCCGATTGATCTCACGTGGGCTGGACAGGGACAGCCAAAGGGCCGTATTATTATTATTACCTTTATTGTCAGTGTACAACATGTGTACATTGAGGTTGGCTGAGACTCCCTTCGTCCCCACACACACCCAACACAACTCACAGTGAGAAGTCCCGAACCCAGTTCCAATTTTATGACACTATGTGGGTACAACACACCAGCCCTGCACGTCTATCATACTATGTTGACATGAAGTTATTTTCCGTTCAGAAATCTGACAGCCCATGGGTAGAAACTGTTCTTCAGCCTGTTGGTGCGGCTGGCTCTGCTTCTGTATTTCCTACCCAATGGTAGGTGAGTGAAGAAGTGCTGACTGGGGTGTGAGCTGTCCCTGAGAATTTTCCTCACTCTTCTAAGGCAGCGAGCCCTAGCAATGTCATCTAGTGATATCAGGGAGCAGCCATGATGTTTTGTGCTGTGCTCACCACCCTCTGTAATGTCGTAAAATGCCCATGTCTGCTCTAGATACCCCTGAACAACAGCTTTTAGTACTCTTTATTGTTGGCCACGCTGGCTGAATGTTCTTGTGGTAAAGAGTCACTTCATTCTTCTACGGCAGGGGTGTCAAACTCAATTGAGGGCTGCATCAGGGTTGTGTTTGACCTCGGGGGCGCTAGTGGCGGCCCAAGCGCTCTGCCAGCCAAAATAGGCTCCCGAGCTCCGTTTTCACTGCCAGAAGCACCATGGGCCAGTCCTTCGTTGTTTCCAGGGCAACCCTGCGGGCCAGATCTAAGTATTCCGTGGGCCGGATCTGGCTCCTGGGCCTTGAGTTTGACACCCCCGTTTTATGGGGTGATCATTCCGGTACACCTCATCATTCCTATTTTCTCACATTTTTTTGTGCCTTCTGGAATGCTGCATGACAGTTTTCTCTTCCTTGTATTTTTTTACTCGCAGGTAGTCGTCCACTGACAAACATTCATTCTGTGAGTGTTTGAATGTACTGAACAAGACATTGAAAATGGAACTCACGACCATTTTTCACACTTATGACCACTGTAGCATCCCCGTGGTGACATGATCAAAATTCGGATGCTTGGCAACTGGTTCATATTCATGACGGTTGCAGTATTCCAGGGTCATGTGTTTGCCTTTTGTGACCTTCTGACAAGCAAAGTCAACGGGGAAGCTGGATTCACTTAACAACAGTGTTACTAATTTAACAACTGCAGGGATTCACTTAATAACTATGGCAAGAAAGATCGTAAAGTGGGGGCAAAACTCACTTTACAAATGTTTTGCTTAGCAATGAAAATTTGGGGTTTAATTGTGGAGGACTACCTGTACTTCAAATGAGAGTAGAACATGGCAGATGTATCAATGTGAAAATATGGGTTCTATGCTCATGGTATTGTCTGGACACTCTGGAAAACAGCAAACTGTGAGGCAAAAATTGCCTAATAATTGTCCAGAAGTCTCCAGGGAAGTATGATAAAGAGGCTGGAACACAGAAGTGTAATTTTCCCAGGAATCGGGGGCAAAATTCCGACACTCGCTTTTTAAAATCTTGCACTTCTCAAGTCAAATTTTGCAGTTCTTCCCAGTGGTTCCTGCTTTCGTTTTCCTCTCTTTATCCTGCGTATGCAGCGCTCTGTTGTATCTGAAATGGTTGAGTTTCCAGATGAGCGTTGGAATGGTAAAAGGAAGGAAGTCTTGAAGAAACCTCTCTGTCAGGGCAGAGGGAGGTGGGCTTCAGGGCCTGCTTTGGGGCACACGGCCTCCCTGGCAGGGCCTGTGACTGGGGGAGGGGCTGACTCCTTGATCTCTCTCGCTCTATCGTAGAATAACCAGGCTGCTTCTTGCTCAGGCCTTCTTGGACGAGCTTCACGAAAACGGGCGCCTTCACTCCATGTCCACTTGGATGGAGCTGTATCCCTCCCTCAGCACCGACCGACGCTTTGCCAACATGTTGGGCCAGCCTGGTAAGCAGCTTCAGGCAGGAATCTCTCCCTCTCTCCCTCCCTCCCTCCCTCCCTCCCTCCAGAAAAGGTGTTTCCCAAATTATGGGCATGGATCAAATGGTCCACCCCCCCACCCCCCAGGTGGTGTTTGGGATGACTTGAAATGTCACGCTTAGGTTTAATAAACTTGAGATCTTCCCACTGGAAAAGCGGAAACTGGATCTGAATCCAGGGGATTAAACTCCGTGAACCAAGAAGGCTGGTTGAGTCAGGGGCTTCACTAAAGGTTTTATAAAGCCTTGCTTCAAGATTTTTCATGCATCCTCCTGCCTTAAGAGAAATATTTTCTATTTTGATTTGTCTTCCAGGCAAGCCCTCAAATGTGTCCTTGAATTGTAAATATATGCATCGTAAGGAGGTTTTTAATTAAAAACTTATTCTTATTAAGAAAAGTTTTTTCATAAAATAAAGGGAAAGGGAAAAAAGGAAAGGAAAAATAAAAAAGGGCAAGAAGCAAAAAGAGAAAAGAAATACAGTTAAGAGGTATAATGACTTCCAACCTTGTTTTCAGTAGTTACAATTTTGTAATCCTTCTTCCCCATTAGCTCCTCATTTTATCCAAGCTTATCTTAATCTTCAAACTTATAAATCATCTTTTTTTTTCTTTCAGCAAAAAGTCCATATAAGGTTTTCAGACTCAAAAAAATTTTTTTTCTCTCTCTCTCTGATCAACAGGCCAGTTTTCCAGTTCTGACTTTTTTTCACAATCCATTCTCCCTCTGTGGGGATTTCATTGTTCTTCCATTATTGTCTGTGCAGTAATCCATCATAAGGAATTTCTGAGCTTGTTCTGTTTGCCTCAAAGCCGTTAAGGGCCATATATCCATCTGTTGGACTTTTAGGTCACCTATTCAGACCTAAGTAAAAGAGCATCCGAGGGCACATTGTGGTGTGCGTTTCTGGTTGCTGACTTTCCAAGGGGGATAAGTAACAGAGGAATAGGAGGCGTGGACAATTTATTTTGTTTCAAATAGCATCGTTGATCCTGTACTGCTCATTTATTCTACCTCACATCCTGCTTTCTATCCTGTAACTTAAACTGATGGACATGATGTAATTTTCCAACCAAACATGGTTCATGCTTAGTTTCAGTGAAATGATGGCCTTATATTCCCCTGGGCCCAAAATCTTAGAAGCTCTGGAAGCTGCTTGAAAACTTGGTGGGCGGATCTTCTTTGTGCCCAGCGCTAATAATGAATGCATGGGCTACTTCTTGTTGTTCTTCTGTTCACAGGCTCCACCCCGCTCGATCTCTTTAAATTCTACGTTGAAGACCTGAAGGCCCGGTTCCATGACGAAAAAAAGATAATCAAGGATATTCTCAAGGTGCGGCTGGAAGGTTAACAACAGAATAGGAACTAGAAATACTTTTGGATGCAAAGCTATTTCCCTTGAGGGAATTATGTCTCATTCTGTGATTCCAGTTAGCTGGGGCCCTTCTTTGGCAGTGCCATCATCACTTTTGAGAGAACCATAAGACATTGCCTTTGAAACATCCTTCTTTGTATAGGGCAGAGGTCATTCTGATGCTTGTCTCTGCTTTAAAATCAAAGCAGGTAAGGGGAACTGGAGCTGTTCTGGGCTGCAGTTCCAGACCTTACCTGATCCAGAGAAAAGATCTTTTCAGAGAACCCTTAAAAAGATCGAAGTCTATAGTGGATTGTCTTTAGTATTCCTTTATTCCTTTTGCATATGTTGGAAGTAAACACCAGGGTTCTGAAGGAAGGAATTTAACCGTGGCTTTTTCCTATCTCTCTTTTTCCCTTTCTTCTCTCCTTGGTAGGACCGGAGCTTCAGTGTAGAAGTAAATACAACCTTTGAGGACTTCGCTCACGTCATCAGTTTTGACAAGCGTGCTGCTACGCTGGATGCTGGCAACATAAAGTTAACTTTCAACAGCGTGAGTGGAGTAGGGTGGGATCCTATGCTTCTTCACCTTGGTGACTATCCCCTATCATGTCCCAAAGGTGCTTTTTCAAGAGGCAACTGGACTTCCTTGTTTTTCTTTGAAGACATTTTGCTTCTGAAGAAGCTTCTTGGGGGAGTAGCAAAACGTCTCCAAAGAAAAACAAGGAAGTCCAGTTGCCTCTTGAAAAAGCACCTTTGGGACAACAATGACATGGAGGAATCTCCATAGACATATCCCCTATCATATTGAAATAAATATTTGTTGGGAGTGTCTTCTCTGTCTAATAATGCTGGGGCTGAGGACCCAGTGTGGCAGTTGGGCATTAGGGGTCAATATAGTTGGAAGAAAGGTCTTCTTTACAGGTAAGTGAGCTGCAGGCAGAAAAGGTGATGGCTGCTTTTGCAAAAGTTGGTCAGGCAAATCCAGGGAGGGGCAGGTTTGTGAACGAGAGCCAGTTTGGTCTAATGCGTAAGGCATCATCAGGCTAGAAACCAGGCGACATTGAGTTCTACTCCCACCTTAAGTGATGAAAACCAGCTGGGTGACCTTGGGCCAGTCACTCATTCTCCACTTAACTCACTGCACAGGGTTGTTGTGGGGAAAATAGGAGGAAGGTGTGTTGGATCTGTTCACAGCTTTGAGGTATTTGTAGAAATAATAAAGGCGGGATATTAGTAAATAAAATAAAAGAAAGCTCTGACATCAGAGGCAGTTGTGAACCACTGAGGAGATCTGTTAATGATAAGAATGCTTCGTGGTAAAAGTTCTCTCCCATTGCCTCTCCACCCCCCCCCCTACCCCCCAGCTGCTGGAAAAGGCTGAGGCACGGGAGCGTGAACGAGAAAAGGAGGAAACCCGGAAGATGCGGCGGAAGGAGGCCGCCTTCAAGAGCATGTTGCGTCTGGCAGCTCCTCCCCTGGAGCCCAATACTGCCTGGGATGAGGTGAGATCTTCTGCTCCTTGCAGGGCTGGTTTTCCAGCCGAGTGTCAAATGGAGGCTAAAGGAAGAGGGTGGCAGATTACATCTAGATAATAACAGAACAATCGGCCCAACTGTTGAATGTATCTTTTGGCATTAAGACATGGGCATTTTCCACCCTTGGAGAAACCCACCCCTCTGCTCCTGGGTGCCTCCATAGTGGAGGAAGGCCAGCCTAAGAAGGCAGGATTCCTACCAGGATACACTTGGCAGCCTCATTTTTGTAACTTTGTCTCAAAACAATGGATGCTTCTGTCCAAATCAACTTTTAAGAGAAATTGGAAATCTCCCATGGTCGAGTGAGCAAGTAGCAAAACAGTGGCTTAGGCCAAAAGGCATCCACTTTTTTTTTTTTGCCATGGGCTCACAGAGAAATGATAACTTCTTCTAGCAGCATGTGGTTTGGGAAGGAGTTGCTTCTGAGGTCTGTCACCAATTAGTTATCCCTTGAAATGTTTGTATTTGAATACAGCAGTGGAACCTCCTGCCATCAGTAAGATTGGAAATCCCACAATACACCCCCCATCTCCCCCCAAAAATCTTGCATATCCCAGGAAAGGATGTGATATGTGCTTCTTATTCTTGGTCAGGTCAGAGAGCAGTTTGTCAACAATATTGCGTTTGAGCAGATCACACTCGAATCGGAACGGATCCGCCTCTTTCGTGAATTCCTGCAGTTGCTGGAGGTGAGCAGCACCTGTTTCATGTTTGGGCCTGGCAGAGCAGTTGAATCCCAGCCAGGGAATCTGCTTGAAACCCCATGGGACCGGTAAGTAGAGTTGCGTTGAAGGAGGATAGAGAAGACAGTTTGTGATGGTGGCTGTAGCTCTGGCGTAGGATGAAGGTAGAGGTTCGTTCTCTGAGCTTGTGGGTTGGATTCCAAATGTTTTGTCACCAGGCTAGGTCACATCTTCAGCGGAGTTTAGGGGAAGAGAAGACAGTGGCTGGGAAAGCCACGTTTCAAAGTAACCCAGTCTTCCTTTTTCCCCAGAGTGAGTGCCAGCATTTCCACACGAAGGCCAAGAAGCATGCCAAGAAGCCAAAGAAACATCATCGCAAACACTCTGCCTCGGTGAGATTTGGGGAGGACAGTGGAGTGCGCAAATAAAAACAAAATGTTGATCATGGGCAGCTGGATTCCCCTGGGCTTTGAACTAAGCTACTGTCGGGCTCAGTCCCAGAGACGAGGCAGTGAGATCCAATTAAGCCCAGTCCTTGATTTGCTTATACAAATCTTGCCAAACTAAAGCTGTAACTTCTAAGCTACTAGATGTATCCCGAGAACTTCTAGGCCAGGGACTGTGAGGAATCTCTTCCCTCCCTCCGTTTTAGGACTGCGCAGTCTCTTAATCCAGGCCTCTCTCTGGGGAAGCTCCGAGTGGGCCAGATCCTGCTCCTCTGCTGCTGCAGGTGCAAATTTCCATCATATCCACTTGGAATTTGGAGCACCTTGTCTCAGATGCAAGTCAGGCTATTTATTTAGAGCATCTTGAAAGTATCTTGAATCGGAAACAGCTGTGCTCTTCTGAGTGAGACGTAGTCTACTGTGATCTTGAAACACTTCCAAAATGCTCAAAACAACATATTTCCCATGCAAAAAGGGGCATTTTCACACTTTGAGCTTTTCAGTTTGGGGAATGGCATTTCAGCTTCAAATTGAAACTGCCTTTTATTTCTATTCCTCCAAAGCTTTCTCTTCTATCCTATTCACTGCTGTTAAGCCAGATGCCCGCTCTGTGCCAGAAAAACTCAAGGGCCTTGGGTGGGTGTTTAGTAGGGTGAGGGACAAGAAGCCAGAGGTGCCACCTTAGACCTCCAGGAGGGATGATCTCTTACTTGGCAAGGGTTGGTAAGTTTGATCAGGACCTTTTAAACACCTCCCCAACTTTGATTTAAGACACCTTGTCAGAGGACTGACAAGAGCTGGAGGAAATTAGCTTAGGAAAAGGTGTCTTAATGAGAAGATTGCCCGGTGTGGCAATGAGTTCTGCAATCTGGTCGCTGTTGTACAGGATGAATAATGATAAGCTGGTTCAAGATCAGGGATTGTTTACTGTTTACTAACACAAAAATGCAGCAGCTTGGCCTGCTCCTTTCCTGCTCCTCTTCCTCGATAGATTTCATCTTCACTTTGGCTTATTTCTTTTTTCCTGTGACTCTCTCCCAGGGTGGATTTGAGTTAAATCAAGTCGATTTAAATCACTAGTAAAAAGGCTTGATTTAAATCGAGTTGCTTTAAACGATAATTTTTAAAGAGCAACTGTCATCTCTGTCCTGCAGCAGCTCCTCCTCTGACCCGCTGTTGACTCACCGACAGTCCCATTCACTTTAATGGGACGGCTGGTGATGCGGCACTGAGACAACAAGGTGAGGGACGTGGCAGGCAGCAGGTGCCCAGTAACAGGCACTGCCCTGATGGATCTGAAATGACAAGTGCTCTCTCAATGTAATTCTTGCTGGGAGTTACAATCTTTAATATTGCAGAGCTTGGGTTCATTGAGTTTACAAAAATGTAAATATTGCAGAATATACTACATAACTAAGCTCCGTTTCATGCTGAATAAACTAAATTATTAATGTATCTTAAATAGAAAACTACCTTTAGATAGATTGTTGCTCCAAAAGCATTTTATTAAAATAAATCTGATAACAATCAAAACAATCCGATTTAATTTTCTTTAAAAAAAACCTTTTTTTAAAAAAAAAATCATCCATTTTTACCCACCCTGATCTTTCTGCTCTTCCTCTGGCCATGGCTGTCTGGTGACTCCTTTTTCCTCCTGCAGGGCTCAGAATCGGGCTCAGATCATCCCCACCGAGCAGCCAAGCGGAAGAAACGAAACCACTCGGAATCCGCAGGTTCCGGGGCCTCATCTTCACCTGACTCAGGTAAGGCTTGGAGTGGATGAGAAACTGTTTAGCTCCATAGAAAAGAAGCCCTTACGAGAAACTAGGAAACCAGCTTTGTATTTGGGGGAAAAAACATGTTAATTCTAAAAAACAAATCCACAGGCATTGGCTTGTTTAGGACAGGCAACATTACTGTCACTTAGCAGTTGCACTTTCTGTCTTTGATGAATATATTTTTCAGCCTCCAAGGGACACGCAACATGTTGTGGATGTAGAGAAAGTTCAGGGAGTAAATTTTGGGGATGTGTTTTCGCATAACACTTGTGGACAGTTAAGAGAAGAAGGGGCAGCTCAGGCTTAGGAAAGTTGTCTGTGGCTCTTGTCGTTTTTGTCCGAATGACAAAAGCTTTGTGGTGTCAGACGGTGAGCTCTATCCGTTTGGGACCATCTGCACAATGTCAAGAATGATGTTCAAAAGGGGCTGGGCGCACAACACATTATTTTCATCAGGCTCTCCCATTTGACAAAACCTCCCCATCCCAGGCAACACTACTGGAGTCACAACATACCTATTTTAACTTGTTTTAAAACTCATAAAAAATGATGGGCTAAAATTCTTTTCACCAGTACAACTTTCAGCAGTGTGTTCTTGAGACTGTAAAAATGAGGAAGCTCCCACAGCATGCAAATTGCTCTTCCTTAATTTGATCAGAAAAACCCATTGATAAGGCAGCATCTGCCTCACCCCATCCCCCAATCTTCGGCCACCGTCCCAGGATGTCTGCAAGATCCTTGGCCTGCTTGCCGTGGCATCACTGCTTGGGAGTGGGCTGAGGTCATCCCAGGGGAAAGCTGGGTTGGCCCATCTCCCTGTCTGCACAAAACTTTCTGTCTTCCCTCAGAGCACAGCCCCAGGCGTGCCAAGAGGCAGAAGAAGAAGAGCAAGAAGAAACGCCACAAGTCGGTGAGTAGGCGGTGGCAGCAGAAGGGAGGCAAGGGGAGAGATCCAGATGGAAAAGGACTATTCGCATAAAGCCAAGCTTCTTGGGAAAAGGGGGGGGGGCATTCCCCTGGCAGCTCCCTTTGCACGGGTCTTGGCCCACAGAGTAGGAGCAGGTAACACTCTCTGGGGATTCAAGGGAGCACCCAAGGCTGAAGGGACACATGTTCTGAAGTGGCATCAAACCCACTTGGCAGAGTTTGGTACTTTGCAACCGTTTTATCTCAACGTCTGCATTGCTGGGTTACAATCTCTGGGGCTCACTTGCCTTCCTTGGTTGTGCTAGCCTTCTGTCACCCAATGGGCCGGTCACCCAGGTCCCCTCCTCCCGGGCCCCACCCACCCTGCAAACCATTTCTTTTACAGAACAGCCCTGAAAGCGAAGCTGAGCACAAGAAGGAGCCAAGCCGGGCAGAAGAGTGGGAGCGAGGGAAGGCGCCTCTGCGACCTGAGGGGAGGGGCCACTCCCCTCCCCGGGGCACTCGGAGGGAGCGGGTGAGACTTGGTGGGGGGGTTGCGAGCAGAATCCCAGCCTAGGAATGGCTTCTCCTAACCCAAGAGGTGGGAAACTATGGCTCCTTTATGACTCGTGGACTTCAATTCCCAGAATTCCTGAGCCAGCATGGAATTCTGGGAGTTGAAGTCCACAAATCATAAAAGGGCCACAATTTCCCAGCCCTGTCCTAACCCTTTCGGATGGGAAATCGAAGACCACAAATAGGTGGGATGATTAGGGTGGAATTTGGGTTAGATATGGGTTTTTTATATATATATTAAATATAGTAATATGTTTTAAATATAGTACTATGTTTCATCCTCAAAAATGACAAGAATTGCTCTCTGTTTTCAGCAGTCTCGATCTCTTGGGGCTCTAGGGGCCATGTAAAGGGAATTGCACATCCCTGCTTTAGGACATGGAGGATGGAGGAAGATAGAAAAAAGGAAGGCTTGGAGGGAAGGCTGGATGAGGGATTCTTACCTGCCTTCTTTCTGCTGTCAGAGTGGTTGGGACACCTCAGAGAGCGAGGAGCTGAGCGAAGGGGAGCTGGAACGTCGGCGTCGGACTCTGCTGCAGCAACTGGGTGACCAGTAATTGACCCCTGCCTCTTTTGAGGCATCCCCCTCAACACCAATGTATGAGAAGCATTCAGTCCTTGTTCCTGTGGCAACTCTGCCTTGTTTTGGCTTTGGTGGCCTCCAAGCCAAGTGTACGCACTGCTCTTGCTGGACCCCGCCCGTTGGGTCACAGTCTTCTTCATTACGTTCACCTGCTTCTAAGAGGGGAGCAGCTGCTCCTGCCCATTGACAGCAGTCATTTCCAGCGACACTACCTGTCTACATCAAGCATCAGGACAGGGAGGAAAGTTCAGGTGTGCAACTGGAGGGCATCACCAAAATTGAAACCCGGCTCTTGGATCATCCAGCAGAAGATTGGGGGAACTGCACCTGAGCATCAGAAGGAATGAGGTCTGTCTCCACTCAGACTTCACCCAGGGCCACTCTAGCCTAGAGCTTCCTTTGGCCTAGATGCAAAATGGTGGCAGGAAACAGCTAAAATACACCACACCGTCAGTCTTGTCTAATCTGAAGACAGGAATAGGCTACATGGTCTTCTGGAAGGTTATCACTGTGACTGGATCCTTTTCCCTGGTTGCGGTATCCCCTTGTGAGTTAAGGATTTAATGGAATTTTTAAAACAATATTTATAATAAATCTGGACTGAAAATACCAATCTGTGGCCTCCTGTAGAAAATTTTAGTTTATATTGGTTCCAAATGATTTTAGAAAAAAAAAAACCCTCAAAAGAATATTTTCATAACCTATTGGACTGGATCTAATCCCCCAAAATAACAGAGGACTTGAAGGTGTGCTGGCAGGTATATCCTTAAAAAAGGGAAGAGAGGATATGCAAGTATCCTAAGTTGGTACATGTGGCAAAGTAGCCATGCTGGGTGTATATAAAGTGAGCATGAAATTCATCCATAATCATTGTGTGAATAAAACAAGCTAAAAATGCTGATCAGATTGCTGATTTCCACATTTTAAACTGATGGATGGCATACTTCCGTATTTATAATCATGTACTCAAATTTATTACGTGTACTTAGATTATTTCCACAAATTGTTCCCTTACAATTTCTTTTTCATAAGCCAGCTTTTTCTCAAAAGTTGACCTCCCAATTGACTAGATCAGGGGTGTCAAATTCAAATTTCAGTGAGGGCCACATCAGGGTTGTGTTTGATCTCGAGGGCGGGTGTGTGTGTGGGTGGGGGGGCATGGAAATGCAAAAGGAGAAACATTTCTCAGTGTCTCCTTGCCTTGTGATCAAATGTCACTTTTGGTAGTAATTTGTTTTGCTAGCACTCTGCCAGCAAAAACAGCTCAGGAGGGCTTGCGGGCGCCCTTCCTGAGCTCCATTTTCAGCTGCCACAGCCTCCTCCGACATGCCAATTGCCACCAGATTGTAGATCAGCACCCAGTTGGCCTGATCCAGGCCAAGGCACTGCGTTCCAGTCCTTTGCTGTTTCCAGGGTGGCCCCGCGGGCTGGATTCAAGCTTTGAGTTTGACACCCCCGGACTAGATAATGGCTACCATCTCTGGTTCAGAGAAGATGAACTTCAGTAAAAGTGACTTTAAGAGAATTTTGACCTCTTTTTCAAAGTATATTTAGGAATCCCAAGAAATTTGAAACATTCAGAGATGGGTCTGACCATTTTAGTAGCTTTCTCAAGGCATACTGATATATTCCATTCGGCATCTCTTAAATGAGCAACTAACTGTAAGGTGTTTTGTTTTGTTCTTGGCGGGCGGGGGGGGTGGGTGGGAATCGCACAAACCAGGGAGGTGAAAAGACACATTAATTGGCAATAAATGCAAAGGTGTATAGCCTTTGGTTCTGTTTTATTTTTCCCCCTTCTCCCATTAGTAGAAATTCTGTACAGTTCAAGAGGAAGGAAGGTATTTGGCTTACAGTATAACCAATAATTTTTCACATGTACAAAAAAGTTACATCAAGCTACACAAAAGGACTATGCTGAAGTGATTATGCTGTAAACTGTCCAGAAGTAACACCAAGAATACTCCTGCCTGCTTGGAATTAGCATTGCCATGAACAGGGTCAGAAACCTCTGGGAGAAAGCAGAGTGGTGGAGAATTGGTCCCACTTGGCTTATTGGAGGACAATATTAAGTGTTCGCTTCAGAAATCGAAGTGGCTTCAACCCCAACCTTCTCCCCGGGTTTTCGATATAGCATTGAAATAGTGTCAAATTCATTCTTAGTTCTAAGGGTTTTTTCACACTTGAAATTTTTCATGACAAGTTTTCATTTTACAAGCTGGATCTTAATTTCCCATGCTGGAAAAAGCAAACATTCTGAATGACAGATGTCTTTTGTCCTTTGGCTGCACTGCAGCTGGAAGCTTTGATGTCTGGCCCTTGTGCCAGACGAAAAGCAAAGTAGCCACCACATGTCCTCAAGATAATTGTGCATGCATTGCTTTTACTGATTGTTTTCACAATGCCACTGTTCTCTGAAGAGGACCGATGTGTGCTGACCTTCCCAGGGAGACACCCATCATCTTGTTGCTAAGGGCAGCCATCCAAATGTGTCTTGGAAGCACAGGCATAAGTTGCCCTCCTGGGTGTCTCCAATAATTGCATACATACAGGCCACCATCCTGAGCCCCTTGGATGTAGAAGCAGCATAAAGTTCCTGCTGTCATTCTATAAGGAATAAGCCAGTGAAGACACATTGATCATGAAAAGCATATGCATTGTGTGTGGATTCATGCCACAAATGTATAGTGGGTTCACTCCACGAATGTATAGCTTTAAGCCATCGATGTTTGAGATGACGCGTTATATTAGCATTCACAATGCAGTTCTAGGCCAGGCAGCTTCAAAATGGACACCCTTGTGTTCAGGGTCCTTTATCTCCAAGTGAATATGTGAAAGCAATCTAAAAATATGCCTGACGGTATTGAACATCAAGATAAGGAAGAATCCTTGATCTCTGAGCCTCCTTGCAAGCTAAGTAGTTAAAAGAGAGTAACCAAGACTGAACAAACCCTGAATCAAATTAGCTGCATAGATGTTGAGGTTATGAGTTTTGTAATCCTGCCTGGGGTGGTATGTTAAAAAAGCAGCCTTTATAGGAACTACCTAGAAATAATGCTGACACCCTACCCACCCACCCCAACTTTTGCAATGCTACTTGCAATTTGCTGCTGCTCTTTGTCCAAGGGTTTGAGAGTAAAAGAACCCTTATTAAGCTTGAGGGTTGCATGCATTACACACTTCCCGGCCTTTATCAAGTCATTACTCAGCAGTTGTTCAAATTCAGAGTTTTTGGCACACATTCAGAAGCTTGGCTAATTGTGGTTCCCCACTCTGTCTCCATTGTTTTAGCTTAACTTTTCTCAGTCATTCCTGTACACTATTGTTCTGTCTCAATCACACACAGTACATACAGATATTTGTACTTTAATTCTTTTCATTGCCTGATCTTGGATGGATGCTCTTGGATGGTGGGCATCGGAGGCAACATTTTACTAGTTATAGGACTTGATTAAGTGATTATAAATAAAGAGCCATGAATGCTCAAAACACAAAGTGAAACATCTTGATGACAACTGGGAGCAGAATTCCGTCTTTTTAACCAGTAAGCCAAGTCTCAATGTAGTTTGCTAAGAGTGGATCAGGAGTACAGTTACATAGAAGCAGCACTAAGGTTAAGACAAGGTGCTATCCATTCTGTGTCCCATCAACAAGAACAGGTAGAAATGGGATAGCTAGCTCTCTCGGCATGTTTATTTTCCTCTTTGCAACAAGACACACAGATAAGAGAACCACGGGGCCAGGAATAGAGTTACACATTAATCAAAGGATACTCATCACTTTAGGGGTTAGATACACGCCCCCTTCTTTAAGCAAGTAAGTGTGACTGAGTCAGTGGAGCTGTCCCTAAGCCAGTGGTTTTCACATGCATAAACACTGTAGTGGATGAAGAGGTAAGGAAATGTTATGCTAGTCACAATTTGCCAGGTATAAGAGGCAGATGACATCTTTGACTGAGAGAAGCAATGACAATGTAGCATAACCTTCTCTCTGCCCCACCCCACCCTATCCTCAAAGCAGAGATGGCTGGTTCGTATTTGGCTGGTGGGAGATTCTATCTTAACCATATTATTAACCCCCCTCTCCACCCCCGAAACGATACTAGAATTTTGAATACTGTGTTTTAATGTTAGAAGAATTTACTCAAAATTTTATATTAAGGGACCAGAAATAAAAGGCAACCCCCCACCTCCCCTTTTCCATATACTGTCACAGAAGGAATGGAATGATGAAGTATACCGAAAGGGAGGGAGGGAGGGAGGGAGGGAGGGAGGGAGGAAGGGAGGAAGGAAGGAAGGAAGGAAGGAAGGAAGGAAGGAAGGAAGGAAGGAAGGAGAATCAAGAGTTCTATTCCATAAAGTGCTAACACTATGCGATCCATTCACCTTTGTCGTGTCCTGTTCTAAATCTGGGGTAAGGCTACAGTCCTATGCCTCCCCGACGTGGCTTTCCCTGTGCAGACAAGCATCAGAAAGTCAGACCATTGGCTTATCATCCAGCAACTCCGTTTTTGCAGCACCTCTCCAAGAATATCGCAGGAAAAGTGACTTCTCCCAGCCATCTGAGATCACTCTAAAAGTAGAACCTGAAATTTTCACTGATACAAACCATGCACTTGGCACAGATATTGATTTCTCTTGAAATTCAAAGCCATCTCCTAAACCACTGGCCTTAAGAAACAAAATTCAAATCCACAAGGAGAAATCTTACCAAGCATGCTAAACCTGCCAGAGCGCCAGCCTTTTTCTGGGTGTACAGGCACTGTGGCCCTGAGAGTTGCATGCAGGAGGTGAATGAAGGCCATACACCTGTATCCACCTCTCTGCACTTTACCACAAAGCCTCCCTTCTCAGCAATCTCAGTGGGACTGAACTTGCTGGGTAGTTCAGAAGTTCTCTACTTCCCAAATAAGAGTAGAACTCGTGGGCCTGATGTTCCTAGCAGACCTAGAAAACATGGAACGGAGGACTCTGAAGAATAAGCAGCTGTTACAACGTAAGAAAGAAAGGCAAGATCAAGGGGAGGCTGGCTGTATTCATAAAGGGCTGCACCAAAGGCCCAAAGGCCCAATGGAGCCCACTTCTATTTTCCACATAAGGCACTGGATTGGTCGCAGGAACCATGATAATTCTTTGGCACAGTTTAATACAGGAACTTCATACAAAGGATACTTTTGGCAAAACAAATGCTCAATATAGCTTCAGGTGTGTCTGATCCAAGAGACCTTTGGTGTAATTGCCCAAGACATCACAGCTATTTAATAACCCCAATTATCCTCATGTCTTGGGGGGGCGGGCAACATTATACAGGTGCAATCTGTTAGGCAAATACTCTTCTGTGAAGTTAAAATCATAGTTCATAAATGTCCATAAGACAAGAATAGTAAATGATCTTCTCTAGATTAAGGCTTCAGAAGCAGAGACAGCTTCATAATGCTAGAGTAGAGGCAACTTCATCTAAAGATCTATTTGGTGAATAAAACTCTGTATCACCTTTGCCAACTTTATAGACTCCAAATAAATTAGCCATGCTGACTCCCTCAAAAAGGGTAGTTCAACACATCTGGATGGTACCAAGTTGAAGAAGACTGATCTACGGAAGCCCTATTAATTCCCTACCTGCAAAAAGTGCTGTAAAACACAAATGGAGTCAAGTTGGTTCTCTGAATTAAAACAGTTGAAGAACCTAACCATTGTCAAGTGGCTTTATCCTAAACTGTTAATACCTCAAAATCTTTGGTCAAAAGTTATCGGGCAACTTAAGAGAAGTTAAAGCAATTGTCTCAAAGCATCCAGGCTGAAACAACAAGCCTAGCTTCAAACATCAGGACAACAATTATTGTAAATGCATGTTGAATTTGAGATAGTTCCAACCTGGACAACCTTAAAGGAGGAGGTGTGGGGGAGATAAATGAGTTCTATCTCTTGGCTCACATAAGATTCATAAACAACTTAGTTCAAGATTCAATGGCTATATTTGCATAAATTGTTAAGTTTGGTTGGCCTTCATGTCAGTTATGGTTTGTTTATGGTTTAGTGAGCTATGTAATCCTATCCCATAGTTTCTGGTTCAACATATTATGATAACCCAGAAATTGTTTACTTCAGTAACCAGGTTGAATCAATCCAGCCATGAGGTAATATTTATAGATAAGTTTTTCAGTGCAGGATCTCCTGAAACTATGAGGAATTCCATTTTAAAAAGGCTTACTCTAAAGTAGTTCAGGGAATTCTGCCCCATTTTTTCTTCTTGATGATGATGATGATAGGAAATGATGCCATTTACCTTTCATTCAATGAATAAAAAACAGTCCCCATATCATTCATGAATTAAAACCACTTGGCCCAATTCATCAAGAATAACCTTCATGCATAACTTAATTTCTACTTATTTTGAAAGCTTCAATAAGCATAATAGGCAGTGCTACATTTTGTTTGGTCCACCAAATATTAAAAAAAAACAATTGAGTAGAACATGCCACATACAAATAGGAAGCAGATTTTCACCCATTGGAAAAATAGCAAGAGTTTCTTTAAAAAAAATGAGATAGTCTGTAACCTACCCAGGATGTTTCTTGAGATCCCCAAAGGGTTGGCTAGCCACTATCAATTCCCTGCTGTATCAACACAGTTACTTTTGTGCAGTTGAGACATGAGACTTTGGTCTTATTTCCCCACCTCCCCACCCCCTTTGGAAGAAAAGTTCCAGTGGTTTTCCAAGGCCACCAAGGCCTAGCTTTCAAACTCCCAGAGTCAGCTCTCACAGCCTGTTCTAAGAAAACCACACAATTGCAGAAGACTGCTCCTGAACAACAACAACAACAAAGCTTCTCCACAAGGCCTGATCTGTATGCAAAGGCCTACTACCAGAGACTGATTTTTTCCCTGCTGCAACACATCAGGGCCTAGCAATAATAGTGCTCATTGTCTCCATCCATTAAAGACAAGTTGAAGGGTCAAAGTGCAATTCTGGTTTGGATGCTCGAGGCTTGAGGCGCTAGAGGAGGCTGCCAGGCTCCTGCTGCCCAGGGCCCTTCTCAAAAGCCAGAACAGTCTCATCTGTCCAAGTTGACTTATTGATGGGCTGCAGGAGCAAAGGACTGGTAGGAAGGAACATGTTATGTACAGATTAAAAAAATACATCTTAAATTATAAAAGAGTAAGAATAATACTGTTGCGGGAAGGCACTTTTTTAAATGTCCCTTGGATCCTTCAGTTGAAAGTCTTTGAAAGAACGGAAGTTGCTTCTTTGGCAAAAAAGAACAAGGTCGGGGCCACCGGAGTGCAGCATTCGCCAGTTGGAAAGGCAGGGCATGTAAGAATCTACAGGAGAAAGGAAAAGGTGGTCAGAAAGGAAGCAGGGAGTCCACGAATGAGGGATAGCGAGGGATGCTCTTCAGATATTTAAATTTAGTAGCTGGAACAATGGGGTTGTACAATGAGCCAGATACATTATACCAAGGGTCTTCAAACTCGGCAAGTTTTAAGACTTGTGGACTTCAACTTCCAGAATTCCTGAACTAATGTGACTAGAAGAGGAATTCTGGGAGTTGAAGTCCACAAGTTTTAAAGCTGTCAAGTTTGAAGACCCCTGCATTATACAGTTAGAGGGGATCGATTGGAGACTGCTGGCTGCTGCGTGAGGCAATCTGCACTGGTTTTGGTTGCTGTGGGTGTGGAAGAGTGAGGGGGAGTTTCCCTCCCCCCGCCTTTTTTCTTCTGTGTGCCCCAGGTGCTCTGTGATTTACCTCATGATGACCCTGTTTGCCTGACTCTCTTGTTTGATGTGTGTGTGTGTGTGTGTGTGTGTGTGTAAAATATTTATTTATATAAAACTATAAGTTCGCGTCACTTCCAAAGGACACCTGCTGCGCAATTCTCTGGCAGATGCTCTGAAATTAGTTCATTTTGCTGCCAGTTGAGGTGGAAGAAGGCAGATGACAAAACCACTATTCACGTCCCCCAGAGGACTTTTCACAACCCATCAAGGCTACACCCTTCTAGCCCCTAATGAAGCATTTTGCTTTACAGATACAACATTTTTCCCTTACAGGTGCTGTCCTTTGACTAAAAAAGGACTTCCGCCTTCCTCCAGTAGAAAGAGTTGGGGATAAAGCAACTGCCAAGTCTACTTATTCACTTGGTGCCCAAGTGCAAATCTTTGGTTGTTGTTAATCCATGTAGACACCAAAGCTGAAATTAGGCTCCAGGACCCAGAGAGCTGTGTTTTCTTAATCACTGCTGTGGATGAATTGAGGGGCAACTAGAGGCAAATGGTTCTTGCTGCTATGGAGACAGATTAGAACAAAAATTCTTAGACAATTCTTTAAACCAAGAGCAAGGCAACGGGAAAGAGAAGGAAAACTATTTTCTATCCATGCAAGACACTCTAGGACTACATAAAGACTGGAAAAACACTGCACATTTAGCCTTATGGGAGCCCTGGTGGCACAGTGCTTAGAATGCAGTATTGCAGGCTAACTCACTGCTCACATCCTGGAGTTTGATCCTGACTGGCTGAAGGTTGACTCAGCCTTCCATCCTTCCGAGGTTGGTAAAATGAGGGCTCAGACTGTTGGGGGGAATATGCTGACTCTGTAAGACACCCAGAGACTGCTGTAAAGCACTATGAAGCTGAATATAAGTCTAAGTGCTATTGCTATTTTCTGGATTATGACAGTCTGAAAAATACCTGAAAAATCACTCAGAATTATCTCCCCTCCTGCAGCAAACACTGAAGTAGAAAGAGGCCCATTTGTATAAGGCCAACTCCTAAACTACATGGCTAAATCTGAAGTGCAGATTTCCCTATCTGTCCATAAACATCGTATTGCATGCTGCTTAGTAGAAATACAAAACCTAGCTTCACTAGCCCAGGCTAACATCTCAAAGTGAGGAAGGCCTTTCCAATCAGCTATGACCTGACATCCTTTAAAGCAGGGGGTGGTCTCCAACCTTGGCAACTTTAAGACTTGTGGACTTCAACTCCCAGAATTTCTCAGCCAGCAAAGGAATTCTGGAAGTTGAAGTCCACAAGTCTTAAAGTTGCCAAGGTTGGAGAACCCTGCTTTTTAAAGGACTCCATTTCCCTCTTTTGAGTGAGCCTCTAGCGCGCTCAACTTTCTGCTTTGAGCCCACTTTGCCTAGCCAGTCCTTATATGGAAAAAGACAAAGTTCTGAAGAGGTTCCTTCAGAAACTAGAAAACATTTTTCTGCTTCTTTTGACTCAAAAACAGGGTCAGCCAAAAGATGACTCAGCAGGTGGTCTGGAAGATCTATGGATACTTCAACTACGCTAATCGTAAGCTAGGGCATGCCTCCTTCCAGGTTCAGCTTCTCTTTCTCCAAAACACGTACTTAGAATACAATTCATTTCTCAATTTTCTGGGAGTGAACTGCCCGGACTCAAACGGAATCATTTAGACATGACTAAAATTGCTTTCTTTCTCTCCTTTCCGTTCAACAGAACCTTGGGAGCTGGGTGATTGAAAAGGGAAAGAAAATCTTTCTCTCTTCCAACAGTGTATTGGATTTATGCATTTCTGTATTTCTATGGTAGACGTCAAACCTCTGCCACCTGGTTTGCCTTGAACTAATATATTCCTTTGGCTAGGAGCACTTAATTATATAGTTGCATCAGGAAGAACTATGAGGTTAACTGTGGCATCCTTGGTGCTTTCTGAGCTGGGTTAGCGATATGAGTTTAGGCCTAATTAAGCCTAATTTCAGATTATCACAATCCAGCAAATAGCAATACTATAGCAATAGCACTTAGACCTATAAAGGTAGTCCTCAAGTTACAACAGTTTATTTAGTGCTGTTCAGAATTACAAAGGCACTGAAAAATGTGACTTATGATCATTTTTCAGAGTTACAGCCTTTGCAGCATCCCCATGATCATGTGATCAAAATTCAGATGCTTCAGATGCTTGTTCATGTTAATGATGGTTGCAGTGTCCTGGGCTTATGTGACTATCTTTTGCAACCTTCTGACAAGCAAAGTCAATGGAGAAGTCAGATTCACTTAACAACCAGGGGACTAACTGTTCAGTTACTGTGATTCGCTTAACAAATGTGGCAAGAAAAGTCGTAAAATGGAGCAAAACTCACTTAACGAAAGGTCTCACTTAACAATGTACATTTTGGACTAAATTGTGGTTGTAAGCAAGGGACTACCTATATATACCGCCCCATATTGCTTTATTGCACTCTCTGGGGAGTTTACAATGTTCACATTGTACAGGACAGCAGCATCCAGGACCGAGCCAAAGGCCAGTTTCCCAATGGTCACAGCCAATGTTCAACTTAGTCATCAAAGCGCACCCTTTTTCTTCACCCCAGGATGTTTAGGTGAGTCTTAAAACCTACAGACCCCACATCTACAATCTAAACTGATGCAGTCTAACTTTAGCAAAACAATGAGCCACTGGCATACTTTGGCCTCCAGCAGAAGTCCAGCGGAAACTGGTTTTGCGGAGGTTTTCTTGATTAGGTGCTAAGCGGATACCATTGCCACCCCCAGTGAGTGTTTCAGCAGAACCAGCTACCCCCAACCCCATCCCTCAAAATCAAGGGTCGATTTAGTCAGCTAGTATACTGTATTAATGCGATAAGGTGATCCTGGGAACAGATGACAGACTGAAACATGCAATCAGGAGAGGATATCCGGGATAATTTTGTCATGCCAACCATGCAGGGATAAGAAAAATGGGTTGAGTCAATGCAGGGATTCTCAACAGTGAAGGGCAAGGGGGCATCAACATTTTTTAGGAGGGCTCAGTGGTTCTTTTAAAGCTATTATTATTTAGCATTTTCTTTCGAAAATACCAGAAAGTTAGCGGGTGGAGTAGGGAGTCTGAAAATGAGTATTTATGAAAAAAAAAAGCTCTGGTCTGAGCCAATGCCTAAGGCAGTGGTCAGGGAACAGGGGTAAATTACCCCAAATGGGGTAAAAGTGAA
Source organism: Pseudonaja textilis (assembly GCF_049901715.1). NCBI lineage: Eukaryota > Metazoa > Chordata > Lepidosauria > Squamata > Elapidae > Pseudonaja > Pseudonaja textilis. Next base: position 130,626,074 of record NC_141991.1, read on the forward strand.
AATCTGGGGGTAATGAGGAGGTTGCGCTGGCCAATGGCGGAACTATCGGCATAGCAGCAGTTATTAAAACACCCTTGAGGCAAATTTATCCCCTCCACCCCACCCTTGTTTCCTGGGTCGGAAATGACTCCAGGCTAGATTCTGCAAGAGCCGCGCCGCCCGTTTTTTAGGGGAAGGCGAGCTTCTGGCATAGGGCAGAGCATTTTGGGAAAAGGGACGCTTTCCCCGGCGCTGCGATGACCGCACGCTTTCGCAAGCAGTTTGTGTCACCGTGGCTCCCAAATATCATCCTCCCTTCCCGCTTCCTCGCCCCAGGCCCTGCCTGCCTGCCAACTAGCCAGCCAGCCCGGCTCCCTCCCCGAAGCCTCTCATCACTGCCAGGCACACAGGAAGCGAAGAGGCACCTGCAACTGCCGCCTTGGCCCCGAGAAAATTCCCAGAAGCCCTCGGGAAGCCTGGTGACATTTCATTCCCTGAGCGAGCTATCCCGCCTTCTTCCCAGCCGCGGGGGGAGGCCACCTCCTCCCGCCTCGACCTCCAAATTATGTGTCAGCAGCCTGAGGTGGCCGGGGAGGGGGAGAGGCCGGGAGGGGTAACGTCTGCGTTTATAAATTTTTGGGGGTAAGAGGTAAAAAGTTCCCTGACCCCTGGCCTAAGGGGAAATAGAATTTTTTTTTTTTAGAAGAAATGAGGGGCAGGGATTCTGGCAAGGCCATTATGCAGGGAGATGGTCAAGCCGACCCTGCTGGAGTTCCCCCCACACACATCTTTTTTGTTCAACCTCTGACATCGAAGGCAGATCCCCAAGGGTATCAGCTGCTGTTGGGATTTCTAAGCAACTGCTGCCAATTCCACAGGGCAATTCTGTTCCTGCACAGAGGGGGAGGTTGTTTCTGTGGAGCAGGAACGGATCGAGGGGAAGGAGTTGAGAAGCCCTGAGCTCATGGGAGAAGGTGGGAAGGCATGCGAGAAGGAATTCTTGGGATCCGTGGCGGAGAAGGAGTTGCATGCAGAAGAGATCGCAACGGACGTGGGTACCTTTGATGGGGGTGTGTGAGTGGAGCTAACAGTTGGGCTCCTCGTGGTGAGATGGCTCGCAGAAAAAGCGAGACCCCCGCTTCGCCGTACGGGCAGTGAAGGGGACACTTTTCAATACTGTGGGATGGGAAGGGACGGATGGACAGAGACATAAAGACGTCAGATAGATTGTTCAATATGCAGTGCACCGCTTAAGATAAAACTGTGTGAAATGACACTCCAAGGATGTGCACCATGGCCCATAGGGCTACAGACACCAACAACGATGCAACCAATGCTGGAAAGCTGGCGTTTCTGTTCTTTCCAGGGCAAGTGGCTCAAAGCCATCACATCAGAGCCGGCTTGGAAGAAATCCTCTGCACAGGAAAATTGATCATTTCACTAGCTTTTTTTGGTTCCCAAGGAAGAGAGGGGCGGGAGGGAAGCAACGTTTTCTCTCTGCCCGCTTTTTCTTCTTCTGCCCTAATAAGCAGGTTTATGGATACTGAAAGCATGAAAAGACAGGCTGAGTTGAACACCTTTTAAGTGGGTAATTAGGAGACCTTCAGTTCACACCATTTCATTCTCACTGTCTTTCTCTCACATAAAAACATGGATTACTAACACCCGGGGGTAGGAGAGAGAGATCAACACCTTCCTTAACCCCACTCCTGGTTTGAGAAGACTCCAAATCACACTTTTTCAGGAGCACCTATAATTATTTTGTCAGAGCTGAGTGACAGCTGTCTGGCAGTTCTCAGATTAACCAAAGTCTGCTCACAACATGGGGTCAACCATCTCAAGGCCTAAAATTTTAGTGATGTGGAAGCAGCAGAATAAGATGGTGAGTAAGAAGAGAGAGCTGTGGGCACCAGGAGGACTTTGGAAGGCAAGCCTTTAAGGCCAAGGTTGCCAGGGATTGACAACTGACCAGGCCTTCTAGACCTCAGCTGCAAAAATCCAGGTACTCACTAGATCAGGGCTCTCCAATCTTGGCAACTGTAAGACGTGAGGACTTCAACTTCCAGAATTCCTCAGATAGCAATGCTGGCTGAGGAATTCTGGGAGTTGAAGTCCACAAGTCTTACAGCTGCCAAGGTTGGAGACCTCTACACTAGATGATGTCAACCCTCTGATGGTTAGGCAGATTTCTGTAGCCCAGATGTAGCAGCCCGTAACAGTTGATTCAGGGTAGGACATCAACTGATCCCCAAAGAGTAACAAAAAGTGCCAAAGGAAACAAAAGTCCTGGAACTTTATTGAAAACTTAAGCAAAGGAAGCAGTTTTATCAGTCAGGGCTAAGAGCTTCATGAGAAAAAATTATCTTGCTGATGAAACAGTGGCTACAGAAGCCCCAGATACTGGTTTTTACTGCTCTCTTGGGATTTTTGATATGATTCAATCATGCTTCAGTTCAGGATGGGTGTTTCCTGAAATACATCTTAACATCATCCCCTATCAGTCGGAACTGCATGATTTTGAAGCCTGATTCCCTGTGAAAGGAGGTAATGAGGCTCAGAAAGGCCCTGGGCTAAGAGGATCCAATACCCAAATATATTGCAAGTAACAGGATCAAGGAGTTACCTGTAATAATATCCTCAATGGTCCCATCTTTGCCTTCATAAACAGGCCTGTGGTCCTTGGCTTGACGCCGCCTCAGCTCAGCAATTAACTCTTGCTGCTGCCATTTGTTGCGCTGCAAAGACAACTGGGGCTGGTCAAGGATTAAAAGAAGAAAGCAGAAGACACCACCCAGCCTGACCACCAGGGGTGGGATTCTACCTGGTCACACCAGTTCTATAGAACCGGTTGCTACGGTTCTGCACAGTTCGGAGAACCGGCAAATTGCACCACTGGCTGGCCCCGCCCCTTCCCTCCCCGCCCACTCACTCCTTACCTGGCATGAGCCATCCAACTTGCCTGCCTTGTGCCTTTGCCTAATTTTTGGTAAGTTGCTATTTTATCTTTTTTTACCCCCAATCACCAGCTGTTCCGACTATCAACTGTGCTGGGAGATTTAGATTAGCTAGAAAGCAGGAAATTGTTGCATTTCTTGCTTTCTAACTAATCTAAAAGCAGAGCTGAACCTTCCTTAGAACTGAAGCTTCTATTTTTTAGTGTAGACTCAGGTAGCAGATTGCAGAAAGATAGATCTCTTAGTGAATCTGTGATTCTGTGAGGAACTCAATCTGCCTGCCTGCTTTGCCTGATTTTGGGTAAAAGTTGTTCTTTTTTTATAAAAAATTCAGTATTTACATAAATATTTACAATATTTACATACAAACCATGCCCACCCAGTCACATGCCCACCAAGCCACACCCACAAATTAGGCCACACCCACAGAACCAGTTAAGAAATTTAATCCCACCCCTGCTGACCAACATACATCCTGCTCTGTGACCGATCCAAAAGAAGGTTGGGAAATTCAAATTGGAGTTTATCTCATATTCATTCAACCACATTTCCTTTCATTCACAATACTATGAGTCAGCCCAGACTGACACCATCTGCAAATATCATTTGTTAGTGCAAATACACACTAACATGAGACTAAGACTCTGCCTGAGCTCCTCCACAAGGCATTCTATCACCAAGGAAGGTTCTTATCTGCCCCTGGAGTCAGAAGGTCAAGAATTTCCCTGGGAACAGATTTGTAGATAAGTAGGCAGCCCAGGCTGAAATATTTATATTTGATATTATTTCTACCCTAACAATGATAGAAAGCCATGGGAAAGCTAACATCTCTTTTAACGAGGAACCAATGATCATGTCAGAATACAGAGAAGCAGAGACCAAGTAGGAGGTCCATTCTAGAAGCAGGTGCAGATGGTGTAGGCTGCACCTTTTCTGGTGAACCATCCCATGCTTTGCTAGATGTCCTTCCATTCTCTAATGAGATACCAGCCAAGAGTAGCAACTGATACTGTAATATAATAAAATATATTACAAGCAAGTTGAAGCTCTACCAAAGACCATGAGACATAATAATGAAACAATCCTCCTGTGAGTTCACACACACACACACACACACAAACACACAAGTGGCTTCTCGAATTGTTGCCAATCATACAACATGATGTCCTGCCTGGAGCATCTCTTACCTTCTCTAGCCTCTTAGCTTCTTGGGCCAAGGCCTGCTCCCTTTGGGCCTGTTCCTGCTTCTTGCGCAGTTCATTCTCTTGCTCTGCATCCTGAAAGAGAAAGAACAGTGCAACTGTAGGGTAGAGAAGCACTGATCAGCAAGAAAGAACTTGCCATAATAAATGTATTAATGAATTCTGAAAGGGCAGGTGCCTCGTCAAGGGCTTCAGTCTACAGCAAGGGCTATGTCAATACATCAGGCCCTGATTCTCTATTCCACTGGGAATACTGCTTAGAGAAACAACTGTGAACACCTCAACCTGGTTTGCTTAACGATCATGGTGCCTGCTTTACAACTGCTCCCAAAAGATTGTAAAATCAGTTCTGTCATGTGACCGATTTTATGACTGTCATGGCCATGATAGGCAGGCTCTATTACTGTCAGAAACCAAGAACTACCCATACTTTGAATCAAGTGATATAAGAGAGTAGTTTATGCCACTGCTAACCACGGGTGGGCTTCAAAAAATTTAGCAACCAGTTCTTTGCCCGAACCGGGGAGAACTGGTAGCAACCACCCTTGCTGATAACCATAAAGACACCAGGTTATTGCACTCTCTGATTCTAAGTGCTTTTTTTGCTTAAAGAAACCACCTCTCTCTCCATCTCTCTCTCTCCATCTGGTTGTTTCCCTGCCAACTGGCCTACTATTCTCTTCCTCTTTCTGGGCTGTGCTTGTCAGCTCTGATCCTAGATCTGTGATGGCTTGTCCCAACAATGGGGAGGTGTCTGTAATTAATGCAGATGATGGTTGCTCTGGAAGATGCTCTGGGGAGGCTAACATTTTGGAAAGCTTCTTGGCTGAGATGAGTGAGCTGGCACAGGAGATCTTCATTCCGGAGATCTTCAATCTAGCCCACACAGGAAGAAAGTTCTAATTCCCTTATTCACTGGCCATGCCTAGTCCTAGCCAAAGCTCCCTGCTCTTGGACCATGTCCAGCAGAGCTTAGTGTGAGACATTTATGACTGGGCTCCCACATTCATGCAGGACCAAGCAGGCAGTTCTGTTGCTTCTAAAGGAGCCAGCCAGAACAGCATTTTTCAACCTTAGCAATTAAGGTTGAAAAATACTTGATCTTGAATCTCCGCTTCCCAACCCTCACCTTGTAGGATCTGATGAAACGGGCAAAGACTGGAAAGAAAACCGAGGGCGGTGTCGTCTTTGGGCTCTCGCCAAAATAGCGCACGACTGTGTTGTAGGCTTCCTGTCACAAAAGATAAGCAAGATGAATGAAACAGTAGCTTCTGCAGCCTTCAGGTTTGCTGTAGGAAGAGAAGGCTACCAAGCTTAACTGCCAGGACTTTTAGGCTTGAGTATCGAAACAACCATCATTGCATTAAGCACTGCAAACCCAGAAATCTGACCCACACAACGGAGCAGCGTTTTCCAACAACTGTCAAGAAAAGGCATCCGTTTCTCCACACAATCTGACTTTCTGCACAAGAAGATGAGCAGGAACAAGGTTCTCTCTGATGTCAGTCACACATACCTGCCTTCGAATAAATACGGATTAGTCAAATCTGGCACTAAATATATCTGCAAAAATCATACATAGCACAACTTTCGTACATGGTCCAAGGTGTACGTCAGGAATATTGAAATGATGATTTTCGAAGGCAGAAGGTCTGGTAGTTTAGTTACAATCTTGGTAAGGTAAGTGTGGAATGTACTTCTGGTTTTAAACTGCCGCCATGCTCCTCCAGATTTCCTCCCCCCACATTTATGGCAACTCTAAAACAGGCATAGGAATGCTTTATGAGTTGACATTGCACTCAGTATTTGGCTTCGTGCACTTGAATGCTTCAGCAGCACAGAGGAGCAACGTTTTGGTTGCAAGCTCTTCTCCATTAATCCTTGTCCTAGTTGCCCCTCCACTCACCTCCGCTGTCTTAGCGTCTTTCTGGAGTCGGTCCAACTTTCCCTCGTTGGCGATCAAGAAGTTACGCAGGATACTGTGTTCGTGCAAACTGCACTCCCGCCGAATCAGCTCCATTCCACGCCCCAGTTCCTTCACGTCCAGCAGCACATTCTCCAGGGACACTGCGGAGTAAGGGAAGTCACCAGGTGGGTCTCAGGACAACTTGGGTTGAAGAATTTTCAAAGCGTTTATAGGGTCACAGCGTGCTAGGAAAACATTTGGGTTTCTGTGCCAGAGACGGGCAGAAGGTGCGTCAGGATCTACAGGCAGATCTTTGGGGAAATAAAATACCACTCCAACCCAGTGGCGGATTAAGGCTCACTGGTGTCCTAAGCACTGACAAATCTTGGTGCCCTCCTCTTTTGTATATAATGTAGCCATATTCAAAGCCATGTTCTCAATTTTGTGGTGCCCCCTTTGGCCTAAACACGTGCTTAATGGCTCCTCCCCCAGCCCAAATTTGATGGACATACAGAATGTTTTGAATAACTTAGTGCAACATTCAAGCACAAGGTCAATTGTGTTCTGATACTGAAAAATATCCAAGGATTAAAACGTGCTCAGAGATACCTGGTACTGGTAGGTACAAGTCATGCTTTTTGTATTTAATTCTCTATGACTCCCAGGGTTGTGTTTAAGCTGTTCTCCACTGCTACACTAATTTGTTAACAATATATCCTGCAGCTCAAAGAACTGGATTCCATTATACTAGCTTTCACAAGTCAACATAATTTGACAAAACTGTCTTTTAAGTATTTGGCTTAATCCTTCAGTTCTTCTCCTTGTCTCCTTGATAATATCATTTCTTGTCTTCACCTCTTCCCATCTCCCCCTCCCACACTCAACATTCAACCTTCTCAAGATCAGTGATCTTCTCTTAGGTTACTCAGCAAAAAATCCTGTCCATCAACAAATGGACACACACTAATTAAAAACAAGTGGTGAATTCTAAATACAGTCTGTTCCCCAATCATCTCTCACTCCAGCTTCTATAAACATGGCCTTTCTCACCCTGATGCCTTCAAATGGTACATTTCCCAGAACTCCCAGTTGGGGCACTGAGGCTTTCGTGGGATGCCATGGACTGGCTCCAACTACTTGCAAAGTTGCACAGGAAGTTTGTCAGAGGAAAGGGGAGGCAACTATGAATCCCACACAAATTTTTCTTCTAAACCATGATGTGCTACAGCCAGCTTATATCAGCTCACCAGAGCCAATTGTTAAGTTTTTCTGGAATTTTGCAAATCAGTTTGGAACAGAGCCGAGCTAGTAGATGAATCAGCTGTCTGGTGGCTAGCAGTGAGCTGTGGCTATGGAGCTGAGTTGCTTGTTATACATTAATCAGCATGTCCCTGGTTATAAACCATTCAGAGATATCAAGGAAAAAGATTGAGAAGTAAAGCTTTGAATCTTATGGACCTCCTGAAATGAGCTGGGTTCACAAAACATAATTAACCTGGCCACTGAAAGACAAAGCACACTGTGTGAATCAGAAACCTAATTTTCACAGCAGAATCAGGAACCTGGTTAGTTTTGAGTTACTGATCCCAGATAACTTATGTTAGGCAAGCTCAGAAGACACTTTCCTTCAGTCACTTGCACAGCAATCCTGCACAAGAGGCGATCATTCTCTTGTCACTCTGTTACTCTCTTCTTTGAATGGCATCCCTTCTGTTCCAGCCGCCGTACCAGCTATAAAAAGGCACCTCCAACCCCACCAAAATTATTTACATTATCCATTTCCTAGAGCTGCAAAAGAATGACCACAGTTAACATGCTGCATAACAAAGTCTGGGACAGTGGCCAAGAAGGCAGCTGCCTTTATCATTGTGGCAGCTTCAGATTACTTTTAATGCTGCTGCATTACGCGATAAGCCATTTACACAGGAGGAGGGGCAGGCTGGGTCTTTGTGTCAATTGGGCCATCTGAATCCAGCAAATCAGTGGGAAGCCTGTTTGAACCCTAAGAAAGAAACCCAAAGAGCTTCCTGTGTACATGAGCACAGCTGATCTCTACAACTGTGGTTTATTGCAGCCGTGGAAAGTTGTGGTTTATTGCAGCCGTTCTCAAGCTAAAAGAGCAGCAGCTGTCGTGAGAGCCCCTGACAGGATTGGCCTGCCCCTATTCAGCAGGGGCAGGGAGCTCCTTAACCCTCCGGATGGGAGTGTTGGATACCAATTCCCATCAGCTCCAAGAACACTGGAAGAAAATATTGTTGCCCAATGCCTCTGGAGGGCCCCATTCTCAGGGGTGTCAAACTCAAGGCCCATGGACTGAATCCGGCCCATGGAGTGCTTAAATCTGGCCCAAAGGGCCAGGCTGGAAATATCAAAGGACCGACCCGCAGTGCATCTGCCGGTCAAAATGGGCAATCTATTTTCAGCCTTCATGGCCTCCTACAGCACTCTGCAGGCGAAAAACAGGCTGCGTGGAGGCTTCACGAGGCCCCCTCATGGCCTGTTTTTGGCCTCTCCAGACTCCAGCACCACTCTGTCAGTCAAAAATGGGCACCCCGTTTTGGCCAGCAGACTGCTGCAGGAAGTGTCTGTCCCCCCACTCCCCACCCTCAGTCCATGGAGGAGAATTATAATACTGATCTGGCCCTCGAGGAAATCCAGTTTGACCCCCCCTGCTCTAAGTTGTTAGAAACTTAAGTGTGTGGTCTCAAGGCCATTTTTTAGTCTGAGCAACTTAGGAACATGAAATTCGCTCCCAATTATACCCCATGCATTGATATACCACCACACCTATCAGTCTGCTTAGTGCCTGCCTTGCTTCACCGCTACCCTTTCTGGAAACTATCTTCATACTAAGTGAAGTGCAGCAATATCTGTTTCATACATTATGCTATACATGATATTATATATTATATCAGATTGCAGGTAGTTTCCCTTTACAGATCATGATCCTCTCAGAGGCTTGTACATATCCAGAAAATATTGCCTCTGACTTCCATACCACCTCCAGATAGATAACAAAAAAAAAATGCTGCTGATCTTGTAAATGAAGGAGAGACTGGAGATGAAGCAACTAATGGGGTCCTCACTAAGACCAGGACGAAACCAAAATGGCATTTATGGTTGTTATGATTGCAAGGACCATCTACCTGCAGCCGCTTTTTCCACAAAGTGCAGTTCCTGCCAGAAGGTGCTCAGCTCAGGGTATTTCTCCTTCACCATCATGGCAATGAAATGTAGAAGAGTCAACTTCCGGTCGGTGGACTTGGTGTCCAACAGCTTTCAGGATAGAAATAAGGAAGAACCGATTATCAAGACATCAGCATCCGTGCGTGCAAAGATTAGACCAGCAGGGAGTCTACGGTACATGCATGTGAACACAGACAATCCCATCTGTTCAGTCACATGCATGGACATTGGCTTGGAATGCCCTGTGGGGAAATGCATTCATTCATTAGAATTCAGAGGCACGGGCAGTGTGAAAAAGTGCACAGTGGTGTAAGTTGTGACAGGACAATAATAACTAACGTCCTTCGTCTTAGGATATCTCTAGCAAATCCACTTGGCTACTTTTTACAGATATATGGATCATAACTATATATGACCCTTTTCTATGCCTCTTCCCTTACCAAGTCCAGACTCTGCAGCTTGAACCCATAAACTGAGCCACGCTTGCTGCTGTTCATGTAGTTGCCAAGGGCCAGGATGATCTGTGGGGAGAGAAGAGGAGAGGGAACAAGTACCTGAGGTGAATTTTCTCTGCCTCTGCAAGGAACTACATTCCAACTTAGAGCCTACAGCTCCTGAACAGCAATGTAAAAGTAAAAAGTTGAGGCTGTAATGTTATTGTGCTATTCTCATGTGCTAAAAAGAGACAGAAGTAAATGCTTTTCTTTTTCTTGTCCCCTTTACCCTGCACTTTTGGAATGAATGAATGAATGAACGAATTCTTTATTAGCCAAGTGTGATTAAACACACAAGGAATTTGTCTTGGTGCATATGCTCTCAGTGCACATAAAACGAAAAGATACATTCATCAAGTATCATAAGGTACAATACTTAATAGTCATCGGGTACAAATTTTTGCTTTCCCTCCTCCCCTTTTCCCACTATTTTCATTTATATTTTATGCCTCGATGAGCTTAATAAAATTACAATTTTTAAAAAAAAAGGAAAATAAGCCTTTCACAGGTTTAGAGGCTCCCTTCGTTTGCCTCTTTGCTTCATCTGGGTTGAATTTTAGCATTCCAAAAAGTGTATGTGAAGTAAATGGTGGTGATTGTGCTCCAACTTCCCATTGTTAACGATGTTAATGCCAGCTGACTGACCTACCTCTAGCATTCGCTTGAGCTTCTGTGACGATTTGACGGACGCCGAGGCAGCAATAATGGCACTGAGTTGCTATAAGAGGCAAACACCATAACAGTATTATTGCTAGTTTAGCACCTGAACAGTTCTTGTATTTTGGAGAGGGCTAAATTCCTTAGGAAGCGACACCAATTTGGGCATGGTTTAATCATCTGGTTTTTGTTTTTGTTTGAAAGCGAAGAGATCCATTTATTGAACTTGAAACATGGACCTTAACATCTTGTTCTTGAAATCAATTTCCTTGTCTCACATACTTTATTACATACAACTCAGCTGGAGCATAAATCCATCCCTCCATATGCACACACATTTTAAAGTTAGGTGAAAAAAATATTAGCGTCTGGTTTTTAATTGCTTTGAACACTTCCCCGAGGAAAGGACAATACAACAATTAGGAAGGAAGAATAATGAACACTGTAAGCATATTAGCACAGAGGAGAAAAAAATGATCACTTGGGAACCTAGGTAGAATCACACCACAGTGGGACAAGATCTCTGTGTGCATCAAGAAAACACAAAGACGGAGTGAGTAGAATCCATGAGACTCCTACCCAGTGCAGATGCCTTCTTCCTCCCTAACAACTATCCTGTTGGATCTCAAGGATAAAGATTTTCTATGCCTTTCCTAAACTGAAGTTAGTGGAAGTTACACCTGAGGCAATCAAAAAATGTAATTTATTCTAGAGGCCCCACCTGCTTGCTTGCATCCCCCATTTTGCTCAGGCAGCCCAGGTAGGAAAATACAGATTTTTCAAAAGGACAGTGTAATTGTCATTCTATGAAATTCTGCATTATAAAAATATGCCGTAGTGTCATTGTAGACACACAGCTGGCTTCCAGGAACAGAAGAAATAGGAAGATCAACCTCGAGCACATCCTTTCCTGTCCTATATGTACATCTACTCAGAAAGGAATCGCCTTAAACTTAGTACCGCTTAAGGTCCTATCGTTACAATGCTCTAAAAAGAACTTGTGTTACCGGCATGAGCATCTGGATGTTTTCACTGAAGTTTCCCAGGAACGCCATAATGGCCATGCGCTGGGTCAGGCGTTCGACTTTGCTGAAGTGCAGCATGAAGCGGTCCTCATCGGACAATTCCTCCACTGGCTTCCTCTCCTTCTCATACTGGCGCAGCAGCTTGACCTCGTTCTCCGTTGGCAGGAAGCGCATCAGGCACTCCACAAAGTCCACTGGTAAGGTCTTCAAGTCAAACCTAAAAGGGGCCCCAACGAAGGAAGTCCCTCTATCAGAGATAGAGCATCTGGCTATGGATGGGCAAAGGACGCTAGGGGAGAGGCTCTCTTAGCATTCCGTGATCCTCTCGCCGAGGAATCGGCAACTTTGAATCTCGTAAAGCTTGTGGCCTAGCTCCATGGGACCTAAAACTTAAGCCCTAGTTAGGAAAAAGTGATCTGCCTTTATCTTGACTGACAGCTGTGTGAGGAAGAAGGTTGATAAGGAAAAAAGAGTGTTTCAGAAAGAAAAGAGCACCCCACCTATAATTTGCTTTGGCATCCCCTACTCCAGAGGTGGTATTCAGCAGGTTCTGATCAGTTCTGGAGAACCGGTAGCAGAAATTTTGAGTAGTTCAAAGAACCGGCAAATACCACCTCTGACTGGACCCGCCCCCACATATTCTCTGCCTCCTGAGTCCCAGCTGATCGGCCGGGTCTTCTTTGGTTGCCCTGCACAGGAGAATGGAGCTGGAAAGCAGGTTAGTGGGGTGGGGAGGGAATGGGGATTTTGTAGTAACCTTCCCCTGCCACGCCCAACAAGCCACACCATGCCCACAAGCCACGCCCACAGAACCGGTAGTAAAAATATTTGAATCCCACCACTGCTCTACTCCTATTATTTGCATATCTCGTGGCCCCTTCCTGATTATGCCTGCAGATATACACTTCCTGACAGAGAAGAAGGTTGCCTGCTTAAGAGGAAAAACCACAGGCTGGTGGGATGGGAGACTCACGTGTGGATGGCTTTGCAGATCTCCTCGGTGGTCCTGCCTGCCTTACGCAATGTGATGGCCAGGTTCTTCGCCCGGTTGGCCTCCAGCAGGGTCACTTTGTTGACCGCTTTGTGTGATGCTTTGTTTTTAGAGCAAAGGAGATCGATGGCAGGACCCTGTGCTTTGGTCTTAAAGAGCTCCTCAAACTTGTCCAGATCAAGATCCTTGGGGGAAAAAAGGAAAGAGAGGGTTACCTCATCAACTTGGGGCTAGTAATTACAACTGCTAACAGCTTGTGGTTTTTTTTTTACTTCTTGGTATTTTGCTGGTTTGGCTGCATATCACCATACAGTACATTTTGGGAACCGAGGGCTCTAATAATACACCAGGATTGGGTAGTAGGTTCTATGGGTGTTCAAAGGTTGCTGTGAGTTTCAGTGGAAGAATCTGATTATCTGCTCCATTTGCAGGCAAAACTGTGGCAGACAAATGTCAATGTTCAATACAATTCAAATCAAATGGCATCTGTCTTTACTACTCCATTATTGCTGCTAGCACCTGATTTCTGTCAATTTTCATCCTTCCTTCTTCCCTCCCTCCCTTCCCTTCTCCCATCTCACAAAAGAGACTCTAGACAACTTACAACAATTAAAATCATTTCCTGTCCTTCCAGGTTCTTATTCTTGTTCTACTCTTTATATGTGTTATCTTCCCAATTCTACTTGTAATTCTACTCCCAGTCAAACCGACTTTTCCTTCTCTCACTCAAACTCAACAAGCAGACTTTTTTTAAAAACAAATCAGCATTAGAGCTTCAGCTCCATGGCATCCTAACAGTCCAAAAACCGAAACAAAACCCCAGGTTGTGAACTAAGAAAGAAAATCATTTTGGGAATTATGTATTTAAAATCTCAACTCATGCCAGCACTCACTTCTCCATTTCCCTCACCTCCAAGATCTTTTCATCATCTAGTTCACTGAAGACTGTCCCACTGATCTGGTTGGGCTTCAATGCTGTCCAGTTAAAAACTGGCAAGCGGAACTTGGTCTTGATGGGCTTCTTAATCCGGATTGCTTGGTGCAAAACAGAGAACAAAGCATGACTAGGTCATATGGAAAAGAGAAGTTATTCTCAACCTATTCCCAACAAATCAGTCGGAGGAAAAAGTTTTCATTCTGACAATTTTCTGGTGAGTTTTGGTGAACTTTTGTTAGTTTCCCTTATGCCATAATTTCTGAAGAATAGTATCTATGTGATTTGGACATGTCAACAAATCCTTTCCCGCTTCTGTATGCAAATACTGAGGGAAATTATTCACTGATCTGTTCACAGGCATACATATCTGGACTGCAAAACTCCAGACAATTCTAACATGGTAACAAAGAATTACAGCGTACCCCTTGTCATTTATTTTTGCAGCCCAGATATGACATGCCTCATCTGGGTTTCAAAAGAAACAGATGAATTTTCCTGAAGAGAATGGGGCTTGTTTCCAAAAAAAAAAAAAAAAACCCCCAACCACCGCCCATATTTCAAGCCGTATATCTGAAGCCAGAACCAAAATTAAACTATCTATTTTTAATGGAAACAAATTATTTTAGTTTTTGCTATTCTAGTCCAACAGAATATTTTCCCCAAGAACATTCAAACTATTAAAAATTCAAGGTCACAACAATGAAATGGGATGCCAAGAAAAACCATTTGTACAAATGACATAAATTGCATTTTGGGGAAAACATACATTTTCTCAACCATATTATATAATTTACTCGGCAACAGTTTCTAGTTGCTTAATTCAGTTTTATTAATTGGCTTTTTTGGCTCTCTGGCATTTCCCTCAGACTTTATACCCATAAGGGCTACAATCATATATTTTAAAGTGGAACCTACATTACTACATACATTATTTATCTTCAAACCCTTCTCCATTCAATTAGCATCAATTATACAGTAATCCCCATGCTATTTTACTGCTCAGGTCTATTTGGGAGAACAGATGTTGAGCCGGTGGTGGCACAGTGGTTAGAATGCATGATTGCAGGCTAATTCCACCCACCGCCAGCAGTTCGATCTAGATGGGCTCAAGGTTGACTCAGCCTTCCATCCTTCCGAGGTTGGTAAAATGAGGACCCAAATGGTTGAGGGCAATATGCCGACTCTGTAAGTCACCCAGAGAATGCTGTAAAGCATTATGAAGCAGTGTATAAGTCTAAGTGTTCTTGCTATCTACCTGATAAGCCCATTGTGAGAATCACCGAAGGAGATGTACCAGGAAGAGGTGGAGCTGGTGGACACTTATCTATGAGGAAAGAAACAACAGATAAATAAACAGAACAAGGCAACTCCCCTCATGGCAAGATGTTGGCTTGTTAGCTCTAGAATAGAAGCCTACCTGGTAGTGGAGGAGGGGGTGGGGGAAGAGGGGGTGGAGGAGGGGGTGGAGGAGGGGCAGCCTCCACAGGAGGCAGGACAGGCAGGCAAAGTTCATCCTCAGAGATGTCACAGAAATTGATCTCTGCCTCTGGAGGTGGTGGCAGCGGCAAGTGGTCACTCCCCATTGGATGTGAGGTATAGTGATGTCGGAAGGCTTCTTCCTTCTCCTTGATAATTCTGCGCAATGTATGAACTTGGTGGCTGGCACTTTCGTACGTCTCCTGTCCCAGATACAGAGATACAATAGAGTTTTTCTTACCTCTAAAAGCCGTTCCTTGTTTAACATCTCAGGCAATCCTAATCACAAAGGACCAATCCCATCAGACCTTCCCCAGTTCAGGGACCTCCAGGTGGATTGGAGGTTTGAGTGTTGCAATCCAACCCAGCTGGCAGATACAGACTGGGAAAGGTTGCAAGGTCATTGTATGCTGAAGTGTAAAATCACAAGCATCTCCAACCATACAATTTCTGAGAATAGAAATGAGTTACATAATGTAATTTCCTTCAAAAGAAGAACATATCCATCTATATGGAAAAGAGTATGTGGGGAATGTCTGTGGAGATTCTCAGTCATCCAGGCCATGGTTGTCCCAGAGGTGCTTTTTTCAAGAGGCAACTGGACTTTCTGGGTTTTCTTTTGAAGATGTTTCACTTCTCATCCAAGAAGCGAAACATTTTCAAAGGAAAAAAACTGACCAAAGTCCACTTGCCTTTTCATAAAATGGAATGGATGGATGACTGAGAATTTCCATAGACATTTGACCTGTTGGATGATACTATCAACTCATGATAACACCCATGAAAACTGATGCATATTATTCTCCCCTTTGGCCAGAAAGATCCATGCGGATGAGCAAGTTATCTTTCCCCACAGTACCTTGTCAATTAGCTTCTCCGGGAAAGTCTAGATGAAACCATCAGTCACACTTCCATGCTCTGGAGAGCACCTTCAATTCCCTTTCTTGGATCCACTTACCTTGACAATCTCCAATTCCTTTTCCCGCTGTAACAGTTGTTTCTCCAACTCAGCTACCCGCATTATGTTCTCATTCTCCAGATCCAGCAACTTTTCTGTCAACTGAATAACACAGAACAGGAATCACTGATTGGTCTTTCCTTTGAGTCAAGACAGCTCTGTTTTTATTGTTTGATAATGATATGTTCAACAACTCACTTGTGAGGCAGACTCTCATCAGTGAGGTAGTGAGACTGTCACAAGGGGCATTTTAGCAAAAACCAAGCGATTAGTGTTTTTTGAAATAGTTAAAAAAGACATTTTAGCTTGACTGTACCTTCTTCCCTTTGCGTGCCCAGGCAGGAGACTTTACACCTCAGACAATGAAGTGAATTCACAGGACCTTTTATATGGCATGCAAAAACTTCCTAATTTAATTCCTGGCATCTCCAGGCAGGGCTAGAAAAATCACTGTCTCACCTACAAGTAGCCCTCCACTTAACAACCACAATTCTGCTGTGAAGTGAGATAGTTGCTAAGTGAACTTTACCCCCATTTCATGTCCTTTCTTGCCACAGTTGTTAAGCGGATCACTGCAGTTGTTAAGTCAGTCACACGGTTGTGACGTGACTCTGGCTTCCCCACTGACTTTGCTTGTCAGAAGGTTGCAAAAGGTGTTGACATGACCCCCCAAGACACTGCAACCCATTGTAAATATGCCAGGTATCTGAATTTTGATCACGTGATCATGAGGAGGCTGCAATGTTTGAAAGGGTGAAAAATGGTCATACGTCACTTTTTTCAGTGATGTTATGACTTCGAACAGTCACTAAATGAACTGTTGTAAGTCGAGAACTACCTGTACTTGAATTAAGGTACACAGTAGGTGGATCAACTATTGGACTCTTCATAATGAAAATCCCTATGTTCTAAAAGCTGGTGAACTTGTCACTAACTTAAAAGGGGTTGGATAAATAAACGTTTAGCAACTGAATGGAACTTCCTTGTTCGATGACATATATTTCTTTACTTTAAGAGTAAATAGTAACAAAGGAGAAGGACATTTTATTAAATAGCCTTTTTCCCTATTGGCAAAATGGGTTCCAGGATTAGCTGCCCATCCAGTACGACTTTTCCATGTTAAAGGAAAGTCTGTCCACTTACATGTGATAAGTGCTCTTCCAGTTCTTCTACTTTCTCCAAAGCCACGTTCTTGGTCTCTGCATCTTCTAGCAACCCACCTACATCAAACACATTGTCCAGGTAGGCCTGAATTTGCACTTGCAGCTTTTCACTTTCTGTGTGTCTTGACTTCTGTTGAAGAGAAGGAAACAGTCTTAAAGGCCAGAGGCTCCTAGTGTTCTCCTGGATGCCACCAGGTCCCCAGCAAGGCCAAAAGAGAGCCCCTCTGAGCTACACCTGACTTCCTCACAGATGCACCCCATGGACAAGTTCTATTTCAGCCATCCATCTCAGAGGCCCAAACTGGAGATACAGGAAACAGCTCTATAAGTAATGAAAGTATCATACGAAAATAAACCACTAAAGTATTCCATGATAATTATCAAGCCATTTGTGGAAAAATCTGAGATTTTTAAAATACAAATATATGTTAACTTTATCATGATTTCCTTTCACTCCCATCCTAATCCCTACAGAATTTTCCATCCGATCATTTGATGAGATGATGGATGTTTTGTTAGTAGTCTTTAAATCCCATCGGAGGATCCCTGGAAAGAAGGTTTGATTATAAGTCAGCTATGTTTCTGTGATATCGACATGCTTTGGAAGCATGCTAGATTTTCATACAAAAATAACTTATTAGAAATTGGTAGAACAGAAATGTTATCATAAGGAGATAAACATGTGTGACATTTTATCACCAATGGGTCCCATGACTGAGACTTCCTTGCAAGAGCACTTCAGTGTGTACTAGAATAGGAATGGAATAGGAATAGGAATAGGAATAGGAATAGAATAGAATAGAATAGAATAGAATAGAATAGAATAGAATAGAATAGAATAGAATAGAATAGAATAGAACAGAACAGAACAGAACAGAATGGCATTTATGGTTGTCATGGCTCATGTTGGGAGACTATCTGCAGTTGCTTTTTCCACAATTAATTAATTAATTTTAATTAAAATTAAAATGTTAACAGACACACATTATTACTAGATTTTTTTAAAAAAAGAAACCCGCCTTCTTCTAGAATCTGAACTCATATTGCAGAACTATTTAAACACAGAGAACCAGGTTTGTAGACTGAGGTAAATACCTTTTCTTATGGAGAAATGCTGTTAGCAAAAGAATTGCTTTGTTTTTTAAGAGAGAGTTCTCTATTTTGCAGACATTTGATGAGTTTTGAGCCGTTTCCCATATTTTCATTTGCCACATAAATTTAAGCCACTATATGTGAGTTAAAATTAAGAGCCCTTCATCTAGAACTAGGCAAGCATTGTACAACATTCAAAAAAGTCACTCCTGTGTAGATGACTTGAACAATGTATAAAAATTGTGGGGTCAGGAAAAATAAAACCACAATATAAGTGATAGGTCTAATTTTGTTGTGCCTAATTATCTTTCTGCAAGCCCAGTCTTATATGTGGGAAAGAGATTAAATATTGTCAAATTTTAATGCCACTTGAGGTTTACTTTGTGATGGGACAAAATGTTACCTGTAAGAACTCTTCCAAACCCAGCTTGGTGAACTCATATTGTAAGTGCACTCGGAAGTTCATGTCCTCTACTGAATGGACCACAATGTTGATGAATTGCATACAGGCTACCTATAAAAGAGAGAAAAGGCACGGATTGTGACACACGGATTCAGTTATTTACTCTCCTTTAGCTTCTAGAATTTTTTTTAAAAAAAAAACTGAAGAGAACTTAATTTTTAAAGTGCAGCACACGCTATAGAATATAGGTAAGTCCCCTCATTCTTCCATGCATAGATTCTCTCCCTCCATGTGGAGAACCATGGATTAATCTTATGCTGGAGAAGGGGAAGGGGAAGAGGAAGTTTCAGATTTCATTCACTGAGACCATCTAACCCATATTCTTTAGCAGTTCCCTAAAGTAAATTGTTCCTTGGGTTGATAAAGACTCCTTACTCCTGCTTATAGATTTATCTGTCTACAATTTCATATAGAAGCCTTTCCCAATCTTTCCTAAAATGACCGATGACTTTCTGAATCCAAGCATATGCTCCACTGTTGACTTGAGATCTCCTGAATGGGTGAATCCGCAATAGCAACTCAAACATAGTTGGGGATAGCAGAAGTCCTACATTATCCATGGAATACAGTTAATCCACAACTTACAACCATACTAGGTATCAGAAAATTTATCATTAAGGTGTGTGGTCATTAAATGAGACATCGTGTGACCACAACTTGCAAGCTTCCCTGCCACCTTCCCCACTGACTTTGCTTGGGAATTTACAAGATCACATGACTGTAGGATACTGCAACAATTATATATGCATGACAGTTGTCAGAATCACAATCAAATGAATGGAAATACTGCAACATTGTAAGCAGGGGTGGGATTCAGTTAGTTCAGACCAGTTTGGGTGAACTGGATGTTAAATTTACATCTGGTTTGCTGAACTGGTAGTTGAACCGGCTGGCAGGCTCCGCCATCCCAGTCCTCCCCTCCCAGGAATCTCCACACGGCCTGTTTTGGATGAAGGTAAGCGCAGGGTCTGTGCGGAGGCTCTGGGAGGGCAAAAAGGGGGCCTTTCGGAAGTCCGTAAATGGGCCTGTTTCTGGCTTCCAGAGGACCTCTGGAAAGGGAGGCTGTTTTTGCCCTCCCAGAGGCTTGAGGGAAGCCTTCGGACCCTCGGGAAGGCGAAAAACAGCCCTCTCGGAAGTTCCAGTAGGCCATGCCCACTATGGCCACACCCACCCAGCAACCGAGCACTGAACCGGTTGCTGGGATTTTTGAATTCCACCCCTGGTTGTAAGTGAGAGGACCAGTTGTAAGTCACTTTTGCAGGGTCATCAAAAGTATGATCAGTCGCTAAAGGAATGGTTGTAAGCCAAGGACTACCTATAAATTGGTTGATTATCCAGACAGAAAATATGCATCTAATCTGTCAATTGTTTCCTCTCATCATTGGGCCCAATGAGCAGCTGGCATACACAATTCCAAAGCAAATGTGTTCTTCCATATCTTTTTTCCCTAACACCTTTTTTTCCTACCTACCATGAAGTCTATGTTGCTATCTTCATTACGGAAATATTCCATCAGTTTCTCAAAGCGATGCTGCTCTTTGCATACCTAAGAAAAGAAAACACACCCGAATCATAAACAAGAAGCAGCCCTGATGAGCCTGCCAAATACATTTCATTCCACTGAATCTGACACATTTCCATAAGTGTTCCTCCACACAGCTGTGCAATGCTTACTTTCATGCAGTAATTTCTTTCTCTGGTCACATACCCAGAGAAAGCGAGTTTTGTTATGAGCAGATGGTACAGGAGAGCAAGTACTGTGTTTGAATTATCCCCACAGAAACACAGGTATGAACAGGTTAGCCACCGTTAGGGCCTGCTGGTTTTCCTTTAATCACTTCAGGCTTTATTCATTTTAGCCTTTTATTTATTAGATCAAGCTTCTGAATGTTTTGACAGGATTGACAGCCAAATGGAACATCTAATAAAACACATGATCCACATGTAATCCTTCAGGAGTCATTCACAACAAGAAAGAGGAGATTCCTCCCGAAAAATGTGAGGCTCTTTGAGAAGCTACTGATGAAAAGATCCCAGAGCTAAGAGTCTCTGACCTGAACTTCTGAAAATGAGACACTAAAGAAAGTTATCCAGAGAAGATCTTGACTGCAAGTGAGCAGCAGCAGGTGTAGGAGTATATAAGCAAAATAAGGTGGTATGCAGGCATGGCCAAATCATGAGATTCAGGTTTGTGTTATCTGCTTATTTCTACTCAGAGACTCAAGGCAATACCAAAAAGATGGGGCAGGCTTCACCGATCAAAAACTCTGCCCAAAGTAATATGAGAAACTTGAGTAGATTTGACTTGGGTTCTCATTTGGTAAAATAAAACAAGTTAATGGTCACTATCCATCACATCAATTTTTTTTTCTGTTTCCATCCCTCCCCATTTACATCTATCTATGGGTTGTCCTTCCATCTAACCATTGTTTCCATCTGCTTCCTTACATTTGCATACCCTATCTCAGGGGTGGGCAAACTTTTTGGCTCGGGGGGCCTCATTGACTTTTAAAATTTGACAGACGGGCCGCCACCTGGTGTCGAAATGCCTGTCATTACAAGTCAAAATCAAATGAATGCAATCATTCAATCATTCACATCAAACCTTAATTCTGTACCAATCTTTGGCGGGCCGGATTAAAAAGACCAACGGGCCGGATGTGGCCCGCGGGCCGTAGTTTGCCCACCCCTGCCCTATCTCAATGTACTGTTCCAGATGTGTTGGGCTTCAAAATCCATAATCCTTTGGATCTTCAGAATTTGAAACCTATATTTTCAAA
This sequence comes from Pseudonaja textilis, assembly GCF_049901715.1. NCBI lineage: Eukaryota > Metazoa > Chordata > Lepidosauria > Squamata > Elapidae > Pseudonaja > Pseudonaja textilis. Next base: position 130,647,337 of record NC_141991.1, read on the forward strand.
TAGATAATAAAAGCAACCTCACCTCCTTGAAGTTCTCAAAGGCAGCCAAAATGATCTCATGGCCGCCACGCACAAGACACACAGCTGCCAGCAGTTCTAATACCAGGGCTTTTGTCCTGGGAAGACAAAAGAGAAACACAAAGCTAATGGACAAGCAACTAGGAAAAAAAAAATTACGGAGCCCACAATGGAGAAACGGTTGGTGTGGAACTTGTGAAAATGGCTACATTAACCTCTTCGATTAGAGAAAAAAACAATATCCTCATTTATGGTTGAATGGAAACTCCTAACAGACTTTTTGCATAAAAGAGAAACATGCACTTATGATTAGTGGTTTCGAGAGTTACAAAAAAAGATAATAGTGAGTTTTCTTTGGTAAACATAGCATTACTGCAAATAAAATTGGAAGATTCTTTTTTTCTATTTCTTTTGATTTTTTCTTTTTTTCTTTTTTCTTCCTTAATGGCTTTTACTCTTTATTAATTTGTGTTAATTTTTTTATTTGTAAAAGTTTTAATAAAAATTTACAAGGAAGGGAGGGAGGGAGGAGGGAGGGAGGGGGGAGGGAGGGAGGATGGAAGGAAAGAAGGAAGGAAGGAAGATTCATCTGAAAAGAGTAGTACGATTACAATTGAGCCCAACATTTCTGATGTTAAGCGAAACATTTATTAAGTGAATTTTGCCTCATTTTATGATATTTTTTTCCACTGTTGTTAAGTTTCTTGCAGTTGTTAAGTTAGTATCATGGTTGTTAAGTGAATCTGACTTCTCCATTGACTTTGCTTGCAAGAAGATTAGAAAAGGTAATCTCCTCACCTCAGGACATTTCAACAGTCATAACATGAATCAGTTGCCAAGTGTCCAAATTTTAATCATATGACTATGGGAACGCTGCAATTTGTGAGAGTGTGAAAAACGGTCATAAATTATTATTTTTTCAGTGTCATCGTAACTTTGAACAGTCACTAAATGAGCTGTTGTAAGTTGAGGACTATCTGAATTTTTATTCTTATGATACACACAGCACTAACCCAAATGTGAAACCAATTAGGCCTTTCTTGTCAACTTTGGTTATTGGTCCTGGGAATATCGCAACATAAAGGTAAGACTCCATCTGTTGCTGAACTTTTTAAATAGTTCCTATTAAAAAAAAAAAACCTTCCCCATTTGCAATTCTGTCATTGTTGAGACTGCTCCTTAAAATCAAAAGATAGGTCACGATGTACTAAATCTGATCACTATTCCATGTAGCAGAGGGTCTGGCTCTCCCCTTAAAAGTTTCAGATCGAAACCATGAGCCTCATAGAGAGGTCTTTTTATATGTAAAATACACGTTCCATCAATGAATTAAACATTTTCCCCAATATATCTCAAGGAAAGCCTAGGAGGTTTTGTAAACACTGAAGCCACATTCCTATAAGCATCACAGAATATACTAGATCTACAAACTGAAGTTCAGCACATGTTTTACAGTGCAAAGAAAAATCAAACCCTACACATATTCAGTTCATTGCCTATCTCAGATAAGAAATAATTCTTTTTGAAAGCTGGGGAAGCCAGTTCCAGATAGAGTAGAAAATACTTAGCTATAGATACTAGAAGTCTGGTTTTTTTTTTTTTACAAGGAAGACTACTGTGGTGTATTTGATGGAGTCCAGTGGATTAGTTCAGATAGATCTCTTTTATTAGGAAACCATATACCCCAACTTTGGTGGAATGAAATGCAGAATTACTTACTGATTACTAATGGTCTCCCAAATCAGGAGAATGTGATTTTAGATTAATGAATGGAAAAACCAGATCCCACCAGATGATTTTAAATTCTGCTTATTTTATTTTGTTCAACGTATATGGCTGCCCATCACACTGTGGTGACTTTGGGTGATTAAGAACAGTTAGAAAATAAAATCAACAACAAAATAAAATAAGTGATTGTTAACCAAGGCAAAAACCAATAAGCAGCAATTAAAATAACCACATCACATGGACTCTGACAAACTGACCCCCGTGCCTGGGCATATAGTCATGACTTCAGGCCCTTGTGAAAAGCTGGCAGAGTCAGGGTCATCTAATCTCTGGGAGGAGGATGTTCCAAAGGGTGGGTGCCATGACAGAAAAAGCTCATTTCCTGGGTCCCCTAGATTAGGGGTCTCCAACCTTGGCTTTGCTAGCTGGGGAATTCTGGGAGTTGAAGTCCACCAGGCTTAAAATGGCCAAGGTTGGAGACCCTTGCGACCTAGATGACATTCCTTAAGTGGCAGGAACCATGTCTCCTACCAGATCTAATGGGATGGGTGCAAGTGTTTGGGTCCCAGCAAATAGACCACTCCCATACCATGGTTTAATTTCTAAGGATCAAGAGAGGAATTAATTATAAGATACAAAATTGTGTCATCTGTGCAGGAAGAAAAGAAAAAAAGTCCCTGAGCTGTAGAGAAACTCTAGTGATGGTTATCTTCATAAATATTATTTTATAGAATATATCAAAAGATGCCAAAGACATGACTTGCTCACATGCCTGCTGTTCTCCAGATGTGCATCCAACCATTATTTAATGCCAAGTGTTAAGGAATACTGTTGAACTTATTTAAGATATGATCAAGTAACTTTACTGGAGAGTTTAGGTAACCGATGAATTTACATTAACAACACATCCAGGCAGTATTTCTGGCTGTATACAAAGCTTTCAGAAAGACCAAACAATACTGACATACTGCAAAACAAACACACATCTGCTTTACAAATTAACATATGTTTGAAATCAGATTTACTAGCTGGAGATAGGCCACAATTTCAGTATTGTTTAGTTTTTTTTCAGAGTTGAAGGCAGTTTGAAAAATGCACCACTGCTGAAAAGGGAAAATTCGTTGTACTGTTACTCTTGCTATAAAGGTATTACAAATTATTGTGGTATTTCACAAACCTGCTCACTCTTCCTGATTAGCCGGGGTAGTAAGTCAAAAGAAAAGTTTGTATGGCCTCATACCATGGGACACAACACTTCTAAGTCGCTTTCAACTCGTTCAGAAAATACCTATTGCCTTTTTTATAAAGACTGCACTTCTGGTAGTTCAGTTTTAGTTTCTAAACTTATCAGAAAACTTATATTTCCATGATTCTCATGATATCGGAAACACAAAATTAATGACATTGAAATTGGTCTCGTTTTTCAATATTAACATAGTCCATGTAAACCGCACCATATAAGCCTTAGTATACCGTTAAACAACAATCTTCATTTTCATGAGGCTCATTGAGTATAAAATTGTCTTACCTGGGGTTTTTATTGTTCAAACTGAGAGCAATCTCATTAACAGCGTGAGGATGTGACATGACCAAATTGAATCCATACTGGAAGGGAAAGGAATTTATATAAATATTAGAAGTTATAAGAAACACTCAACTAAACAGATAGCCTTATTTAAGATGGAACATGCATATCTAGAGACCCAAAGGTTCTTTTTCAAAAGGTAACTGGACTTTGTTTTTCCTTGAACAAGTTTCGCTTCTCATCTAAGAAGCTTCTTCAATTCTGACATCTTCAAGGAAAAACAAGAGGTCAGGTTGCCTTTTGAAAAATCACCTTTGGGACAGCCAGGACCTGGATGACTGAGAATCTCTATAGACACATACTGCATAGAGAGGTGATTAATGAAAGAGAAGTGAGGAAAAAAAAGAGAGAAGTTGGAAACAAGGATGGTTTGCAATGATAAAAAGTTATGGAGAAATACAGAGAAAGGTATTTATTTAAAGTAGATATAAACAGTTTCCTTTTTTGTCCCTCATGATATATTATTATTATTATTATTATTATTATTATTATTATTATTATTATTATTATTATTATTATTATTATTTCTTTAGTGAGATTCACAGCCTTTGGGGGTGGGTAGTAGCTCAACAGCTCGAGTCCTAACGAAGCCCTAGGAACTGTTCAGGTAGCGTCGGAGGATATACGCTGTTCCAAATAGGGTGGTTTTTTGTAGAATCAGGGTATTCAAGTCTGATAAATTCAAGATTTCCAAATAGCGAGGTAGCCCTTTAGGTATTGCTCCAAGGGCTCCAATTACAATTGGGATAACACACCATTTCTTTTTCCAAAGTCGCTCAACTTCCATTTGTAAGTCCCGATACTTTGTGATTTTTTTTCTTGCTGCCTGTCTTTAATTCGTGCATCACCAGGTATTGCAATGTCAATAAACCAACCCTTTTTCTTTTTCTACTGTTACGTCAGGTGTGTTGTGGGGCCAAGTGCCTGTCCATCTGAATTCTGAAGTCCCACAAGATCTTGACTTTTTCATTCTCCAGAACCTTCTCAACCTGATGTTCCCAGTAGTTGTTACTATACTCAAATCCAAACTTTTGGCAGTTTCCAGTGAACTACTACTACTACTACTACTACTATTATTATTATTATTATTATTGGCTTCCTTTAAATTAATATATTTCTGTACTCTGCATTAAGCTAATTATCTTGAAAGGGGATGTCACAATGAGTAGCCAGGCATATATATATATATATATTTTAAAAGACATTTCATATAAATAAACAAATTATTAAGTCCTTTAAAATGTCACATATAGCACAGCTTTGTTACACACAAACCTGGTGCGTAGTTAGATAGATACAACTTATCATACAGAATACACAGATAATAGGGAGGGAGAAGTAAAAGAAAAAGAAAAGGATATTAATTTAACAAAGAGGTAGTCATATCAACTCACCACCCCAGCTATCTCTTTGGAAATACACTATTTAGTGGTGGTGTCCCCCCATCTTCTGCCACTCCATTTTCAAGTAAATTCTTTAGACAGAATGGAACTTTTAAGGCACAGTTAAGTGAAATTCTTTACTGGTACTGACATTAGAGGATGCTACATTGCTTGGACAGCCAAAACCAACTGAGGTTAAGGAGTGGGGGGGGGGGGGTGAAGCTTGGGGAGAAGAAAAAAATGACCAGCAGGAGGTGCTGTGCCAGCAGAAGTAACAATAAGACTGACTTTCCCACCCTATTTTCTCTCCCTGCCCCACCCCCCAAATCTCTCAGGTGTTTGAGCCAAAAGTTCTCCTGAGGCAAAGCCAAATTATAAACATAATAAAAAATTATAAATGTAATAAAATGCATGCGCAAATTTAAAACCATTGATTCCAAGAGTCCAATATTCCTACAAATTCACCACAGCTAAGCACCCCAAAACCCCTCTCCCAGCTCCAAGCCAGCCCTCCTAAGGTTCAGGCCAGCCAATACCTGATAGTTCATGATGGCTCGTAAACACAAGATGCACACGTGCACATCGTCTTTCTGGCTCACCAGCCGTGAGTTCTTCAGAGCTTTTCTGCTGGGAAGGGTGGTATATCTGGCAAAGAGAAGAGAACCCTACATTTAGCAAGGAGCAGTAACCTCTCCAGAAAAATGCTGTCACTTGCCAAGGATGAGGTCACAGCCACAGCTAAGAAGGAACACCGAAATTAGAATCACCAGCTTCTGTCAAGAGATTTGCCCAAGATGTATGTTTTCCTTTGGAAACAGAAAAGTCTGGGTGGCCCCAATACCTTCCTTGCAATCTGATAGCAGCTGTTCTAAAGACAGAAGGCTCCTAGAATTGCCAGTCAGAAGGCATCCTGCAGCTATCCCCTCTTTTCCTATTTTATAGATCTTGGTAGACAGAGAGGTTTGGGGCATGAAGGAAATTAAATAAACGGCAGGAAAAAAAAATATTTTTCCTGGGAAGCAACTTCAAACCATTCAAGGGATTTCCCCCATGTTTTATTTCATTATTATTAATTATTATTATCTATTATTATTTGTTTCTGTTAGGAAAAAAAGCCTTAAAAAGCCTCAAAAAGTTACTTTAGCAAAATGAAGGCATGTGTTGTTTTTTATCAGCCCAAATCGGGAAAACCCAAACCAAGACACTTAAGCAAATCAATTTAAAAAATTTTTTTTAAAAAAAAACAGGAGAGAAAATTATATTTTTCTTGATGGAAAATAATCAAAAAATTGGAAGAAAATAATATCTTCCACAAGGAATAGAGAAACTAGCTAGTTCCCAAAAGAGTGGCATGTAACCTAAACATCTGAGCGGCAGAGAGAAACTAGAGGTGAACGCTTCTCAGATGTCATCCCTAGAAAAGAATGTTCAGTTAAGAGAGGACATCTGCAGAAGTTATCATGATAAAATTTATTTTTTCTCCTCAAATATTCAGTTCTATTCCTTTCCCTGCTTGTGATGATCCAAACTATAGCCTTGAATAAGATGCAGGAAGGCACTGGACTTTTCAGAGCTAATATGGGTATTATCCAATACAGCATTCTAATGCCTACCATATACTTTGAATTATGGTCCCGCAATCCCTTGCTCATCATGCTGGTTGGGATAGATGAGAGTTGAAGACTAAAATTTTTGGACGGCATCTATTTCCATATCCTGCATATTATCATCATTGCAGCAACAGTTTACCAATTGACTTTCCCTCTGAAGGTACCAGTGCCATCACAGCAGATGGCTGTGCTTTTTAGCTGCCCCTTTGAGCAAGTATAAACTCCCTGAAGGCTCAATCTTTTAAAAGCAGCTGATTTTCTTTGGGCTTTTTTAGCCTGAGCAACTTGGCTTTTCAGGTGCAGGTTAAACCTGTCTCTCAATCCATATGTGTCTCCTAAACCACCCACTTGCCTTCGAACCAAAAGCCATGGACTACAGGGACTCTTGTCCAGAGGTGGTATTCAGCAGGTTCTGACCAGTTCTGGAGAACCAGTAGTGGAAATTTTGAGTAGTTCAGAGAACCAGCAAATACAACCTCTGACTGGCCCTGTCCCCATCTATTCTCTGTCCCCTGAGTCCCAGCTGATTGGTTGGGTCTTCTTTTGTTGCCCTGCACAGGAGAACGGAGCTGGAAAGTAGGTTAGTGGGGTGGGGAGGGAATGGGGATTTTACAGTATCCTTTTCCTGCCACACCCACCAAGCCATGCCCACAGAATCTGTAGTAAAAGAAAATTTGAATACCACCACAGCTCTTGTTCACATGCCCACATATATCTGCATACCTGTGATATACATCACGGTATGCTGCGACATAGCACCCAATTCAAGAATACTTACCAGGATAATAAGGACAGGGGAGAAAAAGAGAGAGAACAGGAGACCCAGCAAAGACAGGCAAACAGAGCAGGGCAAAGGACAAGGCCTGGAGCAGAGAGGAGACCTGGCCAGCTACCCACAGAGGAACATCAAGGGGGAAGAGTGGGAATGAGAAGAAGAAATCAGCACACGGCATCCCCTGGAGGGCAGAAAGCAGGGCAGGTTTATTACTGTATGAGTAGCACCGCTGAACAGGATACGTACTGGAGGTTGCGCGGCAAGACAGAGGTACATACCGGAGAGCGGACTGGCGCGCAGAGCGAGCAAGGCTGTTGGCGTAGGGAGCAGACAGGGTGCTGGGGTGATGCAGATCCTCTATGGACCTGCTCCAAGATTTCAGCTTCTCTAGCGCTCCATCCTCGCTATTTTCCAGACCCTCAAAATCAAACCTGGAGGGCAGACAGGGAACATACACCATACACACAGGGAAGCTTTAGGGCAAAAGCCGGCACAAAGGGGTCAAAAGCTCTGGGTTTCCCAAAAGGATGGATGTTTCTGCAAGCCACAAGTCAGCAACATGGAACATGACAAGGTGGGAATTTGATAGTCCTCTCTGTGGGTAAAATCTCAGCATACAGAAATCACTGCTGCACACAAAAATTCCCAGGGCAATTTTACAGTATGGTTACACCAGTACAGAAGCTACAATATATTCCCCACCCTGTGGGTTGAATTTGTATTAAATACAAATTCTGGCATCACCTTGTACTATTTGACCTGCAGTTCAGTTGTCCTTCATAGACTATAGTGTTTGCATTACGATACGGCTAAACGGCTCGATTTCAGGCATGTATCTTGGGAACAGCTGGTTCCATTTGTGCTGACTTCTGGATGGAGTTACTATTTTATAATAGATTTCTGTAGCAGATGAAGGAAGTTCCTTGTTAAAGGAGGAATAGTTTTCCCAATGGGATGCTTTTTGGTAAGTCATTTTTATGGTGTTCTTTAAATTTGTGAACAGTGTTAAGCTGATAGTGGCTCCTAGTCTCTTTAAAAGGTCAATTCAAAAAAAGGAACTTTGGAGTTCTAAACAACCTGGGATGAAGATATACGAAAAATCCTCTTGTCTCAGGCTATTTCTGAGTGTTAAGATCTACAAATCCTTTCTAGATTTCTACGTTTTTTCAGTCACGGCATTCCTACTTCAGTGCATTCTCATAGAGCAGCTCTGGTAAATCCTTGTATTTTGATGAAGTTCAATAACCCCCCTAAATCACATTTTTGTGGTACAATTCAAATCCAAATATAAGCTATTTTGCACAATGGTGTGTTCAATTAGAACTGCTCAATTCTTTTACGCTTCAAGAATGGAAAAGGTAAGAATGCAAGTTTCAGATACCTACATTTTTATGTTTTGGCTAGATTACTGATTTTAAAAATGAAGATACTGGACAATTGGAAGAAAAACAGTCAATCTCTGAAAAAAAAAAATTTTTTTTTGGTTGTTTAAAATAATTCACTCCAAGATCCCTGCTTCCTGAGAGTGGGATAATTTGAAAAAAGGAATGACATAAACTGCCAAGGCAGAAAGATCAAGATAAGAATTTTTGAGGATAAGGAGACAACTTCAAGAAAATTCACCTTCCAGCCAGAACTAGTTTAGGATAGAAAATAGCATCTTTGCAGATTACCTCATCCCCCACCTTTCCTGATAAAGAGATACACTACATGTACATACCTTGAGCTCCCTTGTCTGTTCAGCCCTTGGGACTTAACTAGCAAGGACATTTGGGCAAATCCAAGGTGGAAGTGTCCCAACAGAAGCAAGAACAGAGCCGGTTAGGTCTCTGGAGTGTTCCTCAAAACAATTGCCAGAAATTTTTTCCCCTCTTGTTTTGATATCCTTTGGTCTTTCTTTTCATGTTTCTGTTAGGATACCTAAACATTATTGCAAAATGGAATTCTATGGCCTTTCCAACTAATTCTTGAGGACTCTGGGGACCAATTTAGGCCATCTGTTGGAGGCTTCATGAACAGTGCGATCAAAGCAATATGCAGTTTATTATTGTAACGGCACAACATCAACCCAACCCCCTTTTAAAACCATCTTTCTGATACTCTCTTGTCTCTCAACCAAGCAGCAGACAGCAGGGAAGAAAAGATTTACATAAGTTTTGAAATTAAGCCTCAGAGCCACATATTCTTCTATATCTTCAAGCTGCCATCCCTAGTCTACGACCTCCTGTATGGATCAAGCATTAATAGAACTTCAGATCTCCTTTTTTGAAGCAACAAAAAGAAAGGCAGACAATATCTTTCACTTGCTGCATTTTCAGTTTCAGTTCAGAAAAGTGGAACATCTTAATTATAATGTGATTAATAAACTAATGAAATGCTAGACAATTAGCCAACTCTCAAGTCTTTGTACCTGTCATTTTTATTTATGTTGTTAGTCTACCAAGACATACACGCCACACAGCCAGCAATTTTTTTCACGGAAGTACCTCTAATGCAAACTACTATCTGCAAGTGCCAGTTAGGGAGACTTTCATAATGAGCAGAAAACCTGGCATGGAAAATGCTGAAAGCAACATGTAAATTCTTCTCCGTCTGGGAATCTGAATGAGATGAAGGGTCCCACATATAAAACCAGGCTTCCAAAATATCACAACCCACTCGGTATGCAAACCTCATGATGTCTTCTTATAACTGGCACTGTTAAGAATGTATATGATACCAACATGAAATATCTACATAGGTAGGGGATATTGTGAAGAAGGAAGAAGAGCCAGGGCAACTTGACAATAACACAGTTACTTACATCACTGCGCATTGAGCAAATGAGAGGTAGTCCACCAGCACATCTAGGCCTTTGTTTTCATCGTTGAGAAATTCACGCACCCACCTGCAAAAATAAATAAAATTAAAAATTGACTCCAAAATATTATTACTCCAGATATTTTCTGATGTGACTTACTGACTGTGTTCAAAGTCAAACTGTGGCACTTTTGAAAGTCTATCTTTCCAACCACCTGTTCTCAACCTAATGGGATAACAATTTCCAGGATTTCCAGCTGACAGAGGACTGTCTCTTTATATTTTCAAATAGCGTTTAAAGGTTTTATTCATCTGTCCAGTTTTGAAGCCATCTGACTCCTGGACCACTCTGGGCAGCCCACAGATAAAGAAAAAAAAATGCAACAATGATGGCCTTCTTGACATGTAAGCATAGAGCTGCCCTAGATATTAACTTGGAATCTTTCAGTGGAGTCACATCCATGCCTTTTCTTTCCTTGAATGCTGCCAGCTACCCAATATAATTTTCTCCTCTTTCTTTCTCCTCAGGGGTCTTCAGGTTCATAGGTTCACACTGCCATTTCATCCATTTGATTGTGGCAATTCAAATAATTGCAACTCTCAGGAATGAGAACCTGAGTTTATAAGCACACAGAAAATTGTAATATTTTGGCTAAAACTGATCTCATTCTCTTCCTCCTTGTTGGTTTTTCTGTTTCTATATTTTATGACCACTGTTTATGCTTGATTATGCCTAATCTTATTTTAAATTTAAAGATTTCAGGGATGGATTTTGCCTAAAAAGACAAGGCATTAATTAATTATAAATTAAATTAGACCAGCATTCCCCAACCTTTCCAGACTGTGGGGTGGGGAGACGGGATGGTTCTGTATGAGCAGCGGGCAAGTGTGTACATGTGCCACAACTCCATTTGTGCGAGTGGTGAGCATACGCACTGGCCGCTCGCATAAATGAAGCGTGTGAACATGCGTTTGCCTGCTGCTTGTACAGGTGCATGCTTGCCCACTGCTTCTGGCAGCCCACTTCTGAACAGCTCGAGGCCCCTGAATTAGAAGGATAGTTTGGGTGTTCCATACTAGCAGGCTTGTAGGCCTGCATTCCTATTGGTCCGGAAAAGCCGGGCCGTGATTGGACAGAACTAAGCGTTCTGATTGGTACTTATTTGGCTGCTGCGATTGGGTAAAACCAAGCGCGGCAAGCTCAAATGCATGTCATAGGCTGCCTAGCCGCAGCCAGCTCTATAAAAGGAGCTGCCTCGGCTGGGAGTCTTGTCTCAGTATCTGGCTTCCTAATAAAGAGCTGTTGTCACTATTTCGAGTCTCGTCTCTCCTTGGGACCCACCGCCCAGATTAAACATTGGGCATACAGAATCTTGCACAAATATCACATTCACTGCCTCCTATAAAGTGCTGAATTAGTACTTAAAGCACGGTTTCCAAAACCATGAGGTATATTGCCCTCAGAGAGGTGTTAGAGATTGAGTTCAGGGGAGGGATGAAGAACCTTTTAGTTGTGCATTGTTATAGTACAATAAATCCACATTTCCCATTATATTGTTTTCATTGTTCATTTAGGCTTTTGGATTTTTAGGGGAGGCATGAATATTAAGATTACACTAAAGGGAAGTATGATGACAAAATGTTTAGGATCCCCTAATTTAGATACATGAAAACTCATATGAATCACAACAGTCTGGGAGGGCAGCCTGTTCAATGAAGCTCAACTTGAAGATTCATGGAGTTATAACTGGAATTGTGCATGGAAAGCAAAGATGCTCCAATGGGAGGATGTCCCTTCCCAATGGGAAATTCCCTCTCAAAGACCACAGTCAAGTGAAGGCCTATCTCCAGCCTAGACATCAGACATCAACAATTCTCAAATAACCATTCAAGCTCAGCTTATTTTTAGGACTATGTCCAGTCTGGAGTTTTGGACTGATGTATATAAACTGGACAGAGTTCAGAGAAGACAGAAGAACATGATAAATTCAGAAGGAAATCAGCCACTATGGCCCACCCAATGTGTGTTCAGGGAGATTGCAGTAGCCTCTCGTTGTTGTAAACAAAATATTGTAACTAGTACAACTTTATCTTTCCATAGCAGGGAAGGGAGTGTTTGCTTAGGTTCCAAGACATCTGCTGGAGATCCCTCACCCTCCTGTAGTCTTTGATGCAAGGAGGGAAAGTGGCACGAGAAACAAATCTGACAAATCTGTAGGCAAAGAATCGAACTGTACTTGTTGGGTAGCATCAAACGAAGCTGTGAATGTGTGTGACTTTGTACATGGAGATGGGCCAACCCAGGAACAAGTACTGTGCATCATAAGAGAGAGAATGCCTGCAGCTAGTGGTTTCAGTATGTGCTGTTATTTCCTGAAGCAGCTTTGGCTGACTGCAATTTTGACCATTAATCATCCAGACCCTGAAATGGTGCCTATAGTCAGTCAGTCAGAGTCCCTCTCTCCCTCTCCCCCACCCTCTCCCTTCCTCCTTCCCTCCCTCCCTCTCTCTCTCTGTCTCTCTCCACCCGCCCATTTCCTGCCTGTCTGAACTTCAGCCTCCAACCCCAGTGTGTTTCCTGTCTGATTTCAGTGGCTGCAACTACTAATTTAGAGTCTTCAATGCATTTGTTGAAGGCTAAAGGATGTGGAGGAAGGAGCAAAGGCTCTCTAAGGCAAATCCCATCCTGTAGTCAGGTAAGGAAGAGGAATTACGAGTGGTTGTGTTTTTTTTAAAGTGTGTGCTTATATAGAGGCTTCTTTACAAATGCATCTGCTGCTGTGCCTATTTAACCACAGCTGATTGGCAAAGCACATGTTATATATATATATGGGTGTCTCAAGGATTTACGCTAAACATTTCTCAGTCTCTGACCTGGAGCGCCATTGTCAATTGCAGCAAATACCAGACTAGATCCACCATGCCTTTGACAGTGCACAGTCGTTTTATGCCTTTGTTGGAAAGAATAAATCTTCAAGAGCATGTGAGAGACAAGGCACAGATGTGAGCAAGTACCTGCATGCACCAGTATTCATTTATGTACGTGGCGCAAACTGGGCTTAGGAAAGTCCCACAGACTGCTTTTAATCAGGAAAATCAATAATAACAACATTTCAGCCCCATCTGTATTAAGAGCAGAGAAACAGGGAAATGAGATGCAGTTGCCTATAGGGAAAATATATTGTTTCTCCAGAGGTTCAAACAAGTGGCCCAAAAAGGGAGGGAGGGAGGAAGGAAGGAAGGAAAGAAGGAAAGAAGGAAAGAAAGCAGGCAGGCTTGAAAAAGTTTGGGGAGATCCTTGCTGGGTTACATTATGGCATCTCTTTTCTACTCTAAATTAATTTAGTTGTTTGTTTGTTTATTCATTCATTTGTTTGTTTGTTTGTTGAACAAAAATTATAAATTCAAACAAACAAACAAAAATCCTAACCTCCGACAGGGACAATAGGCACATCAGTGCATTTACACATGCCTCCTCTAACCTCTTAAATATGGAATGAGGTCCACAGAAGTTATTAGAATTAAAACTCTAAATATTAGTAGCTGGGACAACTAAATTAGGTAAGATATTTCAGACTTCGACAGCTCTGTTACAAAAGTCTATTTTTAAAAAATCTGAATAGACAAGCCTGATGTTTACAGGAAAGCAAAAGAAATTTTATCAAGGACATGTAGTTTATTTGTAGCACTTTAAGATTGCCTACAAGAAGCAGGTTACCCTCCAAGATTGCATACATGAGCAAGGATTGTCTTTTGTCCTTGCATGCTTCCTTCTCCCCCAGAGAATGAGAATCTGTTTCCCCTACACCCAACCCTCTCTCCCATCTCAATCATATCTTTTTAAAGTCTCTGCCAAAATTCTGCTGTGTCCAAGTCATACGCTCCAAATTATACTCTTATCATGGTTGTTCCCTTTTTAAAAAAAAAATCAAAGCTAAGCATTCTACACCAAATTATTCCTGATTCCACTTCCAGAAATGTTGAGTTCTGTGGCTAATTGCCTATTGCAAATATATGCTTTTGGTAATTATTGGCAGTGGCAAAAAGTACAGTAATAGCTGGGAATGATGGAAATTGTAGTCAACAATATCATGATGGCACTACCAGAGGTGGTATTCAGCAGGTTCTGACCAATTCTGGAGAACCGGTAGCAGAAATTTTGAGTAGTTTGGAGAACCAGCAAATATCTCCTCTGACTGACCCCGCCCCCATCTATTCTCCGCCTCCTGAGTCCCAGCTGATCAGATGGGTCCTGCTTTATTGCCCTGCACAGGAGAATGGAGCTGAAAAGCAGATTAGTGGGGTGGGGAAGGAATGGGATTTTCCAGTAACCTTCCCCTGCCACACCCACCAAGCCACACCATGCCCACCAAGCCACACCCACAGAACCGGTAGTAAAATTTTTTGAATCCCACCACTGATGACATGGCATTTGTTCTACATTGGTAATCCTCACTGACAACTTCACCACCGCAATGAAACCAGGTTTTCATTGACATACACGTTCAATTCTGTTTTTGTAGACTAAGACCAGAAAATGTTGGGAAATTATTATGGGTGGATTCCAATTTAGTTTGTACCCAGTTCATTCCAAGTTACTTCCTTTACTGAGATGTGAGAAAGTGCCCAGCTTTCAGCTCAATCAGCAGATTATATAAACATATAAAAAGCTCAGCAAATATCAAAATAGGTACCTGGCCAGGGAAAAGAGAGAGATGAACCACAGGCAAGAATTCCTATTATCTATACATCTATCTGTATCTACCAAAAGCCAACTTTCAAAACTACTAGAAACTGCACTGTAGGTGCAGCATGGACAATGGACAATCCCAAAGGGAATGACCTTTGGCTATTCCAGCCTTAACTCTCTTATGTACATAAAAGCATGAAATTAGAGATGGAAAGAAGACACTGAATAATCCCTCCTTTATTCTGCACCATAAAGGAAGCAACTGGAAGCAACTGGTAGGTGGGAAGGAAATATCCAACAGAAAAACTGAAGCTTATTGACTGTTGATCTGCTCAGCCAACATAAATTTCTGAGTTTTGCCTTGCAGAAGAGATGCTAGCCCAGTAATTCGTGTCTTCTCATTATAATGTTTAGTTCTTAGTAAAACAGTTGTCCCATAAATAGTTTACGTGACTCACTATTATGAAGCAGAAAAAAATTACCTGTATTGATTTTCAGTAAAATCTGCACATATAATTTTTTCTCATTCTTTTTAAGGTAACCAAAGCATGAAATATTGTTCCAAGAAATAATTATACAACACTTTGCCATTTTTCATGCCACATAGAAAAAAATAATTATTTTTGTCATCACAATAGAACATGGATCTTCAGTGTTGCTAATAATAATAACTGAAACCTGACATTTATAATATCTTTCCCAATTGCTGAAATAGTTCATATCTACTATGAGAATAGAGGAAAGACTGCTTGCTTCAAGGTGGTTTAGTAAACTCTTAAAAAAATCACTTTACATTTTCAGCAGTCTCGATACATTCTTTCACCTTGATCAGTGCTATGACTAGCCGAAGGAAGAGAATACCATTTGATGCCAGGAAATTATTTGTTAGTAACATTATGGTGCTTTGGGGGAGAAAACTGTGCTGTTTTTCCTGTTTTTTTTCTAATAAATAATAGCATACCTAGCTATCCAGGACAAACAGTTCTAGTAGAAGAATCCAAACCAGATTTTCAAATGGTCTGATTGATACAACACTTTCAATTTTCAGTGTTTTTATTATAGACTGCACGGCAAATTTTCCATCCCATTAAATAAAATTAGTAGCTTTTAAATAGAATTGGTATGCTGCTTAAAGAGGCAGTTGGAGTGAAGTAAAGGGATTAATGTCCTGGTTTAAGATCAGAAAATTCCAAAATCACCTTCCCATTTTGTCTGAATGACTTTGGGCAGGTTATTGTCTTTCAGGCCCAATTCTATCTTTCAGAGTTGAGCTGAGGATAACATGGCTGAATCATACCTCTAGTAGTTTCTAGGCCATGAAAAAGGATGTGCTTATTTTTCAGGGGCTTCTAATGTTCTTTTTCCCTCCCTCTCTCTCTCTCTCTCTCTCTCTCACACACACACACACACACGCACACACACGTGAACTATATATCTGGATTTCCCGATTTTAGTCCTTTGCATCCACAATTCACTGTCTACTGTAATTCAGCTTATGGGATGGGGTGGGGAATGTCCTTAATTCTGAACTCTATGCTCTGAAGAACAACTAAGTATTGCGTTAGTGAAGAATTCTGGATTAAAAAGACTGAATATTTTTTTTCTGACACTGTATGCACTATGTTTCTCTTTAGAAAGTCATACATGTACCTTATTCCACCATATGTAAAATATTTTATTGTGCCTCACGCTCCTGGTGTTTGGCCTTTTCTTGTCCCTTTCAAATTCCTGAATCTCACACCTCATGTTATTGTTTGTTCAGACCTCACCAAAGGATACTGCTGACTAAGCATCACCCTTGGTGTCAGTTCCAGCCGACCTGAGGAATTCCCACCCAACCAGGCCCAGAAGCCAAGGACAGGAACAGTTCAGCTTCCTGCTCTTGTTGGTGTTTCTCTTCCAGCTGGAATCATGACAGGTGGGAGATAGGAACACATTTCTCAATTCTTCCAGGCTTCCAAATCTTTTAGATATGATACAAATCCCTTTGCTAGGGTGTAGAAATCTAGACGTGAAATTTAGGGAGTAAGGAAGGCAGGGGATTAAATGTTTTCTTGTACAAAACCTTTGAGTGGGAAATGGCTCCTATCTTAAATCCAATTTCTTGTCAGACTGAAGGGCTGCATAGAAAGAGTTCAAGTCAGAAAAGACCCAGATCAATTTTCTTCCTTTGACCAATCACCTTCTGGCCAGGTTCTCACAACATGCTAAACCCTAAACTAAAATTAACATAACAGAATTGTTGTGTTCACATAGAATGTTATGCCTACTCCACACAAATAATCCTTTTTATAGCTTAATGCAAATTCACACAATATATTTATAAGAAATGCTGGTCCATAATCTTTATAGTTTAATCAGATACGATGTGCAAAACCCACAACTATATGATCCCTGGATAGACCTCCCTGGATAGTTTTGGTTTGACTACTAAGGATCAACCATTTACTGCTATTCTGTATTGGTTTAAAGGCCAGCCTGATTATATAAAAATGGTGTGAATCACAGCATGAATTCATGCAATCCAGCAACCAGAGAGAAAACACCCCAGCCCTGTGAGAGAACAAACACCATCAAATTCAATATCTGTTCAAGTGGCACTTTCTAAGACTTCAACATGACACATGCTACAATTGTTCAACAGCTTGTTTACCAATAACTTACCCAATGTGATTGGTCCTTAAAGAGATCTCCAGCTCCCTCAGCACTTTGGTGGATTCCTGCACCCTCCGACGGAACTTCTGTAAGCATAAATAACTCCTTGTTCTAACAGTATACAGCACAATCATTTTTTTACACAAATGAACCAAGATGCAGGGACAGGATTGTCCATCAGGTTAAGTGTACTGGCATTTCCTTTTCTATCACTCTTCATATCCTTTAACTTCCTTTTTGTTCATAAAAATAATAAGTTTACCATTAGTTATAGATAATCATCAACAAGGTGGGTATTTCCATAGGTCAGAAGGACCTGGGCTTAATTCAATGGTCACTGTATCTTTTTTGCTGAGTACAAATAAAATATCTCTCCTGTAAAGCAAGGCCTGAACTGCAGAGGTCCAGAGGTGGTTTTGAGGAGTATGAAGACTGTGTGTAGAAGTGACCATAGAATCCACTTTGTGCATTCAGCGCTGCCACATTGCTGCCTGCCCAGTGAATTAGTACATAGATCACCAAAACTTGTGGGGCTGTAAAGTATATTTATTTTTCACAATTACAACTGTGGTATCTTCCACTCCAATGACTTATCCTAGGGGTGTCAAACTCAGGTCATCATGGCAGCATCATGTGACATATTGGAACTTTCCCCCCCTTTGCTAAACCAGGCCTGGGTGTGGCCAACACATGACGCATCTGGCCCGACGGCTGGGAGTTTGACAGCCCTGACTTACCTCTTACACAGGTAATCCTTAACTTACAACCACAATTGGGATCAGAATGTCCATGGCTAAGCAAGATGGTTGTTAAATAAGTCACCCTTGATTTTAAGGCCTTTTTTGCCACAGTTGTTAAATGAATCAGTGCAGTTGTTAAATGAATCAGACAGTCATTAAGCTAATCCATTTCTCCCCCATTGATTTAGCTAACTGGAAGTTGGCTAGCAAGCTCACAAAAGGTGATCACCTGACCTTGAGACGCTGCAACTGTTGAAAAAGTACATGCTGGTAGCAAGAGCCAGAACTGACTGTGTGACTGTAGGGATGCTGTTACAGCCATAAGTTCATAGGCTGGTCATTGCTTTTGTAATGTAATTTTGAATAACCACTAAACAAACGGTTGTTATATTGAGAACTACTTGCACTTCATTGGTTTTAATTTGATAGCAGATAATGCTCTGTTTGGGCCAATCTTTGGTATACTCAGGGGTGGGTTTCAATTTTTTCCCCTATCGATTAGGAGAGAGCGCTTTGAGCACACACATGCACTTGCCAAACACATGCTTTGCGCGCAAGGCTCAAAGACCGCCCTCTGTATCAATGCTGGTGAGCTGTGCTGTTTTTTAGCTCAGCTGAGGTGCGGCAATCCGCTCAGCCACGCTAATCAGCTGAGCTAAACAACAAGGGGAATATAGGAGAGGTAAGAGTAGGGGCGGGGGGCAGCCAGCCAGAGGTGGTATTTGCCGGTTTTCTGAACCAGTCAAAATTTCTGCTAGTGGTATGCCAGAACCAGTCCAAACCAGCTGAATACCACCTCTGGGTATAGAAGTCCCAAAGGTGCTTTTTCAGGAGGCAACCGGACTTTCTTGTTTTTTCTTTGAAGATGTTTTACTTCTCATCCAAGAAGCTTCTTCAGCTCTGATATGATAGTAAGGAGTGGAAGGATCCTTCAAAGACTCTCTAAAGCTTCAAGTGCTTCAACAACCCTTTAAAACGATGCAAATTACCAGCTGTCTTGCAAGGAATATAAATCCTTTCATTCCCCAGCATCAGGTCAGAGCTGAAGAAGCTTCTTGGATGAAAAGCAAAACGTCCTCAAAGAAAAAAACAAGAAAGTCCAGTTGCCTCCTAAAAAGGCACCTTTGGGAAAACCATTACTTGGATGACTGAGAATCTCTAAGACCTTTGTTATATTATATAATTTGGTATACCAAAAAAATGCTTTGGTATACTATGGGGGAGGAGAAGGGGAGAGCTGTTTCTTTGGTCATCATTCTCCAAACACTGGAAACCATTTTAGATTTAGAGTAACTTCATTGTCATATGAAATCTACACCAATCGGCATACATTAAAATAAAATTTCACTGCATATAGTTCTCAAAGGGTCGCCACCAGGGGTGGGATTCAAATTTTCTAACAACCGGTTCTGTGGGCGTGGCGTAGTTGGTGGGCATGGCTTGGTGGTCATGTTATTGGCTGGGCGTGGCCAACTCAACATCATCACATTGAGGCACGCATCTCCTCACCTGGCCTCTCATGACTGTCGTAAGTGTGAAAAATGGTCATAAGTCAGTTTTGTCAGTGCCATTGAATGGTCACTCACACAAGCAAAGTACCAGCAAAGGAGCGGAAAAAAACTCCGGAGAAGTTCCTGAGACAGGAAGTCTAGTCCTGCCAAGAACATAATAAGGGCTAACAGAGAGGCAGTTTCTGTAAGTAACACCAGAATGTTTCCTTCCTGCCTTCCTTACAGGATTAGGCCAGTAATTTATTTTAACAACCGGTTCTCTGAACTGCTTCAAATGTTAACAACTGGTTCTAGCGAATAGGTGTGAACTGGTAGAATCCCACCCTGGGTCGCCACTTACAATATACACTACATAAACATGATGAAAAAAATTATGCATATACCCACATATATGATACAGGGAAACCATGCAATCTAGTATACACCCCAAAAACGAATCTTGCGAGTTTATAAGATGCATTAAAGGAGTCTTTAAGGCTTACCTTTCGGGTAACACCCGGATCGAGGAAGCTCTTCAATTTCTGTATATATGTATGGGGTGGATTTTTCACTTGAAACCTTTCCTGTTGGGTAGTGAAAAAGAAATGGAGGAAAGAGATAGAGGGAATTATTGTGTATGCAAGAAATATTTGAGAGCACTAGAAAGCTACATTGTGGATTTATTAATTCTACAACTCTTCCCCTCAGCATAAAAAGGAGCTGTCACTTGCATTGAAAGCATGCCAACCAGGGACTGAATTTAGGTACCTACTAATCCAAATAGCAGATGCTTCTTTATGTCTGCTTCCCTAATAAACGTGAAAGGAAAGCCATTTTCATTTTGTGCTCCGCACAGATACTTTCTGCTCTGGCTCCTCAATAGCCCTGTTCTTGTGCTCACATGTTAGAAAAGTCCCTATAACTTCCAGATTGTAAGACTAGGCACAATTGCTCTGTTGAAGAGTTTTACTTCTAAGCGCACAGGAATATAGGATCAGGTTATAAATAATCCAACTGAAGACCATTTTCTTAGCAAAGTGCCTGCCTACTCACAGACCTGCGAAAAGAATATTCTGAATCCATGAACATTGTTTCAAATAAATTGATGGAGTTTGGGCATTTAAGCTGTGGCTCCTACTTCAAGATCAAATGCCTTTTTGTATGAGATTGGTGATTGTAATTAATGTCCTATATTTGGCTTTGATCAAATATAGTATCAGTCTGATCCAGCAGCCTCCTCTAATTTTATGTAGTGTCCATTTACATGCATATGTTTGGGTGTAGCAGTTTTTTACAGGATTTGGTTTCCTCCCCAGATAGTTTCTCCTGGTAGTTCATCTCATAAAAAGCAATTTTCCTTTAAAATAACCCAAACATCTCAGGGACTTTGTGCCCCTGTACTGCTCTTGAAAAAAGTTTCTGGGCTGAAGCACACAATCACTTTTCTTGGCCAAACTCCCCCAGTCTGAGAGCAGCACTGATGAGTTGCAATTGTTTTACACTTAAATCCTAAATTATTCCAGGTTTGATACAGCTTTCAGCAAAAGGCCCTCTAATTAGCCATGATCTATATTGGCACCATCCTATTTATTTGGCAGTTGGGTCCAGGAAAATGCTAAGATAAATCATTGTAGGGTTTTTTTTGTTGTTGTTTGGTTTAGATGGGGCTTTTTTAGGGAAATAGGGGAAGAATTAGCAATGAAATTTGTCTGGGCTCAAACAGTATTTTAGGGATACTCCATGAAAAAGTCAGGCCTCTTGCACATTTTAAGTGTTGTTCTCTACAAAATGTTCTTTAAACATTTTTCTGGGAACCCCCTCCCAGTTTTAAATATAGTAAATATTTATTGAGATTTACCAAATTAAACACTGACATTGATACAGTCACTACACCTCTCACAATCATTTGAGGGGACTTTACTATTGGTATATTCCATTTCTCATAACATAAGCTGGCAAATAATTTGATTTGCAGGCCCTTGAGAAGGTCTTGGAAGGACTTTCAGGATCCTTAGACTACACTTTGAAAAACTCTGCTCTAAAGAATATCAAATTGACCAAAAATGTCCAGAAAATAAAAAGCACCAAAGCATTTTTTTTCTTCAGTTTGTAACCGAGCTTTACCTAGATCAAATGTAGAAATTTCCCATTACTTACAGGGATAACAGGGACTATTCCTAGATGCCAAAGACTTCATGTACAAAAAGAGCCTTCAGATAAGGAGATGTTGTCTGCTCTTTTAAAGGAAATCAAAGCCCTTAGATCAAGGGGACCCCATGTTATTTCTGGCAATAGTCCTCTTGACTGAGTCATAAGCTGATGTACCCTGACATGTTATGTCTCTTTCATGTTGGCAGTCTCTCTCTCTCTCTCTCTCTCTCTCTCTCTCTCTCCCACTCCCTCCCTCTCGCTCTCTCCCTCTCCATTTTAGCTCCTACAGCCTTCTTACCTGGTCACAGATTAGATCCCATTTCTTCTCATTGTCATATTGCCTCAGAAGACGGGCCTTGTCAGGAGGGAGATTCATAGAGCTCTGTGGAAAGAAGCAGAGGGACAGGTAGTGGAGAGGCACATACCAGACTGCCTTCTGCATCCTGCAATGCATCTTCAGAACTGGGTGTGTTGTAGAATATGCACTATATTGTTTATATTCTGCAATGGCTGCTGGGCAGAAGGCAGGGTTTATTTTATTATTATTTGTACCCTTCCTTTATTTAATTTTTCAGAATAACTCAAGGTGATCAACATATCCAACATACCGTCCTCCTCCTATTTTCCCCACAACAATAACCCTGTAAGGTAGTTTGAGTTGAGAGTCAATGACTGGCCCAAAGTCACCCAGTCATGGTCAAGGTGTGACTTGAACTCATCACCTCCTGCCCTCCAGCCTGGTGCCCCAACCACTAGATCAAACTGGCTCTTTTTAAACAAAATATCATTCATTCATTTTCATTTATTCATTCATTCAAACCATTTTTATAACTTGAAACAAATTCTGGATGGCTCTCAGGCAATAATTAAAGCAACTTCAATAATAAAACAAAGTAATACATTTATCTATTAAAACCAACAACATTAAAAACCTAGCACCAAAATTAAGCTTCCACATGCATATCTCATAAAATCCTCTCAACCACTTCACTCTATCCCAGTACTTGGGAGGGGGAGCTTGATTTTAAGTGCTTTTTGGAAGGCTAAAGAGGGCAGAGGCCTGCCAAACTGCAAGAAGGGCATTCCATAGGGGCAAGAACTACCATAGAAACAGGCATGGTTCCTAGATCCTATAAGATGTCAATGTTTAAGAGAAGGTACTAGGAGCACATGGGTTGGCAAACTTTCAGGACCCATGAGGACTGGATAGCAGAAGAATGTACTGGCTTGTCGAGAGTCCAGAATTTAATCAAAACCACAGAGCATCCAGGACACTGAAGCTAACAGCCTTCAGCATCTTTGTGCAAGGACCAGCCTTTTGTTACAAGGTACAATTTTTATGGTGCCATCCTGAGCATCTCCATTAGGAAGCCAAGCACACTGTGTTTTGTGGGATGTCCCGGGTGACTGCAGGTAGGGCTGTAGTTCAAACATTTCATTTTGTGCAATTTTGGGGAAAGGGTATGTTTAAACACTTGTAAAACGTGGGACAAACCTGTCTCCACCCTCCCCCTCAAAATTAATTTCTCTTGTATGTCCCTAACCATTTTTTTTTCTGACCCTTGCTCCTACCCTCCAACAAAGGGAGATTCGAATAGAATAGAATAGAATAGAATAGAATAGAATAGAATAGAATAGAATAGAATAGAATAGAATAGAATAGAATTCTTTATTGGCCAAGTGTGGTTGGACACACAAGGAATTTGTCTTGGTGCAAATGCTCTCTGTACATAAAAGGATACATTCGTCAAGAGTCAGGAATCATAAGGTACAACACTTAACGATAGTCATAGGGTACAATAAGCAATCAAATCATACTAGGAAATGGTCAATAATCCCTGGGGGAGGGTTTTGGTAGGAGAGGCAGCTTGGTTAACGAACTGTTTTCCCAGGAAGCTTTGCTAGTTCTCTTTTTTATTTATTTACATTTATTTATCACTGCTCTAGCTCACTCCATTGGTGAACAATTCTGAATATATACTTATCTAACATGCATAAATCTGTAAATTCCTCAGCATCTGATGATGAATTCTTTATTATCCCCATGAGGTTTCCATAAACAAATTATCTCCTCTTGAATTTTTGTTTTAAAATCTGCATTTTTACTCTAAGACTGTTTATGTTTTGGATATCTTTTATTATTGTTTAGCTATTAAATTTAAATGCCACCCATTTCACTCCACAAAGCAACCCTTATATGTTTATGAACTTTTTTTAATGACAGTCAGTGTAATATTGTGTTGAAAGCACTGGACTACGACTAAAGAAACTTGAACCCAACCATGGAGTTCACGGGATTACTTTAGGCCAATCTTTCTCGGTTTCAGTCCAACCAACTTCACAGCACTGTAAAAGGTATAAAATTAGGGAAGGCCTCATGTAAATTACCTTGAGCGCTGCCTGTGAAAAAAAAAGTGGGATACAAATGCAATAAAAATAGAGTTGAACTTTTGTATTTTGTATTTGTATTATTTTATTAAGTATTTATTATAAATTGCCTCAAAAATATAGTGTTACTGAGTTGCAAAACAAACATCTATAAATTGGCCTGGGAAAAGAATGACTGACATTCAAATACTCTAAACAAATGAATATTTTGTCTTCCATTTCCTTTCTCCTGTTTGTTCTGATTAAGAAACATGGGGTTCCAAGTTTGGTATATCTCTTTTGTGTGTCAATGATAACTCAAGTGTTCCAATTCTATCATCCGGATAGATCATCCTAATTTTACTAGAGTAATCTGACCAGCCCATGGCAATTCAAACTGTGAAATGAAAGAATAGTTCACGTCAAAATGAGATCACTTCCAATAAAATCAGACATTCCATGATAGCAATGGATGGATGGTTAAAATAGGCAATGCTGAGATTATAACAGGTGGAGTTGCTGGGCTAGGTGATAGAAAATTTTGACCTTGGATGAGATAGGCTCAGAACCAGGTTGGGGAAGCCTGGCTCTCATTTTTCTTCCTCTTTAAGAATGATATCTGCATCAAAGAACAATCTCATGGAAAGAAAATTCTATTCTAGTCTTCTTATTCTCATTCCTATCCAATCCTATTCCAATTCCTATACAATCCTATTCCTATCCTAGTCCATATTTATCTCTGATCTCAGTATATGGAATAGATATGATAGCTTTAGGGCTTAGCAAGAAATAATAACTCAAATGATAAAGTGAAATGAAATTGCCTTACTGTAAAGTATTCTGAATCACACCACTGGTTCACCTATCCATTAATTTGTGCTTTGACTAGAAACATTTCTTCCCATCTTGAAAGCTTCAAGTAAGGTTTTCTCTTAACAATCTGAAATAATTATACATTAACTTAGGGCTGCTGTGGATCCAACATGTGCCTTTATTATCCAGGTTGGTTTGTTTACATTATGGTAGGAAGTGAACTGAAGGTAGCTTGAAAAGAGAAGAAAGTTTCTTACATCTGCACTTTTTCTATTCTTGTACTTTTTAGTTGGCTCTACAACACAGTAAGACAAAACTAGCATACCTACATACAGTACAAGAAGAAGCTAATCATCTCTCAAACCATGTGTACCTTTTAAAAATTACAAAATGTCACAGTCAAATCCCAAAAAGGAGCCTCTAGTGTTATGGATATACTCAGGGGTGGGATTCAAATTTTTTTAACAACCGGTTCTGTGGGCGTGGCTTAGTTGGTGGGCGTGGCTTGGTGGTCATGTTATTGGCTGAGCGTGGCCAACTCAATATCACTCACATTGAGGCACGCATCTCCTCGCCCGGCCTCTCATGACTGTGGGGATGCTGCAACAGTTGTAAGTGTGAAAAATGATTATAAGTCACTTTTTCAGTGCCACTTTAACTTTGAATGGTCACTCCACACAAGCGAAGTACCAGCAAAGGAGGGGAAAAAAACTCCAGAGAAGTTCCTGGGACAGGAAGTCTAGTCCTGCCAAGAACGTAATAAGGGTTAAGAGGCAGTTTCTGTAAGCAACACCAGAATGTTTCCTTCCTGTCTTCCTTACAGGATTAGGCCAGTAATTCTAACAACCGGTTCTCCGAACTGCTTAGAAAGTTAACAACCGGTTCTAGCGAATAGGTGTGAACCTGTAGAATCCCACCCTTGGATATACTGTCCAAATAGGCATGAAAAATGCCTTATGTGCTGTCAATGCTTCTGGCTCTAGTTTTCCCCAGATCTTAAAAGCTGCTAGGCTTAAAACTGATTTCTTCATGCTCAAAATAAGACCTAGAAACTTTCCTCCAAAGGTCTCCAACTGGTGGCATATACTACATCAAAATCATCTGTTTCTAAAATTAGGGCGAGTTGAATTTTTTTTCGGTTCCTTGCCTCATTCAGTGGTAGGAATTTCCAGTGTCTAAATCTGCGTCTCTGTGTAAGTTGCATGTAAGCCTGCAAGTCTCTTTGATTCTTGCAAACTACAAGATCAAGTCCATGAAACTTTTTAGGTAACATTTTCAGAAATGGTTTATTTTTGCCTCCCTCCGAGGATTAAAATGACTGGCTCAAAGTTACCTAGTTGGCTTCTACTGTATATAGATGCAGAACTAAAACTCAGGCCTTTCTACTCCAAGGTCAACACTTTAACCACTATGCCAAATTGGCTTTTTTACATGGGTATTTAGATAGTTTTTGACTTACAACAGTTTGCTTAGTGACCATGCGAAGTTACAGTGGTACAGAAAAAAAATGACATGACCGTTTTTTTTAACCCTTACAACTGTTGAGGCACTTCCCTGGTCACATGATCAAAATTCAGATTCTTGGCAACCGATTCATATTTATGATGATTATATAGTGTCCCGTGGTCCTGTGATCACCTTTTGTGACTATCTGACAAGCCAAGTCAATCGGGAAACCAGATTCAGTTAACAACCGTGTTACTAATTTATCAATTGCGGTGATTCACTTAACAAATGTGGCAAGGAAGGTCATAAAAAGGAGCAAAATTCACTTGACAAATGTCTCACTTAGCAACAGAAATTTTGGGCTCAATCATGGTCGTAAGTCAAGGACAACCTATATTATACATCCCAAGTTCTCACTGATCCAGGGTTTTACAAGTTTTGCAAGAGGTTCAGGCATGCTTAATACTATACAGCTGCACAGGAATTATCCCAAGCTACATATTTCCCCTCTCACGTTCAGCCACATTTGTTCCCTCCCACCTTCTTCAGTAAATAAGTAGAGAAAGTAGAACATAATGCCTTTAGCCAACAATGTCTGCCAGAAGGAGCCTCTTTTATTTTTCCTAAGCAAGGAAGCATTTGCTTTCAGGAAATGACCCCCCCCCCACCCACCCCAAAAAAGATCCTAAAAATAAAATCAAACATGACTCATTGCATGTGGTGGTCAGGCTATGATACACTCAGCAGTTGACACAGTTCCAGAGTTTCATACTGACAATACAAGAAGTAGCTTCTGTAGATGCGGAAAGCTAACAGTTGAAGATGTATTTTGGGTTTAGGTTTTCCCCTCTTGCTATCCAAAAAAACTGAGTTTGAAACTGTACAAATTTTTGGATTGGCTTCTACTTTAGAGAGCCAGATGAATAGGCACGATGCTATCAGGACGTTTGTGGAGCCAAGAGAAGACTTCATTTTTGTTGGAACATGTGGCTAAATGAGATGGTTGTTAAGTGAGTTTTGCCACGTTTTATTACCTTTCTGGCCACAATTGTGCAGTTGTTCAATCAGTAATGATTGCATAGTAAATCTGGCTGCAGTTCGGCAGTTTGATCCCAGCTGGCTCAAGGTTGACTCAGCCTTCCATCCTTCCAAGGGGGGTTAAATGAGGACCAAGATTGTTGGGGGCAATAGGCTGACTCTGTAAACTGCTTAGAGAGAGCTGTAAAGCACTATAAAGCAGTATATAAGTCTTAAGTGCTATTGCTATTCTTTCTTTATTGGCCAAGTGTGATTGGACACACATGGAATTTGTCTTGGTGCATATGCTCTCAGTGTACATAAAAGAAAAGATACATTCATCAAGAGTCAAGTATCATAATCATTGACTTTGCTGGTTAGAAGGTCGCAAAAGGTGATCACACACAGCCTCTTCAGACAGACACTTCAATCATCATAGATATGTACTGGTTGCCAGGCATCCAAATGTTGATCATGTGGCCATGGGGATGCTGCAAGGATCGTAAGTGTGAAAAAGTATGAAGTCACTTCTTGGAACAATCACTAAAAGAATTGTTGTAAATCAAGCACTACCTGTATTGTATGTTATTTTTGGGATTTTTTTAAAAGGTAATCCTTTTGAAGTCTAAGGAAGACTTTAGGATAAGACTTTTATATAGCAATAGCAACAGCAGTAGCCTGTGGACTTATATACTGCCTCATAGCTCATTACTGCACCCTCTGGGCAGTTTACAATATAAGCATTATTTGCACATTACCCCCAACAATCTGGTTTCTCTTTTTGATTGATCTCGGAAGGATGGAAGGCTGAGTCAACCTTAAGCCCTGTCAGGACTGAATTCCAGGCTGTGTAGCTTACATACTATGGAATAAATACTAGCAATCTGTATTAAAATATATCAGAGGTGGTATTCAGCAGGTACTGACTGGTTCTGGAGAACCAGTAGTGGAAATTTGGAGTAGTTTGGAGAACTGGCAAGTACCACCTCTGACTGGAGATTTTACAGTATCCTTCCCCTGCCATGCCCACCAAGCCCACAGAACCGGTAGTAAAAAAATTTTTGAATCCCATCACTGAAATATATTATACTCCAAAACACCAAATTAAATATGAGGCTGCCTGTGTAATATCCTTTGTTGACCTAGCTTCTATTCAATCTATTGTAGAGTGACACCACCACGTCACCCTAAACTTTGAAAATGTTGGAGTTGGGATGCCCAACCTCTGTTTTTTCTGGCATAAGATAAAAGTGTGTCTCTCAACTTAAGAGAAAAAAGGATATCTCAGTTGCATATGAGAATGACTTGAGTAGAATTTTTCTGAGGTGTGTGTTTATTTTTAGATACTTGCTTTGTGCATACCTGAGGGTAAGCTGCATCTTGGCAACATCAGTCATAAAAGGAAAGCAGAGAGGAGAGCAAATATTTCAAGGAGTGATGTCAATTTGTTTTAATACACTGTACAGGTGCAGCACTGTCTTAAATCATCAACTTTTTCCAAGACTGGAATCTCTTTAATTCTGGGATTCACACATTCTACGTGGAATTTGCCTCTTAAGAATAGGACAGCAGAACATCATGTGACATTTCCCAAGCATTCTGTACTGCAAGTGAACATGTACAGATTTCACAACCTGTCCAGTGGTGGGATTCAATTTTTTTTACTACCAGTTCTGTGGGCATGGCTTGGTGGGCGTGGCAGGGGAAGGATACTGTAAAATCTTCAGTCAGAGGTGGGATTTGCTGGTTCTCTGAACTACTCAAAATTTCCACTACCGGTTCTCCTGAACTAGTCAGAACCTGCTGAATACCACGTCTGAACCTGTTCCTCAAGCCTACATTAGAGAAAATCTCATGAAGCCATGTCTGTGTGCAGTGAACAAAGACAATCTACAAAGTTCCTACTAGTTCAATTAACTTTTTACCTGACCCTGCCATTTCAGACCAGCATTAGTGCCAAATCTTCCAATAGAATGTCCTGGCTACAATTCATATCCACAACCCATGATGGACAGAAAGTTCAACCAAGATTTCTAGATAATTTACATTAAATAGCAATAGCTTTGACATTCAAATATTTAAGAACACTGGTATCAATTAAGTCAGGGGTGTCTTGGAAAATATAAGGGACCGGCCCACATCACTTCAGCCCGGTCTACCCAATGTGAAGAGGAAACATTGGGCCAGTGTCGCTTCGGCCCAATCTACCCCATGTGAAGAGGAAACATGCCAGCAGTTTGGGGAGTGGCATCAAGCTGGCCATGCCCACCCAGTTGGCCACACCCAGTGAGTGGCATCAAGCTGACCACGCCCACCCAGTCAGCACACCCACTCAGTCAGCCTTGCCAGCCCAGCCCCACAAGGTCAACCCCAGCCCTGATGTGGCCCTCAATGAATTTGAGTTTGACACCCCTGAGTTAAGTTGTCTCTGATAACTACAATTAACCTGCAGAGCTGTAGGCAGTTTTTTTTGTAAAGGGGTGAATTTTAATTGACTTTGCGCTCACTGTTGAAAACAGTCTTTTCGCTGAACAAGTGCTTTATTGGGTACCTCTGGATTACTTTGAGTAATTCTTTATTTCACATCTGAAACTGGAGGGTGGATTGAATATTCAAATGGAGGTAAGGGAAGCAAAGTACATTCCACAAGCCAAAATAAATCTTTTCAATCCAATGCCTAGTATAACACCTACATTTTGTTGCAGGGTTGTAGCAGCATTCATTGGGCTGTTTAGGCAACATTTGCTAATTAGGGATCCTGAGTGAACAAAGCTGAGGAGGGAGTTCCCGCAGATAATACCATCAGCAGAAAATTCTGGTCTCTACCCTTAGGAGAATGACTGCATTGTGAATGGGTAAAATTAGGTCTCAGATTACAAGACCAAATCAAATGACAGGAAAAGCCTTGACAACATCAGAGCTGTAGTGGTTAGAACACAATACTGCAGTGCAGACTACGCTGACTGCCAGCAGTTCAATTCTCACCAGCTCAATATTTGACTCAGCTCAATATTTGACTTCCATCCTTCCAAGGTGGGTAAAATGAGAACCCAGATTGTTGGGGGCAATATGCTGGCTCTGTAAACCGCTTAGAGAGGGCTATAAAGCACTGTGAAGCAGTATATAAGTCTAAGTGCTATTGCTATCATGTGATAATAGATTTCATGTTAAAGTAGATTTAAGAGATCAGTCCTTCCAAGCCCTGAGTACTTTTAATTTTGCATTTTTAAGATTAATTCAAAGTTATTAGGAGGAAATATGTATGTAGTAAAAAATACAGACACTTGTAAAAAATGTACAGCATACAATAAAGAAAACAGCTTGCCAAAACTACACATTAGGAAGATGGTTTGCAAAGAGGCATATTAGGAAAATATGCATTAAAAATTCACAGGGCGAACTTCAGAAATTCTTAAACCGATAAAGGAAATTGAATGAACCAAACTTAAAACTGGAAAAAAATGAGAAACTGGGCAGATTTATCAACTCTGCATTTTGTTATTTTTAAATATGCACACACAGACACACGTTGTACTATTCACACGTTCCCCAGTTCTACACCCAGACATTCCCTTGTATTTTGTGCCCAATTCACAAACTTGCCAGCCCAATCCTCTAGACCAGAGTTTTTCAAACTTGGCAACTTTAAAATGCATGGCTCCAAAATCCCAGAATTCCCCAGCCAGCATGCTTTCGTACATCTTAAAATGCTCCAAGTGGGGAAACCTTGTGCTGTATCACACATCTATGATACCCCTTTCTTCCATTCTATCATTCCTACTACCATGCGTGTCACGTTAACCTTCCCCCACGCAGGCAGGATTGATTTATAGTGGTCAAGCTCCATTTACAAAATGCAGGCTACCTGCCAGATTTAAAAGCCCACAGTCTCTGACTCAGTGGCTCTCTGACTCCTTGGAAATGTAAGGAGGATGGAGCTTCAACAAAGTCACTTTTGTTCTTACGGGGGGAGGAATTAGAAGTGACAGGAGTTGCCACAAGAAGGCGAAAAGCCTTCTTGTGGCCCACACTGCATTCCTAAACTGCTCCCAAACCAGCCCCTTCTGGTTTTCAACCACCAGTGCTAAAATCTTCTTTCCCTGTATTAGAACAGAGAAGGCAGCTTGGACCAGTACAGAACTTTTATATCCAAATGGGGAGAAGATCTGCCTTAAGTACCGTAAATGACCAGGAAGCACACTCAAAACATTTAAGTAGAACTACTCGTTACCAATCATTAGTTCTACTTCCATGAACGATTAAACTTTGAAAAGAGAGAGGGGAAAAGATTCCCCTCCACTCCCCCACCCAGTTTGTGGCATGCACATCATCTGGTCTTAATCTTTTATAAATACTCTTGCTCCCAACCAACATTGTCCTGCATTGCTAATTTTGAGGGAATGAAGTAGAAAGGCGGGAGCTGTTGTATGCAATAGCAGCCACTTATAAGTCAACACCCAGAGGATGTCTTCCTATTCTAACCCTGAAATAGTTCAGTCACTTCTGGGATATGGGACAGGAAGTCAGAGATATTGTGGCTCTAAATATAATAAAACTCTCAAAATTTATTTAATCCTTGAATCTAGTAAGTAAGGTACTAAAGATTGGGCTTGAATAATTTTGTTTTGTCAAAACAAAAATGAAGCTAACATTGCAAAATAGCTTAAACCATAATATATTTTGATTCTACCATTTGGATTTTTAAGAAACGGTTGTGTTTAACTTTCCTCTAAGAAACTTTAATTAGTGCTAACTAATGATGTGTTGACTCTTGATAGGAACTCAATTAGCGTGGATTTCTCACCAAACGTTGTTTCAAAATACCTGTTTTACTACGAGTTCATTGTCAAAATTATTGGCACATACTCCAGGTATCCCAAAGCCTTGATGTTTCCTGTCTAAACCAACTTCCTGTCATTCATTAACCACAGACGTGGAACAGTACTGTCGCTTCTTTCCTGAGCTCATCAGCTAAGCATTCTGGGGGAACATAATAGTCTCCTTCTCTTTGAGACCTTCCTGCCTGACAATGCATGACATGGATCTTAGAAAGAGTATCTAAGCCCCACCCGCCCCCGGACAAAAATCACTCTTTAAAAAAATAAGCACATAACTTTTATTCCTTCATAGAAAGTGGGCATAACCTGGGCAAATCAAGATACCATTTTTGACATTGATGCAGGAATACTAATCAGACAGCAATTTCTTATTCAACTACAGGACCCTTGGCCAGCTTGCAATGTGACTCCAGCAACTGACAGCCAGTATCAAATAAATGTAGATCTTTGCCACCTTTTATGACAAAAATGAAGTAAAATCAAGCTTCTACATTTGCCTCCTCTATAGACCTATACAATGGATGCTCCATTTTGAAGTCACCTCCTGCAGTAGGACATCTTTCTCTGTGAGGGAGGGAGAGGGAGGGAGGGAGAGAGAGAGAGAGAGAGAGAAAGGGGAGAGGGAGAGAAAGGGGAGAGGGAGGGGGAGGGAGGGAGGAGAGAGGATAGATAGATAGGTAGATAGATGGAGGGAGGGAGGGAGGGAAATGAGAGAGAGATAGAGAGAGAGATGAATGTGTCCAGGCTTTTTTTCCAATCACATCTATGAGTATGAAGTTGGAAGCAAGTTGGAAGCAACTGTGTAGTTTGCACACACTCTACTGCTTTTTTTCCAGAAGTGCTGATCAGCACTGTGGACAAAAAGAAGAACAGACAGATTTTGGATTATGCACAAATGTTCAAAAACCTACTTATGGCAAGATTTGCCCAAGTATTGCACTAATCCACAATTTTACTGGAATCAAGAATATCAAAGCAAGTCTCATGGCCCAACATCCGCCTCAGAACTAGATTTTAACTTTAATGGACCATCATAGCAGTCCTCTAGGTCTATGATACTTAAGACTTCATTCACCGAATTAAAAAGAAAATTTTCCAGTGTGAATCAAACTATTATGACTGTCTCCTATTAAAGTAACTATATCAATTTATGAAACTGTATTCACCAAAACCTAAATTCAAAATATTTGTAAGCAAAAATACCAGTGAGCTGGACGATATATTATTTTCAAAGAATGTTAAATATCTGGTTAAAATGAAGGAAGGTGGGTCTAGGATACTCACCAGCTAGCATTAATATTTATATAATAAGATTATAATTTATGATAGAGAGGTCTTGAACACAAGATGACATCATGGATAGTACTTGGAAGTGTTCATTTGGCATTTTTGATAAGATTAATTGTGGGGGTTTTCTGAATGCTGTACTCTTTCACTGTTTAAGGTTAAGTAGCAGAAGTTGTTTATCATAAGCTTATTGATTATAGCAAATCTGTTAGATAGGCAGAAGATTTCCCCCCCCAAAAAAGAAACCCTGGAACAACAGTAATAAATAATAATTTTAATAAATAATAAAAATACAACTTTACTTGGAAGAGCTTACATCCTGTGATGATACCTGTAGCACCACCAAACATCAATACCTGATTATCTCAGGTCCCTGAGAAGGACTCAGTAGATGGATAAAAATGCCACATCCAGTCTTAAACATCTGGATGACTGTACGACCAACCATAATAATAATAATTTATTAAATTGATATGTTGCTCGAACTGCCACCAATTTGGAAAGTGGCATAAATAACAAAACTGACATGAAGAAGGACAGCATTAAAACACATTTATTTTTTTAAATTTTATTTATCGCCCATCTCCCCTATAAAGTGACTCTTGGCAGCTTACAAGTTATAGAACAAGTAGAAAAATAATTAGAATATTAAAACATTAAAACTATACAGATTAAGATTTCAAAAATATATTAAAACTATAGTAAACTATACTAAAAGTATACTATACTAAACATTAGCAGCGGGATGATGACTACTTTATAATGGAGGTACTACCGCTACCTCATATGTTCTATAACAAACTCCCGGCCTGCGGGCTGGATGCGTCACGCGCTGGCCACGCCCATAAGTGGGAGAAAAAGTCCTGATAAGTCACATGATGCCACTGTGACACCCTAAGTTTGACACCCCTGTTCTATAACAAGGGTTGGGTGGTTATGGTGTTATGATATAATAGGAAAGCATTAAACTTACAAATAACTACATTTGTCATTCTTTGATAGTGAAAATGTCAGGCCATTTCTAAGCACAGATTACTTCATAGTATAATTCAGAAATTCAGCAGTGCTCAGAGTACAAGAGAGTGCTGCTGCAGGCTGGGAAAGCCAAAAACGGGCCGTGGAGGGGTGTGTGTGTGCATGCAGCCCCCTGTAGTCTGTTTTGGCCAGTAGAGGCACTGTGGGCTGGTCCTTTGATATTTCCAGGCTGGCCCTGTGGACCAGATATAAGTATCCCGTGGCCCGGATCTGACCTGCGGGCCTTGAGTTTGACACCCCTGGATTATGTGAATCAGCTCTGACTAGCGTATATGCAGAATTCTGTGTCTGCAATAATTTCAGACAGACATTTTGCAGAAATTTCAGGCATCTAACTGCTGAAGTCTATCTAAACATTCTGAGAAAGTTATGATCCGGTCCCTAAAGTCCTCCTAAAACATCACACTAAGTTCCTTCCCACCAGCATCTGGGAGCTCTTCCAGTTTGACCACCTCTCTTACAATCAAGGAGAAAAACCAACAGTGGCTAGGCCAAGAATCCTTGTTATTATTTTTTTTAAAAAGCTCCATGAAGAAAAAAGAGTGTGGGCTGGTCCAGAGGGAAAAAACAACACAAAAACAGAACAGCAGATGGTTACTTTTTTCAGTCTGCATTTTAAAAATGGGGAAGGGAAGGGAGAATTGGGTATTCCTGTTAACCAGTGACAGAAATTGCATTGTTATGAAAACCATGTTGTTGGAGAGGTAACAAAAAGACATGAGGTGATCAGCTGACATTCTAGGATAGGAAGTTGTTTTTTAAGGAAGAAATTGCTTGCAGATATTTTTAGCTGTCCAGACTTCCTAAATCAGGGGGTCACCAACCTTTTCGACCTCAGGGACCACCAAACTCATACATTTAGATCCCAGGAACCACTAACTGGTTCTGTGGGCGTAGCCTAATTTGTGGGTGTGGCATGGTGGTCATGTGACTGGCTGGGCATAGCTTGTATGTAAATATTATAAATATTTATATAAATGTTGATTTTTTTATAAAAAAAGAGCAACTTTTATCCCAGATCAGGCAAAGCAGGCAGATTGAGTTGCTCACAGAATCATTCAGTGATCTATCTATCTGCCATCGGCTAGTTATTATTGAATCTTGTCTCTATACCAGGGGTCAAACTCGACTTCACTGAGGGCCACACACACACACACACACATTACATACATGTGTGTGTGTGTGTGTGTGTGTGTGTGTGTGTATACACATACATACATACATATACATATACATACATACAGCTTGCACTGGCACGAAGCCGAAAGCACCAGCCTGAGGATGGCGAGTGGGACCTCGCCAAAACGTCGCCAAGATACTCTTAATATTACATGGGAAAAGACCTGAACACACCTAGACCTACATACCTGTACCTGTGAAAATCTACAAAAATAAATATAAATATAAATAATATAAATATAAATATTTTCATAGATTTTCACGGGTACAGGTATGTAGGTCTAGGTGTGTTCCGGTCTTTTCCCATGTAAGAGTATCTTGGCGACATTTCTGTGAGGTCCTACTCGCCATCCTCAGGCTGCTGCTTTCGGCTTCATGCCAGTGCAAGCAATATGTGATTGGAGCTGCCGTCTCTCTATAAAAACTGATGCGGGGGAGGCTGGTGTGCTGGGCTGGTTGGCTGTGCTGCTGCCTCTTGATTGTTTGATGGAGGATGTTGGTATAATGGGCTGTGTGATGGCCTTGTGAGTTTTGTTGTGGAGATATCCTAGATCTTGTGCTATAATCTCCTGGGTTGTTTGTGTTTTGATCTCTTTTCCATTAGCCTCCTGTGTTGTAACAGCTTGGGTAATGGGTTGTGTGATGATCTTGTGAGTTTGATTGCTGTGGTATTCTTGGTCTTGTGCTGTGATTTGCTGGGTTGTTTGCTGTGTTGCAACTTCTTGAGTTTTCAGAACTCAGAGAGAATGGCATAAAAATAAAAGTTATGAAATGATTTGGAATGAAACCAAAAAGAAGGCTGCATGGGAATTACATTGAGATGTCAAAATATGGAACCATCCCAAGAGCTACTTTGCTTGAGAAAAAGAAGTGATGAAACTGAAATCACATGTTGTGAGTATGCTGAAAAATGATACAGCAGGCTTAGATAATATAAATGGTGAATATTAAAAATACAGGGATATATTTTGCCCACAGAATGGCTGAGCAACTGGTTTAACATGTGAGTGAAGCCTGCACTTGTATCTGCTGATTGAAAGAATGCCATTACCATTCCTCTGTTCAAAGGGGAAGGTAGCAAGAGTGATTGCAAAAACTTCGAAGTAATTAGTTTGTTAAGCAGGAAAGTGCTTGGCAAAAATTCTGATTGAAATGGAACCAATAGTATTTGAAAAGTATAGTGCAGGTGTGCAGATCAGAGTTTTGATCTTTAAAGCAAACCTGAGAAATAGGTGGTGGATGTGAGAAAGTAAGGTGTTATTGTACGTTTGATCTTTTTTAAAAAAGCATGTGATAATGGCTAACAGGCTGAAATTAAAAAATGGTTTGAGTGAATATGGAGTCAAAGGCAGGCGGATGAATCCAGTGAATGCACATAAGGGATAACATGAGTGAGAATGGAGTACTTAACAAATGGTTTAACATTGAGCAGGAAATAAGACCAAGATTTCTGATGTCCCTTTGGCTGTTTAATGTATTTATGGATAAATATATAAGGAATGCTTGGGGTAATATTAGAAGTGTGTTGTTGACTGAGGAGAGGAATGTGAGTGTAGCTGTACATGCTGGCAATGTTGTGTTGTCGGCTAAAAAACTGAATGATTTGCAGGGTTGCTTGCATGGGGTAACAAAAAAATATGGATCTGAAAATGTATCAAAGACCAAGGGACAAAGAAAATTTGAATGAACAATTGTAACTTGTATTTTAAATGCTGAAAAACTAGAGCAAGTAGATCATGATAGAGAAATCTTAGGATGTGCAAATGCTAGTAGAAAGATAGAAGGTAATATATGATATATTGTGAGGAATGAGCATTTGTTGAAATAAGTGAAAATATTATGTATAAGGTTGTGTTTCTACTCACTTTGTTATATGAGTGTTGGGGATGTCTGCAGAAACATAAAACATAAAAACAAGTAAAATACAGTGTGACTAGTGTATTTAAGAAGTATGTGTAGTAAAACCATCAGGTCAAGAATGAATGGCTGACAAATGAATATGGAATGAGTTGAAAAGTAAACAACAATGAGCATGAAAAAGGAATTTGATTTATTCAAGTAAAGAGAATGAGTTAGGGACAAAGTGCAAAACAATACATGAAAAAAGAATGGGTTGAGAGGAAGAGGAAGGTTCAGAAAGTCATGATTGCATGGAGTGAACAACATACTGGGAATAAAAGAAGTGGGAACAGAAGGCAACCTATAAATGAACACATAGAAGTAGAGAAACTATGGATGGCTTGCAAGAATAGAAAAGCATAGAAAGGTATTATGAATGGAACTGGTACCAACTAGTTTCAGCTAGGTGGCGTTTTCTCTTTCCTATTTCATGCCTTTAATTTATTTGTCTTACCATTAGCTACTCTTTTTCTGCACTTAGCATAATGTTGCTTATCCCCAAAAGGAACTTGTCTTTGTCCAATACTCTATTTTTATCTATGCAATAAGTCTCTATGTGTGAATACGTGCTTGCAAAGAATTCAAATATGTTATTCTACACAACTGAGTGGTGTAATCCAGAAATAGATTTAGCATCATCAATTGTTTCTGTATACTCAGCATAAGAAACAAAAGCTAGGCAGAAACTAAATTAGAATGAAGCAAGAACACCTACATTTATAGCGTTACAGCCAAATCCTGTTTGAGTACTAATATAAGAATATTCTTTTTAAATTTCAAGAAGCTTCCTCATCCTAATATTCTATACAGCAATTCTAAGCAAAGATGAATTTCAAAGCAGTTGAAAACGTTATATAATTCACTTAACTTCTACTTCGTTCTATCCAAACATTTCAAAATGGCTTAAACTTTTAACAAATTTTCATTAAAAAACATATACTCTCCCTTGAATGAACTCTTAACAATTTTATAATTTTCCTGACAACAAGATCTTAGTGGTTTGCCTTTGCTTTCTTTCTGGATGTTTTTTTAAACTTCCCAGACTAGTCTTGAATTAGTCCGCCATACAAGGACAAACAAGAGCCAGCTTGGTCTAGTGGTTAACACACCAAGCTATAAATTGGGAGACGATGGGTTCTAGTCCCATTTTAGGCATGAAAATCGACTGGAGATTTTGATCCAGTCACTCTCTCTCAACCCAATTCACCTCACAGGATTGTTGTGGGGAAAATAGGGAGAGGAAGGAAACAAACAAATAAATAAACCAAGATACAAGCCTGTTTAGTTTTTCTGGGAGTCAAAAAAGTTAATCTAGAATTAGAAACCTAAACTAAAAAAAAAAAAATAGGAAAATTCAAAGGATCGGAATTCCCTTAATAGTGCTCTGACTATATTTAGGGATGCTCAGCTGAAAACGAAGACTGAAATACAAAGCAACAGGGTAAGAAATTGTGGAACTCAGTCCTTTCTAAAATGGAAAAGGAAGTAAGCTCTTAAGAGATATTGACTCTCTGGAAATTAAATGGAACCAAGATGGTCTTCTCCCTGTTCTTGTTCCAACTTTACTTGGATAGCATTTGTTCATTTATTCATAAGTTATACAACCCGTCCTTTCATCTGCCATAACTGTAGGCAGATCCCAGAAGCAGCGATAAGAGTATACAAACTAGTAAAAAAAAAAACCCAACATCCTTCCCACTCCCCCAAATTCTTGTCATAAATGGCATCTATGAAATACAGCCTGTAGAGTTCATACACACCAAAATAGGTTCTTCAGCTTGGTAGCCATTACTTGTAGTTAATTAGAGATACAAGTAAAGAGCTGTAGTGGCTCAATGGTAAGAATGAAGTATTGCAGACTAATTCTGCTAACTGCCGTGAGTGCAATCCTGACTGGCTCAAGGTTAACTTAGCCTTCCATCCTTCCGAGATCGGTAAAATGATTATTGTGGGCAATATGCTGACTCTGTAAACCACTTATAGAGGAATGTAAAGCACCGTGAAGCAATATATAAGTCTAAGTGCTAGTGCTAATGACAACTCCCATCATTCCCAGTTAAAATATCCAAAAGAAAGACTTGCACAAGAACAATAAATAACAATAAGTAACAATAAATATCCAAAACATAAGAGTTAGTATAAACCAGTTTAATTTTTTTTATTTGGCAACTTTAAAAGTGCTATGGAATGCTGCCTGGGAAATTGAAGTTGAAGTCCACACATCTTAAAGCAGCCAAGTTTGAAAAACACTGTATAAACTATAAAGGACATCCATGAAGTATAAGGGGAGGGGCAGGTAGAGAAAAAAAAGGGGGGCAATCCATCTGTAGCATTCACACAAGGAAAGCCTGTGAGCAGAGATGGATTTTCAACATGTGAGTAAAGCATACAGGAGTAGCTGTTTCAGAAAGTGACTAGAGAAGGCCCATATGGAGGGCAAGGATGAATATTATAGGAGTCAGACAGACAATTTAGTCATCACAACTAGCTTCCTTGC
This sequence comes from Pseudonaja textilis, assembly GCF_049901715.1. Lineage (NCBI taxonomy): Eukaryota > Metazoa > Chordata > Lepidosauria > Squamata > Elapidae > Pseudonaja > Pseudonaja textilis. Next base: position 130,687,338 of record NC_141991.1, read on the forward strand.
TTTAAACACAGCTGCGCCTTGGGGAAAATGGATCAAGCCCTCATAAAACATTTCCTTCCCATCTGTATGACTCTAAGCTATTAGCAAACGTGCTCCTAGCCTCTTATTTCCTAAGCTGAAAATCCATTATAATTTATAAAGTAGCCAGAACTTTTCCTGCTAATACAATCATCTGAACAAGATTCGGGAGAATCAAGCAAGATGTGAATATATTTATAAATATAAATATATATTTAAAGCCTCGTGGCTTGAGACCAGGTTATCTGAGGGACCATGTCTTGCTGGTCACATCCACCCGACCCACTAGAGCAGGGAGGCAAGGAATGCTGCAAGTCCCGTCCCCTAAGGCAATATATCTGGTGGGATCCAGAAGAATCCAGAATCCAGGCCTTCTCCTTGGTGGCTCCCTCCCTCTGGAACATCATCCCTCCAGAAATTAGACTGTCCCGCATTCTTGACACTTTTTTGGGAGACCCTGAAGGCCATGGTTCTGCCAGGGGGCCTGAGGAACCGAGCGGGATTGAGCCTATTAAATGGCCGATATGAGTGTGTGTTGTCGCCAGGGATGGGTGGGATATTATTGTATTTATTATTTTAATTTATTTTATATTGTGTTTTATTTCCTGTAAGCCACCCTGAGTCACTGTGAACAAGCAGGCAGCAATATAAATTTTCCAAATAAATAAATATGGACATGGTTGCTTCATCTTTGATCATAGGTTGAACAAGACACCAGTCCCTTTCACGGGAGTTCAAATTATTAGTAGCAATATCAAATAATAACCTCCACTCCTTTCATTATTCCTATTCCTATTCCAGAAAGAAATCTGTGTAAGTGGTGGTTTTGCAAGTTTCTGAACAAAAATGTGACCTTATTTTGAGAGCCCAGAAGTTTGAATGCTTGTTCATTTTCTCATTCTAGACACTTCGAGGTTATTTTTCCAGCAATAAAGACCAGAAAGTGGAGAAATGAAGAAAAAAGTAGATTTCTCTGTACATGGAATACACACATCCTTGCAATTTTATTCAAATGGTATACAGAAAACAAGAAATCATGCTTAAATGGGGGAGGGGGAAAGCCCCTTCTGCATCATTGGTTTTACACATATGTTCTTAGCAAGCATACAAATTTCATCTCAAGCACCCCTCTCCTCTCCACGTGCTACTTGGCTGGAACCCGAGATCTGTAACTTCACTTCCAAAAGGCCCAGACAATGAAAAAGCCTGTTAACTGAAGCCAGCTGGGCTCAGTGTCCCCACCACCCGCCTGTCTAGTTTGTTTACCTCCCATTTTGCCTCATTTTAGCTTTTCCTGAATCAGATCAGATTTCAAGAAGCTAAAATTACACACCGTTTCCCCCCCTTTTTTATTCCTCCAGTCCCTCACATAAATGTGTAAACAGACGTACACAGGCACACCTACAGACACGCAAAGTTGAAGAGGATACAAGGCTGGAATTAATTCCCTTTTCTGTCCTCATTCCAAGAAAAAAGAATATTTAATCTTGCCTTCCAGATCAGGCAGGCCCATGAAGCAATGCCTAGCTAACATTTCCAATGTCTGTCAAGCCCCTCTCTGCAATCACTGCTGCTTTGGTTAAAAGCAGAATGGCTTTAAGCATTTCCCACTTGGACTTCATCATGGTTTGTACATCTCCTGGCCACCTGTTTTTAGTGCCATGTCCATATGATGGGCCCATATCTCATCCCCAGCCCACAGGTGGTCCAGCTTCAAGAGATCCATAGCTGTGCTAGAGTAAAATAAAGTAGTCCTTGACTTACGACCACAATTGAGCCCAAAATGTCCATTGCTAAGCAAGACAGTTGTTAAGTGAGTTTTGCCCCATTTTAGGATCTTTCTTGTCACAGTTAAGTGAATCACTGCAGTTGTTAAGTTAGTAACAAAGCTGTTAAACGAATCTGGCTTCCCCATTGATGTTGTTTGTCGAAAGATTGCAAAAGGCTACCCCAGGACTCTGCAGTTTTGATCATATGACCATGGGGAGGCTGTGTGAAAAACAGTGGTAAGTCATTTTTTTCTGTGCCGGCGTAACTTTGAACAGTTAAACAAAAGTTTGTAAGCTAAGGAGTACCTCTAGTGTTTTCCTCTTTAAGCTATCACTGTCCAAATGCAGCCGCAAAGCATACTTTGCCTTGCCACCCTTAAGACTGGAGGTGAAGCTCGGGAACCAGTAGTGACTAAAATTAGAGAAATGTCCATTGGTTTTCCCAGATTGAAAAGAAGAGACCCTCACCCACTCTGGTCCTTGGCCAACCTTGTCGGCTATCAGTCTTCTCTTGTCTCCTTATAAAACTGGATACAACAACACAGAAAAAGTAAACTACTTGCTGGAGCTTGAAATAGAAAAACGATAAAATCATGGCAACAAAAGAGCATAACAGACTGCAATAGTGTTAACTCTGACATTAGAGGGCCCACCCTGCTCCCCCACATTATCTCCTCAACTAAGCATAGTGGAATCTGGAAGTTGGCTTATATCATGAAAGGAGGGGAAGGGAAATCCCAGAGAAATGTATTGCTTGTGACTCAGTTCCCTTTGTGACTGCAATGACTAACTTTATTCAATCTGGATGAAGACAGAACGGGGTATAAGAAGAGCACAGAAGTCTATGCCTTGCAACTTGATGGGCGCCATTCCTGCAACAGGGATTACAGGATGTTCCCATCTGGCAGCCAACGTGGACTGGCACCAAGGCCAGAGGAATTAACCAATTACTTTGCTTATTAACAGTCACTAGGAGGAATATGTATGAGGACTACACAATTTGGTGATGACTCAAAACAGAAGGACAAGCAAGAACAGGAATAGGGTAATAACATGTCACTCTGGTGCAGTTATGTGCATCCAACATTGGATGGATATCTTTCACCATCATTTAATCATGATGTTAGAAACTGACGGCGTCTTAAAAGATTCAACTTTTATGTTACTAATTAATAGTTTTAACTGCACCGGCTTCCACCCTGGGAACTGGGTTTGATAAAGCTAGGTACAATCAAGTTCTTATGTTAATATACAGCAATTCCCTTCTGTAGCTATCTCTTTGCATCGCGATGGATTAGGGAGGAAACATGGACCAAAGCATTTAAATTGTGCATGCTTATTTTGGAGTTCTTCCTTCTCAATAGGTTAATTGTTTATCCCTTCCACAGAACATACCGTGGAAGAGATTCAAGCCAAACCCTCTTGCTCTTTGCTGATAATGTGTAATTGCCCATCCATACAAAATGGGGGAAAATAACTTGTTTGTGCAAGATAATTCATTTATAAAATGGCTCATAATTAAGAAGGAAAGAAGGAAGTCAGAAAAAAAGGAAAAGGGAGAGAAAACCCAATATAAGAAAAAAAAGAACAATTTTGAAGTATGTGAAATTATTGATTTAGGCAACCAAAATATACAGGTAGTCCTCAACTTATGACCACAATTGAACCCAAAATTTCTGTTGCTGAATGAGACATTTGTTAAGTGAATTTTGCCCCATTTTACGACCTTTCTTGCCACAGCTAAATGAATCACTGCAGTTAGCAACATGTTGTTAAGTGAATCTGGCTTTCCCATTGACTTTGTTTGTCAGGAGGTCACAAAAGAGGATCACATGACCCCAGCACACTGCAACCATCATAAATATCAGTCAGTTGCCAAGTGTCTGAATTTTGACCATGTGACCTTGAGGCGGCTATAATGGTTGTCAGTCTCAAAAACTATCGTAACTCACTTTTTCTGAAGTCGTTGTAACTTTGAATGCTCATTAAATGAATGGTTGTTAAGTCAAGGCCTACCTGTATTTCATTACACTCTATGAAAAATGTGGCATGAAACCAAATAGTCTCTACCCTCTGGCTGCAGTTTTATCTGAAAATTCTTTTGAGGAGCATATGTTCAGGCACTTAACAAGTTCTCCATCATACCAGCAACTTGCCCAAATCAGAGTAATGTTGTCTGACTGTTGACCCCAACCACCTGGTGGAAGCCACATGAGAAATATGGCTCTTCAGCAGATCATGCAGAAATGTCTGGGAAACGCTGTGAGGAGTGGTCACTGGCTCACCCTTGGCCAATCTCTTTCTCAGGTATCTGAATGACAGCTGTATACACTACAAGCAGGCCCATCTGCAATGTAAAAGACAGCCTCCCACGAGAAAGCCAACAGTCAAATGCAGGACTCACACCTTCCTGTGCTCTGCAGTCGTATGCCCATCACTGCTTTGACCCCCACTGGTAGTCATAAAGCTGGCCCAGCCAGCAGGTTTGTGCCAGTCACCAGATGCAAAACCAATAGTAATGTTGCTCCTTTTTCAGCCTAATAAAAGAAGTAGCCGCTACATCTGAATTCATGGTCCCTTTTGGTAGCATAGTGGGGGAAAAAAAAGATGGAGGCAGTAGTGAGAGAATACAAAATTAAGCTAGGCTTCACCTCTGCTTGCTCCTGAAGTTTTTCTTAACCAGGGTTCAACTGTAAAACACAAAGGGGTTAGAGGAGGGGTGGGAAGCAAAACAAGGAGAAACGAATGCTAAAAGCATTTTCTTCACCAATAAAAACGCTCTTATATCTGGGGACAGGAGGAATACTTCAGGATCATGCAGTATAGCTTCTAAACTAGATATGAAGAATATAAATTTTATCTTCTTAGTATTTTCCTGCAAACACGGTCCCTCCCCTCCTTTTTGGGGGGTTATGCCAGGAATTAATTGACCAGTTTCACCCAAGACTAACATCAGGGCTGAGAGCGCGCGACTGGTCTAAAGTCCCTCAAGACATCTTTCGTGCTTAACCTGGGACTAGAACTTACAGTCTCCTGGTTTCTAGCCTGATGCCTTAACTACCTGAACTAAATCAGACTATGAGGAAATAAGTATTTACAGAATTCTTTGTATCTTCATGTCGGTGTTGACTCGCAGGAACTATATGGACTAGTACAAACGAAGGCGAATATACATGACTAATGCTGCAGGATTCAATCTGGTTCGGTCACTGGGTCATGTCGCACTCTGATAGAGAAGTTTCCCAAGGTTGGGCTCCAGCACAAGTCCAAAAGCTCGGAAAACTAAACTTCTGGTCCCGGTGACCGAACCAGATTAGATCCCGCTACATGGACTGCAGTCCCTGCAGTTTTCTAGACAGGATTTTGGGATGTGCCTGCTTCCTAGAGCTGAGAGAAAGGGAGTGGCCCCAAGTCATCAAGTTCATGCCTAAGGCAGGACTAAGATACAGCATTTCCTCCATGTTGGAAACATGATACCTATAAGTACACCCTAAACTAATGCAGCTTCCTTGTTAGGTGGTACGCATGAATGTTAGACTACCTGGCACCTTTCAGATATACTGTAAGTCCCATAATTTGTGGCTGTAACAAGTGAGATTCATGGGACAGCATCACGATGGGGAAAGAGGTAAACCGGTGTTGATTTATGAATTGAGCTGAGTTCAGTTCAGTGTGTTATCTCTTCGAATCCTTTCTACACTACAGGAGATCCTAAGGGATATTCTGAGCTGCAGAACATTCCTGCTTTAATTGCCCAACATTTCCTAATTCTACACTGTGAGGAAAAATCTGTGACAGAGGGAAAGCAGTCTTTCAGTTTCACAGGGCCTCAAAAGCTAATCATACCCGGGGGTGGGGGGAGAGGAAAAGGTGGGGAAAAACATTCTTTTAACATTCTCAACTCCATGTAACCTGTTTCTGTCTCCAGCAGGGCAGGATTCTGCAGTTAAATATAGATCATTTCTAATTGAAAGCCCTGCCTTGGACAATGGCTACTTTCTGTCCTACATATAGAACTAGTCTTTTTATTTTCGTAACAAGTCAGGCCGCAAATTACTGTGTCAGGAGAAACTGCAGAGCGCAAGCTAGGCCAGGTCTCTTTGCTCTTCCCTCCTCCAGTGAATGGGACACACATGGCCAAGATGCTTTGGGGCAAGGAGAAAGAAAGAGACAATGGAGTACTTAGACAGAGCCAAAGGCTTTAAATAAAAAAAAAGTCTTCTATAGCAACATTTAGCACATTACCACACAATGGCAAAATAAGTTTTCCTTCCCTGGATGCCACTAAAAACAATCTTTCCTCTTCCTAACATTTTTTTAAATAGCACAAAATGATTATTCTCCTTTTTTAGGCTGACGTAGCAAGGAACAAAACAGGATCTTAACATTTTCAGTGAGCGGCTACCAGGGTGGTGCTAAACCAGAGTTTGAATCAAGGAAACATCAGCAAAAGATCCACACAAACACAACAGAGGGAGGAAGTCTCTCTTGCTTAGGCAGGAACCCAACACAAACAGGAAGCCTCTTACAGCCCTTCCTGGCCAGGAGGGTCCAGTGATCAACCCAGATTGGCAGGGCCAAAAGAAATCTTTCACTATGAAGATTTGGTTCCAAGCTGCAATGTGGACACATAAACACGTGAAATAGCAGCATGCAGAATTAAAGGTTCAAGTTCAGGATTGCCAAATAGAGAAGTACACAAATTCTAACTTTTGACCAAAGATTTAGTGGCCTTTGGGGATGAAAGATGAGGGGTTCTTTAAAATGCAGTTGACCAAACTTGCTGTGTGAGTGGTCCCCCTCTTGAAAGCGCTCCACAACTTATTCCCCAATGTTGTGTCGTAACATTTTGGGGTTGTGATGAATGGTGGGGCATGGCATTGTGCCTCAGTTCAATTGTGAGGAAGGAGAAGGAATAGTCTGCAAGCTATGATTTTCTTTAACTTGATTCTGTCCAGATATAGACATTCAAGACCTCCCAGCTAGCACTACTCTACCAACAGGAATGGGTTTGGGGCACTGGTTGCATCAGATCAGTATCTGAGGACTGTAAAGGCAATCACAACAGAAAGTGGAATGGAAGACCTCAATGGGCCCGAAGTAAATGATAGGAACTGGGATTTCAGCTAAGGGAACCACCAATCAGAAAGTTACATACTAAACTCACACGGGAAGCAGGGCTGCACGGACTCATTCCAGGTGCACTGGGGAAGGAGCAAGATATAAAGCGGTCTTCTGCATAATCGGGGAACATAGCAAAACATTGTGTGGGTGTGGGTTTGATTAAAAGGGGTGAGTCTTGACATATTTATTGAATAATGCAATTTTTGTTGGAAAAAAAAAAACATGTGAAATTTTAACATGGTGATGTGTGCACCACTAATTGTATACATGTGGAACATATACTCCAAAATTCTGAAGGTTGCTATATGCACACTGTTGAGTACTCCTTATAATGAGTGAAATATTTCCAGTGGTATTGTTGCATGTTCATTTTATCATTTATTGTTGGAAGAAGGATTTTCAGAATTCAGCTCTAAAAATGGGTTCTATGAATGTCCAGGGATCAGTTTCAATACTTGTAATTATCAGAAGATACCCATTGAAAATAGTGATAAATAATGTTTTAATTCCACAAGCTTAGACTGTGCGATAACCCTGGTTTTTAAAAAGTGGGCAAATCTTTTAGGGGAAAAACTGGGCTTTCCGCAGCTTCATCAGTGAGGAGCAACTTAATTTGGAAGCTGATTTTAAAACTTTTTTATTTATCAAAGCCTAATTTTTGGCAATTTACTCAGTATTAAGAGCTTATTATTTGGACTATGATGTCCAAATGCTTGTCTGATGCTATTTCTGCTTTTGAAGTTCCACATTTAAAGAGTTTGGAAGGAATTAATTGAGGCCAAAGCCAACAATTCATTTTTATCGGATGAAGGAAGTTGATAAAATCAATTATTTATGCAATCTTTAGAGCAAGTTTGAATGTTTTGTTCCTGTAAATCAGTGGAAGTTTTCTTAAATTTGATTTTATTATTTTGATCTTAAAATAAAGTTAAACCAATGGGAACAAAAATGAGGTATGCTCCACATCTTACAGAATATTTGGATGATTCAAAAGCCAATTAGACAGTTACACCAAGTGGATGGATGGGGAGAAGAAAAGGGGTGTGTGGGGGGGGTTATATTCAAAAGTTCAAAATATCCGCCTTCAAAAATCTGAAAACATTTTCTTCCATATTTGACAATAACCAAGGATGCACTGTTTGAATGGTTTCCATACAGCTACCCTATCTTAAGTTTTTATATAAAACAAGCTATCTTATATCTTGTACTTGTAAATCCCAGCAAGTTAGTATACTGGCAGTAGTATTAGGATTGAGAGTTTATTCCCCATTAAAATATTTGCATTAGAAAAGTTGAACATTGCAGTTTGTAAGAATTAGACCCACTGATCAAACAGTTGCTTAATTAACATTCCATATTCATATTATGATAGCTGAAGGAGGGAAAGGTCTTTGCATACTCTCTTTTTCTCCTATTTTTTTTTTATTCCAAAAGACACTGCTTCAGGCATTTTCAAGTTTCCCTCTCCTTGAGGGCTGGAAAATTTGCACTGAACCTGAAAACTGAGAATTGCAGAGCCATATGCAATCAGTACAGCAAATACCGAATCACTGAACTCACTCCTCAAATTTTACACTTTATGAAACTGGCCTACTGGCTGGTACTTTGTGTAGCTTCTCTGCAGGCTTAGCCGAGTTGAGAAAAAAGGAAAAAATAAAAGCAAGAAGGATAAAGGTTGCAGGTGTGGCAACATGCTGGTGTAAAGACAGCAGCAAAACTGTGGGGCAGTTGCTCTTAGACCCCCAATTCCTGTGGGGTCAAAGAGAATTAATTTAAACTGCAGGAGGAAAGATTTAGTTTAAAAATGTCAGCAGAAATTTTCCAACCATAATAATAGTCAAGCAATGGAACAAATTACCAGGGGAACTTGTGGAGTCCCTGTGATGGGAAGCTCTGGAAAATAAGTCACACTGGCTTCTGTCTGGAACGGCTTAATTGTAATTCATGCTGGTCAGAGCAAATGATTGGGAGGGATGGTTTCGATTCATCTATTTATTTATATAAAGATTTATTTGTCATATTCTACAAATGTTTTCAAGGCACACTAAATTACAATTTGAGAAACCTAAAAAAACCAACTATTATCACAGTCCAAAAACAACCAGCACATTGGAAAAATGTATATTTTTTAAAAAAAAATTATCTTGTTAAGAACAAATATTAATTTGTTGTCATGGCATATAAAACCATGGAAACCCCTCCCTGGCAAGGTCTTAAAAATATGGGCATGTTTGGAGGCATCTGTAGGATCTAATGCTTATTTTGTCAAGCTGTCACAATGCAAGTGCTGCTCCTTTTGTATGCGTGTGCAATATTATGAAGCATGTACAAAAAGAATGGAATTTGCTGTGCAACAGTGCAACCAGCTTTTAGTCATTTACTCCCTGTTTACTCCCTCCATGCCTTGGTGCTGCTTCATGTCCTGAGAGAAATAAGACCAGCAACCAAATTTCCTGCAATGCAATGGCTGAAAGAAGCATAGAAGGGAGGAAGTCTTCCACTAAATATGAAAGACTTCTTTAGGGCATTAAATCAGGGCAGGACAAACTAGCCTTCCAGAAATTGCTGAACTACAATTCCCAGAAGTCTGGACTACCTAGCCAATGACAAAGGATGCTGGAAAGTTGTAGTTTAGTAACTCCAGAAGAAAAGTACATTTTTCCAAGGTATGTTTTAAGGTAAGCAGGAACACTTTCATACACAGGTTAGAAACTTATTTTGATCTATAGGGAAAAAATAGATGTATATATTTCAAATGCAGGACTTGTTGCAACTCCCAAGCTTCAGCTTTACACTAAAGTACATTGCAGTAATTAAAACTGCTTCTAGCTGAGGGCTTTATTGTACTTTGTTGTCCTGCATGGAATTTCATAAAAAGAACAGGTGATTCTGTTTATTCCATTTTTAAAAAATCTTACCGTAATTTGTATTTGAATGTTGCGAGCTGGAGTAATATAGGTCAAGAAACACCTAACTGAAGTCCATACTCAGCCAACGAAGTCCATTAGTCACTCACAGCATTGTTGATATGGGGGAAAGCAGGAAGAGGAACTCTATGTACATCATCTCAAAAAAATTTGAATTTGTTAAATAGGAAACTATAAACCAGGTGCACAATGGCTTAAGAACCATCCAATCCAGACACACCTAGGTATTTTTTGACTACAGTCAAAAAGCAACTAAAAGATAGATGGCTGAGACAAGAACATAATCAGAAATACTCAAACCCTAAAAGTATGTTATGAAAAAGATGTGATACTCAAAAGAACGACCTTCAAAATGTCATTAGACAGTACAGGTAGTTCTCAGCTTATAACAATCCATTTAGTGACCATATAAAGTTACAATGGCACTGAAAAAAATTGACTTATGACTGTTTTTCATACTCCCAACCTTTGTAGCATTCTCCATGATCATGAAATCAAAATTCAGCTGCTCGGCAACTGGTTCATACTAATGAACATTGCTATGTCCCAAGGTCATGTGATAACCTTTTGCAACCTTTTGACAAACATCAATGGCGAAGCCAGATTCACTTAACAACCGTGTTAGTAACTTATTCACTGTGGTGATTCACTTAACAAGGAAAGGTAAGTTGCAAAATGGGGCAAAACTCACTTAACAAATGTCTCATTTAGCAACAGAAATTTTAGGCTCAATTGGGGTCGTAAGTCAAGGATTACCTGTATGAACAAGGGATAAATGTTTGGCTTCAATTCTTCCTTGGAGCAGATAGAAACCTGAGATCAGCTTGTCCACAGTCCCAGTCCAAAACTTAAGCCATTAATTGATTCAGCAGGCATTCTTTGCTTTTAAGCCAGCCCAGATTATAAAATTCTATTATTTTGCATCAGAGGTATCCAACAGAATTACAACACTCTGCATCACGGAGCAGGAATATTTTTGTGTTGCAGCGTACAGAAAGTAAATTAAAAGTTATCTAGCACAAAGTCATTTGCAGGCAGTCCTTAACTTATGACCACCGTTGGGACCGGAACTTCCATTGCTAAATGATGCAGTCATTAAGTGAGTCATCATATGACCATACCCAATTTTACTTTCTTTACTATAGTTGTTAAGTGAATTGCATGGTTGTTAAGTGAATCCAGCCTTCCCCACCACTGACTTTGCTCATCAAAAGCCAGCTGGGAAGGTCACAAATGAAGATTACGTGATCCTGGAACATTGCAACTGTTATAAAGGCATGGCAGCTGCCAAGCACCCAAATTGTGATCAAGTGACAATGGGGACACTCACTGCAATGTAAGTCACTTTTTCAGAGCCATTGTTATCTTCAAATGCACATAACTTCGAATGCCTCCTGTACAAGCAATCTTCGATTTACATTTGATAGCCGTCAATGGGCATGTACTGTATTTAATGAGCAGTGGTTAGAATGCAGTACTGCAGGCCACTTCTGCTGATTACCGGTTGACTGCACTTTGGCAGTTCAAATCTCACCAGGCTCAAGGTTGACTCAGCCTTCCATCCTTCCACGGTTGGTAAAATGAGGACCCAGATTGGAGGCAATATGCTGCCTCTGTAGACCGCTTAGAGAAGGCTGTGAAGCACTATAACGTGGTATATAAGTCTAAGTGCTATTGCTACAATGGGATCCCATGATCACCACATTAACAACCTTCATGGGGAGCTTCTGATAAACAAAGCCAATAGGAGACGCCGGATTTGCTTAACTTTATTCATTTTTGTTTAGCGTTTGGCATCTATAGTGGTCATGCAATCATGGTTTGGCAACATTTGTTGAATGACTAGGGCAAAGGAGCAGGGGTGGGATTTTACCTGGTCAGACCAGTTCTATAGAACTGGTTGTTATGATTCTGCACAGTTCGGAGAACAGTCAAATCGCGCCACTGGTTGGCCCTCCCCTCCCCGCCCACTCACTCCTTACCTGGCATGTGCCATCCAACTTGTCTGCCTTGTGCCTTTGCCTAATTTTTGGTAAGATGCTATTTTTCCTTTTTTCTTCCCCCCAACCACCAGCTGTTCCGACTATCAGCTGTGCCGGGAGATTTAGATTAGCTAGAAAGCAGGAAATCATTGGATTTCTTGCTTGCTAGCTAATCTAAAAGCAGAGCTGAGCCTTCCTTAGGACTGAAGCTTCTATTTTTCAGTGCAGACTCAGGTAGCAGATTGCAGAAAGATAGATCTCTGAGTGAATCTGTGATTCTATGAGGAACTCAATCTGCCTGTTTGCTTTGCCTGATTTTGGGTAAAAGTTACTCTTTTTTATAAAAAAATCAATATTTACATAAATATTTACAATATTTACATACAAGCCATGCCCACCCAGTCACATGACCACTAAGCCACACCCACAAATTAGCCCATGCCCACAGAACCAGTTGTTAAGAAATTTGAATCCCACCCCTGTAAAGGAGGCCATAAAATTGGGTGGAACTCACTTAACAACCGCATCACTTAACAATGAAAATTCTAGCCCCAATTGCAGTAATAAGTTGAGGATTATCTGTAGTGAGTCTCAAGGTGAAGGGTGGATTTAAATCTTATTCAGCACTTTAATCTCTATATCATATTGGCTTGCTAATGAATATATGTGCTGTTTAATTTTCATTACATCAAAAGATTATCAAGAGTAATTACAAGGCCTAGCCCCATAAACTGGACCTAACCCCCCCACACACACTTTTACTTTGAAACAGAGAAGAAGCTGTGAGCATCATCTAAACTCAGGCATGAAATACAAACGTTGGTTGTAATTTTCTGCTCCCCAAATATGATCTTGTTTCTTTGTGCATTTTTTTCAGAAAGCAATCAGCAACCCCTACTTCACTGTTAGGGGTTCAACACTACTGGTAATCCTATTCCTCGTCTGCAAAAAAAAAAAAAAAATCCCACCAGTTTCGGCCAAATTTATGAAGACTCTCAAGAAGTGCTTTACACGGTGCATAGAAGTTCAGTTCTTAGTTTTCCCCTCTTCTCTTTCTTTTTTTAAGCTACATCATTTACCTTATGTGTATTGTGATATTATCAGTTTAAGTACTGCCCTGCTCCACATCACTGGCTGTCTTAGATATAGCAAGGAACAACTTTTCTTGTCTCCTGTAATCTGTGTTTTATAGAGGCAAACTAAGGATTTTTATGTTCTAATCCATAGAATAGTACAAAGATGGTGATATGCAAATATATATCACCAAAAATCTGTTACACTCCTGTGGGACTGCGATAAATTTCTGAAAACCAAACACTGCCTTAGAATGACTTTGACTGGTTTCTACATGCTAGTACTGGGTCTGCTTGGAGTGAAGCAACTTTCCAGAGTCTTTATTCCTTCGTCCCACCACAAAATGCACCAAGAAGATGGACACTAATAACCATATAATGTATTTTGGTTGCTCCCCATTTGGACACACACATTTAAAATGGATGCATTCTCTCCAGGAAGGACTTCTAACAGGACATTTTGAAAGTTTAAAAAGCAGCATTCTTATACCCAGTTGGAGAAAATAGCACTAGACAATGATCTAACCAGTATCTGCATTCCTAAATTTCCTTCTACATTCTTGACCGATTGACCTCATCTATTCTTGTTAATAAACTAGCGTGAGTAGGCTTTGTGTGTATTATTTGTTACTCCACTGAATAAAAATTTATGCTAATATTATACTTCACCATTTCCCCTCACCCCCATCCTCTCTACCACCAATGATTTTGGCAAATATAAAATTCATTATTTCTGTTTTGCAATGCAGCGCATCAATTCTTTCTGCAATGATATAAAGTTACTGGTTAATTTTAGTAGCAACTGATAAATGAGGATGAACAAGAGCAAATCACAGGTTCTGAAATTGAGCCAATATGCGTGTGATGAATGATCATCAACACTGCTAAAGAAAAAAAAAAGTATTATCATAATATTCTTGCTAAATCATTTTCTTTCTTTCTAGTCTTCCCATCCTGGGGTACTGTATGGACTGAAGATAGGAATGTTCTCTGAATTTGTAGACAGTATATTAACCTTGTATTTAAATATCAGCCCAAAGCTCAGTTGAAGGCTGAAATGTTAGTCTTTCCAATGTACTCAGCATCAAAAAGAAATATCAGAATGGGAAAGCTCCTTCTTCCATATTTAGCAAAAAATAAAATTGTAAAATCACATATTTTGATCTTTCTCTGCCAACTTCCAAAAAGCTATCCGGATTTTTGCAGACAAGTGTTTTTTATGTGTATACTTATAAAGCCTATATATTGTTTGTATTCTGGCACTTTTTCCTTGATGGAAAACAATGAAAAATATGGGATTCTCTGCATGTACTATACAATAAGACTGGGACTATGAAAGTTTAATGGACTCCCAGAATGGCAACACATCACCAGCAGTTTAAGAATCTAATTAACTAAATATGCTTGCTATTTAGTGTGGGAATAGCCTTTAAAATACATACCAGAGACATCATAGACACAACAATGAGATTTCACTTTAGGCTCCATTCTCTTTTGCTTTCTATAGTAATATGTCTATTCCATTCCACTTCAGTCCAATAGATACTAGATGCCGGACAGAATTCACAATCCCAAGAATCTGAGCTTTGGCTTTTGAAGAAGCAAGCTTCTATCCCTCAATGTCACAAAATTAAACTGAAATATAAATGAGCATTGCCAGTTGAAATCTAAAAATCTGAAGAGGAAGCTAAGCAAGATTTCCCATGACCAGAAGGTTAAACTTCAGTGACATTCATAATTCTTTATTCCTGTTTGGTAGAGGCAAATAAACTGTTCAAAGTAAGCAAATCTTAAAACACGACATGGCTTTTTCTGGTAATAGATGTAGATATTTATACTTTTATGAACACTGCAGGTTTTTAAGAAGAGATTAGACAACCATTTGTCTGAAATGGTATAAGGTTTCCAGCCTGAGCAGGGGGGAGGGCTAGAAGACCTCCAAGGTCCCTTCCAACTCTGTTGTTCTATATCCTCTACTCACAGTGACAATGCTAAATTGAGAAATACTATTTGAAGAGTGGAATACAATATATATTGTCATATTATGAACGGAACATGATATATTGGTTAACAGTCAACTACAGTGTGTTTGAGCCCCCAAGTCTTATTTATGAATTTAATTTTTTTTAAATGTATTGTTGTTAGGGATTCCCACCATGCTTTCTGGCAGGAAATTTATAGTCTTAAAAAGTGGAATGCATAACAAGCAGAAAGTCAACAGATAAAGCATTTTTTATTACCACACCTCTGAACTAAGGAAATATGTGCTGAATTCTGCCTGTTTGCTGAAGTTACAGAAGACTTGCTAGAGAGAATTTCCGCTCTTAGAAAGCAGAGGAGATCAAACTGATGGAAGATGGGAATCAGGAATCCGTTCTTGGCTCCCCTAGTTTTAAATCCCAGCACTGGGATAAAAAAACAGCAATCTGGCAATTATTAGAGGGCAAAGCTTGACAGGGTTTTTACATTTTTTATTTTGTAGATGGGTCTCTCTCGCCTTCCCATACAAGTATTTCCAGAGCGGTTAACAATTAAAACACAAAATAATACCGGCTGGATAAAAACCAGAATGTATCCAAAAAAGAACAAGCAACAATTAGGCAATTCAGCTTTCCCAAACCAAGCTTCTCCCTCTCTGTCCATCCCACATCATAGTTCGAAACATGCTCTTCAAAGATCCAAATACACTTTGCAACAGAAAGTATCAAAGTACTGGAAGTCTCAATGTGGTGGTAGCTGCCATCTAATTATTCCTCAATTACTATTTTCATGGCGTTAATTACACCTTCGTGACATGCTGGTAGCAGATTCGAGACATTTAATGATGGGACATCCAGAGGACCTCCATTTGTAAAAGCTACACCAACTCACTTAATGTCTTCCCCAGCTTGCTCTCCCTTCACTGGCATTCTCTCAATATTCCCATATATCCTTCCATACAAGCTTGCCCTTTCTCACTGCTATGAGCATCAGTGCAGCAGCCATTTTGCCGGCAGGAAGGAGAGAGATTGTAATACAGGAGTTGCTAAGCAACCATGACGGCAATTCTCTCCAATATCCTCCAGGCCAAGTATCCAAATGATTAGGGCAGAGATCCACATTTTCCTCTGGAGTCCGATCCAGAAGGCTCCTCCTTTCCTCAGAGCTGAGGATAAGAGCGCCTGGCTGCCTGCCTCATTCCCCAGCTCCCTATCTAACAACCACTTCCATTTTCCATGAAATAATACTTCCTACTTTAAACCCTGCCCTTTGACGAGATGCTGTTCCCAAGGAAGTGATGCAACATGACTGCAATTCCTGCAATGCTTCTGGGCTACAGCCTGCGTATTTGGGCCTCCATGGGGATTTGGCAGCCAATCCTACAAACAAAATCTTCTGAATTGGTTCCCCATTTCCTTTGCCGGGGTAGGAACCAGGGTTCCCTCTTCTACGTCTGTTTCTATTCATCTCTAAACAGAAAGGCATTCCAGTCCTCCCTACCCTGAGAGAAAAAGGGTCGGGTGTTTCTTCCAAATGAAATGTTGCAAAGAAGCATAAGTTTCTCTCTCCTCTGCTGGAAGTATGCCGAGAGGAAACCAATAACTATTTCCACCACTTTTTACCCAGCCCTGTATGGAATTAACTGTGCAGGGAGGGATGCCATATGCTTCTAAAACGTCATATAGAAATCCAGCCCCTTGCCAGGGAGAGCTCCCTTTGAAATCTCAAACCGGAAGTCCACATGCTGAAATGCTACCTAACCAGCCAGCTGGATTCCATTGAACGAGGGTCTTCTTGAGTTCTTTTCCTTCAAATTGAGACCAATGCAGAATTGCTTCTTAAATGTAGCCTTCAATCTAACACAGCCATGCACCAATTAAAATTAAAAACCTTTTTTTGCAATCAAAGCATGCTTAGAGTTGTTTGTTCTCTATATTCAGCAAAGCTCTGGTTACTTCACTGAAAAAACCCCACCATGGTTCTAGCTTTTATGACGATTTAAATAAACCAAGCTTTTTGCAATGCTGAAGCCATGCCTGTCAAAGCCAAAAAGAAAGGCAGCTTATTCTGTTTTAACCCAGGCTTGCCCAGCATTCTTTCACAGAACTTTGAAGTCTCAGGTAAAAATGAAATACTGCTCCCCACTTTTCAACAGTTCAGGTATGGATCAACCAAGAGTGGGAGAACAATCATATAAATTTAAATCTGTAAGTATCTGAATGGTTTAAATTTACTTAGTCTGTATTATACTGTATATATTGTATATAGATACAATTAACCTAATCAAAATTCATTGGAATATAGAAAGTATTGTAGTCTATCAAATACTGTTAACCACACCTTACAACTACTCCCAAAACAGCCCAAGTTAAAAGAAAAACCCCAAGGTTTGATAAAGGAAAACATCTCTTTCTCAGCAACTTCTTTCATATCAAAACAAACACGTGGTAATTTTAACATCACAATGGGAGATTTAGGATATGGAACAACTGCTGAAGTCTAATTGTATAGAACCTGTAAAGCTTTGTTGTATGGAATCAATTTTTGCATTGAAAAAAATCCCCTCCTCTACCTAGAAAATTAACATATTGGGGAGAAAGCTTCTTGTTTCTTAAGGAGGGGTCTTTGATCATGGGAGCCTATACCTAAAATCAGAAATCACACTGCCTGCCACTCGATTGGTCATCACAGTGAGAACCAAACCTCAAGTGATTCCCAAATTCATGTTATTATCAGTTTATCCACAGTAGCTTAAAATATATTTATAAAGACATATTATAAAAGGTTGCATTCATACTTTAGTTATGTGGAAGATAGATGTTTGCAGGCCTCATTGAGAGATCATTTCCATTTTTTTTTTCAGTCTCAGCAAACGCCTCTGCTTATGGAGTAACTGTAACATTTCAAAACATCACTTTCCCAGCCTGTTTCAAAGGGAGGAGGCAGTTTGTGAAAGCTTGGTCCCTAAGGAAGGGAGGGCCCAGACCATTTAAGGTTTTAAAGGTCAGTAGCAGCTTCTTAAGCTGCATCTGGAAACAAACTGGCAAATAATGCAATTCACTTTCCAGTGGTGGTGTGGTAATGCTCTTCCTCCATCCTCAGACAGCTGTGGCAGGTTTTTCATTAATTTTGTAATATAGGAAGCTGCCATCAAGAGGGCAAATCAAGTTCCCTAAGCAGCATCAGCTAACCTTACATTCCAACACCTTTCATTCCTAAAGGAATGGAGAATAATTATTGGTCAAGCATTACAGATTTACTAAAATGCTGTCAAAAAAGTGATATAAAAGTATTTACAGTAGATAAACTAACAATGACTTCAGATTAAACATGCATTTCTAATAATGCAGAAATGTTGAAATGCAGTAACAAAATTCACTTTCCTGTATAGTTAGCGATTTAAAAAGCATTTATATGAATACTATCAACTGTAAACTTATCTATCACATAAGAATGACAACCATTATGGGTGAGACTGAAACTATTTCAAGCAATATCTACAAAATCAATTTTAGTATAAAAATCAGACCTGAGGCATTAATTACTGTGTTTAGTTACTGTACCAGATACTTATATTTGGAACAAATATAATTATTCCTAAATTATTTTGGGATATTGTTAACCCAGCTTTCCCTAATTTGCTGTTAATCTGCTAGAAATTCTTAAATCTTTGAAACAAACCAAGCTGAACAAGGAAGAATTAACCCATGAAATGTTATTACATATAATAGCATTTAAGTCTACTGGCTCAATCTAGTCCTGTGTTCTCACTTAATTGTCAGCAATAAAGTTAGTCCTCAACTTATAAACAAAATTGAGCCGGAAATTTTTGTTGCTAAGTGACAAATTTGTTAAGTGAGTTTTGCCCCATTGCATGACTTTTCTTGCTACATTTGTTAAATGAATCACTGCAGTTGTTAATTTAGTAACACAGTTGTTAAGTGAATCTGTCTTCCCCATTGACTTTTGTCAGAAGGTCACAAAGTGTCCCCCAGGACAGTCAGTTGTCAAGCATCTGAATGGAAATCATGTGACAATGGGGATGTTCTGTCGTAAGTCTGAAAAATGGTCATATATCTTTTTCAGTGCCATTGTAAATCAAGGGCTACTTGTATTCAAATTAGGAAAAGTGCGTGGCAGAATAGGTCTTCTCTTCTCTTATGAAGTTCCTAATACCTTTGGATTTGGTCTGTAGTAACACTGGCTAATGTGAGGGAGGAATATGAAAGAAGGCTTTGGGGTTTCATTAAAGCACCACTATATAACTAAAATATTTTTTTTTGTCTTTTGAAATTTATGGCATTCTTATGGCCAGATTATTTTCATGTAAAATAACTGGAAAATTGCTGTCTATGCTATGAGAAAATACCAAAATAGATCAAAGCACAAGGATAATTCCTTGACAAAGTTAGATCTGAGAATATACCTCTGGTATATATAATTACAGAGCACATAAAGCTATTCTACCTATTGTATAAGGCAGGTTGCTACTATTTCATATTCCATTTTCATAAGAACTCACATTCATTGGAAGGGTCCGATCCATAGTTTGTGGGCAAGCCTTTTTTGCAATTGTCCAAGATTGTACCAGAAAATATAATGGCAATAAGGGAAGCATGATTTCCACAAATTTTCAAAAGAGATATGTATCAATAAAATCCATTTCAAATTGGTGAGATGTGACAGAATATATATATTTTTTTCAAATTATGAACAACTACGGTGTGTTAAGCACTGAATGGACTTAGGTCATGGATCAATCTTTAAAACGGCAATCTTTTCAAAACCAGAGAAAACAAGCCCAAAAATTCTGTTCTGCCTCTTCAGAGACATCATTACATTTATGTTTCTCTGCTCTTGGATGCCAAATATAATTTTTAAAAATATAATCTCTCACTACAAAAGGATCCTCATCTCTCATCTATAAACACCAAGAACAAATCTTGTCCAGGACTAGAGCTTCCACAGTAATGTAACATATTTGCAGAGATAAAGGAGAATTAATCAAAACAATAAAAACTAGTTTTCCATAGTAGCACTACAATGAGCAAAAAAGAGCAGCAAAAGCCCCTAAGACAGGGATCTTCAAACTTGGCAAGTTTAAGACTTGTGGACTTCAACTCCCAGAATTCCTCCTCCAGTCATGTTAGCTCAGGAATTCTGGGAGTTGAAATCCACAAGTCTTAAACTTGCCAAGTTTGAAGACCCTTGCCCTAAGAGATCAAATTAAATTGTTCCAGCCTAGTATGTGAGATTTGGAACACATAACACACCATTCACACTGGAAAGTGGCTTAAATTGATCAAATACTAGTTAGTTCAGAACTAATGTATAGTATGCCATAGGAAAGCAGCATGGTTGACAAGCTTGATATGAAGTGAGTGGTCAAATTGCATCACAGAATGCCAAAATGTATCTTCTTCTGTCTTACGTTTATCATGTGTTTAAATCTGTCCTAAGGAAGTTTAAAACTGCACCCGCTTAAATTATGAACTGGAATTCATCAGCCATAAAGGTTGAGACCTTCATAAATACAGGCAGCTCTTTATTTTTTTCAGAACCATGTGTGCTCCACCAAGACCATCCCACACACATATATGCATATTAAACATTATAATTCTGCATCCAATAAATTCAAATTCCATATTTAGTTTGGAACTAGGAACCAGAGCAATTTATGCTAATTGATCAAACTTGCATATATTTACCTATTTTGCAGCATTTTTGTGCAGTATTTGCATTTTCTTCTATTTGTTAATCCTTCCCACAGGCATGGAAAACAACCTTCCAATAACTAGGAAGGTTATTATATCCAAGCTTGTGATGAACTAAATCTCATTTTTATATTATAACAGGCTTTACCTGATGCTTTCCAAAACATCCTCAGTCATAAAAGCTACACAAAGATGTGCACATTTTTAAAATTTAAAGTAAACAAACCAAAAATTTCAGGATGCTGAATTCTGTACTTACATTTGATACTCCTCATTCTAAATTGCAAAGTAGGATCTGCAATATTACATTAGTAGACTGTGGGTGTTATTATGGATTGGAACTCAAAAGTAGAATGGTTTGTATGCAAAATTTTCCAGTGTATGGGCCTAGTATCTCCAGTCAACAAGACATCAGTGTGCAAAGCTGCTGTCAATCATAGTGGATAATTAATGGGGCTAGAAGAAGCAATGGTTTGGTAACATATAAATTTCTTTTAAATTTCTTATAAATTTCTATAAATCCAGTATCATGTACTTTTGAACTATCATCTTATTTCCTAAAGTGGCAATATTCAAATAACCTATCCATTGAGAAAAGATTCATAAAGGAGAAAACTATGTATCACATGTTGTCAACTTCCTCTCATTCTGACATCACTGGAGTGGAATTTTTTAACAAACAAACTCTCCATTAGCTAAGGAAAAATAACTGCATGGAAATCCTCTCCCCCAGGTATACAGCTACAAGTATTACTAAAGCTCACCAATTGTCTTGAAATTTCAAACACTCACAGTGAAAGTGTCAATCTTTTTATTTAATATCTCAGAGAAATATTCTTTTCAAGATCAATAAATGTACCTAATGTACTAATTAAAACTGATTAATTGGTTTTTCCTTACTATAGAAGTGAGTTTTACACATGTAACATGTACCTGGATGACACAAACTTTTTCTAAAAATAGACAACTAAATACTTCTACCTAAATTCCTAAGAGAAATTCTGTGCAGGGTGTTTAAACCCGGATCTCCTTAGTTTTTGTCCAGGGATAAGTAAATTCTTTTCTGTGTTTACATTTCAAATGGAGTTTCAAATGGAAAGACATCCACTTGTCCTTTAATTTTCCCACCCCATGTAGTCAGGGAGAAGGGATTTAAGGAAATCTTTGCCCTTTAACCTACCCATAAAATAGTTTAAAATGCCATGGGGGGGGGGAGCTCTGTGATCTGCAAGTTCTGTAGTATGCAGGCCATCCCTGTAACAGTCAAGTCCCCTATCTTAATTTTTCCCACCTATATGAGAGAATGAGACCTGTATTCCAATGCATATAGCACAGAATTGATCTGTCTTCATGTGGAATTCTGAAGTGTTTCTTATCAATGTATTAGCAGAAGGGATGTGCATAATTTTGAAAGCTGTTTGTGCATCTTAATGTGTAATTAAAAGCATCTTAATGTTTAATTTTCATAATGGAAAATAAGGCAGCATTCCCTGCCAGTGCTACCTAATTAAAGGATGAGGATGGAAGGTATTTATATAGGACATTTTTAGAGATCTTGTACAATTGGCCATACAAGCTGACTAGGTAGTCTTGAACTCAGCATCATCCTGCAATAGCCAGCAAAGTGTAGCAACCAAAGGAGGGTTATGAGGATGCAGTGAAGATGCTCTGATTCAAAACCTGCCTCTTTTATGAAGCTCTGCCAGCCAGAAACTATAGATTCTTTGAGTGAGCATATCTCAATTCATTCTCAGAATGCACCAAGGGAGGACATTTGTTGACTCTATTGACAAATCCTTTTCCTCACTGTTGGCAGCCTTAGCCCTTCAAACACTGAATCTGGAGGGGGAACATCTGTTCTTCTTCTTCTTTTTGAAACTTACAAGTTCTTACAAGAAACTCAATAGGTGAAGAAAAGTTTACACACCAGACCTTCACAGTGCAGTCAAGGTGCAAAAGTCTAACGCTACAAGATACAAAAGTGGCTCTTCTTGCATTTTTGGCAAGTGACTGGTCAAGGCTTCTCTCAGTCTAATCTTAGGAGAGTGGGAGGAACAAAGTGAACAAGAGCTACACACACTGCCAAGAACTCCTGGGAAGAATATTCAATGTAACATCTAAGAACACATCTAATTCCACATACATATTTCATCCCAATATATTTATGGAAGTAGGAGGAGTCACACAACTCTTCCTTTCTTCTTTTTACGAAGCAGTCACAAGGTTATCCTCCAGTCTTTTAGATTACAGTAACACTTCCGAAATGAATTTCAGCACATTAATTCTTAACATCAGAGCTCTTAATACAGATTAGGAGTATTACTAGAAATCCAGGTCAATGAATAAATGACATAAACCCTGTATAACCCCATATTGTTTTCTATTTGGATTGAATAGGAATTATAAAACCTCATTTTAGGAAAGTAATGCAATATTATACCCAGCATCCTCATCCCTTTATGTAGTCATGGTTTGATTAGCCATGCTTTTTTGCATAAACTGTAACTGGTTAAGTTCATACAACATGTAACCCCAAATCCAAGATTTAAATCTACAAAGGCTGGGTCCACAATATGTGAATTAAACTAAAACCAAACAATGCACATTAAGCTTTTTAGAGCCTTGTGTGAATTAGGCCATAGGTTTCCAACCCACAAGATTCCAGGTTAACAAGATCAACTAGATTCAGATTTTTTAAAAAAATATGAAAATCCATCAGTTGAATCCATTGATGTCTTCCATCAAAGCTTGGGCAGGACAGAACTAAACTATATACATCCCAGACAAGGTTGCTTCATAAACTTTTCCCATTCAAGTCAGTCTTGGGAAGAAAAAACCCAAACACTGCAGCATTTCTGTAGGTAAAGCCAGGTTAGTGAA
The DNA here is from genome assembly GCF_049901715.1 of Pseudonaja textilis. Lineage (NCBI taxonomy): Eukaryota > Metazoa > Chordata > Lepidosauria > Squamata > Elapidae > Pseudonaja > Pseudonaja textilis. Next base: position 130,710,805 of record NC_141991.1, read on the forward strand.
AAAAAGGGAAATCAACCCAACGCCATGGTTGCAAGGAAAAGTTAGGATGAACAATGAAGGGGAAATGGGGAAAAAAACTTTTTTAAAAAGGATATCCTATGTGCAGTGGATAAAGGCAAGAAAGTTGAAGGAAGTTAGTATATGATGACATTTCCCACTAGAATAGGAAATAACAAGGGTGAGATAGATGGACCATTGACCTCCTGGCTCTTAATCAAAAGCCCACCTTGGGCCAGAACAGTTCAGTGCAAATCTGAAATTTTAAGAGAAATCTGCTTGCCAGCGGTGACACATTCTAGGCAGATTAAAAAATGGGCATCGGTCAAAACGAAGTCTCAAGCCTCTGTGAGTGGATATATAAAAAAGATACCTATAGGACTAGGAGCATGAGCAATGCAAAGGGGGGGGGGAGAGGAGGCAGGTATCTAACAGGAAAAAAAAATAGCTGACGGACAGAGGTGGGTGCGATTATCTCTGAAATGACACGATCTACTTGGAGTAACTGCCACCTCGATGGGAATTTTGCTCCGCAGGGAAAAGAGTTGAGCACACAACTACAGGCGACGGGCATACAAGGGTAACAGAAAAACCCAAGTGGGGAAACAACCAGAACAAGTGGAAATCAGGGAGGCAGAACCCCCCACCCCGCCCCCCAGGGCTTGCGCTTCAATCCCAGCTAAAGAAAGAGATCCGGAATGCTTTCCCGGATCTTTTAGGACCGTGTGTGTGTGTGTGGAAGTGTCCGAAAAAGTTAGGGGAGCGGGAAAGGGAAAGGAAAAAAAGGAGCAAGGCACTGAGGCTGGTGATCCATCTCTGTTCGTAGAGAGCGCGGCTCGAAAGGAACCGATTTCCAGCAAGGTCGGAGATGCGGACGAGTTTATTTGCAATAAACGCTGCGAGGTCTCTGAGGCAGCTTGTGTTTTTTTGGGGGGGGGGGGAATCTATGCAGGGATCTAACCGGGGGGGGCGGGGTGGATGGGAGGAGGGGTCTCTCTCACCAGCACCATCGCGAAGCGTTCTTCCAGCTCTCCCTGATCCGGCATGGGAACTCTTCCCGGCGGGGGCGGCAACATCCCGGGCCCCCCGCCCGGCTCCCCGCTCTCCGTGTTCCCCATCCCCGGCGGCTCCAGGGGAGGCGGGGATGGCTCGGGCCGTCTGGATCGTCGGTGTGGAAGTGAGCCGCCGTGGCCAGGCGGCGACAGCTACCTCCCAATCCCTCCCTCTGTGCCCGGCCTGGGACAAGACGGGGCTGTCGGGACCGCCCCCGGCACCGCCCGCCTGAAGACATCGTCCGTCCAATAGAAGAAAGTAAGGACGGCTCCTTCCCGACCCTCCCTCTTCTTTCCCCGAGATGTGCTGCCCCTTCCCAAGAAGCCGCCTTCGTCCACACGTGGCGCCCCCAAATTGCAGGCGCGTCTGGCGAAGGTCCCTTCGCGACGCCAGCCGAGGTGCAAGCGCAGCACCTGAAGAGGGCGCTTTGTTTTTGAGGCAACACCCCAAGATCGTCCCGAACTTCGCCTCTTGTTTCCTTGCAGGCCCCAGTCCCGCTCACACGGTTTGCAAAACAAGCAATCACCTTAATCGATAGCTTTCGGATAAGGCTGTCGACTCCCGAGAGGCAAACAATTTTTAAGCCCCAACTGATGTGATTTTAGCTGCTTTAAGGTACACGTTCATTCGAGAGGGAACTTCGGGTGAATAGTGCAAATGCTTTTTAGACCTCCCAAGTTCCACTCGGGCCACCTTTACTTCGAAGTCACTCCACTCCGTTCGGATTCGCGTGTTTTAAGTCTTTGGGCTCCATATTCCAATTGGCCATTTTTCTACTTCTACGATAGTCTTTGAGTCTAATCCTTTCTGGTTTCAGCGAGGATCACTCGGCCATCTAAAAAGGAGCACGTATAGGGAATCCGGCGACCTGCAGGAATGAGGTATTTTTGCAGAAATGAAGCTCCGTGGTGGAGAAGAAGGGAGGCGGGGACTACGACCTACAATTTTGAACATGCTTCACACTGGGACCCTAAAATCGTAACTTAACAATCCTCCTGTTGTTAAAGATTGCATTCCCCCCCCCCCATACGAACCGGAGCATAAAAGAGGACTATGTGTATCTTTTTTACATAACACAGGCGCACACGCCCCTAAACCTGAGTTCGGGGGAGCTGTCTTCCCGAGCAAACTGAAAACAAAAGGTGCATCTTTTCTAAACAGACATTACTCTGAAAATGTACTCTTCCAGTCCTGAGAGCGAAAGACAGGACCGAAGCGAAACCTCGCCTAGAAAAATTACACCCGCTTCCCCGGGTTTTGTGCACGCTGCAAACTGAGTCAAGAGGACAAAGGGAGCCGTTACTCAATCCTGCCCCTCCCACTGCGAGGCCTCCGCTGCTTGCGACAGGAAAAGAACGGCTGCCCCCTGATGGCGGAGGTCGGAATGGCGCAGGTCCTGACCGTTCTTCCTTTCAAAGGGCGCATCTTTGCCCGGTTTCAGATACGGATGGCAGAATTGAGGCTGCAGCGTCGTGCCAAACTAGACCAATTCGCTAGTCTTTACTAAATCAGGCACCTTGCTCTGCTATGATTCCCATCATGCCCAGCCAGAATCATCACTATGGACTCCTTGCTGCAGTCTGAGCTTGGTTGTTCGCCTGCAGACCTTTCATTACTTGGCTAGGGTAACATCATCAGTTTAACAAAGAAGGTTGATTAGTGTGTCCATGTTACAGACTTGTACCGGTGATGTTAGTTGGGTAATGAAAGGTCTGCAAGCAGACAGCGAAGCTCTGAGAGCACCGAGGGCTCCACAGTTCAACCCGGAGCTACAGTGTTCTCTTCTATGAGAAGCAGCAGAGATGGAAATGACTGGACCTTAATCCAGGCAATGGAGAAATCTGCACTGAGAATGCAGAGAATTCTGGTGCTGCAAATACAGTTCTTGGAATGTAAGTGGGTCTCTCTACCCGTGAAAAGGCTTCCCAGAGGTTTTAGGCTTAACTCCTCAAATTCCCTAGCCATTGATCCTCCCCATTCATTAGAGTGCAGGTAGTCCTCGACTTACAACAGTTCATTTAGTGACCGTTCAAAGTTACAACAGCACTGAAAAAAGTGACTTATGACTGTTTTTCACATGACCGTTGCAGCATGCCCACAGTCACATGATCAAATTTCAGGAGTTTGGCAATTGACTCATACTTACGATGGTTGCAGTGTCTGGTGATCATCTGCTTACCTTTTGCGACCTTCTGGCAAGCAAAGTCAGTGGGGAAGGCAGACTCACTTAGCAATCGTGTCACCAATTTAACAATCGAAGTGATTCACTTAACTGTGGCAAGAAAGGTCATAAAATGGAGCAAAATTCACTTAAATGCCTCACTTAGCAAAATAAATTATGGGCTCAATTGTGGTCATAAGTCAAGGACTACCTGTATAGGCAAATTTCCTTTAAGTGTGTGGATAGTAGTAAAATCTGCTGGGAGTTGTCCCATACATAAAGCCAGGGGTAGGTTTCTACCGGTTCTGTCCACCTCTGTAGAACCGGTAGCTCTGAAGAGCAGCAGACATAGAGTTCTATGTCTATAGAATTCTATGACATAGAATTCTATGTCTGCTGATGTTTTTGCCCACTCGCCCACCCAGGCTCTTACCTGATCTTTATTTCCTGATTTTTCAACTTCAGCTGCCATGCGAGGGACGGCTGCAGTTAGAAAAGCAGGAAAAGAGGGCTGTTTCAAAGGCTGCTTCTCTGCACGCAGCATGCTGATGACGATTTATAGGTGCACGGCTCGCAGCGTGCAGGGAAGCTTGTAAATCCCAAACCGGTAGTTCATCCTGTCGTATCCCACCCCTGCATAAAGCATACCAATTTATACTGTGTTTTACAGGCTTTTGTAAGCTTAATGCGTTATGTTAATAGGTCTTTTAAAAGGACATGTTTGGTACAGCTAGAAGACACAAGTACCATGTAACTCAGTAGCAAAAAAGTATAGGGCATCTGTATTTTTAATAGGACTGTACTAGGACAACCAAATAATATGACAGTGAGACAAAGTCCTTGTCTACTTAGGGACTTCTGTCTGCAAGAGTTATCCTGTATAGGTACTCAAAGTATGACTTTCACAAATAGGAAATATTAGAACTCTAACAAATTTGGATCAGTTGTTCCACACCCATTCTAAGCCCTCCTCAAAAGAATTCTTCACTGTTTATAACTTCCTAAAAATAAGTGGAAAAGAGGTAACCCAATTAAGTGACTGCGTCTTCCATATGCAAGGTTTATTTCTATGAAATTTGATGTTCATCATCTACCAAAGGATGTAACTGTCTAAGATTGACATAGGAAATTTTGTTGAATACAAAAAAAGTTGAAGAGGTTAGAAACATTCTAAAATAAGATATTCTGCTATTACTTTGTCTAGATGAGGGAACCAATGGATATGAAGGGCTCTGTGATGATGGCAAATGGAATTTGTCATTCCAAGAATTTTAAGCCAGAGCACATCCTCTCAACTAAATTCTTGAGGGGGGGATAGATTAGAGAAGTCTGAAGTTCCACTTTCAACTAGGAAATAGGGAACTGGAAAGATGTGTTGGGAGTGAAGCTCTGGATTCTTATCCAAGTATATCTTCTACCACTCAGAATGACCAGTTTAAGTAACGATAATCTCAGCTGAAGAATCTTAAAGCTACTGTTGTATCAGGAGAATAATGTGGAATGGTTGGTTACTGTATGTTACTAAATGCCAAGAAGCTAGTTTATCTAGAAGATCACACAAAATTAATTTACTTCGAAACATTAAGCAAATCTTAATACAAACTCATGAAGTCAAAGCTGAGTATTTTTATTAAATTATCTAACAAAGATAGTTCTAATGAGTACAGAGATGTATCCAAGTTGAAAAACTTTTTTATCAACAGCAAATATATGCTTTATGCAATACACAGTTGAGAAATGCTAAGATTAGATCATCTTTAAATTAAACATTATTTCATCCTTGTTTCCCAGTATTGTCTCATTGACTAAGGCAATACAGGTTATCTCCATGTTTCACTATGTCACATTACTGAAAGAAACAGGGGAGGTCCAAATCAGGAAAAGGGTTGGTGGTAGCAGAAATATCAGGAAGATCTTAAATTACCTAGAGCAGGTCAGCACAACACCTGCCAAGCAGCTTTGTGCAATCCACCAATGTTTTTTTTTTATAAAGTTTTATTTGGGTTTTCACAAAACATACAAATAAAATATCTTTTTTTTGAGAACAGCATGCTCCCGGGTTATCACTTCTCCATACAGACATAAACTCGATTACATATTCATCTTATGTATTCTGATCCATATCTTATAACTATTTTCATAGTTTTCTCAATAGTTTTTCCCTTTCTTTGCTTTCTATAACCTTATTTTTAATTATCTCATTCCTTTCTAAGTTCAATTACATATCTTTTTCTAATTTTCAATATCTCATTGAGAGCCTTATTCTCTTATCCTCTTTGTTTCATTTAATTACTGACAAATATTCCATGACACATCAATAACAATTTTATCTATCACTTTAATCATCTATCGTACTTTCTAACTCTTTTCTATTTCTAGTATAACAATGCTATCTCATGTACTCTTGCAGAATCCTCTCTTTAAGTTAAATTTTTAACCTTTGTCTCTGTGTCTTTTAAATAGGCTTATACCTTTAATTCTTGTACACTTTTCCTGTTTCTCTATATCTTGTTTCTGTCCTTTATAACTTCTTTTCCTTTCCATCTTCCTCCTCTTCTTCTCCCTCCCCTTTTTGTTCCCTTTTCTATCTGATTCTCCCTTCTGTGATCCTCCCTTCTGCTTCTTCCTAAGGTAACAGTTACTTTTTGAATTATTCTTTTTGGGGGGTTGTTGCTTCAAATCTTAGACTTTTAACTCTCTTCCCCCCTTTCCTTTTTTACGCCACTTGCTTGGTCATTAAAGATGGATTCTTCTTTGTCCTGCCCTTCTTGTTCTGCAAGCATTTCTTGTTGTTTTTCATAGTTCAAAATCTCCATTTCTAAAAATTGAAATACGAAGCCAAAAGATCCTCTTTCCTCTTGTGCTTCTCCTTTTTGTTCTTTAAGTCTCAATTTTAGCTCTTCAAGGAGTGATGCCATTTTAAAGATTTTTAAACAACCCCCAATTAATTTTATTTCATTTCATTAGGATCCACCATCCAAAATTCCAGGAATCATCCAATAATCCAAAGCTGTTTCTTGTTTCTTTTCTCACTTTCTCTTTCCAGGGGCTTTGTTATCTTGTAACAAAGTTTCAGCTATAATGTGTCCTTTACAAGTCTTATTAAAATTCCACTATCGATTCTTTTTACTTCCAGGTGGTCTCCTTCATTTTTCCAGATTCCACCCTCTTTTTTCCCCCTCTTCTGCTGTCTTTATTTTAAAAAATTTTAAATTAAATTTAAATTTGACACTTTATTTTCAGCTAGAAATAGCCTGTTAATGTCAAAGTGGATTAATATAAATTTCTTGTTCAGATCTCTTCTTCTTAGCATTCCAAGTCAATTAAAGCTGTCAATGTGAGAGAAAAAAACCCAATTCTTTTTTCCTTTCTCTTTCGCCGCTTTAAAAAAATCTTTTTTAGGAATAGTATTAGTCTTAGTCCCAGGTACCTTAAATAGATGTTTACTCCATTCAACCTGGTCAGTCAAGCTTTCTCCTTTAAACTTCCTCCTGCACAATCTTGTCCGATTGGGTTCTTCTTTGAGGTGGCCATTTCTGACCACCTCTGCAACCACCTTTGGGAAAGGGAGTAATGGCCAGCCGAGGAGGAGAGATGCAGCTTCTTCACCACCTCTACAGGGTGGCTTCAGCCCCAAATCCAAGTGGCTCAGGGCACTCCAGCGGTGAGTACGGATCAAAACCACGCACAATTGTGGATTTCGGTCCGTCGCCGAAGAAGCCCAAACTGGAAGTCCACCTTTTTTTTTTTTTTAAGTAACAAATTTAGAACCTCCCTTGCCTTCATCTCCAGTATTTCTGCCCCACTCCATTACCTGCAGAAGAGCTGGTCAGCACTCCATGTATTTCTTTGTGGTCCACAAGGATTTCTAATTTATCACTATGGCCCTCGAGGACAAGGTTATTGCCACATATAAAAGAACACCTGGCAGATCTAAACACAATCCTGGCTGGTTTGTCCTGCATTAAGTCAAATCATTCATTCTTGCATCACTAATCAACTTAGAACCATTAATAACATTGTATGTTCCGTATGTATTTTCTCTCACTCTCTTTCAAATTGCACTCGATCTTTCTTTCCTGATGTTGCTAGGCTCCTCAAAGTTTCTTATCTCAAACTTTGCATGTGTTTTACTATCTTAGAACAGGGGGTGTTAAACTTGATTTCATTGGGGGCTGCATCAGGGTTGTGTTTGACCTTGGGGCAGGGTGGGTGTGGCCAGGGTGGGCATGGCCAGCTCGACATTACTTGTGTTAGTGGTGCCTATGGTGGCCCAAGAACTCTGCCACTGAAAATGGAGCTCTGGAGGCTGTGACCGCCTCCTGCAACCTTCTTCAAGCAAAAACGGAATTCAGGAGAGCCCTCCCGAGCTCCATTTTCATTGGCAGTGGGTTGCAGGAGGCCATTGCAGCCTCACAAGCTCCGTTTTCACTGGCAGGGGCACCGTGGGCCAGTCCTTCACTGTTTCCAAGATGGCCCCTCAGGCCAGATCTCAGCGGATCCAGCCCTTAGGCCTTGAGCTTGACACCTATGCCTTAGAATGGACAGCACTCAGGGGCTGATTCATTCTTTATGCTGATTAAATTCATCTATCCTGGTATGAACACTAGTTAAAAACAACAACAACAGAAAGCTGCCTTCTCCAATTTGGCACCCTGCAAGTATGTTGGCCTTTTTTTTTTTGCATTGCTAAAAGAAGGGCTAGATGTTGCAATGCAATGCCAACAGAGCTACAAGGTACCAAGTTAAGAAAGGCTACTATGAAGCATGTCAAATGCAAATCATTTAAACATGCCAACACAAATGTCAAAGTGTCCATTATTTGCCTGAAGCTGGGAATCAAAATGAATCTTCTTCTCATGCTTGAATTGGTTTGTCTTTCTTAACCGTTTTGGAAGGATGTGAACATAATCTAGCTAAAACCATAGAATGTCAGGATTTGATAATGTATGCGTTTCATTAAAGCCCTGCAATTGTTCCCATAGAACTCAAACTTTTGGCTGCCTATACACAGAGAGTTTATTTAGATTCTCTTCCAAGCAAGGTAGCCATAGTAATGGGAGTTTCACTGTAATGAGTTGTATCCCTCACTGGCAGAGTTTCTTCACTTAATCTGCTCTCCTTAATGGTGGCAAAGATCAGCACCTTAAAATATAAACTCATGCAGTAGATGCTAGCAATCTGTGGCTCTGCAATATATATCCCTTATATGTTTTTAAGGCACAGATCTCTACTTCATAGATGATACAAGCATGCTTGGATACATAAAAATTGAGTTTGTCTCTGGAGACATGGTTGAAGTGGAGTTTTTGGGCTTTTAATAATTGACATATTATTTATCATTGGGACATTCTGGCTGTAAGCAGGCAACTATAGTAATTCTAAAAATATGTACATCTAATACATTCAGTTGATGTTTCAATGTATGACTAGTAATATATATATATATATATATATATATTGAAAAACCTTATATCCCACTTTAATTCTCACAGAGAAATTAAAATAAAACCAATAAAAGATAAAGATAAAAGATGGCAAGGGTGATAAAGCAAGGGATCTCACTATCCTTCGTCAAAGGTTGAAAGAAAACCCTGGTTCTTAGGCTTCTCCTAAATAACAACTGAAAGAGAACCATCCAGCTCTTGGGGGAAACCTTGTTCCAGAAGCAGGGGCTGCTATAGAAAAGGTGGATTTTGGGGAACCTTATTGATGCCATTCTTTAATCAAAGGAATCCAGAGACCGCAACCCTGCAGGATTGTATTGGCCAGGGAGATGTTATGGGAAACAGGCAAGTAACCTGGCCCTATGCCATGTAGGGCTTTATAGGTAACAATCAGCATCCTGAATTGCACCTGGAAACAAACTGGTGCAGCTTGTGAAACAGATGCATTATATAGGCATGCCCGTTACTGCTTGCACTGCTGCATTCCAGACCAGTTAAAAATTCAAGGACAGCTCTATATAAACTTTTATAAAGCATGTTGCAGTGATCAATCCACCGGGAGATTAAGGGGAGGGGGGATGAGTGATTGTCTAACTCATTTAGGAAAGAGTGCAAGTGATGCATCAGTTGGAGTTGTGAAAAGACCATATGGAAAGCCCATAACTGACACCTGTTCTTCTGATAGGAGCTGCGAGTCCATGAAAATCCCTAGAATTTACCAATTCTGAAGGGGGAAGTGCTACCTCATCCAAAGTCAGAGATGGAATATCCCCAAATCTGGGCAATCCCAAAACCAACAAGGATCTGACCTGGGTAGGACTGAATCAGAGACACTTCCTCCCCATTCAAACTTGTACAGCCTCTAAGCCAGGGGTGTCAAACTCAATTTCATTGAGAGCGGCATTGGGGTTGTGTTTGACCTCAGGATGCCAGGTGGGAGCAGAGGTGGGCTGCTACTGGTTCACCCCAGTTTGGGTGAACCCGTAGCTAATTTTTTGGCTCGTTCGGTGAACTGGAAAACCCCACCCCCTGGCTGGCTCCACCCACCCCACCTTCCCAGGAGTCCCCATGTCGCCCATTTTGGATGCCAGGTAAGTACAGGGCCTCCGCGGAGGCTCCAGAAAAATTGGCCTCCCGGAGCCTCCAGAAGGCTGGAAACAGGCCTATTTCCAGTCTCTAGAGGGCCTCCAGAGTCCGGGGGAGGCTGTTTTTACCCTCCCGGAGGCTTAAGGAAAGCCGCCGGAGCCCAGGGAGGGCAAAAATGACCCCCCCTACCATGGTGCAGGAGGCCAAGTAGGCCATGCCCACCATGGCCACACCCACCCAGCAACTGGACAGAGAACCAGTAGTTGGTAAAATGTTTGAAGCCCACCCACAATCCAGAATTTGATCTAGAAAACCAGATCATCTACCTCCCTACTAAATCAAATTACACTGATTTTAGGTTTAATCTTTGCTGCTTGGAAATGAGTTCCCTTGGGGTCAGTGTTATATAGTCTTTAGTAAATGTGATTAGAGCCGCTGCAGCTTTTCTAATTTACATTCAAGCTGAATTATTAATATGAATATTAATATGGTTTCTGAATATAGCAGTCACACTACCACTCTTTCATAATTTTTCCAGGCTAAATATATAACATTCCTCTAGCCTTTCCCTGAGGGACATGGGCATGAGGCCACTTACTACTTCTATTGTCTCCCACCAGATATATTGCAATTTTTTGAAATCTTTCTAAACAAAACACCTCAGCCAAATGAGGCTCAGGAATAGGAATGTATGGCACTTCCTCCTTATTATCCCACATGCAAGAATCAAAGCATTATACAGATGGAAGAAGCCATTTAAGTCAGGAAGCCCAAGTTTAGGAATCCAAATTAAAACATCCTCAACAGATGGCTGTGTCATTTCCAATGAGGAGCTTGCCTCCAGCTTCAACTATCCAACTAATTTTAGGTTTTTCCTAATTTTCAACAGCCATGTTCTTTAGAACAGAATGATAGATCTTAGCCTCCTGTGTGATCCCCCTTTAGTACTTGTTCACTCTAGGACTTTGAAGATAAGTCTGTCATCTGCACCTCTATAACTATCTGGTTTGGTTCTGCAATCCAACAGGACAGACACAGACTTCAGAGGATAATTAGGACTCCAGAAAAAAAAATTACTACCAACCTGCCTTCAGTCAAGGACCTGCATACTGCACGAGTCAAAAAGAGAGCTGTGAAAATATTTACAGACCCCTCACATCCTGGACATAAACTGTTTCAACTCCTTCCCTCAAAACAATGCTATAGAGCACTGCACACCAGAACAACTAGACAAAAGGACAGTTTTTCCCTGAAAGCCATCACTCTGCTAAACAAATAATTCCCTCAACACTGTCCAACTATTTACAAAGTCTGCACTACTATTACTGTTAATCTTCTCATCACTCCTTATCACCCATCCCCTCCCATTTGTGACTGTATAACTGTAACTTGTCACTTGTATCCTTACGATTTATATTGACTGTTTCCTAGTATGATTTGATTGCTTATTGTACCCTATGACTATTACTTATGATTCTTGACTCTTGACGAATGTATCTTTCTTTTATGTACGTTGAGAGCATTTGCATCAAGACAAATTCCTTGTGTGTCCAATCACACTTAGCCAATAAAGTATTCTGTTCTGTTCTATTAGTTTGAAAATGAAAGTAATGTACTTCATTTTCACAATTGGATCTTGATTGTGGTATAACTAAAAATATTATGGCTCTAGATTTAATATTATCAGTATTACACTGATTAGAGTATCCCACATGTGCAATTCAATCAGAGAATAGAGCTAGAATGGACCTTGGAAGTCTTCTAGTCCCAACCTCCTGTTTAAGCAGGAGACCCAGTGGTGGGATTCAAATTTTTTTACTACCGGTTCTGTGGGCGTGGCTTGGTGGGCATAGCAAGGGAAGGATACTGTAAAATCTCCAGTCAGAGGTGGTATTTGCCAGTTCTTCGAACTACTCAGAATTTCCGCTACTGGTTCTCCAGAACTGGTCAGAACCTGCTGAATACCACCTCTGAGGAGACCCTATATCATATCCAACAAATGGCTATCCAGTCTCTTCTTAAAAACTTCCAGTGATGGAGCACCCAAAACTTCTGAAGGCAACCACTAGTTAATGGTTCTCACTGACAAGAAATTTCTCCTTAATTCCATATTGTTTCTCTCCATGATTAGTTTCCATCCATTTTTTTGTTTGTTTTGCCTTCTGGTGCTTTGAAAAATAAGTTGGCCCCCTCTCTTCTTTGTGGCAGTCCCTCAAATACTGGAATATTGCTATCATGTCACTTCGAGTTAATTGTTGCAGAGCGCCATGTTATAGCTTTTCGTAGGTGCTTGAAAGGAAACACAATACAGGTAATCTTCAACTTACAATCACAGTTGAGCCCAAAATTGATGTTGCTAAGTGGAGAAATTTGTTGTGTGAGTTTTGCCACATTTTACGACTCTTCTCGCCACATTTGGTAAGTGAATCAGTGCAGTTTTTAAATTAGTAACCCGGGTGTTAAGTGAATCTGGTTTCCCCATTGACTTTTGCTTGTCAGAAGGTGGCAAAAGGGGACCACCTGATTCTAGGACACGGGTGTCAAACTGGCGGCCTGTGCGCTGGATACATCACGTGCAGGCCATGCCCACCCCAGCTCCACAAAGGGGAAAAAACATTGTGAAACATCATGTGACGGCAATATGATGCCACAAATTTGACATCAGTGTTCATTGCAACCGTCCTAAGCTTGAGTTATCAAGCCTCCCAATGTCATAAGACACTTTGAATGGTCATTAAATGAACTGTTGTAAGTCGAGGACTATTGTAGATTTTCCGTACAAAGCTTGAAAATTCCAGCGACAGAAAAATTATTACAGTAGTAGATTGCCCAGCAGTGCACGTTGCCTGCAATGAGAGGCTTCTACCAGCAGGCTGCGCTTCAGGCGCAAATAAACCTCCTCCGGCACTCAGCAGAATCAACTCCTGCTAATGGCGCTGCGTGGCAGCCAGCGCTGTGCATGTTGCACTTCTTTCCGCTAGGGGTCGCGCGCTCCTTCTGGGGAAGGAGGGCTTGCGAAGAAGTGGCAATAAAAGTCTCCACCCGTCAAGGCCGCCGCCTACAGACTCGATAATTGGAAACCAATGAACGTCGCGAACGTACGTATCCGTCTTTCTGTGCGTCTGGTTTTTTTTTAATATTTAGCTGTGTCTGTCTGTCTGTTTTTCTCTCTCTCTCTGTGTGCGTGCGCAAACCAATCGCAGCTGCTTGGGCGCGGCCGTGGGACCAATAGCAACGCGAAGGAGCCGCCTCTCAGCCAATGAAGAAGTACGCAGAACTCTTGGGAGTGTGCGGAAACACCAATAGGGATCTGGGGCGGGACCTTGAGGATGCAAGTACCAATGGCAGGTGGGGAGGGGATAAAAGAGGTGGGGCGGAGGCGTTCGAGGCCAGAGACACGTACGGTTCGACCAGAACGGTGGCAGCTGTTGTAACCGTGACGGGACGCCTTCTCTGCGGCGGGGTAAGAAGACGGCCGGGCTGCCTCTTTCGGTTTCCGTTCCCATAGCAACCTTATGGGATTCCCCCCCCACAGACCCCCTCCCACGCCCCTTCTTGCCTCCGAGGCGTCTTTTGTGGGGTCTCTCCGAAGACGTCACCGTGCCCCTTCCCCACACCCTTCGGACTTTCTCCCAGCGAGGAGTTAAGTGTGGAGGGCGGGGCGGGAAGCGGGTGACAAAACGAGACCGTCCCGGGTTTGCTTCGTGCGGCCCCGGCCATTCTGACGTCCGCGTTCTGAGCGATAACGTCATAGAGACCTCCAATTCCGCCCCTTTCCCCTCGCACCCCCCCACCCCACAGTAGGCTCGGTGGGCGGGATTTTCCTCGGTCTCGGAAAGACGGCCGCCTTCGGCGATTAGAGCCCGGCCTCGGGGAAGGGGTGGTGGGCGTGGGGGGGTTTCCAAAGGCCCGCCTCGGGTCTATCCAGGGGCCGCGCAGTTCCGTGTTTCCCAAGCCCTCGGGACTGGTGGAATGGGGAGGGGTGGGCTGTGCTCTTGGAGGGAGAGCTTGGCCTGCAACCTAAAATGGTGTATCTAATGTGAGAGGCCGATCTCGTCCTAGAGGCGGATAAGACGACGGCGAAAGGCAGTCATAATAGTAATAAATAATATAGTAATATGTAATATATAGTAGTAATACATAATATGAAATAATATGAAATAAATAATGTAATACTGTATATTCCGTTTCTGTAGCGTAGGTTTAAAAATAGACGTCGTCTGATCTCTTTCGGTTTCCCTTGAAAGATATGGCGCCATTCCGCCACGCGGGGTGTGTGTGTGTGTGGGTCTAGCTCAGAAGAAGTATGGAGGGGAGGCGTGGGCTTTTTTGCTTTTTGCTGCTGCTTTTTGGTTATGTCTTGTTCGGAGTGGAAAAGCTTGAATTCAAGAAGAAGAATTGGGCCTGCCTATCCGAAAGTATTTTTGCTGTTTTGCGTTGCCGATTTGCCTTCCTGCTTCTTCTGCTGCCGTAGGGGAAACGGGGGAAATAGGTTTTATGCAAATGTGGGGTTTGTTTCTTTTTTCTTCCCCAAAAGGAGAAGAAGCAGCCCAGAGGAAACCAGTCTTTCTGGGTCTCTGGGCATCCTAGGTTCCCCTCTTGTTCAATGTGTGGGACTTCATCCTACCCTACCTAGCAGTGTTGCATCCTGGATTTCTGCTTCCAGCAGAATGAGATAAAATTAAAACTTCAGATATATATCCTCCTTCAAGCGGAGAAGCAACAGCGTGAGTTGGAATATTTTTGAAGGATTGGAGGCTGAGCCTCCCAGAAAATAATGATCCTGAATATTTTGGGGTATAATTTTGGTTTTCTTTTTATGGAATAGAGGTTTAGCTGGAATTTTCAATAGCAACAGCACTTAGAGTTATATACCTCTTCACGGTGCTTTTACAGCCTTCTCTAAACAGTTTAGAGAGTCAGGATATTGTCCCCAACAATTTTGGTCCTCATTTTACCCACCTGGGAAGGCTGAGTCAACCTTGAGCTTGATTTGAACTGCCAAATTGCAAGCAGCTGGTAGTTAGCAGAAGTAGCCTGCAGTACAGCACTCTAACCACTGTGCCATTGAGGCTCATCATATATGCATTATATAGCAATGGTCCTCAACCTTGCAAGCTGGACATTAGTTCCTAGAATCGTTAGCTATTGCCTTGCTGACAAGGGTAATTCTGGGAATTGAAATACCTGATACCTGATAGGTGCCCAAATTGAATAAGGTAGCTCTAGAGCAAATTTCTCCAACTTTTAATGCTCTTCATGTTTTTTTAATAAATATTGATCACATTGATGTCTTCTAGTTACAAATGCATCTGAAAGTCATCTATTTGATGCATTTAAGAGAGTATCTGGAGTGAGTTAGACCTTGCATTTGTACTGTTTTATTTGTAAAGGGAGTGTTCTGAAACAAATGAATTCTGTAATGTGCACTAAAAGGTACATGCAAACAAAAGAGAATCAATACCAGGTTGCAAGATCCATGTCAAGTAGATATAAACCCCAATTGTTATTGGGAAATCTGAACAATATAGGCAGAGATAACCTTCTTATGTTTCCGTTAGTTTAGGTTGGACTCTGTTACCCTGATAGCTTGTTACATTTGAAAGATATTCACATCTGTGGATATTTTAGATGGTTTTTCTATTAAATAAATTTATGCTGTTTTATGTGTAAATTGTTATAAAGTTTCAAACATAGCATTGGCATGTTTCCTGAATTTCAGTTATTTTATCAGTTGTCATCAAGTTGGATACTAAATTAGATAATCTTCCACATGCTTTGGGAGAGTCAAGTTCTAAAGCCTGTGCCTTTCATTCTGCTTTTGGACAGTATTTTCCAAAGACAACCTACTGTATGAACACTAGTCTGAGCCAAGAAAAACTCAATGATGTGAGATTTGTCTGATATGGTATTTATAAGGAGGGCACAGACAACTGCTCAGTGTTGGCTTTTGATGAGAAAATGAGTTTTTAAAGATAAATAGTTTGCTACACAGGGATTAAAAGAGTCAGGATGAACTTTTTACCTTTAGTGTTTCTTCCAGCAGAGTCTGTACAGGTAAACTTGTGGCCATGACCACACACAGAAGCTTAATTTTTTTTGTATGTGTATATATGAGATTGATAGACATTCTCAAAAAGATTGGGGCTTCAGTCTTGGTGCTGCAACTGCCATTTGATTATTTTGACACTCCTCCATCCAACATGTGACAATTGGTTTGAACCCTTTCGATGTGGGGCATAGGATCAGATGAGTTTTTCAGTTTTTCTTCATAAGTTATTAGTCATAGGAGTTTCCTATGATGGCTCTCCTGGATAGTTCAATTGACTCCTGTGGCAACAAGATGACTTGCAGTACAAGACTTCAAAGCTAATTGGCTGGCTTTCTGATGTCATAGTATTGAAGGAATATACAAGGTCATGGTTCATTGTGTGACATTTTTCTCTCTTGCAATTTGGTGCTGTGAGGATTGGTCTGCTTTTTACAGGAGAGGCTATAAATGGGGGACAACCTACTCCCTGCCTCCTTCCTCTTCTCCGCTCTTTGATAGCTAGTAAGTTCCTCTTGTGGATAATAGTAATGGAATATGGAGTTGTTTGTATAACTGTAACAGAAATTCCACCTGGTAGGTTGGGCATGCTATGAGTTTCATCAGCCAAGGAATGTCAGCTGGTAGGTACTAGGTGTGCCTTCTCGGCTGTAGGCTCTGTCCTCTGGAACATTCTCCCCTCAGGTCTGAAGATGATTTCAACCCTATTGGCCTTTTCATAAGGCTTTGAAAACCTAGATTTGTGCCTAGGTCTAAGGCCCTTGAGTGTAAAAAGTCCCATTTTTTGGTTATATTGATATACCATATATATGTATTATATTGTAATGGTTTTTATCTGTTTGTTTGATTGTTCACTGCCCAGAATCATTTGCTTGAGATGACAGCTACAGAAATGGAATAAATATTAGCCCTTGGTGATTAAAGGTCGTATATGTGGCTAAGTATTTCTGGTTATTTATTTTAAAAACTCAGAACAAACTGATCCTGAGCCTAGATTACAGTGGTGCTGCCAAGCCTGTTTGCATTCTCTAGTGGATTTCCTTTCCAATTCTAGGGTTTATACTAATAAATTGTCTCTTTGGATGTATGTGGCTAAGGAAGAATTTCTGAGTCAATATACTTGTTGAATGTGTCCTGCTCTGCATTTGAAATGTAGGCTCTAATTGTTGCTTCACAGAACATTGTTGATCAAACTGTACTGCTAGATAATATGCATTTCATATTTATCATTTGGGTATACAGTGGTGGGAGGAGTTATATTTTACACCAATTCAAATAACCTGGTATTTTGTAGGATTGTTTATTAAGTATTGTCTTATAATTTATTTTGGATTGTCCTTAACCAAACAAGCTACCAACTAGCTCATAAATATTAGGATAAAGGCAATTATCATCCTAGGTTTATCGTCCAAAAGACATGACTATGAGATTTTATAGGCAGAAGAAAGATTGGGCAGGATCATTCCTCAGAATAGTTTAAGATTGCAGTTCTTCTGATTGTACTTACACAAATAAGACAGATGTTTTTGGCTACTATCGGGATCTTCAAAAGCTAAATGGTAAATATGAAGTGGGAGCCTTTCCATTCAGTCAACAGTTAACATTCTTTTTGTTGGACATGTTATCATCCTCCTGTATTCCTGAACGGTGTTCCTTCCCAGTGGCAGTTTTTTTGTTTTTCCTTCAAATTCAGTCATCCACAGTCTTATAGCTTACCCAGGAGAATTAATCCAAAAATTCTTTGTATTTGGTCAACATTTTAAAACTGACAAAACTCCTTCTGTAGGCATGCTGCATAGAACCTCATGTCTAAAATGCTTCTTGCACAACTGTAAATGTTAAAGAGTCTTAAATGCTGTAGCCTCTGGTAAGAAATTGGAAATGAGATTTTTGATATTGCTATTTTATCAGTGGTCTTTTGTTCCAAAGATTGTAATGGGGCTGTTTCACCAACATCTAATCTAGTAAATAGCGTTTTGAAATTAAGGAAAATACTTAATACCTTCAGCATTTTATGAAGTTGTACGGTCGAGGACATGTCAAGCGTCACGTGATGTATCAGGACTTTTTTCCCCTTTGCTAAACCGGGCGTGGTCAGCGCATGATGCATCCAGCCCGCGGGCTGGGAGTTTGACAGCTCTGGTCTAGGAGCAGTAAGGTTGACCTTGGGAAAGTCGTCTTTGTTGAACATGCCCTACTTCATCAGAGGTTCTTTGCATTCAGGCAACCAGTGGAGAATTTATAGAGCAACGGCCTGCAGTTGTGTACTCAGCGTCTCTTTTTTGTTTACTAAGGGTACAATTTGAGGATAACCAAGCTCTGTAATTTTTACAATATTACACTAACACTTTCCCCCAGGTTTCTTTTCCCAAATAATGGTACCTTCTCAGTAACCTAATCTGTGATGCATAATTTTCGCATTATTGGATATATTGTTAGTGCTAAAGGAAAAATATATTAGGTGTATATGGCCTTTGACTTTCTCAGATTTCTTTGTCATCTGCAAAATAGTTGAAACCATCTTGTTTTTAAATGATGCAGATTAATTTTCATTATTTATATCGAAAGTTAATTTGCATTGTTTAAAAACAAGATGGATGTGTTTTGCAGAATGGGAAAAATGCAATTTAATTCTAAGCCTAATACGTATATTCAAGCTGGTCAGCGCCTTGGAGAACAGGACCAGATTTTTTTAAAACTCAGATGTAGATAACTAATTCTGCCATCTGTTATAAATGGAAATAGGGATGGTCCAGTATGTCTTTATGAAAACAGCAATTTTGAATGTTGCAAACATGAAAAAAAAAAATCTCCACTGTTTTGAGTGGCGTCACATTTTGAGTGGGACATGCTGAACATTTCTGCCTTGAAAAGTTGCAATCTTCGATGGCCATTTTAATTGTTCCAAAGCATGGTTCAAAACACATGTGTCTCGAGAGTTTTATCTGTGGGTGAAAAAAAGAATTTTCCATTTCAGGCACAGCCATAAATGGACTGGTCTCTGTGAACAAATGGTCTAAAAATGTAATGTAAAAATTCTTCCCTATATTTTCTGTGGCTGTGGGCTCGGAGAACATTAATGAAAACCATTAGTTACTCCTGCAGTGGCTAAAGCTGCTGAAAAAGTGTAAGGGTTTTTGAAACCTAAAGGATGATTATGAAGAGTAATCCTGAGCTTTACAGCTTCTTGTTTTACTCCTTACTTTTCAGATGTGTCAGTAGTGAGAAGTGCTCACTTTACTTATACTTTCTTCTGGAATAGCTTCAGATTTATGCTTTGTTTTGTAGCGGGTTTCCCTCCCATTGGAGAAATCTGTATTTCAAAATGTTTCCCTAATCTCGGATCTTATCTAACCTCTTCCTTGAATAGCTTTTGGCATCTGGAAGAACTGGGTGCTGAGCGG
The DNA here is from genome assembly GCF_049901715.1 of Pseudonaja textilis. Classification (NCBI taxonomy): domain Eukaryota; kingdom Metazoa; phylum Chordata; class Lepidosauria; order Squamata; family Elapidae; genus Pseudonaja; species Pseudonaja textilis. The sequence continues at coordinate 130,730,002 of NC_141991.1, forward strand.
AAAATGTTTCTTCCACTCTAGTGTGACCTATTTGGATGCTCTGATGTTGAGTCATGTTACCTAATACAAGCACCTAATACCCAAATGATCTGCTCTGTAATTTTCAGGTTCATCTTTCCAATTCAGATTGTTCTTAAGGTGTGGCTTTTGATACCTCAAGACAGACTTTCTTTTTAGAACTTTTCAGTGTGATTTCCCCCCCTCCCCCGCATGTATATGCCTCTGATAAATGAAGACCTTGTAAATGTAGAGAAATATAAGAAGATAAAGAGGCTGAGTTTAATCTCTCACAAGATTAAAGGCATTAACACTAGTACACCTTCTTAGCAAATACAAACCTACGATGCAAACTTCTTGCCAAGCCAGATCTTCCTGCCTATCAGAAAATAAATTTTTAGTTGCTGGACTGGTTTCCAATAGCTATGGCCATTATTTGCCATAAGTTTAGAGCAAGTAGTTAAGAACTTTTGGATGGAGGAGGGTAGAAATGCTTGTATTGTTAAGTAAAATGTTCATGCTGGTCCCCCTGAGTAAGTAAAATACCTGTACATGTTACAAACAGAGCATTGGGGTGGAATCCCACCTAGAGAATAACAACACAGCATATTGGCCTTGACTCTCAAGCTGGGAGGGCTGCCTTCCTCTAACTCCACCTCATCCTTTCCTGGGAAGATCATTAAGGAGCCTAATGCTCTTTCCAGCTGCTGTGTTGTGAAGCAAGGCTCCCAGATGAGCACAATTCCTCCAGGAGGCTTTAACTAGCCTTGCAAGAGCCTGCAATAATTGCACCATATACACCAAGCCAGTTTTTGAGTGTTTGCGGAATGATTGCAGTCTAGATTTTTCAGAGTAGGAAAAAGAAGAAGCTTGTGGGTTACATATTGGACAAGCCGGTGAGTCCCAAGTAGAAAGAATCACTTTTTAGTGGTGCATCAGGAGTTTGTTTACTTAACCTGTGTCTTTTGAGTAATGTGTGTTGCTGCATATCTTCTACGGTAGCTGGAGATAGAATTAATTGATGGAAACAGGAGACTATATGGAGGGAAGGATATAAATTAGTCTGTGTTTTCTGTAGGAATATGCAGATGAAGCAAATGTATTTTTCCTTGGACCTGAAAAATCTGTTTTCTGCTTCTACATACCTTTTTGCTAGACTTTTAAGCTATTGCTTTAACTTCCCTGTTCTCTGATGTTGCTGTGCTTTGTTCCTTGCTGACTAATACATACAAAACATCAGATTTATTAAATTGATTATTTGAAGTTCCTTTTACCCTGAGGGAATTCTGCAGAAGTGCCACCACAAAAAATGTAAAATGGGGAAGGGGGTTGATATCATTTTAAAACTGCGCTATGGGCTGAGGGTGCTGCTTAATGTGGGAGAAGCTTGTCTATAAGGAGAAAAGTAGAGATGGAACACACCAATTCTAAGGAAAAAAAAATCTATTCAGGTCTTCTCCATTTGATGTGGCTTTCCTTTCTCCTTCTGCAGATTGTGTGTTTTGACATAGAGAATTGCACCTCACCAACTAGTGCAATGGATATTTTCAACAGGAACATAAATTTTGATGCCCTCTTCAAGTTCTCCCACATGTGAGTACCTGTTGCCTGCTTAATCTTATTGTGAGAGGATTCAGTTTCTTTCATGGATGTTTAGGAACAGAGATGTGAGGTTAGGTAGGCTCCATCATCCATGAAAGATGGTGAGAAGGCTGGCAGGACCTGGATTGCTGGAGCCAGACCACCTCAATTTTTCTGCTTTTTTGAGAAAAATCTGTGGATTAAAATCCTCTATTCTGGTTATAAGTTAAACATGATGAGAAAAACAGTGTTTTCATATACCAATCAGTAACCTGAACCTGATTCTGAACGAGTTACAACTCTAGTTCAGGGGACCCTGTTCTGCATGGAACTGAATCTTAAAATCCCACTTTGCTGTTTTGCCTTTTAAAACTTTTGTGGATGTAATCCAGCTTTCTGTACAACCTGGATTACAAATGTAATGTACAAGTAATTGGTACACCTGTTGCTTTTCTTGGTAATTATAGGTTTCATACTTCACTTGAAGGTTGCGCATTGCAGAGTAAAATTCTGGCTTGTATCTCATAATTTGTTTCAATAATGCCAATGGGTTTCACATAGTGCTGAGTAATATTCATAGAAACATAAAATGGTGGGTGGTCCCCCCCAATATCTAGTACTTTACAGACAGGTAAATTACAGTAACGAAAAAAATGGAAGAAGCTACTTGAATTGGGTGGGAAATAATCTAACTAGTTTACTTTGTGATAAAGAATTGTTGACTGAGCTTGTCCTTTATGGTAGCGTTTTGTGACAATGTTAATTTTATGTTCTCAGAATTCCCAGTTTGCCACAAGCCCCCAGAGGTTGGAAATCCATACTATAGATCTTAGGGCAGACAATTGTAGATAAAGGTAGTTCAAGTAAATATTTAATGTAAGACGGTGATCTCGGGGAACTATCTAGTGAGTATTACTGGATTATTGAAGTCCACGGGGAAATTTGTTTAAACTGTGGCTAGAAAAATACTTGGATCACAGACATTTAAATTTTGTTCAAATCAGTTTGCTTTTCCAAAGAGGGCAGAGCTGTTCAAAATGCCTCTTGGTTTAAATCAGTGGTCCCCAATCTTTTTTGTACCACGGACCGGTACAAATGATCCACGGACCGGTACCAGCATCGGCACGCACGACCAAGGCAAGGCGAGCCGAGCGACCAGCCAGCCAGCCATCCCCCGCTTCTCCCCGCCACCTTCAACTCCTCCTTTGTACCTTCTCGCGGTCGATGGGCTTTTCGGGCTCTTTCTTAATCTCCTCCTGAGTAACGTGAGACTCCACCACCATCGGGATGGCACTTTGCTCGAAGCCGCCCCCCCTTCAACAAAACTAACGCGCGAGGATTCCTTCAGCACCCAAACGCCACTTTCCAATTGACAACAAGCTCACCCGGAAGCATTTTCTCAAGCGCCGTCGAAACAAGATAGCGGCACCCAAGCAAAATAGGCGGCCTGGTAGAATGATCCACGGACCAGTACCGGTCTGGGGCCCGGCGATTGGGGACCACTGATTTAAATGATATGTTGTGCTATAGCCTGTTGCCAGAATGATTTGCTTTGCAAGTCAAAATTACACATCCTTCTACATTCACACTGCATTCCTCTACGACCAGACCTCTCAGGTTTTTCTAACCGTCCTAAAAACCTTCATATCTTTGGTAAATACTTGGTCCTTTCTGGAAGTAGTATTTCAGCACAAGAGATTCTGAAGTAAGGAATTCTTAGTGATAGTGTGAAGAAAAGGTAAGTTTTCTCTGAAGCAGGTCAGATAATATGACTCTGTGGTTTGATATGGCTAGGAGCTGGAAAATGGTCAGTTTGGGAATTGCTGTGCTTCTCTAGATATTGTGTAACACAGCTAAATTTTCTTCCTTCATCCCTATAGCTCTGCATCAACTCAGCAGCACCTGAAGAAGGTCTATGCCAGCTTTGCATTATGTATGTTCCTAGCGGCGGCTGGTGCTTATCTCAATGTGGTTACTCAGCTGGTGCAGGTAAGAATTCTAAGGCTCTGGGACGATATATATGCTAAATATCATCTTGGTTATTGAGGGCTAAATGCCAGCAGGAAGACTTCAAAATAGTACCTCCCATCTTGTGGAAATAAATAGGACTGTATCCTATTGAGTGATTCTCAGCTGGTGCTCTGTGGCTAGGTGGCATATTCCGTGAAATATTAAGCCTTTAAAACTTTCCACAAACACATCCCAACAAAAAGTCTCTAAATAAATACATGTTCTCAGACAAACTTGGAGCTCTTTGTTTCTGTTTGAAAGAGCTTTTTGTTTCTATTGTGAAACTCAAGTGAGAGGTGGGACTGTAGTTACACTGTTCAGAGTCCTGCCAGATTGAAAATTTTCCCATTATCAGAATCTTTTGTTAATGTTTACATTAAACCTAAGCCACATAGTAGTTAATAAAGTTTAAATTTGGAGAACAGTGTTCTCTCTTCCTTTTACTACATACCTCTACATACCTATGTAGGCTGATCCTACTTGCAGAGCAGAATTGTTACAGATTTCACTGGTGCTGATGAAAATCTGTATTTAAGATATTTAAGATTGAACGCATTTGTGATTAAATATTAAAATTGAAATTAAATTTTAAAAGTGACAGAATTTCCCTTCCAAGAGACCGGCAATGCAAAACACTGGTTCCTTGTTTCAAAATCTATATGGGAAAACAGTTCCAATGGGCAGAATTTTCTTTAAAAGAGTGAGAGATGCAGCAGACGGGCTTAGATTGAACTGGGTCTTTTCTCAGACCAGCCTGTGTTAATCTCCGTCTTTCCCACTTTGTTTTGCAGTTTGGACTGCTGACTGGCCTGGGAGCGTTAGGCCTTATGATTTGGTTGATGGCCACACCCCACAGCCGAGAAACTGAAGAGAAACGTCTGGCTATCCTGGCAGGCTTTGCTTTCCTCACTGGTATGTGTGGCTGGAGAAGCGAGAACTGAGGGGAGCTGCAGCAATTTAATGCTCCGCATGTGCAAACGTGGAATTTCCATAAACAAGAAAGACATTTTTAACGGCTTCCTCTTGCTGGGGTTGTGGGAGCAATGTAGTGGTGGGATTCAATTTTTTTTTACTACCGGTTCTGTGGGTGTGGTTTGGTGGGCGTGGCAGGGGAAGGAGACTAAAATCTCCAGTCAGAGGTGGGATTTGCTGGTTCTTTGAACTATTCAAAATTTCCGCTAATGGTTCTCCAGAACTGGTCAGAACCTGCTGAATCCCACCTCTGGAGCTATGCTGTGTAAGGGATGAAACGGTGCCATCAAGGCCATCGGAGGACCTGGCAGAACGGCAGTGATTGAGGGGGCAAAGTTTACTTCATGCATTAATGCAGCTACCTAGTATCACACCACAGCCAAATGGCTCTTGTGTAATCCTGTGTCTGGAGGCAGCCAAAAGGTTTTGCAGCTGAAAGGAAGAAGACGGCGTTGAACATTATAAAATGAGGGATCCCTCCCTTGTGAACATATCTGAAATGACATGGAACACTTTGTCACTTTCTGAATGTTTTTGTGTGGCATTTTGCACCTCTTGTGTCTTTTATAAAGGGAATGCCTGTAATCCATAACTTGTATCTTATAAATATGTGCATGTGATGAATGAAAAAATTATGTATGTATGTATGTATGTTATTCAGCTTTGTTTGGGCATTTTTCCACATCATTATAGTTGTACTTTTAAAGTTGTAGCAACGTTTTGGCAGAATCTCATCTGCCATCTTCAGGCTTCTGTATGGTGTTCGTCTGGACGAACAGACGGACACAATACAGAAGCCTGATGATGGCAGATGAGATTCTGCCAAACGTTGCTACAACTTTAAAAGCACAACTATAATGATGTGGAAAATGCCCAAACAAAGCTGAATACCATACATGTAAGTACCCGCGAAAACTTAAGAAAACACACACACACACACACACACACACACACACACACACACACACACACACATCTCTGAGGCTACATTCCTTTCTCTTCCAGGAGTCAACTTGGGTCCTCTGCTGGAGATGTGCATTGCCATCAACCCCAGGTAAGAGGAAACTCACCAACTTGCTCTGTCCTTTGCCACTCTTCACCTTGAAAGTGAGAACCAGAACCATGGTAGTAATGGTAGGGCCACTCTTTTCTCATTGAAGCCTCTAAGATTCTTTCAGAGACTTAAAAGTAAAACCCTTTGAATATTTCTAAAGCAAATTCTGTTAATTCATAAATCTGAGTCCTTCCATCCATCTGATCTTGTCCCTTCCCTCCCCACAGCATCATCCCAACTGCTTTCCTGGGCACAGCAGTGATCTTCAGCTGCTTCTCCCTGAGTGCTCTCTTTGCTAAGCGCCGTGCCTACCTGTATCTCGGGGGTAAGCAGCAGCAGCAGCAGCAGCAGCAACCACTTACATTCGGAGAGGCTGGGTTCATTTTGATGGGCCTTTTGTGTTCATCGTGATTCTGCTCCTTTTGCAGGTGTCCTTTTCTCTGGTCTGTTCTTGATGCTGTTCTTCTCCCTGATCAACATTTTCCTGGGCTCAACTTGGCTCTTCACGGTGAGTGGATTGCTGTTTTCCTGGTCTGTTAGCTTAAAAATTGAGAACAGCTTAAGCCCCTGTAGCAGACCCACCTTTTTGACATGGAACTGGCAACTGACCTACGGGGAGCAGCTGTTCAGATGTGCCCAGCTTCCCTTTTCTTTTACCTTATTTATTAAGAGCAAGATGTTTTGCGTTAGAGCAGGGGTGTCAAACTTGATTTCATTGAGGGCAGCATCAGGGTTGAGTTTGATCCTGCGGGTATGTGGTCAGCTTGACGCCACTTGTATCAGGGCACCTGTGGTGGCCAAGTGTTAAGACAGGACTTCCCTCAGACCGTCCCTCCCTCAGACCCTCCTTCCCTCTCATTATAACCCTTCCTTCCTTCCTTCCTTCCTTCCTTCCTTCCTTCCTTCCTTCCTTCCTTCCTTCCCTCCCTCCCTCCCTCCCTCCCTCCCTCCCTCCCTCCCTCCCCCGAGTTCTGTTTTTGCTTGCAGAGGGCTTCAGGAGGCCATCACAGTTGAAAACTGAGCCCAGGATGGCCACGCAAGGCCCTCCCGAGCTCCGTTTTCACTGGCAGAGGCACTGCGGGACAGTTCTTCTTTGCTGTTTCCAGGGCAGCCCTGTGGGACAGATCTAAGCATCCCATGGGCCAGATCCAGCCCGTGGCCCCTGAGTTTGACATCCCTGCATTAGATTAACAGATTTGGGGATGTATACAGATTGCCATATTTTGCATTACATTCTGTAATTATGGCTGCAGATGAGTATACTTATCCGGACATCTGATCATACAATCACCTCCAGCATTAGAAAGCACCCTTCTGTGAACTTTAGGTACTCTGAGAGGTTGGGGGTTCAGATACTTTGTTGGATGCCATATTTACGTACACAAAATAATAACTAGAAAGTTACTGTCAGAAACAAAAATGGAATTAATCCTGACATTGTGAATAATGAATTCATTGCCTGATGCCACATTCTGCTATAATTCACGAAGAGATCCGACTCTGTATATATTGAAGACAGAATCACTTTGGGCTTTCAGTAGGTTGCAGGGCCAAGGCTATGCCACTGGAGTGATTTTTGTCTTAATTGGCTTTCTTCCTCCTCCAGGCTAATCTCTACATTGGACTTATGGTTATGTGTGGCTTTGTGCTGTTTGACACTCAGCTCATCATTGAGAAGGCTGAGAATGGAGACAAGGACTACATCTGGTGAGTGCGTTGGTGACAAGCCTAGGGCTACGTAAGTGAGTTGGAGAGGAAGGAGCTGCCACATAGGATAAGGATTTGCAAGTGAGGCAGCTAAACAGGAGACTCGGAGGAGCTTCTTCTTCATTGGGTTCAAAATAAAAAGAGACTTCGCTTGGAGGAAAGCAGGGAGGTTAAAAGCTTTATGGTGGAAAAAGCCAGAGTTAAATATGGAAGCAAGATCTCAAATGAACTCTGGCAGTAGAAGATGGTACACAAATAGTTGATTATGAATAAAACGATAAGAGCAGAGAAGAAGCTCTGGCAAAGCCTCCCATTTATAATTTTATGGAACAGGTGTCAAAACTTGATGGCGTCAATGCGACATATCAACGTTTTTTTTGCCTTTGCGGAGCCAGGGTGGGTGTGGCCTGCACGTGACTCATCTGGTCCATGGGCTACCAGTTGGGACACTCCTGTTTTAGGGTATAACTTGATGTACAACACCTTTCTCTTTGTGCCAGGCACTGCGTGGATCTTTTCCTGGATTTTGTTAACATCTTCCGGGAGCTCATGGTCATCCTGGGCATGAACGAGGTAGGTCTGCATGCATGGGGCTTTGTCTGATGCCTATCCATTAGGTGGCCAAGTGCATTGTCTCCCACAAATGCAAGCAAGAAGACATAATCACAGAGTTTAAGCGCAGGGTGTTTCCATTGAGAGTCATATGCTTTGGGAGAAAGACTTTCTTCTACTTGGCCAAAGCAGATGACTTCTTGCCCTGACTTTTCTAAATGAACCTCCTGCCTAGAATGCCTCCATTTCTTTTCAGCACATACTTTTTTTTTCTGTACATTAATAAGACCATTATAGTTAGTGTGTTAGCCGGTACCTCCTCCCGTAGACGTATGTATCACGTATAAGCCCAAAAGCAAAGGGGAAGCTTTACAAAAATTGGGAGGGAGGGCACTTTTGAAAAAATAAAATTTATAAGCTATAAAATTGTTCAGAAAAAGAAAAGCTGAATAAGACATTGAAGAAATAAGACATCAAAGATGAGTCAAAGGGAAGCTTGGTCCATACGTATAATGAGCCATGCAGGAAGTGAAAAACAGAGGAAAAGGGATGAAGGTTTTTTAAGAGTAGGGAATGAAGATGGAAGGATAGAGGAATAGGAAGGCTTGATGTCATGCAAAGTAGTGAGAGAGAAAAGATTGGAGATGGCACCTTAGCAATGTGAAATTACAGTAACCTTCCTCGACTGGGCCATTCTGGAAACAGGCACTGCCTTTGTTGCTCAGGCATGTTTCAGAGTGCCTTTTCCCAACTGAAGCCACAGCCCTGTCCTGTCGTAACTTCAGGCTTCATTGCTTGCTCATTCCAACAAGGAAGAACTATTTGCAAGTTGCACTCTCATACTGTTTTCAGGATGGCACACTAAAAAAAAAAAATAGTACAAGAATTCAGGGTGAGAACTTCAAAGTCTAGTTGAGATATAGGTGAGCAAATGCCAGTCATTACAAGACGTTCTCTAGTAATTAAGATGGCCCTGGTTCATCACATCTTTCATCCGAGCGATCACCGATTTCTCCAGGGGTTTGCAGAATTGGGTGTGTGTTGTTGCATCAGCATTCTAACCTAGAAGAGAGCAAATATCTCTTAACTGACATGAGCTCCCGATCCAGATCGTCATGTCCAGGAGCTCAGAGCACTGACAACAATGTTTGTTTCTTTCAGAACAAGAAGAAAAAAGAGAAATAAAGTGAAAGCAGATGCCTGCCTGAAGATTCCTGTTTTCTTACCCCCCCCACCCCACCCCCCTTGCCTCTTTCTTGCTTCCATCCAACTTGATCTTCATTAAAGGTGCCCCCTGTTCTTCTGTGTGAATGAGAAGCATCTGTGACATTTTCATACTTTGTGGAAATTGGATTTCTTCCCCCTTGGGTTTTTTTTTTTGAGCCTCTTGAAAAAGCTAACTGGCTGATCCTAATGCTGGAGTCTGGCTTTACCCCACTTCTGCATACATATCCCACTTTCCTCTTCTGACTGTCAGAGGCTGAGTTCATATCTGTATTATTGGTAATGACCTGGCAGTTTTCACTGGGGGTGGGTTGGGTGGTAGCATATAGGTCCCTTCCATTTTTCTATTCACCTCCACATTCGAATTGCAATGAGAGCAGAGCAGGGGAGAACTTTCCTCTTGCTGGTGGTGCTCTGAAATTGCTGTGGAAACATTTGCCTGATAACAAGGCTGACTTGTCCGCAGGGGTTTTAAAGAGATGGGTGTTGCACAGGTTCCTTCCCCTGGGATGGGTGCAGGGGGGAGAGAGAGAGGAAAGGATATGCAAAGCTATAAAACTCTAGTTGCAGATTGAAAAACTCCTATTGGAGATCTACTGTGATCCGATCCATCATGCTAATTCCTCCACCCTCCTTTTGCCACCCATTAGCAAAAACTAACTTGCGCGGGTGAGAAATTCTTGTCTGACACTCATCTCAGTTTTTAGCAACTGCTGACAGGTTTTTGTGTGTGTGTTTGTCTTTAGATAGGTGTCAGTGTGGTAAGGTCTGGTCTGGTCTGGTTTAATTGCATTCCTGATATTTAATTATTTGAGTTTGCTGAGGAGGATGAACCCAGCACCTTGAACTTTTAATGAGACTGAGCAGCCTTGGTCAGCAAGATGTCATTCTCTTAACATCTGGGAATGAATCCTACAGAAAATGGGTTGGAGGGAATTGGCTGGCTGTTATATAATGGGAATAGTATTCCTACATCCTGGAGAAACTGGGATCAGTGTGCACTTGGTATTAAAATTGGCTCCCTCTACATGCCCATTAAGCTTTCCTTGCAGCTAACCAGATAATGTTTCTCCTGCTCTTCTTGGCATCTGAAGCCAGGCTCCAGTTTTGCTTGCTTGAGAAAACAAAACATTTTTACTTCCTCCGTTCTTCATCCCTCCTTCCCCCTTGGAATAGTGCCAAGAACTAAACTGCAAGAATCTACTTCATAGAGACCTTGTCTAACAGGGTTTAATAGAATAAACTCTGTCGCTCTTTGGATGGCCAGCTCTGGCTGCGTTCTTTAGCCGCCTACTGTGAAGAGACAGGGTTTTTGAACAAACAAAAACAACGGTGTTTTGATTCAAATAAAATCTACATTGTCTTGCTTTGTATGGGAAAAATATTAAAATAAAAATCTTCAAACTTTACCCTGTTATCGGTTTTACTTTCACCAAGACTATTGCAATCAACTTCTATTGCTTGCAAATTATGGTAATGAATTTTGTGTCTTTGGGGAAAACTCTTCAGCTTGTTTGAGTTCACAGTGCGATTGCGTGTAGTTTTTGTGCTCAAATAGAGCTGGATCCCCAAGGAAGTTAGGCATTTTCTTGACTACCTGATGTTGGAGAACGTCTGGGATCCAGAACAAGCGGGCCCTCACACATTTGCCTGTATGCTTACTGGTTACTGCCAAACCTGCAAACTCTTGTTAAGTATGACTGAATATTAGGGCTGCGGTGGTGCAGTTGTTAAGAGTGCAGTACTGCAGGCTTCTTCTGCTGACTGCCAGCAGTTTAGCAGTTCGGGTCTCACCGGCTCAAGGTTGACTCAGCCTTCCATCCTTCCAAGGTTGGTAAAATAAAGATCCAGATCGTTGGGAGCAGTATGCTGACTCTAAACCGCTTAGAGAGGGCTGTAAAGCACTGTGAAGCAGTATATAAGTGCTATTGCTAGTTCAGCCTGGGGAGACACAAGTTTGGAAAGCAGCTGTCATGAAATCCATATAATGAAAAAAAAGTAAAAAAAAAACCCTTTTATGGACTTTTCTCATCTTGCAGAATATGTATAGCAATGTTTGGCATTTTTAGCATATTAATGGTGGCAGCCAAAAGTTTGAGATGCCAATGAAGACTTTATTTGACCTGGCAATTTGTAAGCTTTTTATGATATACTGTGGGATTCTTCTTCTGGTTCCTGAGGTTACGGTGGGAATGGGTGGGATTCAAATTTTTTAACTGGTTCTGTGGGCATGGCTTAGGTGGTGGACATGGCTTGGTCATGTGAATTGGTGGACATGGCTTGGTGGTCATGTATTGGCTGGTTGTAGCCAACTCAAAATCACATTGAGGCACACATCTCGCCTGGCCACATGACTGTGGGGATGCTGCAACAGTCGTAAGTGTGAAAAATGGTCATAAGTCACTTTTTTCAGTGCCATTGTAACTTTGAATGGTCACTCCACGCAAGCAAAGTACCAGCAAAGGAGGGGAAAAAAACTCCAGAGAAGTTCCTGAGACAGGAAGTCTAGCCCTGCCAAGAATGTAATAAGGGTTAACGGAAAGGTAGTTTCTGTAAGCAACACCAGAATGTTTCCTTTCTGCCTTCCTTACAGGATTAGGCCAGTAATTTCTTCTAACAACCAGTTCTCTCAACTGCTTAGAACGTTAACAGGTTCTAGAAAATAGGTGCAAACTGGTAGAATCCCACCACTGGGTAGGAACCTTCTGATTTCTAAAATTGTCTAATTTCAATTGGTAAACTTGGATTCAACTAATTGACCTATTTCTCTCGAGGCCTCTGACTATAACTGCATCTCTTCAAATGGGTAGTGTCGAGGGAAGAAGGAATGGCCTTGAGGAACAGGAGGAAGAGCTGCTACCAAGATAGATCAAAGTGGACCAAGTCCAGGGAAGAAATGTAACCTGGGTAAGCATCTCAGAAAAACCCTTCCCTATTCCTCACAAGGAGGGAGGGGAAAATGCAAGACTGAAAGCTGCTGTTACTATAGCTTTATTTTTATTTTTGCCACCCATCTCATTTTAAGAGACAACTCTGGGTGGTTTTCAACATTTTATAATGAAAGCCGCACTGGCCTTAAATGACTTTGGTTTCCTAGTGCAGTGTACTTGGAAGAGGCTAGCAGGTAGCTACACCTCAGTAATAGGTACAAAGCAGGCTAGAAACCTGTGAGATAAAGCCAAGCACTGTGACCAAGTCCGATATTGGGTCTGTCTTGCTAGATGGGTAATTGCAGAACAAGACCCATGCGGTGAAGCATGCTTTGGAAATAAGTCTTACAAATCTCTTTTTTTCTGCACTAGGAAAGCATGGATTATAGAAGAGGAGACAGTTTAAAGGCTAAAAAAAGAATCCCAACTGGAACTAGTGATTCTATTCTAGTACAGGGAGTCCTTGACTTAGGACCACAATGGAACTCTAACATTTGTTGTTAAATAAGACATTTAAGTCAGCTTTGCCCATTTTAGAAAATTTCTTGCCAGTTAAGTGAACCGCTGCAATTGATGTTAGTAATCCGGTTGATTAGTGAATCTATTCCCCATTGACTTTGCTTGTTGTGGAAGGTCACCCCAAATGATCACATGATGTTGGGACACAGCAACGGTCATAAGTATGATCCAAGAATCTGAGTTTTGATCATGATTATGGGGATGCTGCAAAGGTGGGATCTGTGGAAAAGCTCACAAGTCACCTTTTTCCTTGCCATTGTAACTTTGAACGGTTCACTTAAATGAACTGTTGTAAGTCGACTCCCTGCACTGAAGATATAAAAATGAATAATTATGGACGTCGAGGGGGTTTATTTGCATCTTGCGAGCCAGTTATTTCTTTGTGGCAATTTTCTGGTTTCCTGCCGCTCGCACCAAATGGCGCTACAAAGAAGCACGAAATGGATGAGGAGTTCCTTGGCATAATAGCTATCTCAGCCCCCAAGTCAGTGTGAATGGACAGCCATGACATTTCCCCAAACTTTTTGAAAAACTATAAGCTACTCCAAATCCATCCACTATTACAGGCAGGCAGGTAGAGGCTTGCCTAAGGTTGCCCTGTTGCTACCTACTTATATTTGTATGTAGTACTCAAATGAACGTATTAATTGTATGGTTCCCTCTCGGGCAAACCAAGCAGAAGCCCAGTGCAGGTAGCTATCCACAAGGTGCTGAACTATTTTTTTTTTAGTTTGCCCTTCATCTTTTCAAGGCTAAATATACTCTGTCCTTCCAGTAGTTTGTTGTAAGATGCGATCGCCTCCCATTTAGAAAGTTTTCATCGTAACCTCTTTCCAAGGTTGTTTTCCAGTTCCTGCCCTTTGCGTGTTAATAATGAAAAGCAGCCTGGCAAAATTAAATATTTTAGAGGCTTTAAAGTGTCCCAGGAGCCTACCAAGAATTAGCCAGGCAGTCAAATCAGATGTGATGTAATGGAGGACAAGAGTGCAGGTCTCCATTCCGCCCCTCCCCCTCCCAATTTTCCCTTTGTAGTCCTGCTCTGCTCAAACCTCACTGCTGTTACGCTGTTGCTGAAAACGGTCTCCAAAGTAAACCAACCTGCTTGCAACCTTGGTCACCAAGCTGGCATTTACTAGATGGTGATGCAAGGGCTGTGCAATGCAGTGATGCTATTCCCACTTCAGCTCACTAGGCGGTGCCAAGGATCTGCAGAAAGCCAGAGCCGCTGAAGCGGGGGGCATGAGGCCTTTTGCCACACTGACAATAATGCCATTGAGCCAAGCTTCTTTTTGATGCCTTCACTGGAAGCTTAAGCTTTTTTTAGGACTCCTGTTGAGTCCCCTGGATGTAAGCCAAGATTCTGTCTATTCTCCTTCAAGTGCGACCTGCCTTCTGCAAACTTAAGCTAATTACAAAGCTGTGATCTAGGGCAAATGTCAACATCTCTGCAATTAGCCTAGGTCTGTAGGAAGCCAGTGGCTCAAGTACTTTAAACAGACGGGTTGCCTATTTCTATCCATGCTCATGAATTCCAGTTTAGAAGCTTGAGTGAATAGATTTCTAGCTCAAGCAAAAATGCTGCAGCCCAGCCACCTTAGCTCTGCCATCCAGGCTGCCCGGACTAAAGGCCACTTCGTAAAAAGACCAAGGCTAGCTTTTCCATAACAGGGCTCTGCAAAGATCTGAACTCGGGGGATAACATGCAATTCGCAGCTTGTGTGAGAATGCATGTAACCTGTTTGGAACACTTGAAAGCAACTCATTTTCCTGGCCTTGCACAGCTGTCCCAGACAACTGGCACGTAATCCTAGGAAAAGATACATTTGGCTTCACATGTTCTCCAAGAGGTGCTATGTGTGCATCACCCACGCTTGCCAAATCACATTTTGCCCTTCAGATCTGAACTGCTACACAGGTCTATCATAGAACACGAGAAACCTGCAAATTCATTCCAAACACCAAGTATTTCAGCCACACACTTTTTTTTAACCCCCTTTATTTTCTAGGAGATTCAAGACAACAGACAGCCTCATTTCACAATAACTTATATAAATAAAAAAGGAGCAAAAGACATCTTAATGTTTTAAAATATATCGAAGTAAAAAAAAAAAAAAGACAACAAAAAGGAAGACTCATCGGGAAAGGGGACCTGTACACACAGCAAAATAGCACCATCTAGGGAACCAAAACGGCTCCCGTGGAAACAAGGATGGGAGAGAACGCGGCTAGGCTGCATGGAAACCAGATCAACAACATTAATAACTTAACGTTTCTTAATTAAAAAGAAAAAGATTACACAGAAAGGGAGCAAGAAGTGAAGGCCCAAGTTATCTAACCCAGACACACAGTAGCTCTAAGGTTCTTGTTCCTTCAACTGGATTTGGGAGCAAGGAAGGAAAAGGAGGGAGGGACCATTTGATGAAATACAATGAGAGAAAAGTGAACCTACTCACATTAAGATGCTTGTCAAGAGGGGTCCTTCTCGTCAAGCATCCGCACCCCCTAGACATCAGTTTGGTACCCCCCACCCCACCCCCAAGCAGCCACATGCTTGAATGAAAGAAATGGATGGAAGGCCCACTTCACTCCTCTTTCCCGATGGACGGGAGTCCTGGTTTTGGCAAAATTTCACATGCTTTTTAAGCGTCAAGGGGTGGAAGGGCGGGCTTCGGTAATTTTGCTAAGGCAAGCACTGCACTGCCACTGAGGTAAGGAGGGCAGTTTGGATAGATACAAGGATGGGGAAAAAAATCCTCCCCCTGGCAAGGGCATCGTAATTAGCACCACCCCTTCCCGCCTGCAAAAGGGAGGTCAGGGCAAGAGAGTGTTCTGCTGGTGCAATATGTGAATTGGAATCACTTCCCCTTTAAGGGAGATAATCTCTGCTTAATGTACCCTGGAACCCGTAACCATCCCCGGTTCCATTTTCCTCCACAGCAAACCCACCAAGTTGCATAATGGATGAACAAGACCAATTGGACTCCCTTCCCACTCGCGGTGCTTTCACCAAAGGGACACTACTTAGGTGTGCAACCCCCACCCCACCCCAATTGATGCCATTCAAACAGGTGAAGATGCCCACAACCCCTTCCCATCCTGCCCACCTTCCCTTCCCTTCCTGTCTCTTTTAATAGGCAAGTCAGGTGGTGCCCTGCTGAAGAAGTCCCATTTCCCTGCTTAAGAATGGGCAGGGAGCTGGTGTGGAAGACACATTACGTTCTGGTGCAGGTCATGATTTGGTTTAGAAGAATCAAGCAGGATCCTATGGGCAAGCGCTGGGCCCTCAAAGCACCAGGCAGGAGCATGTGGCAGTGTGTCAACCCAGGAAGTCTATGCCCTCGTTCTCCCTCGAGAGGCTTTTCAGCCCTGACTGCCACAGGAGGACAAGCTGTCGTAGAGAGAGTCACTGAGGGACTCCGAGTTCTCCAGGCCTGGCTGGCCCTCTGGACCCATATCCCTGGAACAGGCTTCTGTGCTGCCCTCTTCACCCACATCAGAAGCACTGGGGGTTCGGCTGCTGCTGGTGCTGAAGGCCGGGGAGGCCTGAGGCCCTTCGGAGGACGCCCGTCTTCTCTCGACTACATTGCAAGCTGAACCCTGCAGAAGCAGAAAAGATAGAACTACTCAGCGGAAGAAAGCCAGGGAGGCTGGTTTTTGGTTTTGCCTTATTTCTGTTTTACAGCTACTGAGAGCCACAGGAAGTGTGTGTGGCTGGAGGGCAGAGATGAGCTCCGCAACTGCATTTTGTATTTTCAACACAAGGCCAGGGGCGCGGGTGGGCGGGGAATTGAACTCTTTTCATTTACAAGTGGTCCTTGTTTAACACTCACTCTTTCAGCAATCATTTGAACTTGGGACACTTGGTGAACAAATAGTACCTACAACCAGTATTCAAAGCTTTGGCCGCTCAGGGCCTTCAGAATCACACAATAGTGAGCTAGGTGCTCAGCAACCGGCCCAGATTTCCAATTGTTGCTGTGTCCCACAATCCCAATTTGCGACCTTCCCTATTGGCTTCCCACAAGCAAAGTCAATGGGAAGGCCAGCAGGAAGTCAAAAGTGGTGATCACCCGAGGTCCTTGTTTAACAACCCGCGGTGATTCACTTAACAATGGTAACTGGAAACTACCGGGTAGCAGCAAGGTCACATGACATTGAACATTATGATTGCCGTTTTTAGCGTCAGAAAATCTGATTCAAATGACCGTAGTTAATCGAGGAACCTCTAGAAACTAACACAGCAGCCAAAGCAGTCTAATTGTTTACATATTGTACTAGCTCTATACCCATGCTTCGCTACGAAACTACGTGACTGGGCTTAGTTTTGGGGGTGGGAAATAAGGGAAAAAAAATGTGCATCTGCCTACCAGCATCCATCGGTATTCATCTGGCTAGCATCCTGTCAGTGTGAGTTGAGGGCGGCTTGGAAACTGAAACAGTATTTGCTGTGTGAGCAAGGAGACAGCAAGGAGCCTGGGCATGGCTTAGCTCAACTGTTCTTTACTAAAGGTGGTTGCTGCTGTGAATCTAAAACTGAAACTCCTCTGTGTTTTGCATTTGGAACAGATTTCTTTTCAGGTGAGGAGGGAGACTAGAACTCCTTAGCATCAGAGCGTGTTAATAATATAGGAAATACTAATGCTCTGATGGTCATTTTAAAAAATCCTATATAGCACCTATATAGATTACTATTAGATTGTTATCCCATGTTTTTATATATAACCCGTGGTTGGTTACATACTTAACATTCATTTATAGTTTTGGTATCCTGTTTGAATGTTAAAGAGCCTCATCTCGTTGTGAACTTGCTCCTCCTTCTGCACTAAAAGCTGAAAGTGGAGCCATAGCTTTGCGACAAAGAGGAAGGAGATGCTGTTGATAACTGGTTCCTATAGCATCACCCACAGCGTGATTTTGCAAAGATGTCTTAGCATGACTAGAACCATTCAGGAAAACAAAGCTTTCTGTGAGCTACTTAACAACAAATCTGTCAGTGCTGGTTACCATCTTCATACCCCCTTGTGGATAACATCAAAAGCTACGGCAGTGATTCTTAGCTTCACAAGCTCTTGGAAACCAAATGCTGTTCTGAAATCTCTCTGGGCTTTTTGAAGCATGGCATCTGTTTGTCTGCTGCCTCTCCCCACCCCCCCCCCCCAACTCATCTCTGACCCCTACCATTGCAGAACCATGGAGCTCTTCCAGCCTGTCAGGAGAGCAGAGAAAGGGATCCATGCCCGCTGATGCTTTGGCATTAGGGAAAGTCCAGTTCTTGCCATGTTGGATACGGCGGGGATTGCTGGCTTCACTGCAGAGATCTGTGTAAGGAAGATCAGGAAATTATGATCAGTGAGCCGGGACCAACGTCGCATCTGCTTTGGAACAACACAGCAGAAACAATGCAAGTTTGGATCACAGGGTGAAAGTTTTGCATCTTCCTTTTAAATGCTGAAAGAACTATATTTTAAAATATTAGCTTTACACTTTATGGTATTTGATCCGCATCAGGAATAGGATGCCAAATGACAGTGTAACATTTCTGCTGAAATGACCTGCATGAATTGGTGACAAATATTCGGAAAGTAGTGAGAACATCTTGATATTTCTATTGGTTAAGGACAGAATGATTCAAGAGTCTTCCTCCTGGTTTTTCGTACCACTTCAGTATCTTAAAAAGGCACAAATCAACATCTGCCTGATTCTTTTCACTGAATAGGATTGTTTGGCCTCCTAACTTCAATGCATGGAAAATTGAAGAAAAACTATGGATCCCTCTAAATCAGAATTGTAACCTGCGTCCCTTTGACCAGCTTATAGTCCTTCTAACCCTAACACTAAAACTACTCAGCTAAGAATTTGAGCCAAAAGATCCTTTTAAGAACTGAAGAACAATATAATGAAATCGGTTGAGCTCCACTGGTAAAGGCACATTAGCGAAATGCCTGCTTGTGGAGTATGCATGCATATATATCTACGGCTTCAGAAAAGACCTCCAACGCAGAGGACAATACATAGCTCCTTTGGTTAGAACTCTTTCAAATGGTACAAACCTTGCAGGCAGCCTCTGCGATCATGGCGGCTGAGGGCTGGCTCTGCACTGGTTAAGATGCCATGGAAAGCTGGCATGCTTTGGTGCTTGCTAGGCCCCATCAGATCCTCTGCGCTTGGCACCTCCCTTTCCAGCGTTCGGGCTTTGCGGGGCACTCTGGTGACAAGTGGGGGACCTCTAGGTGGGAGAGGTCCTGCTGGTGGAGGATCCAATCGAGGTCTCAGTTTCGGGACACTCTTGCAGGGCATCCCACTGCAGTAGTCAGGAGGGGGAAATGTGCCAATTCCACTGTCCAGAGTCCGTGTCAAGGAACTACACACTGTGGACATAAACCAGAAACTGTGAGGACCGATGAAGCCAAAGTCTACACCTCCTCCAGAAATCCATTTCTCTGACCTACTCAGCAGTATACGCTGGAGGCCATTATATGAGTAAGTGGGTAGCATGCCACTCTCCAATAATTGTTGAACTCCAGGTTTCGTGGCCAATGGCCGGAGATGATAAGAGTTGGAATTTACATTTAGAAAGCCGTACTTTTGCTTCCATGAAAACACACCTGCCTGGAGGAAAAAAACAAACCCTCCTAGAATTCTTATTTATTGTCTTCGAACCAGCCCCCTTAGAGCAGCAGTTCCAACCCCTTCAGTTCTGCAGACAGCAGTGGGGGCAATGAGTGGGGGGGTGTAGAAGAGGATGGATTCACGCACAGGCCTGCCACTTGTGCAGCCTGAGGATTGGGGACCCCTGCCTTAGAGCAGAAGCAAAGCAGAAGACGACAGAGATGTAATTCAACGGTCAGCCACCCTTCAGGACACGGGGCATTCACCATGTGATTTTTCCACAATAAAAAAAAAATTAAACATCATTTTAAAAATTAAGAAGTTAAAAAAAATACAAATAATGAATGAGCTCCCACCTGCTCCCTGAGATATGAGAAAATTTTGATTTTTAAAAAAATATATTTCAGCAGTCCACCATGTAGCGAGTTGCAGGTACTATAATTGTGGACAAATGTTGCTTGATCCCCCAACACAACAAGTTAGTTATTCTATCCTCACAGCCTTTTCTAATGTTCAACAGTCCATATGTCTCCAGCCACTTTTTTCAGTCCTCTTTCCACAACTAAGAAGAAAATCCAGGAAATGGGACTTCCAACCATATTTACACAAAAATACCTGATTTTCTTCCACAGCTACCCTCTGAAGAATGAGATGTCAGCAAGCATTACCTAATTCTCGTTCTTTTTAAATTCAGTGTCTAATGTTCTGTCAACATCTACATGTTCTAAACTTCTGACTCTCAGAATTCTCCGATATCATTGGTATTGATCATACTGATGGGAGAATAATGGGAATTGTAATTCAGTTCAAAGGATATGAAGTGGCAGAGACTGTATTACATAGAAAAAAAATATCACCCCCTCCATTTTTATAATCTCACAATTGGAACAAAGCCACCAGGCCCCACTACAGAGAGGATATACATTTCCTTTCTAGGAAGCAATTCTCTGTGGTAGTAATTTCCTGTGTAAACTTGGAGTACAATTCATGGAAGCTTGTGTGGAATCATGGGAATATTCTTGACAGGACTTCATTCTCCTCATTGAAGACATAAGCCTGATTTTTTTTTTTACTGCATTTCAACAGTACTGGCTCCCAAATGACTAGACCACCTTCTTAGGCTAACCGCTAAGTTAAAAGAACTCACCGGCAAAGTGCTGGGAGGTCACCAGTTCAGCCAAGCTGTCATCAGATGGCAGCTCTTCCCGCAAGGCAGCTTCGTGAAGCTACAGGGGAGACAGAGGAGACAAGAATGAGACCTCTGGCAGCTGAGGCATGGATGACGGGGGGTTCAGGCTGCTTCCCCTCCACTCACAGAGAGCTCACCTTGTCTGGAGCTTCCGGACAGGCATGGAGGTGCCCAACAATACCGTTGCGTGGCGGACGGATAAGGCGGGGATCTTTGGCATCACGCAGGCCTCTTTGAAGGCCCTGTAGCTCATTCTTCTGCTCCAGATGAGACTCACACGGTGCCTCTTTCCCATCCACCCTGCAAGTGCAGTGGAGATCAGTACCCTGAAGCTTCTCTTTCGTTCAATCCTTACCCCGTTTTGCAAGATTTGCAGGGTCTCCTGGCAGGAAAGAGACTAGGGACCCTCTGTAAATACCATCGCAAGAATAGGCAAATGGATGTCCTTCACACTGTCTTCAACTACAACTTCCATAAGCCCCACCCACTGCCCTTGCTTGCTTGGATTGGTAAGAAACTGCAAAACATTTAGTGCAGGGGTCGCCAACCTTTTGGACCTCAGGGACCACCAAACTCATAATTTTAAATCCCACGGACCAGAGACCCTGGGAAAATCCCCCAAAGTCTGCAGGAAAATTCCCCACCCCATTTTCCTACCGATCAATCATTTATTTGGGATCACAGGATACCGTTTCCAGCTCTGTTCTCGGGGGGGAGAGAGAGAGAGAGAGAGAGAGAGAGAGAGACTTTTGGCTTCATGCAAGGAAAGCAGCAGAAGTCTTTCTTTCTCTCCCCCAAACTCCGCCAGAATGGTGCAGCCTCTTGGAGCAGGATACCTTGCAGGGTCACAAAAGACTCGTTTCTGACAGAGTTTGCAGGAGAGAAAGACAGACTTTTGCTGCTTTCCTTGCGTGCAGGGTGAGTGGGGCAAGTTCCCCCCCCCTCCTCCCTTTCCCCCCTCCCTCACTACCTCATGTTGTTCGCAATGCAAGCGACGCAAGCCTTGTATCCCCGTGGGCCATGTGGGTGGCACAGCCTTGTGTTCCCGCACAGCCTGGATTAATTGCTTTGTGGGGTGCTCTGAAGGTGACATTTCTCTGCGGACCACCAAAATTTTCTCGCGGACCACCAGTGGTCCCTAGCTCACTGGTTGGCGACCATTGATCTAGAGGGACTTGCCTCCTTTCAGTCCATGGCTTGCACAGCTCAAGATGCCACTTCTTAAATCCATCTCTCAATCCATCAGAGCCAAAAATCATAATCCTCATTTTTCAGGCTCCTGGATATTAACTCCATAGTTTGTCAAAGATATCTGGGACCAAGTGAGCAATCTTGAAGGTGATAAATTTTATTTAAAAAGCAAAGGAGGAGGGGGGACATTTTAGCACCTTAGGAATGTGGAAAAAGCTTGGAAACAAATGGGCAGCATCTGGTCAAGTCTTAATAGATTAAAAAAAAAAGGATTGGGGAGGGGGAAATTACCTCTAAAAAATAGTTTCACTCAAGCTGTACAGTTATTCATTACTCTTTTACCACCTCACTGACTCCACTCTTGATCCCAAGCAGAAATCTTCAGTTTTATGCAAATCTGAACCCCAAAGTTTGTGTGAAAGAAAGCGCTGATCCTAACTTAAGTATGGTACCTCTTGGGTGAGATCGGCCTTCACTAAGGTGCCTTTAAGCCCTTCCAGGCAGATACTGCTCTGATCCATCCTCTCTGCTCTGACTTACCTATTGAGCAGCTGCTGCATGAAGTTCTCCGCAGTCACCTCCTGGTACATAAGGGTGAGCTGGCTGTGTCCCGTGTCACAGGTGTGGGACCGAGGCTTGTCCAGGGCCAGCCCGTTGATGTAGGCCTTCTCCTCCTCCAGGGCTTTGCGCAGGTCCTCTGCCTTCTCCATGAGCTTGGAAATGTTCAAGCTTTCCGACTCCAGCTTGCGTGAGCCGGCTTTGCTGTCCTTGGCTTTGGGAGTCTCCGGCCTCCGGCTGAGGGCAGGCAGCTTGCTCTTACGCAGGCCAAACCAACTGGCAAGACCACTCGAATTCTTCTGCTTGGATTCCCCTGGGGCCGGCCCACCTCTGTGCCTTCGCAGGACGTTCTCTTCAATGCCTTTCATCACCTTTTCTTCAATACTGGCGGGAGACCCAGCTTTGCCCTTGGCCTGGTCAGGACCAGGGGGATGCTTGCGCCCAAAACTGCTGTGTGCCTTGGCTGTGGGTGGGCATGGCTTGGGTTCTGGAGCAGGGGGTTTGGTTGGGGACTTGGACGGTAACTTGGTGGGGCTCCCGTGCGGACTCTTGGCATTCTTCCCGGGCGGCAGGGGTTTGGAGGGATTTCTGTTTGCTGGCGTTCCTAGGGAACGATTCTTGGAGGCCTGGTGCTCAGCGTCGTTGCCACGGGAACCCACAGAATGGGAAGAGTAGCAACGAGGGGTTGATTCATTCGCATGGCAAGGCTCAGGGTGCTTGAGGCTGCTGCTCCCAGAGCCCAGCCTGGGGTAGGCATCGGGAAGGCTTTCCCCACGCTCCCCTGGCCGGGTTGGGGCCCTCCCCTTCTCAAAGCCCGGTCCCTCTTTCCCTTCCGCCCCTTTCAACCTCCCAAGCACTGTCAGCCGCTCTTTGAAAGGCATGCTGGCTGCCACCTCGAGCATCCGCTTGGTAGAGCCACTGGCGCCTCTCTTGGAGTTGTCGGGGTTCCTGCGGGCCAGAGGAGGCGAGCGCCTGATCTCTGGGCCCGACTTTTCTCGGTGGCCAGCAGGGCAGGGCTCCAGAGGGACGTCACTGGTCGGCACTGCCTGAAGAGCCAAGCGGCAGGAAGGCAGGAGTGCCTCAGGTGCATCCAGTTTGGTTTCACGGGATGAGGGGGACCGAGAGCTCACGGCAGTGCTGAGGGTCAGCTCTAAGATGTTCTCGTACTCGTGGGGTTTGTGGTACCCAAAAGGGTCTGGTAATGTGGGAGCGATGGGAGGGGACTCTGGGACAAGGGGTCGGCCGGCCTTGGGGGAGGGATGCCCTCCGCCAATGCCAGAGTCAGCAGGAAAAGGGCTGTCGGGGGAGCCCTTGCGGCTTGGCGTTGGGGAGTGGTACACCTCGTATGTGTTACTGCGGCAGGGGATTTTGGAGCTGCGGGTGAGCTGCGGGCTGAGGCGAAGGGCAGCGTGGCTGGGTGGCGGTGGCATTTTCAGCAATTTGAGCACCTTGGAGGGGGACGGGATAGGGAGCCCCTGCTGAGACTTATCTTTGTCTTCGCTGGAGGCCAGGACGCTCAGGTAGGCCGGCTCCGTGGAGGCAGAGGGAGGCCCCAAGGCCTCTAGGCAACTCACAGCCTGCATGTGCTTGTAGCTCCTGGCCTGCCCTTCGGGGTTTCCCATCAAGCAGGGTCCACTGGGCTCCCCATTGAGCAGGGCACTGTCGCCAGCCTCCCGAAGGACATGCTGCAGGTAGGTCTCCACCTCACCTAATTCCAGCTTGTGTTCAGCCAGGGCACTCAGCAATACTTGCCCCGGGTGTCCTTTCTCTGGAGGATCAGGTTCCCCAGCCTCATCGGAGGAGGAGGAGGAGCTGCCCTCACTTTTCAGCGGAGGCTGCCCGGGCGCTCCTTCCCCCTGAGCCAGCAACAGACATGGCCAGGCTTCTGCCGTCACTCCTTCTGGGGAGCTCAGCTGCCCTGGGTGTCTCCAAGGGGAAGGAAAGGCAAGCAGAGGGTCCATCTCTTCCAGGGAACGAAGCACTTCCAGGATTTGGGCCTTCTTCCGCAGGAAAGGGGAGAGAGCTTCCAGAGACTGGGGATTAGATCCAGGAATTTCCAGACAGTGTTCCCCAGAGATGACCTGGGACGCAACCAAGACATACAAAATGTAACTAAGGCCAGCTTTGGATTTCCACGTCAGCCCTCTCGACCACAACCTCCCATTTGTTATTTCTGGTTGTGTCCCCAGACTTCTTTACAGCCAGTGATTTATTCTACTCTTCCATTTTAATGTGGTTTCCTACAATGGACAAAAGTTCCTCAGAAGTAGCAGAGAAAGAATTTGTCTATCACCTTCTGCTCAGTATTATTTTTAAGTGGCAACATAATGGATTGAAGAAGCTAAAATGTGCAGGAAAAGCAGGAATTCCACCTCCTCCTCTCTATTTGAATTTTGCATTCATTCCAGGCTGTAGTTTGCTAAAGTATACACTGAATGGATACTGGACTAGAAGATTTTGACTTTAGCTAGTCCTATGAATTTAAGGCACTTCACTTGCCTCCCATTACAATCTTGCATCATCCATATATAACATACTTACAAACAAGTGCAATTTATTTAATCAGTTTGTATTGCCACCTGTCTCAACAGGTTAGCTTTATTGTTTAAACAAAATTAATAATAAAATCAATTTATTTATTTATATTTTTTTTCTAATTAAAATCTTTTAGCCTCTCATCTCAGTAAATGATTTCTTCACCAGCTCACAATTCAGAAACATACATTGCAGTTAAAATCATAAAAACATTTTAAAACCAACAAAAACAGTAGAAGCCATTTACTGTTGGGTAGGTGGATGATTTCAACCCACAATACAAACCTTAAAGTACACTGACATTCACAGACACAGCCAAGAAATGGGCCCTTTCGTACATTTGGGGCCCCTGGGCCCCAGCAAAGAACCAGGACTTTAGCACCTTATGAAAGGCCAGCAGTGTCAGAGCCATCCTAACCTCCAAACACATCACTGGAGAAAAGGAACCAACGCATGTGTCCATCCTGCCCAAATGGATCAGATGGGTAGAAATACCTGGGAGAGACAGTCCCCTCAGGTAACTCGGTCCCAAGCTATGAAAGGCTTTAAAGGCGACAGCCAGGACCTTGGCTTGCACCCAGAAGCACACTGGCTGTCAATACAGTTCACAAAGTTCTACATGTACTCAAGGTATTGGCACCATTGACTACTTGCACTGCCACAATTCTGCCCAAGTTGAAGCTTCCAAAAGTTCTTTAAGGACTGGCTCATATTGCACTCAATAGAGTGCATTGCAGTAATCCAAACAGGAGATCACATGGGCAAGAATAACAGAGAGCCAGGCCTTCTGGTCCAGGAACTGGCATGCAACCCAGGAGGGTACAAAGTCCCTCCTAAGCACAGCTACTACTTGTCTTCAAGCAAGAGCCATGGGTCCAGGAAGATGCCTCTCTGCAGTCTCCCTATTTGGATCAAGGGATGTTTTCTTCGACAGGAATGATCATCTTTTCTTTCTAAGAGCCACGCGGTGGTTAGAGTGAGGTATTGCAGGCTACTTCTGCTGACAGCCAGATGCCTGCACCTTGGCAGATCGAATCCCACCAGGCTCCAGGTTGACTCAGCCTTCCATCCTTCTGAGGTGAGTAAAATGAGGATCCAAAATTGTTGAGGGCTATAGCCTGACTCTGTAAAACCGCTTAGAGGGAGCTGCAAAAGCACTGTGAAGCAATATATAAGTCTAAGTGCTATTGCTATCCATACTTGTTATTTTATAACTTTGTTTTTCAAAATACTGTATGCCGCCCAAAGTTATCAAGCCAAGTGACCTTAGAAACATGTATCAATCAATTGAACAAACAAACAAAATCTGCCTGACTCAACTTCTGAAACCAGTTTTGAAGGAACAATCCCATATCCACTTCCCTACCTACAATGCAACAGTTCTCCTTTGGTAACTCTGATCTTCCTCTTTTTTTTCCCCTTGGGAAAAAAAAAATTGCCACTGCCCCCAAATCTCACGGTTTGAGTCAGAGCCATGAAGCTCACAGCGTAAGATGTCTACTGCATCAAAAGTCTACGCTGCGCAGCACTGCATCAATTAATGGCTCTGGGCCTCATTCCAAAAAACGTACACACTCTCCCTGCCTTAAACTATTAAATAAGTATGATGCACAGGGAAGCTATCGGAGTGGCCCAACGCTGAAGCAGTAGCACCAGCAAGTCTGTTCCTGAAGGTGGCAATGCAGAAATGAATGGACACTAGAGGTCTTACAGAACATACCTCTCTCTGCAACAGGCACCGTCCCAGGGGAAACGAAACCGGGAGCTTCTCTACTGTGCCTGGTTGGGAGATCGGGGATGGACTGGAGAGCAAGGAAGCTGGATGGGCTGGAGTCTGAAGAGACAATTAATAGGATGAATGGCTCCAGTAGATCTGCTCGCAGAGAGCAAACACCCTGAACGGCAGCGCCTTCAACACAAATCCATGCAACGTACTTCCAGCAATTCTGCGCTGCTTGGAAATACATGTGAACTCCGCAGTCACACTGATAAACCACCAAGGTTTATTAGCCTTGGGAAGCCCCCAAATGACTGTAATTCATTCAAATAACCTATGACTAACCAGATTTTGGCTCGGCATACAAAATAAAGGTAGCGTAGAATAATGTGATGCAGCTGTAAATGCAACATTTCCCCAAACCTTTGAGCTAGATAAAACAACCTTCTTTCCAGCACCCCCATGGCACATACAAGAACTCCATTTGTTCCTCTTTCTTCTAATGAAGCTCAGCAGAGGATACAGTAAGTGTAGCCACCAAAGGGTCTAGAGACAATTCCTTTGCTTGCTGACTTAAATGTTTCGGGAAACTTACATGACTTTAAAGACAAATCTCTCTCTGTATGCAGTCACCTAAACCCACCCACCCAGCAAACAAATCATGCCTGCACGTGTAAGCTGAGCACATGATAAGAAAGAAGGGAGATAAAAAGACAGAGGACACACCTGGGAGAGAGATCCAGAAGTCAGCTTTCGATGGAAAAGATCACTGAGAGCCTGGTTTTGCCTTTCCAAGTCAAAGACCCGTTTCTTCAGCTTGATGCATTCTTCACGGAGATCCTGAGAAAAGAGAATCTCACCTGTAAGCTAGAATCAAGAGAGGACCTGCAAATGCTCTTGTTTGGTTTCCTCCCTCCCCCCTCAGGATTCCTCTAGGTTAGGGTCTTTTGTGGTCAAAGTGGATTCAGGAGAAATCGGCGTTTGCCATCAAGGCGCACAAATCCCCTCCCAAAGAACCCTGAATCCTGTGACTTGCACAAGTCATTCAAATTAAGGATGGGCATAAATGTTTGATCATATTTAACAGACTCTGATAGTCAGGACAAAAACCGTAGAGGAGGAAGAGGGAAACTGTACTGAAGCCCTCTCTGCTGACTCCTGAGAACGCAATACAGAGCAAGACACAGTTTTGGCATGCAAAAAATACCAGGCGAAATCCCCTTGCCCACAAAAGAGATCAATAAGCAGCTTTGGGCAATGAGCTAATCAGAGGCAAATGCAATTCGTATTAGCAAGACCGATACAAAGCAACTAAGATCTACTATCTGCCTGTCCTTCATCTGTATCAGGGATACACAACTACTATCAGCTCAAGGTTTACACCTGGTTTTGTTAGAACAATGAAAATTGCATTCCAAAAGTAGGCTAAGGCCACGTCCTCTGTTTAGAGGGGATTTCGGGTGTTTGAGAAAGAAGTATTCTAAGTCACCACAAGTCTTCAAGGTAGGTTTTTTTTTTTAGCCTCCTAGCCCCAACTCCCTGTTACACAAAACACAAAACAGGGGTCATGTTGTTGGCCCAATCTTTTTGGGGGAGCCACGAAAGCTGGTGGGCTGAATATTGTCCCAGACTGCGGGGTTTTTTTGGGTCTGTCTATAGAGACCAGTGGCAGGACTTTTAGTTGAAGTTCTTTTGATATTCCCATTCCAAACTCTAAGAGCACAAAACCTAAATGTGACTTCATCATTACAAATGAATTATAGGACACTTCTACTCCAGCCAGACTTACTTGCTTAGTTTCCCCTCTCTTTAATTACAATTTTAAAGCCAGTTCTGGAGGTCTGCGGGGGGACGCACGTAAGATTTCCGGGGAAGAGAACAGGCCAAGGGGCTCAGGACTGAACCTCAACAATGGAGGAAAGGATGCATGAAATACAGGTAGTCCTCAACTTACGACCACAATTGAGCTCAAAATTTATGTTGCTAAGTGAGAAATTTGTTAAGTGAATTTTCCCCCATTTTGCAACCTTTCCTGCCACATTTCCTACGCGAATCACTGCAGTTCACTTGGTAACATGGTTGTTAAGTGAACCTGACTTCCCCATTGACTTTGCTTGTGAGAAGGTCGCAAAAGGGGATCCCATGACACCGGGACACTGCAAACATCATAAATATGAGTGAGATGTCCAAGCTTCTGAAAGAAAATCACGTCGCCATGGGGATGCTGCAACAGTCATAGGTCTGAAAAATGGCCATAAGTCACTTTTTTTCAGCGCCATTATAACTTTAAATGGTCACTAAGTGAACGGTTGTAAGTCGAGGGCACCCGTACTCTGCTTTTGAGCTTGAGTGAATTATGAAGCCCTCATTCGATTCTCCTCTCTACCACCAGCTTAAGTGGAGACTTGATCTGAAACACAGCTAACACTGATCTGAGAACATTCTAAGGGTTAACAGAAGCATTTGGACTACCTTAAAGGGCAGTACGAATATTACCATCGGAAACAAAGAGTGGTGGAAGAATTCACACTTCTAGCAACAAGCAGTTGTTTCTAATAGGTTTTGTGCCTTTCTTTCATGCAGTATCCAGAGGTTAATTGTTGTATCAACGCCTCTTCCTTGAGTACAAACAAGCCTAACCCTTCTTACTTAGCAGTTGTATCTTCCATAATCCAATGTGCCTACCTCCAAGCAGAAGGATCACAGCTAATACCATTATCTGGAAGTCACTACTGATTTTGTACAAACCCCCGCCCCCAATAACACATACAAGAGCTCCATTTGTTCTTTCTCCTCCTCCTCCTAATAAAGTCCAGCAGAGGATACAGTAAGTGCGGTCAACAAAGGGCCTATAGACCAGGGATCTTCAAACTTGACAGCTTTAAGACTTATGGACTTCAATTCCTGGAATTCCTTCTCCAGACATGTTAGCTCAGGAATTCTGGGTGTTGAAGTCCACAAATCTTAAAACTTGCCAAGTTTGAAGACCCTTGCTATAGACCAGGGGTCTCCAACCTTGGCAACTTTAAGACTTGTGGACTTCAACTCCCAGAATTCCTCAGCCAGCAAAGATTTTGTGTGCCTGGTCCTGCTCCACTTTTAAACAGCTGGCTGAGGAATTCTGGGAGTTGAAGTCCACAAGTCTTAAAGTTACCACGGTTGGAGAACCCTGCTATAGACAATTCCTTTGCTTGCTGACGTAAATGTTTCAGGAAATTTACACAGTTTTAAAGCCAAAACAGTAGCTGCTGGTATCATCTTTAACTTCAAAAATGTCACTGAAATCCATAGAGACATTCTTGGGAAGTAAAAATGGGAAAGGGGGTTGGGAACAGGCCTAGGAAAAACAGAATCTCTGGAGGGCTACAAAGGCGTGATTTCACCAGACTGCTTTCTGCAGGATTTTGTGTGCCTGGTCCTGCTCCACTTTTAAACAGTTTCTCAAAATTCCAAAGATGCCATCAACCCCCAAAGACCAGGCCTGGAGACAGACTCACTTTTTGGTTTAATAGCGCTTGTACCACGTGGTTGGCTACCTGCAGAAGAAGAAGAAGAAGGAGCAGATATAAGCACAAAGGGAGGCAGCTATCCCTCCCTCAGAAGGTGCTGTCAGGGAAAGAGAAGGCAAAGCAGCGGTACCTCATCCAAGCAGCGTTCATAGGTTTCCCGCTGGTTCTCATTGGCTTGCACCAACGCCAAATTCTCTGCCTGAGGACAAAGAGAAGAGTCAGGCTGCTGGTGAAAAAAAGAGGACCTCGAGTTTCTTCTCCAGGAGGCATATGGGAAAAGGAACTGAAGCATGGACAACTTCCCTTCTTCTCTCTGCTCCACCCCATTTCTCTTGTCCTTGAAAATTCCTATTCTACAGCATTGCAAAGCTATGTTGTCTACCTATGCCCATGGGAAAAGACTGAAGGATTAAAGGCCACTAGCTTCAATGACTGGCACCTCCCTTCAAAAACCAGAGCAGCAGGTCAACTAGATTGTTGTCCCATCCCTTGTAAACATGTGTCATGTACCCCTCTCAAAAAATCCAGAATACAATGTTTGTGGCAAAGTGCATATCACTCTCATTAGGAAGAAACCGAAAAAGAATAACCAACACTTGCCTCACATAATGAATTCACCTGGGCCTATATGTCTGATGTGAGGGTTTTACCTTTCCCCGTACGCCATGTTGGAAAAAGGGTGCCAATTCTGGAGAATTAGGAGCAAATGACTCTTGCTTGTAACACCAAGGGAGCAAAACTAATTCAGATCGGTCACTTATGCGAGCCTGTGCTCACTCAATAGGCTTATATAACATTCATATTATTTCTGCATAGGTAGTTCTTGAGATGGTAATCAAACTCTGTGGTTGGTCAGCGAATCCATCATTCCCTATCAGTTTTGCTGAAAATTTGAGGTAAATGCTGGGTGGGTTTCAGCAAAACCATCAGAAACCGTGGTTCCATGATAGTGAGTTGCAGCAAATGGCTATAAATGTGCCCCATTGCCAAGCACACAAAGTACCTCAAATCTAGGTCGTAAGTACCACCCAGGTAGGTCTATCAGAACTTCAGTCAGTAAGCACCTGACTATAAGTCGGAGACCATCTATATGCACCAATGCTGAGAGGTAGCTCACATTTAAGTGAAATAATAGATGGTATGTAGCTACCAAGAAACCAATTGCTTGCAATAGGCTCCCAATTCACTTTTTCTGCCAGCCTTTCATTCAGCTGGTGCTCTGGTCTCTAGAACCCCTTAACTCAGCAGAACAGGATCAGGCCTTAGTACCTCTAGCTCTCGGAGTCTCTGCAGAAGATCCTGGGGTGTCCTTGGCTCATGGCCATCCCCTTCTGGCTTCATCTCACACTGCAGCTCAATTTCAGACATCGTTTCCTTTGGGCAGAGAGAATCAAGTAAAAGAGTGCCAAGTTTCATGCTTCTGCCATAATAAAAGACCCGCCAGCAATTTCAAGGGGGCAAGACCATTCACCAGATGCCTCCATTGATGCCACTGGGATTTCTCTAGCAGAAAGGGGTGGTCAGGATTGAGGCTATAATTAGAGTTACAACCCAGTGCTTATAGCATGCTAATCCAAAGGGGTGCAGAAGACCATTTGGCATCAACAGTGATGCAGGGAAGGATTAAGGCCAAGTGATGCCCTAAGCCCAGCCCAACAATGGTGCCCTATGGCCTTTCCATTACTTAAGTGACATGAAGATTCAGTAAGAGCTGAAAATTAAAATTGAGTGCTGCAGTGAAAGACTTACAGACGTGATAGCAATAGCATTTAGACTTACATACCACTTCACAGTGCTTTATAGCCCTCTCTAAGTGGTTTACAGAGTCAGCCTACTGCCCCCAGCAATCTGGGTCCTCATTTTACCGACCTTGGAAGGAGAGAAGGCTGTGTCAACCTTGAGCCCGGCGAGAGTCAAACTGCCGAACTGCAGGCAGCCAACAGAAGTAGCCTGCAGTACTGCATTCTGACCACTGTGCTACCAACGGCTCAAGGGCGAGGAGGGAAAACCCTCTAGTGACCCCTTCCCTTGGGGCCTAAGCATGCCTATTTTGCTTAATGGTTAATCCAGGGCTATGGATGATGCACTGGGATCTGTGGAGCCTATTTTTGGCTCTCCCTTTATTTCATTCAGAGTAGAAGTGGGAAGTCTCTGTGGGCTGCCAACTCCCAAGCCACCCAAAGCAGGCTTGAAATCAGGCCCAGGGACAGCTGTTTGGCGGGGGGGGGGCGCAGAGGGCTGAAGAGTAGAAACCAAAGTCTCCAGCGGCAGCCTGCTTCCACTTTCCCCAGCTTTAATTTTTCAATAAAGTCCTACAAAACTGGGCCAATACAATCTAGTCGTTTTGATCATACTACAATTAGATGGCCTGCAGGTGATGTCCAGGGAGTGGACTGCCTCCCCCCTCAACGCCCCCCCCACCCCAATACAGGATGATGTATGATCCCAGTTAATGTCTCGGCCCAGCTCTTTCCCAGCCTTTTCTTACCTGTCTTCAGGGGCCCAATGATGGACACTATGACAAGCCCAACCTCCAGGCTTCCCTTCATCACTTTTGCCTGAAAGAGAAGCAAAGGGAGGTTCAGGGTTGCGCACCCTTCATCAAAGGATTGTTGCCTTAAAGAGATACGTCAGCATTCAGGCAATGTAAAGGAACAGCAGAGCGCCGCAATGAGAGCTATTTTTAAACACAAAGATCCAACCCCCACAGTCCTTTTCCTCCAAGGATTTCCCCTTGGTGCGTCTCACTCCATGCTTGTGACGGTTGCTAGAGCGCGCAGTTTACAAAAGAATGGGGAAACATTTGATGCAGCTGGGGCCCATCTGCTGGCTTCTCTTGAAGTAGTCTGGATTTACAGATTTAAGTCCCGATTCTTCTGCTCACAAACCAGCAACTATCAGGGTAGCAACAACCAAACTACAGCACTCACTTTTGCAGCATCCCGGGTGATGCCGAGTTGTTTTTTTTTTTTTTAAAGGATGGGCTGGTTTTTAAAAAGGACACATTAACAATCCAAAAAATCATCAGAAATATTAAAATTAGACCTTTTACAACACGGGTGTCAAACTCATGGCGTCACATTGCCGTCATGTGATGTTTTGTGACATTTTCCCCATTCGTGGAGCTGAGGTCGGCCTGGTCTGCATGTGATGCATCTGGCTCCGCGGGCCGCCAGTTTGACACCCCTGAGACAGATTTTAATACATTGGAGATCAAAAGCAAGGCTCTCTTCATCCATTATGCTCAGTTTGCAAACTTCCCCAGGTCATCTTGACTTGCCACAGGTAAGAGAATGAATCCAGGGGCGATGGACCGATGTCAAATCCAGCAGAGCTTCTACAATGTATAGCCAAAACGAGCCTTTTCGGCATAGGAGGAGAAATTTCCTCCTGTGGCATCTGATTAGTTTAATCCATATGTTTTAATCTGCTTTCGGCTTAATGCAATTTGGCAATCCAGCCATTATTTATAAACTGCAGTTTACTGTTTTACATGACATAGGAATCAAGCCACTATGATTTGCTCAGCAAGCCATTATGAAAGCCATGGCTTACAATCCACAAGCCCCGACAATGATTTTAAGATGTACCACTCCAAGTCCAGCAAAGTTCAGTCTCTGATGCAGTGATTCTTAATCTTGGCAACTTTTAAGATGTGGACTTCAATACCTGGCTGGGGAATTCTGGGAGTTGAAGTCCACAGATCTTAAAGTGGCTACGGTTGAGAAACACTACTCTGGTGTATTATGTACTCCAATTCAAGAAATAAACTCTTCTCCAGCCCCATCCCTTGAAATCATGCAAGCATTTATTTCTTTGATCTATGCCTTAAGAGAGTTCTTACAGCAGCTTACAGAACTACAAAAAAACAATACGAACTACTAGAGACAGATCATGTCACAGTAAAAATACTAAAATCACCTCACAATTAAAAGGAGTACATCTACAACCTGAGACAACGACCAAAAAGACACCCCCCAATACCATATATCACCTTCACACCAAGACAAACCTGTCCCCCTTTGAAATGGGGACATTTCCACATGACCTGCTGCAGATTTTAACAATGAGAGGTGGTTTTTGGGCAGACAGGCCCTAAGCAGTGTTGTACAAGCAGAAACGGCAATGTAGGAACTCAAGAATCATGCACATTCTCCTAATTTCATGATGACCAACACAAGCCTTGCTTAACATGATCAAGTAAGTCTTCTGGATTCAGCACATATGTTGAAATTTGCGTGTTTTGTTTTTAGCCAAGCTCACTTGCTCAAGGCAAGGGTTATCTGTGAGAAGATAAGACTGCCTCCAAAATGCCCACCCCGTGCTGCTGTTGGTCTGTCCCTTTTACTACTCTTTCTAGCCATTACACGCACGGGGTATGTGTGTCAAACTCACGGTGTCACATTGCTGTCACGTGACATTTTGCCACATTTTCCCATTTGCAGAGCAGAGGTGCGCGTGGCCTGTAATCACAATGCATCTGGCCTGCGGGCCACCAGTGTGACACCCCTGCGTGACTACGGCAATTGTTGGCTATAAAACGTGAGCAGGCAGGCAACCAAGGCTGATAGTGTTGGTATATATGGCAGAGAGGAAAGGAAGTGTACATGTTCTTAAAGCAGCCTGAAGCAGCATAAAGAAGATATATACTGATTTCCAACAGGACTCATAAGTTGTAGTTGGAGGAGCAGAAGAGGTAACAGAGCGGGAAATAATGGAATAGTGAGCAGTGAGGACTAGCCTTTGAGTGCTTGCGTGTGGGGGTTGCCTAAGGATCTGTGTGATTATTTTGGGTCTCTTGGATTTTTGAGCCCACTGACTTGGCTATGTCAGTGGGCTCAGTAAACCTGACTTGGTAAACCTGTGGCACCTGTGTCACAGGTGGCACGCAGAACCCTCTCTGTGGGAACGTGTGCCGTCACCCCAGCTCACGGCGCAGGTGCAGGTGCCTCCCGCCAGTCAGCTGGCCTTCAGTTCTCTGCTGCGTATGCGTGGTGGGGAGGGGTGCATGTGTGGGGCACACATGGGGGGGCATAGACATGCATGGGGGTGCATACTCAAGGGTGGACTTTGCATTTTGGGTATGCGCATGCACGCATTTTGGACACTCAGTGCCCAAAAGGTTCGCCATCACTGCTATAGGTAAACAAACCCATGACAGCGTCCAAAGTCACCTAATCAATTTTACTTGATCCGTAATTTGACATACTTTCCCAAATCCAGCTTTCTCAGGCTCAACATTTTATGCGGAGTTTGACACAGTTTGTAATTTCAGGGGATTCCAAGCAGCTAGACATCAGATTTAAGAAGGGGGAATTAGTGCTGTAAATTGCTAGGAAAGATTGCCATAATGTTAGAAAGCCAGAAACCGCTGTATTGAAGGCAAAAGGGTATTTCATCCAGCATGTCTGTGGCTTTGCAGTACCAATGCAGAAGCTGACGTTGGAGCTTTATATATAAATGAACCTGCAAATTTAATGCATGAACACAAATCTGGAGTTTATTGGCGAATCGCAGGTTCCCCATTCTAAGTGACAAACCTAACAAGCAGAACTATGTACTTCTCCCTTTATCAATGAGTAGCCAAATAGGGCGGCCAAGGGTACCTCTATGTTCTACTGAGAGAGACAACATTCATCTAACCTGCAATTTGTTTTGTTAATGAGCTTTCTAAAGGCAGTGACCAAGGTAATTTTGAAGTTACATGGCATGAAGTTATTTATCCCTAAGAACAGTGTCTTGCCAACTTTAAGACATGTGGATCTCAACTCCCAGAATTCCCTAGCCAGCTTCCACCTCAACTGGGGAATTCTGTGAGTTTAAGTCCACACAATTAGAAGTTGCTATAGTTGAGAAACACTGCCAAATGTAGCCCAATAGGTGAATGGCGAGGTTTAAATTAGAGGGAAATCAACATAACCAACATAGGCTTACTGGTTGTTGTTGCAGCTGTAGCTTCCCTGACTAGCCTACCCACAGATTGGTTAGAAAGATAAAATAACAAGTTGGAATAAAAATAGTTTTATGCTCCTTAGAAGAAGAATGGGCAGAAACCAAACTAGCAATACAAACCAAAATTCAAATCAAATGCTAATGTATAATTTTCATAAAGAGATCCCAACTGGGGTCATGAAAATACAAGGAGTTTATAGAGAAGTTATCTTACCTATAAAAAGTTAGATAATGTAACTGTTCAACCTGAGAGTCAAGTGGGAGTTTGAGAAACCCAAAGATCCAGAATTATTTTTTTTACTCCCTGGAAAAAAAAACCCCACAAAGCATTTACATGGGAGTTTATTTCTATAATAGGAAACAAGATTAAAGAGATTATAGCAAAATCTTTATCCTATAGCTCAATCTTCAACTTGGTCTTTGCCAGATTTATTTGAACTCCAATGGCTATAATTGGAAAAAGCAGGGGGAAGTGGGGGTGTGGGGGGAGATTTAGCCAGCTAACTCAAATAATTCTCTTTCCAATTACAGAATTGCTGAAGAAAATACTTCAGAGTGGTCTGAAGGAGGAAAAGTTAGATCACTGTATTCATTTTCTATTCTAAATTGTTGAATAATTCCCTGAAGAATATGAAAGGATGAAGACAAATGCAGTTGCCACTAATTTTGTCCCTGGAGGAAGAATCCAGCATTTCAATTTAGCTTTGAGAACATAAAGCATATGCAATGCAGGATTAGTATTCAGCCTCACCTCCTTCATAGTTTCAAATGGAATTTTAAAAAAAATCTTTAAAAGTTGCAGATATGTATATAATATGTTCCACTTTCATATTTCCCTGCAAAATTCATCATTTTAAAGCACCCAAGAAAACTGCTTTTCAGATTTTGGAGAATAAATATGCAAAATGCTAATAAAAAAATCACACACTTGAGCATCTTCTCTCCCCTCTAACCCCATTCAATCATCCCATCCTCTCCCCAAATTTCACTCCAGGGCAAAGTTTTCAACCTTGGCATTTTTAAGAGGCACGGCTGGCTAGGGAATTCTGGGAATTGAAATCCACACATCTTAAAATTGCTCAGGTTGAGAAACACTGCACCAGTACTCCAGCGTATTAAAATGCATCTATTTTCAGAACTGCTAAGATATATTTAAACCATCTTGGCCATGTTAAAAATATGTCTGGCTTAACTATATTGTAAAAAGTAAAGCTTAAGGAATCTACTTTCCTTGCAATGCATTCACTGGTTTTGGCATTTTGATTACTCTACGAGTAAGTAATAATTAGTTCTTTTGCGGTGTCTCAGTAGTGGAACTCAAAGAAAAAGGAGTCTCAAGAGAGGAATGAATTAGTTCAGTCAACCAGCACAGAAATTTATGCTTAGCGTCCACAATCCCAGGAGTTTTCACTATTTCCCAGCCCAGGGGAGACAGAATAGTTTCCAAAATCCTCAGAAAAACTGGGTGAGAAAAAAACAACAACCAGGAGTTACCTACAGAAACTAGAAGCACCACCCTTAGTTTTTTAACAAAACAACACAAAAATAAACTCTTTGAATACTGTTTTTTAAAGGCAGCATCAAAAACCTCTGAAATATATGATTGAGCTTGGAAGAAAACTAGAGCAAGCAGGTTTGGGTAAGAGAACTGGGAAATAAAATTCCCACCTTAACTGGAAGCTCCAGAAAGAAATAAAGTGTAATAGTTTTGTCCTCCCACAAAAAAATAAAATAAAATCCTAGTAATATACTTTTTTTTTCTTTTTAAAGGAGATCTTGACAGATGCAAGCCCAACATACCAAATGGAAACTAGATTGAGGAAAATGATCCCCTTACATAGGAGTTGCCAATCTTTAACAGGCTGAAGCTGACCCAGGAGAGGGTCTTGGCACCACAGCTTTTCACTTGTGGTCCCCTCAATAGCTCTCACCATACTGACATATATGACATCGTCCGAGACATACAGTGAATTAATGAAATTTCTCATTGGGGATTTCTGATTCAACAGTGGCTTTTGTAAATAGTCCAATAACCCGCACTAGAAGCTCCCTCTGTCTTTCAAATAGAGTGCTTCCTATTTCCTCTCCACCCCTTCCAAGTTCCCAGTGTCTCTTGCAAAAAAAGACGCCCTCCTCTGTCTCGTACATCTTACACATACCTTGTTGCACATCAAGAAACAGTCCTGGCTGGCTTTTGCACTTACCAGGATACTTACTCCAGGCTACTGAAGCAGTGAAGGGCATTCAGCGGATCTAAACTAGCGAGCTGGAAAGCCTGCGTTTTCTTGGCTGCATTGCATTTCCGATTTTTTTTTTTTGGGGGGGGGGAGGAGAAGAAACTGCAGGGCCAAACCTCTGTATGCATGGCACAAAGAGCCCTAAACAGATCTCACGGACCGCAGAGAGACATCTGGGCGTCACTTCAATCCAAATCCCAGCAAGAAAAGAAATGCAACTGTAGTGGTCTCTCTCTCTCTGTCTCTCTCTCTCCCCTTTTTTCCCCCTTCCTCTCAAGAACAAATGATATCCTGCCGCAGAAGCGAAGAAATCTGAGATTTCGCCCTTCTGCAACAGCCTCCCTCGGGATCCCGCTCCTGTGCTATAGATGCATCCCGTCCAACAGTGCAACTTCACAGCCCAGTTCCCCAAATCCAGTTTCGGGGCGACCTGTTCAGAGACAAACCACTTCTCCTTTCCCCCCCGCCCCACAGACCGTCTTCCCCGCTGCTTCCTCACCCCCCACCCCCTCGCAAAGCCCTCTACAGCGCTGCCAGCCTTCCAAGCCTACCCACCACGTCGTTCTCTCCCGCAAATCCTACACGCGCCCGACAGTCCTCCATCCACACGTTCCTTGCCGGCTCCGGGCGGGAGAGCTTTGGAAACGTGCGGCTGCCTCCTCTCTTTCGAAACTACAGGGCTCAGAAGTCGGGGCAGCTCCCGGGCTCCCTTGAAGAGCTCCTGCTGCAGCAGCTCCCCTGCTAGCGCTCCGCTTCAGACACCCGACATTTTCCAAAGCGCTCGCCCTCTTCCCACCCGCCCGCCTCCTTTTAAGCTACCCACCCCACCCCAAGTAACCCCTTCCTCAGCTTCTCCGCCAGCGCTTTTAAACTTCGCTTCCTCCCCCCCCCGTCCGTTCCTCCAGCCCCTAAAAAGTGGGGGTGGGCGGTGGGGCTGGGAACCGAGCCTGAGCTCGCCTACGCCACGGAACCCCCCCCCCGCCCTCCCTGGTACCTTTGGCGCATCCTCCCGCGACACGGCCCGGCTCGGGGCCTGCTATTGTTGGGTGGTGTGAAGGCGGAGGCAGAAGGAAACTCACGGCTCGGAGCTCCGCCTTATCCGTCTCCCCACCTCAGCGCGGCCCATCTCGCCCCAGACCCTCCGCCCCCCACCCATCCTTTTCGCAGCCCATCTGGCTGAAGGGGGATTTCCACTACTGAGGGAAGAGAAGGGGGGAAAAAAAGGGGGGGGGAAATCTATCCAAGCAGCGTTGCCGAGAGAGCTGCAAAGCGGGGTGGGGTGGATAAACGCAGCCGCTTTCAGAATTAAGGATGATTATGCTCATAATAAATACATGTGTAGCGGGGAAACATGCAGGATTCCACACAAATCAGATTGTCAAGTAGAGCGGCAGTTAATCCAGATATTTCCACCCACCCACCCGCATACATATATACTTATTTCTGTTCAGGTTTGTATCTTTTTGAGAACAAACTCCTGTGAGGAGTTGCTGGTATGCTCAAAGGGCAACATCCCCCCCAATTCTAGCAAATAGTTCGTAAGGTGAATTTCTGGGGGACCCTCACTATGCGTCTCCCCCAACCAAATAAGATAATCAGCAAAAATGGCTGATATCTTAGGGAAGAGGACATCTAACTGAGGTCCCCAAGGTCACGTTTTCCATTCTTAGTCCTGTGACCTGTTTGGCAATAGCCTCAAAGCTTGAAAAAAAATGAACCCATTTTATCCTTATGCAGTCTGCTCTTTAATCTCAAGGACACTCTGGAATCAGGGGCCCTCAAATGAGAGGAATGAAAAGCCCCAGTTTCCCTTCTCAACAGTTTCCCTTCATTGGAAATTTTCTGTTCTTGCTCTTAGGCTGTGGATTTCAACAATTTCTACTGTGCGGGTAGAGATGATCCTGCTCAATTTTTTGCTTTTAGTTGTTATAGCTGCCCATCTTATGCAACATAACCTTGGGCGGCTTGCAAACAGCAGTAAAAGCATTAAGCACAATAAAAGCATAAAAACCATTACAGCAAACTCTTGGCATCCACAACTACCATACCTCCTTCCCCCCCCAAAAAAAACCCTTTTCAGCTTTACCCTGCACCAATGTTTATGAGAAAAGTTAGGTTTTTGTGGCTTTGTAGCCACTGTTTGCTAAGAGGGATTCAAGCAGGAATTTGGAGAGACAGTTCTAAAGAAAGTCACGAATGAGTGAGAGATCTTTAATCCTCCTACACTTTTGCAGCTGCAACTCCCTTTTCCAGAACTATTTGGTGACCATGATGGGAAGGTGTCAAAGATACTTCCATGTAAAGGGCAGTGGCACTTCTCTTAGCAACCGTTTGGAAACAATTTGCTCATTCCTAACTTCCCAGATCCATGTACATGCTATGACTCCAGGTTCAAAGCAACTATTCCCTTTTTGTTATTGATTCTGTCCCCCTTGTCAAAGTATGGATGCTAGCATTTTATAAATCTGATGCTGGCAACCATGCCTAATTCTGATTTTCTTTCTTAATACAGATATAGCAGAGTAATTAAAATGGAATAGGGTAATGAAACAAGTACAAGATTAATCTGCTGTCTACAGTACAAGACAATATTATTAGGTACTGAGAAAAATAGAATCACTACTCTTTAAGTTACTAAAACACAAACTTCTTACAGTTATGTAATGAAAAAGTGCAATAGTACACACATCTTGCACCTGGTTCATCCATTTAATGAGCCACATTAAAGCAATTGTGTTATGTGAAACCATAATTTGTTAAAGGTATAAACTACAGATCATGCTTCTCTTGAGTTATTCAGTCTACAAGTAGTCACTGCACTTTATATCATAGACAGGTGCTTTAAAGTTTCACCATTTGAAAAGTTCTGATGGCAGAATTGTAGCTATAGCAGTTGTATCATGCAAACACAACCAGAGTGGCCTGGTTCACAGGTAACATTAGAATAGAATAGAATAGAATAGAATAGAATAGAATAGAATAGAATAGAATAGAATAGAATAGAATAGAATAGAATAGAATTCTTTATTGGCCAAGTGTGGTTGGACACACAAGGAATTTGTCTTGGTGCAAATGCTCTCTCAGTATACATAAAAGATATATTTGTCAAGAGTCAAGAATCATAAGGTACAACACTTAGTGATAGTCATAAGTCATTAAATAAGAAACCATAGTTGAGTCCATAAATTATGCAGAACCAAATCGTAGCAAACTACATTATAGCTTACTGTAATCCGGGCAATGCATTTTTGTGCCCATTCATGAAAGAATATAAGGTGGCAGCAGTTAATTACAATGTATGAACTCAATTAAAACTATTTCTTACTGAAACTCTCTAAAGCAGGGGTGTCAAACTTGTGATGTCAAGTCATCATGTGACATATCCTGACTTTCCCCCCTTCGCTAAACAGGATGGGCGTGGCCAGTGTGTGATGCATTCGGTCAGTGGGCCACGAGTTTGATACCCCTGCTCTAAAGTATATACCAAGCACATTAGACTACATAAAAATATCTCCAATAATTTATACTTTTTGCATAGGAGATAGAATAATTGACTATTTTCTAAAGCATTTTTCACCTTAGACCAGAAGAAGGCAAAATGTCTTTCAAAACAGTTTCTCTCTCATTAAAAATTGCTCTTTTCAAAAATATCCACCCAAAACACCACTTAATTTTTTAAAATAAAAGACTATTTTAGCCCAATTAAATTGTTTTCTATTTCATCAATAATTTTAAATACCTAAAAATATCGACAGCTGAAAAAAGGGAGTGACATATACTGGACAAGATGTTGGACTCAAACCAAGGGGGTTCAAATTCAAGTCCCTACTCAGTTGGATAAGCGGGTCATTGGTCTCTTGCTGCCAAGTATACAGGTAATCCTTGACATACAACCAATCATTTACTAACCGTTCAAAGTTACAATGGCACTGAAAAAAATGTGACTTGCAACCAAGTTCTTGCCCTTACAACCAACACAGCACCGTCACAATCACATGATCAAAATTTGGTTGCTTTTCATTCAGCATTTATTTATAATGGTTGCAGCCACTTAACAATGCTGACAATGGAAATTCTGGTCTCAGTTATAATCATAAAGCAAGGAATACCTGTACCAGTTAAAATGGTTGCTCTGGCATCAAACCTATGCAGGCTGCCATGTTAAGCAATCAATAGAAATGCAGGAGAGCAATGCAATCAAATACAGTATCTATCTTGTAGATACAGTGAAATAATGAAATGGTATTACAGCTTTAATTTGAAAATCCCACTTTCGGAAAATTCCGACCAAGCTGTCTATTTAGAGCAATTGAACAGAGACTTAATTTTCACTATTTTACCTAAATTGTAATTCAGATATTTCCCTGCACTGATGAGAATTCTTGGCTTCTTTGCAGCTTTATACAAGTATCCTAAATCAAGCTATCATCTTCAGCCCTTGAATTTTAATGCTATTTAATGTAAAAAAAAATTGAAGCAGAAATATGGTTGATCTGGAGAATTTACTACAGGAAATAATCATAATAATTTATTAGGCTAATACTGAAAATAACATGCAAACCTTCAAGCAAATATAATTAGCTTTTAGGGGGGGAAATTAAAAACGGTAAATACCATTTATTAAAACAGCTTAGTTTTAACTAATTTGCTTTGAGATGACATTTATTTATTTAAAAGATTTATATGGCTGCCCATCTTGCAAAACCCAACTCTGGGCAGTTCACAACAATAAAATGAAACGAAGTAAAAGAAAAAGAAAAGAAAAAAACAGGAGCCTGACTAATCATCTCCAATCCATCAATCTATATAATGCTTTAGTCTTACACTACCCCAGTCCCTGGGGGAAAAACCAGCCCTTTATGGCTTTTCAGAAGGCTAAAAGCAAGGAGTCTGCTAGATCCCAGGGAGAAACGTGTTTCATGGAGCAGTACTGCTATACAAAAGGCACACTTCCTAGGTCTCATTAAATAGCAATACTTAAAGGGATGGGACTCAGGGGTATGCATATACTGCCTGGCCTAGTGGAGCAAGCAAACACCTTCAAGTGAGGCAGTCCCACAAATAACTTGGCTTACTGCCAGGTAGGGCTATAAAGGTGGTAACTAGCACCTTAAATTGTGTCCAGAAAGAAACTGGGAGCCAGTGCAGCTTTCATAGCAGGTGTGTATCATGAGTAAACCAAGAAGTGCCCAGCACTGTGTGAGTTGCAGCATTCTGCACCACTTGCAATTTCCTGGTGCTCTTCAAGGATGGACAGCCCCATGTAGGCCACACTGCATTTCCAAGAGGAAGTAACCAAAGCATGAATGAACGTGAGCAAGGCCTCACAGTCCAGGAGTGGTACAATTGGCGCACAATTGTATCTCTTCAAAGCTCCCTAAACGTGACTGCCACCTGCTCTTTGAACAGAAGCCACAAATTTAGGAGGACCTCCAAATTGCATGCCAGCTCTGGCTGGTTTTCAGGTAGATATTTAAAGAGGAACAGTGAGACACCCCAGCCTTGAGGTGTTCTACGTTGTGAGGAGCTAAAGCTAGATCCATACGAACACTGACTGGAACTAGCTATTGAGAAAAGAGAAAAACCACTCCAAAACAGTGCCTCCCCTCTCTCGATCCCTGAAACTGGTCCATGGTTGATGGTATTGAAACCCACTGAGAGATCCGGGAGGATCAAGACAGTAATACCACCTCTTTCCTGATCCCTCCAGAGGAATAAAATAACAATAATGCTGTTTCCTTTCAATATCCCCACCTGAACCCAGGATGCAAAAGATGCAAATAATCCATTTCATCTACAGGCCTCTGCAACTGAGACAAGAGATATATAAGGTAAAACATTGGTGAGGATGCCTGAGATTTTCTAGCTATTAACAGCATTAACAAAAGCTTAAGCAACTCCAGAACATTATAGACACCATAATATTTTTAACTGGGGATGACACAGAGTTTGGGAATAAATCATGTCTACACATGTTACATTTCTAGACATTTTGTTCTTTAAACATTCACACCTAGCCTGTTTGATGCACTGCATAGAGAGCTGAAACAGGCAAATTTTAGGAGCTCTTTCAGTCTAAAAGAGGGATCTTTTGTGTATACTTAACAGATGCATAGGTGTACTAGCTTA
The DNA here is from genome assembly GCF_049901715.1 of Pseudonaja textilis. Lineage (NCBI taxonomy): Eukaryota > Metazoa > Chordata > Lepidosauria > Squamata > Elapidae > Pseudonaja > Pseudonaja textilis. The sequence continues at coordinate 130,774,174 of NC_141991.1, forward strand.
CGACTATCATTTCACGCCCCCCAAAAACATTGAATATCCTGTCAGAGAAACACCATCATATCGTATGCTATCTTATTGTATTTAGCATTTTCCAAAATAGATAGATTATACTAGGTAAGGACTCTGCCTAATACAGTTCTTAAAGATCTCACCAGGATTCTTTTATTTAGATTAAAATTGATGTTAGAAAAGTAAGCATTCTTTATTTATTTAAATAGGATGAATACTTTTAAACTTTACCAGATCTCATCTTTTAGCTTTACAATTGCTTTCACCAATAATATGGCCATCCAACAAGTTCGTTGTAAGATTATTAGATGTCATCTAGATCTAGAGATGGAAGAAACAAGGTTCCTAGCGTGTTGGTGGAATAAAATACAGACTGTCTAATAATACTCTTTTGTTTACCTGTTGCAATGTTAATGTTTACCTCTTATGGGAAAGCAACACTGCTTGCTAACCATACTGCCATCTGTTGAGTTTGAGTACATGAGCAACAATGACACCGTTAAGCCTCGGCTTCCACATAGACACCTTTTCCAACAGTGTCTTCCTACACCAACTGCTCTTTTTTTCCTGAGGTACATGAGAACCTTTTCTTCGCCTGTTTCTTTAATCTTTTTTTTTTTAAAGCACGTAGCAAATTCTCCACCTGCTGCATCTTCTGGTCTGAAGGACCCAGTGGCCTTTTCCTCTTCTTTAAAAGAGAAAGCTTAAGATGGTGATTTTCAAGTTCTACTTTCAGGGAGTGCATTTCACATCAATTTACTGGCCACAGAACCAGGACGAATGGTAAGGAGCAGGCGAGGAGTGTTCTTTAAAAATTCATATTAAGATACGGAGGGGTGGGGTTCCTTATGATTTCATACAGCAGGAATTGAATAGCAAGGGATAAACATTGAAAGGTCAGCTTTTAAAGATTTCTTCAGAGAGAAATTGCAAGAGGAGCAAAGAAAAAAATTGCTGAATTAGGAGAATTCATCATTTCAAACCTGCACTTCTCAGAACATTCCCATATGTTAGAGAACACTACGGGGAAAATTTAGGGGCATACAGATTGAAGGTAGGCAGAGGTGTACCAGTAAGTGTTGCTGCTAGGATACAACCCCCTAGATTGGTTAGCAAACTCTGAAGAGCTCTTGGAAGAATTACACTGATTTATTTTCTGCTGTCCCAAGCACAGTCATTCTTTCCATGTCATGCTGAGCCAGACATGCTGATTCAAAATTAGGCTGGAATTTTGTTTGAGGTGGAATCTGGGGTTGGTTTTGTTTTGTTCCTCAAGCCGTATTCTTAGGAGGCTTACTTCAAGCATTGGGTCAGATAAACTCTCAAGAGACACACTATCCTGGAGATTAACACGGAACATCCATCCTCTCCATCGTTCCAGTCCTCCTTACAATGTCAGGCAGGGAAACAGAATATAGGTACACACACACACACACACACACACACACACAGAGTTTCATTTTCAACCCTCTGGACACAACCACAGGAGCATTCAGAAAACGAACGATGTCCCCTTTGCAGCCTGCAGCTATTCCAGAAACGGATTAAACAAGATTTCCAGAAATACATGAACCCCAATGTCCTTCCTGATTCTGGGTTGAATCACCATCGCTGTCCATAAAAAGAGCAACTTTCCTATATTACTTTAGATTGCTCATGGTATTTTGGAGAAGTCATTTGCCTCATTCGAATTAGGAGATATCTGCTAGTTCCCTTTATGCCTCCTAATTGAAACCAAGACACTGTAAAACAGAGGAAAGGGAGAAAATGACCGCCCCAGCAGGAAAGGTAAAAACTCCCTTTATTAGTTTCCCTAGAAACAATATTGAAGCAGTTTGCCACTGCCATCTTCAAATAGGTTTTATCACCTTCCGAGAATAACTTATAGCCTTAGTATTCCCTAAAGATCCCCCACAAAAATAGAAAAATCTGTTATCAGTGTGGCTCTGCTTCTATGGTGACTTGGCGCTCTGCTGATGTTCTGAGCTTCAGCCCAGTGAGCAGGAGTCATATCAAGAGAGAGTGGGAGGCAAAAAGGCAATGTTTATGAACAGGTTCTTTCTTTGGACTCTGTAACATAATAAGGAGCAAGATGGCATTCATCTCAGCCAACCTTATTTTCAGACATGATGAAAAAACACAAAGCGTAGCCACCACTCTCCACAAAGAGAGGCCCCGATGTTCCCCCATCTCTTGAATTTCAGTTGTGGGAAGCTACCTACAACTGAGTACCAAGAGACGTATAATATCCTAATCAAGGAACAACCAGAGTCAAACAATCAACAGACAAGCAATCAAACAGAAAACACCCTAATCAAGGAGCTACACCAAGGAAAAAAAACAACCCCACCACCATCATCACCAGGGGCAGGGCAAGCTACTGTTAAAAAAAGGAGCAAATTCCACACTCACTACCACAGATGATGTTACCTAGTTGGGCAATTCAATGTCTGAAAACAGCCAAGCTTAAAGAGCACCAAGGATGCCAAAGCTGCTCTCCCTTTTGCTTATAGATTTTTTTAAAAAAAATATCCACGTGGACTGACAAGATGGGAGCCAGAGAATTTAAAGAAATGCTAGGCAGGCTGGGCGGTGGGAAGGAGCAAAGGGATTAGATCCAGACGAGTTTGTTGCTTTTAGAATGATTCAGACTATCATTCCACCCTTCTCAAGCTCCAAAGAAAAACATTTATTAATATGTAGAAAGGATATGGATAGATAAAGGGGAGATAAAACAAGCACATGATAGAATAAGGCCAAATGTATAGTGAGAAAGGAGCTTTGACCAGCGTGATTTTCTGTCGTCACCCAAATTTTGAATTATATCCAAAGTATCATGCACTTAGGTCTTCTGTGGGATACAGCGCATGGGTTTTGTTGCCACAAGCTTGGCAACTGAAAAAAATCAAGCATGTTCTGCAAGTGAAGCATAATATACACACACATCTTCAAGTACCTAATCCAGATAATTTGAACCAGAATCAGTGCAGAAATAGGCCCAGGGGAGAAAAGAGTGAGAGAAAGAATAAAGAATGAACATTGCACGGCTGGAAGTGCTGCGTCTGAGTTGAAGTCTGAACAAAGGGCCAAGCGGAATCCTTTTTGACTAATCCTTTCATTTAAGTATAAGTCATCAAGAATTTGCTCTCTTCGGTAAGATTTTGGGTTGTTTTTGAAACAGACACCCTACTATTTGAAAATGAGCTCCCAATACACACGCACACCTTCCCCACAGACATTCAGAGCAGAGGCCAAATCCTACCCATGCAAGGGGCCATAGAGAATTAAATGTCCTACTCTCCAAGTCCTGACATGGAATTATATAGTGTCTGCATACAGAACCCAGCCTTATGCATACAGATTGGAACAAATATATGGCCCTGCTCCTTTCACTGATAACAAATGCACACAAGGAGGACACAGCTCTGGGATTTAGGCTATTCTCTATGGCAGTAGCCCCCAACCTTTTCAGCTCTGCAGACCAGCAGTGGCGGTAGCAGCCGTGTGGCGGGGAAGGGATAGTTTCGTGCACATAAAGGCTTATATAAATGGAGCGCTTTGTAGAATCTTCTTCAATCTTTCTGCTAGAATGGCGGCGAAGAGTTCGTAATCTTTATTTAATAATGAAAATGGTCTATAATTCTTTGCCTTTGTAACATCTTGACCCTCTTTTGGGAGCAACAGAATATTGACTTCTTTCCACATCTGGGGTGAATTTCCCTCCTGTAGTGTAGCATTCATGGTGTCCTTGAAGTTGGTTGAAGAAGTTCATCCTTGAAGCACTTATAATATTGGTTGTGGGCCTGGGGCTTTGCCTGGTCTCATTTTTTAAAAAATAGCTTCTGATATCTCAAAGGCAGTTATCAGATCATTCATAAGTTCATGCGCTCTCACCTGCCACTAGCGCCACCCAGTTCCAAATGGGCTACAGCCCAATACCGGGCTGCAGATCAGGGATTGGGGACCCCTGCTCTGTGGTTTTGTATCATCTAAGGCAGAGGTCTCCAGACTTGGCAACTTTAAGACTTGTGGACTTCAATTCCCAGAATTATGAGAGTTGAAGTCCACAAGTCTTAAAGTTGCCAAGTCTTGGGACCCCTGATCTAAGGCATATGATCAGATTCTTTGAATAAAATGTCTGGTAGGCCACCTTAGAGGCTTCAGAGATAAGGATTGGGTTCATGCCATCCTTTGCTTAACCATAGCTTGGTGAGCAGCTTGGTTCACCCTTGCTATTTGCAAGCCACTTTATATCACTGGAAATGGAGCGGCTTAAAAGCCAAAAATCAACAAATAGAACCCCAAACCATATCTCGGTTCAGCCTTTTTCCATATCATTCACTATTTCTCCATTGCAAAGCTTTAAAAAGCTTTCAAGAAACGTTCAAGACAAATAAAAATGGCGGCACCGTTTGGCTCTTATGTAGAGGCCCACATTGCCATTGCAACTTCAGCGTGCAAATTCATACGCTTCTGTCAAGCACATGATACACGTAAGGTAAATGAATTGTTAGCCTGTTTCTCAGATGCTGAGAAACACAGTCCTTCGTCTAGGAGAGTGGATGCGCCAGCCTTGCATAGCACTCAGCAAAATCCCCCGAGGACACAAAGAATCCTCTCATGTCATTTCACATCCTGACATGTTCTGGTGTGAATCATAAATATGTTTTTCGTAAATCCTCAGTTCCACTCCTATCATGTATTCGTACATCTTTTTGCTGAAGGCTTACTTGTGCCATAGTTTGCTGTGAAAAGCCATTACTCAGAATCGTTCCATCAAGGTAAGAAATGCCGTGCTGATTCAGACCATCAGCTGTCTCACTCAGCAGCTTTTTCCTTTCCTGCAGACAGTTTTGTTCTCAGTTTACCCCAGCAGTGGTTAGTTAGTGGCTTTCATTTTGCTCAGCCCTCTCCAGGCAGCTTGATTGGCTGCTGCCTGCCTGCTGCTGCCCATCAGAATGTCCCAAGGTGATGAATTTTGCAGGTTTCTGCAGTTCTCTCTCTTTCGTCCTACAAGGTGCTACATTCCAAGTACATGTCATTGAAGAGCCAAAAGCATTTTTTTTTCAAATAGTAATGAATGATTTTATGTAATAATTAAGCAGTAAAAAGCAAGGGCAGGAGGATTATATGCTCTTACTGTTTTCTACCAAACAGTTTACAATTTTGGAAAAATTAGCAGGAAGTTAAAAACCAAACCCAATAAAAGAGAACAGCTTTATTTATTTCAAAGACTGGGTCCCACCTATAGAAAGTTAAGATGGATCCCGTCCCTCTCAAGGCACTTGGAATGGAGCAATCAGCCCCAAGTTCAAACAATACAATTGTGTCAAGATGTGAAGTAAAACAAAAGCATATGTTCCTGTCCTCCGAAGACCTAGCCACAACTACTACAGTGGAGCAAAAATAGCAGCAGAGCCTCAGGCTGGCATGCATCTGTTTATTTATAGCTGCAACTGGTCACAATGCCGTGTCTCCAACACCGAGCAGAAAGGGGAAAATTGCAGGCAAGGAATGAGTGTGTGTCTCCCACACCCAAGGCCCTTAATCATTTTATTCTCTCATGATTATCCACCTATCACTCTGGGTAAAAGCAGGGGATAAGAAACTTGATGTCTAGCTTTTTTTATGGCATTTTCACACAGTCAAAGGCTCTTATGTGCAATATCCCACCGGATCCCTGTTATCTCTATATTAAAGAGGAATTTGGGAAGCAGCCAAGAACAGGGGCTTGACAAAGACTATACAGCAAGTGCATTGCAGGAGCGGAACATATCTTCTCTCTGTTGGTCCTTAAACCTCCTCCATTTCACCACTAATGTGAAAGGATAAGCAATCTGTACCACATTTGATGATCAGCTTTACGATTTATTTAATCGCCAGTTTTATCCTGCCTTTCCTCCAAAGAGCTCAAGTTAACCTACATCTGCCTTGTCCTTCCCCCTACCCCATCCCTTCCTCTAGATAGAAGGCAAGATTAATCTTTTATCTGAACCACATTGGAGAATCAGTTGAATTCCTGGACATTCTGGATCAACCAGGAATTGAACTCGGATATCCCCTTTTTTTGTAAGGCTTTGAAGACCCAGACCTTCCCAGGCACTGGACCAGGAGGTAGCTGAGGTGGTTGAGCCTGTTGTAGTGGCTTATGTGACCGCCTACAGAGGTGATTAGTTATCGATACAGCATCTGCCTCTGTAATATGTGTGTGTGAGAGAGTGCACAGGCCTAGCTTCTTGTTTTAAAGAGATGAAGGTTGCAGGACTCTATGTACAGATTCTCTCTTTTGATAGCTGTAAGATATACTGTTAAGTCCTTGACTTAACAGCAGTTCATTTTGTGACTGTTCAAAGCTACACTGAATGGCATTGAAAAAAAAGTGACTTATGACCATGTTCCACATGACTGCTGCAGCATCCTCGTTTTACATGATCAAAATTCAGATGTTTGGCAACTGATTCATATTTATGACAGGTGCAGTGCTCCGGGGTCATGCAAGCAAGCTTTTGTGACCCTTTTGACAAGCAAAATCAATGGGGAAGCCAGATTCACTTAACAACCATCGTACGAAGTTAACAACTGCAGTGAATCTCTTGACAAACTGTGGCAAGAAAGGTCATAAAATGGGGCAAAATTCACTTAACAAATGTCTCACTTAGCAACATAAATTTTAGGCTCAATTGTGATCGAAAGTCAAGGACCCATCTGTATTTTTCTTCTTTTTGTTTGTGTTATGTTCTTAATGTTGTAGTTGGTTGCTAGCCACCAATCATTGCAAGGTAAGTGGATAGATGTGTAAGTTGAATGAGATGATAGATAGATAGAAAGATAGAAAGGAGGAGAGGGAGAGAGAGGGGGGGAGAGAGAGAGAGAGACAGATAGACAGACAGCAATAGATATATAGATATGGTAGGTAGATAGTAGATAGATGATAGATAGATAGATAGATAGATAGATAGATAGATAGATAGATAGATAGATAGATAGATAGATGATAGATAATCATTGCTGAGTCTTGTTCACAAGGAGCATCACATTTCTTAGTTAAAGACTCAGGAAGAAAAGCTGAATGTGGAGAAACCAGTAATAAAACTTATGGTAGTGGAAGTTCTCGTTCCTTGCCTGCAAGTACAGGAGACAATTCTCAATTCTCTATCTATCCATCATCTATCTTCCTATCGTATCTACAGTATATATCTATCACTGTCTGTCTGTCTGTCTCTATTCCCCCCTCTCCCCCTCATCCTCCTTTCTATCTTTCTATCCTTCTATCATCCACATTCACCAAACAAGTTTAGTCATGATTCATGGGGTGATGGGAAAGCCAGTTTGATGTAATGGTTAAGGCATCAGGCTAGAACATTTCCATACTGTGAACTGTAGTCCTGCCTTAGGCACAAAGCCAGCTGAGTGACCTAGGAAGGAGGCAATGGCAAACCACTTCTGAAAAACGTTGCCAAGAAAATTGCAGAGGTTTGTGCAGGCAGCCTCTGAATCTCTGAGTGAATGGAAGAAAGAAAAATAGGGACAATGGAGAAGAATTGGGGGGGGGGGGGATGACACCATATCATTACCTAAAGCAACTACGAATTCTTAATAATGAGACCTAATGGCACATGCCGGAAGTACCAGATGGAGAAGTACCAGTACAGAACCTGACAAGGGACAATTCCTGTGCCATAAGGGATCACATATGTATTCATGGAGGGCAACGTTGACTTTCATCATGGCATAGTTCCAATACATCATTTCAACTTGGGAGGAAAAATGTCCATTCATGCCTAGAGAAAATGAGTGAAAAGCGAGAGGCTGCTTAGGAACTCACCCGCCCTGAATCAGGGCAGCATTGCAGGAGATGGGCAATCCATAGCACCCTTGCCAGTAAGCAGGAGAGTTGAGCTGATGGGGACCAAAGTCTGATATTGCTTATAGCAACATTCTCCAGACATCATTCTTTCCCAGCCCTACCTGAAGATACCAGGAGTTGAACTTGGTAGGATATTTTTTGCATATAAAGCAAATATTCTACCATAGCACGAGTGGTTATCAATGTTAGAATAACAGAGTTGGAAGGTACCTTGGAGGACTTCTAGTCCAACCCCCTGCTTAGGCAGGAAACTCTACATTACTTCAGACAAATGTTTACCCAGTCTCTTCTTAAAAACTTCCAGTGTTGGAGCATTTACAAGCTCTGGAGGCAAATTTATTTGTTTGTTTGTTTATTTATTTATTTGATTTGTCAATTGTTTACAAGATAATAAGTATATACATAGTTATGAATACATGAAATGGGTACATATAAGAAAAATAAAAGAAACAATAGGACAGGGATGGTAGGCACTTTGGTGCGCTTATGCACGCCCCCTAGAGACCTCTTAGGAAAGGGGTGAGGTCAATAGTAGACAGTCTAAGGTTAAAGTTTTGGGGGTTTGGGGAAGAAACTACAGAACCAGGTAGAGTATTCCAGACATTGACCACTCTGTTACTGAAGTTGTTCCACTGGTTCATTGTTCTAGCTGTCAGGAAATTTCTCCTAAGTTCTAAGTTGCTTCTCATCTTGATTAGTTTCCACCCATTGCTTCTTGTCCTGCCCTCAGGTGCTTTGGAGCAGCGGTCGCCAACCGGTGGGCCGTGAGAAAATTTTGGTGGACCGCAGGGAAATCTCAATTAAAAGCAATTAATCCAGGCTGCACAGAAACAAGGCTGCGCCGCCCACATGGCCCGCGGGAATGCTCCCCGCCCACTCACTCCTTACCCAGTAAACTTGCCTGCTAAATTTTTATTTTTCCTTTTTCCGACCATCATCTGTTCTCTGTGCCAGGAAATTTAGATTAGCTAGGAAGCAAAAAAATGGTTGGATTTCTTGCTTTCCAGATAGTTTTTAGATCTTTGGCTCTGCTTTTAAGTACAGCTGAACCTTCCTTAGGACTGGAGGTTTGCTTGCAAGAAAATTCAGTGCAAGCAAATTTGAGAGACTGAGCTAGCCGATGGCAGATAGATCACTGAATGATTCTGTGAGCAGCTCAATCAGCCTGCCTGCTTTGCCTGATTTTGGGTAAAAGTTGCTCTTTTTTTAATTAAAAAATATATATTTACACGCATGGTGTATTGCGAGTTAATTTTGCGAGTTTGCTTGCTAGCAAATTTTATGAATTTGCCTGCAAGCAAATTTTATGTGACAGACTGAGCTAGCCGATGGCAGATAGATAGATCTCTGAATGAATCTGTGATTCTGTGGGCAACTCAATCTGCCTGCCTTACTTTGCCTGTTTTTGAGTAAAAGTTGCTCTCTTTTTAATAAAAAAATTCAATATTTATATAAATATTTATAATATTTACATCCAAGCCATGCCCAGACAGTCATATGACCACCAAGACACACCCACAAATTAGGCCACGCCCACAGAACCAGTTAGTGGTCCCTGGGATCTAAAATTATGAGTTTGGTGGTCCCTGAGGTCCAAAAGGTTGGCGACCCCTGCTTTGGAGAATAGCTTGACTCCCTTTTCTTTGTGGCAGCTCCTGAGATATTGAAACATTGCTATCATGTCACCCGTAATCCTCTTCATCAGACTAAACAAACTACTTTTTAAAATCTAAACCATTTGCCCCTTGTGACATACAATCACAAGGGATTTGTGTGTCCAAGAAGAACAGAATCTATTCTTGTCTGGAGGGAATCAGTTTGTGTTCTCTTTCGTACTGCGACTGCCTTCCCCAGGCAGGCATGGCACAGATGATGCTGGACTACAACCAGGGGTGGGATTCTACAGGTTCGCACCTATTTGCTAGAACCGGTTGTTAACCTTCTAAGCAGTTCAGAGAACCGGTTGTTAAAAGAAATTACTGGCCTAATCCTGTAAGGAAGGCAGGAAGGAAACATTCTGGTGTTGCTTACAGAAACTGCCTCTCCGTTAACCCTTATTACATTCTTGGCAGGACTAGACTTCCTGTCTCTGGAACTTCTCTGGAGTTTTTTTCCCCTCCTTTGCTGGTATTTTGCTTGTGTGGAGTGACCATTCAAAGTTACAATGGCACTGAAAAAAGTGACTTATGACCGTTTTCACACTTACGACTGTTGCAGCATCCCCACAGTCATGAGAGGCCAGGTGAGGAGATACGTGCCTCGATGTGATATTGAGTTGGCCATGCCCAGCTAATAACATGACCACCAAGCTGTGTCCACCCAGTCACATGACCACCAAGCCACGCCCACCAACTAAGCCATGCTCACAGAACTGGTTGTTAAAAAATTTGAATCCCACCCCTGACTACAATCCCACCATCCTTAGAGACCAACACATCTGAAAGGCCCAGACTGCAGAAAACTGCTCTATAATACTATGCTGCTGGGAGGGTTTCTTCACCATCATGCCATATTAATACCACAATAGCATAGTTGGAGTGAGGATGTAATTATCACTTCCACACATTCCAATCCATCCATTCAGCTGGAACATCAGCCAGGATAACAACAGGGGTGAAATTCCTGACATTCAAATTTTTTTTACTACCGATTCTGTGGGCATGGCTTGGTGGGCATTGCAGGGGAAGGATACTGTAAACTCTCCAGGCAGAGGTGGTATTTGCCGGTTCTCCGAACTACTCAAAATTTCCGCTGCCGGTTCTCCAGAACTGGTCAGAAACCATCTGAATATCACCTTCACAGGGGTTTGGCAGATCCCCTAGCTAAGATTCTATGCAGTTCGGAGAACCCCAAATCCCACTCCTGGGTGGCTCTGCCCACCCCTCCCCTCCCAGGAGTCCCCATGTGGCCCATTTTGGATGCAGGTAAGTGCAAGGCATGTGCGGAGGCTCAGGGAGGGCGAAAAATGGGCCTCCCTGAAGTTCAGAAAGGCTGAAAATGGGCCCATTTCTGGCTTCCAGAGAGCCTCTGGAGCCGGGGAGACTGTTTTCACCCTCCCAGAGACCTGAGGAAAGCCTCCAGAGCCCGGGGAGGGCAAAAATGCCCCCCCACCACCATGGTGCAGGAGGCCAACTAGGCCACGCCTACCATGGCCACGCCCACCCAGCAACTGGGCAGAGAACCTGTTGCTAAAATTTTTGAAGCCTACCCCTGGATAATAATAGTATCATCATCAGTCCACTGCATTTGCACACTGTACATTTTAAGCATCTTGTGGGAATACTGATCTTAGATTCCCGTCCAGTTAGACAGTCTATATCTTAAAGAGGTCTGTTTTTCCCTGAGCTGCTTCCTTGAATTCCAGAGTTTTCATTCTGTTTGGCTGGGAAAGGATCCAAGATCATTAATACTCAACACAAGCGAAGGGTTTTTGATTCCCCTTTGATTCACACCCTGTAGAAGCCAAGGAGATCAGAGGTCCTTTCCTTTCCTTTTTCCTTTTCCCTTTCCCAAACTGAGTCACTACAGATAGTCCTCAACGTACAATGGTTCATTTAGTGACCGTTCAAAGTGACAGCGGCACTGAAAAAAAAATGACTTATGACCGTTTTTCACACTCATGACCATTGCAGCAGACCCAGGGTAAGGGGATCAAAATTCAGACACCTGGCCAGTGACTCATATTTATGACGGTTACAGTGTCCCGGGATCATGTAATGAACAAAACAAAATCATTGAGGAAGCCAGATTCATTTAATGACGGTGTTATTAACTGAACAACTGCAGCGATTCACTTAACAACGGCAGCAAGAAAGGTCGTAAAATGGGGCGAAGCTCACTTAACAAAGGTCTAGCAACAGAAATTCTGGACTCAGATAAGTCGAGGACTACCTTCCTTTCTTTTTTTAATTAATGCATAAAGAAGACTGCTCCAACAAGTAACTCGAGTTCAGGGCTGTTCCACCTTCCCCCTTTCCCAAATTCCAACACTGTAAACAAAGGAACACCTAGCTGCAGTTTCCGCTAGAGTTGTGGCACTGTCATCCTCTGCCATCTCCAAACAGCCTGAGACCATCCAGTGGGTCTCGTGCCAAAGGTGGAACTAGAACTCAGAATCCTCCTCTCCGTTTCTACCCCCTTAGAAACTGAAGGGCCTTAACCAATAACAGCAAACTGGCTTTCTTATATTGTGCATACCTCCTAACAATAAAGGTTTTATCTCGCCTGACCTCAAAGAACGGTTAGGGAGGTAGTCATGCTGCCAAATTAGGAAAAAATGCTCACTGGAATCACAGTTATTACCGGCGTTAGGAATTAAGGGCTGGGAAGCATTCTATCTTCTCCCACTATCTCTACACTGAAGTGGATTGCAGCCTATTGCTCAACCAGCATCTAATGCCACTCTATAAAGCCTTAGTAAGATCACACCGAGAGTACTGCATCCGGTTTTGGTCACCACATTATAAAAAAGATGTTGAGACTCTAGAAAAAGTGCAGAGAAGAGCAACCAGGATGATTAGGGGACTGGAGGTTAAAACATATGAAGAACGGTTGCAGGAACAGGGCTTGGCTAGTCTAATGAAGAGAAGGACCAGGGCAGACATGATAGCGGTCTTCCAATATTTGAGGGGCTACCACAGAAAGGAAGGGGTCAATCTATTTTCTAAAGCGCCTGTAGGCCAGACAAGGAATAATGGATGGAAACTGAACAAGGAGAGATTCAACCCGGAAGCAAGGAGAAACTTTCTGACCATGAGAACAATCAACCAATGGAACAGCTTGCCCTCGGAAGTTGTGGGAGCTTCATCACTGGAAGCTTTCAAGAAGAGATTGGACTGCCGTTTGTCAGAAATGGTGTTAGGGTCTCCTGCTTGGGCAGGGGGTTGAACTAGATGACCTATAAGGTCCCTTCCAACTCTGATTATCTGTTAAAGCATCCCAGCTTGCCTCCCCCATTAGTTTCAGTTGAATTAACCCAAAGTTTTGATCTCTTGTTTCCTGGTTATTCCAAGATCCACCTCCCCCCATCATCCCATTTTCCCTCTCCCCACCCTACAGTAATGGCAGGAAATGGCACCACATCAACCAAAGAATGGGGGAAGTGAGATGCTGTCTGTAAGGAAAAGGAAAGCCAGCAATTGTGAAGAAAACAATGGCATGAAAGTGCCTCTGTGTCTCCCCCAACCAACAGTTTCAGTGGGGATCAGGATAAGGGAGCTGGGAAGGAAGTAGCGGGAGCAGAAGGTCCAATGACTTAATCAAAGGGGACAGAAAAGTCCTTTCTTCACTTTTTCAATGGCTGCAATCCACAAGACAACCAATTTGTAAGCTGAGCCCAAAGAGAGGTTGTTTGTGGAACAGCTTCAACGGCTAAGTAAACAGTACATGACTCCACTGGTGGGCTTGCAAAATTGATCTGACCAGACAGGATGGAGTCTAATCTCTAGCTGAAAGGAACAACCAGGCGCCCAGGCTTCACCTTCGTTCAAAGCCGCGCATCGAATCCACGTGCTACAAAAGGAGTGAACTAATTCAGTAAGACCTTTAGTAAACTCATAATATCAGTTGCATTGTTTGCAAGGACTGCAGGGAAGATGCGAAAACACATCCCGACCTTATTATGCTGCTAATACAAGAGGGGGTGATTCGAACTGGTGTGGATTGATGCAATTGCATTTGAATTTTGCTAAAACCCATGGTTGCAAATAAATGTTTAAATACAATTCACAATAAGTATGCACAGAATAAGTTGTCCACCACATTTGTGTACATCTTTACCTCCTTCTAATTAGCTCATCCTTTAATCGGATGGTTCTGCGAAATGAAATGGAATTGGGTGACCTCCCAGTGAAGAAATATAGCAGAAATATTGCATTTCAAAATCGGATGCCTGTTGCATCTCTGCACAAATCCCTGCCTCAATTCATTTGCTTCCAATCTTATTGGCTCATGAAAACTGAAAATTAGGAGCCTACCTTTTTTGCAAAGCAGTTGAGACATGGAAAATGACAAAAACAGTAGGTAGCAAAATATTTGTTAAAGAGTTTCCAACTACACTTGGGTGGGAAGTAATAGAGAAATTGATTAAATAAAATAAATAAAGCCTAGCTATGGCTCTGATACAGGTAATCATCAACATATAACTGGTCACTTAGCAACAATTTAAAGTGACAACAGACCTGAAAAAGGGACTTACGGACAAGTTCTGACATCTAACGTTCCCCACAGTCACGTGAACAGATTTTGGTGCTTGGCAACTAGCCTGCATTTACAGTGATTTGCTGTGTCCCACAGTCATTTGGTCGCAATTTACATTTTTTTCCAGAAATCGGCATTCTGGAATTCATTCTTTTCTGGCATTCTGGTTTCTGGCAAAAAAAAAAAAACTCCCTGTGGCAACAATGGGTTCATTTAACAATTGTAGTGTTCCCTTAGCAGCATTTGTTTCAGGACTGCCATAAAAAAAAAAAGGTCATAAAATTGGGTTCAGTTGCATGACCTGCTTTACAATGGTCTTGATGGTCATAAATCAAGGACTGTCTGTAATAACAAAAGGGAAATAGAGCAGCTCTTTTTAAAGAGTCCAGATTGCTGGAGAGAGTGGCTGGCTGGAGTGACAGAAAAGCCTCTTCTGAGAGGCCTCTCTTTGTCCCTGGATTCTACTGTCTCAGCTGCAACAAAAAGAAGGCAAAGCCATCATAGCATCCCTAGCTTTTTTTTCTTTCTTTCTGGAAAAAAAGGCTCATTCTTCAAGCCTTCTGGGGAAGAGACAGCTTACTCTGGTGCTTGTCACTGAGCGGCTGGCTGTGTGAGAGGCTTGGTTAGAAAGAAAATTAATTCCCAAGATCCCTCTGCAATTGCTCTTGTGGAGAAACAAAGGACTACGCCTGGGATTACTGGCAGATTGCTGCCCTCACATACTAAATATGGGCTAAGGGGAATTGCAGTTCAACCCATCCGGAGAATGTAAAGTTGGAGGATGGCTCCTGAGGTTAGAAGATCCAGGATACCCAACTCCTGAAGGAAAACCTGGTCTTCTGGGCCCATTGCATGCAGGGCACGGATGGAGGGGGGAAAAAAAACCCTCTATCCATCCCTGGCAGATGCCACTGAGAAAACGAGGTCACAGACTAAGGCACTGAACTGGCGGCTGGCCAGACAGCAGCCTTGTGGAAGGAAAAAAAACAAAACACAAAGACCTCTCTGGAATACCCACCCTTTCTTGTGTCCAGTAGAGAAACCAGGGGTCTCGAGAGCCCTAGCGATACCAGAACCGTGAACTGCATTTCCCCCCCGAAATACAGAACCTGGTTATAAAAGAAACTCCTCAAAATAAGTGGGAATGCACTGTAAGAGTCACCTCAGAGGGGAGAGGGGCAGCGTAAAAAAATAATAAATAAATAAGTGTGCTCGGTCCCACCTCACAGAGGCTTACGGTTTCTTGCTCCTACTGCGTATATTTCTACAGCAAATGCAAGAGAGGAATAGTTTTGACAGGCACAGGTTCTCCCAGACTGCGACCATTGAACAGCTAAAAAAATAACCGTAAGAACACACGGTCCTTTATGAATCTTAAAATTATTATCCTGTAAGAGTTCTCATTCCCTCGCAATAACTAATTCAAATCACTTGGTTGTCTCCTTCGTATCGCCTTTATGCACCTTTTCCTGTTAAAAATCTTGCACTTCAACTTCCTCTAGACAGGGGTCTTCAAACTTGACAGCTTTAAGACTTGTGGACTTCAACCCCCAGAATTCCTCCTCCACTCATGTTAGCTCAGGAATTCTTGGAGTTGAAGTCCACAAGTCTTAAACTTGCCAAGTTTGAAGGCCCTTGCTCTAGGAAAATTACTGTTTCTGAATCGTCAGGAATAACTGGAGGCAGTCTGGCCTAAAATGGAAACCCAGAATCAAATGTGGTCAAGTGGGATCCAGCGGTTCCAAGAAGAGAAATAAATTAAAACCATTTCTCTCATCAAGATGAGCTCCTAGAGCTAAACTTGCAAGAGGGAAAAGAGCACATTAGCTATCAGTTTTTACTTTTAGAGCCATTATACACTGATTGTCTGTATGGGCCCACTAGGTAATACACAACTATTTTGGAGTAGAGGCCAGCCTCCAAATCTGTGAGCAACCCCCCAGAAGATATACAAATTGACAGGTAGCCCTCAACTTACAACAACTGAGCCCAAAATTTCTGTTGCTAAGTGAGACAGTTGTTAAGTGAGTTTTGCCCCATTTTATGACCTTTCTTGCCACAAGTGCTAAGTGAAACACTGCCAAATGTGGCATCCTCATTGACTTTGCCTGTCAGAAGGTCACAAAAGATGATCATGTGGCCCTGGGACACTGCAAATGTCATAAATATGAGCCAGTTGCCAAGCATCTGAATTTTGATCACGTGACCACAAGGAATGGTTCAGTGGTCATGCGAAAAATGGTTACAAGTGCTGCTGTATGTTTGAACAGTCTCTAAGCGAGTAGCTGCAAGTCAAGGACCACCTGCATTTATCCAGAGCTTATTTCAAACAAGGATTTTAGAAGAGACAATATGATTGGCAACTCTTCCCCTTTGTCTCCAGTAACCCTGATTCCCACTCACAAAATGGTTGCCTCCTTATTACAGGGCAGCCTTCTTCTGTTCCAGCCACCCAGCTAAAAACTGAGCTCAGCTTTTGATTCTTGATGAAGCAGGCGAGGCAAGGCAAAGCTGAAAGGATACATGCCCCCAAAGGCCACTCATCACTCACATGGATCCTAGATGTTCAGTTTGAAAAGAATCATGACTGATACCTCTGCACAGATGGGGAAGATACCACAACTATTCCCATTCTCAGCCTTGCAGCCTTTATGTTTCTTCTTAAATGGAAACTTGTGCAACGAATAAAGAAGTGTAATGGCTTTTCTTCTTCAGCAATGTGTGCAGAAAGAAGGAAAATTGCTTCTACACTACAGCTTATGGGTAGTGCTTGCAGTAACTGGAGATGATATGTAGCAGTGATGGCTAACCATGCGCGCACATCCCCAAAATGCAACGTGCCCTATGCACACATCCCTCTGTACATGCACCTGCCCCCCACATATGCACAGCAGAGACCCGAAGACCAGTTGGCCGGTAGGAGGTGTGCACGTGCATGCGCAGCAGAACTAAGTTGGGGCAACAGCTTGCGTGCCCACAGAGAGGGCTCTGCGTGCCACCTCTGGCATTTGTGCCACAGGTTCGCCATCACGGATATATAGACTTGCAACTGGATTACAGAGACAAGTCCTGTCACCCATATATTTCAGCCCTTCAAAGTTATAAAGGTATGTGAGAATGACCTTGGCAGATGGGGAAGAGACACAGCCAAGGGAACCATAGGCAAAGCATCAGAATGTGGATTGGGCAAACAGTTCAGACGGGACCCTCCCTAGGTTCTTCTGGTTGTAAAGGCAAGTGGAGAAGAGATGTACTTTCAGACTTGCAAGATTCTGTTAATGTATCCATACACTAAAGTAGAATTAGTCCATCAGGTCAGGCTTCATGCCTGGACTACAGTGGTGGGATTCAATTTTTTTTACTACCAGTTCTGTGGACGTGGCTTGGTGGGCGTGGTAGGGGAAGGATACTGTAAAATCTCCAGTCAGAGGTGGTATTTGCCGGTTCTCCAAACTACTCAAAATTTCTGCTACTGGTTTTCCAGAACTGCGGAATACCACCTCTGAATATGACTGATGACTTGGGGAAAGGGGAAACTTTTACTTTTTAATCTGGTGAAACCTGCAGAAACTTTCAGAGTTGGTTTTCACCAGTTGTGCCAATATGATGTATCCAATAAATCAGTGGTGGTATTCAGTTTTTTTTACTACTGGTTCTGTGGGCATGGCTTGGTGGGTGGGACAGAGGAAGGATACTGCAAAATCTCAATTTTCAACCCACTCCTGGGGGAAGGACACTGCAAGATCCCATTTCCTCCCCACCCCATTAACCTGCTTTCCAGCTGTGTTCGCCTGTGCAGGGCAACAAAAGACCGACCCGATCAGCTCAGGAGGCAGAGAATACAGGGGGCAGAGCCAGTCGGAGGTGGTATTTGCCGGGTCTATGAACTACTCAAAATTTCCGCTACTGGTTCTTCAGAACCTGCCAGAACTGGCTGAATACCACCTCTGCTGGACTACCTCACTAGGCTGACATCAGTCTTATAAATCTGAATATATAGTACATTTCTCTCCCATCACCTTTACCGTTTCTTTGGAGGGCTAAGCTGCCTTTTGTGCACTAGCTGTGGTTCCTCCACATCTCCCCAGGTATCATTACAACACATATCATTACAACAATTCACAACTTATTCACAACTCATGGGCTGAATAGCAAAACTAGAGTCCAATTGCATTGGCTAATTAGTGAGGTGGAATCAAATTCCCAATGTATAACCCTGGCTGCAAAAGCAGATCACAGCATAAATTTCCCATAACACTGAGAGAATCTGCATAAGCTGATGCATAAAATAAATATCAATAAATAAATGTGCAGTATACAGAAAAATGCAAACAATCAGTAATAGTTTTGCATCAAGTATAGGTGGACACAAACAGGTTTACAGTAATCAAATCTCATATCATAGCCCTTTTCCAAAACTTATCATGGAGGAAGGTATGGATATGTTTTACATACAGTATTTCCTCTCTATCCCCACAGGTTCCCTATCCTTATCAACTACTCCACACAAATCATGTGGCACTATAGGTAGTCCTCAAGTTATGACCACAATTGAGCCCAAAATTTAGGTTGCTAATTGAAACATTTCTTGCCACAGTTTGTTCAGTGAATCATTGCATTTGTTAAGTGGGTAACATGATTAAGTGAATCTGGCCTCCCCACTGGCTTTGCTTGTCAAAAAGTCGCAAAAGCTGATCACATGACTGCAGGATACTGCAACCGTCATAAATATGAGTCAGTTTCCAAGCATCTGAATTTTGATCATGTGACCGTGGGGAGGCTACAACAGTCATAAGTGTGAAAAATGGTCATAAATCACTTTTTTCAGGGCTGTTGTAACTTTGAATGGTCACTAAATGAACTGTTCTAAGTTGAGGGCTTACCTGTACACCTTACAGCTATCAAAAGAGAAAATCTGTACATACAAACCCTTCAACCTTCATCTCTATAAAACAAGAAACTAGGCATGTACAATCGCTCACACGTATGCATTACAGGCCTTTCACATATGGAAAACCTGAGGCAGGTGGACAGATCTCGACAAAACTCACAGGTTGGGTTGGGTACACAACAGAGTAAACAAAGGCTTCATGTGATGAGGTAACAAAACATGGTACAACTTATTGGCTTTGTTCAAAATGCCGCCCATGGTTAACTGAATACAAGTTGCCCTAGACTTATAACAGTTCGTTTAGTGGCTGTTTGAAGTTACAACTGCCCTGAAAGAAGTGACTTATGACCATTTTTCACACGTATGACCATTGCAGCATCTCCACGGTCACATGATTTACACTGGGATGCTCAACCTGACCAGTGATGGTATTCAGCCGGTTTGCACTGAACTGGGGTGAACCAGTAGCAAGAATTTGGCATGGGTCGCCAAACCGGTAATAAGTTCTGGCTGGCCACGCCCCCGACCTGGTCGTCCTCCTGCCCGATGCTCGCTCAACCTGCCCGCCTGACGTTTGCCTAAGGTATTTTTTTTTTCCCTCCCGACAATCAGCTGTACATAGATCAGTTGTGCCGAGCCCGGTTCCCCTTGCTGAGGCCCAGGAAGGCAAAAAATGGCTCAGCCCCCCTTTTTTGCCTTTCTGAGCCTCAGAGGAGCGTTAGGGGAGCAAAAACACATACCCCCAGGCTCTTCTGGGGCCAGGAAGCTCCCAAAACGGAGCATAGAGGGGTGCTGTGTGCCCCTCCCATGCTGTTTTATTTTCTTCCTGAGCCACAGAGGAGCCTTAGGGGAGCAAATATGGCGCCCCCTAGAGGCTCTTCTGAGGCCCAGAAGGCCCCCAAAACGGGTGGGGGCTGCAAAAAAGCAAAAAAAAAAAAAGAAAAAGCCACACCCACCCAGTCACGTGGCCACGCCCACCAAGCCACACCCACAGAACCGGTAGTAAAAGATTTTGAATCCCATCACTGCAACTGACTCCTATTTATGACAGTTGTAGTGTCCCATCTCCTTTGGCGAACTTCGGACAAGCAAAAGGTCAATGGAGAAACCAGATTCACTTAACAATTTCTGCTATTAATGTAACAACTGCAGTGATTCACTTAACAAATATGTCAAGAAAAGTGGTAATGTGGGATGAAAGCTCACTTAGCAAATTTTTCACTTTGTAACATAAATGGGCTCAATTGTGGTCGAAGGTTGAGGAGGGTTTCATTAAGTCAGTTCCGTGGTGCTTTTTTTAAACAACAATTTTGAGCCTAACACTCTGGCTGAGCTCATTCACTGCCGCGCTAACTGGCAGTTTGGCCTAGAGAGCTATGTGGATGCATAGGTTAGGTTAACTTGCTGTGCAGATCCAGCTATTGTGGTTTAGGGGTGAGCATGCTATGGAAAGGCAGCCATTGTCCTGGAGATCTCCAGTTCTTCAAGGAGGCTTGGAAAGAGCAGATCCTGCTACCTATCGGAGGCCTCACAGCCCGGAGAGCCAATTTCAGGAGACCGGGAATGGAAAGCATGCTGATCCTGAAATGTTCAGGATCGTTTCAGGATTAGAGGCGGCAGCGGGGCGGACACCAGACCCCTGGAAACCCAAACAAGTTGCTGCGCTGGAATGCAAACGATTTAGATTTCTCCAAAGTTTCTGTTAAGTCCAAACCGATTTTTTTTCTTCTTCTCCCCACTTCCCCGCCCCCAAGTGCGTGCTTGGTTACCGCTGCACCCTCGGCGCGTTTACCAAAACGGAAGTCCACGGATCTTCCGAAGATCACTCGGATCACCACGCAGGGCGCTGCGGCAGCCGCGGAAAGGATCGGGCTTAACTTTAGGAGGACAACCCAGCGCCCGGCAGATGAGAGAGGGAAAGGGGCGCGCGTCGGCGGGCTTCAAAGGGAAGGAGTTGTATTGCCACAGGGGAAAATCCACCTGCTGGCTCCGGAGATTTAAGGAAGCCGGCCGGGCATAAACGTGGCTGGAAGAAAGGAGCAGAAATAGAAGCGGAACTGCAGAATTGCTCGTAAAAATACACTCATAGAATAACCTTAACAATGTGTTTATCGCAGTCAAATAGCCTCCCTACCCAACACCCGGTCGGCTCAAAGACCATTTTTAAAAAGCCTATAATGTCCATTTAGAAACAGCAATCTATTAAAACGCCATATAATATACACGGCATCGAAAATGAATATCAGCCCTACAACTCATCCCCATAAACTCGTCAGAAGAGGATCTTTCTTTCTTTCTTTCTTTCTTTCTTTCTCTCTCTCTCTCTCTCTCTCTCTCTCTCTCTCTTTCTTCTTTCCTTGCGCAAGACAAGTGTCATTGATCGCAGCCTCCAGCTGCTCGTCTGTCTTATGTGCCGCCTTTACGGAATCAAATCTCTCTGAACTCCACCGCTGGTATCATCGCTGAAGCCAAAGCCCTTCGCTTAAAACTTAGCGCCGTGGGTGACACACAGCCAACTGTTGCTCATCGTGAATGCCACACGATGGAAAACGCTCTCTCAGCAGATAAGCAAACGACTTCTAGCGAGAACTCCCCTTCTTAAACCGTACAGAAATGGCATTTGCACGACTTTTAGCTATACAATTTGGGATGAAACCTCCTCTGAATGGGGTGGGAGTAGGAACGGATTTCCCGAGAGAGAAACTGCAGACTCCAGGAATCAGGAGCACAACTCAGGTGACCTTGAGGACACAGATAAACCTCCAAGGGCTCCGACTACCCTAAATGGATGCAAATGACCAGCTGTCTGCAAGGAATAGAAATCCTTCCATTGCCCACTGTCCTGACAGAGGTGAAGGAGCGTCGTGGATGAGAAGCGAAACGTCTTCAAAAGAAAAAACGAAGTCCTGAAAAAGCAGCTTTGGGACAACCATGAGATGACTGAGAATCTCTATAGACCATTCGCACGACCCACTGAACTGCAGTTACCACGTGTTGGTTTTGCGTAGTGTGCGCCCCAGCCCCCGGGTTGACTGTTCAGTACATTCAGCAAATGGACTGAGTCAACCACGGGCAAACGTATCCTGTGGACGCATCCCCGGGTTCTGCTGCATCAGTGTCGTCCCCCCACTTCCACAAACTATGCACCCGTGGCTTGCTAAAATAACTCCGCTGACCGGCTTCCTACATCACACGGAATCAGTCGCCTGCCCTACTTAAGCGTAATCCGTAAGGAGAACTCGGCCTGGGTGGACAGATTGCATTTCCACCACTTCAAATCCATCAGGCTCCCCCGCTCCCCCAAACCCCACTCTGGCTCCGGCCGCTCTAAGCTCCTGCGCTGCAACTCAATCGGAGCCCCAAGCCTCGGGGCTCGGGGGCGGCTCCCCCGCAAGAGACAGTGACGATCTGGCGCAGCGGGAGAACGGCGCGTCCCGCCCCGTCCCCCGGGGACACAATCGGCCTACAAGCGTGACCCTCCCATCCTCCCTCCCTCCCCGGGTTAAAGGGGATGCTCCGGAAAGAGCCGCAGAGGAGCGAAGGGAGCGGACGCCTCTCCCTTCGCAACTCACCCCGCGATGTTACTCGTGGCAGACGGGGCTTAGGGCCGCCGAAAGAGCGGAGATCGCTCCGCAGGCATCTCGCGGCATTTCCTGCAAAAGCCACCGCGGCGATCTCCCCGGTTTCTCGCTTCCAAAGGCCGCTTCTGGAGAAAGTGATGTCATGGCTTTCAAACGGCGGGACTCCTCCCTGCATGCTGACCCGCGACAGCCAATGGGTGCCTGGTCCAAGCTTACTTGGCGCCAGATGTTTCTCTCCCGTTTAGAGGCAGCACCAGCATCACAGCTCCCCACCGGCTGCTCCAGGCCTAGTAAAGTGCCAGTAGCTCCACCATGGCGGTAGCAGCAGCGTTGGGATTGCTGTAAAAGGAGAGAGTCTTCTTGACACGTTGGAAAGGGCGAGCAAGCAGCTGAGGTGCTTCGTTAGCATTTCATGTTGCTGCTGTTGTTGAGCTCATCCTAGATCTCTTTGTTTTTCCCTCCCATGGAGGAACCTTCTCTGGAGATTGCTTAATTTCTTAAGCCGCCAATCTCTTCATGATTAACCTGCCACACTGTTTAATATGGTAGTAAGGAACTTAAGTGCCAAGCTTTCGGATGAACTGTTACAAGATTAAAACAAAAGAGGTGAGATTCTAGAGACCACATGGGTCTTTTTCAAAAGTAGGTTTGCAACTTTTTCTGGGAAATCTTGTGTGTCTGTCTAGCTTAGGTAAAGGCAAAGGTTCCCTTCGCACATACGTGCTAGTCGTTTGTGACTCTAGGGGGCAGTGCTTATCTCAGTTACTAAGCCAAAGAGCCAGCACTGTCTGAAGACGTCTCCGTGGTCATGTGGCTGGCATGACTAAATGCCGAAGGTGCACGGAACCCTGTTACCTTCCCACCAAAGTGGTCCCTATTTTTCTACTTGCATTTTTTTATATGCTTTCAAACTGCTAGGTTGGCAGAAACTGGGACAAGTAGCGGGAGTTCACTCCGTTAGGTGGTGCTAGGGATTTGAACCACCCAACTGCCAACCTTTCTGATTGACATCCTCAGTCTTAGCCACTGAGCCACCAAGTCCCCATTATCTAGCTTAGCAGATCCTTAATTTTGCTTTTCTGAATCCCTTGGATTAAAGAGAAAACATCTCTTTAAAAGCTTTGTAAAAACACATGAGAGAATGAAGACTCCTTCTTATGAGATTAATGACCTATCTCATATACTGGGCTGTTACAGTTTATTTAACCATAGCTTACAGGGTAAATGATATTCTATTACATTCACAAATTATAATTCTCAGTAATGCTGGGTCTTGTTGCATTTCCTCATTTTCATAAAGGCGCTACCATACTTTGTTGATATTTGCCAAAATAGGTGGTTAACTACTTCACATTTAAACATGTAGACAGCTTACAGCAATATGAGTTCCTCTCACCTGACCAAAGTTCATTAATATAATGGTGAGAAGACAATCCACCAAAATGTTAGCCTCTAGCTACAAGTCAAACATTGTTGAATGACACTGCTGATCATAAAGAACAAACATGTGTTGCTAAGCATAAAGCTTTCTTCATTAGTTTATCTCAAGGAAATCAGAAATATATATATTAAGCTATACATGTGTTTAAAGATGAAGTGGCATTTAGGAATATTTTGGAAATAATGTACCACACAGAATGGATAGGGTGTGTATGTATATATACATAGTAGGTAAATATCTATTTCTGAGGCAGTGACAATTTACAGAGCAAACATAAACATGCTTCTTTGTATAGGACCTAATGCTAGGGAGTGACTATAGCACTATGAAAAATGCTTCAAATTCCACTCATTTCAAATTTCAAACAGCCACCTCTGCTGAAAGTTTACTTAAACCATCCTGGAAATACTTCAAGTTGGGAAGAATGTTTTGAACTTGGAACATTTCCAAAAGAGCTCATTACAAACTATGGTTAGTTATGACCATTTGTTCAGTGACTGTTTAGTTACAGAAGCACTGGATGGACTCTGAAGTTAGGACCATTGCAGTCCCTTCAGTCAC
The DNA here is from genome assembly GCF_049901715.1 of Pseudonaja textilis. Classification (NCBI taxonomy): domain Eukaryota; kingdom Metazoa; phylum Chordata; class Lepidosauria; order Squamata; family Elapidae; genus Pseudonaja; species Pseudonaja textilis. The sequence goes on from NC_141991.1 coordinate 130,798,722, forward strand.
ATGATCAAAATTTGGGCACTTGGCAGCGTATCCACACTTACGACAGCAAGGATGTTTCAATTCCTCTCACCTACCTCCCTCCATCTATGCCCTTTTGGCCCCCTGTACCCCACAGCCCTTGCCACCCCAGCTGGCTTTCGGAGTCTTTCTGCTGCTGCAGCTGACCAAGCATACCCAACCTCGCCCTTCGCAGACACGGCTGCTGCCACACACAGCTTTCTTCCCCAGGCGAGGGGAAGGTTTCCTCTAGATGGCCTCATGTGACCAGCACCTACTTGGTGTGTGGCCAGGCCAAAGATCGACTGCAGCTTTGCAACTGCGCTATTGGGCCATTATTGGAGCTCAGTTTCATGCTGTGAAGGGCTTCATGCTAAAAGTGCGATTTGGGGGCCTTTTTGCAGCCTCAAGAGCACACCAAGAGGGTCCTTTTGCGCAAAACTGCTGGGCCAGCAGGTTTCCAAGGGTGGCTGTAGCTTTGTGCTGCAGCTCAGGGGGCTTCCTGCAGCCCCAGAGTGGTGGCATGCCAAGAAGCTCCAGAGCCTGTGATTCTGGGGTTGCCTGCCACCCTGCACAGTAGTGTACAAGGCAGCTAAAAGGGCAGAGATGGGAAGGAATAGGCAGTTGGAGAAAGCCCTGTACCTTACCAAAGTTCATGACTAGGAGAGGAGGAACCAAGCCCACAACGGCTTGGAATGGGTGGTCATCCACTAACAACTGGCCAAACTTGGTTAATGGCAGCATTGGGTAGTGCTGGGATTGCCATTGCTGTGATGCAGTCATGTGACACTCGGTTCTGCAACTGCATCACTTAGCAATGGATTTCTATCTCAGTTATGGTTGTAAGTTGAGAACTACCTATAGACACAACCATTCTGAATTTGAATCAAAATAGTCTGAATGTGAACCATTTTGAACAGCATTCATTCAGGGGAAAAAAACCAAATATTTTTATGATTGTTTGTAACATTGGCTTCTATTTGAAGGCAGAAGAACAAGTATAAGCTTTGGGAAGGCATAGAACCAACACTTTGAGGGAACTCTGTTGATTCTCCATCAGTGCCCTTCATCACAACCTAAATGTTGCCCACTATTGGATATAACAAAATGGAGATTGAAAGTGACATTGGTAAAATTTGACATGTTTCAAATTTGCATCAAGTGAACAAGGAAATTATATTTCTCTGCCTTTGAGTCCTTGGGTTCCAATACAAAGTATACAGTATTCTTGTTTGCTTTCTCTTTCCTGTTTCTACTTAGGGGGCCAAATAATCATTTTTTAATTGGCTCTGCAATTTCTGCTCTCTAGAGAGTTTGGCAAAGGAACTAATTACATTCACACAATTAGAAGAGCAAGCTATAAAATGTATCCAGTACTTTTATTTTTATACTACAAGGGATTTGTACACATTATAATGTAGAAGTGGAAAATTGCTTATACGGGCTTCAGTGCTAAAGGAAAAGAAAAAAAAATCCAGCTATGTGCACATTATACATCAACAGGCTAGTGTACAGTACAGATAATAAAAAGCTCTGCTTTTAGCATGGCTCAGCCTGTGACTTCAAATACACTCCCAATAATTCAACTATGGAAAATACATTTCCTCTTATCAGAGCCTATGACTATGAATAAGGCAGAGGCTTTTGCTTTTTGTATTAATTGAACATTTTAAGATTTCCTATGTTTTCTTCTCCATTTATACCAGAAACCAAAAGGCATTCCCTGAATGAGATCTGAAAGAAGTCACTCAAACATGCTAAAGCTGCATCTCACGTGGTTTTTTCCAGATAGACATTAAATCTAGGCAAGATTTAATAGAGACTGGCAAAACACTGGAAGCCAAAAAGAGTTCAAGAGCAGCACATGCTTTATCGGACAGGAGACAGTTTTTTAAATCTCAGTTGATAGCGGCGGATTCTGAATTCCCATTGGTTGCAGGTTCGTCTTTCTTACTGTTCTCCAACCTGGGTCCACTTGTCACAAGATGCTGTGTATTCTAATAGAGACAGATAATTGATCCTGTGATTTTTATTAGATAATACAAACTGCAATCACATTAATGCAAATAAATAATGCAAATAAATAAAACAAATAAAAAATGCATTAGCCAACTTAAACAAAAAATAATTCAACCAGTATCATTAAGATGTTTTTTCCTTTGTGGATGTTATGAAAATAAGGATCCACAGATACACAATCAGTATGCAAAATTTTGTCTATATTCTAAGCAAGTCAACAAATAAAGCAGCTGAGAAGACATTTCAAGAGAAATTGCTTGAATGTTTACCAACTGAAACTGACAATTCAAAGGCTTCCACCACCTGTCAGTTCCTAACCCTCCCCATACTACCAACCAGCTGTGCTAGTTTTCCTTTTTTGGGGGAGGGAAAGGAGGAGGTAATGATCCTTTCCTGAAACCCATGCAGTATGCAGATGGCTAATCTCCTTAACAAACAAAAGTGACTCCTCCTTTTCTTTATGGTCTGCCTGTGTACATGAAAAGCCTGGCTGTCTCTTTGCAAAGAGGCCTTTGTAGAATAGGCTCTTCTAACACTTGCCTATTAGCTACCCCTAAAAGAAAAGAAGCCCACCAGAGGAAATCCTCCAAACCTAGGCCGGTACCTGCACTGACAGCTCTTGTGGAGGTTCTGATGCAAGAGGTGTAATTTGTCTGGGAAAACTTCCCTTTCCTGCCTGTGTTGGAAGTCCTTGTCGAACGGATTCTTCATCTGAGCACACAATTAGGGGAGCTTCAGCCACATTTTTGCTCAGTTGGTTCTCAAGGGCAGCAGAAGCATCGGCAAGCAGAGGAGAAGGGGGACACTGCATACCATCTCCAACAACATCCAAATCCTATCAGGGAACAACCAAGAAGCCCGTTTGGGGTTGGGGGAAACACAGTGCCTGCCACTAGGTTTTTCCTCCCTCCCAACCAATTTTACATACACCATAGGAAGGCATAAAAATAAGCCCCACATCTCTTTAATTAAAAAGGATGCAAAAAATATTTTTTGGCAGTCTAAGCAAGCTTCATTTCACCTAGAATAGTCCTCAACTTACAACCATTTGTTTAGCAACAATTCAAAGTAACTTAATGACCATCCCCATGGTCACATGGTCAAAATTTGGATACTAGGCGACTGGCATGTATTTATGCCAGTTACACTGTCCCAGGATCATGTGATCAGCCTCTGTAACCTTCCTGGCCAGCTTTCCACAAGCACAGTCAATGGGGGAAGCCAGATTCGCTTAACAATTGCAGGGCTTGGCAAAACTCTGGCCAATAGTGCAAAATTGATCACTTAACAATTGCCTTGCTGAACAACAGAAATTTTGGGTTCCATTGTGCGTGTAAGCAGAGGACTACCTGCATTCTGCTAATACAGGTAGATTTGCTTGGGTGGGATTGCTGCCTTAGAGGGTAGGCCTCTGTTTCCCTATTTAAAAATGGGAGATGAAATTAAAAGGGGGCATTTATAGATCGAGAGCAGCCAGTTTGTTGAGCAAGACTTTCAAAGTATACAGATACCAGATGCATCTACTGATTATAATGAAATGGATTTTAATAAAAAAATGTTCTCTAGAACAGGAGTCTCCAACCTTGGCAACTTTAAGACTTGTGGACTTCAACTCCCAGAGTTCCTCAGACAAAATATTTAGGAAGATATTTTTAAATGTTTGGGCAGATGATAAATATCTTCCTACTAGGATTAATTGTTGTGGTTAGCCGGCAGCAGTGAGGAGGAGGTTCCCAAGGAGCGTGTGCTAAGTGTGCGTGAGCACAGGATGATTCGTAGAAGAGAACAGCTAGAGCAGCACAGGCGACTCGGGAGTAAGAATGCAACATAATGGCTCCTCCCTTCAGGGAATATAAGCCTGGTTTCAAAGGGTTTTTTGCTTTTTGCAGAAAGCAAAAATGCTCTAAGGACCCAGTTTTGTGTGTAGAGACTCCGGCTTATCTGAAGAATCCTGTCAAAGCTTTTCTGGTTGGACTAATTGGCTGCAAGCCATCTTTTATCTACAGAGAAGTTTATTTGTAGATTAAAGCTGTGAAGGTTTGAGTTACTGAGTTTGTTTGAGATTTTCTTGCTGGTAACCAGGTTGGGTCAGAACATTAACACAGTGCACTATATTAAACAACAGGTAGTCCTTGATGTACAACAGTTCATTCAGCGACTGCTTGAACCACTGAACTGAACTGAAAAAAGTGACATATGACTAATTTCATTCTGTAGCTCTGGTTGTCTTACTTAATTATTTACCTCTCTTTTGCTTTCGATGACATCATTAAGTCTGACATAAGTATGTATTTGCATTTCCCCCTATATCCTTTGATATATAGCCCCATGCCCAGCTCAAAGGTCATGGGGTCTTCTGCAACGCCTCATAAGATACTTACATCACTGAATTCCAGTGGCAAGCTTTCCGTGGGGCGGAGTTCAGCTGCACTCAAGTAGAGATCCGTGGAAATGGTTTCCAGTTCCTCGGGAACACACAGAACTGGTTCAGGAATATACATCTGAGGTGGTAGCTGTAGATGGAGTGGGCAGCAGGGATTTTCAGAAAGGTTTACAGGCACTGGTTTGCTGCAGGGTGCTTCTTCTGATCCTTGGCACAATTTAAATAGGAGTTGATTGGTGTCCTGGCAAATATCTGAAGATGGAGTTAAGGAAATTTGGCAAAATTTGCAATGCATAGTCGATATAAAAAGCAGACCTTTAAGCAAGTCATCTGACCATGGAAATGTACAATATGTAAACTAGGGAAATAAAGGGAACTTTACCACTTTTCCCCCTTGGAGAATCTTGTATGTGATAGAAAATATTGGGAGTTAAATATAAGCTCTGTATACATTACCGTAATCTGTTAATAATAAAAAACAACTTCTGATTTAGAACTGCGGTATTGTTCTATATTAGTGGACCGATTCTGTTCTCTAACTTCAAAATAAAAATAGATATCTAAACTACACAAACATGTTTAATAGCAACATTTATACATAACCAGGAAAACAATTTCCTGCAAAAACAATAAATTTACAACAGAATTTAGCTCAGTCCACAACCTTCCAATCAATAAATATCATAGCATACTGAATTTTAAATATTACTTTTTGCTGGCCTAAAAGTTAACATTAAGCCTTTTAGAAGAGCCATTTTTCATATACATTCACACATGGGCCTGAAGGGATCCAAACAATTTGGCTTTATTTCAAGCTGTGGCTTAACTCTACTTTTGCGAAGTTTCATTGTTGCTTCCAACTGAATTGACTGTTCCAGTTTAATTCTGAAGTTATGGAACAGCCAACAGACCATAGAAAGTCACTTCTTTGGGCTCCTGCTTGAAACCAGAGGCTACAGCAAGCCACCAGCCTTGATTCAGGGCCAAGAAAAGCACAAAGGTGAGAAACGTTTGGGTCATACTGGGACAGACATTGAGTTTTGATAATATTTATGAATATCTTATACTACTTTGAGAATTGGTGGGAAATCGCTTTACTGAAGAGTTTGATGGAAGCTGGGATGATGGCTTCAAATCAATTACAATAGTACACATTAACGTGTTTTAAGTCACTTCTTGTGAAATGGTTGGCTACGTGAATTTGATTAATAAATAAATAACTGTCCATGTAGCCATATTCTGTGCCAGGTGAAGCTCCTGGATGTTCTTCAAGAGCACGTTGCAATGATCTATTCTGGAGGTGAACAAGGCATGAACAGCAGTAGGACTTAAGACTCATATACTGCTTTATAGTGCTTTACAGCACTAAGTGGTTTACAGAGTCAGCATATTGTCCCCAGCAATGATAATGAATGTGTACCCTCATGGTCCAGGAAGGGGCACAGCTGATGCACAATATAAAATTGTACAAAGTATCTCCTAGCCATGGGTGTTGCCTGCTCCTTGAGCAGGAACCAAGAGTCTAGCAGGACCCCCAGGTTGTGCAGTGGGTCTCTCTGGGGCAATATAACCCCATCCAGTACCAAAGATGTTGAAGCACATATCAAAGCTTTGGAATTTGACTGTTTATCAGGTATTGAATTTGTATCAAACCTGGTTGATGGCAAAAAGAATGATATTAAGAAATATTCCAGACATCAAAGGAATGGTTGTCAGAAATGCGTAATCTATCTGTTTTGGAAAAGGTATTTTCTACCAATGCAGCAATATGTGTTATTATGGCAGAGATTCTGTAATCAGAATTGATACTATTTTAAGGTATCTTGTAGCTTAGTGAATACTTTGGTAAACCAGTGGCTATTCATAAATATACACTGAATTTTTCCTCTTGATTTGTACTTTTAATTTTTTTAATGTTTCATTTTTAAGATTAAAGATTTTGTTCAGAAGATATTCATTTTTAAAAACTCAAAGATGTTTAATTGGACTAATTGGGAGACCTATTAATACGATCACCAGAGAGAAAAAGGATACGAATAAGGCAATGTCTTGTCATTGGGAGAGACTGGTTGGAACATCGAACATCATCTACAAAGGCCAAACACCTCTGGCTAGAACGGGTAGTATGTGCCTGGAAGATACAAACCAAAGACAAGATAATCTTTTAGAGAAGCCACTGTTTTAATATGAATTCTTTCAGTCATACATTAGCCTCTGAAATATACACATCAATGCTTCATGTGTTTTAATACTCATACAACAGACTGAACCTATTAATAGCATAGCATAAAAAGCAGGTTAAAATGTGCCTCATCATGAAGGAGTTTTACTCTTCCCAAATTGGTATTCCCTTGAAAACACTTGGTTTTGAATTCTGCACGTGGCACAGAGATTGCACATATCTGGAAATCAAGAGTTACTTCCATTTTTATGCTTTGCTTTCATAAAATAATCAGGCATACAATATCTATCACCAGTGGACCAAACAGAGAAGTAACTCAATTACCTGCTGGCCAGCACCCTCGGTAGCCAGCATTCTGCGTTCTTTCAGCTGCCGATGTAAGAGAGCCTCCACACCATAACGTTGTCGGTAACGCCTCAAATATTTCAATCGCTTCAAGTTTTCACGTTCTTTAGACATAAGACCCTCTGGGCCTGTCAGGAGACTGCTACCTGGAAGACATTAATAATGCATCCTCAGTGTAGAATTAAAATATTATATACCCTTCTACTACAGATCAAAAGAGTTCTTCTCGGAGTTTACTCATTCTGCTTTGAGAAAGAATCTGCTTTAGCTCAATTCTTGTTGCTTCAGAGAAGAAATACAAAAGGATCACCATAATTCTACTGCAGGGATGAGCAACCTGAAGCTTCCCTTCACTCAACATTGTTTTGTTGTATTTCAATAGTGTGATTTTGAATGTTAGGTGTCCTACTTCCATTACTCTCTCTCACCACCCTTACCCTTCTCAACCTTAAGGCCTAAAATAGCTCCTTTGGTATCTAATGCTAGACCATTTTGGAAGAATTTTAAGGTTGGGAATTGGTCAGATTGGAAGGCTGTCTTGTGTCTCCCAACCCTTGAAATGCTGCCCATCCCTGTTCTGTAAAACTATGATGTCTGTAAAGTTCTACTACTGTTGAGAATAAATGTAGCACTTCACAAGATTTTAAAAATTAATAAGAATCAAGGTGCAATCTAGAAGCACCATCTTCCAGCAGTGTTGTCATGGAAGACTTTTGGGGTGATGTTTTCAGAACACATATTTCAAAGATTCTATTCTGTAATATATATGCAAAAGCACTTCGTTAGAACTAATTAAAATAACTTTTGAAACAATTAAGAAATGTTTCCTTAGCTAGTCCCATAGGATAACTGATTGATATTTATGCAAATACTTTCTCTTCCAAAATTCATGGAAATAATTGTTTTTATTAATTATAGGAGCCAAATATTCTCTTAATGATTGCAACAGATCTCTGAATTCAGACATATGGTACATGAAGCTCTCTTTTACTTGTGGCTACAATGCACTCTCCTATCTTTAGGAACAGATGGTGCTCAAATCCTGAAAATTTTTAATTAACCTGAACATTACATTAATAAGTACCACTTCAAATAAATATTAATAGGCAAGAAAAATCAAGATATATCTACAAAAAAAGTAGTCCCCAACCTCTAAGCTCTTGGTAAACTGCTTCTGATGGATGCTCTAATGAATTTCACATCAATTTTTGTGATGTCTTCAGCTTATTGAGCCTCGGCGGCGCAGTGGTTAGAGTGCAGTACTGCAGGCTACTTCTGCTGACTGTCGGCTCCCTGCAATTTGGCAGTTCAAATCCCACCAGGCTCAAGGTTGACTCAGCCTTCCATATTTCCAAGGTGGGTAAAATGAGGACTCAAAATTGTTGGGGGGCAATATGCTAATTCTGTAAACCGCTTAAAGAGGGCTGTAAAGCACTATGAAGCGGTATATAAGTCTAAGTGCTATTGCTATTATGTTCAGAGTTGTAGCCATTTACCTATGGCTTCATGTTCCACCTTCCGGCTGTGCAAATACCGGCGCTTCTTCTCTTTCAGAAGGTGCTGAAGCCGTTTGAACTGATCAATATACAGAGATTGTAGCCGGATCAGTTTTTCTCGCATGATCAATGCCACCTCCTCAGCCGTATACACACCAGCATGTCTGCACAAACAGGATCCAATCACAACTCATCCTCTCTAATCATTAACATGGAGAATCACCTAAAGCAGTGTCAGGTAACAAAAGTAAGCTATTTAAAAGCAAAGAAATCAATCAGCAAGACTTGTGACCTTCAGTAGGGAATATTTAATGCAAAACATTTTGAAACCAAAATGCTAATTTGAGGAAGTTCAACACAATATCTTCTGGAGTGTCCTCAAAGCTTAGGAGCTACACCTCTAGAGCTTACCGTACTATCCTAAGTACAAGTAATGATCTGAAGCATTTTTGTACACTTTAAAGGGTGAGAAAGTATGAGACGACAGCTTTCAAAAATGCATTCAAAAGGCCTTCTCCGAACAATTGTTTATAATTTTCAGTTAGTGTAAAATGTGGTTGATACATTACCCAGTTGCTGCGTAATTGCATACCAGAACAGATGGCAAATTATACATGTGGAATAACTCTACAAGTTACATCGAAATATTTGAAACTTTATGGGGCCACAAACAAAGTATAAATGAAGTTATGGAGTAATATACTTTTCATTAAGTACCTCAGAAAAAAAGGGCAGGCCAAACAAAACATTAGGTGTAGATTAATGGTCAACATTAATTTGTTTTCATTCATAACGGTCAAAATATTCAAAATATGTATTTATGAATACAGGTTGGACTCGAGGGTTTTGTGGACAGGGTAGGATTGATGAAACTTAAGTCCTCTACATGCTATTAACCACAACTTTCAACCATCAGTCAGTAGGTCCAATGAAAGGGGATACTGCACGTTGTAGTTTAAGAACATTTGAAGGCCCAGAAACTTCCCACTCCATCATCAACTATTCTGGTGCTCCTAAAAAGAGAACTAGTCAAGACTGATGCTGAGAATAACCCAAATTGTTCTGGAGGAGAAAGGATTACGCTTGTCTTTGAAAGCTCATATTCAGTACATGTTCAAATAATTTTTGGGGAAAATGAACTATCTCTATTGCACAACTCTGCAACAGTAATTCACAGAACCTGACTCAAGAGACTTACTTTAAAGGATCCTCTTGGTCACTATCAATGCTATCTGCTTCACTATCAGGATCACCTCTCCATGTCTGATCCACAGTAAGAGGCTCCTGGTCTCCCTCACTCCAGCTGTCTTCATCTGGAAAAATAAAAGAGAGGAAAAATGTTTACAATCTACATTATTTAGTAAAATTAGTGTAATGTCATCAATGTAAGCTAAAACAGAGCTACCGAAGTGAAAATCTCATATGAACATACACATCTATAAGCTGATATAAGCATGTCCATCAATCAGAACTATAATATTCATAAATATTCATTTAATCATAAACTCTGCATTAAAACTTATCACTAGAGCATCATTGGAAAATCTCACCTTTCTAGTTACCTGAATGTCAGACCAATACACCCATAATTTAACCTTGATTTGGTAAGGAAACAAGCCTAGCACCATCATCAACATATTTATTTGGCAGAAGAAAGAGATTCTTACACGGTTGAAGTTTTTTAAAGTATAAATTATAAAGACAGTTCATAAATTCAAATCACCCCCACCTCTAATTTTAACTATCCAGCAATTAATATATGCTGCATCCATTATTAATTTAATATTTTAAATTTCTTCTATCCTTCATCAAACTACCTACAGGGAAGTGACAGTAAATTGTTTTTAGAAAACTAAGTTGGCTAGTTCCGGAAAGCTCCCAAATTGAGGCTGAAATTTCTGTAAAAACAAATCAAAGGCACAGGATTCCATCTTCTGAAACAGGATATCCTTATCTTTTACAGCTTACTCAGAAAGATACATTTTCTGAGTGTTCAGATTATTCTGTAAATGGTCCATATGATTTATAGGATTCATCAGTAAACTTATATGTTAAATGTAACTTCCCTCTAGAGCAATTCCTAAAATAAATAAAGTAACCAAAACAACAAACTATGTATGCTCTAAATTTCTGAATGCAGAGTCAATGCCCTTTGCCAAAATATAAATTCCTGACTTCCCAAGATATTTAAGCTGAACCTATTATTAAAAAATGGTAAAGGGAAATATAAATGCATTTAATTTTAAAAACATTTTAACCTAGTATCAGGTGAGACTGAACATTATCTGCTTCCATCTTTTCTCTGGGTTGCTTTGTTTTAAACTACATATTGAAAGAGATTTGTTAGAATATGATCAAGCTATATAAAATTCAACCTTTGCATCTAATTTTAAAAGAATAAAAAATGCCCAAGATAACATTATCATCTCTCCAGCTTACCCAATATCCTGCTGCCCTCACTACGGTTATTTTCTGCAGATTGAGAGCCCTGCTCCGTCTTGGCATAGGAACTCAGCTGACAGAGAAGAGACTCCCTTACAGGGCTAGGATTAGACTTCTTCATCTGAGCCTGTAAGGCCAACACGTTTCTGCGAGCATGTTCAGCACAGAATGACACACTAGGTAGAAAGGCGAAACAGCAAGTGATGTGTTGTAATTTCCAAAATATCTAACAAAGAAACACTTCCATATTGTTTAAAGAAAGATCCACTAAAAGATCTCCAAGGAAATGTCATAAAATGTGGCAAAACTCCCTTAACAAATTCTCACTTAACAACATAAATTTTGGTCTTAAACCAAGGAGTACATGTAGTAACATGACTATTTGCTAGTCCTCAACTTGTGAAGTTACAAGGATCTCATTTCTGACCTAGTTCTGAAGTTCTGACAGCTGAGGGCCCCCACAGTCACAATGAGCACATTTTGAGCACTCACCAACTAGCCTACATTCATGGCTGATTGTAGCATCCCAGTTATGTGACCTGTGTTTTACATCACTTTTGCGAAAACCATTTTCAAGCTTTTGGAAAAACTGGCCACAGCAAACCACTGGTTTGCTTAATGACCATCGTGTTTGCTTAACAACTGCCACAAAAAGGTTGTAAAATTGGGTCAGTCATGTAGATTACCCAATTTACAGCTGTCACAATTTAGGACCGTGATGAGCAGGCTCCATTATGGTAGTAAGTCAAGGACTACCTGTAGTTTATATTACAAATTAATAACATGTTTAAAATGTTTTAAAGGCCCATAAAGTTATTTTTTAAAGGCAGTAATGAGAACTTTTTCTCATTAGGGAAGTATCTGCTACAGTTATCTGCTAATCTTACTTCCTAACTCTGAATCTGCATGTGTTCTCAAGGCTTTCAGGAGAATTATGGAATTTCACTCTAATATAGGGATCACCAAAACCAGGCCGTGTGAGTGATAAGCAAGTGACGGGCGTGAAGGTCCACTTGAGCAAGTGGCAGGCAAGTGCATGCATACAAAGCTCCATTCGTGTGAGTGGAGGGCAGTTGAATGGAGGGTGTGAAGCTCCATTCATGTCACTGGGAGCTTCATATGCAAGCACCCTCCATTCACGCAAGTGAATGCCGCTTGTCTGAGTGGAATTTCACACACAAGTAAAAGTGCTCGCGCTCATGTGCAAAACTCCATTGATGTGCTCGTCATTTGCACCAGTGGAGCTATGTGAACACACATGCACTTCCCATTCACCCTCCTGCACTGGGCTACCAATCTGATTAAGGTTGGGGATCACTGCTCTAAAGCGTTTAACATCCTTTAAAGTTGTCAGCAAGCAAACCTTAAGGAGTCTTTTTCCTCGTAGGCTAAAGGCAAGGATTCCATAATGAGACTAGCACATTTGGCAGCTCACATTTAAACAAAACACTCATAAGAGTGTGTGTAATGTAGACTCATGATTAAACACTGAAGCCGGCAATTTGGATGTTGCCCTCGAACACTTGTAAAAAAGGGAACTAAAATGAAGAGAACCACTATATGGTGCAAATTAGAAAAGGAACAATAAAACAATGCTTTCCAAGTTGCTAAACATACTTCCTACAAAACAAAAATGATTTACGCTCTTATAGTAGGCTTCCCTAACTGGGTGCCCTTGAGTCTATACTTCCATAATGATCCCAATGCATCTAAAGGTTTCCAGTTTGGATTAGTAACATGCTTCAATACTCAAAAATACACATTATACTTAAAGGTCTATGTACTGAAGTCTCCAGGCCTAGCCTCTTCTAAGAAAGCTGCAAACTTAGAAATCTATACAGTACTTTCATATTCAACTTGTGCTACTTGAAATTGAGATGTTTGTGGCTTTCCAGACATCACAGATTGGGATTCCCATTTTCCTTGTCCAATGGCCAATGCAGGTGTGCACTGACGGGAAACAGATTTCAACGAAGTCTAAGAATTACATACACGTCATAAACATTTATCAAGCAGGTGTCTACATTCCACCAATAGGAGGACTTTATTGCTAACTTTGGATTAGACTAGTAAAATGAGCAAGTTTCAAACAAATTGTGATTTAATGAAATGTTTTAACTGTTAGTTAAAATGGAAATATGTTTCTGATTTATTCCTCATGATTGTGGAGAGACTAAAGGGTAAAGGAGAATGCATAAACAAAGGCTTGTGACTTGAAATTTAATGCTAAACATGTTGCAGAGTCACAGCCATTTTTCCCCAAAGAATCCCAATTTGCTGTGAAATAAATAGATGACATCCATCATTCTTTGCTCCATAATCCAGAGTACATGCTTTGCTTTTGTCCTCAGCCATGAAACAAACCATCACATTCCAGAGTTTTTTTGGCCCAATCTACCAAACATGGTTGGTGTTAGCAAAACTAGGAGAAAACTGTATGCTGCTTTAAAAGGCAAGATATTAATTTAACCTAACAATTTAAATAAATGCTCCTGTATCTTTCCTAATTATTATTTCATCTAAGAGCACGGTGGCTCTTGAGATTAGGATGCTGGGTTGGAGGTTAGCAAGCCCGTGTTTGAGTCCTGAGTGCTGCATGCTGACATAGGGTGGGGTGAGCTCTTTCTTTGCTTCAACTCCTGCCAGGGATTTGAAAGGAAGCCCCAACGGGGCGTCCACCCAGGCAACTGTCACTAGATAATCCTCCGGAAGGGCCTAGGTCCTTGTTCCCACATGAGAGCAAAAATTTCATCTAACTGGGTTGTACACAATGTTTTAGGACTCTGTTTAGATTTTTTAAAAGAACTTTTTAAAGAATGTCAATTCAATTGTCAACCTTTCAAGGTGGACCATGTCAGGAAACAGACAACTCAAGAATGAAAGATTGATTTGGGTATAAGAGAATTTGAAACCCTGATAATATTTTTCCTTTGTTCATTCTTGTAGCCAGCAAGTGAAAGAAGAATGAGTTTAAATTCCTTTCTAATGTTTTTTATTTCTAATCTCTTTATTTAACAGGTTTCAACTAGTTTTGTAACTTTCACTACATTTCTCAAAGATCTCTATACAATAGTTTTACACAGCAATTCAATCAAAGGCTTTGAAAAACAAAGACTGAAGTTTTAAATGTTTAATAATTTAGAAATTGGATAGAAACGTTTTAGTAATAACTCTAGCTTATTTAAATGTGCTATTTGATATACTATTCTTTTAATCAGTTAACTATTAACTTTGTACCAAACTTTAAGCCTGTGATTAGCATTGAGCTAGATCTGTAAGACAATCTTGACTTTGGATGTTTTGAGAGGAAGTACTTCAAAATTGTACATGGGTATGTGACAACTCCTTATTTTTAATCAACAGATACTCTGGAATTATTTGAGAAGTCAAAAATATGAAAATGTTCTCTAGAACAGAGGTCCCCAACTCCTGGACCATAACCTATTTGGAACTGGGCCATGCAAGAGTGCAAAGCTCCATTTGTGCAAGCATGCTTGCCTACTGCTTGTGCGGAACCATCCCCCTCCCCCTCCCAGCAAAGGTTGGGACTGCTGCTTTAGAACAAAGAAAGCTGCCTCATGTGAAATACAGATATTGCTCATCTATTTAAGTACCATATTTCCTGACTGGCATTGATTTTCAAGAGCATTCCCTACCTTCATCCTTTCTCAAATTTCCTTGGAGATGTCAGATTGAACCTGAATCTTTTTGTACTGCATATGTTAACATGCAACTCTTTTCAGTTAATGTTCTACAAAAATATATATATCTGTGAACACAATACAAATGACTTGCATCCAGTCTTGGATGATATAATTTCATGAATGTAACTTTTAAAATATTCCACAATTATTCTATACATATAGTAGTCTATTATTTTCATTAGACCTACGATACAAGAAATGATCTGCTGCAAAGGCTGAGGAAGACAACATTTCATCTCTAGAGATAATGTGAACATATATAGAATGCATACCCATCTTTCTTCTCCGGCTTGGGAGCTGCATTTGGGCACCTCCTGCCATTCTTAGTTGAAATATAGCTGCACTGCTTGAAGGGTGCATTCCTGTCTTCTAGGATGTGTTTAATGCAGAACTCGAGTCCTTCCAAACGAGGCTGAGAGCATGGACGGTGAGCAAAGGCACAGGACAAGGTTTCTTGTGGCCTTGGCACAGGAGTGAGCTGCCCCCGATTTGAAGGCAAGCCATGAATGCGAATTCTGTTCATGCCAGTGCCTGTAAGGAACATGTTAGTACAGATCTGACATAAGTAAAAAAAAAAAAGTCACTTCTGCTACCATAAAAATCCCTTTGTTCCCCCCAACAAGGTTATTTCGGTTTTCCTTCTGACTATCAAGCTTCCCTCTTGATCAATCTTGAACCACCGGAGATTCTATATTTCGGAGTTACCGGCAATTCGTGGATTCGCTGGACCCTGAAACAATCCACACCACTCCGATCCGAACCCCGAAAAGGCAAGAAATGTGAATAAGACTCTTGCGACGACCATCCCTCTTCTCCCGTCCCAGTTCCTCAACAGGCTGGGCATTTCCTTCTTCCCTTCCCTCCCTATTAACCATTTTTATTTTTCTTAACCGCTTAAGCAGCTGCGGCTCCTGTAACTAAATACCAGGAGAGAAGATTCTTTACACAATGGCGAAGATCACGGAACGCAAGGAGATTCTTCCTAACCGTAACGTTATTTAAAGTTCATACAAAACATGTTCCCTCTTTTACCCTAAAAGGGATTAAAAGTCCCTCCCCTGCCGCCGCCTTTCTGTTCTCTGCGCTTCGAGAGCTTCGCTTAATTCAGACACGCGGGGGCGAAGCCTTCCCCAACCCAGTCGAGAAGGCGCTTCTCCTTCCCCCTCCAGGGACTCTGGTCCCTCGGCCATATACGATTCCCCCACGCCTCCTGCTTCTTTTTCCAAGGACCCGTTTGGCAAGAGCGAGAGGAAAAGTGAGCTTGGGGGGAAGCCTCAAATCCGCCCTCACTTTTTTTTTTTTTTTTGATCAGCGCAGCAACAGCCGCCATCTTACCTTCCTCCTCGCGCTCTGGCTCTCATCAGGGCCTCGAGCTCGCTATCGCCAGCCAATCCGGAGATGACGTAGACCAGGACGGGATTGGATAAAGGAAATGTCATTCGAGCCGGTGTGGAGGGCGGGCTGCCAGGCTTTTTAACGGTTTATTAGTATTTTTTTTTTAAATGATCCCGATTTAAGACTATTTTGACTGTGTTTATGGCCTGCTTTTAATTTCATTGCAGTAAGCTGCTTTGAGGGCTAATACAAAGTATCTCATATTAAATAGACTTCATTAAGGTATGAAAGACACCCAACTTTAAGCAACTGATTTTGGTATTCTACTCAAGCAGGATGGGATTCAAGCAAGCCAGAATTCCATCTCATGAAGCTGGAATTGCTGAAACACGTGTTATGATCAATCAATAGAATGTTCATAGCCGGACACCACCTTTAGCAGGACTAACTAAAGCTTTGCTTTGCAAAAAAAGAGAGCATTTTGCTTCTTTGTCATACCATTCTTAATATCAACAAGTTTGTGGCACATAATTTAAATATGCTTCCTATAATCTAAACCCATTATTCGATACGCTATATGACAGACATGGAAATAGAGAATAGATTTTCAAGTGTTCTTGTAAGTCTCTGTCTTTATTTCCTTGCACCTCCCAAAGCCACATGGCATTCAGCCCCTTAAATTTTTCATGGCCTTTCAATTGTTATGTTGGAAGTTAAAACCCATCCCTCTCCTAGGAAAATGAAGTATTTTAGGATATACTAAAAAGGCAGAATTCCCCTAAAAAGAAAAGTATAAACTCAGGCAGAAACTCAGCCCACTCCCAGCTTTGACTGCTCTGACCTAGGCCACTATTTTACATAACAAAGATCTACTCTAGGTAGAGCTATTATAGGAATTGGCCTAATCCCTTTCATTACATCATCATCCAGCAAGGTTCAACCAAGCCTGGGACTCAGGACAGCCTACAGAGTTGCCCCTGCATGGCCCCATGGGAGTCTGACAACCAATCAGAATACAAGCTCAAATTCAAATCCCAACAAAGGGCATAAAACCAAGGGTCTCTCAGCACCTCAGCCCTTTTTTTTGTTCAGAAGCTCCAAGGCATGTGATCCTGTCCACCATTAAACCATCTTTCCAAGCAGTCACCATGTTTCCAGTGTCTTTCTTCCCCACTTCGAACTGAACCAGAAGGCTATTTCTCCCAACAGTTACCATACTATTGTCCCTTAATTTTCAGCCAGCACGGGCCACAGTTGGAGCATGTCAGTATGACATTAATGTGCCTGCATTCAAATTATAAATGTATCGATCCCTTCATTCCCCTTTGCTAGTTATCCAAGGTCCCGCCCCATGAAATATTTTGAGGAATATTAAAAAAAGCAGAATATTATATTTCCCTAAATGAGAAATGGAGAAACATATTTTTTAGAGGCAGGAAGCAGCCGGTCTCCCTGCCCCAAAGCAGAAACTGAGGAGGCTACCTTTTAGAAATGCAGATTTGGTAATCCATTCAAGACAGGATATTTTGAAATAAAAGTACAATGGTAGGATTAGAAGCAGCCCAAAGCCCCTTCATTGCACTAACCCTAGAGCAATTCAAACTTCAAACCTGGGAGATAAAAAATGTCAGAGGTTGACCAAATTAGCTCAGACAAGCACCTAGGTTTTGCATTTCCTTTTGTATATAGAGCCAGCTATGACCCCTATATAGCCCCTATATGATCCCACAGGATAGCTAATAGAATATTAAAGGACATGTTCTTGCACAGGAACAGGAAGCTCAAATATAAAGCCCAAAGATATATCCCCACTCTCAACTCCATTGTCAGCTGCCCAGAATCACATGTGCTTGGTGGTTCTGCTTTATCAATAAATGTTGCTTTCCAATCAGCCTCCAGCCTCCATTTTATCTCCAATGCCTTTCTCCTGAATTGGAATTGACCCAGATGGATAGTTCTTCCAATACCAGTGAATTGCAATTCGGACACTTGGTAACCAACCCATATTTAGGAGGGTTAAAACATCTTGTAAGTCATGTGATTGTAATTGGCAATCTTCCCAGCTGGCTTCCAACAAGTAGTTAATTGGAGAAGCTAGTTTAGCTTAATGACCTCAGTAAAAATGGTCATAAAAATGGGTCCACTCACATGACTCATTTAATGACTGCATTGCTTACTGACTGAAATTCCAGGTCCCAATTGTAGTCATGTGGTGGGAACTACCTGTAATGCACATTACCATCCCAATGTGGCATTACTCTACTGTACAGGATTTATGCATTAAAGATTGCAGACTATGTCTAGATATTATCCTATCCTTTACATTCCCAACCTGTACAAATCTTGGTAGGTCTGTAACTATAAATCAGTCTGAATTACCACACGGTTCAGAAAGGTTTATGAAAACAATGAATTATGACTATGTGTTTTGCAACTCAGACAGGAGAGCAAAGAACACTAGAAAATAATAAGCAGAATAAATTCAGTTACCTTGAAATCCAAGCTATATCATTAACGTTTGAAGTTAATGTATGCTATACTGGCTGCTGGCTTTCATGGCATCTGTTGGGCTTCAGGTTTTAGTGACTGTAATATAGAGAAAAGATTTCCTAATATTTCACCAGCAACTGTGGCTGGTGAAAGCACATCTTCAGAGACAAAGTGTTCAGTTTTGCAAGCAATGAGAAGTCAGAACACTTACTTATAAAGACAAGAGCCCATTCAGTCCTTGTTCTGTTGCCTGCAGTCTGTGCAGCATTTTGCCTTGAAGTTGTAAACAAAGCATCAGGAAGTCACTAAACCCTGAAGTTTAACACGATTGGATATATGTTTTAAAGGTATGGACATTGCCTGCTGACAGTTCAAGGTAGGTAGAGAGGAACTTAAGTGCTTTGTAAAAGTCATTGTCCAGTCAAATCCCTTAAAAATATATATGCAATTTTGGAAACAGCGAGCCAGCATAACCAACATGGGAATTCTAAGAATGCAGATCAAAAAAGACATTGCCAGGCTAGGGACTTTCCTTGCAATCCAGTATGAATTATATGGACTCTGCATTTTATTTTAGGATTAAACAGACTCAATCTTAACAATTGCTCAACTGCACATGCAGAAAGAAGTTGGTACTATTCTCATCATAATCTGCTTTTTCTTCCTATTATTTCTGTGACTGAGAAAGCTCCCCTGACCTTTTCTTTCTGCATACACATAACTGGTTTTATAATCCATTATAAATTTGCATACTGTATTATTAACTATAAATACTGTAATTGATACATGCAGATGCGTATCCATACAATACACAAAACATGGATTACTGAACATATTTCAAGCAAGCCTAGAAAATGTCAGCTGATCAAAACAACTTTTTTAAACGTAAGGATCAAGAAATGATTTAGACAATTCAGCATACATTACTCTTACGTAACTGCCACATTCATTTCCATGGGTAACCCGGCAACTTCTAATAAGCAAAGTAAATGAAGGATTATTGTAAACCTGCAGTTTTCAATTGACAAATTATGATTCAAAATCTGAAAATATGAACATCTGAGAGTCTACAAAAGGAGATGTTTTTTTTTATCATGCCAGTTATTTTCCTTTCCTACTTGCTTCTTTGCTTTCTTTTGTTCATATCCATTGTGATTTGTTTTTAAATTGTAATTGCTATTGCTTACCTTTACATCTCAGTGTAAATAAAGAACAGGAAATAAACAATGAAGATTTATAGATTCAGAATACTGCTGTTACTGTCCCAAATATTTTGTGTACACTTTTCCTCATACATTCAAATATTAGCAAGAAATTTCACAAGGAATAAATTAAATGCAGAGACAGTACATTTATTGAAACATGGAATAGTAATAAAATGAGCCAGGAATTAGAAACAGTTTCTGAAACATTACACAAAACTAGGCCAAAGTTTGCATCAATAGCGAGACACCATTGGTTCAGAAATCCAAAGATGGTGGGAAAATAATTATTCCAAATTCAGAGAAAATACTTCGGCAAAAACAAGCAGATGAGTGTCTTATTTTAAACATGATGCATCATCTGAAATCAGCAGCAATGAACTTCACTCACATGACATCAGAGGCCACAACTCGTAGTCACCACTGAACATACTGGATTGGGCCTCTATTGATATATACTAGGGTAATCCATTTTGGATAACAAATCCTTTTTAGATTACAGAGTCCCTCATATTTCAATTTGGAATTCACTTCACAACAGTAGGAATATCCTGAAATGACTTGTGGAACAAGGGGACTATATTAAAAGACAAAAAAGAAAGTTGAGATTGAAGACACTCACTCCAAATACTTTGCCCAAATGCTGGATTACAAACCAAGGCAGGTTTCATAGAATTAAAATATTGTTATGATCTACAGAAACATAATATACATCCATGTTTAAAAGCTAGCCCCATTTTTAGCATACCAGTAGTATGCTACAAGTTCAGAATGTTATATCAACATTCAAACCAATTCAGGGCACCCTCAAAAGGGCTATTTTTGTATTGCATTGACATCTTCATCCTACTTTTATTCAATTTTTCTCCCTCTTAGAGACATAAAAATTTGACCTACTAGATATTGGCAAGCTGTAATTTCCAGGAGCCCGTACTATCATTTAAAACTGTGAGGGATACTGAAAAATATAACTGAATATTTGAAGGCCACGGGTTTGCAATCTTTGCTGTTCTCCAAATTTGCCTGATTCATTTGTGGTCATCCTTACATCTTTTTTCTTTTTGGACAAAATGTGAAAATCTCATATTCCATAATGTATTTAAGGTATAATATAAAGCATTCCAGAATCTCAATTACTGCTCCAATCCATAGGCTGTCAGCCTCTTCTAGTTCTTCCTCCTCTGAAAGACACATTTTCCCAAACTATACTAATGCAGCATTTTTTTGAAGGCACTCTCAAGAGTTCATGCACTAGCATGCAGTGCTGCCCACCATGGATATACAGTCCTGTGAGATTTTTTAATGGTTAAGTCATGTTAGCTATTTGTCTTCCGGTGAGACAAAGACTGAGACAAAGACTGAAATGACAAACATAGTAACGGCACTCCTAAAGAAGCAGTGTGGTCAAGAAGGAAGTGAACTTATAAAACTTCACTCCTGAATTATTCTTGATCAGCAGGAAGGACCAAAAAAGTTAGCAACTTAACTAACATTTCCGATTCCACCATTCTTTGGAAATTTAGGTTTGTATCTGTCTCCACTTACTTACTGATGAAGAATCACAGATCTAAGTAAGGAGAAACTGGAAAACTCTGCTTCACCACTTCCATTTTCTACTTTTATTCAGTACATGTGTCTCTCACACCTTTCTCCCTATTCTTCCTTTCCAACTTTCACTGTCTTTGTTCAGGCAGAGGCAACTTCCATTGGAAGAAGACACATTAACAACTGCAAGTAGACAAAACTCATGCCCTTCTCCATTTCGATTTCTGCTATAGCTCCTTCCTTTATCCACATTAGAAAAATAAAATCAACACTAAACACATAACTTATTTTAAATTATTTTTAAAAGTCCTCTTTTTTTTTTAAGAAAAGGCTGTCAATTTAAATAGTCCTGCGCCATTTCCTATTGGGTTGATAACGTTCAAGCCCACCCTCACCTTTGAAGCTGACAGCTGGTCTTATAGGAATAATTTCACCATCCAGAAGAACTGAAAGGAGGGGTGAGTGGGGATGCACACGGAGAAAGAAAAGCGTATCTTTTCACAGTTTCAAGGACTCTTTATGTTCTCCTACTAATAATAAAAAATGTTTCCTCTTAGAAAGGGGACAGGGCATTCACAAGGCAGTGATTACTATGAGCATTTTTTTTTGTAGAACCTCAGTAGTTAAAACTATCACTTTGGGAGTGGTGGTAAAGGAGGGGGAGGTTCTGATGGGAGTGGGGGTGGTCGTGGCTTATCAAGACTTGCAGCAGCCCTGGGGTTCAAGTATTCGCCGTAATGATGTACAAAGTCAAAATTGGATGACTGGGTGGGTTGCATGCCTTGTGCACTGAGCAGGGAGTGGAGCATGTTCACAGTGTCCTGATAGTCAATGGATTGGTTCATATTATGTCCATTGGCCCCAGCAGTGCCCTTGTCCAATTTTCCATGAGCCCCTCTGGCTTTGTTAGCCTGCGCAAAAGATAGACCAGCTGCTTCCAAGCTGTGGCCAGAATGCGGAGGGAACGAGAATGGCACAGTGGGTCCCTTGGAACTCTTACTGATTTTGGGCTGATGTTCGTGGACTGTAACTGAGGTCTCCTCAGAAAGTGGTCTCTTACGGGAGGAACAATTTGGGGCATAACCCTTGTGTGACACAATGCCAGTTGGGTTAACATGCTTGGGATCCCCTGGACGTTTGGTGTTGGCAACAGGTTGCCCGTGTGAATGTTTGTGAGAATGATGGTTATGATGGTGGTGGTGGTTAGAAGAATGGATCTTATGCTTTTCCTTGTGCTCTCCCCTGCTCTTGACACTGTTTTCATCAGACAGGTTGTGTCGCTCCATGGGAGGCGGCACTTTAATGCGCACTTTTATATCATCTGGTTTGGAAGAAGCAACAGGCTTGTCTCCTGGGGCAGGCAAACGCACTTTAAGTGTAGATGAGGGTTTATCAGCTTTTTCAGTAGCAGGCCGTTCAGAACCATCAGAATTGTTGCCTAGAGGGATTTTCAGGATAATGGGAGAGGAGTTATTCTCCTGCTGAACATCCCGTTCACGTTGCTGCTGTACAAGCAAGTTCTGGGCAGCATAAGCATATTGAGAACGCACATTTGCCTCCATGTTCTCTAGCTGCCGTTTCTGTGCAGCCAACTCCTCAGCATGTTTGGCACGGTATTCCTTTAATGATACTTTTGCTAGTGGTGCACCCTTGATGTTTTGCTTGACAAAAGAGCCACCACTACTGCTATCATGATGTAGATGATCAGGATTGGCAGAAATTTCATTAGGCAATCTATGGCTGACCTCTTGTTTATGTGGAGGGTGCTGAGACATCCAGCTGTCTGTTGAAATATCTGTACTGCCTCGTTCCCCTGGAGAGTCTCCTTCTGTAGCTGGAAGTGAAGCAGTGGCTCCAGTGGTTGACGATGTTGACATGCTCATCAGGCCTGCAATAGTTGTGTCTGATGCACTTCTAGAGATCATGCTGAGGATTGTCTGTTCTGAGAGGCCATCATCCTCACTTTGCTCATCCGTCTTCGACTTCCTGGCTGCTTGACAGGCCTAAAATGAAAGCATTCAAAA
The DNA here is from genome assembly GCF_049901715.1 of Pseudonaja textilis. Classification (NCBI taxonomy): domain Eukaryota; kingdom Metazoa; phylum Chordata; class Lepidosauria; order Squamata; family Elapidae; genus Pseudonaja; species Pseudonaja textilis. The sequence goes on from NC_141991.1 coordinate 130,821,886, forward strand.
CTGGTATACAAATCTCTTGTAGTCATAGAATATCACTAGAGAGAAAGGAAGGCATGCACTATGCAACTCTCATTTTAGAAAAAAAAGCCATTAACAAATAATTTTGTTAATAAATTTAATAAAAGCTATCACATCTACTTTATTAATTCAGAAGGTTGATACTGTACTATCATGTTTGTCCCAAAAGTCTTCCTTCTAAAGTCCTCTATTCCTCGTTATTTTGAGTGAAGGTTCTGTGTCTCAAAATCCTTTTTTGATTCTCTGTACTTATAGAATGCATTCCTAGCAGAGACTTACCTGCCATTTATTTAAAACATTTCAGTACGAGGGAAACTTTTATTCTTTAGAGATTATTTAAAATTACTTTGTTTTCATTCTGTGGATGTTCTTATTTGACCTGTTCTGCATGTGTGACTTTATTCTACATTGAGCACTGCTTATATATTTCTAAAACAGGGATTCTCCAATCTATCTGGGGCAACAGGAACATCTGAAATTTTGGAAAACCATTTGTACTGCGGTTTCTACCATATTGTGGGGCTGTGGGGCCTATCACAAAATATTGGAATCATCCCACATGATCAGCATTATAGATAATTACCTAATAGTAATTCCTGGATTTTCTTCCTCTTTTGGGCTATTTCCCCATGTGCTTTTTTTGTTTTGTTTTGTTCCCACGGCTCTCCAAAAAATGTACTGCTCCCCTGCTCCATTTTTAGAAGATGAAGATCCTTTCCTTTTGGGGTGGAGGATATCCACTGCACATCCTTGGGTGGCAACTAGCCATCAAAGGTATTTTTTCCTCTTACACTGATTCTGAGCTCATGTGGAACCCAGATATTTTGTAATGAAACAGCTGATTTCTGAAAGCCAGAGCTCTACTTGAAATAATCCCAGACATTGCAGTGAATTTTTAAATTTGTATTGGAAATTGATGGGTGCCTCAAGATGCTTATGAATGTATAAGTGGGTTAACCCCAATTATAAACCTATAAACATAAAAGAGGCAGAGGTTTCTTGGCTGTATCTTAGTATTCCAAGCAACAGTCTTCCTTCAACATTTTTATCAAAGAGAAGTACAAAGCTGGCTAAGCATCTTACCCGCCAATTCCTGATTCGTTTCAGTCGATTAGGTGTTTTCTCAAGGATTTGAAGGAATTCATGAGTTAATTCTGTAACACAAACACAAGAATAAAGCTAGTAAGCAGCATAGTACTACAGCACAAATTCTACAGGAGCATATTTTAATGTCCATCCTAGTCAGCAAAAAATAAAAATAAAAAATAGAGCAGTCCAAAGCTTAATAGTACGGGTTCAGTTTACAAAATTCATCCCACTTCTTTACTGTCATGCTGGAAACCTTGATACAGAAATCAGAAATAAAACATTAAGTTAATGGAGTACCTCTTATGGGGCATAGAATGTATTTGACCTTGCTCCGAACTTACCATCCAAGAGTTCCAGAGTTACAGTAGCATCAACGTACTCCCACCAGTGCTTCCCGTCCGTGGAGACTGGGATCTCCCAGTTGGACCACTTACAGGCCAAGTGGATGCAGACGCAGGCCACAACGGGAGGGGTGTACTGCAGGCTGAAGGTTGTTAGGTGAAGGCTGACATCACCAGCAGGGGGAGAGAAACAGAAAGCTGTAAGCTCCCAAGCTTCAACAGCAGCCGCACATACAACCGCCCGCTGGACAGACACTGCGGGAATTAGGCATCCCTCAGCTTTAAAAAATGCTATTATCCTGCAAGGTCAAGCTTGCCTTGCACAATAATTCTACTTCAGCCTTTTCCCACAAGGTTTTCCAAGAGCTTCTGTCAGTCTGGAGCTCCAGGACACCCACATGATCTTCATGGAAGGCAAAGAAATGAACTCCAAACAAAGTTACAAATTGCATTGTACAAAAGCACTTGGACATAATCCTAGAAAAAAATCTGAACAATTTGCTCCTTGCAACAAATCCATCTTTTAGTAGATCACCAACAGCAGTAAATTTTGAATCGGGCCATGAAGTACAGCTGATATTAAATCCAACTCAAGCCTTAAATCAACTAAAAGAGGTGTTTGTGTGTTTCCATTAGTTCCTATTCTAACAAGATTCAAACAATTAAAGAAGACTGCCCAACAACCTACAAGGAACTGGACCCAGAAATATCATGAGGCAAAATATGCTGGCAGGAGATGGCAATGTTTACACGGCATTTATAATTCATAAAATCCTTCAGGAAATTAATAACAGTGCATGGCCAAAATGTGCAGATGTTGAGTACTGGACAAAAAGACGTCCCTTGAAAAATATGTAAATTACAGACCAGTATCTACTCATACCACTTGATATGATGAAAAAACCGGATAAAGGGCAACAGCTACCATGAAATGCAATTTGCAAGCAGACTGGGATGGAGTATACGAGCTCTAAAGTCTTATCCATACCGATAGCCCAAATCCTTCTTCCTACAAAAACCAACTTTCTAGCACTACTGGCTAGTCATCATATTGCATATCTTGGATATTATGCATCCAACAGATCTACACTTTACATTGTTGTGCATTATTACTCTGTTCTATGCAACAATATATTAACTGTTAGGCAGCAAGCAAGAGAACTTAAGCCCCTTCAATTTATTACAGGAAAGATAATGAACTTCTTTGGTTTCTTGTATTTCATGAGCCACTGCATGTTAACAGTTTTCTCTTTATTTTTTTTAAATAAATAATGAGATCCTTAGTTTCTTTTAATCCTCTGTGTAGTATAATTAAAAATACTTTAGGTTTGTTCACTTCTTAGCCAGAGCCAGTGTTTAGGCACTTCTTTACAAATATGCATAAAATACAGCTAGTAATCCTAAATTCAACAGTAGCTGATCGAACCTTAGATGTTGGGATATAAATATCCCAAACAGTAATTAAACACAAATACTCAAAAGGCTTAGAAAACATAAGGTCAGAAAAAAGTATCTTACGGTAACAATTTGCTATTAAAACATTCTGGATGGTTCTTTCAAAAATAGCTTTACTTTTCTTTTCAATTTTAAGCCTCATCATCCTCTAATTCAGTGGTCCTCAACCTTTTGGGCATCAGGAACTGGTTCCATGGAACGGGTTTTTTCCATGGACTGTAGGGGGCGTGGTTTCATGTGCTGCCTGCATCCCGCAGATGGGGCTTTGTACGGTCCAGTTTCTGCCATGCTGTGGACCAATGCCAGTCCGTGGACTGGGGGTTGGAAATCCCTACTCTAACTTTTAAGTGTAATTATTTAATCTAAGTTTGCCCATGCAAATACACCAGCCACAAATATGTACTTACAGCTATATCTTAAGCAAAGACTAGAGCAACCCACCCAAGTTACAACAGACGAATGCTGGTTATAACCCAAGTTCAAAAGTTCCAGACATCTTAATACCCTCATGGTCACATGATCACAATCTGGATGCTTGACAACTTGTTCAAACATATAGCCAAGTACCCTATGATTACAATTTTATAACATTTTCTGCTGGCTTCCCTAGAAAGCCACTGGGGAAGCCAGCAGGGAAGGTCAAAGTCCCTCCACACTCACACAACTTCTCCTACCCTTGCCTTTCATGCAGCTGCTCACATCCTGGCCATATGGCACTATTCACTCACTCCCTTACTCCTTTCCTCCACCTGGCAGCAGCTACTTAGCTGCCTGATGGCCTAGGATTGCAACTTCCAGCTGGTTTCCCCATTGACTTTGGTTGTATGAAGCCAGTCGTATGAAGAATTTGCTTCACCTAACAACCATGGGATTCAGTTAACAATGGTAACCAGGAATGCAATTTATGACTGCATTACTTAGCAATGGAAATTTCAACCCTAATTGCCATTATAAGTCAAGAACTAAACTTTATTAATATGTGCCATAGGAAATAGGCTACCATTTCTGAATCTGCAAAAAACACTGAGTGTTTTTTCTTTAAAAAGAAATCAGAATCTGCACTAGCCTAATCAAGATCAAACCCATTTTGTATTTGATTTTTTTGGCTTCACTGTCATTTTTTAATTCTGAAGACTAAAGGAGAAATGAACATGAGATCTAATATTTTTCCACAGGATTGAATGATATAGAAAACCATGGCCGGTGTAAATAAATAAGCACCAATTTAGATGCCTAGATCTATAGTCTGTATCTTCATAGCAAAGCATGCTTTATTAAATCATAATATAGTGTGCAAATCAGGTAATTAATTCATTAACTTGTAGCTTAAAATCTCATTTACAAAAAATAGGATTTCTTTTAGGCAGCCAGGACAGATTTTTTAAAATGTCTTTATTTCTCACCATTATAGTACAATAAAGAGAATTGGTCATAGATGGACTAGCAATATGTGTGCTCATTTATAAGGATATTTTTATTCCGGTTCTGAAATTCAAGATAAAAGAAACTTTAAAGAAATCTACTGTTCTGATGTCAAAGAATGCACTCTAAATGTGGCATATTTTTTCAATTATTCTTTTTTGCAATAATTTATCAGAAAAACATTTCCAAATAAAACAAATATATTCTCAACATCTACCTGTTGGTAGCCATGAAGTAGGAAGTTTGTGCTAGATCCTTGCTGGCTGAAAGAGAAAAGTCACAAGTTAAATTTGCCAATACTTTAGGTGTACCACATTATAGATTTCCTCTAATTCTACATGTCAAGACTGGGGAACTTTTGTGGGAACCCTGGGCTTATTGGTTAAGGCTAGTGTAATGATTACAGTGAGCAAAATCCTGTCATGTGAGGATAGGAAAAAGATTTCCAGCTTTTTTCTGGCCTTGGGTAAGGAGTCATATTGGACTTCTCAAAATATTTGGACATAGAAATGGTAGTTTCTCAAAAGGACAGAAAATACATTCTTTGCCATTCTAGTCAGAGGAAGCTGTGAGCACAAAATATGGTGTAGTCTTTAAGATGCATATTATGTATTATAGCTGTACAAAGCATTCAGAAGGATGTTTCTAAAGAGCATAGCCCGCTGCAAAGCATTAAAACTGCTAGATTGTCTCCTTATAAATGTGCAAGCATAGGCAACCCTCTCACTGAATTACCAGTAAAAGAAAACACCTGTGCATGCCCATAAATGAAAAGACAATTGCAAAGCATTCCATATAGAATGCTGTGCACCGCTTGAGTGTATACATTTCTGCTATTAAGGCTGGTATTGGTATTTTCATTTTGAACCCTTTGATCCTCTAGACATGCAAAAGGCATATATTTAGTACAGTAACAGCCTCTTCTTTTTCCTTTTTAACATGACATTCTTTACCAAGGAAATGTATTCCTGGAAATAATTTCTGAGCTAGAAAACAACTATTTTTGCATGTATGTCATCTGAGCAACAATCGCAGTCATGTTTGGAACCTACCTCGAACAAGCTGTGTGCACTTCACCACATGAGTGTGAGGATGATCTATGGTGATTTCAAAACCTAGAAGAAAAAAGGAAATGCTTAGAATGTGGATATAATTTGTTTGTAATTCTACATACCATGCATGTCTCTGATCCTGGGAGGCAAAGCAGATTGTTCCTCCAGTCAATTAATACCGCTCTGTGCTCAGATGCAAATAGGACATCTCCTGGGCTCAAATACATCAATTATCTTGCACAAGAATGCAACAGATATTGCAAGTTTCTGAAATATTAAATTTCTTGGTAAAAATGCTGACACATTCAAGTACTCTAAAATTGATTCTGAATTAGATAATAAAATCCTAACTACTATTTGTTTTTCTGCTCACTTTAATGACCCAAGCAAGTGCTTTAGCCTTAGAATAGTTTTAATTAATTTTAAGTTTGTTCTGATAACATTTTTATTCTCATTAAAAGAAAATATATGAAGAAACTAACATTCTTTATTCCTGCAAATTAACAGGATACAAGTTTATAGATTATGTCCATATTGGCCATCACAATTGTTAAGCATTTATGACAAATTATCTTTAACCCATTTCATGCATTACAATGTTTCACAGCAAGGATTAACATGCTTACACACTATATATTGAAGCCAAAATGTCTTGCTCAACAGTAATAGAAATGCATTTTGCATATAATAGTAAACAGTAGAAACACATGTATATCATTTATAATGGCAAGCCTATCAACTATCAAAGTGCAAAAAATACAATTTTAATTGCTAAAAACCTTTCAAATGAAGAATTACATTTAAGATGCAGCAAAAGCTTAACATTAATAATGTATAGTAATTTATCAGGATATTAATTTCCTATCCTGGATTATCAAACTGATATAATAATACAGTTGAAACATTAGACTGTCAAGCTGCTAAGACTTCAATCCAGAGTACAATGCCTGGAACCTAAAGGATATAAATCCTGTTAAAAAGAAAATCCTGTTTGCACATTCATAGTTGTATGAATATATTCATTCAAAACATAAACAAGTCATAAACTGGCCATTATGACAAGGACTGTCGCCTGGACTGATGGCTTCCCATATTGGTCAGCTGTGAAGAAGACTGAGGTTGGGTTAGACTCTCCATTCTGCGGAACATTCCTGGGTCTGAGATTCATGAAGCAGCCCGTCCGCTTGGAAAACTTACCCAGGGTCTGCAGTATTATGCTCTCTAGAATGACCAGGTCTTGGGCTTGTTGCAGGTAACCCTGGGGTTGAGAGGACAGGCAGGTTACTTGTGATGAGGCACTCTGTATTAAGCCTGCATATTTCTAACACTCTCTTGAGGAGGCAAAAACATCAAGAGGGAATCTTTATTATATTTGTGCTGGAGAAAATGGGCCTAAATGTCCCATTTCCAGAGGAAAGAGCACCAAATGCACACATAAGAAAAGTTGCAGATTGCATACTTCTACTGTTGAAATTGACCTGTGACACAAGTTCAACATTGCCATTTTGTTCCAATTTAGCTTTAAAATAAAGCTTCCCCCTTGTTGGCAAGGTTAGATGTGCTGGTCCTGTGAGGAAGGGCTGTGGTAAGAACTGAAACAATGTGCTTAATAATCTTTTTATTTGAACAGTAAAAACAACTGGATTTCACAAATCAACTTCTATATTGTCATAAGAGTGTGATCCTGGCAGGCAACATCCATTCCTCAATGCAAGCTGTGCTACAACCAAGCTTTCATCAACATACTGGCCAGAACACATAGGACAGACAACAATTTGGCTTATAAAACCAAGAGCTTTCTGTACTATGTACCAAGAGCAGTAACTCTTTATCTGTATTCAACTGTTAAATACTCTTATTCTGGAAATTATTCAATTGTATTTCAAAGTGGCTGTAGCACTCTCAGTAAAATGAAGCATGGTGGATTTGCACTGCCAGGATGTGTTCTTTCTTTCTGATTTATTGTGTACAGTATATCTTTCACAGAAATTTAACTACTTACCTCACTCCGTGTATCAGGAGCAGCTTCCAGAGGGTGCAGACAGGCATGAGTAACCTTGATGACATGTTCCAATTTTCGAGGCTGCTCCTCCACCTTGGCTGCCAGGAAAAGGGCAGCTGGTGCCACAGCCTTTATAGAGAAGAAATGTATTAAATATATTATCTCTTAAATAGTAAAATCACAATACTCTCAAATGGGCAAAAGAAAAGAAATATACATGTTAGAACCCAAACTGTCTGCAAACAGTTGAAGCAGGAATGTTTCTTCACTCTGAATTTAAATTAGCAACTTTTTGGTCTGCAAACTTTTTTTCTCCTTAGACAAGTTACAAAAATGCACTGTAATTTTTTGTGAGCATATGTTGATTATTGAATGAGGATCACAAAATAAAATCTTAGTAAAGAAAATAAGATCTTACAAAATAAATCTTAGTAACTTATCTGCACAAATCCAGCTAAAAGTGTGAAGTCCAAATATGTTGGTTTGTTATAAACTGTTTATGGGAAACCATAAACAAATCATTTTCCATTGCAAGGTTGAGAGTTTAAGATATTTCTCTCAGAAAGTAAATTTCCTTGTTGTCAGGCATCTGGTTAACATGTCAGTGTTCTAGCAAGCATTTTATCAATAATGTCTCAAAATTTGCCACATATTGTTTGACAATTGTTGTCTAAAGTAGCATTGTTTATAAATGTTTCCTTGAAAGCTTCTTATAAGCATGTAGATCTAAGCATAAATTTGATGGAACCTGAAGACTTAACTGCACAGTATGTTTTCTTCAACTATTAAAGTTCTATTACTTCCATATTATGCACATATTCTTTAATCTATTAGCCAAAAAGAAAATATATAATAAATCCATTCAAAACTCCAGCTGATAAAACACAAACTGATGACATACTTACATTTCGATGAAAGTGAGTAAAAGACTGAACCATGTAGAATCGATGCATATAAACAATTGCTGTATTAATAGTCAGTTGAGAACTAGTGGTTCATCATTAAGGAACATGTTAAATAGTGCACTATTCTTCTAAAGAAAAAAGTATGTAAAAGCTAAGTATTAGAGACTGACTTAAGACCTTACGTATTTTAGTCAATCTTACAATGATATATATATATATTATATACAGATACACATGCACATATGTATATATACTGCAAATATTTTCACATTAAGCCTGCTAAATTGCATCTTTAAAGAAGTTGAACTAAGCTTTGTGTTCAGGGCTTCAAAATTTATTCCAGCCAAAATGTTAAATACTAATACGGGAAAAAAATGAGGCTCAAAAGTAAATTAATGCTAACATTTTAATCAAACACACGGGGAAGGATGGTTCACTTTTTCTCCCACCCCCAAACACGATCAAATTTCGAAACTACGTACCATCCAAATAATGCAACACGGCAGACAAACGCCCCTGGCCAAGTAACGTGTTACTAACCGGTCTCTTGTACTTTTGCGAATCAATTAAGATTCCCTTCAGCCTAAACCGTAACAGCGTGCCAACATCCAACACATGTGCGTCTAACATTCCCCAACGGCCGAGCAAACCTAATCCGTTTTGGCGGTTCCAAATCAAGGTCCGGTCTAAGGCGTCCCAGCCATTATAAGCACCTCCCCGCCTACCGGAGCGACGACCATGATATCCTTTTAACACTGCGACACCACCCCCCTCGTGCGACACCACCCCCCTCGTTCCCCATAAGCCTAAACCTAACAGGTCCCCCAAAGTTGTTTACGCGCACCTCCGGCGGGCCTAGTCCTCTTTCCGTAACCCTGCCCCAGCCCAACCCCGGCTTGAGGCGCGGCCTAGTTGCCGAAGGGATACACGTTGAGGCGTTGGCCCATATCCTGAAGCAGGTTAGCTGCTTGCTGCCGGTACGATAACTCCTTGTCCGGGTCGAGTCCTAGCCGCCAGGAAGGACTCCGAGCGAGCTGCTCACGGGTGAAATACCAGCGTTTTCCACCTCCCGCAGCCGCCGCGTTAGACACCGCCATGATGGCCGTCGTCGCCGTCGACAACAGAGCATGCGCCGGAGAAGGCACGCACGCGCCGGCCAGCATTCACGTGATCGCGTCGAAATCCGCCGCCGCGCGCGAACTTCCTCCCCAGCCTGTAGCGGGGGGCGGAAGCTGCCTAGCGAGTTTCCGGTTTTGGCTTGTCCGCTTCATTTGTAGGTGATCAGTGTTTTTTGCCCGTTGTTTTGGGTCCTGGAAGTACGGGATAAGGAGGTGGGGGGGAGAGACACAGAAAACTAAACAAGACTTCGTGGTTACAATATTCATCTAGATTTTTTTTTCCTGGCTCCAACTTCCTTATTCTCTATGCCTTGCTTGACATCCAGCCCCGTTAACGTTTTTTGGGGGGGATGAATAGAATAGAATAGAATAGAATACTTTAATGGCCAAGTGTGATTGGACACCCAAGGAATTTGTCTTGGTGTAGATGCTCTCAGTATACATAAAAGAAAAGATACATTCGTTAAGAATCAAGAATCATCAGGTACAACACTTAATGATAGTCATAGGGTACAATCAGCAATCAAATCATACTAGGAAACAGTCAATATAAATAGTAAGGACACAAGCAACAAAGTTACAGTCAGTCACAAGTGGGAGGGGATGGGTGATAAGGAGTGATGAGAAGATTAACAGTAATAGTGCAGACTTTGTAAGAGGATTGAGGGAATTATTTGTTTAGCAGAGTGATGGCTTTTGGGAAAAAATGACAGCTCGCCGATTATTTTGTAACCTTTTGGTTCTTAAAAAGGTTTTTTAAAACTCAATGGACACAAAGACCCCGATTTCCGATAAAATTTGCCAGCAGATATTGGTTTGATAGAATCAGAAGATGGCTGCATGCAGCCAAGTTCTAGATCTCAGCTCGTTTGGCAAATCTGATTAGATTTAGTAGGATTGCTCCAGAAACACCTGAACAAGTTGATTCAGCTTTCAGGCTATTCCATATTTAATACAGTCAAATAAATTTGATTCCCTTGACAATGAAACATTATGACACTAGTTGCTACTGTCTTTTTCCAAGATGCTTTGTCTTGCCTGCATGGTTAGAATTTCCTGGTAATCTTTCTTCTGGTGATTGACCTTGCTTAACTTTCTGGGGTCAGCCAAGGTTGGTTAGGTGTTCCCAACTGGCAAGCAAAACAAATGTGATCAACCTTAAGTCAGAGGGGAGCATTTTTGTTCATCCTTTGATGTTGTATGCAAATAAGTGCAAGTTGATGACATAACAATGGGGAATGGGGTTCCAAAATACATAATTTCTTCAACTATTGCCTTAAGACATCACAAACTGCTTTCTTAGCTAATATACTAAGTTCAGCAGTATCACCATGGTAACAAAGCAAACATGGTTCAGAAACCAGGAAATGGAATATTGCAGTTGGATACAGTTGAACCTAAGTACTGAAACATAAAGCTCAGGTAATGGCTTTCTTCGGATTAACTTTTCTAGGTCTTCAGGATCCCTTTCGTGATAAAAAAATATCATTACCAAAATATGAAATGCCAGGTAAGGACATTATCTAAATAAAGTTAGAAAGTTTGAATTTTTTGTTTCTTGGGATTTATTAAGAGTTGTTCTGCATGTATATTTATGCACACTTCAAAAATTTCAAAATTTAAAACAAAAACCATAACAAACCAGAGTTGTTGCTATTAGTAGGGAATCAATATTGTTAAAATGAGATACTCACCAACATAAACCTTACATTTGGAGCATAAGCATTGAGTATTCAATAATTTGCATCTCCATGACATGTTTTAAAAGGTGGGATTTCAGCAAAGAAAATATCAATCCAATTATATTGGTAAAATTGTTGTTCCTAGGCCCAAGGAATAACAATTTTGAAATTCTAATATGTAATGCTACATGTATACACACACACTTATACATACACTGGTGCACTGAAATATTTTTAGTGAACGGGAAAGTGGATGAGTTTCAGTCTTCAACACAAATCTCAGTTTTTCATTGTGAATATGTTGCTATCATACATACCATGTTTTCCTGAAAATAAGACCTGGTCTTAGTTTCTTTTGGGCCCCAAAATAAACACCAGGTCTTATTTTGGGGGGGTGTCTTACCTGCTTATCTTAAGACAGCTGCAGCCCAGGGCTCTCATGCTCCAACATCTGCCGCACCACAGCCTGACTTCTGTGACTGCTTGCGGACAGATGCCACATGGCTCATTGTGCCGGTGCTGCCTCTTGTGGCAGGAGGCCAGCACTATGCGATGCAATACATACTGTCCTGCCACAAGTGGCAACACCGGTGCAATGTACCGTGTTACCTCCTGCAGCAAGCAGCAGCACCAGCACAATGCGCTGCATGGCATCCGGCTGCGAGCAGCCATGACAGCTGTTGAGCAACAGCATGACAGCTGTCGGGGTGTGGAAGGCTTGGCTGTAGCGGTCCTAAGGTAAGTGGGTGCAGGGCTTGTGGGGCAGTTCTACCTACTCACCCCCCCAACTTAATTTTTACACATGCACCTTGCGCTACCTTGTACAACCAGGTGGTGGGACGGAGTGGGCGGGATCTTAACTAGGACTTATTTTGGGGGTAAACTTATATTAGGCATGTGTAAAAATCAAGCTAGGCCTTATTTTCAGGATAAGTCTTATTTTTGAGGAAACACAGTATAGCTACCTTCCACATTTGGACTGGTGCAAAAATCAAGGATATATATACATTACCTCAGAAAAAGTTGTGAAACTTTAGATTATGGGTCTGCCAGATAAGCGGCTTTGTTCAATGAAAATGATATTGTATAGACCAGCTTATCTATAGTGGATCCTGTTAATTAACCACCAATTCGAGTTAATATTTCATGCACATGTGGAACAGCATGACTAAATGTAATTATAGTTTTTAAAACCCTGCAACTGGAAGACAAGGGGAAAGGATTTTAACCAGTATTTCTCCTCAACCCATGAGTTTGCCTCAAAATTACAGGCAATTTTTCGGGTATATTTTCTGCTACTGCAATCTGATGTATTGCATCCAGACATCTGAAGAGCAAATATCTATACTAGGCTTAATTTCAGACAAATATATTATCTAGTACAGCTGTCTTTCTGTTAAAATGAATGCATTCCAAAAGCTTACTGCTATAATGATGCTGTAATCTTTGTTTTATAATTAACATTTTAAAATGCCTTTAAACAGTAATCAGAGTAATGATATAAACAGGTTTTCCAGGCTGTCTCTTATTAATCATTCTTTAAGAAATGGAATTATATACTGCACCTTCAACACTGTTAAGTATTATGAATAGTTCAGTATTATGAATTTTTTTGCGTGTAACTTGCTCTGAATCTTGTCCGAGAATTGCTTTCTTCTAGAGTGACATTTTTTTTCTGTCCATCTCCAGTGGGAACAATCCCTCCCAAATTGGAACTTTTCTACCCAAAGCTCCCACCCATAGGACAATTTGGATATGGTGATGACACTGTACACCAGGGCAGCCATGAGAAATATCAAGAGGCTATCAGACGGAAACGGCTCAAGAAATGTAGGTGAAGAAGCACCAAGAGTCAGGTTTAAATCAAAGTTTCAATAAATGCAGAAATGCTCACAGCAGGAATAGAGGAACCTATGATTCATTAGAAATTTAATCACAACTGGCATCATTTGTGACCATGCAGCATATTGGCCATGGGTGAAAAAACCCCATAATGCCTGGAAGGGCTGCTGGGTCTGTGTTCCCCCAGGGAATACATTGCAGAGGGGTAACCGTACTCACAATTTACAATATACTTCAAGTCTTTTGGTTTAAGAGCAACAGCATGGATAGGGAGCACATAGTTCAAGAGCATGCTATGTGGGCTGAACCAGAAGAAAACCTGATGGTCCCTGGGTTTCCTGCAGTGGATGAGGAGAGCAAGTCACAAAAGCCTTGCCTCATAGCTTGGTCCTTCTGTATTCACTGCCAGCTATTTGGGTAGTATGGAAAAGAAGCAAAAACCTTCACTTTGATGTTTGTTTCCAATTAATTGATGATCAAATAAGGTAGCAATCAGCTGCAATAGTCTCCTTTGACTTGAGCTCAATTCCTGATGACTTCATGACATATCCATGAAGTTCTCATGACAGAGGAATAAAAATTGTCTTCTTCCATATCTCTATTTTCTGGTAGTTTCCTATCCAAATACTAATCAGGCCTGATTATTCTTAGATTCCAAACCAGAAGAGGTCAACCAGGCACTCGCATCTTTTAAAGCTACCCATAGATACTAGATTGAATACTAATTCTTAGCCAACAGTTTAAAATAAATGAAACCATCATATTAAGTACTAGGAAAGTATTAATGATTCCAGGCTAGGTTTAGCAAGCCTGATAAAATACAGGAAAGAATAGCCCTCAGGTTTCCCGGGAATAATAAAGTTAAATAAGAAATAGCAGGAGGAAGAGGCTTTATTATTATTCAAATAATAAAGTCCTGCTTGGTCAAAGGCAATTTTCTTTAGAGATCCTACCTTGCCTTGCCTACATATTTAAGCTTTTTCCAAGCAATTAGAAGGTTTACTCTCTTTTCTAGACCCCAATCAAGAATACAGGGTATCACTAACTTGTGGACAAGATATTGGTTGGTGGCAGCCTAAAAATCTATCGATCAAGCCAGAAGATACATTACCTTGGATAAAGGTGACAAGGCACCCACAGGTGCGGAGCCCCATGACCAAGTAAGCATTCAGTGAGCAACAAAGAATTAGTTCTTCCATCTAGTCTAAAATGGATGATCTAACTTCCTTTCCTTTATCTGAAACTATCAGTATAATATGTGACTTACAGGTATAAGAAACTTCATATTTTTATAGAAATCTAGTTAAGAATCAGGGCCACAGTGCTGGTAAACTTAAGTTCATAAATTTAATTCATCAGTGAGCTGACCTGGCAGAGCAGAAGGTGGGGAGGAAGATAGGCAGGGGGGAATATAGCATCTGTACTTTCAAAGAGTCATAAGTAGGTTCTTTGGGGGGCAGGGGGAGTGTCATAACTTCAAATGGTCATAAACATGGATTACCTGCACACAATTATAGAACTTAAATTGTAGACTAAAATAATTACATCAAAACAGGTGGATTCTAGATGTACAATTACCCTAATCTTTCATAAGAAACTGAGAAGACCCATAGTATAATTGGAAGTCCCAAAATTAAGGACTTCCTGTGTTTTTCTGCATGAAAGCTGAGAGAATAATGTTGCATTCATTCTTTTAAAAGGAAACTAGACTTCTAGCAGACCTAGAACTCTCACAAAATCAACATTGCTTATATACTTACTTAAACTAGTTTAAGATTTACATGAGTATTTGTACATCGATAAACAAAACAGCATGAAATGTACTATATTTTGCTATTGCTTAAGGCGAATGTTGAATGAGATAACACCTCAGCTCCTGCTACCTTAAATCTACATTCTCACAACCTGCTCAATCTGATTACTTAACTAGCCCATTTTCCAGGTTTAGATAAGACACTTAACCATAAACTAATAAAAAGTTCAGATCTGCACACATCAAAAGTGGCCAAGCCCCAACTCTAGTAAAGGCCAAAATTGACCACATTTAGCTTAATATATTGTATCGTACAATCAATTCATTAGATCTAACTCATCGTGTTGTATGAATACAGCTTAAAGAGAGAAAATGCATACCGGACAGCATTTTTCCTGGATTATAGCCGTGGGCTGTATATGTCTGAATTCGAGGGAGATTGGGGTTTTTTTGGGAGGGGGGGTAGGGAGAAGCATGTCACATCAGCTAGTACGAACCCCTATAAATATGCCCGATTCTTCTCACAACTAAAAAACTGAAACGTAATCCTTCTCGGGAGCGGCCCAAACCAGCAACAAGTCTGTTTTGTTAAACCGGACCATCAAACAGCGGTCACCGAGTGCACCTTGCGCGGAAGGACCGCCAGGGGGCATAGTAAGGTGCACCCGTATAGTTTGCCAATCTTGATTCCCATCAGGATATTCTCGTGCGTGTGTACGTAGACATACACGTGCACTTTTCATCATGCTACGGTGAGATGGAGGCGCACTGCGAAAAGTGGGGGGGGGGGGACGGGACGGGACGGGGACGGACATTGTTTTTGAGACCTCATGACTCCCACCTCATCAGCTGTCCTTGCAAGCGGGCAGATATCTTCCTCCGGAGAGGAGGCGGACGGCGGCCCAATATATCTTACCGTAGCAAATGAACGAGTAGCTGCTGGCACCGGGCTTTAAAAACACCTTCCGACCCGATCCGACCCCATCGGCTCAGCGAGTCGGAATGAGCCGAGTCTGGGCAGCGGTGGGGGACTGGAGGGTTAAGGGATCACATGACACCCGGGAGCCCTTAAAGAGGTACCGCGCCTGCGGGAAAGCTCTTCGCCCTTTGCTGGACTGAGTACGGTGGGGTTGGAGGCTCGGGGGTTTAAAGACTTGGGTCGCTCAAGAGCAAACTCTGTGAAATCGCTTGTCCCCTTTGGATGGGATTGATTTGCGGGGTACAGTCTTCATTAGCCCAAAGATTATTGTCATTGCTCAGTGCTTAGATTTAAAACAGTACGGAGGTATTCTGCAGAACAAATTTTCTTTCCACGGTTATATTTCGTTCTCTTAAACAGAGGTAGTGCACTTTACTGGTTCTATCTAGAGACTAGGAACAGGAAAGGGAATTAACAATTCCATTTGTTTTTTGTTTTTTTTTGTAGGTTTATAGACTACATGGCAGTCACTGATCCTCTCTTCAGCCTGTTCTGAGTCCAGGTTCCTGAAGCCTAAGAAGAAGCAGGAAAGCCCCTTGACCAGGATAATATGTGGAATTGTCGAGTTTATTCCCTCTCTGTCTCTCCTGCAAGAGGCGGAGACTTGTGTGTGTGTTTGTTTTCAATAAATCCAGAGCAGAACACAATCCAGCCTCGGTCCAGAAGGAGAGTTGTTTTTCTTGCATTAGAAAAACATTTTCATTTACACAGTAGTAGCATGTCACTCATTACAGCAACATTCATTGCTTATTTATCAAACTTATGCCCCCATTGCAGTCTGATGATTTTCAGTGGTTTACAATGTGTACAACACTTACATATTCATGATGGCTGGGTTAATAGAAAAAAAAACGGTACAGGGAAAAATGGAATGCCATCTTCACACACACACACACCCCCACACACACACCACTCCCTCTGCTCTGCTTATTTCTGGTTTACTCTGTTGAGCCAACCTGCTGACAGCCAGAGATACTTGCTTCCCCATGACAAGAAAAATAAACCTGGGTATAAAATCATCTTACAAGTCGGCCATCTTTGGAGTCAAATTGCAGGCTCACAATTTGTGTCCTTGCCCGCTAATGATTGTGTTTGCATATTCTGCTTGTTAATGGTTAAAAGTCCTTAACTTCAGCTCAGAAGCCCTAACCTGCACCATCGCCTAAAAAAAATAGTCTCTCACCTGGCAGAATAGAGGTATTAAGTGGGTCCTACATTCACTGTATTTTAATGAGTAGATAACCATGCTTAAAATTATCAATTCTTACCATAGCCACAGATATCATCCAATCCCAAATATTCAATTGAATCAAGCTCAGTTCCTGATGACTTCATCAACTCATCCATTTAATTGTCTTGGCAACAATATAGACATTATTTGTCCCTACCTTTCTTTTGGATTATTTTCCAAATCAGCCATATAATATCTTGGTAATCTCCCTTCCAAGATTTACAGGGCCAACCCCACAAGTAACTTTTCCAAGATCATCTAAGGCTGAGTAGATCAGGGATTTTCAAATAGTGTTCTATATAAAACTTGATATGGTTTCCATAAGAGATTAAAGTGAGTGAGCTGGAATTCACTTGAATACAGCCAAATTTCTATCACTACAAGTTTGCTTCTTGAATAGTGGTTCCAGGATTTACTTACATTTTAATTAACAGTCTGTATTTAATTTAATCTGCAGGCTGGAAAAGTTTAATATCCCACCCACCCCCAGCAGATATTGCTACTTAGGCACAGAAAGTACTAATATGTTAATAACTTTTCATGTTGTTTTCAATGAAAACAAAGTGTAATTTAGTTTCAGGCATTAAAGAACAAAGGTTAAATTACAGAATGTGAGATAGTGGATTGAAAGATTTTAAAATATAAGCAACATTTGCAAGGATGGGTGTTAGTGAATTTCCATTATAGAAAATGTTAAGAACATATCTAACATCAGTAGAATTGAGCGCGTTCAGAAGTATTTCATGAGAAAACTCTTGCACTCTTCTGTACACAATAGAATTCCCTATGCTACTAGGCTTGAAATTTTCAGTTTGGATAACTTAGAACTGCTTCGCTTGCAGTCAGACCTATGTATTCCATACAAAACTATACGTAATGCAAATGACTTTTGTTTTAATGGCAAT
Organism: Pseudonaja textilis; assembly: GCF_049901715.1. Lineage (NCBI taxonomy): Eukaryota > Metazoa > Chordata > Lepidosauria > Squamata > Elapidae > Pseudonaja > Pseudonaja textilis. The sequence continues at coordinate 130,839,680 of NC_141991.1, forward strand.
AATACGTGTACTAACAACTGCTTTAAACTCAATGTAAATTGTTCTAAACTTGACTGTAAAAATATAATTTCTATGAGAGTTGTCAAAATCTGTAATGCTCTACCTGATTCAGTTGTTTCAGCTACAGATTTTCAGTTTCAGTCACAAATTGACTTCCATGGACTTTACACCATACTTAAGTGGTTAGAGGAGGGGTGTGCTAACATGCCTATCATCCCTGTCATTGTGTTTTCATTCTTTTATTCTTGTTCTCATTTTTGACAAATTCTAATAAATAAATAAAAAACATCAGTTTGTTATCACAATTCTGCACTCTGGTTGCCAGCCAGTCTTCAATACAGAAATATTATTCACTCATCTCAGCTTTAACACTCTAGGCTGAGGACAGGAAATTGTAGAATTTCTCTCATTTTTATTTACTGTGTTTTTCTGTTATTTGCCTATTGGGGTATAGGCTGTACAATCACTAATTCATACATACATCTTTCCCAATTAGAAGATTAGCATAAACTATGTACATTTAATTTCCTACCTGCACTCACTGTTAAATAACTGCCTTAAACTATATTAATTGTATAAGATATGAATTAATATGATGGCTTTGATAAGAGATGTCCATTTTGAGATTTTTTTTTGGCTGTTCATTTTATTTTTTGAATTGTTTGCATCTTTAAATACAGCTTTAAAAGAGAAACAACCATCTTGCATATAATCCTTTAAGTGATTTAAATATGTGCACTTAATCAGTTAGGGCAGGGCTGTCAAACCAGTGGTGGGATTCAATTTTTTTTTACTACAGGTTCTGTGGGCATGGCTTTGTGGGCGTGGCAGGGGAAGGATACTGTAAAATCTCCAGTCAGAGCGGGTATTTGCTGGTTTTCCAAACTACTCAAAATTTCCACTACCGGTTCCCCAGAACTGGTGAGAACTTGAATACCACCACCCAGGGGCCAAATGCGTCATCCACTGGCCACGCCCACATCTGGTTTAGCAAAGGGGGGGGGAATTGTGATACATCATGTGACACCGCCATAATAGGAATTTGACATCCCTGGGTTAGGGCCAGGGGTGTCAAACTGGCAGTCCACAGGCCAGATGTGTCATGCGCAGGCCACATGCACCCCAGCTCTGTAAAGGTAAAGAAATGTCACAATATGTCATGACATCATGGTATGGCAAGTTTGTCACCTGTGAGTTAGGCAATAATTTTTTTAAATGGAGGCATTTTCATTTTAAAATATTAATCATCACAAGCTGATGTCCTCTCTACAGAGATGGGTCTACAATATATAGAATCCTCAGCTTTCATGACCACCAGGTGGGTTGATTGAGTTTTATGATCAACATGTTAATCATACTTGATAGGATTAGCTCTTAAAACTGGGGGAGTGCAGGCAGGAGTTACTGCAGCTATCCTCCCCCATCAATCTCATTAGAATATGTCCAGCTTCCCAAGGAAAGAATGTGTACACATCCTTTAAATATCAAGTTTTCTTAAATGGTTTAAAATTGTTTATGACCAATTACCCAGTAGATATTGTCCATAATGGCTATGCTTTTCAGGCTGAGAGAGGATCTGCTTAAGATCCCATCCCATCAACCATGTGAGATAAAGCTGAACATTGTGCAGGAGGGCAGAGCTCAGGTCTGGCCTTTGTATGAGGGAAGGTAGGAATATTGGCTCCACCAAGACTAATTAGGCAATCTGCTCAAAATGGCCTCTTTTAACAGGGCCTTCAAAACTTTAAAGCCTATGAGCGGTGAAGGATTCCCATCCTCTTCATTTGAAACAGTTTTTTATCATGTTGCACAGCTGAACTGAGATTGCATTTCAGTTTTGGGAACCACTGTCACATAATTGCAGTGGCATATTAAAAGAGTAAAACAAAACAAGAAGCTTGTTAAACTTTACCCAACTTGCTTTGTCCTTCAGCTATTAACACTGCAGCCGCCAAACATCTCCAATGCATTACAGGAAGTCCTTGACTTATGACAATTGAGCCAATTGTGAGTTTTACCCCCCTTTATGACCTTTCTTACCACAGTTAAGTGAATTACTGCAGTGGTTTATAGTAATACGGTTAAGGATACAATAACTGTCATAAAGATGAGCCAGTTGCCAAACGTGAATTTTGACCCAGTGACCACGGGGTGCTGCACCGGGTTGTGTGAAAAATAGCACTTTTTTTTTTCAAGGATGCAGCTTCAATCACTAAATAAATGGTTGCAAGTTGAGGACCATCTGTATTTAATTAGTCTCATTACGTTCAAATGTGCTTTCTCGCACAGAGGCACACATGGCATTGCAACTTAGGGCTTTTTAATTGTACAACAAAACTAGTAGCAGTATGCAATGATGCCAGTCCAATGAAATCATATGTTTAATGTTGCCCTCTCCCTGCTCATGATTCCATTCCTGGGCATGTGTATATTGTGTGTGTGCGCATAGGACAGAGGGAAGCTGAGATGATGGATAGGTAGACACACTGAAATGCACTAGACAGAATAAAAATGAAACAGCGTAATATAAAGTGATCTTTAATATATAATTTATATATAATATATATTGTAATATATATATATTACAATATATATATTACAATATATATATATATTACAATTATATATATATATATATATATATATATATATATATATATATATGTATATATATATGTATATATATATATATGTATATATATATATATGTATATATATATGTGTGTTATATATATGTATATATATATATATATGTATATATACACAAACCAAAAAAGTACCAAATAAGTACCATAATCACTTATTCCACAAGGTTGAGCCATTTTAGCATCAACTCTAAATGGAGTAAGGAGATATGGGCAAAGATGTTTTTGTCACACCATTCACTTTTCTCCTCCTGCGGAGCCTGTCATCAAGATGGGCACTAATATCACAGAGACTATGCTGAGAGGCGATTGCCTTCCATTAAAAAAAAATTATTTTAAAAAATGAAGCTATTAAAGAGATCTTTAAACCAGCAATTTAAAATGGTCATCATCTCTCCAGCTTGCTTAAAAAAAAACCCACCTTCATATCAATTTTTTTTTTGCCCTCATCTGCTTTAGAGAAACAGAAATATTACATTATCTTACCACTTCGTTGCTTGGATTTCCTATTACCTGCCACTTCTGATAAAAGAATTGACACTCCAACACACCCAGCCTTGGTTCAAAAGTGTCAACATTGAGAGGTGGAGGTAGGGAGGGAGTCTGCAATGTGCCAATTGTAGACTCGGCAGAGACAAGATCAAAGCAACCTTAGCTGAGCCGTTGTTAAATGCTACAGCCAGTAAAACCCAGAGCTGTTATGAGAACATAACAGGGGAGGAGAATCAAAAGTAAGATACTATATCTCTTCAGGGAAAAAAGAAAATTGCAGGCACCATGGAGATTACAATCATACCCTCTCCATAAAGGAGAAAACAAAGGCCAAAAAAAAAAAAAAGCCACAAAACTGAAGCAGGCTTCATGTCTTCATCATCCGGCAAATCTTCTTCCCACTATTGGAGTTAATTGAGTAATCAGTAGAAGAAATAGTTTTAGAATTGAGATTCATGCAGTACCAAATCCCACTAAGTGCAGAATTTCCATCGCTGGATTTCCATCCCTTTTTATCGTATGTGTGCAAACAAAACAAACATTTTTTAATTTATTTTTACTGCAATACTCAAGCTTAATTTCTCCGATCTTCCAGCAATCTTTGGACAGAGAGAGCCCCGGGCCCACCCACATCTGCAGCACCAAATTCTCCCCAATTTACACTAGTGTGTAACACTGGCTCTTGTTGCTGATTTGTAAGCCCTTTCCTTTTCCCTCCTCCTCTCTTCCAAAGTCAGGGAGGACCAATTCAAGGACACCTCAATCCTGGACTGTTCAACGCAAACATTGCAGTTCCCTCCCTCCCAGCCAAAAAAAAAACGACAGGAAGACCATAGGATAGGGAATTTTGAAGAAAATTGTAGGTGGATGGGAAACAGCTGTAACCGAAGGCCTACATGGAAGGAAAAGCGTCCTTCACACTTAGGAGCTAACAATTGCCATTTCTTTTCTTTGGGGGGCTTCCTGCAGAAAGTGAAAGAGGTAAGCCTATCAAACCACTTCATCCAGTCATAGGTCAATCTCCTCCTTTTGCTCTTCCATAAGGTGGAAGATTATGTCTTTCTCTGCCTATCTTGGAAAGGCAGGACTGGTGGAGAAAACAAACTGCCTCACCCCACACCTTTTCTTTGGTATCAAAGCCGGAGTCTCGAGGTCCCTTTTTCTGAAGCACCTCAAACCTCACCCTTCTTTCCTCACAGCTGTTTGGCAAATAAGAACTGTACCCCTCCCTTCCCCAAACAATCACCCCTTCCCAAGAAATACGCATTCCTGAACTTCACAGTGACAAATGTGTGCACGTGTGCAAAAAACAGACTAAGCGGGTGTTGCTGTGAGAGATGTGATGTTCTAATGAGACGTTCAATAGGCATTTTGAGGGCAAGCAGCATTGATGAACTTCCCAAAGTTGTGGTAAAGTGCCGCCGGCAAGAGAAATACAGCCTCTTTTCAAGAGCCTCAAAGCAACTTTGGGGAGAGGCAAGTGGGAGGAACAGCCCTCTTCAGAATGAAAGTGAAAATATCAGCTTTCTGGATCCAGAGATTTATAAATCGGTGTGACTTTTAACCACTGCTGTAGCTTCCCCTCGCCAGATTGTTTGGTCAATGCTAGGAGAAGAGTAAGTTCTACAAGAATGAGTTTGTTTTCCTGATCCCAAAGAAATGGGCCGGCAGATGGAGGGGCACTCCAAATTAGGCTTTGCTCCCAATAAATAAAAAATAAGTCTCTTAAGGGGCAGAGTGATAACACCCATCTTCTCTTTGTCAACACCGTCGAGGATGCCATGATAGAAACGTAAGGGCTCTCCTTTCTAGAAGTTTGGTTCTAAAATTCAGATCAAACAGAGAGAACCGATTAACCCCGTGGCTGCTTAAACCCAGCTTAAAAGTTTCCTTGGTTCCAAAGGTTCTTGCTAACTGGTAGGGCCTCCATTCAAAAAATAGGTAGTCATCTCGCCTTTGCCCTTGACTTTGATGACTCCACGGCACTCCAATTGATAACCTTTGGCAGCTAATACCTGATAGAGGTCAGTTGTCACCTAGGGGAGGAAAAAAAAGCAGGGACAAAAATTCTTAGTAATCAGCCAAAGAAATGAGTCTAAGAGTCTCAACATTTCTACCAAGTACTTCTTCCCCATGTAGCCATGAAATTCATTATCACGATATAGCCAAAGCTGCAAAAATCAAAGCACTTTCATCTTAATCAAATCTAAAACTACAGCAATAGCACTTAGACTTATATATAGCTTCACAGTGCTTTTACAGCCCTCTCTAAGAATCAGCATATTGCCCCACATCAATTTGGGTTCTCATCTTACTGACCTTAGAAGGATGGAAGGCTGAGTCAACCTTGAGCCGGTCAGGATTAAACCCCTGGCAGTCAGCAGAATTAGCCTGCAGTACTGTATTCTAACCACTGAGCCACCACAGCTCTTAAAACTATAAAACTACAGGTAGTCTTCACTTACAACAGTTCATTTAATGACTGTTCAAATTACAATGGCATTTAAAAAGTGGTTGTTTTCCCAGTTAAAACCTTTCCAGCATCCCCATGGTCACATGATCAAAATTCAGGTGCTTGGCAACTGGTTCATATTTATGACCGTTGCTGTGTCCTAAGGTCATGTGATCCCCTTTTGCAACCTTCTGATAAGCAAAGTCAATGGGGAACTCAGATTCACTTAACAACCAGTTTACTTACTGATCAACTGCAGTAATTCACTTAACAACTGTGGCAAGGAAGATCGTAAAATGGGGCAAAAACTCACAAATTTCTCACTTAACAACAGAAATGTTAGGCTCAATTGTAGTGTAAGTAGAGGACTACCTGTAGGTACCGGTATCCTGTCACTGCCTTTCTAAATTCAAATGAGTATTTTCCTGGGACAACACAGCTGTCACGTGAATCCAGGAAAAAGTGTGGTTTTCTTAAGCAGCTGCTGATCCATATAGTAAAGGTAAAGGGTCCCCTCGCACATACATGCTAGTCGTTTCCGGCTCTAGGGGGCAGTGCTCATCTCTGTTACTAAGCCAAAGAGCCAGCGCTGTCCAAAGACATCTCCGTGGTCATGTGGCCGGCATGACTAAATGCCAAAGGTGCACAGAACGCTGTTACCTTCCCACCAAAGCGGTCCCTATTTTTCTACTTGCATTTTTACATGCTCTCAAACTGCTAGGTTGGCAGAAGCTGGGACAAGTAATGGAAGCTCACTCCATTAGGCGGTGCTAGGGATTCGAACCGCCAAACTGCCGACCTTTCTGATCGACAAGCTCAGCGTCTTAGCCACCGCGTCCCTTCAATTCATTTAGTAAAGACCTCCAAACTAGATCCAAATAAGAGCACACTTATTTTTATCTTCAAAGAAACTGCTGGCTCCAGCTAAAAGACCCATTTTCTAAAATAAAAATCAATGTGATGCTTGGCTTTTTGCAAAATCCCATCCATTTTTTAAAAAAATTAGCATGAGTTTGAATAATGCAATATTCAATTTAGGGCAAAAATTTATTTTAAGATTAAGTAGTGATCATTTTATTCATGATGGGAAAATGGTCACCCCATAACTGGTCTCACCTGAATGCGGTCAGGGACGCCAGTGCTGTCCATACGGCTAGAAACATTTACAGTGTTGCCCCAGATGTCGTATTGTGGCTTTCGGGCTCCAATCACACCAGCCACTACTGGCCCAATGTTTAGTCCTAGAAGGGCGGAAAGAATCTCAAAGGTCAGAATGAAACAACAACTTAAATGCATTGCAACCCCTCTTTTCCACCCTTGCTACTTCCAAAACTTTCACTGACCAATTTTCATTTGGAAATTATTGAAAGAGTGTTCATTGATATATTTCATCTGCTCCATCAGCCTCATGGCATAGTCGGCCAGTGCAGTGATGTGAGAGCGCCCCTCTCGGTCATAGGTGCTATCGTTCAGCCCTGATGCTGCCATGTAAGTACTTCCAATTGTCTTGATCTTCTCCAGCTGCCTGAATGGTTCGTCACTGATGATCTATAGACAGGAGGAAGGATCATGCCATTTAATAATGTGAAGAGCATTATTATATCACCGTTTAAAATATTCTCAGATCGGCAGAAACTTGGCTCTGCTCCCAAAATTGTTTCTTATGCTCCTGATAAAGGGTCAACAAGTCAGGGAAAACTTTATAAATGGGCATCTTTTTCAGCCTTGGATACCTTTGCCTAGATTGTAGCAGTGCCTCTCCCCATAGCAGGGTAGAGGACTACCTGTATTATAGGTAGCTGCATCCTGTCACTGCCTTTCTAAATTCAAATGGGTATTTTCCTGGGACCGTAGTCATGGGACAGTAGTCATGTGAGTCCAGGAAAAAATATGGTTTAAGCAACTGCTGATTTATATAGTATGGGTAGGCACTGCTACAATCTATGCAGGCACAAGCCTTCCCCTTTGAAACTCCTCCAATTCCCTGGGCTATCAGCAGTGCATAACGCTGAAGGTGACTGCCAATAATCTGGTCCCAAGTTGTTCAGGGCTAAAAACAAGACCTGACTGATTCTGCCAGGAGCTCTGTGGTGGCGCAGTGCTTAGAATGTAGTAGAATGCACTAGAATACAGGCTAACTCTGCCCACTGCCAGGAGTTCAATCCTCACCAACTGAAGGTTGACTCAGCCTCTCCTCCTTCCAAAGTTGGTAAAATGAGGACCCAGATTGTCGGGGACAATATGTTGACTTTGTAAGTCACCCAGAGAATGCTGTAACGCACTGTGAAGCAGAAGTCTACGTGCTATTGCTGTCACAATAGCCTAGAATAGTTCCCCAATCTTTCCAGATTGATGTCCCAGATTGGAAACAGAGGGAAGGGGGAAAGAGGGGGTGGTTTTGTGGGAGGGGCAGCTGTGCGCACACAAGCACAAGTGCGGCCCCAAGCACCCGCAACGCTCGCATGAGGATCCCCTGCGACGCTCACATGAGTGGGGCACAAGCCCCTTGATGCTTGTGTGAGTGGTGCTGAGTGCGCACACCAGTCGGCCACTCACACGGCCTGGTTGCAAATAAGCCACGGATCTGTAGTGGGCTGTGGCCCACAGGGTGGGGACCCCTGGCCTAGAACAACTGAAGAGAACATGTTGAAAAAGGGCAAGTGTAGCTTTTGAATAGTCAGGCTGAGAATTCTGACGGAGCTACCTGGATTGCAAAAAATCTAAAGATCAACAAGGAGCACTGGTAGGCCTCGACTTACTACTATCTGATTGGTGTTCATTCATCAGGCAGTGAAAATGTGATCCTCACACTTATGACCATCACAGAGAGAAACACAAACACACACACACTATCCTTCATCAAGATGACTTGTTACTTTTAATAAAATCTATTGCAATGCAGAGCATATTCTGCCAGATAGGTCTCCAGCAGACCCATGCAGAGAAGAGATGATTATTTCTTAGAATCAAACATTCTTGATCCTTTAAAATTTTCAGGGAGATTTTTTTTTTCTCTATTTGCAACTTTGAAGATTAATATTCATATTCAGACAGCTAGCTTCTGTGTCCTTAACCAATGTTTTTTCTATCAATCAAGGTTATCTAAATTCACCTGACAAACTTAAGGTTATTTAGTGGACCAACTGGATTTACATTACATCTTTTTCTACATGTAATGGCTGCTGAATGTTGGCTATCAGACCACTTCAAGCAATTTAGATTCATTCTGAAGTTAAAAGTGAGTGAAGAAAAAGTATACTAAGGAATATAATTGCAGGATTTGTAGTCTGCTAAGCCACAGTTTGTTTAACCAGGGTTCAGTCTAGAGATGGGAATGCCTGGGGAAAAAATGGAAAAATTGGGGGGAAACCCCCCAAATGATGTTCCCCACCCCAAACAATGGGGGGGGGGGAATCCTTCAGTCCAGTTAGCTGAGTCTATAAACAATGCTTGACAAACCACAACATCTGAGTCTACATAACATCCAAACCAAACCATCTTGGCTTAATGAGATGTGTGAAGCCAGTCACTGTTGGAGCCACCAGCATTCACTATGCAGGTTTCTGCTGTTGTAAATAGCAGATAGTATTATGGAGGGAAATCATATTATAACATGATCTTTCTATTTTCCTTTCAAGGCTCTCCAGATGTTTTTGGAATGCAACTCTACAATCCCTCTCGTCAACTATTGCCATACCGCTTAGAGCTAATGGGAGTTGTAGTCCAGCAACGCCTGGAGGGCCATGTCATGCCACTTCCTGAAAAACTGAGACTTTTTACCCCACCGAGTTTTAGTGCCTTCCATTTTCCAATCTTCTAAAAAATACACACTCACCTCGTCAAAGTCAGCAATGATCTCGTTGAGCAACCGAAGGCATTCGACACCCTCATTGTTGGCTTCCAGCTCCACGTAGAACTCAGAGAAGTTGCTGATCGAGGCAAACATGACAGCTACACATTCACACGATTGGTGGTACAGCTCATCGTTGAGGCGTTCGCGTGCCAGAAAGTGAGCTGCCACATCTTTGGGCAAGATGTTGTGTAACAGCCGACGATTATAAGCCTGCAGCTCTTCCATCTCTTCCTTCTCACCTGTAGCCTGGGAGAAATCAGGTCATCCCTTATGCAGGCGTTAAACAGAAGGCAAATCTTAACATATGAATAGATCATCTCTGGGACTTACAAGTGGATCAACAAGAATTCCTGGTTCTCTTACTCACAAAATGCTAGCTATCCTTTTGAAGAAATAAAAGGATGGCTGGATAGGCTAAACTGGATTTCTGCATAGAAGGAGGGTTTGGTTCATTTAATTTTAGTGTTCATTTTTCAAAAGTCTAAAGATACTATAATGTACTCTGTCCATCCTGAGTTATACAATCAATTGTAATTTATTCATGTTCAATACACGAAAGATTAATAGAAAGAGCAATCCCGTTTTGCAAACGCCTCAAAAGAAGAAGTTAAATTCTGCATCATATAAAATTCTGTACATTTAGCTTTTAAATACACATGTATGTTTACAGGTGGTGGGATTCAATTTTTTTTACTACTGGTTCTCTGGGCATGGCTTGGGGGGAGTTGCAGGGTAAAGATACTGTAAAATCTCCAATCAGAATTGGTATTTGCCGGTTCTCTGAACTACTCAAAATTTCTACTACCGGTTCTCCAGAACTGGTCAGAACCTGCTGAATACCCACCTCTGTTTTACATATATCTGGATTGGGTCTGGTTTCCTCAGAAACAACAAGTTAATAAGATAAACTGGTTTTCCTCAATCTGACAGTCTCTGTCATCCCCATATACCATAGTTATTATCTGTATTAGTTGAGGATAATGAGAGTTGTAATATATTTCACATATTCATTTTGTTCTGGAATATCCATTTAATTTTTAATAGATGTTCATGATCTTTTGAATCGCCAGTTATTTAGAAATTAATATGAGAACATATTATTATGTACTCTGTGTACTCTTGGAATCACAAAAAATTCACCAAAAAAAGGACATTTTTCTTTCATTTGTACAGGTAATCCTCAACTTACAACCACAATTTTGACCGGAATTTCCATTGCTAAACAAGGCAGTTGTGAGTTGTGCCGAATTTTACAACTTGTTTTGCTACAGTTGTTAAGCAAATCGCTGAGTTTAACTGAATCATGCTGTTGTTAAGTGACTCTGACTTCTCCTATTGACTTTGTTTGTTGGAAGCCAGCTGGCAAGAACACAAATGGCAATCCCATGACCCCAGGATACTGCAACTGTAATAAATACATGTCAATTGCCAAGCGCCTGAATTTGGATCACGTGATTATGTGGATGCTGTGATGGGCATAAGTGTGAGGATCTGTGGTAAGTCACTTTTTTTCAGTGCCTTTGGAACTTTGGTCAGTCACTAAATGAAGGGTTGTATTTCAACAACTACCTGTACTACGCAGAAGTTATCTCTGTATCCATAAGTCAACAAGAACTTTTCTGCTAGGAGTCTTGAAAAAAATGTAGATTGCATCTAAGCCTTCCATTAAGCAGATAACAACCAAACTCAATATGTTATTTTAGTTATATAATAAGAAAGGAATAATATATTTGCAAGACTGGGTGCTACTTGAGGATTTAAAGTTTCTGTCTCACCATGCTTCAGTCAAATGTTTCAAGACCAAACCAGAATTTTCCAGAGACTATATCTCAGATAACTGGTATCTTCAGGGTTGGATGTTGTACAACAGTGGTCCCCTTTCCAGCTCTGCAGATCGGCAGGGGCGTGGCAGAGGCGGTCATAGCAGCCGGGTGGGGAGAGGGGATGGTTCCATGTAAGGGCAACCACCATTTGCACAAGTGGAGTTTTGCATGCTCAGCTGTTTGCCCACAACTTGCGCAGCTTGTTCCCAACAGGCCGTGGCCCAGTACCCTTGGGGACCCTTGTTGTACAACTACATCGTTAAGAGCTTGTATGGCAAAGTATAGGCAATAGGATATAAGAAGATGAGCTGGGCAGCTAATCTTCTCCCTGCCTACTGCTAATAAAAACTCTAAGGCTCTTTCCTGTCCAGACCCTGACAATGAGAAGAAGGAATGTTAAATAGGAATGGACAAAAGATAAGACCCAACCGCAAATCTGGGTATTCACCAATACTAAAAACTCTCTCTTGCAACTTGTTTTCAGAATCTCTACTTTTTCTCCAATACCTGTTGTTTCCAGAGAAAATCAAGGCGCGCTGTTGATTCGACTTGTTGGGCATGAAGATAGAGGGCCAAAGCAAAAAGCAACAGGATAACAGGTGTCATGTACTGCAGAGCTACTTTCTTCGGTGAAGAACTATTAAATTAAATTGAGAGAGGGAAAACAAGAGAGTAAAGAAAAAAACACAAAGTACTTTTTCACTTCTCATGTCCCTAACACCTCGGCACTTTACCCCATGATCTTTGCCACTCCAACTCAATCAGCCCTCCTAATTACACTGTTGCCAGCTGGCCTTAGATGCTATATTCCAGCCCTTTCTAATCTGATGAGACTGGTTAGGGACAAAAAGACACAGAATCCTCAACCAGAGCAAGTTTCAGTCCAAACAAATCTAGGAGGTAACACATGGGGAAAGGAGCCATATGCAGAAAGGCAGGAGGTGCCCTGAAAAAATTAATAAGAATAAACATAAAGTAATATGAATCTTGAAAGACTTACATTGGTTCTTAGTTGCTCATCAGGTACCATTTAAGGTGTTAGTAGCAACTTTTAAAGCCCTAAATGGCTTGCAGCCCAGCTATCTAAGGGATTGCCTCTCCTATAGCCAATTGGTGTGATTATTTAGTCATCAGGAGTGGCCATCTTGGACACATCTACTTGACTGAAGCTTCTCTTTCTATAAATTGGAGAAGTCTTTCTCCTGAATTGCTCCCAAGCCATGGAGGGTGTTCCTTGGGAACTGTGTTGGGTCCCTATCTTGCGCAGGTGTCTAAAGAAACATTTTTCCAAATTACCAAAAATTTAACACTGTTATTCTCAACTTTTTGTATCTTTTTTTGTCAGCTACCTTGAGGGCTCATCGAAGCAGAAAGGCAGGATACTGGTCAAAATCCTCATCCTCATCATCACGTTTTATTTTCTAATCCTCTTCTTGACCACGAAACCTCTGCCATATCTCTTTAATCATCATTCCTCACTTAAAGTATTTCCAAACTTAGTGCACAACTGCAGTTGTTTACTGTGGTCCCTTGATACAATTTGCTTCTCTTCCCTTCTATTAAATTAAGTCCCGCCGAGCACTCCATTCATTTTAAATTTAGATTTGCAAGATCCTCTGGATATGAACTTATCTTGTCCTTCTGCTACTTAAATAATATCATCAGTTTTGTGGTAGAACAAACAAGACTCATGGAAACCCAAAACCAGCATGAGCCAAAACAAGAGGAATGGGCAAAATGTCCCTAGTCATCTGTTCAGTTCTAATGCTCAAGGGAGTAATGTTTATTTTTGTCCTAAGAGCATTAACTTCCAAGTATGCTTCACAAAACTTTGGTGATACTTTCACTGGTTTCTGAAACCTCCCCACCTCCCCATCTCTTTCTCCCTGCCATCATTCCCCCCACCCCCCACTCCATTTAGTCCACACCCAATTCCTACTCACCAGGGCTGAGTCCCATTGGAGGCTTGCCTGTTTTGGAAAAAAAGAAGACATTTTTAGTAATAGTCCTTAATGAAGTCTGAATTATTCTGGTCTCTTTTCCTTTGTTTAATAAGAGGGGACTCCAAATTTGGCAACTTTAAGATCAGTGGATTTCAAATCCCAGAATTCTCCAGCCAGCCATGCTTGAAGTTGAAGGCCACCAGCCTTAAAGTTGTCAAGTTTGGAGACCCCTGATTTAAAAAATATGTTCAGATAAGAGATTATATTTTAATTGCAAGATTTTGAAGGTTCACTGTGACACAAGGCTCACAAGGCTTAAGTCAACTTCTGAATGCCAACATTCTAATTCCAAGCCAGGCTTCGTTTTTTCATACTTTATAGTCTTCCACAATCCCACTCTTCTTTTTCTTGGGCAGCCAGAAGCATTTCATGGATTTGCCCCATTAGTTTTCCCTGCCTTCACAATCTCATCTATTGAATGCTTTCACTTTATATGTGAAGTTATGTCACAGGTTAATTCTGTCTATTCCCACATTTTATTTTTCAAAAAACCCTAACGGAGATCCCTAAATGCACAGTCTAAAGATGGAACCGGTAGCTTTTCTTAAAGCAATGAGTATTGTGGGGTTGTTGTTTTTACATAATACCATGGCTGAAAAACACTTTAAAGATAATTACTGTCAGATTGACGTTCCCCTGTTCCTTGAGGAATTCAAGGCAGCATTTGTACTAGTCCCTCTTCCAATGTTTCCTCAGAACAACGACCCTGTGAAATTGGCTGAGCTGAGAGAAAGTGGAATGCCCAAATAATTCATAGAGTTTCTGTGGCTGACAGTGGATCTGGAACCTAAGTCTCCTCCGTGACAGTCCATCCCATTGATTCATAACATCACATCTATCCACTCTACACCTAGCCACTACACCATGCTGATTCTCATGTGAAAACAAAAATATTTAAAAAGATTCCGGTGATTTAATTTAAATAATTAAATAAGAATCATACAAATTTTGGAGGTCAGCAGGTACCATCTACTGCTGCAAAAGCCACAGTTGCAACCTCTTATTCAGAGAAAACCATCACTTAAGGAGAAAAGAGATGAATATTTTTTCTTGTTCTTCTCCTTCCAGTGGCCAAAAAAGTCAAGGATATGCATGTGGGCAGGAAGGGTAAACCCCTCACTCTTAATTTGTGTGTGTATGTCCAAAGGGATAAGGACCCATACATGGAATAGCATTTCTATAGTGCGCTGGAGAAAGTTTATACAAATGTGACTTTTGGGCCTTCAACTACCCAGAGGCTGTCTTTCAGGATGCTATCTATTTTTCTCTCCTTGTTCCTGGGGTCTAGGACTTTCAGGAAACCTAGTTGGGTTTGCTCAACATGCTGAGTCAAAGCCATGTTGTGTGAACACCACAATCTAGTAAAAGTAGGACGTCCAGAAAGGCAAATGAATCTTCTAAGAAAAAAAAGGCTAGGTAGGGAGCACTTGAAGGACTCACTGGCAGAATTTTGGCAGCCACAAAACACAGCCCTTAACACTGAATGACTGATGGATTGCTCCACCCACAGTCCACCTACTGCTGCCTGCCTGGCCAATCAAGAAGTGCTATTCATTGCCAATACAATGCTCTTAAGGAACATCAGGTGCATTTTTTTTAAAAAAAATGAGAGTGTTTCCTTGCATTTGAGAACATACTGATAAAAGAAGGACTGAGGGGGGGGGACATGATAGCAATATTCCAGTATTTGAGAGGCTACCACAAAGAGGAGGGGGTCAATTTATTTTTCAAAGCACCAGAGAGTAGGGCAAGAAACAGTGGATGGGAACTAATCCAGGAGGGAAGCAACCTGGAATTAAGGAGAAACTTCCTAACAGGGAGGACAATTAACCAGTAGGACAGCTTGCCTTCAGAAGTTGTGGGTGCTTCATCCGTGGAGGTCTTTAAGAAAAGAATGGATAGCCACCTATCTCAAATGGTATCGGGTCTCCTGCTCAAGCAGGGGGTTAGACTAGAAGACCTCCAAGGTCCCTTCCAACTCTATTCTGATTGATTGAAAAGATGGTACTATATTATCATTACAACTAGTATTAACACTTTTGTAATAATTTCTAATACTAGATTCAAGGAGATGTCAAATCTAATAATGGAAGAGGTGGTCCTTGTTAACAACCACTTGTTCAGAAACCATGCAAAATTAGAAAGCCACTGAATGAGCGATGGTTTTGACCAGTCTTCAAAGTTCTGGCCTTTCCAGGACCCCTGAAGCCATGTGATCGTGATCTTTGGCAATCAGCTCACACGACAGTTGTATTATCCTGCAATCACATGATTGCAATTTGCAACCTTCCTTGCTGGTTTCCCACAAGCAAAGTCAGTGGGGATGCTGGCAAGGAAGGCCACATGTTGCTTGGGTAAATCCAGGCCTGGCCAGCCCTCTCTGGCCAATTCTGCACCTTCCCCCACCCAACAGCAACCATCCAAGCCCCACTGTGCTTGCACCATGCCTCCTCTAAAACTTGCACCACCTCACACATCCCGGAACAGCCAACTCTGGTTGCACTGCATTTACACTGCACATTGTCCAGTGTTCTGACACCTTCTCCCACACCATGAGCCATTTCCCCGCCTGCTTGCCAACCAATTGGGACTTGCTTTGGCTCTGGAAGTTGGCAGAAAGTTGCAAGGTGGTGCTTGCTTAATGACCTGCAATCTTCACTAAATGATGGCAATAGGGAATGCGAGGATTGCTGTCGTTAAGTGATGTGAGCCCATGGCACTGTACAGTACTTTACAAGTGCATTACTTAGCAACAGAAATTCCAACCCCAATCGCTGTCACAACTCAAGGACTATCGGTATAGAAGAATTATAGGGAACCACCACACCCACCCCAAAATCTTGAGAGGTGTTTGAGGCATGACTAAAGACTGAGATTCTTCCCACCCCCGGAGAGAGAGAGAGAGGTTCTTACAGAGCATTAGTGGCCACCAGCAAGTCATAGTTGTCAAACAGGACACCCTGTGGGCCCTCAGCCAGTATCAGGTACACCACCTCCATCGTCACCAGCAGCGCCAGCTTCCTAAGGCTACTGATGTGCAGGAAGACGGAAGAGGCCAGCAGACTCAGCAACACTGAGTAAGTGAAGTACTAAAAGGAAGAAAGGATAGAGATTTGTAAGGACAAACCCGGATGTGTTCCCAGAAGTCCCACAATCGCTCCTTCAAAGCGTTCTCAACCCTGTTTTCTCCCCTGAAATGAGATGTGCTAACAACTAATCACAATGGATGCTATAAGTCTCCTCCTTCAGTATCAGAGGCAGGAGGTTAATAAGCATCCAAGTTGCCAGGGGGAAATTGGCTCTCTGATTCCAGCACAGCCAGCCAAATGATGGAGGCCGACTTTTACCGTTTAGCAACAGTTCAGATCTCCCATCCAGCAGGCCTCTTATCTCTTATTCTCCCTCCTGCTTCCACCAACACATTTCCCCATTCCAAACTCAAGCAACCTTCATGGCCAAGAGAGGCCAGTCCACCTATCAACGAACTTCCAGGAGGGCAACGTGGAGTGAAGGAGGAAGGAGACAACCCTCAGAAAGAAAATGCTCCACATCGCTGCACACAAAGCTTGACGTCCTCCCTCGCGCCCTACCCAAACCCCATTTTCCACACCGAAGCCTTCTCTGATGCACATACCTCAGGGAAACTGCAGGTCAGATCATCCTTCCCTTGGCAGGGTGTTGTGTCTGATGCCAAGGTATAATTGAGACCATAGAGGTAACAGGGGTCTACTGTAGCCGGAGTAACGTTGTAGAATCTAACCACGCAATCTTGGAGCCGGATCCGACTGCAAGCAAACTAAAGGGTAGGGTAATTCAGCTAAGGAACTGCTGCTCAATGGTTCTAGAACCCCTCGATCCCCTACTGTAACTGGGTCTATGACAAATCCCTGAGGCTCTAGGGATGCAGACAGGTAATGAAGAGATTTGATAGGGATTTTGTCCAGCGTCCTTTCCTCAGCTTTCCCTTGCCATTTGGGAATTCTGATAGTTGTTAATACCAACATATGGAGATGATACCGATTTAGGGAAATATTAATGCATACGGTTTCCTGGGGTTTTTTTTCTTGGCAAACAACATTTTGCATAATTTTAGAAATCTTCAGTGCAATCAGAATCTTTGATCAGAAAACTGTAGCAGAGCAAGAAAAATAAAATGTCTACAACCCCTCTGTTCAAAACCTAACAAAGTAGAATATGCAAATACCTAACAGTGCTAAGTCCTAGTATAGTTTGCTTGAGGGGATACACAAAATCAGCCAATCGTGGTTTATAAAGCATGGTTTATAACTTTGGCATTGTATGTGAACCAGGTCTCTGTAGTTCACTTGTAAAGTACAGCATCTGGTAAATGTATCTTATAACTTGCTGTAATACACATAATCCTCAACTTACAACAGCTCGTTTAGTGGCCGTTCAAAGTTGCAACGGCACTGAAAAAAGTGACTCGTGAATCATTTTTCAGAGTTACGACCCCTGCAGCATCCCCATAATCTCAGGATCAAGATTCAGATGCTTGGCAACTGGTTCATATTCATAACCGTTGCTGTGTCCCAAGGTCATGTGATCACCTTTTGGGACAGTATGCAAAGTCAATGGGAAAGCCAGACTCACTTAACAACCAACTTATCAACTGCAGTGCTTCACTTAACTACTGTGACGAGAAAGATAGCAAAATGAGGTAAAACTCACTGAACAAATGTCTCACTTAACAACAGAAATGTTGGCACCATGGTCTCTGCCTATAGCAATCTTAGTTGCACAATTTACTATCATCTGACCAATCTTGTGAATTCAAGGCCTTTGACCTTCAGCCCTCCTCCAGCATCTTTGCCCCTCCCTGCTTCTCATACCATGTTGACAAAGGCAGAGATGAAGACAAGCAGGATGGAAGCAACGCCAGTAATAGTGCTGTTGATTCGGGATTGGATGATCTTGCGAGACGCACTCTGCAAAGCGGCAGGAAAGGGCTACAAGGGATTGGAAAAAAAAGGTTGAATGAGTAAAAGGGGTGCTGATATTACTATTCATCACTTCCAACTAGTTCCAACTATCCTCCTTAGCCTGATGACACCAGAGCCAGATACCAGGAATCAAACTCATGGCAGTCTTTAATCAAAAAGACTCTACAGTGGGGATTCAGGCTTTCTGCTGAGAAGCTGACTTGTGCTCAGCAGACAACAATAATACAGTATAATATTAATGACACTGTAGATATTATTATTTTCCAATAACACTGGATAATAATAGCGGAGACAACCCTGGAGAAGATGGATGAATAATCTGGCCTGATATAAAACAACTTTCATTTTTCTATTTCCCTAATCTGGACAAAAAGAAGAAGAAACTCCAAATCTTGCTTGATTATTGGTCCAACACCAATTAGTACTTTAGGTGTTATTTTAAATTTTAACTTAGGGGAATGATAGAAAGGCATCATACTCCGATTAGTGATTCCAGGGGAAACTATTATTTCTTAAATTGGAAATGAGACAGATGTAAATGGAGAAATGGACAAAAGATATAAAAATATTTTTTTTTAAAAAAAGCAAGATTAAATATATAAAACAGAATTAAGATGAGGCAAAAGTGGAGAGGAGTTATATAATAGATATAGAATGGTAAATAAGATGGGTAATGGTATATAAGAAAAGCGTGAATACAACTGAGTCCATACAAAAAGAGGGAATCTGGGGCCAAGTTACTTTCTAGAAGAAAGCTTTATGTTTTTTATGTCTGTGTTTTATGTGTGTGTGTTTAATTAAGAATTAAATAATAAAATCTCGGAAGAAGACTAGATGAGAATAATTATAAGTAAGCCAGAGGGAAATATAAAGTTGATGACTGGATAGCAGATAAATCAGAAAGGAAATATGATTGAATAATGATTAAAGAGAAACAATGTGGAATTTGGTAAAGGGAATTTACGTGTTTATATGGAAATGGGATAAATTATAAGTATGTGATATAAAGCAATATGTTACCTGCCTTGTAAGGATCTACAATGGAAAGAGGTTTTATGTTTTTAATGTTTAATGATGTTTTGTCTTGTTTGTTTGTTTGTAAAATCAATAAAACTTGTTTAAAAAAAAAACAACTTTCATTTTTCTATTTCCCTAATCTGGACAAAAAGAAGAAGAAACTCCAAATCTTGCTTGATTATTGGTCCAACACCAATTAGTACTTCCCTCCATCTGCAACTTGGCAGGAGCCAAGTGAAAAAAACATAATAATAGGTTCTGAAACAGCTTTCCAGAAGCAGGTGCTTTTCAAATGTGTTAAAATCAGGCTGGCTGGAAATTCTATGCAGGGTAATCCCAAACATACCTCAAAGGTACCCAGCTGGGGAGGAATGCTCCAGCTGGAAAAACTGCACAAAAACTGCATCTCTATTCTTGATAAGAAGATGTGCCCAAGCAGCTGGTGGAGAACAAATCAAGATGGTGGGATTTGTGAGAGTGTAACTTACCCCAAGGCAGGAATAAAGGGCACACACAAAAAGAATGGAGGCCAGGATGATGAAGATACTGATGTAGGCACCAAGCATCAGAGAGGAACTGTGGAAATAAGGAGCGCAGTTAGACTGAGAAATCCAGACATTGTCATCAAATTAACCTTTTCAGTACTTGCTAGTATACAGGCCTGATCTTCCCCAACTTGAGCCCTTTAGCTATGTT
This sequence comes from Pseudonaja textilis, assembly GCF_049901715.1. Classification (NCBI taxonomy): domain Eukaryota; kingdom Metazoa; phylum Chordata; class Lepidosauria; order Squamata; family Elapidae; genus Pseudonaja; species Pseudonaja textilis. The sequence continues at coordinate 130,859,622 of NC_141991.1, forward strand.
GGAAGATGATTCCCATTACCCCCAGCACATCCATTGTTGGCTGAATGGTCATAAACCAACACATTTGGAAACATTGGATTAGGAGGGTTTACATAACGTTATTAAAGTACATTGCACCAATTTTGCCCTATGATGCCGCAGCGCTGAAGTATGTTTTCATATGCTAATAATATGAAGGGAAACCTGGAAATCCATGTAGTTAGATATGTACATGGATGGTGCGTATGTATACAACTTGCCATTTTTATTTGGATAATTTTTCAGTAATTTGGCTGAAGCGGGTTTCTAGGTCTTGCAGACTTCTTTTTGAACGTTCAGCATCGCTGGAGCATTAGGAGTTACTTAATGTTGCTTCCAGGAACAGCACATTTGTTTGTAGCACAATATGGTACGTGATTTGGAATTTGGGTTTCTGCATCTCTGTGTACTATGTAGCAAATGGCTACTTTACCTATATATGCCCCAAACACAGATAGTGCTTGACTTACAACTTACAGTTGGGACTAGGATTTGTGTTGTTATACAAGGCACTTGTTGAGTCATGCCTAATTTTTCAAAGCTATTTTGCCACAGTTAAGTAATTACTGGAGTTGTTAATTGATTGTCAATAAGCAAATCCAGCTTTCCCATGGACTTTGCTTTTCAGAAGTTGTTGGGAAGGTAGCAAACAGTGATCACATGGCCCCAGGACACTGCACCTTTCATAAATTCATGCTGGCTGCCAAGTCCCCAAATTCTGATCACATGACTATGGCGATATTGCAATGGTCGTATATGTGATGCTGATCATAGGTCATTTTTTCAGTACAGGTGGTCCTTGGTTTACAACAGCTCCCGTGTACTACGCACAAAACTCAAAAATCATCTAGACAACGGAGAGAAGGACACAACCCACAACTCAGCATCCAAACCTTCTTCAACCAATCCACCGTCACCCAAGTCTAGGCACGCACGCCCCAAACTACCTCAATTCAAACTACAACTGTCCTTAAATGCAAGCTACTCAATGCAAGAAGCCCTGTAAATAAAATATCTGAATTTCTCCTCTTACTAAATACGGCTAAATTCGACATCATATTTGTTTGTGAAACATGGCTCAACGCATCTCTCCCTGACTCTATTACCTCAGTAAGAGACTATCATGTTTACCGATCCAATCGTGAAATCCGTAGAGGAGGTGGTGTTGCTATCTTCTATAAAAAGTCCTTACATCTAAAAAACATCCAAGTTACCCAAGAGCTTGCTCTTCCTGAGACCATTATATGTGAACTGACCTTAAATATCACATTTTGGTTCTTACTATGTTACAGAGCCCCTGATTATGACATCGAACATGTAAACAAGCTAAATACACTACTAACATGGGCAGCATCCTGCCTACACGCTTTTATCTTTCTTGGTGATTTCAATCTACCTCATATTAACTGGACCCTAAACAAATGTACAACTGAACCCATACATGCAATCTTCTACAATGCTGTAACAAATCTGGGACCGGAATAACTAGTAATCAACAATACTAGGCTTAACAACTGCCTCGATCTCATCTTCTGCAATAGTTTGAATTCAATTTACGGAATACAAATTAAAGAACCCTTTTCCAACAGTGACCACAACAGGATTGACTTTTGTCTCAACATACGTCCACACAAAAATCATCACAATGACAAAATCCCCAATTATAACCTCACAAAAGGCAACTATGATCTTATAATCAATGATCCCTCTTCCCTTGATTGGCAATTTCTATTCACTGGGTGCAATACTGTTGAAGACCATTACAACATATTCTTACTAGAAATCAAAAGAGCCATCAAACTATATGTATCAATAACAACTCCCAAAACAGGAAAAACAAATTACCCATAACCATAAGGAAGCTTCAATCCAAAAAGAGATCACTTTGGTGAAAAAACAAATCTGGTCATGTTGCCATCTTCAAAAGCTGATACAAAAATCTATGCCACCAGATAAAAACTGAATGCACTAATTATCACATCAAACAACAGGAAAATTTGTTTGCACAAATTCCACTCGTGCTTTCTACATTTTTGTAAACAATAAACTAAAAGACTCAAGGTCCATCATACCCCTGAAAGGACCTAATGGCAAAGACTGCAACGATGACACCATCAAAGCAAACCTCTTTAACACATTCTTTGGCTCAGTATTTGTAAACAGCAATGGATCAAGCCCAGTACTTCCTAGTCGAACCACAGACAACTACAATGATCTAATACATATCTATTTTACAGAAGACATTGTTGAAAAAGCACTGCGCAATCTAAAACCATCTCTATCTATTGGATCGGATGGAATATGTGCCTACTTCTTGAAAAAGCTATCCACTGCCATAGCTGAACCTCCAAGCTTAATCTTTGAAAAATCTTTCAGGATCAGCTCCTTGCCAAAACTATGGTCACAAGCCATGGTCATCCACAACTTCAAAAAGGGAGACCCCAGCCTAGTTGAAAATTACAGACCAATCTCCTTATGCTGTGTCACCTGTAAAGTCATGGAATCAATTATTAACCAATCCATCATCCTCCACTTAGAAACAAACAACATACTCTCTAATAAACAATTTGATTTTTCAGAAAAAACTATCCAGTAATCTGCAACTCTTACACTGCAAAAACATATGGATTACACAACTCGATCAGGGCAAAGCACAAGGCACAATCTACATAGACTTCTGTAAAGCCTTTGATTCAGTGGTACACGACAAACTACTCCTAAAACTAAAATCTTATGGTATCTCTGGACACTTGCATAACTGGATAGAAGCATTCCTGTCAAACAGACAACAAATGGTCAAAATTGGGAGCGTCCTATCAAATTCTGTACCTGTCAATAGTGGTGTCCCCCAAGGCAGTGTTTTAGGGCCAACTCTTCATGCTCTACATAAATGACCTCTGTGATCATATTAAGAGCAACCGTGTTCTCTTCTCTGATGATGTAAAGCTATTCAACACCACAGACAATACTGCTACCCTTCAAAAAAACCTTGACTATGTATCAGAATGGTCAATCAAATGGCAACTTCAAATCTCAACAAATAAATGCTGTCTTACATATTGGCAGAAAAAAATCAGAAAATAAAATACAAGCTAAATAGTCAAGATCTTGTTGAGGATCCAAACTTTGTCAAGGACCTTGGAGTACTCATCTCAAATGATTAAAGAGCCCATTGTAACTACATAGCCAAAAAGGCATTAAGAGTTGTTAATCTAATCCTATGTAGCTTCTTCTCTGGTAAAATCACACTACTAACTAGAGCATACAAAACATTTGCTAGACCTATACTTGAATACAGCTCATCAGTCTGGAACCCATATCATGTATCTGATATTAACACAATTTAAAAAGTCCAGAAATATTTCACAAGAAGAGTTCTCTGCTCCTCTACTCATTGCAGAATACCTTATGCCACCAGACTTGAAACTCTAGACCTAGAAAACCTAGAATTATGCTGCCTCCGGTCCAATCTAAATATAGTATATAAAATCATACATTGCAATGTGCTACTTGCAAATGAATATTTCAGCTTTAATCATAACAATACAAGAGCACACAATAGATACAAACTCAAGGTTAACCGCACCAAACTTGACTGCAGAAAATACAACTTCAGCAATAGAGTAGTCAATGTTTGGAATACTCTACCTGACTCTGTGGTTTCTTCCCCAAACCCCAAAAACTTTAACCTTAGACTGTCTACTACTGACCTCGCCCCCTTCCTAAGAGGCCTGTAGGGGGCGTGCACAAGTGCACCAAATGTGCCTACCATCCCTGTCCTATTGTCTTTTATTTTTCTTATAAGTATCTATCTCATGTATTCAAAACTATATTTATTCTTATACCTGTATCTTGTCAGTGATTGACAAATCAAATAAATACTAAAATACTAAATACATTCAAAATGACAATGGCACTAAAAAAGGTGACTTATGAACATTTTTCACACTTACAACCATTGCAACATCACCAGGGTCACGTGATCAAAATTCAGATACTTGGCAACTGATTCATATTTATGACAGCTGCAGTGTCCCGAGGTCAGGTGATCCCCTTTCGCGACTTTCTAACAAGCGAAGTCAATAGGGAAGCCAGGTTCACTTAACAACCACATTACTAACATAACAACTACAGCGATTCATTTAAGAATCGTGACAAGAAAGGTCGTAACGTGGGGCAAAACTCACTGCGTTCTGTATTACCTGTCTCACTTAGCAGCAGCAGACATTTTGGGCTCAATTGTGGTCGTAAGTTGAGGACTACCTGTATCGTGTTAACTCTGAATGGTCACCAGACAAATGGTTATAAATTAAGGACTATCTATACTGGGTACATTAAGATCTTTCCTCCTTCATCATGGGCATGCACATGCTTACCCATGTTTCCCTGAAAATAAGACTGGGTCTTATTTTCTTTTGGGTCCCCAAATAAGCACTAGGGCTTATTTTCAGGGGGTGCCCTATTTTTTTCCATGTACGGGAGGCCCACTTCTTCTGCTTGCTCATGGCGTGCCACCACTGCCACGGCAAGGCAGGAGGGGATGGAGCTGCCTCACACGCCCTGCAGCAGCTTACTTCAGGGCCCCCACAGCCAGGCCATCCATGTCCACACCTGCCTCGTCTCGTAGCCATGGCATCAACACACTACTCAACCTCCTGCTGAGCTGTGAGCAAGGAGAAGAAGTGGGTTGGTGGCCACATGGGCTCCTGCTGCACATGGCTGCTGGTGCTGCCACCGCGAGGCAGGTATTGGGGCGTGGATGGCCTGGCTTGCAGGGGCCCTGAAGGAAGCTGGGGCAAGGCGCGATGGACAGCTCCACTCCCCACCCATCTCCCCATGGCTGCAGCACCGCAACCAGATGGAATGGGTGGCTGGCCAGCTGTGCAGGCTCTTAAGTAGGGCTTATTTTGAGGGTATGGCTTATATTAAGCACACACATAAAAACATGCAAGGGCTTATACTTGGGATAGGTCTTCTATTCAGGGAAACAGGGTATGTGCATAATGCAAAAAGAGCACATGATGAACGTACTCTTGTACATGTGTCACTCACTGCGGGAGGATGACTATCTGGATGCAACAAATGAAGCAGAAGACCAGCATGGTACAAGCCACGTAACTACCAAAGCGGGTATCCACCTTTTTGGAATACTATAGGATTAAAAGAGAAGGGGAAAAAATTAGCAAGAATTGAGGAACAAATGACTTTGTTTCCAATTTGAAATCTCAATTCTAGATAGAGAAGGGAAATACCTTTCTCTCCAACTCAGGTTTCTGGAAAGTGAGCAGAAAACGTTTGACATGATCCTTGCGCAGCTGGTCAATGCTTCGGGCATCAATGGCCCTGCCCAAGAATTCATCAACCTCATCTTCAGGATTTAAGGCTTCCTGTGTACTTCGGCTACGGGAAAGCAAAGTTCACATAGGAGAGAGTAGAGAGAGACATGAGACAATTTATTTTATTTGTATCCCACTGTTATTATTTTTATAAATAACTCACAAGCAGCAAACGTACCTAACACTTCTCTCTCCTCCTATTTTTCCCTACAACAACAATCCTGTGAGGTTAGATGAGTTGAGAGAGTGGCTGGTCCAAAGTCACTAGCAGATTTTCATGCCTAAGGTGATACTAGAACTCACAGTCTCCTGGCTTCTAGCCTGCTGCCTTAACCCCCAGACTGAATAATGTGAACCGCTCTGGACTTCCTTATTGATAGGACCCAGTTTGTGTGAGTTGGAAGACAAGCTTCCATCTCCCTGAGAACAGGTTCCCCAAAAGGCTGTGTCCTGAGTCCGCCAGCGTTCACCTTGATGACCCACGACTGCTGTGCTGAACCTGCTACAAATCATATTGTGAATTATGCGGCTCACAAGGCAGTGGTGGGCCTTATCCGGGACGACAATGAAGATGCATATACGGAAGAGGTGAAGGCTCTGGTGGACTGATGCAGTAAAAGTAACCTGGTTCTAAATGTTAATAAAGCAAAGGAGATCATCGTGGATTTTAGAAAGAGCCGGCATGGTCATACTCCACTCTGTATCAAGGATGCAGCTATAGAGGTGGTCAACAATGTTAAGTATCTGGGGGTTCAGATAACTAACAATCTGAACTGGTCTCTGCCTATGACATCCTTAGTGAAGCATGCAAACCAGTGTCTGCATTTCCTGCACTGGATGAGGACAGCACATCTTTCTCATTCTGTCCTAGCCACTTTTTACAGAGGCACGATTGAGAACATTAAAAAAAACCCGCATCCCTGTTTGGTTTGGTGATAGCAGTGCCTCAGACAGAAAGTCCACACAGAGAGAGGTAAGAACAGCAGAGACGATTATAGGAAGCTCTCTTCCTGTCATTCGGGATAGTGCTTATGAGCACTATGTGCTTAGAGCTCAAAGCATTGTTATGTACTTTACGGTCTGTTTCTGTTGATCCCCTTTGGGAGGAGGTTTCGAAATATTTCTAGCAGGACTTCCCAATTCTGTAACAGCTTTGATCCCTATGCCATCCATCTGGTAAACTCGCAAGATTTGTTTCTCTTGCCATGTACATACCGTGTTTCTCATAAAATAAGGCTGGGTCTTTTTTTTTTTTTTGAACCCCCCCAAAAACGGCTAGGCCGTCTTTTCGAGGATGTTTTAATTTTCCTCCCACGCGCAGCCTGGTAGTAGTGTGTGTGCGTGTGTATTTACACCCTTATCAGTGAATGGCCGTGTTCCCACGACATCCACACAGCCAACTACTTTCCACCCTGTGCATCATGCCAGCTCAGCCTGTGCGGGTAGTTCTTGGTCCAGTGCATTGGCAAACCTGCAGAGCTCCATTAAGCGCCAAATTCAGCATGCCATGTGCACATACTCGAGCTCGGATCAAGCTGCAGCACTCGGAACCGTTAGTCAGGAGGCTGCTTTCTTAACCTGCCCTGCTGATTGCTGGGTCGCTTAGAGCCCCCGGCTCCGGCAATGTCCGGCTTCCTGCCACTGCGCAAGAGACAAAGGCAAGCGGGCTGCCTTTCTGGCACTCCCACCACAGCTGGCGCTCCGCCAGCTCCTCTTCCCCCAGTGCAAATACCAGCTGACCAGTCTCGTGCACCAATTTTGTTCTACCCTCTCTAACCTCCTGGGTTTTTCCCAAGTCTCTCAGCCAGACCTTTCCAAAACAATGTAGCTGCGCCATTCAGGTGCAGTGGCCACGACCAACCTGCCCCGACTTCTTCCCTCAACAAGTTCTCTTTGGAAGTCCGGGGGTTGTTTTCCAACCCATGGACTCCAAGCTTGCAACAGGGCATGGGTCCACCAAGGGCCCAGGCAGCCCGGTCAAGCTTCAGGTGCTCCCAGAGATGCATAGGATACAGACTCTCTGCTTACAGAGCCACCGCCGAAGTATACACAATGGTGCCTGCAGGCACTCGGAAGGTCGAAAGCGCAGCCCAAGTGGGGGCTGCTCGCTGTCGCCCCGGGGCCCAGCAAAGCTGGAATCTGCTGCCTGCCGCGTGAACCCCAATGAGCAGCCTCGCCTATGCTTGGGGGAAAATGAGCTGGCAGAGTGCAGCTTCTCTTCCCCCGAACGCAGGTGAGTCTGCTCATTGGGGTTTGCGTGGCAGGGGGGCAGATTCCGGCTCTGTGGGGTGCAGGGGCAAAAGCGTGCAGCCCTGGCTTGGGCGCCACTGGGCTGCGCTTTCAGCCTGCAAGGCGTGGCCAGCAGGAGGAGGTGCCACTGCTGTGTTAGGTAAGAGCGGCTGGTGGTAGCGCTAGAAGCCAGGCTGAGCAGGGCAAGTGAGCTTGCAGTCCCCTGAAAGGAGAGGGACGTGGGCTGGGCTGGGCTGACGCTGTGCCCACTTATGCCCAGAGCGAAGCATTGGTCAAAGGTTGGCGCGCCAGCAGCAGGCTGGGCGGCTCACTCTTCTGCGGTCCTGCTGGAGGCATCTCTGCCGAGCCCTGCTCTGGCTGCCTGAGGGGACGTGGATGGAGTCTGTTTTAAAGTTAGCTCCCGCGCCTTTGCCGGGGCTGTGGCAGGGGAGGGGGGAGCCGGTGCCCTTTGCGCAGATGGGAAAGCGGAAGCATCCACCTCTTGGTGTGGCCCCGTCTTTCCTGCACAAGAGCCCCCGGCAGCAAAGGTACTTGGTGGGAGTAGGGAGCTCTCCGAGCTCTGCCATGATCGGCTGTTAGGAGTGGCTGGTGGCGAGGCATGGCTACCTGCGGGGCACTCCTAACGGCAAGTTCCCCCCGCCCTCCCTCCCATTTCGCATGTTTTAAACTAGGCCTAAATTGGGGGGGAGGGGCTTAATTTAGCCTTATGCCTAGAAAACATGCTGGGTCTTCCTATGGGGGGGCGGCGTATTGTTGGAGAAACATGGTATATACATCCAAACTAGACTATGTTGTTTCTCTGTGTTATATATATTATGTGTGGGTATATGCATACTTTTGTATGTATGTATTTATCTAGTGTATATTAGAGATGGAGACCCTTTGCGAGCTCTATGTAATGAATTTTCATTTTAATGTATGCTTGATTGGTGTACATTCAAAGTTTCAATAAAGTTATTCTATTCCTATTCCATTCTATCCTGCAATCAGTACCATCTTTCATATATTGCTACAAGATAGTTAGGGACTCTGGTTTGAATGATTTTCTCCATCCCCACTGTCAAAATCTCAAGGAGGTTATAAAGTCATGGCACTTACTTGTCTTTGCTGGAATCATCAATACCCTAAAAGAGAGAGAGAGAAAGAAAGAGAGAAAGTATCATGTTCAAGAGCACACAGTATATATAACAGTTTTGATACCACCCATTCCCTTTACGGTAAATTTCAAAAAATCGCAGAAAAACCTGATAATTGCAATGAATACAGGTAGTCCTCATTTAACGATGGTCATTTGAACCAGAATTTCCCCTGCTAAGTGATGTGGTCATAAAATGTGACGTTACATGACCACATCGCTTAGCAATGGCAATCCTAGCAGTTCCCGTTGTTGTTAAGCGAGAATTGTGGCTCATTAAGCAAGGACCTCCTCACAATTTCCTACCGCCTTCCCACAATCGCCGTCAGTGCGAAAGGCGGTAAGAAGTCGCAAGTCCCAGGTAACTCACAAGCCTGGTGGGGGAAGGGTATGTGGGTGGGCGCAGTAGCATGTGTAAGTGTTTTCAGGCTCAGGGATGGCTGCTGCCATTGGGGCGGACTTACCTGAGAGACTTGGGACTTTCCCTGTTGGCTTTCCCATCAAAAGCCAGCAGGGAAGGTCGCAAACGGTGATCATGTGACTGCAGGTGCTGCAATTGTAAACACAAGCCAAGTATCCAGACTGTGATCACATGATTGTTGGTGTGGTGCAGTAGCCAGAACTTCAAGGACCGGTCGTACGTACTACACGTTCAGCACCATTGCACCTAAGTGGTCGGTAAGTACCTGCATAATTAATTCTATATGTGGTGAAGTTTTGTAATAGTGGGGTTACAGCATTCTTCAAACTCAGACTATAACTCCCATCGTGCTGGTGGCTACGATACCAGAAAATCCAGATATTGTAGTTTTGATATCTTTGGGAAGCAACAATTTTGGGAAGAGTGCAAGTAGAGAATGTTGCCAGCAACATAGTTTTCAATCAACATTTCTTTCTCTCTCTCTCTCTCTCTCTCTCTCTCTCTCTCTCTCTCTCCCTCCCTCCCTCCCTCCTTCTCTTTTTTTGGGCAGACATTCTCTGGACATCCTTGGGATTATTAGTGTTCCCACACATGTATACAGGTAGTCCTTGTCTTACAACCGTAGGTTTAGGGACCATTTGAAGTTACAATGTCGCTGAAAAAAAGTGACTTGCGACTGTTTTTCACACTTACGGCCGTTGCAGCATCCCCATGATCAAAATTAAGACGTCTGGCAACTGGCATGTATTTATGAGGTGGCAGTGCCCCAGGCTCACTTGATCACCTTCTGTGACCTTCTGACGTGCAAAGTCAATGGGAAATCCAGGTTCGCTTAACAACTGTGTTACTAATTTTACAACTGCAGTGATTCACTTAACTACTGTGGCAAGAAATGTTGCAAGATGGGGCAAAGCTCACTTGACAACTGTCTTGCTTAGCAGCAGGAATTTTGGGCTCAACTGTGGGTCATAAGTTGAGAACTGCCTGTACCAAATTAAGTATTCCTGGCAGTATTCACCCAAACTGGATAAGGAAGGGTGATGGTGGTAGTATTTGCAAGCCTTTTTTTTTTTAATTAAAAAGAACATTTAAAGACAGAACCCTCTAAGGTCAACCTTTTTCTCTGTTCCAAACCTCGAAAAGCTGAGAAAAGAAATCTAATAGGCTGGTTGGCTGGGCACTTTATTATACCAACAGAGGGAACAGAAGCAGAGCCCTTCCCTGGACTCTCCCATTTCAAACACACAGGTAGGTGCAATAAATCCGACTGGCTCAGGCTGGCCTTTGGCCAACAAAATAACATCCCCTTACAGCTTGCCTCAGAATAGCTGAGATTTACAGCTAAGAAGCAGGGCCACCTGACGGCTGGTTAATGCTCAACTTAATAAGGGTGGGAAAGAGATTCACAGAGAGTTTGGGAGGCTGAGAGTGAGTTTGCAGAGAACAATAATTACCAATCTCTTCTGCCATTAAAAAAAAAACCTCTCCTTTTTCGTATTCAGCCTCTGACTTCAAGCATAATTCAAGTATTTCTCATCCTGATAGTCTTTGGAGTTAGTTGACCAAATAATGCCAAAAAGGGGAGGGGGATGTGGCCCTGACACCTCATATTCTTACTCCAGGTCTTCCTTGAGTTACAACCACAATTGAACTCAAAATTTCCATTGCTCAGTGAGATATTTTTTAAGTGAGTTTTGCCCCATTTTACGACCTTTCTTGCTACAGTTTTTAAGTGAATCACTGCAGTTTTTAAGTGAGGAACATGGGTTCCCATTGACTTGGGCAGAAGGTCGCAAAAAGTGATCACACATACCTGGGGCACTGCAAACGGTCATATATATGAATCAATTGCCAAGCACCTGAATTTTGATCCCATGACCAAGGGATGCTTCAACAGTCATAAGTGTAAAAAAGTCACATTTTTAAAGTCACAAGTAATTTTTTGGCAGTGCGGTTGCAACTTTGAATGGTCATTAAATGAATCATTTTAAGTAGAGGACTACCTGTACTATATAAGTATATAGTCTGTTGCTTGAGCCCAAAAGCCTTCTAGAGTAATCATCAATTGCAATTATTTTATAACTGGTATTCATCATTAACTAATTATTTTTAGCTGAAGAATATGACAAGAGATAGATGGTATAACCATATCGTATCAGTAAGGTGAAAGTAATAACGGCATTTAGAAAACCTGAGCTAATTTAAAACAATCTTTATCTGCCATCTAAGAAAATCAAAGTTGCCATCAGGCAAACCTCTCCAAGATAGATATGAAGGGCCACACAGAGAAAATCCAACCTCAATTCATTACCTACCTTACTTCACATAGAAAAGTGAAGAACTTGTGTGGACTGGGTCCTAATTATTTCAGAAATTAAAAACAGTCATATCCCAAAATGGTTGGGAAGCCACTGCCACTGTTTCAAAATGATTGAGATGCAATCAAACCATCCAGTCCCGATCAACAATCTGTGTATTTTGTAGCAGCTAAAACTTCTGACCTAACTAAAAAAGGCAGTGCTGCCTACAATCAATCATTACAGTAATTTAAATGGGATATTATCTGGGCATACAATGTTGCAGCCTGGATACCTTTGTGAAGAACAGATACCCTTAGCATACCACTGAAGATGGGGAGAGGAAAATGTATATCACGGCATCTGCTTTGAACTTCCAAGACAAAGTCAACTCTGTGGTAACAACATCCCAGAATGGCAAATCCACACCTTGTGGAAAATACAAATTTTTCCAAGGCAGGCCCATACCTGTCCTTCTCTGACCACACAGTCTTTCCATTTTGTACTGAACTTCAATTCCTTAGGCCTTATTTACTCCCTGATTTATTTTAAATGCAAGTTCAGCATTTTAATTACATCTCCTGCATTAGATGAAAATGAATATGGTAGTAATTTGGATGGTTTCAGTGCACTGACAATATTGTATTCCATATGACCTCAGGCATTTCATGCGTGCAGGGAAGACTAGGGAAGGCACAGCATAACTGCTAGCAACACTATTGCAGAATCACCCTCTGAAAATAGCTTGTTGTGGTAAAGCTGAAATCATTTAAGAGAAGCACTTCCACATTGTTCTACCAGTTAGTTGCTTGAAGAGGACATTTTGACCGAAAGATCCAGGAGAATCATCATTCTTCCTTCTCTCAACCTAAAGCAATGTATTCTTTGTGCTAAAAAGGCCAGAAAACATACTGAAATGGAACCCGAAAATCAGTTTCACCTGACAGTGACTAGAATAATATGGCCACCTTCTCTCTATTTTCAATCCCAATCATACTTTCACCAGATTTTTCCCTAACACCAACTTTCTTTTCCATTTTCAAAATTATTACGCCAATGATGGACAGAAAGATCTTGATCCCTTCACATAATTTTGTCCCAATTTTCCATTGAGTTGGAAAGAAAAAGAAAAGTAATTCTATGGGATGTGGCAAACTCAGATTCACTAAAGAGGTCTGAGAAATTACTGGAAGAAGCCGCCGCGCCTTGACTTTAGGATGGGGAAGGGGAGAAAAAGCTAGAACTCTCATCAATGGAAGCCATCCTGCAGCTCCAAGAAAATCCTGCAGTTTTCTCTGGTTCTGCTCAAATGCACAAGACAGATTACAGAGACGTATCAATATGACTCACAAACAGATTGCGGATAGACTGTCATGGAAAAAAAAATATGTGGCCACTAGGAATCAAAAATTACTTGATGGCACATAATCAATCAATGCATATGTGGATGTCATCGTCATCTCGAGCCTCCCAGGATTAAGGAACAATGGTGGAATTGGACTGGAGAAATCCAAACCCTATTTAAATGAATGGGCTTGGAATCTTTCTTTCAAATCCTGCCATTCAATGGAGCAGACTTAGTGCTTTAAGGCAGCACCATAAAGAGATGTAAAGTTATTTGACTGGGATAAGGAAATTGACACAAAAGGCCATTGTTTTTAAACGAAGTCGAATTCCTACCAAGAAAGGAATACAATGACCTCGAAGTATTTCATAGTAACACCTAACAGATAGGATCCTTCTGCATTTTTTAACAACTAGTAAACTATTCCATTGCAATGGATTAAATAAGACGTGCTATAGCCACTACTACGAGGGCAACAAAAACTTGTCAGACAACGCATGTCAACAACTGGCAGCACCGCTACAAAGACGATACCAGTGGAACTCCCTCTCAGATGCAAGCAGTATCATAGCAACAGATGCTAGATTACCAAATGTCATAAACAATCTGTACCATAGCAACAAACTGCCCACAACAAATCAAAAGCAACCTGTATCAATGAATGGCAGGGCACTAGGAATTCTCACTTAGCAACCATCAAGAGTGCCACTAATGGAGAGCAAATTACCCCCAAATGTGATAGGTGAGGGTGATTATAATGATAAAAACTAGCTTGTTTTGTTTGGATAGCAGATTTAATTTGCCCCTTGACAATGAAGTGAAGAAGCTGCCAAAAGAAACACTTGAACAAATTCACAAACGAAGAAGCATATCACACGACCTACTAAAAGAATAAAATAATGCACAACTATTTCAAGGAGCCAGACTCCATACAGAGCTGATATTGACTGGATTCACTTATCATGTCAAAAACATAGTTTGCTGTGAACAATTATGTGGTTTCAGTAAGACCCAGAGCATGTTTATATACCCAGAATAGCTAGGCTCCTACAACATGTTAAATCAAAACCAAACAACCACATCCTGGCTCAGCAAAATGTTTGAAGCCAGGCAATCTGTTTCAATCCCTGATGATTCGAAATTAATGCAGAAGAAGAAAAAACAACAAACCTGTTCATTAAGGCTTTTCCTTTTCTAAGGAAAGGACTAGGGGCCTGAGGGAAAAATCAGCACCTATTGTGATTCATTAAAAATAACTATATATGTATATATATTTGAATGCGGGAACAGCAAGATTCAACAGGATTCTGGCAATTCGCCGAAACACCAGAATTAAATTTATGGATTTCATAACTCTCTTATTAAATCTCCCCTTATTTCAGCTGATGAAATACAACTAGTATTCTCTAGATTCTGCAGAAGGCAACATACAGGTTGTCTTCGACTTACAACAGTTCACTTAGTGATCATTCAAAATTACAACAGCATTGAAAAAAGTGACTTATGACCGTTTTTCACACTTAATGACCCTTGTAGCGTCACTTGAGGTTATGTGATCAAAATTTGGATGCCTGGCACCTGATTCATATTTATGATGATTGCAGAGTCCTGGGGTCACCTAATCACCTTCCTTCAAGCAAAGTCAATGGGGAAGGCAGATTTACTTAACAACTGTGCCAATAACGTAACAACTGCGGGGATTCATTTAACAACGAGAGCAAGAAAGGTTGTAAAATAGGGCAAAATTCACTTAACAAATGTCTCGCTTAGCAACAGAAATGTTGGACTCAATTGTGATCGTTAGCCGAGGACTACCTGCATTTAACATGAATGGCGAATTTCTATTTTTCAAAGCGTTGTTACAAACCTGACCATTTCAAAATCAGTTCCAATATGGCCTTACACTTTCACATGCTGCTCCCTCGTACAGTCTGTGTGTATGTGTGTGTGGTGTGTGTGTGTGTGTGTGTGTGTTATTTTCCCATAATCTCTATTTTTCTTCAGCAAAAAGAAGCAAAGGACAGAGACAAGCAGAAAACCTAAGGAAGTGATGGCAGGAAGGAAGAAGGAAATGTTCAGGGGAACTACATTATACATCCCCTAAGAAAGGCCAGAGGCAGCTGGGATGTGAAGGAAGGGAAAGCGAAGCAGTGAGTTGTTGTTATGGGTAATAGTAACAGAACGTTCCTTGTTTCAAATTCCTCTGTAGTTCTGCTTCCTACACGCAGCGGAAAACTGTAGCATAGAGAGAGTGAGAGCTCAATTCTTTCCCCATGTTAGACAACTTCCTGCAAACAAAAGAGGTATATAGCCCAACATGGGATAAGAGACTTTCGTTCTTGGCTTGGAGTTGAACAGACCATTCTATTTCCTTGGCATAATTTTGTACATCGAGAGCAAGCTCAGTGCACTGCATGTTGTTAATCCTTATATAGTTCTGCAGTTAAAAGATGGCCACAAGAGAATTGAAACTCTTGTGGGAGTAAAAAAGGAAAAAAAAAAAAAGCCCACACACATTGAGGGCAAAAAAAGTTATTTCCCAGCGGAGGATGAAAACAGCCCAGGAAGAACTGTTCAAGGCCTACAAGTGGATTGGTGTAGGTGGAAGTGGAGGGTGCAGAAGAAACCGGGGAAAAAAACCTGGATCAGGATTCCTCTGCACCACTAGGAGGGCTCATGGGGGTGTGGCATGGTGTGTGTGTGTGTGTGTAAAACCCGCAATCCTCATTCCTTCACCTAAGCGAAATTGCTCCGAATAATTCAAGCATGAAACACAGAGTATATCATGAATTGTTAGTTTTTAATTATTTTCTTTTTCCCTTTTTCTTTTTTTTCCTGTGTGTTGTGTATGTGTTTGTTTGATATTTTAGTTCTATAATCAATAAAGTTTTTTTTAAAGAAACACAGAGTATTTTCCCTTGCTAATAAACATTCCTTATTATTAGAGACATCTACTTACAACCAAAATTTCATTTGAAATTGTGTCTCGGAGAATCCTTTGCTTTTAAATGGTGGCTCAGTGGTTAGAGTGCAGTACTGCAGGCTGCTTCTGCTGACTGCAAGGCTGCCTGCAGTTTGGCAGTTCAAATCCCACCAGCCTCAGCCTTCCACCCTTCTGAGGTGGGTAAAATGAGGACCCAGATTGCTGGGGGCAATATGCTGAATCTGTAAACCACTTAGAGAACGACGTAAAGCCCTGTGAAGCGGTGTATAAGTCTAAATGCTATTGCTATTGCTACTACCCACATGGCCAAAGCTAACCCATTCAGAGAGGTATCAGACTTGGAACACTCCCAGCTGCCAAACATCTCAAGAGCTCCACATACCAGGAACAGTAGTATACCAATTGACAGTGCTAAGCTCTGTTTGGCTGATTTCTTACAAAGATGCAGAATTCATTTAAGAGTATAAGAAGAGTCAGGACAGACAATTGCTGCTCCAATATTCTGGTCTTACGGAAAACGTGCAACAACCTCTTAGAAGCCAATACATATGCGGACAAAACAGGTGAGAAATGCACCCTTCTATTCACTTCCCCCAGCAATAACATTATTTCAGAAAAGACTGTCTCTTGATATTGGAAGTAAAATGCAGTCAAAGTATTAACCACTGACAGCCTTAACTTCATAAATTCATCTCACTCCCTTTAAATCTATTTAACTCAGTGACTATCACTGTATTTTATGCTAGCAAATGACATGATTTAGCTATACATTAACAAATACTTATGCCTCATCTTCCCATAAATTTACTTTTTAAAAAAAATTAAAATGCACAAATCAGCATTTTATTTCAACTGACTGCCCTCTCTAGTATTTAGATAACATTAATAGGTATTTAGATAGTAACTGAGATTATACATTATATTAACCTATGATGTCAAGCATGGTTTGTGAATAAATGGCAAATTATATCCTCTAGTATTAAAACAGGACACTTCTTTAAATCTTTATGCTATTGTCTCAATTTTAACCATGTTTGTCAAATAAGCTGCAATGGTTCCTTTATTCCTCTAAGCCATAAATGATCATTTATAAAAAGCAGTTGCATTCAAGCATCACATTAAGCCAATACAATACCCAGATTATGTTGAGTAAAATGTAGAAACCTAGTCTTTGAATGTTTATAATAAATATTCTGATCATAATTCTGATCTTAAGCTTTGTAAATTCCAATCAATCTTAAAGAAGCTTAAATACTGTATATTCAAGCACTTATCAATTGAAATAATTTTTTTAAAAAATAAGCACAACAGTAAGGAAAAAAAAAAGGTAGAGACAAAGCTTCTGTTGAAACACAGTGAATGAATGAATAGCCTCCAAATATTTCAGGAGACAGAGGTGGATCAGAGTCCCTAAAAGTTCATGTTGGTTCATGGGAAACGGGACAGAAGGACAACTCCATATTGCCTACTCTTCAGGCCATTCATTTATGGGAAGTTTTAAGCAGATTTTTCCCAGAGCTTCCAACTGGGACAGAGTTATGGGTGTGGGCATGGAAGTGAAGGTTCTACTGCTAAATATCAAACAAATAAACGATACAATAAGGGTGATCATATTACTTTTTTTCCTCAGGTCAACAACAGTCTATCTTTCAGAAAGACGATATAAACTCTAGCTCTGGCAGGTTATAGGTACAGTTTTATTGACAATCATCCTACTATGTTATACTACTGTAGTTTTATTGTTATGGCCTTAAACAATTTCCCCCGCCCGATCCCATTCCCTCAGCCCTGCGTTCAAGGCCATTTTTTTTCAACCCAAGAGAATGTTCATGTACTTTAAGCACCATTCTAGGCTGCAAACAACTTTCAGGTTTTGTGCCTATATTTACTGCATAATAAGTGTCAAGATGAAGAAAGAACACTTCACTACACTACCTATGCACAGGGTAGTATAGGTAGTCCTTGACTTACAACAGCTCCTTTAGTGATCGTGCAAAGTTACAAGCTCTCTGAAAAAAATGACTTCTGGCAGTTTTTCAGTTACAAACCTTTGCAGCGTTCCCATGATCATGTGATGGAAATTCAGATGCTTGGCATATTTATGACCGTTGTTGTGTCCCAAGGTCATCTGATTCCCTTTTGCGACCTTCTAACAAGAAAAGCCAATGGGGAAATCAGATTCACCTAACAACCGAGTTACTAACTTATCAACTGCAGTGATTCCCTTAATGAGGCAAGAAAGATAAAATGGGGCAAAATTTAACAAATGTCTCCTTTAATAACAGAAATTTTGGGCTCCATTGTGGCTGTAAGTTGAGGACTACCTGTACAGGTGCAAACTTTACTAACCATAGATAATTTCAACTGTCCCATTGGCACATGCAGCAAAAGAAACTTCTGGAGCATTGTTTTTTTTCCAGAAGTATAACTTTCCTCTTGACAGATATCCTTTATTTAAACGAAAGGGCAAGCAATATTTCTTTAGGTGGAGGACTTTATTTCCTAAAGGATAATCTATCAATAAGACTGAAACAGCCCATACATGGAGAGAACCATTCCTTCCACGACACTTCCTTTTCCCCTTTCCTGATATTCCATTCTCCTTTGCCAGTTTGCAGGAAAAAGAAAAACAGCTCTTGCTGGAGATTTGAACAAACCTTAATACAAGTTCGCTTAGTATCATATGTGAATTATCACAGGCTTTGGGGTTCAGAGCTTATGGAGAAAAGGCTTTGCAGAACTTCTATCCTGGGTTGAAGGATACTGTATTTAAAGATCTGCAGTTTTTACATCTGCAGTGGACAAGGGTGTTTCAAATCTAGTATGGGGACCTTCACCCAAAGGTACAGCAAGAGGTTATCTTGCTATACCTTTGGGCGAAGGTCCCCATACTAGATTTGAAACACCCTTGTCCACAGATCCAAAATATCCCTGTCCTTTGCATCTCAAAATTGCATATCTCTACTGTATTTATCAACAGGATAACCAAGTATTTCTTCAAAAAATTACCTGTGAATCGGTGGGTAGGGAAGGCTCTTTTCTTCTTTTTTCTAAGAAGTGTAGACACATTGGTCTCTTTTAATATTAATCTGGTAATTATTAGCTTGTTTGGGGGAAGGGCTGTTTGCCTTTTAAACCCCTTTTTATGCCTAAAGAGGACTTATCTCTAAATTCTTTCCTTCTCCAACTAGACTTTCTGGTTTTTCTTTGAAAACATTTTGCTTCTCAACCAAGAAGCTTCTTCACTCCCAGAGAGGTATCTCAAAAGATACTTATTTCCCAGGCAATTAATTTCAGTTAATAGTATTTAAGGCAGTTAATAGAAATATAAATGTATTTTTATCTTGACCCTTCTATTTTTTTGGAACATGATTTCTAACACATATTAATACTATCATAAAGGTAGATAAAGGTTCCCCTCGCACATATGTGTTAGTTGTTTCCAGCTCTAGGGGGCAGTGCTCATCTCCGTTACAAAGCCAAAGAACCAGCACTGTCCGAAGACGTCTCCGTGGTCATGTGGCCAACATGACTAAACACCAAAGGTGCATGGAAGGCTGTTACCTTCCCACCAAAGTGGTACCTATTTTTCTACTTGCATTTTTTACGTGCTTTCGAACTGCTTGGTTGGCAGAAGCTGGAACAAATAACAGGAGCTCACTCCATTACTCAGTGCTGGGGATTCGAACCACCAAACTGCCAACCTTTCTGACTGACAAGCTCAGCATCTCAGCCACTGAGCCACCACGTACCGTGAATACAATCATATGTGTGTACTAATATACATGTATATCACCCAAAGAAGTTTAATGAACTGAGGGGTGTTGTGGGGGAAACATCTCCAGGAACTGCTTTCAGGCATAGGGCACTGCCTAGATTTTTTGGGTGTGTGTGTGTGCCCTTTTGCATCTATTCCTTCAGCTTCTCTCAAATTTGGGGTTATCCCCCTTTCAGTTCAATGCCAGGAAAGATATGCTGTACAGCATTTTTAAGCAGGAATGAAAAAACAAAGCAGAATCCAATAATATGGTATGCCGTCCTACCTCCTTTCCCAGATACAGTCTCAAGCAAACCCAAGACTTACCATCTGTCGTAACGCCTTAGAGTCCTTGTTCCGTAGAAATGAGCGCTCGGGGACCCAACGGGGCACCAGCCCTTCTGTGGAATTTGCCTGGGCTCGCTGCAGCTTAGCTAATATTGCTTTCTCTTCTTTCTATTGGCAGAAAGTGCGGAATGGGGAAGATACAAAACAGAAAGAACAACAAATGGAAGCAGGTGTTTTAAGACATTACTCCCTAGAGCGGGGATGTCTTGTTCCATAGCTTTTGTTATTTCAGCTCCAGGGACTAGAACATTTGTCTCCTGGATTATGGTGATCTGTTCTCTCTTCCTGTCCTCAAGCAAATTTTAGTTGTCCCTCTGCCCCATCCCCAGGACTTACCCGTTTCTGGCTGCAGCCCACAATGAAGAAGGTCTCAATGTTATGCTCCTTCAGGTAAGCATTACGCTCACCTCCGTGCCCTGGCTCCACTTCATAGTCCTCATTCAGGTACTGCAGAGTAGCCTGGGTAATGTGGATCCTCCTATCACAGAAATGTTGTCATTCAACCAAGACAAGTGCTGGAACCCACTGCTCCCACTCTCAGAGATACCCCCTCATTAGACTATGTATAATCTCGCTTAAGAATGGAAGAAGCTGCTCTCTCCACGAAGAAGCAAATATGGTCCTTCCTCAGCAGCTCTGAGTAAAAGAGCAGGACTGACCAATAAAAATAAAAATAAGTAATATAAGAGGCAGTTAGCTGCAGGAATGCAGGTAAAATACTGTCAGAAATCTTGCTGAAGAAGATTTGGAGAAAAGTCCAATGAACCTGTATGAAAATATGGTATAATGCTCATAAGGAAACTTAAGTAGAACCAATGTGGAGATAACATATTACTTCATTTGGATCAGTAAGTCACATGGAGAAATGTAAAGCATTTCCACATGAGAATTTTGATCCCACTCACATAACAGCATTGTGCTTTTATATTCCCATGTTAGCATCCCTGTTGAGCAGCCAAGCCAGTTGCCTGTCTAGCTTAACTGTCCCAAATATCCAAGTGCCATCTCTTTTGCAGTATGTGTGGCGGGCCAGTTTTCCACTGATAAGAATGTGTCTCCAATATGCTCATTCCACAAGGACTGACTACCCAGGTCTGGGCACACTCCAGGTCCTTCCTTTAATGTTGCCACCTTGTGGGATTGAAACAGTGAACTGTCTTGGTAGTGGTCTCTGCCCTAGGGAAGCACCTTCCCCCTAAGATCCAGCAAGCCTCTACCCTCCAGGCTTTCTGAAAAGCTGTGAAGACCTGGTGTTGTCCCAGAAGCCTCAGGGCAATGTGGGGCTGGAGCCTAGTAAAGCTCTGTAGTTTTTTTTCCCCTACTCTTCTCCAACAGACAGACAGGTTAACTCCACATGTTTAGGTAATAGACAAGGAATGGAACAGAGTAATTTTAAAGCTATGTATATAAGAGACAGAAGAATAAGAGATAAGGCAAAAAGAGAACAATAGGAAAAATGGAGTCACACCCAATACTAACATGACTTTCCCATTTCCAAACAAATTTTCTTTGAAGGAACACGGGCCATTAGGAGGAAAAAAAAATCTCCATCTCCTGTTTCAATGGAACTACTTTCTATGAGTATTCACCATTGTTTCACTCAAACGCTGAAGGGCTCAACTCACCCTGCTTTGCCACCAGCTTCCATGTGATTGGCCAAGGTGACATCATTAGACCAGACATCAAATTGCCACTTGCGCAGCCCCAGCACTCCACAGTGCACACGGCCACTGTGGATCCCAACACGCATGTTGACATTGACACCTGTCACTTCCCGCACCAGCCTAGGAGAAAGAGGATGGAATGAATGTCAGAGCAGGTCTCTCTATTTGCACACAACTTCTGGCACCAAGATATCTTAGACAAGAATCACCCCAAAAAAGGAGAAATAATCTCTCTTCTTGGTAGGGAGAAGTGAGGTAGTATGTCTACATTACTTTAAGCAAGGACAAAATAACAGATCCCCACCCTAAAACAGCTGCGGGAACTGAACAACCAGTTTGAAATGGTTGTTGGAACACAAAAGACTAGACCCAGAAACATAATTCAACTGGATTAAGAAAAAGGTTGTTGTGAAAAGAATGCCAAAGATTGGACAAGATAGCCATATCAATCTAGAATAGTGGGCCAAGAAAGGAAGTTCAAAATATATAGATCGATATGACACAAACCAATATCCCGATATCCTGAGGTATGACTGTCTTGTTCAATGTGTGTTTTCTCCCTCCCTCTTTCCGTGTGTGTGTGTGTGTGTGTGTGTGTGAGAGAGAGAGAGAGAGAGAGAGAGAGAGGTGTACTATGTACTGCTATTATCATGTGCATAATAGCTTGCCACAAAAGTGGAACTACTATTTTTCCAAGTCACCACACAGTCTTACAGATGAATGTTTGGACAAAATGGGGTTGGTTCTGAGGGGAAGATTTTGCTCATTTCTATGCTACTGTTGTTAATTTTAAAGATAATCTATTGTGCAATTAGCTATACAAAAGCTAAAGGAAGTATTTTCAAAGGAAAACATTTGGAAATCTGCAAGACCTCTGGACATGAATTTGCCAGTCCATTAAAAAACAACAACAGCTATTGCTTCTATTACCTTGACGATTATCCACAAGGCTGTTGACTATGCTTAGTGACTCAACCTCTTGGAAAAAGAAATAAAATGTGAAGGGACTGGAAATGAAATTAACTGCTTGGCTAGGAAAATGCTGCGGCCTTAGAGACAAGATTCAGACACAGCAGAGAATCTGGAAAACCATACAGGACATTAAGAGATCAGAACTCAGGCTATAGTGAGAAGAATGCTTGGGCTGGCCTGTATCGAATATGGGATTGCATTTCACAGAAACTGAAAAAGTCTCTCTTTTCAGCAGATACACTATAAGGAATTCCTGCTTAATATAAGCTTAGGTAAGTAGACCCTGCTTCAAACTACTTCCAAGTTTGTTCCAAAATGGAGGAAATCATGCATAGTATAACAGATAACCTGGTTTCAAAACCATGGAATTATTTTAGGGAAGACAGGATTAGTAGATAGTAAAAAAGAAAAGAGGATTCACAACTTGGGAGAAAAAAACTACAGGAATAGGAAAAAACAGATCAATAACTACAGTTCACAGGGGACCTACATACCAGGTTTTTATTAATTTTGTTGATTTCCTTTGATTAATTTCTGAATTTTAAGTAGATGTTTTATATGTGTTTTTATTATCTCTTGTTTTCCACAAAACCATAGTAATTAGAATGCAGTTTCAAATTTTGCTATTATAAATCTGAAACATGCAATACAGGTAGTCCTTGACTAATGACCATATTTTATAAGCTTTCTTGAATATTTTTTTATTATTATTATTTGATTTGTCAATCGCTTACAAGATAATAGATATAAGTATAAGCATGAGTAAGAATACAGGAAACAGGTACGAATAAATGGGGACGGTAGGCATGATGGTGCACTTATGCACGCCCCTTACAGACCTCTTAGGAATGGGGTGAGGTCAATAGTGGATAGTTTGAGGTTAAAGGAGTGGGGGTTAGAGGATGTAACAACAGAGTAAGGTAGTGCATTCCAGGCATTGACCACTCTGTTGCTAAAGTCATACTTTCTGCAAACAAGTTTGGAGCGGTTAACATTGAGTTTGTATCTGTTGTGTGCTCTTGTATTGTTGTGGTTGAAGCTGAAGTAGTCATTGACTGGTAGGACATTGTAGCAGATAATTTTGTGTGCTACGCTTAAGTCTAACCTTAGGCGGCATAGTTCAAGATTGTCCAAGCCCAAAATCTCAAGCCTTGTGATATAGGGTATTCTGTTGCGAGCAGAGGAGTGTAGTACTCTTCTCATGAAATACTTTTGGACTCGCTCAATTGTATTAATGTCTGATATGCAATGCTGATTCCAGACTTGTTAACATACTTGTTAAGTGAATCACTGCAATTGTTAAATTTGTAACATGGTTGTTAAGTAAAACTGGCTTCTTCCCCATTGATTTGCTTGTCAGAAGCTCACAAAAGATGATCACATGACCCCGGGATATTGCAACTGTCATAAATATGTGTCAGTTACCAAACATCTGAATTTTGATCACCTGGGACTGCTGGATGGTTAAGTATGAAAAAGGGTCATAAGTCACTTTTTTCAGTGCCTTTGAAGAGTCACTAAGTGAACTATCGTAAGTCGAGAACTACCTGTATAGCACACAAACACACTGGCCAGGCTCACTCACTCACTAAGATCTGTATTGGATTTTATCACTGTTTGCTGAACATACACAACTGACAAAGTTCACATGTCATGCTAAGTTGTAAATTTTTGGTTCATAAATTTCAAGGGCTGAGTTCAAGCAAAACGTTTATGGCTCAAGTGAAACGTTTATGTACGAACACAGCCAATTGTGAATCGAGATGTTAGGGCAAAGTACTGCCAGTCAACGCTAGAAGCATTGAACAGCATGCATTTGTTTGCCTCCAAAAGCCTATGGACCCAATCTTGGTTGCTTGAGGGAGTTCTAGCCTTACTGCTGTCTACCAACATCCCCTTGGGTCTTGTCCCCCTCCCCACTGTTATGCCCATCCCCTCGGGTGGATACAACAGCTTAACGCATCAAAAGCAGAAGCGTTGTGCTTCTCCAAGTTTCACCATGCAAAATGAAAGTCAGTCTTGATAAGGAATTTGCTGGGGAAACAAAAAAAAAAACATATCCTGAAAAGACCTTGGTTTTCATATTTTTATTGAGAGGAAGCTTGTAGGGCCATGTGGCTTATAAAGATAATTTCGAAAAAGCATAGACGTTGCCCAGTAAAACTTCAACCACCGGAGGAGGGATAATGGATAGGGAACAGAGACATTCTCAAGAGGACTTTTTGTGATCCAAGGGAGACAGCATCTTTTCCGATTCTACCATCAGCTAAAGCAAGGGTCTTCAAACTTGGAAAGTTTAAGACTTGTGGACTTCAACTCCCAGAATTCCTGAGCTAACATGACTTGAGGATGAATTCTGGGAGTTGAAGTCCACAAGTCTTAAAGCTGTCAAGTTTGAAGACCCCTGAGCTAAAGCAACAATAAAGATTATGGGGAGAAAGCAGAAATTTCTGTAAAGTATAATACTTAGCAGCTGGATCAGTTACCTTCCTAAGCCACAGCATGATGTTGTGTTTGGTTTCAGCTGCTTATGTTGTATCAATGCAACCTATTGTGATTTGTCCAGGTAATAGCAATAGCACTTAGACTTATATACTGCTTTACAGCCCTCTCTAAGAGGGCTTACATAGTAAGCATATTGCCCCCAACAATTTGGGTCCTCATTTTACCCACCTCGAATGGATGGAAGGCTAAGTCAACCTTGAGCCTGGTGAGATTTGAACTGCCAAATTGCAGGGAGCCGGCAGGCAGCAGAAGTAGCCTGCAGGTCTGCACTCTAACCACTGTGCCACCATGGCTAATCATGGTTAAGCAACTCATTTGATTTAATGAGATGTCACTTAATGTTTTGGCTTTCTTCGGACAAATGTTAGAACTTCCCACAGTTGAATATCCAAAACTACCAGAGCCAGTTCAAAATAAATATAAGAGAAGAGTCCAGGGGCTCTTTGCAGGTTACTGAAAATGCATCCATATGGAAAGACGTTTTGGGAGTAAGTTTTGAGAAATGTGTAGAAATGATGCAAAACAAAAGGATGTGATTTTTCTGCATTAGGAAAGAAATTTTCCGGTCCTGTGAGAAAGAAGCCTGGATGGTTTTATGTCCTTTGAATCACATACCGTACCTTGCAGGTCAAATTTAGATACAAGAAAGATAATTATGATTAGCGTATTGTATGCAGGGTAAGCCGATTTAAAAAGTAGGCTAAGTTGGGCTTTATGATGACAGAAATAATCCACGAAGGAAGAGAGCCTCAGGCTTCCACATCCCATCCTTTTTTTCTTTGTTTTTTTGCAACAAAGAGGAAACCAAAGGCTTTCATTTTAACGTTAGATTAATTACCCCCTGTCATGACTTAATCAGGTTTCTTTCAAACACAACTGGTGAAGATTAAGCAGAGTTCAAGTCTGGAAAAAACAACAAGGGGCAATTCTCTAAAAAGAGGAAGTGAATTTTTCTGATCTCATCCCACTTCTGCTCCTGTGTCTAGATAGCTTTCAGTTCATTTCCCTCACTGAGGAGTTATCAGTTAGCAGGAGGAGATTCACGAATGCTGTTCCCAACCGCTAGTAGCAGCAGCTGGGAAGTAACAACCTTGATTAAAATCACTAGGAGTGAGGTCAAAGGTCCTCCTCTCCCAATAGGTCCCTGAAGATAACGAGTTTGCATGTATGTGTGCAAGCAAGGAGAGGCTGCGGCCTAGCCCCACCCCCTGCCCTCCTGCCTTTTGCACAAGAAAAATGGCCTGCCTCCAGTTTTTACTGTCATGTCTCAAATGGGCCAACTGCATCATCATCTCAAGCAGCAGCCATAATAAAGAGGCTGCAGCAAAAAGGGACACGTCATATGATAAGCTTCCAAAGACAAGAATCAATTAATCTGATGCAGGGGCGCTTTGAATAAGTTGAATACGATGTACAGGTAAGTCCTCAGTTAAACAAGGATAACTGGGACTGGAATTCCCATCGCTAAGCAATGTGGCTGTAAAGTGTGATATCTCATGACTGTATCTCTTAGTGACGGCAGTCTGTTGCCGTCATTAAGTGGATTGTCAGGCAAGTCCCCTGGCAGCTTGCAAACAGGTCAGTAGGCAAGCAAGGCACAGCACAAGGCAAAGTGAGAGTGTGATGAGGCCAGGGACGGTTGCTGTCAGGAGGGGGAGGATATGTAAGTGGCTCCTGAGGTGTGTAACACAAGCATGGTGGCGCTGGTTGCTACCAGATGGAGAGGGTGCACTGGTGGCCCTCAAAGTGTGGCATGATGGGGTCCAGTGTGGCTGCTACAGAGGAAAATGCAAGCAGTGTACTGAAGAGACTTGTAATCTTCCTTGCTGGCTTCCCCATTGACTTTGCTTGTGGGAAGCCAGAGGGAAAGTTGTAAATGCCCATCACTTGACCATGGGAAGCTGCAACTATTGTGTTAACTGGTTGTCAAATGTCTAGAAAAGATCATATTGACATGACTGCAGAGGTTCTAGGGTGGCTGGAACATCAAGGACTGCATCTTTTGTTCAGCACCCTTGTAGTTTGTAACAGCCACTGAAAAAGTGGCTGTTAAATGAGGACTACCTGTGTATCAGTGTAGAGGAGCTGACTGAAGTGGATTTAAAATACTGTGATCTGTGACAATAGCAATACTGCAATAGTATGATTGTTTGCTACTCTGGTAGCTAGTAACGTAATCCAAACACCACATAAAACGTATTTTGTACTTCAATGCCATGTGATCTCACTTCTAATTCCTTTTGCCCTGCAGGTGAGTATAGAACCACCAGCAACTGAAGATAATATTCCATGGCATCTGATGAAGTGGGGAATGAAGCTGTCAATGGCCACTTCAGTAACTCCAGGTATTCCTCCAAATACCCACTGCGTGGGAACAATACAGTGGATGTGTGCTAAGTACACTGCTGTCTTTCCCAGAAGCACCTGGTTAGCCATGAATGGCTGTGGAGCTAGACTAGATTTTTCTTTTGAGGCATCAGAGCTTATGTTTATACCGTTTACCTCAGAGGTGATATTCAGCAGGTTCTGACCAGTTTTGGAGAATCAGTAGCGGAAATTTTGAGTAGTCTGGAGAACCGGCAAATACCACCTCTGACTGGAGATTTTACAGTATCCTTCCCCTGCCATGCCCACCAAGCCACGCCCACAGAACCTGTAGTAAAAAAATTTGAATCCCACCACTGCATTACCTTACAAAAGCTAAACAGTATCTAAGGTCACAAAGCTCTCTGCCATTTTGCTTCAGCAGGCTAATGAAGCTGCCATTCTGGAAAATGTTATCTCTGTACATCATTAAGTTCACCAATAACTATATCCACCCTTCCCAACACTAGCAAGTATCCCTCGCGCACTCACGAAATCGCCTCAATCATGTCAACACCCATCTCCACGCAGCAATGTGCATGATCAGCCCGTGCCTCTGGCAGCCCTGAGACACAATAGTAGCAATCCCCGAGGATCTTGATGCGAAGGCAATGGTTTTCCTAAAAAGGGAAAAGGAGGGAGTTTCAGAAAAGGCATCAATGCTAACTGCAACCCTCCAGTCATCCCACCTGAGTTCAGTATTCCCTGCCATACACTGATCAATCATATTAGCTAGTTAATATTTACTTCACAAGTAATCAGAGAATTTGCAGTTTATTGCAAATACAGAACTTTTTATCCAGTACTTGTTCCCTATAATGAGGGGAAGGGAGAGGAGAGTGATTCCTGTTACTTCGATGAAACTTCAAACTCTAATGAAGTTTATACATCAACATTATGGCCCAGAACTGGTATTGCTGCCAAGGTAGGTACAAAGGAAGTTTGGAAGAGATATATACTACAGCAAAGGCAGCAGAATGTAGCACAAAAAAAAAAGACACACAGATCAACAACCCTAGGAAGAATTAGAAGTTACAAGTACTTCTCAACTTACAACCGTTCATTTAGCGGCTGTTCAAAACAGCACTGAAAAAAGTAACTTATGACTATTTTTCACCTGCATTACCATTGTAGCATCCCCATGGTCACATGATCAAAATTTGGGCACTTGGAAACTGGCAAATATTTATGACAGTTGAACTGCCTCAGGGTCATATGATTCCCTCTTGCAACCTTCACAGCCGGCTTCCGACAAGCAAAGTCAATGAGGCCAGACAGATTTGATTAACAAGTGCAGTGATTTGCTTAATAACGGTGTCGAAAAGGGTTGTAAAATGGGCCACAACTCACTTAACAACTGCCTTGCTTAGGATTGGAGATTTTGGATCAACTATGGTCATAAATTGAGGGCTACCTGTACTTGGCAAGGCAAGAAAATCCAAGGGGACTTTGTGACGGCGATGGTCATAAAAGAAAATATACAAGTCGTATTGACTTGTACCAGCCATCAACACAATGCCCCTTTTCTCAGAGGACAGGCATCATGGTGTCCTTGCTCGCTGAACATTGCGCTTCCTCACTGAGTTTTATAAGGATTATTGCCCAGCATATCTAATAGCACTAAGTTCAGGAAATCATTTCTTCCGTAAGCCTAGCCTGCTCCTCCCTTACCGCAGCCAGCTTATCAAATCGTGCGAACAGTTCATTCAGTGTCATGACCAGTTCTTGTGCCGTGCACTGGGACGCCAAGCTAGTGAAGCCCTCAATGTCAGCAAAGAGAATGCTGTAGGGGGAGAAAAGCAGAATCAGATATTAGAACAGAAACCCACAAACAGCCAAAAGCCATTTGGCTCCTTTTTTACATATATTCATGAGGTAATTCAGCCAACATCTTCAACCCCACTGACCCTCATCTGCCAAGAAATTATGCTATGATCTCCAAATTTCTAACAGAATGATGTTAATTAACTGGTTTCACTGTCATCAAAGTCACAGACATGTATATTACCTGACATTGTCATGCTTTTGGATATAGATCTTGTGAAACATCATGTCTTCCTTCTTGGTGTTGATGTCCTCCTTCATTTCCATGGCAACATGTTGGGGCAGCACTGAGAGCAGAAGTCGTTCCTGTCAGGGGTCCAGAAAGAAAGATCCATTATGGTCTTCATTACAGCAATAATTTTGCTGGAATGAACCAAAGACCAAGATCAGAACATACTAACCCACCCCAGTACCAATGCTGTTTTACTTCATACTTTTCTGGCCTGCAGAGTTGAGTTGCCATGCTACCTATTCCCACCTCATTTGAATGGCAGACAGGCTGAAACATAGCAGAAAGGAAGAAGGCCCACGATGGCAACATTTATTACCATACAGGGGAAAAGGGAATCTGTGTTAAAGATAATGCTCAAGTATGTGTATATAATATTATATCCTTCTGCCTAGTTAATAAAGTCATGAGGTTCACTGGAAGAGACCAGTGTTAGTACTAAATAACAGCAATGACGTATTTATTCACTTCCACAGAACCTCTGTGGAAGAAAATGTGCTGGCACAGATAAACTGGATCTGTGGATCATAGAGAGAAGAACAAATTTCATTTTTATGCATTCTTTCAAGAATTAAAGATCCTGAAATTTATGCATAACTGAATGATGAAATAAACTCCAAAATAATTAGTGTCATTGATCTCAGGAAGCCAATGCAATTAATTTACAAGTCTGCAATCTAGGAAGATGTTCAGCCCATATGCAACATGTCTGACTTTAAATACAAAGCAGACCAGTGCAAGGAGTTTAAACTATAGTACAAGATGTAAATGTTACCTAATTTCGATCTACCAATGTGAAGTTACAGCAGAAAGACTCTGAGGATATAATAAATAGTTTTCAACGTTTAAGGGTCAAGAAAAACATTAAAGTGAACTGATCTACCTATGTATGTTTCTAGCAACAGGATTTTCTTGATTAAAAAAACCCGCAATGCTGAATAATACATTGATGCCTTTATAAAGAGCAAGCAAAAGTTATATGATCAAAAGCTTAGCAGGACCCTTCCTAATTTAATTTGAACAAAAATAATGGAGGAAATCTGAGGAGAGTGTACTTTGTATATTTTACAAAAAAAACCCAACAACAACAACCCAGAAACTGTTCTTGATCTTGAATTCATAGAATGGGTGCAGTATAAATGTGAGAAAGACTCTAATTGTAATTTCTACTGAATTCTGTAAAGCAGCAGTCCCCATCCTTTCCACCTTGGCAGCCCAGCCCAGCGTGGGGGAGGGGGGGAGACAGGACACGGAGGAAGCATGTGAATGGCAGGGGCAGGTGAGCAGAGCTCCATTGGTGAGAGCAGCGTGCATGTGCACGCCCTCCACTCATGCTAATGGAGTTTCACATGTGAGTGGAGGGCACTTGAATGGAGGGTGCTTGTGCTCGTGTGCGAAGCTCCACTTGTGCAAGCAGTGGGAGCACACGTGTGAGGCACTAATGGAGCTTTGCACACAAGCACCCTCCATTTACTTAAGTGGAGCTTCGCACGCGAGTGCAGGGGCCTACCGATCTCACAAGTGGAGCTTCACGTCCATGCACGCTTGCCCTTCACTCATGCAGCCCAGTTACAATCAGGCCATGGCCCAGTGTTATAAAGGATATTTAAGCTGCATTAAAGAGTCTCAGAGTTGGGGCATCCCATCCTCAAGCAACAAAACCATCTCAATATTAACATGCAGGAACTCAAGAACACAGTGCATGCTCTGCTTTCCCAACTCGAACTCCCCATTCCCCACCGCAGTCCCACCCTGCCCACTCCCAACTCTGATTAGCTCCCCACCTGCTGTCGGTTTTCACGTTGTAAGTGTAGTCGAGCCTGGATGTAGCCACGTGTTTCTCGGAAGGCCTGGCGCTGTGACACTTCAGCTGGATAGTGGGTGCAGATACCAATGATGTTGGTACAGAGGAAGATCAAAGCATTTGCAACAAGCTGCAAGCAAGGGAAAGACCCATACAAACTGGGCACAAGAGGAAAATCCAAGTATTTTATGACGACAAAAAAAAAAAAAAAAAGTTTCTATCTTGGCTTTCACGTTTCCCACTGTCTTCGGAAAGAGCCATCCTCCCTCACACCCCAGCATAAAGAATGAATTAAAAGCTTTGTGTGAGGAAGGCTTCCCAGAACACAATCAAGGTTTTGTACTTCTCTCCCTGCCCCTCTGTTGATGCCCACGATACCAAGGATTCTGCTGGGAAGAACGGGTGTCAGGAAGATCCCAATGCTTTTAGGGAGAGAGGATGGGAAGTGAAACTGGAAAACAACCCACTGCAGTCTACGCCAGGAGGTGAAGCTGGAAGACCAAATCTATAATCATGTGTGTTCGTTTTTCAAACAATCCTTCATCTACAATGGCCTTCCTAGGGAAATGAGTATGTTTTCTGTGGGAAAGGATCCCGCGTTATATGTAAGGCATGTCCTTTATTTGCAGACGTCCCTACCTTCAGGCCCAGCTAATAATGTGGAAGACTCGTTCCTCCTCAAAACCCAAGAAGACTATTGCCAACAAGAATAAGCAATGTTGGGCTAGATGTGGTAATCATTTAGAATAGCTACCTATGTGTTTACACATTCACACACACTCTAAAGGCATCCGCTCCCTGCCTTCGAGGCTCATCTGCCAGGCCACAGTGATGATGTAGGCACACACTCTATGTGCGCATCTGTGTAACATCCAAAGGGTCACTTGCTCATCCCTCAAATCAGGGGTCTTCAAACTTGACAGCTTTAAGACTTGTGGACTGCAACTCCTTCAGTTATGTTAGCTCAGGAATTCTGGGAGTTGAAGTCCACAAGTCTTAAACTTGCCAAGTTTCAAGACCCTTGCCTTAAATGACAGTTCAATTAATTCAACCGTCTACCATTTTCTACACACCACAAAGATAAATTGTCCTTGCACACATAACATGCTACATGACAAGAATAAGAGACTTGCTGGGAATAAGCCAATTTAGGCAATGAGCTTATTGTCCCAAAGCAACATATATTCTCAGGCCAGGGCACAGATCCCCAGGCTAAGCCTGGCACTGAGCAAATGGGAGTCTACTCATGAATGATGCACACAAGCCCCATGATGGAAGAAAGGCCTATTACTAACAAGTTCTGTGACCAGGTAAGGCAGCTATTGATAAGGAGGATAAGGGAGGCAGAAAACCAACCAAGCAACAGCAGGGGTCTGTTCAAACCAACCAGGCACAAGTCATACCCCTACAATTCTGTGGTGTGTCTGCCTCACTTTACTGAAATATTATAATAATTGTGCCCTGCCCTGCCAGTTTATTGTAAGCTCTGGAAAGCAAAAACAACAATGAGTTTTGAATATTTGACAAGCAGTAAGTTACTGGGTAGGCAGAGAATCCAAAGAAGTCAAAAGTCCATTTTTCAAAAGAGGTCAGCTTAAGGTTTCCCCATACAATAACCAGCCGCATGCAGCTGGAGCTGTTGACGGTGGATGCCTGGGAAGAAAACTGATGGGGCTGAATGGAGGCCAAAATTACTGGCACTCAATGCTGTCTTGAAAGTGAAATGCTTTGCGTGTTTTAACAGTTTCCGCTGGCATTAATTCCTACTGGGCACCAGAATGGCGCCACTGTTTCTTGCCTTGATGTTTTGCAGTCACCAAGATAGAGCAAAAATATCAGAAGCGAGAGCACAACAGCCTATTCCGTGCCTGTTTACAATCTTTTCACACAGAGCCACCATGTAGGCAGAGGGGCTGCGGTCCAGAAATCACACTGCTTCCAAGCACAAAACATTCACAAAGTTCCGTAAAACGTTTCCAAAGCAAGTTTAAAAATATAGTTAAAAGGGTACTTGCACTTGGTTAAACTAAAGAAAACAGACTCCACGGGCCTACAAAAAATATTCAGTTCTCTTAACAGGAACAGCTCCATTTATATTCCAAAATGAAAACATCTCTCCACAGTAATTAACACAGACATATTCAGTTACAGAACGTAATGATTGGTCCAGCATTACCAGCTAAGTGCTTGCTCAAATCACTGCTACAGAAACACAAGATTTCGCTAATTGTAATTTCATCAGCTACAATCCGGCATCTCAGTTTGATTCACCAAAGAATGACAGAACAATGTAAGAAGACCTACATACACCATTACTGTTTGAAGTTGTTAATCGAGTTTACACAACAAAAAAGGGGCATAATCTGTTTTACCCACCCTGGGTTGAAGATGCTATAGTAATAGATTCCTGTTCTGGGCATTGGGTTGGACTAGATGGTACATTCAACTTTTCCATTCTATGATACTATAATGATGCAGTTTGCCTGGTTTTGGCTTAGCATATTGAATGAACTCAGTCTGTGAAGTTTGCAAACCACAATTAGCATAATATGTAAATCCAATCAGTTATGGCTAAGCAAACCTGGCTTTGAACAATGCATGAATCTAATCATTGATAGGTTATTGCACACACTTATAGGACTGAGCATCAAGGGATAAACCATCCCAAGATGGCTATATTCAGCTATAGCAAGAAAGTCTTGGGCTAAATCTCTGGTCTATAGCAGCGTCCTTCTTTGGTTTTACAAAACTCTTATCTTGACACTCCAATTAATTAAAATTTTGAAACTTAGTTTGTAATATGATAGCCAAAGATGATCAGGCATTTCATGCTGGGAAATGAAGCACCCTGACCTTTCTCTGTGCCCATATTGGCAACCCTGAGAAATTTTTGCCCCTCCTCCAGCCATCCAACTAGGCAAGTACTTTGTTTTTCAGGCTATGAACTTTCATACCCAAGTCAACTCATCTCAGAAGAGATGAACTTGGGTCATAAGAACCCCTGGTCCAGTCTCAGGCTAAGGAAAGCTTCACTTTGAGGCCCTTGAAAGCCTGAGACAGACTTGCATAGACAATGGTTTGCCTAGAAGTGGTAGTGATCAGAAGGAGAGGACGACGGCAGACCTGTATTATTAGAGATATGATCCAAAGGTCTCAATTATGGTGAGCATTTTAATGGATTAGCCGCTTACATCTGCATGAAGTTCGATATATTTTAGAAGCATTTCCCCCGCCCCCCCTCATCCCTTGTGTACAACTATGCCTTGATCTGTACCACTTCAGACTGTTTGTCCATATGAGCGTAATGGTAGGTGATAAGGGAGCTTTCAGGTATTCTTAATTTCAATTCAGCCAGTTCTACCAGCATGGTCAGTGACGAGAGGATTATGGGAGTTGTAGTCCAAAGTAACAGTCAGGTTGCCTACCCTGATGAAACTCATCATTGTCTACTGACTGGTGAGCAGTTTCCCAGAATCTCAGAAAGCTTTCTCATCACCTATTACTTGCTTCTTTTTAAAAAAAAGAAAATGGAGAAGTCATGGATTGAACCTTGGATGGCATGCATGGAAACATATGCACGGCTATACCACTGAACTTTGAAACTTCCACTTTCTTTTCAGATAATGCTTGCCATCTGCTGCTTCTGAACAAACTTGCATGATATATAGGCATGTATGTCCATGCGTATAAAACTCTGGTGCTGGATTACATTTCTAGCTGAATAAATATTTTTCAGCCAATTAAGGTAACCAAACATCACAGATCTGTTTGTTTATCTGGGAACTACTTACTGGTTCTTATTACTTGACACTGTACCTCTGGTGTAGCTTACTCCCAACTCCTTCCCTGAAATAGCCTGTAACAGTGATGGATACTCAATATTTGTGAAAGGTCACCCAACAGCATGGACCAATTCTGAGTCTGACATTAATTCACAGAAGAGTAGTGGGGAAAACCCTGTAATCTTCCCCAAACCAGGAAAGGTTCTACATAAAAAAATAAATACACAATGAAAAAGGCATTATTTGCTACTGCTTCTTGGTGCCATAACACAAAACTAGAATTTATAGTACTGTATCTGCTACAGTACTTGGGCACCCATGAAAGAGATGACATTTTACATCGTAAATCAAGGTGGTGAAATGCCTGTTTCCCTAAATATTGCTGGATTACTCTTGCCATCCATCCTTTCCCATATTCATGCTGACTAGTGGATTATAGAAGGAACAGATCAGACATGCAGCCCTTACTTATCAATGGAGACCGAGTGGAGCAAGTGGCCAGTTTTAAGTTTCTGGATGTTACCCTGAAAGAGGACCTGACCTGGGGTGCCCATATTGCAGCCCAAGGTCGAAAGGGCCCAGCAGAGATTATACTACCTGAGACTTCTCAGAAAACAACTGAATGAAAAACTGCTTGTGACCTTCTACTGCTGCATCATAGAGAGTATTTTAACATACTGCACCTCTGTATGGTTTGCTAATTGCACAGTGGCAGATAGGAAAGCACTCCAGAGGGTTAATGTCATTTCCCAGAAGATCATTAGTTGCCCTCTCCCCTCTTTGGAAGAAATTTATAGCTCCCGCTGCCTTAAGAAAGGTCAAAACATTCCCAAAGATCCATCTCATCCTGGGAACCCCTTTTTTGAACTATTACCACCTGGCAGACGGTACAGAATAATAAAAACAAGGGCAAATAGGCTGAAAAACAGCTTCTATCCTGGGGCAGTAGCTCTTTGGAATTCTGCTGTATAGTGCAATGTTGGTGTGGTGTCGGGGGTTTCCGGTTCAATGTGTGAAGGGTGAAGGATGTGTGTTTGTGTTTATTTTCATGGTCATGGTCATGATGTGCACTGAAGATGGTGTTTGATTTAGTTGTACGAGGTGCAGTGACAATAAAGTAAACTAAACTAAAGCTGGTAGGAATTAGAATCTAACATCTAGGCCTAGAGAAGGTGAAGGGTTCTCCAACCCCAGCAATCTTACTTTAAAGGGAACCAGGGACTGAAAGAATCTTCCAGAACTGCTTTTAGTACCATGGAGCTTCTCTCTCTCTGTGTGTGTGTGTGTGTGTGTGTGTGTGTGTGTGTGTGTGTGTGTAAATTAGGGAACCCTAAACTCTTCAACTTATCAACCCCTCATGAAGTTTCAAACTGCTCATCAACCCCTCTCCCCCCCAAAACTTTATATGAAAATAATTCTACAAATACCATATTAATAGTACTACGAACAATAATAGCAATAACAACTGTTTGGGGATCACTTTGGGGAAACCTGATATAAAATACAGATTAAATCTTACAGTACCTTTAGTTTTACTGAAGCAAACTAATCTTGTCTGCAGTTCTCAAAGGAGGCTAAAATGAAATAAAATAAAATCTCTCTTGCAAATAACAGGGCAGGTAAATGCTTCTTTTCATTGTGAATTTCTCATAGGTGGAAACTGAATCTTGAATGTTAGTTCAGATTCCAAAATCTGCTAATCTCAAGACTGTTCAATGATATTTAGATTACCATTAAGAATTGGAAGAGAGGAAAACAATCTGGGCTCAGAAGGTGTTGACAAATCAGTAACTCACTGCTGGCCATGCAAAACTCAGCTGCTGGGATTTCTGGTCCAGGAGTATCTGGATATACTTAGTCTATTTAGACTAGAGCTATCTGAAATAATTCAAAGCACCAAAGAAGAAACTGGATGTATCTTGTGCAGCAAATTCAAGACATGGGGGCTGGAAGCATGGAACCCAAACTTAATTGGGCTGCCAAACTAAGACTGTTTCCGGTTTACCAGTACACTAAACAATAAGCTAACCAAACAGGCAACACAACATAAAATGGAATTGCTAAACCTTCC
This sequence comes from Pseudonaja textilis, assembly GCF_049901715.1. NCBI lineage: Eukaryota > Metazoa > Chordata > Lepidosauria > Squamata > Elapidae > Pseudonaja > Pseudonaja textilis. Next base: position 130,896,688 of record NC_141991.1, read on the forward strand.
CCCACCCCACCCCACAAAAAGAAAACATAACAGCAAAACCAACCACCCTTAAATCCACAACTGAGATTAAAAATTGTACAACTACAGTTGCTATATTTTTAAGTAATCTTTTTGAGTGTGTTGTGCAAGACCCAAGCTACAAGTAACTATTCTGTGAAGAAAAATAATGATTATTATTAATGATATAATTAACTACATCCTAGCAAATTAACTACATCCTTAAATTTCCTTTGGAAGGAAACAAGAAACACAGTGATGGTAGCAGTGTAGCACACCAGGCCCTATATAAAGACATGCCACCATACTTCAAATTTTCAGCGAGCTGATAACTTCACGATTGCCATAATTGTGACACTGCTACATTCCCCCATCTTTAGTTCAGACTTCCTTAGTCATGGCAATAGTCAGCCATCTCTCTGAATGATTAATACATGTCTTCAGAAACAGCACAGTGGACAGTTAATAAGCCTTAGACAAGACCCCTTGGGTTATAATTAGCATATTTCTCAAGTTTATTTCTGCCGGATTTAAAAAAAAGGATGTGAGCTTTTGATATTTTCATTCCTAACTTCTAAAGGGTGAGAAATTGAATTTTCCCTACTCCTACTGGAGAATTGAAGAAAAATTCTCCACCTGTCAGCCATACACTTTTCATACGTTATTATTCCAATTAATGCCATGCTGTTTTGTTTTTTTTACCCCTGTTCATTTATTGCTTAGCTCACAATCATAAGCCAAAATACTTTATTGCATCTAACCATATAACAATGTGCAACACTGGAGTAATTGTGTCAGTAACCCCAGAGGGCTAAAGAATCAGTCCTGTGGGTTGGCCTTTGAAAGAGTTAGGTTCTTTCTCCGTTCCGCAGCATATTTCAGTAAATACTTTCTTACACTTAAGGCCCTGGAAGATGTAGGAATGCTTTGATGATGTTGAGTTGACCCTTCCCAAATACCTATCGTCTTCAGCAACATCTACTTTATTTACCAGCTGTGCCTAAGGGAGGGTCAATGGGAGCCGGTTGGATTGGCCTTTGCTTCCAGTAAGGAAGCATTCCTGCCCTAGGATCAGAAGAAAAGGAATAATACTGAAATCTTACTAGTTTGCTTAAGAGGAGACAGAGGGATAAAGGAGGGGGGGGTAAGAAGATGAAAATTTCCCTCCTTCCCTGTTACAATATTTATATTGATAAATAAGCATTTTACTATCTATCCTAAGAATGTTAAAAAAAAAAAACCTGCAGCCTCCATCTGCAACTAGTGAAAAAAAAATCAGCAGAACTCCTTGTTTGGGGGGAGCAGAGGGAACAAGCTGCAGGGGTTTTTAAAGTCTTTGAGAACTCATCTCAGTACGGTAACACAGGTATGTCACTAGAAGAACATCAGATCATTGTTCTATGCAGCCTCCCACACACGCACTTGTGGCTCATTCCCTTTCTGCCATCTTCTCCCTCTTTACGCATACATTATGTGCCTGAGTATTGCATTATTTCTATCCCAGCCTTTGCCACCACAAGTTAAATAATTCGTGTTGAAGGAGAATGTTAGGTGGCTTTAGAACATTTTAATTGCGGTGTACCTGTGCAACTATCATTCACTATATTTGACAGATTTCAAAAGGATAAATTCTCTAAAGAAAGGGGAAGATTCTGTTGTTGGTTTTTAGGAGAGAGAAAAAAAGCACAAATGGGTGATCAACTACGTATTAACATAGATCTTGCTAAACGTTTATGTTTTCTTTCCAGATATGCATAGTGAAAAATATATTCTGCCTTTAATTCAACTGAGTACAGTAATACTCAGTACCTCAACTTACAACCAATTGTTTACTGACTGAAGTTATGACACTGAAAAAAATGACTTACGTCCCATTTTTCACACTCACAAGCATTGCAGCATCCCCATGGTCACATGATCCACATTTGGATGCTTGGTAACTGACTCGTATTTATGACGGATGCAGTATCCCAAGGTCACATGATCACCTCTGAGAAGCAAAGTCAATGGGGAAGCCGGATTCACTGAACAACTATATTATTAACTACTGCAGTGACTAACAACTATGGCAAGAAGAGATGTAAAATAGAGCAAAACTCACTTAATGACTCTCTTGCTTAACAACAGAAAAGTTGGGCTCAATTGTGGATCATTAAGTCGAGGATTACCTGTAATATGGAACCAATCCGAAAACACCTTTCCCTAAGTTGATGCTCTCCAGAGCCAATGGGTTTCTCCTAAATCAGGTTACACAGCATTGGTTCTCCACTGATGATGGTAACACAATGATGTCTCAAGTGCAAATGCTTAGGGAGGGGTTGCCAGACCACCCACCAATAAATAAAACAGTTCAGGAAGCGTTTTCTGTCTAGCCTGCAACAAAATTCAATAACATGGATTTTTTTCCCTCCCTCGGAACAATCTCTTCTCATCCACATTATATTAAAACCTTTCTTAATTCATCCCAAATATAGATAAGATCAGGAGGGTGGCACTGTAGAAACAACGGGGAAGCTGAAGAGAGAAAAGGGATGGACAGGAACCGGAGAAAGAATGTAGAATTCATTGTAATAGCAAAGGAAGCAAAATGATGGGTTTTGCAGAAACAGGCTCTTTGATCACCCAGCATTAGCTTAAAAACACTATTTTCAGAACAATAGATAGAGATGCTGCAAATGCTACAAGCGACCTTGGTAGCGCCAACTCCAGCTATATGGATTTCTAGGCAAACTTCGGCTATCATCAAACGAAGAAACTAGACAACATACAGCAGTAAAGAAAAGCATGCTCAAATGTATTCACCACCAAAATCCAGAGATCAAGCTATGTTTAATGGAATTGAGGACATGCATACTCCACTTAGCTCCATCCACAATTGGAGTGATTGTGGGGATGGGGAAAGGTCACAGAACTTGCTCCTTCCCATATTATTCAATGGGCCTTGTTCATTCTTCATTCATTCCTTTTGCTTGATGGGAGGACTTCAATTTCCTGACCTGGCTGCTGCCCGCTCCCCTTAATAAGCCTTTACCACCTCTAGTCTTTCATAGCCTTTCTTCGACACCAAAGGCTTTAGCTGTCCTTCAACAAAGCATCTTTAATTAGTACTGCACAGGGTTTCTATTCTGTCCCACCCGCCAGTTATACAAAACATTTATCACCAAGGAGCTCCACCATCTCTTCCCTCAGCCCAACTTTCCCCCATACCTGCTTCCAAACAAAGGAGTCTGTACTGTTCTGGTACCAAGAGATCACCAGGTGAAGGACAGCCAGCAAGGCTCCAGCCAGCACTGCCACCCGCATGCGCACAGGCAGAAGGGTGTAGATGATGTAGATGAAGAAGATGCTCCACCAGACCCCTTCGGAGGCACTCCGTGGCGAGACCTGGAGAGTGCTCAAAGCCTGCACTCCACACAGCGCCACAATGACCAGATAGCTCACCACCCACATGCAGTTCTGGTGGAAGCCACTTCGGTTGCAGAGGACCATGAGGGAGAAGAAGAGGGTAGCAGCCACGGCAAGGGCAGTGGTGCAGTACCAGTTGGGAGTGCCAGGCACACAGTGGAAGAGCAGCATGATGCCACACGCTAGCACCAAGACGCCCATCAGAACCGTCAGAGAACTCTGGTTCATCTGGAAGAAGTAGCGCTGGTAGAGACGCTCCAACTTGGCTGAACGGAAGCGCTTGGAGCGGAACACTTGCAGGAGGCGCCAGCCGCAATCGCTGACCGACAGCCCCTTGGTCTCAACCCCCATGCTGCCGCCACCACCACCACCATCCTCAAATCCCAGGTCCACAGCTTTGAGCCCCAAATCTCCGGTTCCAGAACCAGGTGGAAGTGATGGCGGTTGTTTCCTGCCATAGTGGTCTTCCTGCCAAGAACAGTTCAACGCCAGCACCCCACTGCCTCTGCGCTCCAGCTCTTGGTCCTGTAGGCAGCTCATGTAGCGTGGGCCACAAAGTGCTGGGCGATGGCGCTTGGGCCCATTGTGCTCCCCCCAAGCAGTCTTCCGTTCGTCCACTTTGGGCACCAGGATGCCACTAAACCAGGACATACTGTGGGGGAAAGAGAAAAGAGTTAGAAGCAGCTTTGGAAAGGAGATCTCTTTTCTCCAAGAGAACAAGGTGCACGCTCTTCCCCCAACAGCTCAACAGCCACGAACAGCTTCCACTGCAGGAATCACCCCTGGTGAAGTGTAACTGGATGGGGAAGGAGATCCCTTTGGATTCCCATTCCCTGCAGAGTCCAAGCATTTTGCATACACAAAGCCCTGGGACCCAAAAGATCTGCAGCTTTCTTTCTCTGAGGAATATTTTCAGCTGTTTGACTCATAGCCCAAGAACGTAGCTCTGGGAGAGAAAAAAACCAGGCTTGAGGGGCAGGAGATACAGCCAGAGGGAACCTGACACAAGATGGCAAGGAAAGACAAGACCCTGCCAAATGCCAGATTCTGGGCAAAAAGTATCAGGAGATTCTACAGAGGAGAGTTTTAACACCTGTGTGTGGGGGGGAAAGGCTTCTGTCCCAGTCCTATTCTGGGAACAACAACAGATATCCCTGTTAGCATGACAGATCATTTGTTCGGCCTTGGAGAAGCCCCAGTACCTGGAAGGCCCCTAGGAACAGGGCACAATGAGGCGACATGGGTCTCCGTAAAGGAGCACCCTCGGTGTCAGGTCTCTTATTTCCTCTTCATCAAGCTGAGGCTGCAACCTGCAGGAAGAAGACATACTGTCAGCTGGTCACACATTAGTTTTCATTCCATGGCTGAAGCACTAGCTGTACTCATTCTCTGGAACCCAAAGCTAGGAGTTTTTCCTTCCTCTCCCCCTCCCAAGTCTTTACCCATCCACAACTCTCTTTGCACATTTCCTTCCCATTTCAGGCCACTTTGAACTGATAGCTTCCTTCCTTCATATCCAAGCAGACATTTCTACAAAGAATTGTTTATTACTTATGCATTCTGTCCTTCCCTCCCCTCCCCACATACCCAGGCTCACACTGCAGGAGATGCACACAGTACATACACAAAGTAAAAATATGTGGATTACACTCATTGCAACGAGAACACCATTAAGAAAATGATTCTCAGATAAATTCACTCAATTTTACTGGAGGTCCTACTTTTTTCCCCAGACTTACTTCAAAGAAGACCACCAGCAGTAACTGCTTTCAGTTTATAAACCTCCACTATCCTGGGTAGAATCTAACACAGCCAGCCAAATATCTGCTGTATATCCAGAGGTTGCTCTAGTAACAAAACAGTTATCAGTATGCTAATGTTATCTTCATCCCAAAAGACAGATAGATTTCAACCCAATTTAAGCCACGTCCCTGCATTCAACTTTAACAGAGTAATCAAACAACTGTGTAGTGCCTTGACCCCTAAATCTCCTTTTGCAAGGTCTGGAGAAGACAGAAAGTAGGATGTGGGGCAGAGGTCCTACCTAATCTCCTTTTCTAGGCCCTACCTGGTCTTTCAGCAGATAGAATTCTTTAGGTGGAAACTTAAAAGACTTAAAAGCAGAGGTCTCCAAACTTGGCAACTTTAAGACTTGTGGAGTTCAACTCCCAGAATTATCCAGCTAGCATAGCTTTTGATTGCATCCCCATGGCCATGCAATTAAAATTCAGATACTTGGCAACTGGCATGTATTTGCAGTTGTCCTAGAGTCACCTGATCACCATTTTGTAACCTTCTCAACCTTCCAACAAGGGAAGTCAATGTGGGAAGCCAGTTTCTCTTAATAACCACACAAAATTCACAAATTAAAACTGCGGTGATTTGTTTAACAATTGCTGCAAAAAAACCCATGGTAAAATGGGGCATAACTCATTTAACAACTGCCTTGCTTAGCAATGGAAACTTTGAGCTACATTGTGGATATAAGTCAAGGACTATCTATAGTACAAGCAATAGAGTTTTAATATCTAGGGTGATGCTATCTTAAATTTAAGGTCTTCTTTCTTCTAAAGCCATAACAGGCAAGAAGCATTAAAAAAAACCCTACATGTTTTCACTTTCTCTCACAGAAACTAATTATCATTTATTTCCATTGAAAAAGAGGAGGGTGAGCGTGCAGTCAATTGTCAGCCCTGCCCAGACAACAGATGGACTAGTCTTCAATGAATGTAATCACAGAGAAATAAATGTATTAATACCTGGAATACATCTCCTGTTCAAAAAAAGCAAGCCCTTTACCCTAACATATTGTATTAGAAGAGATAACTAAACCTATAAGCACTTTCTTCAACCTGGTTAGCCTTCAGATATGTGGCTGTCACTTCTGCAAGTTTTCAACAAGGGCTGTTATCTGGGAATTCTGGGAGTTGAGATCCATAAAACTGAAATGTTTCCTGGTTGGGAAGGTTGTTTGTGATATAAAAACAGCCAGAAGATACCAAGACTCTTCCCTATCATGCCTACTTCACTTGCTAGCTCATCTGACCTTTGCAACAAACAGCAGCAACCAGAAGTGAAAGGATCCTTATACTGAACTCTACCAATATTCAAATGCTCACCCAGCAGGGTTCTCAAGCTATGGATTGGGATGCCCAGGGAGACACAAGCAACTTTTGCAAGGTAGAATTGGAACACTTGTCAAAGCTCACTCCTGCTTTGTCTCAAAAAGCTCAAGCAAGAATAAAACCCAATCATATTTTGAGAGTTGGTTATCCATCCAAATTGTCCCAAATCACAGCTGCTTTGTTAGTTTTATTTGCAAGGAATGCTCCCACATCTTGATTAATCCTTCTCAAAGGTATAAGGCATAATTCTCAAAGGAATTCTGGAAGTCAAAGTCCACAAGTCTTAAAGTTGCCAAGTTCGGGGACTCCTGATATAAGGTAAGGTTTGAGAAGGCCTGAATTAGCTCCTTAAACCAATAACCCTCTATGATGTGTCCAGGTTCTTCTCTAGGTTCCAGAGAGTTTATCCCAGTGTGTGACCCAATGAATTTCATTTGTGTGAAGGGAAAAGCATCTCCCAGCATTGTCCCTTTGGGCAGCCTAACTTGCAATTCAGCATGAAACCAAACTGGAATAGTTTTCTCCTTTCAAACTCTATTTGTCTTGACTGTCAGCCAAAACCAGAGCTGGTTTTAGCTTCGGTCTCTTCAGAGAATGATTCCAATACCATTCAACAGAATTCTTGTCTCCATCTATTCTGGGAGATGGGGACAATGTTATGAGAGCACCCTTCTATCACAGGCACTTGAGAAACACACCAAAACACAGCCCCTCTTCCTGTTCCCTCTGAACCCAGACAGAATAACCCCATCCTAGTCCACCAGGACTCTGGCCAAGTCACCTCCACTGTGGGACACAGCAGCCTGAGTGAGAGACAAGTACAGCTTCATGGCAGGCTACAAATATAGGCCAGGGGGTGCTTTGCAGAATAAAATGACAGATGCATGCTTTTGGAGAGAAAAAAACAACTAAATAACACTAAAATAGCACATCTCAGAATTCATTTTCCCAGCAAGAGTAAGTCACTCCCCTAAATGCAGAAAAATATATCAAATGATACAATAAGAATACCAACAGTGATTGAACTGCAACAGTAGCTGGATGGGCCTAGTAGTGTTAGTTGTGTGTATTGTGTGTGTATGTGTGTGAGATTTAGCAAATTACAGGTAGTCCTCAATTTACAACAGTTCGCTTAGTGACTGTTCGAAGATATGGCACTGAAAAGTGACATGATCATTTTTCACACTTATGCCCATTGCAGCATCCCTATGGTCACAAGATTTACATTCGGATGCTTGACAACTGACTCACAATTGTGACCTTCGGACAAGCAAAGTCAATGGGGAAAGCCAGATTCACTTAACAACTATATTACTAATTTAACAACTGCAGTGATTCAACAAACATGGCAAGGAAAGTCATAAAACGGGGCAAAATTCATTTAACTTCTCACTCAGCAATATAAATTTCACGACTACCTGTACAGTATTGGATGAGCTTGGGTAGACCCATTCTCCCCTGGACTGTGAAGCTAATTTTGGGCCCATCTTCTTCATACAGCTGTCCTTGTGGGGGTCACACACATAGGTTCACCCTTTTGAGCACCAGGAGAAAAGGCAGGATACATATAAACCTCCCAAAACTTTTTTTGTGGCAGAGTGCACGCCAGGCACGTGAGCAAGTTCCCCAAAGCACAGGAGTGCAGGTTACAGGTCAACATTCTTTCTCTCCCACCCCCTCTGGTCCTCCTCCTCCTCCTCCTCCTGCCTGGCCCCTTGCAATATTGCATAGGGGAGAAAGCTCCACATTGCAGGATCCTTTCCTTCACTCATTCCCCCCCACTCCTCTTCGTAGGAGGCATGTGCAAAACAGCCAGAGACCACAGCAGTAGGGGAAAAAAGATTAAGGAAAGCCCACCTGTTCCTCCTCTAGCTAAGTAACCTCTCCAGACCTGAGAAGCTGAAGCGTTGCTTAGCTTAGGCTCATTTTTTGGCTCCAACCATCCCTTTTCTCAGGCATCCCAGAAAAAAACATTTTTTTTGGGGGGGGGGGGACCAAAAAAAAGCGACGACCGACGGCCTGACAGCCCAGGCCATACATTTCAGACACGTGCAAGGCTCCCACCCCCTCCTCCGCGTCCCCCACCCCCCTTTAATGCAACGAATTGGAATTCCAATTCTTAGGCCTTTTTCGCCTGCAAACATCCGAAGCAAAAGAGAACGGAGACTTATCCCACGTCGGTGTACTGGATGCAACCCCGACAAGCCCATTCAGTCGGGTGGGTGTGGGGCTTGCAGCAAGGGAACTTTCCCGGCGCTGAGCAACTACGGTGCCTACAGAGGGGCCTGGAGTCCGTGTACCGGACAGGTGCGTCCTCACGCCCCTTTTCCTTGCAGTCTCCGCACCGCCCGGCCTGTCGTGCGCCCCAACGGAGGGCGCTTCTATCTAAGCGAAGACTCCCCTACTCATTCGTAGACCGCCGTCCCCCCGAGCTGAGGTAGAGACGGCCTAAGGGCTCCTCGCTCCTCTTCCCGTCCTTTCTCTCTCATCCCTCTCGAGATGAAGCATTTCCCCCCAAAGGCCCGGCCTCTCCAGAGCCGCCTGTCCCCCGTCCCCTGTCTCGCCCCCGCCCCCGCCCCGCGCCAAGGCTTCCAAGGCTCCAGAGGCGCAAGGCGGGCGCCTCTCGGTCAGACCATTCGGCTCCTCCTTGCGCGCTCGGGAGCCGCAGTTGCGCCCCGTTCCACCTCCCGCCGTTCCTTCGCTCAATTCACCTCGCAACGCCCGAGCGGTTTCGGTGGAAAAGCTGGGCCGCCCTCCTCTCGGGCCAGCGCGGGGAAGCGGGCAGCGTCCCCCACCTTTGTGCTCGGCAGCTCTCGTCTCCCAGCCCCTCGTTCTGTGTTTTTTACGGCGTGTCCCCCGCTCGCCGCCGCCTCTTCTCCATTCCTGCCTGCTCGCTCTGGGCCCGTCCCCTCCCCTCCCCTCCCCTCCCGCGTTGTCCAGAGTAAACGCCCTCTAGCCCGGATCCACAAGGCTCGCCCCACTCTGTGTGCGCTCCCGACCGGGGATCGCCGAGCGGGAGGCCTTAAAGGCACAAGATCCCTTTTGTCTGCTTCCCTTTCCCCCCTGTCGCGTTGGGAGTTGTGGAGGAAGGTGGAGGGCGGGGAGAGAGAGAGAGACTCCAAGGTGCAGAGAAGAGCCGTGATTCTTGGCAGCGAATGCGCTTGGCAACGGAGTCAGGAGAGGCTGTCCAACGCAGGCAGGGGGCACCTGCTGCAAACAGGCTGAAGGACGAAAGGGAAGCGGGCACCCGGTGGCCCGGTGGCTTTTACCTCGCTCCCCGCGGTGGGTGATTGATACTCGTCGCCTTAGAAGCCTGCCCTCATTCAACCTGATTTTCCGGGGATATCAAACATCTACCACCTGGATGAAACATAACCTCGGTTCTATTGCAGTCGTTCTTATGTGTTGTGCCGTGTGTTTTAATTGCAGAGCAAGAGCTTCCGCAATGGGGCCTCTCCTGCGGTTGCATTTTTTCCAGTATAAAGGAGGTATGCACCCCAAATTAAGCGATTCCCCCAAAACAGTGTCAACACGGGGAGGAGTCCAGCTTTGTCTTTTAGCTCTGTGGCCACCTGTTGATTTTTTTTTTCTCCTAAACTCTGAAGAAGCTTGCTCTTTTTTTCCCTATGTGCATAAATTGGCCAGGAGACTGCTCTGCCAAAATATCAGGTAGCCCTAGTTCTAATCTCTGACAAGATCCAGGTATTGAGGGACATTTGACCTTGGGAAGTAGGCCAATGGGTTAAGAAATGCCCTGCTGGCAAACATTGGTATTGGCTGAGGAGACCCAAGTTAGGTTTATTGATAATTTGTGCTCCTCCTGGAGGAAAAGGAACAGCTAGTTAGCTGCTTGTCCTCAGCTTTCCCAGGGAGAGGTGTGTGTGTGTGTGTGTGTGTACACACACCCTCTAACTGTTTAACTCCTCTCAATTTGTACTTGTAAGGAAAACAGAGAAGGCAAATCCTCTAGGCTTCCCAAGAGGGGAGCTAGATTCTTAACTTGAAGGAAGCCCCAATGGGGATTTGGGAAGAGGCCTCAGAGGCTGGTGTAGTCTTTTAAAGGCATGTCTGACAGAGCCTTCTGCTGCTGTAAACATGCATTACTGCAGAGTGGCTAGGCATAGCCCATAGACCCCTTCTGGCTTCCTGACTGGCTGGCTATGGAATAATGCCAACAAATCTCCTTAACAGAGCAACTTACTAAAGCACTCTTTGGGAGTGATTATCCCAGAAACAAAAGATCTGTCCTTCCCCTGGGCCTTCTTGATTTGCTTTTCCCCAGGCAAGAAACACGGGGAATGGGGTGCTAATGAATTAATTGATTCCAGTGTCTTTGTCCTTATGTTCCATTGCATCATATTTGGTGTCATGGGAATTTGAGGTGAGTATCATGTGGCTGTTTTAACCCTTCCTGAACTGGAAGCCAGAACATTACCAAATCTTCAAAGAGCAGGTTTCTTTTCTCCTTTTCTTTGAGAAGGTTCCTGCCAGCAAGAAAGCAAAACTGTTCTTTTCCCTGCCACATTCCTTTCTAATGGTTTCTGAAAAATAATGCTACAAATTATCAATTTGGCTTGGTACTGTATTTGTGAAAGGCAATTTCCTACTTGTTCTGGATTTGAGGAGAAAAGGGTAGAATATTTTAGTCTTTCTAGAACCTTGGGACTTCATAAACCTCTTCTCAGAGATGGTACAAAATTGTACTTTCGCCCACTCCTTTCCTTTTCCTTTCTTCATCTCATGGCTATAGGTAACAGACAGGTTAAAACTTATATTTTGATATTTTGAATCCCTTGGGATTGAATGTTGACAATCCATTTTTATTTAAATGTTGTAATGACTAAATGAAGTACATAATGTTATTCTAACTTGGGGGGGGGAAACTACTGGAGTAAAAGAAGTTTCTCTGGAATAAGAGTATGATTCTGCTGCAAGTTAATTTGTTTTTATGTGTGGAGATAGTGTGGTTTCTATATTATGATTGGTGGCCATTGGTCAGTCAGCCATATGATTAGATTGGATTTCGCATTTATCATCTACCTATCGAATCCTTCTCAAGGACCTGGATAGGCAGATATTGTCTGATGATGTTAAAGGTATCCTCACAAGACATAGGTTTTCAAGGAAAGCAGCCTTTTGAAATGGATCATAATAATTTTGTCAATGTTGATGGCATTCAAGTGGTGCTCCAGGGGTTTTCAAATTGCACTTTTGCAATTGAGCCTATTGCTATTGGTAGATTTCTTTTACCATTTTGCTGCTACCCTAACCCTATCCAGATTTTTTGTCTTTCTTATCAATAATCTAGGGTGTTATGTGGTAAGTAATCTTCTGTTTGAATTCTAAAGTCCCGTTAGCTTCTTTAGTTTCTATCATATTGTCTTTTGTGGTCTCTCCAGTTCTTGCTTGCTGGCAAGTGGTATTTCTTACAAATATTCCAGTGTACCCTTGTTGATACTTTGTCATATGCTTTTGTCTGTGCGATCTTCTTGCAGCAGCTAACTAGGTGGCCCACCATTTCTTCAGCTTCTTTGCAAAGGTGGCATTTGCTTTCTGTTGCTATCTTCCCAATTTTGGCTTTGTATTGCATTTGTTCTTAACACTTGGGCTTGTGCAGCCAGAGTTAGCCCCTCCATCTCTTTCTTAACCATTACCAGGTCTTTTTATCTGCTTTGCCTGGTTTTTGGTTTTTTTGGGGGGGTGGGGGGGCAGTGTTGACTCCTGGCAACTACCTGGACCATTCCCTGCAGTTATCTTGGCAAGATTGTGCAGAAGTGGTTGGTCATTGCCGCCTTCCCAGGACTGAGAGGAGAGACTGTCCAACTTTCCCATCTGGCTTGCTGCCTAAGGTAGAATTAGAACTCACAGCTGGGTTTCTAGCCTGGAACCTTCACCACTGCCCAAAATCAGATCTCATCACTATGTATAAGGACTCTTAAACCAAACAAAATATTAAACAGAAAAAGAATGTGCCAAATATTCTATTCATTTTCAAGATGCATATCCTCTTTTCTAAGAATTCAAGACACCTTAGAATAAAATATAATGAAAGCCATTAAATAAAATCATTAGAAAAAAAGCAACAGACCAGAACAAAGGGGGAGGGGACACAAAGTATTGTAGTTTAAATAACTAATAATCATATACAAATTCATACAGGGATATAAGGAGATTATATAGCAAATAAGCAAACTAAAAGGAAATTAAAAATAGCCTGGAACACTCAGCCTTGTGCAATCTAGATGTTTTGGTATTAACAGAATTCCTCCAAAGTATGGACAAGGCTGGCAGGGAATTATGGGTGTTATAATCCAAAGATACCTGGAAGGGTGATTATTAGGGCCAGCTATCCTTGGTTATCAAAATAAGGAAAGACCCAGCCAAAAACCATCCTCAGAAGCAAGGTTTTCTAATAATCAGGAAAGGCTTGAGGAAGACTGCGTAGAATTCAGCCCCTAGGCACAGCCATTGAAAATATAATACTAGCATGACACGTGGTGCTTTATAAAATGACATGTCCCTGTCTCAGTGAGTTTAACAATTAAACCATTTAAACAAAGGAGAAACCATGTGGAGGAGGTAGGGAGATAAAGGTAGAGATAACTTGGTAGCAATATGCACATTTTATTTCATATTTAAACGCTTTTCCAAAAGGGCACCAAAATAAATAACTTAAAAAAAAAACTTAGTTCAGAAGCATTGTAACAGCTATAAGGATATAACATGTATGGAATGAACTGCAGCAATAGAGATGCTACCCAGAATTATTCCATTGACTTTAATTTGACTTTTTCTTTAAAAAGATGTTTATATAAGAGGCAAATTGCTAAAGTGACTTGCCGCTGCCTACTCTTCTACCCTAGGATGTTCTCTTTCACCCCAGCTTAATTCAGTCATTTCTGTGTAGGCAAGTGTTCTCCTTCTTTTTGATGGGAAGAAATTGCTTAAAAAAAAAAAAACAGCCAGCAGCATCTAGCCAGCTGTGTATGTAGTGGTGCCTGTGGTAGGGATGTTGTGATATCAAATGGTGAATGCAGCTAGGTAATCAAAGCACCAAGACTTGTTATTTTATGTTGCATGCCAGTCACATCTGCTGTTTAATATTGCTGGTCCCTCTCCTCCACCCCATGTTTTTTTTTAAAATCATCTCAAAGCAACTGAAGTTAGATTAGTTCAGAGGTCTCCAAACTTGGCAACTTTAAGATTGTGGACTTCAACTCCCAGAATGCCAACTGTTGGCTGAGGAATTCTGGGAGTTGAAGTCCACAAGTCTTAAAGTCCACTGTTGGCTAAGGAATTCTGGGAGTTGAAGTCCATAAGCCTTAAAGTTGCCAAATTTGGAGACCCCTGGATTAGTTAGTACTTTGATAAGAGGTCATCAAGACATCTCAGAGCTTTAAACTGACTACCGTAGTAAGTTGAAAAAACATCCTCAAAAGTAGAGCCACTTCATTAAGACTGTCATAAGATTGCATGGACTTGTCTACTCAGCTTGATCAAGCTTGACTCAAGGGAATCTTTAACAGACTTGGACTCGTATGGATAGAACATACAAATTAGACAAAACATTGCACTGCCTTGCAGTGGTACAGTCACTAATGATCTTTGCCCCATTTATGAAGTGATGTTGAAGATGTTGAGATTCCATCCCTGATCCAATTTATATCTGGCTCAGCTATGGGGTATGTCAATGCCCTTTTGTCACCCCAGTCCCTAAATCAATGTAGCAGAGCAAACTACATTTTCCTCCTCCCCAACAGATTTTAGCCCCATATTTAAAATGCTATGATACTAATTAGTGGTTCTAAGGAATGGTATCCTGCTTTGTAGCAACATTCAGTTGAGAAATGGAGAAATTGCCAAAGAAATGCCAACAGTGTGTACTTCAAGCATGGACAGGAGTAGGGCACTAAATGAAAACCATGTTTGAATTCACTGATTGGTTAGCTCGGGAGCATTAATTGTCTTACAGTTGTTTCGGTAATTTGAGTTTGCAACAATTATGAGAACTTGGTGCAAGCTTCAAATGGGCTTCTGAGTAATTGGGGAACTGAATGCTATGATATGAAAGTACATTATAGGTTTAAGGGGAGCAAACTAATTATCTGAAGAACTGCAACCCATCTTAAAGGAAAAAGGGAAATAATGGAAGCGAGAACCTTAAATATCAAGAGAGGCTTATTCCTAGGCAGAGCTCCAAGTTTGTTTCCTTAGAGGCTAGATTTCGCTGGCTGGTTCTGTTGACTCATGGAAAAACAATCAAGACAATCTTCTATCAGTGAACTGGGAAGCTTAGTTCTTTAGCTTAATCTGAATTTTTAAAAAAAACCTTTTTCCAATACTAGAGTAATGGGGAGTAATAGTTCTTAGCATAAGAAGTTTTTTAAGACATAAGTATATAGGTTTGAGGGTACAACACAGCAGATTTATACCCAGCTTATGTAGCTCTTGGGTGAAATTAATTTATGGAATATGTACCATGTATATGCATCATGCATCTTTTATGTAATGGCGATGCATTGATGCACCATTACTGAAACACAATATCTGCCCTAGAGGCCAATGTGTTTGCTGTCCCAGTGTCTGCATGGTGGCAATTGCAGTGTTAATACTACAGTAGTTCACTTTGCTGTATGCTGCTAACTGTGCTGTTTCAGGCCACATTGGAATAAGCAGGGTGGCAGATGATTTATAAAAATGCAGAGCAACTACTAATAGTGTGGGAAACAACATAGTTTGCCTTATCTGGGCCATTTTCTCACTTTTAGGCACAAGAGGGTTCTTGAATATGTTACTAAGTCAGCAGTTAATTCCTACTCAAATAGGTGATAGCCTGCTCTCTGACTTGAATACGTTTCTTCTTAATCTTAGCTGAATTAAATATCCTTAAAGGCATTTATATTATTTTGTGATTTTTTAAAACCAATCTGGACAATTATATTTGAGCCATGCGCAGAAGTTGTGCTTAAATAGAGCTTTCCACAAAGCTTTAAATTGGGGTGACTTCCAGTCAAGATATGGTAATATAGTGAGATAGTGCATTCCCTACCAATATTTTCATCCTGGTAACTATTTAAGAGCGACTTCATTACTGTAAGAGCCA
Organism: Pseudonaja textilis; assembly: GCF_049901715.1. Lineage (NCBI taxonomy): Eukaryota > Metazoa > Chordata > Lepidosauria > Squamata > Elapidae > Pseudonaja > Pseudonaja textilis. The sequence goes on from NC_141991.1 coordinate 130,912,318, forward strand.
AAAAACCAGAGGTTCCTTTAAAAAAAAAATTACTGTACTGGAGTAGCTCACTTGGTTGCCATCCAAAGAAGTTCTACCATCATCTTTCTCCACTCATGCTACAGTGTCAGCAGCTACTACAGCCATGTGATAACCGTTCTGCTCAGGAAAGTGGTACATAAAAACTATTAAAGATTCTGTTAATGTTGTAATACTAAAGAAAGATTCAGCAGTTGTTTTTCTAGAAACCCTATTATGGGAAACAACTGGCTTTGCCAAAGCTAAATTTACACATGGCTTATCTTGTGATTTTTTTTTTTCTTTTGGTAAAGCTGATAAAATATTGGTTATTCATTCTGAAATTCCTTAGATTTGCCATTAGGAATAAATTTTTACAGAAGGCTTGAGCAGCTAGAGGAATTTAATGAAGAAAGTTAAAATCTCATATTATACTTTCCTCCAATTACTCCAATTACATTCAACAGCACAGAAAAATGTTCAGTATTATGGCTGTGCCGTCCTTGGAATACACTTCCAGAAAGGTGTTTCAGAGCATCCAGAGGCATGGAGATATCTGCAACTCTTCCAGTCAGAAATCATCATGATGATGTGGATGATGGAAAACAGTGTCTCTTGATAAATTCCTGGTGAAGGAGGAGGATAAAAACATTCCTCATGTTTTGATATGATACTTAACTTGGATCCAGGCTGCTAAAGTTCATTATCTCTGGCTCTCAAATGGCTGTTACAGTGTGTCTCTATGTCCTTCATTACAAACAAGATTACAAACAGCAGTTTTCTGTTATGTATTTTCTCCCCCTTGTCCTCTTTCCTTTTCCTCTTTTTTCTTTGTAAGCCTGCATATTTAAAATCTAAATAAACTTAAAATCATAAAATTGATCTACATTTAAGATTTATGTATTTTAATAGATAAATTACCACAACATTGGTTCACATCACTTGAAAGAATAATATATTTAATTCATATATTTTTGTTTGTATGTAGCAAAGATACATTGCATAAAGTTTTAAACTTTTGTTAGGATATATAGAACTGACTTTTAATTTTATTACAGTATTTTTATCATGTTATTTTTCCTTTGAATATGTTAGTTATGTTAGCATTCCCATATGCAAGCACTGGTTTAGTTAGATTATTTTCTTTCATTCGTTAGTATATATATGTGGTGGTCTGGCACCACAATATATACTGTATATCATTTTGTAGTAAACTGAACATCTAAAGTTAAAACCCACAACATAGTCACAATTTCAATTTCATACTAGAGTATGCTCCTGCCTGTTAGTTTAGGAGCTCCACTGACTATTCCTTTTTGGTTTTATCCGATTAGCAATTTAAATATTTTAAATTGGTTCTTGAATACAGTATATCTTTTCTGCTGCCTAGTAAGAAGATAGAATAGGAAGTAGTTTTCTTTTTAAATAACAGGGACTTGGTTAATCTGTCACTGTTATAAGACACCATTAAAAGATTTATGCTCCTATAAAAAGAAGCAACAACTGGCTAAATTTAAGTTCATAGAGGAAAATAATTAATTTGGGGTTCAGAATTCAGCTTCTTTTTGGCCTTGAATATTATTTTGCCCCACTGAATTCATGACAAGCATTGAGGTCCATGTTTGTGCTTGTAATAGTTTGGACACCTGCACTGAATACTGGAAATAGAAAATGCTGAGTCCAGATACAAGTTTTGCTCTTTTTCCCATAAACAACTTACATTGTGGGAATAATCTCATTTTAAAAAATAGAACAGCTGCATTTAATAGTATAAAACAGAAAATGCTGAGCCTCAGATACAACTTTCACTCTTTTTCTTATAAACAATTTACATTGTGGGATAAACTCACTTTGAAAATAGTAGATATGTTTTGGAGTCACTTAACCTTCTCATAATATTGTTAGTTTCTTAAGTTCCGGTATTTGTTAATTCAGTTCATCTAGACCAGATGATTTCCTTCCTTCCTTCCTTCCTTCCTTCCTTCCTTCCTTCCTTCCTTCCTTCCTTCCTTCCTTCCTTAAGAAAGAAGGGTTTTCAAATAATATGCTCACTTCTCACTCCTTTTTTACTCTGAATTCACAGCTCTTGCTCAAGTCCAGCAGCTCTGACTCAGAAAGCCCCACCAAGTGTGCCAATTAAGATCTAGAGGCCCTGCTCACAATCATTCCTTCCTTCATCATCTATCCTTAGGGCAGGGCTGTAAAACTCCTGGGCCAAATGCTTCACACACTGGCCACGTTCACGCCCAGTTTAGCAAAGGGGGAAAAAAGTCCCGATACATCAAGTGACACTGCCGTGGCAACATGAGTTTCACACCCCTGCCTTAGGGTTATTGTAAAATATCCTGTATGGATCAGATCTTGGGGATTACAAGTAAGCTATAGTTGGTCCAGGATGCAGCAGCCTGAGTGGTTAGGGAGGGATGCATCTCATTTTGCCTGGAGAATCAAATTGCTACTGGAGCTCCACTGGTTTCTAGATGAAATTCAAGGTGCTGGTTGTCATTTTGAAAAGCCTCTATGGCTCATGTCCTGGGTGACTTCAGGATTGCCCTTTGCCAGCAGTGTCTCTGTCCATCCACTAAGATCTGAAAGAGAGATTTTAAAAAAGAATTAACAGCTGTTAAACAGGCCTTTTTAGTGGCCTCCAGGATTCGATGACCACCAAGCTTGGTTGAAAGCCATCAAGACCTAGCCATTCCAGGAAACCTTGAGGGACTGATATGAAATGAACTTGATGTACTTGATGGTTTGCATGATTACTTGTTATTTCCCAGTGTAGTATGATTTGAATTTTGCTGTCATTACATTTTGTTATTGTATTACTTTAATCTGCTAACTGGAGTTTTCACTGCTAAGTCTCAGTACAGTTTGAAACAGCATGTATGCCTGGGTGAATAATAAATAAATACCTTGCCCTTATTGTGTAGTAGCAAATATTGGGGTGGGGGAATGGAAGATTTGCAACAGAAAAGTGAAAGAGTTGGGTCCTATCTTCTTCTGATTCTGAGCATATTTACTATGGAGATTCCACTACAATCCTCCATCATCATTTGTAGAAGAAAAAATGGGATAAAAACCTCAGGAAATGGGAAATACAAAACAAACATACTGGAAGAGAGTTATAGCAGGAAAACGTTGCTAAGAAAACTACATGAATATGTCCATGAATTTACCAGTTCAGCAACATTCAAAGGAGAATTTGCCTTTTTCATGGAAACTTCATTCTTCAAGCAATCAGGATCTACTTTCTATACAATTTCCTCTGCTTATTTGGGACATGTTCCACAGCTTCCGTTTTGAATAGTTGTCCAGCCCCATTGTACCCCACTATGGAGCTGCTATAGCAGCAGATCCTCCCTACAGAGAACTGCGTCTCACTATTAAGCAAGGAAATCAAAGCCCTGCATAGCTTGCTAGTTCAGAATTCAGACCTCTGCAGGGTTAATTATTACAATGGCTTTTTTTTTTCTGGCTGCAAGATTCCAGAACAGCGATAAGGAGAAGCTGCCAAAAGATCTTTGGGGACTTGATGTTTATTAACTGAGTGCCACCATTGGCCATGAAACAAGCTGAACCAACTCTATTGTGTTGTAGGGAGACCAAGGGTGGGAAAATAGGGTGGGAGACTTGTCCAATGTCAAGAGTGATTTATCAGGCAAGACAGGAATGGAATGAGTGCCAGAAGTAGCATATTTTCAAAGATTGTACCTTTTTACCACTAGAACATCACATTTAGTAGAACATTTCTGAATGTCACAATGCCTGAGCTGACACCATAAGTATGTTTTAATTGGTCTCCCCCCTCACCTAGTCTCACAGTAGCCCATAATTTTTGGCTTCCTACTATTTGTACTTCTTAGTAGCTTAGAGTCTTCCAACATGGAATTCTCCATGCTGAGATGGAGCCCTTTTATCTGGAGTTAAATGATTGTGTCACATAAGCCGGGTGGCGTAGCTGTGGAGTCATTCCTCCCTTCTGCTTGCAGCTCTACAATGCAGCGGAGCTACAGAATAAGAAAACAAGCGTGAGCTGATGCAGTCTTTGAGGCTCACATCTGCGCCACAGCGACGTAAATTAGGAGTTTAGCAGCCCTTCATCCTTTCTGTGGAAACTTAGAAACTATAGTTCTGAGATGGGGAACAATATAGTTCATTTCAAATATAGATAAAGATCTGACAGAACAAAAACTATCCATAGAAAATAGAAGTTAGCCATTCTGACACACTTGACAAATATTATCAGAGTGTGCCCAGGGAGATTGTATGTATGTACAAGAAGGGTTGGACCAAGACCAAGAGAAGGCAATCCTAAACTTTCTTCTTCCTTCTCAATGAAATAAAGAATGTTAAAGTCCTTCAAATATAGAAAGTTTTTAACATTTTAGGAAAGTGCAAATCTTCAAAAACAAGACTTGACCCACAGGTTCCATAATCTGTGATCAATGTAATGTGTTATATGCATGCAAACTGTGGCTGCTTTACGTCAGAAATGGCATTACAGAAGAAAAGTTAACTTGTGATGCTCCCCTACCGTAAAAGCCATCATGGCCAGCAAAGTCATTCTGCAATATTTATAGAGCTCCACAATTCCTCAACAGAGGAGCTTGCTACAGAGCTCAGGACTAACTCAAACTGAGGCTGAATCAAATGCTTAAATATGCCCCACTACTACTCCACCGGTTGCTTTGATGTGGAACTTTTCAAGCGGTCCTGCTTAATGTTGCTTCAGAGAACTCTGGAATATTAAAATGGCAGCTCAGCCCAGGACGTGGGGAGGAGGGCAACAGATTCTGATGCTGTCCATGGGTTCAGAGAAAGTTCAGATTAAAGGCAAAACAACCGAGCATTTTCTCTAGAAGGCAAAGGGAAAGAAACTTCTCCCCATCTAGTGCTCCCTAGGAGTGTCCGAACTGTAACTCCCAGAATAGCCAGGGGAAAAATAGTTGAAAAGCACCTGGTGCTTGTTAACTATTTTTGGTGAATTAAACCTTAGTGACTTTATGGAATGAAACCCTCGTGACTTTTTGAAAAATAAAGGCTTCCTCTCAAAGGAAAATGGTTCAGGAAGGGCTGGCACTAGAGAAGATAGGCTGTGCCCCTCACAAAAGGAACGAAGAGTGAATGTGCAGGCAAAACATGAGGAAAGCTGCTGGCCTTGTAAAAGTCCCAGGGGCAAATTGGCTAACAGCTGTAAGAAGAAAACACAAAAATTGAACCAGATGGCCCCTTAGTCTGATCCAAGCAAGGAACTTTTTATGTCATTAAATTGTAAAGCCTGTTGTTTGAAGAGTTGTAAAGAATGGCTGCAACTGTTTTTATTTTCCCCAACTTCTGTATCACTAATCCAGAGTTATTTTTTATAACAACGCAGATTTTATCCTAGCAGTTACCTCTAAGATTAACAACAAATATAAGTTTTAAAGTTCCCTACCTGAGCTGCTGCTTCCCAAAGAGTACTAGCCTCACCTATTGCTCTTTCAGAATGGATTTGGCCTCTAAATGAGTGGAGAAATGAGAACCAATGAGGTGTAGTGGTGTAGGCATCAGGCTAAAAACTGGGAAACACTGAGTTCTAATCCTGTCTTGGGCACGAACTCAGCTAGGTGATCTTGGGCTAGTCAGTTACTCTCTGGCCAAGGAACAACTATGCAAGGGCAAACAACTTATGAAAAATCTTGCGGGGAAAACTGCAGGGACTTGTCCAGGCAATCTCCAAAATTCTGACATGATTGAACAGAAAGAAAAGAACATGGAGAAGTAAGAGGCAGAATGGCTGTCCTAGGAAACTTTCCTATCTTTATCTCAGAATTCCTGCTGTCTAGTTGTATACACTGGGGTGCCAATGTATTGTTGGAAGAAATATCTTCCTGGGTTCAGTTCCAAGTGGGGAAAAAGACACTGGAAACATGGAGGCTGTTTGGAAGGTTTAATGGTGGACAGGAGGACCACATGGCCTGGAGCTCCAGAATGAAAAGGAAGGATGATCACATGCTTCGAGGTGAAGGAAGAGATCAAGAAAAAGGGACTGAGGTGCTGAGAGTGCCTGGGTTTCATAACCTTTGTTGGGGTTTGAATTGGAGCTTGTATTCTGATTGGTTGTCAGACTCCCATGGGGCCATGCAGGGGCAACTCTGTAAGCTGTCCTGAGTTCCAGGCTTGGTTGAGCCTTGCTGGATGATGATGCACTGAAAGGGCTTTTGAGCAATTGCTATAGTTTTACCTGGAAATCTTTGTTATGTAAAGTATTCTGGGCCAGGCCTTAATGACCCACCCATTAACAAAGGTGGGGGTGAGCATCTACTTCTGAGTTTCTACTCCCTTTAGGGAAAACATTCTGCCTTTTTAATATTTCCTAGGATATTTCAATTTTCTAGGAGAGGGGTGGCTGCTAACTTCCTACAGTATATCAAGATACTTGCTGCAGCTGCTTTCCTCAAGGCTTATTTCCAAAGCCCTGGGAAGAAGCACCAAGAAAAAAAAAAGAGTTTAATGAAACAAAATAACTTTTAAAAGGAATAAAAGTGTCGGCCCTTGCTGATCTCTCTGCTCAGCTTTCCTGAGCTGAAAAAGCAAATTTTTGGCTCATCTTTCCAGCCAAGAGCAGTAAAAGGATTGTTTCAAGGCCAGTAGTAAAAGTAAGCTCTGACTCAGGAAATGACGTTGCACCCACACCCTGAACCAGAGTGACTACTTTTCCAGTCCACTCTGCTGTCTTCCAGATAAAGTGGCAGCAGCCGTGGCAGCAGGAAATGGCTCCCTAGAACAAAGGCCCATTTACAAAGGTTTCAGTCGGAGACAGTGCCACCCCAAACATTCCAGGCCCCTGGGTGAATCCAGAGGGAATGGGAGGGGGAAAGAGACCAAGAGAAAGAAAATCTCAACGCTACCAGGCCGGCTCCTTTTTTGCCTTTAGAACCTCTTTTCAAAGCGTTTGTGGCCCGTAGCTCTGGTGGAAAAAACGGACACTTAGGCCAGTTCTGTGGAAATCAAGCCCTGAGCAAGAAAAGAAAGAGCCACTAAAAAAAACCGAGAGGAAGACACAGGCTGGTTCGAATGTGGGGGAGGGGGGTGTCGGTCAGAAAGAATAATAATTTGAAACCCAGTGCCCAAACAGGTCTGATAAGGATTTGAGCCTGCTTAATACGCCTGCAATATTATAATGGTAGGAAAAAAAGGGAAGAGAAAAGCAGGCTTATCGGAGGGGGAGGGATATTCAGCCGAATGTCTCCCATTGCTTATGAATGGTTGCTTGTGCTGCCTGAACAGAGGCCTGCCTGTTCAGAAGAGAGGGAGATGTGCTGCAGCATTTTGTTGCAGTTCCTTCATTTGTTCGGAAAAAGTTGGCATATAAATGTATGGTTCCCAGATTGTTCTAGCACTGCTAGATTAGAAATGACATATGGGTCCCCTTTCAGAACATGTTCAATTTTAAAAGGAGCCACCGTCCGGTTCCCTTGAGAGAGCGAGCGACCCGCTTTCGTTTCGGCCAGGCAGGCTCGTCTCTACCACAGCGCCTCCTATGGGCAAGAAATAAACCGGAGTCACGTGCAAGTTCCCTTCTGAACGGCGTTTCCCACGCTACTTTTTCTGGGAAAGTAGAGACCAAAATAGCCGCGGAACTTCTCCCCAGGGAAGATGTGGCTCCTATGCGGACTTCGGCTGCAACCTCTACTTCGCCCGAGGGAGTCACTCTATTTAGTCCCACCGTGACTCCTTTGACGAGAGGGGGGGAATTGGGGGGGGAGAAGAAAGAGGAAAGGAACGCTGGGAGTTGCAAGGTTCCAGGCTTCTCTTTGCCTGGCAACCAGCCGCTTCCTTACTCGGCCTAAGGTTCCATTGATCCAAATGACATCGGTAAACAAAGTTGCCGTGGCAACCAATGGACGGAAGATACGAATTAGTGGACAAGACAGTGGGTGTGGAGGAGAGAGGACAGGAAGTGTCCCAGGTGGGGAGAGGGAGAAAGATGGTGACGCAGTTCTTAGGAAATTTGGTGGGAATCCATGGAGGTCTGCTAAGGCTGCAAATTCCTCTCGCAACACTTTTATTTGATTTATATTCATTCCTTTTTGGAATAAATATTCCTGGGAGCCCAGAACAAAAATGTCAATAGGAAGTGTCCAGTTTTTTACATATTTAGTAATATTTAATAATATGTATATGTATACATCCAGATTAGACTGTGTTGTTTTTCTGTGTAAGCATATACCCACATATGTGACACATTTTGTATTTATTTTGTCATATTTATGTATATTGGAGGTGGTGACCTTTTGAGAGCTGTATGCAACAAAATGTCATTTTAATGTGCGCCGACTAGTGTACATTTGAAATGACAATAAAATTTTTCTGTTCTATTTTATACCGATATCCCATCTTTTTTTTTCAAGAAGCAAAAGACAGCATGCAAAATTATTCACAAACAGCCACTATTTTTTTCTTCACAGCAATCCTGTGGAGGTAGGTTCAGCTGAGAGGGGAGGCCCAAGACAGTGCCATCCTGTGAATTATTATACCTGGTCTGTGGATCCAGTTCTAATCCCTAATTCTGGAGGGATTGTAAAGAAGAAGAGATCAAAGCGGGAAACTTCTTTCGCCAAGGCATTTCCTGTGGCCCTTTGTTTTCAAGGTGATGGTGATAATAGTAGTATATTTTGGATCAAAATTCCCATTGATCTCAGCCAGCATAGAGACATGACTATAAGGGAGCCTGCCCGTTATCGATGCATTGTGTGACAGTAGTTAAAGGAAGTGGTGGCTCACTTAATGACACCCCATCTCTGCTCTTCCTAATGAATTCTTAAACGAAGGTGCAGGTCATTAACTAGAGGGCAGGAAGTTACAGGGATAGGGGAGACACTTGGGGGCCTAGCATAGACCCAGGGCTACCTACCCTGGTTCTCCCAAGGCCTCCCACACCACCTGAGATAACCCATGCTTTGCTTTCTGCCCTTTGGTTGCCCACAGGCCTTTCCCCAGTCTCACTGAGTCCCCTCAAGTCTTAGGCCTGATTCCCATCCCACCAGGCAAGATAGCCTCCTCCTCACTTACCTTTTGAAGAACTCCAAAGCCTTCACTCGGATACTTAATGTGATTCCAGAATCGTGCTATGTGGGCAAAGGACAAATTGCTCCATTTTCTTGCCTTAGGTTACGCAGCACTACGGAGAGCTTCTGAAAGCTGTGCAAAACTGCGTTGAGACAGTCAGAAAAATAGAGTGGTTTGTGCCTTGCCTGCACAGCACAATTCCAGAATTGTGTCATCTGGCTTTGGAGTGCTTCAGAATGTGAGGAGGAGGGTTATTTTACCAGTAAAGGTGATGAGAATCAGGCCAAACACCAGGGGGGAGCTGTTGGGTGCGGGAAATGCTTGCAGGGACCAGGTGAGGGGTCAGTGGGGAGATGGAGAGTTCTGCAGCATCCCTATAGTTAGTCATAAGGACAAATAAATGTGGAGGCATTGCAGCAGTTATAACTTTGGGACCAGGTCATAAGTAGCTTTTGGGGGTAATCTGTCATAACTTCAAATGGCCATTAAGTGACCAATTGTCAGTCGAGAAATACCTATATAAGGTTTTAACTGATGTTTTGGTTATTACCCTGCTTAATCTGTCCCAGCAGCCCTTCACCAATGTGGCACAACCCAGATCCATTGGATCTGCTACAACTGGGGAAGATTTCAACAAATGCTGTTTTTTTTAAGGGTAATTGTTTACAAATCTACCCTCAAATATTCTTTCCCAGGTAGCCTTTATGGCAAAGACATTCCTGAATGCCTCCTAGGAAAGCATCTGACCTTATATGTTGAGCTTCATTATTGGCTCTTGTGAATATAAATGTGTCCTAGCACATGTTCCAGTCTCCTGTGACATCACTTCTATGCAGTAATTTAAAATCCCCTCATGCTCCTGTTTCCTCATTTACATTTTCGATATACCTGGAGTCATTACTGGAGAACAAACCTCCTCCTCATACTAACACACACACACACACACACACACTGGATACAAGTGCAGAACACTGCAGCAATCTGTGCCATTGAGGAGTTTCACTGCATATTGTTTCCAAACTGCTGAAAGTCAAAAGCGGTCCTGCAAATGGGTTCTGCTATGTTCACCTCTGCTGACTTCCATTTTTTTAAAGATGCCCACTGAATTCATAGTTGCTGCTTCGAAAACAGCAGATAGCTGGCAGGACTTCTACTTCTCATATATCTTTTTATCAAAAAAGGAAATCTGAAGGTTATGGAGGGCTGAGTCAGAGTGACCTTGCAGACAGCATTCCTGTAGAATGAAGGTGTGAAAAGAAGATAGTACATGGCGCCTTAAGTAGGTGTACAGTACGCATGTGTATGCCTCAGACATATACACATATGAACATATCATGCTCAACATCCACATGGATGAAAGAAGGAGAACTATAGAAATAGGAGTCGTAAGTCTTTAGCAGGCACACTCTGTTGGTGGCAAAAGCAATCCTGGAAAATATCCCCACTGCTGCAGCAAAACCTGGGAACCCCTGTGGCAGGCAGCAAACCGAGAACATCAAGAGCAGAGCCAGAGTTTGAGGGAGACATGAAGGAGTCCAGCTTCTCAATTTTCATTGCTTCCCTTCACACATTTAATTCATTGCTTTCCTGTTCTAAAAATCAGTTGAGAACAAGTAGAAGGCCAAACAGCGTTAGGTCAGGCAGCAAGACAAGGAGACTGCCGGAGCAGCAAGGGACTGGCGGAAGAGGGTAGCAACCTCAGCAGGTACACACAGCAGTGCTGATCCTTGAGGCTGGCCCTGACCAAGGCTTTGCTCAAATTTACAGTCAGGCTTGGCAGTTTACATGGGGATTGTTCAGAGGAGAAGGGTAGCAGTGTGTAATGCTCTTCTGATCAGGAACCCTAACTGCCTCCAATCTACATATCGACTGAATGGGCAACCAAATCCTAATCACACTTAGTGAAGGGTAGAACTGCACACCTGTTTCCCGCTGAGTTTTATTCCTGGATAGATCTTGAAATCTAGGGCAGGCCAGAACCAGGATGAATTATTCTGGCACCAGACAAAGCAGTTGTGGAATTGAAGACCGGTGCTCTGGAAATGCTGGTCTTTGTTGCTCAGTTTGTCCACACTCAGGAGCTACTGGGTGGTAAGTCTCCTGTCTTTTCCCCCTCCACTCCTCAGCAGAGTGCAACTGCTGAATATGGTTTGCTTTACTATGATTCTACATACTCATTACATACCCTATCCAAAATTACACATGGGAGTGATGCTGAATACGCTGGTTACATTACTAATTATTTATTTTAAAAACAGTGTGCATTTCTGAGTGTTTGGATGTGTGGGTGCAGCCGTCCGTTTGCAAGCGGATTTGTGCATTTACACATCACATACCAGAATGGATCATAAAGGGATAGCTTACAGGCAGAGGTGGTATTCAACAGGTTCTGACCAGTTCTGGAGAACCGGTAGCAGAAATTTTGAGTAGTTCAGAGAACAGGCAACTACCTCCTCTGACTGGCCCCATCCCCATCTATTCTCTGCCTCCCAAGTCCCAGCTGATCGGCTGGGTCTTCTTTTGTTGCCCTGCACAGGAGAACAGAACTGGAAAGCAGGTTAGTCGGGAGGGAATGGAGATTTTGCAGTATCCTTCCCCTGCCACGCCCACCAAGCTACACCCACAGAACTGGTAGTAAAAAAAACAGTTTGTTGTACAAACTGTTGCAGAGCTCATTTGCAGAGCCCTTTGCCCAAAACTGCGGGACCTCGGCCCAGCTACATCCCTTCTAAGGTAGGAGAAGGTGAAGCATATACAAGTAGTCCTCGACTTACGACCACAGTCGAGCCCAAAATTCATGTTGCCAAGTGAGACATTTGCTAAGTGACTTTTGCCTCATTTCACGACCTTTCTTGCCCCAGTTGTTCTATGAATCACAGCAGTTGTTAAGTTAGTTACATGTTGGCTAAGTGAATCTGGTTTACCCATTAACTTTGCTTGTCAGAAGATCACAAAAGGCAACCGCAGGACCCCAGGACACTGCAACTGTCATAAATGTGGGTCAATTGCCAACTGTCTGAATTTTGATCTCACAACCATGGGAATGCTGCAACGCTGGCGAGTGTGAAAAATGGCCATAAGTCACTTTTTTCAGTGATGTTGTAACTTTGAACGGTTGCTAAATGAACTGTTGTAAGCAGTGGTGGGATTCATTTTTTTACTACCGGTTCTGTGGGCGTGGCTTGGTGGGCGTGGCAGGGGAAGGATACTGTAAAATCTCCAGTCAGAGGGGGTATTTGCCAGTTCTCTGAACTACTCAAAATTTTCAGTACTGGTTCTCCAGAACTGGTCAGGACCTGCTGAATACTACCTCTGCTGGTAAGTCGCGGACTACCTGTATACAACTCTGAGTATTTTAACGAAAAGGTGGTATAGATATCCCTTTCACTCTTATTTGCCAAGTAGGGATTCTGACATTTTCCAGCGGGCACCTCAGTTGTGCCTTTAAAATTGCTCCCCGTAGGTCTTTGCTGATGTTTCATTTGCAATTTTCCACACGTTTGAGGTAGATTTGGAGGCCCCTTGCAGTGGGTCTGACAGGCGTACTGGTCACCCAGTTGCCAGGAAGCTTTTCACAGTTCACTTGAGTTGAAACAGTAGCTTCATTCCTGAGACACCCTCCCCACCTGCTTAGTTGCATGATGCTGTTTGTGGCCAAGTGAAATTCTTTCCATGGTGTGAATCATTGCACTATGGAAACAATCGGGCCTAACCGATCTTGATCCCCCAAAGGACATGGGGTTGCTTACGTGCCCCATAGTAGCCATTTTTTAATTTATTCCTAGCAACTCCACAGATAGATTTTTCTCCGTGATGATCTACCTCTAACCTGGTCTTTGAGGTCCCCCAACGGGTCCCCCGTACTGCCACTGGCTGTACGGTTAATCCCCGACTTACAATCATTCATTTTGTGATGGTTCAGAGTTGCAATGGCAGTGGAACAAAAGTGACCGACGACTGGTTTTCACACTTTCATTGAAGCATCCCCATGGCCACGTGATTAAAATTTGAGCATTTGGCCACTAGCATGTACTTAGGACAGTTCAACTGTCCCAGGGTCATGTCATGTGGGTTCACCATTTGCGACCATCACAGCCGGCTTCGGACGAGCCTAAGTTAGCGGTGAGAAGCCAGGTACATTTCATGACCGCATCATTCACTTTAACAACTGCAGTGATTCGCTTAACGTTTTAAAAAAAAAGGTTGTAAAATGGATCAAAACTCAACAACTGCTTTGCTTAGCAACAGACAGAATCATCAACTCGGGCTCAGAGAAAGTGCTGGGCAACAACCAGAGACAGGCTTAAACACAGAGGTGGGTATTCAGCAGGTTCTGACCAGTTCTGGAGAACCGGTAGTGTACATTTTGAGTAGTTCGGAGAACCGGCAAATACCACCTCTGACTGGCCCCGCCCCCATCTATTCTCTGCCTCCCGAGTCCCAGCTGATCAACTGGGTCTTCTTTGGTTGCCCTGCCCAGGAGAACGGATCTGGAAAGCAGGTTAGTGGGGTGGGGAGGGAATGGGGATTTTTGCAGTATCTTTCCCCTGCCACACCCACCAAGCCACACCAACCAAGCCATGCCATGCCCACCAAGTCACGCCCACAGAACCAGTAGTAAAAAAAATTGAATCCCACCTCTGCTTAAACATCTCTCCGGTTCTTGACAATCTGTGCTTTCAGCAGTGAGCAACAATGCAGTACAATAGCGACTGATTCCAAGGATTCCATACTAGCAGGCTTGTAGGCCTGCATTCCTATTGGTCTGGAAAAGCTGGGCCGTGATTGGACAGAACTAAGCATTCTGATTGGTTCTTATTCAGCTGCTGCGATTGGGTAAAACCAAGCGCGGCAAGCTCAAATGCATGTCACAGGCTGCCTAGCTGCAGCCAGCTCTATAAAAGGAGCTGCCTCGGCTGGGAGTTTTGTCTCAGTATCTGGTTTCCTAATAAAGAGCTGTTGTCACTATCTCGAGTCTCGTCTCCTTGGGACCCACTGCCCAGACTTAACACAGGTAGTCCTTGATTTAGGACCACAATTGAGCCCAAAATTTTTGTTGCTAAATGAGACAGGTGTTAAGTGAGTTTTGCTCCATTTTGCGACCTCTCTTGCCAGCATTGTTAAGTGGATCACCGCAGTTGTTAAGTTTGTTACATGGTTGTTATGTGAATCTGGCTTCCACGTAGATTTTGCTTGCCAGAACATCGCAAAAGGGAATTACACAACTCTGGGACTCTGCAACCATCAGTTGCCACGGGTCTGAATTTTGATCAAGTGACCGTGCGAATGCTGCAATGGTCATAAGTGTGAAAAATGGTTGTAAGTCATTTTTTCCCCAGTTCCGTTGTAGCTTCAAACAACCACTATGTGAACTGTTGTAAGTTGAGGACTACCTGTAGAAGGTGAGAAAAAGGAATTTCATACTGACAAAAAAAAAGTTTTCTAAAAATTCAGCTTCACATGGTGGAAAATGGTTGTTGGAGAAAAAATATATAGCTGGTTTTTTTTTCCAGAGAAAATACTTTAATAATTTGGAATGTCAAATTAAAGTATGAGGCCACACAAAATAGCACATTTGCTAAACAAACCACAGCAATAAAGGAAATACTAAAATGGCCCTGTTCAGAAGCTGTTTTGAAGGGCTAGCTAGCTGATTATAAGACTAGTGTTTGCACAACAGACAATAAAAAGTGGAGTGGGGAGGTTTAAAAAGGTGGGGGAGGAAAAAGACGGAACAAAATCAGGCTAACAAGCCATCCTGCCAATTCACTCCTTGTTATGCTTGGCTCAAAATTTTTGCCTCCTGATGTCAGCTGCCACCAACTGGGGTTACTGTAAACCTGATCATACAGGAAATAACTTTTTTAATCTGGGAAGAGGTGAATGGGTATTTATGTACTTTTCTTTATTAATTTATCTATTATTTTTCTATGTTGCCACAATAATATGCCTCAGCAGTTGATTAAAGGAAACATAAAAAAGGAGCATAGAAGGTCCATGTTATGATAAGTTTCTGTACTAATTACAGATAGTTTTATTGCTCTATTTTTTCCATTTCTGTCTCCTGAGCAATAAGATGGTCTCATTTCCACAAAGCATACAACATTGCCTAGATCAGTGGTTCCCAACCTTTTTTTCGCCCCGCACCCCTAAAGAAATTTCACTCAAACCTCGCACCCCCTGAAATTTAGACTTTAGGAACTACTGAACGCGTTAAATATATGGTAGGATTGAATCTTTTCAGCTATGTATGTGACGGCCACTAAATAACAATACTTAACTCTAAAATGAAAACAAAGTTAATCTATTGCATAATAAATAAAAATGCCAACATATAGCCAATATCCTATTATTTACCTGGACTTTTCTCGCACCCCCTGGAATATCGTCTCGCACCCCCAGGGGGTGGAAGCACCCCAGGTTGGGAACCCCTGCCCTTGAGGGTCCCTGTACCAGGGGTGTCAAACTGGCAGTGCACGAGCCAGATGCATCACGCACAGGCCACGCCCACCCCAGCTCCGCGAAGGGGAAAAACATTGCAATATGTCACGTGATGGCAATCTGACGCAACGAGTTTGACACCCGTGCTGTAATCCATCCAGTTTAGGTTTGAAATAATCTGCACACCTGCCTATTTCTGCAGGGTTTCTACCTGTGTAGCTGCCACCTCGAATCAATAGTTTCAACTCACCTGATACATTTAGTTAGGCCAACCATTAGGTCTTTCTGAAAGTGAGGAAGTGAGAAAAAGAAGTTTTTCACGTGGGATGAAAAACTTCTTTGCAGTATCTTAAGCAGCCAACCGTCTTCCTGATTCAAGTGTGTACTTGTGTGTTGTGTGTTGTTTCCCTGGCTCTTGGCTTATCTCCTTCATTCAGTTCTGCTACTGATCAAACTTCTCGAAAGTCTCCACTGCAGAGAAGGAGATGTCTGGATCCTGAAAAGTCTCCTAGAAGAAAGGAAAGGAAATGTTCCAGTGTACAACACATCTCTTCTATGAAGGCGGAGATCAAAGAACCACTGTCAGTCATGCTGACTGGGGGAATTCCACTGGGACTTGAAGTCCACACAACTTAAAAGTTGCCTAGGTTGGGAAACACTGAACTAGGGAGTTTGCAATGGATCTCGTTGTTTCCCAAAAAAGGGAATTCCTTCTATTATCAGCACAGAAAAGTTGGATCTAACACCCATACCTGAAAGCATGGTTGCTGACTACCCAGAAAAAGAAAAGATGTTACCCTGTTAGCTATTCTCCCATTGCAAACAGATTGCATGGGAGAAGTTGATAGCATGACCCCTTTTACAATGTAAACTTTGCTGTTTAAAAAACGGAGGGTCTCTGTGCATGCAAAAAGTTAACAGTCTTATGGTATGGTGCTAATGTAAATATGGCTAGTGCTACTTAAGGGTCCCCTGCATGATATTAAGTGCTTGGGACAGAGGTGCTATTCAGCAAGTTCTGACCAGTTCTGGAGAACCGGTAGCGGAAATTTTGAGTAGTTCGGAAAGCCAGCAAATACCACCTCTAACTGGCCCCACCCCCATCTATTCTCTGCCTCCCAAGTCCCGGCTGATAAGTTGGGTCTTCTTTTGTTGCCCTGCATAGGAGAACGGAGCTGGAAAGCAGGTTAGTGGGGTGGAGAGGGAATGGGATTTTGCAGTAACCTTCCCTTGCCATGCCCACCAAGCCACACCACGCCCACCAAGCCACACCCATAGAACAGGTGGTAAAAATTTTTGAATCCCATCACTGGATTGGGACCTGTGTCACATTTTTATATTTACCCAGCATTTGCTAATCTTCCAGAAGTGATACCTTTAGAGATCACTGAAGAACTACATATTTCCATATCTGATTGTTAAACCTCATACTTGTTTTCAGTATTTCATTTGAGGAAGCAGAAATGTGTTCAAACTTATGTGCAGATATTTCTGTGGCATGAAGCTTGTGGAGGAGCGGTTGCCAAGCTACCCGGCTATTATTCTTGATAGAACACCTACCTCCTGACAGTGCCTTAAGCAGGTACGTGAGGCAAGCAGGTCCAGTATGTATAGGCCGATAGTTAAAAATGAAGCTGTAAACGAATACAGAGAGGTATAAAGATACCTTGTGAGGGTAGAAATACGTCCGGTGCCATCCCACTTGATTTGCTTCACAAAACATATTGAGTCAAAAACAAACAAACTGCTATGACTTCGTACAATAGCAGAATTCAGTTATTGAGAATAGCTCCACCCATGTGAGGCTTGGCAGTGGTTCTAGTCACTAGCAATTCTTGTGGTGGTGATGGCTGTGAGGATATCATCTTACTAATATCCCATGCTTCCTCTGAGAATTTAAGCTGGCATGTGGGGAGATCTCAGGATAGTTTCCAAGATAGGAAGTTTGTGAGATAGGTTGGACTGAGAAAGAAAACCAACTCCATGACTGAGACAAATTTAGATCTCTCTAGTCCCAGGCCAGTACCTTAAACACTGTCCTACAGTAAATTATTACGGTCTCATCATCCACTATTATTTAAGGCTAGTATGTCCATAGTGTCTGTGGAGATTCTGTGTCATCCAGGACAAGGTCATAGTTGTCTCAAAAGTGCTCCCCCCCACTTTTTTTCAAACAGCAGTTGGACTGTTTTTCCCCTGAGGAAGAAGAAAATGTTTCACTTCTCAACCAAGAAGCTTCATCAGTTGTGATGGGGTGTGTGTGTGTGTGTGTGTGTGTAAACATAGGTACTGGATGGTAGCGGGATGGAAGGATAGGCTCTGATCGGATGGTGATAGTGGGGCAGAAGGGAAGGATTGTATTTCTTTGCAGTCATCTGGTTGTTAACACTCTCCCTGAGAGCTCTTGTGGTGAGGCCACTTGAGGGTTTATCTTTCATTTCAGGGTCATCTGAATCAGGGTACAATTGGTTATGGAATCTTCTTAGAACTCCTGCAAAAGCTGAATTGTAGACTGGAAATAGGTGGTGTCTTCTATTCCTCCTGCTCTATTGAGTTGCTTTGTGTTCACATAAATGGCCTCTCTTACTTCTCTTTCAAACCAATGGTCCTCTCTATCCAACATGTGGACTTCACTGTCTTCAAAAGAGTGACCTTTCGTCTTTCAAATGCAGATGGACTGCTGAATCTTGTCCTGATGGGTTTGATCTCTTAGGTTGTGCCATGCGCTGGTGTACTGGTTGTTGGGTTTCTACCAATGTTGTTTTGTTTAGTAATGCAGGATTGGAAAAGAGGAATTACTTACTTGTCCATATTTGTTAGTTTCCTAAATGCACTTGCCCACTGTATAAAGGAAAATGCTTTTGCAGAGCTCTTGGCCCTGGTCAAAATCAGCAAGATCATGGACAGAATACCCTATATCACCAGGCTTGAAATTTTGAGCCTGGATAACCTTGAACTACGCTGCCTACAGTTGGACTTAAGTATAGTACACAAAATTATTTGCTACAATGTCCTACCAGTCAACAACTACTTCAGCTTCAACCACAACAATATAAGAGCACATAACAGATACAAACTCAATGTAAACTGCTCCAAACTTGATTGCAGAAAGTACGACTTCAGTAGCAGAGTGGTCAATGCCTGAAATGCACTACCTGACTCTGTTGTTACATCCTCTAATCTCCACTCCTTTAACCTTAAACTATCCACTATTGACCTCACCCCATTCCTAAGAGGTCTGTAAGGGGTGTGCATAAGTGCACAATTGTGCCTACCACCCCTGTCCTATTGTCCCCATTCATTCGTACCTATTTCCTGTATTCTTACTCATGTTTATACTTATACCTATTATCTTGTAAGCGATTGACAAATCAAGTCAAATCAAATCAATTAATAAATAAATAAAAAATGATGAAAATCCTACTATTTTCAAAAGGGAGGGGCTTTTTAAATGACATTTCATTATTTTGGTTGACCCAGCAAAGCTGTTAAGTTTCTAGTAGTTATCAACCTCAGCCTCCATGGACCATAGCCTAGGGCTATA
Source organism: Pseudonaja textilis (assembly GCF_049901715.1). Taxonomy (NCBI): domain Eukaryota; kingdom Metazoa; phylum Chordata; class Lepidosauria; order Squamata; family Elapidae; genus Pseudonaja; species Pseudonaja textilis. The sequence continues at coordinate 130,931,351 of NC_141991.1, forward strand.
TGCTTTGTAAACTTCCAAAATCTAGAGATTCAAAGTTTAGAAAAAAACCCTTTTTTTGCTATAAAATTTAGATATTGGCCAACACCGCATTGTTTATATCCATGTTAAATTTCCCATCTGATGTTCTCTAGATATGCTGGGTTACAACTCCAGCATGATTAGGTGATATAGCCTAATTCAAAACATTAGTAAATAAACACCACCTTGGTGCTCCAGTGTCTACTGTTGTTGCTGGCTTCTTTCCTTTCTTCTGATGATTGTTAATTCCATGAAGTCATCACATGGCAGATAAGGTTACAGGTTGCACAACTGGTGGTTCAAGGACACTCCTTTGTGCCAGCAAAGAAAGTGTCAGAAGCCAGGAGCTTAGAAGCAACCCTTTAGAGACCTTCCTTGTAAAATGATGCTGGTCATTCTCCTGTTCACAACAGCCATTTTCTCCCCTGTAATCTTGTGGCAAGAAGGATGGTGACTTGTTCAGAAATGCCCCTTGTGATCTTGTGGCTTTAACAATTATTAGCAAGTGGGTTGTTTTTTTTTGCTGATTTTATTTAACTATTTCACCAGCATCTTTACCCATAACCTACTTTGTGCTTAAACTGCTTGTATATCTCTACTGTGGTTAAGTGCACAAAGCCTATTGATTGTCAGTAATTAAATAACACACAAACAAACAGTGACTTAACATGTCTGTAAACCATGCCACACATTCCCCCCCATCTTATATCTGCATAAAACTGCAATTTCAAAATCACAGCAGCAGGCTACTTTCCTTCCTGTTGGGGACTGCTCTACTGAGGACAACAAATCTATGATTAATTGAATTTAATCCAATTTTCTGGATTCCGAGAATATGCTAAACCATGAAACTCATCACACAGGCTGGTCTTGTCAGGCTAAAACAATGTTTCTCAACTACAGTATAACAACTTTAAAATATGTCAACTCCAATTCCCAGAATATTTTTTTTAATTTCACCTGTTTTTTTAAAATAAATAACTCAAGGTGGTTAACTCACCTAATACTCCTTCCTCCTCCTATGTTCTTCACAACAACTATCCTGTGAGGTAGGTAGGGCTGAGAGAGGGTGACTGGGGAAAAATCACCCAGCTGGCTGGGGAATTCTGGGAGTCTTTAAAGTCTATGAGGTTGAGAAACACGAGGGCAAAGTATGGTTCATCAGCTTAAGTGTTTCATGTAAACATTGTGTTCCAAAGCCTATGCCTTAGAGAGGCTGTCATGGAAACATTTCTAGGAAGTTCTGGAACCAGAAGAGCAACATTGGGGTAGCTGCTGCTCTATTGCCATTCTGTGGATAGTTCAAATACTATAAGAGGAATAGAATTGCCACCTGTATTGCCTTTATCAGTACTGTGATAAAAACAGCCATCACCACTACTGCAGTGTTTTTCCATGATGAAAAACATAATATTTGCTGGCTTTTTGCATGAAATACCACTGTTAACCTCTTTTAAAAATGGATGGCTCTGCAAGTTAGGTAAGGGCTAAAGTGGCAGCCCATTGCCAAACGTGATTGCTCTTAAAAATGCGAAGCAGGGTCAGATCTTAGTGCTTGGCTGGGACTCCACTAAGAGATCCTAAAGCAGGGGTATCCTAACATGGCAACTTTGGCAGGGCTGGTGGAGGAATTCTAGAAGTTGAAGTCCACAGAGCTTAAAAGTTGCCAAAGTTGAACATTCCTGTCCTAGAACTATTATAGAAACTGGGAAGTCAAAATTCACCTTGGGAGAAGACAACAAGAAATCAATTCTGCTCTGTTGCCAAGAAATTACATTGACATGTCAACATAGCTATTTAGGAATTGAACCTGACTAGATGGAAGCATTACTCTTTTAAGCTGATGCTTGGCTTAGCACCAGTCCTACATTTCTAGGAACTCTTCCATCTTTCAGATTAAATTTTTTTGTCTTTCTTTTTACAATACTGTAATATAATTTGTATTGTTCTCCAGAGGTGGTATTCAGCAGGTTCTGACCAGTTCTGGAGAACCGGTAGCAGAAATTTTGAGTAATTGGGAGAACCAGCAAATACCACCTCTGACTGGTCCTGCCCCCATCTATTCTCTGCCTCCTGAGTCCCAGCTGATCGGCTGGATCTTCTTTTGTTGCCCTGCACAGGAGAATAGAGCTGGAAAGCAGGTTAGTGGGGTGGGGAGGGAATGGAGATTTTGCAGTAACCTTCCCTCCGGAGTGGGGAGGGAATGGGGATTTTACAGTATCCTTCCTCTGCCATGCCCACCAAGCCATGCCCATCACGACATGCCATGTTCACCAAGCCACGCCCAGAGAACCAGTAGTAAAAATATTTGAATCCCACCACTGTCATTCCCCTCCAACTTCCTTATTGGAAGTGCACCATTGAATTAATTTAAGCAACTTTAACTCGTACGGTTTGAGATGTTATCCAGTTCTGTTGTTCTTTTAAAAATGTCCTTTCAGTGCCATTATTTTGGCTTGTCAATTAAGTAATTCGTATAAAGTATCACTGGAATAATTGGGGTAATCAGCCCCCATAACTACATTCCCATTAATTTCAATTATGTTTGGTCTGGAGACGTTGCATGAATCAAAGAAACAGCCTGCTTAGAAAAACAAAGCAATCTATACTTATATGACATAAATTCCATACAATACAATGTAGTGTAATAAAATAAATACTTTTATTTATTAAGTTACACTTTTAAAATAGTCTTCATTTTGCAGCGTGCCAGGTAGAAAACAGCTTAGACACAAGATGAGTTGGCAGTGAAATATTTGCCATTCATACACAATTAATGTGGCAGCTCCTCCTGGTGGCATATCTCTGCATTGAGCCAGGTTGGCACAAGATAATAGCAGATTCTTGTTGAAATAGTATGGAACGATTCGTCAGACGATGTTGACCAAAGGAAGGAAATTATTTGAATGCAATGTTTCTGTTCTAGATGAAGAAAAAGATAGAGCTATTCAGCTCCTATTTTCATTTAGTCTTTACCAACAGGAATGAAGGTATTCCAACAGGATTTTGTAGAAAGCAGAAAGAAGTTTGCAGTGATAGAAACACAAAATTGGCAAAAATTAATAATAATTTTCCCATATATTTTACCAGGAAACAAAGATAAGCCAAGCTAGAAAAGTCACTACAATCCTAACCATAATAAAACATTCCAAATCCTTTGGTGATGTCTTTTTTTCTCTACAAATTCATGGAGAGCTAATGCTAACTCTAGGAGGATTTCCCTGCAAGGGGACATTCTCACGTATTTTATCAGGAAATGTAGATAAAGCAGGCTCAAAAAGTCAATGCCCTTCTAAGCATAATCATGTGCTCCGAATCCGTCAGTGATCCCCATTTTGCTCTCTAAATTCATGGCGACCTAACCTGAACCACAGGGAGATTACAACCCAAAAGGAACTGTCCCATATATTATAGTAGCAAATGTAGATAAATAATGTTCAAAATATCAGTGTCCACCTAAGCATAATCATCTGCTCTGAATCCATTGGATATCTCCATTCTGCTCTGGGAATACATAGAGACCTAACCCTGACCCTAGCTGGATTATACCAACAAGGGGACTTTCCCATGCATTTTACTAGGAAACATAGAAACATAGGAAACATGTTACCAATGAATTCGCAGCGCATCAGTATACTTAGGAGGGTGCTCATTTTTCAGTCAGGTTTCTCTAATTTTTCAGGGAAAATGCATGCAAAAATCCCATTGTAGTATAAACCCTCTTAATGTTAGGGTTACATCCCCATAAACTCGTAGAACAAAATCGATGTTTCCAATGAATTTGCAGCGCATTGGTATGCTTAGGAAGGTTGTTCCCTTTTCTATTAGGCTTTTCTACCTTTTCAGGAAAAATACATGGAAAAATCCCATTGGAGGTTAAACCCTCTTAGGGTTAGGGTTACATCCCCATGAACTCGTAGACCAAAATCTATATTTCCAAAGAATTTGCAGCACATTAGTATGCTTTGGAGGGTTGTCATCTTTTCCATTACGCTTTTCTATTTCTCCAGGAAAAATACATGGAAATATCCCACTGGAGGGTAAACCCAAATATGGTTAGGATTACGTCTCCCTGAACTTGTAGAGCAAAATCGATGTTTCCAATGAATTTGCAGCGCATTGGTATGCTGAGGAGCGTTGTTCCCTTTTCTATTAGGGTTTTCTACTTTTCCAGGGAAAATACATGGAAAAGTCCCTTTGGAGGTTAAACCCAGTGAGGGTTAGGGTTACATCCCCATGAACTTGTAGAGCAAAATCGATGTTTCCAATGAATTTGCAGCGCATTGGTATGCTTAGGAGCGTTGTTCCCTTCTCTATTAGGCTTTTCTACTTTTCCAGGGAAAATAAATGGAAAAATCCCATTGGAGTATAAACCCACTTAGGGTTAGGGTTACCTCCCCATGAACTCATAGAGCAAAACCGATGTTTCCAATGAATTTGCAGCGCATTGGTATGCTTAGGAGCCTTGTTCCCTTCTCTATTAGGCTTTTCTACTTTTCCAGGAAAAATACATGGAAAAGTCCCTTTGGAGGTTAAACCCACTTAGGGTTAGGGTTACGTCCCCATGAACTCTCAGATCAAAATCGATGTTTCCAATGAATTTGCAGTGCATTGGTATGCTTAGGAGCGTTGTTCCCTTTTCTATTAGGCTTTTCTACTTTTCCAGGAAAAATACATGGAAAAGTTTCTTTGGAGGTTAATCCCAGTTAGGGTTAGGGTTACGTCCCCATGAACTCTCAGAGCAAAATCGATGCTTCCAATGAATTTGCAGCGCAGTGGTATGCTTAGGAGAGTTGTTCCCTTCTCTATTAGGGTTTTCTCCTTTTCCAGGGAAAATACATGGAAAAATCCCATTGGAGGTTAAACCCAGTTAGGGCTAGGGTTACGTCCCCATGAACTCTCTGAGCAAAACCGATGTTTCCAATGAATTTGCAGCGCATTGGTATGCTTAGGAGGGTTGTTCCTTTCTCTATCAGGCTTTTCTGCTTTTCCAGGGAAAATACATGGAAAAATCCCATTGGAGTATAAACCCACTTAGGGTTAGGGTTACGTCCCCATGAACTCGTAGAGCAAAATCGATGTTTCCAATGAATTTGCAGTGCATTGGTATGCTTAGGAGGGTTGTTCCCTTCTCTATTAGGGTTTTCTACTTTTCCAGGGAAAATACATGGAAAAATCCCATTAGAGTATGAACCCAGTTAGGGTTAGGGTTACGTCCACATGAACTTGTAGAGCAAAATCGATGTTTCCAATGAATTTGCAGTGCATTGGTATGCTTAGGAGCGTTGTTCCCTTCTCTATTAGGGTTTTCTCCTTTTCCAGGGAAAATACATGGAAAAATCCCATTGGAGGTTAAACCCACTTAGGGTTAGGGTTACGTCCCCATGAACTCTCAGAGCAAAACCGATGTTTCCAATGAATTTGCAGTGCATTGGTATGCTTAGGAGAGTTGTTCCCTTCTCTATTAATCTTTTCTACTGTTCCAGGAAAAAAACATGGAAAAATCCCATTGGAGTATAAACCCACTTAGGGTTAGGGTTACGTCCACATGAACTTGTAGAGCAAAGTCGATGTTTCCAATGAATTTGCAGTGCATTGGTATGCTTAGGAGTGTTGTTCCCTTCTCTACTAGGGTTTCCTCCTTTTCCAGGGAAAATACATGGAAAAATCCCATTGGAGGTTAAACCAACTTAGGGTTAGGGTTACGTCCCCATGAACTCTCAGATCAAAATCGATGTTTCCAATGAATTTGCAGTGCATTGGTATGCTTAGGAGCGTTGTTCCCTTTTCTATTAGGCTTTTCTACTTTTCCAGGAAAAATACATGGAAAAGTTTCTTTGGAGGTTAATCCCAGTTAGGGTTAGGGTTACGTCCCCATGAACTCTCTGAGCAAAACCGATGTTTCCAATGAATTTGCAGTGCATTGGTATGCTTAGGAGAGTTGTTCCCTTCTCTATTAATCTTTTCTACTGTTCCAGGAAAAAAACATGGAAAAATCCCATTGGAGTATAAACCCACTTAGGGTTAGGGTTACGTCCCCATGAACTCGTAGAGCAAAATCGATGTTTCCAATGAATTTGCAGCGCATTGGTATGCTTAGGAGGGTTGTTCCCTTCTCTATTAGGGTTTTCTACTTTTCCAGGGAAAATACATGGAAAAATCCCATTGGAGTATAAACCCACTTAGGGTTAGGGTTACGTCCCCATGAACTTGTAGAGCAAAGTCGACGTTTCCAATAAATTTGCAGCGCATTGGTATGCTTAGGAGCGTTGTTCCCTTCTCTATTAGGCTTTTCTCCTTTTCCAGTGAAAATACATGGAAAAATCCCATTGGAGGTTAAACCCACTTAGGGTTAGGGTTACGTCCCCATGAACTCTATGAGCAAAACCGATGTTTCCAATGAATTTGCAGTGCATTGGTATGCTTAGGAGCGTTGTTCCCTTCTCTATTAGGCTTTTCTACTTTTCCAGGGAAAATACATGGAAAAATCCCATTGGAGTATAAACCCACTTAGGGTTAGGGTTACGTCCCCATTAACTTGTAGAGCAAAGTCGACGTTTCCAATAAATTTGCAGCGCATTGGTATGCTTAGGAGTGTTGTTCCCTTCTCTATTAGGCTTTTCTCCTTTTCCAGTGAAAATACATGGAAAAGTCCCTTTGGAGGTTAAACCCAGTTAGGGTTAGGGTTACGTCCCCATGAACTCTCTGAGCAAAACCGATGTTTCCAATGAATTTGCAGCGCATTGGTATGCTTAGGAGGGTTGTTCCCTTCTCTATTAATCTTTTCTCCTTTTCCAGGGAAAATACATGGAAAAATCCCATTGGAGGTTAAACCCACTTAGGGTTAGGGTTACGTCCCCATGAACTCTCAGAACAAAATCAATGCTTCCAATGAATTTGCAGTGCATTGGTATGCTTAGGAGCGTTGTTCCCTTTTCTATTAGGCTTTTCTACTTTTCCAGGAAAAATACATGGAAAAGTATCTTTGGAGGTTAATCCCAGTTAGGGTTAGGGTTACGTCCCCATGAACTCTCTGAGCAAAACCGATGTTTCCAATGAATTTGCAGTGCATTGGTATGCTTAGGAGGGTTGTTCCCTTCTGTATTAATCTTTTCTACTGTTCCAGGAAAAAAACATGGAAAAATCCCATTGGAGTATAAACCCACTTAGGGTTAGGGTTACGTCCACATGAACTTTTAGAGCAAAGTCGATGTTTCCAATGAATTTGCAGCGCATTGGTATGCTTAGGAGCAGTTGTTTCCCGCTCTATGTATTGTCTTTTCTACTTTTCCAGGAAAATACATGGAAAAATCCCTTGGAGTTAAACCCAGTTAGGGTTAGGGTTACATCCCATGAACTTGTGAGTAAAATCGATGTTTCCAATGAATTTGCAGCGCATTGGTATGCTTCAGTGGTATTAAACATGAAAAGGAGTTCCTCTCTATCAGTTTTCATTTTCAGGAATACATGAAAAGTCCTTGAGAAAACCACTTAGGTTAGTTACGCCCATGAACTCTTGAGGAAACCGATGTTTCCAGAATTGCAGCGATTGGTATGCTTAGGAGGGTTGTTCCCTTCTCCATTGGTCTTTTCTAGTTTTCCAGGAGAAATACATGGAAAAATCCCATTGTCGTATAAGCCCACTTAGGGTTAGGGTTACGTCCCCATGAACTCGTAGAGCAAAATCGATGTTTCCAATGAATTTGAAGCGAATTGGTATGCTTAGGAGGGTTGTTCCCTTCTCTATCAGGCTTTACTACTTTTCCAAGGAAAATACATGGAAAAGTCCCTTTGGAGGTTAAACCCAGTTAGGGTTAGGGTTACGTCCCCATGAACACTCAGAGCAAAACCGATGTTTCCAATGAATTTGCAGTGCATTGGTATGCTTAGGAGCGTTGTTCCCTTCTCTATTAGGGTTTTCTCCTTTTCCAGGGAAAATACATGGAAAAATCCCATTGGAGTATAAACCCACTTAGGGTTAGGGTTACGTCCCAATGAACTTGTAGAGCAAAGTCGATGTTTCCAATGAATTTGCAGCGCATTGGTATGCTTAGGAGGGTTGTTCCCTTCTCTATTAGTCTTTTCTACTTTTCCAGGGAAAATACATGGAAAAATCCCATTGTCGTATAACCCAGTTAGGGTTAGCGTTACATCTCCATGAACTTGTAGAGCAAAATCGATGTTTCCAATGAATTTGCAGCGCATTGGTATGCTTAGGAGAGTTTTTTCCTTCTCTATTAGTCTTTTCTACTTTTCCAGGGAAAATACATGGAAAAATCCCATTGGAGGTTAAACCCAGTTAGGGTTAGGGTTACGTCCCCATGAACCCTCAGATCAAAATCGATGTTTCCAATGAATTTGAAGCGCATTGGTATGCTTAGGAGGGTTGTTCCCTTCTCTATCAGGCTTTTCTACTTTTCCAGGGAAAATACATGGAAAAATCCCATTGGAGGTTAAACGCAGTTAGGGTTAGGGTTACGTCCCCATGAACTCTCTGAGCAAAATCGATGTTTCCAATGAATTTGCAGCGCATTGGTATGCTTAGGAGGGTTGTCCCCTTCTCTATCAGGCTTTTCTACTTTTCCAGGGAAAATACATGGAAAAATCCCATTGTCATATAAACCCAGTTAGGGTTAGGGTTACGTCCCCATGAACTCGTAGAGCAAAATCGATGTTTCCAATGAATTTGCAGCGCATTGGTATGCTTAGGAGAGTTGTTTCCTTCTCTATTAGTCTTTTCTACTTTTCCAGGGAAAATACATGGAAAAATCCCATTCGAGTTTAAACCCAGTTAGGGTTAGGGTTACATCCCCATGAACTTGTAGAGCAAAATCGATGTTTCCAATGAATTTGCAGCGCATTGGTATGCTTAGGAGGGTTGTTCCCTTCTCTATCAGGCTTTTCTACTTTTCCAGGGAAAATACATGGAAAAGTCCCTTTGGAGTATAAACCCACTTAGGGTTAGGGTTACGTCCCCATGAACTCTCTGAGGAAAACCGATGTTTCCAATGAATTTGCAGCGCATTGGTATACTTAGGAGGGTTGTTCCCTTCTCCATTGGTCTTTTCTAGTTTTCCAGGAGAAATACATGGAAAAATCCCATTGTCGTATAAACCCACTTAGGGTTAGGGTTACGTCCCCATGAACTCGTAGAGCAAAATCGATGTTTCCAATGAATTTGCAGCGCATTTGTATGCTTAGGAGCGTTGTTCCCTTCTCTATTAGGGTTTTCTACTTTTCCAGGGAAAATACATGGAAAAATCCCATTGTCGTATAAACCCACTTAGGGTTAGTGTTACGTCCCCATGAACCCTCAGATCAAAATCGATGTTTCCAATGAATTTGAAGCGCATTGGTATGCTTAGGAGCGTTGTTCCCTTCTCTATTTGTCTTTTCTACTTTTCCAGGGAAAATACATGGAAAAATCCCATTGTCGTATAAACCCAGTTAGGGTTAGGGTTACGTCCCCATGAACTTGTAGAGCAAAATCGATGATTCCAATGAATTTGCAGTGCATTGGTATGCTTAGGAGCGTTGCTCCCTTCTCTATTAGGGTTTTCTACTTTTCCAGGGAAAATACATGGAAAAATCCTATTGGAGTATAAACCCACTTAGGGTTAGGGTTACGTCCCCATGAACTCGTAGAGCAAAAACTATGTTTCCAATGAATTTGCAGCGCATTGGTATGCTTAGGAGGGTTTTTCCCTTCTCTATTAGTCCTTTCTCCTTTTCCAGCGAATATACATGGAAAAGTCCCTTTGTAGGTTAATCCCAGTTAGGGTTAGGGTTACATCCCCATGAACTCTCTGAGCAAAACCGATGTTTCCAATGAATTTGAAGCGCATTGGTATGCTTAGGAGGCTTGTTCCCTTCTTTATCAGGCTTTTTTACATTTCCAGGGAAAATACATGGAAAAATCCCATTGGAGTATAAACCCACTTAGGGTTAGGCTTACGTCCCCATGAACTCTCAGAGCAAAATCGATGTTTCCAATGAATTTGCAGCGCATTGGTATGCTTAGGAGGGTTGTTCCCTTCTCTATCAGGGTTTTCTACTTTTCCAGGGAAAATACATAGAAATATCCCATTGGAGGTTAAACCCACTTAGGGTTAGGGTTACGTCCCCATGAACTCGTAGAGCAAAATCGATGTTTCCAATGAATTTGCAGCGCATTGGTATGCTTAGGAGAGTTGTTTCCTTCTCTATTAGGGTTTTCTACTTTTCCAGGGAAAATACATGGAAAAATCCCATTCGAGTTTAAACCCAGTTAGGGTTAGGGTTACATCCCCATGAACTTGTAGAGCAAAATCGATGTTTCCAATGAATTTGCAGCGCATTGGTATGCTTAGGAGGGTTGTTCCCTTTTCTATCAGGCTTTTCTACTTTTCCAGGGAAAATACATGGAAAAGTCCCTTTGGAGTATAAACCCACTTAGGGTTAGGGTTACGTCCCCATGAACTCTCTGAGGAAAACCGATGTTTCCAATGAATTTGCAGCGCATTGGTATACTTAAGAGGGTTGTTCCCTTCTCCATTGGTCTTTTCTAGTTTTCCAGGAGAAATACATGGAAAAATCCCATTGTCGTATAAACCCACTTAGGGTTAGGGTTACGTCCCCATGAACTCGTAGAGCAAAATCGATGTTTCCAATGAATTTGAAGCGCATTGGTATGCTTAGGAGAGTTGTTTCCTTCTCTATTAGTCCTTTCTACTTTTCCAGGGAAAATACATGGAAAAATCCCATTCGAGTTTAAACCCAGTTAGGGTTAGCGTTACATCCCCATGAACTTGTAGAGCAAAATCGATGTTTCCAATGAATTTGCAGCGTATTGGTATGCTTAGGAGCATTGCTCCCTTCTCTATTAGGGTTTTCTACTTTTCCAGGGAAAATACATGGAAAAATCCCATTGGAGTTTAAACCCACTTAGGGTTAGGGTTACGTCCCCATGAACTCGTAGAGCAAAATCGATGTTTCCAATGAAATTGCAGAGTATTGGTTTGCTTAGGAGGGTTGTTCCCTTCTCTATCAGGTTTTTCTACTTTTCCAGGGAAAATACATGGAAAAGTCCCTTTGGAGTATAAACCCACTTAGGGTTAGGGTTACGTCCCCATGAACTCTCTGAGGAAAACCGATGTTTCCAATGAATTTGCAGCGCATTGGTATGCTTAGGAGGGTTGTTCCCTTCTCCATTGGTCTTTTCTAGTTTTCCAGGAGAAATACATGGAAAAATCCCATTGTCGTATAAGCCCACTTAGGGTTAGGGTTACGTCCCCATGAACTCGTAGAGCAAAATCGATGTTTCCAATGAATTTGAAGCGCATTGGTATGCTTAGGAGGGTTGTTCCCTTCTCTATCAGGGTTTTCTACTTTTCCAGGGAAAATACATAGAAAAATCCCATTGGAGTTTAAACCCACTTTGGGTTAGGGTTACGTCTCCATGAACCCTCTGAGCAAAATCAATGTTTCCACTGAATTTGCAGTGAATTGGTATGCTTAGGAGGGTTGTTCCCTTCTCTATCAGGCTTTTCTACTTTTCTAGGGAAAATACATGGAAAAGTCCCTTTGGAGGTTAAACCCAGTTAGGGTTAGGGTTACGTCCCCATGAACTCTCTGAGCAAAATCAATGTTTCCACTGAATTTGCAGCGAATTGGTATGCTTAGGAGGGTTGTTCCCTTTTGTATTAGGCTTTTCTACTTTTCCAGGGAAAATTCATGGAAAAATGCCATTGGAGTATAAACGCACTTAGGGTTAGCGTTACATCTCCATGAACTTGTAGAGCAAAATCGATGTTTCCAATGAATTTGCAGCGCATTGGTATGCTTAGGAGAGTTTTTTCCTTCTCTATTAGTCTTTTCTACTTTTCCAGGGAAAATACATGGAAAAATCCCATTGGAGGTTAAACCCAGTTAGGGTTAGGGTTACGTCCCCATGAACACTCAGAGCAAAATCGATGTTTCCAATGAATTTGCAGCGCATTGGTATGCTTAGGAGCGTTGTTCCATTCTCTATTAGGGTTTTCTACTTTTCCAGGGAAAATACATGGAAAAATCCCATTGTCGTATAAACCCACTTAGGGTTAGGGTTACGTCCCCATGAACTCTCAGAGCAAAATCGATGTTTCCAATGAATTTGCAGCGCATTGGTATGCTTAGGAGGGTTGTTCCCTTCTGTATTAATCTTTTCTACTTTTCCAGGGAAAATACATGGAAAAATCCCATTAGGGTATAAACCCACTTAGGGTTAGGGTTACGTCCCCATGAACTCTCAGCAAAATCGATGTTTCCAATGAATTTGCAGCGCATTGGTATGCTTAGGAGGGTTGTTCCCTTCTCTATCAGGCTTTTCTACTTTTCCAGGGAAAATACATGGAAAAATCCCATTAGAGTATAAACCCACTTAGGGTTAGGGTTACGTCCCCATGAACTCTCAGAGCAAAACCGATGTTTCCAATGAATTTGCAGCGCATTGGTATGCTTAGGAGGGTTTTTCCCTTCTCTATTAGTCCTTTCTCCTTTTCCAGCGAATATACATGGAAAAGTCCCTTTGTAGGTTAATCCCAGTTAGGGTTAGGGTTACATCCCCATGAACTCTCTGAGCAAAACCGATGTTTCCAATGAATTTGAAGCGCATTGGTATGCTTAGGAGGGTTGTTCCCTTCTCTATCAGGGTTTTCTACTTTTCCAGGGAAAATACATAGAAATATCCCATTGGAGGTTAAACCCACTTAGGGTTAGGGTTACGTCCCCATGAACTCTCTGAGCAAAATCGATGTTTCCAATGAATTTGCAGCGCATTGGTATGCTTAGGAGAGTTGTTCCCTTCTCTATCAGGCTTTTCTACTTTTCCAGGGAAAATACATGGAAAAATCCCATTGGAGGTTAAACCCACTTAGGGTTAGGGTTACGTCCCCATGAACTCTCAGAGCAAAATCGATGTTTCCAATGAATTTGCAGTGCATTGGTATGTTTAGGAGGGTTGTTCCCTTCTCTATCAGGGTTTTCTACTTTTCCAGGGAAAATACATGGAAAAGTCCCTTTGGAGGTTAAACCCACTTAGGGTTAGGGTTACGTCCCCATGAACTCTCAGAGCAAAATCGATGTTTCCAATGAATTTGCAGCGCCTTGGTATGCTTAGGAGGGATGTTCCCTTCTCTATTAGGCTTTTCCACTTTTCCAGGGAAAATACATGGATAAATCACATTTGGTTAGTTGTAGGGCTGGGGTTAGTGTTCGCATTAGGTTTAGGGTTAATTCCCCATTAACCTGTACAGAAAAATCGATATTTCCAATGAATTTGCAACCCAAATGGTATGCTTAGGAATGTTTTGACCTTTTCTGTTAGGCTTTTCTACTTTTTCCGGAAAATTACCTGGAAAAACCCATTGTGCTGAGCATAGGGGTAGGATTAGAGTTAGGGGTAGGATTAGGGCTATGGCAAGGGTTACGGGTATTGCTACGGCTAGGGTTAAGTTTAGGGTTAGGGTTAGGGTTAGGGTAACATCTCCATGAACTCGTAGAGCAAATCCATTTTTCCAATTAATTTGCAGCTCACTGGTATTTTTAGGAGTGTTGTTCCCTTCCCTATTTGGCTTTTCTACTTTTCCAGGAAAAATAGATGGAAAAATATCATTGGAGGGTAAAGCCACTTAGGGTTAGGGTTACGTCCCCATGAACTCAAAGAGCAAAACCGATTCTTCCAATGAATTTGCAGTGCATTGGTATGCTTAGGAAGGTTGTGACTTTTTCTTTTAGGGTTTTCTACCTTTCTACGAAAAATGCATGGAGAAATTCCATTGGAGGGTAAACCCACTTAGGATTTGGTTTACGTCCTGATAAAGTTGTAGAGCAAAATCGATGCTTCAGATGTATTTGCAGCACATTGGTATGCTTAGGAGGGTTGTGCCCTTTTCTATTAGGCTTTTCTTTTTTTGCAGGATAAATACATTGAAAAATCCTATTGGATGGTAAACCCACTTAGTTTTGGGGTTACGTCTCATTTCCACCCAGCCACATTGAAGCGGTGACTGGAAACCATCTTTAATGGTTCTATTGACTCTTTCTACCCTACCCCCAGAAGGGGCATGAAAACTGCAGTGTAACTTCCAAGTAATACCTAATACCCTAGCCAATTGTTGGGTTGCTTTGTGGATGAATTCCGGACCATTGTCAGAGGAGATCCTAGAGGGTAACCCGTACCTTGGGATTACAATATGGAGCAATGCCCTAGTGACCTCGGTGGCCTTCTTTGTGCGTGTGGGTACACACTCAGGCCATCCTGTATATGTACACACAATAACTAGAAGCTCATAGTATGGACCACAGCGAGGCATATCGGTGAAGTCAATCATCAAGTAATCAAAAGGGTAGCAGCCTCTGGGTTGGTGGCTGGGGGTAGTTGCGGACCTTGCCTAGGGTTGTTAGCTGCACATATTTCGCACCGAGCACATACATTGGCTGCTATACTACTGATTTTGTCTATATATAATTCCCTTTTGAGTGCCTTCGTCTGGACGGTTTTTCCCAGGTGCAGTTGCTGATGTATCTGGCGTACAATTTCCCAGGCCATATGAGTGGGGATGTATACCCTATTGTCTGGTAAGACCCACCAATGACCATCTAGGCGTGCCTCAAGTGCCTCCAGTCGAGCCATGTCATCATCTGAATAATGGGGTCGTGGGTGATCATCAGGCAAGGTTCCTCTCCATGGGGGTGAAATCTGCCAGGGCAGCTTCACGTGCGAATCTATCAGCTCGCTCATTCCTATTTTGTATATCCATGACCACCTTCTGGTGTCCACAGCAATGCATGACTGCCACCTTATTCGGAGCCCACACACTTTCCAGGAGGCGTAATATCTGGGGACCATATTTAATATCCTTTCCCCCTGCAGTGATGAGCCCTCTTTCCTTATACAGGTCCCCATGAACCTGAACCGTGATGAAAGCATACTTTGAATCTGTGTATATGTTCACCGTCAATCCTTTGGCTAGTTCTAAAGCTCATGTAAGTGCATGTAATTTGGCTAATTGTGCACTTGTCCCAGGGGGCAGTGGCTCCGCTTCCCATACATCGTTCAGAGTAACCACTGCATAGCCTGCCCTCCTCATTCCCTCCTGTAGGTAGCTAGTGCCATCTGTGAATAGGGTGTAATCCAGAGTAGGGAGGGGTATATCCTTCATGTCAGGGTGACTGGCGTACGTCTCCTCAATAGTGTGGATACAATTGTGAATGAGTTCTGTGTTGGGTTCTGGGTAAGGACTCCCATGGCCACATTTCGTTTAGTGTCCACAAACAACTGAAACGGTTTCTCTAGGTCCGGGAGGCCTAGGCTAGGGGCCTGCAACAGGGCTTGTTTGAGTGACTGGAAGCTGGCCTCCTCCTCAGTATTCCATTGGAGCGGGTCACTGTCGGCCCCCTTAGTAGCTTCATAGAGGGGCTTTGCAATGAGGCTAAAATTGGGGATCCAGATACGACAGAAACAAGCCGCTCCCAGAAACCCCCGCAAGTCTCTTCTATTTGTCGGTACAGGAAGTTGACATATAGCCTCCTTCTACTCATGGCCTTATGCCCGTTTCCCCTGTTCAATATCATAGCCCAAATATCTGACCTTCTGTAAGACTAATTGTGCTTTCTTTCTAGATGCCTTGTAGCCTAGACTCTGTAAGAGGGAGAGTAGCTCACTCGTATTGTCCCAGCAAACTTCCCCAGTGTGTCCCGTCACCAACAGATCATCTATGTACTGCAGCACTACGCCAGGGGCCGGTATGTGTAAAGCCTCTAGATCTTTTGCCAAAGCTGCCCCAAAAAGAGTTGGTGAGTTTTTAAGTCCTTGGGGCAGCCTAGTCCAGGTGTACTGTTGTTTCCGACCCGTGGTGGGGTTTTCCCATTCAAAAGCAAATAAGTATTGGCTGTTTTCATGTATGGGTATAGTGAAAAAGGCATCCTTCAAATCTATGACCGAAAACCACTGGGCAGCCTGGGGAATGATTACAAGATAGGAGATTGGCAGGATGACAAGTGGCCCCCAGAGAGAATCATTCATTATTATGACCCGGCCATGCGAGCGGTGGATGGGTCTTGGGGGTACCGTACCCCCATATATATGCTAAACCGTGTTATTAGGCTTCAGGCTGTGGTTGAGCTGATCGCCAATGAAACTGCTCAGTCTCTACGCACCCTGGCAGCCCAACAGAAGACATTTAGAGATGCCATCTATCAAAATCGTCTGGCATTGAACTATCTGTTGGCAGCTGAGGGAGGGGTGTGTGGAAAGTTCAACTTCACAAATTGCTGCCTGGAATTTGATGATGTGGGTGAAATCATCGAACAACAAGCTAGGCACATTGAAACCCTGGCTCATGTCCCGGTCCAAAAATGGGATGGGCTGGATCTTGGTGAACTTTTTGGTTCCTGGTTCCCCAAATTACCTGGCCTACAGGCCATCGTCACGCTCATAGGACTCATTGCCGCAGGATGTGTAATATTACCATGTGTTCTCCCTATCTTTGTGTGAACTATTTCCAGCAGTCTTTCACTCCTTGTTGAGAAGAAAACCACCAAAAAGGTAATGGCCCTGTGGGCATGGGACCCTTCAAACACCTATGAGGAACTTCTTCCCTTATATCAGCCCAACCAGGAATATGAAACTGCACAGTAATCTATCGATTTAGGTGAAGTTTCAAAGGGGGGAATGAAGCGGGACCAAAAGGGGATATAAAATAATAGCACTGTTAATCATATCATCAACCTATATAGGTCATAAGTCATAACCAAAGAAAGGTCAGAATACCTCTGCTTTAGCTTGCTCAGGTATTAAGCAATCTATAACTTTAAGGATCTAACAACGTAGCTGTCACTATAAACAAGGGTGGGCATGGAAAGAATCTGGTGGTATAAGATAACGAAGTAAGGAAAATATGTTTATCATATCCTCTTTCTAGTTCCTTCTTGGAAAAAGATGTTTTGCAAGTTTTCTGTATTATCTTGTAAGCACAATTATCCATATTTGGTAAATATGTCAAAGATGAACGCCCAGACTTCAGCTGAAGTCACAATAGGTATAAAGGAACTGCCCTGAATGGGGGACGGGAGTTCAGAATTTGTCATGCTAATGCTCTGAACGCTTTGCGCAAATAAACCTGTATTCTTCTACCTTTCGTGGTCTCGTGTCCTGTTTTGGAAACACGATTTGCTGCTACAACATGACCCCCTAGGCATTCCTATTTGGCCTGTCATTAGGGCAGAGAACTAGTTTTTAAAATAAACCCAGAACCAGAAAAGCCTTTTGATATCTCTTTTTCTTTCTTTCCCTCTCTCTCCCCTCTCTTTCCCCCTCTCCCTCTCTCTCTATCTCTTTTTCTCTGAATCTTTCTCTATGTCTCTCTCTCCCCCCTCTGTATCTTTCTCTCTCCATATCTCCCCCCTCTCCCTCTCTTCCCCACTCTGTCTCTCTGTCTGTCTCTCTTTCTGTTTGTATATGTGTGTCTGTCTCTGTCATTCCCTCCTTGGAATCTGAATCTGAGGAGGAAGACAAACATCTGACAGGAAGTGGGAGAGTGGCTCCATTTGCTCTGTAGGAAATGGGAAGGGCAAAGTCAGGCTGTGCAGAGCAGAAGAGAGGTAGAACATGGGAGATTGGGTTCAGAGGAAGACTAAGGCCCACCCACTCTTCATCCTAGTGCACGTAAGGAAGAATGGAGAAGAGAGCAATGTGCGTTGCATTGCTTATGAGAGAGGAAAGGGCCCTGTTTCCCTTCACAAGGAAACACCTGGGGATGGAATTTAAAAGAGAGGCAGATGGGAGGGATGGTTGTTGGGAACAAACATTGAGTTTATCTTGTGCTGGCTGCTGTTATTTGAGTTCCTGGCATCCTCCCAACTGTTTTGATTTACTGCCTTGTTACTTCATTTCTGGAACTCCATATCTTGTCCTGCCAGATTTATTACCTTATTTTGTCTTGTTGGATTTATAGTTTAAAGTTTTCAGTTCACAATGTTTGGACTGGAATATCTGCAGCCAAAGGCTGGTGCAGGTTCGTGGGAGAGTTTTTTCTAGACCAGAAGGTAACTGGGTCATTGGGGCCAAAGTTGGAACTAATAATTCTTATTCTCTGGCTGTGTTGTCTTTGTGCCACGCCTCGGGTCATCATACTCTCTGCCTCTTTCTCTGTCTGTCTGTCTCTCCCTCTCTCTCTCTCTGTATCTGTCTCTCAGTGTGGAGGGTCTCTCTGTCCTTCTGTCTCTGTGTGTCATGTCTGTCTGTCTCTTCTCTCTATCTCAGAAAGCTGAGGCTTGGCTTCCAGTTTGAGCTTCTTCGGTGATGGACCAAAATCCGTGATCGTGCGTGGTTTTGATCCGTGCTTGCTGCCAGAGCACCCTGAGATGGCTGGATTCGGGGCTAAGCCATCCTATAGAGGTGGTGAAGAGGGGGGAGACCACCAGCAGGGTTGAGGAGAGCCACATCTCTCCTCCTCAGCTGGTCATTACTCCTGTTCCCAAAGGCGGTTGCAGCAGTGGTCAGAAATGGCCCACCTCAAAGAAGAACTTGACTGGAAAAGAATGTGCAGGAGGAAGATAAGAAGAGAAAGTTTTGGTTGACTGGGTTGAACTGAAAAAACAATAAAATAAGGTACCCTGGAATTTGAACTATAAAAATTAACATTGTTCCCAAAGAAGATTTTGAAGCAGAGAAGGAGAGAGGGAAGAGAAAGGATTTGGCTTTTTTTCCCCCTTCCTTATACTAACAGCTAAGAAATTTAAGTAAGAAATTGACAAAAATCCACTTTGACATCAATAGGCATTTAAGCTGAAAATAATTTTTTTTTCAGTAAATTTTATTAATTTTCAATAAACAAACATATACAAACAAAACACAAAACATGAAAACATAAAACTTCTTTTTGGAAAGCGGCTTAGTCCTGGGTTACATCTTTTTGTACAGACATAAGTCAAATTCATGCTCACTTTGTATACCATTTTATATCTTATTTACCATTCTATATTTTCTATATGGCTTCTCCCCTCTTTTCACTCTCTTAATTCTATTTTATTTATTTCATCTCAATTTAAATCATAATACTTGTATCTTTTGTCCGTTCTGTTTCAATTATCTAATTATCTTTTCTCTTTAACACAATATTTCTCCTGTAATCACAGATTGAAGTATGACACTTTTATATCTTTCCCCTAAATTTAACACTTAAAATAATATATAATTTTCATTCTGATTCTGCTTAGTGCGTTCTAAAGCTACAAACTACATTTTAAAATAAGAAAATAATAAGTTTGATATAATTAAGACAATAAGCCATAGCAAATTAAACTCTATCATTAAATCTTAAGCATTTTACACATTCCCTTTAATATTTTATTAAATCATATAATGTTCCGGTTTTCTAACTTTATTTCAAATACAAATACAACAATACAGTCTTACAATCTTTTGCAGAATCTCTTTTTTAAGTATGTTTTTACCCTTTATCTCTGAAAAAACCTGTTTCTTTACATCTTGTTTCAAACCTTTTTTTTGAACAAATTTTATTGATTTTTTAAAGACAAACAAAACATAGGACATAAAAGCATAAAACCTCCTTTCTAAAAATTACTTATGAGTTTTAACAAGGCAAATAAAACATTATTTTTTAAGGCATAGTTCCACATTATCACATTTCCGTTTAAGCACATATATATATTTTCCAAATTTCTCATTATTTCTCCCTTCACTTTTATTCAATTATATTTCTTTCTATCAAGGTTTTATTAATTCTCATTCAAATATAAACATTTATACAGCATAGTTCCAAATTATCACATTTCCATTTAAACACGTATATATCTTTTCCGAATTTCTCATTGTTTCTCCCTTCACTTTTATTCAATTATATTTCTTTCTATCAAGGTTTTATTTATTCTCGATCAAACATAAACACACAAAATACAGAACATAAAACAAGATATAAAAACATAAAACCTCCTTAATTATCATCTTGTTTGAAACCTTTGTAACTTCTCTTCCCCTTTTCCCTTCCTTTCTTCTCTAATCTAGCCTTTTTACCCCCCCCATCTCTTGATCTCCACCCTCTTAATCTCCACTCTCTTATGTATTCCTCTTTTCTGTTGCTTTCTGACATTGTATCGATTTTTCACCTTATTTTTCCCTTTTTTGGTTGTTCTTTTAAGTCTTAAATTCTCCTTTCTCTTTGCCCTCTTTCCCTTTTCTTCCCCAGCTAAAGTTGTTTGTTCATTAAAGATGGCTTCTTCTTCATCATCCCAACCTTCTTGTTCTTGTAATTCCTGATAGGTAGAAATTTCTATTTCTAAAAAATGAAAAACAGATCCAGAAGAGCCCTTCCCTTCTTGTTCCTCTTCTTTTAGCTTTTTAAATTCCATTTTCAGTTCTTCAACAGATAATGCCATTGTGGAAATTTTTTAAACAACCCAAATGTTTTTAGTCTTTCAAATAATAATTTCCAAAAGTCCCAAAGTCACTAAGCAATCCAAATAGACACAAGCTGTTTCATTTAGCACTTTCTTCTTTTGTACTTTCTCTTCCTGGGGTACAGTTCAATTACAAAGTTCCAAAATGTATCTTTTAGAAGTCTTGTTACAGTTTAACTCTGATCTTATAAGCTCCAAGGAACCTCCTCCAGTGAAGTTTTAATATTAATTCTTTACCTCTCCCTTCCCACTTAAAGCAAAAAAAGATTTTTTTTAAAAATTCCAATGTTCAAAAATCTTTAATGTCCCCTTGGCTTTAGTTTTCAAATTTAATTACCTGCTGATGCCAAAATGGGTTTTTCCAATTTCCATCTGCTATCTCCAGAGGGAAGGAGAGTGAGAAAAAACAAACTTTCCCTTTTAACTTTCATCCGCCGCTTTTTATGATCTTCTTTGGGAACAATGTATCTTTAATGAAGTTAAGTTTCCAGGGTATTTAGATGTTACTTGTTATCCCGGTTCAGCCAAAAACTTTTACTTTCTCAGCTTCCTCCTGCACATTCTTGTCCGAATGAAAGCTTCTTTGTGGCAGCCATTGCTGACCGCTGCTCCACTGCTTTTGGAAAAAGGAGTTAAGCCAGCTGAGGAGGGGGGTTGCGATTCCCCCAGACCCCTGCTGGATCTCCCCTGTCTTCAGTCACCTCTATGGGGTAACTATTAGCCCCCAAATCCGGCTGGATCGGGGGCAATCCAGTGGCAAGCGCAGCAGGAACCGTGCATGATCGCGGATTCATGCCACCGCCAAAGCCTTGCAAACCGGAAGTCCAGCTGAAAATAAAATGTTAAAGGGATATTAAAGATTTTGGGATACTCAAAAACTTTTAAAAGAAGGAAGGAGAGAAAAGGAAATAATAAAAGGGCGGGATCTGGAAAAATGGAGGGGACTGCCTGGAACTAAAAGGAACTTACAGTGAAACTTTAACAAGATTCCTAAAAGATACATTCTAACTGAAACTTTGTAACAAAATAATAGAACCCTAGGAAGAGAAAGTGGAAAAAAGAAGCAAGAAAAAACAGCTTTGGATTATTTGGATTCCTTGGTGATTTTTGGATTTTTGGCTATTGAATTTAAATGACTAAAATCAATCGGGGGGTTGTTTAAAAGCGTTTAAAATGGTATCACTTTTGAAAGAACTGAAAATGGAACTTAAAAAACAGAAAGAAGATGCACAAGAAGGAAGAGGTTTTTTTGGCTTCGTATTTCAATTTTTAGAAATGGAGATCTGGAACTATGAGAAACAACAAGAAACACTGGTGGAACAAAAAGGTCGGGACAAAGAAGAAGCCATCTTTAATGATCAAGTAATTTTATGTGGGGGGAAAAAGAAAGGGGGGAAAGAGAGTGGAAAGTTTAAGATTTGAAAAAACAACCAAAAAAAGAATAGTTTGAAAAATAATTACAATATTAGGAAGCAATGGAAGAGAGGATTACAGAAGAGAGAATTAGAAGTAGAGACAAGGGGGCAAAAAGGGGAGGGAGAAGAAGGGGAGGAAGAAGGAAAGGAAAAGAAGTTATAAAAGACAGAAACAAGATATAAGAGAAACAGGGAAAATGTATAAGGATTGAAAGTATAAGCCTATTTAGAGATAATGGGTGAAAATTTAATTGAAAAAGGGATTCTGCAAAGGTACATAAGATAGTAGTATTGTTATATTAGAAATAGAAATAATTTTAGAAAATATGAAACAATGTATGATTAAAATGATGGATAAAATACTTATTGTAATGCAATGGGATGTTTGTTAAATAAATGAAATAAAGAGAATGAGAGAATGAAATCAAGAAAGGATGGGAACATTTTAACTATTATTAATGATTTATAAAAATATAAGCGAAGAGAAAAAAATAATTAATTATGGAAAGTTTGTAAGTGTTCCCACTTCCCAAGGAAGTATGATATTCAGTTGAAAAGAAATGTTAAAGAAGTTAAGACTGTAACTAATATTAATGATAGAATTGAATTGGAATGGAATGAGTGTCTTATTTACTATTGTTTTATATATATATAAAAATATATAAATATATATATCACAGATAAACTCTGTGGCCAAAAAACTAATCGCCAGAACCAAATGCCTGGCAGACAAGACACACATAAAGACTGAACTATG
The DNA here is from genome assembly GCF_049901715.1 of Pseudonaja textilis. Lineage (NCBI taxonomy): Eukaryota > Metazoa > Chordata > Lepidosauria > Squamata > Elapidae > Pseudonaja > Pseudonaja textilis. The sequence goes on from NC_141991.1 coordinate 130,953,977, forward strand.
CACCCTGACTAAAGTACTGACAGCCAACGGCTTCCACAAAAGCAAAATCACCGGCTTGGTCCACAAAAACACACTGAGACATAATGGAGACCTAGAAGATGAACAGACCTATGGAACAGCTGTCCTGCCCTACATAAGAGGCACTATGGACAAAATCAGTAAGATACTACACAGGCATCACATCAAGACTGCCTTCAAAACAGACAGAAAAATAGCAGCCATCCTTAGAAACCCCAAAGATAAAATTGACCTGGAAAACCAAGGCATATATGAAGTCCCCTATGCATCATGCCCAGCCACATACATTGGACAGATCAATAGAAGAATAAGTACCCGCCTGGATGAACACAAGAATGCAGGGAAAAAGCTGGAAAACACTTCCTCACTAGTCCAACACATGAAAGCCACAGGTCATAGCATCAACTTCAATGGCACCAAAACCCTAGCCACTATAGAAAACCCCAGCCACAGAATTATCAGAGAAGCCATAGAGATTGAAAAGAAGACCTGAAAGCATGAATAGAAGAGATGATTCCACCAGACTGTCAATTATTTGGAAGCCTGCACTCACAAACAAAAAAATCTCCACACCACAAGCCAGGCAAACACCTGGGCACAAACAGATCCCCCCTGATACCTCCAGCTCAAACACACCCCAACCAGGCACCCAGATGAAACCTAGCTTCCTAGCAAATGATAGCCGTCCATTTACTCAGAGCCAAGCTGCACTAAAAGCCTCCAATACAGGAACACAATGTTGCCAGCCAACCAAGACAAAAAAAGCCATAAAACAGACAGAAGATATTAGAAACACCAATCAAGCAAAACACAGCAAACTCCAAGACCAATAAACACAGATCAAGACTCCCAACCAATCAGGATGAAGAAAAAAACCATTCTGGCACAGCAGTAGGCTAGCCCCAAATTTAAAACTGAAACAACTGTAAAAGTCTGACTCACAGACAAACACAAGCCTGATGATGGCAGATGAGATTCTGCCAAAACGTTGCTACAACTTTAAAAGCACAACTATAATGACGTGGGAAAATACCCGAACAAAGCTGAATACCATACATGTAAGTACGTGCGGAAACTTAAGAATATATATATGTGTGTGTGTGTGTGTGTGTGTGTGTGTGTGTGTGAACATAGTGTGTATTTTAAGAATGTACCAAGCAGAATTCGACTGGAAGTTATGTACTATATTGAATGTTATAATTCTAAAGGCATAAATTGAAGTTTAAATAAGAGTTGAATGGATAAAATTAAAAGATATAAAGGGGTCATACTCCAATTAGTAACTACAGGGGAAAATTTGTTTAATGAGAAAAGATAATATGAAATTGAAACAGGACAAAAGTATAAACATAATGATTAGAAAGACATTGAAACTTAGAAAAAGATATATAGTTGAATTTAGATATGAGATAATTAAAAATAAAGTTGAGAAAACCAAGGGAGGGGAAAAATTATGGAGAAAATGTTGAAATAGTAATAAGATATGGAATAGAACACAAAGATGAATATGAAATTGAGTTTGTGTCTCTATGGAGAAGTGATAACCCGGGATCATGCTGTTCTCAAAAAAGGATGTTTTATTTGTATTATGTTTTTGTGAAAACCCAAATAAAATTTATATTGAAAAAAAAAGAAAGAAAGCCGAGGCTTGGCCGACCCGGCAGGCTCTCCTTGAAGCTCTTTACTACTTCTTTTCTTTCTTTTTGGCAACTTTTCAGAAATCTGGGCTGGCTGAGGAATGAATGTGAACCATGGCATTCCCAAAGAAAACCCACCTCCTCCCCCCCTCCTTCTCCGCTCGTGGCCTCCTGGTGGGGCCGGGAGGGCGTGCACGGGCAGGGAGACCCTCAAGTGAGTGACCTGGTTCAGCCAAAGCACAGCAAAGGCATGTGGGGCAGGTGGGTTGACCGGCTGATGGGTGAGCATCTTTGGTGAGGGCACTCCTCCTTTCTCTGAGCCTGACCCCCGGGGTGGGTGTGCAAGATTCAGCAGCACCAGCCCCCTTTCCCACTGTCCTGAGCTTCTTTATTGCTCCAGCGGAGCAGTGCTTTGACTGAAAGGCATCCTCCAGGTGGTGAAAGTCCCCCCCCCATGCAAGATTTAAAGCTGCGTCTGGGCCCCGCAGGCCCATCCCCCTTTCCATGATCTCCTTCTCCCAGATCTCATTCCCACCCTGCCAGCCCTCATTTTATTGAGGCCGGGGTCAGTCATGGCCAGGTTGGGCCAGTATCTCGGGGCAGAGAGCAGGTTGCGTGTCTCCCCAAGTGACCAAGGAACACCCAGCACCAAGGGCTGGAAGAAGCATCAGCCCTGGCCATTTTTCCATCCCCCCCATCCCCTTACCTTCTCAGGCCAGACAAGGAGTGACTGGGAGGGGAGGGCAAGGGGCCAGACCAGCTACTGATGATATCACCCAACAGGGAGCTGCAGCAGAGGGATGAAAGAGCTGCATGCAGCTCTGGAGGCATGGGTTGCCAACACCCACCCTAGGTGTATTTTACCACCTTTCATGTCCCCAAAGTTCCTGGGACAGCAGTTAAACACTACAAAGGCTTCCATGCAAAGTTAATTTATTGGATTTTATTAGGCATCCTCAAAGTATAGCTCACAATTATGTTGAGATTCATCTAATGTCCAATGTCTGCCTCAATAGTTGTGTCAATAGTGTGAAAAGATGGTTATCTTCATCCCATAGCATTATAGCAAAGGAAACCCGTTTGAAATCTCCCGTTCAAGGTAAGAATGCCCAAAAAACTTCCCCAGCCCAACCAGAGATCAAGCCAGTGACCAATCAGGATTACAGATGTGACCATGTGACATGAACTACGTCTCCCATGAGGTATTAACTACATTTCCCATGAAGCATTCCCTTAAGAGGGCAGGTCTCATTTCTAAACTAAGTATATACTGTCTAACCCAGGGGTCGCCAACCTTTTGGACCTCAGGGACCACCAAACTCATAATTTTAAATCCCAGGGACCACTAACTGGTTCTGTGGGTGTGACCTAATTTGTGGGTGTGGCTTGGTGGTCATGTGACTGACTGGACATGGCTTGTATGTAAATATTATAAATATTTATATAAATATTGATTTTTTTATTAAAAAAAGAGCAACTTTTACCAAAATCAGGCAAAGCAGACAGGCAGATTGGGTTGCCCCACAGAATCACAGATTCATTCAGAGATCTATCTATCTGCCATTGGCTAGCTCAGTCTGTCACATAAAATTTGCTTGCAAGCAAACTCACAAAATTAACTAACAACACACCATGTATTGATTTTTTAATTTAAAAAGAGCAACTTTTAACCAAAAGCAGGCAAAGCAGGCAGGCAGATTGAATTGCTCACAGAATCATTCAGTGATCTATCTACCTGCCATCGGCTAGCTCAGTCTCTCAAATTTGCTTGCTGTGAGTCTGCACTGAATAATAGAACCTTCAGTCCTAAGGGAGATCTAAAGACTAGCTAGAAAGCAAGAAATCCAACCATTTCCTGCTTCCTAGCTAATCTAAATCTCCAGGCACAGCAGAACAGATGATGGTCAGAAAAAGGAAAAATGGCAATTTAGTAGGCAAGTTTGTCGGGTAAGGAGCGAGTGGGCGGGGAGGGTTCCCGTGGGCCACGTGGGCAGCGCAGCCTTGTGTTTCTGCACAGCCTGGATTAACTGCTTTGGGGGGGGGTGCTCTGGGGGTGAGATTTCTCTGCCGCTCACCAAAATTTTCTCACAGCCCACCAGTGGGCCACCGCCCACCGGTTGGCGACCACTGGTCTAACCAGCACACTGCCAATGAGATTTTCCCATGTATTTTAAAAGGAAATGTAGATAAGGCTGACTTAAAACATCTGCACCTTCCTTAGCATAATCAAGCGCTCCAAATCCATTGGCAATGTCGATTTTGTTTTATTGACTCATAGGGAACTAACCCTAACCCTAGATGTATTTTAATACCTATAGGATTTTCCCATATATTTTACCAGGAAACGTAGATAAGGCTGACTTGAAAAGTCCAGCTCCCTTCAAAGCATAATCAAGCACTCTGAATCTTTTGGCAATGTCCGTTTTGCCCTAACCCTCACCCTCCTAAGTATAATAAAGCACTCCAAATCCATTGGTGATGTCTATTTTGCTCTCTGAATTCATGAAAACCTAATCCTAATCCTAGATGTATTTTCCCTCCAATGGGATTTTCCCATGTATTTTAACAGGAAACATAGATTACTGACTGGAAATGTCAGTGCCCTCCTAAGCATAATCAAGGATCCCGAATCCATTGGTGATGTCCACTCTGCTCTCCAAATTCATCACAATCTATCCCTAACTCTATGTTGATTTGTCTTCCAATGGGGTTTTCCGAAGTACTTTACCAGGAAATGTGGATAAGTCAGGCTTGAAACATCAGTGCCCTCCTAAGCGAATTTATGGAAACCTAACTCTCACCCTAGGTGGATTTGACCCCCTAGATCAGGGGATGCATATTTACTTTGAAGTAGTTTAATTCTCCAGGGCCATATAAACAGCATTCTATTAGTCTGGTCTGGCCAAAGCTTCATGTATTACCATTCAGATAGCCTTGAGGATTGGTGAAGTATCAGCTAGCTGGAGGAAAGCAGGTGTTGTCTTCCTCTTCAAAAATACAACAAAGAGCATCCGGCAATATAGACTATTTTGACAGCAGTCACTCAGAAACTTCCAGAAGCCACTCTAATGACAATGAATTGTACATCCTTTAATACTAATACAATAGGAATTTACGGAAATCAGCGTGAAGTTGTCCAGAATCAACATCACTAGATTAATTTTATCTGTTTTTTATTCAGTAATTTCTCTAACACCCAGTGAGAATGCTACAGATGTAATATATCTTTATTTTAATAAATAAAATATGGCCTTCTGATTATAAGGCAAGCTGAAGATGTACCACATGTTAGGACAATTCATTGGATACATAGTTGGTTCCAAATGTATGCAAGGGATGCTGTGCCAATGACTGTAGATCAAGCTCTTGCGTGAGATCAAATGAAACCCATGTCCTTCACTTCTGGGCCCTCTACTCTGCAACATTAATCTCTTATGTGAAGAGATAGAGGAAAATAACATCTGCAAATATCATAACATGGATGACATTATTAATATCTTAGCAGAAAGAACTACAGTTCAAAAACATATTGATAGGTTAAGAAAACCACCTGAAAGTTACATAAAATTTAACCAAAAGAAATGTAAAATTCTTCCCTGAGGGTATAAAAATCAAGTGTTTGCTACAGGTGGAGCATAGCTTGCTTAGTAGCACTACTTGTAAAAAAAATGCTTAGAAAAAGTATTCAATTGTAAATTGCATATGAATCAACAGTGTGATAGGGACTAAAAAAGGAAATGCAAGTATCAATTGCATCAATATATCATTTCCAAAACCAAACAAGTAATGTTTACTCAACTTTAATGCTCTTTGCTTTTTGATCCTAATTCTGAGCATCCACTTTTAAGAACAAGAATGGTAACAAGGATGATCAGCCCTAAATAGAGATGTTGGTGGGTGCTTTTTAGACTTGAGAAGTCTGAAAGGGGCTACAGCAGCCATTGTCAAATTACCTTTAAGGGAGTTACACACAAGATATGTTTTGTGGTGTTCCAGAAGGCAAGACATGGAGGAATAGATCGTCATAATTAACAAGTTCTAAATGAATGCTAGAAAAAAACACCTCTGAACAGTAGAATACTTTGATCATGGAATCAGCTACTCAGAAAGTGGATGGCCTGCCTGTCACAGGGTGTGTGTGAGCAGGGCTACATCATCTTATCTGTCCAGGGGGAGCCTTTCATTTTGTTTCCTGCACTAAGCAGTGAGTCCGGCTCTGATACCCTTTCCAATGCAGCGCTTCTAAGTTTTAAGTGTACCATTTTACCACACAGGGGCGCTCGTCAACTCTCTCTCTCTCTCTCTCTCTCTCTCTCTCTCTCGTTTCTGATTTAAAAGGGAATGGGAGAGTCTTTCGAACATTCCAGATTTTACTGGAGGCTGTTCAAATTTGTGGTCTAGAACTCCCAATATATCCAGGAAACAAAACCAATGAGAGATTTTGTTCAGCGTGACAGTTGTGGTCTGCACATCTAGAGGCAACAGCTCTACAGGGATTTGCTCTAAGCTGCCCTTAGTGTATATTCTATTTATTTATTTATTTTGTCAAGCAATTATAAGATAACAGGTATAAGTATAAACATAGTTATGGATACATGAAATGGATACATATAAGAAAAATAAAAAAGAAACAATAGGACAGGGGCTGTAGGCATGTTGGTTCGCTTATGCACGCCCAATACAGGCCTCTTAGGAAGTGGGTGAGGTCAGTAGTAGACAGCCTAAGGTTAAAGTTTTGGGGGTTTGGGGAAGAAACCACAGAGTCAGGTAGAGTATTCCAGGCATTGACCACTCTGTTGCTGAAGTCGTATTTCCTGCAATCAACATTCGTGTGGTTTACCTGGAGTTTGTATCTATTGTTTGTTCTTGTATTGTTATGGTTGAAGCTAAAGTATTCATTGACAGGTAGATGAAGTATTCATTGACATTCCATATTCTGAACAATGCTGGATGGCTGGGTTTCACTGATGTTAAATTTGGCTATTTTGGAGGCATTGTAGAAAATGGGAGGGCATTCTGTGCTAAAACCAACTTCTGAATATTGTTTTTGGCAGCATTTTAAGCCTCAGAAATCTCACTGGCAATGGAAGGAACTGACTGTATGTTTCAGCTAGGGGGTGGCCTTTATCCAATTCTTATATATTCACCTGTGTCCATAGAAGGTGATGTCAAAACACCTGAGATGGTGGGCCTAACATTGGAATGCAAGCCAAAGGTAGAGAATGCGTCACGATACTGCATCCAGTTTTGGTCACCACATTACAAAAAAGATGCGGAGTCTTTTTGGGAAAAGTTCAAAGAAGAGGAACTAAGACGATTAAAGGCCTGGAGGCTAAAACATATGAAGAACGGTTGCAGGAACTGGGTATGGCCAGTCTAAAGAAAAGAAGGTCTAGGGGTGACATGTTAGCAATATTCCAGTATTTGAGGGGCTGCCACGAACAGTGAGAATTGAAGGGATCTTGGAGGTCTTCTAGGCCAGGCCCCTGCTCAAGCAGAAGACCCTATATAATTTCAGACCATTTCAGAGAAGTGACTGTCCAGTCTCTTCTTAAAAACCTCCAGTGAAGAAGCACCTGCAACATCTGAAGGCAAGCTGTTCTACTGGTTAATTGTTCTTAGGAAGTTTCTCCTCAGTTCCAGGTCAACTTATTTCCAAAGCATCAACAGGCAAGACAAGAAACAATGGGTGTAAACTAATCAAGGAGAAGGAATCTGGAATTAAGGAGAAATTTCCTGTCAGTGAGAACCATTAACCAGTGGAACAGATTGCTCTCAGAAAGTGTGGGTGCTCCATCACTGGAGGTTTGTAAGAAGAGACTGGACAGCCACATGTCTGGGATGATATAGGGTCTCCTTCTTGAGCAGGAGGTTGGGACTAGAAGACTTCCAAGATCCCAGCTCTATTCTGAATCAATATTGTATCTACCATCTGCTTGTTTTGATCCCGTAGACACCAATGAAATCTGCAGAGAGGCTGACAGAAACGTGATCGTGTATGAAACTGAAGCAAAATTCTATATTTTCATGCTTGTTTTTTGTTTAGTTTAGTTTTCTGATGCTGCTGAACATATCCCTATGGCCAAGCTTCACTGTCGTTACGGCTATAATGATGCTTGACTTAGGTTGTTCTTCAAAATATTATTACCATGAGAAAGAGTGAGACTAGAAAATTTAAGTGGGATGAAAACTGACAGAGCAGAAGAAAGAAAGAAAGAAAGAAAGAAAGAAAGAAAGAAAGAAAAAGGGGTCTAAATTCAGTCATAAACTAGGGCAGTGGTGGCTAACCTTTCTGGGCTCCTGTGCCAAAAATTATGTGTGATTAGCGTGAACACACTCATGTGCCAGCACCCAGAATGCACTGCACCCACCCCCGATGCCCCCTGCGCATGCACAAGCAATTCCCCCACACACACCACCCTCTTACCTGCACTGCGCCTCACAGCTGAATTTTCTGCTGGTTTCAGGCCTTGTTCGGCCTCCCAGAAGCTTGGAAAAAGCCTCTGAAAGGCTTTTCAGGATGAATAGGCCCATTTTGTCACTTCCTGTAATATCAGAAGTGATGAAACGGACATATTATTCGGCCTGAGAAGCCTGCACATGCGCAGTGATGTAAGTTTGCCTGTGGCTCGCGTGCTGGCACAAATGGCTCTGCATGCCACTTGTAGCACATGTGCCATAGAAATTATTAGAAACATTTCATTGGGAAAACACTACAGCACAGTGAAAAAAATGGCACTATGATTGAAAATAAAAAAGATCAAGCCAATGACAACAAACACAGCAAGCAGTCATAGAACTGACAGCAAAGACAATTGCCGTGCTGGATAGCTTTTCCAGGTAGTTCTCAACTTACTGAGCCCCAAATTTCTGTGGCTAAGCAAGTCGTTAAGCATGTTTTACCTCGTTTTACAACCTTTCTTGCTTCAGTTGTTAAGTGAATCACTGCAGTTGTTAAGTTCGTAAAACAGTTCTTAAGTGAATCTGGCTTCCATATTGACTTGCTTGTCAGAAATTCACAACAGTTAATCACATGACCCCAGGACACTGCAACTATCATAAACTACCACCATAAGTTGATGGGGTCACATGACATCACATCTTATGACCGCATTGCTTAACAACAAAGTTCCAATTATTGTTAGTAAGTGAGGACTACTGGTAATGAAGGCCTTAGAAGAAATGAACCGAGACTGTGCTTGCTTACATCTATAAAAACACAATTGGGCAGGCCGTGGTTTTCTATATGATACTCAAGGGAAAATTGAATTTTGAAGAAGCAGGGCAGAAAGAGTACAGGTAATCCTTGACTTATATTAGATTTTATGAAAATATATTTTGTGGTGGTGTTGGGGCCTGTCGGCCGCCAGCCCCTCTAGCAGCTGAATCGGAGGAGAAGGAGGAAGCATGGGAGTCAGGGTGAGAGCATCAAGGCAACCTGAGAGGTCTGAGGGGGAAGAGGGAATGGAGCTGGCAGAGAGAGACAAAGAGAGACAGAGGCAGAGTCTGGGCCATCCATCAGCCCTCAGATCGAGGGTCAATAGCCCCCAGGTCTGGAGGTGGCTGATGAAGAACAGGAGGAACAGCTGGGTCCAGTGACTGACATGCAGATGTGCAGAAGGCACAGGAGAGGAGAGCAGTGGAAATCTGTGGGCTGATCCTTGGGAAGGAAGAGCCACCGCTGCTAGTGAGGCCCCATTCTAGTTCTAGGGATAAAAGGCAGGGGGTGAAGGTGAATAGATGTGGCAGACAACTATTCATCTTCCGGCCAGCTGGACTTGTTAGCCTGTGTTGAGAGAGAAACTTTTTACTGGGGCTGCTGGCACTCCTAATAAAGGAATCATTGAGTTAACTTCAGAGGGTTTGTTGTGTTTGAGGAGCTGGGTCAGAACAGGTAGTCATTATGCAAATGCTGTGGTCATAAAGAAGCTGCTGCAGCCATTAAGCAAACACCATGGTCAATAACAGAACCAATTATCCGCTTTGGGCTGGTTTCAGTGGTGGGATTCTGATGCGTTGCGGGTCCCACTGCCGGGATGAATTAGTCAGCTGACGACCTGCACCCGGGCAGACTGTCCGGGCGGCCTCCTCTTAGTGGCAAAGATGACAGCGACACAAAGGTTTCTTTTGGTGAGAGGAAGCCCAGATAGTACTACGCACCTCTCTTTTATTGTGCAGCAAGCAGGGGGGGGTTATGTTACACATGAGGAAGTTAGACAGGAATAGGGAATATTGCCATATATGGCTACACCTTATGCTATAGCCAATTCACGTTTTACACGTTGCTGTTCCATAGTGTCGCCCTATATGTGTATTGTATGTGTATTGGGTTTTCTGTGTACGTGACTTCCTACTGATGTGTCATGATATTGCAACAGGATTCAATTTTTTTTATTACTGGTTCTGTGAGCGTGGCTTGGTGGGCATGGCAGGGGAAGGATAACTGTAAAATCTCCAGTCAGAGGTGGTATTTGCCAGTTCTCCGAACTACTCAAAATTTCTGCTACCAGTTCTCCAGAACTGGTCAGAACCTGCTGAATACCACCTCTGGCTGGTTTGCCCCAAACTGGAAGTAAATGCTGGTTGGCAGCAAAAACCTCATAAAACGTGGCCATTTCAGAGGTGGTATTCAGCAGGTTCTGACCAGTTCTGGAGAACCAGTAGCAGAAATTTTGAATAGTTCGGAGAACCGGCAAATCCCACCTTTGACTGGAGATTTTACAGTTATCCTTCCTCTGCCACACCCACCAAGCCACGCCCACAGAACCGGTAGTAAAATTTTTGAATCCCACCACTGGGCCATTTGAACATGGGATGCTGGAAATGGGCATAATAAATGGGAGCCAGTTGCTGAGCATGCAAAATGTGGTCATGATACTGGAGAGGGCAGCCATTGGAACTTTGTAATCAGGTGATAAGTAACTCATGCTGTAAGTCTGTTGTAACTTCAGTCAATAAACTGAGAACTACCCATATTGACGCTTTGTTTACTTTGGTATTGGAGAAGACTCCTGACTTGTACCAAGGACAGAGCAAATCAATCCAGAGGTCTCATTCAAGCTACAATTACAGCAGTGGTGGGATTCAAATATTTTTTACTACCGGTTCTGTGGGCGTGGCTTGGTGGGCGTGGCAGAGGAAGGATAACTGTAAAATCTCCAGTCAGAGGTGGTATCTGCTGGTTCTCTGGACTACTCAAAATTTCCGCTACCGGTTTTCCAGAACTGAACCTCTATATTACAGCTAGTCCTCGACTTAACAACAGTTTATTGAGTGACAGTTACAACTTTGTCACTCAAGTTACTGAAAATAAAGGACTTATGACCACTTTTCATGCTTGCGATCATTGAAGCATCTCCACAGTCACATGATCAAAAATCAGATGTTTGGCAACTGACTTATATTCATGACGTTTGCAATGTCCCGGGGGTCATGTGACCAGCTTCTGACAAGCCAAGTCAATGGAGAAAGCCAGATTCACAGTTAAGTGAGGCAAGACAAGTTCTAAAATGTGGCAAAGCTCATTTAACAACTGCCTCACTTAGCAATGGAAATTTGGGGCTCCATTGTGGTTATAAATGGAGGACTAACTATAATCAGGCTTAAATAATCAGGTTTTGGATACAATATGAGGAGACTGATCTCCCCCCCCCCCCAAATTAGTAATTCTGGATACTGAAAGTTCAGTCCATTTTGCCTATTTTGCTTCTTCTTTTTTGGAATGTGCATCCTAGTGTGCTACAAGAAGCTTTGGGGCATCCTCAGCAGACAACAGATTGTGGATCCTTGCCACAGAGAAGCTCGAATTGGTGACAGATTGCTAAGAAGCAGTTGCCCCAGAGAGAAGGAAGCAGTGTTTCAGCTATTTTCTCCCATACTACCCTGCTCGATACAGCAGATGCTAAAAACTAGTTGATTTGACACTCCTACGGTACAATCTTCAGGAAAGTGATGGCGTCAACCCAATATTATAATCTCTGGTTTATGTGTGGCAGTAGCTGATACCATGTTATTTTGATTTAGTCCCTGAAGGGGATTGTTTTCTTTCATTGTATTCCCACATCTACACAGACACAGGGAACTGTTGACAATTTATTTATTTACTTATTTGATTTTTATCTTGTTTTTATAAGTCACTCAAGGTGGCAAGCATACCTGTTACTCCTTCCTCCACTTATTTTCCCACAACAGCAACCCTGTGAGGTGAGTATAGTATATAAAATCATACATTGCAATGTCCTACCTGTCAATGAATACTTTAGCTTCAACCATAACAATACAAGAACAAACAATAGATACAAACTCAAGGTTAACCGCACCAAACTTGATTGCAGGAAATACGACTTCAGCAACAGAGTGATCAATGTCTGGAATACTCTACCTGACTCTGTGGTTTCTTCCCCAAACTCCAAAAACTTTAACCTTAGACTTTCTACGATTGACCTCACCCCTTTCCTAAGAGGTCTGTAGGGGGCGTACATAAGCGCACTAACTTGCCTACCGTCCCTGTCCTATTGTTTCTTTTATTTTTCTTATATGTATCCATGTATTCATAACTATGTTTTTATTTATACCTATTATCTTGTAAGCAATTGACAAACCAAATAAATAAATAAAAATAAATATAGATAAGTCACTTTATGTGTATATGTTGGTGTGATGAATGATGAAAGGGGGTGAATTCGGGAAACTGAAACAAAAATAGAAAAATATCTCAATGCACACAAAGACCAGCAAATATTAAACAAACAAAACTTCAAGAATATGTGCCCTGTATGTTTTTGCTTCTTTCTGAACACCCCCCTCCCCCCAAAAAAATCTTGGGACTGTTTTTTTTTTCATGTTTTAGTTGGGTTCTTTTGTGTTCAATTAGTAATAGCAAAACAATAAACATTTTTTGAAAATGAAGGAAGGTTTCCATTTCAGCATGCTTTCGTTGGCTGTTACTCAGAATGACATGAATTGAGGCAAGTACACACAGATGGTCCTATGTTGGTCTGGTTGACTGAAAACATTTAAGGATGAATATTTATTGAGTTCGTCTATACGTAAGAAACAAACATCCCCACATTTCAGAATATTTTTGGCACCTCTACTGGGATAGTCTTGGGGAACATATCTTAGGATGCTTGCTCATGCTTCAAAAGCCATCCTGTTATTTTTAGGATTATTTCTTGGAGTCAATCTCCCAGGCATTTCTTGAGGAAATGTTCCAGGCAGCATCTTTTAACATTCTTCTCTAGACTGAGAGTAGAGGACAAATAAGATAAGATGATAAGATAGATGATAGAAGAGATGATAGAAGAAATACGATACAGGATAGGATGGGATGGGATGGGATAGGATAGGGTAACCTTTATTGTCACTTTTTTTTCTGTGAAAACACTGGCACATGTTAAAAATGAAATTTTGATGCTCGTTCTCAAAAATAAATATATACCCATATACAGACATGCACACTCATACACATATATTCTCTATACACATACACACACACACACATCACAGTTGTTTGATCGCGACCCAGGAGCTCAGAAACCAACCCTTGTTCCTGACTATTTCAATGTCTCACAATCACACTCTGGGACCTTCCCTGCCTCATTCCACTAGCAAAGTCAATGGGGAAGCTGGCAGAAAGTCAGAGGTTGTGGTCATGTGACCTCCTTATTTAATGGCCACTGTGATTCACTTAATGATGGTAAGCAGGGTTTGCCAGAGTTGCCATTGCTAAGTGGCATGCTTAGATTACATCACACCACACTTTGCAACTGTGCCACTTAGCAATGGAAATTCCAGTCCACTTGCTATTGCCTAAGCGAGGATCACCTGTCTAGAGAACGGTCAGCCCTTCACTGTAGGCCAGGTCAAGAAAGAGGCAAAGCAGGGATTCCAGGAATGTTCCTTATTGTTGCAAGATGGAGTAAGGGAATTTTGAAAACAGTTCAACCCTGCTCACAGCTGCCAAACTAGACATTGGTAATGTATATTCCTGTATGCATTGATGGATTAAATAATATTGTCACTTTGGTTCACATATTCAAAACAGATAATAACACTCCTATTTATACCTCTAGTAAATGAAAACATCAAAACATGCAAATGTAATTCAAACACAATTCCCAAATAACCTGTTCCAATCTCTTCCACAAAGAAGAGGGGGTTAACCTAGCATTTGAAGGCAGAACAAGGAGCAACAATGGATAGGAACTAATCAAGAAGACCAATCTAGAACTAAGGAGAAATTTCCTAAGAGTGAGAACAATTAATCAGTGGAATGAACTTGCATTCAGAAGTTGTGAGCGCTTCAACATGGGAGGTTTTCAAGAAGACACCGGACAAGCATCTGTCTGAAAGGATATAGGGTTAGTGGTTGGACTAGAAGATCTCCAGGGCCTCTTCCAACTCTGCTATTCTGTTCTGTATTGTCCAGGATTCCTTGGGTGAGCTTCACAGCCCAGGTCAAGGTCACTCCCTGCCTTTCAGAGCAAATGTAAAAGTCTGGGCCACCTAGCAAGGCACTTTTAAAAAAAAAACATGATTGAAAGATCCCACAAATCCAGGGGTTCCTCAGATCAACTTGCCTTGTTTTTTAAAGGGAAGCGGGGGAAAACCTTATCCTTCCGGAGCAGAGAACTCCTAGGCTTAAAGGCTCCCAAATAGCACTTAGGAGATGTGCTCACAATAAAAAGCAAAAGGAGGGGTAGCTTTCTTGAATCAATTGCCCCTGAGGGAGGGTCAGGAGAAAGGCAGCCTTTCCACTATGCCTTCAGCTCCATCCGAGATGCTCCCTTTGACAGCAAACTGTGTTGCTTTCTAATTGCTGTGAGAAGCTTGGGGAGCCAGGTTTTTTTGGCTGAAAAGGAGGCTAAAAATATCACAAAGAAAAGAGACAAGAACCCCTCCCAGACTGGGAAAGGGGGGAGGTGCCTTCGTACTGTGCATACTGTTCCCTTCTCTTGAGCCCTGGATTCATGCCAGATGATAGGATACAGGGCCTTTATGTTGCCATGATGAGCTACTCAAGTTGTAGGTTTCTCCTCTTCTTCTTCCCCCACTCCAGCCCCCATCCCAGCAGATTATTTGTGGAAGGGCAGAAAGGAGTCTTTCCAAAGCTGCAGAGTGTAGTCCAGTTTATTCAACCCATATCCCCCTATTTGCTAGCATTTCAAATTTGGGTACCAGCTTGGGTGCTAGCAAAATATTAACAGCCAGGCTGAAACGGTGATTCCTTTCTGAGTAGGGTTGTCAATTCTTTGGCATATAAAAGGGCCTTCTACAGAATTTGACAGGTATTCTTGCTATGGACCGAGACATGGAGTCCCAGTGCTTGGAGGGAAATTCAGAGGAGGAAGCTGCCCAGAAAATTCCCTCATTGCCCCCTCCAAAGCCAGAGGGTGCCCTCCTTATTACCTTCTTGTGACCATTCAGGCCGTGAGTTTGAACAACCCTAGATTAGGGCCTTGGCTAATGATATTAAATGCATCCAGGTAAACCTAGCTGGATGAATTAAAGCTCTCTTCCCTAAACAGATGCCCGATCCAGATAGGTTGAATGAACAGCTAAAAAGCTGACTGGACATTACATTTTGCTCTCTGATTATTCTGACACACCAGCTTGAGGACAATTGCCGTTGTGGGAATGTTACCCTTGAACATGGAATGAACAATGCAATATATTAATCAAATGCTTGGAGCAGGTGGCCTCTTCTGCATTAGGTTCACTCAAGTTCCTAGAAAAGGCTTTCCCTTCCATTCTGTCAGCCCTACAAGGTAGGCCAGAGCAACAGAGAGCTATCACATATGCCTTAAACTACCTTTGTGATGATCAACTATAGTAACAGGATCTTACCAATCTGAATACAGTATGCTTTTTCTCAGTCCTCTTTTATGGGTATGTGAATTCAGGGATAACTGTCTGATATGTTTTCATATCCCTTCCTTGTTTGGTTTCAAGCAACCTTTATCTGCTCATTGCCTTGTTAATAGATCTTCCCTCTCTCTGTCAAGGTCATGCTTTTTATTCTCTAAGCACCCAGTGGACACTTCTGCCATAGCTTTGCCGACCAGCATGATAGGAGTTACAGTCTAGCAGAACAAGGAGTACCAGGTGGGAAGTTTGAGGTACAGGATTCCCAGACACTAGATATTATTCAAGGACATGTTACCTCTCATTGTCTACGGAGATTCTCGGTCATCCAAGTCATGGTTGTCCCAAAGGTGCTTTTTCAAGAGGCAACTGGACTTTCTGGTTTTTCTTTGAAAACTTTTTGCTTCTCATCCAAGAAGCTTCTTCAGCTCTGACTGGATAGTGGGGAATGGAGGGATTTATATGTTGTGGTCTGCCGCCGGCCTACGGAGCGGGCAGCAGAGTCGGACAGTGGGGAGGAACATGGGCCAGTTCTGGAGTCTGGGGTGGGCTCGGATGAGGGATCTCTGTCCGACACAGAGATGGGGCCAGGGCCATCTGAGAGCTCTGTGCTGACTCTGGAGCCTCCAGAATCTGACATCAGCGAGGCTGAGGAACATGGGGAGCCTGTTCCCAGTGTGCGCTTGTGCAGAGCTGCCAGAAGGCAAGAACAGTAAAGACAAAAGGGGCAACTCGGGAGTAGGGGTTGGAGATGATTGGCCCCTCCCATAAGACATAAAGGAGGAGCAAAGGGACATGAGCCTTTGCAGGAAGCAACTTTCTTTGTTCTGGTCAGTTTAAAATCTGAAGCTGTGCTGACTTTGTGGTCCTTTTGGTCTTGTACAGCTAATTGGCAATTTAGTCATTGGCAGCATTTCAAGGGAGATAAAGGTGGGTGCTTATCAGCTTTATCCTGAAAGACTGTGGCAGACTTCTATTTATAAACCGTTTGGGACTCATTATGGGCTGTGAGTGCATATAATTCACAACTGTTGAAATTAAAAAATATATATTTTTGGGAACATCGTGTGATTGTTACTGTCTCAGGAAGCCTTGGTCAGAACATTATACTCCTGGCAGACAGCTGGTCATTTGTATTCTTTCAGCCAGTCATTAAGAACACCTGGAGGTTTATCTGTTTCATCAATGTCACCTGAGTGGTGCAAATGGGTGTGGAGCTTTCTTGGAACATTTGAAAATCCAGTTGCCTCTTGAAAAAGCACCTTTGGGTTACCTCTCATTGATCTTCATTGCTTTTCTTGCACATTGCAGAGCATTGGATTAGATCAGGGGTGTCAAACTCAAGGCCCCATGGGCCAGATCCGGCCCACAGGATGTTTAAATCTAGTCCGTGGGGCTGGCTTGCAAATAGCAAAGAACCATCCCATGGTGTCTCTGGCAACCAAAAGGGGACATGCGGGGGGCGGTGCGAGGCCCCCTGAGCCCCATTTTGGCCAGCAGGGTGCTGCAGGAGGCATCCATCCCATCTCACCCCCCCCCCACCAGGCCCACGGAAAACTACAATGTTGATCTGGCCTTTGAAGAAATCCAGTCTGAGACCCCTGGACTAGATGTCCTTGCAGACCCTTTGTGTGCTATAAGTCTACCAATTATGTTCCTTTCCTTGGAACAAGCTAACTCAAATGATTTTGCTCCTCAATATCGAGAAACAATTCCCCAGCTCTTTGTTTACACCTGCATCTTATATATGGATGCAAGGGGGGCGGGGAGACAGGGTTTATGATGTATCTTCCTTGTTATCTCCTGGCAACAGTTGCTTTCCACCTCTTCCAAAGGGAGTGGGCTTTTGCCTCCTCCAAAAGATTAGAAAATCATAGAGAAGGCTGTAACACTGGGAAAGATGGAAAGAAAGAAGAGGAAGACCAACACAAGGTAGGGCTCATCTACAGTTGTGATAGGTATCCCATTGGAAGATTTGAAGGAACTGGTTGGGGCAGGTTATTCTGGAAAAAAAATAAGAGTTGATACCAACTTGATGGTACATAATCACTGAGAAAAATGCAGAGGCATGGCTTCTATATCACTGAAAGTTACAGTGGAGACATCTGAATATGTTTCTTAACAAGCTAGCTTGGAGCCTCATGAAGTTTGTCACCAAATCACCACCTCTGCAGTTGATCTGGAGAACCAAGTTAGACAGGGTGCCGCAGCCCTCCTGATGGCAGAAGCAAAAATATCCTCTTTCTCTCTCGTTTTGCTCCACTTCTGCTTCTGCCTCTGCTCTTTGCTTGTGTCCACCCCCAGCATTTCTGAATCCACCTGGCTTCTTCTCAGCAGTATTCAATAATTCATATGCTGTTTGGAGCTGTGTGCAAGCTGTCCTTAATTTTTGAGGTGATCTTGGTTTTGAGGAGTGGCCTCTCCCTGCTTGTCTCTTTTCATAGCCCTATCTGCTCTGTGGCAAGAATGTAGGGGATTCTGAAGAACACGAGGAGATAAGAAAGAAAGCCTTGCGTACAAGGTCACTCCATTTTGTAACCAGGAAGCAGGTAACACCATTCCTTTTAGCCTTTGATTAGGGTTGGTTTCTTATTCTGGGAAAAACCCAAATTCTTCTTTATTGCACAAATACACTTAGACAACTCTGGGGGAATGGGGTAAGTTTTCCTTTTGCCCATTCTACATGCAAAAACGTACTGAAAAATAGCAATAGCATTTACTTATATATTGTCCAATAGCACTCTCTGGGCAGTTTATGGAGTCAGCATATTATTGCCCCCAACAAACTGGGTCCTTATTTGACTGGCTTTAGAAGGCTGAGAGAACCTTTGTGGGCAGAATTAGCCTGCAATACTGCATTCTAACTACTGTGCAACCACACCACCATAGTGGAACCATACGAAACACTTTCCAAACTAATCTTTTTTTAAAATAAATATTTATTTTACAAAACTTGTACCCCACTGCATTCCACTGACCCTGGGCAGCTTGCATTAAAATTCATGTATCTTATTACTTATCGATTTGAAATCTCTTTCTGGTTGTTAGAGGTTATATTAGACCACTAACTGTCCCTTTCCAGAAAATATAAAGACAGAAGGTCTTTCTATGCTATATAATTGAATCATATATAGGATTATATTAAATTTATCAGATAAAGTTTACCAGATTAATAACAGATAAGCAAAGAAAATATGCTGACCTTGACAATTCAGATCTAGCAATGTCTTTCAGTCTTGTACCTTCCTGGTGTGTTGGAACAGCAATTCCCAGAATTCTGAGCCATAATAGCTTTTGACTGGGAAGTCTGGGAGCTGTAGTCTTTAATGCCCTCCTGAACTAGCATTCTCTTTCACCTAGATGTAAACTGAAGTAAAACCCATTCATCTTCCAGTTTATTCCTGTCTGATCTTTGCAAGGAGGAAACTTAATTTGTAATAATTTCTATTTGCTGGATCACGAATCATACTGGGGCTGTAATGTAGCATGAGGGAACAGGACTTTTAAGATATATGTAGAACAGGGGTGTCAAACTCAATTGAGTTTGACACCCCTGTTCTACATATATCTTAATATATTGTATATCTTAATATATCTACATATATCTTAATATATCTCATTGAGGACTGCATCAGGGTTGTGTTTGACCTCTGGGGGCTGAGGTGGGTGTGGGCAGGGTGGGCGTGGCCAGCTTGAAGTCACTCAGGTTAGGGACGCCTGTGGTGGCCGGAGCACTCTCCCAGTAAAAACCGGCTCCCGAGCTCCATTTTCAGCTGGGACAGCCTCCTGCAACCCTCTGCCAGCAAAAACGGACCTCAGAAGGGCCACCTATGGCCCTCTCGAGCTCTGTTTTTGCTGGCAGAGGCAGCACGGACCGGTCCTTCACTGTTTCCAGGGTGGCTCCGCAGGCCAGATCTAAGCACCACATGGGCTAGATCTGGCCTGTGGGCCTTGAGTTTGACATCCCTGATGTAGAAGAAGAAATTTCAGCCAGTGTTTGGCAAAATACCCTTTCCAGAATTCACACTGGATTTGCCCACTGCACAAAATCATAGCTTGCTTAACTAAGGGTCTTGCAAAACCATCATTACAAACACACCATGCCACTGTTGTAAACCACAGTGTCTGGCTTCATGCAACTGCTAAGAGCCAACCCACAGTAAGGTTTAGTGTGATATTTGAACCCAGTGCACTGCTCTGCAAATTAAAGGAGCCTCTTCCCTTTTTGTAGGACTACAGTACACTTCCCAGTCCAATCCTGTTGCATTACATAACCAAAGCTGTTCAATACAATAGTATGCCCTTCCCTAAAACTTGTGGGATAGAGAGGAAGCCAGAGGAGACTGTTTGGATATCAACATGGAAGATACAAGGGTTGGTTTTGCTAAGTACATGATGGTGCTAAGCAGGACTTTGTGGCATCTGTCAAAGCTTCTGAGAGTCAGCAGGAAGCACGCAGGCTTGATAGTGCTGCCTGGATCTGTTGCGCTATTTTTATATCTAGCAAATGCTTTGTCAGAGGACAGCATCCGGAGATACTGAGCCTTTTGAAATACCAGCTGGCAAAGTGACAGGATGGTCAATGGCTCCCAGACCAGTTAGAAACAAAATAAAAGGGGAGGTTTGTGCCTATGCCAGACCTCCAAGTAAAAAGTCTGTTTTCTAAGCACCAGTGAAATCCTTGCATCCCGTAACAGGAAAACAGCCCTTCCTCCCCTACCCATGTCTTACAGAGTTGACTTAGACTGAGTCACAGCCTGCATCTACATTGTTATATCTCCTTCTCAAAATAAGTTTCAATTATTTTTAGGGGAACCACAAAAAGACCTTTTACGTCACCTAATTTTTGATGCTTTTTGAAATTTCCGGTTGTAACTTGGCTTAGCTTTGATGTTCTGGAAAAATTCACTTACTCTCTATTTTTGAGATATTTTATATTCTAAAAGACTTAGAAGGACTTTCTAGGCCAGTGATAGAAAATCTAATGACAGTGTGTCAAAGGTGACATGCCACAACATTTTGGAGGACACACCAGCGTTCACCAACACGTGAGAACCACTATTCTCAAAAGTTCGACTCTAAAAATGAGCTTGCTTTAGAATTTTGAAAAGTAGATTTTTATAGAAAAAAATTCCTTCAGTTAAGCTGGTGACTTCATGAACTCCAAGTAGTTTTCTTATCAGCAATACAAAAATGATTTAGCATTGCCATCCCCCCAAGATGCTTTAAAAATAATTTTAATACATTAATTTTATTGATAGATACATATTACTGTCACAACTTTGGGATTGCCTGGTAGTTCTCCATCCAAGTATTAATCAAGCAATATTCTTTAGATTTCTAGGGATCAGCCAAAGTCATCAAGATCACATGCTTTGCACATATAACTCCATGTCCCCACCAAAAAAAACCAAAACTATTTCTGAGTAGGCACAGACCTATATGCACAGACCTTTTCTAACTGATAACAGTTCTTCTAAGACTTACAATGGTAGGAACATAAACCTAGTGTCAGACATGTTAGATCGCGGGGAAGGAGACTCGAGACCAGTGTGACTTTACAGCTCTTTATTCAATGTATAGATCTGTACAAGATCTTGAAGCCATGGCAGCCCTTCATATAGGGATTGCTTGCGGCTCGCAGCCAATGACGGCTCTTTGAATCTCCCGCAATCGGCCCGGCCAATCGCAGTTGATTTGTATGGAGCCAATCACTGTAGTTCATTCAACCGATCAGCTTGTAGAATGTGTGGACCAATCAGACAAGGGTATTTCGAGTATGCTAATATAGAACACCCCTCCCCTCTTGGTTCAGTCCTACGTAATGTAGTCCCGTAAGTAGGGGGGCCTCTTTACGTGTCTACTTGACCTGCGCAGCTCAGTTGTGGCGTTGTCTTCGGCTGGTTCGGATGGGATTCTTGTTGCTCCCGTTCCTCTCAATGGAACAACCTGGAAGGGTGAGTCCAATCTATTGCTGCAACTCCCATCCGGTCTACCTGGGTCGGTCGAGTTGTCGGCTCCGCTGCTCCCTCCTGGTCTTTCTGGGCGGGTTGAACTGGCTTAGCTGCTCCTTCCAGGCGAGGCTTCATGCTGATCATCCACGGCCGGTCCTCTTCTGCCAAGGTCATCTGCCGATAAGTATTGTTGGTTTATCTTTCTGCCTATGGGTGTTGGTTGGGGGTGTTCGATTTGTTGTTGCGTTCTGGGAGGGTTTTCTCCTCCCTTTTGGTTAATGTTTGGGGTTTCTCCCCCCCTCTGGTTTTTTTAATTAATGTCTATTTGTGGTGTTTGTGTGTTACCCGTGTTGTCGGTGGTTGTTCTTGACCTTAGTTGGTTGATGTGTCATTTCCAGCTTCTTCCATCTTCTGTTTCCAGCCGGTACGACCGGGGGCCCGTCACTTGGGTTATTTTGGCTGGTACCCAGAGTGGGTCCCCTGTAAAAAATTTTGTGTAAACTGTGTCTCCTTGAGCAAATATGCGGTATTTACTAGACAAGTCTGGTGGTTTGTCAGGGTTGTATATTGGGTGCAGTCTATCTAGTTGTGATCGTAACTTTCTGCCCATCAGTAGCTCTGCTGGGCTTTTGTTTGTTGACGTGCTGGGTGTTATGTGTTGTATCATGAGCATTTTATTTATTTTGTCGTGTATGTCCCCGGTGTCCATTTTTTCTAGTGTGTCTTTTGTGTAACGAACCATTCGTTCCACCCGCCCATTCACCGCTGGATGAGCGGGCACTGTCAAAGTGTTTTGTATACCCAGTTCGGCGAGAAATTTTTTGAATGACAACGCCATGAATTGTGGCCCGTTGTCTGACCCTAGCAAGTCCGGTAGTCCATGGGTGGCAATCAGTTTTGTTAGTTTTTTTATAACAGCCTCCGTGGTGGTAGATTGCATGACGCTAACTTGCAACCAGTTCGAGTAAGCGTCGACCGTTATTAGAAATGTATGTCCCTTTGTGGGTCTGGCAAAATCTATATAGACCCTTGACCACGGCCCCCTGAGTGTCTCCCATTCGAGAGTAGGCACAGGAGGGGTTTGGTCTGGATTTCTGGCATTTTCCACATGTTGCCACCCATGTCTCAATATCTTTGTCCATCCCTGGCCTCTAAGCGTAACTCCTAGCCAGGGCTTTCATTTTGATGATGCCTGGGTGTCCCTTATGCAGCATGGCCAGCACTCTTTTTTGTAATGTCCCTGGAACCACAACTCTGTCCTCCCATAAAATACAGCCCCTTTGTGTAAATAGTTCAGTCTGTCGGTTCCGGAAAGGTTTAAACTGGTCGCTGCCATCAGTTTCCGGTCACCCTTTTTCCACCCAGTTCAAAACTCACGCCAGTTGCCTGTCTTTATTAGTTTCTCTGGCAATGTCTGATGCGGTCAGGGGTGGGTTGGGTAATGTCTCTATCTGTAGTATGGATGTGGTGGGTGCCGGGTCGTCTTCCAGGTCAGGTAGGGGGGAGCGGCTCAGTGCGTCTGTGTGTGAGATGCTTTTTCCTGGTCGGTGTATCAGTTGGTAGTTGTAGGCGGCAAGGAATTCGGACCACCTTGTCATCCTTGGTGACAATATGTTTGGGGTGGCCTTGTTCCCTGCCAGTATTCCTAGGAGTGGTTTATGATCAGTGATAAGGGAAAAAGTCCTACCGTACAGGTATTCGTGGAACCGCTTCATGCCGGTGATCGCTGCTAGCGCCTCCTTGTCCAGCTGGCTATAATTCCTCTCTGCCCTGGACAATGTCTTGGAGAAGAATGCGATTGGCGCTTCTCTCCTGTCTGGCAGAGTGTGGCTTAGGATGGCTCCAACACCAAATGGTGAAGTGTCGCAGGTCACGGTCAGCGGTAGGGTTTCGCTGTACTGCATGAGGACTGATTCTGATGTTAGCAGGTCTTTTATATTCTGGAATGCGTTTTCTTCCCACTTGCCCCAGGATCAGGTGGCTGTCTTGTTTAGCAGCCTATGTGGGAGTTCCGCTGTTATTGCCTTCTGTGGCAAAAAAACATTATGAAAGTTAGTAAGTCAGAGGAAAGCTTGCAGCTCCATTTTATTCTGAGGTCTAGGGGCTTCTTTGATGGCTTTAACTTTCTTTTCAGTGGGGTGGATTCCATTTTCGTCAATCAAATACCCCAGGAACTCTACTTTCTCTGTGCATAGTTGGCACTTTTCTTTTTTTACTTTGAGTCCTGCCTCTTTAAATTTTTGCAGGACTTCCCTGAGGCGGCTTTCCAATTGGTTTTTGTTCTTCGCCGATACTAGCACATCATCGAAATAAGGCACCATCCCTTTTATTCCTTGTGATAATCGTTCCATTAGGCTCTGGAATACCCCTGGGGCCACACTGACTCCGAATTGGAGTCTTTTGCAACGGAATGCCCCCGCCCCCCCGTGGGTCACAATAGTCTGTGCCTCGGCTGTCTCGGCATTGACTGGCAGCTGCTGGTATGCCTGTGCCAGGTCGAGCTTTGCAAAAACTTCCCCCCCACCAGCGAGTGTAGGAGGCGCTGTACCACTGGGATGGGGTATGCACTCTGCTGCAATGCATGGTTGAGGGTGGCCTTGTAGTCACCGCAGATTCTCACGGACCCGTCTGGCTTTATGGGGGTGACTATTGAGGTTTCCCACCGTGCGTGGTCTATCTGTTCCAGGACCCCTTGTGCGATGAGCTTGTCTAGTTGCTCATCAATTTTGGGGTTGAGTGCGAAGGGCACTCATCGTGGCTTAAGGCAGATTGGGGCAATATTTGGGTTCAGATTAAATGAGATTGGGGACCCACGGTACTTGTCTAATTTGGCATTGAAGACCTCCTGGAAGTCCTTCATGAGGTTCTCCTCCCAGTCTGTTTCAGCGACATGGTTGATGCCAGTCACCTCGATCCCCAATGGTGCGAACCATTCCAGTCCCAGCAGACTTGGGCGGTCTTTATCCACGATGGTTAGTGGGAGTACCTTTGTATGTCCCTTGAAAACTACGTGAAAATGTCTGATCCTGACCACGGGGATCCAGTTCCCCTGGTAATCTTTTAGGGTCAGTCTCTGGCTTTCCAACTCCCCTCTGCGTATGCTGGGTACCAGACACTTAATTGTATTCCAGGATACCATGGAGAGGTAGGACCCGGAATCCACCTCCATGTTGCACTGCTGGCCTTCGATGTTGACCTGTACGTGCACTTTTCGGGCATCGGTTGTGTTTGAGTGCCCGATGGTGACCGTCTGGTGGGTCACTTCTTTCCAACGGTTTTCTCTGAGCCACTTGTTTCTGCCTTCGCGGCTCCATCGGTTCTCTGTGTGCCTGTCTCTGGCTCTAGGGGGGTGCTGTCGCGTCGCCTCGAGCTGTAACTTCTCTTATTCCAGCAGACCTTGGCAATGTGTCCCCGTTTTTCACAGTGCCAGCAAATGGCATCTAGGAACCGGCACTCTGAACGGGGATGGTCCCCTCCACACCCGGCACACTGAAACCCCGACTTATGACCTCTTCGCTCCCGTCGGTCTCGTTCCGATTGTAGTCTGTGGATTTCATCATCATCATCTTCAGTCTCGGAAAAGGAGTCGACATCCCCGTGGTGCGTGGGCATGTCTTTTTGGCTTGCTTCTGGTCTTTTGTCCAGGGCTGGGGTGGCTTCCGTGGGTGCTGGCCGGTCTATCGTGTTTATTTGCTGCATTTTGGCTGCCAACTGTTTCTCTGCCTTGACTGCGGTGGCTTCGGCGATGGCTTTGGTGACTGTGATATCCGTTTGAGCCATCAACCGGCTCTGGAGTATGGGGTCCCTTAATCCGAGGACCACGTGGTCTCTCAGAGCCTCGTCCATGTTGGAAAAGCCGCACACACACCCGAAGTTCCTTAGGGCTGCCACGAAGTTGCCGATGCTTTCTCCTTCCTTCTGGTCCCTTCTGTAAAATTCATGCCTCCGGATGAGGTTGGGAACGGCTGGTGCATAATGGTTTTGCAGTAGCTGGTCCAGATCTGTCCATGCCATCTCCTTCACATCTTGGGGTTTGGCCAGTGCCTTGGCCATCTTGAACACTGAGGGCCCGCAGTGTGTCAGGAACACGGCTCTCTTCCTCTGGTCGTTTGCATCTTTCAGGTTGTTGCTTTTGAGGAACATGAGGAATCGATTGATATACGATTCCCAGTCCTCTGCCGCCTGATCGAATGGTGCAGGTGGCGAGTTGCTGCTGGCCATCTCGTCAGTTGTTCAGCTCTGGTTGCCACGTGCTCGACTGGTCTCTTTGTCTCAGAATCCCACCTTCGTCGCCAGTGTTAGATCGCGGGAAAGGAGACTCGAGACCAGTGTGACTTTTCAGCTCTTTATTCAATGTATGGATCTGTACAAGATCTTGGAGCCGCAGCAGCCCTTCATATAGGGATTGCTTGCGGCTCGCAGCCAATGACGGCTCTTTGAATCTCCCGCGATCGGCCTGGCCAATCGTGGTTGATTCGTATGGACCCAATCACTGTAGTTCATTCAACCAATCAGCTTGTAGAATGTGTGGACCAATCAGACAAGGGTATTTCGAGTATGCTAATATAGAATAAGAAGGATCAAATTCCTTCTTTTTCCCTGGTTTGTTTCCAAGCTGAGAATTTTAATAAAGTCATCAGATGATCAGTGGAGGTCAAAGATATTACATTATTTTCACCCAAAGTTGTCAACTTGATCAGGGGAGATCAAACTTGTTATATTTATTCATCGAAAGTTGTCAAATTGCTTTGAGTAGGTGACTGCAAAGGAATATCTCTCCATTTACCCTTTGATAGATCTTAAAAGATTTAGCCAATCATTATCAATGGAATGGAATGCATCAGTTTATTGCAAACAAATGTTGACTTATCTTTGAAGGAAAGCAGGTGCTTCTTTATTTAGTTAAATTGTCTCCTTATCTAGAGCTAAAATATATGTTTTTGTATGCATAAATTATATGACTTTCTTTACATGAGTTTTGCTACATCGTGTTTATTTCATTTATGCTGTCGGAGCCAGCTTTTACAGAATTTAAACTTTTTGTAAATGTATCAGAAAAATATTCCAGCCCTTAGGATTGAAAGAGCCTGTGAACTGGAACTTCATTGCTCAGTCCTTCTCCCGAAAAAAAGACAGCATCTTCAAAAAAAAATTCCATTAACACATCTTTGTCAACCAACTAACCTTTTCCCTAAGAATACAGGACCATCATTAAAATTATAGTTCGATACAAGGTGTATCCATACAATAAAAGGAATTTGGGACATTTTTTTTTAAAGGTTTGTTGGTATCCCATTTTACAAAAAGTCTAAAGCTTCACTCTTGAACAAGTTCAAGATTAAACTGCTCCAAAAGCGTGCATTCCCATGCATGCACATGTGCACGGATGCATGCACAGATACACCCACGCATATAAATTTTACATCCTGATGCAACCCCCCCAAAAAACGTTAACCTTAGACTGTCTACTATTGACCTCACCCCTTTCCTAAGAGGTCTGTAGGGGGCATGCATAAGTGCACCAATGTCCTATTGTTTCTTTTTTATTCGTAGCCATTTCATATATTCATAACCATGCTTATACCTATACTTGCTTGACAAATAAATGACAAATAAATAAAAAAAAACACATGATGAGGAACAAAATGAGAAAATACCTTCTACTCTCATTATAGTTCTCTGCTGCTCAAACCCAATATTTGCCCAAAGAATGGGAAGAGCTAATGGACAGAAATAATGGGAGAATGTTCTTTGGCTCAGAGGTTGCTTTTGGTAGGGATTCTTTTGCCAGCTACTCATTCTGAGTGCCAGCATCCAGCCATCCCTAAATCGAAGGGGGAAACAGAAGAGAAAAGTTGGTGCTTGGTCCTCTCCACCTCTCGATCCAGAAGTGACAAGAGTGGACTGCACTCTCCCCAAAGTGTTAAAAGTGGGAGAAGGCTTTGGCAGCCCCGCATCCTTCCCCTCTCTCCTTCCTTCTTGTTCTCCTCCTTTCTTCAGACAACAAAGAGGCTTCTTACATCCCCAGGGTGTTCTTGGCGTCTGAGAACATCCATTAACGGGCATTCTGGTCTCCCCCGCCGCTCCTCTGGTCCTTCAAGGGGAGTGTTTCCTTATTGATGAAGCCACTCTGAAGCAGCCAAATGGAAGGATTCCCCAGCATACAGATACTCCCACTCCTCCCTCCCTCCACCTTCCAAGTGGAGTACCTGCTTAGAAGGGGGAAGAGGGGGAGGCAGGAGCTGATCTTGCAAAAGCATTTCAGAGAAATGCTCCTCACGCTTTTATTTCTTCGGGGGCAAGCAATCCTCTGCAGTGCAGGAGGAGGGGCAAGGGAGAAGAGGTGTAAATGGGAAGAGATGAAAACTACTCCGTGTGGGAGGGCATGGCCTTGGCCCCTGTTGGCAAGGCGAGGGTGGGTGTGCGTATCTCTTTCTCGCGCTACAGTTTTCAGGGCAGGAGGCAAGTCTTTGCAAACAGATCTTGGGCTTTTGGAATTAAATATGTTTTCAAGCAGTATACTGAAAGATGCTAATCAGGGGCCAGGCTCAAAAAAGGGTGGTCCAAGGAACTGGGGAATGAAGTCAATGAACTACTGAACCCCATGACCCATCAATTAGTCTTGAATCCATTCGTGCCTTCCAAGAGATCAGGGATTCTAACTTCACTAAAACTGAACCGCTGTTGAATAAAATACCCCTCAATGTCAAGAAGCAAAGAAGTGTTTTCACAGATCAAACCAAGAAAGCCCATTGCCTTCTGAAAGGGACAAACATGACCTGTATGGTTGAGAATCTCCATAGACATTCAGGCCAGCACGTAGGTTTTCCTTCAATTGCAACAGTGCAATATAGTTTGTTTTTTTTAAAAAAAATATTTATATCAAATGTTTGAATGACCAAATATCAGGACCTAGCAAAGGGAATTTGCAGACAAATTGGCAAATCAGCAACTGGCAGGAGTCCTATGGACTTGGAAAAAACTGAGTCCACCCAGGCTCATGAATAAAAAATGAAAGAGAAAAACTCACTCAGGTTAACTTCTAATGGCTACATCCATATCAGTCTCTTGGCAACAATACAGATATGGTTTACCTTTGTCTTCTTCCATAATGCTTTTTATTCCTTTCAACTCCCCAGAATGTTGAAAGCAAAGTATGTAAAAGGAATTAAGGTTCTGCCTGTCCATCTATCAGCAGGGAAATGAAAATCAAACAGAATAGTCCAGGCGATTCTGAAAAGGAGCCAGATCTGGCTGGGGGCTATAGTGAAAAACATTCCAGAAAAAAAGTTCTCCAATCCATCCTAAAGGAGCAGCAGTCGGGGAATGGCTTGGAGTGTTGTTGATTGCTTTGTTCTAAGCCTGGGATCCCCAAACTTGGCAACTTTAAGACATATGGCCTTCAACTCCCTATTTTGTGCTGTGCTCCCTATGCTATGCTGGCTGGAAAATTCTGAGAATTGAAGTTCACAAGTCTTAAAGTTGCCAAGTTTGGATACCTTTGTTCTAAGCCCTCTGACCTCAACCCTGGTCTTGAGACATAGAGTGACCCACACAAATAAAACGCAACAAGAGATAAGAAGCACACCTGCACACATACATGCAAAAGAAAGGGTTTTTTAAAAAAAATGCTGGTAAAAGGGTTGGAAAGAATATCTGCATGTGTTTGCTGCTTTATTGATTCCCCACTCTAGCCTGGAGTTTCCTAATAATCTCATCTAAATACAAACCATGGTTACTACTTAGTCAACACTGCTGAACTTTTGAGATTGGCTGGGTATTTGATTTTATCTCAGAAGAACTGTTAAGTTTTCTTATTGGGGGGAAAAATTCACTCAGGGTGAGAAAAAAAAAAAAGAGGAAACTACAGGGTTTTCTGAGCCAAAGAATTTGTGAAAGTGACTCATGATAAGGAAGGCAAGCATCTGAAACAGGTGGAGGCAAACTGCTGAGAAATATTACCAAAAAGAAGAAAACAAATTTGGGTCTCTCAAATTCTCCTTTTTGAAGTTTGAGGGACAAAATGCAATGCTGAGCACAGGCCAGTGTAAAGATAGCACCTGTTAGAAACACTTTAAATCAAGTGTGTCTTTTCCCAGGGTCATCCAGGAGAAACACCTTTTGTTTAAAGGTGTTTCCAACTCATGCTACATTCTCACATCTTCCTACACATCACATTTTGCCTCTCAAATCTGGCTTCCTGCATAAACCAGCTAAATAACCTTTTGGTCTGATCTCACCAGCTGGGCTCTTCTTGGGGTTGGATCCTTCTGGGAGTGGAAAGAAAACAAGAAAAAGCAGAATGTTTTTGGTAAAAAGGAATGAAAAACGTAAGACAAGGCATTCACATATAGATATGTAATGCTTCTAAGATTCAGGATGCAAGTGTCAACTCGTAAAGCACTCCTGGCCTGGTTTAATTAGGGCATCTGTCGGAACCCTGACAGCAAGATTGGGGATAGGCGCCGTACATTTGGAGGAACCCAATAAACCCACAAAGATTACACAAATATGTTTGGCCAAAAATGTTTTTCTGCTTGAGATTCAAGTCACAGAAGGCCAGCCAGATTTGCTGCATAGAAGTGGCTGTCTATGGCAGAGGTCTTACAGCCTGGTGGACACATCTGGAATTCTGAAATCATGTTGTGGATGCCAAGAGCACCTGGGGCAAGAGTAAAAAAAAAGTTAACACGGTATCCAATAGATTGTGTGGTTGCATCCACCACCTCAACTTTATGGTTTTCCTGCTAGTTTCTCTCATAACAAAAATTGCCCTACTGAATTTTGTATTTGCACAGTGGCTGCCAGGAAGAATGTGGCTGGCTGAAACATTAATTTACTGGAAGACAAGCAGGCAGGATTACTTCCAGCAACCCCTTTCTAGCTCTCAGAGATGCTCTTGACCTCTCTATCTTATACTGTCCCTCCCTCCATGTGTTACTTGATTCTTGGTGACGGAATATTATCACACTGACTGAAGGTAATCATATCCTGGATTGCCCACTGAGGACAGGATGAAGAGAAGATAGATTCCAGCAATTTGAGAAAAGCAGATATGGCTCAAAAGATCTCGATTGCTGGTCTGATAGGTTTGCCATTTCAGTACTTGCTGGCAAAAATAGCGATTTTTAGAATCAAAGAGATCCTCTCAAAAGGTTTCATCTTTTCTTGGACTTAATTTCAGTCCTTCTCTGAAGACCAATTGCTCCACTGCATCATCCTTCCCAGCAGCCACTCTGGTCAGCCTGAAGATCCAGGAAACAAGCTGCGGAGAGAACGAACACCACTCTTGGGGACACTATTCCTTCTAGAAGCCATAATCCTGAAGAGTCTTTCTTCCAGCTTTCTTATAGCCTCAGAATTGTCAGTGAGTAGCATGGATAAATCTGTAGTGCTTCAAGAGGATGCACAGCTGACTTTGCGATGGCACACGGGGTCCTAGAAGAGCCTACCAGCTAACGAGATATTTCTGCATGGTGTCATAAGGCAAAGAGCAGCAGTAGAAAGCATATGTGAGAATCAGAAAGGATCCACTGGGGGGGAAAAATCCTGCCTGTTTGCCTTCTAGTAAATAGGTGTTTGCAGTTGGCCATATTCTTCAGCTGGCAGCCAGGTACACAATTTGCTAGTAGCCCTGATTTTTGGAAACTGCACACTCCCCCTCGCAAAAGATGCAAGCTGGGATTCACAGCTGCCTTATGAAGTAGGTTGAAGTTGGAGCTGGCGGGAGGGGTACAGCGATCTGTGCTGCTTTCAGCAAAGATGCAGCCACTTCTGCATCTTTCCACAATCTGGCATCTTCCTGCTCAATGAGGCACCTCCCATGGCCTCTTGGGCTGAATTGGAAACGGGGAGGAGGACTGGAAGGAATAATCCAGAGCCTGGGTTGGGGCTGGGGTGGTGGAACGGCAAACCCAAACCGAATTCAAGACAGGCAGAGTGAACTGGGCCCCGAGGTAATTGGCAGATTCAAGCAGGCAGAAGGCCTTGGCTCCCACTGTGGCTCACAGCTTCTTCAGCAGCAGAGAACCCAAACAGATGCACTGCTCCGTCTTTCCAGTTTGTTCGCCAGAACAACACCCAAGGCTTATGTATTGCAATGCCCTTTGTCGAATGAAGTCATTTGAGGGAACAGCTCCCCACAATGAAACAAACAGTTTAGCTGCACAAAATGCTGAAACTGCTAAATTCTTTGTCTGCCACTCATGCTCCAGCTCCTGGCATTATTGTCCTCTCACAAGTCTGGGACACCCGGCCTCCCTGCCGCCAGTGTCACCTCCAGCTATGTTGTCCCTTCACTCCCAGCTACTGCCACACAGGATGGGGACAGTTGTAGCCCCAAACACCCAAAGGTCAGAAGGTCAGAAGGGTTGTTTCTGCACCCTCCCTTCTGAAGCTCCTATCAAATTGTGCCAGGATAGTGACAAAGCTAATTGCTTCCTTTTCTCTCTTTCTCTCTCTCTCTCACACACACACACAGCTCCCCAAAGGCAACAGTATAGGGACTTTGCTTGCGTAGCTAAGCTTTCCACTTAGATCCACTTGTCTCACATCTGCTGGTCTTTCAAGAGTCGGATGAGGAGTACGATGGCTCCTATTCTTGTCCCCCTTTCTCAAATCCGGCTGTTCCAAGTGCCAAGAATCCCACCTGGTTTTCAAAACCAGCTTCTGAGACAAGCCAGGAAAGGGAGTTGGGGAGCCTAGCAGAAAAGAGGTTGAAGGAAGGAATGGATGCTGAAGGCAAGGGGCATTTCTGAGTGGATCCCTTTACTGGGCCAAAGCAGGATTCAGAAAAGAAAACATCATCACTTCCGGGGAGGAGGGGGGAGGGAGAAACCTTCCGGTAGGTCCGAGTACCTGAACGTGCATTTCTCTGACTTAACAGGAGAGGCTTCCCCCCCATCCCCCCATTTCCTGCCGTGTGGAGATGCTTATCAGTCCTTCAGTGGACCTACCTTCTGCACTGAACTTTCAGTAACTGGCACTTTATTTGACCCCCGCCTAAGATTTTTTTTTTCCTTTCCTTTTCTAAATCCCTTGGAAATGGGTTGCCCGAGTTGGTTGAGCTCCGGGGATCCCAGACCAACACGAAAATGCGGCGGGGATGAGAGGGAGGGCGGGTGGGTGGAATGGAAGGAGGATGGGTGGGTGAGCCGCTTGGGCCCGCCATCCTCTGGTCTCCCCGGTTTGCAAAGGTGAGCAAACCGCCCTCCGGCCATTTCCTGCTGGGGGAGCATCCCCGAGGAGCACGGCGAGAGAAGAAGCCGCCCGAAGGGTCCGCGCGGCAGCAGCTGCTTCTCCCGACGGTCCCGGCTGAGAAGACGGTGGGGGAGGGGAGGGGAGGCGGCGGGAAAAGGCGCGGGGTCCCGGAGCTCGAGGACGCCGGACGCCGCGCGAAGTGAGCTCAACGGGCTCGGCTGGGCGCACCCCCTCCCCCTCCCCCGGAGTAATGTGATTATTTAGCGCTTGGCACGTCTCTCTCTTCTTCTCCCCCCCCACCCCCAACCATTATCCGAGCGGCGCGTAACGGGAGGAGGGGGAAGCGAAAAGGGGCGGAGAGGAATGCGCGGCGGCGGCGGCGGCGGCAGTCCTGGAGAGCGAGAGAAGAAGGAGGAGGCGAGGGCGAGGAAGGCGCTTGGGAGCGGCGCGGCGGGGAAAGCAGCGGGGGCGGGGGGCGCCTCCCTCCCTCCTTCCTTCCTTCCCAGCTGGCACCGCACTCCGGGCCTCGCCGGCCGGCCGGCTCCCTCCCTGTCTGTCTATGTCTTTTTCTGACTCCAGCGCTACCTTCCTGCTCAACGAGGTAACTTAACAGGCACCGCGCAGCCGCCGTCGCCGCCGTTGCCATCGCCTACCACCACGCTGTACTCAACCTCTCTTATCTTCTTCTCTTCCTCCTCCTCCTCCCCGTCTGCCTCCCTCCGCCGTTCTCTCCTGCTGCTGCTAAGCACCAGGACCGGCGCGGGCGCTCCTGCCTGAGCTCTCTTCCCTCAGATTCCCCGTCCGCCTTGAATGCAACTCCTGGCAGAACCGGAGCCTTTTTTTTTTTTTTTTTTGCCTTGGAGGAATTCTGGGCAGGAGATGTCGGGGAGCAGGAAAAGGGGCTGGGTTGTTGTTGTTGATTTTTGCTCCCCCCCCCTCTCTTTCGGTCATGGTTCCCCTTCCCGGCATTCCGATGATAGGGGTGTGTGTGTGTGTTTTTAAACATCTCAGCCGGGAATTGGGTGAAAAACTCCTGTTAGAAAACGGTGTGAAGAAATGGTGAGATCGGATCTCGTTTTGGGAAAAGCTGGTGTTAACCCTTCCTCCGCCAAATATATTGGACAGCTCTCCAACTTTGGATGGGAAATGGGCGTGGGGCGGAGATTAGGTTGTGCCAGCAGCTCTGGCACTGAAGTCAAAGAGGCAGATGGAACTAGCGCCTGGGGGATTGCAGGGGGAAAATCCCCATCTGGCCCATTTCCTGCAAAGTCCTCCCCTCCCCGCTTTGCCCCTGCCAGCCCTGTTCATTTCTGTCAGCCCAGTGCAGGTGGATAGGCATCAGTCTGTCCCCAAGTTGGTAGGGTCATAGATAGTTAAGGGTGGACATCTAGTTGGTTCGTGCATGTGCAACTGTGCATGCAAAGTTGAAGATCTGGGCAAAAGTAGAATGGGTTGTAGCCTTCTGGTGAGGTCCAGAAGTGTTGGACTGTAGCTCCCATCCTCTAGGGAATGGTAGAAATTGTCCAATAGAGTGAGGAAGAAGAAGTAGGTTGGTGAAGTATGAATCAAGGCTGACTGTCCAAGAATGCCTCTCAAGATTGTCAAAGGTTACAGTAAAGGCCTGAGGACTAGGAATGTGGTATGTGGGAAATTAGGATTATTGGTAACTGGGTAAAAGCTGCTACTACGGAAACTGGTGTTTGATAGAAGGACAGTCCTTTGTGATTCCCTGTCCATATGACTTTGCTTGTCCCGTGTTGCTGTGCCCATCCCAGCCCACCTTGCATTATTGTGCCTGGAATACCATGAGAGACCCCCACCCACCCGCAGGTTGGATGTCTCAGTACGCTTTCCTGCATCTCTGTGGTAAATTGTCTGGTACCCGCTTAACTCTTGGAAAGCAGTCTAAAGGGGCGGGGGGGATGCAATTGCTGGAAAGTGTGGTTACACTTCTTGCTCTCCTCCCATCTGGTGGGATTGTCCCACACTTCCAAGAACCCTCCTCATGACCAGCTTTTCCCTTGTTGTGTCCCGCTGCTTCATGCCGCCTGGCACCCGAACCCTACCTCTTCCGTGTAGCCATAAGGAGTTGCAGACAGAGCTGCACTGTCCAGATGCCACTGCCTTGCCTGCCTGCCTGCCTGCCTCCCTCCTTACTTGCCTGTCTCTGTGCCTGCCCCCAAGGGAGGGCTGGTGGGTGGGCGCTATTGTTTTTGCTGTTGCTGCTCAGCTGAGAATGAAAGCATCCAGGGAGGGGAATCGGGATCAATAGCAGGCTGAGTTGCTTTGCCACTGTGTGCCACCTGCTGCCCCCAACCCAACTAGGGCAGGGGGCACAGCTGTAGACTGTAGACACCTCTGTCTGGAAGAACTCCTATCTTTCTTCCCTCTCGGCTCGGCTTCCTCAACAATTCTTTCCTTCCCCCATGTATGACGACTCCTATCTCCATGGATTCGAAGACTCTGAAGTGGTGAGTCGACGACAGGCTGAGAGAAAGGCTCTATTTTAAGCTGGGAGACGCCCACTTAAAAGAACTTGGCCTCTTCCTAGCTAGTTGTTGACCGGTGATGATCTCGGGGGCTATTGAAAAGGGACTGCTGGAAAGTTGGGGCTGAGGAACCTCGGGAGGGCCAGGGTTTATCACCAGTTCATTGCATGGTTGCTGGGGATTGGGTTAAATGGGCACCTGGGAGGGGGAGCAGTATTTCCCTATTTACTGGGACCATCTTGACTGGCTTCCCAAATCAAGAGACAATATTTTGTAACGGAGAGATCGGTGGCGAAAGAATCCCTGAGAAATGGACGGGGACTGAAAGCATTGCATTGTTTGGTTGGAGCAAGACTGTCAGATAGTGTTGGTCTCGAAGTCTTCCTCACAGAGCAGAAGAGAGATGCTGGGGGCAGATGAGCCGTTTGAATATGGTCCAGACCTGGAAATTCCAGCGCATTAACAGCTCTCTCTCCAAAACAGCTCCACCTGCTGGCTGGTGAGCCTAATGTATGTGTGCTCTAGTCTAGCCCATTCAGAAGGGTGGTGTGGGCATTGAACAGATCCCATGTGTTCCCATTTGGACCCGTTCTACACCCCACCTTTGTGAAGGAAGTGCTTTCTGCCTTTCTAAAGCTGCGAGCAGAAGGGGTAATGGAGTCCATACAAATAGGAAGCCCAGTTGAGGTTCTTTTACACTGTTTTGGGGGGGACATCAGTTGTTCCTGAAAGTGGCTTCCTTAAGATAATCCCTTTCTGAAAGAAATAGCTTGAGAATTAGCTTTGGAAATCCTGGATGGGAGGGTGCGAGTGATAGATATGGTTAAGAAGAGAGGTTATTTGGGAACAATAAAAGAAGAGAGGGAGAGAGAGAGAGATCCAGGGAAGCCTCCACCAATATGCCAGCTCAGCAGTGTTGATCACCAGGGTTTGGGGTTTCCTGCAGGGAGGCCAGAGTTCTTCTTATCATCTCCAGACCTGGGACTTCCTGCTTTCTAGGTTGGGGTCAGGCAGCCACAGTAGGCGCATCTGCTTTGCTTTCAGATGTGTGGGTGGGAGCCAGTGGGGGAGGTGGATGATCAGATGGCATGACGGAACTGGGTCGTGGGGGGCTGTGGCATTTCCCAAAGGCTCTGCTTGAGCTGGAGGGATGGGAGAGAGGCACTGCATGTTCAAAGGGTGGGTTGTTGTCATCTTCCCCCACCTTCCATCTTTAAGAGGTCTTACCCAAATCAAAAACTGTTTCTGAAGATTGTATGGAGTTATTATTTCTCTTCTTTCCCTTGATTATGATCTGTCTCAAGAAAAAGAGAGAACGGGAGGGCGTCTTTTTCTTTAGATAGAAACTGGGCAGATGATGCAAGGTCAAAAGACAATTGAGGTTCATCACCTTTTCCTTCTCTATAGGTGTTGTGGTTTCTGTCGGATATTTTGGGGTGCAATTGCAAATTCTAAGTAACAAGAACATGAATCGGGGATCATGGGAACTATAGTTTTAAAAAAAATCTGAGAGGCACCATATTATTAGAGAAAAATATTCCTAAATGCTAATGTCAGGTGTCTAAATTCTCAGAAATGTTGGCCTTCTGTTTATTCCCTTTATAAACTTGTTGATTGTTTTTAAGTTTTGTTATTAGATTTATGATTATTCTGTATAGTGCTTTTATACCACTCAAATAACATTTAGATTTTTGCTAAGTTTGGTTGTTTTCTTGCAGATGTTTCACTACCCAAACTTCATAACATCATCAGTGCCAGTGTTACCTAGTTAGTTATGTAGGTGTTATCTAGTTTGGGTAATGAAACACCTGCCAGTGGAGTAAATGCCAGTGGAGATTCTCAGTCATCCAGGCCATGGTTGTCCCAAAAGTGTTTCTTCAAAAGGCAACTGGATTTTCTTTGTTTTTCCTTGAAGGTATTTTCACTTCAGAACTGCTGAAGCAGTTTCTTGGATGAGAAGTGAAATGTCTTCAAGGAAAAGCAAAGAAAATCCAGTTGCCTTTTGAAGAAACACCTTTGGGCCTGCAAGAAAACAGAGAGTACCAAGGACCCCCTCATTTCAACACTGAGCTACAAATATTCTCCTTTATTTAGAGTTTCCTTCAAAACTTGAAGGCAGACTATATGATTTTCCTCTACTCCTTTGATCTTCTTACAGAATCGCAACCCTGTAGAGCAAATTAGGCTGAGAAACAATGACTGGACCCAGAAAACCTTTCAGGCCCTGTGGCTGAATTGATGGTTCAGTATTAGACCCATATTCTTATTTTGCCTTCCATCAGTCCT
Organism: Pseudonaja textilis; assembly: GCF_049901715.1. Classification (NCBI taxonomy): domain Eukaryota; kingdom Metazoa; phylum Chordata; class Lepidosauria; order Squamata; family Elapidae; genus Pseudonaja; species Pseudonaja textilis. Next base: position 130,991,426 of record NC_141991.1, read on the forward strand.
GATGGCTCTGGTGGTTGGGAGTATATAGAGTTAAAACCTGAGCAATCTGGAAGACCCTTAATTTGCAAAGGTTTCTGGATCCGCTACACTGCCCAAATGTGTACTGTGTACTTGTTTGAGGGGTTAAGCCGGAAACAGGACAAACAGCCCTGATAATAAATTGAATTTGAGTGCCTGGGATCACGATGACAGCCATTCCTCTTGTCATTGTGAATTCACCAAGTGTAATGGTAAATTAAATAAAATAGCTGGTACAGGAGCAGAAGATGCACCAAGTTCATGGCTCTGGATATGAATACTTTGAAGGTTGTTTCTTGTCTCTCTGTGTTTGTTTCCTCTTGTCCAATTACCATTGCTTGGAGGGCGGGCGAGAAACTTATATTAAAAAAGAACCCAGTCCTGCCTTCTGGGTTTCTATTTGTCATTGTAATCCATAATCCCCCATTTATAATATTTGCTTTCAGTATTCTCTGGAGAAAGCAGGTGGTTGGCTTCCATTTGCATTTGCCTTCAAAATAAGGAATCTTTCTTTCATTTTACACACACGCACACAAACACGTGTGTGTGTGTGTGTAATATGAGCGACAGTGAATCTAAGGATTGTCAAGACAGTGGAGATCAGAATAAAGCTCAGCTAAGTGGCAAGATAAAAGCAGAGAGAAAGAGTTTGCATCTCTTTGACAGCATGGCTTTTAAGCTCTTTGGCCCACATTCAGTGTCGTCTTAGGTTGCTTGTAGTTGTAGCCATTACAACACAAAGGGAGCCAGAGATAACCCTTCTCTCCCATTACTACATAGGTATGGGCATTAAAGATTTTAGATTGGGGGACTTTGAAATCTACAGGCACTTCTAGAAGGAGAAAACCTCCTTAATTCTAATTTTGAGCACAGGCTTTCAGGACGCTCAAAAAATATGTTTCCAGAAACAGGAAAGAATGAGCTTCTGACCATGTTTGCTGTGGAGGCCCTGAGAATTATCCCAGCCACCCAACATTATACGTAGGGATTGGAGGATAAAACATATAATGAACACTTGCTGGAATTGGGTATGTTTAGTTTAATCAAAAGAAGAACTAGGGGAGACATGATAGCAGTGTTCAATATCTCAGAGGCTGCCACAAAGAAGAGGGGGTTGAGCTGTTCTCCAAACTAGCACCTGAGAGCAGAGCAAGAAGCCATGGGTGGAAACTAATCAAGGAGAGAAGCAACTTAGACCTAAGGAGAAATTTCCTGACAGAACAATTTATCAGTGGAACCACTTGCCTCCAGAAGTTGTGGGTACACCAACACTGGAAGTTTTTAAGACAGGATTTGACAACCATTTGTCTGAAATGGTATAGGGTCCCCTGCCTAAGCAGGGGGTTGGACTAGAAGACCTCCAATTCTGCCATGCTGTTAAGTTCCGGTTAAGCTGAAATACTGGTCATGCATGTACCCAAGAATCTAGTCAATTAATGGTCAGTAATAAATTGGAGCTAGATAAGAGTGAATAAAATTCAAGAGAGGCTGGATCGCTTGTGGGAATATAAGAACTTCAGTCAGACTCCTCTCTTAGTCCCTCTCCAGGTTCCACCTTTCCTGCTACAGATCAGATCTAAAGCAGTGGGACTTAAGCCCAAAAAGGACTTGATTTCTGACTGAGCTTCAACACAAATTTGGTTTTAAATAATTATTTTAAACTCATCTTCTTTTCCTCTTCTTCCTCCGCTGTGCATGCGAAAAGGAAGCAGGGTTATTCCATTAACACTGGGTTTGCCACAAACAAGATTGGGTAAAACGCCAAGAGATGCATTCACACAACATGCTAAGTTTGATTAGCCTTAACCTTGGCTGTTTGTGCATGGTTGAATGCATTGTACCAAGTGGTTTAATGCCTTGTGCAAAGCAGAAAGAAGATGGATTCAATAACGAGCTTAAATGCCTTGTGTGAACCACAGTCTTTTTGAATTTTTCATGTTCTCCATATGCCCAAATGACAGAATATCCAGTGGGGAAGAAAAATATAATTTTGGAAGGGAAAAAAAACAACAGTTCTGGGTCTCCATCACGCTGCATTTGCACGGAGATTGATCAGACACTTCTGAAAAAAGGGGAAAGCATACTGACAGAGAAGGAAGGATGAGGAATCAGAGAAAACAGGCGCACTCTAGTATGCCCTACAGTATTCTAAAATAGGCTTTTATCAAGCCTTTGCAAAACATGGTGGGCAGAAGCGTTTTGTTGCTGAAGGGGAGTAGAAAATATTTCCCCGACACAACCAGCTTCTTTGGACCTGAAGCATAAATGCCCTTTTGGGAGGGAATACATGTACAAATACAGTATGATTACCAGGATACGTATCCAGTCACTATACTAAGGTAAAGTACCTGCCTTCACATACTCAGCTGTCCTGACATATGACAAATTTCTGATCGTCTTTAAATAAACAAATACCACTTGGAGGCTGTTAGTTTGGAGTGGAGGAAAGTAGTCTTTTCCCTACCAGCTGTTTTGACGGAGCTCAAAATCACTGCAACCCCGAAGGAAGAAAGCTGCTTTTGTTGTAAAAAGGGAAAGAGAAACAACATCTGTCAGAGCTTTTTGTTCCGTGCATGTGCACGTAATGGATGGTTGCAGCTCACACGGCAGCTCACAAATGCTTTTTACTCCTACCCTGGGAGGTGGGGTGGCTCTTCCGATCTTGAAATAGTCTCTGTAAATGTTTTAGTTTGCAGGGTATTGGGAAAAGCCTTTGTGAATGGCTGTTGTCCATACAGGAATCTGAAGTTGGAGGTCGGTTTGGTGTGTGATTGTGACCATGTTCGAGAACCAGAAACTAAACAGTTTGTTTGAAGGTCTCTGTATCGCAAAGCCTACAGAGCTAAGGCGGCTGGAACAGAAGAGACCGGAAGGCAGATTGTAATTTCTTGTGGCTGGAGCTGGCATCCATTCATTTTGCCACTTTTCTGCTTTCTTTTAGTTGAATGGGAAAGGGTTAGTTTACAGCTTTGGTTGCTGCTGGGATGATAAGATTTATTAATCTCAATTTTCAACGTCTCTCATTCCCTGTTTATATACTGGAGTCAGTCTGGTTTTCACAATATTTCAAGACAATATAAAGCTTCAGGATGCTTCATACTTTCTGTATATGCTTCCCAGTTCCTACCATCGGGGATCTTCAGCTAACTCCTTCCCATCTTTCCCTTGTCTTTGAACACAGATTGTACACAGATCTCGTTGCCAGTTCTTCACATGTTAACTGCTACTGTCCCTTGTGCCCCACATTTGAACATAAAACCATTCTTCTTTTCAGACCAGCTTTGAAGCTCCAACCATTGCAAATGTCAAAACAGCACTAGTCATGCACAAGTGGGAACTACCAGCCGAAAAGGGAGTAGAGAAGCAGGGAACTGAGCATGCTCAGTTGCTGCACAATGCCAACCAACTCTTGAGGGAAGAAAAATAGAAAACTCAAGAGAGAATACCTGGAATCTCAATGTATAGCATGCTGCACCGTCACATTTTGTTGCACATAGTTTTGGGTTCCTGGTTCCCTTTTACACAAAACTCAGGATGATAGTGTTAACTCACTTTTCCCACTGAGTACTTTATTGTTGATTCAGCCCTTCCTTTGTCAACACAAGGCCTTGCAAGGATAGGGACCATCAGTTCTATTGTGTGTTGGGGTTAGAAGCATATGGTCTTCATTGGTGAGTAAGGGGAGATGCAATATTTTGTGGTCAATTATGACTGATGATGAGACAATTGCCCTCTTTCCTAAGATACAACGAATCTACTAATGACAGTCCAATGAGTACTGTTGGTCTATTCCACCCAAAGGGGAAAACAGTTTAATAAAGTTTGTAAAACATGACTCTTCGGGATTAAGTTATTTTCTGAAATGAGGAGATTTATCAATAAGACTTATTTTATATCAGTGCAATCCTAAATTGCATTAACAGAGGGACACAATCAAGATCAATGAGATACTAATACCACTCTTTATAGTCTTAGTAAGACCACACCTAAAATACTGCATTCAGTTTTAATCACCAGCTATAAAAAAAGATGTTGAGACTCTAGAAAGAGTGCAGAGAAGAGCAACCAAGATGATTATGGGACTGGAGGCTAAAACATATGAAGAATGGTTGCAGGAACTGGGCATGGCTAGTCTAGTGAAGAGAAGGACCAGGGGAGACATAGGAGTGTTCTAATATTTGACAGGCTGCCACCGGGGGGGGGGCAGTCAAGCTATTTTCCAAGGCACCCCAAAACTAGTCAAGGAATAGTGGATGGAAGCTGATCAAGGAGAGATTCAACCTAGAAGCAAGGAGAAATTTTCTGACAATGAGAACAATCAACCAATGGAACTGCTTGCCTTTGGAAGTTGTGGGAGCTTCATCACTGGAAGCTTTCAAGAAGAGATTGGATTGCATTTGTCAGAAATGGTGTAGGCAGGGAAGATCTTCTGCTTGGGTGGGGATTTGGACTAGATGACCTACAACGTCCCTTCCAACTCTGTTAATCTATATCTGTATTTATCAATAAGTCCAGAGTAGGCAGATTTTAGGTGTTTGTATGTTTGTTTTTAGGACCTTGGACTGCCCGAAACAGAGCAAAAGACAAAATGGTGGCTTGACAAAGCCTGGCAGAAAAAATACTTATGAGTACAGCCCTGTTCAGCCCTATTTTATTTGACAGGGAAAGTGCCTTAAATTGGCAGGTGCTGTGTAGCTGAGGATGGATGGATGGATGCAGGGGTGGGATTCTACGGGTTTGCACCTATTCGCTAGAACCGATTGTTAACATTCTAAGCAGTTCGGACAACAGGTTGTTAGAAGAAATTACTGGTCTAATCCTGTAAGGAAGGCAGGAAGGAAACATTCTGGTGTTGCTTACAGAAACTGCCTCTCCGTTAACCCTTATTACATTCTTGATAGAATTAGACTTCCTGTCTCAGGAACGTCTCTGGAGTTATTTTTCCCCTCCTTTGCTGGTACTTTGCTTGTGTGGAGTGACCATTCAAAGTTACAATGGCATGGAAAAAAGTGACTTATGACCGTTTTTCGCACTTACGACTATTGCAGCATCCCCACAGTCACGAGAGGCCAGGCGAGGAGATGTGTGCCTCGATGTGAGTAATGTTGAGTTGGCCATGCCCAGCTAGTCACATGACCACCAAGCCACGCCCACCAACTAAGCCATGCCCACAGAACCGGTTATTAAAAAAATTGAATCCCACCCCTGGATGGATGGATGAACTGAAAAGTTGGAGGATGTCCCTGCACATACATACCCTCTGCTCCTCAGCAAGCAAGTCCTTTCTTGACATGAAGGAAGCAAACTTTCTCCAGGCTTCCCCCCCTCATGGGCATCATAGGCTGTTCGGTTTCAAATAACATAAATCTGTTGCACTTAGACTTTAATGGGGTGTGGTCAAACAAAAAACGTTTCCCGATTGCACCAAGAAGAAAATATTTCTTTGTCCTGCTTGCACAGCCCTGTGGGATCCTTGCAAAGATTCGTACATACATTTACTTACAGGAACGGGTCCCTTGTGTAGCAGGCTCAGACTAACAGTATTGCCTCTTATCTACTGTCCGAGCAGCATCTTCATTACAGTACTTTCCCACCTAAACCTGAGTTTGATTCTTTTGCAGAGAGAAGCCCAGTGTGTGTGTCATTCACTCAGTCACCATCCTGGCCTTGGTGCCTGCCCTTCCAGGGTGACTTGCCTGTTGCTGGGAGCAGCTTCCTCCCCTTCCCTTTGAGGAAGCTGCCATGCCCACAGTTAAAGGGAGGGGAGAGCGGTGGCTGGCATTCAGTGCTGTACTGAACCGTTTTATGCCCAGCTGGGTGTAGGAAGGGAGGGGTGAGATTATTGCTTCATGGGAGAAAGAAAGGGAGAGGGGGAACTTCACCCTTCTTCTTTACTTTCTCTGCTTTATTTCTATTAAGGTGCATGTCTGAAAGCTCCCGTTTTTGATGCAGTGTCCAATAAACGCACATTTTTCAGTTCTTAGAGAAAGATAATAGCCCAGCAGCAACCGTGAGATACTACCAAGAATAAGTACACAGTCTTGCTGCCATTGGTTTGTCCCAGATCTTAATCTGTGAAAACATAAACGGCAGAAACATTAATACAAATGCAAATCTCCTTAATTTATTAACCCTTCGCACTCTGCTGTTTAGAAGAGCCACGAAGACCTGGCTGCTCATTCACTTCTTCAGCGAGAGAAAGTGAAACTCTTATTTCATAGAGCTTGCCATCGTTTTTACATTTTTTTTAATGTTTTATGGTAATTTCTTTCTTCGATTATTGTGAGCCTCTCAGAGTCTTTGGCAGTTGGGGCACTTATAAATTTAATTATTTATTAATGAACCAAGTCATTAATTATTTACTAATGAATCAAGTCATATAATGAACCAAGCAGGGGTGATCATATGGTTGCCTGTGGCCCCTTGTACAGTCATGTAATACACAGGTGTCAAATTTGGCAATAGTACAACTAGATATTGGCACGATTATCTTGGTCCATTTTCCAGGATATGGGGTGGTTTTAAGGATTGGGAAGAGAGTAGAAGGCATCCCAGAAACAAAGCTTCCATCTGTAACCTCCCTCCCAAATTTTCAGCCATGTTTTTCCAATGATGCTAGCTAGATGGAGTCATATGGCATTTGATTGAGTGACTGACTGATAGATTGACTTCGAAGACTTATGTCCTCTCTCGCAAGATTTGGAATGGTTCACAATTCACAAAGCGGTACTTTTAAAACTCAATAATATCCATCAAAATTATAGCCGAGATGCAATACCATCAAAATGAAGTGTAACAAAATTAATCCAGTAGAAAGGTAGCTTCACAAACAGCCACTCAAACCTCAAATGCCTAGTGAAACAAGATCAGTTTCATCACTTTCCTAAAAATCAACCTTTTGGAGAACCAGTAGTGGAAATTTTAAGTAGTCCAGAGAACTTGCAAATACCACCTGTGACTGGAGATTTTACAGTATCCTTCCCCTGCTACGCCTACCAAGCCACACCCTGCACCAAACTGGTAATAAAAAAAAAATTGAATCCAACCACTTACTTGGGAATCTATCAACAGTCCATTCAGCACCCTCCAGCAAGAGGGCCACCTTCAACTAAAGTTTCCAGGTACTCTTCAAAGGCAGAGTTGAGAGCCTATTTGTAGTCAGAGTTCAAGGTGACCAAAGCACCACGAGTCGTTGCTATGGCTTCTTGCTCCAAAAAGATATGGAATTGGTACACCAGCCAAGGTTCTTCAAAGGCTGCTCTGGGCAAAGCCTCCATCTGCTGATCAAGGAGATTGAGAAGCACCTCCAAGTTGCAACATGTCTTTTTGGGACGAGATTGACTCTGTCCAGAGGTAGCAATGGGGTCAAAGTATTTATGCACCAACAATACCTCCCCCTTTCTAGAATTCTGTTTTAGCTTGGTCAAGTATTTTATTTGTTAGATTTAGCTCCCTTTTTTCTACATAGCAAGTCAAGGCAACACACACAGTACTCGTCCTCTTTTTCTTCACAACAACACTCTGAGGTAGGGTGGGCAAAGACAGTGAGTGACTGGCCTCGCACTTTGGCCTCCTCATATTATAGGTAATTTTAGATTCCAAGCAGAGGAAATTTTCCTGTGGATAAGTCATTGTAGAAAGGAGAGTGTCGGCACAGAATTTACCACAGCCATGCTTTATTTTGCAGGGTCCAATCTGGGTCGATTACTGGGATCAGAGATTTAGTCTTCTGAGCTTTTGGATTCATGCTGGAGCCCATCACCAGGGAACGTCTCTCTCACCAGAATGTGACATTCCAGTGGAAAGTAGTTCCCTGTGGATGGGTTTCAGCATGAGACTGAAAGCTCACAAGACCAAACCCCTGATCTCTGTGAGCCATCCAGATTATCCTGGGACATGTATATTTGCCTTCATTCATACTTTATTTTGCCCCAAACAATAAGTCTGTCCGCATCTGTCCTCTTTGCAATAGGTTTGATTTAACATTTGCAGATCATGTTTTCTTTTCTCAACTTCTTTTGAAACTTGGAGTTCCTTACAGAGGCAAAGACCTGGAGTCTTCTAGAAATTTGTGGCTTATTGTTTTTGTCATTCTCTGGTCACTGCAGTGTGGTTGAGGCTGCTGAGACATGGAGTTCTGCAATAACTGGAAGGCCCCAAGTTCCCTACTTTTTTAAAAAAAAATACATCCATTAAACAGATGTTCCATTTACAGCCCAGTTCAATATTGAAATAAATTATATCCTTTAAGATGCTTTGAGTATTTTTCAGTGGCCCTATAAATTATTACTACTACTTTTCAAATGCTGTAAATATTTTAAATACGCCATATGCATTGCTTGTTAATGTTGCCAGGTAGACTTTTAGGATGTCAATCATAAGGTTTTTCACGGTGGCCTCACTGTAGATGTCTGGTATCTCAAATTCTTCTTTTGAAAAAGCACTTCTGATTTTCAAGATCAGCAAATGCTCCGTAAATCTGATCCCCCTGATAAGTGGCATTAAAAAAAAAATCTGTCCAAATGGGTTGTTGGCATTTTTGTTGGTTTAACATACACTTACATGACATGTGTCAAAATTTCATTTGTAAATGTCTGCTGATTCCTTTCCTGTAAGAAAGGAAAGCTCCACAAAAGAGAGAATACCCTGGGAAGGGCAAGGAAACTGAAGGGTCATGAGAAATGAAGTTGCTGTAATTCGCATATAGTGTTACATGGATTGGCAGGGGACTTGGAGTCTGGGGCTTGGCCAAAGGGTGGGATGAGGGCAAATAGATTTTGAGCAGGACTTTGTAGGTGGGGAACGCTTTAATAATACCCAAATGCTGTAGTGTGGTGGAAAAATTAGCTGTTTGATAACATGAACATGAGTGTTAGCAAATCAATGAAAGCATGGACAGAATTTAGCATTGAGTTTGTCACTAGAGAGCTGACAGCCCGGGTTTGAGACCCGAACTCTGTGCAACAGGGTAACCCAAGCTCCCATTCCTTGCCCCAGCCTCCTGTCCACCTAGCAGTTTGAAAGCATGCCAATGCAAGTAGATAAATAGGTATCACTTTGGTGGGAAGATAACAGCGTTCTGTGCACTTTGGCATTTAGTAATGCTAGCTACATGGCCATGGAAGGTTAGCTTCCATGCTGGCTGCCTTGGGTAAGAAACGGTGATAAATGATGTGCTGTAAACTGACAGAGAGACCTTTACCTTTACCTAGTGGATCATTCAAGTGTTCAAAGGGCTTCATCTAGATCAGGGGTCCCCAATCACTGGTCCCCGCACTGGTATCAGTCCGTGGATCATTTTTTACCGGGCCGCAAAGCTTGGGCGCCGCCATCTTGTTTCGACAGCGCTTCCGGGTTTTCAGTTGCTTCTGGCTTTTCAGTTGGAAAGCGGCGTTTGGGTGCTCGCACCTTAGTTTCGTCGAAGGGGGGGGGGCTTCGAACGAAGAGCCGTCCCGATGGTGGTGGAATCTCACATTACTCAGGTACCGGTCTGTGAAAGAATAAATAATTGTGAAACCAGTCCCTGGTTCGAAAAAGATTGGGGGCCACTGATCTAGATTACTTTAGCAATCCTTTCCATAACAGTCATAGAGGGCAAGCCTTTACTATTGTCTTTTGATTGCTAATTAAAGGGCATGGAGGCCCCTGTAGAGTCATTTTTGGGGGGGATGTGTTGAATTTGGACTTCTGAGTATTTTGCTACTATCATCTTATAAAGGAGTGGTGCAGTGGCCTTGAGGTGGAGCTCTCATCCCACAATCAGGAAGCTGTAAGTTCGATCCCAGGTAGAGGCAGATATTTCTCTCTCCAGGCCCAATGAGAATATATCTGCTGAACAAAACTCTGCATTGGCAACAAGAAGGGCATCCGGCCATTCAACACTGTGCTAACTCCATTCAGTTGCCCAGACTCCACCCTGCAAGAGATTATGGGGTCATTAAAAGATGATGATGATCATCATTTTGTTTGTGTATAACAGGAGCTTCCTCATCCACATCAACATAGAAGGTTGAGCTGCTCTTGTTCTGGCTGAGGAAAACTTCAGCCTCTCCATTGGTCTGGGTTACAAAAGAGAATAGGAGCAAAGCTGCAGCAACCCAGCAATTACTACACTATTCCAGCGGTTGTATGCACTGTTATACCACACCATCAATTACTGTGACTTTATATTTCTACCTTTCTCAGTCTTCTTTTGCCTTCAGTGTTGTTTGTATTGACATCTGAGACAATTGCAGACTTTCCATTCAAGGCAGCCATGGTGAATGTGGCTGCAAATGGGTGTGATTATAGCCACTCCGCAGACATAACCACATCGGTTGCAATTCACTGCTTTATTAAGGGGTGAGTTGCAACTCACTGCTTTATTAAGGGGTAGGAGTCAGTCTGTTTTCACCCAATCTGACTCTGAGTAAATGGTCAGGGAGGGGTGAGGAGGTACCTGCAACAAATAGGACAAAATAATCAAATAGGCAGGGCTGTCTCATTGCAGGCATATCTCACACGTAAGCACTGATCTTCTTGAATGCAATGCATATTCATTGGAAGCCAGCACAGGAAAGGATAATACAAGTAGCCCTTGACTTATGACCACTATTGAGCCCAAAATTTCTGTTGCTAAGCAAGATAGTTGTTAAGTTAATTTTGCCCCATTTTATGGCCTTTCTTGCCCCTGTTGTTAAGTGAATCGCTGCAGTTGTTCAAACTGCTTACATGGTTGTTAAGTGAATCTGGATTCCCTATTGACTTTGCTTGTCAGAAGGCTGCAAAAGAATCACGTGATCCCAGGACATTGCAACCCTCATAAATATGAGTCACTTGCCAAGTGTCTGAATCTTGTTCACATGACCATGGGGATACTACAATGGTAGTGAGTGTGAAAAATGGGCATAAGTCACTTTTTTCACTGTAACTTCAAATGGCCATGAATTGTCATAACTCAAGGACTACCTGTAGTAAATATATCTCAGAGGAAGAGCTTCCAGTGCTTTCCATATACTATAGAAGATGGAAATGTTTTTTGACAATAATCTTTCATGGGAAGAGAGGCCTGTTTTAAATATACAAAAGTACCTTTTTAAATCTGGGAATAAAACTTTGAGGAAGGGATGCATTCATTCTACATACATTTAACCTTTTTGCTGACTTAACCAATTTTCTGTGTTCGTACAATATATCAAAGCACAAACTAATGAAATAAGCTGGGTTCCCAAAAAATGACATTTCCCAAAATTTCCCACAACAAATGAAGCAAAGTTGACTCTAAGTAAGCTTAATATGTTGTGGAAAAACACTTGCTAGGGCCTGGCATGTCCTGGTTAAACACAGAGATTTCAGATTTCAACATTTTAATAGACCCCTTTCACCACTTGTTGATTTTCAAATGACAAATTGTAACCTTATCACTCGATCCCAGAATATTATAACCTAATCAAAACCCAAGTCCTTCATGTATCCAGTAACCTCTAAGATTTGACATTAGGAATTGCAGCACAAATCACAGTGGGGATGTAGTTTACAGGTGATTGTTCCAAAACCCTTGGTTCTCTTATAGTTAGTAAGGCAGGTTTGAGACTAATTTCAAAGTGTAAAACGTCTCTGTAGCTGAGATATCCACTCCAGCTGTGTTACTTGATAGTGTAATGGTATGTGGGAATGACTTTGGGTGATAGGAGAGAGAGGCACAGACTGGACAACCAGGTGTGAAAAAAAGGCTTAGCTCAGAGAAGGAGGAAACATTTCAGAACTCTCCCTAGTTTTCCAGAGAGTAAAGGGAAAGAAGGGAAGAAATACCTTTAGTCTTGCAATATTTGGTGGATGTAACCTTACAATAAGGAGAGAGCTAGCACTTCTGGTTATTCTTCTTGCCTGGACTAACTCACTAGGCTAACAGGTAGAGAGCTCAAAGAGCCAGTATGAATTCAATTTCCAGTGCCCCAAATAACAATGGCACTTATATACTGCTTCACAGTGCTTTTTTTCCCCCCAGTCCACTCTAAGTGGTTTACAGAGTTGCCCCCAACAATCTGGGGTCCTCATTTTACCGACCTCAGAAGGATGGAAGGCTGAGTCAATCTTGAGCGGGTCAGGATCGAACAGCTGGCAATCGGCAGAGTCTGCCTGCAATACTGCATTCTAACCACTTCGCCACCATCTCTCTTAATATATAAATAATCTGTGAGTGAGTGAGTGTGTGTGTGTGTGTATTTCTTGCATTTCCACCAGGGCTCTGCTGATATTTCTTGCATTTCCTCCAGGGCTCTGCTGATTCTTACACTAGCCGCCCATCGTTGGATTCCGACGTGTCGCTCGAGGAGGAACGTGAAGGGGTGAAGCGCGAAGTGGAGAACCAGGCCCAGCAGCAGCTTGAAAAAGCCAAGGTAATGGATGGAGTGGGCAAAATCTTGTTTTTTCTTAGGACAGAGAGAGGGTTGCATCAGGTGAGAATGACTGCCCCCGTAACAAGCCAGGTTAATATCCTGCAGTCCAGTTTTTTATTGTTCAGTTGCTCTGCTTCCATTATGGATTTCCCCAGCTGGTTAGAACACTTGTCATCTTTCTTTGTTTTCCCACTCTTTCTGCCTTATTTTTCCTTGAAACCACAGAGGATCAGCTAAACAGAGGAAGTTGTAACAGCTACACAGTAGAACGTTTTTGGCAATGCGAGAAGCTGCTGTTTGGAAGCACAGATTAATTTCTGGTAGCCCTAATGAATCTGAATTACAATTTGATTAAAAGAAAAATATCATAAGCAGTAGAGCTGTGAGATCACATGACAGCTATGGAGAGAAGCTGCAGGGTTGCAGAAAAAGACAGCATCTTTAAAGAGGATGCAGGTGCTATATTTATACTCATTTTTGGAATAAAATCTGAATTACTGAGAGAACTGATGAGGAGAAGTGGGGAAAAGCAACTACTAATACCGATCTCTCTAATGTGACTTAGGTAGCCAAAAAAAGGCACAATTCTTGTCTAAAAGTTGGCATCATCAGGTTTGAGAGAACTCCTTAAGATTTTCAAAAGTACAAACTGTCTTGTGGAGAGGCGGTATTATGATAACTAATTATTATTATAGACTATAAATAAGATTGCAGATTATAGACTCAAAGACATCCCCATCAGTGAGAGAAGATTCTTTGTCTCTCATACACAATCTTGCCTTTCCTTTTGCTAAGTACTGTATAGAAGGTGGTTTAATCTTTTTAAAACATGGGAAAAAATGTCAAGGGAAAGAAGGTATGGAGGTAACAAGTTTTCCATCATCTGCAACTTGTAATGAATATTTAGAAGCACACATCCATTTGCTTCAGTTGTATAGAAATAGATAAATGTATAGCCAAGTAATAGTTATTACTATTATTACTATTATTATACACAAAAAACAACAATGCACACAGAAAATGAGATAACTATGCTGGGTTTTGTATCACAAATCACTAGTTGAACACCTCCCAAGCATTTAGGACTGCGTGATATATGGGCGGATTATGCAAGCAGATCCCAGTAAGGTGGCCTTCTGCAGCTGACCCGCCTAGGTGTTTAGGCACAGCACCCAGTGTGCCAATTACCATTGGAACCACCATTATTATTATTATTATTATTATTATTATTGTTGTTGTTGTTGTTGTTGTTGTTGTTGTTGTTGTTGTTGTTGTTTCTCTTTAGTATGTTGTACTACATCTTATTTTCTTTAATTTGGTACACCAGTTGTGGGATTTCAGCTTCTTTCATACTTCAAGCTATGTACATGAAAATATTTTTTTCTTGAGAATATTCTTGTGGTTTGTAGTAATAATTATACTGTATATTTTATCATGGGGGTGGGGTTTACATGATTTTTAGATAGAGAGTTCTTCATATGTGATAGGAGAGTATCAACCTGTGATCGCCTATTTGTATTTTCATTTGAATGCTTCTTTAACTACTTCGCAAGTATTACTGAGATCTGGGCAGTTCTGTATTTATGTTCTGTTTTTTTATGGAAGGTTTACTTAATTTTGGTACTTAATTTTTTTTTAAAGATCTTGAAATAAAGTTTCATTTTGTTTATCTCCAATGAGATTTGTCCACCTTTCCGGAGACAGTTGAAGGGAGGGGAAAGAAGGGCTGAATTCTCTAGTCATCATACCTGTATGCCACAAGGCCAGGAGGTAGCACTATGGAAATTATTTCACCATTTGCCTTTTTTAATTATTAGAAAGGGATCAGAGAATGTGAAAACTCCATTTCTAATGCCAGCTGGGTTTAGGGATTGTGAATCTTAGGTGAAGCGCCCTCTGCGACACCTGAGCTACTGACCTGACTATAATAAAATTGGAGGTGGGAGCAAGGTGTGAAGAACCAGGAAACTTCTGGGAGAAGAATTTTGGAACCTCAAGTTTTCTTCCCAGCAGGTCTTAGCATTTATTAGAAGTCAGAAATACTAAAAGGGAAAAGCTTTCCTTTTTCTATTCAGGTTTCCATCGATCCATTCCATCTCCTCTCCCCACTTCTCCTTTTTCCCCATCAATATTCAGCCAGTATTCCACATGCCTTGCCTTGTCTGTTTGCTTGTTTGCAATGGGAAGGATTGGCATAAATCATTTTAAAACATGGTCTGGGAACAGAAAGAGGATGATGGGAATTTGGCATGGCCAGAGCATGCTCCTCCAGGAGAGAGAGAGAGAGAGAGAGAGAAATATATAATCCATGTACCCATCTCATTAAAGGAAGGCAGTGGTGGTGGTGGTGGTGGTGGTGGTGGAGGAGGAGGAAGAAGAAGAAGAAGAAGAAGAAGAAGAAGAAGAAGAAGAAGAAGAAGAAGAAGAAGAAGAAGAAGAAGAAGAAGAAGAAGAAGAAGAAGAAGAAGAAGAAGAAGAAGAAGAAGAAGAAGAAGAAGAAGAAGAAGAAGAAGAAGAAGAAGAAGAAGAAGAAGAAGAAGAAGAAGAAGAAGAAGAAGAAGAAGAAGAAGAAGAAGACAACCACCTATGTTTTGGCTCTTGTGACATAAAAGTGAACCCTGCTTAGATGTAGGTAATCTCCAAGCAGTGTTGTGCCAAAAAAGGATCAACAAAGGCTAAGTGGTGTTTTCCTTTGAAGGGATGGTCTACCTTTCTTGTTCGTGAATCCCTATCATTGTTCTTGGGTGTTCTTTGAGCCAATCAAGGTCATAGAAATAGGAGAAAGAGGAGGACGGACATTTTATTTAAGGTCTTATTTTACATTGGGACTCACCTGGCACCGATAATTCATCTTTGATTTCTTCTGC
This sequence comes from Pseudonaja textilis, assembly GCF_049901715.1. Taxonomy (NCBI): domain Eukaryota; kingdom Metazoa; phylum Chordata; class Lepidosauria; order Squamata; family Elapidae; genus Pseudonaja; species Pseudonaja textilis. Next base: position 131,006,688 of record NC_141991.1, read on the forward strand.
TCCTCAGAACAAACCGGTTGCATTTGCTGTCCGTACTAATGTCAGCTACTGTGGCGCATTGGATGAAGAATGTCCTGTGCAGGGATCTGCCATCAACTTTGAAGCCAAAGACTTCTTGCATATTAAAGAGGTGGGGCATTAGATGAGCAGAAGTAACCTGCTCTTGGATTTGTGAGGGGAGACACTGCATTGCTGCTGCTACGGGTAGAGGTGGAAAGGGGATGGTCTGCAGGTCGGATGACCTGTCAGCCAGGTCAATGTATGATCACAGTTGAGACCAGAATTTCTGTCAGTTGTTAAGCAAGTCACACCTAGTTTTACAACTGTTTTTGCCATAGTTGTTAAGCAAATCACTGCAGTTGTTAAGTGAATCATTCAATTGTTCAGCGAGTCTGGTTTCCCCCATTGACTTTGCTTGTTGGAATCCAGCTGGGAAGGTTGGAAATAGTGATTGCATAATTCCAGGATGCTGCAACAGTCGTAAATACATGCTGGTGCCAAGCATCTGTATTTTGATCATGTGACTACAAGGATGCTGCAACAGTTGTAAATATATGCTGGTGCCAAGCACCTGTATTTTGATCATGTGACTATAAGGATGCTGCAACAGTTGTAAATATATGCTGGTGCCAAGCACCTGTATTTTGATCATGTGACTACAAGGATGCTGCAACAGGCATAAGTGCGAGGACTAGTTGTGAGTCCCTCTTTTCAAGGCCATTGTTACTTTGAATGGTCCCGAAACCAATTGTTGTAAATTGAAGCCTATCTGTACAGTGTGGTAAGTTTAGACCAGTATTTTGCAACCTTGGCAGCTTTAAGGGAGTGGACTTCCAACTCCCAGAATTCTGGCTTGAAAGTCGCTTCTCAAAAAATGTTCTCAAACTTCCCATATAGAAATGGAGTTTAGTTTTTCAAAATGAAAGGGGCGTTTAGATAGGAGACTACCAGAAAATCCCAAGGCTCCAAGTGTCCGCAGGATCTCACACTTTCACCAGAAGGACGAAAGCTGCATCATGCTGTTGTGATGCAAGCACAACCCATTTCACACAGGTGTCTGATGTATTGACACATGTACTGTACATAAGAGGTGGAACTTATGTTGTGACATTGTAAACTGCTTTCCTCATTCTCCTCCACATGCCCTGGGGATGTCTATGAGTACAGGTTAGGTAGGGAGATTATACAACCCAGAAATAGACAAAGTTGAAGTCCTTGTATATTATTGCTAAAAACAACCACATTAAAATGAATTGAATAGCCTAGAACATTGAATAACTTTGTTTTTGAATAGCCTAGAACCTTGTTTCTCAACCTTGGCAACTTTGAGATGTGTGGCCTTCAGCTCTCAAAATTCTCCAGCTAGCAAGCTGGGGTGGATTCCATAAGCAAACTGGCTGGGGAATTCTGGGAGTTGAAGTCCAGATATCTTAAAGTTGCCAAGGTTGAAAAAGACTGGCCTAGAAAGTATGGATTGGGTTGCAATAAGTAACACGTTAACTGATTTCAAAATCTTAATTAAAGTGCAGGTAATGTTTGATTTACAACTGTTGGAGTGACAATGGGGGGGCGGGGTTATTTTGGTACTTGGCAACTGTTTTACCTTTATGGCCTGCTGTAGCACCCTATGGTCACATGACTGCAATTTGCAATAGCTTTTGCTCAGTTTCTGGAAATTCTGGTCCCAGTTGTGGTTGTAAGTCAAGGGTTACCTATATTATAAATGTGAACCCATTTATTTCTGTAATTTACTTGCTGCTCCATTTTAAAAAGGCTTCCATTTGATTGCAGTAATAATAGGAAAAGAATAAAAGAAAATATAATAATAACCCCACTCCAATAACAGCAATACAGCTTCCATTCCATTATCATACCAGGGAGAAGACCAGTTCTTACTATCAACCTTGCAACATTTTTCTGGAAGAGACAAGTCATAGTGGCTTTTCTTGATCTCCAACAGGGTTGGGGCTGACTGCCTCAAATATATTATATTGTTAAATACTGCTCTGTTTTAACTGGATATTTCACCTAAACCCAAACCCCATGCAGGTTGAGGAAGAGAAACAGGGAAAAAGTAGCTATTCAGAAGAGGGAAGTAGGGGGAAAGAGAAGAAATAAAAGTCAGGCCCTAAAAGCCCTAAAAATGTAGACAGGGTATAGTTTAATTTAGACCTAGTATCTCATTCCTTGGTTGCTGTATCCAGAAGATCAAATGTTTAATTTTAAACAATTTTTATTCCAGGGATGTAGCTTTCCAGTATTGGAGGAACAGATGTTTAGCTATAATGGCTACCCACCAAATGCTATGTTTAATTAATTATTCATGCTAAAAATATATAATTAGGGGGAAAAAAGCACCTTCGAAGTTCTGCTCTCATCGGAATAGCTTAAGAAGATGATAGAAAGAGAGCAGGGGGGGAGATGGAGATGCAGAGAGACAGATCCTATTCTCTCTCTCTTTTTTCTTTAAAAGAAAGATTTGAGTTCACTATCTGACTTGCATATGACTTTCTTAGCCAAAACAAGGGTTCCCACATCACACTAAACGTTAAACCGTGCTCTGCAAACCACAAACAAAATAAATCACATTATGATTGTGTGTGATGCATGATTTTAGCCCAGGTGTTTCCCAACCGTGGCAATTTATTGTTTATTTATTAATTAAACAAATTTATATAGCAGCCCAACTCGCATATAGATGGCTCTGGATGGCTTACAACGTATACTTTTTAAAAAAAAAATCTTATATAATAAAACCATTAAAAAAAAGAAGAAAACTTTACCCCACTCACCATGGCAGCCATGATCAGATTAGCAACTTGATCAGCTCCATTTCCATTTATAGTTCTTAGGCCTGCTGACAAGGCCATGTCTTTAGGGCCTTTCAGAAAAAAACAGCAGGGGTGGGGGCCAACTGCACTGAGGGGCAATGAAGTTCCATGAAGGGGCCACCACCAAGAAGGCCTTTTTTCGTGGTCAGACCAGATCACAATCCCTAATCGATGCGACCCACAACACGCCTTACCTTCCTGCCCGATGGGAAGAGGTAATCAGGAGAAACGTTGCTTCAAATAACCTGGCCTCAAGCCAGGTTATAGTTTGTAGGAGCTGTGGTGGTGCAAGTGGTTAGAATGCAGTATTGCAGACAAACTCTGCCCACGGCCACTAGTTCAATCCTGACCTGCTCAAGCCTCGACTCAGCCTTCCATCCTTCCAAGATCGATAAAATGAGGACCCCGATTGTTGAGGCAATATAAACTGCCCAGATAGTGCTATGAAGCACCATTAGTCTAAGTGCTATTGCTATTTAAACCAGCATCTTGAATTATACCTGAAATTTTATATACAATGGCTGGAGGGGGCTTCTACCCTTAGAATTCTCTGCAATAGTTGCGTTGTTAAGCCCACACATTTGGAAGCTGTCGAGGTTAAAAACACTAGTCTAGTTTGTATGTGTGGTGAAGTGGCGATTAAGTTGGGGATCAAGCTTATGGCTCTTCCTGTGATATTCCCTTCAGAAATACAGCAATGACTGGTGGATCGGGCGGCTAGTGAAGGAGGGGGGAGACATCGCCTTCATCCCCAGCCCACAGAGGCTGGAGGCCATACGGCTGAAACAGGAGCAGAAAGCCAGGTGAGATGAGACAAGCATATAGAGCGTTTAATTCCGGCAACGGAAAGAGATATTAAAAGTGTCTCTGGCCATAAATTTGGGAGTAGAAGATCAAGTGCCTTCCCACACTGAAGCTCTTGGCTAACTAAACTCAGCCTCCAATGTATAGAGTTCTACACGAGTGCAAATATTTAGGTTACTTTAATGCTTCGTTTAAGGGCAACATCAGTGGAAAATAATTTGGAAGGTCAACAATCATGTCAATATTTATTAATAAAATTGGACTTTGGGAGGGGATGTGTCATATACAGTAGATCAGGGGTGTCAAATACATTTCATCACGGTGGCATCACGTGACGTATTGGGATTTTTTCCCCCCTTCGCTAAACCGGGAGTGGACATGGTCAGTGCGTGATGCATCCGGCCCGTGGGCTGGGAATTTGACAGCCCTGCAGTAGATGGATTCTAAATCTGTCAACACACAACACCACTTTTTAAATCCTAGGTTCTTACCATGTATTTGCTTTCCTCTCTTACCTTAGGCAATCTGGGAATCCTGCCGCCAGCAACCGGCGATCGCCTCCCCCATCATTAGGTAAAGACATAAAGTAGAACTAACCTTTACATATCTCTGCCGTTGTTGTTTTTTTAATTTTTGGCTTGAGAAAAGCTGTGTGTCAAATCACGCTGCATATCATCATTTTGAAAAACCCCAACAGGTCAGAATTGGAACTGATCCTCCTTGCATGTTTCACCTGTGCATTGGAAATGGGGTGATGATGGAAAAAGAGGGAACAGCTACAAAAGGAAGGAGGGTTCATCAGATGTGAGAGGAATGTTGTCTGGATTCTCAGAAAGAAATGTGTGAGATGAAGTTGGTAACACCTTTTAGGAGTAAGACAGATGCTAAATGAAACCTTCAGTGGCTAAGAGCTTTTCTCCATAAATAGCAAAACAAAAACAAAAAAACCCCAAAATGATAGCAGTTAATTTAAATAATGCAGAAAAGGGGATATCTTAGTCATTCGATTTTGCCTCCCTTGGCTTGTCTCAAGTATAGCATTGTCCGTGAAGTTCTAAGTGCAAACAATGACTTCCAATGCTGTAATGTAAATACAGGTAGTCCTTGACTTACAAAAGTTTGTTTAGTGACCGTTCAAAGTTACAACGGCCCTGAAAAAAGAGAATTACGGCCATTTTTCACAGTTATGACCATTGTAGCATTTCTATGGTCACATGATCGAAGTTCAGATGCTTGGCAACTGACTCCTGTTGATGACGGTTGCAGTTTCCCTTTTGCAAACATCTGACCAGCAAAGTCAATGGGGATGTCAGATTCCCTTAACAACCACGTTACTAATTTAACAACTGCAGTGATTCACTTAATAACTGTGGCAAGAAAAGTCGTAAAATGGGACAAAACTCACTTGGACAAACGTCTCCCTTAATAACAGAAATCTTGGGTTCAATTGTGGTCGCAAGTCAAGGACTCCCTGTATGTGTGGGTACATATCCTGCTGCACTTGGGAAATAATGTCAAGTATTTCCTGGGAGAAGCCTTCCTGGTCCTGTTGCAATTCCAGGAGACCAAATCTCCATCCCTGCAGAACTCCAGTCCTTCGCATAGTTTTTCTCTTGCTAGTCCGTGACCGTTGACAATCTCGTATCTTTTTTTCTCTTCCAACAAGCCAAGCAGAAGCAAAAGCAGGTAAGGCCTTAACGTTGGGGCTCCTTCCTGGGATGGTGCTCCCTTTTCTCCTCCAGACAGTTCCCCCACCCCCACCCCAGAAAAGCAGGATAAATTCTGAGGCTGTCTTGTCTCACTTCATACTTGAGCAGGTTGGATGCTAGGACAAATCTGAGAGCCAAGCTTCCCGGGGCAAAAATAACTCTTCAGTAATAGTGGAGTTTTTTTTTATATCACCGAACTTTCAAAAGGCAAAGTGAGGCTGGAGTCTATTCATCTTACAGAAAACCTGAAGCCTCCCCAACTGGGGTGTGATATTGTAGCAAAAGCAAAACAAAATGGATCCTGGGCGGGTGAGGGGGGAATGATCTTGATGTTGTGGGGTCAAAGAACTGGTGAAATGTGAGGCTTGGAGAAACTTCTCTTTATTTTTACGACTTCCCCCTTTTCTCCTTATGATTAGCAGACTTTAGCTGCAGAATAGGGGGGAAGCCACATCCGGTGACACACTCTCCTTTTTACAGACAGAGCACATCCCCCCATATGATGTGGTTCCTTCCATGCGGCCAGTGGTGCTGGTGGGGCCCTCACTGAAAGGATACGAGGTACGGGGGTGGGCAAGGGATGAAATTCACTCCTAAATTCTCTCCTAAACCCACATCGGATATGCTCATACTGACTGTGGTTGTCAGCTAACTAGTGCCTTTGCTCACCTCCCAAACTTACCTGTCTTTCCTCCAGGTGACAGACATGATGCAGAAAGCTCTTTTTGATTTCTTGAAGCACAGATTTGATGGCAGGTGAGGCATTAAAAAAAACAACACCCACTTCCTCTCCCTTCTCTCCAACTTCCTACCCTTCCTGAGGTGGGGAACTATGGCCACCACTACCCTATGGCCCCTTTATGTCTTGTGGACTTCAACTCCCAGAATTCTAGCCTTGAAGTCCACAAGTCCTCAAAAAAGGGCCATCGTTCCCCACCCCTGTCCTAAGGGCATTTAGCAGAGTCATCCTATTTTTCAGAATCTCCATCACGCGTGTTACAGCAGACCTGTCCCTGGCCAAGCGCTCGGTGCTCAACAATCCTGGGAAACGGGCCATCATTGAGCGATCTACAACTCGGTCTAGTATCGGTGAGTCCTAAATAATTGGGGTCAGTTTAGCCCTGGATTCATTTCCAGAAGAACTTCAATTTGGAGCATGTCTGCCACACAGAAGCTTGATATCTTCAGGGATCAACACAATCTTTTAAAAATTGTGCTTACTATTGCTTTATAAACACTGCACAGAGATTTTTGAACCTGGAGTCAGCCGTGAAAGAGGTCTGGGAAATTTTATCGTATAAAAAATAAGGACAAGCAGCATTCTTTTTTTTCTAAATTATTTTCGAGTTCAGCTTCAGAGTTTTATAATCCACCTGAGACCTTGCTAAAGAAATTCCAAACTGAAGCAGATCAGAAGTGGCAACGCATTTATGAAAAATTAGCAATAGTACAGAAGTAGTTTTATCAGCATCACATCCTGAAGGGCAAGGGAAAATCCCTCTTTCCCATTTTTATTGTTGCTGCATTTCATTGGTTGCAACTATTTCATTGGTTACTTGTGTGGAACCAGAGTAACTCTTTCAAATCTCCTGGGCAGAGATCTGTTCTTTTCCTTTGGAATTTCTCTTGTTGCTCAGGCAACTATCCCTAAAACAGTATTTCCCATCTCGTTCTTGTCATTTCAGCATAGGCATCTATGCAATTGAATGGTTTATACAAACCATTTTCCCTAGATTTCTGGAAGGGCATGGAGGAATCATTTCATAACGGCTGTAATGTAAAGTATGTTTATTGGCGTTTAAAGGCACATAGCCCAAAATAGGCATGAGTGGGAGGAAATGGGGGTATTGCTAAGTGAGTATAAATAAAGGAAGAGGAGGAAGGGAAGATTCAGGGGCAAGGCTGAAAGTATTGTGATTTGAATCAATAGGTGTTTAGGACTAAATGACATTGAAACGCTGAATCTTAAACAATGAGCTATGCATTTAACACTGCTGTTGTGGGGAATGAGAATGTCATTTGAGCTTTTGAATTGTGCAAATTGTGCAATTTCCCCCCATTCTGCTACCATCCCAAATAAAAATAATCTCAAAGCTGCCTCTGTTGGAAATCCATTAAAACCTACCAGATCAGCAAGAATTGGTTAGTTATTGTCAAGAACCCTCATGTAAATATTAGCATGTGCTAGCCATTAATATTTTTAGCAACTTTTTTTCAGTATACACACACACACACATACACACACTGGAGCCCCTTCTCTGTGAGAGGCACCCTGTTGATGGCATTTTTGCAAAATACAGGAGCTGAAAGTAATTAATATAGCATTGCATTTGCTATGATGAAAACCAGAGGATGAGGCCCATGCTAATACATAACAAGCAAAATACAAGTGAAGTAGTGTTGTACAGGACACATTTTACAACCTGGGGCAATGCAGTTGAAGGTTCAAATTGTTATTGCTGCAGTGTTTTTGTAATTCTAAAATCTGTCCTCTCTTGGCACAATGATCTGTGCAGAAATTAAGTTTAAAATAGGCAATAATTCATTTTAAAATTTGTATGCATTTGCACATTGGAAATAGCTTTTAGCTTTTGAAGCACATGACCTTAGAAATCACCCAAAAGAACCACTTAAAAAGCAATCTGTGGGCAAAGTGATTGATGGAAAGCTTGTCTGGAAGATAAATGGGAATATATACCACGGTCCTGGTGAATGACTCCGATGTCATAGTAAGGGGATAAAATATTTGTAGACACCAATACCTTTTTAAAGATGCAGCTACTGCCCCAGATTAAGGCAAGTTACAGTACTAGTATTATTGTTTATTAAATGTATGTGTGATCTAAAAACTCCTGCAATTTTTCCATGGCTATTCATGGAATCAAACAATATGTTTTAATATTTCTTTCCGATATCCATGCAGTTACAAATGTGGTAGGTGTGAGCAGCCCATAGACCTATAGGCCGGATGCAGCTCTTTTGAGGGCGCATTTAAACTGCAAAATTATATTAGTGGGATTTTTAGGTTAAGTTTGAAAAAGAAAAAGAGAAGAACAGACTTATAATCGATTTCCTCTCCTCTTTCCTGATGGCCTCACTGCTATATCTTCTGTAGCTCTTCCAAACTGGGAAAAGAAATGTAAACTTTTAATTACAAAATAGTTATCCTCCCCCAACATATGGTCATGGAAATTCGACTGGATGAAGTAGAAGGCTGTGACATGGCTATGAGTGAGAAAAGTTGGAAAATTGTAGAGATTTTACTTTCATTTGACATTGTGTTGCAAACCTGGATCAGCTAACCTCACCTGATCTCTCTTAAACAGCCATCTAATCATTCTCCTTGAATAGACTTGCTAGCTCAAATTTCTCAATTTTCTGCTGTAGTCAACACATTGTATTTATATTCTTTTTATGTTCCATCAGTGCAGACTGTAGTATTTCAAAAGCACTTTCTATGCATTTCCCCAAGCATTGACTGAAGAACAGTGATCCTCCCAAATTCCATTCTATGTATTGTTATTCTATTTAAAAGTAAACCCCACTAAGTTCAAGGTGATTAACTCTGAAATATGCACAAAGCCAACACCTGGAAATATCCCCATCCCTGAAGCCAGGTGCTGAAAGCTTATGTGTTGTTTCAACACCTTGCCTAGTTGAGCTGCTTGCTAACACATAACCTGCCAAATGTATGAATATTCTGCATTCAAAAAGGTTTGACATGTTTGTTTTGCTGTAACCTTACAATCACTGTGTTATATGGGTCACCATTTATAGTACTGTAATCCCCAAATTGCAAAGTAGTTGCCTATGAAAAATTGGTTGGTTACCTCTTGCTACTTTATACCTGTTGTGGAAAAATTAATAAATTGAAAGTGTGTGTGAATAGATTCCAAGAATCACTTAAAACTCCAATTTGGCAGTTTGAATCTCACCTGGCTCAAGGTTGACTCAGCCTTCCATCCTTCCGAGGTCGGTAAAAGGAGGACCCAAATTGTTGGGGGCAATAGGCTGTAAACCACTTAGAGAGGGCTATGAAACAGTGTAAAGTGATATATAAGTGTAAGTGCTATTGCTAAAAGATAAGCCTATTTTTAGAATCAACAAATGATATTATTTTCAGGCAATGGTTCTTAAAGTGCAGATCCTTTCAGAGATTCCACAAAGTTAAATCAACAAATATTTTAAGCTTTCTCAATTTTAATTTCTGATGCAGTAAATATTGATAACTATAACCCACATAAACCAAAGTTCTTTAGGGTCCTCAATAAATTTTAAGAATGAAACCCTTTCATTTCTTCGCCATAGTTATTCTACATCTATTTGCAGGTCTTTGTATTTACTACGGTGTCATTATTATTATCAATATTAGTACCTCAGTATCAGTACCAATACATCAGTATTAGTATCAGTATTAGGATGGGAGACCACAGATAATCTCAGTGCTGTAAATGGAGACTGGGAAATTGAAAACCATCGCAGGAAAAGGAATGTCAAACTAACCCTTTATTATTTATTTATTTTATTTATTTTGTCAAACAATTATTAGATAACAGGTATAAGTATAAACATGGTTATAAATATATGAAATGGATACGAATAAGAAAAAAAGAGACAATAGGACAGGGATGGTAGGCACGTTTTGGTGCGCTTATGCACGCCCCCTACAGACCTCTTAGGAAAGGGGTGAGGTCCATAGTAGACAGTCTAATGTTGAAGATTTGGGGGTTTGGGAAGAAACCACAGAGTCAGGTATTATCGACAAGGAAGCTCCAGGGATATGTCCAAGCATTCTTGAAAGTGGGAAGAAGAAGAAGCCACAATTCCTTTCAGATGAATGGAAGCAAATCTCAGGAGACAGAATGAAAAAGAGAAAAAGGGAGAAGCAGCTCAGGAGGAGATACTGCAAGACTTTTCTCAAAGCATTTCTCCTGGAGAAGGAGCCAAACAAGTCCAGCCTGTGAAGAGCCCCGACCCCAATGTTTTGATAAACATTGCAAATGAAGCCCTGAAGCCCCAAGGAGATGCAGTGAGTTGGCACCAGGATCTCAGATTGGCCCTTCCTCGGTGTATGGAAATGGCTCAAGATAAAATTAAACTCATTGATCAATTGTGCACTATTTTAGGAAAGCATCAATTCTATCACTAACTTCAGCTCTCTGAATAAAATATATGTTTGTTGTAATGTCCTTAATTTCACTTGGGTTCATTCTCAAGAATCAGAGAGGGCAAAACCTTGGCTGTCACTTGAAATGGGTCTTTTTTTTCCCCTTGAGCTTTTCTCCTGAAAGTTACCTTCATTTTCTGCTTAAATCTTCCTTCTGACTGAGAAAGAGGAGGCAGGTCAAGAGATCATTCATTACCTTCTCTGAAAGTGACTTCTGCTGACTCATTGCCCGTTGTCTTCTGTGGAACCACTTCCAGAAGACCTCCTTCTATCTCTGCAGACATGCTACTCCATGTGTAAACCCAGAATGGTTTAGAGCAGGGGTGTCAAACTGGATTTCCTTGAGGGCCGCATCAGGATTGTGTTCGACTTCAGGGAGGCCAAGGAGGTGTGGCCAGGGTGGGCGTGTCTAGCTCAATGTCACTCATGGGGGGTGTCTATGGTGACCTAAGCATTCTGCCAGAGAAAATGGGGCTTGGGAAGGCCAGCCCTCCCGAGATCCATTTTCACTGGTGGAGGCACTGCAAGCCAGTTCTTCATTGTTTCCAGGGTGGCCCCGTGGGCCAGATCTAACAACCCAGGTGCGACCCTCGGGTCTTGAGTGACACCCTGGTCTAGAGTTACCCTTTTAAAACAGGTAGTCCTTAGACCTATGACCATAATTGAGCCACAAAGCTAAGCAAGACAGTTTTTAAATGAGTTTTATTTTACGTCAGAGTTGATAATTGAATTCTGTATTATCAAGTTAGTAATAAGTTTGCTGCATGCATCTGGCTTCCCTGTTGACTTCGCTTGTCAGAAGGTTGCAAAAAGTGGTTATGTGATTTTGGGAACGCCACAGTTGTCATAAATACATGCCAAGGGAAGAGGCTTGCAACTTCATTAGTGGATGGTACACACTGGCCGTTCATGGCTTGGCTTGGTGGCCCCCCCCCCCCCCCCTCTTGTGATCTCCAAGTGAGTGTCCCTCTTCGGGATTTCTCCTGGGGAAGATGGTCTCCCAACATGTAGTAAAAGACAAGGCTCTGCAGAGCCACCGCGCCATCAATCCTTCACTACCATCCAGTCCTTCATAAAGATCTAAGACAGGTGGTTTTACTACGGGAAAGGAGCCAGGAAGATGCGGGCCAGATCTAAGACAAGGCTTTTACTACAGGAAAGGAGGAAGATGAGGATCATTGGAGGTGGGAAACACAAGAGATACAGGTAATCCTCAACTTACAACCACTTGTTTAGCGTGTGTTCAACTTTAACAACAGCACTCAAAATAGTGCCTTATAATCTGCGCTTACAATTATTGCAGCTTCCCCATGTTTAGAATTCGGATGCTTCACCACTGGCATGTATTTGCAATGGTTGCGGTGTCCTGGGGTCATGCGATCACTATTTGCAACCTTCCCAGCCGGCTTCCGACAAGCAGCGTCAATGGGAGAGGCTGCATTCACTTAACAACCCTGAGATTCACTTAACAACTGCAGTGATTTCTTAACAACCATGGCAAAAAAGATTGAGAAATCGGCAAGACTCGCTTATAACAATGGTGTTGCCAAGCGATGGAAGTTCAAGCCCCAGTTTGTGGTCCTAAGTCAAGGATTAACTGTATCTGAGACGTACAGAGGGAAGGAAGCTGAGAAAATGGCATTTCCTCTTTGGGGAGAAGGATGTCCAAATTCACAGCCCTTCTGTTGCTTTTACAGCTGAAGTCCAGAGCGAGATTGAGCGGATCTTTGAATTGGCCAAGTCCTTGCAACTGGTAGTGCTGGATGCAGACACCATCAACCACCCAGCCCAGCTGGCCAAAACCTCTCTGGCTCCCATCATTGTCTATGTCAAAGTTTCATCCCCAAAGGTGAGCTGGGAATACAGCCTTCCCGGGGGTGCTGTTGCTGCCTCCTTGTGGTGTTATCTGGTGATGCTCCTGAGATTACAAAGCTGTAGCCTTATTCAATAATCTTTACAGTAGTCCTCACAACAGGGAAACAAACAGTTGCTATCCAAATAAAGTTAGCAAGTCAGAACAATCTTTGAACGAGAGAGAGAGGGGGAGGGAGGGAGGGAGAGAATTCTCTGAATTTTACCTGTCACTTCCATTCTCAGCTTTAAAATACAAGATTCCAGGTGTGTATTCCAGAGCAGAGGATGATGGGAAAATACTTCTTCAGTGCTTTATGCTAAAGCTGCTTGTAACAGGGTGGTCTGGATTGCCCTGCCATTTTCTTTTTAAAGAAATTTGATTGGAAAGGGCTGTTTTCCATCACCAGAGAAGAGGCAGGGCGCTGCCAGTCTTGATTTCTTGAGTGAACAGCCTGATACGCAGTCCCAAAGGTGCTTTTTTTTTTTCCTTGAGAAAGTCCAATTGCCTTTTGGAAAAAGCAGTTTTGGGACTACCAGTCTCTACATTTTGTAAAAAGCACCTTTGTCACCACGATGACCTGGATGATTGAGAATCTCCATAGACATAGGGCCATCTGATAGGTGGGTGGGCTACTCTCATAACTAGGTGGTCTTCCAAGCTACCATATCAGAAGAAGGAGCCACATCGATCAAGAGAGCCCCCTCCCTTCCTTAGGAAGCCCAGGTTCATTTCCAACAAGGGCAATCAGCCTTTGGGTGACTATGGGCTATCTGTTGTAATTAGGAGCAGTTGCATCTACAGTACATGAGGGAATGATTCAAAGGACAAGAGTTTTGCTGGAAGAGCAGACTTTGGAGGGGTGTCTTTGTTTTTCAAGTTATTGTAGCCAAATTATATTGGCTGCTTAACTATTTTCACACATCTCCTGCCTCAGAATAGCTGACAACTTCAACACCAATGCTGCATATTTGCACAGAGGGATATTTGACCTTCTGTGGACCAAGGAAACGGGGCTAAGGGCCACATAACGAGGGGAGCTATAGTGGCACATAGCACAGCAGATCTGTAATTTTCTCAGTTGGCTGAGGCTGAGAAAAGGAACCGGATGTTTATGAATTGAATGTTCCTGGCAAGAAGGCCAAATTCATTCCTTGGCCACTGTCTTACTTATGTAGAGCAATAGCTCTAGATCAGCTCTTCCCAATGGGGGCACCTGCCAGATGTTGGGGTTAAGGAATCCCAAGGTAAGCAAGCATTCTTGAGAATTAATTAACCCACTTGGACTTTCTTAAGTTTGGGTAAGGGTGTTCTAATTCTTAACTCAAATCTGCTACTAAGACATTACAGTAGCTGTAGATTTCATGTGGTGACTTTGAACTGTATCTTCTCCTTGTTCTGTGGAAGGTGTTGCAACGCCTTATTAAATCCAGAGGGAAATCACAGGTGAAGCATCTCAATGTGCAAATGATGGCTGCCGACAAGCTTGTCCAGTGTCCTCCGGTGAGTCCTTTATGCGTAATTCATTTTCCATCTTGGTTTTGGCTCTGTTTGGTTCCACTTTGGTAGCATAAAGTAAAATAAATTTCTCTGGCTGTCCTTCTCTACTGATAATTTGCCCCTTTCTTAAAGAGACTGATACGAAGTTACATACTAGAATCCGTTTGCTTTTGGACATGCGCAGATGGTTTTCCCACAGACCCCCAACCAACACTTGTTTTATTTCCTATACAGGTAGTCCTCAACTTACAACAGTTCATTTAGTGACCGTTCAAAGTTGCAACATCACTGAAAAAAGTGACTTATATGACCATTTTTCACACTTGCCACCATTGCATCATGCCCATAGTCCCATGATCAAAATCCAGACCGTTGGTAACCAAATCATAGTTATGACGGTTGCAGGGTCCCAGGGTCATGTGATCCCCTTTTGTGACCTTCTGACAAGCAAAGTCAATGGGGAAGCCGGATTCACTTAACAACCGTGTTACTAACTTAACAACTGCAGCGATCCCATGGTAACAACTGTGGCAAGAAAGGTCATAAAATGAGGCAAAAACTCACTGTCAGCTTTGGAAGCCATATTAGCACCAGACGCTTCCATGCTGCCACATTCTTGAGCCTGGAAAAAATGGGAGGGGGAATTTCTCGGAGTGCATGTGGTTAGACATAATAGCATTCTTCTTCGAAGTCAAGGTCATGTTATTACTGCACCTGGTTGAGAGGACATCTCAAGCTAAGGTGAATGGTGATTGAGCGTGTGATGCGATGAGGGGTTCAGGGGGTGGATTTGTAATTTTTACCTATTGCAAGGAAACCTGGAACTTTCAGATTCGGGATTTCCCAGATGGTGCGAGTTTACTACCGAAATAAAAAAGAACTTTGGAGAGGATGTCGGTCTCGGAGTTGTTTGTTGGAGTGGAGGTTTTCTGAAACGCCGACACTCACTTAACAAATGCCTCGCATAGCAACATAAATGTTGGGCTCAATTGTGGTCGTAAGTCGAGGACTACCTGTACTTTGCAATGGCTCTCATCCATAGAGGGAAGATACACAAGTTCTCAAATAATAGGTTGATTTATTCAAGAATCCAGGCTGTCTGTGAATTTTGGGGAACCATCGAAGCATTAAATTCACAGTGAAAGTTCTGTGCCTGTTTGAACAGAGATGTCATTTTCCAGTACTTAATCATGGTCACTACTGAACACTTGCATGATGCCTCAGCAGCGGTTGCCTCTGTTCCAGTGCTCCTTTGCCTTCCGCCTTAAAGATGTGTCGGACCAGAATTCCGATTCTTCCCCTGCCATTGTTTTGTTCAGGTTTGGAATGATGGGAGCAGGAATACACAGTGCAGGTTGTTGTTCTGACCAAGGCTTCCGAGACCGTAACTAAGCACACGCTTAGTTAAAACAATTCTTGTTTTATTTCAACGCTGGGAATTATGTTCATTCCCAGCCTGTAATGAGTCCCAAACAGTCCCTCGAGATAAGCACCTTTCCTTTGAATTGCTGCCAACAACAAAAGTGCCAAAAGAACTATAAAAAAACCATCCAAAGTAAAAAGTCCACACAGAGCTTCAAGGATTAATCTGAACAGAATGAACGACTTTGCTTCCTACAAAGGTTTCTTTCCCTTTGCCTGTCCTTTATACCTTATGGGAGGGGCAATCACCTCCGAGCCTTACTCCCGAGTCTCCCCTTTTGTCTCAGCTGCTCTCGCCTTCTAGCAGCTCTGCGCACAAGCAGACTGGGAACAGGCTCCCCTTGTTCCTCTGCCTTGCTGCTGCCAGACTCCGAAGGCTCTGGAGTCAGCACCCCACTCCCAGATGGTCCTGGCTCCATCTCTGCATCGGATGCAGGACCCTCATCCAAGTCCTCTCCAGATTCCCAAACTGGTCCCCGTTCTTCCCCACTGTCCGATTCTGCACAGGCTGCCAGCGAACCACAACAGTTGTCTTTGACTTAGGACAGTACATGGAGACTGTCTATTATCAGGGAAGGAGAATATTTGTAGCTCAGGGTTGAAATGAGGGGTCCTTGGTGCTCCCTGAGCCTGCTTGTTTTCTTCAGGGCTTCATTATCCTAGCTAGATAACATCATCGGTGCTAGTCACAAGCACCGATGGTGTTACCTAGTGAGGGTAGTGAAACATCTGCAAGAAAACAAACAGGCTCAGAGAGCAGCAAGGACCCCCCCCGCTGCCTGTTATGTGGTCATAAAGTGGCTTATTATGAGACCATCCCACGACCACTGTTATTTTACAGCAGTTGTGAAGCAAATCACCACATTCGTTGGGTAAATCTGCAGCTGTAAAGCAAAAACTAGAGTTGCTAAACGAATCCATCCATTGTTTGCTCTGACGTGCTTTTGCTGAAAAGTGGAAGCAAATGCTGGGTTTTGACAAAAACCTACACTGCAGTCACCTGACTACAGGATGCTGCAAACAGCTGTAAAATACAGGCCAATTGCCTGAAATGCGGTTAAGTGACTGCAGGGGAGGGCAGCCATCAGAACTTCACCACCAGATTGTAAGTACCTTTTTGGGGGGGCGGGGGGGGGGTCTGTTGTAATTTTGAACAGTTGCTAAGTGACTGGTCGTAAGTCGTGGACTAGCTTACAGAGGCGACAGCAAGGGCAGATTGCAGCACAGTTTTTATAACTCTTACTCCTCCTTCCTTTTTATCTTTGCTGTTTGTTTCCTACCCAAGGAACTCTTCGATGTGATCCTAGACGAGAACCAGCTGGAGGATGCTTGTGAACATCTGTCTGAGTATTTGGAGGTGTACTGGCGAGCAACCCACCACCCTGCACACGGTCTTGGGAGCCAAAACCTCCTGACTCCTTCCACTGCCATTTCTGGCCTGCAGGTACGACAAATTGCCGGCCTTGCCCCAACTGAAAAGTCTCTTTCTAGTACGACATCCAGTTTCTAGCAGTGACTGTGACAGATGTTTTGAAATTCATTTGAGAACTCCAAAGGCAATAGGCTACCCTTGTTATCTCCAACTGGGAATTGCTATTATGTTGCCCCCCCGCCCCAAACTAGTCTCAAATGGGGCAGTGAATCTTGGCCCCACCAGGTATTGGATTCCAGATGTCATTAGCCACTGCCAGCATTGCCAGTGGCCATTCTTTGTGTCCAAAAATATTTTGACTGGCAGAGATTTTCTGTCTTTGAGTTATTCTCTTAGAGAATCTTCAACCACTGCATCTCATTTCCAAAAGCTAACTTTGGGTAAAGAGGAAGAGACCAATATACAGGTTGTTCTTGAGTTATGAGCACATTTGAAGCCAAAACTTCAGTTGCTAAACAAAGCGATTGGTTTTTTTTAATTAAATTTTATTAGTGAAACAAAGGGAAAAACATTGAAAAACAATGAATGTGGTGCATACATCCCGACACACCTGCTTGTCTTACATCACCAAATGACACATATAACCAATAATGCAAATTTACATATATGTATAAACTTTAGTCATCTTTAAAACACTTATCCCTTTCTTTTTTTCAACCAGTGGTTCCATGTTGATGATGGCTCCTTTACAAGCTGTGGACTTCGACTCCCAGAATTCCTGAGCCAGCATGGAATTCAGGAATGCTGGGAGTCGAAGTCCACAGCTCGTAAAGGGGCCGTGGTTCCCCACCCCTGCTGTAGATGGATTGGGGATCCTGAATCTAGTCATGTAACAGGTCTTGGATGGAGCAAATTAAAGGCTGAATTCCAGCCCAGCTCCGGGTGTCATGTTGGGAGAGCACGAGGCAGGCGGAAGGCTTGCTAACAACTTCCTTCTGCGGTTCCTTCCATCAGAGCCATGCCCCGGTGGGCGAGCATGAGAGCGAGCGCTCCCCAGTGGAGCACGACAGCTTGATGCAATCCGACGAAGTGAGCGACGCCTCGCGGAAGACATGGACGGCGTCCTCTCAGCGCAGCTCCCGTCACCTGGAAGATGAATACTCCGACGCCTACACTGACCTGTACCAGCCTCACCGTAACCACAACAGTGGCCTCCGCAGCACCAACGGCCATGACTCGCAGGACCGTCTTCTGGAGCGCGACTCTGAGCACAATCACAACGACAGGAACTGGCAACGCAACCGGCCCTGGGCCAAAGATAGTTATTGAGACATCCTGGCCAGGCATCCAGGGACACAAGACACGGCTGCTGCTGTCTTTGCCATCTCCCAAACTGAGTTAATTGCCTGATCTCAAGCCTTTCTCTCTTTCCCTTTGTAGCTGAGCCCCACAGAGTGCAGGTCCTGCCCCAGGACACAGGTGCTATCTAGGGTAGCCCAGACATAGCCATGGCTGCCTAAAAGAGGTTGGGTGATTTGTCTGGCCCTCCTTCACTTTGGATTATGTAGGCCATGGTAGTATCTTTGCAGGGTAAACTTCACATCCTGGTTCTGTTTTGGGAGAGGCGGGGAGGCTAGGATTTGGATTGGGCTTCTGCATCTGAGAGGAAGAAAAATTTATCCAAGAGGGAAGCTGGTTGTAGCTCTTTTTAACTGAGCAGGAGATCAGAGCTGAAGATTACAAGGGAGAAATTAAGCCAGGCATGTAGAGACCTTAGGTTGAATTTACTTCTTCCAAGCGGGAGATCCAGAGCCTCGCTTTTTGCCTTGCTATAAAAGTTAGAGCTGTGTGCACATGTCCCAAGATCTGTCTGGAAATTGAGGTCGGTGTAGATAACCAGGATTGCTAATTAAGAGCGATACGCACTCTAGAAATGGATATGAACAGCCAATGCTGATTCAGTTACAGGGCATGATCCTTTGTGGCATTGGCAACCATTTTGTGCAAATGCTTTGGTGAATCATGTGCAATAAGCAGCAGGTGAAACTGAGCTACAATATCTCAGCCAGCACAGAAAAGGTTAATACATCAGGAAGAAGGTAGAACTGAAAGGCTCCCTGACATTGAATGTTCTGCATTCAAGGAATTTAATTCCGTTTAAGTCGAGATCATGAAAGATCATTCAACTCTGGCAGGGTGATCTAAGAGATTATTGAGAAGTTATCCGCTGCTAAGTTGGATAGAATCCAAATATCACAAAGGCCAAAAGATATCTGTGTGGCAGCGGCTTTTCTACAAGAATATATAAATGTTCATCACTATCGCTAAGAGGGCTACCCAGATTCCATCTTCAGTTGCCCTTGCAATCATTGATAGACGAATAGAGGCAGATACAAAAGGGGAAAAAAATCACTTCAGATTTACCCAAGGTTTTCTTAGCTTCCATATTCTTCTATGTAGTTCCCGTGACCTTGAAGCAACCTTATTGATTCTAAGGAAGCTGAGATGCAAACTGTACCGCGCACTAGCACACGTAATAAAGCCTCCAGGCTTTATTGGTAGAGTAGCAGCAGGAAAGAGGTTTACCCCTTTCCATCCTAGTTCCAAAGTATTCTCTGTCCAACCTATTCCAGCCAACCGGCTGCCTTTTCTAGGTGGGAGTTTTAGATCCAAAGGGGGAGTCTTCAGCAGGGAAAGTTATTTTGCACAGAAAATAGCCAGTGGAGACCCTGGGGACAAGTAGGCCTTTCCTTATCTTTGTTGGCCTTCTACTCCAAATCTATTTCATCCCCAATAGAGTGAAAGCCTTGACACCCTGATTTCCTTGGAACCACAACCCAACGCTCAGCCTTGTTCCTCTTGTCCCGCTAGATCATCTCCTGCACAGTCACTTCTCTTAGAGGACTAGTGGGAAGACCTTTTTAAAGCCACAGTATGAGATGCTTGTGCTCTGTATCCTCCTCACTTGTTCCAAAATTCCTTGCTAATTGCATGCAACTTCCATCTCCCGCATTCCACTTGTGTTGCGGGAAGTGGAAGGAAGATGTGGTGCCGAATTATCGGTGGGTCCTGCTCTTTCACGGTGACTCCTACCTTCAGCACTTTGGGCTTCCATCTTGAGGAAGTGGCCCAGGGCTATAGACATCCTTCTTCCTGCTTTTTCTAATGCGCAAACCCCGCTCTTCCATTCCCCTCTTCCATTCTCGGGGCAGTGGGTGGCAGTTCCTTCCCTTCAAAAGCACGTACAGCTACCAGAAATCAGCCTGTAAATATTGCCCACTAGCATTGGGAGTTGTGTTGAGTGTCTGTTGTACCCCTGGATGGTCCAGAGCCGAAGGGGAAATGCTCTTCCCTCTTTTGTGGCTTAGGTGGTTTGAGGATGGGGAAATGTTTCTATCCATGCGGTAGTGGTTGTTTGATGGGCTGCTGCAACAGCTTTGTTACTCTTCTTTTGTAGAGAGCACTTATTTCCCCCAAAACTTGTAAGCCGTTTGAAACAACAAGCATTTGCTATTTATAACATGTGGCTGAGTGGTTGTTATTTTGAGCACAGCTACAAGGACATTGGAATGGAGGGTTTGAAGGACAAAAGTTAAGGTGGTGTTTTGGTTGGTAACACCCTTCCCTGAAGCAATTCTAGACCCAGCGTGGTTCTTGAGCCAAAGGTTGGGATGAACAGATATTCCACGACTTGAGTGTTCAGAATTGATCTATCACAATTTTCAATTGGCTCCAGAGCTATTCTCTTCTAGGATAAGAGTAAGGCTTGGTCTCCTCATTTGTAGGACCTTAGGCTACAGTTCCCAGAGTTCCTTGGGGAAAATCTATGGCAATTACATGGGATACATAAGCCACACTTTATCGGTATAATTGTCTCAAACAGCTTTCATGTTAAAAGTGGCAACTGTTCAAATACCGTAGCCCGAATAAACAAGGTCCTTTTAGCTCAAATGGCATTTGTGCACAGGAGTAAAAAGCAGGTAGGTCAATGAATGGGTTGCAATCATCACATTCTCGATTTACCCATCAGTTGCATTCAACCTAGGAAAGGTGTGGACTGGGTGGCGTCTAACCTTCCTCAGATAAATAACTGAAACACTGAAATTATAAAATAAATAAAATGTCAGAAGTCTGCCTATTAACCAAGACTCACATAAACACACATAACACACCATGAGTAGCATTTCTGCTTGCTCCCTATGCATCAATTGTGACTTTCAGATATATTAGAAAAAAACCTAGCCTAGCACCAACTTTTCCCTAGCTGTCTGTCAGAGGTCATCTTCTGAAGGGCTTCTCCTTTCCATTCACAAAATGCATTTTGATGATTCTCACTTTGAAAATTATTGTTTTGAGGAGTGGGTATCTATAGAATTGCTCACTATTTCTGGCTTTCAAGAAATATTTTTAAAAAGCTATGGTCTGAAAATCTATCTTATTGCAATACAAGGTAGTCTGTAAAGCCATACTTTTGCAGAAATTTTGACTGAAATTTTTTTTGACTGGTTAAAAAAATTTTTTTTGACTGGTTAAATTTTTTTTAATGAACTGTACAAACCTAAACAACAGTATTTAGTAGAACCCATCAGTTGCAACAAGATAAGCTCATATTAGACTACACTATTGCTTAACAAAGTATCTCCTCTTTGCGTCATCCTATTCCCACTGTAGCCATAGAAGCCAATTGGATGACCATGGGACATTGTCTCTCAACCCAACCCACCTCACAAATAGGAGGAAGGTGTGTTGAAGATGTTTGCCCTCTTGAGTTATTTGTAAAAATAATTAGGATATAACTTACTAAATATATTGGGGATTAAAATTTAGAACAATCGTGTTCATATGCATAGACCTTTATGAATCAGATTGTGCAATTTTGCATAGTTTGAGATTTAGTACAAGAAGCTTTGTCAAGAAATTTCTCAAGCTTGTGCTGTGGAGTTGATGAACAGCCAGGAATATCACCTTAAGAGTATGAAAGTGTACATAAACAGGGAACTCTATTGTAGCACTAATAAAACTTGTGGCACAATTGAAAACCTTCGCCCTCAAACTCCTGGTATAGTAGTAACAATAGTCTGTTTTAATAATGCAACATTTTGTAAACAAAAGAGAACCCAACATTTGTCTCAACTGCTGGCACATTTTCCTGAGACTTTTGAAACTAATGTCAAACATAGTTATTTTGCCCGTGGTTATCACTGCTAATCATTAAATTACAATTGGTCAAAGGAGTCCCATTCCCCACCCAAATTCAACTTACAATCTACCTCAGAAGAAAACTATGGTAACTACTGCAGAGAAAATTATTGGCTTTTCAGGAAATGAGAAGTTTCCTTGGTTTCTCCAGACTTCTCAATTTAAGTATTATTTTGCTACAAGCAGTGCTGCTGTTTCTCATTCACATATACAGCATTAAGCAGCCAACTTATTATTTCTAATTGAATAGTCCTTTCAATAGAACTGCTTCATTCAAAAAGAACAGCAGCAGTACAGCTATGGCAGCAGTATCACAGGTCTTTTACAACGTATATATTTCTACTTGTGAAAAACCAAGAATAAACAGGCAGAACAATGTTTCATATGGATTTATAGTAATTTTTTTCAGGTCACTGGGAAAAAAATAGCAGTCTTTCTGTACATTATCTGCCCTTTTTAGGTGGACTGGGTGGGGGGGCAGTTCTAGATAAAAAACACAATCGCATTGAAACATAACAGTTTAGGATTAGAAATGGGGAGAAGTCCTCTTTGGAGCAGGAAAAGAGGGTCTGGAGAAGTGATCACAAACAGAATTCCCCTCTTCATTGGGCCAAGTCCAAAAAGTTCTCCTTGTCTGATTTATGGAGATGGCAAATGTAAAAACAGGTAATTGAATCCTCCCCCCTTCAATATGTTTGGAAAGCAAGATTGCTAGCCATTCTCAACCACCACAACAAAAGGGAATGCAAGTTTTCTATAGACACCATCTTCAAGAAGACGATTAAAGGATCTGTGGAGATCCAGACTGCAAGATGACACCCTATCTCTTGAAGCAGGGGTGTCAACTCGTGGCCAGATGCGTCATGCGCTGGCCACGCCCACTCCTGGTTTAGCAAAGGGGGGAAAGATTGCGATGTCATGTGACGACAATGTGACATCGCGAGTTTGACACCTGTGTTTTGGAGAAATGTTCCTATTGTTCAGTCTTCACTTCAACGCAGGGTCATCATATATATATATATATAGTGGGAGAAGTGTATTTACATTCACAGAAAATGAGAAAATGAAACAGCCACTTCACTGTTAAAGACTGGAAGAGCCACTGTGTCACTTCTACCCTGTGTCACTGCCTAGGCCTCAAATGGTGGTCAAAGAGTGGCCCCTGATTATAATACAAGGGTGTGTGGGGGGTGGGGAGGCAGCTCATTGTAGGCTTAACTGCACACTCAGGCGAAGATAGTCTCCTCCCGACGCTTCTTAGTGAGGATGGTTCCTGGTTTGTGTTGGGCATCTGGATGGTTGGCCAGTTCTGGGGGGCATGAAGATACCGGACTCTCAAGGATAGCTTGCTTAAGGTCATAGAAGACAGCAGAGTCCTCTTTGGTGACAAAAGAAATAGCGACACCACTTTTCCCAGCTCGTCCCGTTCGACCAATGCGGTGGATGTAATCTGCAACGAAGAAGGAATTGAGTTGTCAAGGCACAGACGCTCCTGGTATATCGGATGCAATTTGGAGACCTAGCGCAGAGTTCCCCAACCTTTCTGGCCTTGCAGACCAGCGGGAGGGGCGGTGGGGAAAGGGATGGTTTTGCGCAAGCGGCAGGCAAGTGCGTGCATGCAGCTCCATTTGCGCAAGCGGCAGGTGCTGCGGAGACGCGCATGCGCGCACTTGCCTGCCATTTTCACAACTCGGTTGCAAATACAGCCCAGAGATTGGAGACCCCTGACCTAACAGACTCTGGAGAACTGTATGGCTATCCTTTAAGAACAGCATAACGTTTAAGAAAGCAATAAACAATGGAGAGAGCATTTCAAGGCTCAGAATACTTTTGGTACATTATTTCAACAATCCTGGGACTAGCCTGTAAGACAAGGTGCCGAGTAGTTCTGCTTTGTAAAAACTGTCTAATAAGAAGGCAACTGGAAGAAGATTTAAATTACATACTTTATGGCTTTTGTATTTTGCCACGATTCACCATCTAGCAATGTACTGCTAGGAGAATCCACATCTCTTTGAGATTGACTGGGGCATATATCTTCTAATATTCCAGTCACCCTGCCTTACACATGCTCACAAACACTAGTTCTTCCAAATTTCATTCAGAGAAAAGAACTATTGAACATTCCACTCACGGGGGAACTTGAAGGAAAGGGAAAAATAAATAAAAGGATAACTCACCTTCTATGTTTTTAGCCATATCATAATTCACCACCATGGACACATCATGAATGTCAATACCACGACCGGCTACATCTGTGGCCACCAAAATGTCCTTAGCACCAGCCTTCAAATTGGAGAGGGCAAATTCACGCTGCTCCTGACCTTTACCACCATGAAGTGTGCAAGCATTGTACTGTAGAGATAAAGGGAACAATATATTAAGAAAAGTTAAATTGTAGTGAGGGTGGTGGGGAAGAGAAGTGAGCAGGAACGAATATTGATTATTTCAACAGCATAGATATTTGAAAGGGGAGTGCGGCAGAGTTAGTCCTACCAATTTCCATATAATTTTAGAAATATCTTGCAAGTTACTTTAGGGATAAAAATAATTGGCAGCTAGGCAGAAACAGTCCTTTTTTAACAACAAAGCTCCTAGTGGAAAAGCTCCTACAGACAGAGAGTTGTTTATAAAATTGATGAATGCATTTTACAAGCTATTTGCTCAACAGTCGACTGCAACAGAGGAGAGGAGAGAGAACCACACATTGTCCAACAGATAAGGAAAGATTTCGTTCCAGGAGCCTGGAACCCTAACAAGCCTTAATCTCAACAAACATTTGCAATTCTGTAACTCTAAATAGGATTGTGACTCACCCCCATTTTCTCCAAAGATTTGGCCAATACATCACAGCCCTTCTTCTGATTGACAAAGATGATAATGGGTGGATCAAAACCTTGCTCCAAAATAGCCAACAGTTTCTTTCTGTGCAAGTGAAAGGGGGAAAATGGTAAGGAATAAATATGTATGGCTGAGACTGGAAGGGTATCACATATTAAACCAAAATGTCCTGCTACATTCTAGTACTACATGTATATCACAGTACACTGAAGCCTTTTTCATCCCTGGGCCATTTCAGGAATAGTTTGATGCTCTGTCATGCAGGAACACCACAGACATAATCCTACCTTGGAATCAGCCCACGTTGTTTATTTCAAATAGAAACACAAAGAGCAGACATGAAGAAAAACTCTAAGGCAATTAACCACAAAGTACTCACCTATTGCTATGTGTTACCTCTTCAAAACATTTTAATTTGTAATGGGGAGATTTTTATCTAAAATATCAGAGCAACGCTTGCCATGTAAGCAAAAGATAAGCAGCACAGGATAGCTCTCCAATGAACAAGATGCATTTCTGCCCCATTAGGGGCAAGGCATGGGGAGTTGCACTCAAGAAAGTACAGTGCTTACGAACATGTCCACTGTTGAATTAAAATGGGTCTCCTCTGGACCAGCTCTCAGAGGATGACAATTAAAATTTAAAAATATTTTAAAGTAAACTTGACTAGTAAATGCAATGAATTTGTTTTATATTGAATAAATATACAAATTATAAGTGTATGAGTAAACCAAATTATCCATACAGATAGTACTTTCTTAACAAACATTTGAATTAAAGATGGCTTCAGAAGGAGTGCTTTAGGGCCTGTAAATGCCTGTAAGCATTTCTCACTGTTGCAAAAAATTGCGCGCGCACACCCTTGCAGCCATGTGATGACAACCTCAATGCTTAGCAATCTAGTAGCATTTGTACTTGGATTGATTGCCAAGTGTCCCATCATCATGTGATCACCATCTGCAACCTTCTCTGCCAGCTTCCCCAGAAAGTCAATGGGTAACCAGCAAGGAAGGTTGCAAGCAGAGAGGACAGAGGGGAAGGGGAAACCCTTCTGGGATTGCAGGAATGGAGCTGAAATCCTAAAGATTTCATCTCTGTTCCTGTAACCCACCGGAGGATTTCCCCGCCATGTACAAACTGAAATCCTCCAGCAGGCTGCAGGAATGTTTGAGAGAGCAAGGGCTGCTGGCTGGGAGGATTTCATCTCTACATGGAGCTGAAACCCTTTGGCAGGCAGCTCTTTTGTGCCACCCATTTAATGACCCAGGAGATGGCTTAATGACTAAAACCGAGGAACACCAGGATTGTGGTAATTGAACAAAGCAATCATGTGGGCATCTCGCTTAACAACCATTTTGCTCCATGACCGAGATTTTGGCTCCACTTGTGGTTATTAAGCAAGGACTGCTTGTAATGCAATTTAAGTTCTCAAAATAGGAAAGCAAATTCAGTTTAACAAAGGGTGGCAGAAATGATGGTTGGATATATTTCTATTTTTCTCAATGTCCAAAAACAAAGAAAGAAACAGAACAAAACTTGGTCATTTTACCTTCAAAATTTCTGGAACATTTAGGTCTTTAAACAAAGCTCAAGTTCCCACCCTTCACCTCCCATCCTAATATTTACCTCTTCTCTGATTCTGACATGAGGAAGACCTTCTGCTCCACACGCTCATGTGGCTTCCCAGCTGAGCCAATATAAACCACAGCTGGCCGGCGCAAGTAACTGCGTGCCAGACGTTCCACGGCAGGTGGCATGGTTGCTGTGAACATCACAGTCTATCATGGAAGCACACACAGAAAGAAAGAAATAATATGCACAAAGATTCTTACTCAGGAGTACTTTTCTTCCTCTTATTCCACAGAACAAAAACCTTCTCTAAAAAAAATTTTTTTTTGAGCTCTTTTTTTCCCTATTGAGAAAGTCTTTTTCCTTTTATACTAAGACATTTGAATTCTCAAGTGAACAAAGCTTCCAAAGCATCATAAAATTTAATTACACTTTCCCCCCATAATTGCCATGACCATTCAACTCTCAGACAGAAGGAAACTCCTTTTAATCATGGTTAATTTTCATTTACATTTGAAAGCTGACCATGTGAGATAAAGAGGTGGAATTCTGGGTCAAAAGATAGAATTCAATTTAAACTGCTTAAAAAAAACCCGAGTTGACAACAAGACATTTAAGCGCCACCAACCTGTCGGTATTTATGCTTGCCCGATTCAAAGTTGGCCAGCATCTTCTCGGGGTCCTCAGCCTCATCGGTATCTGGTTTCTGGTTAGTAACAGGCATGTGTTCCAGAATTTTTTGCACATCAGGTTCAAACCCCATGTCAATCATACGGTCAGCCTCATCCAATACCACATAGGTACAACGGCTCAGCACCAGGTAGCGATTCTCCAACACATCAATCAGTCGGCCAGGTGTGGCAATCACAATCTGGAATTCAAAGGGAGAAAGGTACTTGTGTGTACCCTGACACTCAAGGCCAAAATCAACCCTTCCCTTCCCTCCTCCAGCAAGTTCTGGAAGCAAAATACTTGGTCTAGTCAGGACATTGAGCTAGGCTGTGGAGTGAAGGGAATCCTGTATTAAACTATGCACAGTTGCCATTTATTTTTCACGGGGTGCACTTTGCCAATCTACAAGACAAACATTTGTGACTGGGAAATGTGACAAATTTTATTATTGCAATCGCACCTCGCAACCCATGCGCAGGCGGAAGCCTTGGTCCTCACGTGAGATACCACCAATAACAGCCACGGTGCGGATGCCCAGGGGCTTTCCAAACTTAATGGTTTCTTCCTCAATTTGCTGAGCCAACTCACGGGTGGGAGCTAAGATGATAGCATAGGGACCTTGATCGGATTCCTCGATCCTGCAATGGAGAAAAACGGCAAGCTGAATGATAATGTCCAATTGAATGGTGAAAACTTAAAAGAGCTTTTTTCAAATATATATCTAGTTTAATGCCTTTGAAATCTAGATCCATCTGAATCAGCTTGAAATGTATTAAAAACACGTTTCTTGTCATTTTCACTCCTACTTTAACAAAGGATTTCCTAGGGTACTGGATTGTCAAATGTAATGGGCTCCCATCAGACAAGATTATTTCTAATCTATTGAATCTAGTGGAATTGTTGAATGAAGTAATGCAGTTTTTTTACATATATTATTCCAATGTCCAATCAGGGCTTCTTCCAAATGGACGGAAGTCTACATATCCAGATGGTATCCAGTTGGGGAACCATATAAAACAGGAACTTTAATAAGATCATTTCGGGGGAGGAGAGAAGAGAGTATGGGATTATTTATGAACCACAATCTGACTTGTATCTTATTTGCCTTGTTTGTGAGCTTCCCCAAAGCATCTTGCTGATTTCTATTGGCAACCTTAACGCTGGATTAGATTAACCTTTTGACTGACCAAATCTTAACTTCTATATCAAATTTTGACTGTAATCTTGCTCCTGCACATTCTACTCTATAATCTGGGAAGTGTCACTTGATTGCGGAGAAAGCTCCATTCCTACACAAAACATTTTTTACAACACTGAATCCCTTAGTGCAATTCTCTAGTTTGCCACAACACAGAGCTAAAAATTCAAGGAAACGATGGGAGTTTTTCTAGAATGGCCAGTAGAACATTGTTTAATATCAGACAACTATCAATCCCTTAATATTTACTGTTTGCCCAACCTCCAACCTTCTCGAGTGATTTTTCCCCTCCTCCTCTAGAAAGATGTCCCAACTCTCTCACCTATCAATCTTAGGCAGAGTGGTGATCCATACCAGTAGTGGAATAAGGAAGGCAGCTGTTTTACCACTACCAGTCTCTGCTACGCCAATGATATCACGATTCTGCAAACCAATAGGGATGGCTTGACGCTGGATAGGAGTAGGTTCCTGGGCAAAACAAGAAAGAGTGATCACGATACATTTGACCTTTTTAGAAGAAATCATGCCGGTTCAAAGCATCATCAACAAACTCCAGGAAATGCAATGTCCAATTGTGGCGGCTGCTGCTGCCACCACCACCACTATTACCATCGTACTTCTGAATTAAGCGCCTTGGATTCAATGTCCATCTGCAGTGGTAAGGCTAAATTATTAGAAACTGACAGTAAACAATACCCTATGCAGAAATCTAGTTTTAAATTATCATTATAATAAATCAAAGAACCCCATCAGACTCGCGAACCGAACAGCTTCTCACCTTATAGCCACATTTGTCAATAACCTCCAAGATGTGAGGAGGCAATGAGGAATCTTTCCAGGAACGAATGGGATTTGGAATCTTGCCTCCCTTGGTGGTGATGCTGTAATCTTCACGGAAGATACGCCAGTCCCTGTCCGTCATTTCATCCAGTTTCTTTTGAGACCAGTGCCGGTCGTCCCATCGCTGCTTAGCCTCCTTTTTACGTAGCTTGCGCAAGCGTGCCCTGGCAAAGTGAAGAAGTTTAATCAAGAAACCAGGCAAAATTACTGCAAACAAAACCAATAACCATAAAAGCAGAAGGAAACATATATCCAACAAAAATACAAAAATTACTAGGGTCTGGTTATGGATACGGCATACAGCATATGACAACATTCATAAAATTCCCACTAGCAAGTTTCTCTTATATGAATTTATTTATTTATTATTATTATTGGGGGGGGGTATTTTTTTTTGCAAAACTCTGGCAGAAAAATAAATTCTGGCTGTTTGGTCTTCCCAATTCTCTCCCTTGGCTCAAGTTCTACTATTTTTTAATAATAACTGTTAGGGCTAACAAGGCTAACAAGGTTAAGACTAACAAGGTTACCTAACGTAGTTTGGGTAAAATAATATATATAAACTATGATAGTAAGTTTAAGTGTGTGTCACTTTAAACTGCAAAGCATGTAATTTTGGGTGCGGTGTGAAACCGCCATAAGAGGGAGCAAGAGAACCTGCTGGATTGCTGACAATTGCTGGTTTGATGGTTTGCTAACTGCGTGTTCCCTACTGCTGAGTTGCTGAATATCGAAGGAAGAAAGGAGGTTTGACTTCTTCATATCTCAACTGCGAGAAGATATATTACTGGACTGATACTTGTAAGTTTACTGACCTCTTTTTCGACACTGGACTTTGCAACTGAATAATCCCCGGGCGGACTAAACTAGTGAATGATATATGGACTGTTTTGACTATGCTAAAACTCTTACTGGAATAAACTATTTAACTAGCACCGTGTATCTGTTTTACTGAGTGTAAGCTACAAAAACGTTTATCTCACATATTTTGCCTGCCTGCCTGACTGCCGTGCAGATTCTGCTAGGTTTTATCCCTAACAATAACTAACTTCACCACCACTTACTGCTACCATAGCATTTGGGGAAATATTGGACTATCATGCATTCACCACCTCCGTTTGAACACCAGGATCCAATGAAACTGCTGAAGCGTAAGCCAATATCACTCATACTGTGAGGATTTTTGTCTTCATCCTTTCAATTCCCAACGTCTTTCACCAACCCAGCACGAAACCTACTCTTCTTGCTCCTTCTCTTCCAGTGTTCGCCGCTTCTCCATCAGGTCCCCATAGAAACGTGACTGTTCCCGCTTCTGCTGCTTCAAGTCAATGCCAGCAATGAAACCACGCCCCAACAACTGAACCTGGTGTCGCTCCTTGTACCTATTGGAAGAACATATCAACAAGCCATGATGCGTCTTAACATGTAAGCTCTTACTCTTTTAGAAGTTTTCAGAACGTTGAGAACCTCTAATCTGAAGTTTTGGTTAAACTGTGGAACAAAATCCATCCCTGAGCTACATAAAGACAGCTTCAATGATGAAAAATGCTCTCTTTTGGTGCCAGTGCCTTCTATGCACATATTGTACAAATGCCAATTTGCCGCTTGAATTTCTACCAAGCTATCTCACATTAAATCTTTGTGCTTTCTCTTCCGCATACTAAATATTTATTCAGTCCTCATGCATATTTTGAGTGCCAGCTGGGCAGAGCCAAGTGAGATGAGAGTGGTAACATCTTGCACTTCAATCTCCAATTCTTTTGAGCTTGTCAACTGACAACATGGCTGGTTCTACTGTAGGAGCCACCTTTTGTTTACATACATGCTCCTCCTGGCTTTTGGGGGTACCTGGGGGGGGAGGGGGCATGTGCACGTCGGTTTGGGAACAACAATAATCAAATGCAAGTGGCCTGCCAACTCAAGTAGACAAATAATAACAATAGCACTTAGACTTATATACCACTTCACAGTGCTTTACAGCCCTCTCTAAACGGTTTACAGAGTCAGCATATTGCCCCCAACAATCTTGGTCATTTTAGCCACCTCAGAAGGATGGAAGGCTTCCGACCTTGAGCTTGGTCAGATTTGAACTGCCAAATTGCAGGCAGCTGGCAGCCAGCAGTAGTTTGCAACACTGCACTCTAACCACTGCGCCACTGCAATGAAGCAATTTTCCACTGACTACTTAACTTGCCCAATTTATATCAATGGGAAACTCTAAATATTTGCAAACCACCTAATAAATCTAAATCCTTAAAGCTTTCTTATCCATCCCTTCCTCACAGAGGTAAGACTGTCCTTATTCTTTTGCATCACACCAAAATGATTTTCCATGTTCCTTTCATTGCATTCTTCCCAGAAGAAAGCAGGTGTAAACACTTCTCCAGTCATAGTTGAGCTGAGTCCAATCCGTATTATGAAGCAGCATACCATACTGAAGCTCTCCTTGAAGAAATACTCACAAAGGATTGTAGTCAATAGAAGTATCTTCTGAAGCATCCCACTCAAAGACAAATTTGCGGTCGTTCAAATGTCGAGTGCGCCTCCGCTTTTTGATCCCACCCAAATATCGCTCCTGGCAGAAATGAAACATTTAAACATTCAATTTTGATCCTATCTTGTTTTCTCTATGAACAATATAGCTAGCAGGATTAAACAGTATGTTCATTTCTGTTTTTTATACCACCAATAGGTGATGGTTGGAAGTGAGAGCATAATAAACCTGAATAAGGCCACCTTGTGGCAGAATATTTATGGAGGTTCAGTCACCCAGGTCAGTTGTCCCAAAGGTGCTTTTTAAAAGGCAATTGGGCTTTCTTTGTTTTTTCCTTGAAGAGGTTTTGATTCTCCAAGAAGCTTCTTCAATTCTGTCTGAATGGTGGGGAATGGAAAGATTTATATGTAATCCTTCCATTCCCCACCATTTAGTCAAAACTGAAGAAGCTTCTTGGATGAGAAGCCAAACATCTTTTAAGGAAAAAAAGAAAGTTAGTTCAGTTGTTTTTGAAAAGGATCTTTGGGACACCTAATGGCAGGTGTGCAAAATTGAGATTTCCTGATTCACAATCCAAACCCGTCATCAGTAGGCTTCACCATCAATCAGCTTTATTCATCTAGAGGTCATCTCTAAGCTGTGTTTATCTTAGACTCATATAGAAGCACATATAAGAAGAATGGGCTTTAGAAGCCAAGAGTCCTAAAACAGTTGAAAAAACTGCTGAGCCAACTTGAATGTAAAGTTGTTCTACTGAACCCTATTCCCTTTTGAACAATGGCTGGAATCGCCCAAGTCGGCAAGCATTACTTTGATAGCATGCAGTTCCTTGGTCTTGTCTTTCTCCTCACGGATTTTCTGCCGTCCTTCCTCATCTTCATTGCCATTGGTCTCTCGTTCCAGGCGTTCCCTGCGCTCACGCCGCTCTCTCTCCTGAGGGTCTTCTGCAAGTAGGGCAAATGGTAAGATTTTCACAAAATGAATAACAGTATCAGAGAAACAAACTCTGAGCATATAGCGGGTTGATAAATTGTACAACACCCGAGGGGTGGGGGGGGAATATACCTAGCATTTTTCTTCCCATTTCT
This sequence comes from Pseudonaja textilis, assembly GCF_049901715.1. Classification (NCBI taxonomy): domain Eukaryota; kingdom Metazoa; phylum Chordata; class Lepidosauria; order Squamata; family Elapidae; genus Pseudonaja; species Pseudonaja textilis. The sequence continues at coordinate 131,039,246 of NC_141991.1, forward strand.
TGGAATTGCTTTCTCTTTTTTCTCTCATCTTCCAGGAACCGTTGTCGTTCCTCCACTTCCTGCTGACGACGCTTTAAGGCCTCAGCCTCTCGTTCTGCTTTAGAAAGGAACTTGGGCTGCAACCAATCACAAGCAGGTGAATAGAAACATCCTTTGGTTGGAAGTTGTAAAAAATACCAACTACCACGAAATAAGGTTGAGAACGTCTAGACTGCTACCATCTGTTTTTCTCTAACTTGGTGCTGTTTAGGAACGCAGGACTATAACCCCCCCCCCGCCCCCCAAAAAATTTTTTCCCTGAGGTAAATATCACATCAGACTACTCTGCAGGAGGTTGCTGGGATCCAGTATGTCTTCCAATAAGGCCTTCCAAAAGTTGATTGATATCTAGAAGCAGAGAAAATGGAGAGATGCTCTTTGGACTAACCTTGGCTTCAGCCTCTTCTTCAGCTTTCTTCTTGGCCAGCAGCTCCTCCAGAGAAAGTGGCTGAGCCTGTGAACAATACAGGTGCTCATTAAGGTACCAAGAAAGATCACTAAAAAGAGACGTTGCTATTATAAAAGCTAAGTGGATCTGGACAGGACAAAAGCAGCCCACTAAATTGAGAGAAGAAAAATCGGAAGAATATAGGTAGTCCTCAACTTATCGACAGTTCAAGTTACAATGGCACTGAAAAAAGGAACTTCTGATTGTTTTTTACACTTAGGACCCATGGTCACACAATCAAAATTCAGACACTTGGCAACTGACTCATATTTATGATGCTTGCAGTATCCTGGGATCATGAGATCCAAGAAAGGTCATAAAATGGGGTATTTTGAAAAATTCACTAAACAACTATTTCACTTAGCAACAGGAAAGCTGGTCTGACTTGCGATCATAAATTGTGGACAACCTCTATATTCTTTTTAAGCAGATCATCTAAAAGAATTATTCTTTAATATCAGAATGCATAGTTGACCATGAATGATCAAGAAGACGCACGCAGTACCTTTTCCTTCTTGGACAAGGAATCATCATCTTCATCTTTGCGAGAGTCTCTATCTTTCCTTGATTTGGAATCTTTGTTCCGACCTGGGGAGGTGCTCCTGAAGCAGAGACAGGAAAGAATTAAAAGGGAAACAACCTTCCTCCGTTGCAGTCAGAATCCATACATTTTGCCTGGCACTGATTTTTTTTTAAAAAAGTGAGTTTCACGTCTCTCTCTTTCTCTTGGGAAGAATGTCATTCTGTTTCTGATATCACAGAGCACAAGACTGAAACAATCTCCTGATCCTCTCCAAAGCTAGGATTCTCGACTAATCCAAAATTCCTGCCATAATTCAAAAATCAAATCAGAATTCCAACTACAGTGAGAAATTTTCAGAGATATTTTAAAAATAATCAGCATAAGAAGCTCATCACTTTCTCTCAATATTGGAAACTAATAATTAGTGCAGGTTCAGAAATTGGGTTTTGAAGGCATTTGCTATATCTTGAAAATCAGGTATAACAACAATCAGGATCCTTCCCATGCTTCTCTCTAGCTATCAGCACTAGGTTTTCTTTTGACATTGGACTTCAAAAAACATTTAAGAGAATAATATAAATCAAAAGTTCCTTTCTGAAACAGAAGAGAATGTCTAGGAAACTTGTATGTGTATTCTCTCTGTGTGTGTGTCTCTCTCTCCATATTACTTGTAAAACGTAATGCTCAATTTCCAAATATTCTAAACTCACCTACCAGAAAACACCCAGAATGAAAATATGTTTAGCCCTTTCCCAAAGCTGCAGTTGAAGGGTTCACTGGAGGATTTATTATCTTTATTGGAGGGTTTAGAGCAGGGGTGTCAAACTCACATCATCACAGTTGTGTCACATGATGTATTGGGACTTCCCCCCCTTCGCTAAACTGGGCATGGGTGTGTCCAGCGTGTGATGCATCTGACCCATGAGTCGGGAGTTTGGCAGCCCTGCTTTAGAGGCTTGAACATCATTCCCGCATCATCACAAAATTGGAAATAATTTGACACCATATCAGTAAAGGGAGGCACATGGCAAACAAAATTATCGGACCACACCATTAAAATATTCTCCACAAATTTCCTAACTGTATTTTTCAATTATGACTTCACTTTAAATGCAACCCGATGCAAAATATATGTACTGGAAGACCACTAATAGTATTTTTTTTAATCATTCAGCAAGAGACATTTGTCCACTTAATCAACAGCCAATTTCTGAATAGTGAGGAGCCAGAAACACAATTTACTTAAACTTTCTACAACTAGAAAATGCAAAGCTGGAATACAATTTCAGCAAGTGTTGTCTCTTAAATCTTGAATGCAATGTGTTTGATTTCTTAATTCTTGTAAACCAGTGATAGTTATCTCTAGGCCTCTAGATATTGTTGCAATACACTAAGGCAGTGGCCCCCAACCTTTTTTGTGCCACGGCCCGGTACCGGCATCACAAAATCATCCGCGGCCCGGTACCGGCATCAGCACGCATGGCAAGGCGAGCCGAGCGACCGGCCAGCCAGTCGTCCCCCGCTTCTCCCTGCCACCTTCAACTCCTCCTTTGTACCTGTGTCGATGGGCTTGAAAGAATCCTCGCGCCTTAGTTTTGTTCGAAGCCGCCCCTCCTCGATGAAACTAAGGCGCGAGGATTCTTTCAGCACCCAAACGCCGCTTTCTACCCGGAAAAGCTCACCAGAAGCACCTTTCCATCAAAACAAGATGGCGGCGCCCAGCAAACCGGCGGCCCGGTAGCAATTGTTCCACGGACCGGTAGCGGTCCGGGGACCGGTGGTTGGGAACCCCTGCACTAAGGATCTCTCTAGAATTACTGCAACATCTTTGAAGCAGCTTCTTTCTTTCTCTCAAAGAAAGCTATGTTTTACCTGGATCGTTTTCGGTCTTTGTCTCTTCGATGCCCATCTTTGTCACGATCTCGATCTTTCTTATTGCGTTCTCGTTCTTTGTCTCTTTCCCTCTCTTTATATCGCCGCTCTCTACAAACATATAATTTGCAAGAAGAGTTTCTCTTAATACATGTAGCTCCAGAAGTTTACTGTCATCTGCTTAAATTCTGGAGAGTTTATTTACCAAACACATCAAATTCAGAAAGCAACCTTCTCTATGATCTTCTCATACCCACCAAACCAGCTTCTGCAGAAATACAGTTGTTGAATTTACACAGAAGACAGAAATTATCCCAATTATCCTTGAAAAAGCTAACTCTGATTACATTGATACACATTACCTCTCTGTTGATTTGGATCTAGATCGGGATCTTGATCGACTACCTCTCCTCCTGTCACGAGAGCGGTGTCGTTTTCTGTCTTTAGCAACAGGGGAGGCTTTTCTATCACGCTCCCGGTCACGTTCTCGTTCTGCTGACCGTGAACGTCTCCGCTCTTCTTTGATGGGAGAAGAATCTCGCTCTCTCTTTTCAATGGTTTCCCCAGCCATCTAGATTAGGAGGATTATATTAATATGTGGGAGAAAAGGATAACAGTGAGAAGAGAGAATGCAATAGTCCATTTTTGCATGCAATTGTATCACATCTGCATCAGTGATGGTATTCAGCCAGTTTGCACCAGTCCGGGCGAACCGGTAGCAAGGATTTGGCATGGGTTGCCAAACCGGTAGTAACTTCTGACTAGCCATGTCCCTGACCAGGTTGCCCAGTCGCTGGTCGCTCGCTTGCCCCGCCCGCCTGATGCTAGCCCACCCAGTCACTCCTTAAGGTATTTCCTTTTTCCCCCCCTCCTCCTGACAATCGGCTGTTCCTGCAACCAGCTGTGCCGGGAATCCCCTCACTTACTGCTTAACCCAGGAGTCTTCCCTGAGGCCCAGAAGGCCCAAAATACGAAGGAGTGTGTGTGTGCTGCCAAAAGCAAAAAAGAAAAAGAAAAAAGCCACGCCCACTTACTCATATGACCACGCCCCCTAGTCACACCCACAGAACCAGTAGTAAAAAACATTGAATCCCACCACTGATCTGCATGCCTGTAATCTTAAAGAAAAATCTATGATATTTTCTTTCTAAAGTATAGGCATGACAGGGAACATAGAATACTACAGGTAGTTCTTGACTTACAACAGTTCATTTAGTAACTGTTCAAAGTTACAATGATACTGAAAAAAATGACTGTTTTTCACACTTATGATCATTGCAATATCCCCTGTAAGCAGATTTACTTAACAACCATGTTACTAACTTAACAACTGCAGTGCTTCATTTAACAACTGTGACAAGAAAGTTTGTAAAGTGGGGCAAATCTGTCTCATTCACTTAGAAATTTTGGGTTCAATTATGGTTGTAAATCGAGGATTACTTGTAATTAATATCAAGCACACCCATCTGACTGGCCGCAACTTTCCAATATTTCAAATAACTGACTTCCCCAGTTGTACTTTGACATTCCAGGGACAGAAGTTAAGAGAAAGATGCATAACATGTGAAATCCAAGATGTTGCTCAATATCTCTTAATATTTCTCACAATAGGTCAAACTGGCTGCAAAGTTACATTTCATCAACATCTAGATGCTATGTACACCCATGGCATGGATATTTTGCAAATGTTCTTTTCAATATGGCTATCTTGCCTTTTAAGATGTTCATAGACTTGTCACATATTCATTTAAGTCCCACTGACCTGTGCTTGAAAAAACAGAAATATTTTTCTGCTAAAAATAAATAAATGACATTTTAAATTAATTAACCTGTACAGTTTCAGATCCATATATACACTGATAATGGTACTTTCTGTTACAAATACTATATTTTTCTTTGTGAATGTGGGGAATGATGTGAGCATAAAGTCTACATATATAGGTTCTTGAGTACATTTCAGCATTTCATATAATAAGAAACCAGGATTGTCAGTCAATTAATTCCAGTATTATGCACATTCTGTATCCACAGTGCAAAATATGAAAATCTAGTTTTCAATCCACATACATACATATTCCAGGAAAATCACACTAATGTTTCCTGAAAGGATGTGATAATACATCGTGGATACCACTTTGAACTTTTTTTGGGAAAAGCCAAGCAAAAAGAGAAAAATTGAAAAATAAAAAGTAAATTCTCAAAGGAATTCTGTGCAGGAAAAAAATAGGCAGTATACAAAGCAATAAAAAAATAGTAATTGCAGTTGTTTATTGGTCTTTGTGGTAAACTGAAACATATTTTTCTTGTAAAATCAATTAGGTCACCACAGGGTTTTTTTTCTCATAAATTGGATAGAAATCAGAAATCTTAAATCTCAGCATCATTTTAGGATTTTCCCACTATCTCACTCTAAAAAAACAAGAAACAGAAATATTGGAAGAGAGGAGATAAATTTTAGTCTGGTGAGAAACTTTTTCTGTTCCTGGAAATCTGTCCTCTCAATTCCAGAAGCAAGAAGAGGAGGTAGGTGGTAGAGATAAAGAGACAGAGAGAACATTTACACAGTAAGGTAAATGCTACAAAATACATCATCCAACAAGCTAAATTCGCTTAGCTTTGCATGAGTGGGTGGATTAGCCTGTTTTATAAATCGAGGCCATTTCGTTATCTTACGGTTCCATGTACTCTGCGCACACAGAAACATTCAGTAAAATTCAGTAAGCAGCTTATTAAGCTGAAAACGTGAAAGGAACCAATGAAAATGCAAAATGTATTTTGCGCTTCCTTCATGGCCCTTTCGCTTTTCCTCCTCTTGTGGAAATACTGAAAATAAAAAGAGGGACACTAATCGGCACTCGCTTCCCTAGGATTACTGCTGGCCATCGATAACAAACTAATCCCCTCGCACATCCCTAATTCTTCCTATTCCCAATCTTAAAAACCCTCCTCTGCTTGTAGCCTCCAACAGCAAAAGATTCCTGGGGAAAGAAAGAAATCTAAATCACCTGTAACGTTTTTCGACGTCCGTAAACACTCACAGGGTTTCTATAGCCCCGCCATTTTAGCCAACCTCATCCCGGTCCCATAGCCCCTTGCCAGGCAGCATGATGGGAAAGCGAGTCCATCCAGCCTAATGATCCACCCTCAGGCACTGTGTTGAAACTACAACTCCTAAGAGGCCTCACGAGAAAGGTTAACGTTCCAGCATGCACCACACCAAATCAAGCGTTTGAGGTTTGGAGAACTACAGTTCCCAGAAGGCCTTTGTATGAGAAAGGAGGAAGAAGCGTGCCTCAGACGTTGTTCTGTGCAGAGGCCTGAGCTTTTTGCTCTCATGGTTGGGGGCGGGGGTTAGCTTTATGTAGGAGGTGGAGTTTTCGCATGGGAACATATGAAGCTGATGAGGGTTGACTGGTCGGATGTATGGCTGTATAAATTTTTGCGACCGCTTGACGACCGCAATGCGTTATATAATTTTTTTTTCCTAGTGACTCTCCACATTATTTACAGATCGCCTTTGATCAGTCCTTGCTGAACAGGTCACCAAAAAGGAAACAGCTCAACTAGCATGGATCTGTTCATTTACGTTACATTTGTACATTTTCTGTCCCTTGGGGAACAATAATAACGGCTGAGTATAGAATAGATAGAATAACTTTATTGTCACTTTGAATGTACGCTAATTGGCATACATTAAAATGGAATTTCACTGCTGTGTAAATTGAGTACTACCTATAATCATCTAATGCTATGCAATTAGGTCTGCCTAACAGCAATCCCCCAAAATCTCACCAAGCGAACATCTTTTTCAGTCCCCATTAATTACTGTCTGAAACATGAAAAAGTCAAGAGGCTGCACCTTCTGTACATTAACTAGTGCTCTGCCCTAAATATTGTTTGGCTTTGTCAAAAGACAACTTCTATCTTTTAAGAAATTACAAGGGTGTTAAACTGCTCTACATCTCGGCTTGACCTAAGAAACATGAGCCCCACACTGCAAGCCATAATGTGCTTTGCCTCTTGCCACATATTTTATATCTTTGTGGTATCCCTAATAGTGAGCAGCAGGCTATTCCCTTACAAGTGCAGGTTTACAATGCTGCACAGATGTTTTGCAGAATTACCTAGTGACTCAATTTTCATGGGAGAAAGTGAAGAAGTGAATTTTATTTAATAAAAAGTAATGAAAATCAAGTATTATCCCTCATCCCTTTGTTTAAATCTATGGCCCTTTTAAGGGGTGTCAAGGATGGATCTCACTGTCTTCCCCAGTGAGTGCTGGAGGAAGTAAAATCCTTATCTTGTTCTCCATAACCCCAGTCAACATGCAAATCTTCAAGCTCATGCAATTAAATTGGCAGTTTGCCACATTGTTTATTAATTGTACCAGCCACAAAATTGAGATGCCTGTTGTTTTTCTGTGTGAAAAATGAGGGGAAAAGATTTCATCAGAGGATAACCATACTAGTTTTAAAAAAAGAAGCTTGTTATTACATTAAAGTAAAAATTTGATGTAATTCTATGACGTAAATGTGGTCCTAGCAATGCTACAATAGGACTCAATGTTGAAATAGTCGAATCCATAGTGGAATTTGTTTTTATTTTGCTTTCTAGTACTACTGTGTGATTTTGTTTACAATACATTAAATTAAAAGTATATTATTTTTATCCTTTATGGTAATATATCTATAAAATTATTTTTAACAAATCAATATTACTGTTGAGCTGTAATCAAATGCCATATTTTCCATAAAAATATCACTTCAGATATTTCACAAGCTAAAATAACGCTACCATTTTGCGGGATACATTAACTGCACTAATTGAGACCTACCTATATTATAAAGGTTGAATAGAACACCGAATAGAATAGCTTTTGGATCGATAGACAATCTGAGAGTCATCTGGTATTTTGTGACTGACAGGAATTATCAGTTTTTTATATGATTTCTTTACTTAGCTACATTATTTACTTTTGTTTTCAGTTCCAACAAAACATGTTAGAACATCCATTGTCTTGAAATTAGGATCTCTCCACCTGGGCTGGAACAAGAAGCTTTGCAAAGGTCAAGGAAATGGTCTTTTTCTAACTCATGTTGAATAGCTGGTATTAGGACAGCATCTTCCATTATGTCTAATAGAAGCAACTCAGGGGTTGAAAAGCAGGTCATACAAATCAGACGCGTCACTTTCTTGCTGCTCCCTCTTCAAATATCCATCTGATCTAATAATGAATCTAGCACACTTCGTAACATGGGACTGTCTTTCCCATTTAACTCAGGGTAGTTACACCCATGGAAACTGCCTTCTTTCCCACAGTCCACTCATGTGTACTACCCATTTTGTAAATTTCCATATGAAAGTTTCATAGACCGGATGATTGAAGGCACTTATTTGCTCAGGGGATAAAGTCCAGAACACTTTGTGTTACTGCCTAGCTATGGTGTAGTATATGACAAGCCAGCAAAAGTGTAGATGATTAAGGACTTTGGATCTCAGGCAAGATGACGCATTCAGACATTTTTGTCATCTTTGACTCCCTCTTAGAGGTAAGAATAGGTTCCATTCCTACCCAAGAAAATACTTATAATTTTGTCATTGATAGAATTTTAGACTTTTTCTCTCTCTATCCAACGGAAATAGGTGAGGGTAAAGGTTCGTTCTCTGAGCTTGTGGGTTGGTTTCTGAATGTTTTGTTACCAGGCTAGATAACATCTTCCGATGAGTTTAGGAGATGTGTCAAATGTTCTTCTGTTGGATTCACTGAATTGCATTGCTTATCAACCAAAATTCCAATCCCAATTGTGGTTGTAAACCACAACCTAAACTCCACTGAACATGTTACCTAGTCTGGTAAATAAACGTTCAGAAACCATCCACAAGCTTAGAGAATGAATCTTCATCCTCATTCTATATCCAAGCTACAGATATTTGCCACTATTGGAAATAGAATTGCATCAGCTTCCTCAAAACTATCACAAAATGAGGATGTATATTAAATACAGTATATCCTGATTTCAAATAAAATATATATTTTATTTACCAAGCACAACTCTGTAACAGCAAGAAGGTAATTAAAATGTAATTCAGATGTGGTGTGGTATCCCAAGAGCAGATTAACTGTGCTGTAGAAAGAAAGAAAAATGTTCAGCTAGTAAGTAGGATGGAAAGCCTGGAGAATTAACCAGTTTCAACCCCAGCTTCCAAAAAAATGTAAAATAGCTGCCTTCAAAGGCAAGTCCAACATTATTGGTGGGCTAGCTTGAGGGAAGATGACTACTGGTGATTTGGACTGTGGGAGTATCATTCAACTCATTAAGGGTTCTGCGACCTAATAGCACTTCTAGATGTGCTAGGATTGCAGAATTACCTTTGGTCTTACTAGCTTACTAGCTAAATTCTGGTTAGAGTCTTAACATCTCCAAGGCAACTCAACTGGTTGGAAAAACCAGGAACAGGTTCTCAGGTTTAGTGTACTTCAATGAGTCATTGTTCTTCTATATGACATTTTGCAAACAAAGTCAATGTAATAAGAGAAGCAAAATTCAAGGCTTGGTCTTTCAGTTGCATAGCTTTTAGCAGTATTGAATAGATTTTATTTATCAAGCAGACTCTTTAGCTGGGCCAGCCTTCCCCAGTTTGGGCACCCTTTAGTTGAATGGATACTGTTTCCAGCCAACCCAGGGATTGCTGAGAATTTTGGGATCTGAGGTTCAGACGTCTAGAAGGTAGTAGATGGAAGACTAATGTATACAACAATCACTAAAAAACATGCACCTTTTAGTATTATTGTTGCCTGGAACTGCCATATCCTAAGTCTACAAGTGATGCTCAAAAGGTAACCTTTTTTTTTACAGAGCCCCCAGCATGTGGAGATCCAAGGTTCTCGTGTGTAACTGCAGCTTAACTTGTCTGCCTGTAAAGGCATCTTAGAACAAAGGAGAATGCTCTTGCCACCAATATTCAACTATATTTTTGACCTCTTCTGGACTTGTCTGGATCTGAGAACTAAACAGGATTAGAATTCCAGAGTTACGGGTTGGCCCAATGCCTTTCAATCTTGTCAATTTTAAGGTCTGTAGACCACCACTCCTCAAATCCTGTATAAGCTTGCTGACTGGAAAATTCTGGGGACTGAATTCCACACTTCATAAAGTTGTCTTGGTTGAGAAACACTGGGCAACACTAAAAAAATTTTAAAGTATCATGGAAGGCATTGGCAATCTTCTATCATATAACTGTCAAGAGAACTAACTGCATGGTCTTGTCATAAATTGACCCTGATTCAACAAGTTTACATAAGCTTTACATATGTATTCAGGTTAGGAGTCGCCTTCAGTCTAGCAATAAAATCTTCCGTCAAGCTTGACTTCTCTTTCTTCTGCTCAATAATAACAAAGCACTTATCATACTCTCAGGTGCACATCACTGAAATCGGACAGATTTCGCCAACAGACTCTGCACCTACTACAATGAAGAAATGTGTAACATCTTTGTGAAAAGGACCTCATCAAATGTAAAGTTAAATAAACTAACAACACTGCTCTTGTGTGATGCATTCACTTGTAGCCTTTTCAATCTGTGACTATCTTGCAAAATATTCCTAATGGGTAATGAAGCTTAACCATTGGCAGGCAAGCATCAGACATCAACAAGTGCTTGCAATCCTTATAAAAGAATTTATAAGAACCCATTAGAGAGAAAAAAATAAGACCTGATTTCACAACCAAATAAGCAACCATTTATAGATCAGCCCACCTAAGAGAACTACAGGTAATCCTAAACTTACAACAGTTCATTTTTAGTGACCGTTCAAAGTTGTAACAGCACTGAAAAAAAATGACTGATGACTATTTTTCACATCTGCAATGACCATTGCAGCATCCCCACGATCATGTGATCAAAATTCAGACCCTTGGCAATTGACTCATATTTACAACAGCTGCAATGTCCTGAAGACATGTGATCATCTTTTGCAACCTTCTGACAAACCAAGCCAATGGGAAGGCCAGATGCACTTAACCGTGTTACTAATTTAACAATTACGGTGATTCACTTGACTGTGGCAAGAAAGATCATAAAATGGGGCAAGCATAAATTTTGGGGTCAATTGTGGTCATAAGTGAGGACTACCTGTACTTATCATACAAGAGAATAAGCCCTCTTCCACTAAAAGGGCCTCTTCCATGATAAACATTCACTAACACGGGATTATCAGAAGGGAGTGCTAGATATGCTTTGAACTGGACAAAATAAAATCTAATATATATATACAATTAGTAGATAGGCTGCTATGATAGAAGCAGCAACATGTTTTTTCAGAACCAAAGGATTTCTCCTACTTTGCTGGTTGTATCAATACGGCATTTTAAAATCTTCTAATTCCATGGCACTCTTAGCATTCACAGGATAATTGCAACCAGAAATATAGTTCATGTGATAGAGGCTCAGTTTGTCCATTAAAACCAGGCCACAATTAGCCCACAAGAGCTACTGGGGCAGTTTGTGATCACCCTACAGAAGAGGTATGATTTAAATTAAGAGCTCTATTTAAAATCAGGAGCCTTCAGCATAGCAGTGTTTGCAGAATACATCTCCAAATTAAAAATACAGCAAAATCCTGGCCTGAGACTACAAATCTGAAATAAAATGTTTATGTTTCAGGAGCCAAAACAAAGCAGCCTCCCAAAAGCTATTGATCCCAACTGCCAGCATCCTTCCCTGTTGGCCAGAGACTAGGATTGGTGGGAATTGGAATGTAAAAGCGGTACATATTGCCTATCTTAGATCCAGCTGATTTCCTTCACTTTGACTGACGAAAGCCACACCAGGTAGCTCCCAGATTTAGAGTCATTTGGAAATGTTTTAAATATTACTTTAGGACTTTGACCCACAGCTAGAACAACGGGAAGGCAAACCCCCTGCCCCCCCAACCTTTGGGGATGAGGGAAAGGAATCAAAATTTGAAGTGTTGTAAAATAGTTTCTCCTTATTCCCTTCTATCACTGGGAGAGCGGAAGAGAGGTGATGGCAAAGAAGAAAGCCCTTTGAATAAGATGGTTAATCTGCATTATATTTTCATGAATAAATAAGTTCTCTTTTAATAACACTGAACATTTCACAGATCTCCCCCCTCCCCCTATATTTCCATTCTTTCCACACATATACACAAGATCAATAGGTCATTCTCTCCCCCCCAGCTTTATTTCCACGAGGGGTGCCTGGGCACCTGTACCCTAGATTCAGAGAGGGGTACATGTGCTGGCATAGAGGGAGATGCTTGCACTCAGTCCGCATCCAACAGGCAATTGATAAGCAGCAGGTGTATGGGATGACCCAGGGCCAAAGGAAGAATATTAACTGTGCATTGGCAAGGCGGGATAGTGGTGGTGGTAATCCCCCCCTCCAGTTCCTTCAAATATGCGCCATAGTCACCAGGAGCTACCGTCCAAGATGTCGCTGTGCCAAGCCCCAAGACTTGCAGAGGAGGCAAGTCTTGCACCAATCTTCGTTCAAGCCGTCCAGCCATGTTTTGCCGTTTCCCCCTCTTCCCTGGATAGCAGGAAGAAAGGGAAACTGGATCCTTCTGAACTTTCCAGCTCTGGCTTGGAGGAGCCAAGCCCGGTCCCTGAATCCCACACCCTGGAGGGGGGCCACCTGGAGGCCCAGGAGTCCACAGCGGTTCCATCACCACCCTCTCCTGCCAGCTCCTTCACATGACGGAACAACTTTTTGCTTTCTCCTTCTTAAAAGTGGAAGAAATGAGCTCCGATCGGCTGGGAAGACGGAGAAGTCTCTTGGGGAAGCTTCGGGTGGGGCTCTTGGGGGGCCCTGGGAGGCCAGGCTTGGTGAGGCAGAGGGACGCCACTGTCCGGAAGATGCTGTGGACACTCTTCTCTGATGTGAAGGCAGAGCATTCTAGGTAACTTTCTGCTCCCAGCTGCTTGGCGACAGAACAACCCTGGAAAGGAAAAGAGGCATTAGGACTCCCCTCAGGGCAGTGATGGCTAACCTTTTCAGCACCAAGTCCCCAAAGCCCATGTGCGTGCACCCCCAAAATGCAACACGCACATGCTCCTGTGCATGCACCCCACCCTGTTCATGCGCAGCAGAGAGCCAAAGACCAGCCGGTTGGCAGGAGGTGCGCGCGCATGCGCAGCGGTGCTGAGCTGGGGCGATGGCGCATAAGCCCACAGAGAGGGCTCTGCATGCCACATAGGTTTGCCATCACGGCCTTAGCGCTTTTACAGAACAAACACCAGGCTCATGGTAGGGTCTTCAGGGGCCGTAGAGGAATGAGGACATGGAGGAATATGGTCCTCCCATGGAAGGACTGGACTATTATTCTCATCCTTCAGGAGCTGACCAAGCAAAATGACTTTTCGCTTTCTATGAAAGAGCACTTTTCTCACTCCACCAGGGGGCTTTTCAAGTTCCTTTGGCAAAGAAGGGAACAATAGCCACCAACACTGATGCAATACCGCTTAGAATAGAAATCAGTAATCTAGTGTCCTCTGGGATTTTAGGCTACAGTTCTCACAACAGCAATAGCCCTTAGACTTATACACCGCTTTGTAGAGCGTTACAGCCCTGTCTAAGTGGTTTACAGCAGCGCCCTTCCCCGCCCCCCAACTATTTGGGCACCAGGGACCAGCAGCGTGGAGAGAGGTTCCCCCCCACCCCCACCAGACCAGAGGGGGAGTAGTTTTGCATGCTGCCTGTATCCCGTGGATGGGGTTGTGCTTGTTTGTGCAGCCTGGTTTCCGGCATGCCATGGTCTAGTGCCAGTCCACAGACCAGAGGTTGGAAACTCCTGGTTTACAGAGCCAGCATATTTCCCCCAACAATCTGGGTCCTCAGAAAGATGGAAGGCTGAGCCAACCTTGAACTGTTAGGATCGAACTGTCAATTTAACCTGCAATACTGCATTCTAGCCACTGCGCCATCACGGCTGTTTATTTTCAGTTTTCCTTGATTAATCTTAGTAGAACTACCGGTCCAAACCATTTAAGAGTATACCAGGTTTCTACCTCTGGCCTACAATCCTCACTGGATTAACTTTATGGATTTAGAGTTATCTGCCCACCCATCTCAAGTATGTGATTCTGATAACAAACAGGGTGTTTGCAGGAAATTGGCTGTGATCCAGCAGTGGTTTTATATTCTTATAGAAATAATACTTCATTGCAGGCATTTCCAATAACACAGCAATACTTGAAGGTGAAAGATGACAAGTTCATTAGCATATGCAAGCCTTAAGTCTAGCGTCCCTGATACTATTTTAGTCATCTTGGAAAGAAGAAGAAAAAGGTAAACTAGAACAAGTTTGAAAATGAGGAGGCCTGATGCCCCAGGAAAGGTCCCAGTTGAAAGAAAGAATTGCCAATAGATATTCAGACCAGTACCAACATCCTGTATTGCCTCACCTGTTCATAAGAGACTGGGGCTTGCTTTTGGTGAGACAACTCCATCAGCGTGCTGAGGTCAGTGCGCAGGTCTGTCTTGCATCCTATCAGCAGCACACGGGTATTGTGACAATAGTCCAAGATTTCAGTCTTCCACTGGAAAGGAAAAAGACAGTACAAGAAATGTTAAAGTCATTTAATACAAGTCTTAAGAGCACATCTTGGTTAGAGAAACTGCCCTGATCTGCCATTGCAATTCCCTGCTATCCAGGCCAAGTTAAAAACAAAATGCACCACAAAGCAAAGTAATTAAACAATTGGTATCACCATTTCCCTTTTTGCCACAATGAATGCAGGCCTTTTAAATATCAAATGTCCTATGTGAAATATTAAGATCTTTTCAAATGCACACCGAAGAAATCACCATAGCTTCCTTGATCTCAATAGTTCTAATTCTGAGCAGAGTTGCACTGAATTCAAACCCATTCTTCTAAAATTAGGGAAAAGAAACTTATTGGGTGACATTTCTCACCAATGCAGTATCTGTACCTAATAAGAAACCTTCAGAGTCTGAAACCTGTGATGTTGATTACAGTGGTACACATTTAAAAAAAACTGTAGAATTTCCTTCTCAAAATACAATCTCTTACAATCCCTTTAGAGGCCTATATACAAGTTCCAGAGTACTCGAAATGCTTGCTTCAACAATGAAATTTATTTTGTGGCAAAAAAACAAAATGCCATACAAAGTGAGTAATTAAATGAATTGTATTTAAAACTTCTGTATTACTTTTAAAGTAGGGTTTTAAAACTAGAGCTATTTCTTTGTTCTGGTCCACCCTACTTTTGGTGATGTTAGCTTCTCTCTCCTCAGTGCCTCAAAGTCACTCATATTTCCCTTTTTCCCCCTTTAAAAACATCCTCAAAGCTTTAGATCAGGGCTCTTCAAACTTGGTAGCTTTAAAGACTTGTGGACTTCAACTCCCAGAATTCCTCCTCCAGTCATGTTAGCTCAGGAATTCTGGGAGTTGAAATCCACAAGTCTTGAACTTGCCAAGTTTGAAGGCCCTTGCTTTAGATCAAGTCAAGTCCCAGTAGGCAGGACAATGGGATCATCTAGCCAGGTCACACCTTCCTTACCTTCTTCATTGCACTATCCATGGTCTCAGGACGACTGACATCAAAACAGAGCAGGACGGCATCTGAATCACTGTAGCATAGGGGGCGCACATTGTCATAATATGGGGATCCTACGAGAAGTAGTGAGAAAAGCCATGAAGTGACTCAACACGTCCTTCTCTTTCCCCTTTGCCAATATTGTTGAGGGGGAAAAAAGTTGCTTGCATGAATGACAGATGATAAAACTGCCCAGTGCTGGGATTAGATACACTTCCAGGTTTTGTGCTTTTAACACCCCTCTCCCCCTTCAAAGGAATAACATGAAAAAGTAACAGGAGTCAGAAATCTGCAGGGCTTTGCTTACTCACTCCCATCCTTCATATCCCCAGGAAATAGTTCAACCACGTTTTACCAAACAAAGTCCATTTCCTCTTTCACACCTGACATATAAGCAATACTGAATGTGGAAAAAAAAAAGGGATACAGACATTTCCAATTACAGAGATTTACGAGGAGAGTATGTAGTTTAGAGGGAAGAATGGAGTTGTCCGGTAACATTTCTCATTAAACATGGAGAAAAATGAGTTGTGCATGTTCCAGGCATGTCATACATGCAGGAACAGCGAATGGACTATGGCGGTGTAGTGTTGGCTGGCTGCAAAGTGAGGGAGAGATGAATAATATACACAGGCTATTCTCCCCCCTCAGGAACCGCAGCATCCAAAATGTTGCAGCCCAGACGCTTCGTGCCTAGAATAGCAATCAGCCCCTGGTTCCCTGCACCAGCACAATCACCATGGCAACAAGGGGATCCAAATAGCCAGGGTCCCCCCACTTTCAATCCCCTTCAAAAGAGGGGATGATGCCCATCCCTAGTTGCTAGGAGAACTCTCTTCTTGGCACCTCCTCCATCACACATACAATACTTTCAAGAGCCCCCTTATTATAAAGGGCTGCTTTGCCCCCTTGATTCCTCTTGCAGAATCCACTGAACCCCTTTTGCCCTGGGATTCTTCCTCAATGTGCATGAAAAACCGGGAAAATCACACACACACACACATCACACATTCAGGGAGAGATGAAGGGATGGATAAAATAGATGGGTGGGAGCTTAACAGCCTTCACAGGGTTTATCAGAAGGACTGGGGGAAAAAGCAGGTGCAAGCAGTAGATGGGGTGGGACTGCTGCATTACTTAAAAGGCTGAGATACCGGAGCATCTTATTTAAGGAGCTAGAAAAAGTCTCTAGCCCAGGTTTGAAATCTCAAAATAGATGTTTAGCGCCACTTCCCTTTAAGAATGGTTCGGAGGTGGTATTTGGTCAAGATGCAAGCCTTAAAAGTCTTACTCTTACCAATCTCTTCTAGTTTCACATCATACCCACCCACTCAATATAAATCCTTAAAAAGGTATTAGTTTCTACATATAAATGCAAAAATATCTTTCCAGTCCAAGATTGCAACACTACAATACACAAAGCACATTATCCTTTCTTTGTGCTAAAGGTTTGAAATACACATATATGGTCTAACTTGCCTCAAAAAACTACCTCTAAGCCAGGCCATGTATTGTTCTTTCCCAGTTATGACAAAAAGCACCTTCATGCATTTCTACCTGCAGTGTAGTCTTCCTGACCTCAAAACTAAACAGACTAGTAAGTCTTCTGCCTCCCCCTTACCTCCCTTAGAAACAGACTAGAACTCCTCATTTCATACACCAGGTAGTAATCAGTAGCAAGGAATGTTCAGGATTGATATCCCTTGGCCAGCTACTAGGTCCTACACAAGCTAGTCCTTCAGTTAGACCACTCCATTGCAGCATAAGGAGAATGTGGGTCGGTCCTGAGCAGCAGCCAAGCACAGAAGGAAAAGAGGTGCCTTACCAGATGTGTCCCACAGACTGAGCTCCACCCGTTGCTCCTCCGTTTCCAGGCATGCTGTGTAGTTCTCAAAAACAGTGGGCACGTAGGTCTAAAATAAAGACAGAAGACAGAGAATCATCATCCCGTGAACACAGCAATCGGTTGTGTGTTTATTAGAACAAGAAGGGGGGGCTTGGCCAAAACGGCCTTCCTAGCTCCAAAACGAGCAAAAATGGAGATGGGGGGGCAGCTCCTGCATAGGATTTGCACACAGCCCGAAATCGCAATTACTATCGAGCAAGCAACAGAGATGGTCAGTGAATACCTCTGCAACTCAAGCCGCTTGGGGGGATACCGACAGGCTGCAAACCGATGAGATTGGCAGCAGCCCGCAACCCGCCCCGAAGCAACGGAGACCACTTGGCGCGCCAAGTACTCCAGGAAAGCTACAAGGGACTTCCAAATCTGCGCAGAGGCGGCAACACCGGTGCTCTGCAAGAGACCGGGCTTAGGTAAGGGCAGAGCAAGCCCCCGAGAAGGGCCGGGAGCCACGTGATGCCATTCCAGCGAAGTCGGATCTCCCGGCTGGAGGGGAAACCGCATGGCAGGAAGCCCCCCACCCCACCCTCCGAGGTATCCCGCATGAGGGACCCATCCAATTCCCCGCGAAACGAGAAGAGGCGCAAAAGAACGCGCGGGTGCCAAAGCCGCTGGGGGGGGGGAAGCGCAAGATAACGCTTTTCACCCTCCCGCG
This sequence comes from Pseudonaja textilis, assembly GCF_049901715.1. Lineage (NCBI taxonomy): Eukaryota > Metazoa > Chordata > Lepidosauria > Squamata > Elapidae > Pseudonaja > Pseudonaja textilis. The sequence continues at coordinate 131,057,267 of NC_141991.1, forward strand.
ATCGCAGAGGAAGCCGCCCCTCCACCCCTCCCCAAGCCGGCTGGTTCCTCTTACCTCCGGGTAGCAGTCTTTGGCCAGGACCTGAAGCATGGCCGTCTTGCCACAATGTACATCCCCCACCAGAACCAACTTGCACCGGGCCACTACTGGCTGAGGAGTCCTTCTCTCCCTCATGGCAGCGGTAAACGAAGCGGGCGGCAACCGCAACACCAGCGTTCGCGACTTGCAGCAAAATCCCAGCACTCCCCCAACCCGCCGGCTAAATTAATACAGCGGGCGGGGCAGGGAGTCCTAATAGGGAATGCGGGGAGCCAATGAAACGTAGAGTTGGGCACCGATCAGCCAATCAGAAGAAGCTGGCCCAATGACCAGCGCTTGGAAGGGGAAGCTGAGTCAGAGTTTCCCCCCCCCGCCCCGCCCCCTCCGTTCTTACCTGGTCGGGTCATTTTTTTTTTTTTTTTGCCATGAGAGTCAATCATCGGCCAAGAGGCGACTTATCATCCACGCTGATAAGGGCTTCCTTGTGTTTGTTTTTCCATAGAGTACGTAGAATTAGAGTCGTCCCTCCGTCCGTGATAAAATAGGTCGACTCTTTCAATAAAGCAATGGGTGACTAAGACTTCTTCCCGGGCCCCGGCAGGAGGAAGAGGGAGAAGATGCCTTGACAGACCTTCCGGAAACACCTGGACGGAGAACAGCCTCTTCGACGTACTCCAGAGCCTGCCCTCGTGTTCTCGTGTGATCCATTTCTAAAGAGCGCAGGGTGTATGCGTGTGTGTGTGTGTGGGGGGGGTCCGCTTTCTGCCAGGCCAGACACAGCCTTTCGGATGGTCTGCACGCGTGGCCCCCAAATAAGGTAAGGCGGGAGAAGGACCATCTGTCCTGTTATTGAGGTCACCGAAGGCTGCCGTGAGCATTCACCTGCCCCCCTACACACACACACACGGGTTTCAAACTTGATTGCAGAAAGTACGACTTCAGCAACAGGGTGGTCAATGCCTGGAATGCACTCCCTGACTCTGTTGTTACATCCTCAAACCCCCCACTCCTTTAACCTCAAACTACCTATTATTGACCTCACCCCATTCCTAAGAGGTCTGTAAGGGGCGTGCATAAGTGCACCATCGTGCCTACCATCCCTGTCCTATTGTCCTCATTTATTTGTACCTATTTCCTGTATTCTTACTCATGTTTATACTTATATCTATAATCTTGTGATTGACAAATCAAATATATAAAAAATAAAATAAATAAAAGACTCTCCCACTCTGCCAAAGTGACTCCCATTGCCCAACTTATTTTGCAAAATTAGGCCAGACCTGGCAGCAGATCTCCAAGTTATTAGGGCTGGGAAGAATGGCAAGGTAATTTTGCTGTTGGGGGTGGGGGTGGGAGAGCAGATCTTTAGGCCCCAGGTCTCCTATCCAGAGGTCTTCCACAATTGGAGAACTGTTGCGGGAAGGGAAGTGGAAAGGAAGCTGCTTATTAATGCCCTCCTTCAGGGTGCAACTGCTTCCTGTTCCAAAGGTTTGGGTGAGGCCATTATTTTATATCTGTCCAGTGAGGAGAGCTGAATATATGTTTCACTATATGTTCAATGTTCTTCAACCCAACTGACACCCAAAATGCTTGCTTTTCCTCCATCCTTCCCCTCTCTTGCACACGCTGAGAAGCGGGGAAATCAGGTCCCCTTCTCTCTCATTGCAGCTGTTCCCATGGTTGACAGAGAAACAGGGGAGAGAGATACCATTAAAGGTAAGATACTTTGGTGCCAGTTCCCTGATTCCATAGAGCAGTGCTTTTCAAACGGGAAATTCTGGGAATTGAAGTTCATACATCTTAAAGTGCCCAAGTTTGAAAAACAAGTGCCATGGAGTGATGCTAAGGGGAATTGCAGAATTGACACCTGAAGATCCAGGCTGGCAGGAAAGGCTTTCTTCATCCCACCTCTCAGTGTCATGTCAACGGAAATCCCTTGTTCTATTTCATTACTAAAGTAGAAGAAGAATCAGCATTGCAGTCAACACAGAAGAACTTGCTTTCCTTCCAGCTTCCATACTGGAGAACAGTATACTTCAAATGCTATTGTTCAAAACAGTCCTAAGTTTGTTGGGTCAGTGACTGAGTATTGTTTTTCTTTCAGGGGTCCTACATTAGAGGAAATGTGGAGGTAGATACATATGGTTTTCACCTAGAAAACCAGCCTGCACAAGTAGGTGTGTAGTCATGTGATTCAAATGTGCAGTGGAACTTGCTTTGTGGAAAGTGTCAAGTGTTCATAAATTCAGAAAGGTGCACACAAGCTTTTCAGCACTGATATTTTAAATATAATCCTGAGAGCAGGTTCTCAGAGTGTATTAAATGTTCAGAGAGCTCAGACTGAAAGCAAGGTTTAGGTTAATAATAAAAAATAATACAGGTTATCCTCATTTAGTGGCTACAATTGGGGCATTTAAGTGAAACAATGGTTGTGGCTTATGATTCTACGTCAGCTTTGCTTTAGAGACCTGCTGAGATTGTAAAAATTAGGATTGGTCATAAAATTACTTTTTAATCATTTTCATAATTCTGAACAGTTGCTACATGAGGCATTCACTAAAAGAAACAGTTAACAGGTCTGCAGATCGTGTTTTAGCACCAAACTGTAGTCTCTTCTCATGTAGTGGAGATCAAATGAATTGTTGCTTTTGTCTTCTCAAGTTTGACAATGTCTTGTTTCTGAATGGCATATTCACTTGCTAAATGAGGACTATCTGTAATTATTCCAAGTCCCGCTAATAGCCATGTACTTAATGTACTCAAGCCAACAGTGGCACTTCAAGTCTACAGTCAGAGGTCTCTTGGGGCTTTCCTTAGGTCTTGAGTTAAATGCTCCTTCTCTCAGTCCACAGAGAACTATATTGGCTTGTGATGTGTTATCCTCATCACATGCGTCTTCTGCCTGCATTCTCAATTACTGTGGTGCCTTGACTTTTCCAATGGGTGACTAAGTCTAACAGGTGTTCCACACCTTCAGGCTAGTCTTAGATACTATTTCAGCACTGGAACAGCCAAGAATGACCTAAGCTTATCTAACTTCGGAGATGAGGAAGAAGGGAAAGAAGTGTTGTGAGGGTGATTGAAAAAAAAAAACAAGGTTTCAGGCCATATTTTACTGTAGTTTGGCACACACATTCTCCTGTAGAATTTCAGATCCCTTTTTATTACTCAGCTGAGACAACTGAGATCCAATTGGTCTGCAGATCATGTGTTTTAGCACCAAACTGTAGTCTCTTCTCATGTAGCGGAGATCAAATGAATTTTTGCTTTTGTCTTCTCAAGTTTGACAATGTCTTGTTTCTGAATGGCATATTCACAGTTCTCTTGTTTTACTTTCGTAACACTCCCATAAGGAAAATTATTGGCTGAGAGTTATTGGTTACCTGAAGTACATTATTGAGCATGGAATATAATCCAGGCCTCTTAAACCTAAATGCAGCAGCCAGTTCACTGCAACAAGCAAGTCAAAATCTGAGCAGGCTGTGAAAAAGATGCTAGGATCAAATTCCACTTGTTAGAAACCAAGATATACTGCTTGGTTCTTAAAGCTGAATCATAGACACAAGTCATATTGCACAGTGCTGACCTGATCCAGTGATAAATCAGCAGCCTCTGGTGTATTATGGCCAGGCAGAACTGTTTGAGAATAATATCCCACATCCAGAGAATTGTATCCCCACACACAATGGGTGTGTTCCAGTGGTGGGATGCTGTCTGTTCGGACTGGTTCTACTGAACCAGTAGCTCTGATGATCAGCTGGCCCCACCCACCTGCCTCCGCCCTATCCTGTCCTATATTTCCGCATTTTTCAGCTCAGCTGATTCACATGGCATAGTGGATTCCTGTGCCTCAGCTGTTTTACTTACGGGGCTGCCCTAGAAGGTAAGGTGTAGTGCTTGAAATTGGTGTATTTTGAACGCTGCATGCAAAGCACTCTCTCATAGAACCGGTAGTAAAAAAATTTGAATCCCACCACTGGTGTGTTCCTGTCCATGCACACCCTGTCAACAATAACAGCTACGGGTAAAAGCTGTGCATTTACTAAAGCTAAGAACCACAGCTTTCCTTCAGTTCCCAAAATTGGATAGCAAGCAAGTGTGCATCCTGTTTCATTATGAACCATGTAACAGACTGGCCTGCCTCTTCATGTGAATGCTATTAATGTGTGAAGAACATGTGTTCTTCCACGAATCTGCCATAACCTACATTAGGATGTAGCTGAAGGTCAAATATATGTAAGAGGCTGCACATGGCTTTGTTACCTAGTTGTAAGCAAAGAGGTCAAGGTGCAAGGTCCTCCATTCAACATTCTTGGAGGAAGCAGGGGGAAAATAGTAGGCAGTAGCAGTAATAAATATCACGATTTCTGGACTCTCTGACCTTCTGCTAATGCTAAAATTTGAGTAGACAATCCTCATACTTCTTCAAATATAGCTTGAAGATAGGGATTGGTGAGATTTCTGGTATTAATCTGTTTAGGAACAAATTTTGGTTGCATACTGCCAGCAAGTCCATGAGAGAATTCATGGTAGCTATAACATAACTCAACTAGCATTTATCGTTTCTTGAGAAGAAATCTGTCATGACACGAACTCCACTTTCTAAGCTATTCTAAATTGTTCTAATAACTGGATAAGGGTTGTCAGTGGGGACATGGTATGCCAGTATAGTTTTCTGCTGACTGCAAGGTAATAGATGCTATTTCAGCTCAGGAGTGGGGGAAAGTCTGCTTCAAACCACTGCAGTCTTCTGACCTCCTTCCTAGATGCTGTGTAAGAAAGCCAACAGCTTGCTATGTCTATTGGTATTATCAAAATAATAGGGAAAACCGGAGGAGTAATACCTCCTTAAAAAACCTTGGTCCAACTGGCCCAGCTGGTAGGACCTGGTAAGGGCCCCTTTCCAGGGTTAAAGGAGAAGATGGTCAACAGTTTTGAAGCAGTGGTGGGATTCCAAAAGTTTGATCACGGTTGGGTGGGAGTGGCTTAGTGGCCGCGCTTTGCGTGCGCACTCTTTTTCCCTCCCTGCCATTTCTTCATCTCATTCTCAACCCATGTCTGAGGCAACTTTATAATTCTTCTGGTGTTAAAGCTGTTTTTTCCCCCTTAAGCTGGTGGCAACCCATCTAGTTTTACCAAAGGTGTGATCCAATGTGTTTCACTGACCATTCTGTTGATGCAAGAGATGAATAATATTTGGGAAGGGAGATCAACCTAGCATTTACTGTATTGGCACATTCGGGTGATGCAGTTGTATTTCCTCATGCCTGATCAATGTTCTAAAAGTCCAGGGACAGCCTCCCGTTTTTTTTGCATGAGGGGAGTAGTTGAGACCAGTTTGTTGTCATATTGTTTGCTGCTGACCTTGTTGGATTTATCCCCCAAACCAGGATGGACATGATAGAAATTGGCATTGGAACAATAATTTTATGATGATACAGTTTTCTGTCAAGGCAGAGAATGGTGGGGACCACTTCACTTGGCAGGGGTAAAGGCTCTTGCTGTGGAGTTCAAGGGCAAGAGAATTAACCCCAGTCAACAAGTATGACAGGAAATTCCCTGTAATTCTTCTGAAATGATTTGGGAAGTTCCCAAAATAATTTGTAATGGAAAGTAACTTGGAATTAATAGACTTGTTTTTGCATGCATGCCTAGATCAAGGAAGTGTGAAATCTTCTGCTTTCTATTTTAAGGGTTGATTCACAGCCTGCCCGTAATAAGACATTTCAGAGAATTCACATCAGTTTGTAGACTTGCTGCAAACAGTATGTCTGAGAATTGTGAGATGGGAATTAAAAATTTAAAAAGTGTGCATAGGCAATTGAGTGTGCAAAAAATGTATACTTTGTGGCACAAGGAAAAAAAAGAGATATTGAACTATGAAGATACCTTAAAGGTATGAAGAGCCATGGTGGCGCAGTGGTTAGAATGCAATAACTCAGGCTACTTCTGCTGACTGCCAGCTGCCTGCAATTTGCCCGTTCAGATCCCACCAGGTTCAAGGTTGACTCGGCCTTCCATCCGAGGTGGGTAAAATGAGGACCCAGATTGTTGGGGGCAATATGGTGACTCTGTAAACCACTTAGAGAGGGCTGTAAAGTACTATTGAAGCAGTATATAAGTCTAAGTGCTATTGCTCTTAAATGCCATCAATTATTATAAATTACAGTTATTTCTGTTTTAAAACATACTGGCTCCATTTTGAAAGCCAAGAAATGAAACTTGGAATCTTAGTAGTCTTCTTGTAACTGGGACCAGCCCTTCTCCAGGTTAAACACATCCACAGTGACAGTCACTGCCTTCAGAATGGGGGCAGTGATTAGAGGTTTTTCAACTTGATTGTTTCCTCAGGTATATTTACAGTAGGCATGAATAGGCTTTTTATTTTTATTGGGTAGCTGTGTATACTTTTTAACTTCTCTATCTTTAATCCATGACTGTATATTTTAATAAACCAAGGGTGAGTGATTACAAATAACCATTGACTTATGATCACAATCGAACCCAAAATTTCTAAGTGAGACATTTGTTAAGCAATTTTCCCCATTTTCTTGCCACAGTTAAGTTAGAATCATGGCTTCCTCATTGACTTTGCTTTGTCAGAAGATTGCAAAAGAAGATCACATGATCCCGGGACTCTGCAACTGTTATAAATATGAGTCAGGTGCCAAGTGTTCGAATTTTGATCATGTGACCATAGGGATGCTGCAACTGTCATAAGTGTAAAAACCGATGATGTTACTTTTTCAGTGCTGTTGTAACTTCCAAAGGTCACGATATAAACTGTTGTCAATCAAGGATTACCTATAATACTTTGCCTCTGCTAAGGTGCATGGAATGAGAATAGGGGTCTGATCACCTGATTCCCTTGCCATTTTATAACCAGTGACTGTCACTTCAGATACCCCTGCCTCGGACCTCCCTCGGTTCAATATATGTATCTAAATTTTTGTTTACAATGCTGATTTTCGGCAGCAGGAATATAAACTTTTAAGTGCGTGTTTCCTTTGATGATTGAACTTAAAATATTCGCATAAATAATAATAAACTATAAATAAATACATATAATAATAAATATATATAATAATAAATAATAAACCCTAACAAATTGGGGACTTCAACACAACATTTTATTCAAATTGTAGGCCATTTCATCACTGATACCTAAGTTGCAGGGATGAATTTTTGCTGTATACATTTGATTTATGCTGGAATTGAACAGAGTAGATTGCTCTTTAGGGGTTCATCCAGCTAGCCCAGCTATGGTCCTTTTCGAGAAATTCTATTCGTCTTAACCTATTGTTCATTGTATCAACAGGTGATGTTTAAGTATCAACGATTTGTTTAGTAATAGTGTCCATTGGCTGCTCCAATCTGTATAGATGTTCTAAGCACAATAAATTAAAAACCATTAAAATGAACTAAACGTGGTGGTTGACCAGATACAACTAGGGGCCGAAAGCACACTGAAATAATAATACTCATTTATTCACTTTCACAGAGACTTTGGGACATTCATATATAATTCAAGAGAAAGATTTTTTGGTACAGCAGAAGCTACCCCTGAAAAGACCTGTCACCTGCTCTACCACCCATGTGCCTTAGCAGGAGGTGGGGCTGAAAATTGGACAGGTTAATTCTGTTTTGGAGATGGTTGCCTTGTGTATCTTAGTGCTGCACTAATTCTTTATTGTGTTATTTGTATCTATAATGCTGTTTCCCTCTCCCTCCCTCTCTATCTATCTATCTATCTATCTATCTATCTATCTATCTATCTATCTATCTATCTGTCTCTCCCTCTCTCTCCCCACCCCCCACCCCCCTCCTCTCTCTCTATCTGCATTCTGCAAATCCTTTTAAGGAATATCTTGCTTCCTTACTATTATATCTGGCCCTGAGGTTTTTCAAATTCATCTATCTTTCAGTGACAAGAAAATAATTCAATAGTTTTGGTTACTATCAGTGGTTACTCCCATTCTAGGAAAAAAAATATTGAAATCCACTAGAATTAGTAAATCTTATCCACCCTCTCTTTGTTCTTTCCTTCCTATTTATCTTACTGGCCTAAATTCAAGTTCTTCCCAAGAGTTAAGATAAGAACATCTTTGCTTCCAGTAATATTATTGTAACCACTTTTTTTAAAAAGAAAAAAAGGAACAACAATATGGCTTCTAGATGTGCTTTTCAGTATAGGATTTCTTGCTAGTTGCTTGCCAAAAATGATCACTGAAACTCTCATTGGAATCTTATGTTTCAATACTGGGTGCAACAGTGGATTTCTCCTATCAACCTTCTAATTTTGGCCCAAACATGTCCCACTAACTATTTTTAAATGCAATATTTTTATAATGTTGCTTCTTCATTATCCTCAGCTCACAGGGGAGGCATCTTATAGTCTCTTGCTTGTTCCATGTTTAATACAGTGCTTTCTCTTTCCTGCCTAGACAGATTTTATTATAGACCCAATCAAGTACATCTGTCCATGTAATTGCTGATACTTTCTGAAGCCTTTACAACAGGGGTCTCCAACCTTGGCCCCTTTAAGACTGGTGGACTTCAACTCCCAGAGTTGAAGGGAGTTGAAGTCCACCAGTCTTAAAGGAGCCAAGGTTGGAGACCCCTGCTTTACAAGCTAATAATCCAGGTTCCTTATACATGTGGATTAGTATTCTTTTGAAAGAATACTGGGCCTGTTTTTTTAAAATGTTCTTTTTAAGAGTGCTAATCTCATGTTGCTGGGAAGGGAGAGTTAAAGTGGAAGCCACATTTGACCAGCGGTGGGTTGCTGGTTTTGATCACCAGTGAGAGTATTACGGGCTGTTTACTGCCTCTGTTTTGTATGGCCGTACCTTTTAGGGTTAACATTCTGCTAGCTCTTAAACTGTTTTGCTTATTCCACAGAGTATTTCTAGGCGCTAGTGGTCATGGCCGCTCCTTGCCAGCTCTGATAATTCTTGGCAAGCATGGCAGAGGATGGAACTTGCTTGTTATCAAACAGCCGCTCCCTCTTTATCCGGTACCATTCTTCCGCGGCTCTTGACCTGCCTAACGGGTCAGAGGTACTACAGAAGGGTAAGGAATGAAGCAAGGAGAGGGTGTGTTTTTTTTTTGAGAGAGAGAGAGAGAGTCATCATGGCCACAAACACTTTCATGAGACTTCAGAAAGGAAGAAGTATGGCAGCTGAACTTGACTGAGTCATGTGGGTGCAATGCAGGTTACTAGAGGAAAGGCTAACGGGTTGGAAAAGGAGGGAGTTCATAGCAATCTATGGCAAAACATATTCGTAGATGCACTTGTCCTTCACTTGGTGAAAAAGAATGGAGGCTCAGAGAGGTCAGTGAATTGAAGGAAGGTGGATTTTGATTACTTAAATGTTCTGTATCTTGCCCCTAAGCCTCCCTTCCATCATCTGGAGATTTTACTACTGTATACAGGTAAAACTTGCTTAATAACTGGCTGCTTAGCAACTGTTTAAAATTACAATAGACCTCTCCAGAGCTACCGGTACTTACAACCCTTTTTGAAAGTTCTGACCGCCACACTCCTGGAGGGTTATTATATGACTGCATTTTGGGTGCTTGGCAAGCAGTTTGCATTTTACAGTTGTTAGCAGTGCCCCATGGTTATGTAACCATGATTTTCTGCACCTTTTGCAGGTTTCTGGTGTTTACATCCAGTTTTTGGCAAAAGGTAACCACTGGGGAACAACTGACTTGCTTAATGACCAACGTGTTCATTTATCGACCACCACAAATAAATTTGAGTACAGTCACATGGTGAACCACTTAGCCAGCACCATGATTTACATCTGTAAGAGCCAGTTTGGTCTGGTGATTAAGGTACCAGGCTTGAAAGTGGAAGATCATGGGTTCAAGTCCTGATTTAGTCATGAAAGCCACCTAGGTGACTTCAGGCCAGTCACTCTTTCTCAGCCCAATCCACCTCACAGGATGGTGGTTGTTGTGAAAATAGGAGGAAGGTGTGTTGGATATGTTCACTACCTTATTTGTAAACATTATAAAGGTGGGGTATAAATAATAAACAAATTAATTAATTAAATTTTTCCTGTCTCAATTAGAGTTGTAAGTCAAAGACCACCTGTATAGTTTGGCAAATTAAAGGAGATGTTATTAATCCAGATCGCTATGCATTCGACATTGGCATGAAGTTCAAAATGGCTCCTTCCTCCAGCCACTATGTACTTTTCTTGGTGAACAACTGGCATGACGGAAAAGCAGCCACAGAGGAGGCAACAAAATGCCTTGTCGTGCTATCAAGGTGTGCTACATAATAACCAGCAATAGTGGATAAAGAGTAGCACAAAGATTGCTTTGAAAAAAAAAAACCTCTAATATATAGCCCAGCTAGCTGAAGGCACCTTGTCAGGAGCTGGAAAATGTGAGAGGGGTCTTCCTAAAATTTCAGCTTCACTTTGTTGGAAGAAATATCCTTCTGGGGTCAGTTCCAGGTGGGGAAAAAGACACTGGAAACATGGAAGCCGCTTGGAAAGAAGGTTTATCAATGAGCAGGATGGGCAGAAAAGGGAGGAAATGCTGAGAATCTCTGGGTTTGATGCCCTTTCTGGGCCTTGAACTTCCTGGGGCACAGGAAGAGTATCTTGACTGGTTGCTGTCAGAGGTCATAGCTAGCTCTGTAGGTTGTCTGTGTACTAAGTTTGGTTGAAACTTGGTGGGTGGTGCAATGAAGGGCAATTCAATGGCTCTGCCTGAAGGAGGTAGATCTTTGTTATGTAGAATAGATTGACCCAGGCCATAATGGCCCATTAACAAAGGTGGTGGGATGAGTTTCTGTCTCTCTAAGTTTCTACTTCTCTTTTAGGGGAAATATTCTGCCTCTTTAGTATATTCCTAAAATATTTCATTTTTCTAGGAGAGGGGTGGGTTTGAACTTCCAACAACTTAATGTTTCCTCTGCATCTTCTGGGCTACTTTTCAAAAGAACATTAATTCAGAAATATTTGAACTAGTAGGCCATGGATGCCCACAGGAGCCACTGAGTGAAACAAAAGGAATGTCCCTGATACTTATTGCAATCTCTCTTTCATTCTTATGACCGTTGGGAAACAGGTGGCATGTTGATTTAATAAATTACTATCATTATTTGGGTTATTTCTGAACACATGTTTAAAGAAAAAAATCTAGTGCTCTTTTAGAAGAGAGCTAGAGCCACGATCAGATACAGCTTGAGTGAAAGGACACACCTCTGTGACGGTGATCTATCAGCTCGGCAATGTGAAAGGTGATTAAGACTCCTTCACACACATACTTTTTCCCACACAACTCTGCCCCACCATACATTAGGGAGAGGAATTGATGATGGTTTTATCTGCTGGAAGAATAATGCTTAGTCGGGAGAAACAAAACGAGAGAATCTACTAATCACTTTTCTCCAGCGTCCCAGATTAAAAGTATTAAAGATAGCCAACCTTCATTGGTCTTGCTTTGGAAGCACAGTCAATTTATGCTGGTGTACTTTTCTGGAGGAAATGATGCTCACGCAGTCATGAAGAAGACCTTCGATGTATGTGGGGTGAGCAGGGGATGGAATGCAAGAAAAACTGATGCAGTTTTCATTGCAAGGAAAGATGACATCTTGCTTCTTGCTGTTGCTCTAGGACAGGGGTCGCCAACCTTTTGGACCTCAGGGACCACCAAACTCATAATTTTAAATCCCAGGGACCATTAACTGGCTCTGTGGGCGTGGCCTAATTTGTGGATGGGGCTTGGTGGTCATGTGACTGGCTGGGCATGGCTTGTATGTAAATATTATAAATATTTATATAAATATTGATTTTTTTATAAAAAAAAGAGCAACTTTTACCCAAAATCAGGCAAAGCAGGCAGGCAGATTGAGTTGCTCACAGAATCACAGATTCATTCAGAGATCTATCTATCTGCCATTGGCTAGCTCAGTCTGTCACATAAAATTTGCTAGTAAGCAAACTCACAAAATTAACTCACAACACCCCATGCATGTAAATATTGATTTTTTTATTTAAAAATACAGCAACTTTTACCCAAAATCAGGCAAAGCAGGCAGGCAGATTGAGTTGCTCACAGAATCATTCAGTGATCTAGGAGATCTCATCTTCCCTGAAAGTAACCATTTGTAACTTTTTGTTGTTTAGCCACTAAGTCATGTTTGACTTTTCACAACCCCATGAACCATAGCATGTCAGCCCCCACCCCCTTCCAGCATCTCCCGAAATCCACCCAAGCCCATGGCCACCACGTTGATGACTAAAAATCTCATTCTCTGCTCCTTTTGCCTTCAATCTTTCCCAACATCGGGGTCTTTCAATGAGTCCTGTCTTCTTATTTGGTAGCCAAAGTACAGTTAGTCCTCGACGTATGACCACAATTGAGCCCAACATTTCTGTAGTCAAGTGAGACCCTTGTTAAGTGGGTTTTGCCCCATTTTGCGACCTTTCTTGCCTCAGTTGTTAAGTGCTGTTAGTAACCTGGTTGTTAAGTGAATCTGGTTTCCTCACTGACTTTGCCTGTCAGAAGGTCGCAAAAGGTGACAGTGCAACCATTTTGATCACATGGTCATGGGGGTGCTGCAAAAGTCATAACCATGAAAAACTGTCATAAGTCACTTTTTTCAGTGCCACTGTATCTTTGAACAGTCACTAAAATGAATTGTAAGTCGAGAACTACCTGAATTTGAGCTTCGGGAGAGAAGAATGATCGCTTCCTCCTCCCAGTACATATGCAATGAGGAGAAACCCCTCTGTGAGCTAGAGAAGGAAGAAGTAAATTGAAGAGCCAACCCACATCTCTTTAAAGTTTATTGTTTTCATGTTAATGACCCCTTACTCTGATTGACCTAATAATGTGAGCCTCTGTGAAAGCTTCGGGCACTTTAAATAAATACCATAAAATAAATCTCCGGTAAGAAAGCAAAACTAACCTTGACACATCTGAAATTAGGAAATATATTTTCGAGATGTAACTTCCAAGCAGCCTCAATTTCTGGCATGTTTAGTGAAGAATTTAAGCCACTTTAGATTCTTCAGAATGTCACAGATGTTGCAATGCATACATTAAACATTAACTACTCAGAGAGAAAATTCCCTGGCAGACAAACTAAAGGTAAAAATACCCTCAATTCCACCTTAACCCTGGGTGGATGCCTTGTATTCTTGTAGTTTTTTTTGGCATGATATGCCCTTGCTGTCTTCTGAAATACTGTTTTCTATTTCCTCATTTAGCCAGTTTCTCTGGAACTTCCAGGTGGGATCATATCCAAGTATTAAGTAAGCCCAACTCTCCTTAGCTTCTGAGATCAGCAGAGTGATTAAAACACTCAAACAGCAAGAGTACAAACATTAAAACATAGCAATAAACAGCATGGGAATATGGAAAAAAAATGTATGAATGCCATTATCCCTACAGAAAGTGGACATTAAGAAAGTAAATTCCTATAACAATTTGCAGTAAAAGTGCCTCCTCTTAGGAAAGCTTTCAAAAGGCAGAGCCCCAAAACTGTGGCGGCCTCTTTCTTGTGCCCAGCCATCTTACTTCATTTGGTAGAAATATCTGAAGACACCTCCACAAGTGGTCAAAGAAGGGACTGGGTATATCAGGATTTTCTTGTTACTATTGTGCAGCACTGTGCCACAAATCTGGTAATACTCCAGAAGTTGCTAAACCCTAACTCCCAGAAGACCGTGCTATCATAGCCAATGATGAGGAGAGCAGGGTCTTGATAATCTGCCATATCTATCTTTTGTTAACCAGAGCACATTCCAATTTCTATACAGAGAACATTCTGTGGAAATCTTCAAGGACCTGACAGTGATGAGTTAAAATTGGTGAAAATAAGTCACTTGGGATGGGTAAACAAATCCAAGGTGAGGTTGTTTACTTAGGATAATAATCCCAATGTTACACCATTCCATTTGTAATACCTTCCTCTGTTTATTCTTTCTCTTCATTCTTCCCTCTCCTTTCAATAAATAATGCAGACCAACCCATAATTGACAGGGAAATTTTATTACTTAATCCCCTTTGACTGCTGTTGCATCAGGGGAAAACATGGTTCTTAACATAGCTAAGCTTTGGGCAGATTTACTTTCTGAATATTCATTATGAGCCCATTTTAGTGAATATATACCCTTACAGACCCATTTTCCCCAAAATAAGACCTATCCTGAAACAAGCCCTAGCATGTTTTATTCATGCACTTAATTTAAGCCCCAACCCCAAAATGAGCCCTATTTAAGAAACCTGCACAGCCATCCACCCAGCCGTTCTGTCTGGTTGCTTGCAGTGCATGGTCATGAGGTGAGGTGGAGTGGTAGTGGAGTTGCCCCACAGGCCCCGCACCAGCTTACCTCAGGGCCTCCCCGCCAGACCAGCTATGCTCTGATATCTGCCTTGTGGCAGCAGCGCCAGCAGCCATGTGTAGCAGGCGCCCAGGAGGCTGCCAGCCCACTTCTGTTTGCTCACAGTTGCAACGGAGCAGGAGACTGAGCAATGTGTTGGTGCTGAGGCCACAAGGCAAGGCAGGTGTTGGGCTGTTGATGGTCAGGCTGCGGGATCCCTGAGGTAAGCCGGTGCAGGGCGCATGGGGCAGCTCCACGCCTCGGCTCATGACTGTGGGACCAGCCTCCTGCTCTGTTGCAGCTGCAAACAGAAGTGGGTTGGCAGCCATGCAGGGTCCTGCTGGATGGGACTGTTGGAGCTGCTGCTGCAAGGTGAGACATCACAGCATGGGAAGCCTGACTGTGGAGCCTGAGGCAAGCCAGTGCAGGGTGCATGGGGCAACATCACCACCCTGCCTCGCAGCGGCAGCACTGATGCACCATGTGGCCTCCTACCCCACCCACAAGCAAGCAGAAGTGGGACTTCCATATATGGAGAAAAAAATAAGACACCCTCTGAAAATAAGCCCTAGTGCTTATTGGGGGGCTCAAAAGAAAATAAGCCCGGTCTTATTTTCGGGGAAACAGGTAGTTAGAAAAATAAGATTAGTGTATCTGGATGAAAATATTTTATAGCCTGCAGGTGAGAACAAAGAACCAGAATTTTCTGTAATGGTGATCTGGATGTTTGCAGCAGTTCTACATGAGAAAGCCAATGTACTTTCACATTCTTCCTAATTGACTCTACTGACCGTAAAAGTTACTGAATCTCTTTTTCCCAGTTCTGATGAAAGAAACCAACAATTCTGAATCAACACAGAAGAACACTGTGAAGTTGGGTAGAACAGGGGAACTTTCCTGCCCCCCCACAATTTGCATTTTCCTCTGGTTGCTTTCAGCCTTTAAGGAAGTAGAAGATGTGACAGGGATGAAGTAGATGAGGCAGGGCAAACTTTTTGGGCCTCTTTTTTGTTCTGCTGGGGTTGTAATAAATTAGGGATATTAGGTCTAGCAGAGGCTGTATTGTTCTAGTAAATTTCAATAGTTTGCTATCCAGTGTTAGTAGCCTCGCACGGGGTGTCTTTAGAGGCTGCAAATAGGTGCTATGCTCTATGATATTGTCGCTACTTATATGGTAGTTGATTGAGTACTTGGATTTTGTTGTGTTTTGTTTGGCAAACTTGAATACGGAGGAAGTGGAAGTGGGGAAAGAGATCTATGTAGAATGACATGAATGTAGTGATGAATAGGAGAAAAATGCTGCACCGCAGAGCTTCATTTTCTACCAATGTTTTCCTGGCTTTGGGATTATATGTGGAAATTCTGATGATGTCAGTGTAAATGTACAACAGTAAAAAGCACCTTTGATGCCTGGAAATTGTGAAATGGAATGCTTGAACCCAAAGTCAGTTAGAAAGAAGAAAAAAAGTAGGTGGATTTGTTTTCCTTAGTAATCTCATATAACTGGGTCTAGAAAGTCATATATGGAACAAATTTAGTGGCTAACCAGTAAAGTTGTTATTCAGGAAATCCTGGTTCCAATCTCATTTCAACCAAGAAGTATGTCTCAGATCCATGTATCATTTAAAATAATATTGAAACAATATTGTAAGAATTACTCAACAATTGCCGAAATGAGCATTGCAATAATTACCTAGCTATTTGTCTGTTTAAAGTATGCATATATCCCACGGCTTCTTTATGGGCTAGAAAACAACCTTCCCTAAATAGTGTGAGAGATTGAGAGGTTGAAAAAGGAACAGAAGGGACAATAAACATAAGTAATAAGTCTAATAAATAACAGATCAGCCCAGGTGACAAGAAAGCTGGGAAGAAGGGTTTCAAATTATTCAGAGACTCTACCTGTTGAATGAATTCACTGAAAATGAGATCGGAAATTCCTCTGGTAGTTTCCAAAGCTCTGTATTTTTCCCAAGATTAGTATTAAAGATATTTTACTGCAGTCTTTGTAAAAGGAGAACCATGTTAATCTATGGTAGTAAAAATGAGAAGGTGGTACTTTTTTCACACTAATACATTTTATTAAAAGGCATCATCAGCTGCAGCCCACTTTAGCAGAGGCTAGATTGATATAGATTTAAATAAGGGAGGAGAAGGCAAGTGTGGTTGTGCAAAAGTAAGTTACCTCACCACAGTTTAAATCTAATACATTAAAAAGTGCATGCCTTTTCATTAAATTTCTTAATCAGAAAAGGTGCCACCAGACTTCTTCTGAACTTTTACTGAAGTTTTTGTATGTCAGCCCCTCGAGATAGCCTGGGTCAAGAAACAGACACCGGAGGGATTCTAGGACTGCTGTTTTTATTAATGTCAATATACAGAATCTTAAAAGCTTTCCCAAAACCTTCATTGCTCCTTTTTAAGGACAAGAACAAGACAGGAATATGAGAATGGGTTGTCAGTGACATTGTGAGCAATCTCACTGTCCATCCTTCAATATTCATCCCTAAAGCCAAGTCACTTGATCCTTGGTGGCCCCAGGCTCCAGCTGTTACTTCTGAATTCCAATGCAATTTTGTTATAAATTGTTCTCATTGATATTTAATCAAAATGAGGTTGCCAAATTATTGTACTGTATTGTATATAATGAGGATCTGGGTAGGCCTGGTGGGGGATGGGGGGGTGTCATTCTTTTTCAAAGATATGCAAGCTGGATTTCAAGTTAGGCATCAGCTGTGAGTCCAGGAGAGAGGAGACAGGATGGCTATTTCTATGTGGGGGTCTGTCCTTAGAGCTGTGTCCCATAGGAAGGGAGACCCTCTGGATCAAATTGTGCTCTAAGAAGACTTGGGATAGCTCCTGCTGTACTACATTCTCTGTTGCCCAACATCATCCCTGGTCAATTTGCTAGACTTCATTGCCAGGTAATCAGTAATTTCAACCAGCCTGTGGAGACATTTATTCTGGGGCAACTCAGGAGTTCAGAGCTGCTTTGGTAACCTGTCCCAAGTTATTGAAGGTTCAACACATACCAGTTGTCACACCTATTTGTCTCAAGGCAGTAGAAACATGATCTGGCAGTGAAGAACGCTGCTGTTGGTCCCCATCATGGTCAGGTCATTTTTTGATTGCTTTTTGGCTTGGTGGTGTAGCTACCCCTGCAGAGTGGTAGGATCTGCTAAATTGGTCTATTCAATCAACTGGACTCTGTGGGGCTTCAAGAGAGAGTCTAATCCTAACCCTTGAAAATTTGGTAGGCAGTTTGGTCAAGGAATTAATCGCATCTTGGAATGGGTAGGTGATATAGGGGTCTTGGATTGAATTGCTCCTATGTGGCCTCTCAACTGTGTCAATCCCAAAGTGCTCTTTGATTCTCCAAGGAACTCTGGGGGAAGTGCCAGAAGAGATACCCAGAGCATTACTGAAGAAAGATGAAGAGTGAAATCCAACCAAACATGAATAAAAGCCCACACTGTAGATCACATCTTGGCAACAAGAATAGCAAAATGTATTTATTTCTCTGCTCTTATTGTGTATGCCAATAACTATCTGGCAGCCCTGATCCAGGATGATTAATTCCTTGTTGGAGAAGAACCATTAGATAGGACCATCAGATCCTGTGAGAAATCCAGCGGATAAGGCTACTATCTAGAAGATAATGTCTCTCTAATCTACTTGCAATTGGACTCTTGACTGGGCATGTCTGGGTGAGCAGCCTGAGGCATGGTCTTGTGATGGAGTGATTGAGTCTATGACTCCCAAGGCAATAAACAGAGTCTTTCAGATTATGAACCTGACTATTATTAAATCCATGTCCTTCTTGGCGTGTTAAGTCTCCTCGAGAGCTCCTTGTGCTTGGATCCATGTTGTGATGTTACTTCAAGGGAGGGGTTGGTTTTACTGGCCTTAAAAGAAGGTAGGGAGAGGTGCATCCCTTCTCAATAATGACCTATTGCTGGACCCAACAATTCTGGGCATCTTTAATCTCTGGTATTCCTTTTTTTAAGAGAAGGTGGTTTATTCTAGACCCATTTTGGTTAAGTTTCAGACCAGGACATATGAAGATAACACTGATCACCTTTGTTGATGACTTCCGATGGAGCTAGCACTTGGGGTGGCATGTCTGTCCTGGTTCTCCTTGATTTCTCAACAGTTTTTGATACCATTACGCTTGGTACCCTTCTGAGATTATTATGGGGATTGGGAGCTGGGGGGGAGGGGTACATTGTATTGCACTGGTTCTCCTTTCCATGTGGGTTGGTTCCAGTCAGTGTTGAAAGAAGGGAGACTCTGTAGCCTCCCACCCGCTCCTCCCCATTTGTAGAGTACTTAGAGCTCAATACTCTCATGCTTTCTGTTTGCATCTACATGAAATCACTGGGTGAGAACTTCCATTAGTTTGGAGTCTAATACCACCGGCTTGCTGATGATATCGAATAATACGTCTCATCCCTAGGCTACCCAAGCAATGCTGTTGATGTCTTTGTGTGCTCTTATGACAACATTGTCTTGCAAGCTGAACTGGTTGCCAGTTAGCTTCAATTCAAAGTGTTAGTTATAAAGCTATTAAAGGCCTAGGTCCTAGTCGTTTCAGGGACCCTGTAATTCTGATAATTCATGCCCTTCCTATGCAATATGGCAGGATGGACCTTTTGTGGGTTCCTTCACTTAAACAATGTGGTCTGTCAGCTCTAGAAAGCAGACCTTTTCTGTTGCAATGTCTGCTCTCCGTGTAGTGTTGCACACTGCTCAGAATTGTATGGTGTTATTGGCTTTCTAATCCTAAATTAAATAAAATAAAAAGGCAGTTCTGCTTGCTTTCTATTTTCCCAGGGCCAAGTAATCATTCCATTCCTCTTCCCCACTTCCTTTTCAAGGCCAGAGTTAAATTCCCCTGACCTTAGCTACAGGTAGCTATGTAAGCCTTTCAATTACAGGTAGTCTTCGACTTAACAGCAGTTCATTTAGTGACCATTCAAAGTTGCAATAGCACTGAAAAATGTGACCTATGACCATTTTTCATAGTTATGACCTTTGCAGCATCTCCATGATCATGTGATCAAAATTCAGATGCTTGCCAACTGACTCATATTTATGACTGTTGCAGTGTCCCAGGTGTCAGGATGCCGGCAGTTACCCCAATTAAATCATGAGTCTCGAGCCAAACTTCCAAAACTTCAAAAGGATTTATTGGGAGTTAAACATGTCTGGCAATGCCTGGGTGTAGCCGATTCTGAGACACATAATTCATTGTTACCCTTGACCCTGGTTTTCTCCCACCCGCTGGGTGTATCATAATTCATATTCTCCAATGGGACACATCCATAGCCAAGAGTTATCAATCATGCTCTCCAGTTAGAATTTTGCGCAGAAGAATCTTCAGTCACCTAGTTACTATCTCTGAAAAACTATGTATGGAATGCACTTTCGATTTCCAAGCTGCCGCACTGCTCTTTCAAACCCCTTTCCCCCCCTCCCTTTCTGTTGGCAACTCTAAAAAGATGATAGTAATATTTTATGAGTTGACACCAGGGTTATGTGATCCCCTTTTGCAACCTTCTGAGACAAGGAACGTCACTGGGGAAGCCAGATTCACGTAACAATCGAGTTATTAACTTATCAACTGCAATGTCTCACTTAACAACTGTGGCAAGAAAAGTCATAAAATGGGGCAAAACTCACTTAACAAATGTCTCAACAACAGAAATGTTGGGCTTTATGGTCATAAGTCAGGGGCTACCTGTATAGCCTTTAATTTGTATTGGGACTACCGCTCCCAGAATTCCTGTCAGCAAATTTCACAGCCATGTTGATTTGGAATTACTGAATAAGAGGTCTGGTACACATGCATGGAGAGAGCCCACAGTTAAGAAAGACAAGGGTGGATATTTACCTCTTCTTTGGGGCTTTGGGAAGAATATCTATGTTCAGGAAACAAATCTGATTTCTATTCTAGGATCAGTTTTTGGAAATTTTCAAACAGATAAGGATACAATAAGAAAAAACTAACCTCTATTGACCTCACCCCATTCCTAAGAGAACTGTAAGGGGTATGCATAAGTGCACAATCGTGCCTACCATCCCTGTCCTATTGTCCCCAATTATTAGTTCTTATTTCTTATATTTAAACTTATGTTTATTCTTATTTTATATTGTAAGCATTTGACAAAATAAAATAAATAACAAATAAATAAATTAAATAAATAAAAATTTCCACATCCCCCTGAAAAAACATGGAGCGAATGAAAGAAAATCAAAAACACATCTTATGCATTAAGACCATTATATGAATGATAACAGTTCTATATTTTATTATTTTGCCTCATTTCATTTCTGGGTATTTATTTATTTATTCCATTTGTATACCATCCAACCCCACCAACTGAGCATTGTTGGACTTGGTTTTGGGAGAGGCAAACAAGATATAGTCTAAGTTACAAAAGGGAAGAAAAGAATAGCTATGAATTACCGTATTTCATATTTTTTCAACTTTATTCCTTCAAGAGCAACCTAACTGAATATTCCAGGGTAACTGATATGCTGCTGAAGGTATATATTATGAGAAGGGGGAGTGAATTGAAGAAAAGAAAAAACCTACAGCCATTTGGGACTACAACCAAGCCTTTCCCTCTCTTTCCATTTTCACACTCAGAAGACTTTTGTTGCTGCTGCTTCTCCCTTTAAACATCTGTTTACCTCAAATAGCATCTTTCTGGCCAAATAGTAGCCACAGGTGACACTTTTAAAGAGGAGCTAGGTAGCACTTTTACAGGAACAAAATACCATTGGCACCTCATTGAAATACTAGTTTACCACAGACCATCTATATGTTTTAGCAGCCAGTATGAATGGATGAGGTAATTTCTGGTAGAGGGATTCGAAGAGTTCATCTGTATGGAAAGGAAAGCAGGAAGTAAAGTAAGATAGACCAGGTTTTAGAGCAGCTAAAAGAAAATTTAACTTTCTTCCCAAGAGCTCCCAAATTAGGATACATTTGGATCATTACTTACCATACCACTTCCCCAACCCCCATAGTGGTCAATGAGAAAAAATTCATAACATCTTCAATCCCCGTCTGCCAATTATCTATTGACAGCTCAAGAAGTTGATGGAACATAAAAAATTAATCCTCTTCAGGTGAGAGTTAGCATTTAAACTGGTGGTTTGGAAATGTTCGGAAACATTTAATTTAGTGTTCCCCAATTTGGTAGCCTCCAAATATTTTCGGGGTCTCAATATATCTGGCAGGCAGAAGAAAGGGAAAGGTTGATGGAAGTTCTATTGAATTTGATGGTCCTCCACAGAACTGTGTCTCTGTTCATCAGGACACCTCCTCAGACTAATAGCAACTGGTTGAAAGGGCTGCCACCTTGTGGTATTTAATTTAGAGATATTCTGGTGCTGGGGGAAAACAGGAGGAAAGATTCATTTGTAGTTTTATGAGTGAGGCCAGTGATATTGTAAGCAAGGCTGTAACAGTTTCAGAATAAGTCCAGTGAGTTGTTTAACTTGCTTCCTCACTTCTTCGAGGCAATGTTGACAATAGTGTTCTGAGTGCTGAATAGAAGGGAGTCTATTTGTCCAGTCTTTGGCACTGGCAAGCCATCATTTCCATGCCTCCATTTGAATCAAATGAATTCACATCAAAGCCCACTATTTAAAGAAGTATCCTCCCCTGCAAAAGTAAATCAGGAAACACATATGTGGATTTTATTTTTAATTTCATGAAGTACAGAAAGTTCTGTTGCAAGGGGATTTTTTTCGAACTGGGATGTGCAAAATGGGTTTTTGTTTTTTTTAAACCAATATTGTTCTTAGACCATGTTCTTTTAGGAACAGAAGAACCCTCACTATCCAGATTCTGCCAGGGTTAATTTGACTATGTTCCTGTAAAGCCTTTTCTGAAACTCACTACATTTTAGCTTGTCATAATTCAGCTTTCCCACTTGTATTTTTGAAATTCAAAAGAAACATTTCTTCTAAGGTTATCCGTAACTGCTGGATGCTTTTTGTCATTTGAACACTGTAAAATTTCTGAACTCTTATTCCTTGAATATACACAAACAGGGTGCTTGAAGGATAAAGAAAATGGGAAAACTCTTCAAGATTCATAGAAAAGGACATTGTGGTGAGCCAGTCAGGTTCTTTATTTATTTATTTGTATCCCACCTTTATTATTTTTACAAATAACTCAAAGAGGTGGTCATACTGAACACACCTTCTTCCTCTTATTTTCACCCAGCTGGCCTTCACGGCTAAGGCAGAAGTTGAACTCAAGATCACCCGCTTTCTAGCCCGGTGCCTTTATGCCAATTTATATAGCTGCCCATCTCACATCTGGGCAGCATACAAAAGAGCTAAAACATTAAAATATATAAAACCCAATCTAAAGCAAAGAATGATAGTTGAAGGGGTGTTAAAAATAGTGGAGCCACCTTCACTAGTTCTTATTCTATTGCCTCCCATACTGAATCAAATGAAAATGAAGTTGTCTTGGGAAATAGTTGTTTCAGATTTCATTCCATTCTTCAAATTTGGCAATGAAGGTGGCTAGATGTTCTGTCCAGAGAGTGGTTAACATGGTCCCTGGCTGGTGGATAGCCCTGCTTTTTCAGTCTTCACACAGTCCTATGTCAGTGGTGGGATTCAAAAAATTTTACTACCAGTTCTGTGGGCATGGCTTGGTGGGTGTGGCAGGGGAAGGCGATTATAAAATCTCCATTCCCACCCGACTCCAGAGCAAGGATACTGCAAAATCCCATTCCCTCCCCACCCCACTAACCTGCTTTCTAGCTCCATTCTCCTGTGCAGGGCAACAAAAGAAGACCCAACTGATTAGCTGGGACTCGGGAAGCAGAAAATAGATGGGGCAGGGCCAGACAGAGGTGGTATTTGCTGGTTCTCTGAATTACTCAAAATTTTTGCTACCGGTTCTCCAGAACTGGTCAGAACCTGCTGAATACCACCTCTGGTCCTATCCCTGTTGAACGAGCAAGCACCAGGCACTGTTTTTGTGTTCTTGAAGAAGCCTCTTGGATGAAATGCCAAAGGTTTTCAAGGAAAAAAGCCAAGAAAAGCCAACTGCTTTTCGAAAAAGCACCTTTGGAATAATTGTTCTATCCTTCAAGATAAAAGAAGAGGAAACCAGGAATATAAGATGAAATTAAATACAAAACAACAAAGACAGAGAGGGAGAAGAGGAAGAGAGAGATCCAACTTCACAGATAGGTGTGTGTGTGTATGTGAAAGAATCCCTCAATGCCATCTCCTTTTCACTTTCCATTCTAGACCCCCTGACATCCTCCTCTTCACCAAAGTCCTCTGAGTATTTATAATCCTTTCAATAATAGTTTTAGAATAGAAACATCTCTATATGCACTTCTTAAAATTTGAGGCTGGTCTGAACTTCTTTGCTTTCAGTGTACAGTTCTTATTGCTTCCTAACAAATTGAAAAGTAGCCAGGTATTAACACACATCTACTTGGGGATCATGTCTTAGAAACCTCTGGTCTGATTTTCCTAAATATCAGTATGTTAATTTTTCAGAATAATCTTGCCAAGCAAACTGTACTAAAGCTTGCCTAAGCACCTAAGTTGCCTGACAAACAGAAACTCATCCAGAAATTGAGGCAACCAGTTGGACCTACAACCGTAGACCATCTGATAGAGATTAGTGGTAGCCATGAACCTCAAAGTCCTGAGAATATGTTATGACTGTGATGCTGTACTAGCTTCTAGCTTCAGATCATGTGTCTGAAGGAGAAAAACAGAGCAAATGTGTGCCCTGCAATGTAAATTTGGGCCTCAATTATTTGGGATGAGTGCAGGATTTTCATGGTGGCAATGAAATCTCAAATTCATCCAGACTGAGGTCAACACAGAAATGCTGATCTGGTTTTATATTTTACAGGGATTATACCTTAAAAGATTTTAGTCCCAGTTCTTTTCATTCCCACTGCATTGTTCCTTCCCTTCTGTTCTGTGTATTTTGCTCCCTTTCCACTGAAAATGTAGATGACCTAAAATTAAAATTAAAAGAGGGCTTCTTGGTTATATTTAGATTGCAGCTTCCTAAGTAGGTCCAGGTTATATCTGAATAAGTTGACTACCAAGCGCTGTTGCCATGGCAACTGAGACTCATCTTCAGACCAGGCAATGTTGTTAAATACTGAAGCAGGCATTAAAATATCTTAGGGGAGTATCTATAGGAGTACAAATGGTGTGTTAACTGGCTTTATTTGGCAGCAGCATTCAATTTTCAACCCCAATGTTATTTTCCTTTGCTAAAGCTCAGACTAAGTAGATTTCATATGTCCTCCTTTGCCAAGGGGGAAAAAAAACAGAAACAAACCTCAAATACAGAGTTTAGAATTGTGGGTTTCAAGGATTAACTTTCAGGTAGATTTTGCGTGACAACGGAGAAAGGATCAGTAGATGATTCCCAATAATTTGCATCCTCTGGAAAACTAAGAAATGCCTTTTTTTCTTTGTACTTTTTCCTTTGATAAACTAATAAAAATGTAAATGATAAAAAATAATAATTTGGAGGAGACATAATCTTGATCTTCTGTACAAAAGCGAGACATAGACCTAATTCATACCTAAAGGCCAGATTTTACTTATTTAAATGTATTATCCGCCTGGTACCAGTGGACTCTTTTGGCTTGCTTTTCGAAGTTCTATTCCAACTTTTGTAAAGCTCAGGGAGTATCACAAGCCTATCTAAAGAATTAACCACTCAAAATTTGCAAGTACGTTTGTTTCCTGGAAAGAAATAGAATAGAGAAATAGAAATAAATACTATTGTTTATTTAAATATTTTTTAATTTAACCTTTTTATTTAAATAAATAGAAATAAAGAAATAGAATAGAGAAATAGAAAGAAAGAAAAATAGAGCCGAAAACGACTAGCACGTATGGGCGAGGGGAACCTTTTAAGGCCTGGTTTTCCCCTGAGGCTGTGGCTGCAGCCTCTCCAGCCTTCAGGCGTCGCTTTCTCTTCGTCCTTTCTCCCTGCGGGGCTTTGAACAGGCAGGGCGCACGGCGTTCTTTTAAGGCCGTCCTACTGGACTACAACAACAAGGGGGCGCTGTGGAGCTGGAACCGGCGCGTCCCCGGGAAAGGGGGCCGTTGCTCGGAGACCGGGAGGACTCGGCTTGGAGCAAGCGTCGCGCTCGCAAAGAGGGACGCGGTGGGTCG
The DNA here is from genome assembly GCF_049901715.1 of Pseudonaja textilis. Classification (NCBI taxonomy): domain Eukaryota; kingdom Metazoa; phylum Chordata; class Lepidosauria; order Squamata; family Elapidae; genus Pseudonaja; species Pseudonaja textilis. The sequence continues at coordinate 131,082,856 of NC_141991.1, forward strand.
AGGAGGAGGAGAACGGGAGGGCTGGAATAAATAATATATGAGCAGACTCTTTTGGTGAAAAGGTCGGTGCCAATTTGTAGGGAAAGTCTTGGGTTTGCGAGTGTGTGTGTGTGTCGGGGGGGGGGCAAGTGTCGGTGTTTCAGGATCCATTCCTATTATGGAATGATGACCGAAAGGGAATTTTTTTGGGGGGTGGGGTGGGGGGGAACTGTAAAAAACAAGTTTTGATTGATCTGAATATCTACAGGTAGCCCTTACAACACTTCGTATAGTGACCGTTCAAAGCTACACGGGCCCTGGGAAAAGTGACTTTATGACTGTTTTTTCACACTTGCCACCTTTGCAGGATTTGTGGGATCAAAAGCCAGCTGCTTGGCAACTGGTTCATATTTATGACCATTGCTGTGTCCCAAGATCATCCTAATAAGGGAAGTCAATGTGGGGGGTGGCAGATTGGCTTAACAACCAACTTACTAACTTAATCAACTGTGGTAGGTCCCTTAACAACCGAGGCAAGGTCATAAAATGGGGGCAAAGCTTATTTAACAAATGTCTCGACAACATATTTTGGGCTCAATTGTGGTCGTAAGTCGAGGACTACCTGTGTTATCTGAGACAGGTTTGTGTTTTAGCAGGAGTTTCGGCATTGCTCCTGTTTGGAAGGAGAGCCTAGGCTGCTGGCCATTGTAATAAAGAAACAGCTTCTTTTGAGAGTGAATTGTTATGCTACAACTCCTCAACTCCGTGAAGGATTCTGTTACAAATAGAATTCCTTGTGGAAAGACTCAACCATATTTTCAACTGAGAAACCTTGAGCATCCTAAACCAAGCTAAATCCAAAAACACTAGGAAATTCTGGGAAGTTTGCCCTTCAAACAAATCAGCCAACCATAAACACATAGACATAAACCATATTTATGCACCATTCAGAAGAGACAATAAAATGCTAAGAAGGAAACAGAGACCAGAAAACCTCCTCTTCACCAACCCAGATAAGCAGGGATTAATACCAGAGAAACAATCTAGCAAAAAAATATCCTAATCAAGGAGAAAACTCTACCAGTACGTTTGGGCAGGGTAAATTACTGTATACAAATGAAGCAGAGCTCAAAATTCACTAGCAGTGGTGATGTTGCCTACTTGGGTAATGAGATGTTTGCAAAAAAAAAAAAAAGACAAGCTCAGGGAGCATCAAGGACTCTATAGAACTACCTCTTTGGTCAAGGCTAATTGGAAGGAAGCATTGATTAAAGCAGGGATTCTGAGCCTGTGTTGTCACAATAGTCTTTACCAGGTCAGTTACAAATCTGGAGATTGCATTCCTATTAATTTTTAAGTTGATTGGCTTATTTGTGGTTTAGCATATGCTGCAAAGCCAGGTCATTTTGTCATTTTTAGCAAAGAAATATAAACTATGCAGGAATATAAACAAATCTACAGATTTAAAAGAAAGAAAAAGAATAAAAAATGGAACATGAAAAAAAGAAAGGAAAAAAATATGTAAAGAATCAGGTTTTTTTACCAAACAAATTAATTCTTCCCATTTCTGCAAATTCTGTCATCTTCACCAATCAATCTGATGTGGGTGTTTTGGAATCTTTCCATCAATGGTGGGATTCAAACTTTTTTACTATCGGTTCCGTAGGTGTGGCATGGTGGGCGTGGTTTGGCTTGATGAGCGTGGCTTGGTTGGCATGGCAGGGGAAGGATACTGTAAAATTTCCATTCTCACCCCACTCCAGGGGAAGGTTATTGCAAAATCCCATTCCCTCCCCACCCCACTAACCTGCTTTCCAGTTCCGTTCTCCTGTGCAGGGCAACAAAAGAAGACCCAGCCGATCAGTTAGGACTCGGGAGGCAGAAAATAGATGGGGGCGGGGCCAGTCAGAGGTGGTTTTGGCCGGTTGTCCGAACTACTCAAAATTTCTGCTACGGTTCTCCAGAACTGGTCAGAACCTGCTTAATACCACCTCTGCTTTCCATCTTTGTGCCTGCAATAATCTTGCTGCAGTAACCATGTATAAAAACAATCTTCTATGCATCTTTTCTGGTTGACTGTTCATGAACCCCAAGAAAATTTCTGGTTCCAACTGAATATTAATCTTTTAAGATTCCACTTTGGTCCACTGTTTAAGGCACCAGACTAGAATCCATGCAATTTTCTTGGCAAGATTGTAGAAGTTGCTTACCATTATCTGCTTCCTTGGGCTGAGAGGAATTGGCCCAAAGTTGCCCAGGTGGCTAAGGTAACCTTAGGATTAATGAGTAGAATTCATAGTCTCTAAACCAGTGCCTTAACCTCTGTGGCAAACTATTTTAATTAGTAGAAGCCATATGTGAAGAATTATATGCCAATTAAACTTCAGCATAATTAACAATTGGCACATAATTCAAGTCCAAGGTCAAGTTTCGCCACTTGTTTTCGATTCCTTGAATTAGCATGCAACTTCTGACTATAAGATTCAAGGCAACCTCTGGGGGGGGCGGGGTGGTGGTGGAAATCTCCACAAAGAAAACTGTTAAACTAGTTCATCATGACATGTGTATTTTGCTTTTGATTATTTGATATTTCAGGCTCAGGGATGGTTTCCTCCCTGCCTTCCAGCAAGTGATTTCATAGTTTGTATCCTCATAAGGTTTAGAACCCTGATGTAGAAATGGAAGCAAATGTGGAAAAGTGAACAAGGCTGGCACCCGAGAAAGTGAGGTCTGGTTATGTGGCTTCAGGTTTCAAAGGCATCTAAAAACCATGGTGACAGAATTAAAATGAGGAAAAGAAAGACAGGAGAAAGAGAACAATATATTTGTTTTATGTTATTTATTGAATTTGCACACTTTTTTCTCCTAAAAGAGGCACTAAATGTATTGAACACTATAAAAATGAAGAGAAATCTAGACCAATGAATTGGTTAATTAAAATCCTGTTAATATAAAGACACAATATTCAGTCATGTTAAGACCAAACTGACAGATAATCAATTTTAATATTGACACATCTGTCTAAATAAGAACATATTTGCCTACTATTGGAAGAGCAGGAAGGAGAACATTAAATTGTATTTCTTTCGTAGGGAAGTTCAAAATATGAACCATCCATTCAGAAGGAATTGTTTTTTATTCTCCCCTAAACTGCCTCTGATAGCAATAAGACCAAGAAAATTCCAGTTGAAAAGCTTGGAAAAGGTTGTATAGGATGTGATATTTCAAGTATCCGCTTATCAATCATCAGCAGAATTTTGAGTTATGGAAAGGAGTATAGCGACACTCAAAGAAGCAACTACAGTATAACACTACTGTAGAATCACAGCTCCTAAAACCGGTTCTATTCAATAATTTGGCCAAAACATCCCTGATCAGCTGATGCTTTTAATATGTTCAAGTTAGATTGTGTTACAGTAATAGTTCATACAGGAAGTAATTTAGCATTTGGGAAATGGCTTCAAATCCCAGCTCATCTGCAAAGCAGATTGTTGTCTTTCTGTTTCTCAATCTAAACCTCCTCACTGGATTATGAAGATGAAAGGGTGGGATGGGGAAAATAATATACTCTATCTAAATGTTTTAGAAGAAAATGAGGATAATTACATATATAAAGAATGACAGACAGGATTAAAGGAATGAGTAATACATTCATTGAATGTAGAGATGTATAGTAGCAGCTTGGCTCAGCAATCAGAATTGTATTTCGTAGCTTCAAATGGGATTTCTCAATTTAGAACTTTCCAGAAGTGTAAGCTTAACAATTCCCATAATCTTTAGACAGGATATGCCCAACTCAGAAAATACAATAGGCATGCAACTTAATACCCCTAGATGCCAATATATTGGGAAATGGCTTTAGGTCAACTTTGTTGACATGGATCTTTCTTCTGTTCGACAGATCTATCTCTTTTCTAAATATAACCATGCCAAAAAAGAAGGGACCCAAACGGGCTATACTCTCTGAAGAAGAACGGTTGCTTATGATGCAACAAAAGCTGTTGGCTGAGGAGGAAATGAGTAAGAAGAAGGAGGACATGTTGATCCAATTTCTAAAGGTACCACATGCTACTCAAAAGTTAAAGAATGAAGCCAAAAATAGGCGCAAGTCTGCCATGTACTACATGCTACAATGAAACCAAAAATAAGCGAGACATACTCTGCTCTGAGGGGAGGAGTGTAGGGCCAGCAAAATGTGCTTCATTCCATCAAATGTGAATGATGATTTTACAATATAGAAATTGTATTTGTATCAGATATGTAAACTTGCTCAAAATCAAATTTCATGTGTCAAAGTTCTCTTGATGTTATAATTGAAGCAGAGCATTGCTTTCAAATGTGAATAGCATGAATCATAAAATAGTAGAAGGAATACTAATAAATGATAGAAGAATACCTTGTAGTCTGAAAGGTTTTATAAATTTAATATAAATTTATACTTAATATAAAAAAAAGAAATGAGCAATATCTGTACATACATTTTTGGACCTCAAGTTTTGATTAGCCTGTGACAGAATTTCAAACTAATGAGGTGAATTGAATAAGAGGTTAAAATTGTATGAAAATGAATTTATTTGATGTAAAAAAAGTTCTGGAATAGGCTAGTGGTTCAGAGGGATACACACACACACACACACACACACACACACACACACACAAGACAAGGAAGGGTAGGTAATACCAGTCAATATTTACTGAAAACTCCCAGTCTTATTCGCATGGAGTTTAAAATGTTTAATCGGTGGAGTAATAATTGGCCCAGAATAATATCTAATATCCAAAACAATTGTTAAGATAATATAATTCCACTGAGGGGGATTATTTTCACTTTCCCCTTGCAGCTTCTAATGTGCCCTCAAGCTCTTCTCTGATGGGAAATCTTTCAAGATTTTAAATTTTCAAGATTTTAAAAGACAAGGTGTAAAGGGCTGGAAAGGCTAGGAGACATCTTCATTGTATAAACAAATTTCAGCTTACGTGGCAATGAAGTTCACCGTTCAACTACTGGTACTAGGCACCTGTAGGGAAAAAATCTTGAGTGAAGATCTTTAAGTCTGTATTGTGATTACAAAATCAATAAACATCTGTTTATATTTTTTCAGTGCATATTTGCTTCAGTTTGTACAAGAACTCTAATCAAATAAAGGTGGATAGTTGATGAAAACAGTTTTCATTATGAATTTTGCATGGCCATAATTGCTTCATTTCCCATATTTTTCTCAGTGAAAAAATATTCAAGGCATTTTGATCTTCAGAATCACTTAATATTTAGTCACTGCCTACATTGCCTACTTGCTGCAGGGGTAAACTCTGGGGGAGTGCATTGTAAGCTGTGACTTGTATTTCAGGACAAGTTAGCCAAGGAGGAACGCAATAGCTGGGTGAATCTGAATAAGATCAACTTGCAATGGCGCACTGTTCTCCGTGAAGTCAAGGCCAGGGAGCTGCGTAAAGACATTGAGATTCTCAGTCAGACATTTGAACGTGTTGTGGATTGCAAAGACAATGTCATTAAGGTGAGCAGCAATCTCTAAAAGTCCGTGGAAGAAAACTGTATCAAGCAGTTGGGGGACACTTACAGAAAGGCAAGGCAAGTAGGAATAGAAAGCAACTTGTGAAACTCTCTGGCTATATGGCATTATGCAAAAAGAACATGAGCTGTGAGAACAGATTATATAAATAAAAACTTGTTTCTCAGTTGGTATCATCTTGTGCAGTATTTATCTCTTTTACATATTTTAGCCGACTGTCACAAATTGTATAACTGAAGAAAGGCAAGATTTATTCATATAACAGTGTGTTAACAAACATACAGAATTATTTTAAGAAGCTTCTCTGAAAAATTGAAGTCATTACTATCTCACATAAAACTGAGATAGGTAATAAAGTAGTTTGCTGTTGTTTTTTGCATTTGCAAGCACAGTAGACCAGCAATATCACTTGTTCCCTCTCATCTGTCTGGCGTTTAATTTTAAAGTATGCACAGTTATTCCCGGCTGCATAGTCCATTGTCTCATTATGAGGCTTGGACCTCTCTACAAAAACAGAAAAGGGACAGGAAGTGCAGCACTCTAGTTGTGTGAAATTGCCACACAAGTTCAGCATCAGGAGCCAGTGACAATGCTATTCAGGAAGAAGCCATAGGAAGACCCAAAGGTGCTTTTCAAAGGGCAGCTGGACTTCCTTGGTTTTCGTTCATTGAAAATGTTTTGCTTCTCGTCCAATAAGCTTCTTCAGGTCAGAACTGAAACAGTTCCTTGGAGGAGAAGCAAAATGTTTTCAAGGGAAAAACCCAAGAAAATCCAACTGCCTTTTGAAAACCATCTCTGGGTTTTCTGTGGCGTCTTCCTGAAGAACAACCATGATCTGGACGATTGAGAATCTCCATAGACATTAAGCCATGGAAGAAGCAAAGGTACAAGTCAGTATGGCATCACTTTGGGACAACCCTCAGAAAACTGGTGACCATCAACATAACCCATTTTTATGGGTTTAAAAGGGTCCTCTGAACTGAAGAGTTGCTCAAAATAATATGATTTGAAAATGTTTAAAGCTTTAATGGGTAGCCTCCCACACATTCAGCTACACCAACAGATAATGTAGCTCATACTACTGCTACTTTAGTAGCTTTGTATACATTTGTCTGCCTGAGTCTGACTACTGTAGAGTTCTGATTCTTTTTTTAATGTTGATTTCCATAGTTGTTTCAAACCTGCCTTTTGTCCCGATTTTATGGTTTTTCTCTGCCTCCCAGTCCCTTGCTAAAGACCTAGCTGAAGCAGAAGCTCAGTACACCCACGCCCTGCGTAGCCACTTACACAACATAGATCAACTGTTGAAACTCCAGAACTGCCGCCTGGGCTACTTAGAAGAGGATTACCAGACAGAACTGCAGGCATTGCAGAAGGAGTTTGACACAGAGAGGTAGGCCTGTGAGAAAAGGAAGAAAGGACATAGGGTTGGGATAGAGAGTCCTGGGGCACTGATCTGTGAACTTCTTGATGCTCATGGGACCATTTCCATTTCTGCCAGGAAGTTAATCATAGAACACCATGACGAGGAGAGTCTCTACCTTCAGGATGTATTGTTAGCGATGGAGCAGAACTTTGCTGAAAATGAATATGAAGCCAGACTTGACTTCCAAAGTACACGAGATGATGTCAAAAATAAGGTGTGAGTTAAGAAAGGGGAGCAAACTTGATGATATTTTCGTATTTGCTGATGAACGGGGGAATCCGATCACAATTTAGAACAGACAGATGAATCTGCAGGAAAAAACAATCTTTACATGCAGGTTTTAGCAATCGTAGAGCCCTTAATTTTTTTCTTTAGCAAAACTGTTACGACGTATTGATAGGGCAGTCGTTACCTATGAAAATGTTCTCTTTTTCTTGTTATGGCTTTATGAAATATTATCTGAGAATTATATTTCTGTTATATATTGGTGTGTGGATTTAAAAAGGAAGATGCTAGTAGGAAGAACTTGGAGTTGTTTGGCAGTCATCAATCCAAGATATCCTGTCATGGTTCTAAATAGATCAGGTGTTTGATATCGGACATCACAACCTACTCTAGCTACAGTACTTCTTGTTTCTTGCTTATTAATACTAAAATCTATTTTCTTTACTAGTTTGCCCTTTTTCCAGTGCATTATCATCATAGTTAAGATATACTAAATACCAAGCTAGAACACATTGGCTAGATTCATAAATTAAACTAAGCCATAGTGTGGTTTCCATGGTTATAGTTTAGTGTGTTGTATGAATCCAATTGATGTTAATAGTAGTTTTGGGCTTAAGAAGCATGAACCTGGTTGATTATGGCATGTTCAGTTAAACAAAACAGACTATGTTGAACCAGGCTTCTATAATCAAACAACTTGGAGGAAACTCAACAATCTTTTTGTTATTTTAAGCCGATATGTATATTTGAATTCTGAACTATAGCTGAACTGTGCACAATCTGATTAAAGATTGTGGGTTCATATCATTGTGTGACCGTGATACATCGAAAACAACTACTATTAGGAGTGTTCATGCAACGTAAAACCATATGCTACAAACTATATTGATCAATTTTTTTACAGCTTGCTTAGTATGTTTTGGGAACCAAGGCATTTTAAAACATGGAGCCATTTCTGCTCTACATTATTTTCTCTCCTCTTCTAGATACTGTGGGGTACAACATGAGTCATGAGCTAAAGTTGAGGGACTATGAAATATGAAATAGCAGTTTGGGACTCCACCTGATTAACTCATTATGGATGCTGCCCTTATTTCCAATACTTAGAACTGCATCACAAGCAATAAAGGGTTCTGCTAACGGGACCTGAAACAATCAAACAAATAAACTGAGTATATTTTCTTGTATCTGCAAGGAAGCTGTTTTGTTTTTTTTTTCCCTTGAGAAATGTCACCTGTTCAGACAGATTAAAAAGTACAGGTAGCTGGAGAACCCTGAAGCTGGCAGGGAGGGCCTTGGGGAATTGCTGACCCATTTTCATTTCCTGCAGAATTTGGAGGACAAACATTACCTTCGCATACAGTTGGAAGGAAAAGTGGAAGAGCTGTGGAAGCGCTTTCAACAGGCTTTACGTAACTACACAGAAGCAACAGAGGATCGTAAATTTGCTTTCGAAGGTCTGAAGCTCAGGGATGAAAGGAGCACCCGGGAGATAGAACTGCAGATGAAGAAATTGCAGAAGTTACAGGTAAGGAATCTTCCCGAATGTGTCCGAATGAGTGACTAAAACTGCTTCAGCTCTACAGGTAATCCTCAACTTATGACTACAAGGGAGCCCAACATTTCTGTTGTTAAGTGAGGTATTTTACTACCTTTCTTGCCATAGTTGTTAAGTGAATCACTGCAGTTGATAAGTTAGTCAGGCCGGCTGCTAAGTGAACCTGGCTTCCCCATTGACTTTGCTTGATGGAAGGTCACAAAAGGTGATCGCAGATGATCTTGGGACACAGCCGTGGTCATAAATAGGAACCGATAGCCAAGCATCTGGATTTTGATCACATAAATCATGGGAATAATACAACGGTCGTAAGTGTGAAAAAATGGTTATGTCACATTTTCAGTGTCGTAACTTTGAGCGGTCACTAAATGAACTGTTGTAAGTCAAGGACTGTGTGTACTTTCACACTTTCTAACTTCAGGGAGCCCTCACTGGGTTCAACTGTCCCTACCTTTGTACTTCTGTCCTGGCAATGGCGGAGGATTTTGTGGCATCTTTCATGCATTTCGAATGAGATACCCAAATGTCTGGACCTCATTACCACGCTGCATGAATTCAAAAGTACCTCCTAAAGTACAGTACTGTTTGGGCAACTACTTTTTGAGGATTTTTGTCCAGAGTTGCTGGTTTTCTTATTGATGAACTGCTGATCTGCTTCTACATGACCCCAAGATCCCATTGGGAAGCAGTTTGGAAACACCTCTTATCCTCAGCACCCATGCTACAAAATTAGCCATGATGCTTCAGCCTGTGGATTTCCTTGATGTATAATAACAGTAGGCAGCCTGTCTAAAACTGCCCTTTAGCCGCACTTCCAATTGCTGCTCTATTGTTCAACTTACAGCACCGGTAGAAAAACTTCCTTTTTAAACTGAGGACCACATTTTGGATGTGGCGTGGGATGAGCAGGGGGATCCCATTCCTGTGGTAGGCAAAGCCATAGTGGTCAGGATTGGAGCCCAAGAGGGGAGCCAAATTTGTAAGAATATCCTTTGTCCTCTTTCTCTCTCTTTTCCCTTCCCTTTCTTTGCTTTCTTTCTTTTTTTTTTCCTCCCGTTCTCTGTCATTACAAAGAATGCTCTAATGGTCTGAAAAATATCTCCTCTGTGGTCACCAGGATCTTATTGCCAGCATGAAGAACAAGATTGCGCTCCACGCAAGGGAGAGCGAGGAACAAAATCGGCGTGTCCGTGATGAGAAGGAAGTGGTTTTGAAACAGCTGCAGAAGCTCAAGAGCCAGATGAACCGGGCAAGAACTAAAGCCCGTAACAATCTGGCTAAGCTGACGAAGGAAAGCAATGCCACTCTCAAGGCCTTGGAACATGTGGTGGGAAAGGTAGGCTCTTGGGAGACTACTTCACTCTTGGTTTGAGGCGATTTCCTCGCAGGGTTATGACCCAGGTAGTTAAGGCAAGGTAGGCTTTTAGAAAGTCCTTCGTTTATCTCAAAAAATGTCCAGCAAATGGCCCTCCAACAACTGGTAAGGCTCCCCCCACACACACACACTACCTTGAAGGCAGCCACCCTTAATCCCCCAAACAACAGCCCGTGTGGTACAAATCAAGTCCCCAGAGTAGGCGCACAATGACAGGGCAAGGTCCAGGGTTCCAAGCCCAGTGCACAAGACGGTGGCATTTCTCAAGGCAAAGAAAAGGTCCGAGTCAAGACACAGTGAAGCAAAGGCCCAAAGCAGTCCACAAAACAAGGGCAAGGTCCAAGACAAAAGAGCAATCTCCGAAAACGAGGCAAGGCAAACAGCATCAGTCACGAGGCGAAGCCAGGGGAGTATGAGCCAAAGCAAACAACAATTGTTCCTGGCAAAGGCGAACTCTCCATGGCTTCTCCTTCAATTACTCCACTCCGGGGGTTCCTGGTGAGGAGGGGTGGGGTGGCCGTCTCCCAAGTAGCCTTGCAGCCCTTCCGTGGGCTTGCCTATGCTCTCCTTGCCCTTGGAGGAGGGAGCTGTTTTCCTCATCAGAGGAGACCTGCTGCCTATCAGCACTGCTACCTGTCAGCAGCCGACCCTACCCCGTGTCTGTGAGGGCAGGCAGCTCTCCATGTGGGTCAGCCCCCTCCCCCAATACCTGGGGGGGGGGCCTGGGGCAGCATCGTCCTCAGCGTCTGGCCTCTCCCAACATGCCAAGGGAGATGTGCCATCCCTTTCGGGCGGTCCCAGTTCCAACTCCTCCTTCTCCTCCTTTGAACCGGGCTCCAGTAGGGCCGTGACACAGAGGCTCCTCAAGAAGAGATGGAAATAAAATTATGCTTCAATATATCAAAAACTGCTTAACCTATACCCATAATACAGGCAGTCCTTGACTTACAACTGTTCGTTTAGTGACTGTACAAAGTTACAATGGCATTGAAAAAAGGGTACAGTTTTTCACATTTATTACCGCTGCAGCATTCCCATAGGTCATGTGATCGAAAGTCAGATACTTGGCAACTGACTCCTATTTATGATGGTTGCAGGGTCCCCGGGGTCATGCGATCGGGTTTTGCGACCTTCTGATAAGCAGAGTCAATGGGAAGCCAGATTCACTTAACAACCATGTTACAGACTTATCAATTGCAGTGATTAACTTTGCCACTACCGCAAGAAAGATCATAAAACGGGGCAAAATACACTTAACAAATACCAGTGAAAAATAGTATCTTGGACCTTTCCCCGCTCTCTCCCCCACCCTTGGATCAGAAGAAAGCCCTGTTGGTGTGACGCTGGCTGTTTTCACTGCCATTATGTATACTAACCTTGTTCCCTGCTATCACTGATCATCTGCCTTTCTTCCAAGTAAGAATGACAGAACATGCCAGATTTTACAGGCCTTGAGATTGTCCTTGGGCAGGGTTGAAAGAAGGGGAGAAATACCTGTGTTATATCAGTGCAGCTTGAGACAATGTAAGGCTATCTTATTCATGGGATGAAGATGAGACGAAAACAATATTCCAAGGCCATTGCAGGAAAAAAGAGATTGCCAAGCTATTTTGTTCAACAGGGGAAACAAAATGGACTGTATGTGCAAGCAAGAATGTTCAGAGGCTGCCCTAAGCGCTTGGAGAACAACGGGGTGTTTGGCTTTTATTGAATGTTCTTTCCTATAATATTTATATATTGCTAATAGTTCACACTCACTCCCAGGAACATTTCCCACAAAAATTGTAACACCTGAAACCATTAAAAGACTCAGACAAGCTGAAGTACAAAAGGGGAAAAAGGAATAAACTAGCTGGGATTTTCAAACGGGAGAGAAAGATGGCTGGAGATTTTTGCAAAAAGAAAAAAAAAATCTCTGCTGATGATGGATGAGAAATAGCAATGGAAATCTTGGCTCCATTTTGGGCATGTGGCTATTTTTATTCATCATTCCTGATAGAGTCTATCGGATCTCAGTGGGAAATGGACAGGCTTTGAAGCATCTCTTGTTTGTCTTGAATGTCTGAAAACCTTTACAGATATTATGTAGCACAAAATCTGTCACATCTTCTCGACTTGCCAAGGAACTGCTCCCACTTAGAGTTCTTCTGTGATGAACATTTCCAAAGATTTATTTGTCACACTGACATATGTTCTCTTTAAATAAGCAATTTAGCAGCCTTAAAATTCCATGTAAGGGAAAATATGTATTAATGTGTGATGCAAATGTCTAATTTTGTCTTCATCATCTTAGGAGTTACTTTCAGATATGGAAGGATAGCCAGAAAGATAACACCCCACCACAATAACTTTCCAAAGCCTACCTTGCTTGAATGAAGAGGAATCGAACAACCATAAATATAGCAGCTTTGAAAGCCTAATCATGAAACTTTTGGTTATTATTGAAAGTACTGGCTTAACGTTTAAAATGTTAACTGGCTTGTGGCTTAGTCTATCTGAGAGACTTCTATCTTGATATCAGCCAGTTCGGAAATTTTGGCTGGCTGAAAAAACTCTTTAAGGATGCCAGGGGTGGGATTCTACCAGTTCTCACCTATTCGCTAGAACCAATTGTCAACATTCTAAGCAGTTCGGAGAACCAGTTATTAGAAGAAATTACTGGCCTAATCCTGTAAGGAAGGCAGGAAGGAAACATTTTGGTGTTGCTTACAGAAACTGCCTCTCCATTAACCCTTATTACATTCTTGGCAGGACTAGACTTCTTGTCTCAGGAACTTCTCTGGAGTTTCCCCCCCCCCTACTTTGCTGGTACTTTGCTTGTGTGGAGTGACCATTCAAAGTTACAATGGCACTGAAAAAAGTGACTTATGACCATTTTTCACACTTACAACTGTTGCACCATCCCCACAGTCATGAGAGGCCAGGCGAGGAGATGTGTGCCTCGATGTGAGTGATGTTGAGTTGGCCACACCCAGCCAGTCACATGAACACTAAGCCATGCCTACCAGCTAAGCCACACCCACAGAACAGGTTGTTAAAAAATTTGAATCCCACCCCTGAAGGATGCTCCACTTTAAGAAGCCCATTTGTTGGGTCTGTGAGAAAGGGCTTTCTTTTGCATTGGTCCTACACTAAGTGTGAATGTATCTGTTTTCATCTTTAAAAAAAAAAGAATTCAAGGCCTTTCTCTGGAACTAGGTCATTTAATTATTAATAATGTCATGCATTTAGCCTTCACCATTTTCTCCCAGTGACTGCCTGGACTAATCCCTGCAGTTTTCCTGGCAAGATTTTCAGAGGTGGTTGCCATGGTCTTCTCCCAAGACCTGAGAGAGACTGACTGGCACAAGGTCACCAAACTGTCTTTGTACCTAAGATGGGACTAGAACTCATGGTCTTCCAGTTTCTAGCCTGGTGCCTTAAGCACTGCACAAACTGAGTTTCTATTAATATTAGTTGTTGTTTGAACAACAATAATACAGTATTTAGATAACTAAAGTCCATGAACATCCTAGGAAATAGAAAGAGAACACAGATAGATAGACAGATGATGTGATGCCAAGAGATACCTAGGAATTATAATTCCTAATTTATTACTACATTACAGGTAGTCCTCAACTTACAACCGGTTGCTTGGTGATGAATCAGAGTTACAACTGATCCAAAAAAGGAAACTTAGAATTGGATTTGAAATTCTGATAGTTGGGCCACCTTTGTGGTTACTACCAAGACCAAACTTTGTGTGCTTGGCAACATGGCTGCATTTATGGCTGTTTGCAATGGCCCGTGGTCACATGACAGTTTCGCTGAAAACCAGCATTTCCAGTTTTTGGCAAAACCTCGCCAGCAGCAGAGCAGCAGTGTTCGCTGACCAACTACCACAAAAAGACCATTACATGGTTTCACGACCATTACAACACATAACTAATAGGCAAGCTCCATTGTTGTCATAGGTCATAGGTTAAGCTCCAGCACTTTGTAAACACACTGTGCCAAAAACCTTGTGAAAACCAGGTCCAACCCTATTTTTCCCTGTTTTGCAGGCAGAGATAATTCTGCGCCTGGCTGAAATGTGCCGTAGGCTGGAGTCTGAGGAAGAGAAGGTGCTACCATTTTACCCGAACTCCCTGAACTACGAAGAACAGAAAACAGTTGATAAGTTGGCTTTAGAAAAACCAGTTGAACCACTTGCTCAGGTGAATTATCTGAATTCAGATATGGGTGGGATGCACTTTTGTCTTCTTCGTTGCCAAATGGAAGAAATATTTCTTCAGTTTACTGTTTGGAATAATCTATCCATATGTTAAAATTAATCTGCATCTTCAGAGTGTATTGGTTGGCATTTACTGCACCTCTCCCAGGAGGAATGATAAGATTGAGGCAAAGACTCGTTGAAGTTAGGAGTTTCTTTTTCTGAGTTTGGCACCAGTTGCTCAGAGGGATTTTCCTTGAAACCCTAGGAAAAGGGGGAAAAAAAAGACAGTTAAACCTCACCCTCTTTCCTGATCCTCAATTACCTATGAATCTGCTTTTCATAGGGGACAATCTGATTCAGATGATATGATTGGGATTTGGTGCAATTTGGCTCTCTAAGATTTGTTCAGAATTTGCCTCTGGTCTTTTAACATTTTAGTATTTTGCTTTTCGCTTTGCAAGAGCAAATTTGTCTCAAGCACAGCTTTTCATTTTGGTATTGGGCTGTTACCCACCTAAGGGAACTGGTCTTTATCATCTTTCTAGTGTTTGTATATTTCCCTCAAGGATCTCCCAATTTAGAATTGGCTTGGGAATTGCATATTTCACACCGCAGACACTGCGCTGGTGTTTTTATGTAGCCTTGAACACTCAGGAGTGGTGTGGCGGCATAGATGTGAAGCTCTTCTCTCACAGTCGGGAGGCTTTGAGCTCGATCCTAGGTAGAGGCAGATATTTCTCTCTCTGAGCACACTGAGAATATATATCTGCTGAACAAAACTCTGCATTGGCGATAGGAAGAGCATCCGGCCATTAAAACACTCGGCTAGATCCATTCCGTGGCCCAGACTCCACCCTGGAAAGGATCATGGGGTCATTAAAAGATGATGATGAGGGTCTTGAACACTCAAAGTTGAGATGTAGTTCCTTGCAACCAATCAAGGCTTTTCAACATTTTATAGATGATGCTGGACTACGTGGGTCTGGAGCGCTTTTGGAAAAGATACAACAAGGTGAGGCTGGAACAGCTCTCGCTAGAGCGGACTAAAGATGTACTGATGCAAGACAATTTTAAGTTGAGACATCTTCTCAAGCAGTACTTGGATGGCATCTCAGTGAATGATGAAGTCCTGAGCCAGGTCAACCCTCTGATGATCATTAACCAACCTACAACTGTCTCAGATGGGTCTCAGGCAGCACCTGCCGGGGGGTCCCAAGCCAAGCGGCCCATCTATAATGTTATAGAGGCAGCACATGAAGTTTCACATATCCTCTGAATCGGCATTTGGTGAGTCCAAGTACTTCTTTTCTACTGTGTTAACACAGCTCTTGGGCACAAAGAAGAGCCAGTCCATTCTAGTTACAGTCTATGCTGGGCCCTTGTTAGAAAAATTCCCCCAAACTGCCATTAAATAGTAACTGATGTGTCTTGCGGCTTTTTCTTCCATGGCCAATCCAATCCAGGGGCATGTACAACGGAAGCTGAAGATATACCTCATGCCTACATGTAAACTTTGAAACACATCTATCTCTGTGCCTTTGCAGCATGGACATTTAATAAAGCTCTTTTTTCCCTTACCATATTCTCTTTTTCCTTTCAAACCTGTTATATGCTATGTTTAAAGTTCCCCTTTCAAGAACTTGAAATACTCTATATGAAAAGGTGGGAAGTAGGCTCCCATGGATGGAATCACTACTAAGCTACTAAAGAAACCCAACAAGGAGGTTGTTTTGACACCTTCGCAACCAGAACACAGCCTTTGAGCCACCAAGATCTTTATTCTAAGGTCTTGTCTATCTTACAAACTTATACTTGATTTATACTAATTTAATTGATGTAGTTGTCTCAGCTACAGGGCAGTAATATTAATCTCTCACTATCCTTATACGTTCTTGTGATTTCATGGGAGATGGAATGGCCATTAGACCAGTGTAAGTTTGGACTGTAATTGGGGTTAAAGGTAAAGGTTCCCCTCACACATAGGTGCTAGTCATTTCTGGCTCTAGGGGATGGTGTTCATCTCCGTTTCAAAGCCAAAGAGCCAGCGCCGTCTGAAAACGTCTCCAGTGTCATATGGCCGGCATGACTAAACACCAAAGGCGCACAGACTGCTGTTACCTTCCCACCAAAGTGGTCCCTATTTTTCTACTTGCATTTTTACATGCTTTTGAACTGCTAGGTTGGCAGAAGCTGGGACAAATAACAGGAGCTCACTCTGTTACGTGGTGCTAGGGATTCGAACTGCTGAACTGCCAATCTTTCTGATTGACAAGCTCAGTGTCTTAGCCACTGAGCCACCGTGTCCCCCTTGGGGTTAGGCTACCATTTAAATCCATTGGACAAATTCCTATCATTCTCAGGCACTTATTAAATGTACCCAAGGAATTGTAAAGCATTCTCTAACTTTAGTTATCTTTAAGTATGAATGTTTAAGTAAAACCTATCCTATAAGGGCGTATGATTAATGGATGCCCTATATAACCCCATATAGTGACCACTTCTTTAATTAACATGTTTAAGTCAAGTATGCAAAAAAACACTCAAAATCACTCTTCTGTGCCACTTACATGATTAAATCTTGTGCAAACTATTAGATCAGCTTCATGAATCTAGAGTCTTCTTAGAAGGTCACTGGCTAGAAGGAAGTAGTTGTGATCTCACATCTAAAGGGCAATACAATTAAGTTTATGCAATGATGGGGACCAATTCCCCATCCTTGGCCTTTTGTGCAAGAGTTATGTCTAATGAAGTTTAGATACTGTGTACATGTGGGAAACAGTGTGAGCACTCCCCACCTACACACACATTCCACTGGGAAACAATATTGAAAAAGATAAAGAACTACTTTATTTCTTTTTGATCTTGTTTTTCTTCTCTTCCTTGAGTTTCTTCTTAGATATTCGGGGCATCTGGGCTTTCTTGTAGAGATAGTAGCCAATCAGTCCCAGCAGTGCTGGGACAAGCCCAATGCTTAGCAAGGGGAGTATATCGTTGGATAGCTTCTGCCAGTAATTGGCTCTGGAGAGCTGGATTAATTCAACTTCAAATTGCAGAACAGCATCAGCTGGAAAGAAATGAGATCTGTGAAATACACCTAAAAGATCCTAAGAGATTAGACATAATACCCAATTCCACAAGGCAAACTAAACCTAGAAGTATTATTTTTGAGTTTCTATGTTTGCATGCAGTGATACTCCTGAGCTATCCTTTTTTGCATTTCCTCTTTGCCAGAGTTTTATAACACTTTTTTCTTAAGTCCTCCCTTGGTTTACAAAATAAAAACTGCAGCACAGGTGTGGCTTTACAATATTACTTCCTAAATGCCCTCAATCAATTCCTTTCCAATCTCTCTTTTTTTGGCCCAGTTAGAGATAGCATGTCCAATCAATATTACAAAGCAACAGGACTGGACGTCCTTGCCCATACGGTGCTAAATATCTGGCTACCTCCTGCCCTTGTAGATTGGCTGGCCATTAAATAATTTCTGATCTATGAATCATACCTGGTATAGTTGGGGGAGAACCTCGCTTGCCATATGCCAGGTGTGGAGGGATAATGACTCTTCGTTTCTCCCTGCCGGAAAAGAAAATAAGTAAAGGTCAGGTGGTTACTGATAAGATACAGGTGCACAAGGTTTTTTGTTTTAGTGGGATTTTGGCAACTGATAGAATAAGCTTTGCAGCCTTCAGCAAAGCAAGCTATGTCCTTGAGGGGAGGGGCAGTCCTGGTAAAATCTGAGCAGACATGCTGGACCAGTTTTTCTGACCAGTTTGCCTGTTTTTATGTGTGGAGTGACATTTACATAACTGGAACACAATGTTTGAATTTGAATTCTTGAAGTTAAGGCCTAGAGCCCTTTTGAATGTTAAGACGGGACCAGAAAGAATTGGCAAGGGCTTCCATTAAGGTCTGAAAGAAACTGAATGAGATTTTTTTCAATTACGTTTTGTCCTCCAAACCTCTTAACATTGTTTTGTTTTCCTCTGCACATATTCCAGTTTGTTATTCTTAATCTTCAAGCATCAGGCTAGAAACTGGGAAGAGATTCTGAGTTGTAGTCCCATCTTAGGCACAAAGCCAACTTAGGCCACCCCCTCTCTTTCAGATCTAGAAAGGGGCCAATGGCAAGCCGCTTTTGAAATCTTACCAAGAAAACTGCAGGGATTTGTCTAGGCAGTCACCAAGTGCCAAGATTGACTTGACCTGTTATTCCCCAAACCTTTATCTTTGGCCTTTACTTCATTGTGCTTGTCCTCTTTTACTTTTTATTGATTTTCTTGCAATTCGTTTAACAAATGTGAGCAATCCAGAGTTGCTGAGAGTTGGGCAGCGTGTGGTTAAAATATTGATCATAGAACTGTTAGATATTTATAGACTGGGTTTGGCATTCTTATCCACCACCCATTGAGTCTTTCCCAACGACCTGGGATAGGCAGGTGCTGTTTGTTATAAAGGCACTGTTGTAGGATATAAGCTGTTCCAAGCAGAGCTGCTTTCTGCAATTGACTGATGGTGATTTTGTCAATGGTATTCAAGTGGTGGTCCAGAGGGTTTGAGATGGCACCGAAGGTGCCTATTACTCTTGGTGTACAATCTTTGTTTTATTGTGATTGTTCTTGCAAACACTTTTTCAGCCTCTATTGATCCACTGCCTTTTTAGCAGCATCTCCGCTTTGATGCCCATCTCTATATAATATATATATTGTTTTTCAGATGTTCAATTCCATGTCCCATCATTTCTAGCAATACAGTCTCTAGTAAGGAATGCTGGCAACTGCAGCATTATATTTAAAGGGCCAGAGTTTTTCCACTGTGGTCTGAACAAGCAAATACTCTGAATGCAGGTAGTACTTTTTGTGTCGCTTGGAAACTGTAGTCCATCTTGCCTTTTCACAGAGAATTCAACAGAATTCAAAACAAAGAAGGCTGCAGGCTTGACCTGAGTATAGCAACTACCTATGAAGATTTCCAGTTACTTTCGGGAATACTTACCCAACACACATATTCAGCAGACCCTGTTCTAAACCTGAATTGGGAGTAAAAAAGAACTTAATTAGAAGTTTGTTTTTCCCCTAGAACATTCAGATCTTCTATAAAAGGAGCTCTTCATATTAAAATAATAAATCTCTGGTTATCAAAACACAGGTTGAGATTAATGTATCAAACTAAAAATAATAATAATACAGGCAGGAAAAAAAGTTGGGAGCCTAGGACAAAGAGAATGACATATATAGAACATGCCAGTCACAATCTTACACAATCCCACAGATGACCACTGTAGTTAGCTTCTGCTGGAAGTCTTCTAAAAGAAAGCACAAAACCAGATTGCAGGGTCTAACACTTTCATCACTAAATATTTATTCTAATCTTCAACTGAAATTATCCTCCTACAGTTGGAAGTACGTTGAGTTTGGGTCTTCTTCATGGCCAAGTGATTTCCATTCATCCTTGAAGTAGCATAAAAAGATACCAGTGAAATTTGTGCTAACTCCTTGTCAGCTACAGGCAAGATGTCAGCAAATGCTGTTGTAGTAACTCAAGCCATACAGAACAGTTTAGGGGGAAATAAATTGATGTATACCCTTGGCTTTATTTCCATTTCTTTCCTACCAAACACCAACATTCAACAGGAAAGCATCCACTGTCAGCATAACATTGGGTGGAATTGGGAAGGAGATGAGTTTTGCCTGATGGCTAGACCAGCAAATTTAGCCATTTGTCAAAACTTACTGTGATATAATACAAGTATTTTGCATGGATACCATTCAATGGAAGACTTTTAAGCTACAGTCAGGCTCTATTCCTTTTGATATTTCAAAAGAGCGCTAACACCATGTCCAAAAGCAGCCTGAACAGTATTTAAAAGGTGTGGATTGGAAGCAGCAGATGTAAAGTCGTCTCCCTTGCTCCACTTCATACAGCTTCATACTGCCATCATGAGTGTGCTGAAGGGAAGGAGAATATCTGCACTAACAAGAGAATTTGACCTAATCTTATCTCCAAAAGTCAACTGAGTGCACCACTTCAACAATTGGTAAAGTACAGTATGTCAGATTGTGTCCAGAGTAAACTCTGTGTTGGGAAGATAAGGGAGGAAATCACTACTTCAGCAATGGTACAGGTAAAGATGACTAAAAAGTTCCCAGATATAAGCTGGGGTCAAATGATGAAATCAATTTCATGAGGGCACAGCAGGGAAAAGAAGTTGGTGGAGCATGTTTGTGCCATAGCCACATACAAGTGAGAAGAGACTCAAACTCTACATTTGTGGCAATTGTAAAATATGAACGGTGGCAAAGTGAGAAAACACTTATTTTGTGAAGAAACAGTATCAAGTATGTTTCTTTGACCAAAGATTGTTTGTGGGCACAGATTTTCTCTCTCCCCCTACTGCTTTCCTTGGTGTGTTCCTCAGCTAAACTAAGCATCTTATGATAAAGAACAGAGGTCTACCTGGGATGACTTGTCTTTTGCCCAATTCCACTTGCAATGGATCACGGGAGAGTGAGGTATCAATAATGCGACCATCTTCAAGAATACCCTGTTTAAAAAAAAAATCCTTAAATTAAGATTACGTGTACATATTTATAACATCAAATGACAATTAGCAATTTTGCCCTATCCAAAATTGATTTGTTTTAAATCAAAAGAAAGTGCTGAAACCTGCAACTTTGCAAGAAATGAAATATCATTATGTTCCATGATGAAAAAGTATGGACAGCAACTTCATGTAGGGCAATTTAATTTTCTATTATACTTCAAAGCAAAAATACTGTATGCAAGCATGGGGTGCCATTTTATCAGAAGTCATTTTTCCTCTTTAGGGATGTCTTTTTCATAACAGCATTTCCTGCAACTTAGAGCAGGGTAATTCAGAATAGTTTTTATTCATATTCAAAGTTACAGTATGTAATCAATTTATGAATGGCTAATTCCCACTGAAGTAAATCATGCTCCCTTTCTTTCAGAAGATGATTAGACATACTAAATCTGGTATGATGGTGTTCTGAGCAAAAATTACCTTTTTAAAAACATACTGATACTTGGACCACTATCTCAGTTTGGCTCGGGGCACAAAGATAGGAGGCCCCCGAGGAGTGAACTGGCCATTTTCCTGTTAGGATAAAGTATCTGAAGATGATTTCAACTCTTACTCTGTAGATCTCTGGGTAACAAGTGATAAAAAAAAAATGCTTCAAAATAAAGCCAACTCCAAGGATGCACAATATACTCTGACTAGTTGTGGCTAAAGTCTACTAGTAATTACAGTTTGTACTAACCAAGACTCTCCACATTAGCTTCAAATATCTCCATTCATAAAGAATTGCAGCAACTTAAACTAGAGGTTACCAGGCATCTTTACATAATTGTATAAAAAGAAAAGGGTATGGGCAAAATCTGCGCTACTGGACTCTGATAAGATGGGTTTCCTGCCTTCCCAGAGCAGAGACAGTTCTATTTTTAATCTTTTCATCCATTTGCCTACTTTACACCTGCCTTTGCGCCTTTAAGTGGCATAGCTTTTCTGCATTAGTATTACAGACACCTCAACTCCCCCAATTCCGACAGCCACTTCCATCAGCTTTGGCTAGAAACCTTTAAGAGACACAGGATTATCTACACGGCATATAGGAGAGCTGAGAAAGCTACAGCCCAGTGCTTTTCAAACTTTGCAACTTCAAGATGCGTGGACTTCAAATCCCAGATGCACTATTGGGGAATTCTGGGAGCTGAAAATCTTAAAAGTTGTCAAGGTTTTTTTATTTTTTATTTTTATCCTGCCCTTGATTTTCAACTCAAGAGGCAAACATACCCAATGCTCTTCCTACTATTTTTCTCACAGCAACCCTTGGAGGTGAGTTGGGCTGCGAATGAATGACTTTATTTGAAAAACCCATCAGATGTTCCTAGAATTAAAACGTTCAAGGAATTAAAACGTTTAAGGAGTAACTTAGGCCAGATCCTATCCTGGCTCATGCAGAAATCCAAATTACACAGGTAAAAGTAAAGGTTTCCTCTGTCCATTCACATCTGACTCTAGGGGGCAGTGCTCATCTCCATTTCCTAGCTGAGAGAGCCAGTTTGCCCAAATTCAAACCCTCTACAGGTAGTCCTCACCTTATGACCACAATTGAGCCCCAAATTTCTGTTGCTAAGTGAAACATTTTTTAAGTGAGTTTGCCCCATTTTACAACCATTCTTGCCACAGTTGGCGAGTGAATCACTGCAGTTGTTAAATTAGTCAAACTGTTCAGTGAATCTGGCTTCCCCATTGACTTTGCTTGTCAGAAAGTCGCAAAAGGGAATCACGTGACCCCCCCGGATACTGCAACGGTCATAAATATGAGTCAACTGCCAAGTGTCTGAATTTTGATCACATGACCATGCAGCGGCTACAACGGTGGTGAGAAAACTGGTCATAAGTCACTTTTTTCCAGTGCTGTTGTGACTTGAAATGGTCACTAAACGAACTGCAGTAAGTTGAGGCTCTCCAGTCGTTAAACGGCTCTCTACTTCCACTGAACACACCCAGTGAAGGGGAGCCCGCTTCCTCTTAAAGAGGACCCGCAGCTGATAAACCCAACAATCAGAGATGGTGACAGATGTCACCCATAAGTTGGGGGACCACACATTCCCCCTCCACCTTCTATTTTACGGGGGTGTAAGGCGATATAGAAACCTATGGAATGTGATTCTCACACAATGGCCTCTACACATTGGGCATAAAGCCTTGCAAAACTTCCAGAGGGCCCGTGCGGTTTAAGCAGGTCACGAACTAAGCTGCCCCTCCGTTTGGGCCTTGCCCCACGCCCCACGATTGGAAGGCCGCTCCCTTAAACCCGCCGGACCCTCCCCACCTTCGCCCCTCCCCCTCCCGGAGCCTCTGGGCATCCCACAGGAAACTCTACAGCAGGGGTGTCCAACCTTGGCGACTTTAAGACTTGTGGACTTCAACTCCCAGAATTCCTCAGGGGAATTCCTCAGCTTTGCTGGCTGAGGAATTCTGGGAGTTGAAGTCCACAAGTCTTAAAGTCGCCAAGGTTGGACACCCCTGCTCTACAGAGTAGATTTTCGAGACTTCCTCCTCAATCTCGACCCGTGTTTCCGAAAGGAGAAGGTGGAGCCTTCGTAAACCCCGCCCGCTATCATGGGGGGGAACCCCCCCTCTTCCTCCTCCTTCCTCAAGCGGGAGGAGGCTGTGCTGACGTGTTCGTGCGGCTTGGCTTGGCTTCCCGGCGACGCGCCTCTCGTCCCCGCCCCGCTCCCGCTTTACTCACTGTGTAGTGGATGGCCACAGTGTCGCCTGTCGCCGAGCGCTCGGTGCAGCCCTCAGGAGACGCCACCTGCGGGAGGGGGAAAAAAAGCGAGAGAAGATGGGGGTCGGGGTTGTGGGGCTGCCGGCCGGGCGGCCAGCTGCTCGTGCTCTCTTTCTCTCTCTCCTCGGTTGAGGGGAGGCTTCGCGGGGACCGCAGCTTTCCTCCTGGAAACGCGCGCGTCCAGACGCTCCGTCCCGAGGGGGTTGACCTCCTTTTGCCCTCCCCAATTCGCCCGCAAGGGGAGAGCCTGGACCTGCTGCCGGGCTAGGCAAAGGCGTCCTCTCGCCTCGAGCTGTCATTTGAAGCAGCCGGAGGCCCCGAGGCGTGCCGGCTTCTTGACCGCAAAGTAGCGGAGTAGCAGCAGCAGCAGCAGCAGCAAGCAGCAGCAGCAGCAGCAGCAGCGGGCGCGAACGGCGCGTCGGTGCCTTGCAAGCCAGGCGCGCCCCGCACACTTACCAGGGTTTCAATCTGGAGCGGAGGAGTTTCGCTTTTGCTCGCCTGTTCCTGGCCTCTCGTCCCACAGCTCAGGAGGAGGAGGAGGAGGGAGAGGCTGACACGGAGCCGAAGTAACATCGCGAGGGGAGACGGAGGCGGCTGCTGAGGGGTGGGGGGACGGGCAACAGAAAGAACGAGCAACTACTACCGGGCTTATACCTCAAGGCTAAGGGTGCCTCCTGGCGCCGCCCCTTGCTGCCCGCTTTCCCGCCCCAGAGGGAGGAGAGAACAAGCAGGGCCCTCCTCGTAAGAGGGCGCGAGAGGGGAGACGGGGGCTTTGGGCCCTACCTGCATCCTAGTCCTGAACTAGTCCTGACTTTTTGTACTACCTGTGGATCCTGAAAATGAGGTGGATTAACAGCGGGATGGGCCTGGGCCTTATGACAGAAGAGCCATCTCTTAGTAAGTGAATGAAAGTTGTGCCGGGCAAACATTTTTGCCTATTGCACAAATGGTATCTATATCAAAAAAAAAAAAAATTCAATTCTCGGAGTTGAAGTCCTTGGCCATTTTAAGATGCTGTGGACTTCAACTCCCAGAATTATTGGCTGTGGAGTTCAGGGAGCTGAAGTGCTACACCTCTTAAAAAGTTGCTAACGTTGAAAATATCTGGTAACGTAGGTTGGCACAAACGGTATACACTTTGGAAATGTATAAAGAAAAGGTACCAGTGGAGAGAGGAAACTGGCTGTGGATAATAATTACTGTGAAAAGTCACTCTGTGTATTATCAAAAACATTTTTTGTGATTTACAAGTACATAGCTTTGATGCTGGAGAAACAAGCTCTTAACGATGAGCTTGTACACGAATAAGAAATGATTTACTTTATAGAATAGAACACAATTGTTTGGATTCACACAACACGCTAAACCAGGGGTGGACATCCTAGTGGCCCTGTGGCAACGTATCCCATATTGATCCCATACTTTGTGGCCCCTGATGTTATTTCCGGGGTTTCCAAAAATAGATTGCATAGTTGTTTGTTTATCAAATATATGTAGCTGCCATCTCATGTATGTAACTCTGTATCATGTACACAATCTAAATAAAGCAATTAAAACCTTAAAAAATATTAAAAACAAATATATAAACCAAGCCATGGGAAGAGTTCCCTCAAGATCTTTCATACAAAACAGTCAATTTATGTGGTTCCTATTTCCATGGGATCCCTTGATTGACAGAACCAAGTTTTAGGGGATTTCTGAAATAGGATTGGAGCTTCTGGGGGAGGGGTGATGTTTCAAAGGGCAGGTGAAACGGGAGAGAAGGTTTGCTTCCTGGGTCTTATCACGGATGGAGCTCTTCAGTGGACGAGACCCATAAAGGGCCCTTCCTGCTGGACTTGGCAAGACAGGTAGATGTAACAGAGAAGAGAGAGTCCCTCAAATAACCTGGTCCCATAAGGCTTTAAAGTTCAACACATCTTGACCTGGAAGCAAATTGAGAGTCAGTTTGGTCTTGTGGTTAAGGTACCAGGCTAGAAAGCAGGAGACTGTGAATTCAAACCCCACGTTAAGCATGAAAGCCAGCTGGCTGATTTTGAGCCAGTCATTTTCTCTCAGCCCAAACCATCTCACAGGGTTATTGCTGTGGGGAAAATAGGAAGAGGAAGTTGGATATGATTGCCACCTTATTTGTAGAAATACTAAAGCTAAACAAACAAACAAACAAATGCAATCAATGCAGCTTACGGAGCAGACTTGTTACATGTGCAGTTTCAACATATAAACTGCCTGCATTACAGGTAGTCCTGGACTTAAAAATAGTTCATTTAGTGACCGAAGTTACAACAGCACTGAAAAAAGGGACTTATGACCATTTTTCACACTTATGACCATTGCAGCATCCCTGAGATCATGTGATCAAAATTCAGGTGCTTGGCAACTGATTCCTATTTATGACGGTTGCGGAGTCTCGGGATCATGTGATCACCTTTTCAACTTTCTGACAAGCAAAGTCAGTGAGGAAGCCACGTTCACTTAACCATGTTAGTAACATAAGAACGGCAGTGATTCACTTAACTGTGGCAAGAAAAATCATAAAATGGGGCAAAATTCACTTAACAAATATTTCACTTAGCAACATAAATTTGGGCCTCAATTGTGCTTGTGAGTCAAGGACTACCTGTACTGTATTTTGCTCCTGTTGAACTTTTGAATACTCTTCAGGGGCAGCCACATGTAGACCACATTACAGTAGTCAATTTGAGAAGTGACCAGGGAATAAGTACCAAGTAACTTTTTCTGTTTTGAGGTGGAAAACAGCCCAAAGTATAGTATAGTATATGTTCTAACATAGATAAGGATTCTTTATCTTTGATGAAGTTGTCATCTGTTTTTGCAGAGACATCCTGCCTTTACAGGTAACATAAAAACCTAATTTTATTTTATACAGAATTGTAATTTATATAAATTGTAATAAAATAAAATTGGTGACTAGAACAAGGAGAAGACAGGAGATTGCCCATGTATGCTCCAGTCAGTTGTGGCTTGTAAAGAGGCCACGGGACAGTAACCTTCCATGGATTTGAGCAGTGGGAGATGAAGAGTCATTAGCCATTTTGCCTGCAACTGTGGCAGAGTGTTTTAGAGACACAAAAGTTTGCAAGCCTCACATTCTAATGCCTTTCAGAATTTGCTTATTAACCTTCTTAAAGCTATCATACCTTCGGAACAACAAGTTTGAAAAGTCACCAAGTAGTTTAGTTTCAACTCTGAACAAGAGAAAAAGGATATGATTTTGATCTAAGTAAATTTCAAATGAATTAAAGTTTCAATTAAATTTGGAACATATTGACTTTTACTATAAGGTTTTGGAATTAATTATAAAAAATAAATAAGTTCTCATGGAAGCCAGAATTGTTTTAGCTATCTTAGCTCATAGCATATGTTTTTAGAAAATGGAAATTAGAGGGGATTCTAAAGGAAAAAAAAATACAAACCTGCTTTCATGGTGGTTAATGAGACATACAAAATTATACGAGCCCTCATAACATTGGAAATATTGAAGGACATCTTTGAAGTACAGAGCCAGAAATCAGTAGCTGTGGTTTCAGTAGTGTCAGTAATGATGTTTAATTGCATGGCTAGATTATGTCAAGAAGATGATAATGAGGGAATAACAAATGGGGAGCAAATTTTGTCTTTCAAGACACAGTACCCACGGTAGAACTGAAAAGGATAGGCCAAGAGATTGATTTGGAAAAGGAAATAACAAGGCAGTGAACCATTTGATGCGATTTGAGTCAATTGTTCTTTGGCAAACCATGGTTTAGCATCATGTTTGAAACCTAAGCAGTGATCATGTCTGTTTGCCATGTCAGATAATTAAACCCTTATGCCAAGGTGACGCAGAATGAGTTATGTAAACAATCTTTTATGGAGTTTTGCCTTTATGTGAAAACTGATATCATACTTAAATGCAGACATTCTACAAACAAGCTATTCATGATTCAAACACCATGAACAACAACACACCCTGACCATGGAAATATATCAGGATAGAGAGACAAATGTTGACATGCTTAATTGGGGGGGAGCCCTTTAGAATTCAACACCTATTCAGCTACAAAGTTTCTCCAAATATACTGAATGAAAAGAATTTCAAACTTTACATATGCACTTTTTCAAATCGCATAGCATTTGCCAGCGTTTAAGGATGATGCAAAAAGCAAACAACAAGCTAGTTGTTTTGTAACACCTACTAAATTACCTTGACAGGAATAACACACTGTAAAGAATTAGATGATTTCTGGAAGAAAGAGTGAAAATCAAGTCTTGATGGTTCTTGAAACAGTTCACAATTCAATATAGATTGGAGCCTTGAATCCCAAAGCTGTGAAAAAGATAATTTTCATGTTGAGAAAAAATAAACAGGAATTTACCAATGTTGTAATCTCCCTATACAAATATTGAACTGCTCTGTAGAGTTCAGATCAGTACACTCAGCAAGTAAAACTGGGAAAGGTGTAAAAAATGTTGTTCTAACTGCTGAAATAATATTTTCTGTAAAATAAGATTCTCTTTTTTCTCCCTCTTAAGTTAAGATACTAGATGAGGATGTGGTGCATTCAGCAGCTGTGATCAGTTCTGGAGAACCGGGAGCGGAAATTCTGAGTAGTTCGTAGAACCGGCAAATCCTACCTCTGACTGGCCCTGCCCCTATCTATTCTCTACCTCCCGAGTCCCAGCTGATTGGCTGGGTCTCCTTTTGTTGCCCTGCACAGGAGAACGGAGCTGGAAAGCATGCCCACCAAGCCACACCCACAGAACCAATAGTAAAAAAGAAATAATCCCACCACTGGGTGTGTAGGAATGAGATAGAAGTGCATAAAGATATGAGTGGTATAGAGAAAGTAGATACAGGTACTCAATTTACAAGAGATTATTCCAAATTAAAAGGGCACTGAAAAAAGTGACTGATGACCATTTTCACACTTAACAACCATAATAATATCCCCATGCTTGCAGTGTTCTGTGGTCATGTGATCACCTTTTGTAACTTTCTAGCAAGCAAAATCAATGGGAAAGCCAGTTTCAGTTAACAGCCAGGTTGCTAACTTAATACCTGCAGTGATCCACTTAACAACAGTGGCAAAAAAGGTCATAAAATGGGGCAAAGCTCATTTAACAAATGCCTCACTTAGCAACATAAATTCGGGGCTCAATTGTGCTCATAAGTTGAGGACTACTTGTACTGTATCCTCATTTTCTCATTGTATGAGAACCCCTGTAATCATTGTAGATCATAAAAAAAATGATTTGTACACACTGGAAACAGTGTAATGATAGCTAGAAGCTTGAATGGGTTTATTAAGAATAAGGCTTGTCAAATGAGTTCCTTGTTTATTTTTAATCGTGGGAATGCAGCAGACATAAAATATCTTTTATTCAGTAAAATATTAGAGGAACATTCTGACTACCAAGCTAGTAAAGCTTTGGTTAGAAAGCACAATGTTCAGGTGAATCCACACTTGGAGAATACTTATCGGTGCTTACTTACTGGAGTAGGGGATTAAGTGAGGTGCTACAGTTTTCAGTCCTGGACCAGGTACCTATCAACCCTTTCACTTATGAGGTAGATGCCATAAAATGGAGAAAATAGTATTACAGAAGACGGAAGCAATATGGTTTTTAAAAGTTTTTGATGGGTTCAAATTCAAGTTGAAGTAACAGCAATGTATAACATTTACAAGTGCAAAATTCTCTGTGGAAAGAAATATAATTAAATGTACAGATACTATAGGGCAACAGGATTTTATTTGTGGTGTGTGTCGTGCTCACAGTAAAAAATGAAAATAGATAATGTTATGATGGTAGATATTTTTTTTAAGAAAATATATGTGGCTGCCCAACTCACTTTCAGTGACCCAATAAAGATATCTATCTCGTAATAGTATACATGAAAAAATAACTTTAATTGCAGCTGATCACAAACAGAACATGTCAGCAGTGCAACATAACTGCTAATAATGGTAGATGTGCTTTTAAGATGACCTCAATAGAAAAAGAGTTTTCAAATAACAGCCTGAATACTGTTGCTATATACTGCATTGACTGGAACTAAATATGTGTCCAGTTGTAGGGCTCCCACTTTAAGAAATATTCAGAGAAACTAGAAAGCCTGCAAATGAAAGCTAATGGGGATGATCAAGAAGCTATAAACTAATTCAGAAGGATTTATTTTACTAAACAAAATGTTGTTGATTTGATTTTCATTCTGCAAAAGAGACTGAGGAAAGTTGGTATACTTAGCCTTGAAGCAAAGATGATATGACGGTACTTTTCAAATGACTGAATTATGGTTTGCTATAATTCAGAGTACAAGACACAGTCTGAATAATCTGAAGTAGGAATGTAGAAAACATTCTGTACACTGCGAATCCAGAATATTCTGTGTGTTCGCTGAAACAGATGTTCCGAGCAGAATCATATATAAAAATAACCTTTCATGGCCTAATCTTAGTGGCAGCTAAGGAGAGATAGCAAAATGAACCTGTTGGAAAGATTGTGGAACTGAAGATCCAGTTGGGCTTCAAGAATATTTTCTCTTTGAGAAAGGGAGAGGCTGGAAAATTGACAGGTGGTTCAGTTCACAGGCTGTGGAGCAGAGGAGAGGAGAAACAAATTGCATGCTTGCTGTGTTCTACCTAATTGCCCTGTAAAAAAAGCTCTCTGGATTTTATTTAACAGAAACCTTGAGCAACCAAAATGCAGTATTTGTTCTGATTCTATGGAATCACAGCCCTTCTGGAACAGTTTCACAGAACATCTGCAGATCAGTGTGTTTATTTCAGATTACAAGCAAGGTACCACCTGCCATTTCATTCATGCTCATAATCACACCTTACATAGATGCCTATTCCAGTTGAACATTAGGATAAACATAGAGAATCTTGATAGTGAAACCAATCAGCAAGGAAAATCTTGTGTCTTTTGGATGACTTCAAGAAGAGGAAAATCTTGTGTCTATTGGATGAGTTCAAGAAGAGGCTGGCAGTCATTGATTAGGGAGATTTCAATCTGAATTCCTGCCTTTAAAAAAAACAGATCATGTTTATATCTTCTTCTTCTTCTTCTTTTTCTTCAGCGTTTGTCTCGCGCTCGGGCGAGGTCCGCTAATGTCCTTGAGTACTGCTTCCACACCTCTCTGTCTGCCACGTGTGTCGGGTCTGCCTTCGCGATCTCTAGATCGGCCTTGATCGTGTCCATCCAGCGTTGTTTAGGTCACCACGCGGTCTCGCTCCTCCGACAGTCACCTTCATTACAGATTTGATGATGGATTCTTCCTTGGCGCGGCTCACGTGGCCGAACCATCGTAGCCGGGACTGCCTCATGACCGTGGGGATGGGCACGACGTTGAACCGTCTACGCGCTTCTTCGTTCCTGACGCGATCGAGTAGGGTGAGGCCTACCGACCATCGGAGCATTCGCATCTCCATTATCTGGAGTCTGCTTTCGGCTTCTTTGGTCGTCGGCCAGCACTCTGCGCCGTATATGGCCACAGGCGCACCACAGAGTTATAGATTTTCGCCTTCAGGCGCATCGCGCATCTTCTTGTCACAGAGGACGCCCGTGACGGACTTCCATTTGCCCCACGCTGCATTGATCCTGGCTGCCACCTCAGTTTGTAGTAGGCCTTCTTCCCCAAGAGTAGTTCCCAGGTACTTGAAGGTGGAGGCGCGCGTGCAGTAGCTCCTGCCCGTTCACGTGGATGGAGCCTGTCATTACATTATCAGTGGTCAGGTATTCGGACTTCTTTAGGTTCAGCCGGAGCCCGAACTGCTCGAGGCGGTCGTGCCACTGTTGGACTCGGTGCTCGAGTTCAGCCTTGCACAGGTTGGCCAGGAACACATCATCGGCGTGAGAGCAGCGTCCATGGGGCGGGCGTGTACAGGTCGTGTGTAATTGTGTCCATCACCAGAATGAACAGCAGTGGTGAGAGAGCAGAGCCCTGGTGTACGCCGACGGTAATATTAAACTCCTCTGATATCCCAGCTGCCGCTTTTACCGGCTTTTGTGACATCTGTATAGGAGTTGGACCCATTGTGCGAGCAGCTCAGGCACGCCGTGATCTCGCAGTGCGTACCAGATGAGCTCGTGCGGGACTCGGTCGAAGGCCTTTTCCAAGTCTAGGAAGGCGGTGTGGGCGGGATTTTCTTCTCTCTGTGAGCCTCCATCAGCATCCGCACACCGAAGATGGCGTCGGTGGTGCCGCAGTTCTTGATGAATCCAGCCTGGTTGGCGCTGATGTCAACGATGTCCCGAATGCGCTTATCAAGGACGCGTTCAAAGATCTTCATAGTGTGTGACAGTAACCTGACCGGTCTGTAGTTGGAGCAGTCCGCTGGGCTGCCCTTTCCCTTCCAGATCGGAACAGTGGTGCTGCGGTACCAGTCGTGTGGCACTTTTCCCGTGGAGACGATGTTGTTGAACAGCTCGCACAGCCACAATGCCGAGCCCGGTAGTGCCTTTTTCCAGAAGTCGGCAGGGATGTCGTCTGGTCCTGTTGCCTTACCGTTTTCATGGCCTTGATGGCGTCGGCGACCTCGCTGGCATAAATGCCTGAGACTGGGCCTTCAACTGGGTCACCTCGCGGGGTTCGTGGGTGTGGGAACTCCTCGGTAGAGATCTTCTCGAAGTATTGCCGCCACCTCTCCGCAGCGTCTCTGGGGTTGACGATCAAATTTCCCCTTTCGTCGTTGATCCCATGAAACTGGTCAATGTCCAGGGTCTTCCTGTGTCTGTGTTTGGCTAGGCGGTAGATCTCATTCTCGCCTTCTCGCGTGTTCAGCTTCTCGTAGATGTCATCGTAGTGGGAGCTTCTGGCTGTCGCTACTGCTTTCTTGGCTGCCTTTTGGCCGCCTTGTATTCGCAGAGCTTCTCGCTGGTCTTGTCCTGAAGAAAGGCCTTGTAGAGCCGTTTCTTCAGGTGTACGGCATCTTGTACTTCCGGTGTCCAGAGCCATGTATCTCGTTCGATGCGTCTCCGTCCTGGCTTGGTGCAACCAAGCTGTTGGCAGCCGGCAGTGTGAACAGTGCTCTTCAGCATGGACCACGCTTCCTGTGGCCCGTCGACCATCTGCGGGAACTGCTCCGGTTTGATGAGGGTCCCGCCATCTTCTTCTGGTTCCACCACTTGATTCGTGGCTGGTCTGCATTCCTTTTGTCAATCCTGGTCTTGGGCTTGCTGATCCTGATCTTCGCCATCAGCGGCCTGTGCTGACTGCTCGATTAAATGCGGGTACACCTTGGCGTTGAGCACGTTTTTAGCGGCTCTTCGTCGTGTTTATATCGTCACTTATATTTCACAAAATATGGTTCTTGGTGGTAAACAAAACCACAACATGAACAATATTAAAAAACATTCCACAATTAATAAAATATTATTAAAAGGCTAAGAGAAATTATTTGGGGTTACAAACATTGTAGCCACTTTAAAAATCAATCAGGAGTTTTTCACAATCAGCCTCAAAGCTGAACTGGGAGCTGGTTGTCCTCATTCTCATATAGTTCTGGACTGAATCTATACAAACATAATAATAGCCAAGGTTACAGCCCTATGATCTGAAGATTAGGTTCAGGTAAACCCAACTGATTTTGTCTGAAAAGAATGATGAGTTCTTTTAATTAAACTAGTATGGTAGTATTAGTATGGTAAATCTGGTAGGGAAGTATCTCTGAAATGATGCCCCAAAGGATCATGAGTTTATTTTATTTGTTTATAGTCCATATAAAAAACTCTCTGTGTTTGGCATGCAATGCCCTGTAGAGGCGTCCTGAGGGGAGAAGTTAAATCAGTTTATGTCCAGGATGTGTGGGATCTGTGGATATTTTTTTACTCCTCTTTCTGACCCGTGCAGTGTACAGATCCTAATGGAAGTTAGACTAGTTGCAATTGTTTTTTATGCAGTCCTAACTGTCCATTGAAGTTGTCAGGTCAGCCCAGATCCTGGATATTAGATGTTTTCTGAGCAGTCAATCTGCAATTAAAAACAAGAACTTTTGGGTTGTGTTGGCTTGATGAAGACAACCATAAGTACTTTGTAGTTATGAAAGTTATTAAAATACAGCCAAAGTGATGTAGAATTGGACCTTTTGACATGGGATTTGTTCTGTTACATTTTCTGTCACAAGAGACTGGCTAATCTGTGGCATTTAAATAATGGGATTAGGCAGGCCTGCCTGAGGCAAAAAGATTCTTAACAGTTTACAGCTTGTAAACTAAATAGCATTCCCACTTCAATCATATTTGAACGTGGCACAAAACCCAAGAGCACTTTATTTATTTATTTTTATTACTTTAATTTATATAGCTGTCCATCTCACACACGACTCTGAGTAATTTACAACAGTTAAAAACAAAAGGCAAAACAATATAAACAATATACAAAAGCATATTAAAACATAAAAAGTTATTGTTATGAGAGTTAGTCTTATCCCATCTCCAAGAGTTAGGTGTCATGTTTTTATATTAGTTATATGAAATAAAGAAGAGGGTAGGAAATATTGTGCCATATTTCCTGAAACATACTCTCTGGGTTTGGCTTAAAGCCACTGGGCGGGATCAATGTTCAATTAATTTGTGAACTGCAATTACAGTAAAATGAGCTGTTACAATAGCATGCCATTTGGCACTGCCGCCACTATGTGGCAGCAAAATATCAAAATTAGTTGGCCTGTTTTTTTTTTCCTTAGAGGAGGTACAGTGTAGGGAAGTTACCAGATATCTGAACAGGCAAAGAAGGATGAGAACAATCAGAAAGGATCCATTAATTGTTTCTTGGCATCCTCAACAAAAGTGAAAAACTGCCTGCAAAATGTAGTTAGACCTCCACGTGTTTTGAAATTATTTTGTTCAGCATCAAAAAGACTGGTTCTTCAACCTCAATATTTTTCCAAGATCGGTTCTTCAACAAACAATATTTTCTTTATTTTCAAGAACATATGGCTAGAAGCCAATTGCTAGAATCAGGAAATCAAATGATATAAACTGCTGCTGAGTCTGTCAAGGGATGAGGGAAAGGAAGATCACAATACCCCCAGTTTGAATGACTTCTGCTGTGAAAATTGTCCAGTTTTTTTTTTAAAAAAATAGTAAATTTTAAATTTGATGACAACTGAAAATGCTGTTGTCTATGGAGATTCTCAGTCATCCAAGTCCCAGGGGTGCTTTTTTAAAGAACTGAACTGCGAGTCAGAACTGAAGAAGCTTCTTGGATGAGAAGCGAAATGTCTTCAAGGGAAAAAAAAAAGGAAGTCCAGTTGCCTCTTGAAAAAACACCATTGTAAATGCTGTTCTAAATAGAAATACTGATATTTTATTTTCCATCCACTGCCATATGTAAATAAATAATTCCACCTACTATGTCTTTTCTCGTTGTTGTTTTTTTACATACAGGTAGTCCTCAACTTATGACCACAATTGAGCTCAAAATTGATATTGCTAAGCGAGAAATTTGTTAAGTGAGTTTTGCCCCATTTTATGACCTTTCTTGCCACATTTGTTAAGTGAATCATTGCAGTTGTTAAATTAGTAACATGGTTGTTAAGTGAATCTGGTTTCCTCATGGATGTTGCTTGTCAGGTCGCAAAAGGGGATCACATAATCCCAGGACACTGCCACCATCGTAAATGCGAGTCACTTGTCAAACCTCCAAATGTAAATCATGTGACCATGGGTATTGTGCAATGCTCATAAACGTGAAAAATTGTCACAAGACACTTTTTTCAGTGTCATTATAATTTCAAAGAGTCACTAAGAGAACCGTTGTAACTCAAGAACTACCTGTAGTCTTTTATTTTATTCTCTAAATAAATGCTTCAAAATAAAATTTATATATTTACAATATATTTAACAATACTAATGCGTACCCCTTTGTAGATATTCTCCCTGGCCTCATGCGAGCCACCCTTCTTTGCTCCACTGCTGCTATCTGGGACACTTGGCCATCTGCTGACATTGTACAGTGGGTAGGCCCAGACTAAGCTGGTTCTTGGACAGAGGAGTCAGACCAAGGGTCCTCGTCAGGGTGGGTTGGTGGGTGGACAGAGAGACAGTTGATCGGTGTCCCCGGTGACGGGATAGGCATGCCAGCTATTTCTCCTGCTGGGTTGCTGCCTCCATTGTCATTCCAGGGCTGTGGCTGCCTCCCTCCGTCCTGGCATACCAGCCTTGGTTGCTGTGATGTGATGAAGACGGAGTGGCGGCTCTTAATGGGATTATGAGGACTTTCCCCACCCCTGCCAAGAGACGTCGCAAGATGGATGAGCCCAGGGTTGGTGAGAAACAAGAGGCAGGCTCCAGCCCAAGCTGGGGAAGGAGGGAGGCCTCTGTCCCTCCAGTTGGCAGTGTCAGGATTCATGAAGCTAAAGACCAGTGGCTTCTCTGGAGGGGAAACGAGAGAGGATGTTCCATGGAGAAATCCTTTTGGCAGGGATGAGTAGCCAGAACTCTCACCACAACCAGGGTTTTCATGTTCTTCAGGTGGTGGTGGTGGTGACGGTGAAGATGGTGGTGAAGATGCAGCTCTGGTGGCCTAGAGGTGGAGTTCTCAGCTCACAATCAAGAGGCTGTGAGTTTGATCCTAGGCAGAGCCTAATAATTGGAATAGATTCTCCTGCTCGAGCAGGGTGTTGGACTAGATGACCTCCAAGGTCCCTTCCAACTCTGTTATTCTTTGAATCTATGACGACTATTACCACTAGTGATTTGACATATCACCTCTTAAGGAGTGTCAGTGCTGAACAATGGTCCCAAGGCTGCTCCTGGAGGAAGAAGTCTTCAGAGAAGACATCTTTCAAAGAAGCTAGAGCCAACCCCTTACCACAACCCCTCCATTGCTTTGCCTCATGGTCTAAACTGCACTATCACCATGGGGATGGAGCAAACCAAAAAGAACAGTCAAAGGGAAGGACTCCTCTGCAAAGAATTGCCTCAGCACTTCCCCCAGGTTGCTGCCCCTGGTGCCAAGCCTCAGCAGTTTACTTCTACAGTGGCCAGCTAGAAGTCGGTGATGGGGCAGCAGAGAATTAGCATCTCTTGAATACCATTCGTTTTCCATGTTATTTCCACATATTTCTTCTTTTCATAACTGGAGGGTGGATAGAACCACCTGAGAACAGAAAGCAATGTTTTTGTGACAGACCTGAATTGTATGCTGCTGGAACTCTGATCTTTCAATGAACCACAAAGAAACATCATAAGCTTCTTATAATAGCCTTAGAGCAGTGGCCCCCAACCTTTTTTGTACCACAGCCCGGTACAAAATGTACAAAATGATCCACGGACCGGTACCAGCATCAGCATGCACGACCAAGGCAAGGCGAGCCGAGCAACCGGCCAGCCAGCCATCCCCCACTTCTCCCCGCCACCTTCAATTCCTCCTTTGTACCTTCTCGCGGTCGATGGGCTTTTCGGGCTCTTTCTTAATCTCCTCCTGAGTAAGGCGAGACTCCACCGCCATCGGGACGGCTCTTCGTTTGAAGCCGCCCCCCCTCTTCGATGAAACTAAGGCGCGAGGATTCCTTCAGCACCCAAACGCCACTTTCCAACCAACAACTGACAAGCTCACCCGGAAGCACTTTCTCAAGCGCCGTCGAAACAAGATGGCGGTGCCCAAGCAAAAAAGGCGGCCCGGTACAAAATGATCCATAGACCCGGGCCCGGTGGTTGGGGACCACTGCCTTAGAGGTTACAAGGCAGCGGTGTCATTTTGAAAAGCATTCATGAGGCCCATTCTTACCAGTTATGCTCCTGCCAGGTTGCAATAGCTACCTGTGAAGATCACATAAGGGCTAATGGGTTCTATGTTACAGAGCCATAATAGGGCTTGCTTGACCTGGTTTGTTTTGTGAGCACAGCTATTATATAAAGCATAGTTTAGGACAGGGCGTGAAATCTATTGTTCTCCAGACATTGCCAAACCACTGTAACCAGGGCCCATGGCCAGTATGGCCAATGGTGAATGCTGAAGATCATACTTTTACCAGATATGGTGGGGGCCACTACTACTTTATTCCTGGCAAATTGTAATCAGTGAACCCCCAACCACTCATGGTTTATTCAGCAAGCCATGGCTTAACTAACACGAGGTGTGAATTCACCCACCAGTAGCACTTATTTGAGACATGCAACTAGGCTCACTGAAAGAAACGTGGGGAATGACTTTAAAAAAAAAAAAAAAGCCATGGTTGGATAAAGCCAGCACCGAGTTGCCATTCAAGGGTAACAACTAGAGACAGAATATCATACCAGCAGGTCTGAAATAATCGGGGTGTCTGGGGTTTTTAATCTCATGCAAAAAGCTAGCAAACCAATATTAGTTCAGCACAAATCCTTTCTATTCCACCCCCCACCCACCTTTTTTTTTTTTTTGCTTTCCTGTTATGAAAAAACTACTACATGGCAGACCTGAGGGCTGGGTGACCACTCACCCGATCCTCAGCTGCTTCATCTCTTTAGGAGGCAAGATTTTGCCTAAGTGAGCAAAAGACGTGCAGCAAGTTATTTGCCATCTCCTTTTTTTTCATGCTATCCTCTTGCACTTTTATATACTACGGGGGCAATTTAGGATTTATCTAGGCTGCGAAGCAAGAAACCATTTCATTGTTTGGGCTCAGGACTAGCTGCTTCCAGCCTCCCAGTCTCTGCCTGTACACCCAGTTACCTAAAGAACTTTCAATGTCAATCAAGAATCGATAAGAATAGTAACTTGGAAGTGGGGGAGGGGGAGCGAGTTGCAATCTAATTCTGACCCATTCAGAAAACCTATGTAACCTGAAGTGACTGATCAGATCTGATCCAGAAGCATGTTCTGCACAAGTGACAGGGAGAAGGCGTTCAATTCAGTTTGAAGGGGAGATTTACAGTTAAGGGTAGAAGCATTGCGCAGAATGATCCAAAACAAAAGGTTTAACCTCTGCCCGTATTCTGCACAGCTTACCCTTTTATCTCCTTAAGGCCACACAAAATGACTTTGTTGGGAGAAGGCAGTATCAAGACCAGCGTACCCGAGGGACCACCTTTTCCCAAGTCTCTACTTGTTCAATTTGATCTAGCATATTGGCCACAATGCAGAACCCATCAACCAAAGAATGCCAGCCCTGCTCTTTGGAATATCTTCAAGATTAGAATGCCCCACCTCATCCTGTTGGTCTTTTGTAAGACTTTAAAAACCTGGCTGTTTCCAAGCCTGGGGCACTTAATGGTGTTCCTGGCTTTACTGTTAACTGGTCGAGTACCTTGGCTACTCTGTGTTTAATTTTTTTTAAGTTTTACAATATTTTTGTTTTTATAATTTTGGAATTTTTAAACAGCCCTATCAATATAGGTTGCGTCTTGCCTTTGGAACTCATTGCATGCCAGAGTTAAGCATTTATTAAGCATTCTGGCTTAATAAATCCCATTAGCCTCCACATGAGTGGCATCTTAATGCTGGTTTAGGTCTGGAACTCAGACCTTTTGAGATATTCTTTTATGGATCAGTGCTTCTTACTGGTAAGATAAGCAAGCTTTTTTCAAAAAGATGTGTTCCACCCACATGCATAGGATAGATCCTTAGGCCTCCATGTATGCTTTTTTATGTGGTAACATTGCCATACACTGAATCGAACCACTGCTTTTAACTAATTCATATTGTTTTAAGATCTACAATATGGCAACCAGGCCATCTCTACTGTTGGCCGGGTTCCATGTTTCAACTTTTTACATTTCAAAATCTTAAAATTAGAAAACATTTCCAAGAATGCATCTGGACCACCTGGAGTAGCAGCAACAACTGTTTAGCAACTTTGCGGGTTGAGTGGCCTGTTTGAGGTGCTCTTCACTATTCACAAAATGGCAGCCGATGAGAAAATGTTGTGTGCCTTTGTGTCAGTGTTGACTCCTGGTGACTTCCTGCACGTGCCCTTGCAGTTTTCTTGGCAAGAGTTCAGATGTGGTTTACCCCTGCCTCCTTCCCAGGGCTGGGAGAGAGGGGACTGGTCCAAGGTCATCCTTTGTGCCTAAATTTCTAGCCTGGTGCTTTAACCATTATACCAAACTGGTTCTCTCTTTTGAGATGCTTTCCAACATTTCCCTTTATATTTGGTTTCTCTACATTGCTCTCATCATGACAGGTGATGGCACATTTCCAAAGAAAGAACTGAAATGCAAGCTCTCTTTGTTTGTACAATTGCTTTCTTCAATGTTTGAAAGAAATGCTTCAGACCTCAGGTGAATACAGCACCTCTTTGCTATACAATGAAGCAACCTGTTGCCCCTCAACCCTAGTTTTACAAAAACCTGACAAAAGTGGTTTTAACAAGCCAAATAAGTGAAGGCAGTGGAAAAGCAGAATTTATTTCCCAGGTTCAAAAGACTGAAAAAAATAAATCAAGCTGTCTTAAATGACCAGAAAGATTACCATGCTTGTGTGAGATTCAAAGCACATTTTGCAAATAATTGTCAAACATGGAAGACCTGACAGGGCATACACTGAGTTCAGCTAAAATAACATTTTTATAAATAAAGTTTGGTGCTTTACAACACGCCACTTCTCCCTTCAATTTTTAAAGTGAAGAATCTTTAAAATATTAAAAGACTGTTGGACTTTAGTCTAGTTTTCTATAGGCAAAGCAGATGCTCACTGAGTAACACAGCTCCTCTTCTCTGTATTATTTCATCTTCTAAAGAGGAAAAAGTCACACATTCCCATGTCAAGATGCCTAGCAATCAGAATCAGCCAGGAATTAACCCCCCTGATTTTCCCACAAGGAGGCAGCATACAAAGTAATTTAGCCTGCCTGGATGGAGACACCTACTTGAAAGCACAGCAATTGGTTTGAATGCCAATCAAGGTCTTTTTAGCTGTGACTCACTGGTGTGTGCCTGATGTACACCCACACATACAGCCGAAAACACTTCGTTGCCTGAGGTGAAACACAGGGTAGAGCCCTTGACTGTACAGAAGTTGACATACATAGACTGAAGAAAAAAATAACAGACCGTGTACATATGAAGTTGGCAATTGAATATTATTCCAATACCAATGACAGGAAAATGTCCTCTACTGCATTTGATTAGCTTAAGTCAGTGATGGACAATTAGATGCATAGAATACTATACGCAGACTAAACCTGTGAATAGTTTCCCATTTCAGATTTCAGGCAATGTTTATTCAAATATGAAAAGAGAAGTATGTTTTCCAGACTACTGCATAACAAGGGTAGAAGGATGAAAATCCTTCAGATCTTGTCTTATCATTTTGTAATAATATTAGCAACAATCTT
Organism: Pseudonaja textilis; assembly: GCF_049901715.1. Taxonomy (NCBI): domain Eukaryota; kingdom Metazoa; phylum Chordata; class Lepidosauria; order Squamata; family Elapidae; genus Pseudonaja; species Pseudonaja textilis. The sequence goes on from NC_141991.1 coordinate 131,123,726, forward strand.
TTCTCCTTGTTATTTTATGTGTCACCAATATAATTTGAATATGATGTTCACAACACACAAAAAAACATACCTTGCAGCCAATAGAAGCAATGATGACACAAGGCCATATTACACGAGTTGGTATTGTGTTTTGAACTGATCTCTGGCATTCAGTAGAATCCCTTAATTTCTTTCTGAAAAGTTCCAGAGATATCCACAGTATGCAAAGTACTGTTGTTGAATTATTTTATTCCTATTGATATAGATGTAATGGATATTTCAATTTTTATGCTTTGAATATCTCATAGTATAATATGACAACTCATTCTAAACAATAGTTGTGTGGATATTTCTTCCTTAAAGGTTATTAAACCATCCATACATTAAGCAAGTTTGAACTGCCAGATGTATACTATTTTTTAAAAAACTGGAAATAGAACCCACTGGTTTTTTCTCCTCCTTCTTTTGATGCTAAGGAAACGGACAAATGGAACCCAATTAATTGCACATTAAATGACAATATGCAAGACTACCACAACAGCCTGAACGATAATATTAATGGGAATTCTTTTATATTCCCTCACCTCCGAAACCATAAAATGCAATAAATGAGTTAGTGTGCAGGACCAGCCCTGGCAGCTACTCCCCATCTTTCATCACCTGCTGAGAGTGAGTGTATCATGTATATTAAAGGGATTTTTGCACTGAGGAACCGCTATCAAAATGCAATTATTTCTTAGAACAGTTGCTTTTCAAACCAGCAGTATTGTATCATATATTTATATAATTTATTTCCTAAGTTTCCAAACCAGCTTTTCCTAATTGTTGCTTTACTTAAAGCCATCAAATACTTCCAATATCACTTTCAAATTCTGGCTCATGTTTGCCTAGAATGGCAATTTATGGTTTGCCAAAAGGAGACATCAAGTATCGGACATTTTCATTCATCAATTCAAACGTATGGAAGGTTTATTCTTGAAAACTATGTTAAGTAGGAACAGAGGGCATATTCGCTATAATGGGGAAGACTGTGAGCCTGTTTTGTCAGTGGATCAGGGGGCTCATTAAACACGGATAGTTGCAAGACCATCCCTGACCTTGCTTGTATGATTTTTTTTTCAAAATTTCTTTAATCCAACATGGAGTCACGCAGAGCCGTTCTCTGTGAAGATACAAGAGCCCTCATGACTAAATGTAAACAGGAAACTGTGGCCACTAAAGTGCCACTGAATTATGGCTCCCTCTCTCATAATATATGATGAATGGGCTGCTGGGAACCAACTCAGGCACACCTTCTTAAATTTTCTACCACTGAGAATACACTTCTTTTGTGATGAAAGAACAAGCCAGTTCTTGGAGGCTTAAAGCACTTTCAAGGATGCAGAGTATAGAAATATTGCATGCTGTCCTGGAATCATGAAATGAACTACAAGCATTCTAATTAAATGTCATGCTGCTCTTTGTTATTTGAGGAACAGAGCCTTTTCAGCGGGCTATTTCAATTACTTCCATGTGATAAGGAGACAAGATTCAATTATTTCAAACAATGTTTAATGGGTGATCTCTCCAGTTGCAACCTGGCAGCTCAAAAGCCTGAGTAAGGGACAACAAACTTTTAACCCCAAAAACATAATTCAAAAACCAGGCTGAAAAGAAACACTGTGTGAATTGTCAAATTCAGGACTCTTCCAGTTCCTTGAGGTACTTATGTTAACTCCCTGGGCATAACCCGATTTACTGTCAACATATGAGACTTTCCTGCACCAAGAGAGAAGGCAGAGTGGATATGAAATAAATGATTTTAGCCAGTGTCCCATTTATGAAAAGGTCCCTAAAAATAACTAAGCTTCCTTAAGATTACACACACAATTTTTCCCTGTAACGAGCAGGCTGAAGGATACATATTGGATATATTCAAGTATTTAGTCCATAGATTCTGCTAACATCCCACACAACTCAAATTCACACAATTTAATTCCTCCTAGAATTTCATGCTATGCAAAGGAAATACAAGGACAATCTGGTGCCTTTCTGATTTCAAATAGATTTTTTTTTTAAGATCTTTTTAGGGGTTGTAGAACCCCAATGTCAGTTTTACTTGGGCAGATGGACGGACAGCCCTCCTGGGAAAATGAATTTACTAGGAAATTCTGAGAGTGAAAGCTGGTCCCAGAATTCAGGGACCTTGGTATTCCAGCGTCTCATGATTATTTGACAATTGATAGTGGAAGACAGGACAAAAGGAAACCAAGAAACAAAGCTCTTCTGTTTCTACAGATTAAGCACAGAGTTGTTACCTCCCTTTCAGGCCTCCTCAATCAGCTTCTCTCATAGGCACCAAACAAGGAGACAAGGTTCTTATGTAGACGAGCAGGTTTGGGTATGGGAAGCAATTTTAGAGCCTGATGCATCCTCATTTTGGAGCAATGAACGGAACAGAGAGCCCAATCTGAAGTCCTCAGCGTGGACAAGCTGCCTTCTTGGATTAGCAACTAATGGGATTTAGCAACTCATCCAATATCTCTCTTCAATACAGGAAGAGAAGGGGCTAACTGCCACTTTGGATTAAAGACACCCCCATCTCATAAAGAAATGCAGCTCTCTGTTAAGCTGTTTCTAATTAAAATAGTGCCTGCGTGTCCATCACCGCTCCTGAGCAACCCAACCCTGGCCAAAAGGACCTTGATACTGAACAGGAGGCAGGAAATTGGGGGTGGGGGAGAGAAATAAAGATTCAAAATGAAAGTCGCTAGTTAATATGGAGATGTCAATGGGAGAGCAGAAGGAAGCACAGAACACTGTCTTTTGGTCATGTGTAGAAGCCCAGAATCCTCTACATGGCATCCCTTAACCCACTCAAGCACTTTGATTCATAGCACGCTCCTAGAAGTTGGACAATTCTTAAAACAGATTTTAAACTCTCATTTCAGGCTGAAGAAAGACAGGAGATGCACAGATCTCAATTCGGAGAACATTCATTTCCGACTGAATGTTCGATTTGCCTTAAGACTCTAAGCTGTGTATTCCAATGACAGAAATAGTAAGGACACACCCATTTTGAGTTATGAACCATGTCATACTCATCAACCCTCCCCAATATCCAACCAATGGAAAAGAGCAGATAGGAGACAGTAGCTACATAAAACGAGTTTAATATCCAATGGGAGTGCACAGAGGTCGTGGTGCATCCAACTGTTCAAAGAGGGGGGAGAGGGCGAGAAAAACGAACAGGGAGCCATGGCCCAAAATAGGAAGAAATCAGAACTAAGGGGAAAGGAAACCACTTTACACCAAGCAAAAAGGGGCTAAGGATTTGAGGGGGAAGTGGCAAAGAGAGAGCAAAAGAGGAATAAATACACATTTGCCAGAAGTGGCGAGGGAAATACACAGTACCAACACTGTCCAGAGGCAGGGAGTGACCCGAAAGTTACATGCAGTGACCTGGGCTTGACCCTAATACAATCATTACTCCCCAAAATTAACGAGGGAGGGGGAAGGAAATAAACAACTCTGCCACTTCCCCCAGCATGGGAAAAAGAAACCTTCATGGGCCAGCGTACAGATCCAAGGGTGGCAGGAGGAAGGGAGGGTTCTCCACTGGCGTCGTATCATGCAACAGGGCAGCCATGAGAGAGCCCCCTCCTCTGTGAGTTCCAAGGGGAGAGAAATAGCCAGTTGGTTAGTGGAAACGTTTAGCAGCTGGGATGTCCCTGCAAGTGTGCATATACATCCCTTGGATGGAAAGGCCAGGCCAGGTAGCTAAGGGTGGCATTGACATCTGCTCAGGTAGCTTTTGATAGCCACTGGTCCCAAAATCTTCTGCGGCAGCCCATCGATGCTGATCCCCTTTTAGGGATGGGTTGAGGAGAAGTGGGGGGAAAAAAATTGCATGGCTTAGGAGACATTATTCAGGGCTCCAGTGCCATTTGGTCTAAGAGGTTGGAATGCAAATGATCCTGCTGATCAGCAGCACAACAGAGCTAACTGCGTGAGTCACCAATGAGGTTGTGAACAGGATAATAAAATGGACAGCAAGAAATAGAGCAGGACATTCAATATGATTGCAATCTCATTAATGCCAACAGGGGGAGCCAGCTAATTCAGACAGGACAGCAAGAATACTTACTCTGGGGGATCTAAAATCCCTCTAACACCCCCCCCTCCCCACCGCCCAATTCTCCCTCTGCCCCTGCACATGTGGAGGGTACACACCATCTCCCTTATTCCTGGCCTCATGACACACGAATTTTCCACCAACCTGCACCAACAGCACACAAAAGCAAGAAGCAGCTGCCACTGAGGAATATTGGTCACCTCTGAACAAAGAGAGCCAAATTTCACAGACCACCAAAAACACAAAAATTGATCCAACTAAACGATAGGGGAGAGGAAAAGAGAAAGAAAAGAAAGAAAGAAAAAAAGAAAGAAAGAAAGAAAGAAAGAAAGAAAGAAAGAAAGAAAGAAAGAAAGAAAGGCCACAGAATTGGCATCCAACTCCCACTTGTCCCAACCCTCCCACTGCACCCATATATTTTATTATCTCTATATATATATTTATCACACACGCACGCGCACACACAGAGACCGTGCAAAAAATCCTGGCAGAACCAGAACATGAGAAAGAGAGAGAGAGAGAGAGAGAGAGAGAGAGAGAGAAATCAAAAGTTAGCCCCAACCACCCCCCTCCCGCCCCCTCCCCCCAACAGCAACCGGTGCCGGCAAGAAAAGCAAACCCAACAGGGAAGAAAGGGTGTGACAGGGGAGGACAGGAGGGAGGGGATCAACCCAAAGTAGAACCAACAGTGAGGGGCTTGGCCCACCACCCTCCCTCCTGCACTCATTTCTTGTTCTTCAGCTGGTTGGCCAGCCAATCTAAGCCCTCATAGAGGCCATCTCCACTGGTGGCGCAGGTGGCCTGGATGTACCAGTTACGATGGCGCAGTGAATGCAGGCCCAGCTTGTCCGTGATTTCTGCGGCATTCATGGCGTTGGGAAGGTCCTGGGGAAGGAGGCAGAAATGAGAGAGATGAGAAATTAAACATGACCAACAGTGCCCCAAGACTGTCAAAAGGAAGACCCCAGAACAAAAGGGGTGCTCAGAAAGTAACCTCTGGAACTGATGAGGAGCCAATGCCTTTCGTATACACCCTTCTTCTGTCTGGGAGGGCCCTGAACCAGTCCCATGCAAGGAGCTGATAGGAATCTACTGAAGGGAATCACTTTTGGCCTGCAGAGCTTCGCCACCTGCTCCTCATGATAAGTTTCTCTTTCCTGTTTCATTCTAAGCTTTGCTGTTCTGTCATCTGGTTCTGTAGACTGGGGAGTTCATTCATGGCCTCCAGGTCTCTACTGAGTCCAAATCCCCCAAAAAACAAAGCATGTAATTTTGAGGCACAAAGCTCATCAAAGCAGAGATGTCAACCTTAAAATAGTTTTCACAAGAAAGCTCTTGGAATTCCCTCTTGTCCTACACTAAGGCCTGAAATCCCTAGCCTGCATTATAGAATTGCACAAACAGTCTCCTCCCTCTGTCAGTTAGGAAGGATTTTATATAAAAATCCAATTGCTGGCATGGAGGAAGTTTGCACTTACTTAATCTGTTGTATTACTCAGTGATGTGAACAGAGAACATTTAAAAATTTTATGAATTACTAGTTTAAGCTCCAGCCTTCCTATCACATTCATCCAGTTGCTTTATTCCAAAGATTTACTCCCAAGCAAGCACTCTATGAAAAGATATTTGGTGTTGCCACAGAATAGAAGCTTCATAAACTGTTACCGTACATAATAATCATGTGTCAATGTTCTGTCCAAGTGACAGATGAAGAAGACAAGGACAGGGGAAGAGAGGGAAGAGCCACCCCATTTCACTTTAAAAGAAACTTTTGATGATAGGATTAAAAGTCCAATGTTAAATCATATCAACATGCTCTTTTTCATTCTACTCATATGTGCAAGCCTGGGAATAGTGCAGACATAGTTCAAACAATATTACTTTGCATAACTAACACTGCTTCTGCTAATGACAAGGCATCAGAGCCTGAATCTAAACCTTATTTAGTATATTTTAGATTTCCGAGGAATAGCAAAATTACAGCATCCAATCTGAAGCGTATTTTTCCAATGGAAGAAGATCACATAAACAGTGTTGAACAGACCCTAGACTCCCTTCGGAAACAGGATTTAACCCTCAACCCCCGAGTTGCTGGCCTTGGATCATTTCTACAGCACACAGCTGCCAAAGAGTGAGAAATGTTTCCCCTCAATTTTCAGCTATCCTCACTTGCATGGCAGTAGAGTCATGGCATTCGTTTTGAAGAATAACACAGAAGGGAGCGTCAAAGCACGGCGGCAGCAACTTAATAGAAATAGCAACTGATGGAAGAAGCAAATGCATCTACACACGTTTGGCACAATTATTATCAACTCTGCCATGGAAAAGAATTATTGAACCCATTTCCCACATCACTTGATGTGTAAACTATAAGCACACCTGCATGCTGGCCAGCCACACAATGTAGCAAGGGAAAAACTTTACCTAGATCAGGGAACAGACTCCATTGAGATTGGTGAGATTAACAATCTCTGTTGTGTTTTTCTTTCCCTCCTGGGCCAGCCTGAGTCTCTTCCCAACACTACTCTTCTCCCAGGGCTCAAGGAATGTTTCTGCCCTTTTTATTTTTGTAATCCCTTCTGAGTACTTCCCTTAAGGCTTCTACATGACTCTCTATAGAGCAAAAGTAGATGGACAAGTGTGTACGTATGTGCTGAATGGAATAAACAATCATTACAGCTATGGTGCTCTACCTCCCTTACATATCTCACAAATAAGCCCTAAATCTTCTCTCCTGAAGGAATGTGATTCTCAAACACCTACCAGCTTCCCAAACAGGTTTTCTCCTGAATTAGCGCATAGGTTGGTAACACGCTGTGAATCCCAAGCTCATCCATTAACACAAAAAGATGCTACATGCCCTTTTCAAATCTCATTACCAAAATTATCTCTGATCCACAGAAAAGTGGTAGGCAGAATGCATTTAGGTTGGATGCAAATATCAACTATTCTCCATAGAGACTTGACCTGGAACCAACCAGCCCAATGTTCAAAGCAATCGTCCCATTCCAGACTCACCTGTTTGTTAGCAAAGACAAGGAGAACGGCATCTCGCAGCTCATCTTCTGCCAGCATTCTCATCAATTCCTCACGTGCCTCATTTACTCGTTCTCGGTCATTGCTGTCCACTACAAAAATCAGACCTGAAAGGAAGTATGTCTATTTATTTAAGTGTACAGAAAAAATATGATTAAAAGAAATTGGGTATTTTATAAAGCAAAGTATGAAGAAATGGAAAGTGGAATTATGACTCTTTCAAAAGAACGGAATTAACATATTAGAATTCTGATTATTACAATGGGCAGACCAGTCACTCAAAAGTGCTGGAAATTTAGGAAGAGAAAAGCAAGGATATGAAATAGCCTCCAGATTGAATTCTTCCATGGGAGAAGGAAGAAAAGGCTTTCCCTTGGAAGCCCACAGGTTATTTACTAAACAAGAAATCCACTGGACTTCAAATCACATTTCCAAAAGAGCAGTCTTAATAAATTTACTAGTAGATTAATTTTGGGCTGACAATTACAACAACACATTTTTACTTTTCCCTTGTCCTAAATACATGAATTGACCTAGTTTTCACACTTGACTGGTAGAATTATGCACTAAATGAAAACACCAGCTTTTAAACTCTTCCCTTAGCAAAGGGCATTGCCTTATAAACCAATCCCCCAAAATAAACACAAAGATAGAAGTCCAATCAAGGTGTTTAAATCAGCCAATTAATCTCATACCATAATCAAGAAGCCCATGTTAGGCTGCCAGATTCAAGAAATCAAGGATTCTTTTATAGTCCACGGATTTCAAACTGTATCAGATTATAATAAAACCCTAATTCTGCGGGCTGGAAATGTTCCACTGGATCACACTGAGTCACTCTGATTAGAGCTACTAGGAAGCAGGTTATTCTACACCAGTTTAGCAAGACAGGCAAAAAAAGCAACTAGTTCAAAGATTGTTTTCTCCATGTATCTAGCTTGCTCACACATGCTTGAATAAGTGGACAGAACAGAAAGTCTGAAAAAAATGCAAAAAGGCATTTGGTCAATTAGAGGCAATTCCTAATTTGCCTGGAGTGATTAGCTACTTAAATCCTTGAAAATTAAAGGAATGGGGGGTTTTTGGTTGAGTTGCAAAGCTTATTTCACCACCACATTGTTCTTAGGGTTAGCAGGGACTTCATAATTCTTAATCTATGCATACCATTGTATAACTTATGACCACTGCATAAGTTTAAATCTCAGCAGATTCCAAGATAATTATCTCATGGGAAAAAAAGAAACAAACAAACAAACAGCAGTGTTATCAGACACATAAACTTGCTGAGCATCTTGGCTGCTCAGAAATCACTGCTTCATTTTGAAACTGAGAGACGGCTACTGCTTAATCATTGCCTCTCTTGTGAAGAATGTGCCAAGGGCTTCAAATGGACCCTGCAATTAAGATCGTTTAGACAGCTCTTCCTAATAAAACATTCTCTAGCTGTCTCACAAAACAGACGGATCAATTGAAAGCTTTTAAAAATCACAAAAGTGCAAAGAGAAGGAAGCTAACAGAGACTACCTGTGACTGTGTTTGGACCTATTATGTGTATTGCCTCTGTATGGATTCAAGAATTTTTCAAAAATATAAACAATACCAGTACAACAAAGCCGTATAATAAAACAATTCATCGCCTAATAAACCCATGTCAGCTAAAAGGAATGTGGAATAGGGATGCCTTGGAAAGCAATATTATTATCTGGGTGGGTGCATATTTTTAAGTGCCACACAAGAGCTTACCTCTGAAAACAGCAACTTCAAATGGATCTCTAATTAAGAAGCAAAAGAACCTTAAAGACCTGCTAGTGTGAAAAGCAGGGAGAAAGGGAAAGCACCACTTTGTTAATCCCAATAAAGAAGAGATTTCCCCCTTCCTCTTCCCTTCCCATACCCTGGGTATTCTGAAAGTAGTGTCGCCAGAGGGGGCGTATCTTGTCTTGGCCACCGACATCCCATACAGTGAAGCTGATGTTCTTGTATTCAACCGTTTCAACGTTGAACCCTGAGGAAGAATAACATGGTCAGAATTTGGGCTGCACGGCAGAAATGTAGCCCACTCTGGCAATTGACATGAAGGGACATCCAAGAGTAGGACCGAGAATCAGGCATTACAGAAGTCACAGGTAGTCTTCATATTCAGAAATAACATCCCTCGTATTAACAGGACTTTGCCTATATTTATAAAAGTGCAGACGGATGTACTGCGCCAGGATTAAGTTGCTGGACCTGTTTTTCCGTCTCATGCCATCTCGATGTAAAAATGAAAGGAGACAATTCTCCTGCTTCCATTTAGAATTTAAAAGAGGACCTTAAACTTCAGAATTCATCAACAAGAAGTACTTACTGATAAACACGTCACAGTGAGAGATCTTAAAAGCACACCACATCCCCAATCAGAAACCCAGCTGTGGAAAAACAGCAGGTTTCAAGCAACCAGAAGCCCCGTAGTATTACTAGCTCTCAGTAATCTCACAAGTGAGTCATCTTTTCCCACCTACTTGGATAAAAATCAAAAGATGCAATCCATGAAGCACCCTGCTATGCAATCTGTTCACAGGGGTCCAGTATAAGTACTTCTAATGAATGGAAGTTGCACCACAACACTGTATAGCCAATTGCACTCCAAACACCTTTGGAGGCCCTTTAGTTTACGATAATGCTATTTTTCCAAGCTTCTCTTTGCAAATATGTTAGCTCATTATCATTGTTAAAGGGGACAAGAGAGCTCTGTCGTACCCAGAGACAATCATAGCATTTTTATAGCAATTGGCTATGATGGGTAAAATAGAGCTTCTATACAGCAATACAGAATATCTCTGAGCAGCAGTTGACTGGAAGAAGGCTGATTCATTATTGGGCATCATGCTCTTTTTGTTTTCTAAAAAGATGTAGATAATCCCTTACGAAATTCAGACCAGACAGACCTCTGGATCATTTCAGAAAGATCTGCCTTACGTTCTTTCTGCACAAAGGCATTTTCAGAATGACTCTGTTATAAGAAGCCGAATATTCACTATTAGGTAGCCCTTGCCCTAGTAGCCCTTGTAGAACTCCAATAATAAATCGAGTATAGGCAAGACACTGACGTCACAGGCAGGTTTGCCTGTGGTTTTTTTTTTCTTCCCCATTTTTCATCCAGCTGCTTGCCAGTACTGTGAGTCACCCTCATTATGTTTAATGTGTGCCACATCAGGGAGAGAGAGAAAAAGGTAGTTCAGATGACAGGTGACAAGGAAATGACTTTAAGTCAGCCTTAACCTGACCTGGTGCCCTCCAGATGGGTTGGATTTCAACTCCCATAATTCCAGTCAACAGGACAGAGAAAGCTTGTTTAAGTTTATTGGATTACACGCCTACAGCATGCCAATCTTTCCAGAAATTGACACAAAATCCCTGGAAAGTACATAGGAAAGGCCCCGTGGGAAAGAAGGTATTTGCTTATATGCTATTGCCCCCAAATGAGAGTCCAGATTCATTCTGCAACCATTTCCATGCTCACAGGTCCACTTTCAAAATGGAAGGGAAGTACTTTCCAAAAACAAGGAGGCCATACCAATAGTAGGGATAGTGGTGACAATCTCTCCCAGTTTGAGCTTGTAGAGGATGGTGGTTTTCCCAGCAGCATCAAGACCCACCATAAGGATTCGCATCTCTTTTTTGCCAATCAGGCTCTTCAGCAAGTTGCCAAATATGTTCCCCATGGCAGCAAGTTCAACAGTGCAGGACTAAGCTTCTTCTGTCCAGCTGGTGTCAAAGTCCTACAAAGGTGGAAACTGCTATTAGATGGAGAAGCAACAGCTCCCTATAAAATGACTTGGAGTGATCAACATAACCACAGGAACAGATCTTGAAGCGAGAGAATTAAGGATTTATAGGCTAAACAAGACAGGAGCACATGTAACTCTTCAAATACTATAAATCTCTCATCAATCCTTACTCTTGACAGATTGGCTAGAAGTGACAATAGTGAGCATCTAGTTTTGTATTAGCAGTCCTACAAGAAGGCAGGCTAGAGTAGCAGGTACCTTCTTATAGGTCTTCTGTGAGGCTTCCTGGTTCTGAAACATTTCTGAAGACTAAATACATTCACACACTTAAGCACAAAACTCTTAATTTAAATTAAATAGGCACTCATTGAAATCAATACAACACTCTCAGTGATTGCCAACAGAAAGACATATAAGGAAGTTCTTCTCTCTGTGGTGCAGTATCTCTTTCAGCTCACTCACACACATATTTAACACAGAAAAATCTCTTGTATAAGGGTGCACAATCCTTTTCAAGCTGCCTGCTTACTTTAAGTGAGCAATACCCTGAGGCTAAACACCAAAAAATGCTCTGAGCCAAGACAAAGAAATAGGTACAGGACAAAAGCAATGCTTTGACATTGTTTAAATTTAAATGGAACTACGATATAATTAATGTATTGTTTGTATTGTTTTAATCATTTCATTCAATTACAATAAAGATCACAAATTGATAACTTTTCAAGCAGCTCTGGGGATCATGTACAAAACTTTGGTAGGCTGAAAAAACAAAAAAAAACCTAAGGCTACCTGTTAACTTCAAGCAAAAAAAAAAAAAAGGATGACATGAACACTGACTGAAAGCTTGCTTTCCTGAAACCTTCTGCAAATAAAATTTAACAAAGCTTATTTACCTACCATGCATCTTCCCACAATATTGTCTACATTTGCAGCATTAGAGCTGCTTGAAAGAGAAACATATCAATTCTGTGTAGTATAAGATTTTTTTCTTAGTTGGTCAACTGGAGGCCATTCTTGGTTGAAGAAAAACAGAAATAGCAACTTGTTATAATAGACCCATAATTTCTCTGCCTTCCTTTCAATAATCATGGAATATTAATCCCATTTGAGCATATCATCTCTGACGCTTAGCAACATCCATATCATTCACTTCTTTTAAAGCTCTCCAATACACACAATTCATTGCCTAAGAACTATCAAGTGCCAATTAAGTTCTAAAAACAAGTAAAACAAAATAAAATCAGTCCTCATTATACATAATTTCTTCACCAACTATGCAACTTTGGGTAGGGTCAAATGCAGTAGTAGTTTAATATAGCACACCCAGGCCCCAAAATTTAAGGAATAAAAGGAATATTCTGTATATAGGAATACAAGGTCAAGGCCAGGATGCCTTAGTAGATAGAGATATACAGAAGGTAAATAATGCATTTAAGTTTCAGATTATGTGATATGTTTTCACACAGGTGCAATCCAATTTGGAAGAGTTCAGGACTTTTACACTTAAAATAGCTGCTTATTTTTCATCTAATATTATCCTTATCTCCTAGTCCCACTAGAAAGTTATTTCTGAGGAAGGTTGCTTTTTTAGAAGGCAACTGGACTTCCTTGTTTTTTCTTTGAAGACATTTCGCTTCTCATCTAAGAAGCTTCTTCAGTTCTGACTGAATGAAGGTTAAAACTTCTTGGATGAGAAAATGTCTTCAAAGGAGAGAGAAAAAAAACCCAAAGTCCAGCTGCCTCCTGAAATATAGCACCTTTGGGACAAGCATGACCGGGATGACTGAGAATCTTTACAGACTGTGGAAGGAACATGCCTGAGACCAATGAGCATTAGAGCATGTATGAATCCACAGATGGTGGTGGGGGCAGGATAGGCTTGTCAATATAGGGAGAGTTCAGTCCTGGGAGGAACAACCCTTTCTCCTGAGTCACATTAGTGAAAAGCAGTCGAGAGGCAAGGGGACACATGTGCCAGGCACTGCCTGGCACACAACGCATATGCCAAGCACACTTCATTGGGCCAATGCTTAGGCCTTGGACGAGCCCTTATCCCACTTCTCCCCCACAAAAATATAGGCAGTCCAATAGGCTCAGCTTCCCTGCCCAAATTCCCCAGCGCAAGAAAAGGGCCACCACCACTCCTCCTTCTCCCTTTGATTTCACTTGGGAGCCCGGAGGCCTATCCACACATCCCAGAATCCCTGGTTTACACTGGAGGCCTCAGGAGCCCCCTTTCTTTAGGACCCCTTTCTTTCTTCCAGGCTCTTCGGCTCCACGCTGGTGGGATTTTCCCAGGAGCGATTATTACAGCCTTTTCCTCCTCCCCCCACTTCCTCCTTACCTTAAAAAATTGTTTCCTACTGTTTCCTTTATATTTTATTTTTCTTTCTTATACGAAATCCATGTATTCATCACTATGTTTTTGCTTATACCTTTTATCTTGTAAGCAATTGACCATTAAATAAATTACGGCCCGGGCCTTTGCAGTCAAGAGGCTCAACGTTACCTTCCCTACCTTTCCGACCCCCCACCCCCAAATACATTTCTTAAAGACAGCCCCGGACTTCTCCCCTCCAGCTTACGACGCCCCGTCTGAGCGGCACCCACCCAAAGGGGTGGGTGGATGGGTGCCATCTACCCACCCGCGTGTTGCAGAGCACGCAGCCCCCTGCTCCTCCCGGACACACGCGCCTCCCGCACCGCGGCTGGGAATGGCTCGGCGGCGGCGCCTCCGAGCTTGCGGCACCCCCCACCCCCACTTGCAACGCACGCGCGCGCTCCCGTGGCCCCGGCGCTGCGGGGCTGGAGCCGTTTGGACGGCTTCCTTCCCTCCCTCCCTCCCTGTTATTGTTTCGCCTTCCAAAGGAAGGGCCACCTCCACCTCCTCCACCTCCCCCCCACACATAGTACGCACGGCCTCCCTTCCTGCGGTCCCAGCCCCCTCCCGGCCTCCCACACGCGGCAAACGTCAAGAGAGGGAAGCCTCGGCAGCCAACCTCGCTTCTCCCGCCTCCGTGCAAGCCCTTGGGGCCCAGCCTCTCCCATCGCCCTTCGGATTTCCGAAGGACTTTTTTTTTTTTTCCACGGGAGCCCCAGGCCGACCGGCCTTCTTCAAACCTTCCCTCCCACCCCGCTGCCGTCACCGAGCTTGCCTTTCTCCTTTCAGCGCCGGTATTTCTTCCTTTCTACGCCGCGCCTCCCTTCCCCAGCCCCCCACCCGCCCCACTCCCACCCGCTTCCCCAGCCCCCGCTTTCTTTCTGGTCACTCGCGGCCGCTTCGGTCGCCGCCCCCGCCAAGCGAGCCGCAGGCCCTCCAGAAGCACCCACCTGCTCCCCGCCCGCGCGCCTCCGCCTCCTGCTGCCCAGCTGACTCTGCACTCTGCGTCGTCCCCTTCCCAGCCGGAAGCAGCAGCGGCAGCGGCGGCGGCGGCAAGCGGCAATGAAGCAGGCCCGTGGACACGACGCTCTCGCGAGATCTCGCCCACCCACCCCCGCTCGCCCAGTCGGATCGAGGGCGTTCGTCTCGCGAGACTGTGTGGCCATCGTCTCCATGGTAGCAGCTGCTGTACCTCTCGCCCGCTTTGGGGGGGGGAATTTCGATGGCGGGGGGGAGTGTGGGGAACACTGCCGCGTGGAGGGGCGTTCTTGAGTTGCATCTTGGCTTTGATGTGTTTGTTTCAATTGAGATTAGCTATCGGAGGGCTGCTGTGTTTGCAGAATGGCTGGGAGACATTGTGCCCGAAGTTGTCAGCTTTTTATGTATATATAAAATGATATGTGTGTACAGAGTATATCTAAATGTACCCACCTTTACTATTTTGCCTTCATGCTTGATTTGAATGTTGATCAAATATAAGTAGAATCTTGCTTTTGCTGGCAAATAAAAATAAAAATCCAACGGAAGGCCTGGGGAAAATTGTAATATCAATAAGTTGTAATGCACCTTAGTCACTAGATGAGGCTGCACCTAATAATACCTAGGTGCCATCAGGAACTTCTTGATCCATTGTTGAGATGCTAAAATTCTTAAGTAGCCTAGAACTTTTATCAAAAAAATAAAATTTCTAGCAAGACAATTGTTCAGTCACCACCAATTCTTCTTGACCCAATGGATCAGTTTGGGTTTTTTTTTAATTCTTGTCAGCTTATGCTTTCTCCTCCTCCTCCAGTGATATTGGATGCACTTTTGGATGACCCAAAGGGTCAGGCTGCAGACAGATCATTCCTTCTTTGTATTCAATAAGAGTTTAACTGATTTGATAGCAAATGATCAGTTAAGGTTATACTTGTGTCATCTGTTTTGCTATCCAACCCCCTTGCCTGTCAGCCTCTTTTTTTTTTATCTACCGGTAAATTTATTTTTTTCAAGTTTTGGGGCCCAGCCAATGATTCCTGCTTTATGTGTCCAAAGTTCTTCACTTTCAAAATGATGTCATCGGCATATTTGAGGTTGTTAAGATTGAATTTCAATTTCTACTACATCATTTCTTATTATTTATACAATATAACCTAACCTAAACCACCTTAAAATATTTCTTTTCCCAAGTTTTAACAGTAGTGTATTGAGTTGCTCCATTGTTGCCATCTTTGTATGAGAGTGTTCCCTTGATTTTCCTAATTCTCTTAGATATGTCTCTCTTTGTTTTCTCCTCATCCAATTGTTCTCCTTGGTTTATTTGCACTATTTCATCTCCTCCTTTCTCCTGGCTGTTCTCTAAAACCCAGTATTTACTTGAGAATTCACTTTCTGGTTTTTTTTCAAACTTTCACTTTCTACCTTTCATCAGCAATTTTCACATGTCAGCATACAGTCACTTACATCCTTCTGCTTTTTACATTTAGGATATTTTTGTTTGCTTCAGCTTTAACAGTGTGGTACATTTCTTTAAGTTGGAAAGTGATCTGATTTGTGGGCAAATTCAAGCAACCAGTAAATTGTTACTCAGGAGCTTTTCTGATGTTTTTGTTTGTTCATAATATTAAATCTACTTATCAGACAATAAGCCCCAATATACTTAATCTGACTTCGAATTGTTATGTAAAGAATTATACCTTAAGGGAGAAGAATAACAATTGATATCCTGTCTATATTCAGTACTACTAAACCTCATGTCTAAGTTCAGCTGTGCATCATAAGACAAAACTTTCTCAACCAAATTATGCAAACAGGCTAACTTACAGGATGCATCCAAAACCAAGAAGCATTTTTTTATTTTATGATAAAAATTATCATGACATTTTATGACATAATGCAAAATGTACACAAAACATTTCCTAATGTTTGTGCTGTCCAAAATGGGCTAGTTTCAAGGCAAATAAATATCTGAATCTCTGTCTGGATTTTTAAGAACTTTTCAAGTACGTTAGAAGCTCTGCCTTTGCTGAAGGAACTAAAGAATCTTTATATTGCTTTTTTTAAAGTATAAAATAGAATATAGAGTTTGAAGGGACCTTGGGGGTCTTCTAATCCGACCCCCTGCTGAAGCAGGAAACCATATACAGTGGAACCTTGGGTCACAAACGCTTCTGTTCATGACCAAATCAGGTGACGACCAAAAATTTCGGAAAATTGTTGCATCTGGTCACGAACAGATCCTCGGGTGACAAATCAAATACAGCTATTTCCCCTGTCGCAGTGATTACCCCTGCTGTGTCATTTTTTTTGTCCCTGCATGCGCAGTCAGTCTTGTTTCCGGTCATGACCAAATTGGGTTGCGACCAAGGTCCTGGAATGGATTATGGTTGTGACCTGAAGTTCCACTGTACCATTTCAGACAAATGGTTGTCCAATCTCTCGTTTAAAACTTCCAGTGTTGGAGCGTTCACAACTTCTGGAGCCAATTTGTTCCACTTATTAATTGTTCTGTCAGGAAATTTCTCCTTAGTTCTAGATTGCTTCTCTCCTTGATTAGTTTCCATCCATTGTTTGTCTTGCCTTCAGGTGCTTTGGAGAAGAGCTTAACTCCCTCTTCTTTGGGGCAACTGCTGAGATATTGGAACACTGCTATCATGTCACCACTAGTCCTTCTTTTCATTAAACTAGTATGGTAGTATAGTATGATAAATCTGGTTAAGAAAGTATCTCTGAAATGATGACCCAAAGGATCATGAGTTGTTTATAGTTCATATAAAAAACTGTTTCTGTGTCTAGTTGTTTTGGCATGCAATGCCCTGTAGCGGCATCCCAAGGGGAGATGTTGGAACAGTTTATGTCCAGGATGTGTGGGATCTGTAGATATTTTCTCAGTCCTCTTTCTGACCCGTGCAGTGTACAGATCCTCAATGGAAGGCAGACTAATTGCAATTGGTTTTTATGCAGTCCAAACATTGAAGTCTGTATCTGTCCTGTTTGGTTGCTATACCAAACCAGACAGTTAAAGAAGTACAAATGACTGACTCCATAATTCCTCCATAGAATTGTATCAACAGCTTCTGGGGCAGTCTGAACTTTCTGAGTTGACAGACCAGTGGCAAGCTACTTCTGTAACAGTCTTCAGGAAAACTTGACTTACATAGATGGTTTAGAAAACAGCCTCAGTTGAGAAACTTGACTTACATAGATGGTTTAGAAAACAGCCTCAGTTGAGAAATTGATTCAATATACACATGCCACAAAAGCCTATGAACATTGCACCCACCAGCCAGATAGCTTTATATCGGTTTTAACAGTGATGTTGGAAAGAAAAACTTGAATTCCCTTCTACTTTTCACATAAAAAAAATAATATTCTAGACTGCATCAAATCACGTTTCATGTCTTCATGCTGTTAAGAAGGGATGAACATAATAGGTCTTGGATCAATCCAAAACAGTCTGTATTACAATGCTGAAATAACGTGTGGATAAATAGCAAGTAGGGGCTCTTAATGCTTTGTGTTCCTCTTGTTTGAAATATGCTGAGTTTCAGTTAAAACTGAATACATTTAGTGTTCTGTTGTGTCATTTTTTCCTGTATTCACTGGGACTTTTCCTCTTCCTCAACTATGATTTGAAAGAAGAATACACTGTACTTAAGACACAGCAACTTCTCACAAGACATGCCTTTAGATTAGTGTTTGAGGTGGACTGAGCTGTTTCCATGTTGATCTATTGCAGCCGGATGCATTGTTCCAAGTCCTAGACTTAGATTCTTCCTGCTATAATGGCAAGATTTTGCATCTGATCCCACTCTGACAACTGATTGGCATAGACCTTTATTTACTTCTCATGAAGTTCTGAAGGTATATTTAATGATGCTGACAGATTATGAAGACATGATTACTGGTAAAATAATGTCTTCCATGTCAGATTTTATGGCACAAAATTCATATACAGTTTGCTGATGGCATAGTGCCCAGACACAGATGTGCTTTTGACAGTGAAGCAGGCAAAAAAATAAAGATAAGCAGCTGAAATAGCAACTGAATTCAATGGCTAAATCCAGTTATTGACATATATCTTTAACTCTGACTTATTCACTATCAGTGACATTTTGAATATGAACAATTGAATTCTATAGCAAATTAATTATTGACAGAACAGTTCCTGAGAAATCTATTAAAAGAAAATCCTACTGAGCTTTTACTTACTCTCGGGTATGCATAAAATTGCAGGCTATGGCCTTAATATTCAAATTCACTGTCTATTGGTGTTATACCATTGTATCGTGCACAGCTATAACACAAAAGCATGCTGAGAAATGTAGTAAGGAAAAAAGACAGAAATTGTCACACAGATCATCACTGAACTGTTTCTTCTTACTCATCATAAGATAGTATTCCTGGACTACAGGACAATAAGATTATCAAAATAGTAGGTCTGCACTGTTGGAATGATATAAATTCTCATAAATGTACTGTACCATAAAATTCTACAGCTAGATTTCATTTTGCATGTTGCCTGAACGGGTTTCAAATATTTGGTGGATAGGTATGGACATATAAGGAAACATATCTGTTGCCATTTTTTTCAAAGAATTGAAAATTATTTCTATTGGAATAGTTGCTCATTTTGTCTGCGTCTATCTCAGTTTCAGCTGTACTAAAATGCTTTTGAGACAACACTAAAACCTGCAAAACATGTTTGACCAGAGATGACAGTTAGTGGGTGAGAATTATGTAGACGCAAACCACAGGAAGTGAGTCCTTTCTCAAAACTACATTCAGTCTTTAAAATTTCCACTATGTTGAACATCTGTGGAAACAGACAAATCCTTAAAAAGCCTACCCAGAAGTAAGTCCCATTCCTTGTTCCCTATAAGTATAAGGACAAATGTCAATGATAGAATATATGCAGTCACTCTATAAAGGAGACTATGTCACCACAAGAGAAATGGGAAAGACTGTGTCAGATACAGTACAGATTTTAATTCAAAGTCAGTTGTTACTATTAGCTGCAATTGGGGAAATGCAGCCTGTAGTGATCTGGTCAGTTACAAAGCAACTAAGAAACATGTCAATATAAGCATAGCCCAGAGACAAAATCCAAGAAGGTATATGTAGTCATTGTGTGAAAAGCTACTTTCTGTCCCGCTCTATAACTATATGTTAACTTGTCTCTTTATGTCACCTACATTAAAATGCCTCTTTCTTATTAAGCACTGCGTCACATATAGTTGGCTGTGTTCAAACTCAAACCACTCCCTGCTGAAGTGCAAAGAAAGTCCTGCAATGAAGTCATGGTCATGGGTGGAGACCAAGCTGAGTTCAGCAAGGAGACCTGGTCCAGCGTGACTCACAGCTTGTGGGTCCCTCTTGGGCTGGGACCAGAATGAGGAAACTGGGGAATGCTAAATAATTCTGCCTTCTTCCATAAAGAGCCTCCTCTGGTTGGCTTAATGGATGCAGCCTCCAGGGTCTGTCAGCACATGAAATTTCTTCATTTAAGAAATTTAGGATGATCAGCAACTAGTTCTCCTTGAGTGCCACTGCGAGATGCAAGAAAGAGAAAAAGCCTCAACTCGTATCCTGTGAAGAAGGCTTGCCTTCAAAATCTGTTTTTACCAAATAGTGCTCTTCCCATGTTTTTATCATTACTTTTTGTATGCAGAAAAAACTTGCTCTATCCAGTCATATATTCAGTCATATATGTGTTGTGCTTGTACAGATGTGTGTGTTTCTCCATAAACCATTTATTTATCATACTTATATGCTACCCATCTCAACCAAAACAGCTCTATTTATAATGCATATATATATATAAATTTTATTAAAAATATTTCTAATAGAATAAAAGAAATATAAATTTTAAAAGAGAAAAGTAAGGAAAGCAAAGCAACAAATAAAAATAGAAAAGAAAAAAACAGAAAGTTATAAAGAAGTGGCTTCTGCTCTTCTTAACACTAGAAGTACACTGATATTTTACCTTCTCTAAGGTTTTGTAAACTTTTAACTATCTGCTAGAATATCACTGAATTAAGAATGCATTCTACGCCTAGTGGACATATCCCAACTGTTCTCAAAAATGTGTTTGATTGCTCATGTTTCTATTTGGGTGCTCATGTTTAGGTAATTTATTGTAAGAAATTGCATTAAGTAGGCATTATATGGTGTTTACTATTTTCCCATTTTATTCCCTTTCTCCATGTTAAATGGGAAATGTACATAAACATAAGCAATACTGAATTTCTTTTCTAGACAGTTGCCCACTTCTCTTTCCTTTGGTATCCTGGTTTTATAGGTAAAATCCTTATCAAAACGGATGTCTCTCCTAAACCAGGACTTTGAGCCCCAACATTTGAGTAAAAAAGTGCTCCTGGGCATGTAAAAATGTTCTCTACTCACCCAATTCAGTAATGAATCTGTAAGCACTTGAGGTCAGCAGTCACTCTTTAATAATTATTTAACATACTAATAATTATTTAACACAGGAAAGATGCTGCAAATATGGTTTCAGCTTTATGAAAGCCTAGTGCTGCTAGGAAGCATATCTTGGTAGACTGTGAAAAAGCTACTCCAATATGGAAGTTGCACTGCCTTGAAACAATGTGAGGCAGCTACCAGCAGGTGCACCCTTATGAGAAGAGAGTCCCTCTGAACTGGAAGAACAATCCCTATAGAGTATATTCTGGGCAGCTCCCATTCAATAAATGGGGCCTTAAGAACATTGGTATAGGCCAGTGATGGCAAAACTATGACGTGTGTGGCAAAGACGATATGCCATAACATTTTGAGTGAAACGCCCGTGTTCATCCAGAACTATTCTTGAATGTAACCCCGGTTCTCATGGGATTTTTGGAGGCTGCAGAGGCTGCACCAGAAAAGAGTGCGCTCTCACATGGCCTCCACAGCCCCCAAATCATGTGAGAATAGGGTGTGCTTTCACACGGTTTTTGGAGGTTGCAGAGGCTCCAAAAAGAGCGTTCTCTCACAGCTGCTTCAAAAATGAGAGCTTCACAAAGCCTGGAGCAGCCTCACATAGGCCATAAGGGCTTGTCAACAGAAAGATCACCTGAAGGTAAGCAGCGTATAGCAGATCCTCCGGAGCGCTGGGCTGCAAAGCGATTGCACCATTCTCCAAGGCTCAGGTGCCTTTTTGAGTATCAGTGATGGTCTGGGCCTTCACTTCAGGCCTAACCTTGGCACTGTTGCTGAGTGCCACTATTCAGGATGACATAGGTTTTGAGGGTAGGGGAGATAGAAAATTGTTTATCTTTTATTTGAGGTATGGTATGTGACACACCAGCACTCTCAAATTAGGCATTTGTCAAATTTTTGACAGGCCAGCCCAAAAAGTTTGCCATCAGTGGTGTAGGCTGACCCTGGTAGATATGTCCTCCATACAAAGCTAGCAAGAAAATGCACTTGGCAGTAGAAAAAGGGGGGAGGGGTGTCTGATTTGCAAATTAGGCATCAAAAGGAGCAACTCTTCTTCTCAACAAGGAATATGGGTTAGGCATTGTTACGGTTATACATTAAAAAGCAGAATGTGATGGCAATGTTTGGAGCAATTCTGGAGGTTGCATACCATTCAGAGCCTCAGACTGTTGTATGTTTACATTTTAGTAGCTGGTAATCTCACACTAACACCACTACAATCCAAACATGTTCTTGTGCAAGTGGCAGTATGCTTTACTGTAGCTTTTGGGAAGCATCTGCTCTTAGGTGACTGCAGCATCCTCAGCTGACTGGTGCTGCAGCCTTGCAGCGGCCATGTAGTAAATCACCCCATGGAACTGGCTGCAGCAAGCGCCTTTCCCAGAGGCCAGAGCCAGGGTCTGACAGAAGTCAACAGGAATTTCCACAGGCTGCGGTTTGGACGCAAAGATGATGATGTTTTGGCACTTAAATGCACACACTCGTATATGAAGCTAATTACAAACACATACAGACACAGACACTACGAACCACATATATTATTACAGTCCATGTTTTCCCCACACTTACTACAATGGCAAACACTTCCTGGCATGTGCCTGTAACTCCTAAGCCAACCTGGTTGCATTACTGCATCCAAATTGTAAGATATATTTTGAGTGACAGGTTTCTTATTTGTATAGGGTATGTTTTCCCTTTTTCCAATATTTACCTGCAGGAGCATCTCATCAATCTAATGTTACTTTAGAGCAGTTTCTCAACCTCAGCAACTTTAAGCTTTGTAGACTTTAACTCCTAGATTTTCCTGGTTAGCACGCTGGCTGGGGAATTCTGGGACCTAAAGTCCAGAGTTGAAAGTTGCTGAGTTGAGAAACATTGCTCTAGTATCTGCAAACCTTTTCGTTACCTTCTGCCCAAGACTTCACTTCTCAGACATTTTTAAATTAAGAACTTTCCCTGTTCACAGTTAACCATGGCATTGTAAGCTTGTGAGAAAGCTTAATTCACCCTCAGTTGCTAATGTAGCATTTCTCCTTTTATTCAGACACCATCCCAGGATAAGCCTCAAGTCTGCAAAATCTATTAGGCTTTGTCACCCATTCCCCTGAAGGGAATTTATGGGACAGCAGTGACTTGAAACAGGGGCAAAATAAAAATGAATGGGGAAGCCAAATACTATGGTCTTTCAAGTTTCTGGTGACCTAAAGACAGGTAAACAGCACTTCAGCTGTGTGGCTAAGATTCTGAAAAATGTTTTCTTCACGGGTACAAATGCAGAAGGGACTCCTCTCAAATTGCAAATAATTCTGCAAGCATCCTAGATTGGCTTCTAAGTCCCACCAGGCCAGAATCCCACTAATACAGAGGAAATGTAGATTTTGATCCAGCTTAGTTTCTGGAGTTTTAACAATGTAGGTACTGATTTCCCCCCACAATAGTTTGTTCTTCAGCTAATGTGCTTTGTCCTCTCATGGAAGCTGGTTTATCTTTCTACGTCAAAGCCCAGCTTTCCAATCCATTTAAGCTAGTCTATGGTTTGATTTCATGGACAGGGTTTTTTAAAATAAACATCTTCTCTATCTTTTGAATTCTAACTGAAGCAATTTTCTAAAATCAAATTGTATTTTTATTAACTGCATTGATGTTATCGTGGATTTAAATCTTAGGGTTGATTATGTAGTTTCAATGCTCACTCTGCTATACATTATATATGAGTAGTGTTTGGTGTGAAAATCATTAAAATAATTTCATTTTAACCAAGAAACTAACACTTGTGTAAGCAAGAAATGTAGCAAAACAAAAATCTGTTCTGGCTAATGGATTCTGAAATCTTTAATCAAACCACAAGAAGACATGGGCCTGAGGTGGGGAACTCATGTTTACTGAGGGGAAGCACATAACATATGCAGATTGACACAAGAAAGAGTTAGGTTGAGTGTCTGATGCTCAGGAACCAGATTAATCCAGTTTACCTGCTCTATCGTAATCGAGGGGATAAATGCCCACCAGAGGACTACTATCGCTTGAAGCGGGAGTATAAAGGATAAAAAAAAAAGTTAGGTCAATGAATGAATTTGGTTTCCCAGATAAAACTAGGGACCAACTTTCTCTCCATTAACTATACCAAACAGTTTTACAAACATAGATCAGTAAAAGAGCAAAATAATAAATTAACCTTTTGCACTCCAGATTCAATTTTGCCAGTGGGCTGTGCTATTAGCAACAACTGCAAATCTTGCAAAACTAATTTTGGCCCCCAAATGACAATCTATTTCTCCTCCTGGCTGCAAACAGCAAACACTCTCCAACTAAAACTTTTAATGTTCCAAGTTCTTATATAGGAGACGTTCTGAGATTCTGGGACCATGTTGGTTTTAACATGTCTCCCTTCCTTGACTCTAGCCTCTGAAAAATCTAGCTCCAATATAAAAAATTTTGCCACTTTGGTCCAGGTTTTTTCTTCCTGCAGTGGCAGGACCAGATCAACACTGTTCTCTACCCATTAAATCATATAGGGCAGCTTGCAATAAACTGAGATAGGACCAAGCTGGCAGTCAAGAGAAGAAAAAAGGGTATCTCTTTGAGGAATTCTTCCTTGTTGCTTGCCCTCTATTGGAAGCAAGTCTTCTCTTGGAAGGATTAGGTATGTTTCCATGATGGAGCAAGGGACCCACAGAAAGCAGGTCAGCAGTCCAAAGCTCGTCTTATGATCCCTATGGCTGATATTGCAGCAGGCACTTGTCATATGGCTGGCTGGAGCTCGGAGTAAGGGGTTAGGCCTTCCCTATTCATTTGCAGACACTAACCCACTCTGTGGAAGGACACTCCTCACACTGCACGTGGCAGCACCAATGGAAACGGCACTGGCAACGCTGAGCTCGCACCTCCTGCAGCATGTTGTGGCCGCGCCCACAGCACAGGCTGCTACAGCCATTTGGCTCTGGGCTGCTCTTGATGCAAGGGCGACCGTGGGTGCCTGAGGAACCCAGGCTCGGATCTGGCTCACAGAAATCAGGGGAGGATTCATAGAAGATGAGGTGCTTGGCCAGGTGGGAGCTGCGGAGTCGTGGCCAGAAGGCTCCCGAGTTTCTGTTGTCCAGCCGCGAGAGTGTGGCATGGTCCATTCGGTCCCGTAAGATGGAACCCACGTGGCGAAAATCAGGGGCTGCTAACCAACATGTCCGAAACTGGCAGCTCCCAGACGGGCCGTGACATTTACACCTGCGCTTGCTCAGCTCTGACACCACCTGCCAAGAGAGACCAGAAGAGAAGGTTAGCGGTAGAAAAAGGTCAAAATCCCCTGCTTCTTTTGATCCCACCAAGGAGTTGAAATTCATGGTACCTGTGGAAAGGGAGCAGAGGTGCTGATTGAAATGTATCTTTCCCCCACTACCCAGAGAATCCAAAGCCACCATATATTTCTTTTTTTTTTTTTTAAATCAGGCCAATCCATAATTTAGCACTTACATAAGAAAGCTAAGAAAGCATCAGCCAAATAAGTTGGATGCGTTATCTCAACTGTCTTAATCTATGGAGCAAGTCTGGAATCTCCCAGAATTCCCCTACCTTTCTAGTTGAGTTTCTAGTACCCAAACGCTGTATATACTCACAAATATATTTACAAATAAACTGTCCCTCAAATTTTTAGCCAAAAATGTGCCACTCGTAGATAAGTTAACGCTCAAAATGTTGGCATGTTTTAATTTCCACAATTGGCTTATCCTTAGGTAATCCATAGATTACAGTATCTATTTTTCATGATATTTTAGTTAAAAAAATGAGTCAGCTTATCCATGGATGGGCTTATCCATGAGTGTATGTGGATATATCGGTATTTTTGAGAAGTAGCACTGCATGCATTGTATTCATGGATAAGTCCCTCTGCAGAGAAACTGAATCCAATTTTTTTGAGCGCCTTTTGGCACCTAAAATTCTTGGTTTGTTTGTGAGTATATACCATAACCTATTTATGTGTAACACACATATTATGCTATGACTGCTTAATGTCTGATCTGGTAGCTGTTAGAGAGTACAGGCAGTCCTCAACTTACAACCACAATGGAGCCTAACATTTATGCTGCTAAATGAGACATTTCTTAAGTGAGTTTTGTCCCATTTTATGACCTTTCTTAGATGCAGATAATCAGAGTTGGAAGAGACCTTGTAGGTCATCTAGTCCAACCCCCCACCCAAGCGGGAGACCCTACACCATTTCTGACAAATGGCAGTCCAATCACTTCTTGAAAGTCTCAAGTGATGATCTTTCTTTTCCCTAGACTAGCCATGCCCAGTTCCTGTAACAGTTCTTCATATGCCTTAGCCTCCAGTCCCCTAATCATCCTGGTTGCTCTTCTCTGTACTTTTTCTGGAGTCTCAACATCTTTTTCATAATGTGGTGACCAAAACTGGATGCAGTACTCTCGGTGTGGTCTTACTAAAGCTTTATACAGTGGTATTAGTACCTCACTTGATCTCAATTGTATCCCTCTGTTAATGCACTTTAGGATTGCATTGGCTTTTTGGGCTGCTGCTGCACACTGCTGGCTCATATTTAGCTGATTGTCCACTAAGACTTCAAGATCTCTCTCACAGCTACTGCAATTGAGCCTGGTTTCACCCAGTCTATATGTGTACTTTTGGTTTTTGGTTTTCTTGCCACAGCTGTTAAGTGAATCATTGCAGTTGTTAGTAAATGACTTTGCTTGTCAGAAGGTTGCAAAGGGGGATTACATGACCATGGCATATTGCAACTAGGACAAATATGAACCAGTTGCCAAGCAGGCAAATTCTGATTATGGGACCATGGGAATACTGCAAACCATCGTAAATGTGAAAAACAGTCATAATTCACTTTTTTCAGTGCTGTTGTAACTTTGAACACTCACTAAACAAAATGTAGTAAGTTGTAGACTACCTGTTCTTGCAAGATATAGCTTTCATGTAGACATGTATGCCACCTGCCTTTCCAACCTTTTAGAGGTTTTTGAGAGTACCAACTACAGACATGTGGATACAACTGACTCTGTTAACACAATATACCTGGATTAAAAAAAAAAAACTTTGAGAAGTCTCCTTTTCAAAGCTTTTTGAGTAAACTTCACATCAATGGATAAGAGGATGTATCCCCCAAATAGGATTAAACAGGTAATTTTCTCAAAGAGGAAAGAAGTGAAATCCCACAAGGATATTCTTAAACAATTTTGAGAAATAAGCAATGAGCTGGCTGAGTTTATGGATGACACTGAAATATCCTAAGAGGTAAAAAACTAGGCGGGATTGAGATGAGCACCAGAAGGATCTCTTCAAGCTGGATGAATGGTCAGCCAAAGAGCAAATGGAACTGAGTGTTAAGTGATACATGTTGGAACAAAACCCTGTAATTTCACATTTATGCTAATGGGCTTTGAGCCACCTTTAACCCACCAGGAAAATGATCCTGGGATTGTAATGGGTAGCTCAGTGAAAGTGTTGACTACTCAGTACAGAAAAGACTGATTTCACACTAGGGAGGATTAGAAAAGAGACAGAATAAAAATGCTAACCCTATCATAACCCTATATAAATGTATAGTACATACACATCTGAAGTGAGATGTGGATAGTTTATTGTTGCCACATTTGGGGGGGGGAAATGTAATAAGAGAGCTGGAAAAAATGTTAAGATGATGACCCAAATTCAAACATCTTCTCTATGAGGACAAAACCTAGTTTTCCAAACTCTTTAGCTTGAAAAAAAAAATAGATGAATAAAAACATTCACAGCATAATAAAAATGTCTTCACCTTGTCTCAAAACACTACAAATGACATCCTATAACAGGGGTGTCAAACTCGTTTTAAATGAGGGTCGCATCAGGGTTGTGTTTGACCTTGTGGTGTGGGGAGGGGATGGCCAGGTCAATTTCACTTGTGTCAGGGGTGCTTTTGGTAGCCCGAGCACTCGGCCAACAAAAACAGAGCTTGGGAGTACTGCATGCAGCCCTCCTGAGCTGTGTTTTTGCTGGCAGAGGCACCACAGGCCAGTCCTTTGCTGTTTCCAAAGCGGCCCCACGGCCAGATCTAAGCACCCCGTGGGCCTCCCCTGGCCCGCAGGCCTTGAGTTTGACACCCCCGTCCTATAAGATGGATGAGAAGATTAAAAATAGATCGCAGAAAGCACTCCTTCACATAATGAACCTGAGTAATTCTTTGACACAAGACATGGTGAGGATCACTTCCGTTATGACTTGTAAAGGTATTGGATAATTTAATGGAGGATAAGTCTATCCAAAGCGGTTGATTGTGGTCGTGGAGACCCAACATTTCCTCTCCAGCGTAACTCCAAGGACTACTTACAGGGAAGCAATGGCTGGAATGTCCCATACATAGCCTCCAAAATCTTAGGCAATGGTGCATTTCAGTTTAATTCATTCTAAAACCTATTTTATTGCTATAACAAGTTCTATCCATTATAGCTTCAATATTGAAAAAGCATCTATAAGGAAAGTCAGGACAAATCTGGAAAGTGTTCTTCAATAGAACATATTCTTAGACAGGAGTCAAATAAACCCACATTCATGTTTATTTAAAGAAAGTAACTAATTTTCCATTTTTTCTTGCGTGCCAAAAACTTTAACCTTAGACTGTCTACTATTGACCTCACCCCTTTCCTAAGAGGTCTGTAGGGGGCATGCATAAGCGCACCAATGTGCCTACCGTCCCTGTACTATTGTTTCTTTTATTTTTCTTATATGTACCCATTTCATGTATTCATAACTATATATATACAGTACTTATACCTATTATCTTGTAAGTGATTGACAAATCAAAATAAATAAAATAAATAAATAAATAAATTTTGCAGAATGCCTCAATTCTGGATGAATGATACATTGCAGGCAACTTTTTAAGCAGGTCTCTAAACTTGCCCGTAAATTTCTTATTATCCAGAGTGTTGTGTTGATGTAAGCACAGTTCACTCTCTCTCATATGAGAAAGTTTCATTTAGAGGAGCTAAGCATTTCTGTTGGATCAGCTACTCAAGCATAATTCCTGATTAATAGAAGTGAGGTCCATGCAAAAGAAGAAAATCCTAATGCTCCCTTATATTGGGAATACATAACATAAATAATTCTGCTAAATCTCTCTATATAATGTAGAAATACAGTAGAATTCCTGAATGGAAGCAAGCATAATTAGAATAGTAAATCATGCAGAAACACAGCAGGCACCTTCCCTCTGAGAGTAGGTTGTTGGAATGTATTTCTCCTGCACACCATAGTGTCACAAACACAAGGTTTGGGAAACGAATCTGAATTTAGTTGAGACACGTTTAGTATTATCAACTTTATGTTCTCAAACTGATCTCCATGACCATGATAGCTATACATTAGCAATAAGCATTATAAAAAACACCATGAAACCTGAATATATTAAATACAGCACCAGATAACAGATATAGATTAACTGTTATTTACACCAAGTAATGCAACTGTGGCAGAATCGTAGCAGTAAGATTTGTCTCCATGATTACGCTTTCGCGGAGCTTTCATTATGCCATGTATTAATGACAACATTTCCATCCTCTAAAACCCCGCCCAAGATTCACACCTTACCTTTCTGCCCACACGATGACTGTGTAGCTGCATCCGGGCATGAGCATCACGGGGTTTTCTTCGTGGGTCCAAAAAATGCCGGGCAAATCTCTGGGCATATGCAAAATCTGCACTGCAGCCACCCCATTCCCAGGTGTCCTGCGGGCTAGGCTGTCCCCACAACGAAGATGGCATGGGGGGCAGGCTTTTGCCCCGGCTTAGAGACTGCAGTTGGCTGAGTTTCAGTTTCTGGTTCTCCGTGCCTTGCCTGGCACAGCCACAGCTTTGTAATTGTCCCAGACTGCAGGCAGTTGCCACTGCATGGGTCACCCCGGCTGCTAGCAAGGAGAAGACAAAGGCGCTTTCCCGGAAGCCTAGGAAGCAGACACAGGGAAGAGTAAAGAGTCTTTAAAGCCAAGAAGCCTTTACATAAGAAGTACATGTCTTCAAGGTGATGTTGACTCTTGAGCATTTAGGCGTAAGATCACTAGGGGTCAAGGTCTCCCTTAATCCTGCCACGATTCCTTCACTTTTTTTTTTTTAAATTGAGGACTACAGTCTTCTGTCCATTTTACATCATCCTCACACCTAAATTCAGAGCTGAAATAATCCACATCTGGGGTTGAAGAAAGCTGGATTCTCATCCTTTCATCAAATTAAGCATGTGCGCATATGTAACAGCTAATAATTCAAGCTGAATTAAAGCCGTGGGTGGTCTTTACTCTAAAACTATTTATCTTCACAGTATGGATGAGTTATTACAGTTTGCTCCCCTAAAGAACTTCTGGATCTTCCTGCCTCACTAATGCACTAATCCCTTGGGAAAAACAATTACTCCTAAATTACTCCATAGCTTAAATATGCCCTTGTCTACTGATGCCTCCAGATACGTTGGACCTCAATGTTTTGTAAAATCACAGAGACACAATTGTTGGGCAGGTTGGGAGTTAATGCGCTGCAATTCAACACGACTGGAGAACAGCAGGTTGAGAAACATGAGTATTGCATTGAACTCATTAGGACTGTTAAGCGTCACACGTGCCTAGAGCTGGTATTTTTCTTCGTGATTGTTGTTTATAAATTGATAGAGACTTGCTTTATAATGTAAATTAGCCATGGTATCTATCATCACAATGCCTCTAGTCCCTAATATCTATTAGGCATTTCCTCCTTAATCCAGTCTTCATTAGTCTCCTGACGCTTCTCCTATTCCTGTGAACGCAGATGAGCCACACCAAACTCATGACACATCAAGCAGCAGCTGACACATCAAGCAGCGGCTCAGCCCAGGTGCTTAGGTTGGAGCTTGTTCCAGCTCTTGCCTGCCCAGAGGCCTTGCTTTGAACTCAGGTTTAAATTTAGAACCGGCTCCTTCAAAGCTCAATTAATAAAAGAGATGCAAAGGACAAAAGAAAAGAGCTGCCTGCCAATTTGCCTCTGGAGTCAGGTGTTGGCCACTCTTAGCACAACCAAGGCAAGAGGCCTGGGTGAGGCAGCACCTGGGAAGAAAGGCAGGGGTGTAGAAGAGGGCAGCCATGACCAGGCAGGCTTAGCAAAATACTCTCAGCTGCTTCCTCCACCTGGGAGACAATGCCTGCTGCCATGCCACCCACGGAACACGGATGCGGACAGGCAGCAGAATCATTGCTATTCGCTGCTCCCAGTTGTTGGTCCAGCTAGGGAGAAAAGGAAGCAAAAGCAACAAATTGCTGGTGTTGCTTTTGGCAGGATTCCTTTTCAAGTCAGGAATCCACCATCAAGGGTGCCTTTTCCCAACTCCACTGGTGGTCAAGGATCTTCTACAGATTAGCCCTTTTCTGAAGACTGTGCTCAAGCAGTTATGATCAGGTTTGACCATTCCTTAAAAAGGAGGATGGTCCTCCTAACTTTGGCCCTCCTAAGGAGGCTAAACTTCAACTCCCAGCATTCCTCCCAGTACGACTAATGGGGAGGGATGCTAGGTGTTGGGAGTTCACAGCCAAGGATCCTCCCTCCACAGCACAGATAACAGGAACAAAGGAAGGAACCAATGGGAGCGAGCCAACCAAAGACATTCAAGCTCAGCAGCGCGATCCTTACTGATGCAAGGAAAAGGAACAGCTGGTGGCTGCTGCTGCTGCTACTATTTGGTAGGCGTTAGCAATAAACCATTTTGAAGTGATGGGGCAAAGATTATTAGTATTATTAAATGTATTTGCCAACTCCCAGTTCAAAGCAATTCTGAGCGGCTCAAAGATGCTATTTGCTGACAGCAGCCCTACAGCAATTACATCCTGCTACCCCTACCCCCTTTTACTTGTTCCTCTTCCTGGTGTAACCAATTTTACTTCCAAACTGAAAATAGTTGACTGCATAGTACAATGTACAATGAAGGAAGAATTCATTTCAGATAGCTTAGACCAGGGGTCCCCAACTCCTGGGCTACGGCCCAAGACTTTTTGGTTTCAATATCCAAACTGAGTTAAATCAGGGGTAGAAACTCAAGGCCCAGCTGACTATATCCAATTTTCAGCTTTCAGAGGACATCTAAACTTTGTTGACAAATCAACAGTTTCCAAGAGCATAACTGTCCCAGACTTTTCTTTTTGGGAAGACGGGGACAAAATCAGAAGCAAAATTGGTACCCTAAACCCACTAAAGCACGTAATTTACCCTTTTAGTCACAAAAATACCCCTCCCCCTTTCTCTCAATCATAAAAATATCCAGGGGTAATACATTTAGCCTCATGCACTTCAATAACCCTAGTCTGTAGTCCTGGAAATTTCCCCGTCCCCGTTTTTTAAAGTGTTAACCCTAATTCCAAAAATTCAGGGAAGCTGTTTGAAGGGAATGGAGTTGACATCAGCGCAGAGATGCAGCAAGTCCCTGTAAAAGGCTAAGTTTTACTATAGAGTTGTTCTTTGAACCCTTTTGCCCTTCTTCAGTCTCCTTATTTCCGTGACTTACCAAGGCAGAGAAAGTTCTTCAACTTCACATTTTCTTTTTGCAGCAAGGCAAAAAAAAACAAAAAAAACCGCCCAATTCAGTATTTTGCAATAGCAACACCGCTTCATGGGGCTTTATAGCCCACTCTAAGTGGTTTAGACAGTCAGCCTATTGCCCCCCGCCAACAATCTGGGTCCTCGTTTTACCAACCTTGGAAAGACGGAAGGCTGAGTCAACCTTGAGCCGATCAGAATTGAATTCCTGGAGCGAGCAGTGAGTTAGCCTGCAGTACTGCATTCTAATCACTGCGCCACCACGGCTCTTTTAATACCTACTGTAGCATTTAAAAATAATCCAGGAAGGGTAATTAAAAGCTCATATTTTTAAATGACAAGGACAGATTTCTGATTCTTATTCTCACAATACTTTCTAGGTGCAGAAGCTCATCAGTCGGGTCAATTTCCTTCATCAGACCCGCTCTCCCTCCTTTTAAATTGACCTATACAACATATCTTCATGAAACAAGCCATGTTTGTTGGAAGCAATTTATATTTGAAGCCTTGAAGGAGCCATGAGGGAAAGAAAGGACTTTATCCAAGAGGCTTAGTAACTAAATGAAGACCAGCTCGATCTGAAACCAAAGGCTGCAGGTTCCTTTGCTCCATGCAGTGTTCCACGGACATGGTCTTACCATACCTTCCTTCGGGGTGCTTGCATTTATATTTTTCATATAGATCTATTTATGCCAAGATGCCGGTTCTTTCATTGTTTTTCTGTAATCCCATGTTACTTTATCTCTGTGGGCACTATATCAGTCATGGGGGTAAAGGAGAGGACAGAAGGGGAACCAGCGGCAGTGAGAGACGAACCAACCCCTAATTTCATTGCCCACCAACCCCAACAAAGAGAGAAGAAAACCCTCCATCCCCCTGCCCAGCATTTTCTCCCACTTAATCCTGTTCTCACCTCTCTTCAGGATGGCACTGTTAAAAAGCACAGTGCCGCCACTGCTCAGGTCCGAACAATCCCAGCGCCTCTCTTGCAACTGGTGTTGGCACTCGTGGAGGGCAAGGTGGATGCCCTGCAAGGCTGAAGCCATCATTTCTGGGCTGCGTACACATAGTCCAAACTGGCGACGGGTCAGCCAGGGCAGGGTCATGCACATGGCGTTAGAATTCAGAACAGATTCTGCCAGCACTTTGGGTCCCAAGGAACCGTGGCCCAGCATTCTGAAAGAAAAAGGGAAAAAATGAGAGGAAAAGAGAAAATGGGCAGGAAGTGTTTTTTATGGCTGGGAGAGCAACTGAGCGAGGGAGGGAGGGGGAGGGAGAGGGAGGGAGGGAGGGAGAGAGAATAGGTTCAATTGTGCACCCCCTGATGTAATGGAATGTGTGAATCACCTTGGCAAATGAGAGAAAGAGATGTTCATTGGAAAAAAAATAAGTCAAGATAGGCAGGAACCCCCAGTAGTTTAATGGTCAGAGAAAGAAACTTAGGACCTGCCCTAATGGATCAAGCAATTAAAAGTGACAGTGGAAAAGTCTGTACTTTCGGACTCGGAAGATTCTGTTAAAGCAACCTTACCATTAAGTAGAATTAGCTTATCTAGTTGCGTTTCTTATCTGGTTTCTCTGGGAAGGCTGACATCCTAATTGTAGCATCAACATGCCCGGTAACCACTTTTTTTTAATCCCGTGTCCTCCCAGGGTGTCAGGCTTCCCAGGAAGATCAGACAGGAAACACAGCCAGATGAGGTAATTCTACTTTATGGCAAGGCTACATTAACAGAGTCTTACAAATCTGAAAGTATAAATCTCTGGCTTCTCTGTTCACAGCCTGATACGTTAGAGGGAGTTCTCTGCCTGTTCTCTGCCTGTTCTGCAACTGCGGGTTCCTCTCCTCCCCTTATCTAACTGTTCCCTAGGCAGCATCTCATTCGCCTGTCTCCCAAGGCCATTTCCACACACCAGAGATCAGGGTTGCGTTTGCCTCACACTCAGCACAGAGCTAAGGTGATCTGGAGTCATCCTTTGCGGATCTAGTTTCGAAGTAGTAAAAGGGTTCTTCTCCTGAAACCATTTTGACCACTCGTACAATCTAACACCATTCCTCACCGGCATGTTTGTGGGGGCTGACAGAGTTGGGATCTGCCAAGGTCCTATCACCCCACTGTATGCTACTGAAAACCTGCCCTTAGCACAGTAGCCGTTTGGGTTAGGTTGTAGGAAAGACCAGATATCGAGCACCTACCATCTGTGTACTTCTACAAATTGTTGATGCTGCAATTTGGCAGCTTTAAGATGGGTGGACTTCTCAGAATTCCAGGAGGCCAAACCTTGATCTAGGTCAGGGGTCCCCAAACATGGCAACTTTTAAGACTTGTGGAATTCAACTCCCAGAATCCTCCTGGCTGGAGAATTCTGGGAGTTGAAGTCCACAAGTCTGAAAGTTGACAGGTTGGAAGACCTCTGATCTAGGTACTTTAGTTATTCACATACGATTTGACCAATACTTTTCAAAAATCTAACCAGCACTCTCTCAAGGTCTTATGTACACTCCTAGTAAGAAAAGCTGTAGCACCCATTTTTAAAAAAATATGAGTTTAGCTTTCTTTTGAGAGCAGCTCCTGATCTATGTTTAAAAATTAGGACTAATGCTCTCAAGTGATCTACAGTGATCTAAAACAAAAAAGGTAGGGTTCGGCTAGCTGTGTGTTATGGCTTTTGTCACATTACAACTTATTTTCCATGCTTCTGCCAACAAGGGATTTCACATGGCTATCCTTATTACTATTTTAATTATCTGGGGCTTGGAATGGCACAATTTTGCCTGCTCTGCTTTAATACGACAGCTGCTCTTCATCTACTTCCAGGTGCGGCCAGCCGTGGGAACAAAACTGGATTAGCTGCCATCACTGGAATTCCATTGCAAGGCTAACTGAAGATGCAAGTAGCTCAGTGGCCACTCTGCTTTATACTGTGCCCTTCTGTCTCCCATCCATGGACAGGATGGAAGGCTCGGTCAACCTTGAGCCGGTTAGGATCGAACTGCTGGCAATCGACAGAATTAACCAGCAGTATTGCATTCTAGCCAGGCTGAAGATCAAGGTTGGAGGACTCCACCAATCATATTTCCTAACTATTTCCACATTAAAACTGTAATGGCAGCATCAATTGCCACAGTTGTTACTGAGATACAATAGCATTCACCAATCAGGGCAGGTGCATTCCGTGACATACTTTTCTACCAGAGCAGTAACAGATGAATATTACTTTAATATGGCTATTTGGCTATGTCCAGGATCTCCAGTTAAGGACCAGTCACTGAGTGAATAAAATTAATCCAAACCACCAGATCAGGGAACACAACAGAATAGTTGTGATCAGCTGTAACAGTTGGTAGTAGCTGCTTATTATGCTACCCCTTTTTTTTCCTTAGAGGATATTTAAATGTATTATAAATAATCTAACCCAGCAGGAAATGGTAGTGGCTCTCTGGCTTAAATACCAAGCAAGAGGGAGAGGCTTGTGACTCAAGGAAAGGCTTGCCAGTGTAGTTTGTAACATGCCACACAAAATGGTGGAGCAGCATCATTTCTGCCTCTTTTCCCAGGCACCAAAATTCTTTCTTTTCCACGAATTTTGAACCAAATTCAGATAGGAGGTACATTCTCCACTTCCAGGTGGGAACTGAAGAATGAAGTCGAACTGTTCTGAAACTCCAAAGACCACTGGAGTTGGTTAGCTAATAAATTTAAATAAAGGTAGTCCTCAACTTACAACAGTTCATTTAGTGACTGTTTGGAGTTAAAACGGTGCTGAAAAACGGGACTTATGACCTTTTTCACCCTTACAATCATTGCAGCATCTCCATGGTCAATGAAATCAAAATCCAGCCGCTTGACAACCGGTTCATATTTATGATGGTTGCAATATTCTGGGGTCCCCTTTTGCAACTTTCTGACAAGCAAAGTCCATGGGGAAGCCAGATTCACTTAACAGCTGTGTTACTAGCTTAACAACTGCAGTGGTTCACTTAACAACTGTGGCAAGAAAGGTCGTAAAATGGAACTTTAACAAATGTTTCACTTAGCAACAGAAATTTTGGCCTCGGTTATGGTTATAGGTCGAAGACAACCTGTACATACATACACACACACACACACACACACACACACAATTACATACATACATACATGTTTTCTGCACATAACAGAAGAGGAGCCAGATGTTCTGGCCACCAACCCTGGCTCCACTACAAAATCTTCTAGATGGTTTTATATTCTGACAGAGGGACAGAAACCAAAAGGATGGAGTGTGTGGGAGAAAGAGGTAATGAAAAATCGTATCTCCTGCATTTTAATGTTTAATGTTTACTCCACACAGCGCTCTCTCTCTCTCTCTCTCTCTGTCTCTCTCTTCCTCCCTCCCTCCCTCTCTCCACAGAGCCAGGCTAAGTGCATTTTGTCAAACATGTGTGCTGTAGAGTTGTAAAAAAAAAAGAAGCTTTCTGGCCATCCAGCCAGGCTCCACCACCTAAGGGAGAGGGCTGCACCTGGGTGGTGGAGTCTGCAGGAGGAAATTCCCTACCTGGGCCCCCTCTGGCACTAGATAAAAGCAAGGTTGGAGATCAAAAGTATCCCCCCAAGGCTCAGCACCCAAAAATGGGGGAGTGGGAGTGGAAGGATGTTCCCATGACAAAAGGCAGCGCCCCTCCCAGATCTAAAAGCAGGGTGTCTCTGCAGCAGAGGGAATAGAGTAGGAGTAGCCCAGGCAATGGGAGACACAGACATATGAATGTGGGAAAAGGGAATGGAGCCAGGTTTCCTGATGAGAAGAGGCCACCATAGCAACCACCCAATAGAGGCAGGATATCCTCGTAGCAATTGGATGTATAGCTTTATCAATTCCTGCATGCCTTGTCACTGCCATCACACACAGTCTTCCAGGAAAGCATCTCCCAATAGCTACAAATGCTTTGCGCCGAAACGCCCACAGACGCATTCTCAAGAAGACCAAACACTTGCCTCACTCCTTCTCACTTGACCAAACCCACCCTCCCTCCCAAAAACCAGCCTTTCACTCAGGGCAGGAACATAAGATACAGAACAATGCCACTTCTCATTCACAGCAGCAGCTCAAGAGAAGCATGGCTGCAGCATTCGCAAAGGCAGGTTGCGTTCCCGGAAAGTAAAGTTCATTCAGCGATGAGGTTTACCCTTAAGGAAGCAGACCTCCACTTCAAGACGGTTTGGGGATAAAACCTGTCTGAATCCAGTGGAACGTTCATCTGATTGAACAAGCCGAGGACTTTGCTGTAACTGGCTCATCATAATTTATAGTGGCTACTCATAAACCAGAGTTAAGTTCCCCAGGGCTTTCGTGGTAAAATTTCCTGATCACCCCTTTCCTAAGAGGTCTATAGGGGGCTTGCATAAGCGCACCAACGTGCCTACTGTCCCTATCCTATGGTTTCTTTTTATTTTTCTTATATGTACCCATTTCATGTATTCATAACTATGTTTATACTTATACCTATTATCTTGTAAGCGATTGATAAATCAAATCAAATCAATCAGCTAGAGCTAAGTTCCCCTGATCACGTGGTAAAATATGGCAGTGGTGTCATGACTTCTATTATTGCTCTGCAGAATGGAAAACTTCCCACTCCTAGTGTTGTCTATTAGGGCCGTGCAATGCACTGGTTTGGATTTTTTTAAAAAAAATTGGGGGGTGGGGGTGGGGCTTTGGAGCTTTCATTCTCTGCATACATTAATTAAAGCCTACGGAAACTGCAAGGAGTCAATAAATCTCCAAAAGACCACAGGACCTCTTTCTTCTCTGAAGCTGGGAGTGTCCTCAAAGCATCTGAGATGGGAAAAAAGGCCATCAGCGGATGGCATAGCTTGGGTCCCAAAGTTGCACACGGACACAACCGCCACCAAAGCCTCCATATTTCCCCAAATGGTACTTCTTAATGGACAGTGTGAGAAAATGGTGAACCTATTGCTAGGTTTACATTACAGCAGACTGAACCTTGTCCCAGGTCTACCCACTTTTTTTGGAATGCAACCCTTGACGTGCCACAAAAAGGCCAAGGGTGACCCTTGAATAGTTGTAGAGCCTGAAAAATCAGAAAAAGGTTCATGCGAATTCCTCTCTCTCCAAAGCCCACTCACACAAACACTCCAGTGGAGAACCTCTCGAGCGCCACAGCCCTTTGCCACTTGCCTAGTCAGTCAACAGTGGCAAGCGGGTGACTTAATGCAGACACGGTTGCCTTATGCCTCATTCTCCCTGCTATCCTTAAAAGCTTCGCTTTTCCCAAATTGATGTCTTCCAAAGGTGCGAGGCTTAAGCTACACAACCTCTCATTCGCTACCTGTCTGGTTAACAGGCTGAGAAAGAGTATCTTAAGCAATGCTTTGTTTTCAAGGTTTTCAAGAAAGAAAAGGAAGCAGAAAGAGAAACCCACATGCCACACCGTTTCCAAATTTCATAAAACACGGAACTTCCTGGTTTCTGTTCCGCTCCTAGAGGCAGAAGTCCTTGGTCTGTAGAAGGGGAAGAATGGTGCTTGCCTCCCCCGAGTTATGGAACAGGCCATTAGGCCATTGATCCTTTTAGTCTGGTGTGGTCACTGGGTCAGCATTCCAAGGCCTGAAGCAGTCCTCAGCTTGGCTATCTGAAATGTTTTCGCTACACGTTTTCGATTGCAGGAAGTACGATTTCACCAACAGAGTGGTCAATGTCTGGAACTCACTACCTGATTCTGTTGTCACCTGCTCAAACCCCCACTCCTTTACCCTCAAACTAACCTCTATTGACCTCACCCCATTCCTAAGAGGTCTGTAAAGGGCATGCATAAGTGCACAATCGTGCCTACTGTCCCTGTCCTATTGTCCCCAATTATTAGTTCCTATTTCTTGTATTCAAATTTATGTTTATTCTTGTTTCTGTTGTATTGTAAGCTTTTGACAAATAAATACAAATACAAAAAAAAATGTGTTGGAGCAGCACAATGCAGGTAGTAGTCCTTGACTTACAACCATACACTTAGAGACAGTTCAAAGTTACGATGGCGCTGAAAAAAGGGAGCTCCGACAGGTTTTCCCACTTACCGCTGTCACAGTGTTCCTGCAATCCCAGGATGAAAATTCAGGCCCTTGGCTACGAATGATGGTTGCAGCATCCCAGGGTCACATGATCGCCATTTGCGCCCTTCCCAACCAACATCCATCAACCAAAGTCAATTGGGGGAAGCTGGATCTGCTTTAATGACTGCAGGTTTCATACAACAGTGACAGTTTCACTGAATGACCATGGCAAAAAAAGGTCATACATCGAGGGTGACTCATTTAACAACCACTTTACTTAGCAGTGGAAGTTCTGGTTCCAATTGTGGTCATAAGTCAAAGACTGCCTGTAACTGAGCTTGTCAGAGATGATAAAGAGTTTGAAGCCAGTATTTGGGGGGCCGGGAGGGGCGTTAGAGCAGGAAAGACTCTATTAATGCACAAAGACAAGCAGACTGGAAAGTTTCACAAAAATACCTGATTTAATACTGGAGCACTACTAATGGCAGTTGCCCATTTCACCTTCATTCTAAATATTGGCTTTACAGGAGACACCAAATATGTACATCAGAAATGCCTCCATAGTTGTTATACACAGAGCTGTTACAGCATCTAATTTAGCCTACACGAAAAACACCCTTCATGATGGTTGCTTGCTGATACCTGAGATGAAGAAACATGACATACCACTCTTCTCCTACATTCAGCACCAAGAACAACCAATGCTTGGCTCATGGGTGACATCCACCTGACAATCTGACAGGTGGATAAAGGTACTCTCCCAAACTCACCTACCCTCACCCAACTGTGTCCCATCCCTGATAGGAACACAATTGGCATTTCTTGTCTTCCCAGCAAGTGAGAAGGTTGGAAGATTCCACCAATTACATTTCTTAACTATTCTCACAATAAAAGTGTTAAGACCAGCATTGTCATCCAATCGCCTTTTTCACGACCCCTTTGCCAGCCTGTTGGGTTTAGAGGGCTATCTGTAAGCATGCTCAGAGGTTATCAGCTCATCCCAAGAATAAGGTTCAAGATCACATTCTGGAGAGCCCTACTTCCTGCTTCCCTCAATTTAAACTCTACACTTAGAATTTGTGCTCATATTTAATGGGAAGGATAAAAGGGCAAAACTGGGCTGAGACTATAGCTGCAGAGGCTGTTCTCACCCTATTATTGGCTCTGTAGAGAGGGGAAGGTGCAGTGGTGATATTCAATTTTTTTTTACTATCGGTTCTGTGGGCATGGCTTGATGGGTGTGATGTGGCTTGGTGGGTGTGGCAGGGGAAGTTTACTGCAAAATCCCATTCCCTCCCCACCCTACTAACCTGCTTTCCAGCTCCGTTCTCCTGTGCAGGGCAACAAAAGAAGACCCAGCCGATCGGCTGGGACTCGGGAGGCAGAGAATAGATGTGGGGTAGGGCCAGTGAGCGGTGGTCTATGCCAGTTCTCCAAACTACTCACAGTTTCCGCTATTGGTTCTCCAGGACCTGTCAGAACCTGCTGAGTACCACCTCAGGGAAGGTGGGAAAGTGCGCTTAAAGTAAACGGATCTTTTTTGGTATTCCTGCCCTGATCCCAAAGTTCTTCAAAGTGATTTCAAAACCCACATCCTCTTGAGGCTACCTGTTCCAGAATAGGCACCTCCGCTCCCAACAGTCTTATTACTTACCCTCTCCAAAGGCAGAGGCAAGCAGCGAAAAAGCAAGTATTCACATGGGGGTTCCTCGGGGCCATACTGAACTCCACCTGGATGCGTTGGGTTGGTTCTCTAGTGTGGTTGGATGACGCCCTCTCCCTCATGTCCCTGCCAGGGAGGGATGGGGGTGAAGAACCTGCAAAAGGGAAAGCTAAGAACGAGGTGGAAAGCAAGTCGTTTGGAGTCAGTGGCTGAGCTCACATACAATATGGAGACCTGGTGGCTACATATAAACAACACATTAAGCTGGATTAGTTTCAACCTTCTATAGGTTTTCATGTGGTATGTTGTGTTCGTTTAGTTTATTTTGGGCAAACCAAGAAAAAAGCTAATTCAACTAAAGGTGTTACGGTATATAAAGGCAGGTAGTATAGAGTAAGGGAGAATGGGATGACTGGACTAGGAATTTATGTCTATGGAGTTCCCCCAAGTCTACTTCGAACAATGTTATGAGGATAAAACAAGGAGAGATAGGCATTCCTTTAATTTTCAATAGGAGGATATACATGTAGCAAAAAATTAATATTTCCCAAAACTGGCATCCTCTTATGGATTATTCTTAGATTATTGGAGTGGGGGACTGTTAGATAATTGTATGTGAGTATCTTAGGTTTCTTTTCAGAACATTTGCTGTCAATGGCAACTTTTCATAAATATGAAAACAAATAATAAAGAGGGCCCTTAAGGAAATAGCCCAGCCTCACCCTCCTGGATTGGATTCCCTCCAGTTTAAGTCAAGTCGTGGCTTCTACACAGCTTTCTACAAGCAACATTGAATGGTTGTTACTATTGACAGAAGCTCCCTTCTTTTGTGCAACTTAAACCATCTCTGCTTCATAGACTAGCCTGGATATATATTTCTAAGGAAGAAAAGAGGAGTATGACAGATAGAGCTCTTCCCAACAGCTGGAAAACAAAAAACAAAAAAAACCACAAGACCTTAAGAATCCAGGGATTCAACTAGATCAGACCAAGGCTGATCTTAGTCCTGCACTTTGCTTCTCATAGTGGCCAACCAGATGCCCCCGGGGTTGTTTACAAGCAAAAAATGAAGACAAGTTCTTCTTTGTACCCAGCTGCATCTAGCTTTTGAACGCAAGCTGTCTCCAATCTATAACACCAATCTAATCATATGGGTACCATCTCTTCCCGAGTCAAGGTTTCCAAACGTTTTTCTTGAACGAACTCTGGATGACAGGCAGAAATTCACTAGATACCCATATCCCCAACAAAGAACGGCAGCTTTACTAGTTGCACTTCTGCCTGTTCAAACCTTATGAAAGATACAAGCGACCTGTCAGAAGAAGACGAGAGAGAAGAGCTGGGAATGCAACAGTGGACCCAGGCAGGAAACCTACCTGTCTGAGACCCCTGCAATCGCTGTTTTCCTCCAGGCGGCCCTGTGCCTAAACCCCTTTCCGTAGCTTAAACTGAAAAGCCTCTCCCCAGACGACACCCCCCGCTCCCCGGCAGGGTAGACCTCCCTTCCAGAACCCAGAATGCCCCATTAAACAGAAACACCCCCCTCTCTTCCCTTTCGTCTGCGGGACTGTCCACGCTCAAGCGCGCCCCTGCCTCGCCAAGCTTACCGTCGCTGCAGCCACAGCGGGACGCCCTCCCCTTTCGCCCGTGTCCCGGCCGAT
This sequence comes from Pseudonaja textilis, assembly GCF_049901715.1. Lineage (NCBI taxonomy): Eukaryota > Metazoa > Chordata > Lepidosauria > Squamata > Elapidae > Pseudonaja > Pseudonaja textilis. The sequence goes on from NC_141991.1 coordinate 131,166,338, forward strand.
CCCTTCCTCCTCCTCATCTACCTGCCCTCTTTCTCTCGTTCGCTCGCTCCGCAGTCGCTGCTAAAAGCCTCGCCTGGGCGAGGTTCTCCCCTCCCCATCCGGGGGCAGCCGAAGCCGGGAAGCAGCTGTTCCAATTCCTTCGGGTGCGGCTCGAGCGCAATGCCCACACCCACGGGCGTGAACGCTGTCCCGTCGTGGTCCCACGGGGGCAGCACCGTTCGGCACCTCTAAGCCTCCCCGAGCGCAAAGCCGGGCGCGGAACCCCGGTTCTTCCTCCCGACGACCTCTCTTGCCTTCTTTGTCCCCTTGTAGGGATCTCTTTTGGGGAGGGGGGAAAGCGTCCCTTTCTTCAGAGCCCCTTCGACCTCATCGGATGCCCCTTTTCGCGGGGGTGGGGTGGGGAGGTTTCTGCACGCTTCTTCCGCAGATTTGACCTGGGCTTTTTCTCGTCCTTCATCCCTCACGTCTCAACTCGCCCGCTTTTACCTTTTACACTCCGGATCCAAGCGCTTCTCTTCCACGCACTGGCCCGCTCATCCTCTGCCTCTCTATCCGAGGCTGCTTCGCGGGTTCCTCTTGTCTCTGTCGACGGTCCCCACCCTGGGCGCGTGTGGGTCACCCTGGTTTTCCCCTCCCTCTGGAACGGGGGAATCACACAAAGTCATTGAAGGCAGGCGAGATCAAAAGGCCATCTAGTCTACCTCATCCCCGCCCCCCCCTCCGACGCCCTCCCCTTCAAGCAGGCCCCAAGAAGCATCGAGAAAGCAAGGGAGGGTTTCCTGCGTGTCCGCAGCGAAGAGCTTCGACGGTCCTTCCAACAGCAGCGTGGGATGCGCACCGTTTTCGCCAGGAGTTGTGCCTCTCGCGTCCCAGGGGGAGGGGGGATAGTACTTAAGTGCCCCCTCGCTGCCTCATTACACCCAAGTTTGCAGAAATGGTATCTAACAGCCTGAAATATAAAAGGGTGATATTAAAATTCTGAACCGCAGGAGCTCGTTGCGCAACAAGCCTCCAATCGCCATCCAGGCGCCCAGGAATATACAGCTACCCTTCCCGGGGATACGCACGAATACTGTACTTGTACGCACATCTGTGCATATACACCTATGCTGTGCTTATCTGCTCAGGAATCTTCGTTGGGAATCCTCGACGTCCCCCCCCCCCACGAAAAGCTCTGTATAAAATCTCACAATGAAATATAGAGGAGCAAGCACAGATCGTCTACAATGATCTAATGTGCCCGCAACGGAGCTATTTACTCCTGATTGCAGAGCTTCAAACTTTTCAAACGTGTCGAACCTCAAGTAGGTGGAATATGCAACCTTTAGCTTTCTTTTTTTTTTAAAAAAAAAAGCAATCTTGCAAATGTCTTTAAAGGGAAAAAAAAAGCTACGAAGGCCTTGCTTGTTCTCGAGTATTTGAGGAGTTTCTGCTGGAAAAACCATAGCAAAATTGGTAAAGGACACAGTCTCCCCTCTCGTTTTACAAGTAGAGAGGGTCCCACAATTGCACGTTCGCTTTTATTATTTCTGCTTTAAACAAAAGATCGAAGCGAAAGCCTTTTTATGGTCTTCTTCTTCTTCTGGAAGTATTACTCGATTGTCCGAGCACTTAAAAACAGCATTCTTGGCGCTCCCAATATTTTATAGTTATTGTATAGAATTGCAAGAATTTTACTCAGGGGAACGCGTTTCTCCTTAGGACTATTATGCAGTCGTCGAAATGAAAGGATGCGCGTTCATAAGGCCGGGAGAAGGGGGAAAGTGGCCTCCTAAATAAGAATTTATTCGACTGGCACGTGGGTACCGAGAGTATAGCTTGCAAAGCTTGGAGCATGTACCGTAGGCATCAGAAATATGGCCTGGTTCCGACGAAACACAGTAGAAGAGCAACAGCCCGCGCGCGTTCAGAGCGGGCGCCTCCGATCGGTGATCTTAGCTGCGCAGCCGAGTCGTTGCTTTCTAGAGCGCTTGCACGATTGGTTTGCAAGGCAAGGTTCGTGGGCTATGCATGCGCTGCCTGTTTTTGACTTAAATATTAAGCGACAAGCAAGTATAAACTTTTTTAACGAAGGCAACGAACGCTACTTGACCACGGTCAAAACCTCATTTGGAGGCTTAAGCGCGCTTAGTACACGTGCAAATGAGAATGTGGAAGGCGAAGCCGATTAGCCCGCTTTCTTCCCACTTCCCCCCCCCACGCCCTCCAGATATAATCCCCCCTCTCGACTCTCTAGACCACCGTAAAGACTCCCATGCAAACTACGCGTGGGGCAGGTGCAGCTTGGATGTCCTTCTGCCTAACCAGCACATTTTAAACCGTTTTAAAAATGATTTAAGCAAGGGAATCCACCTAAGTTAGTAAGAAGGCAAGTTTTTGCATTGTTGCACCGTGAAAACAAGCGTTGCGCCGCCACTAGCGGGGTGGATCTTTTCCGCGTTTGGTTAACTTGATTATTCTTTGCTTTGCCCCCACGGGACGGTCGTCCAAGTTTCCAGGCCGCTGGAGGCCGGGCGTGCCCCGGCCACTGGAGCTCCTGACACCCACCCACCCTTTCCCTCCCCTCTCGCAGTCTCCAAAACAGTCGAGCTGGCGTGAAGGGAAAAACCGCCCAGCCCTCTTCATCTGCAAGGCAGGGACTTTCCAGGGCGGGGTCGATTAATCTCCAGGCTTGCTGGTGGGCTTTGCCTGTGCCGGTTCCCCACAAGCCGGGGCCTTCCCGGAGTGAGATTTGAAGCCGGGGCGGAGCGGGATGCTGTTTAACGGCGCGCGCGGCGGTTAGTGGCAATTGCGCCGCTCGCAGCGTTTGCTTCCTTCGTCTTCCCTCTTCCCCCCACCCCCCCTCTCCCACCCGTTTATCTTGGCTGCGGGAGATAACGATGTGTGTGAGTCAGTCGGGAGGAAAGGTGAGGCGCTGAGGGTGGGATTATTTGAGGGGCGAACGGGACGGGCTCGCCCTCTGCCCGGGAGTAGGTGACCTGTAAGGTTTAGGCGCCAGGCCTAGACTCGGTCCGTAAATCCGAGCGAGGAGTTAAAAATATCGGACCGGAGAATACAACTCTTGAATGTTTTTGCCTGGATGTCGGAAAAAGTGATAACAGGACTGAGTTTTAAAGCTGAGGCTCTGGTGTGGAGTTTTCCAGGACTATATTCTGGATTGTTTACAGATTGGTCAGTAGTGCCTTACGGCTATTCAGCAGGTCTCTAGTCATCTCTCTCATAAAATAAACTCGTTCTGGTTGTATTGACGTTCCACAAACACACACCTCCAAACAAATGACCGGCAGCTTTAACCATTCTGTCACTTCGGAGAGTTGCATGATGAAGAAACAGGTTTCAATCAGGGCTTGTTTAGAAGCCCCACCTGCTTCTTTAGATGTAAGCCAGTTTGAGTTGGAATGTGGCACCGGTCCAGCGGTGTGGTTTATACAGTAACTGATCTGATCCAGCAACTAATGGGGGACCAAATTAAATATATCCTGTCAGTCAACCTGGAATTGTTGGTTTTTCATTAACAAGTAGGTGCAATGGGGTAAGGACATTCATGCTGGAAGTGGGGCAGATGTAGAGAGCCTTACATTTGTTTCATCTTTGTCGTCATAATCAAGATCCAGCTGGATTTTGCTCTCTGTCAATCCTGTATGGAAGACTGGAAGAAAAGGTTAGTTCCTATCAGGATTGTGGCAGGAAGATTTAAATCCTCTTTTTCTTCCAGACCTGATTTGGCTGACTCCAATTTTGCTTTAGAAAGGAAGCTAACAAGGGGCAACCAATTGTGCCCTTTGATGGCTTAAAAAGGGACTAGAGCTGTGATGGCGAACCTATGGAACACGTCCCAGAGGTGGCATGCAGAGCTCTTTCTGGGCACGCATGATGTCACCAGGTGCTGTTCTGGTTTCTGGCACGCACAGGCGCACTGGCTAGCTGGTCTTTGCATGTGCTGGAGCGCCGGAAACCCGAATACTAGCTGCCCAGTGTGCATATGTGCTGGTCTTCAGGTTTCCGGCAACTCCGGCATATGCACCGGCCAACTGGTCTTTGGTTTCTGGCACTCTGGCACACGTGCATGCACACACCTGTTCCAGTTTGGGCACTCGGTGCTGAAAAGGTTTGACATCACTGGACTAAAGGATATTTCAGTGTAAGCGGTGGATCTATGATGAATGAATATGATGTGCGGTGGGATTTTTCATTCAGTTTGTAAGAGTGCACACACCTTCAAGTCGGTATTCACTGCTGGAGACTGGCCAGAAGAAGACTGCAGTTCTCTTGGCAAGATTTCAGAAGTGCTTTGCCCTTGTCTCCTTATTGGAACTGAGGACTGGCCCCAGATCATTCAGTTGACTCCCTGCCTAGACTGGAACCAGAGGTGGCATTCAGCAGGTTTCTGACCAGTTCTGGAGAACCGGTAGCAGAAATTTTGAGTAGTTCAGAGAACCGGCAAATCCCACCTCTGGAGATTTTACAGTATCCTTCCCCTGCCACGCCCACAAAGCCATGCCCACAGAACCGGTAGTAAAAAAAATTGAATCCCACCACTGACTGGAACACATGATTTCCTGATTTCTACCTTGATGCTTTAACCACTATAGGTAGACTTTAACATTGATAATTGGGGCTGGTAACTTCACTTCATCGCTAAGCCATAGGATTATAAAGCATGATGTCATGGGACTGCCAATTTACAGTGGGTAGTTTTGGTGATTCTAGCAGCTATTGTTAAGTGACTTCTGCATGGTTGTTAAGCACGACATCACCTGGTGGTCCTTTGTGTATCCTGGTGGTTTCCCCATTGACTAGGCTTGTTGGAAGCTTCCAGTGAAGATTGCAAATGATGATGACTGTGGAACACTGTGACCGTTATAATTGCAATTGCCAAGCGCCCTCATTGTAATTGAGTTGGTGAACAAGGATTATCTGTACACCGAACTGGCTCTCAGAAGTGGTGTGTAGACTACCAGAACCTTTGTTGATGAGGAGAACTGCTGTTTATCATTTCCAGAGCATTATTTTGATGCCCTTTGTGCAGGGGTGGGATTCTACCAGTTTGGCCCCATTCTATAGAACTGGTAGCTCTGAAGAGCAGCTGATACTAAACTGAAGATCTTCTTTTCTTAGGTTGGGCCCACCCACCCACCCGAGCTCTAGGCTGTCCTTTATTCCCTGCTAAAGCAACCTTAGTTGCTTTGCGCAGCACAGCTGAGTGCTGCGCGTCAGAGGAGATGATTATAGCTTGCAGGAGAAGTTGTTTTACAAGTACCGTGCACATGCGCATTGAACCAGTTGTTATGCTGGTAGGATCCCACCCCTGTCATTGTGGCAAAGATTGCTGTGTGTTAGAGGGATCTTTGGGGCTTGTAACATAGTATGGCACCACCTTTGTATATGAAGCTTTTCCCTCCCTTAAGTTCTTTAATAGAGAATTTCTGTCACAGAAAGCTACTCCTGCTGTGGACACTAATGGAGACTGAGTGGGAAAAATGTGGTTCTCTTACAGTCATCATAGATCTGGAACAAGGCTAGAGGTATGCAGTTTCCGGAAAAACTCAGTCTGAGCTTCACATGGCTGGAAATGATGAAATACCATCATTGGGTCAGCATAGAGATAAGTTGACTTGATGGGGAAAAGACGAATGAAAGTGTCCCCTGTACTTGCACAAGGCCATACATTAGCAGCCACTGTGAAAGCCTTACCTGAATATACCTGAGCCACCAGACACCTCTCTGCTACGTTCACCATTCCTTGGAATGGGGTGGCCCAAAAGACATTTATTAGCGGCTATCAATGAGGTACTGCTGACATCACAATGCGGTTATGACCTTGCAGTTATTTTCAACACTGAATTACTGGCGGTCTTGGATTGTGCACTATTTAAAGGGCTTTAGAGAAGTGGGGTACAATGGGCACCTTCAATTAGTGCAGCATGGCAGTTTATGGCTTAGCTGGAACTAAACGAGCTGGTTTGCACCCACTAGTTTTTCTCATATTAGGGTGTGCCTGGTGAAAGAGAGAAAGAAACCACAGACAACCCTAAAACAACCTGCAGTTTCTCCTTTTGTCTTGTTCTGGCCAAAAGGACCTGTTGCCGTTGGTTTGCAGGGAGAGGTTACAGTACAGAAAACACTGGTCAAGATGCCTGCTAGGCCACACACTCCTGGGTTTTCCAACCTTCTGCTTTCCCCTCCTGGTATGTTGTCATCTTCTTTCTCTTCCTACCCACCAGGCAGCAGCATTGGCAACCTAAAAGAGATGGGTTTGGTTGCAAAGAGGACTTCCGCTCCACTATTGAGCAAATATGGTTGTAGAAAGATTGATGCCTCTCTAGGAGTAAAATAATCCTCTCTGGATACTGAGAAATTGGTAAAGTCTGTTGTTCAACATAAAAGTTAATGGAGGAGAACTATGAAAACCAAAAGGAAGTTGTGGGATATTGTTGTTCTCTCTGGCCATTATTGTTATTGCTGTAGCTAAGCATATATTTTTAAAAAAAGTATGCAAAGCACTGTGTGATATTGAAATAAGGTTCAGCCATCTACATTAATCACAGAATACTCTGTGTGTGTGTGTGTGTGTGTGTGTGTGTGTGTGTGTACAAGAGGTTGCTTGACTTTATATACATATAAAAAAATCAGTAACATAAACTTTAATTAGTGCATCAATCTGATCACCTGAAACCTGCACTACTTTTCATTCACTACGTTCTTGAATGTACTATACAGACAGACGTATGTTCTGCTTCAAAGGACAAATCATGTGTACTGTCCCAGAATACAATTCCTGTCTTAAAATCCTTTCTCATAATATTTGGGTTGTGTGTGTTGTTGTTTTTTTCAGAGTACACAAGATTTGATATTGCATGTTCCCTCAGACCCTTCTATTCAAAGATGCTAGTCTTATTTTTTAGAAGCATCAGTTCCGTGGCAGAATGGCCGGCCCAATAAGTTGAGTCTAAGATTGGCTCTTAAATTTCACCCATTTCATTGTATGAAATGAAACTTTGAGGTGTGGTTTACTTTTTCTAACATGTTTTAGTATACTTGCAAAAAATATATGTTCGAACAAATCTGTTTGTACAGCCTCTCTAGATTTTAATTGCACGGTCACAGCCACACAAGAATGACATATTCCACATTAAAAAAATTTCCCTGCAAGATCAGGTATATCTTTCAATGTGAAACCATCATATTTCTCACAATATCATAGCCAACTTCATACTCATTTAATATATACTCTTCCCATCTTGGATTGTAACACTTCTCAATTGAAATCTAAGGCAGTGGTCCCCAGCCTTTTGGGAACCAGGGACTGGTTTCCATGGAGAAAGGTTTTTCCCTGGATCGGAGATGTCGTGGTTTTGCATGCTGCCTGCATCCCGCAGATGGGACTTTGCTTGTTTTTATGGTCCAATTGCTGGCATGCCGCGGACTGGTGCTGATTCACAAACCGGGCATTGGTGACCCCTGATCTAAGGCATGTTCGGTAATAAATGAAAGGATTCTTCAAGCTCACCCCAAGCAATTTTTCTGTCATCACTGAATGTCTGTAATCTACTTCCACAGAAGCAGTGGTGGGATTCAAAAGTTCCCACCACCGGTTCTGTGGGTGTGTCTTGGTGGGCTGCAGCGGTGGGGTCATGTGACTCACGCGATCGCGCACATGCATGATCGTGCACACACGTGCCAAACGCACGCTTTGTGCATGCGTTAAAACAGTAAAAACTAAGCTACTGTGCCTCTCAGCTGTTTTGCACAGCAATCTGCTCTGCCGCGCCAAACGGTGAGAACAGCCTAGGAATGGGCTGGCAGGTGGACCCAACTCCAGAGTGTCGGAGAGGCTCGGAGCAAACTAATTCTCTGCCAGCTGATCTTCGACACTACCGATACGCCAGAATAGGGCCAAACTGGTAGAATACCACCACTGCACAGAAGTGAATTTAATGTGACAGCTTCATTTTCTTAGACTCTTAACCAACACTAAGTTCACTCAAAATAATGTACTGGGTACAATGTAGGTGCTGGTTATGACCGATACATAGCAAAGGGCCAGATTATTGGAGAACACCTATGAATTCCATGGTTTCTGCCTGGCCTGTACATGCTGGTGGGGTTGGTGGGTTCCTCATCCCTTCAATTAAACAGCATCATGAATCAGGACCCAGGAGGTGCATCTTGTCTCTTTCAGTGCCTGCCTTTTAGAATGAGTTTGCCCTTGAAATCTTGATGGCATCCACTCTGCTCTTCTCCCAGGTCTTGGTGAGACAGATGGAGTTCCTTGTTGGCTACATCTGTTATTTTGTTTTTTAACTTGTATGTTGGATTCCATCTGGTTATTGGTTTTTATGTTGTTTGTGAACCATCTAGAGCAGGGGTGTCAAACTCAAGGCCGGTGGGCTGGATCCGGCCCACAGGGTGCTTAGATCTGGCCCATGGGGCCACCCTGGAAACAGCAAAGGACGGGTCTGCATGCCCTGCCCAAGCTCCATTTTCATTGGCAGAGGGTTGCAGGAGGCCATCACAACCGAAAGTGGAGCTCGGGAGCCAATTTTCATTGGCAGAATGCTTAGGCCGCCACAGGCGCCCTGACACAAGTGATGTCAATCTGGCCACGCCCCTTGGCCACGCCCCCCCAGCTCTGCCCAAGATCAAACAGAACCTTGATGTGGCCCTCAGTTTGACATCCCTGATCTAGAGTCACTAAGAGTCCGGCAATATCAAAACTGAGTTCAATAAATAGAAGCTGATGTCATAATAATCAATTATATAATCTACTATCTCTGTTATCATTATGATAATATCCGAGGAATAACCATAGCCAGAAAATTGGGGGGGGTGGGCGGGCGGGCGCTTTTTTATTTTCTTCAACCACCAAGTAGGATGGTAAAATAAGGAATTTTTTTTTTGAAATGATTGAGATAGTAGGAGCTGAATGAGTTATTTATTTATTTATAAGATTTGTAGAGCTGCCTATCTTGTATATCACAACCCTGGGCCATTTACAAACAACAATACATCAGTAAACAGCATAAAAGCCTGGTGCCTGGAGGTTGGGAGGGCCTGGATGGCAAGATTGAATGGCTACATCTGGTGCAGATTGCAGGAGCGCAGGCAGTAATTTGGCTCCTAGAGCGGCCCACGTTGCAGCGCTGTTTTGCGAGCTGCATTGCATGCAGTTTGTTTCCAGATGCAATTCAAGGTGTTATAGCCCTTCATTGTTTAGGTCCAGGTTATCTGAAGAACTACCTCACCCCAATAGAATTGCCTTGTCCTTTGCCCACAGAAGGGGCATGCTGTGGACTCCATTGATGGAGGAATTTCAGCTGGCAAGGTTGGGGAGAAAAGCAATTTCTGCTGCAGCTCTTGGCCTTTGGAACATGGTACCCCGCCAGCCCCCAGGCGAGAATTGTGCTCACTCTGCTGACCTTCTGTAAGGTCCTTGAGGATCTGGTTTTGCCAGTTGGCCTGGAACCCAACATGGGTGCGACATTCTGGTAGTGGTGATTGGATTAAGGAAAGCCTCCACTTCTCCCTGTATGCTTGATCCTCTCCTCCCATCTTTTAACGGTACTTATCGTTGTTATTTATTGTTTTATCATTTTATGTCTACTGATTTTAATATTTGTGAGCCACCCAGAATCGCCTCTAAATGAAAAGGACGATCAATCAATCAAAGGCCTTTAGGAGACCAATTCCATTGGAAAACTGTGTTCTTTCTGTACAAATTTGTTTGGATCTATTCCTCAGTTGGATAGATGTCCACCTCCCCCAGTGTAACCCTGTCCCAGTCTCCAAGGTTTCCTGTGGATCAGCAGATGGAAGAGATGTGCCTTAACATGTTCTAAAGATACATAATTTTCCTTGAGAGGAATTAACGTTTGATGACCTTGGTAAGAATCAGGCTTCGCAGTGTGTAGCTTCAGGGTTTAGAGGTGGGAGGGGTGCATATTTTTGGTATGCAAAAAATTATTTACCACCCCAGACTGTAGGAGCTGCTGTGCAATTTGAGATACTGCTAGGATTCCTGGTTGTTGAAGGAAATGTTTGGTGACCACATAAGCAGACCTTCTCCAAGATGGTCTATCCCCAACCGGCCATTCTGTATCTCAACACTGCAGTAGTGATGGGTGCATATTTTGGAGACCTGAAGAACCAGGTTAGGGACAGATGTCTTGGAGAAGGCCTACCTATATGGTTCAACTTGATGGCACATGGGGGAAAAAATCCCTTCCCCACTTTCTCATTCCCCCCCTCCCCATTTTCAGCTACACCTCCACAAACCTGAAGCAAGAGTAGTTTTTTTCTTGGAAATAGTGAGATTTTCCTAATTCTTGTCATTGGTTCTTGCATAAACAGCATAACATGGTGTTTATATGTAATGGGCACATGTCAAGCATTAGCCAACTGGAGCGGTTTCAAGCATCCTGTCTGCTCAAAGAACACATGCATAAATTGACCCTCATGAGGCAACAGTTAGGCCCAAAATTACTTCTGAACTTTCATTTTGCCCCCAAAACTGCAAGAGCTAAGGCCAGAAAGTTCCCACAAACAGCTTTGAGGTTTAATAGAAAAGTGTTCTTTTATGGCAGGGGTGCTAAACTCAATTTCATTGAGGGCCGCATTAGGGCTGTTGGTTGACCTCAGGGGTCAGTTGGTTGAGTGAGGCCGACTGGATGGGTGTGGCCAGCTTGATGCCACTCCCCAAACTAATGGCATATTTCCTCTGCAGTGGGTAGACTGAGCTGAAGCCACGTTGGCCCAACGTTTCCTCTTTGCGTTGGATAGACCGGGCTGAAGTGACACAGGTTTTCCAGGATGGCCCCATGGGCTGGATCCGACCACATCGCGGGCCAGATTCAGCCCACAGCTGCGGGCCTTGAGTTTGACATCCCTGTTTTATGGTATTTTTTGCACATTTTCATCATACCTTAGCAAATTTGTCTCTTCCCATCATTTGAGCATGAAGGTTGATTGTTAGCCAAATTGGAACACCTCATCTTAGAATTACAGTTCCAGGGTTCAGCAGGCTGGGGCTGATAATAATAATAATACTTTATTGTCTTTGTACATATATACGGTATACACATACAACGAAATTCACATAACATCCAGAGACCAGACCCAACACGCACACGCACATGACCATCCCCAAACACATCCCCACCCACCAAAGTTCCCCGCCCCCTAAAAATACAACAGACCAAGTAATAGTGTTCAACAACTCACTGATGGTGGTCCTTAAGTTCATTGTGAAGTGCAATTATAGCTCTGGGATAAAAACTGTTCAGAAAATGTATGGTCTGACTTTTAATTGTTCTGTCTCTTCTGCCAGAAGGCAAAGTTCACAAAGATTGGAAGCAGGATGGGAAGAGTCTCTGAGAATGTTGTGCAACTTCCTCAAACAGCGAGATGCGAACATGTCGTCCAGTGCTGGTAGCTGGAGCCCAATGATATTCTGGGCAGTTTTAATGATTCTCTATAGAGCATTTTTGTCCGCTACAGTACTGCTCCCATACCATGTAAGATGGGAGCTGAAGATCAAAACATTTGGATGTATCAAGTAGCCTGTTCCTAAACTTGACTACACTGCCTTTTTGTGTGGTGCAGGTGGGGGGGTGCAGAAGATTGTTTACCACCCCACTGAGGGTATTGGGAAACTTTAATCTCCCTTCTTTGAGTGCAGAATTGGGGGAGTTTGAGAGCTATGGCCATTATGGCAACTATGGACTGGACCCAAGTTATCTGTGGCTCAACTCACAATGGGGATTAAATTTGCCTTGTATCCTGAGGCAGCTGCGATGTTCCATCCTTAATGCATCTGCAGATTGCAGTCCAGCAGTCCTGTTTTGCGTCACATGGTCTCCCAAAATAAGAAGAGACTAGGACGGGTAGGGAAACTTGGCTCTTTTATCACTTATGGACTTCAACTCCCAGAATTCCTGAGTGAGCCATAAAAGGTTCCCCATCCCTGCCCTACTGGTTTTTCAGTTGTGGGGGAAATCAATTTTTGACTTGAATGGGACTGTTTAATATACAAATGTAGGGAATATAAAGAATATGTCCTACATTTGTATATTAAACAGTCCCATTCAAGTCAAAAATTGATTTCCCCCACAACTGAAAAACCAGTAGGCCAGGGATGAGGAACCTTTTATGGCTCACTCAAGAATTCTGGGAGTTGAAGTGCATAAGTGATAAAAGAGCCAAGTTTCCCTACTCCTGGACTAGCAGAACATTTGTCAAGTCACTCTGGGGATTGTTTTAGGTATCCATCAAATAAAGTCACTAAGATTCACCTAGAATTGCAAATGGATGTCCTAAGCAACTCCCTAGCATATAGGGTCTTGCCTGGTTATCTGGGAGGAGTTTGAGCCTGTTAGTCCTGACATAGTACAGGGTAATATGAATAGTTTTATACCCATATCCCCCCACATGGGTCATGACCTCCCAAGTGGCGATGTGCTTGGGGCCAAGAAGTGGTTGATACTTCATGCGAGGAGGTAGTTCCACTTGCTTTGAAAGAGGTGGTTCTCCACCGTCTCCTCAAGACATCATCACTGAATCCAGTGAAACTAGACCGGTATTTATCTTGCAGCTCTGGATGTTCCTGGGGGAAGCAGATTATCAGAACTCTTTATCAGTCAGGTATCAGGCCTGATTTCATAGTTGAGATGTGCTTGTTGATGATTAATCATGGTATTTACTTTTGCACCGACTAGAAGATCGGCAGTGAGAAATATGGTGATGCAGCGCTTTTCCTTCATTCCTCTGGGCTGTTTGCTGTTGGTGTTGAGAGGGAAAGAGATCAAGCCTTAGGACAGGTCTCCAAAGCTGGGTGACTGTATCTATTGATATAGGGTGAGGTTTCATATATCAATGATATCTAATTATATATCCCTGCCCAGGTTGACCAAGGAATATTGTCAAAATTGTTTTTCAGCAGGTGGAAGCTGTAGGGGTCTGGATGGGGTAGGATAGGTTTTCAACTCAATCCTGGCAAGACTGAGGATTGGGATATTTCCATCCTCAATTCTGAATGGGGTTGCACTTACCTGAACCCTGTCTAAATCATTGGTATAAAATTTAGGGGTGGTTTATTTTTGTTGCACTTTAATTTTGTGGGCCAATTGTTCCAGAAGTGCTTTTCAAAAGACAACTAGGTTTTCTTGGTTTTTTTTTTTTCCTTGAGGACATTTCATTCTCATCCAAGAAGCTTCTTCAGTTCTGCTGAATGGTGGGGAATGGAAGGGTTTATATTCCTTACCAGTCATCTGGTCATTAGCCCTCTGAAGGTCATCGATTGCTAGAGAGTCCTTGAGGCCAGTCACCTGAATCAGAGTGAAAATGGGTGTGAAACCTTCTTGGGATTGCTGAAAGGACTGTGCTATAGACAGGAGATAGGTGGCATATCTGTAAAATAGAATTTGTGTGTATTCTACATACACAAGTCAACAATCCTCTAAGCAAGCCCAAGAAAGTTCCACATATATTTGATTCCACAGACCTCTGATTCAGGGATCCCGAGGGCACAGATAGACCCCCAAGTGGCCTTAAGGACTCTCAGAGAGCTAATGACCAACCTTCAGACTGGTAAAAACCAGGTGACTGCTAAGGAATATAAATATAAAGTGGGGAGGGGGACACAAGAAAGTTGTCTTTTGAAAAGCACACTTGGACTTGGACGATTGAGAATCTCCATAGATAATTGCTTCCATTTTTAGTTTGGAAAATCTACTTATGATAACTCATGCCTTAATTACCTGTTTGGATTATTGTAAATTAATTTATTTTTATTTATTTTGTCAAGCGATTATAAGATGACAGGTATAAGTATAAACATAGTTATGAATACATGAAATGGATACATATAAGAAAAATAAAAAGAAACAATAGGACAGGGACGGTAGGCACGTTGGTGCGCTTATGCACGCCCCCTACAGACCTCTTAGGAAAGGGGTGAGGTCAACAGTAGACAGTCTAAGGTTAAAGTTTTGGGGGTTTGGGGAAGAAGTATGCTGCCATTGGCTTCCTTTGGAGTCTTTGGAAGCTGCAATCGTCCCCGAGTGCAGCAAGAGGAACAATTCAGTGTGTTCCATGGTCCACTCATATAAAACTACTTCTCCATCCAGGGGCAATTCAAGATGATGGTTATCACTCATAAAGCCCTACACAGCACAGGGTCAAATTATTTAAGCCCCTCCCTCCATTTTTTTTGCTCATTTCACAAGAATTGGCGTGCTTCAGGTTCCTCTCATTAAACAGTGCCATCTTGTGGGACTCAGGAGATGCGTCTTTTCTGTTATGGCCTGCCTTATTGAATAGCATCTCCTCTTCCCCACGTGCCCGAAGTCCCAAATGGTTCCAGCCATGTTGGCCTTTCATAAAGTACTAAAGACTATATGAGTTACTAGTTACTCCCTCAGATGTTTGAGCAGGCATGTTAGGTTAGTTGGATTGGTTGATTTGGTCTTTGCTTTTGTTTTCTGATTGGGACCTCTGGCATGTGACATATTAATTGATCATAGTTGCAATTTGTAAAATTACTTTTTTTTCCCAATTTCATTTTTCACCACCATACAGAGTCCTAGTAAGATGGGAAGCCATATAAATCATTTAAATAAATAAATAAATACATTTGGCGAGGAGCATTAGGCATTTTAAGAAGTGACAAGTACTGGCAAAATAATAATAATAATCAAAACCCTTCACACAACACCATTGTAGAGGAAATCTGTGTGATTCAAAAAGAGCTACATATTTGATTGGAATTGCTGTGAGGATTGAGGATGTTATGTTTAAAATGGGGTATGTTAAGCCACTGCATCGGAATGCATTTATCTTCTTTGTCAGAGTGCGCCCAGTGTGACTATGTGAGACAACCCAGGAGCAAATAGAGCACACAGAGGTTTGTAATAATAAATATTGGTTTATCTTTATAAAAACATATATACATACACATACTATGCAAAGGTCAAACAGTCAATCAGCAGCTACAGCACACCGAGAGGTATGCCCCAACAGGGCCTCTCTTATAATATAGCCTCTTAAAGTGGTAGTAGTCAAATAACCCTGCTGACTCATTACTACCATTGCATCATCATTACAGCTTTACAGTATTACAGCAGCTGGTCAGCCATTAAGTCATCATTACCCTGACATTTTTCAAATTTTAAAAAATCAAAACATGCCTATTTGTTTCTCATTAAGTTCTTAAGCTGTCATGAGTTGCACTTGCTGCATGAAGTGTCAAAAGCACTTTGGGACTTGAAGGTCAGTGAGCATTCATACAAGCAACTAAAGCCATATTTAGGCTCTATGGTAGAATAAAGTAGAAGCCATTACAGTAGCAAATAAACTGCACAGAATGACTTATCATCTGGCAGGAAAAAGAATAAGTGATAAGGAGAATCGGGCAATCCAAGAATTATAATCTGTCTCTCTTTGTTCAAATTCACAGAGAAAGAAGCAAGTTAGAAATCATTATGCATGATCAAAGGCAAGGCTGTTTTTACCCTCAACCGACCATTGTTTGTTCCTTATAAGGCATGTAGGAAGGTGACATATGTAACCAGTTTCATAAAAGTACTTGTTTCTGTGTAATTTTTGTCTTTTCTAAGAGAACACCCTGTAGCTAAAGATAATAAAAGCTTTCAAGTACTCTTCAGCTGTTGGTAGCATTAGATTAAGATCAAGAGAGAGTGTTTTCCCTACAGTTTTGGCCTCACAAAAGATGCTGGGATCAAGAGATGTCCACTGAGCCTGTGCTGGCTGATTTTATCAGGTTCTCATCTTAAAACTACTCCAGCATCTGGCCAGCTGAAGAGTTGCTAAGCTTGTTAGGGACAAGGCTGAGCACAGCAAAGAGGACCTCCAATCGTGTTTCATGGGGCTGGAAGTACAATAATCAAGATGTCAAATGGAGATAAGTAATAGGGCACTGATGGTTTCCTGTACCAAGAAGCCACCAACCTTGACTCTCCTTTGCCTAAGGCAAGGGTCTTCCAACTTGGCAAGTTTAAGACTTGTGGATTTCAACTCCCAGAATTCCTGAGCTAATATGACTGGAGGAGGAATTCTGGGAGTTGAAGTCCACAAGGCTTAAAGTTGTCAAGTTTGAAGGTCTAAGGTGATCACACACATATATATGCTTTGTATTGTGTATATGTGTGTGTGTGTGTTTGTATTGAACTATCCCAGATAAGCCCCTCTCCCTTAACTGATTCAAACTGGGCATCACACCCATCCAGTAGGCAGTGAGTATTGTAGCATGAATTATATGTAATTGGCTGGGCAGATATGTATTCTGTCCCTGAGATCACCTCACCTAAGAGTTATATAGCCTCTGAGAGTCATTTTCCCCATGTGTATTGGTGTAATTTCCATCAGAGGTAGGATAACTCCAGGTGAAAAAGGCAAAAGAGGCAGAGTACTCAGTTAAGTCATGTAGTTCCCATAGGGACACTGCAGTGGGTGCTAGTCTGGTGTGGGAGAAAATAAAAGGAACTTTGGAATTGCCATATCTTATCACAGGGACGTTGTGAGAAAGGCAAGATTGGCATACTTGGGGAAGAAGTCAAGTGAGAAATAGAACATTAGCATATGGGAAGGTGGGGTGGGAAGTATGTGGATTGTAGAACTGTTTCCTGGAGCACTGCTAACTTCTCTTTGTTGAGTGCTCAGTGGAGAAAAAGCGTGCACATTCCATACGATTAACAGATTTCACCCACTGCATGCTGTTCTGTCTAAAAGCACTTCTCTTTTGGTTTATTACAATTAGTACAGAGAGCAGGATTTGAAAGACTCCTGCCATCCATAAACGTTCACTCAGCACGAGACAGAATCGTCACCTGTGGTTGGTGGGTTGGGGCTTTTTTTTAGTTTAATTAACACCTTGGAAAGGATGGTTGGTAAATGGATTTGTTGAATATTGATTAATTGGAATTGTTGCTACTTTAATTCCTATTCCTTGGATTTAGGTCTACCTGCTTTTTACTTTCTTCCTAGTGTTCCTCCATAAGAACAGGATCTCCTTTAAAAAAAAAATGTAATGAATATTGATTGACAGGTGGGCTTGTTGCCCAAGCCTGATATGCTGGGCTGAGAGAGTGGGACTGACCCAAAGTCACTGAACTGACTTTCATACTTAAATCAGGACTAGAATTCAGTCTCCTGGTTTTAAGGTTGGTAGCCTTAACCACTAGACCAAACTAGCTCTCTGTCAGGTCTGTCTGGTATAATTCCTATTGTTGTCTTCATTTCTTACGTATGTGTATTTGTGATGCCTTTTCTACAGAAATGGAATATGATGAGGTAGAAGTGGTAAAAGGCAGTCATAGCAAAAGGAGAAATTAGGTAATCATCTGAATTTGGTATTAGCTCAGAGTTAGAAGATAATGTACTGAGAAAAGATGGATTGGAGGCACTAATATTATATAGTGTTGCTGGGAAAGGGGGGTGGCTTTGCTGAGTTGCTCCTTTATTCTTTAGCACACCACATAACCAGCAAATGAGAGATGTTACTTTAGGAAAAATGTAATACTGTCTAGATATATGGTCTATATAAAATGTGTGTGGAAATGTGTTTGAAGTGCAACTTTTGATTCTGAATAAATTGTGGGAAAAAGGCTTATGCAAATACTGTACACAGATTTTTTTCCTTCCAGTCTTACAGGTACAACTTTTGGGGAAATAACAGGAAACCAAAAAGTATCAGGATTCTTGCAATTAAAAGGACTAAACTGGAATCAGCGTGTCTTCTTGAGCAAGCTTAGAGAAGACCTTTTTAAGATTCCATTGGATACCCACTGCTAAGTCAATTTTTATTTCAGGTACTTCAAAAGAGTGATTTAGTGTTTTATTTTGAATTCCTGTAAGGAAGGAATGTTTTCAAATAATAATGTGTTTATTATCAGAAGGACTTTCACAAAAGGAGGTCATAGTTGCTCCCGGAACAGCATTTTTCTTCACTTTGAACTAAAAATAGACTGATTTTTTCCCCACATAATTAATCATTTTGAGTATGACAAAACAATTTTGACTAAGAAAAGGCAGGTTTTGAATTGTAACATTAGAAGCAGCATCACACACGCTGGATGCATATAAGATTGGCCCCTATGTAGAGTTGTCCACTATAAATATTATTCCGGGGAACTAGAAACTCATGAAAACTAAATGTGTTTTTACAATGTCTCCTTAGATATGTCAAAAGATATTTGCAGTCAATAATTTCTCATCAAACATGAGTCCTCATTATAGCATACTTGTTTTATTTTGGTCTTTCAATATTTTATTTCTGATCTGCCTGGATGGTAGGAGTTACTACATTTTATTTACAGTTGTCTTTTACGACTCTACTATTCTTCCTGTAAACTTCACTCATTTTTAACACTTGACCATCTGCAATATCTCATGCAAAATCTTTACTCGCTGGATGGGTTGCTTTATATTTTTCTATGGTATTGATACAATTTGTGATTTTGCTGTTTTCTCACAGGAGATACGGCAAAGTGAATCAGTAGAAAAACAGGTGCATCTTGTAAACAGTGTGGCACATGATTGGAAATATAAGTATAAATAGTAACAGAAGTGCATACTTCCTCAAATAGGTAAGGAAAGAACTTCATAAGACATCTTGAGTGGAAAACCAGGTGGCATAGTGGTTAAAGCTCCGCTAAAATTTTAGCCAGGAGACTATGAGTTCTAGTCCTAGTTTAGGCACAAAACCAGCTGGGTGACATGGTTTGTCGCTCTCTCTCAGCCCCCCAGAAAGAAGGAAATGATAAAACATTTCTGAAAAATCTTGCCGAAATAGCTGCAGAGACTTGACCAGGCAGTTACCAGAAATCAGTACTGACTCAAAGGCACCTTCTCCACCAGTTTTCTGAATGAAGGAACTTGATTTTGAGGATTGCATTGAAGTCTGGTGCAATGAAAAGCAGAATTGGGCTAAATACCTGCCTATCCTATTAACCTATCTTTTAGGGAATGCCATAGAAATCAGGGAAAGCTTTAGCCAAATTTAGCCTGACAACAAAGGAAATCGAATATTATTATTATTTTTAAGAAGAGAGAAAATTCCTTGATTATAGAAATGGTAGGAGCCACAGAAGAAATATTTGTCCAGCTAAAGAATGGAAGAACCTCTTTCCAGCTCCAGACTAAGGTAAGGATGCTGGATTTTAGATTTTTCTCTCAAACATATAGGCAAGATATTCAGTGTATTGTTCCCTTTCTTTCCAAACCCCCCCCCTTTTCTCTCTCTCTCTCTCTCTCTCTCTCTTTTTCTAATTGTACAGGTTCATCCCTTGTGGATAGTTCTGGGAAAATATGCCTTCTGTTGGATTCCTTAAAACTGAGCTTGTTCCTGGCTCTTTGGAAAATATCCTGAGCTGTCTTAATTCAAAGTTTCTGTTTTCCCCAGCAACATATTCTTGCTTTTACCTTTGGATGGTCCTGGACTTGGCTAATATTACAATATCTAGTTACAGAAGAAAGGCAAGGGTACTTGAGCTGAAACCAGAAAATTGGAATCTGTAAGAAAAACTCCTGTCTCCTACTTGACAAGGATTGGCTCTACTGTTGATAAATAATGATTCCTAAAAGTACCATTTTAAACCTCATTGTGGCACCAAATAGTACTGTGTGAAATATTTTTTATCATTGTGTCCTTTGGATTGTAAATTTCCAACTCTGGAGTGTTTTTTTGATCTGTGATGTTTTGTACAGTGGTTTACCCTGTTAATAGTTGTCTTTTTATGTGCAGTTTCTCTATCTTGAATACTCTGTCAAAAACTCTTCTTTTTACTCTTCTATTTATTTTATTTATTTATTCCTATCCCACCTTTATTATTTTTACAAATAACTCAAAGCAGTGAACCTATCTGCTTTCCACTTTCTATTTTTCCCACAACAACCCTGTGAGGAGAGCTGGGCTGAAAGAGAGAGTGATTGGCCCAAAGCCACCCAGCTAGCTGGCTTTCATAGCTAAGGCAGGTCTTGAACTCATAGTGTCTTGCTGTCTAAGCCTGGGGCCTTAACCCACTAGACAAAACAATGGTTGTCTTTTCTTTCATGAAACCTTACTATTATTTCACTATTCCACAGTTAAGCTCCTTATATAGCATCCTTTGTCCTTAGATCTATAGAAGAAGTTTAAAATTCCTCAGATTTTAGGCAATTTATTGCATTTTAGGTAAAGAACAAGGGAATTAAATACATTTTTACTGTGATTATTAAATGAATGTTGTGGTGGTTTAGTGAATCACATGATCATTTTGGTCACTAAATGAAGCTGTCATTAAGTAAATCATCATGTGACTGGAGCTGATTTTACAACAATTTTTACTGTGGTTCAGTTATTAAATGAATCATATGATGGTTTAGTGAATCACACGGGTATTATGTCAACCATGGTACCTCCAAGGGCAGACTGTGAAGCACAACATTAAGCTTTAGTGTCAAATATATATTTTATGTTTCTAGAAATAATGAGAATAGATGTACCAGAAAGATATGGAAGGAAAAGATGCAACGATGTATGGATAACAGGCAAATAGCAACCTACAGAACTTGGAAAGAATTGAAGAGAGATGTAGGTCTGACTGGTTTTCAAAGCAAACAAAGATTTTATTATATTAATTTATTTGATTCTTTTTATTAGTTGTATTGTTTTAGAGGTTTTATATTCTGTAAGCAGCCTTGAGTTACCATGGGCAAATAGGCGGCAATATAAATTCAATAAACAAACAAACAATCATAAAAGTTGAGGAAAATTTGAAGAAAGGTAAAGAATTAAAGTCTTAGGCAGCTAAAGAAATATAGAATGGCCAAATACATACTTTCAAAATCAAGGCAGGAAGAATGAAGAAAAGCATCTTAAGTCAAGAATAGAAAATAACATTTTACTAATTATATTTCATTAATTTACTATCACGAGCCGTGATGGTGCAGTGGTTACAGTGCAGTATTGCAAGCTAATTCTGCCAACTGCCAGAAGTTTGATTCTCACCGATTCAAGGTTGACTCAGCCTTCCATCCTTCCGAGGTCGAAAAGATGAGGGCCCAGATTTTTTTGGAGCAATATGTTGACTCTGAATCTGGCTTTCCCAATTGACTTTGCTTGTTAGAAACTGGCTGGGAAGGTCACAAAACACAATTGTGTATCCACAAGACACTGCAGCCATTGTAAATGAAAGCCAGTTGCCAAGTGGCCAAATTATGATTGTGAACCTGTGGGGGTGGTGCAACAGCCTTCAAGGACAAGTTATAAGTCACTTTTTCCAAGGGAGTAGTAAGTTAAAAACCATCTTCTAATGCACGTTTGCAAGTGGGGGATTCTCTGCATATTCTTAAGTATACATTCCTGATATCCTTCACTAATTTCTCCCAGGAACAATCTCCACAGCTGATGAGGCAGCATATCAGGGCTTGAGGCAAGGGTTCCTGAACTAACTTATATCTTAGAACTCAGAACTTAAAATAACAGAGTTGGAAGGGACCTTGGAGGTCCTCTAGCCCAACCCCTTGCCCAAGCAAGAAACCCTACAGAGGCAAATGGTATCCAACATCTTTTTTGGAAACTTCCAGTGTTGGAGCATATGTTTCTTTACATGCTCTTTTCTGTACTTTTTCTGAAGCTCCTTTTAAACTCTGCCCGATGGTGATTAATAGATAAAGAGTCCGTGTCTTGAGAGAAAGCAGAAGGTTGAAGGCATTTTCTTGTCTTTTCCATCCTGCTGTAAGGTTTGAGAAATACTTGTTGGAATAATAATCAGAGTCTTGGTGCAACTTGTATATCAAAGCCTCTGCTGCACTTCAGTCAGTAATGTTTTCTTGTCATGAGGGATATTCCTCTCTTGCATTATGATTTTCTTTATGTATTTCTGAACCACACCTTCTCTCTTCTGTCGGGTAACCACTATTTATTGAAAGAAATCGGCTAAAAAAAGATGGCCTGGGTCTGTCTAATGTATATATGTATCTATACATCGCCATCATTTCTCCCCCCCCCTCTCTCTCTCTCTCTCTCACACACACACACAGAGAGAGAGAGAGGAAGAGAGAGAGAGGGAGAGAGAGAGATATGAATTGAAATTGTTTGCTTGGGCTGAAAAACTAGGAAGGAAGGAAAGAAGGAAGGAAGAAAACTTTAGGCAAGGCAAGAGAAGAGGTTATGAATCTAGCTTCAAAGGCTGATGCAGGCCATTCGTTGATCCATGCATGCATGCCACTCTTAAAAGCATTGAGACAAACAAGTAAAAAAACTCAAAAGTAAATTATTCAGTGTAAATAACAAAATAATACGGCTTTTTTTATACCAATAAGAACAATTGGGGCGACTGTGGGACTCTCAAATCAGTAAACAATGGCAGATGTAACTAAAGAGATACTTAGGGTGCACAATACAATAAGCTAGGAGCCATTACAATAACAGATGAATTGCACATAACAACTATCCAAGAATTAGAAAAAAAGCTGCTTGTTCGAAGTCCCAGAGAAAGAAACCTATTAGAATTAACTATGCTGATCAAAGACAAGGCTATTTTTACCTTAAATTGATATTGTTTGTGACTAATACAGTATGCAGGAAGATGACGTATGTAACCAGCTTGATAAAAGTGCTTGTTTGCACATCATTTTTGTCTTTCTCCTAAGAGAACACCCAGTAGCTGCAGAAAATAAAAGCTTCAAAGCACTCTTCAGCTTTTGGTAGTGTTCCATTGAGATCAAGAGAGAAAGCTTCCCCTACTGCATCTTAGTTCAGTGTTTATTTATTTAGGAAATAATATGAAAAATAATGGGAGAGTTGTTTGTATGTATTATGCACCAAGATACATACACAGTATATATAGTTACTTTTTCCTTAAAAGCTGCTTTTTAATGTTTTCAAGAAATGCCATTCTTCTGGTTTGCCACAGGAAGCATTTTTTTCTGTGATAATGTGAGAGTCCTTTTTTTGTGGTGTCACCAAAGCCAATGAATGAATTCCAGTCAGGCTAATGTCCTCGTTTTTTTCTACCATCAAGCAAACATGGTCTGTCTTAGGCAAATGTGATCACGAGCTAACTTAGGTGACCTTGAAAAGTTAAACTTAACTGAAATGTGTTCTTACTTGTTATACTTGGATGAAAAATCAGGAAACCCCAGGATTGTTTGCAGTGTGTGTGTGTGGGGGGGGGGGGGTGGCAAATTATTGACAAGAAAATTACACAGGTGTGTCCATGGATTCACAAGGACTCAAGTTCAACTCTAAAGTAACTTAGTCAGGTGTGAATTTTTGCAGAAAGTGGAGGTGGGGTAGGGACTGATTTGGTCATGTTTATAAAATCTTTTATGTTTAAAAAAAATACATGTTTTATTGTATTTTTAATTAAATTTCTTTCATTGGAGCCATTTCTTGGCTCCAAAATGGGATGGATGGGTGGCTGTACAATGAATCAATACGAGGAAGAGAACGGGTAGTATTTGTGGAACATGCCATGGCTCCCAAAGTTTCATCTTCACCTTAAAGTTTGCAAGAGCTCTTGGGTAAGCTGAGGAAGAAACGTTTTTGTCTGGCTACTCTTTTCATTCATAGCTACTGCTAATTCCTCTTTCAGAACTATAGAGTGGTGATTGGAAGAAAATCTTTTGGAAGAGAACAATGGACTCAAGAATTGGAATGGCCTTTTGTGGAAACATTGAGTCTGGGGAGCAGAACTGGAGATACTGCCTCTCTCGATGCTCTTAGTCCCCCTTTTTCATGCAAAGGGACAACTGACTGTTCAGAGGAACAATTCCAATGTGCAGCATGAGGTTTTGTCAAACTGGAGGTTCTCCCCAGCTTTGGATGATGAAGATGACGAGATAGAAGAGAATGACAATAAATTATTATTTTCAATTCATCTGGAGCACCATCTGAACACCACTGGCATTGACAAAATTGCCATCAGTCAATTGCAAAAAACATCTGTACTTGAAACAGCTTATATCCCGTGACAATATCTTTAACTACATGAAACATTTGTCTATCCCAAGGAGCCGATAGGTGGACAAAATATCAAATAAAGTGTAAACATCTGGCTGACTGTAAGACCCATAATAATAATAATTGTTACAGCCAATCCTGTAACAGCCCCTGCTGGCCAAATCTAGCATTGAACTCAAGGTTCTTCCGCATGACTGATTGGGAGAAAGTATAATGTTATGCAAAGATGTATGTCTTTCCATGCAAAGAGCTTCAAGAAGTTGAGGGTTTGGTGCTGTTTTTCACTTGGAGGATGCAAGTGGGCGTACCATTTTGAAATAGCAAGACTCAACACGCGCACAATATTCTGAAACTGAATCTTCATTTCAGGATGACGATTGTTAATATAAATTACACAGTCACCGTCAGTCTTTGCAATATTTTGCATTTGTGTGAGGAAAAGATTAGGAAACAAGCTGCCGTCAAGTACTTTACGATCTAAAATCAATCCTAGGGAACAGAAGGCCCAAGGACTAGAAGACATGAGAAGCCAAAGATCAGTGTGACCAGAGTTAACATATGTTGACACACTCAAGACTTGGAGAGGATCTTTAAGGATTTATTATGGCTAGGCTAACTCTTGTTGTACCAGAGACCCCCTCAAAAGTTCTTATCCAAGGAGATTGTATACAACAAGAAGCAAAGAGAGCAGCTACTCAGTCATTTTGGTTTGTAAGGTGAAGCTTTTCTCTAGCAATTCTTCTAAGAATGTGGAATGAGGCGGAACAAATGAAGATCCCATTGCCCCTCACAAAGGAGCTGTCATAAAGTAGGCCCAGCAACAAGATGGGGCTATTAAAGTTAGAACAAAAGTTGGAACAAAAGACAAAATGGCATTTGGCTGAAATGGGTCAAGGAGTGTCATAGGAAGGATGAGGGAAAGGCCCTCCCGTTGGAGCCAGACGCACTCAGCCACTGATAGAAATCAACGGGATGCAGGTTACATTAATCCCTGTTTACTTCAAACAACTACTCGAAGCATGAGAAATCTCTCCAAACTGCTTTGCGGGAGTCTGAATGGAGCAAATCTGAATTTCATTGTTCATGTTTTAAAGCAAGAGTGGATAACCCGTAGTTTTCTAGATATTAAACTTCGCAGGAAGAGACAAAATGGCCAACAATTAACATTTATTTTAATTCAGCATTGGATATCCATTCTTTTTAACGTTGGCTACTTACTGATCAGTACTTACTAATCAATTAATTATTAGAATAATTCCATTTGTTCCAGGGGTTTAGGGAAGCATCCAGATACTTCACAATTGATCCCTCATCCAATCTGCTTTTTTCTGCAAACCAGATTAAATGTCTTTAAGACTGAGCTATATTCTCACTCACTTCCTATGCCGCTGGAGGTGAAGGTAACATTCTGAATAAGCCATATTCCTGTGAAATCTAATGTAAACATCCGGGACAGTTTGTTGGAGCCCTGACACTTATTCTGGAAATCGCTGGCAATAATTCGAATATAGTATCTGAGCGGCCAGCAAATAAAACAGTTCAGCTTAAGTAAATTTACCCTGCATTTTATGAATAGGAAAAGTGCTTAGGGAAGATTTTCAAGTACTGCACCTTCTCCATCACCAACAAAAAATTGGGTCATTTCAGATTCTTCACTGCTTTTTTAATTTTTTATGCCTTCATTCCTGTTAACTGGACAAGTCCCTGAAGTTTTCTTGCCAAGATTTTGGAAGTAATTTGCAATCACAGCTGGTTTTGTGCCTAAAGTAAGATTAAAACTCATGAACTCCTGGTTTCCAGCCTAATGTCATAACCTCTACACCTAATATATTCTCTTCTCACCACTTTTTTCCATCTTTAAATCTGATTCTAACGTATAGTTGTGTGCCTCTCTAGCAGCATTGATCCTTATTCCTTTCTAGCTATTCCATCTGAACCAGCCTATGAGATTGTAGTCATATATACAGTTAGTTCAACTTTTTGAATTAACTTCAGTGGTCTCCATAGGACTGTCTGTGGAACACCTGCATCATTCTGACCACAAATAAACTAAATCATCCCTGCTAAAATGAGATGAGTGATTGAATTTGATTTAAACGTGCTCAAATAAGCTGTCCGTGTGCATTTAAATGTACATACTGTATACAAATGCATTTAAATGTGCATATTATATAAAATGCTGGTTGTATACTAATTCTGCACACTGAATAGCCCAGAGCTTATTTGAGTACTTTATATCAGATGTAATTTGGGCTTTAGTGTCATTCCCTACCTCCTATTCCATCAAATGGAAATATGGGTTTCTGAGCTTCCAAGTGGAACTGGATTCATCTTTGAAGAACAGGAATGATGCTGAGATGGAGAATTGTGACTGCAGTGATCCCAGATGGTGGAATTCTCTGGATAAGGAGAAACTGAAGTGGTCAACCATATATACTTCAGAACATAGCTCTTCAAGAGGAAGCCTGCAAAGGCCCTGCAGGCATCTTGGGAGTAAGCAGCAGAAGCCAAGGAAAAAATAGGTGCTTGCAGCTTCAGTGGAGCCTGTAATGGACACTGGGTCTGACTTAACTTCACTTTCTAAAATACATCTGCATTATTAAAAGTTACATAGATCTTTGAAGCAGCAGCAAAATTAGACCTCCTATGACCCTGGCCACAAATAAGGGAAAACAGAAAAAAATAACTACAAGGATTTAAAAATCAACTACAGTGAAAGGTTTTCTAAGACTTAGGCCTATGAAAATTGGAAATTGGTAAAGGGTTTGGCTGAAGTCAAATCCCCGACTTATTGTAAAGTATTTTCAAATAGAAAAAAAATACAGACCTTTGTTGGAAAGAGGACTGTTTGGATTCTTCCAAGATGAAACGATTGGTAATTTTTTTCTAAACAAAATGAGGATTGACATTCAAGTGCATACACTATAGAACATGTTGAATGATACTAATGAGTTAAGACCATAGAGAAAAAGGGGGAAAGAAGAAGGGCTCCATTTTGGCTGTTGCTTTTCCTTGTTAGGCAAATTTTTAAAAAGAGGAAGATGGCTATTATCATAGAAGCAATGAAAGAAGAGAGAAGAGGACCACTTAGATAGCAAATACCAGGAGAAAAAAACATTACACCAGGGATGATACAAAGGATGGTTTGAGGAATGGAGAAAGAATATTATAAGCCAGTGACTACTGACTGAAATATTTGCAGTTGGAGTTTTTGCTGAAAATGGTTAAAAATATGTAGGTAATGGGTGATTTTTGTTTTTATTAATTAAAATGGTTAAATATGAGGAGTGAGGAAATATATATGAAATTTTAAAGGGTGGGAGAAAATAAGCTGCTATGAAGATCAGAAGTTTTTTTTTCTAGTACCTTTTTTCATTCTTACACTTTTTTCTTAAATTTCTACTATACATTTTTCATGTTATTTTTATTCATGTATTTTTTTTTCAAACACACACATTCATGGAAATATATGTTTCTAAATCATAGTCCTTCTGGAATGGTCAAATACTTGTATAGGAAGTCCTCAACTTATGACAATTGAACCCAACGTTTCTGTTGCTAAATGAGACATTTGTTAAATGAGTTTTGCTCCATCTTACAACTTTTCTTGTCCTGGTTGTTAAGTGAATCACTGCAGTTGTTAAGTGAATCCCCATCGACTTTGCTTGTGAGAAGTGATCACATGACCCTGGGATACTGCAACGTCATAAATATGAGTCAGTTGCCAGGCATCTGAATTTTGATCATGTGTCTATAGGGATGCTGCAATGGTAATAAGTGTAAAAAAATGGTCATAACTTACTTTTTTCAGTGGCATTGTAACTTTGGTCACTAAATGAACTGTTGCAAGTCAAGGACAGCCTGTATATTCTTTACATATTTGAAAAGCATTTATGAATATCTTTTAAACAGGCAACAGATTTTTGATTGAGTGTGCCTGTAGATAACTTCTCACTCTGCCAGGAGTTCACAAATTTGTGTAAACTGATTTTGAACATATGACCAATATGAACAATTTGATTTGCAACTTTCTATTTCAATTTGACAAAATTGAACAATGACTTAATGCATATTCCAAGACCTTTCTTGCCAGTGATATTAATGTTAAATTCTTTATAATTTGAGTTTGAATTCCAGTGACTAAATTGACCCATCCATATTAATTTGCGAGCATAAATACTGAGGTGATTTGGTGTGGCTACCCTGAGATTTTGTTGTTGTTTTATTTATAGAATTCTCTGATTTCCTGATGGTCTCCCCTCCGAGCACGGATCCAATCTTGCTGCTTAGCTTTCCTAAATCAGAAGTTGTCAGCTAAGTGCTGCCATCTAGCAGGCCACCAATCATTTTATTGACAATGTAGATGAGGCCCGCAGAATCCCTTGGGAGAAGAACCTGGCAACAATAGGCCTGCAACTGGAACATTCCTGGATGAGGGTGTATGAGGAAACTGCTGGAGAGAACCAAAGAGGAAAGTTGGTGGGATGTGAAGGGATGTAGTCAAAGCTAACAGCAGGAAAGAAAGAGTAAGCTGTTATCTCCCAGCTGCCTGACACAGGTAGTCCTCAACTTACAATACATTCAGTGATGGTTCAAAGTTACAACACCATTGAAAAAAGTGACTTACAACCCTTTTTCATCCTTCCACTTGTTGCAGAATCCCCATGGTCACATGATCAAAATTAAGATGCTGGGAACTGACTCATGATGGTTGCAGTGTCCCAGGATCATGTGATTCAGAGGTGATATTCAGCAGGTTCTGACCAGGTCTGGAGAACCGGTAGCAGAAATTTTGAGTAGTTCGGAGAGCCAGCAAATACCACCTCTGACTGGCCCCGTCCCCATCTATTCTCTGCCTCCCGAGTCTCAACTGATCGGCTGGGTCTTCTTTTGTTGCCCTGCCTAGGAGAATGGAGCTGGAAAGCATGTTAGTGGGGTGGGGAGGGAATGGGGGTTTTGCAGTATCCTTCCTCTGCCACGCCTACCAAGCCACGCTCACAGAACTGGTAGTAAAAACATTTGAATCCCACCAGTGGTGGGATTCCCTTTTGCAACCTTCTGACAAGCCAAGTCACTGGGGAAGCCAGATTCACTTAACATCTTCATTACTAACTTAACGACTGCAATGGGGGCAAGAAAGGTCATAAAATGGGGCAAAATTCAGTTAACAAATTTCTCACTTAGCAATGTAAATTTTGGGCTCAGTTGTGGTTGTAAATTAAAGACTGAACTGTCGTTGATCAGCTGATTGAATGTGGGTAGAGTCTAGTATGCAGTTTCCAAGCTATAGGTTACTCACTCATGAATCCAACAAACCTCCAAAGTCCAAACTATTGTTTTATTAGAAGATCTCTGCCAAGGCTTCTCTCTACACTTTTGCATTGGCCTCATGACTTTTTTTTTAAAGATAAAGTTATCACATATCAACCAGAAAGCTGTTGCAGCAAGACCCATTGAGTTTTTTTAACCAGAATTTTTAAATGGATCATACCAGGGTATTACTTCATTGTACAGTGCCCTGAATTGCTTTTGGAAAACAGGTGGATGTGTTTGTGAGATTTGAAGACTTGAATTTCTTGATCTTCATTTTCCTTCTTCAACTTGGCAACAGGCCTGTTTCATAATCTCTGTGAGAATTAATACATGAATCAGCTGCAAAAGATCCTTTAGAAGAAATAATGAAGCAGTAAAATACTGGGATTCCATTCATTTTCATTTAATGGAAACTACTATTACTACTACTACATTTAATTGAAGGAGAGCTGGGAACTGGCAATGAAAAGGAGGCTGATTTCCCTCAGCCAAAAATTGTTCCCAAGGAGCCACTTAGATCAAGGCAGGTATTTCAGATGGAGGCTAACTAGATGTGCAGAACTATGAACCAAGCTAGTTTGAAACCACCTAAAATTGTGGGCTACAAAAGATCTCTGGCAGTGCAAGAGGACTTAGCGGCCTTGAGTTATGCATTGGTTAGAAGTGTGTGAAGTTTTCAATGTGTGTGCTTGTGTGAGAAGAGGAGATTGTGTATTTTGGTTTTGTTTATATGCAACTGTTCCATCTCTCAATAGCTGCCATGTCAAATGATAAGTGTCTGAAGAGACCATCAGAGAAATAATGATGACCATCAGGGTAGGAAGCAGATTGCCCATTATGCAGAAAAGGGTACCCAGCCATTTTTCCTGCAAGGGCTACATTTGGTCCATGCATGCCATTACTCAGAGGCCACACTCCAGAGGTTTGGCATGGTCCCGACAAAAACTTAACTTCACTGAACTAAATGTAAAATTAAAAATTAAAATTGCCCTAAACCGATTCAATGAGGCTTTGGAGGGCTAGAAGGGGTCCCAAAGAGGACACCGGCCATGCGAGCATCACCAGTGGCAAGCAACAGGAGAAACCATAAGCCAAAACCTCTGAAGGGCGTTAAGATTGTCTTCAGCTTCTCTTCCAACTAATCTACAGTACATTGGCCTTTAGGCCACGGTGTTCATTTTCCCCCTTTCCCTTAAAGAAATTTAGGGTGGGGGAAGGTTTCCAAGAATTAGCCCACGTACACAGAAAGATGTCCAAGAAGTTTATGGATTAATAGAGCGGAAGGTGAGAAAGAGCGCAACCGCATCTCACCTACCGGGATTTTATTGACCACTAATAACAAAAATAGAGAGCTGGAGCCCTTTTGAATGCCGCAAAGTATTAACCCAGCGCAGGACGTGGGACGCCTCGCGTTAAAGGTAGTTCCGGAGGAGCCCTCCAACCCGGGCCTCTGCCCTGCAGCTTCTCGGCGGCTGCTATTTCTCCGGCTCGAAGTGCGCCGTCGAGGCTGAGCGCGCGGGTGACGGCGGCGGCAACAGCTTTAATTCGCTCCATCTGCTGCTGACCTTCCCCCCTCCTTTTTTTCCCTCCTCTTTCTTTCTCTTTCTCCCTCTTTCTCTCTCCGCCACCGCGGGATGAAAGGAGGCGCTGAGGACTCTGCAGGCCAAGCCCAAAAGCGGGGATGACGTCTGGCTAGCGGCAGCCAAAAGACTCCGGAGAGGAGGAAGGAAACCACCGCAAAGCCTGGCGAGCTGTGGGAGTCCCCCGGAGAGAGGCGATCCCCGCGGGATGGAGCTGCACGAGCAGGGGCGGCCGTTGGAGATCGCGGTCAGGGCCGATGCCGTGACGGACTCAGCCTTCCGGCTCTTCCGTGCCTGTGCCCGGGACGGCTGCCTTCCAGTGCCTCCGCGCTGTCTGGGTTCTCCTTCACGTGGGCCATGAAGGAGAGAGCAAAGCGACTGGCGACACATTCTTCGGAGCGAATGACTGGTCGTGGCTCCCGTTTTGGGGTGGGGTGGGGTGAGGCATTGGCGTGGGGTGAGTGACGAGCATGAGGTGGCCTCCTCTCCTCCCGAAATGAGCTGATTTCGGCCTCTCGGGACTCCGGGAACTTAATCTGAAGAGGAGGGGAGCGGCCCGTCAAAGCCTCCTTGCTTTTCTCTTTTTACAGCGCCCTTCCCCGCCCCCCCCACCCACTGGCCCGCCTCGCCTGCCAAGCTGTGGTGCGTCCCTTTTGCGCAAGGGCGCATAATTCGCGGGCGCGCACCGCGCCGGGTCTTCCTGACTGGATGGCTCACTCTAATGGCGACCCTCCTCGCAGCCTCTATAAGAAGCGGGCCCTGGAGAGGGGCTTGCAGATATGCTGCAAGGAGCCCTCAGCTAGCAGGACGCGCGGCGCTTCTCCCCCTCTAGCGTCTTCATTTCTCTTCTGGGAGTCATCAGCCGGCGGAGTTGCCAGCGAGTGAGACCCAAAGGAGACTTTTTCTCCTGCAGCTTCTCCCTTTTCCCTTTTTTTTTTCCTCCCCCCCTCCCCGCTAAAAACTTCAACTTGGCCTCACATCTTCTCGACGAGCGACGGCCACTTCCCGGGCGCACGGTGTGCGCTTCGCCAGCGGAGCGCTTTGGAGACCGCGTCGCCATCCCACCTCTCCACCCACCCATCTATCATTCGCCGCTTCCAACTCCCCCCCCCCCAACCCCCCTCCTGCGGTTCCGCCGAGCAGGCAGGCGAAGCGATGAGCCCCGTGGCATTAATGCTAGGCTTGAAGACCTTGTGGGTTTTGGCTTTTTCCTCTCTTTCCAACACTCTCGCGGTGAATAACAGCGGCCGATGGTGGTAAGTGCGCTTTACGCGCGGCTGCGCCTTTGGCGAAACCGGATCGCCTTAGTGAATTGATGGGACGGGGAGGGAAATCGAACCTGCTGCGGCTTCGAGGCTCCCGAATTGGCAACTTTGCGCTGCCCGAAACTCGGCTTCTGAAGCAGTATGAATGGCCAAGTGGAGAAGCGGAGCAGGACCAGGCGCTGGTTCTCGCCTGGCGATGTGGATCCCGTTTCGGTTTCTGCGGGATATTGCTTTGGTGGAAGCTTGGAAGACTTGGGCATCCGGCTGTCGTTTGCAAGAGACAAGGATAGGGTCCAAAGCCCCCAAATGGGTCTTTGGCTCTATCCACATGGGGTGGTCAAATTTTGTAGTTGGAATGGGACTATGCACGGTTTCTACCAAAGAATTAGTAATAATTATTACTACTACTACTTTTGCCTCTACAAAACTACTTAATACAGAAATGTTTCCCCAATAACTAAACTATGTTGCACTCTTGCCGTAATTATTTATAATGAAGTGCTGTTTACTGTTGCACTATTTCGGTCACTGCTAATGTTGTTATTCAAGTGTTTCATGTCTGTATTCTTTCTTTCCATTTTCTTTGCATGCCTCTTCTGAGACACCTGGACAAATCAATTAAAAATAGTTCGGGAGATATTTCCTCCAATCCTAGTTCAGAGAAGAGAGATATGACTCTTCATTTTTCAGTTTTGATGCCTGATGGTCCTGCTGAAATCTCTCCCTGAGACTCTGAGAAAGCAAAGGAATCCCACTTCAAATTTTAGCCCCTCTCCTGCAATAATACATGCCTGGTTTTTGGTCCAATGGAAGAATCTATAAAGGAAAAGCAATGATCATTTCAGTAAGCACCCTGGCCAAAGGGAGGTTCACTTCCAAATTCAATGGTTTATGTACCTTGTGGGTGTGAATACTTTCCAGTATAATTTGTACTGCTAGTCATCAGGGATTTGAATTTGGCCACTCATTCGGGTCTCTTGCCCGAGCACTAGCAATTCTGCATATAGGACTGAAGCAGCAACATGGGATCTAAGAAGGGTAGCTGTTGGAGTCTGGGCAGGTGCATGGAATCTGAAATTGCCAGCTGCACCTGCTCAGTACAAAAAAAAAAGCGGGGGGGGGGGATGAGCTGAGTTATAGGTAGTTCAGTGTAGAAATGAAAAGGGGATTACAATTAATGGAAATGTCTCTTTTTTCAAATGTGTTGAGGCATATATGGAGAATCCCCACATTTATTTAATTTTTTAAAATCTTGTCTTTATGAATTGATAAATAACTCAAGCCGGCAAACATACCTAATACTTCTTCCTTCTCCTATTTTCTCCACAATAACCCTGTGAGGTGAGTTGGGCAGAGAGAAAGAGAGAGTGATTGACCCAAAGTTACCTCACTGCCTTTCATGCCTAAGGCAGGACTAGAACTCACAGCCTTAACCACTGCATCAAACTATCAGTGTTACAAGGTCTTTTCTGGGATGAAGTGAAGTTCTTCGTGTTCTAGATTTGGAATGAAAGAAGAAAAGAATGCTGTTTCTCAGATGCTGCTAGCAATCAGTATGGTTTGAGATGCATAACTATTAAATATCTGCTTACAAGGGTAGCAGGGTAATACAGTAATGACTAAGTGCATTTGTGTCATATGCGTGAAGCAGATACATTTCTTGTTTCCTAGATTCTCTATCAATAGTTTCAAGTAACTGGCGTATCTTGGACTATATGCAATAGTATGAAATACCCAATAGCCTCAAATCTTGCAGAACCCAGGGTCAGCTCTGTATGAATAATAAAACTAATTCTTTCATTTGTGTTTGAGCTGGGCAAAAAAAGAAATACAATGCTTTTAAAACTTACAATGTAATCTATATATGTTGCAGAGGTTCCCAAACTTTGTGACACAGGAACTTCTCACAGCAGTTTTCTGCAGGCAAAGTGACAGAACAAAGTCTAAGAATGTATTTGCCTCCACTTGGCTAGAACAAACCTCATCAGGTTTTAAGGTTTTAAGGTCTCTCTCTCTTTCTCTCTCTCCCTTCTCCCTCCCTCCCTCCCCGCTCCCGCTCTCTCTCTCACACACACAAAGTTGGTTGTGATTCCCTGGAGGGAGAATCCTGACCTGTAGCTTGGGAAATCCCACTCTAGCTCTTTGGAGGCAAATACAAGCCCTCTATCCCATCTTTTGAGGAGGAATTCTACAATTTTCCAAACTGTTTTAGCTATTAAAATGTCTCAGATGACATATGTATGGTACCAAATTTCAGGGCTGCAGTGCTTTGGAAAATTAACCTAACCATTTTAGTACTCCAAGTGAAGTGAGTCAGGGAGTGAGTCAGTGAGGCCCAAAGGTCCTTGGTAGTAGTACTGGTAAAAAAGAAAAAAGAAAAAAAGAAAAGAAGGATTTCCATGCTTCTTAGTGAGAGAGGCTGTTTGTTTGGCAATGGACTGGACATCCTGAAGCCCAATGAGGTGTGGTGAGAGCCTCCTTGGCTTTGACAGACTGGCCTCTACTGCAAAATGATGCGAATGAAAGGGTTGTGTTGGATTTAGGAATAAAGAGCTACCAGAGACGCAAATTCAGCTGTTTTGTCTATGGAGATCCTCAGTCATCCAGGTCATGGTTGTCCCAAAGGTGCTTTTTTCGAAAGGCAACTGGACTTGCTTGGTTTTTCCTTGAAGGTGCTTCGTTTCAGTTCAGAATTGAAGACGTTTCTTGGGATGAGAAGCGAAATGTCTTCAAGGAAGGACAAGAAAGTCCGATTGCCTTTTGAAATAGCATCTTTGGGTCCATCGGTTCTGATCGCCTAGAAATACCTGGACTGTGTGCCTTGGAAGTGTTTGTTTTGACTCTCTTCCACCTTTAGAGTTAGGTTTTTCAGGGGAGTACTTGGGCTACTGTGCACAGTATTACAAATCCTTCTACAATATTTTAAGGAGAAGATGCACAGACAGTTTATTGGGAAAATATTCTTCCGTCACAAAGACTCTTAAAACACATGTGATGCATTTTAATTCCATAGCTCAATAGGAAATCCTTTTGCTATTTTAGTATGCCTGTATCATATATCCAGCTGTCGGCTATCCATTGGGGTTTTTTTTTGTGTGTGATCTGTTTATCAAAAATAATCTATGAGTGCTATATCCCTTCCTTATTTGAGCTCTCAGATAAAGCTGTTCTCCCTGTCACGATTCCTTCTAAAACATCAACCGGTGGAAACAAAAGTGAATGAATAATAGAGAGCAGTGATCATTTATAAAATCAAGCGTCCAGCATGTCAGATTACTAAAGAGTTTATTTTACCCAGGCACTGAGCAAAGTGTTTTTGACTATGGGAAAATAAGTATTTTGGTAGGGTTTCTTTTAAATTTACTTTGCTTTTATCTTGCCTTTCAGGATCAAAGGTGGCTCCCATCAAAAGGCAGCTGACAATAATTATCAGCTGATTGTTATTGTTAATAATTATCAGATTATTGTTGCTCTTCATGTTGAAACATCTACATTAGAAAAAAAGCTTAGAACCATCACTATCGTAAAGCAAAGGAAGCCATAATTTGCAGCCGCCGCAAATTAACAGTTTAACACCAGTCATTTTCTGAATAAGACAGATCATGCAATCTTCCCCAGAGTCTTGCCCTCCAGATGAACTCTAATTCTTCCCTCATAATCTCCCTTATCTAAAAATTATGGGAGTTTGTTGGGTATAGATGGAGAGTGCCAAGCTGAGAAAGTTGGCTTATGGTATCCTACTGGTTTCCCTTTCCTTCCATATTGGTTCCAGTGACGGAGTCTGCAACTTCCAAGTAATGCATTTTCTTTCCTGAAATGGCAGAACATTGGGGTTCCTTCCTCTCCATCCTAGAGGTAATAGGGGTATCAGCGCAAAGAACAATTGGAACTGCTGCCTAGGTCATCTAGGGCTCCCATAGCGATTCTCCACCTGTGCAGGACTGAGGCTAGCGGGATGGAGGGCAGGATAAATAGCAGCTACTTGGGTGAAGAAAATGAACACATGCTGTTTGCAATCTCTTCCACTGGATGGGGCCTGGCATGTAGTTTGACCCTTTCAAATACTGTAGACAGAATGGTTGTTTTCTTATTTTGCTTCCATTGTTTCTCCCCCTCTCTTCCCGAGATAGCTGTGGCCACTGTTGGCAGGGAGGGAAGGTCTCAGAGAACCTCTTTGGAGGGGGAGGGGGGAGGTCTCAGAGAACCTGTTAGGTCTCAGAGAACCGGTAACGTTTTAAGGGAGCCTAGCTCTCTTATTGTGGGTGATATGTGGCTGTTCTTCTTCCTTCTCTCCATTGTGGTTTGCAAATTCTAATTTTTTTAAAAAAAGTTTTTTCACTAGTGTTTTTCTATACATTTTAGAATTATTTTTGTTATATTCTGCTATTATCATATTGTTGCGCCTCCCACCTCCTCTACATTCTTTGGAGAATAAGTTCTTAATTTTCAAATAAATATTTTAATATTTTGAAAATAGTATGGAACTGCAGTTGCAATGCATAATGGTGGTTGAATTTCTTTTAAGGTCAAATTGGGCTTTACATTTGTGCTATACATGTCTGTTTTGTGTGTGCGTACATGGTTTTGTGTGGCGGGGGGTGTAGACAAAAAAAACTCTAATTGGCTATTATATTATTCTGAAATCCTATCTGGAATAAAAGTAAAGTTTATGGATTTTATAAATAAATACATGTTCCAGATTTTCAATCCAATCTAATAACAATAATAGGGAAAAATAGCTGTAAGATAATAACAGCTATATTTTGTTTATTTGTAACAACCTATTTATTTTTATTTAAAACATTTATGTAGCTCAGCTAGTTGGTTAACAAAATATATGTAACCAAGTTTACAATAATTTCAGTGAACTGTCAATGTACTGTTACCGTAGCTGTTATATTATCAGGCATTAATTGCATTTCTATAGCAAATGACTGGAGTTCATAACTGTGTTTAATGCTATGGTGTTAAAGAGAAAGAGGGAATTGACTGGGAATTCTGGGTGTTGCAGTTCTAACACATCTTGAGCATATCAAATCAGAGAAAGCTGATGCGCAGTAGGAATTTTGCACCTTACACTCTACTGTCGTTTTGGATCCTGCAAGCACCTCCTCTGCCATATAGAAGTCGTGTACAGCAAATTCTTTTTAGACAGCTCTGTTAAGCACATTTGAATTCCTCCTAGATGACTTTAAGTTGGGGACATAAATTCTCAGACAAGATTTTCTTAATTCAAGAATGCCAGATGCACTAGATTTGGAATTTATATGGAATTCCCCTTTAGCTGTTTCCACATGTTTGGGGTGGCCCTGGCAAGAGATGGGAACACTCTGCTCCTATCTTATTAATTACAGTAAGTCGATTGATTCCTCATCCACATAATCTCCTGCCAAAACCTGTCCAAAAATTGCTATGATTTTTTTCATTTGTCATGTGGAGTGTGATCACCCCAGTTGCTATGATGTAAGTGACTTGCAGACATTTTTAATTAAGTTTTTAATATCATTGTGGGGTACCTCACTTCTTAAAATATGTTGTGCACACTTGATCCAGAATAAAAGAGGGACTTCTTTGCAACTGGACCTAGATTTGGGCAGTTCCTGTCCAGAGAGGATTTTTGATTCACTCTTTAATTATCTTCCGCCCATGAAAGGAAAAAGAGGCAACTCATGGTTATTAATTGATTTACCTGGCATGTTTCGGTGGATCTTGTGATCCTTCTGGGAATTCAGCTATACTATGTGAAGTTTTAATTTTTATTCTTTAAATTAATTGGTAAGGAATTAGTGTTTAAAGCTAGGGTGGCACAGTGGTTAGAATGCAGTATTGCAGGCTAATTCTGCCTTCCACTGCCAGTAGTTCGATCCTGACTGCCTCAAGGTTGACTCATCCTTCCAAGGTCGGTAAAATGAAGACCCAGATTGTTGGGGGCATTCTTCTATGTATCACCAGGCAGAGAGAGTTTTTAAATACATACCTGTGTGTGTACACACACTCACACACACACACACACACACACACACACACACACTAAACATGCACTGGCATGTTAGCAGCATTGAATGCAGTGATATTTAGGCCGAAGCAAAGGTAAGAAAAGCCCATGATAGAGGCTGCTCACAATCATCGAAGAATGCCCACAAGTCTTAACCCCTCCCTTTCCAAATGTCCTTGCAGTACTTGATATTCAACACTGCAAGATTTGGGGTGAAAACCTTTGCACCCTGGCATTTTCCTGGGGCAGCTGGAAGTTTTCAGTCTTCATTCTGGAGGTCTGAGTCCTTAAGGAGCCAAAAACCACCCTGTCCTGATCACAATGTAATCCTCTTGAAACCTCTGCTTGCAGGGGAATCATCAACGTGGCCTCCTCTACCAACCTACTGACCGACTCCAAGAATGTGCAGCTGGTGCTAGACCCTTCCTTGCAGCTCCTGAGCCGCAAGCAACGCAAGCTTATCCGGCAAAACCCGGGCATCCTGCACAGCATCAGCAGCGGCCTGCAGAGCGCCATCAAAGAATGCAAGTGGCAATTCCGTAACCGCCGCTGGAACTGTCCTACTACCCCAGGCCCCAATGTCTTCGGCAAGATTGTCAACAGAGGTAAGGGGATGATATGGGAAAAGGGATTTGAATGGTGGTGGTGAAGAGGAGGAGGAGGAGAAGAATGGAAGTCTGTCCAGTTCTCTAGGTGATAAGTCAGTAACCTGGCTGTACAGTGAATGTGGCTTCCCCCTGGACTTTGCTTGTCAGAAGGTTGCAAAAGGGGATCGTGTGACCCCTGGACCCAGCAACCGTCCTGAATATGAACCAGGTGCCAAGCATCCCGAATTTCTATCGCATGATGACGGGGATGCTGCAAAGGTCGTAACTATGAAAAACGGTTCATAAGTCCCATTTTTCAGTGCCGCTGTAATTTTGGACGGTCACTAAATGAACTGTTGTAAGTCAAGGACCACCTGGACTGAATTTTCCCTCTCTTTTAATTTTGCTCCTCTGCAAGATTTTAACTGGTGGATGTCCACCATAGCAGATGTGCCCATCCGCCATATAGCCTTCCACCTTCAGAATATAAGCCCTGCCCAATGGTTAAAGGGCCCATGACCTGTGAGGTCAATTTGGGGAATAGCCACAAGCCCTTGGGGAAACTGAGCAAGGGACCCTGGTCAGGTAGTAAAAGATCAGGTGACTGTTCTTTGTTTTTTTTGGTGTTGTCTGTCTTTCTTTCTTTCTTTCTTTCTTTCTTTCTTTCTTTCTTTCTTTCTTTCTTTCTTTCTTTCTTTCTTTCTTTCTTTCTTTCTTTCTTTCTTTCTTTCTTTCTTTTTTTTTTCCCAGAAACAAAATGTCTCAGAATTGTTCATGGTGCCCATGCTGGCCCCTTCTTTTAAAGCAACTTGGCATGGCAATTAGTGGGATGGGGCTGAAGTACATTTGTATTACTTTGGCGTTGTTAAGAACAATATCAGAATTGCTGTTTCTGGATTTAGAAGCGTCATGCCATTGCAGTCTAGCACACCTGGCCTGATTTAATCTGATGGATTTCAGTGGGATTTCAACAGCTTAAGCGGACATCACAGAGGTGGTATGCAGCAGGTTCTGACCAGTCCTGGAGAACCAGTGGCGGAAATTTTGAGTAGTTTGGAGAACTGGCAAATCCCACCTCTGACTGGAGATTTTACAGTATCCTTCCCCTGCCACGCCCACCAAGCCACGCCCACAGAACTGGTAGTAAAATAATTGAATCTCACCACTGGGACATGAGCTGGTTGAAGATTAAAAGGTCATTTGGGGCATGCATGGATATACACTCTTCAGCACATTAAGTCAAATATTTATTTTCTGAGAGTGCATACGGTAGCTATCACCAGAAGATGCAACTTCTTTAAGGAGTTGCCAACAGATGCAACGTGAGCATCCATGCACCCTCTGAATCACCTTCCTTTCCTTCTTTCAAATTTGGATCGTTGCACAGCCGTGATGGTGATATTAATCATGACTACGCTCCGCTAACAGCATAGACCAGCGGACTAACAGAATAAATTGGAACAACGGCTGAATAAAGGAGAAAGAACTGGAGAAAAATCAGAAAAATATAAAGACCTGCCCATCGAAGTAGCACAATGATGGCAAAAGAAAGGAAATATGTTTTTAGTGATCATAGCTACCTTGGGTGCAATTCTCCCCCTCCCCCCAAAAAAAGCCAGTTTGATCTAGTGGTTAAGGCAGCAAGCTAGAAAGTTGGAGACGGTGAGTTTAGGTGCCGCTTTAGCCATGAAAACCAGCTGGACAACCTTCAGCCAGCCACTCTCTTCAGGTTTGTTATTGTGGAGAAAATAGGAAAAAGAAGGCATGTTGGATATGTTCTCCATTTTGAGTTTCATTTGCAAAAAATAATAAAGACAGGATATAAATAAAATAAATAAGGCGTCTGGAGCACCACATGAACACCATTGGCATTGACAAAATCACCATCAGTCAATTACAAAAGGCAGCTTTACTTGGCATGGTTTACATCCTGGAACAATATCTTAACACCATCAAACAATATCTGCCTGTCCCAGGTCTTTGAATAGGTGGTTATAAATGCCAAATGCAGTCTAAAACATCTGGTTGACTGTGTGACCAACCATGATGATGATGATGATGATAACAGTAATAATAATAATAGCCTATTAATTGACAGGCTCCAGTTGCCCCTCAGCCATGGAAGCTGACCGAAAAACTTTGGATCGGTCCTTCTCTCTCAGCCCAGGTGACCTTACCAGGTTGTTGCAATGGGGAAAAATGGGAGGAAGAAACATGACATATTCCTTCTTGAGCTCTTGAACAAGTCGATGGGGCATAAATGTAAGAAATAAATAGTGAGTAGAATTGGAGGGGTGGGGAACTATGGCCCTTTTATGACTTGTGGACTTTAACTCCCAGAATTCCATGCTGGCTTAGGAATTCTGGAAGTTGGAAGTCCACAAGTCATAAAAGGGCCATAAAAGGCCCATCTCTGCCTTACTGGAAGCTCCCACTAATGGAATGGGGATGGAATTGATTTTCAATCCCTTCCTGCTTCCTGAGGGCCTTCCATCTCCCTTCCGATACATCCCATAAGACAGTGGTGGGATTCAATTTTATTTTATTACCGGCTCTGTGGGCGTGGCTTGGTGGGCGTGGCAGGGGAACAATACTGTAAAATCTCCAGTCAGAGGTGGGATTTGCCGGTTCTCTGAACTACTCAGAATTTCCGCTACCGGTTCTCCAGAACTGGTCAGAACCTGCTGAATACCCACCTCTGCTATAAGATTGGGGGGATCCCTTGGAGCAGAATGGGAGGGGGGAACAACAGGGAAGAACTGGCTGAGAATCCCTTCCATTCCTGTTCTGCTGTTAGAATCTTGGACCAATCAGCAAGCATGTCTCCAGTGGAGTGACAACAACTGTACACCATTGGCTATTATTAAAATCCTGCTATATTACAGTCTTCCCACATTGTATATAGGTTGCCTCCATGGGAATATTACTATCTAGTGGGAAATCCTTTGGCTAACTTGACTGTTTGCTAAAGAATATGCCTGAGCATTGTGATAAAGTGAATTCTGATGGCTGAAAGGTATGTCCTCATGAGCACCATTTAAGGATGGTTATAGGTTTATAAACTAAGGAAATACTTTATTTGGGTTAGAAGGCTGAAGAAGTTGCCACTTAGACCAGCCAGATTAAAGACCACAGCTGGGAGAGGCACAGAAAACTTCTAAAACTGGAAACACCTCTGGGGTTTGGTGCCCTATCCTCCCCACCCCTTTGTTTTTAAATTTTTTGTTTTTAAAAGTTTAATTTACAAACGTGTCTCTGAACATCATGGTTTGACTTTAGTAGAGGTAGACTGCAAGTTACTTCTGCTGCAGCCAGCTGCCTACAATTTGGTAGCTCAAATCCCACCAGGCTCAAGATTGGCTCAGCCTTCCATCTTTCCAAGGTGGCTAAAATGAGGTCCCAGATTATTGGGGGCAACATGCTGACTCTGCAAACCACTTTGAGGGGGCTGTAAAGCACTATGAAGTGGTGTATAAGTCTAAGTGCTATTGCTATAATTGAGCCCAACATTTATGCTGATAAGTGAGAGATTTGTTAAGTGAGAATCTTACGACCTTTCCTGCCGCCCTTGTTAAGTGCATCACTGCAGCTAAGTTATTAACACAGGTGTTAAGTGGCTTTGGCTTCCCCTGCTGGCTTTGCTTGTCAAAAGATCACAAAATGACTCTGGGACATGGCAGCCATTGTAAATATGAGTCAGTCGCCAAGTGTCCGAATTTTGATCCCATGACCAGGGGGAGGCTGCAGCCATCGTAAGGGTGAAAAACAGCCATAAGTGGCTTTTTTCAGCACTGCTGTAACCTCAAAAGGTCACTACATGAACTATTGTAAGTTGAGGCCTACCTGTTCTAAGCTGGGTTCAGTGCTGCTATTCACCGATACGTTATATGGTCTCTCTCTCTCTCTCCCTCCCTCTCTCTCTTCTGCCTCCAGGTTGCAGGGAGACGGCCTTCATTTTTGCTATTACCAGTGCTGGGGTCACCCACTCAGTGGCCCGTTCTTGCTCAGAAGGCTCCATCGAATCTTGCACTTGTGACTACCGACGGCGAGGCCCGGGAGGTCCCGACTGGCACTGGGGTGGCTGTAGTGACAATGTGGACTTCGGACGGGTCTTTGGGCGAGAGTTTGTGGACTCCAACGAGAAGGGGAGAGACCTGCGTTTCCTGATGAACTTGCACAACAACGAGGCAGGACGCCTGGTAAGGAGAATGGGGGTCACTATGGGCTATGTGGGGCTTT
Source organism: Pseudonaja textilis (assembly GCF_049901715.1). Taxonomy (NCBI): domain Eukaryota; kingdom Metazoa; phylum Chordata; class Lepidosauria; order Squamata; family Elapidae; genus Pseudonaja; species Pseudonaja textilis. The sequence continues at coordinate 131,209,276 of NC_141991.1, forward strand.
ACACAGAATTGCATCAGAGGTGGTATTCAGCAGGTTCTGACCAGTTCTGGAGAACTGGGAGCGGACATTTTGAGTAGTTCGGAGAACCAGGAGGGGACAATTTGAGTAATTTGGAGAACCGGGAGCGGACATTTTGAGTAGTTCGGAGAACTGGCAAATACCACCTCTGACTGGCCCCGCCCCCATCTATTCTCTGCGTCCCGAGTCCCAGCTGATCGGCTGGGTCTTCTTTGGTTGCCCTATAAAGGAGAATGGATCTGGAAAGCAGGATAGTGGGGTGGGGAAGGAATGGGGATTTTACAGTAATCTTCCCCTGCCATGCCCACCAAGCCATGCCCACAGAACCGGTAATAAAAAAAATTGAGTCCCACCACTGGATTGCATGCATTGAGAATGCCTTTCCTACCATTACTGTATGGGGCACAGTGATATCAGCAGACACTAATTAATTCCGCATTTGATTTCTCCAATAAGCCTCATGAATGTTTTCAACATATGTTCAGACCATGATTCATATCAGCTCATTGTTTTCTGAAGAGATAATCAGTTATGATTTCAGTTATGTCGATCTATTCCTAGGAAAACTAACCATCAAATTCCTCCAAAGTAATTAATGTTTTATTAAGGTTAGCATGCAAAAAAAAAGGTCCCATTCAGATCATGTTGCACTTATGCAGATGTCTGATTGAGTTAATGTGGGTTATAGCTCTATATTGTTCACCTGGATGAAATTGGATTTGGTGTTTAAGACGTTATCATATGGCATAGAGTTGTACTGTAGAATCTAAACAATGTGTTCCAGGAGCTTGTTTTAACGAGAATGCTGGGAACATTACCCCAAGCTCTCAGTTTCTTTACTGTTATCCTACAAATAGGACCAAAGGAAGCAACAAACTTCCAGTTCCTGTATGATAATTCATGTTAGGGTTTACCTTCCATTCCTTGCAATGATTTATGCACTTTATTGAACAAGCATGAGGTAGTGCAAGAATCCATCTCCTCATCTAGGGAAGAATTCGTTTCAGGAAAACTCAGCTCAAGCTGTTTGTCATATGTAAATATGACTAACAGAATTGCTTTGCTAAATCAGGCTATTTCCTACAGTGACTTTCCAGGTGAATCCAAAAGGAGTCTTCAACCTGGTCATGGACATAAAGACACATTATCCTTGGTGATAGCCCTTGTGGGAACATAGTGACTCTTGGCTGATGATGTGTTTAACTCTACTCTCCCAACGCAGCTTGTTCTTCTGCTACATCCCTTGTAGCCTTGTGTGAGACATGCAAACCAATGGTGGGGTTCATTTTTTTTTTCTACTGGTTCTGTGGGCATGGCTTGGTGGGCGTGGCAGGTAAAATCTCCAGTCAGAGGTGGTATTTGCCGGTTGGCCGAACTGCTCAAAATTTCTGCTATCGGTTCTCCAGAACTGGTCAGAATACCACCTCTGATGCAAACTATAGTTTGCAGGTAATATAAAAAACCCAAACTACTTCTTTACTACTAATTAAGATGACATAATGCAGTGGGGTATTTATGCCTGGGCACAAGGCAGGAATTGAATAGCATCCCACTGGAATGGCCTCAAGTCCAGCAGAGTTATTTAGGAAAACATCCCAATTGATTGGTTGCAATCTGCCCATCTGCTGCCCTTAGAAATGCCCAGATTTGCTGCCTGAAACAAGAGATTCTGGGCATGGGAATATACCTGCTTATGTTTGTTGCTTGGCTGCACAAAATGTATTTCCTCTCTCTGCTTATTTGCACGGTTGTGAACTTGGACTGGGAAGCATACATTTGTTTGCTTTTACAGGGGCGTAGATTGTGAGGAGAGTGGTAGCAACCTGAGACGGGTGGGCTGTGGTAATGGGATGTCCCCTCCAGAAATGGGGCAAGCCTCCCTTAATCAGGCCAGCCTTATGCAGGCTAGCCAAGCCCAGAACCGCAAGCTAGGCTGACGTGTGGGCTCCTAAACATCTGGAAGGAAATGGTTCCAGTTCTTCTAATTGCAATAAAAACCCCTTTGGAAAGAAAAACTGCGGGCTTGGGAGAAACACATCCACATTTTTCTAAGTGGAGGGGATCTGTGGTGTGTGGATGGGAGGCGACGGGGAGTTGGTCCCATTTGCAAGGAAAGGGGGAAAGAAATGGACCTTGGAAAAGAGATTTTGCTAACAGAACAACAAAGGGAGAGATGGTGCACAGGGAAAAGCAGAGATGCCCTGAAGCAGAAAGAAGCAGAAAGTATAGGACATACTATCACCATTACTACAGTACTGTATTATTATTGTCACTGTCGTCCTCACATTTTGATTTCCCTTCCAATTCCCAGAGTTTCTAAACAGCATAGCTTAAGACTATGAATTCTGGGAATTGTAGTCCCCGCAGCTTTGGATGGAAAAAGCCTTCTTTAGCTTGCTTAGCTTGTTCAAAGCCTGGATAACTTCTCCGGCTGTCCAGATATTGAGGAACTACAGTTTCTGGTAGACCTAGCCCACATGGGCATAAAATGAAGTTTCTGGGAGTTGCAGTTCAGCCATTTCTGGAAGATCTTAATCCTCCAGGCCTGACACCAGTCATCTTCACAGCTTTTATAATAGATCGGTTCTCTTTATTCAATGGAAAAACTGAGGCAAGGAAGATTGGCTTGCTTGAAGCTACCTAATGAGTTTTGTGACAAGGGCAGTGTTGGAGTCTGGGGCCTCTTGCTTTCACCATAGCCATGACAGGGCTCTCAACTTAGGAACCAGGCATCGGGCTTTTGGGGCAGCCCTGAGCGCTGAAAAAAGTGTATTGCTCTTGTGCAAAATTTTACATCCAAATAGATTTTATTCTTTATACTGTTTCCGTCTTCCCTAAAAAAATATAAACAGAACCCACCATAGTCTGAGAATCAGTGCCTCCATTAGATAATGGACAGTGAAGCCGAAACTAAGTCAATCGGCTGAAATTAGCAAACTTCCTCAAATCCTCAAATAAGTTACCCAAACCTAATCCACGTATCAAAGGATAAGGCCTGCAAACACAAACAGAACGAATTAAATTAAGTCTCCCACCTAGAGGAACTGCATGTCCACAAGAACAAACATACCCACTCACACGCACAGGCACACACACAGTTCTCAAGTGTCACCCTAGAATCAGCACATAGACACCCCAGATAAGTCCAACCCCGCCCACCCTATACAAATCTGCTGTTGTATACCCCATTTCTCTGCAGCCTGTTCCTAAAGGCAAACTGTTTTGCTTTTGGGAATAAATGCTTCTTCTTTCCTCACAGCTGTCTGGGTCTCGTTTTTATTTATTCTTGCACATCTCCAGCTCGAGTTGGAACCCCAAATGATTCCTCTGACACGCTTAATGGGCTTGTTGGTCTTCTTTCCCTCCTCCCCCTCCTCCCCAGACTGTTTTCACAGAAATGCACCAGGAATGCAAGTGTCACGGGATGTCAGGCTCTTGCACCGTGAAGACCTGCTGGATGCGCCTGCCCACCTTTCGGACCGTGGGAGACTTCCTCAAGGATCGCTTTGACGGCGCTTCCCGGGTCATCTATGGCAACAAAGGCAGCAACCGAGCTTCCCGCATGGAGTTGCACCACCTAGAGCCGGAGAACCCAGCTCACAAGCCCCCTTCCCCTCATGACCTGGTCTACTTTGAGAAGTCTCCCAACTTCTGCACTTACAGCGGCAAGACAGGCGCAGCAGGCACGGCCGGGCGCTTCTGCAACAGCACCTCCCCAGCTCTGGACGGTTGTGAGTTGCTGTGCTGTGGGAGGGGCTACCGCACCCGGACACAGCAGGTGACGGAGAGATGCAACTGCACCTTCCACTGGTGCTGTCACGTCAGCTGCTTGAACTGCACCAACATGCAAGTGCTGCACGAGTGCTTGTGAGCAACGAGGAGGGAAGCAAAGGACATGCATGGTCGAGTCAACGAGAAGCACCCAGATCAGAAAAGAAGACCTCACGAAAAGGCCCAGGCTGCATGGCATTCGCCTCACATATATGCACATGCACACACACACACATACACACACGCTCACTTATCTCCCTATTTACCCACAGGAGCACAGTACCCTTTCTTGGCCCGGAAACCAGACCTCTTTGTGGTTACAAATGTCTCACTATCTTGGGAGAATCAACCCAGGTTGAAATGGCTGCAGGCATCCATGAGAAACAAGGCAGTGATGCGCATGTTTTCAAGGGCCCAAGTGTGCAAGGAGCTCCTTTTGTATTTTTGCATGCTCATTGAAATAGACCTTGATTTAAACTAGATCTGAAAACTTCAGCCCCAGGGATTGCAGTTCCCAGGTTATTAGCTGTATTTTGATTGGTTGAAATCTTTCATTCCTTTCTTTGTTTCTGGACCAGTGGCGAAACGCTACCGGTTTGCCCTGGTTCAACCGATCCAGTAGCAAAAAATCCACCTAACCGGTAGTTAAAAAACAAGTTCCGACTGAGAGGACAGGAGAAAGAAGAGAAAAGTACAGGATCGGCCCTTCCACCTGCTCCTGCGCTTTTCTCTTCTTTATTTTGTCACCTGATTGGCACGGCAGAGCCTCAGCTGATGTTTGGAAAGCTACGCGCACACGTGCGAAGTGCACGATCACCGAACCGGTAGGGAAACTGGTAGAATCCCACCACTGTTCTGGATCTCTTGGATGATTGGAATAGAAGGCAGGGAGGGGGAATATCTTTATAGCAAAATATCTCGGCTAATTATTTTCCATGGTATTAGTACAGGCAATCCTCGACAGTTCATTGAATGACTGTGTCAGCCCTGGACTTTGAACAGGCTGTTGCCACAGTGCTGGAAAAGAATTTGACAGGATTGTTTTTCACACTTAACGACGGTCGCAGCATTCCCAGGGGTCCCACGGTCAAAAGTTGGACTCTTGGCAACTGACTCGATTATTTCGTAGCTGTGATATCCTGAGATCATATGATCCCCTTTTGTGACCTCCTTACAAGCAAAGCCAACAGGGAAGCCCAATTCACTTAACAACTACCACACGTTACTAACAGCTGCACTGATGTAGTTAAAAACGGGGCAAAACTCACTTGGCAAGTGTTTTACTTAGGAAGGAAAACTTTGAGCTCCGTTGTGGTCGTAAGTCAAGGGCTGCTTGTATTAAGAGACCCTTTGGCTCATTTCCCAATCTAAGTGCCCTCTAGATGTGTGGACTACTGTCAGCAAAAGCATTATTGCATTTAATTCTGCCAATTTGATCCATATTTCAGAAGAATAGCCGAGCTGGGGGAGATTGTCCTAGAGAATCTGGCCTTGGGGGCTGCATCTGTTACCTAGCAAAATTGCAAGTAGGGAGGTTTGATCTCTCAAAGACAAGCTCCCTTGCTCCAAGGGAGACAGGCAGCTCCCCTTTAATTACACGTTGCTCCTTGTGCTTACAACTATTCTCAAACACAATTTTTGTGCCACTGTGTGGAGGTGGGGAACATGCAGGAAAGGATGTGTTTCTGACTTTTGAACTTTTGGTTAAGAAAACATGCTTCTAGAAAATACTGATGCTCCTTTGACAGTTCTAAATATTTGCCCCCTTCCTTTCGTTTTGCTCTCGTCCACTCACTCTCCATGGAAATAATATGCACTGAAGAAGTGACTGGGATTGCTAATAATTTTGCAGATGCGTGTAAATAAAATATTTATTATTGCTTGTTTCATATTCCTTTAGGCCTGAAGCAAGGTTCTGGCTTCTAGACTTACGGTTTCTGAATCTTTTTGCAACATTTTAGAGAAAAATAAAGTATATATTTTTATCAATTTAACTGAGTTTAATGTATTTTGCTGTACTATACAAAGAAGCCAAAATTCAACTGCATGACCCTGAATTGCCTTGCATTACCTTGTTTTTAACTGTGTCTTGATTGTGCACAGATGTGATTGGCACCCTTGTTGAGGTTGGTGCAGTTATGCCTAATTTGACCTCTCAACATAGATCATGGAGTTCTGTCTGGCAGCTTTTGCTCTAAGCCCAATTTTTTGCAGCTGAATGAGAACATGGAGGACTCTGCCAGTCATCAGTTAAAGTCTCCAAGCATTAGATAATTTACCACATCCTTTGCTGATCTGTTCCAATATTATTGCATTTTTTAAAAGCTGCATTTCAATTCCAGCTTGAATTTTTGCACAAGACTCCAAAAGCTTCTTATGATTGTGTCTACCAAGTTAAGAAGCCCATCTCTTCAAAGAATACTGACAGGGTCAGAGCATGTAAACAGAGCCATGTTATAATGGCTCATTCATTACTTATGGCAAGAAAATTTTATTAAATTTTGAATAACTAAACATATAGCTCAAGGAAAGGTAAATCGAGATTTGTCTGGTTGGAGAGACAGATAATTACATGATCAGGGGATTGTACTTGGCTTGTTACTAATACAGATTAAAACATTGTTCCAGGAATGCCAATACATATTTTGATTTTTTTAAAAAGATGGGTAAGGACTCCATTGAGAAATACATCTTGAGGTAATTAACACCTGCCATTTTAGGCATCTATCTAATACATGTTCCAAGGAAGTGGGGGAAAACCAACTAATACAGTTATACCTTTATGCACCTTAGCAGGTAAAAGGTCCATGCAGTGATCTGTCCATTCATCGATGGTGCTGAAAACAAGCTGTAGGCCTAACGTTTGTCTGTTGAGTAGCTGAGGCAGTTTCAACGATTCTGAGGATCTCTTCAGTATCCATATTTTTGGTTTCTCACTTTCAACTGCAAAGGGGAACATGATTTGGCCCAGAGGAGATGGCTAAGTAGGAAACAAAACATTAGAGGACAGAAACCTAGAGGCTGCCTAGAAAGAATAAGATGTTCTTCGTAGTGGTTCACAAAAAAGTGATAGAGTTGAAGATGGAGGGCAAAGGAGAAGAGCAGGGGCCAAAGTTAAAACCCGTCTTTGAGACTGGATGAAAAGTAATGCTATATCTATTCTACAGCTTTCAATCTTCAGTGATGCCAAAAATTGTATCAAGAAGGCTAACATGTACAGTATAAAGCAGGTCACATAGGATATGCTTTCAAATAGGACATAAGGCATTCTCCTGTGAAAGATCATTTTGATAGACCTGCCTTAGAGTGCAGGAGAAGAGGCAAAGAAGGCTGCCAGATTCAGGGCTATTGAGCAATTAGATTTGGCTATTGGGGCTAAACATAGAGAAAAGTCTGAGCCATATGCTTTCCCCTGAGCTTAAGAGCACGAGAGATCAAGTGCCTCTTGTTCCAGGTCACCAAATAGCTTATGGAATCAAAAACAAAAACAGGGAAGTGTTTCCTTTGAAGAATCATTTATTTTTTAGTTTAGCATTTTAAGCTTAGGAAAGTTATTTGACCTGTAAGGTCTCCGTCCATGTCACTGCTTGATCCAGGACTTCATCTGAAGCTTTTCGTGGTTGTGTCACCATTGAACAGTCTTCACTCACTGGCACCTATTGTACTCGATTCAGTCTGATTGTCAACAGCCACTATCTTGGAGGGCAGCAGCAGCTCTAGAATATTTCAGATATGGCCCAGAATAGAGACCGTGGTCCATATTTGCTGGATTACTCTCAGCAGTGAGCCTATCAAATCTAGGGATGATGGTCAGGCAATTTCATGCCTGAGGGAAGTCAAAAAGCATGGCTACAGGACTGGTTCCTCCTTCAACTGGTGTGGATAACCTTGGGCAAGTTGTACTTTCACAACCCAACCAACCTCACAGGATTGCTTCTGCGAGGACATAAAGGACACTTGGCATCACCAGCTTGAGCTTCCTTACCATAAAAGACCCAGCCAGACAGGAAGTTTGAAGAAAAAAAAAATGTTTCCTGGGAGAACCTATCACAAGAGTCATTCCACATTTCTTTACAGTTATTCCACATTTCTTTATTTGATAGCCAAAATATTTTCTTGTTGCCTGAAGGCTAGTACATAGCCACACACAAGCACCATGCCGTTCCTGACAGCTGAACTGAAAATCATTTTTCTGCTTTCAACATGGGGCTATCCAAATGCCTCAGGAAATAAAAAAATAGCACTGATGTTGCTACCTAGTTTGGGTAATGAAATGTCTGCAAGAAATCAACCAAGCTCAGAGACCACAAAGGATCCCTCATTTCAACCCTGAATCTATATATCTATATATCTCTATATATCTATTTATCATCTATCTATCTATCTATCTATCTATCTATCTATCTATCTATCTATCTATCTATCTATCTATCTATCTATCTATCTATCTATCTATCTATCTATCTATCTATCTATCTATCTATCTATCTATCTATCTATCTATCTATCTAACTATCATGTATCTATCTATCTATCTATCTATCTATCTATCTATCTATCTATCTATCATCTATCTATCTCTATCTGTCTGTCTATCTATCTATCTATCTATCTATCTATCTATCTATCTATCTATATATATCTATATCTATATCTATATCTATATCTATATCTATATCTATATCTATCTATCTATCTATCTATCTATCTATCTATCTATCTATCTATCTATCTATCTATCTATCTATCTATCTATGTGTGAAATACCACTCATGCATCATCACACAATCTCCAAAACCATAGAGCCTACAAATTTGAAATTTGGCACCTATGTTCCTCTTCCTTCTAGATATTCACTAAGAAATGTTTTTTGAAACGACCATCACAACATTAGTATTTCCTATATTACTGCTCACAATCCTAACAGGAGGGCCTTGATGTCCACGCCGGGGGACCTCCTAGCACTGACCTCTACTGGAGATTCTGCCAACCCGCAAGGAGATCTGTTTGGATGATCAGTCTCTTGTCTTCCAGCTTCTCTACAGCTGGGGGGTGGAAATGGGTACACCTTGGATCCCCCTTTTAAGTGCCAGGGAAACCTTCAAGAACCCAGCTGTATTTAAGCAATATGATAGGTGAAAATCAATGGTATGCCTATCAAGCCATTGAAGCTGGGAAACTTCTCTTCCCTTAAAAGCAACCTCCACCCAATTAAAGCAGCAACACCGTCTAAGAACCATAATTCTCCAGCTTCACATATATCTGAACTGGCTTGCCCACTTTGCAGTGACTTTCTGCCTGCTGTGCCTCTCAGTCTGTTCAGAAAACAAAAACAATATCATGTATCCCCCGCTCCCCAATTAAAACCACGCCTTCTCTAAAAAGCAAAAGGACAGACTTCAGGATCGCCGGTCTATTTTAATTTTTTTGTTAGAGTCCTCAAACTGGCCAACTAGGACAGATGCAAACTAACAATTTCAGTCAAGAGATCAACCCTTTTAAATTAAAGAACTAGAGTGCCTGTGAGATTGTCAGATGCACAATGTCTGTGGATCCTTACGTTCAATTTGGATGGTTAGGAATGAATGAGCATTGTGTTTGCAGTCCTCTTCAGGACTCTGCATATATTTAGGTCTAAAAAATACTCATTTGTATATACATAGTATATATGCCCACCCATTTGTGCATGCATACACACACACACACACCACACACACACACACACACACACACACACGTATGCCATCTCAAGTTCCATATTGAAGAACTGGATATAAATCTAATCAACCAACCAACCATTTTTTCCTTGATTTTATTTGGTTACCCAGTTTTAAGAAGAGCATGGCTTTTCAGATGGCAATCCATCTGTTCCTACTCATTTTATGCCACTGGTATAGAGTTGCATTGTATAGCAAGACCCACATATAACATTACTTGTGACTGATAAGCCAGAGTCCTAATTGAAAACTGTGGTGTAAAATAGGTCAGGTTGTGCCACACAAATAGGCAGAACTGAGATTTGGGGTTTGTGAGACTTCCTAATTATTGGTTTTTATCAATATTGTGTTAAACCTATTTAATGTTTATAACCCTCTTGGCCTTTACCTAGTGGGAAACCATGAGTGTGGTTACTGATTAGATCGATCGATCGATAGATAGATGATAGATAGATAGATGGATGGATGCAGAGGTGGTATTCAGCAGGTTCTGACCTGTTGTGGAGAACCGGTAATGGAAATTTTGAATAGTTTGGAGAACTGGCAAATACCACCTCTGATTGGAGATTTTACAGTATCCTTCCCCTGCCACGTCCACCAAGCCACGCCCACAGAACCGATAGTAAAAAAAAATGAATCCCACCACTGGATGGATGGATGGATGGATGATAGATAGATAGATAGATAGATAGATAGATAGACAGACAGATGATAGGTAGAGAGATAGAGAGATAGAGATACCCTGTTTCTCCAACAATATGGCCTCCCCCCATAGGAAGTCCCAGCATGTTTTATAGGCATGAAATGAAATTAAGCCCCTCCCCCCAAATTAAGGCCTATATTAAAACATGCGAAATGGGGGGGGGGCTTGCTGTTAGGAAATACTTTTGTGGCACACCCGGATATGGTGCTGCCTGCGTTGACCCCGATACGAAGTGCCCCACCAACGCTGAGGTCAACATCCAAGCCGTTGCCGCCCACCCGCCCGAAGATGCAAGGGGGGGAATTAAGTCACCCCCGAAAAGACGGCCTAGCCATTTTTTCGGGGCTCAAAAAAAAACAAGACCTGGCCTTATTATATGAGAAACACGGTAGATAGATAGGTAGGTAGGTAGCTAGGTGGAGGCTGTGGCTAAGGGGTCTTTTGTATAACTTCAGGTGGTGTACCATGTACCATTTTTTTGATATTTCTGAAGAAGACCTCTGAAGAATATTCAGAACTGCAACTGGTATAAAACACAGCGCAAGTAACATTTGTATCACAGGAGTTGCATTGTCTACCAATATGCAGGAAGTGTCAGGTTTCCATTTTTTTGTAATTAAAATATTCTAAAAGAAAAAAAAAATGGAAAGGGAGTCTGATAGATTGGGCAAATAAGTAGCCAGTGACTGGGTTGGGTTGAATGTTTAGAATAGTCCAAGTACTTCACATGTATTACTTCAATAATTCTCATAATAAGCTAGTAAAATAGAAAAATGCTATTATAAAATAGATAAGCACCATCATTATCTTTATATTGCAAATGTGGATTTGAGTTAGAAAAATCTGGTTTAGTGAATTCAGAGCAGAGTGATGTAAACCAAGGATTTTGTTCTACGGTATACAGTGTTTCTTAGTGACTATGTGCTTTCCTAAACAAAGAAGAAAGAGAGGTGAGACACACCCTAGATTCTGAAAAGGGTACTTGGGAAAAAGTTTAAACCTTTCCCTCATAGCTGCAATCCCAATCCAGTGGCTTTTCTCCTCCACAAAAAACCCAACTTTTAAACTAAATTAAGAGTACAGGAGATCATAATTCTTCAACAATTAGGTGGAAGAATTTTGCTTGGTTGGCCCCCTCAAGTAGGTTCAACTAGAGTTGCTATGCTATTGTCTGATCAAAACTTCAAACACAGGAAACTGTGACTCAAACATGTTTCCAGACAAGTGGAGGAAGAAAATCACACCTCTGAAACTCACAATTAGTATGTTACATTGTTGGAGTTTTCTGAATTCGGTTTTTTGGGCTGTAGACTTTTCATGACCCTACACTACACCAATGTCTAGATAAAGCCATAAACGCAAACTATTTCTTTATCAACTTCCTAATCAAAACCCAATTACAATTCAACAATTACAACATCTTCCCAGTAAACCATTGTCACTCAGCTACTGTATCACTATCACACACATAGATAAACAGAGCAAGCATCTCGGCTGCCAAATAAACTACCAGAAGCAAGACATCAATCAGTTGCAAGAGGACACCCATAGGAATCCCACCAATCCCATCCAATTAACTGCAAAGCAATTGAGACAAAAGGATGTATAACCCTTCCCAGCCAATAAATTTTACTTCTTCAAAACTCCTGCACTGTTGATGTTACCTATTAGAGTTTTGAAACTTCTTTAATTAAACCAGACTTGGAGAACTTCAACAACTAAACAAAAGCACATTTCAAATTTTACCAACTTTGATCTAGCACCATTAGTCCAATGGTGGCATTCAGCAGGTTCTGACCAGTTCTGGAGAACCAGTAGCGGAAATTTTGAGTAGTTTGGAGAACTGGCAAATACCAGCTCTGACTGGAGAATTTACAGTATCCTTCCCCTGCTACGTCCACCAAGCCACGCCCATCGAACCGGTGGTAAAAATTTTTGAATCCCACCACTGCAGTAGTCCGATATCCCACACGTAAATTGAGGAGAAAATTTCAAAATGGAGGATACCAAATAATGCTCACGAAGGCTTATTTCTATGTACAAATTAACTGACCATTGCTTTTTATTATATTTTTTTCAGTTGGATTTATTCAACTGTGGATTGGGTTCCTTAAATTTTAAATATTATATCTCAGTGCAAACAGTGGAAACACTCTCTTCACCAAAATTGCATTTGAGTTGAAACCAACAAAAGAGGTGGGGTGGGGGGGAAGGATTTCATCTGAAAATCAAATTCTTCGTTCTCTTATGTTGACAATCCTAAGGACATGATGGCTAACCTGTTTGTATCAAGTGTTTTCTATGTTGTTTTCTTCAAGCACACTATGCAAACTCCCAATTCTCTAGAGAAGGCTCGAAACGCTGGGAAGATGGAAGGAAAGAGAAGGCGACAACCAGCAGCAAGATGGATGGATTTAATTACAATAATGATTAGCCCAATGTTAGAAGATGTGAAAGACAAGGTTAGGGAGAGACTATTATGGTGAAGATCTATCTATGTGGTCAATAGGAGTAGACGATGATGGCTCATAAGCAATCTGGTGATTCGGAATGGATTGTTCTGGTTTTTATTCTCACAAAAAGAAGCTGCACTTCCAGTATGTTCAAACTCGATAGAGCATGCATGCTCTTTTAATGCTATTCAGAAATGTACTTTTGGGTGCTATTCAGAACTATTTTTTTGCCTTTATTACAAGCTTCTATCTCAAATCGCTTTGAATTCAACATTAGGGTATTTAATGATGCCTTTTCCTCTAATTACTTGATTCTCGTAGACAGGGGTGGGATTCAAATTTTTTAATAACCGGTTCTGTGGGCATGGCTTAGTTGGTGGGTGTGACTTGGTGGTCATGTTATTGGCTGGGCGTGGCCAACTCAATATCACTCACATTGAGGCACGCATCTCCTCGCCTGGTCTCTCATGACTGTGGGGATGCTGCAACAGTCGTAAGTGTGAAAAATGGTCATTAGTCACTTTTTCAGTGCCATTGTAACTTTGAATGGTCACTCCACACAAGCAAAGTACCAGCAAAGGAGGGTAAAGAAAACTCCAGAGAAGTTTCTGAGACAGGAAGTCCAGTCCTGCCAAGAATGTTATAAGGATTAATGGAGAGGCAGTAAGCAACACCAGAATGTTTCCTTCCTGCCTTCCTTACAGGATTAGGCCAGTAATTTCTTCTACAAGCAGTTCTCTGAACTGCTTAGAATGTTAACTGGTTCTAGTGAATAGGTGCGAACCGGCAGAATCCCACCCCTGCTCGTAGATGATGACTAACATTTTCCATGTCGTGTGCTGAAAGTGCGCAGGTGCGTGCGTTCGCACGCCTACATCCATGATGCAATGCACACACAACCCCCCTGCCCCTGCCTATGCGTGTGTGACCCCCCCATGCTGCCCGCCTCTGTGCATGTGTGCGACCCTCATGTGCCCTGCCCCCTGCACATATGTGCGCATCTCCCCCTGCACATGCGCGGCAGATACCCGACATTCAGCTGGCTGGCAGGGGGGGTGCACGCACACATGTGCAGTGGGGCTCTTCTGGGCGATGTATTGCGTGCCGGCAGAAATGGCTCTGCGTGCCACTTCCAGCACGTGTGCCATAGGTTCACTATCACGGTCCTAGAAACTATAATTAAGGTTTTATTTTCTCTTCTTTCTGCATAAATACATACATACATACATACATACATACATACATACATGTTATGTCTCACCTGTACAAACGAGGTGAGAAGTCCAAATTTCCAACTAGATACAAACAAGCAAGCAAGTCCAGTAATTATGGAGTTAACTCCTTTGAGCTGATAAAGTTCTTGGCAGTCTCATACACACTGTCTGCCAAGTCCGACCAGATAAGAGGAATACAAATCATACAAGCTGTCACCACACACAGGATACTCCGAAGCTTCTCTCCATAAGTAACACGTTGTCCTGAACAAGTTCCTAGAGCGAACACACCCACTTTTATTCCCTGTGGGGCGTGTCAGTCCCTCATCTCAGTCTCTGATTCGTCCCTTCTTTCTGCGTTGCAGCTCGCACTTTTGCCTACGCCGCTGCCTCGCATCAAGCCAGCATTCCTCTGCTGGATTCTCAGTCAGAGACTCTGATATGCCCTCCTCCTTTTCCTGATTAGCCTCAGGTCTTCCCTCCCGGGTATCTGCCGACACCTGAGGCACAATCAGGGAGGAAGGCATTGCCGAAGAGGAAGGTCCTAGGGAGGAAGGCATTTCCAAATCCTCCTCTTCCTCATTGTCCAAGTCTTCATCCTCTAATAAAGCAGGCTCAAACCTCAGAGCCACAACACATACATACATACTAAAAAAATAAAAAACAATAAATAAAAAATAAAAAATGAATGAAGGAATAAATAAATAAATAATAAATATATCATTAAAGAAGAGGAAACCCTTGGTTCATACAGAGAAAGAGTTAAATAATAAAGAATCAATGCACCACCTATGCTGATGAAGCAAATGAAAACATAGAAAGAAAGCTTGTAATTAAAAGCATATAGAATTGGGGAATTTACATAGTTGGATAATATTTCCCTTGATATAGTACCTCCCATTCAGAGGTGATATTCAGCAGGTTCTGACCAGTTCTGGAGAAGTGGTAGCGGAAATTTTGAGTAGTTCAGAGAAGCGGCAAAGACCACCTCTGACTGGAGATTTTACGGTATGCTTCCCCTGCCATGCCCACCAAGCCACGCCCATAGAACCGGGAGTTATACAAATTTGAATCCCACCACTGCTCCCATTTATATGATTACTAAATCAATACCTCAATCGTTCTAAATGCCTCTACTATGGAAGTCACCTCAAGATGAAAAGGAAAGGAAAATCATTCAACAGGCAAGCTAATAACAGAAGAGACAGGTATTAGGCAGGAGTCTGTAGTATGGGGATAAGAGCAGTACAGACAAGAATATTCTTATTTTCAGCAAATTGCAAGTTGAGGACCTGTATCTGAAGCTGGTTTATTTCATTTATACCATGAGCTTTTGGAATTATTGCATGAGATATTTATTTTATTACTGTACACGAAGCAATGGATGGAACTAATCAAGGAGAGAAGCAACTTAGAACTAAGGAGAAATTTCCTGACAGAACAATTCATTAGTGGAACAACTTGTCTCCAGAAGTTGTGGGTACACCAACACTGGAGGTTTTTAAGAAGAGATTGGACAACCATTTGTCTGAAATGGTATATAGGGTTTACTTCCTGAGCAGAAGAAACTAGAAGACCTCTAAGGTCCCTTCAAACTATTATTCTGTTATTCTTTAAACAGGAAATATACAAAAGTATGCAACATTTGAATAAGAACATTTCAGACTTGAATTTATGTTGTTTTTCCCATTTCCCATAACATTCCAATTTAATGGCTTAGGTTGGCCTTCATACATTAACTGACAGAACCTCAGACATTTTTCTGGTTGATTTCTACATCTGGAAGTATAAGAGAAACAGGTCAGCTCGGGGTTTTATTTTTCTTATTAGTGGCTCACTTTATTTGCCATCTAGTTTCAATCTTCTAGTTATGTTTAGAGAAGTGGTCAGATCACTGGCCCTTTCTAGATCAGATTCTCTAGTATTTTTATCACTATCCAGACCCTCTCTCTGTTGTGGTTTGCTGGCAACAGGTGCGGACGGCTGAGGTCTCAGAGAGCGAGGACTCAGATGAGGGGCCTGTGTGTGATGCAGGGATGGGGCCATGACCATCAGGGAGTAGAATGCTGCCTTTGGAGATTGTGGTGATAGTATGTAGAAAATGCAAAATAATTCTGTCTTCCTTGTGACTCAGAGGTTGAAAAACTAAGAATGGCAAACAGACTTATCTAGAATTGAGTATTTGAGTATCAAACCCTTGTCTTATGCTTCCAGAAATAATACCATGGAAAAAGTGAATCTCCCTGGCCCCTCGACGCCAAGGGGCAAACGAGTCACCCAGGAGGCAAAATAGAACTGGAGCAGCCGAAGAAAAACAGAATCTAGAAATAGAGAAGCATCACTAAGTCTTGAAAATAAGCAGTGTATCACCTTTGTCTGCCAGGAGCTATCACGAAATCCCGGACAGGAAAAATAAATAACTCTTTTTTTTTTCTTGTGGTGGAAAGTTAAGAATATAGATAATGACTTTCTCCTAAGTCACTCTGCAACGCAGCTTTTCCAGTGAGGTGGCTGACATATCTCAGATCTTTTGCAAATGGGTCATTCCTCCTTCTTTTCAGTTGTCCTGCTGCGAGACTCAGACACATTGGGTATAAATTATAAATAAGCCGAGAGGGCTTTTAAAAATAGTCCTACTCATCCCCCACCTCCCTTTGCCTCATTCTAAGAGGCATGCTTGGCCCCGTCTGGAATGGAAAGACCATCACATCTGGGAAGCTGAGCAACATCTGGATTCTTTAGCCACAAATGGCACTTTTCTGGTTGAGGAGGAGATTGGTTAAGGAGGAGGAGGGAAAGATGATTCCGGAAGGAGGGGGGGGGGAAAGTTCCAATTTTCAGCCTGTTAAATTATGTTCATGAATTTAACTCTTCACTGCCATTTCAGCTAAACAAGAGCTGGAAGTCAGAAATCAGAGTTGAGGTTCTTCATAACAAGCAGCATTGCAGAGTACATTATGTAAAATCCATACGGTTCATTATTCTTCAGAGTATAATAGTGGGAAATAGTTTGCTTAATTGAGAGGTCAGTGTGATCTGCTCCAAACAGAGAAATCTGGATTTACTAATAAGCTTATCCAAATCTAGTGTTAGTCAGGTGATTTCACAGATCATTGTCTCTTGCCTAGGGGTATTACAAACTACAGGACATTCTCCTTCATGATCTTTCTGAAGCACCCACCCTATGGCATTGGCTAGACTTCAAGACAAAGGAAAGGGCAATCTATGGACTATGGGCCACAAATGCCGCCCCCCCCCAAGTCTTCAAAGCCTATCAAGGTCTGATGCCAAAACTCATAGGCAAAAGACCTATTTTTGGCAAGATATTCTTTTTGTTTTTGTTCCAAATTACAACGCAAATAGGAATGTTAATCCACGGCTAGCTGAATGCACCTGTTTGATACTGAACCTCCGCAAAATGTCTGCATTCTGAAAATTTCAGTGATGTAACGGTATTACCAGCCTCCACCTCCACATTCTCCTACGCCTTTAAAGTAAAGTACAGTGCCTGGTCACAAGGAAGTTGCCATCCATTGTAACAAGGAGCCACAAGATGATGATGATGATGATGATATGCCAAAAATCTGGGATGGCACTTAGAAAATCTGCACTCTGACGGAGTTTCTATCTGCCTGTTACAAAAGGCCACACTGCTTGGATCTCCACATACACTATGCTGATATCCTAGATTCTTTGAAGAACTCAACATGCAGGAAGGCCAATGCCAACTAAGGAATTGGTAGCTGCAGTTTCACATTTTGCATATAATAATAACTTTACTTGGAACAGCTTGTATCCTGCATATACCTTCAAACAACAACATCTGCCTTGGGAAAGACTAGATAGTTAGACAAAAATGCCAAATCCAGTCTAAAATCTGGCTGACTGTGTGATCAACCATAATAACTTATTACACTTGTCGGCTGCCCGACTCTCAAGAACCTTGGGTGGCTCACAATAAAGCAAACAAATTACAATAAAATCCAAAAAACATAATAATACATGGTGTGGGGGGGGTGGGGGTGGAATTTGGGGTCTCCCTCTCCCTCACTGAAGGCTAGATTGATAGGAAATTATTTCTTTTCAGGAGCAAACATGTTTGATGATTTGGGCTTCACATTTTCTGATCTTCATTATGCGCTGGGTTATGCCCTCTTTTAAGTTTGGAGGCAATATTAGCCCGAGAGAATATAAATATTTTTATCCAATAACTAAACATACCTAATTTAACTATGGATAAAAAAATATTCAATCCCCCCAAGGTAGCTGATTAAATAAGCACCAATGGCTTTTGAAAAATAATGGCCAGTAGCCATGTTTTCTTAGTAAGTGTGATAAGATAGGCATATAAAATTATAGCAAATTAGCAATTCATGTTAGGCAAAATTGCAATTCAAATTATTTCATTTAGTTCCACCAAAAGCATTTCTAAGCCTGGGGAAACATAAAACCTTAGTTTCTCTTGCAGGAATGGCATGAAAATGCACAATCAATTCTTTATCATTCAGTTGGCATTTCAACTGAAACATATTTTTCATGTTCAGGACAGATAGGAAATATTTTAATCAGGGAGCAAGAGAAACATAAACACAAATTCTCCTCAAAGAAATTTAGTGAGAGAAAGTGAAGAAGCTGTGCAGGCTGAAGATGGTTGTGGTTTCCACTCATATTTGGCTGCCATAGCGCCTCAGATGCACTATGGTCAAGGACAATGCTGGGCATTGTCCATCATCCACAGCCTGGCACTAGTCATGTATAGCACTAAAAGTGGGTGTTTACTAGCTAGCTTTTTCATGCTCAACATATTAAGAAATGATTAATTGCTACCCTAGTATTCTCTCATAGGCTAAACTGACTTCTTCAAATACATCACCTTGCTGGAATTGCTTGGGCACTGCATAGGATAGAGCATTTCAGTTTATAATGTAACAGAAAATTGCAGTGAGATGTGTACTGGTTATTCCAATCAAGGTATGAACTTGACTCTTCTTCTTCATCACTTCTCCTGGCCATCACCATTCACAGAATCAGAAAAGGTCATTTAGGCCGAGTCCAACTTCCAGCTCAGTGCAGAAATCCAAATTCAAATGCCCCAGATCATGGCAGTGTAGCCTCTGTTGGAATAGGTTAGTGAAGGAGAACACAATCCATCACTAAGGTCTTATAACTATATGGTGAAAGTGCAATTTAATGGACCAGTTAGGGGAAAGGCTATTCCTGACTGTCCATTAAATTAGATGGTAGGTTATCATCACTCCAAAGTTATCAAACAACTGAAAGGCAGCAAGAATCAGATTCATTCTATCCAAAGTCTGTTACACTGAGTTCTGCTAAATCAGTTATACCGTATTACTGTTTGTGATTTTCAGTGTGGATAGACCTTCTCAGACTCCTGGTACAGGTAGTCCGTTTCAGTAACTGCCTCACTTAGCAGTTATAACACTGGTGAAAGTGTAACTTTGCAACTCATCATCATGTGTATAATATGACCTTTGCAAGTCTGTACAACGAGGGAAGTTTGAAATAAGACAGAAAAAGCTTAATATTTCGCTTAGAAACCACTTTGCTTAAAGACTGATTTGCCAGCCCAATTGTGGTTGCCAAGCAAGGATTACCTGTCCTCCTTTTACTGATAATATGAACCCACAGCAAGCAAAGCTTGAGAGGAGGACTCCTGAACAAAGAGAGAGGCCAGGGGTGAAGGTTTGTCCTCTGAGCTCATGGATGGTTTCCAAACGTTTCGTTTCCAAGCTAGGTAACATGTTCAGCGGAGTTTAGGGGATGTCAGTGTCAGTCTTCTTCTGTTTATAAGGGCTTCAGGTGTGGGTGTGTCAAGTGAGGCTCTTGTGACGGGTCTCGTGATGGCTGTGAGTCATCAGTGAGTCTTGTGATGGATCTTGTGATAGGGAGGTTACATCCGGTCAGGGTCATTGGGAGGTGAACTGCTGATGGAGTGGGTTGGGTTGTATGGGTTGGTTGAGGATTGGTGTTACCTCTGGTTGGGCTGTGCAGTTGATTTGGATTCTGAGGGGTTCGTAAGTTAGTTGTAGGTCAATGTGTCTATTGATGGAATTGCCTGTGGAGTGTCAGGCTTCGATGAATTCACAAGCGTGATATGAGTGGTAGTGTGGCTGATGATTTCTGTGATGCTCCAACCAAACTGGTGCTGTTTGGTGTTGGTGTGAGAGTAGAGATTAAGGATTTGGGATTGTGGCGTTTGACTGGAAGCTGAATGTTTGTGGATCCTGGTTTTAAATTGATGTGATGTTTGTCCCAGGTAGACTTGGTTGCAATGGTGACAGTGTGATTTTGTAGATTACATTATTTCTTTCATCCATCTGTATCTTGTCTTTGGTTCTGGATATTTCACATCATGTCAATTAAAAACCAGGATCCATGAACACTGGCTGGCAGTCAAATGCCACATCCTCAACTTGTAAAAAGTGACTTGTGACCCTTTTTTCACACTTACAACAATTGCAACATCCCTATGGTCACATGATCAAAATTCAGAAGCTTGGTTACTGGTTCATATTTATGACGGTTGCGATATGCCGTGATCACGTGACAAATCTTTTGTGACCTTCTGACAAGCAAATTCAATGGGGAAACCAGATTCACTTAACAGCTTTGTTACTAATTTAACGACTGTGGTGATTCACTTCACAACTGTGACAAGAAAGGTTGTAAAATGGAGCAAAGCTCACTTAACAAGTGTTTCGCTTAACAACAGAAATTTTGGGCTCAATTGAAGTTGTAACCTAAGGACTACCTGTAGTTTATCCTTTCACAACTATGATCTCAAAAAGATCAGGAACTTTACACTATGTGCTGATCTAATAGTGAAGTGTTAAAAAAAAATATTTTCCGCATTAATTAAAAGCTAGTTCTTACTTTTAATATGAATGGACTCTAATAGTATTCTAGGATTGGAGAATCTTCTTTCCAAATTTTCTTTGTAGTGATTTCCTTTGTTGCTTGAACAGTGTTTGTTTTAGATTTAGATCTAAGGATTTTTTAATGGGGAATTATGACCTGAGCAACTTGAAGTAAATCACTGCTCAGATAGGAAGAAAGAAGCTGATAGTGCTAATGTAATATCTGTCAACAGTTCCTTGGATAGCAGGCAGAAATAACTGGGACAAAACTTTTTAAAAAGGCATGTATCAGGGCAATTACTTAAGGATAATTATGTTATTGCAGAAAAAAAAACATTTTGCTACTTGTTTCTACTGTGCTTGCAGAGCTGAAGAACATATACATTTATCTTCTAATTAAACAATGCTTGATGATTGGCAGTTGAATGCCAGAACAGATTCCAGCAAGCCCAGTGACACCCCATTGGTGAGGAAAGTGCCATCAAATACAATGGAATTATGTACAACAATGGGGAGAGAGAGAGGGAGGTCCATCAGAATGGGGAGATTGTTATAAATAAGTATAGGAGATGGAGGATTAAGCAAGTCTGAGTAAAGTTTATTGTATATTTGTTGCTCATTGCTGAACTTGATTACTTTTAGGTCTAATAGCATTTTATTAATTTCCTGTGTCATTCAGGACTAGCTAAAGTATTGAACTTACCAGCACTTGGCTTACCAACACTATAAGATTAAGCAGGTTAGAAATACAATAGGGGGTCATGGATTAGAATCAAAATGGCAAGTCGGCTTTTAATTTTCCAAGCCATTAATGAAATGTCACTTTTCTTTTGGAAAAACCCACATCCAATATGCCTGAACAATGAATCATTGGCCTTCCGTCAGACTTAAATTCCGAGTATACTTTAATCAAACTGTTGTCACTGGGAGATTTAATTTTTTGCATATTGCGTGCTTGATAGAGGAGCCTCTTCAGAGCATTCAGAAACTGCATACCACAATGTGCATGTGTTTTTTTTTAAATAAAATCATGTGCTAAAATATGCTATTGTCAAGATTATTTCTGAGTAAGGATTTGCTGAAAAAACACATCATGATTTATGTTGTGTCTACTGCTGAGTTGAGAAAAATGAATTCAGGAATTCAGGGTATTTCTCTTGTGGCATGCCCAATTCATTGACCTTTCTTGTAACTTGCTAGCGAGCACATGATGAGGTATATCCTCACTTGAAAGCCATAATAAGATAAGACAGACTTGAGATTCACTGAACGTAACGGTGTAATGTATTAGAAGCCCAGCTACGTTAAGAGTTCAATAAATAGCAAGTGTCATGCTGGTGCCACCGAGTAGGAGCGAAATGATCTTTTGATTAGGCCGGTTTGTTTAATTAAAGAGAGGACAAATGTTTAAAATTCACAGAAGCTGTTCCTAAAGGAAGCATGCATGCTAAGTCACTTGTCAGTTTGTAATCAAGACCCAAAGGACACAGGGCTATCAATATCAACAGCAGCCCCTCATGCTTGTTTATCTCAACCAGAGTGGTGTTTAGCCCGTGTATTTAGGATCAGGCTCAACCGTCTAAGCTGGGGCGGTGCATGTGTGGGAAAGAGCTGGTCTCTCTTCCTAGATTATTCACCCTCAGCTTTAGCTGAGCCTGTCCCGTATTAATCCTCGGAAGTGATTTTGCCGTTGCCGCCTGCGGCCCCTTGCCTGGCTTCTAATTAACTCCTTGCGCCTCTGGTTTTGTGTTTGGCAAGTACCCCACCTTGTTGGAACGCCCCTCTGCTTTCCCCCGCCCTCCCCAGGGGCATTCCTCTCTCTACCGGCCATCTCACCAAGGCAACGTGGCAAGCATCCCCCCTAATCCCCAGGCTCTTCAGCCCGTCACCTACTGGCTGTTAGGTGGCCTATGCCTGGGACAGACAATTAGGGACAAAGCGCTGAGCCCCAGGGGTCTAACACAAACCTTCATGGATAGGTTGTGTGGCATTCGGGGAGTTTAATGAATTGTCCATCATGTCTTTCAGTGCTGCTTGGCCAGGCTGGATTAATCTGAGAAGACCCAGTGGGGTAGAAGACACTAAGCCTGTATTTATTACTCTTCCATTGTAACTAATTGAGGTAATTATCTGTGACTCCAGCCTGGCGTGACAATGCGGCATTCACTCAGCCAAAGCTGCCACGCCGGGAGATCTCAGGCTTCCCCAACCAGGCACATGGAGACAGACCCTGTGGAATCCTGGGAGAATGGACATCTTCCCACAAATCTGTGTACCTCTCTTGGAGCTCAGTCTACATTCTATGGTGTTTATCTTTGGGTAGGCAGATAATGCATTCATGTTCTACTGGATACAGACATTTCCCATCATGGTGCTTGAATGTGGGACTCTTGGGCTGCATCTTGTCCACCCCTTGGAAGAATTCCACTACTGTCTTAAACTCTTTGGTGTTTTCATCAATATTTCTGTACGTTCATGGTCTCTAATGTAACAGTGCTTTAAGAGCAAAAACCAGAAAACTATTGAAAATAAGAGAGCTGAAGGCTGACAAAGAACATTCTTTTGTAATTAGTAGCAGGCCTTTTTAATAGGATGAGCCACCTAAATACTTAGAGTAAGTGTCAGATGACGTCTTGACCTTCTGGAATGCTGTATCATACTAATCCATGTAGTAAATTATCTATCAAACATCTACAAAGACAGTGCAAATCACAGGGATGGTTGCCACTTGTAAGTATCCCTTATTTGTTATATACTGCATCTAATGATTGGCTCTTGTACCCTTTCATAGCTAAAAATGCTTTTGTTTCAAAATACAGTTGAAGCATTTAATCAGAAATCAAATAAGACTATTCTGGGTGGATTGTTGACTTGTGCAGAATACACTAGTCATTTTAGAAATTTGCTGTGAACATAGAATACCTGTTCTTGCTAGTCTTTCTTGATTGCCAAAGTCCTTCCCAACATAATCAAATCTCCAGCGATAACATAGGTAAAACTATGAATGTTTGGAGAACGGTTTGTTGAGGATGGCATGAATCATGATTGTAAAGGAGCCTAGTCCGTGTTTGAGTGAGGCAAGGTTCCATCATTCTCAGGAAGAAAAGTTTTTGCTGGGAGAAACCAGTATTCATGAGCTCATAATCTGAAACTTTATCTTCCACTTCTCCCTGCTTCTGTGTATAAGTACTGCTCAAAGATTACATTATAAAATTAGAATAAATTGATTAATAACTACAACAGAATGTAGCCAGGCAAGATTCTTCCACATTTGCTTTCAGATTATCACTAAAGGTTTCTCAGGTTTTCAGCTTCTTCTCTTCTCCTCTCCTCTTCCCTTCCCTCCTTCCTCCTCTTCCTTTTTTCTTCCTTCCTCCTCCTCCTCTTCTCTTTCTTTCTTTCTTTCTTTCTTTCTTTCTTTCTTTCTTTCTTTCTTTCTTTCTTTCTTTCTTTCTTTCTTTCTTTCCTTCCTTCCTTCCTTCCTTTCTTCTCTCTCTCCCCCCTTCCCCCCGGTTTGGTTCTTCAATCCAGCAAGACAGACACAGACTTCAGAGAATAATTAGGACTGCAGAAAAAAACAATTACTACCCACCTGCCTTCAATCAAGGACCTGTATACTGCACAAGTCAAAAAGAGGGCTGTGAAAATATTTACAGACTCCTCACATCCCGGAAATAAACTGTTTCAACTCCTTCCCTTAAAACGACGCTATATAGCACTGCACACCAGAACAACTAGACACAAGAACAGTATTCCTGGAACACCATCACTCTGCTAAACAAATAATTCCCTCAACATCGTTAAACTAAGTCTGCATTACTATTACTATTAATCTTCTCATTGTTTCTATCACCCATCTCCTCCCATTTGTGACTGTATGACTCAGAGGTGATATTCAGCAGGTTCTGACCAGTTCTGGAGAACTGGTAGTGGAAATTTTGAGTAGTTTGGAGGACTGGCAAATACCACCTCTGACTGGAGATTTTACAGTATCCTTCCCCTGCCACGCCCACCAAGCCACGTCCACAGAACCAGTAGTAAAAAAATTTGAATCCCACCACTGGCATGACTAGCTTTGTTGCTTGTATCCTAACGATTTTTATTGACTCTTTCCTAATATGATTTGATTGTTTATGACTATTACTAAGTGTTGTACCTTATGATTCTTGACTCTTGACAAATGTATCTTTTCTTTTATGTATACTGAAAGCATTTGCACCAAGACAAATTCCTTGTGTGTCCAATTACACTTGGCCAATAAAGTATTCTATTTTATTCTATTCTCTTTCCAATGTATTACCAATATGGCCATATTTCTGGTCTCATTGAAAATAATAATAATAATAATAATAATGTGTGTGTGTAGGGAGAAAAATGGAAAAAACTTCTATATGGCCTTTTTGTGTGTATTCCTGTAGTGGGACTTACACTTCTAAGACTGAGGTGGGCCAAAGCAAAATTCTAGTTAACTGTGCCTTACATTCCTTGCAGAAGACAACCAATTGGCAATTAATTTCTCAACTCTTTAGTCAACCTCTCCTCGACTCCAAGTGTCTGGGATGTGTTGTGGGGTATTTTCTTTCGCTTTCACTTGAATTTTGCCTTATATCAAGTCCTTCATTGCTACTATTATGAGATAACCAGAGTTGGCTTTCTTCCGCGCTCTAGATTTTGCTTCGGTCTGATGCAATTATATATAGCTGCTTTCTTGGGGGTGGCATGGGATGAGGTAGGCAAGACTTAGTTTCAACAGCTTTGTGGCAAGCAACATTTCAGCCAGCGCAGCTTTCAGGATTATTTCAACTCTATGAGAGCAAAGGCACAGCTGTTGAGTTTTGATGGTAGGCAGCAGTTTGAAGGCCAACACACCCACATCTCCAGCATGTAGTCACCCATGAGTGGGGTATCAGGGCCACTGTTTGCTAAGAATGCAACTTTTCCCATAAAGCCCGTCTGTTGAGAAGGGAGCAGGCTGCCTTGACAGGTGGCAGGGCTCAGAGTTGCTATGGTGAGCAGAGGGCTGGGTGGAGAGACTTCCTGTTCTCCCAGTGACCTGCCCACAAAAAGCAGCGTTGCCAGGCCAAAGAGCAGAGAGGTAGAGGAGGCCTTGGCTAGGCCTCCTTATCCCAAGTGGATAGACTCCCCCCCCCCCCACCATTAGATTTCCTCCCAAGCTGTAACACACCGAGCAGGGAGGTTGGAGCTGAGCCCAGTGTCAAAGCCACGGACGATGACGGCAGAGCTTCCGAGGTGGGGAAGAGCTGCAGGCAACCTGCCCACCCTCTTCCAGTTACTGGGTGGTCTGTGCTGTGCCAGGAGCTGTGGCATTTGTGGCGCGTGGGCAAGGAGTGTAAAGGAAGGCCACCGTGTTCAGTCTGAGGGGAGTAACGTGTCCTACTTCTGGGTGAACATGCATGTTTCACATACGCATTCAGGGTCATGCCTTGCCCTCATTTCTTCATGGAACCTTTCCCCAGCAATAAGACCGGAGAGTCAAACTCAAGGCCCGTGGGCCAGATTCGGGGTGGTTAGATCTCGCCCACAGGGCCACCTTGGAAACAGTGAAGGACCGGCCCACAGTGCCTCTGCTAGTGAAAACGGAGCTTCATTTTCATTGGCAGAGGGTTGCAGGAGGCTGTTGCAGCCTAAAACGGAGCTTGGGACCCCATTTTCGCTGGTAGAGTGCTCAGGCCACCATAGGTGTCCCCTGACATTAGTGACATCAAGCTGGCCATCCCCACTCTGGCCATGCCCACTCTGGCCCCCCGAGGTCAAACACAACCCTGATGTAGCCCTCAATAAAATCAAGTTTGATACTCCTGAATAAGACTACAAGATCTGGGCTGCAAGCTTTGGACAGCCACTAGAGGACACCAAAGAGAGATAGAAAACTACATAGCTATAAATTTTGGCCCTCTGAGTGGTTGTCTTTGTTTTGGGAGCTCAGATCAATGCATTTTTTGCATTTTTATCAATGCATTTTTTCCCATTTTTATCAACACATTTTTTGCATGCACCCTTACCCCCTGCTGACCAGCACAAATGTGCACAAATATAAGCACACATACACATGAACTGATTTTCAAACTTCTGGAAAACCATTCACGTCAGGATTATAGCATCTCTAACCCGGTTGGATTTAGGAAATTCATTGACTTGGTTGTTTCAAACTACCTGAATGAAGATGACAAATATATCTCCCCCAAATAATTATTTCCACTATTGAGAACGTGTTCCTTGGCATCATTGGTCAAATGATGTTATTTATATTTATTTGTAAAGCTGTAACTTTGGGTTTCTTGTTTCCTTTTTTCCTCACCACCAGTGATAAAATATCCTGTCCCTAAAGTTTTTGCAGATACATTTGCACAAGCAAGTTCTGCAAACTTTTATTAAAAAACAACTCACTGTCAGGCAAAAAAAAGGGAACAAGATTCCCCACTCTTGCCCCCCCCCCACTTTTTTTAGAGTGAACACATGCTGCTTAGAGTTAATTGTGTTGGAAGGAGGGAAAGGTAAATGTGATAGGAATAGGATACTTAGGAAGTAGCAAGGAATAAAGTCAAGAATAAATGGATACTAATTTGCCAAAACAAATTAGTAGGACCAGAAGTCTGTTGAGGTAATTGGCTATGGAGAGAGAATGAATGAGGATTGAACAGAACTACTGTATGAAGGAAGAGTGAATGGGGGAAAGAAAGAGAAAGTCCAAGAAAACAGTAGTTGGACAGAGCTATTACGATTCTCCAAAAAAGAGGTGAGAAGATTAAAGAACAAAAGGCAATGTATGAAGCGGCATAACAAGGATGGTTACAAGCCTAGCAAGTAAATATAGCGAACAGCATTCTTATGGACTGGATTTAGCTATATTCACTTTTCTTTTCATTTTTTTTAAAAATCTCACATTTTCAGTGTCTTTGCTTTACTTTTTTCTTACTCCTTCTCTGGAGTTTGTAAAAGGTTTGCTCATCCTGAAAGGGAATAGCATGATGGCCTGAACTGTAAAATGTCTTTGATCATCATGCTTGTTTCCTATTTATATCTAGATGCCTATTTATAAATATATAAAACACATCTCCAGACTTTATCTAGCTCTTCAAATACATGCAGACACATTTATATCCTGTTATTGCATCACAAAAACACATAGGTCATACATGGGCATCAGGCCCTCACACATTTGTTTAATCCTCCTAGTTCCTGCTGTATTTCAAGGCCTAATTATAGTTCCAGGATAGCCTTTTCTCCATATCAGGAACTAAAGATTTCAGGAACAAAAGCTACACTGAATCTCTGGAGGAATTATTTCGGAGGGGGAGGAGGGTCACTTCCTGCTGAGTCTATATACCTATGTTGGGTTGGAGCATATCTTTTCTCCTGTCTTTGACATCTGTCTTCCAGATCTTCTAAACAGAGATAGATGAAAGAGGGCTCTTCTGCCATATTCAAGCTCATGCATGAGTTACTTCAGATCCCAAGAAGAATAGTTAAATCCCAGCTCAGTGCATGATTAGTGGAAGTGCATTGCATGAATTCAATGGGATTTTTCCTCAGAGAAGCTGTGTAGGATAAGGGAGGAAATGCTGTTTGGTCTACTATTTTAGCATTTTGTTCTGCAGGGGTATTGGTGGTTTCAGGATAACTGGGGAAGATTGAGAATTGAAATTTTAGAAAAGGCAAGAAGGACCCTATCTTCTACCAAGCTTCTGGTAACAAGTTAGCATTCTTATTCTTTCATCCCAGCATATGAATTCTGCAAAGAAGACGTTGGATGAACGAACCAGCTATATATTTGCTTTAACAAGCCACGTGGATGGCACAGAAAGCTCATCTTGTTCAGATGTGGAAAAGAGTGCCATGTCACAACTAGTTGAATTAGGTGTTCTGCTGACTCATAATAAACAGAATGCAAAAACTTGCATGTTGAAGGCAATTTAATTATTGCTTTTGGGCACAATACTGTATGAGATAAGGCCAGGATGTTGATGATCTGAGACCTACATCCTAGCCCAGTGTGTTTTACTGTAGCCGTTTAAATTGCTTTGTGGTTTACACTTTAGAAATAAGGGAAGAAGGAAAGCATATCAGTAAAAAGGAGGACAGATCTGGTTTTCCAAATTCAACCCCCCCAACGCCCAGCTATGCTGCGTACAGATACTTTTGTTTTATATTACCTGAAGCTTTCCAGGGCAAGGAGGCATTATTTCTGCCTGTTCTCTCCCCACCCTATTCTTTGCTTCCCGCTGTCCACTCTCATGAATCAAACCATCCACTGTTCGGGGGTGGGGGGGGGTGGGAAGAGAATGATTGATGGGAAGCCAGCAGCCAGCTGGCCACCATCACAAATTGGAAGCAGATTGTTGGGTCTGTGTCATGGCAGGAGAAAGACAAAGTTTAGTGAGGACTTGCCCTGACTAAGCTGCTCACATGGACACTTGTCCCCAAGATGCAGCCAACAGCGGTTTCACATCTGGATGCACCCAACTGTCTCACCACAGAAATGACACCTCATCCTAAGGTTCCCTTGGAGGGGACCCAAATCTGCACTGTTTGTTTTTTTGTAGCGGAGAGACAGCCAAGCTTAAGCGTGACAGTCTGTGTTAGGCCAGGAACAGGCTGAAAACAAACACCGCACCTTTTTCAGCGTTCCAGGGTCCATGATAGGGAGCAGAAGAGAACGTTTTCTCTGAAAGTTTGCAAGCCCCAGAAATGGGGAGCTTCTCTCTGAAGAGTGGGATCCAGGGTTTCTGCAAACAATAACCCTGTTTTCCCTCACTGCTGAAGGAAGCTGCTGAGGCCCCTGGGTGACGTATCTGCTGTGGGCTCCCCAGATGAGAGGCTCCTGTGGTAATTTTGGGTTGTGGTTGAGCTGGGATCTGTCCTAATTGCAGGGTTGGAACGGCAAGCAGGAGGCTCTGGTGTCACCAAGCGTCCAAGGTCTGGGCAGAGAGCCAGGCCCACCTGTGGTCACACTCCCCACCCCCAGAAAATATCACTGAATGCTGGACAAGCAAGAGAAAAAGGAAGGGGTATAAAGCAGGAGCCTCTCTGAGCAAACACACACACACACACACATACAAAGTCACCCTTGGTGAGCATCCACACACAAATATACAACATCCCCTCCATCCTCACCCCCCCCCAAGAGAAACAAACTTATAGAACTCAGATAGGACAAATAAATAATCCTTATTTTTTTTGAGGATCAGAGTATTTAATTCCACTTTGACAGAATGTGGAAAAAAAAACCACTTCGGAATCCACCAATTAGCAATAATCTGATATCAAATTTGGACAAATAGAAATAAAGTCACAATTGTTAAATGTTTCATACTCTAAAAGTGCTTTTGAAATTGTTAATCATCGATACTCTAAGTCAGGGGGCCTTCAAATGCGACAGTTTTAAGACTTGTGGGCTTCAACTCCCAGAATTCCTCCTCTACTCATATTAGCTCAGGAATTCTGGAAGTTGAAGTCCACAAGACTTAAAGTTGCCAAGTTTGAAGACCCTTGCTCTAAGTACTGGACTATTGTTCCACAGGTAACATGTGTGATGATTGAGTTGGATTCAAACAGAGACGGTGCAGTCCGATGCATGCCTATGAAGATATAAGTTACATTTCATTATATGGAATTTATTTCTATATAAATGGCTATCAGCTAAAGGCAGGCAACCTGCCTTCCATGCCCCTTATAATAATCTTGTGCTGTTCACAGAGCCAACTCCTCAGTTGGTGCCAAATTGTAATGCCTTGAGAGCATTAAGTTCACTAAGTTCAATGTTGCTAAAATGAAACCTTTAAAAAAATATCCTTTTTTTTGTCCTGGCCTCTATCCTTGGCTAATAAAATAAATACCAAGTGTAATCTTCAACAGATTTTTCCTCTCACCATGTATTTAGAGTTGCAACTTAAATTCTCCAGTCACACTAAATTCCTTTTGAAATACATGGGAATATTAGTCATGAATTAACCGAAATCCACACATTTGAATCAGAATAAAGTGCAACTAAATTAATTTGAACCCAACTCAATTGATAAATCTATAAGCCAATGGTTCTCAGCCTTTTCTTTACTACTGTCCCCTTTCAAATACCTTTTGTGACCCCCCCCAAGACTTAACTCAAGATTTAAATAATTGCATTTCTTCAAGACTTTGCGGACCCTTTATGATGACATTGCGGGCTCCCAGGAATCCATGGACCACCGACTGAGGAACACTGCTATAAGCCATAACTTTTCTAAAATTTCTCATATAAATGTAACTAGATCTTGAAGACACTATTAATGGTCCAAAAGCTACTGAAGGCAGAACTTTGATAATATTTGTTGAATGTTTGGTTCTTACGAACTTTAATTTCACTTTGAATGACTGAACATTTATTAATATTTTATTTGGTTTTCTTATGGCCCTTATTTTTCATTCTCAGTATTTTCATATTTTATTCTTGTATTGTAATCTTGATTAGTTATGTGTTGCTTAATTTATTTTACTATTATGAAGGTTCTTGATGATTGTTTTGTAAATTACAGTCCATCTGTACTGATTGGTAGTATATCATTAGAATTCAAATTATTATGTTTTACATTATTTTGGCACATATCAACTAAATCTTTCTTTCCCTCACACAGATATTTCCTTCTTTTGAAAAAGAGGTATTATGGTACAGAATAGTAGTCTAAGTCTAAGATATATTTTCAGAACAAAACATGCCCAGATTCCTTAGGAGAATCAGGTGTCTTATGGGCATATTTAAGTCTTTTTTTAAAAAAAAAGCTGTTTATATGGTCAGAATAATGTGATTTGGTATCAGACTAGAATTCAGAAAGAAATTATGTGATTCTATCTGGTTGGAACTCTTTCTGTCAGTGTATTCACTTTCCAAAAACTGAATACAATGGGACCAAATTTGATGCGATGGGAGAAGCCCACAAAAGAAAGTTGGTTTTAAAAAATGGGTTACATCCAGTCAGGAGATAGAGATAAAGAAATCTAGAATGTTTCCCCAATGCTATGAGAGAGAAAATAGGAGAGCAATTCAACTCCCCATCTACCTAAGTCCCTTCCATCCTTGTCAAGTAATCCACATTACAGGTAGTTCTTGATTTACAACCATTCATTTAGTGATCATTTGAAGTTATGACAATTTATGAAAATAAATGAGTTATGAAAATAACATATTTATGATAGTTGCAGTGTTCCAGAGTCACATAATTGTCACTTGCAAACCTTTCCAGAGGGCTTTCTGACAAGCCAAGTCAATGGGGGAAACTGGATCCACTTAACAACACATGATTCACATAATGAATGCATCTAATTTAAAGGTTAAAAAAGGTAAAATTGGGTGCAACTCACTTAATGATCATATTGCTTAGCATTGGAGGCTCTGGTCCAGAAGCGGTATTCAGCAGGTTTTGGCCAGTTCTGGAGAACCGGTAGCAGAAATTTTGAGTAGTTCAGAGAACCGGCAAATATCACCTCTGACTAGAGATTTTACAGTATCCTTCCCCTGCCACACCCACCAAGCCAAGCCCACAGAACCAGTAGTAAAAAAAATTGAATCCAACCTCTGTTCTTGTCCCAACTGGGGTTTTATAGGTCAAGGACTACCTGTAATCGTGCCAATTAAGGGACTTGAGAAAGAATTTTACAAGCCAGGAATTACATTCTTTTCTTTTTTAAGAAAATGATGATTGGAAAATGGTGAACTCTTATTTCCCAGAACTATAGTATTTAAGTGTTTTTAAAAGTTTTCCATAATTTAACTCCCTCACTTTTGAAAGCAAAAGAAAGGGATGCATCTCCAACAAAATATAATCTCGTGAGGAGGTGAGATGATGCCTTAGAAAAGAATCAAACATTTAAATGAAGGTTTGGAGTTTTCCAAAATGGCTCCAGGGCTTACTAATCAAATAATATCCCACAAATGCTTTTGTTTTCCTTTCCATCACGATTACTTTTCCAAGAGACTGAAGAAGCATTGGGCATATCTAGGACGGTTACAGAGGGGTTCTTCGCCCCTTATTAAAATTCTGTTCTGTGATTGGATAAGCCTCTTTTAAGAACACCTTTATTTACTAACATGCCCTAAACTGGCTGCAGAGTTTTTCACATGGCTACCCCGAAAATAAGGCCTAACCGGAATATGCCCTAGCGTGATTTTTCAGGATGCTCATAATATAAATCTTGCCCCCCAAATAAGCCCCAGTTAAGATCATCAGCCAGATGGACACATTTAGTACCATATTTCCCTAAAAATAAGACCTAATGGGAAAATAAGCCCCAATGCATCTTTTGGAGCAAAAATTAATATAAGAACCAGTCTTATTTTTGGGGAAACACTGTATTATTATTGCTCCTTTTGCACTCACCTCTGCTCACTTTCTTGTGTCTTTGCAATTGAGACCCAGTGTGAGACCCACTATCTGCCTTCAAAATAAAGTAGGGTAACTTTTGGGGTGTCTTTCGGATAGGGACCATGCACAATGACAAAGATGCTATTCTTTGTAAACTAGCCTTTGAAGACTTCAATGATCAATGAGGAGGGGGTGAGAGGAAGAGGAGATATTAATAGCACTTATTAAGTGTTAATAGCACTTTCTAATGCCTTGGTAAAGCCACACTTGGAATACTGCATCCAGTTTTGGTCACCAAGATGTTAAAAAAGTTGTTGAGGCTCTAGAAAGAGTGTAGAGAAGAGTAACAAAGATGATTAGGGGACTGGAGGCTAAAACATATGAAGAACAGTTGCTGGAATTGGGTATGTCTAAAAGAAGGACTAGGGGTGAAATAATAGCAGTGTTCCAATATCTCAGGGGCTCCACCAAGAAGAGGGGATCAAGCTATTCTCCAAAGCACTTGAGGGCAGGACAAGAAGTAACAGGTGGAAACTAATCAAGGTGAGAACCAACCTAGAATTAAGGAGAAATTTACTGACAGTTAGACCAATTAATCAGTGGAACAATTTGCCTCCAGAAATTGTGGTTGCTCCAACACTGGAGGTTTTTAAGAAGAGATTGGACAACCATTAGTCTGAAATGGTATATAGGGCTTGCTGTGTGAACAGGGGGTTGGAATAGAAGACCTCCAGGGTCCCTTCCGACTCTGTTTTCTATTCTGTTCTATCCTATCCTATCCTATCCTATCCTATTCTAATTCTGTATATCCATTGGTGAATATTTACCAACCATGTGCACATATCTACATTATGAATTTTTAGGTGATGTACTAACTGAAGATAGTTTATCCAAACTAACGCAACTTAATGAATGTCTATTAGGAACTTCACAGTAGTCTTTCTGTGAAGCCTGGTGAGATTTCTACCTGCTTCAAAGTTCATTTGGGGCCCTAGACATACTGTAAGATGGAAACCTGGGCTTTCTAGATGTTTATGAACTGCAGCTCCCAAGGACTCCCACAATTAATTATCCTGGACTGAGCTGTCGAAAGCTGTGGTTCAGCAATGTCTCCAGTGCTGGCCACCCCCAGGAAAGAGGAGTAAAAACGGTCACGTCCAACATATTAGCTGCTTCCCGTACTGCTTACAATGATCTATATCTATTCTTGGTGCCTTGGCACTTTGCTTTATCTTCCACCTGTTTTCAGTATGATTATTTATTGTCTCTTGGCTCCCAATACAGTAGGTTCTTGGGGTGAGAATAGGAAGGAGGATGCCCTGGCGTCAGGCAGAGCTGAATTTAGTAGAAGGTAATTTTCTCAGCAGGGAATTAGAGGGGGAGGTTTGGATTGAAACTCATGAAAAAGCACCCATCCATCAGCTGCTTTTCTGGTCCCTATTTCAAGCAAGTGTTGAGACTGTGGGAGTCTCAAGACCATATACAGTAGATGGTACCCTATTTCTCACGAGATAAATATGTCCCAGTTTATATGTGTCCCCTTGGAACAAAATTCTCTGCATGAGCAGAGAATAAGCAGAGAGCAAACATTCTGGACTCTTGAATGATCGTTGCTGCGGCTTTTGAGGTGTGTCACTAAGTAGTATAGACAGGCCTTGATTCACAACCTCAACTGAGCCCAAAACTTCTGTTGTTAAGCAAGACATTTGTTGAATGAGTTTTGTCTCATTTTACAACCTTTCCAGCCACAGTTGTTAAGAGAATCATCACACCTGTTAAGTTAGTAACATGGTTGCAAAGTGAATTTGTTTTCCCCATTCACTTCACCCATCAGAAAGTCGCAAAAGGGGATCTTGTGTTCCCAGGACACTGCAACCATCATGAATATCAATCGGTTGCCAAGCATCCAGATTTTGACCATGGGGGATGCTGCAGTTAAGTGTGAAAAATGGCCCTAAGTCACCTTTTTTTTTTCAGTGCCATTGTAACTTTGAATGGTCATAAAATGAACTATTGTAAGTCAAAGACTACCTGTAACAGCAAAAATGGCAAAATAAAACTGAGGCCATGAACATATAACATGTGACTTCAAGCATGGGACCAAAGCCAGATTATCAGAGCTTTCTGGAACTCCAGGAGAGAAATAAAAATTCTGAAGGATCAAAAATGGTGACATTTCTGATCCAAGGGGGGTCCAAACAGCCATCATTACTCCCTCTTGTTGGGATTGAGCAGGTATGTTCTGTCCCAGTCAAAACTAAATAATCCTCCAGTCACGGAAGTAAAGTAAATAGCTACTAAGAAACCTCTTCCCCAACTTGGTATTCTTTAGATGTGTTGGAACTGTAACTACAGTCTGAGCCATTAGGGACTTTTCTAAAGAAAATGAAATACTACTTCCAGTTTTGAAGGAAATGTAGAAAAAAAAAGAAAAAATAGCGATAAACTATATTAGTGGGCTAATGTCTTCTGAGTCTAGATATTTGTATTAGATATATACAAATATAAATATACATTGAGACTTAACCAAAGAGATTAACTTAGTATTACAAAAAAGCTGCGTTATCAAAAGATATCCTACAGATTCTGCCCCCCATTTCTTTTTAATTTCTTAATGTTGCTTTTCAGATTTTAATTATAAACTGTTATTAATTATTATGAGTTTACTATTCTGATTTATTTAGCTAATTCCCTTCCTTATTTTACTCAAGTACTCTCTGGTTGTGAGACTCAAATGGCTTTTTCCACATTTTGGGGGTGGGGGGGCATTGATTTTAATGGTCAATGGATCTTCGCAATGTTTGAAATCAAAAAGATAAAAGAATAGACATGTACTATATTGGCCTGAAATTCTAAGAATTCTTGTCCTAATGTACCTGAAGAATGCCAGCTTGGAGAATGTTGACTTATAAAATAGCATGGTGAGCAAATGAACTTTGTTCGTGTTTTCTATAAAAGGAGAAGGTGGAGGAGGAGAGTATTCCAAGAAATGAAAATAAGCTGTGACTCCTATTCTTAATTAAGTGATAAAAATATTCTGCTGAGGTCTTTTGATGTTTTACACAGCCATCTTTCAGGAAGCAATCTTGCCAGCAACAATTTGGGAGGCTTATGGGAAACCTGACTTCCTATCAACACACAACAGGATAGAAATCTTGAAAGGAAGGATGTGAACACAGGAGTTGCATCAGAAGGCAGGCAAAGTCATGCCCGCCCACCCACACCAAATCTACCCATCAAGAGCCCACTCATTTTCTTTCCTGTTTCCCAGACAGTGACCCTCACAGGTGGCAAACAATTTGAGCATTACTTGACTGCCTGGCAACATGAAACCTCCATTTGCTGGTCTGCCTTGGCCTCTATGAACTGTAGATCCCTTCATCTGTTTTGTTGTCTACACACACTCTAAACACCCTGCCTCCCATATATTGGGATAGCACTTAGAGTTATAGGCAGTGGTAGTATTCAGCAGGTTCTGACCAGTTCTGGAGAACCGGTAGCGGGAATTTTGAGTAGTTCAGAGAACTGGCAAATCCTACCTCTGACTGGAGATTTTACACTATTTTTCCCCTGCCATGCTCACCAAGCCACATCCACAGAACCAATAGTAAAAAAAATTTGAATCCCACCACTAGTTATAGGTTAACAACATTGGAATAGGTTTTTAACAGGTATGGGCTGCTGGAGGCTCGCAGGAGCTCGGAAGATCCCCTAGCCAAGACTCTGCGGGGCTCGGAGAGCCCCCAGTAACCTCAGAAAGACAAGCAGCAAGGGAAAGCTCTTAATAGGCTTAATTGAACTTCTGGGTGTTCAGCCAAGAGCATTTCACACCTCGTAAAAGTGTTGCAAGCTAGATAAACAATCCACTAAGCGCTTGCGAGGGAGAGCCATTGAGAAAATCAGATAACATAGCCACTAGCCTCCCAGGGGATTAATTCCCAAATAATAAGAATCACGTAACTCATCAGAAACTCCACTAAGATTCCAAGATCCCTCTCACAAGTCACTGCTATTAAGCCTGGTTTCACCCAGTCTTTTATTTAAGTATTAAATGCACGAAATAAGGAACAACTTTAACTTTATCTATCTTTTTTTAGGTAATTAGGGCAAAGAAACGATGTTGAGTTGGCCACAGTCACCCAGTCACATGCCCACCCAGCCAGTCATTAGGGCAGAGAGCCCCTTACTTTAAAAAATTGAAGCCCACCCCTGAATAGATAAGACCACACTTGGAATATTGCTTCCAACTTCCGTCACCATTATATTAAAAAGATGTTGAGACTCTTTCGAGTGCAGAGAAGAGTAAGAAAGATGATTAGGGGACTGGAGGATAAAACATATGAAGAATGGTTGCAGGAATTGGCTATGTCTCGTTTAATTATCTAAAATTAATGAATGAGTGAGTGAGTGAATGAATGAATGAATGAAAAGGAGTGATATGATAGCAGAGTTCCAACATCTAAGGAGTTACCACAAAGACGAGAGGGTCAACCTATTTTCCAAAGCACTTGAAGGCAGGACAAGAAGCAATGGATGGAAACTAACCAAGGAGAGAAGCAAGCTAGGACTAAGGAGAAATTTCCTGACAATTAGGACAATTAA
The DNA here is from genome assembly GCF_049901715.1 of Pseudonaja textilis. NCBI lineage: Eukaryota > Metazoa > Chordata > Lepidosauria > Squamata > Elapidae > Pseudonaja > Pseudonaja textilis. The sequence goes on from NC_141991.1 coordinate 131,246,988, forward strand.
TCAGTGGAAGAACTTGCCTCCAGAAATTGTAACCATGGGAATCAAGAAATCTGGAAGAAATCTACGTATATTTTGAAGGCCGCAACTTAGGAGAAGCAGGACTTGAACCAAAGCAGGGGCTTTTGAGAATCTGCTTCTCTGTAAAGATTTGTTACTTCTGCACATGTAACAAATCATGTGCAGATAATGCAGACATCTTGTGCAGAGGAAAACAAGAGACATTGTTGTACATTGACCTTAATATCATTTGATGCCTTTGTTAATTTGTCATGGTTTCTTCTTCCAAGTTAACCTGGGATTGGAGATAAAGAGAATCCTAAGAACTGAATCAAAGATCCCTTCCCATATTCCCTTCACACAACTATGGGTCTCAGCATTTCTTTGACAGAGGGAATGGCTGTTAACAAATTAAATCAATTGTACATATTTATTGAATCTACAGAATGGTACAGAACAAGAAGGTATCCCATGTAAATCACAATAAGAAACATTAAGGAAGACAATTAGACCAAATTGCATGTTGTGTGTAATGGAGCTTGCTTCTAGCACATTCAGTATTTATATACGTTTGATGTTTCTCTTTTGTCTACATCTCGCCATTACTAATCCAATACTAACAGTATCATAGCACTTTACTCTAGCATATTAAATCTGTAGGGTTACTATATTTTTAGACTTCAGTTCTGTTTTAGCATGAGTAAGATACATAAAATTAATATCCAAACTCTTTTTAAAAAATCATTTAAATGATTTTAAATATAATATGAGAAAGAGATTTCTGTTCAACATTAATCCCATGGAGGTTGACTTAATCTAGTATGAGACATTTGATCTTGAACAACCCTAACAAGACAATTGCAGGCAGAGAAGATGGGAACTGGCTTTGGGGCAAGTCTGTGTCTTTTCTTTGTTGTTGTTGTTTGTGGGTGATAAATTGTGCTGCCCTACCCTTGTAAAAGGTAACCCAGGAAAGGAAAAACACACACATCTTCTTTCAACTCTATTTATGGCTTAGATAAAAGGTTTCAACCCCATAGAATAATGTTTGTGAGTTATATAAAATTGCAGGGTTTTCAAGACATAAATTTGTATCTTTGCATAGTAAGATAGTCATCCAACAATGAATCACATCTTAGCATTCATTTAGATATGAAGACGAAATTAAACTATATCATCCATATAAAAATAGAGCACAGAAGTAACTAAGGATCTTGTTGCTTCTCAAAGAGACTAATGAATGACGATGTCAGCTTTCCTAGACTACAAGCAACTATATCCAATGCAAGAAGTGATATCTTCAGGGCTATACTACATTATCACCACAGTAGGTATAAAGACCTCCAAGATGGGCCAGGACCATTGCAAAGGAAGGCTTTTCTCCTTCAGAGTAGCCCCACATCTCTTTGCAATATTTTTCAGTGGGCCCTTTTTTGCTCATCATTCCTAGAATCATCATTCCTCAGCCCTGTTATTTCTTTCCAATTCTAATCAAGATCATACAGAGATTAAAATTAATAGTCCCGTATCATGGTGTCAATCTGGCTTACTTAGCTGTACTTGTTTAACATTCCTTTGTTAAAACACACACACACACACACAGTTTTTTAAAAACAATATGTCTAGTCTGACTTTCAGCTGCTAAGTGTATCAATATGTATTCTGAGTATAGCTGTGTAACTCAGGATATATAAATGCCAGTTCATTGTCTTTCTAAACTTTCTAAAGAATCATTGCTTATTAAGTTGCTGCAATTTTTTTTTGCTGCAAACTGATCGGCATGGTTGCCCAATGAAAATCTTAAAATATGGTTATGTTTACATATCTGAAATTATTTCATAGAATAGAATAGAATAGAATAGAATAGAATAGAATAGAATAGAATAGAATAGAATAGAATAGAATAGAATTCTTTATTGACCAAGTGTGCTTGGGCACACGAGGAATGTGTCTTGGTGCAAATGCTCTCAGTGTACATAAAAAGAAAAGATACATCAGTCAAGAATCATAAGGTACAACACTTAATGATAGTCATAGGGTACAAGTCAGCATTCAAATCATACTAGGAAATAATCAATATAAATTGTCAGGATACAAGCAACAAAGTTACAGTCATACTGTTACAAGTGGGAGGAGGTGGATGATAGGAATGATGAGAAGATTTTAATAGTAATGCAGGCTTAGTAAATAACTTCACAGTCTTGAGGGAACTATTTGTTTAAGCAGAGTGATGGCGTTTGGGGAAAAAATTGTTCTTGTGTTCATAATAAAAAAAAGAGCAAGGAATCACAGATTGACTTCTGGGACATGAAACTAAGAATTTCCCGTCCTCAAGAGTCAAAAAGTCAAAACTGTTTACAAAGGTTTTGTTACATCTTTTGCATGTTGGTTCTTGATTCTTTCAACCTATAGCAAACTGAGGGAGTGAGTCTCTGATGCTTCTTTCCAGCTTTGTGGGGAAAGTCTTAGCAGAATTTGCTGCAGTAACACTTTATCAGTTCTTTTGACTCTTCATGTCAAAGCTGCAGGATTTGCAGGTAAGTTGTGTTCATAAAAAAACCTTAAGATTTCTTGGGAAGTACTTAAGAAGAGGAGGAGCTAAAAAAAACCTCTTGATTTGAAGATAATTTCTTCAGTGCAAGAACTCACAGGGAGGTCTGGCCAGTTATTTTTCTGCAAAATATTTAGCAAGATTTGGAGGTATGGGCAGCTCACACAACTAAATAACATTCTGCAAAGAAACAGATGAATTTGAATAAAACTAGTGGGTCTCTCATGTCAAAATTTTCAAAGTTTGAAGCTACTGCAGCAGGATTTTAGCAAACATCTTTCATCAGAATATCTGAGCCACTGACCAGATTTACTGCTTTGCACTGCTTTAGATGCTATTTGAATTCTATCTTAATACACATACCCTCACAGCTGTTATTTGTTTTAAGAAAGTTCTATATGGCCGGTCTATATGTGCCCATGTTACCTACCACAACTCTCTGCAGCTCGCAACATAAGAGAAACCCAAGAAGAACCGTAAAACCAGCTTTTAAAAAAATCCACCTTGCGGAGATATTTGATTACAATGTTCGTAATTCCAGATCTAGTATGTTATCTGGGTATTATAATAATCCATCACATTATTCTACAAGAAACTTGGTGTACAGCAAATACAGGAATAAACATTACCATCTGTGTGCAATTTTGACATGCTTCCTATAACCGGGACTGATTTCAACTGGGAAATTGAATTTGAAAACTAATTGAAATTGGGAATTTGAAAACTAATACATTTGGAGGACACCCAGCCAAAAGGGAATCCTCCTTGATGAAGGCAAATTGATGATACGACTTGCTTCATCAGAATTGATGAATATTTTAACTTTAAGAAGACCTCAGGTAGATGGCTTAATTTCAGAAATTGATATGTAATTTTGCCAAACTCTAAGGTGGTCTGATTAATGAATAATGCCTACAGATAGGAGAATCCTACCCAGACTCTGTTAAAATGATAAAAAGCTTGAATCTATTCCAGCATAATATTCAGAGAGTTGTTACTAGTAGTTGTTACTATTAACAACTAGTACTCATGGGATGGGTCAGTGCAACACCAGCCAATATATATATATATTATTAGTTATATATATATATGATGAACACTATACAGAAACCTGATGATGGCAGATGAGATTCTGCCGAAACATTGTTACAACTTTAAAAACACAACTACAATGACGTGGGAAAATACCCGAGCAAAGCTGAATGCCATACATGTAAGTACCCATGAAAACTTAAGATAGATAGATAGATAGATAGATAGATAGATAGATAGACAGATAGATACACACACACACACAGTAGTAGCTCTGAACTAATCTCTCCAATTCTACTAAGACACTATACTTCATAAACATTTTTTTGTAACTCATGGTACTTATTTTATTTTATGAAGAATCAGCTTCTGCCAGTGATTTAGCAGTAACTGCTAAATTGTCAGAAATGGACTTATCCCTAACAGAAGAATAGAGTCAAGATCACATATAGTGTTAGTACCATTTTATATAACGCCTTAGTAAAACCACACTTGAATTATTGCACTCAATTTTAGTTGCCACAATATATTTAAAAAAAAAAAACTAGCAAGAGTGCAGAGAAGAGCAACAAAGATGATTAGGGAACTGGACACTAAAACAGGTAAAGCTGAGGTGGTATTCAGCAGGTTCTGAGACCAGTTCTGGAGAACTGGTAGTGGAAATTTTGAGTTTGGAGAACCGGCAAATACCACCTCTGACTGGAGAATTCTTCCCCTGCCACGCCCACCAAACCACACCCACAGAACCGGTAGTAAAGAAATCCCCCCACTGATGTAAGGACATGATAACAGTGTTCCAATATCTAAGGGGCTGCCACAAAGAAGAAGGAGGGGGTGCCAGCCGATTCCCCAAAGCCCCTGAAGGCAGGACAAGAAGCAATGGATGGAAACTAATCAAGGAGAGAAGCAAGCTAGGACTAAGGAGAAATTTCCTGACAATTAGGACAATTAATCAGTGGAACAACTTGCCTCCAGGAGTTGTGGATGCTCCAATCCTGGAGGTTTCTAAGAAGAGATTGGACAACGATTGATCTGAAATGGCATAGAGCAGAGGTCTCCAACCGTGGCGACTTTAAGACCCGTGGTCTTCAACTCCCTGGCTGGAGAATTCTGGGAGTTGAAGTCCACAAGTCTTAAAGTTGCCAAGGTTGGAGACCTCTGGCATAGGGGATGCTGTGCAGGGGTGGGGTGGAAAGGGTCAGCCAGGGATGGGATTTATGGGTTCGCCGAAATACGAAGACTTTTAGTTAGAGGATTGCCCGAACCCGTGTGAGCCCATAGCAGCCCACCCCTGGTTTCCTGCCTGAGCAGAGGGTTAGACTATGAGACCTCTGAGGTCTCTTCCAACTCTGTTAGTCTGTTACATGCCTCCTGTGCCTTTTAATAGGAGATTGGTCTGTGGAAATCAGCAGATCCTTTAAGGGTGATTTTAAAAAGTTCATGCAGCCGTAGTAAACATAAGTCATAGGAACAGGACCAGTGCAAGAAAATGCCTACAAGAAATCCTGAACTTTACGATACACACACACACACACACAAATGGAAGTAGAAAGTGAACAAGGGAGATGCAGCATTCCTTGAGTGGATGCTTTGTAAAGGATATTTGTGTACATGGCTAATTGAATGTGGCTCCTTTAAGAAGCAAGGAGAGGCTGCTCTGTGGTTCTGAAACAGTGACTGGACCTGTAATTTGGAGAGCCTTTGGCTGTCCCCTGAACCTAGAGCAGGGTGCATGAAAAGGGTAATGTAATGGCCATGAAGCTTTTGTTGTCCCGTGGGCAGAGCCTCCATTAAAAAAAGAACCTGTGAGAAGCAATCGCAAGCTATATTTACCCCTATGATTCAGAACCCTCCCCCTGCCCTGCCTGGAATTTGTGACATTACAGAGAACAACAGAGCACCCAACAACAGAAGGAGCCATTGACCAGGGCATGGAGAAGGCCATCAGGTTATCAACAGAGAAGCCTTTTTCTTTGTCACTGGAATGGAAGGGAGGAAGGTTGATTAAAAAGGGGAAGGGGGAGATTAAATAAATGGTTAAATCAGAGGTCTCCAAACTTGGCCACTTTAAGACTTGTGGGCTTCAACTCCCAGAATTCTCCAGCCATCAAGCTGAGTGAGCTGCCTCCAGCTTGCTGGCTGGAGAATTCTGGGAGTTGAAGCCCACAAGTCTTAAAGTGGCCAAGTTTGGAGACCCCTGGTTAAATAATGGTCTAGTAAGCACTAATGAGCACCTGGGATGATGATGCTTACTAATAAGTACCTGATCTAACCCAGTGATGTCAGCTTCCATTTGTAATTGTTCTTTAAGGCCTCACATAGGATTTAGACACCAAGAAGGGTCTGTCTTTCTTTTTTTTTACATCGTGCAGGATAGGAATCAAACCAGAAAACATCTGCATCCAAAACTGTGGGCTCTGGGGCAAAGCAAGAAATCCAACAAGCCTCCCCATTCCAGCAAAGTTGATTTCCATTTTTGAAACCAGTTATACTTGCCTAGAAAAAATATTTTTTAAAAACACACAAAAGTTAAGTTTCCTCAAGGTAGCTTTTTGAAATCCCTGACACTGTGATATCAACAGATCTGACACAGGACAGCAGCTGAGTGAGACCCATCCTTGGTGAGCAACATTTAAGGCAGATGGCTACAGCAGTGGTTTTTCTGGTTTCCACTGCTTAGTTTGAAGCTGCCTCTGTTAGTTGATGACCCAGGGATCAATTCCAAGCACTGTTTGTTTGTTTGTTTGTTTGTTTAAAAAAGATTTCAGGAGGCTGAGCTGGGAAAGATCTTTATTTGAGGATCAAAATAAAAGTTAGCTTTGAAATGAAGATGACTGTGTTACAGAAGATCGATTATAAAACATTTTACAATACAGAGAAAAGACTATTCTTCAGAGCACCTGAAGGCAGGACATGAAGCAATGGATGGAAACTAATCAAAGGGAGAAGCAATTTGGAACCAAGGAGAAATTTCCTGACAGCTAGAACAATTAATCAGTGGGAACAATTTGCCTCCGGCAGTTGAAAATGCTCCAACACTAGAAGTTTTTAAGAAGAGGTTGGAAAACCATTTGTCTGAAACGGTATAGGGTTTCCTGTCTGAGTAAGGGGTTGAACTAGAAGACCTTCAAGGTCCCTTCCAACTCTGTTATTCTGTTAAAGACAAAAGGTGAAGGTTCTCGTCATAGGAAGTTGCTTGTGTCTTATCCTTAGCTTCAAAACAATGGCACAATTTCTTTTCACCTTTACAAATTCAGATGGAAAAGAGATTTAGAAAAATGCTCCCTGAAATCTAATAGCCTTAGAATGTTACTTCTAATCCTAATTAAAATTTTCTGTTCAGCTTCCAGCATGATAAAACCATTAAACTCTTCTAAAAACATTAAGACAAGAAAACCATGTAATACAGTATAAAAGTCATTGGCCAAGTTCATCCTTAGTACAAACCATAAATGGTAGTTTACAAAACCATAAGAGCTGGACTGGTTCGATAGCCTGTTAAGCTACAATCAAGCAAATTTAGCAAAGTATGGGGAACTTGCCATAGTCAGCAATTACACATGCTTAGTATGTGGTCTGTAATCCAGAACACCGAACCTGAACGTTACAAAGAGGAGGATAGTCTTCACACTCTACCCATGGGTAGACAAACAGTATCTTTTCCTGATAGCAGATAATTCTGCTGCATGGACAGGAACCGTAGTTCTTTACTTACAACCATTCCTTTAGCAACCAAAATTACAATGGCATTGAAAACAGTGACTTAGGACAGGTCCTTGCACTTACGACTACCGCAATATTCCCACGGTCATGTGATCAGAATTTGGAGGCTTGGCAACGCGCATGTACTTACAATCATTGTAGCATCTCGGAATCATGTGATTGCCCTTTGTAACCTTCCCAGGTGGTTTCCAACAAGCACAGTCAATGGAGAAAGTTGGATTCAGTTAATGGCCATGTAATTCACTTTACAACTGTCTGCAGTGGTTCACTTAACCATGGCAAAAAGGTAATAAAACTGGGCATGTTTCACTTAACAACATCGTGTTTAACAACTGAAGTTCTGGTCCCAGTTGTCCCTACCTCTAGAGTTCTGTGAGTTCACATTACCTTTCCAGGAAACGAAATTAACAGGAGGTAAAGTCAGAAAAGTGAGCAATTGAGTGTATTGTTTGATCACACAGAAGGCTTTGCACGAATTTCCCAGCTCTCCGTGACAGATGCCAGCTCCCTCCCTGGTGCACATGGCTCAGGTCAGGACATTGTCATTACTTGAGGGTCTACAGACGGCTAAGACTGAGAGCCAAAAATATCTGATTTTCTTTTTCAAAGAAGCTATTCCGGACTTATCCTAAGTTCTCCCCTCTTTGGTGGTCAAAGGGTGCCCTGGGTTTATGACCAAGAAGCTTGGGCTTCTGTTTTTTTGTGAACTCTTCACAGACCTCCTGTTCACTGGGATAATGACAGGGTCACTGCTGGGAGGGGGAGGCCTGGCTGGTTTTAAATAATGTGCAAAATTGGCTGAGCTCTCAGTGTGGTTTGCTGTCTTTCCATGGGGGACTCCTTCCTGCTGGGACCCCCAGACAAGGAAGATGATTCAGTTGTGGTGGCTGTCCCTGGTGAGAAGTTGTTCACATCCCTTTACTGATGACTCAGCCAGCAGAGCCCCATAACCATACCCGCACCCCCCTTCTCACCCCTCCCTTCCCTGGCCCTGGATATTTGTGCACCTGAAGCAATGAAGTCACACTTGCTGCTCTGGAGAGAACAAGGGAGAGGGAGAGGAAAGGGGATACCGCCCTCTCCTGGAGGAAAACAGAAGCCCAGATATATCTGAAAGATGCATCTTTTATTCAACATTTTCTACTTGTAGCCAAAAGCCATGGATAAGGTTTTGTTTCAATGAGAAACACTGAGGTAATGAAATACCCCGATGCTTCTGCCTTCCAATCATGTGTGAATTTCAGTTTGGCCATTAGAGGATGTATATTAATAGGAGAGGATGTGATTCTATTTTAAATTTTTTGAGTGGAAGCCAGGGCATCCATCCTCAGGTTGTTTCTTCATGCTACTTTTCACTTCAGTTTGCTTCTATTTCAATAAAGCAATTATGGTTCCCCACCCCCCCACAAGAAATGAATAAGTTCTGTCCTCTTTAAATATAAGAAACTTAACCAGAATAGAAACTTGGGTTTACTGATGAGTTGTACGTGAAATGACATATAACCCATAGCAAGGTGATGCATATTGTCCCAGCAACAATCCCTCTGTCATACCACCAGGGTCCTCAAAGAGATGCAAGTTATTTTCAGATATGGAAGAAATCTTCAGCTTTATTTTGTTGGCTTGTTTATTCATTTGTTTTGCTACACAAATGAACGTGCAATCTTATTCTCCAGGGTCCTCTTCATTCATTATACTGTATTGCTTCTTTTGAACATTTGGAGCTGTTGGTTTTGGTTTTTCTTCTCTCCCATTCTGAAACTGCTCCATGCTCACTTTCTCCAGTATTAGTGGTTTAAATACAAGATTATACTTCTGAGGGAGGACTTTCCTTCCTTGGGGTCTGTTGTAAGATCAGGTGGCATTTTAAAATTGTTCTCTTGGCAGTTCTTGGATCTCTTTGTTTCCCTCCTTTGTGTGGCTGTATGGGTGTTTCCTAACCACAGCCCACAGAATACTGTTTTCCTTGCCTTTTTCTATTATACACCCCTCAGAAGGGCTGCCTGTGCTGCAGTTGCTAATTGAAGCAAGTGAGTGCCTTTGCTTCTAGAAAGGATATCTAGGAAAATCTCAGGTTGGATCCAGCACATTTTTTCTTTCATCTCAGTGCACCTAGATCAGTGTTTCCCAAACTAGGCAAGTTTGAGATATGGTGGGTTTCAAATCCCAGAGTTCCCAGGGATTGTGGTCTTTACCACGAATTCTGAGCCTTTACCAAGAATTCATCCCAAAGTTTCCCAGGTGGAGAAACATTCATCTAAGACAGAAATGGAGAACTATGACCCTTTTATGACTTGTGGGCTTCAACTCCCAGAAATCTAGGAGTTGAAGTCCATAAGTCATAAAAGGCAGGGGTGGGATTCTACAGGTTCGCACCTATTTGCTAGAACCGGTTGTTAACATTCTAAGCAGTTAGGAGAACTGGTTGTTAGAAGAAATTACTGGCCTAATCCTGTAAGGAAGGCAGGAAGGAAACATTCTGGTGTTGCATACAGAAACTGCCTCTCCGTTAACCCTTATTACATTCTTGGCAGGACTAAACTTCCTGTCTCAGGAACTTTTCTGGAGTTTTTTCCCCCTCCTTTGCTGGTACTTTGCTTGTGTGGAGTGACCATTCAAAGTTACAGTGGCACTGAAAAAAGTGACTTATGACCGTTTTTCACACTTACCACTGTTGCAGCATCCCCACAGTCATGAGAGGCCAGGCGAGGAGATGTGTGCCTCGATATGAGTGATATTGAGTTGGCCACACCCAGGCAATAACATGACCACCAAGCCACGTCCACCCAGTCACATGACCACCAAGCCACGCCCACCACCTAAGCCACGTCCACAGAACCGGTTGCTAAAAAATTTGAATCCCACCCCTGATAAAAGGGTCATAAATTCCCCATGCCTTAGAGAAGCAGTAATGCTAAGAAGGAGAGTTAAGAGAATTCTCTCCAATTGTAGCTTATGATTGTGCCAGAATGATTTTGATTGTAAGCCTATGATTGTGCCAGAATGTGTCTCATGCCCAAAAAACATGTTATACACACCCCACCAAAATGAAAGAAAGTTGCACAATGTACTTTCCTAATGCAGTAGCCAACGTATAGTAGAAGGAATTTCAGCGTATAGTAGAAGGATTTTCAGTTTTCTTCTCTGGTATAAAACATCTCACGGACATCTTGTGGTGCAATCCATGTTGATTAAGGGTTAGTAGAAGGGAAAGCTTTTGTTTCAATGGAACCCTTCTTGCCAGCACTAACCACAGGTGTGGGGACTTGATCCAAATTGGGTTTATACCTGGAAATAAAGGATTAAAATCTTTCCTCCTATTCAGATCCTGAATCCTGATCCACCCTAGCAATTTGTATCATATACAATCTCATATATGAGATTAACTAATTCAACTAATTCAAAGTGAATGATTTAAGACAACATAATCCTTTAGTTCACTTGCTACCTAGTTTCCATTAATGTGCCTACTGTCCCTGTCCTATCGTGTTTTTTTATTTTTCTTATATGTATCCATTTCATCTATTCATAACTATGTTTATACTTATACCTGTTATCTTATAATTGCTTGACAAAATAAAATAAATAAAATAAAATAAATGTAGTTGGCATTTGATTACCCACTTAAGCCAGGGATGTCAAACTCACAACGTCTCAGCGGCGTCACGTCCCCGCTTCGCTAAACTGGGTGAGGGCGTGGCCAGCACGTGACGCATCCAGCCTGCAGGCTGGGAGTTTGATAGCCCTGACTTAAGCAGGAAGTTTGTAAGGCTATAATTCTGTTCATTCAAACCTAATGGCGGGGGGAGGGCGGGAGTCTTTCCTTTCCATTTGGGATTCTCTTCATTCCTGGGGATTAATCTGAGAGAACATCAGAATATCCAGAGTAGTTTAGGTCACGTACCCAGATTAAAAACTGGGGAAAATAATCACTTGTCTGAGATTGGGGGGGTTGTATAAAATTGAAAATAATAAAATAAAATAATTAAATTAAAATAATAAAATAAATAATAAAATACATTAAAATAAAATACAATACAATAAAAAATAAAAAATAACAAAATAAATAATGTAATAATACAATACAGTACAATATATAATAAATAGCACAGCATAGCATAGCATAGCATAGCATAGCATAGCATAGCATAGCATAGCATAGCATAGCATAGCATAGCATAGCTTCCAGTAGTATTTGTGTGAACAAAAAGCTTTTGACATACACTTTTCACAGCCTTTTCTCATCTTCCCAAGCTGCTATGCAGCACACACTTTTCCAAATTCACAGCAGGTGCCAACTGTGAATTCTGGGAATTGTAACCTGACAATTTATGAGGGGATCAGCTTATCTTTTGGTGTGGGTGCCAATCCAAGTATTGCATTGCAGGCAGAAAAATAAACACTGAAGAAAGAGTGCCATCCAGTGGTTAACCTCCAAAAATGCAAATTACAGAATTTACTGCCCATTGATTGCTATGGAAGGGAAAATGTAACATTTTTATGAAGGCAGGTATTCTATGTTCCATTCCATACACAATATTTTTATGAAGGCAGGTCTCCATATTAGTAAACTTGTCCAGGCTCTTAAAAACTATACTCATTCAAAGTTACAGTGACACTGAAAAAAGTGACTGAGGATGGTTTTTCACGCTTATGACCATTGCATCATCCCAGTGGTCACATGATTGAAATTCAGGCATTTGGCAACTGGCTATATATATGTATTCATTTTGGTACAAATAGCAATGATATTAATAATATTTGTTACATTAGTCAAACTTATGTAATCCTAGTATTAATATACATGTTTGTTTTAAAGTAGTTATTCCGTATTTCAATGTTCCATTTTAGTGCCAATCACAATATTATTGGAGCATACATACTAATACCATCTTTCAGTCTCTAATCTTTCCATCTAGTTATTACTTTTATTCTATTATATAAAAATATATATGCTAATATGCCCCCTATTTCTCATTTCTACCTCTATTCTAGCTTCTAGTCAAACCACCATTAGTAATCCTAGTGTTAATACTAACACTAACGAAGATATAGTCCTTCATGATTTAGTTATTCAATGTTTCAATGTGCCATTCTACTTCCAATCATCATATTATTTAAACATACATAATAATACCATCTTTCAACCTCTAGTCTTTCCATCTAACTATTGCTTTATATAAAAGTGTGTATTCTTATTTCTACCATTTTGCCCCCTGAATTCATCGAAACCTAACCCTAATCCTAGGTGAATTTGCCCTAAATGAGATTTTCCCATGTACTTTTCCAGAATACATAAAGCAGGTTCGAAAAGTCAGTATCCCACTAAGCATAATCGTATGCTCTGAATCAGTTGGTGATATCCATTTTGCTATTGGGATTCACAGAAACCTAACCCTAATCCTATGTGGATTTGCCCGCAATGGGATTTCCCCATGTATTTTACCAGGAAATGTAGATAGGGCAGGCTCGAAAAGCCAGTGCCCTCCTAAGGTTAACCATGCACTCAAAATCTGTTGATGTCCAGTTTGCTATATGGATTCATGGAGTCCTAACTCTAGGTGGATTTGCCCCCTTATGATATTTACGTACACATTTTACCAGGAAATATAGACAAAGCAGGCTTGAAAAGTCAGCGCCCTCCTAAGCATAACCGTGTGCTCTGAATCTGTTGGCAATTTCCATTTTACTCCATGAATTCATGGAAATCTAACCCTAATTCTAGCTTGATTTGCTCCAAATGGGATTTCGCATTTTTTTTTAACTGTGAAATGTATATAAGACAGGTTTGAAAATTCAATGCCCTCCTAAACATACCCAATCACTCAAAATCCATTGGCGATGTCCATTTTGCTTTATGAATTCATGGAAACCTATTGCTGGCCCTAAGTGTATTTGCCCTCAATGAGATTTTCTCGTGTACTTTACTAGAAAAGGTAGATAACTCAGTTTCCAAAAGTCAGCACCTCCTAAGCATAACCATATGCTCCGTGTGCTGTCCAGACCGTTTAGAGTTAATGGGATTTGGGATAGTTAGTTAGGAATTGAGAGCTGTCCCCTTAAGGGAGTCCATCATGGTAAATGTAGTTAAGGTATCCTGGGAAATGTAGTCCATGTCTTGTGGTCACATCTGTAATCCTGATTGGTCACTAAATTGACCCTTGTTGGCTTGGGGGAGGCTCCCTCACTCTTGCCTGAATCCTTTACCATGTAGCCATTTCAATTATCATGGGGATGAGAGTTTATTATCTTTCTACTGTTCTGCTTATTATGCTCTGGATGGGTATAAAGCAGACAGAGTTGATAGCCATTTTGCTCACCAAATTCATGGAGACCTAATTTTTACCCTAGATCTTTGATGGGGAACTTATGGCATGTGTGTTGGAAGTGGCACACAGAGCCATTTTTTCTGGCACGCGAGAGGTTGTCTGGACAGCACCCCCGCCAGCCAGCTGATTGTCAGGTATCTGCCATGCATGCGGGGGGAGACACACAAGTGTGGGAGACGCATACACATGCACAGGGGGTGGTGCATACATGGGGAGTCGCATGTGCAGATTTGCATGGTGTGCACGCAGGGGGTCATGCGTGCATGTGCGGGAGCATCATGCACGCATTGCATTATGGGTGCAGATGAGTGCATGCACATGCTTTCGGCACATGATGAGGAAAAGGTTAGCCATCATGGATTTCCCCTTTCCCAAAGGTTAGCTAGATGGATTTCCCCCAGGGATGGGATTCAAATTTTTAACAACCGGTTCTGTGGACATGGCTTAGGTGGTGGGCGTGGTTTGGTGATCATGTGACTGGGTGGACATGGCTTGGTGGTCATGTTATTGGCTGGGCGTGGCCAATTCAATATCACTCACATCAAGGCATGCATCTCCTCACCTGGCCTCTCATGACTGTGGGGATGCTGCAACAGTGGTAAGTGCAAAAAATGGTCATAAGTCACTTTTTTCAGTGCCATTGTAACTTTGAATGATCCCACCACACAAGCAAAGTACCAGCAAAGGAGGGAAAAAAAACTCCAGAGATGTTCCTGAGACAGGAAGTCCAGTCCTGCCAAGAATGTAATAAAAGTTAACGGAGAGGCAGTTTCTGTAAGCAACACCAGAATGTTTCCTTCCTGCCTTCCTTACAGGATTAGGCCAGTAATTTCTTCTAACAACCGGTTCTCTGAACTGCTTAGAATGTTAACAATTGGTTCTAGCAAATAGGTGGGAACTGGTAGAATCCCACCTCTGATTTCCCCCCTATGGTATTTTCCCATGTATTTTCCTAGGAAATGTAGTTAAGGCAGATTTGAAAAGTCAGCACCCTGCTAAGTGTAGCCATGTGCTCTGAATCCATTGGTGGTGTCCATTTTGCTCTCCAAATTTATGGAAACCTATCCCTAACCCAAGGTGAATTTGCTTTCATCGGGGTTTTCCTTCTATTTTACGAGCAAAGGTAGATAAGTCAGTTTTGACATCACAATTTTTCCTCTGCAGGCACCAAAAAGGCCCAGTTTTGAAAAACAGCCAGAAATACCATTTTTAAGCATGAAATTTCACCCCGAATATCATCCCAGCATCCATTTTTTGCATTTGGGTTCAAGTAAAAAACACTTGATTTTTAAAAAACAGCTAGCAATACCCTTTTGAAGAATGAAACTCCACTCCTAAATAACAATCTATGAAGATTAAAAAATGGCAATCCAGCATCAGAGTTTACAAGGTACTGAGATCCTTAATTGCTCCAATAAGTTGGAAGTGCTGCTATGGGAGGAGACTATATTTACAAGACATCTATAGTGAGCAATAGATTGGAGTAAGCAAAGGCTTGAATGTAACTCTAGATAGAAATTCATGCTTCCTTAGAAGACCAAGAGCATAGAGTGAGACCATGTTCAAATGTCAACAGAACTGTTCTCTGCTATATATATTTTTATTTATTTATTTGATTTGTCAATCATTTACAAGATAAAGGTATAAGAATAAACATAGTTTTGAATACATGAGAGGGATACTTATAAGAAAAATAAAAAGAAACAATAGGACAGTGACGGGAGGCACGATTGGTGCGCTTATGCACGTCCCCTACAGGCCTCTTAGGAAAGAGGTGAGGTCAATAGTAGACAGTCTAAGGTTAAAGATTTTGGGATTTGGGAAAGAAAACACAGAGTCAGGTAGAGTATTCCAAACATTGACCACTCTGTTGCTGAAGACGTATTTTCTGCAATCAAGCTTGGTGCGGTTAATCTTGAGTTTGTATCTATTGTTTGCTCTTGTGTTGTTATGGTTGAAGCTGAAGTATTTATTGCAATGTATGATTTTATGTACTATACTTAGATCGAACTGAAGGCGGTGTAGTTCTAGATTTTCTAGGTCTAGAGTTTCAAGTCTGGTGGCATAAGGTACTCTGCAATGAGTAGAGGAGTGGAGAACTCTTCTTGTGAAATATTTCTGGACTTTCCCAATTGTGTTAATATCAGATACATGATATGGGTTCCAGACTGATGATCTGTATAGGTCTAGCAAATGTTTTATATGTTCTAGTTAGTAGTGTGATATTACCAGAGAAGAAGCTACATAGGATTAGATTAACAACTCTTAATGCCTTTTTGGCTATGTAGTTACAGTGGGCTCTAGCACTTAGGGCATTAGAGATGAGTACTCCGAGGTCCTTGACAGAGTTTGGATCATCAACATGGTCTTGACTATTTAGCTTGTATTTTATTTTCTGATTTTCTTTGCCAATATGTAAGACAGAGCATTTATTCGTTGAGATTTGAAGTTGCCATTTGATTGACCATTCTGATACATAGTCAAGGTCTTTTTGAAGGGTAGCAGTATTGTCTGTGGTGTTGAATAGCTTTACATCTTCAGCAGAGAGAATGCAGTTGCTCTTAATATGATCACAGAGGTCATTAATATAGAGTATGAAGAGAGTTGGTCCTAAAACACTGCACCACTGTTGACAGGTACAGAATTTGATAGGACACTCCCAATTTTGACCATTTGTTGTCTCTTTGATAGGAATGCTTCTATCCAGTTATGTAAGTGTCCAGAGATACCATAAGATTTTAGTTTTAGGAGTAGTTTGTCGTGCACCACTGAATCAAAGGCTTTACAGAAGTCTATGTAGATTGCGTCTATTGCTTTGCCCTGATCGAGTTGTGTAGTCCATATGTTTTTGCAGTGTAAGAATCGCAGATTACATGATAGTTTTTTTTCTGAAACCAAATTGTTAGAGAGTAGGTTATTTGTCTCTAAGTGGAGGATAATGGATTGGTTAATAATTGATTCCATGACTTTACAGGTGATGCAGCATAAAGAGATTGGTCTGTAATTTTCAGCTAGGCTGGGGATGATCATGGCTTTTTGAAGATGGGGATGACTGTGGCTTGTGACCATAGGTATGGCAAGGAGCTGGTCCTGAAAGATTTTTCAAAGGTTATGCTTAGAGGTTTAGCTATGGCAGTGGATAGCTTTTTAAAGAAGTAGGCACATATTCCATCTGGTCCAATAGATAGAGATGGTTTTAGATTGCACAGTGCTTTTTCAACAATGTCTTCTGTAAAATCGATATGTATTAGATCATTGTAGTTCTCTGTGATTCAACTAGGAAGTACTGGGCTTGATCAATTGCTAGTTACAAATACTGAGCCAAAGAATGTGTTAAAGAGGTTTGCTTTGACGGTGCCGTCGTTGCAGTCTTTGCCATTAGGTCCTCTCAGGGATGGGATGGACCTTGAGTCTTTTAATTTGTTGTTTACAAAATTGTAGAAAACACGGGTGGACATTGTACGTAGAAGGTTTTCCTCTTGTTTAATGTGATAATTGGTGCATTCAGCCTTTATCTGGTGGCATAGATTTTTGTATCGGCTTTTGAAGTTGGCAACGTGACCAAATTTGTTTTTTTGCCAAAGTGATCTCTTTTTGGATTGAAGCTTCCTTGTTGTTATGGGTAATCTGTTTTTCCTGGTTTTGGGAGTTGTTATTGGTACATATAGTTTGATGACTCTTTTGATTTCTAGTAAGAATATGTTGTAATGGTCTTCAACAGTATTGCATCCAATAAATAGAAATTGCCAATCAAGGGAAGAGAGATTGTTGATTATAAGATCATAGCTGCCTTTTTTGAAGTTATAATTGGGGATTTTGTCATTGTGGTGATTTTTGTATGGACGTCTGTTGAGACAAAAGTCAATCATGTTGTGGTCACAGTTGGAAAAGGGTTCTTTAATTTGTATTCCGTAAATTGAATTCAAACTATTGCAGAAGATGAGATTGAGGCAGTTGTTAAGCCTAGTATTATTGGTTACTAATTGATCCAGTCCCAGATTTGTTACAGCATTGTAGAAGGTTGCATATATGGGTTCAGTTGTACATTCATTTAGGGTCCAGTTAATATGAGGTAGATTGAAGTCACCAAGAAAGATAAAAGCGTGTGGGCAGGATGCATGTTAGTAGTGTATTTAGCTTGTTTACATGTTCGATGTCATAATCAGGGGCTCTGTAACATAGTAAGAACCGAAATGTGATATTTAAGGTCAATATTATATATGCATACATATATACATATATATATAGTGTGCATATAATTGCCAAAAGACAGGAATATTATGAGAAAGTAATCATAATATCTTCAGGCATAGTTTGCAATTTATCCCCTTTTATTTTTCAATTCAACAAAAATTCAAGGAGAAATTATTTGAGGAGGTTTTGAGCTCTGTCAACAAACAAATTCCCTGAAGACTGGACAGAATTGTATGGGTTGGAGGGGAAGAGGCAAAGCCAGCAAAATAAAGACCGTGTTTGAAAATGGACTTGATCTAGCTTGGGACTATGGAGGAAAAAAAATCCATTGAATCCATAGGGTAGTTGGGTAATGACTCAAATGCTGCTGACTGCTCAATTGTAAGCTATAGTGCTTTTGGCCATGGGACCCATAATGGAATGAATGCAGCTCATCTCTTGTTTCCCAGCAAGAAAGGAAACAGAATCTCAAACACATACAGTTCAAGCATATACTTCATTACACAGCAGAAAATACTGGTGCTGCCTATGGCTACTTCTGGTAAAGGGAGTCGGAAAGAATTCCAGAAGCCACGCTTGCCCCAATTTTCTTGTTTTCTTCATAGAAAGTACTTAATTCATTACAGATCAAAAAAATCTCCATATTTTTGGAAAGGTTTACCTCCCATTCTAGCTGAGATCATCTGCCCTGCAGTCACCTACTTGGGAAGCTTTGAAAGAAAAAATATATATTTCTGCACAGAAACAATAGAAAGTCTATGATAGGAGAATACTTTCCCTGTGGCTTTCATCGCAATAGCCTGGAGTACACAGCCGGAAATCAGCGAATCATCATCCTATGATAAGATCTTGATTTCAAGGGAAGATTGCCAACTTTTCTCCTGGCTTCTGTAACTTTGCCTTTAATAGCCTCTCAAATTGCTGACACCAGCAGAGGAAGCTGCTTGAGCAGAAAGCCTACGGCAGAGTAAAGTAGATACAATTCCCGGCACCAGGCAGTGAAGAAAGACTTTTCTATGTGTGTAAGTAATATTTTTGTGCATGGGAGGGTTCAAATAATCTACAGGCAGTATGAGATGTAACAGTACTTTAAATTCAAAAGGGTATTCCTATTCTCATTTCAGATGTTATGCATCTAAGAAGAAAGAAAGCACGGTTGTTTGAACATACTCTACTGTTAAAGGCAGAACATCACAAGGACTGGTCAGTACCAGTACAGTTTTGTTTTTTGTTTTTAAAGAGGGGGGGGGGGCTTCTAAATAAGTTTTAAGAGTAATAGTTTTATTAGTCTGATGTTGCAGGCTAATTTTTTTAAAAGACAAGCATATAAATGTGAAACCTCAGGACTAAGCTTAAGTTAGGATTGTCAACCTTTTAATAGATCATGCTTTTCAATAACACAGTAAAGCAGAGGAAGGCATTTCTAAATGAATGATTATTGATGACTGAGTTTCTTCAGACCCCAAATCCTTTGCCTTAAAATGAAGTCAGACCAATTGTCTATTTAACTCAATTCTCCTCAACCTTGTGCCTTTGGATGAATAATTCCTAGCATTCCCAACTAACCATGTTGAGAGGAGAGGACAACATGGGGAGAAAAGTATTATTGGAAACCTAGCCAAGAGTTTTTTCCCATACTTATCTGCTTTAGAGATGCAGAGAATTTAATATGCACTCTCTACATCAAGCTACAACAAAATTAGGCAGTGCTTCACTTTAACCTAAGAATCTTCTTATTTTGTCTATGGCAGGTGCTTTCTTATTTCAGTGAATGTCTCCCTTCTACAAACTAATATTGAACAGTAAAATAAATATTCTTTGCAATAAATACTAATTGATATGGCAGGGATAGACAACCTTTGACAGACAAATTATTCCTGAATAATAAAGTCCACATCCTTCGTTGTTGGTTAGCTTAATTGAAGCTGTGGGGAGTTGCAGTTTAGCATTATGTGGCATGCTCACCTCTGTTGGTTAACATTAGAGGTTACATATTTTGATTTCAAAAATACTGGCCTCTGCTTGAGGAGTTCAGAAGCATCACCAGAAAATCCAAAAACTAAAGACTAGACTCAGAAGTTGAGAAAAAATTTTTTTTTTAAAGTATGGTAATAACAACAAACATGTGCACTATTACCAAGATTTACAGTCTCCAAACGACTTTACTATTCATATTTAAAATGGTACTATTATTGTAATTCAAGAAGTGTATACACAAGCACATTTTGTTCACCTAGGACCAAGAAATGAGGAGGTGGCAGAGCAAAAAACAAATTCACCTCACCCTATATCAGGTAAATAACCTCTGAAGATATTGGTTGGTCAATGATCCTGTATGAGTTATGGGTTCCATTGCTATATGGCAAATGTTGGGTTCACTATGTAAGCAAAACTGTTATCTTTTAATAGGAGATTTAGTGATGAGTAAATCTGTAACTCCAAAATCTGTAAATTTTTCTGTACATTTGATCTGTGTCCTTAGGAAACGAACACAGCAATAAAAGTATGAAGAAATTTTTTAAAAAATTGAATTGGAGAAGAAAGAGCTTATCTCTGCTTAAGCCTTTAAATGACACAATTCATAGAGGGAAAAGTTAGTATATATTAATTTCATAAATCTCTAATTATAAGGGAGAGGTTTTCTTTTCACCAGGCAGATCTTGAAATTCAAGAAAGAAAAAAAAGTAGAAACTATGAATCTACATCCTTCCCCTCCTTG
Organism: Pseudonaja textilis; assembly: GCF_049901715.1. Classification (NCBI taxonomy): domain Eukaryota; kingdom Metazoa; phylum Chordata; class Lepidosauria; order Squamata; family Elapidae; genus Pseudonaja; species Pseudonaja textilis. Next base: position 131,267,533 of record NC_141991.1, read on the forward strand.
GCTTCTTGCCAAATGTTAACTCAAGAAGACACCGTAGCTAACCAGTTCTTTCCTAACAAGTACTTATTTCTAACTAGTGTTAATATGTGTCCATATCATCCTTTATTTTATAATATATTTTATTCAAATAAATATTATTCTGCCCTCCCAAGGTGTTCAAGTTAACACACACATATATATTCTTTCTACGTTTATCTTAAAATAACTCTACAGTCCAAGCAAGGATGACCTTCCCAATATATGCTAATCAAATCTAGATGGGTGGGGAATTTAAACTATACATTTAGCTGCAGTCTAACCAAGAGCTGGGTATAATTAAGCCCATTAATCTCAACAAGTTCAAAGGCACTGCATTTAGTATTGGAATGCAGCAGATATTACAGCTATAGCAAAGAATATAAAAGGTGTAATATGCTATATAGATATTACAGCTATAGCAAAGAATATAAAAGGTGTAATATGCTATATATATATATATATATAGCCAACATGGAAAAGAACATGGATAGAAAAGAAAACCTCAGTAAAATGAGCTGACCAGTCCCTCTGTGAACATAAAACAAGCAGGAATTCTATAGGTAAAGGAAGACTTTCAAGATTTGTAAGAAGTTGCGAGAATGGTATATAGCAAATGATAAGAAAAGTTCCCTATGTGGTATTTACCATTGGATCAGTTGAACCAGACATTTGATTATAGTGGCCAAAGGAAGGTAACAGTGAAAGTAATGTATGGTTACTCTTGCAGGATGTTCTGCTTCAGGAATCGAAATAAGAGCTAGTCTTGGCTACAATGCACGTTGGCTTACGGCCTGAAGGTGAGGGTAGGGTGGAGAGAGACAGATTCTGCCCATTTATGACCCACCTCATGAAATGAAATGTTGTGTGCTGGATTCTGTGCTTAAGATCCAGATTTAAAGCCTCTCTACCTTTACTTCAGCTTTTTCTGTCTCTGGGCGACAAAAAGGAAAATGAGAATAATGATCTGTTTTGACTCTGATGATAATTGTCCTGCATAATTAGTTGCCTTTGGCTTTTTTCTTCTGTATATTAAACTAAGTCAAGGAAAGCCCGCACAGCAAGGCTTCTGAAATTCTTTTCAACTCTGTAATAGAGCCTCCACTAAGGGTCACATGACTGGAAAGCAAGAGGGAGGGGGCTAGACTGGAACAGACACAGAGGTGGCATTCAGCAGGTTCTGACCAGTTCTGGAGAACCGGTAGCGGAAATTTTGAGTAGTTCAGAGAATCAGCAAATCCCACCTCTGACTGGCCCCACCCCCATCTATTCTCTGCCTCCTGAGTCCCAGCTAATTGGCTGGGTCTTCTTTTGTTGCCCTGCACAGGAGAACGGAGCTGAAAAGCAGGTTAGTGGGCTGGGGAGGGAATGGGGATTTTGAAGTATCCTTCCTCTGCCACACCCACCAAGCCATACCCTCCAAGCCATGCCATGCCACGCCCACCAAGCCACGCCCACAGAACCGATAGTAAAAAAAAAATTGAATCCCACCACTGAACAGACAGCAACATTTTGAGCCACTAGTCCAGGTGTCCCCAAACTCTTCAGCTCATTGACCCCTTCATGAAGTTTTAGATTGTTCATCAAATCCCAAACATTATAATTTAAAAAATATGACTTAATTGTACTATAAATAATAATAATAATAACAGAACACAATCGGCATTGACAAAATCACCAGCAGTCAATCGCAAAAGGCAACTTTACTTGGAACAGCTTATATCCTGCAACAATACCTTTAACACAATCAAACAACAACATATCTTTATCCCAGAGACTTGAGAAGGACTCGTTAGGTGGACAAAAATGCCAAATTCAGTCTAAGCATTTGGCTGAATGTGAAACCAACCATAATAAGACAACTCAAGGCTGCTCTCACTTGCAGTTGTCCATCCAACACTGGCTAACATTTCTTGCTGCTAACTGCACCTTCAGGGCTAGAGACTGGCCTGGAACTCTACAGAGGTCCAAAATATTAGTTGACCCTAATCAATTTTCATCATTTACCAGCCACCAATCGCCTGTCAGTCATTTACTAATCTCCTTTCGATCTCCAGATATTTGGATCATCTCATCAACTTTGGGGGTCAATATTGACCACTTTGGGGAACCCTGCAGTCACCAATTGCCTTTCCATTAGGCCCCTGGCCAGATGTGCCCATTTTCAGATTCAGTGTTTCTTTTGCCAGCTTCTTCAATTCTGTCAAATGTTATTCTGTTCTGACAAAAAAAAATTTGGAGATATATTTCTGTCAGACAGACAGAATCCCAAGTCTCTCAAGAAATATAATTTATTTCCAAAATTCAGTAGTGTTGAAATGAATGAACAAGCTGAAGAAAACATCATGAGTATGACTTTTAGGATTCTTTCTAATCTCTTTACTAGTGAGGGCCGTAGACAATGATTTGCTTTGGTGTAAAGAAATAGCATATTGGTCTGTTTGTGTATTCCTGTCACATACATGTGCACAGGGCGAGTTACATATATTTTCCTCTGGATCACATTACCAGGAGGGGAGGGGATTAGAGTGGGTCAGACCAGAGGTGGTATTCTGCAGATTCTGACCAGTTCTGGAGAACCGGTAGTGGAAATTTTGAGTAGTTTGGAGAACCAGCAAATACCACCTCTGACTGGAGATTTTACAGTATCCTTCCCCTGCCAGGCCCACCAAGTCACGCCCACAGAACCGGAAGTAAAAAAATTGAATCCCACCAATGGGCCAGACAACATTCTGAGTTTCTACCAGCTTCTTCCTTTAGGACACTTTGGGAGGTTTTTTTGTTTAATATTTTGGGAATGTTTTTGTCTCTAGAAGTATTTATTTAATAAAATTTGACCTTTCTTTTGCTGGCTTTACCTGGTTTCAGTTTCAGTTCTTCAAGTTGTAAGTTGATTTATCTTGTCATTTAACTGATTGGGTTGGAATCTCTTTCTGTGGAGCTCGTTCCTGAGTAGAGCCATTTCAGTTCTTTTCAGGATACGTTTAGTAGCTGCTGTGCTGTGATGAAATATTAATTTGAAGCAGGTCAGTGTTGCATTGTTGTCTCTGCAGCTATACTTTGGAATGGAGCAACAAAATCCACCCTCTACTTTGGGACAAGATAAAACAACTTATAACTTGGAGAGCTGAAACTGAAACCACTTACAAAAATGACAAACTCCTGAAGAAACTAAAGAAATTAGAACATGACAAGAAAGCTCCCAACAACTCACAACACCTGAAACAATTAGTATATGTTTCCAACAGAGAACTCACCAAAACAGAAACAGATGACCTAACCAAAGGATTCAATTATGCTATAGCACCCCCAAAAATCCCCACAGAATCCATCATATGCGGAGTAGAATCCAGCCTAACTAAATTAAATACAGATGAAGCTGATAGAATAAGACACCAAGTCACTAACATCTTATGCACAAGCAAACCACTCAAAAACAACTTACACAAAGAGGAACTAAAAGCCCTGCAAGCCCTAAGGAATGACAGCAGCATAATCATACTTCCAGCAGATAAAGGTAATGCCACAGTAGTAATGGATAGAAAAGACTATGAAACAAAATTGACAGACCTACTCCAAGACTGTACATACAAACCCATAAACATGGACCCAACCATATATCTGGAAAAAATAACCAAGAAGAAAATCATCAGCAACATAAGCAAAGAGATCCAACAGACAATCATCCCAAGAGAAAAATCTTTCAGATGCCCCAAACTATATGGCCTCCCAAAAATACACAAAGAAGGCATGCCTCTCAGACCCATAATCAGCTTCAGAGGAGCACCACTACAAAACCTAGCCAAATACCTAGCAAAGAAGCTACAGCCCCATGATGAAGCAGCAGCTTCACATGTACAAAACTCATACCACCTCTTGGAAATGATCAAAGATCTACACATGGAATAAAAAGATCTGCTTGTAAGTTTCGACGTGGTTTCACTATTCACTCAAGTCCTGATAAAAGAAACCCTAGAAATCATCAAAAATAAATACCAACCAGCTAAACACCTCATGGAACTAACAGAACACTGCTTAACCAACACATATTTCATATACAAAGGACAAAAATACAAGCAAATTGAAGGAGCCCCTATGGGATCACCACTGTCACCCATCATTACAAACCTGTTCATGGAAGAATTCGAATCCAGAGTCCTAGCCAATGCCATCCACAAACCCAAACTATGGTTAAGATACATCGATGACACATTTGTTATTTGGCCCCATGGAAAAGAAAACCTAAACAATTTTCTAACACACCTAAACAGCACATACCCCAAAATCAAATTCACCATGGAAACAGAAACAAACAAACAACTATTCCTAGATGTACTAATCTACAAAAAAACAGATGGCACACTAGGACACAACGTATACCAGAAGAAAACACACACTAACCGCTACCTCAACGTCCAATCCCACCACCACCCAGCACAGATAAACTCCGTGGCCAAAACACTAATTGCCAGAACCAAACGCCTGGCAGACAAGACACACATAAAGACTGAACTATGCACCCTGACTAAAGTACTGACAGCCAACAGCTTCCACAAAAGCAAAATCACAGGCCTGATCCACAAAAACACACTGGACATAATGGAGACCTAGAAGATGAACAGACCTATGGAACAGCTGTCCTGCCCTATATAAGAGGTACTACAGACAAAATCAGTAAGATACTACACAGAAATCACATCAAGACTGCCTTCAAAACAGACAGAAAAATAGCAGCCATCCTAAGAAACCCCAAAGATAAAATTGACCTGGAAAGCCAAGGCATATATGAACTCCCCCCTGCATTATGCCCGGCCACATACATTGGACAGACCAATAGAAGAATAAGTACCCGCCTGGATGAACATAAAAATGCAGTAAAAAAGCTGGAACACACTTCCTCACTAGTCCAACACATGAAAGCCACAGGACATCGCATCGACTTCAATGGCACCAAAACCTTAGCCACTATAGAAAACCCCAGCTACAGAATTATCAGAGAAGCCATAAAGATTGAAAAAAGACCTGAAAGCATGAACAGAAGAGATGATTCCACCAGATTGTCAATTATTTGGAAGCCTGCACTCACAAACAAAAAAATCTCCATACCACAAGCCAGGCAAACACCTGGGAACAAACAGATTCCCCCTGATACCGCCAGCTCAAACACACCCCAACCAGGCACCCAGATGAAACCTAGCTTCCTAATAAATGATAGCCGTCCATTTACTCGAAGCCAAGCCGCACTAAAAGCCTCCAATACAACAACACAATGTTGCCAGCCAATCAAGACAAAAAAAGTTACAAAACAGACAGAAGATATTAGAAACACCAATCAAGCAGAACACAGCAAACTCCAAGACCAATAAACACAGACCAAGACTCCCAACCAATCAGGATGAAGAAAAAAACATTCTGGCACAGCAGTAGGCTAGCCCCAAATTTAAAACAGAAACGGCTGTGAAAGTCTGACTCACAGATGAACACAATACAGAAGCCTATAGGTCTTGGTGTGTTTGGGTCTTTATATGCAGGTCTTGGTGTGTTTGGGTCTTTTCTTGTGTAAGATTGAGAGCATCTTGGTAATGTTTTGACGAGGTCCCACTTGCCATCTTCAGGCTGGTGCTTTTGGCTTCATGCTTGTGTGAGCAAAGCGTGATCAGAGCTGCCGTCTCTCTATAAATACCCGTGAAAATCTACAAAAACATATATGTGTGTGTGTGTGCGCACATGCATGCACACTCACTCACACACACATATATATTCTTTCTATCATTTCTTGTTCGTTTTAATACTTCAATTCTTATTCGTTTTTAGCTTGCCTCCCATACATATATATGGTATTCAACTTTGTTCGGGTATTTTCCCACGTCATTATAGTTTTGTGTGTGTGTGTGTGTGTGTGTGTGTGTGTTTGTGTGTTTTCTGAGGTTCTCGCGGGTATTTGTATGTGGCTCTTTGGTTATTCAGGTTTTCTCCCACATAAGATTGGAAGTATCTGGGCAACGTTTCGATGAAGTCACATTCATCATCTTCAGGCTTGTGTCTTCGGCTCTGTGCTTCTCAGAGTGATGTGAGCTTGCTGCTGCTTCTTCCTTTTAACTGCTAGTGGGGGTGTGACTTGATTGGGTGGGGGCTTGGCTGTGTTCTGATTGGGTGGGGGTGTGTTCTCACTGGTAGGGGGTTTGGCTGTGTTCTGATTGGTTGGGGGGTTGGCCATGTTCTGATTGGCTGGAGGCGTGTTCTGTTCAGGTGGGGGCTTGGTTGTTCTCAGGTTAGTCTTAGTTGCTGGGGGATTTGAGCTGGTGAGCTGTGATCCTGCTGTTTGGCTTCAAGTTCATGGTCGTGCCACATCTTCATGGTGCATGTCAGTTCGCTTCATGTATGGCTCGGAGGGGTTTGAAGTGGGTAGTGATGCAGCTGCAGTGTGGCTTCTGGTCCATGGTCATGTCTCATCTTCTGTGTGGGTGTGAGATTGCTTTCTACGTGGAAGTGTGGTGGTGGCATCTTGTGTGGCCCTCATGGGTGTGGGTCTGGAGTCATTCTTCATGTTAGGTACTCGTCTGTTCGTGAGGGCAGGTTTCCAAATGGCTGGTAGGCGGGAGGTGTCAACTCGTTTGTTCATGCTGTGTGGGCGTTTTTCTATCTCTATGGCTTCTCTGATTATTCTGCTGTTGAAGTGTTTGGTTTTGGCGATAGTTCTGGTATTTTTAAAGTCAGTCTCATGTCCTGTGGCTTTGAGGTGTTGGACCTCAAAGCCTCTTCCCTGGTCCAGGGGAAGTGTTCCTTTAACACACACACACACATATATACATACATATATACATATACATACACACACACACACACACACACATATATATATATAATGGGCTCTTCTTCAAGGAAAAAGATTTGCACCACCTTGTGTCGATTAGAAGGTTTGCAACCAGATCTAATTCTTTTTCAGAGAATTCTTTTACTGTTATGCAGTAAAAAAATATACGTCCACAATGGATAAAACAATTTATTAGGACAACTGAAATTGTGAAATACATCTGCACTTTGCTTATATTATTTCATCAATACTAAAAGTAGCCCTGCAAATGAGGCCAAATCTTATCAGCTGACCATATAAATTGTGATGCAAGTGAGCTTTGAACCAGAGGTGTGTTTGAACCTGAAAGATGATGGTTAGCCAAGAACCTGTGAGTTCTCATCAGCAGACGTCTTTCCAAGATCCGATGCAGATTCACTAAAACTAATGTGTGTTGATTTTCTATTTTTGAAATCAAACTTAAGAAATACAGGCCCAAATGCATGTCCTGTTATGTCTCAAACAGTCTTCCAATCCTGTTTCTCCTTCAAGAGGCTTGAAAAAAAATCTGTTTGTTGTTTGCCTATGACTGGAAATAGGTTGTAAAATCTGAATTATATCTAGAAGGAACAAACAGAATGGGAAACTTTAGCAGTATCAACATAATTTATTCAGACCAACATATTCCTAGGGCACACTTTTATTCACACTATCCTTAAAAATAAAGCAGCAACAATCAAACAACTGCATTGTTCTATTTTCAAGTGATTCCTAAATAATCTGGCAGATTACAAAAGGCTAGTTAGCTAATTATATCACAAATGGTATAAGGGTTATCAAGATGGGGCCTTGGCTTGGATTTAGGATTATACCCTTGATTGTATAGGTTAGTCCTTTGCAACAGTCAGACACGTTAGTTTGGTTTCTCTACATTATTGACACACAGAAAAGGGAAATTCTGAAGCATCTGAAGAGACAAGCTTGAAATGTCACTGTTCTGCGTCAAACACCATTGCAACACAAAAACCTGTTTTGCTCAGTGCTCCAGAAAGCATTCAAACAAGAATAGAGTTTATAATATGGGAAGCTGCTGAATACCTATGTCTTTCAACAAGTGACAAAAAGCACTGCCTTTAGCTGCCAGATCCTCATGACCTTTGGACTTTAACTGCAATAAATTCATGTGACACTAATAGGGGAGAAAGTCCTAATTCCATTTTAATGGAAGTTAATGGAACAGTTATTTTAATTACTTAGAAAAATGAACAGTATATGTTTTAATTTTTCTTGTACATTTAAAGTTGTCATTTTAAAAGTTAATATTGAATTCTATGTATTGCCCCTAATTTCTGAACAACCGGATAGTTTTCATATTCTGAATTTACGATCTCTTATTTGTCATAAAAAACTTTTAAATGAGCAAAGTTCTGGAATAGTGATAGATAAGAGAAAAACTTTGTGGCTGGAAGATGACTGAAAACAGATTCCCTTTCAATCCACTGACATTTATCTTTCCATCATAGTCTAATGGGGGAAATTCCAGAGAGACTTTGTTAATAGAAATATAACCAATAAAAAAGAAGTTATTCTCATGCGAGGATGTGTGGAATTGGCTGTCTTGTCTGCTTGTAATGCAAACCTGTGAACATCTACCCAGCAATTATTCCATGGTGTTTGAAAATTCTTAATAAAACTAATTCTCTGTTAGGGAATAAATAATACAAAGAATTTCCACTATTATTCACCAAGAAACCAAAGTATGATATAATTATTCATATATATCACAAATTTCAAATAAAGCTTCTTTTTTATTGACTTTTCTGGTTTAAGAATAGATGAAGGGGTAATTTTATTTAAAACTTTAACTACCGGGGGAATACATATAGCACATCTCGACGAATAATGTAAAAATCACTGCCTTAGATGGTTGCAGTACTTTCTGCAATAAACCGCAACAATAACACATACAGTGGTGTCACTGCACCAACGCCAGCACACATTCATCCTTGCCTGTCAACGTCTGATGCAAGCATCTTACTTGTGGCGTTTGTGTGATGAATCATCACGTATGCTCCCTTTTGCTCTCATTGAGGATGCTCACTTGTTGGGATACAATAACGACAGGTTTGCTCCAGTGCCCTTCCTCCTGAGGTAGTTGAGGGATTGTATCTATCTAGTTCAGCCAAATTCATGAAAAATTGTTTTGAAAGATTTTCTAGGAAAGGGCACCTATACAGGAAAGGGCAGGACATTTGGGCTGTATGCTTATAAGGGTGATGGAGCAGCTACACAACCGTACTAAAGGTACCAGATGAAGTAAGCCCAAACATGTCATAGACTAAGTTAAGGGTCTTCAAACTTAAGATGCAAGATGCAAATTTAAGACTTGTGGACTTCAACTCCCAGAATTCCTGAGCTAACATGACTGGAGGAGGAATTCTAGGAGTTGAAGTCCACAAGTTTTAAAACTGTTAAGTTTGAAGACCCCTGGATTAAGCACACAATGGGGTGGAAGAAATGGCATGCTCTTACTACAGGAACCTTTATCTGATATAATATTTACCTTATTTGATCTCAATCTGCTCAGCTGCTGCTTAATTTAAATAACGTCCCAAAATCTTTTAGTTGGAAGCTCAGTGGTAAATATCTCCAGTCTCTCCTGCCTCAGCCTTGGGACCACCTGCTTAGATTTTCTAAGCAAACAAGCCCAGGTAGCAATAGTGTGTCTGAAATAACCAACAATAGAAGCAAAAAAGACAATTTAGTCAATACTATACCCTTTTCCTCAACAAAATATGTCAAATCTTGATGGTCAGACTTCGAACTCAATGCCATGGGGAAATGCCATAATTTTCCTTTGTGTGACATGATTTCACTAAAAAATATGACAGAGGCAAAAACATATAAAGGATGCTGCAGCTCGAAAAGGGCTACTGATAAATATTGAAGCTGTGTGACAAAAGTATAGTTTGTTAAGACTGTCTGGCAGCAAGAGAGAGTGAATAGACAAATGTAGAAATTCAGTGATGGCTCAGTCAATTAAGCAGCATATTTAAATAGCTTGGCCATTCTTGTTTTGCATGAATATTGGGAAAGTAAGACAAATGCTTCTGAATTTTGCTTTTGGATTCTTGAATCTACTAGCAAACACAGTTCTAATATTTAAAATAAATATATCATTCAGTTCACATACCAGCAATTAAGTATTGTGAGCAGAGTAATTTTAGAGACAATTTTATGACATAAATGATGAATTTACTGCACACTAGAGCTGGTATTCAGCAGGTTCTGACCAGTTCTGAAGAACCGGTAGCGGAAATTTTGAGTAGTTCAGAGAACTGGCAAATACCTCCTCTGACTGGAGATTTTACAGTATCCTCCCCCTGCCACGCCCACCAAGCCACGCCCACAGAACCAGTAGTAAAAAAAATAGAATTCCTACCACTGCTGAAGGAATTAACAATATATTTACCTTTAAATCAGGGGTGGGATTCTACCGGTTCTGTCCACTTCTGTAGAACCAGTTGCTATGAAAAGCATCAAACAGAGAGCATACATAGAACCGGTTCTATGTCTGCTGCTGTTTTGGCCCACCCACCCGCCTGGGCTCTTACCTGACCTTTATTTCCTGCGTTTTCAACTGCAGCTGCTTTGCGCGACACAGCTGCAGTTGAAAAAGCAGGAAAAAATGCTTTTTCAATTGCTGCACACCTGCGCGCAGCGCTGCTCAGCTGTCCAGGCAGCTAGATGACGACAATATACACACGCATGCAGTGCGCGTCAGACGTAAAATGTAAAATCACCTAACTGGTAGTTACACGGGTTGGATCCCACCCCTGCCTTAAATGACTCTGGGTGGCTTACAGCTAAAAACCCCAACATTTAAAATGAGTATAACAGATCAGAAGGCCAAAATACAAATTCCAAAACAACAAATTAGACCAAAAGGAGAAAAAAGGCAAAACAAAAAGCTTGGGAAAACAACCAAGGTGTCAATATTTTCCTGAAGGTTAAGATGGACTCAAATCTCTAGAGGAGAGATAATTCCAGATGATAAGAACAATAATAGAGTAAGTTACCAAGAACCAGTTTGGTGAAGTGATTAACGTACTAAGCTAGAAATTTGTAGCAATATAAACCAATTTTTGGATTTTGAGGTTTTGTTGTAATCTAAATGCTTTCAATTACGTGGGAATGAATTCTCTGCAGAAATCAAATCATGATGTGGCTCAAACTTTTTTCTTTATGACTGTTCAGCTACTTTCAAAGTCTGATCACATTTGTCTTTGATGATAACCTTAAGGACTATTTTGCAAATGTGTTGGAAAACAGAACTGGAGCTTTCAATCTGAAATGTCAGTAGGGCCTTGATCAGAAAAACTCAAATCATACCCTGTTTCTCCAACAATACGGCCTCCCCCAATAGGAAATCCCAGCATGTTTTATAGGCATGAAATGAAATTAAGCCCCTCCCCCCAAATTAAGGCCTATATTAAAACATGCGAAATGGGGGAATGGTGGGGGGGCTTGCCGTTAGGAAGTACTTTTGTTGCACACCCGGATATGGTGCTGCCTGCGTTGACCCAGATACGAAGTGCCCCACCAACGCTGAGGTCAACATCCAAGCCGTTGCTGCCTGCTCAAAGATGAAAAGAGGGGGGGGAATTAAGTCACCCCCGAAAAGACGGCCTAGCCATTTTTTCGGGGCTCAAAAAAAAAAATAAGACCCGGCCTTAATATATGAGAAACACGGTATTTGCATGACCTTATGGCAATAACATGGATGAATTTTATTGCAACAGTTATTTCTAAGAGCTATAATGAATTATGTAGGGAAGAAAAATAAAAAATCTTTAAGTACTGGAATCCACCAAAGATTCTGTGATACTGCTGTCACTGTATATCAATTAAATAACTTTTTCATATCTCCATCTACATTACTTCAGGGATACAGCCAGTCAACCTCTAACATTAGCACACTGGCAACAGAAAGAAACTGCCTAAAGCCCAACACTTAAAACTTTTCTTCTCAAGTGTTCATGACTTTGGAACACCTCCATCATAATATTAGTACTGCCTTTGTAATTTGTACATAAAATGATTAGAATAGGAAGGGCAGATAATTTGGATTGTTGCACCTGAATTAAATTTTGTTTGGTTAATAATTATACTAGATAAAACTTACCTTTCTTATATAAGAACATTAAACATTAAACCTGGAACCTATTAGTACTTCTAATTCTGGGCCCCTATCTATGGAGATTCTCAGACATCCAGGTTACGTTGTCCCAAAGGTGATTTTTTTTCAAGAGGCAAGTGGTTTTTCTTTTGAAGATGTTTCACTTCTCATCCAAGAAGCTTCTTCAGCTCTGACTGAATGGTGGGGAATGGAAGGATTAATACTCCTTGCACACAGCTGGTCATTTGCATTCTTTTTAGAGAGTCATTGCGGCTACCTGGAGGTTTATCTGTCTCCTCCTGAGTAGTGCAAATGGGTGTGAAGCCTTTTTGGAATTGCTGAAAAGACTGTGTTGTAGACTGGAGACAGACCATGTCATATCCCTCTCCCTCTGGTGAGAGAGGGCTGTTCAATTTTGACATAGATAGCCTCTTTGACCCCTCTTTCAAACCAGGAGCCCATACAAATTCAAAAAAGAAAATACTCTCTTTACACACACACACACCTACACACACCTACACATGTATCTGTACGTGTATATACTGTATATATGGGCATGTATGTATATGTGTGCTTCTGTGTATGTGTATCAGCCTCTCAAAGCAAATTAGTATAGTTGCTTCCCACAACCTTTTCTGGCCCTCAGGTTGGTCGCTTCCATCCTAGGCTGCCTGCATTTTTTTCCTTGTGTGGTGGAAATATTTCCAGATAAAATATTGGATTGCAGCCCCTTCCCTGTTTCTAGTTACTGAGTGTGCCACCGAAGTCAACATAGAGTCCAGAGGCATTTGTAAAAAGAAAGATAACCCAAGAGGTTGATATTCTACTTTACCGGAGCCAATATCCTGTTTAGGCTATAAAATCAAATCAATCTAAAAATTAAAAAGATTAGCGGAGGCAGGAAGCTTGCTGGATGCCAAGGAAGGGGACTCTTGGTTATTAGAATAACTGGCTTCTGTGTTAGGCTCTCTCAACTTCAAATAATTAATAAGCAAAGAGCAAGTTGCAGTACTTCTAATTCAGTAATTAAAATCTCTTCCAGCTCTAACATGCCATCAGAGACATGCAAGCATTAAAATTAATTTAGAAGTTATTAATATTTCCTGTTATTATCTGACCCATTAAACAAAGATGATCAGAAAATAAGACAGAATCTTCAGATCATTTGAGGAATGGTTGAAGAAAATGATTTATTCCAAATTTGATCATCATAATGTCCTAGCTCTGAAACTATGGTTAGTTGAAGATATCTTTGTTCAGTCAAGGCATACAGAGAAGAGTGAGAGAAAAACCTGTATGGATCAGGAAAGGGGCCCATAGACTGAATTTATTATAAACTTAATGTCATTATCCAGTAATCATGGAAATACATCTTCTAAGGGCAACTCAGCAACTACCAAAAATAAGATTGTGAGTCAGGAAATATTGCTCACATCTGTCTCTCAACAACCTCAAATATGCTAAATGAGAACACACCTCATTCCCTAGTGTTTATTTCCTTTATATTCCAAATTTAGAGTAGAACTTCCAGAAAGCTAATTAAAGAATAGCATCAGCTGGGAAGAAGCAACCAAAGAAAAAGAAATACTTTTAAGCGAATCCTTTTTTATAACTTGCCATTTCTTACTGTATACATTAAACCATCTTATTTATAAATTATGTCATTGTTTATTTCACATGGAGCATATCTATGCAGCCACCAGCCTTCTCCTTTAAATCTCTGGCACCAATTATAGGCTGCCCTAAAAGCATCTCACTTCTGTGCTTCATCATCTCTTGGAGTGGGCTTTTGACCATAGAAGGGAGGAAATCCCACCAAAAAGGATAAGGTGAGTGCTCCCAGTGAAGGAAAACTGCCTGCCCCATCAGAAGAAACATTATACAACTGTCTGCATAGTTTTCCCTCTGAAAATAATCATTCCTCCCTCAGCATCTGGTCTCAAGCCAAGTGCTCTTTACTTACTTTCTTATAGAAATTAAGCCATCAGAGCATCGTGGTTGCTGAATCATTTTCACAGTCAATGATAATGGAGCAGAGGAATACTACCTGAGTGGTTTCGCTCTGACCCTCCTGTTTTGAAGGAATGACTGGGCAAATGTACAGTTTGCAACATTCAGAATATGGAGGGGAGTGGATTCCCAATGAAATACCACACTCCCATTGGCCAGTTGGAAGAAAGTACTGATTGGCTCAAACTGTTTTCAACAATTTAGTTTGACATAGAAGTGGCCTTCCACTATTTCCTTTATCGATCCACCTTGCTTTTGTCTATTTTTCTTCAAGTGACTCAGCTTGCATGCGGTGTCTTTGAGTTAAACTGGGTTTTAAACATTATTTACTCATTGCTCTTCACTACATGAATGTACTGGAGAAGGGCTCCTTGAGGGCAGATTCAGAGCACTTATAATTATACCCACCTAATACAGGAGAGATAGAAATGGCAGCCCATCTGCTGTTATCATTTTATGATAGAGGCTTCCAATAAGAATTTCCTTCTTCCAAAAATTTTACTGACTTCCAAATTATTATCTAGACAGAATATTAACTGCTGGGTAATCTTATTTCCTACTAGGGCTTTGATCAAATGCTTACAACACTGACCTAAGATAGGGAATATATTCTCAATGTACTTACTTACATTTTAAGCTAAGTAAACATGAATGTATTGCTTACATCCGACCATTTATTTTAAAAATGTATATGGCTGCCTATATTAAGCAATTCTGGGCAATGCATCACAACATGAATCTTTAAAGATGGATGGTGGAAGGAGAGAAATGGTTGAAGTTTGCTACATTCCTAATCTGAAACATGAGAAAGAAACCAATTTTTAACAGAACCGGGGCTAGCCTTGCAGTACCCAAAAAACAGAACCCCTGAGGGGAAAGGTCCTCATGGGATTTTCCTGAGGAAAGTTAAAATTATAACTTGAAACATGATAGAGATTACATATTACTGCAGATGGGGATACTTTGGGTTTTCCTTTTCTATATACTAGGAGGCATTGGAAGAGAGACTTTCCCAGCAGTAACCAGAAACGTGTGCTTCCTGAGGAAGGCACACCATATTCTCCCTTTGTAGAACACACCGAGAGCTATGATGGGCTTGACTAAGGCCTGCCTATGCCACTATGGTTCCACCTGGTCAGGTAAAAGCTCCTGGGATGCCGAAAACAAGATTGAAAAACAACAGCATGGCTCCATTCTCTTCTTCAGTTGATCGCGAAAGAGCACCCTTGCTTAGACTGAAACTATCTTAAATGTAATTTCTTCAAAAGGCTGCTGCAGTGACAGCCACTCCTTTCTCTTCCTCTTACTTCATCAACTCTTTGCACAGACAATGGCGGACCTGCATTTACAAAAGTGTTTGCTCTGTTAGGAATGGAAAATTTGTAGCTGTGCAGCAATTAGTATGCACCAGTTTAGTGTAGTAGTTGGGGTTAGGGTTAGGGTTAAAAACTGAGTGACCATGAGTGCTAGTCCCGCTTTAGGTATGAAAGCCAGCTAGATTATTCTCTCACAGCTCAGTTCACCTCACAGGGTTGTTGTAAGAAAAACAGGAGGAATATTAGGTATGTTTGTCTCCTCGAGTTACAGGTACTCCTTGACTTATAACCACAATTAAGCCCAAAATTTCCACTCCTAAACAAGGACATTAAGTGGAGTGTTTGCCCCATTTTCAAATCACTGTAGTTGTTAAGTGAATCATGGTCATCACATGACCCTGAGATCATGCAACTGTCATAAATACATGCCAGTTGCCAAGAGCCTGAGTTTCAATCACATGATCATGCAGATGCTGTGAGGGCTGTAAGTGTGAAAACCAGTCATGTCACTTTTTCAGTGCTGTTGTAACTTTGACTGGTCACTAAATGAATGATTTTAACTTAAGGGACTACTTGTACTTATAAAGTAATAAAGATGAAATAAAATTTTACCAAATAAAATAAATTCCCAGCAACCTTAGGCAACGGGAGCTGCAGATTCTGGAAATTGACCTCCACCTACTCTACAAGGCACGAATTATCTAAGGTTGTCTTGATTTGTCATTGTATTATGATTTAAGTTGATGTGGTTTGTTGAATAAGCCAGACTAGGTCGGAAAACCCTACTTCACAACTCCCTCATGCCAAGCCCCACTGCAGTGCATTTGGTGCAAGTTAGCATGTTGTGCAAATCCTTTCCATTTGGTCTTTAAAGACCTCCACGTTTTCCTGACAGGCAGTAATTCAGCAGGTCGCCGGAGAACTGATTTAAAAAACTGTCTTCAGTGTGCAGTTGCTCAGATGTTAATCTACAAGTTGAGTCATGAATATAACGGCAACTTGGAACCTCTGTAGCCGAACCGCATGAGATTATCTTCCGAGTAAAGTTTACGTCCTAAGAAATGTGTGTGCGCGCCCAAAAACATTTGAGCATGTACTTTTTGCCCCAGACACCATGGCTGTTTGTGAACCAAGCCCTCACAACTGTGTAACTTCCTTTGGAGGCAGGAAAAAAAAAAGCATGCGGTTGGGGTGGTTTTTAAAGCAAACAACCCTCAGCAGCCCACCCTTCTTCTACCTCCCGCCGCTTGATCCGTCCGTTTATTTCTTGAACGCTCAAACCCGCACAATGGAGGCTGGGTGAGATTCCCGCCTCAAGATAAAGCGAGGTTTTAGGCTCCTCGTGGGTGACGTTAGGGCGCTAGGACCCAGCAAGCCGGAGCACGCTTACACCTGTGCCGAAGGCGGCGGAGTTCCCCACCGCCTCGCCTGAGGTCGGCCGCAGGTGAGAAGTCAGGCAGGCAGGCAGTGAAGCAGTTGTCCCTCCTTCCTTCCCTCTCTCCCTCCTTCCAGGATCTCGCCTGCTCCATCCCCCCTTGTTGCCGGCTTTGCGCGTGAAGTGCCCGACTTCTTCTTTGAGCTCTTTGCTGGGTGAGTCTCTTAACGCGCTTCTTTGTGTTGTTTCTCGGGGTCTGGCCGTGGCGTGACCTCTGCGAGGCTCGCCGGACTTCGGGGCTGGACTGGACGGCGCGCTGAGCCGGCAGGTTTAGCAGCGTTCCATTCTTGGAAGGAGCCGCGGTTATCTCGCGCCCCGGACGCGGGAGGGGACGGGGGAGAGAGAGAAACACGAAGTGTAACTTGCGAGCAAGGTCGAATGGCTGCGGCGTTTGGGGTGTTCGTATAGGTGTGGGTTTCACTGGAAGGAGAGGTAACTATTCAGCCTACTCTGGATAACCGCATCTCCCCCCCACCTTTTTTTTGTTGGCCTGTGGAGGGGGAAATCGGGATGGCTTGCAGTTGAGGAAAAAGTAAGTCGTTTTTAGTCTGCGTTACAGCTTAAGTGCCAACCCTTCTAGGTTGGGGTTTATTTTTGTTCCTTTATTACTTCCTATAGTACTTCAGCCTGCTTTCTCACTGCCATTTTGTTCTCTTAAGACAACTTTTCCCAACCGGGTGCTTTCCAGATAGGGTGCTTTCCAGATATATTCGGATAGTTAAGTTCCAGGAACTGTAATTTGGGGGAAGGCGGCTTGAAAATAACTCAAATACTGGGGTGCGGGGTGTGTGTGTGTGGTACCACTGAAATAATCCATTTTGGGTCACAGCCCATCAGAGGAGAGACTGGGGAAGTAGTTATCTAATAGTGCAGTTAAGTATTAAACTTGAAAGCCTTAAGATGATTGGAAGGAAGTAAAGGTATCTCCTGTGCTTGGTTGCTCAGCTCATTCTCTGAGAAAAACGCTGATTGTCCTTGTCTCTAACCCTGCTGTCACATCACAACACTACCTTACTGAGACCCCACCACTTTGGGTGACAGGCTTTTAAATGATACAAGCTGGTGCAAAAGAATGCTTAAGCTGAAGTAGAATAAATTCAAGGTGTGTGTGTGTGTGTACATGGTTTGCCTTGATTTTGAAGATGCTCAGTCGGATTAGATCTTGGATGGGAAGACAGGAAACCCTAGGACTGTAGATAAAACCGGGTCATTGAAAGCCGTCCTGGAAGAAGACGTTGGCAGGCCAATTCTATATTATTGTGAAGAAAAACACTATATGCTATGTGCCTGTAATCAAGCCCAGCGTAACTGGTGGTCTCTCTACCATTATAGACTCTAGGTATCACTTTTAGCTCTTTCAGGGCTGTGTTATTTGCCTTGAAACAGAGTCCATTCAGCCCCTCATTAATATCAACTGCCATGTGCATCTAAATAATACGTTGCAAGCTCAAAAGTCCTTCAGAATTCAAAAAAGTTACTGGACTGTGTCAGTGAAGGTTGAAAATCATGTAATTCTTTAATCTACAAACAATGAACTCTCGGTTTTGTAGCAACTGGTTGTAACTTCCCAGTGGCATTATGAAGCAAAACAAATTCGGGAAAACCAAGTTTCCATAAGAGATTTCAGATTTCTAGCAATTTTTGAGGAGGAAACACTTCTTGTATATATTATTATGGTAATTCTTACTTTAGGAAAACCATGAAGTGTAGGGAAGGTTGGTAATTATCACTACCTCTGTTAGAAAGGAAGTGAGAAAAAATAACCTGCTGGAAGCCACTAATCAGTTGAATGAAGCAAAATATAAAATGTAGACTTTAAGGTTCTACAGGAGAGACTATATGCTTTGGGATATATCTTGACTTCTCCTAGATGAATCACAGGATTGGGTGGAATTATTGTTTTATTGACTCTCAGCCTTCAACTCTCCAGTCATGATGGGAATAGAAATAATGTGTCATATCTGCCACACCCCCATTTTATGAGCAGAGAAAAGTTCCTCAGAGGCAGACATTCCTATACTCTACTGTATTTACAATATAGGTCACTAGAGGGAGACGGTGAGTTAAAGGTTGGGCTGAGCCTGAGCTATGACTTGGCACTGGAAACTTTTATAAGCAGGGGAAGTGTAGTTTGGAAAGCACAAAGTAAAAATAGCTATTTCAGGTCTAAATCTTGCTCATCAAAGGGGATGTTTGAACAGAAGCATTGAGAGAAGTTGTCTCACTTCCTCAAGGCTGCTTGCATAAAATGAAAGGAACCAGTTAGATCTCCGGCAGTAAATTAAGTAAATCAAAAGGAACAGAATTGTCAACAATGAAACAATCCGCTTTGCCTCTGTTCAAAGATTCAGCAGCTTCATCTGAAGTGCTTATCACAGTGTTCGCCCCAATTGCTGCAGTTGTAGAATGCTATTTAGAAATTGTGGGGATCCCACAATTCAACATAACACCCCCCAGAGCACGGAAGTAAACATTGTTAGTGAATAAAATAGTGGTAGTAGGTGCAGTTGTATAAACTTTCACATCCCCATTTAAAAAAAGTTTTAAAAAATGAATATCTTACCAAGGATGTAATCCAAAATTAAGGCTTTAATTACAGGTTGAGGCAGGGGCCGTGTTGGAAAGTGGACACTGAATATCAGCTCTGGCTGGTGAATTTGGGATGCTGCTATGAGTCATCCATGGCCCCACTTTGAGAACCTCTAAATTAATAGGTAATCCACATGGAGAAGGTAGCAGAAAGATGCATCACAGCAATGGAGAGTCCTTCCTCTTAAAAGTTAAATGTATAACTAACATAAAAAAGTGAAAATAAAGATCTGGGGCTCTAAGAATAACTTTTCTGTTTTGTGGAATTTTGTTTCATGTGAACCCAAATAACTTCCCCTTTTTAAATCTGTTTTTGGCAGTATATGTGTTTTAGCAAAGTGCATAAACAAAAGTAAACAGACTCATGTTTTGGTTCCTTCTAATTTTCTTGGTTGAACTTTCTAGATGGTTTGACATCTACACATTACAGGTACTCCTCCACTTACAACAGTTCGTTTAATGACCATTCAAAGTTACAACAGCACTGAAAAATGTGACTTATGACCGTTTTTCACACTTAGGTACAACTTTTGCAGCATTCCCAAGACCATGTGATCAAAATTCAGATGCTTGGCAATTGGTTCATATTTATGGTAGTTGCATTGTTTGGGTTTCATGTGATCAGCTTTTACGAACTTCTGACAAGCAAAGTAAATGGGGAAGCCAGATTCACTTAACAACTGGATTACTAACTTATCAAGTGCAGTTATCCACTTAACTGTGGCAAGAAAGGTCATAAAAATGAGGCAAAATTCACTTAACAAATGTCTTACCTAACAAGTTTTGGCCTCAATTGTGATCATAAGTCAAGGACTACCTATATTCCCAGAACATCATCTCTTGCCTATATAATTGATGTTAAAAATGATTCCACACTATTAATAATTTTTACAAAACAGTGGGTACTAATAATTGAGCCTCATAGTTATGATTATAAAACAGGTCACCATGGGAATATGGTGAATAAATATGGTGAATAAATCCCAACTATTAAAATATGAAGGACTCTGACTCAGTCCCTCTGATTTTGATTTCTCTGTTTAGTCTTCATGGTAACAGTATGGAAATGAGGATGGGGTTATTTCCAATTTGCTGATCAAACCTATTTCCTGGGGGATTTTCTCATGGTCTCCCATCCCTGTAGCTAGGTCTGAGTCAAAACCATCTCAGTGCTGTCACCTGCTGATCTAGTTGATTACTACACACTGCTAACTGGCCACTTCAAGCAGATTATGTTGGTTTGGTTTGTGACCATAAGTTTCTACCCCACATTTTTTTTATTCTGACAAGTACTCCTGATAGCTAAAACTTAAAAGTACAACCATTTATTTAAAATATTTTACTGGATGGTAAAGGAAATATTAAAATATCTAATAATGCCCTGTCAGAAGAAAGATATTTTTTATCTTTGTAAATGCTGAAGAGAACAAACGTCACTTGAGGAGAATCAAGTTATGTTTTTCACATGATTTGCTATCCTTCCCAAAAATAAGTCGTCTCTCTTGGCCACAGTCAAAGAGGATGCCTTATCATATCTTGAAATAATACGTAATCATGCTATCAGTTGGCAGGAGTGTCCAGAGTGAGGTCAAAAAAACTTAAGATAAGGCCCCCCAAAGTGCTTTTTCAAAAAGTAACTGGATTTGCTTTGTTTTGCTTGAAGACATTTCACTTCTCATCCAAGAAGCTTCTTCAGTTCTGAACATTTTGGTTCAGAAGTGAACCATTTTTGAACAAAAAAGTCCAGTTGCCTCTTGAAAAAGCACTTTTGCAACTGCCATGACTTGGATGACTGAGAATCTCCATAGACATTAAGATGGGGGCCATTATGGTGCAATTAAGCTCTGCCTGTTTTTTTATATCTGTCACCTGTGCAATAAAAGGGCACATGGTGACCACCATGTTCTGTTTTTTTAATCAAGTGGATACTCCTGTTAATCGTCTTCCATGTGGTATTTAGATGACATTTTGTCTTTCATCTTACCTGTCAAATTCTTTTGGGCCATTATTGATGTAGGTAGGAGTTTTAATGTCAACAGCTGTTGACCCAAAATTCAACAGAAATAAAACACTACTTGAGAAGGAAGATAGCTGTAATCACAATAGGCAGAGGCTGATGTTTTATGAGTACATTTTGAGCTATCTTGAACATCATTGTTGTGACTAAATCTAAATTAAACACTTGCCTAAAAATGATTCACATTTTTTTACACAGATGATCGCTAACTTGACAGCATCATAATATACCTCTCCCAAGATAGTTACTTTAATATGAATGTGACCAAACCAGCTTTCTAGTGTAATCCTGAGAAACAAAGTCCAAGAAATTTGGAAGTGTTGTCCCGGATTGGGGAAATATTTTTGTTGGGAGGGGAATATATTCAGTTATATGGATGCAAATTTATATATATTTGTGGGAAATGAGTGCCATATGTATATGACCCAGTCTAATCTGCAATCCCGTATGCAACTATACCTGAGAATCACATTTAACAGAGTTTGCACGTGCCAAATTATGGTTTAAAACATGGTTTGCTGAAAAGGCCATAGTAACCTGGTTCATGCAAGAAGCTAAGCTACAAACTGATTTATGACTCTTGATGATTAATTTACTACTAGCTGAAATGTTATTTCTTTTACAACATTTATAACCAATTCCCAAGGACTCTAAGCAGAGTATGATAACTCCCCCACCCCCAAAAAAAGTCAAATGCATAATAAATAAGTAAATTAGAACAATGTCTGAAAGGAAAGGAAGGAAAACTGGAAGTCAGTTGTGCTGTCAAGATTCATATGAGGAATTAAAGCCCAATTTAGCAAGATGAATAGGGAGACCTACCTTCCAAACTCAAACTTCCCCAATTCAGAAATGACAAAATGCCATTATCTAAAGAGAATGAAGGAAATCCAATCTTGCTGGAATTGATAAGGAAAATTAGGGGTGGCAACTTTTTTGACTCCCCAAAAGAGCAAACTTCTCTACCTATTTATGCTTCTTTATGAGAAAGACTAGTTACATACAATCAGTCACTTTTTGAGTGTACATTTGGAGTTACAAATCCTCAGGCTAGTTCCCTTGATAATGAGATAATGGGGATTAAATTTAAACCCATCCGAATTAAATGATAATTTCAACTCTAGCAAGGCAGCCTGCTTCTAAGATGTATCTCTTAGTAATCCAGAGATTATGATATCTTAAATAAAACTGATGCTTTATTGTATTTGATAAAATACAAAATTTGTTGGTTTGCTTCCCTTTTTGCTGAAGAGGGAATATCATGCAAGGAACAAATGGGGAATGGCAGGGAAAACAGGGAAATCTTCACCAATACCTTGAGCTCTTGGTTTTCATCTCTTTCATAAACATGTATCAGATTGCCAAGTCATCATTTGGTTTCTTCGGTTTTAAATAGTAATCTTAGAATGCATTGTAAAGCTCTTTTTTTAATGTAGCATGGACAGTTCTGAGTTGTTCAATTATCTATGGCTTCATGCAATGTTTGAACCAAGTCTTGAGTCTAATGAAAATAATTCTGGTGTAGAATCATGAGGAAACATTTAGAACAGTTGTAGTGTCCTAAGGCAGGACCAACAGATGCTACCTTTCAGGTGTGTTGGGTCACAACTCCCACAATCCAAGATCACATGCTTGCTATAGGAGCCTTCCCATCTAAAGAGCACACTTGCCTAAACCAGGGGTGGCCAACCTTGGCAACTTTAAGACTTGTGGACTTCAACTCCCAGAATTCCTCAGCCAGCAAAGCTGGCTGAGGAATTCTGGGAGTTGAAGTCCATAAGTCTTAAAGTTGCCATGGTTGGACACCCCTACCCTAAACTATCTAAAATCTCAAATGCTGTTGCCTGTGTTTTTGATTGTACTAAATTACTTGCTAAAAAGAATTCAAGAAAGGAACAATATTTTAATTGCATAGTTACAAATTACTTTATATTGCATATTGCATATTTCTTCCTGGTCATAATCATTCTTGCTATAGGCAAGATGGTAGCAAAATAGGGTAAAATTATGTGGAAGAACCTGCTCTTTTACCACCCACCCCAGCTCCTTTTCCAGTGTGGGAGCAAATTGACCTTTGAAATCGGGGCAAATTCACACACAATGTTTTGCAAATGTGTTTAACCTGTTAAACAAATGCCCAGAGTCTAGGTGTTTAATGCTTAAGTTCTTGAAAGTGAAAGTAATTTGTATCAAAATAGACCAGCAATATGGAAATTGAATTTAGTGACAGTATGTGCTCACATACACAATATATTAAAGAGAGCTGTTGCTTAAAAAGATAATCTTGGAACGTAGAAGGTACAAGCAATTATCAGCTACTATATAACATTCCACCCTGACTGGAAGTTTTCCATATCAAAATTTTTTTTTGCATTATATATATAAGGTTCTCTATTGGAGACCTTCCAGATGTATGCGACCAAGCCCCATAATATCTCAATTATGGAAACGCAGCACCTCAAAAAGGCAAAAAAACTGGCAAAGATAGTTTGGGGTTCATCCAAACTTGTAGAGTTGGATTGCTTAATCTCCTTTTGCACATTTAGAAAGACTTTAAAGTACATCTCTAATTGTTCATCGCCTTAATTTGTCTTTAATATTATTTGTGGGTTTTTTTCTCTCCAAATAACTTCAGTAATTGATAGTATATAAAGTAGGCATATTAAACATTCAGGTCCCTAAACAGCAACAAAAAATGTAGGAGTTTTCCTGCGCTTTAGCCTGTTTGCTTGTTTGCAGCCAGGATAGAAAGCCACATGGATGAATTAAACATACGTATGCTTACATTTATACATTGTGCTAAGCCAAAATCGTTATGTTAAAATAGGACGTGAAAAATTAATAGACTTTCCAGAAGACATTGGCTAGGAACCACCAAGTAATTCTACTAGCACTAATAAAGTATATTCACATATGAATTTAGATTGAGACTGGCTCATTTTATCAATAAAGATTAAATGGGGTAAAAATGATCTTGCATGTTTCTTAATGTGAAACAAAGTCTTTGAAAGAAATATTTTAAGTTTAAGTTTATTGCAACAGACACACCAGATGCTATGACCTCATTTTCCCCACCTGATACCTTTTAGATGTGCTGGAGTACAGTTTGTGCCATCTGCAGCAATAGGGGCACAATGAAGACAAAAGCTGATTAAAGAAGCTGGTGTGTTAACAGGGCTGGGAAAACCACAGATACTTTTAAGCACTACTGATATTACAGGTAGTCCTCGGCTTACAACCACAGTTGAGTCCAAAATTTCCACTGCTAAGCAAGGCAGTTGTTAAGTTTTGCTATCATTTTACAATCTTTCTTGCCACAGTTAAGTGAATCATGTGATCATTAATGAATCTGGCTTTCCCCACTGACTTTGCTTGTCAGAAGCTGGCTGTGAAGATTACAAATGATGATCATGTGACCCCAGGACAGTGCAACTGTCGTGAGTACATGTCAGTGGCCAAGCGTCAGAATTTTGATGCTGCATTGGTTATAAGTGTGAAAATCGGTCATAAGTCACTTTTTTCAGTGCTGTTGGCACTTTGGTCACTAAATGAATGATTATAAGTCAAGGACTACCTATATTAGTATAGAGGATAAGTTTACCTGATTTATTTTTCTTTTAAGAGTCTAGATTTCTAGTTAGGTTCTCTCAAAACCCAGTTGCCCTTAAAACGTTGGCATCCCTGCATTGAAGGTACCTATAATGCTTGAGGTAAAAAAAATTGAAATTATACTCTTGGAAGAAAAGTGCATCTCTGGGCAGGGGTGGGCTTCAAAAATTTTAGCAACGGGTTCTCTGCCTGATTGCTGGGTGGGCGTGACCATAGCATGGTCTAGTCAGCCTCCCGCACCACGGCAGGAGGGGGGCATTTTTGTCCTCCCTGGGCTCAGGAGGCTTTTTTCAGGCCTCCAGGAGGATGAAAAGGGCCTCCCAGGGCTCCGGAGGCTCTCTGGAAGCTGGAAACAGGCCCATTTCCGGCCTTCCCAAACTTCCGGGAGGCCTATTTTTCACCCTCCCTGAGCCTCGCAAGCACCTTGCACTAACCTGCATCTAAAAAGGGGCCGTGTGGGGCCTCCTGGGTGGGGAGGGGAAGGGAGGGGCCATCCACGAGTGGGATTTGGGGATTCTCTGAACTGTACAGAGTCTTAGAGGATCTCCTGAACCCCTGCAAACCCTCAGCAGCCAACCCCTGTATCTGGGGACATTGTAGTTATTTTGTAAAAAGTATTGAGTAAGATGTAAAGCATTGGGAGCTTTTTCCAATGTTTATATTTCACCTCTCAGGTAAATAAAATCTTCACTGTCATGTTTGGTAAAAATGTGATGTAGATATATCATTTTCATTTCTGTGAAATTTCCCTATTTCACGTTATTATTTCTAGCTTAGTGCTTTGTAAAGGACAGAAAGATGCTTACTGCACAAAGCTCTTCAGAGTACTGAAGCTAATAAAAGAACATTTTAACATTCTGCCTACACTGCTTTAATTAATGGATTACTGATGCCTTCTTCATTAGTATTTCTCTAATTGTTCCTTTACCTGTTGTTTGAATTTCAGACAAAGTATTCATGTACAGGTAGTCCTTGTCTTACAACAGTTTGCTTAGTGACTGTTCAAAGTTACAGCAGCACTGAAAAAAGTGGTTTATGACCATTTTTCGCACTTATGCAGCATCCCCATGCTCATGTGATCAAAATTCAGATGCTTGGCAACTGACTCATATTTATGACGGCTGCAGTGTCCCAGGATCATGTAATGCTCACCTTTTGTGACCGTCTGGCGAGCAAAGTCAATATAATTAACTTTATAACTAATTTTGCTAACTTTACAACTGCAGTTACTCTTAACAATTATAGCAAGGCAGGTCATAAAATGGGGCAAAACTCACTTAACAAATGTCTCGCTTAGCAACAAACATTTGGGGCTCAATTGTGGTCGTAAGTCAAGGACTACCTGTATGTAAAATCAAATGTGACTGCAAACTGGACTGGAAAAATATCCCGGAATAAGACAGTTGCCAAATTACTTTTGTTTACGGTTGCCAAGAAAAATGCATGGTTGTGTCCATGAATGTCACTAAAACTAGAGCTTAATGCTGATGTGACTATTACTTGCTTTTCCTGATATATAAATCTTGCTTCTTATGCTCCAGCATGACAGGTCCAAATTGTTAATCTCTGCATCAAGATGATGCTTTCGACTCACTCTATTCTTAAAGATCATAAGCCCTGAACTTGTGCTCTCAAATCCTGCATGGGTGGTACCATTTTTGGAGCCCTGTCATGGTCCTAGGTAGAATGGATTATATCAGGCTGGAGGGATAAATGGGGCGTTGGTTCTTGCCTGATACGCTTCTTTTCATGGAGCTGTCGAGAGCGTCCAGGTTGGGAGGAGCTCCAGTCTCGGCTCTCACAGGCTGAGCTTGAAATTGAGGAACGCCCCTCACCATCACGTGGTCCTCGGGCGCTCCCCAGGTTTTTGCGCAGACGAGAAGGAAGGTCCTGTTCTCATCACACTCAGGAAAAAAATATATTAGATTGCTCGGTCGAACAGCAAGGTTTCCCACCAGACGGCCTACGGGTGGGGCTGGACGCTCTCGACAGCTCCATGAAAAGAAGCGTATCAGGCAAGAACCAACGCCCCCTTTCCATAGAGCTGTCTCGAGCGTCCAGGTTGGGACATACCAAAGCTTGGCTAGTCCTGCGGGTGGGCCCCCGTCTGGTATAGAATCTCTCCTGGAACCCTGATGACCCGCTGGAAGGCATGCCCAACAGGAGAACCCCCTGGAGATTGGAATGTCTCAACAAGGGGGCCTAAAGAGGAGGTGGAGCTGTCCAGAAGGCAGTCCCGCCAAGGAGGCCAACAGATGTGTACTGGAACCGTGATTCAAGAGACTGGGAAGATCGACCCGTGTTGGGAATTCTCCTGGGAGAACCCTAGGACAGAGAGGTGGAGGGGAGGCGCAGAGGAGCCCTAAAACTAGAGACCGGGGAACACGGCAATGGACTACCTCCATGACCCGGGAGAGAAGGAGGGGCCCCTCTGCTAGGATCAGGAAGGCCCCGGGAAACCAATTGCCTGGACGTAGCGAGTTCCCAAACAGCGGCCTGTCCTGGGGGAGCCAGATTCGGTTCCGCCCAACGGCGAGGCGGACGACTTTGCTCAAGGACCCAGCTGGCCGAGGGCCGCCTTGTCTAGGGATAAAAGTAGTAGTGAAGGCTAGAGATCTGTGTGAGGACCGGGAGCACAAGGAGAAACCCCAGCTAGCATTGGATGGGGTAGATGTGTTGCCGACCAGTTGCCCAGGGCAGGGTGAGGAGGACAAGAGTGCTCCTGGGGTAGGAGCCTGTTGCAAGCAGGGTTAAAGGTCGGAGTAGAGATTGGCCTTCTCGCACTCCTTCCTCTCTCCTTTTTTTTTTTTTTTTAAAAGCAAGTGCCTGGGGACGACTGCATTATCGGAACGACGGAACGAGCCTCTCCCGGATCCCGGGAGGGCTTCCTGGAAGAGTTACCTCCAGACCCATCCGGCTCCGATCGGTAGGGAGATCTGTAGGGAGAGGATCGGTAGTATCTGGAAAAGGAGGAGGAACGGGAAGAACCCTGGCGAGGAGAGGGAGAGGAACCTCTGAAGTCAGACCTCCTAGAAAGGGAAGGGAGATACTTGCGCTTGTTCTGGGTCTTGGCCAGGAATGGGTCGAGAACCGGTCCAAATAGCTTCCCCCAGAGATGGGGGCTGATGCTAGCTTAGCCTTGTTTTTAACGTCCACTTGCCAGTGGCGGAGCCAGAGTAGACGGCGGGCGGTGACCTGGGACGAAATGGCCCTGGTGGAAAACTTTGCCGCCTGGAAGGTGGCGTCTGCCGAAAACTCGGCTGCGGCCAGGATCTTGGCAATGTCCTGGTGCGCCCTGAGATTGGCTGCGGGAACATGCTGCTTGAGCTGCTGGAGCCACTTGATGGAAGACCTGGTGAAAAAGACGCGGCAATGGAAGCCCTGACTGCCCAGGCGTCAGAGAGGTGAGCCAGTTCAGCTCGTTTGTCCTCCGGGCTGGAGAGCCTCGAGTGAGTCGCTGGGAGTAGAGCGGGAAGCCAGGCCTACCACGGGCTCGTCCACGGGGAGGATCGAGCAAGGTGGAGAACTGCGGTTCCAGGTTAAAAAACGCTTGTCCTGGGCATTGGGGGAGGAGGGGGCCCGAGGAGGCCAACTGCCTAGAGACCATGTCTGAGAATATGGGCGGGACAGGGATCACCTCAGTTTCCACCATGGGCTGAGAGAAAAGAGAGTCGGGAGGAACCCCTGCCGCCGCTGGGTTGGGTGGGGAGGGGTTCAGGCCCGAGGTAGTCCTGGCTTTGAATAGGAGGGACGTAAATAGGTGCGGTTTAAAGAGCACTAAGAACGCGGGCTGGCCTGGAGAGAGGCCCTCGTCCTCCGACATGTCCCCCTCTAGAGGGCCTGTTCCCGAAAAGAGTTCGCTGCCTATGAGGGACCCCATGTCGAGGTCCTGCTCGTCCCCAACGAGGGTAGGGTCCCGGGTTCTTGGGCCTCCATCCCCTCCATCTCCAAAGGTAAGGTTAAGTCCCCTTGGGGAGTTGCCTGACCATACGAGGCCGCTGATCCTAGGGCCTCGGGGCCGCAGGCCGAGGAGCCAGACTGGCCAACTGCTGCATCTGTTGCGCTACCCTTTGCCGGATGGCCAGCTCCATAGCCTGCATCAGGTTTTCGGGTATTTCCACCATGGGGGTGGGTGAAACTCCTCCGGTGCGGATCTACAGCAGTGGTGGGCAAGGTGACCTCAGGGGCCTGTCCAGGCTGTGAGGAAGAAGCAGAAGCAGGAGAGGAGGGGAGAGGAGGATGGGTGGAGGTTGATGGAGCGGAAGGGTCCCGGGACACAGAGCTTGACTCATGAGAGCGTCTGTCAATCTCCCTTCGAGGGCCCTGTGTCGCCTGAGGGCATCCCTTTGGGAAGCTTTGGATGGTTCCTGTGCCTGTTTGCGCAGGTGGTGGGATTTAGCCTTGGCCTTCAGAGAAGTGCCACGAGAGGTATTGTCGTCTGCCATCTGGAGAGGAGAGAAAAAAAGGGAAAAATTTTTTTGGTTAATGCGAGACGGTTAGCGGGTCTGGGTACGGCCTAAGCAGAGGCTGGAACTCCCAGTGCTCGTATCGCACCCTCTTTTGTCAAGGCAACAGAGTTGTTCTGCAACGTGTTGGGAAGTAGGGCCTAGCCCGGGGCCAGTCAGCCAGAATAAACGCCAAGCTGTCCCTGCCGGGCGAACCGGGAAGGGACATGGCAAGCAACTAACTCCTTTGTTGGATTGCAAGGTATTTGAGCAGTCCCAGGATCTGCCCAGGAGTCAGGAAACAATGCGGCCTACTGGTAGGCCTCTGACAAGAGCCAATGACCCTGGGGCCGCAGGCAGAAGGAAATAATGTAAGCTGTAACCAGGTCTGGATGTGGCCTACGTGGAGGCCGGGAATCCCAGCACACGCCCGCGCCTCCTTTTAGTCAAAAATTTTTTCTGTTTAAAAAAGAGGTTTGGTACGAACCAGGGCCTAGCCCAGAGACCAATCAGCCAAAAGGTGAACGCCAGGCAGCTACCCCTGCCGGACGGACCGGGAAGGGGTGGGGGGCAGAGCTGCAGGGCCAATGGGCCCTATTTCTGCAGGAGGCCTGTCAGTAGAATGAAAGACAGGCTGAGACTCCCAGGCTGCCTAATGATCAGTTAAGGCTGCAGCCTGTAAAAGGGCCTCTAGTAATGGCGGACGGCCATGCGGCCACTCACAAGATGGCGGCCGTTCCAGGGCACACCCAAGATGGCGGACGCCACAGGGGGCACAAGATGGAGGCCGCAAGTAACGGAGGCAGCCCCAGCGGCGGTAAACTCCCAGGAAAAAGGAGAAATAGACCCTTTGGGAGAACCAGGAAGCGTTCCCTGGGCTAGATGGCGTTCAGCGGGGAACGGCGGCTAAAGCGAGTAGAGGCAGGCAGAAATGAAGCGGCCTCGGCGGAGCGATTAGGCGGCAAACGAAGCAGTGGGGGGCAGCGCTCGAAGCGCTCGTTTTCTCCCCTTAAGGAAACGGTTCGGATATTAAAAACACTCCCTGGGAGTTCAAACCTGAGTTCCTGTGCTGCCTGCTGGTGATCCACGAAAGCGATGAGAAGAAGGCCTAGAATGCTGAACGACCGGAGCAAGAGAAAAACAGCCTGTCTGCCACGAGGCTGAGCAAAAAACTGGGGAGCGCCCGAGGACCACGTGATGGTGAGGCGTTCCTCAATTCAAGCTCAGCCTGTGAGAGCCGAGACTGGAGCTCCTCCCAACCTGGACGCTCGAGACAGCTCTATGGAAAACAGAATATTTTCATAGTCATGTACTTTCATGGCAGGCTTTCAGATCCAACTATGTAGAGTTCCAGGAATTCTCACTCAAATTATGTTGGTGATATCTACAGTATGTTCCATGATGCTGTATGTTCTTATTTTACTTGCCAGAAAGTTACTTCACCAGACATGCCTGAGAACTGAATTTTTCCAGGTACATGGTTTAGAAGATGGGAAGCATCTCATTTGGAAGTATAAGACAGTCACATCTGCAATATAGGTAGTCCTTGACTTACAACAGTTTGTTTAGTGATCGTTCGAAGTTACGACACTGAAAAAAGTGACATGACTACTTAGGACTTAGGACTAATAGACTGAGAAACAGTTTCTTTTCCAAGGCAATAATTGTCTTGAATCAAACAATACATATGTGATTTAGCCCTATGTATATAGTGATATTTTTAAACTATCTAACTTACTATATGTTTTAGATAGGTTTTAGACTAGGTTTTTAATTATTATTTTAATTATTTTGATTTTTAAATACTCTGTAGTGTGATTGTGATGTGGTGTTTGGGACACTGTGCTGGAGTAGCTTTCAAATTTCATTGTATTTGTGGAATGCAATGACAATAAAGGTATTCTATTCTATTTTTCACACTTATGATCTTTGCCCATGGTCACGTGATCAAAATTCAACCACTTGGCAACTGGCTCATATTTATGACGGTTGCAATGTCTTGGAGTCATGGGGTCACCTTTTGCGACCTTCTGACAAGCAAAGTCAGTGGGTAAGCCAGATTAATTTAAAGACCCTGTTACGAGATTAACAACTGCAGTGATTCACTTAATAACTGTAGCCAGAAAGTTAGTAAAATGGGGCAAATTCACTTAACAACAGTCTCACTTAGCAACAGAAATTTTGGTCATACGTCGAGGACTAGCTGTACGTAGAAACATTGAACCAGTTAGGAGGAAGAGATTCTCCAGTTAAGAATCCTTTTGTATTGTAAATACCTACTGTAAATTAAATGCTCTTAGATGTTCAACCTGCAAGGCAGTGGGGTTGGCCTGAATGGTGATGGTAGGCATGACGATGTTCCACATCTTAGGAAGATGGAGTTCAAGGCATAAGATATCCAAATATTTTATGATTGAAAGATTAACAATTACATTTTAACCATAATGCAATTATGTAACTAATGCAGAACTTTAGGGAACCTTTTATACTTTCCAATTGTTCAGAATTGTGTCAGATGTACTGGACATTGCAATTCCCTGAATCCCCAGGGAGAAATCACCAAAGTTTGAAGAAAAGGCATTTGAAATCTATTTTGTGTTAACAGTTGTACAGACATAATAATTAGCCAGTTCAGTATCAATATATATACCAGTATTCGGTTCACAATACTTATATTTTCCATGGTCTCATGATATGATAAGAGTGGCTGATTACTGATCTTGCTTACTTTATAAATGATTACTTTATAAATCATGCCATAAAAATAATTCTTCAGCTGGTTTTGATATATCTATGTTAGTTTTTCCATTAATGTGATAGAAAATGTCAGTGAATGTAATCACTATACTAAAATAATAATTGTGGCTTATTTTTCAGGTTTATAATCTTAAGAGAAAAAGTGTTACAAAAGGCTTAGGATGTTTATTCTTTCATTAGTAATAAATGCATTTATTACTTTTAAATACACTGCTCAAAAAAATAAAGGGAACACTTAAACAACACAATGTAACTCCAAGTCAATCACACTTCTGTGAAATCAAACTGTCCACTTAGGTAACAACACTGATTGACAATCAATTTCACATGCTGTTCTGCAAATGGAATAGACAACAGGTGGAAAGGATAGGCAGTTAGGAAGACATCCCCAATAAAGGAGTGGTTCTGCAGGTGGTGACCACAGACCACTTCTCAGTTCCTATGCTTTCTGGCTGATGGTTTGGTCACTTTTAAATGCTGGTGTACTTTCACTGTAGTGGTAGCATGAGACGGAGTCTACAACCTACACCAGTGGCTCAGGTAGTGCAGCTCATCCAGGATGGCACATCAATGCGAGCTGTGGCAAGAAGGTTTGCTATGTCTGTCAGTGTAGTGTCCAGAGCATGGAGGTGCTACCAGGAGACAGACCAGTACACCAGGAGACGTGGAGGATGCCGTAGGAGGGCAACAACCCAGCATCAGGACCGCTACCTCCACCTTTGTGCAAGGAGGGACAGGAGGAGCACTGCCGGAGCCCTGCAAAATGACCTCCAGAGAGCCACAAATGTGCATGTGGCTGCTCAAACGGTCAGAAACAGACTCCATGAGGGTGCTAAACGTCACAGGTGGGGTTTGTGCTTATAGCCCAACACTGTGCAGGATGTTTGGCATTTGCCAGAGAACACCAAGATTGGCAAATTCACCACTGGCGCCTGTGCTCTTCACAGATGAAAGCAGGTTCACACTGAGCACATGTGACAGACGTGACAGGGTTTGGAGACGCCGTGGAGAATGTTCTGCTGCCTGCAACATCCTCCAGCATAACTTGTTTGGCAGTGGGACAGTAATGGTATGGGGTGGCATTTCTTTAGGGGGCCGCACAGCCCTCCATGTGCTCGCCAGAGGTAGCCTGAGTGCCATTAGGTACTGAGATGAGATCCTCAGATCCCTTGTGAGACCATATGCTGGTGCGGTTGGCCCTGGGTTCCTCCTAATGAACGACAATGCTAGACCTCATGTGGCTGGAGTGTGTCAGCAGTTCCTGCAAGATGAAGGCATTGATGCTATGGACTGGCCGCCCATTCCCCAGACCTGAATCCAATTGAGCACATTGGGACATCATGTCTCGCTCTATCCACCAACACCACGTTGCACCACAGACTGTCCAGGAGTTGGGGCATGCTTTAGTCCAGGTGTGGGAGGAGATCCCTCAGGAGACCATCCACCACCTCATCAGGAGCATGCCCAGGCGTTGTTGGGAAGTTATACAGGCATGTGGAGGCCACACACACTACTGAGCCTCATTTTGACTTGTTTTAAGGACATTACATCAAAGTTGGATCAGCCTGTAATGTTTTTTCCACTTTAATTTTGAGTGTAACTCCAAATCCAGACCTCCGTGGGTTGCTAAGTTTGATTTCCATTGATACTTTTTGTGTGATTTTGTTGTCAGCATATTCAACTATGTAATGAACGAAGTATTTAATAAGAATATTTCATTCATTCAGATCTAGGATGTCTTACTTTTGTGTTTCCTTAATTTTTTTTGAGCAGTGTATATGTATAATCATCTCAATCTGTATATACTGTAAGCCAGTTCTGTCTCTAATTTCTCTTCAGTCTCTTTTAATGAAAATTTTAATTGAAAGTTTTATTAAAGTAAAATTTTAATTAAAAAATTTAAAAATAAGAACGAATACAATCTAAAATAGAATGAAAAGGGAGAAAAAACTCTAAAAGTGCAGAAAGAAAGAAAAAGGAAAAGACAATTAGATATAAAGAAAGATGTAAACCAGTGGCTTCAGTTTTCTTCACAGCATCCTAAGGGATGTTGGGACTAGAAATCCAGCCACATGGAATATTCTAAACTAGGGAAGACTACTCTTGAGAGAAGATTGATCAATTAGTTATATTTTCTAATAACATTAACCCCAAGGACCATTGAGTAATTATTGGCATATAGGTTATCTTTCCAACCCTGAAAAAGGCTAAAAGCAGGACATGGTCACAAAGACCTTAAAAGCCAGGAAAATAATTAAACCTAACATGAATGAAAGCACTTGCTAGAACTTGGGTAGTAATTCAGAAACTTTGGGGAAAAGATTTGTTGAGAAGCTGTCAGGCTGGAAGGAGGAGTCAAGCGGGGAATTAGCCTTGATTCCTTGTGCAGCTGCAAAAGGCAGATTGTTGTAATATAGGTGGAAGTCAATAAAGTTGCTTGCATGTGCTATTGTTAGTGGCTCTGGTTGCTTGTGCCTGACAAGTTGCTTATTCTGACTTTCACATTATAAGAGATTTTATTCTGACAAAGGCTAAGAAATGAGGCCAAGTGACTCTACTGAGCTACTAATGTCTGTCTCACTTGCATTCTGCCTTTTATCCTTCCCCTTGTTTTTTTATTATCTATTTAGTTTTGAATAGCTTTTAAGATGCCTCATGATCCAGTTTAATAAAGTTATACAGCCAGCTCAATTTGATAAAGTTATAAAGCCAAATCGATGAAAGAACAACCAATTCCATAAAATGGCAAACAGTGAAAAGTTAACATTCATATACTGGCTAGAAATGCTTTCAAAAGTCATAGCATAATTATGCATCGAGGGCATTTGTA
This sequence comes from Pseudonaja textilis, assembly GCF_049901715.1. Taxonomy (NCBI): domain Eukaryota; kingdom Metazoa; phylum Chordata; class Lepidosauria; order Squamata; family Elapidae; genus Pseudonaja; species Pseudonaja textilis. Next base: position 131,302,528 of record NC_141991.1, read on the forward strand.
ACTTTCAAAGCTGTAATTGGTTTTCACAGTCTATAGAGATTTTTTTTTCATCACCTGTGATTATTTAGGTCTTTTGTCAGCTGTATTTAGTCACTTAGCACTGAATTTCCTGCACTGTATCTCTGCTGATTCCTTCTCTAATTAATTGCAGAATTTGGAAGGCATGATGGATCCTTTTGAATGGCCTTCACACTTTGGGCGGCGTCCCTTGGCAGCTCCTCTTTTCAAGAGCAGAAGGGACATGTTGAGTCTTGTCAGGAAAGACAGTTCTGAAAGTTCTGGAGCTGATTCTTTAAAGTTTGGAAGTTAATAACCAGTGCTTTGAACTGGACCTGTAATCGACAATCTGTGTAATGGCCGTGGCATGGATATTACCTAAATTGGCTAGGTCAGTTAAAATAATGACTGGTGCACTCTAGAGGAATGGGAACTTCTGAGGCATTTTTTAAATGGAGCCCTGTGTAAAATGCATTGCAACGGTGTACTCATGAGGTCACAAGTCAGGGCCTCTGGTTCAAAAAAGTGTCCAATTGTTAGACAGGCCAAAAATGAGCAAAAGTCCTCTGGCTATACTCTCCATTTGGAGTTGAAAACTCTAGAGCACCCAAATCACAAACGTATTCCTTTATAGAGAATGCAGTCCCATCCAAAGCAAACATTGGAACCAGCATAAAGTTAGATATGTCCCCAGTGAATAGCCGTCCTGTACTGCAAAGATTCAGTTGGCTTATCCAGCAGGGCCATTTTAATGCATGGGCCTCATGGGCACGTGCTTTTGGGCCCCGCGAGCTTAGGGCTGCCATGCTAATCTGTTTATGTTAACCTTTCAATGCACCTTGTATCATATAAATACAGCAACTGTATGGCTTACTGAGTATGATTGTGTTTTTCAAGCCTTGTGTATTGTTCAGATGTTTATCATGTTAATTAGTTGTTGCCACACAGCATGTTTTTAATGTTTCAACACCAATTTTGTTGGAAGTGCCAATAAAATAAATATATGTTTAATTTTATTGACCATTTACATTTTTATTCCTGTGAGTAGTTGTCATAGGGGCCCTGATACACTGCTTTGTCCGAGGCCCATAATGCTGTTAAGATGGCCCTGCTATCCAAATCTTCACAGCCTCCAGAAACTGGGTCAGACCTGGATAGTGATACATAAATATAGGTAGTCCTTGACTGACAAACCATTCATTCAGTGACCTTTCAAAATTACAATAGCACAAAGAAATTGACTTATGACCAGTCCTCACACTTATGACAGGTCATTGAATCAAAATTTGGGCTCTTGGCAATCAGCATGAAATTACAATAGTTGTCGCATCCCAGGGTTATGTGACTGCCATTTGCGACCTTCCCACCTGGCTTCTGACAAGCAAAATCAATAGGGAAAGCCAGATTCGCTTAACAACTGCAGTGATTCACTTAACATAGCCTAAAAGGTCATAAAATTGGGTGTGACTCGTCCATCCTGCTTAGCAACAAAAATTCTGGTCCCAATTGTGGCCATAAGTTGAAGACTATAAGTATCATCAGCATATTGATGATATCTTACCTCAGACTAACAGTTGGCCATCCCGGCAATGCCACACAGATACTAAATGGCACAGGAAGACAGCCAAGCTCCACAGCATTTCATATCGGAGCAATCAGTAATCATTTTTTAAAATCAAAGGTTATGCAAAGCATTTGGCATAAAGGCTCATGCAGTGCCATTTCTTTTTCTGTGTTTAATAATGAACTGCCCACTTCCTTTCTTTGTGGGCCTCAAAGCCTGAAGATCAGAGGAGTGAATCAGCCATTGTTCCATTGCGTCCTTTCAACAGAGGAATAGCCATGGCTAAAAAAAGAAAGAAAGAAAATAGTTGTAGCAGTGAGCTTTTCTCTTACTGTGGGTCTGTCAGGTGCCTGACAATGCTGACTATGATGCTGGCTCCTGTCGTTAAGGCTGAGTCACGCTAATAAATAATAAGGCTTATCCTCCTTGTAAAACACAGAACTTGATAGTTTTCCAAAGAGTCTGGGATGCAGATTGTGATTCATCCAGACAGTGTGTGGACATGCCTATTCTTATAAAAGGAGATTGGCTCGGTTTTTTTTATTTTGTTCCAATTGCAATCCAAAACAACTTAGTATAATTAATGCTTTAAAAACAGCAAAGCCATTAATAAGAATAAAGGATGAACCTAAAAAGATAAAATCATTTATCACTGTGTTAAGCTGACAGCTTATGTGGCAGAACATTAACTTTCGTCTCTCATTCATGTTACTACTAACTCCTTTCTTTTTTCCAAAGAAAAATCTCATCTGTTTTGACTTGCCTGATGCTTAGTGCCCAGATAGATTTGGGAGACTGGCAGTTTCTTTTCTCCTGAGTTGTTGTGATCCTCCCTAAGCCTAGCATTTGTTTATCCTACCAGTTCTTGTGGACTGGCTGCAGCTGGGATGGAATTAGCTCATCACCTGGTGCCTTAGCTAGTTTGCAGGTTAAAATTGTTTTATTTATTTATTTTAGAACATCACTCACAGCGACTCCAGACAGCTTAGAAATAGTAAAAACACAAAAGAGAAATAAAAATAAAACAAAAACAATAACCCTCACCCACCTACCCCCAGCCACAGCACACAATTAAATAAACCATTTGATGGGCTCCATCACGCTCTGGGTTTCCCAAGCCCATTGGCAAAACCTACCCTGTTTCTCCAACAATATTGGCCTCCTTCCTATTGGCCTCCCCCAATAGGAAGTCCCAGCATGTTTTATAGGCATGAAATGAAATTAAGCCCCTCCCCCCCAAATTAAGGCCTATATTAAAACATGCGGAATGGGGGAAAATGGTGGGGGGGGGGGGGGCTTGCCGTTAGGAAGTACTTTTGTTGTACACCCGGTGCTGCCTGCGTTGACCCTGATATAGTGCTGCCTGCGTTGACCCCGAATACAAAGTGCCTCACCAACGCCGAGGTCAACATCCAAGCCGTCACCCCCACCCAAAGATGCAAGTGGGGGGAAATTAAGTCACCCCTGAAAAGACGGCCTAGCCATTTTTTCGGGGCTCAAAAAAAAATAAGACCCAGCCTTATATGAGAAATACCGTATGTCTTCAGGGCCCTCTGAAAGACTCCGAAAGTGGGGGCTAGTCTAATTTCCACAATGATGATGTTCCTAAGGGAAGGACCCACCACAGAGAAGGCTCTTCTTCCTGCCAAGTGTACTTCCTGCCTCTCCACTCTAGTGGATTGGGTGGATGTGACCGGCAAGAGACAATCCCTCAGATAAACTGGTCCGTTCATCCTCTGAATTGACATATGCCCCAAGCATATGGCAAAAACAAATATTCCTGGAGGTATACAAGAACAAAATAGAATTAAAAGGTGGAGGAAGGAAACCATTGAGCAAGAAATAACATTAAAAGAGGATATGGCTAAAGGATCTGTACTCCCTTATACTACTTTGAGGACCCTGAATAGGTTGAGAGTTGGAGTGCCTAAATGTAAAACCAAGATGCTCAAGTAGAGGTTCTTAGTGGATAACAACACTCTCTGTATCCACCTCAGCTGGTATGTAGCTATTACAGAAACATGTACCAATAATGACTTATTTTTGGCCAAAAATAAGAAGGTGGCTTCATTCTGGCAGTTTAAAGTTTGATTTAGGCAGGAAAAGAAGGTAAAATTGGTGCTTTTCTGAGTTGATACGCTGGTTATTTGCCACAGGGTTACAGAAGAATATGGCCTTGCCAAGAGATGTAGAAACAGGAGCTGTGAAAGTTATCTTAGTCCAGCCTTTCCATTCTAACTCCCAGAATTCTTAGCAATGGCCGTGGTGTGTGGGGATGAGTACAAGTCCATATACAGGTAATCCTCACTTATCAACCACAATTGGGACCAGCAACTCCATTGCTATGTAGCATGATTGTTAAGGGAAACATCAGGTTACTTAGCATCAGTTCGGGCTCTGGTTGTTAAGTGAATCACCTCGAATCATGACTGCAACTTGCAGCTTCCTGCCAGCTTCCCCGCATTTGCTTGTCCAAAGCTGGCTGTGAAGGCTGTAAATTGGTTTGCACAGTGGCCCAATTTACAACCACACGACGTTGCAACGGCCACAACTTTGCGGCTCAATCATAAGTCTCCTTTCCCATCATAGCTTCAAATCGTTGCTGAACAAGCAGTCTATAAGCAAGGACTATTGGCACTGTGGTTAGAGTGAAGTATTGCAAGCTAACTTACTGGTCACTTCCATCAGTTCAATTCTGACTGGCTGAAAGTTGACTCAGCTTCCAAGGTCGGAAAATAAGGACCAGATTATTGGGGGCAATATGCTGACTTGTAAACAACTTAGAGAGGACGGTAAAGCACTGTGAAGCAGAGTATAAGTCTAAGTGCTATTGCTATTGGCATCTAGGAATTACCCAGTTGAAGAAGGATGTTTCGGTTCTCCAGATAGGTCAGCTTTCTGTAATGAAGTGTTTCCCCAATGTGTCAAAGTTTAGTCCACATAATCCCCTCCGCTATTCTGGAAGCCTCTATGTATTATTGGGCTATTAGGGCAATTATACTCTTCAGGCTCTGGTTTCTCATAAAAGGAGAGGAAGTGCAAGCAGGGTGGTCATGTCAAAAGTTTCCTATAAATGAAGAATTAGTTTAGTTAATTCACCTAATTAATTTAATTATTTGTCCAAAGAAATAAACTGAGAAAGCAAGGGTATTTTTAAAAAATGAGAAGTTGGAACAAGTTAGGTAATTGTTGGCTGCTGGTGGCAAGGTTTTGATGGTACACTTTGCCTACCTGATTCATTGGGTCCAAGCCTCATTGAAATAAATAGGTGGATTTTGGTTTCAGATTCTTTTTATAGCTTTCGTGAATTCAAGATGTCATTTGTATTTGAAAAATACTCTTCATCTTTCTGAAATGAGATGAAAAGAGGCTTTTGTTTCCACCCCTCTCATTAAAAATCATCTGCAAAGGAAGGCAAATGATTACCTATCCAAGATGATGCCACCACTTATATTGGTTAGCATTAATGTGATGACTTCATGCACGTGTTGCCTTCTTTGGCATCATTAAAGTTTGTTGGGAATGCTGCCAGTCACCTATCTACAGAAAAAAAAAAAGTTTCCCATCAGCTGTTTCAGTAAAGTATGTGTTGGAACATGTCTTTGACCTAACAAAGGCCACTATAACACCGCTGACTTACATTATTCCTCGGTGTTTGTTTTACAAGTAACATGTTTTTCTAAGCGGTGACATGATCAGTAAGCTTAGGCAAATTGTTTCATGCTTCACTGCTCTCAGCTGCAGAAAGGAAAGATCAAGGAAAGGTGCAAAATGGTAGAAGCAACTAATAGGCATCTTCTTGCCTGATCCAATGTATTTTACCTGGTATATGCAGAATAAAATTTGGGCCTGATGGGGATTTCAAAACAAAGCCAAAACACTGTTGTTAGATCTCATAACAAAATGGTTGGTGAACGCTTTTCGTTCTTTTGTTTTTGAGGGTCCTTGTAATGCTTCTAGAACAGTGATTTTCAAACTTGGCAAGCTCTAGAATTCCCTGGCCAGCAAGATTGAAAAATGTTGTTCTAGAGCAGGGGTGTCAAACTGGTGGCCCACGGCCTGGATGCGTCACACACAGGCCACGCCCACCCCAGCTCCGCAAATGGGGAAAAGTCGCAAAATGTCACGTGACATGGCTAGTTTGACACCCCTGTTCCAAAGTATTGGTATGAATTAAGTTAACCTTCACGGCCTAATTCCTTTAGGTCTGCTGATAGCATTGCCCTTAGAATTCCCAGCTCCTTAAGTCCCCCACCCCAAATTTGGAAACTATAGTCATAACACATCTGGGGGTGCCAAGTTGAATATAAAGCCACTTTACATTATTTGTTACTAGCAATGTTTGAAATCAATGTAATAAATTAGACTGTCTCTTTTTATTAATTTTACAAAAACTTATTACATTAATCAAGCAATATATATTTTAATCAGAAGAGTTTTATTTTTAAAAAATGCAGGTGACGTTCTCTGGAGATGCATTCCACCTTTTCATTTCTTAGACAGCCTTCATTATGCAAGAGTATAGAACAAAAATTAGCATTGGTGTTTGCTGGATTTATATATGTGTATATTTTTCAAGAACTCAAGGCAACATATTTAGAGATCTCTTTTCATTTCCACCCCAGAAACTCTTATGAGGGCAAAGTGGAGCCAAGTATGACTGACCCAAAGTAACTAGTTAACTGCTGTAGCATACTTTAAATCAGGGGTGGGCAACTATGGCCCTTTTATGAATTATGGACTTCAACTCCCAGAATTCCTGAGCTAGCAAGCCATAATTCATAAAAGGGCCATAGTTGCCCACCCCTGCTTTAAATAATAGTACACCTCTTTTTAAAATTTTCTGAGCAACATCATGCATTTGTATTGGTCAGGAGATGCATTGAACATAACAGAAAAGTCATGTGAGGACTGTGCTACATACCTTCTCTCATTCAAATTGGCTATGTTTTCATATACGGGTAGTCTTTGATTTACAACAATTTGCTTATTGACTGTTAGAAATTACAGTGTCACTGAAAAAAGTAACTTATGATTGGTTTTCGTACTGATGACTGCTGCAGCATCCCCATGGGCACATGATCAAAATTTGGCACGCATTGATGACAGTTGCACTGTCTTGAGCTCGTGGGATCACCATTTGTAACCTTCCCAGCCAGCTTCCATCAAGCAAATGGGGAAAGCCAGATTCACTGAACAACTAAATGATTCATTTAACAACTGCAGCTCAATGGTGGCAAAAGTCATAAAATGAGGCACAACTCATTTAACAACTGCCTTGCTTAGCAACAGAAATTTTGGACCCAATTGTGGTTGTAAGTCAAGGACTACCTATATTGTACCTTTTGGAAGATCTGTCAAAACATCAATATTCCCATTAGAATCATCTCGCAGTTCAACCACACAGCAATCTGGGATGGAGAAAAGCAACTAGGTACAAATTATCAATATATCAAGCTATAGAATAGAATAGAATAGAATAGAATAGAATAGAATAGAATAGAATAGAATAGAAGAAAAGATACATTCATCAAGAATCATAAGGGTCAACACCTAATAATAGTCATAGGGTACAATAAACAATCAAATCATACTAGGAAACGGTCAATAAAAATCGTAAGGATACAAGCAGCAAAGTTACAGTCATACAGTCATAAGTGGGAGTAGATGGGTGAAAGGAAGGATGGGAAGATTAATAGTAATAGTAATGCAGACTTAGTAAATAGTGTTGAGGGAATTATTTGTTTAGCAGAGTGATGGCATTCGGGGGTGGAATTGTTCTTATGTCTAGTTGTTCTGATGTGCCGTGCTCTATAGTATGGTTTTGAGGGTAGGAGTTGAAACAGTTTGTGTCCAGGATGTGAGGGGTCTGTAAATATTTTCAATACAATCTCGGACACAATTCTTTCTGCTTTGGAACAAGCCATAAATCAGGCCATAAAGTTGAGTGTGAGAACAAATAAGAATTGAGTAATAACCCATTATGTTTGTATATGCATAAGTTGGCAAGTGCTGGATGGTTGTCTGACTTTTATACTTTTAAAAAGTTCATAGTTAGCTAATTCTTAAATAAGAATGATTAAAATTGCCAGATTTTAAAAATATGTAAAACACAATTCTTCAAGTGTCTGAGCAAAAGCATTGTGTACCATTACATAGTTTGTGTATGTGTGTACATACATGCCTATATACATATATGTAAATAAAATATAAAAGTAATATATTAGGTTTGTTGGACTTAAATCTGTGAGAAATAATATCTGATAGCCTGAAAAGTTACAGCTGCCTGCCAGAAATTTAGCAAGTTCTTCTTAAGAAATATTGCCTTCCAAATATTCACAATTGATAAAAGTATTGTGCACGCATATCAGTTTTCTTTGGATACTTGTTAACCTAATTTTAGCATTTTATGTTGTTTATATTGTACTATAGGTAAAGTCTTGATTTAATTTTTGTAGAGTTTATACTCTTGGAAATCTATGATATAAAGATAATCACGATGCACTTCATTCTGATTTATTTCAGAGTTTATTGGTAAGATAAAATTTAGATTTGAACACAAACTGGCGCAATTCAAAAAGACTTCAGAAATATTAAAAATTCCCATAAAGCATTCATGTCTATGAAATCTGAATAAGCAAGATCATCCTTTTGCATCTCTACCCTCATGATAAAATTAAATTCTTGAAAGTGTGTCTAAGATATGATTGTATTTGAAAGAGGAAGAAAAATGTATGCAGCGTCTCTTTTTTTCTAGCAGGAGCTGGAATTTTATTTTCTTAGCTACTAGTCTTTGAATATATCGTATAGTTCTTTTTTTTTTTCCAAAATGCAATGTAGCAATCTGGGCAACGAGTTGATCTTCTGAATAGGGTGTTGTTTAGCTCTTGTCAAACTAAGAAAAGGACATCCTGTTTGAACTAGGTGGAGTAGGTAATTTCAGCTTAACCAAACGTTGACACTGCCAGGGATTTGGCATTGCTTTGATAAGGAAAGTTCTCTTCCAAGAGAAAGGGGAACAGCTGTTGCTTTCTGCATGTACCTTGCCATGTCCATTGTGACCCTCTGTGACAAATCATATTTTCCTCTCCTGGAAGGGAGTCACCATTCTTCTTTGCTAAGCCTGCTTGATGCCTCATCTCCATAACTAAAGCTGTAATGGTGAGAGGATTCTACAAGTAGCCCTCACAAAGAAGTATTTGATAGTAACTAGAAAAATCAAGCTAAAATCTTACATAATATCACTCCTGTGGGAGAATAGTTTCTATGAAGATAATCTGATTAGGATGGGCAGTCAATTTTTTTTTTATTATAGCATAGTTATGTGCCCCATAAATCCACTGCACCAACTACTAAATTTTCAAGCAGGAAATGAAAGTTTAAAGACTTCTTTTAACTTCCCATTTTTGCAACAATTTCGTTTTTTTCCCTTTGGCTTTGCATTTGCAGTTAGTGATTGGTCACCAAATTTTGTTTGATTCTGGTCCTGAATTCTTCCTAAACTGAGATTGTTAACATAATTGGGTTTTAAATCAGCTAATCCGTTTTTTTCAGTCTTAAGCAAATGTAAAAAATGTTTTCATATCAGGCTGATCCCAGAACACCTCTGAAGCTGCAGCTGGTTTGATTCTCTAGCTCCTCTGAACATCTCCATTCTGAATTATTCCAAAATAATGAATAAAGTATTTAACAATGTTTTAATTACCATGTTGTTTTTAGCTTTTACAACATATGAAATGATGGTAATGAATTTTCAGTTGACGGTAATTTACAGTCAATGGAAAATGTTATATAGTAGTTAATTGTGTGTAGTTCTTTTGATTTGATTGATGGTTTAGATTTAGAATAAGATGGAGGAAATTAGAGGCATCATGACTCTAACCACCCATATACAGGGAGTCCTCAACTTACAACCATTCATTTAGCAACCGTTCAAAGTTGCAATGGCACTGAAAAAGCCTTCCTCATGCTTACAACTTACAGTCTCCCCATGGCCTTGCGATCCACATTTGGGCACTTGGCAACCATTATGTATCTACGATGGTTATAATGTAGGGTGTTCCAAGGCCATGGCAACCTTCTCAGCCAACCTCTGAAAAGCAAGGTCAATGAGGGAAGCCAAATTGGCTTAACAATGACTTGATTCATTTAACCACCATGGCAAAAAAAGATCATAAAATCAGGCGCAACTCACTTAACAACCAACTTGCTTAGCAACTGAAATTCTGGAATTACCAATGGGGGTCAATAACTTGAGGACTATTTACATTAGCTAGATGACATTCTTGAGGTTCCAACTCTTGGCTTATTTCTGAATTTCTGAATAAAGTACAATTAGTCCTCGGCTTACGACCATAACTGAGCCCAAAATATCTGTTGTTAAGTAAGTTTTGCCTCATTTTGCGATCTTTCTTGCCACAGTTGTTAAGTGAATCACTGCAGTTGATGAGTTTGTAACCTGGTTGTTAAGTGAATCTGGCTTCCCCATTGACTTTGCTTATCAAAAGGTTGCAAAAGGGGATCACCTGACTCTGGGACACAGCAGTGGTCATAATTATGAACTAATTGCCAAGCACCTGAATTTTGATCACATGATCATGGGGATGCTGCAAAGGTCATAACTACGAAAAATTGTCATGTTTTTCAATGCTGTTGTAACTTTGAACGGTCACTAAATGAAACTGTTGGTAAGTCGAAACCTGTATATGATTATATGTAGACTTACCTTCTATGCATGGGTGGTATGAATTACTTTTCATCCGTTTTCCTTTCAAGTTTACTAGTTCTGCCTTAAATGCAGATATGCAGATAAAGAGAAATGCTTGATCTTAGCTCTTTTTTCATCTGCAATTGGGGAATCTGCAGTTGGGGAATACTGAAAAGGATAGCAGGATTTGATCTACCAGTCTTACAAACAGAGCTTCCCTGCTTGGAATTTCTGTTCGATATACATTTGAATACAGTATGAATTCGTATTTAATTTTTAATAAGAGAGTGAGCAGCCATTTGTTTAGAATGGTATAGGATCTCTTGTCATGGGCAGAAGGTTGGATTAAAAGACCTCTAAGGTCCTTTCCAGACCTAAAATTTTATGTTCTCTGAAGCTTTGGTTCAGCAGGGAAAACATGACTTGAGGAGCTGCAGTTAAGAGGACCTTGAAGCGAGCTCTATTTTACAGAAGGATCCGTAGCATAGTGGGAGGCAGGGAGGCAGACACAATTTCCTTGTACAGTAGGTACTTCAGGAGGTGGAATTACAGGACTGACTCTAGTATGCCAAACTATTTTTCAAACATGCTGCAACAATCATGGGTAGCAAGCTGGGTGATAAAAACCAGCTTGGAGTTAGACCCATCAGCCAAGGCCTAGATATACATGGCAGAGAGGCAATTTACCTTACTTCGTTGCCTGCAACTGTATAAATGCAGTGTTTAATCATCAGCAAAAAATCATCATGCAGTTTTGGGCTAAAATATCACAACTGCTTTGGTGGGAGCAGTGTGTTGCGGCCCACTGGCGGCTAGTGGAGCTGGCAGCAGAGTTGGACAGTGAGGAGGTTGGGGAGGAACATGGGCTAGTCCTGGAGGCCGAGGAAGGCTTGGACAGGGGCTCTGCGTCAGAGGCAGAGATGAGGCCAGGGTAGTCTGACAGCTATTGGCTGTCTTCATAGTTGGGCGGCAATGAGGCGGGGGAGCAGCTGGAGCCTGTTCCCAGCCTGCGCATGTGCAGAGCTGCCAAAAGAAAAGAACAGTTATGAACTAAGGGTCAATGTGGGAGTAAATCCACAGGTGGACAGTGAATGGCCCCTCCCATAGGGATTAAAAGAGGAGCAAAAGGAGAGGGGGCTTGTGCAGGAAACAATTTGTTTGTTGCAGCAGTGTGAAGATCTGTCTGTCCATCTCAGAGACTCTGTGTGAGTCCTTCCTTGTCAGCACTGTGTTTGAAAATATTTACTTGGCAGCTCTCCAAGCTAGATAAGCTCTGTGCTGGTTTTGCTGGGACAAAGAGTCTGCTTAGTGCTTTTTGGAGAAGTCTAGTCAGAACACAGTGACAGATACTCACATAGAGTTTTTTTTTTTTAATCCCTCAACCAACATTCCTGATTAGAAATGAGGTCTTTTGAAATGATGCTGTGTGCCTGCTTGTATCTCTTGATTGAAGTCATAAACCTTACCCCGTGGCTCTTTAAGAGCAATTGTTTATATTCGTATGATATACATTTTGAAAGAAGCAGCTTTCTCAGTTGTATGTTAGCTTTTGCCATTGGGAAGATAAAGTAGGAAATAAATCATTATAAGACTGCTGTATTTAGGCAGACAGACAGACTGTACTTTTGGTTGCTCTGTGTATGATTGGGAAGAGCAATTTGCAGAGGCCGACACAGCAGCCTCGTGCATTTACAAGTAAATGTGTGATCAACCCAGATATATTGGATTTTTCCCATGTACAGTTTGTCTAAAATTATGCATTTTGTTCTTGCAAATAAATACAATATTCATACAAAATGGTTAAAGTGGGTTTTCAGCTTTGTGCCAATGTGATGGCATGTAGAAACAAACCTTTTCTTTTAAACTGCAGAAGTTCTCTTCCTTGTTCCTTTTGGAAGTTTTAGGTTCCATTTGCAAATTTACCTGTGTAGAAATCAACGCAATAAACTATTTTTTATTGACTCAAAGACAAGATTGTGAAAAAGCTAACCATTTCCTGAAAACGACACAGCCCGGTTCCAAGTGGGCACACCTCTATGATTTTAGTCTTCCTGTAGCCTGGCTCTGTTGTGGGACTAACTTGTTTATTTGGTTCCAAACAAGATTAATTGTGCAGAGGAATTAGGGCTAATTAAAACCTCATTTTTCTTATAGCTGTTATGATGTCCTTTTGAAGGCTGGCATCGCTTCCAAAATCTGCTGTAGTTTATTGCACTTCCGTGTCTTTATGAGCTTGGTTTCCTTATCTTTAAATTTAGAAAGGAATATATACAGTTTTAAAGATGTGGCAATGCACAAATCTGGATCTCATACCCAGATTATAAGGCTCATTACTGGAATAAATAGGGGAACAGTCTTTCCGATCCTGGTGAGAAGGATGTTGCTGTTATTTATTTTTCAATGGGTCAAAGAAAGGTGTGGAACTCTCTAGCCTCACCCTGGTGAGAATACAAGTAGGTCTCAATGCAATTAAGGAACCCTACAAAATGATCGATTATTCAAATTTCCACTATTCAAAGTGGTGTTTCTATGAAAAATATGATAATGGATTTCAGCCTCGATAGAAATAGGTAATAAAAATTTTAGACATGATTTCTATGTGTGTATTAATGAAATATTACCATAAAGGATAAAAAGATATACTTCAATTTATATTAACCAAAATTGCAATGTATTCCTAGAAAGCAAAATATCATTCCTATAAATAATCTGCCAATGATAAAAATATCTCTCAATCTTGTAGATGTTTGCAAACCACAAAAAGCAGATGCAATTTTAACTTTTTCTTTAATTCTCCCTGCTTTTTTTTACTGTACTGTGCATGGTACAGGTGAAACTTGAAAAATTAGAATATTGTGCAAAAGTTCATTTATTCCAGTAATGCAACTTAAAAGGTGAAACTAATATATGAGATAGACTCAGTACATGCAAAGCAAGATAGTTCAAGCCGTGATTTGTCATAATTGTGTTGATGATGGCTTACAGCTCATGAAAACCTCAAATCCAGAATCGCAGAAAATTAGAATATTGTGAAAAGGTTCAATATTCTAGGCTCAAAGCGTCCCACTCTAATCAGCTAATTAAGCCATAACACCTGCAAAGGGTTCCTGAGTCTTTAAATGGTCTGTCAGTCAGGTTCAGTAGGAATCACAATCATGGGAAAGACTGCTGACCTGACAGTTGTGCAGAAAACCATTATTGACACCCTCCATATGGAGCGAAAGCCTCAAAAGGTAATTGCAAAAGAAGTTTGATGTTCCCAAAGTGCTGTATCAAAACACATTAATAGAAAGTTATGTGGAAGGGAAAAGTGTGTAAGAAAAAGGTGCACAAGCAGCAGGGATGACCACAGCCTGGAGAGGATTGTCAGGAAAAGGCCATTCAAAAGTGTTGGGAACTTCCACAAGGAGTGGACTGAGGCTGGAGTCAGTCCATCAAGAGCCACCACACACAGACTGATCCTGGACATGGGCTTCAAATGTCGTATTCCTCTTGTCAAGCAGCTCCTGAACAGCAAACAACGTCAGAAGTGTCTTACCTGGGCTAAAGAAAAACAGAACTGGTCTGTTGCTCAGTAGTCCAAAGTCCTCTCTTCTGATGAGAGCAACTTTTGCATCTCATTTGGAAACCAAGGACCCAGAGTCCGGAGGAAGAATGGAGAGGCACATGCTGCAAGATGCTTGAAGTCCAGTGTGAAGTTTCCACAGTCTGTGTTGATTTGGGGAGCCATGTCATCTGCTGGTGTTGGTCCACTGTGCTTCATTAAGTCCAGGGTCAACGCAGCCATCTACCAGGAGATTTTGGAGCACTTCATGCTTCCTTCCGCAGATGAGCTTTATGGGGATGCTGACTTCATTTTCCAGCAGGACTTGGCACCTGCCCACACTGCCAAAAGCACCAAAACCTGGTTCAATGACCGTGGGATTACTGTGCTTGATTGGCCAGCAAACTCGCCTGACCTGAACCCCGTAGAGAATCTATGGGGCATTGCCAAGAGAAAGATGAGAGACATGAGACCGAACAATGCAGAAGAGCTGAAGGCCACTATTGAAGCATCCTGGTCTTCCATAACACCTCAGCAGTGCCACAGGCTGATAGCTTCCATGCCAGGCCGCATTGAGGCAGTAATTGCTGCAAAAGGGGCCCAAACAAGTACTGAGTACATATGCATTCTTATACTTTTCAGAGGTCCGATATTGTTCTATGTACAATCCTTGTTTTGTTGATTGCATGTAATAATCTAATTTTCTGAGATTGTGGATTTGGGGTTTTCATGAGCTGTAAGCCATAATCATCACAATTATGACAAATCACAGCTTGAACTATCTTGCTTTGCATAAAATGAGTCTATCTCATATATTAGTTTCACCTTTTAAGTTGCATTACTGAAATAAATGAACTTTTGCATGATATTCTAATTTTTCAAGTTTCACCTGTAGATTTAGACATTCCAAAATCTCAACCTATTTTAGCATTGCTATAATCATGTTCCTATCATTCAGTTAAATGAGAATGTTCCTCTAATGTAATAATAAGCTTCTTCTTTTTTGAGCTTGTACTGTTTTCCTTCGACAGAATGTTCCTTTTCTCCATTTTACACACAGATGAAGATGAACAATGTCTAAAACTGCAATTGCACATGTGCTATCTCAATTGCATACAGGCTTAACCTCAGACTTAACTGAATTTTGGATTGTCTTAAACGGGACCTGGTATCAATTTTCAATCTGCGCTAAATCAAATATCTTGTTATTTGAATGTATACTAATCACAACTTATCAGTGTGCATAAATATTCAAAATATCATAACCTTCCATGTCTTTCTTTCTTTTTCTCTCTTTTTTTCTCTTTCTCACTCTGTATAGTTGTCTCTGTCTATCTGTCTGTATAGTGTTTACTAAGAAAAGATTATACACTGAATTAAAAGGCTACAAAAACATAAAAAGTAGAAAAACTATGTGAAAGAATAAAAATGGAAGTGAAAATGTAAGAAAATGGAAAAAAAAATCAAAATGTACTTGGATCTCTTTTGTAACAGTTACAAGCATAATATTACCATTTCCATTCTCCCAAATTATATATCAAGGTCCCCTTCTTCCATAAACAGTCCTTTGTAACCAATGAATCCTGAAATCACCGCTTCATTTTTTGTTTTTGTTTTTTAGCAAAAACTCCATAAAGAGTTTACAAAATTATTGTTCTTTCCTTAAATCAAAAGCTCTGGGTGCTCTTCCGGTATTGGCCGTAGAGCCAGTAACTAAATCCTGCCATGTCCATAGCACATACAATAGAACAAAATTAGAATTTCCAGTGGTTGTTGAAAAGTGTTTCCTTAGAATTTAGTAGCATTTGTATAGCTAGGATCTACGATGGCTATTTTTGTACACTGAATAGATCAGGATTGAGACAGTGTTTTTCCCAACCATGACAGCTGAAGAGTTTGTTTGTTTGTTTTACCCCATACATTACTAAGTGGATGGCTTAGCATTGTAAAAAGATGGTGCCCTAGAACACGATGATGATGTTAACCATCAGTCGTGTCCAACTGTTGACGATTCTATAGGCCAAGACTCTCTACAAAGATCTTTCCATCTTGCACTGCTTCTTTGAGTCTGCCTATGCTCAGGCTGTGTCAAGCTTTGATAGGTTTGATAGTGTCCCACCCCTGTGTTCTTTGATGGCCTGGTTTCCTTTTAGTGCTTCCACAGAACATACTTCAAAATATAGTAAGAAGGCTCTCTGTTTGGGAAAGAGTTTGGTGGCACTCATAATCATCCTTCTGATTTTTCTGGCTTTTGTCTCCCTGTATGCTTCTCAGGTTTGGAAGAAGATGGTGAGATCTCACAGATCAACTGAAGCTTTGAGAAGAGTGCAACTTTGATGAAGGAGTAATTGCTGGACATCAGCCGTGATGAGGCTACTCCGAAGGCATTATGGCCCACTAAAGCTAGCTTTGGTGGGCATTGTCTTTGTAATCTTCCTTTTCATAATGCAAAGAGATGTGAGCAGTGGGGAACAAAAGGAGGAGCCATGGCTGAAAAATATTGTGGAGAGAAAAGACCAGATGATAGATATAATGATGGGAGCTGTCAACAATATCCGTGACTCTATGCCAAAGCTGCAGATCCGGGCACCAGCTCAACAAGAGGCCCCTGAGCAGGACAGCAAGTCTTGCTTGCCAGGCTATTATACACCAGCAGAACTGAAGTCCTTCATGGAGCGTCCACCCCAGGACCCCAATAGCCCTGGTGCTGATGGAAAAGCTTTTAAGAAGGACCAGTGGACACAAGAAGAGACAAAGGAGAAAGACCATGGCTATGAGAAGCACTGTTTTAATGCCTATGCCAGTGACCGCATTTCTCTTCAGAGGGCCCTTGGACCTGACAGCAGGCCTCCAGAGTAAGGTTCCCCCCCTCCTCTCTCCTTCCTGTAGGAATAATGCTTCAAAGCAACCCAGGATAACTGTAAGCAACCATTTGCTTTATCACATTGGGCATGCAATCATATGGGAAATGAGCTATTTGCTAATACCTGCCACCCAGGTATTATTTGGGTTTTTTTTATTTAGGTAGCAAGATATAATAAAATCATGGTATGTCCATGTTAAGGGACGTGGTGGCTCAGTGGCTAAGCTTGTCAATCAGAAAGGTTGGCAGTTAGGCAGTTTGAATCCCTGGCGCCGCGTAATGGAGTGAGCTCCCGTTACTTGTCCCAGCTTCTGCCAACCTAGCAGTTCGAAAGCACATAAAAAATGCAAGCAGAAAAATAGGGACCCCTTTGGTGGGAAGGGAACAGAGTTCCATGCGCCTTTGGTGTTTAGTCATGCCAGCCACATGACCACGGAGACGTCTTCGGACAGCGCTGGCTCTTCGGCTTTGGAACAGAGATGAGCACTGCCCCCTAGAGTCGGAAATGACTAGCACGTATGTGCGAGGGGAACCTTTATCTTTACCTATGTCCATGTTAATCAGTAATTGCTGCCCATATGTTTGCATGCCCGGTGGAATAAAATAATGAATTTTATGGGAATATTGATTAAGATGGTGTTCCTGGACATTCTGGTTAATTCTCTAGCCTTTGAGTGAAGAACACCTTTTAGATGTTAATTAAAACCCCTCTCTGTCTGAATCCTTGCAAACATTCGCCATTTCTTAAATACAGAGAGTTTGCTTTTATGTGTACATACTCCGTTTAGTTAAGATGTGTGGATAGGCAGGTTTACAGAGAAAAATGGTCTGGTTAATTCCTTTTAAAGCATCTACATTTCTGGTCTTGATGTGCATAAAGAGAAGGCTTCCTGTTTTGCAAAACATCTTGTTCCCTTGGAAGAGTAAGAGTGTTATTCCTGTGGATACTAACTCAGATGATGGGAAATTTGCAGCCCTCCAGATGCTATTCCAATACAACTCCCAGCAGCCCCAGTCAGAATGAGCAATAGTGAAGGATGCTGAGGGTTGTAACTGAGCAACATCTGGAGGATCTGAAGTATTTCACCTGATTTATAGATTAACACCACAGTTTTTTTTATCTCAAGTTAAATGATCTTATAGATAAGATTTCAGATTTAATCAGGAGAATGTCATGTTTCTCAGGCCATATTTTAGATCAAATCATGACTTCATTACCAAAAAGGCATTTATTTGCTTATTTATTTGCAGGAAGTTCTAGCTCATAAGTCAGGATAGAAACATTTAATACAACATCAACAACCTTTGCCTATTTCAGATACTTGGGAAGGACTTGACAGATGGATAAAAATGTGACATTCAGTCTAAACCTCTAGCTGACTCTGCGGTGTACCATAATAATGACATAATATAATAATAACATAATAACAATATGAAATATCTGGACTTGCAGATAGATCAAAGTTAGCTTATGTAAAATGAATCTGTTATAACCATTGTGATCAGAGCCCTTGCCGCGATATTTAAAGAACTTCTTCAGTATCTGGAAATATTGAATTTATCAGACACGAATACCCTAATTTTACAATAAATAAATAAATAAATCACCCTGCTTGGAACTTCAACACTAGCTTAATAATTATTAGGTTCTTGGTTAGGATTTGAATTATAAGATTTCCACCAGTCTTACATTGAATGTAACTATAGATTACCCACATATAATTTTGTTATGGCCATAATGCAGCCGGCACTTTATGGTCGTAATTGTGATTGTTGTTAAGCAGATCATTACATGATCGACCTGATTTTACAACCTGTTTTTGCTGCAGTCATTCAATAAACCCATTTTTAGCTATGGGGAATTTTTGCCAAAACTTGGAAATGAACGCCAGTTGTCTGTAAAAAAAAAAAAATGCAGCAAATTAGTCATGTGACTGTGGGACACAGTAAATGGCTGTGAATGCAATCACATTACTGGGGAAAGGGAGGCATCAGAAGTTCAAAACAAGTGCCTTTTTATGGGTCCATTGTAACTTTGAATGGCTATTAAATGCTGAGTCATAAATCAAGCACTACCTCTAATAATAACATTGCAATCATTCATCCCCTCTTCCCTGCCATTTCCTCCCTTCCCCAACCAATTTAAATACTCGGTTCTTAACAGACTTCTCAAATGCTAAAAGGAGTTAAATGACAATAGCAGCAAGCTGTTTAAAGAAGCTCCGAAGAGTTTTATTCTCCATGCTGCGGCTAGTTATGGCTCATCCTCTCCACTTGAAAATAAAGAGGATTTGTGGCTTTCATGCACTTAGCTAGTCCCACAGGGTCTGCTACACTAGATTTAGACTTCTCAGCAGCTCTGCAGTGATTGAAAAAGCTGTAACATGGAATACAATTGGAATTTGATTTTGCTATATTGGCAACGCATCTACATCAGTGGTGCATTTCAAAAAAAGTTTACCACCGGTTCGGTGGGCGTGGTTTGGTGGGTGCGCTTTGTACGCAAACACACACTTTGTGTGTACCTGCTAAACGCACACTTTGCGCATGCACAGAGGCTCTCCGACTCACCTCCTGCAAGCCTGCACTCTCCCTGTTGCTTCAGCAGCTGACGGGTGGCAATCTGCTGTGCCGCGCAAAGCAGCTGAGCTTCAAAAGCAGGGACGGGTCAGGATGGGACCCAGGACCGGGCCAAACTCATTGATCTACATGCATTGCATATGGGCAGAAATATGTTGGCTTTTTTAAAAAAAATTCAACATCTCCCATATTAACTTAAGCTACTAGTGTAGCATTGTGTACTGTAGTACCTTAATGGATTCTGTCTCCTTGGATATCAGTACTGAATGCCTCCTTCCTTGCTCTTTCTCCTTTGATCTAGAAAAATCCTGTTGCTGCATTGAGAGTCTTGCTAGGGATCTATACAGTTGAGTTACCAACACCTACATATGGCTGGAATGAGAGTCCCTGTAGATTTACGGGTACGTTTTCCTTAAAGCATTCTTGGCTAGCTGTCCAAGAAACTGAGATTCTTAGAAGACTGAAAATAACTGGCACAATATATATGGCTGAGGACATCCAATTTGTCAGTACAAGTAGCCCTCGACTTACAGCAGTTCATTTTGTGACCGTTCAAAGTAACAACATCACTGAAAAAAGTCACTTATGACCATTTTTCACACTTACGACCATTGTAGAATCCCCATGGTCACATGATCAAAATGCAGATGCTTGGCAACTGGCATATATATATATCACAGATGAACACTATACAGAAGTGTAGATGAGATATACAGATGAGATTCTGCCAAAACGTTGCTACAACTTTAAAAGCACAACTACAATGACGTGGGAAAATATCCGAACAAAGCTGAATGCCATATATATATATATATATATATATATATATATATATATATATATATATATACACATACATACATACATACACACACACACACACACACACACACACACACACATTATTTTTTATATATATATATATATATATATATATATATATATATGAATGAATGACAGTTGCAGTGTCCCAGGTCACATGATCACTTAACAACTGTGCGAGAAAGGTTGCAAAATGGGGTAAAACTCACTTAAGAAATGTCTCACTTTGCAGCATAAATTTTGGGCCCAGTTGTGGTCTTTTGTTGTAAGACTACCCCGTATTTAGAAATCGATGGCTGTGAAAGACTGTCCATCTGCCAAAACTGCCAGAGTGCAAAAAAACCTCAGAATTTCCCTGGCTTCTTTGTTTGCAAGTGTAAAAAAGGAAAGTAGTCCAGAGCCTCTGATTCTAGCTATATCCCATATATTAGTGGGGAGCGACAAGTGCATCGGAAGGGAGAAAAGTCTCACAAAGCTGAACTCTTAACTGGTTTCCTTTCATCTCTGTTTTAAAAAAAGAACTGCCCAGGGTTCTGTTCTACTTTTTAATTATTCGATGTGACCCCCCCCCCCTCTCTCCTGCGGCCCTTCACTCTCCTACCTTGAGGTGCCACCGTTTCCCCATTTACAGAGCGGTGAACAGGGACAATTGCGGCCCTTTTTCAATACATAAATAAGAAAAAGGGGTTGCTCAAGTTCAAAACCTTTCCTTCATTACATCTGTCTCCTGCCCTTGGTTTTGGTCCGTTTCCTCTAGCTCTGAGAAAGCTCCGCCGCCTCCATAATTTTTCGCTTTGCTCGGCCAGTGGAACAGACAGGCGCTTACAGTACAGCAGGAGGGTGTGGAAGGAGGGAAAACTAGGGATGCTTGTCACCCCTTCCCCTGTGGTCTCCCTGAAGCTTTTTCTAAGGCCGCTGCTGAGGCTTTTCATAAGGGGGATAAGTCAGTCAAAGGAGCCAACAAAAGGCAGCTTCAATAAGGGCTTTAAAACTAGGCTGGGTTGGCAAGGCGGTTTTCTCCCTTCAACTTACCTCCTACCCTTCTGACAGCTGATTATTTCTGCCTAGCAGGTGTAGATATCCACAATAGAAGAATGCTGTGTTCAAGGCAGAGGGCAAGAATGTCATTCAGTCAACCCAAAAAAGCATAAACCAATTTCAATTAAAGGGTGTAAAGCCCTCCCAGAACCAAACCATAAATCGGGGAAATTGGCTCGGATGGAGGGGAGCCTGTGAATGAAACTTTTTTTTAAATTGTTGAGTGCTTTGGGGAGGGAGCGAGGGAGGGGAGGGCCTGATCTGCCATGTGGAACATTTCTTTCTCCCCCCCCCTCCCCACTTTTGATGTGCCCTAGAGGTATGCAGCACGTCAGGGACCCCTCTCTCTTCCTGCTGAAAGATTCAGAGGGTGGGACGGGTAGTGGAATCAAAAGAGGTTGCTGTAAAGTGGGGAGCCTCTTTTAACAACATGGTTTGAATTCCCCGACTCTCTGCCAAGCATCCCTGCACAGGATTCATCCTATGTATCCTAGAACACACCACATAGGTACTAAACAATAAAGCTTATTGCTTATTGGTTCTCTCCTGCAACAATTGGGAGAAAAGGAAGAACGTGCTACAGCAAGATATTTTAAAGGGCTTCCTGAATTTGCAAATGTGTGTTTATACATTACAGTACGCTAAATTACAGGTAGTCCTCAACTTACAACAGTTCATTTAGCGACTGTTCAAAGTTCCCAAAAGTGACTTATGACCATTTTTCACCACTTACAACCACTGAGGTGTCCCCTTGGTCACGTGATCAAAATTCTGACACTTGGCAACTGAGTCGTATTCATGACTGTTGCACTGCCCTGGGGCATTTTGATCCCTTTTTGCAACTTTCTGATAAGCGAAATCAATGGGGAAGCCAGATTCGTTTAACATCCGTGTTGCCAACTTAACAGCTGCAGTGATTCCCTTAACAAATTTGGCAAGAAAGGTCGTAAAATGGGGCAAAATCTGCTTAACAAGTGTCTCATTTAGCAACAGAAATTTGGGTCTCAATTGTGGTTGTAAGTTGAAGATTGCCTGTATACCTTAAATACCATAGATTAACTGACTATGAAAAGAAAAAATCCCATTATCATGTAAATTTCAAATCCCATTATCATATAAATATCACTTTCTCTCCACTGCCTTCCCTCAAAGGGGGGAAAAATATTGACAATACGTGCCAAATCATTTGAAGATATTTACCTCCAACATTACAACTCCGCTCATCCTCAAAGATTGCCCAAAACTTGTTAGAGAGTTTAAGGTAGCCAGATTTTGTCGTTATGGCTGAACTGAATGTTATTAGGGGAGCTCCCCGATTAAAAAAATAGTTCTTGGAGTGAAGTCGGGTCTGCCTTTGTTTCAAGAGACCTTAATTTAATTGTGCCAAGCTTTCTAGATGTTATAATATATTGTAACTAGTCAAACAACAGGAAGCAGAAGTTTCTGATCATTTATCATGCGGTGAAGGATGGTTTCTTTTTGTATCTGAATGGCCAACCTTGGCAAAGGATCCTAAACTACATGAGCTATGAGAAGTAGAAAGCTTTCTTCCTTTCTAAAGGAATGCATGCTCTCTGTGGAAAAAAAGAGCTCTCCGTTGTAACTTCGTATTTTACAGCTGAGCTTGCAAACAATGGCAGAAGGCAATGGCACTAGTCTCTAAATCTTAAGAGAATAAATGATCTCTCTCTCTCTCTCTCTCTCTCCCTCCCACCCCTCCTCTTAATACTCTGCCAGGCAGAGCTTCCATTCAAAAGCCCATAGGAGGCAACCCATTGAGACCCTTCATTGTTGTGGCCTTCTTTCAGGGATGCAATTCATGACCTCATCCTGTGACCTACAGGCACTTAAGGGCAAGGTAAAGGAGGGGTGAAGCAGCCTGGACTGGTAACCAAAAGCAATAGAGCTCTTGTCCCTTTTAAACATTAGGAAGAAGGGGGGATTTTAGCAGGCCTTTACTCTCTTGCGGTACTAAAATGCTAAGCTGCACCTGCTAAACTCCCCTTTATTGATGGGCCGGCTCAGAACTAGTATAGTCAAGTGATTAAGAGACTGAGCCCTGAAGCAATAGGGACTTGTTTTTCAAAGGTTAAGTTTGGCATAAATTTACTAAGTAGCCTGGTTTGAATGGTGCCTCTCTCAACCCCCATTTTCTGCAGTATGAAACTCAAAGTAGCATCAAATGTATTGATTGGGGTGATGTTTAAATAGCCAGAGATACTGCGTTGACTCTGAGAGAGTCTGTATACCTTAATTAAAACAACTGAAGATTTATAAAATAGTTACAAGCTTAGTGTCAAACATGGGTCTACAAGCAAAGGAAGGGGAAATACGTATGCCCAGGTTCATTCGCACAGCACTAAGCAGTAGTTTAGTATTATATCTGAATGTCTAGTTTTGGTGGTTTGTGGTATGGCAATGGGAGGTCTTCAGATCATGAACTCACATGCTTTGACAAATTATAGATCTTATACCCAGTATTTTAGACATATACGTTAGCTCATATGGCCATCTTAAGCTATATGGGCAGCCAAGCATAATAGTCAGGACAGATAAGTCCCAGAACCCTGGAGAGTCCAAGCTAATTTGGAAAATTCTGGCGTTGGAAGGACATAATGTTTAAATTCCACATACTGAGAACACGTAGTAAAGCACATTTTGTCCTATGGACAAGTTTGTTCTTGGGATGTAGTCATTTTCTCAGATCCTGAATTAAGAGATTACAGAGTCGTAGAAAGGGAGTTTATTGTTGTATTTGTCTGCATGTTAAAACTGAAATAATATCTACTTACAAGAAGGCTTTTCTTGAATAACCCCAAAATGCTAAAAAAAAATGTATTAAACTAAACACCGTATAACTCTATAACTCTTGGATGCAGAGCCTATCTAACCAGAATGAAAAAATGTTCATTATCTAATTAATGTAACACTCCTATCTAATATTAGTTGTAATTTAGATTTAATGTTCTTTTTGCAGGTGCATCGATCAAAAGTTCAAACGCTGCCCACCCCTTCCGACCACCAGTGTCATTATTGTCTTCCATAATGAAGCTTGGTCCACGTTGCTTCGCACTGTCTATAGTGTGCTGTACTCTTCTCCAGCTATATTGTTAAAGGAAATCATTCTTGTAGATGATGCCAGTACAGATGGCAAGTATAATCCCTTTGAAAGTGTGTGTGTGCCTGTGTATTGTTCCTGAAAGATGACCTGCTCTGTATGTAAGAAATACTTTAAGACTTTTGGATCATAATATCCTATTTGCCATAAGAACTAAATTACCCAATACCCGCATTTATATCTAGGGATAGGACAGCTAGTGTTCCTTTCTCTGTTGAACAGTCTAACTACTGTAAAGTTAAGGACTATAAAAGGCAAAGCAAGGAAGGTCCTTGAAATTTCCTGTCTACAGTGAGCACCTGAACATCAGATTATAGGCATTCATTCTCTTCATCAACTTTGCCTTCCATGTTACAATGCATGACATGAAGAGAAACACATTCATTGTTTTGGAATAACAAGTAAAAAATTCAGACCTGTTGCCAGTCCCAAAACAAGGTGTTTATATTAGAATACCTTGAATTAATTTTCTCTTACCTAAGGAATGAGCCAAAATTCCTACCCCTGATATAGGAGAAATGGATCACCAGTTAGCTTTCGGTTGCAGTTACGGAGCTAAAGTTAGTGCAGCCGGTTCCTCACTCTAAGGAAGCAATTATGATTTTTTTTTTTCATGCTGCCATGTCACGGGTTGTTTGACTTTCTTTATACAATAAATGAAGCAAGTGCCACATTTTGATATTACTCATTAACTCAGACTCTAGAACTCGTGTGAATATAATATCCTGCAGCAAAGATATTAAAAAAAATTAGAATACCCAAATACCTTTTCGCAGAACTGTATTTAGCCTCTGTCCAAACTACTCTGCTGGGCAAGTTTAGAAACCGCAAGCTGTATTTAGCGATCTAAATCGGTTATACTTCAGATTAAGATAATGACATGGTTCAACTTATATATTGTGCTTATATATTGTGCCTCAGCTTGCTTTCCTGGCTCTCTGCTAGTCAAGGTTTTCAAAGGGCCAGTAAAGATACCACAGTGGAATGGTTTCCTGAAGTTCTTTTTTTTTTTTAACATACCAATGAATTGCAAGTTTTAATACCCGTTTGTGCATACAGTCTTACATATTGACCCATTCTTTCTGCTTTTGTCTTAGATTTACATCTTTCTCTTCTGCTCCATTCTGCATCCATTCTTTGCTTTCTCTCTAAATCCCAGCTTTCCCCCCTTCGCGTGGAACAATACCATTTTCCAGGAGGGGAAGGAAGATTATTTTAGATGTTCTTCCCATGTATCTTTTCCTGTGTCCTTAGCTCCACATTTTCACAATGTAATGTTTTATGCTAGCAGTTAGAAAAATAACAGCACAACTAGCCAATATGAAATTTATTAATGAAAAAAAAACCCACTGGAATGTATTTTTCCTTCTAGTTAGATTAGTGTTTTAACCACTTATACAGCCAATCAAATGCTCACAGGTAGTCCTCAGCTTCTGATCACAATTGAGTCTAAAATTTGTGTTGCTAAGCAAGACAGTTTTTAAGGGAGTTTTTAGTCCCATTTTACAACCTTTCTTGCTGCAATTGTTCAGTTAGTAACAGTTGATAAATGAATTTGGCTTCCCCCATTGACTTTGCCTGTCAGAAGGTAACAAAAGGTGACCCCGTGACACAGCAACCGTCATAAATACATGCCAGTTGCCCTGTGTCTGACTTTTGATCACATGACCATGGGGATGCTGCAACAGTTGTACATGTGAAAAAAAGGTCATAAGTCACTTGTTTCATTGCTGTTATAACTTTGAACAGCCACTAAACAAATTGCCATAAGTCAAGGACTACTTGTATTACCCCCAAACTGTGAAGAGAGATAAGTACAGAAAGTAGTAGGTACAATCTTGTTCAGGTTCTTTGGTTTTAGAGGTATTGCAAGCCTAGGATAAGATGTGGAGGCTGACCAGCCTGTTTTTGAAAAATCCGTGCTTGTGTCCAAGAGGCTCTGCCTCTTTTCCAGTATTGCATGCTGGCTGGGTCCTGCTTTTACCACGTCAGATTATTGATCCTTGTAACCAAAGGTATCTTCCATGGCAGAGTGTCAGAGAAATGCAGAAGGCATCTACCTCCTTTCAATGTTTTTCTGTAGCGCATAAATTAGGTTAGAAATGACAGCAGATAAAATTGAAAGGAAATGATTTCATCCAAAACTCCTGAGCTTCATGGCTATAGGTGATGCTATCCTTCTCCTAACTGGAAATTGTTCCACCACAGCATGCACTTTCTCTAACCCTTTCCCTTGTCCCAGTCATGCTCCTACCTACCCCACTCCCCAGTCAAAGAAATCTTAAATCATCGTTAATTCAACGATGGGAGTGAGTTTCACAAACTGGTGTTCCACAACTGGAAATAATGCGGTTGAGAAGGCCACTTGTGAGCAAACTGTTTATAAAGTTTCTTGCTTCTTTTATCAGATTAAGTAGATCTTATTTCCAGAAATAATAAGCAGCTTGTTCAAAGAGGTGTGGTTTTTGAAGCACTGTATTTTGAAAAGTTTAATGTCCCCTTTGACTGCTTTGCTGTAATTGCAACATTTAACTATGCAGCTATTTTAGAGATTCTGGCACATGATACTAGGCTGATACTGTATTATTTCTATGTTTTTCACTAAACCTGCCCTGCAGGAAAGGTGAGAAAGCTACTGCCTTCTGTGAAAAGCAGATTATTGGCTGGCAGCCTGCCCTTTTAAAGAGTTACTTTAAAATTGAAGGGTAAAATACAAAGAAATAAATTGATTCTGAAGACAGATGAATTGCTAGAGTTGTCCTAAGATACTTTGTTGCTGGAGGTAGAACAGCAAATGTTTTCTTCATATAGTTGCATTAAAAAAAAAACAACCCACCGAGTCAGAAAAGATTACAGATGAGTCTCTCTGGGAGGCAGTAAAAAAAAAAGTTCTAGCAATTTTCTGTGATACATCTTGAAGAAACTTTTCATTTTATCTAATGATAGGACCATTACCACACAGTTCTAAGGCTTTTCTTTAGTCTTCTGCCTTCTTATAGTGGATGAGATGTTGCAGTTGTCTCTTTTCACGTACCCCAAACAGATGCTTGCGCAGAACATAGAATAATAGGAGTAGAAGGGGGCTTGGAAGTCTTCTAGTCCAACATCTGCTCAAGCAGGATGTCAGTTACCCCAATTAAATCATGAGCCTCGAGCCACACTCCCAAAACTAAAAAGGATTTATTTAAAGTTAACATTCTACGTCCGGCATTAACCTGGGCGTAGCCAACTCTGAGATACGTAATTCACTGTCACCCTTGATCCTGCTTTCCCCCCCATCCCTCTGGGTGTATCATCCAACGAAAAATGTCCATAGCCAAGAGTCATCAATCATGCTGTCCAATTAGATTTTTGCAGGGCAGAAGCTTCAGTCATCAAATCCTTCAGTCACTGCTACCTTCTCATTGAAACTCCGCCCCCTTTTTTTCTGTTGTCAACTATAAAACATGTATACAAAATGTTTTATGAGTTGACACAGGAGACCCTATACCATGCTGGACAAATGGTTGTCCAGTCCGTTCTTGAAAATCTCCAGTGATGAAGTATCCACAACTTCTGAAGGCAAGTCATTCCACTGATCAGTTGGTCTCACTGTCAGGAAATTTCTTCTTAGTTCTAGGCTGGCTCTCTCTTTAATGTTCCTCGACTTATTATTTCTTATCCTGCCCACAGGTGCTTTGGAGAATAGGTCAACCCCTTCTCTGGGACAGCCCCTCAAGTCCTGGAAGACTGCTATCATATCATTACTAGTCTTTCTCTTCCTTAGACTAGACATACCCAGTTACTGAAATCGTTCATCATATGTTTTAGCCTCCGGTCTCCTAATCGTTTTTGTTGATCTTCTTTGCCCTCTTTCTAGCATCTCAACATCCTTTTTGTATCATGGCGATCAGAACTGGTTGCAGTATTTCAAGTATGGTCTTACCAATGCAGTATAAAGTAGTGCTATCACTTCACATGGTCTTGAAACTATCCCTCTGTTAATGCAGCCTAGGAGTGCATTGATATTTGGAGGGGCCAGCTTTTTGTACCAGATTAGTTCTCCAGCTGAGTCTTGGGCTTGGTGCACATATACACAGTTTATTGTTCCCCATCACATTCTCAACATCAGAATTTTGGGAGGAAGAGCAGCATTTTCCTTGAGCAATAAAGGAAAGGATACCTAAATTATGACTTCCAGACATCTTGGAATGCCTGACACAGCATTCTGAGCAGGAATTGTTGATACTTGTAGACAAAGGTCTATTGAGTTCTTCAAACATAAAAGACTTGTGTTTCTCTTTGAATCTTGTAGTGTTGTAATATAGAGATGCCTAGATGGATTATAAGTTGCTTTGCAAGCATTAGCTCCCACCCCATTTGAATAAGCGGTTGCCTATCATTTTCTTCCTTAGCTGGGAATTTTCTTAACAAAAGGTTACTTGCTTGCTTTGAATTGCTTTGAGCAAATATTCAGGATCATTAACTCTTTCCTGTTCTCATCTTAAGCTAACACCAGCACAGAAGGCAGGGCCAATGCTTAAGAAAAGAGTGTTTATTAGTTAAGTAAAAGAGAGAGAGGTTTGCTATCTTTTTTGTTGTCTGTTATTTAGGCTGCATATATATATATATACACAGGGAAATTTCAAGGTCAGTTTTGACCTAATTGCTCAGGAAATGTTAAAATCAATTACAATTTAACTAGAGTTTTAATTAATATAAAGAACAAGTAAACTATCATTACTAATAATTCTTTTTAGTATATATTTTAATACAGATAACTTACACTTATTGGGCTATTTTATTTAGATTTTTGATTGCTGTTAGGCTCTGAAAACACACACACACTCATACACAGACAAAAAACATCCCTATCTATCTGATTTTAGGCTTCCTCACTATAAATATTATGTTCTCCTGATAATAATATTTTTATTCTCCTTTTCCTACAAAGTGTAAAACACAGTTTTGTTCTCACTCACTGCCTTTATGCTAACAGTCCAGGTAAAGTACAGATCTAAGGCAGGAATGGGATTCCAATTTTTTAACAACCAGTTCTGTGGGCGTGGCTTAAGTGGTGGTCATATGACTGGGTGGGCGTGGCTTGGTGGTCATGTTATTGCCTGGGGGTGGCCAACTCAACATCACTCACATCGAGGCACGCATCTCCTCACCTGGCCTCTCATGACTGTGGGGATGCTGCAACAGTCGTAAGTGTGAAAAACGGTCATAAGTCACTTTTTTCAGTGCCACTGTAACTTTGAATGGTCACTCCACACAAGCAAAGTACCAGCAAAGGAGGGAAAAAAAACTCCAGAGACGTTCCAGAGACAGGAAGTCTATTCCTGCCAAGAATGTAATAAGGGTTAACGGAGAGGCAGTTTCTGTAAGCAACACCAGAATGTTTCCTTCCTGCCTTCCTTACAGGATTAGGCCAATAATTTCTTCTAACAACCGGTTCTCTGAACTGCTTAGAATGTTAACAACCGGTTCTAGCGAATAGGTGTGAACCGGTAGAATCCCACCCCTGATATAAGGCCTTTATTGCTGTCCCTTCTTATCATTTGTTATCTTAAAACCAGATTTATATTGGGTAATCTTCAAATAGAGGGCTTGTCAAGAACAAGACACCACCATACCATTCTATCCACACTGAAGAATGAAATAAAAGTATTAGCCCATTACCCTGCACATAATCTGGGAATTTTAAAGAGAATGAACTTCGTTAAAAAAAACCTGGTCTAATGTGGGGAGACAATAATTCACTTGGCCACCTAGTAATAATTTTTATTGTTGGGGCTGTAGTAAGCTATTATTTCTGGTATCTCCAAAGACTTCTGAGTTAGTGGAAGAGAGTGTTTGTTTGTATATATGTGACTGTAAGAAGACTACTACCTCAGCTACTTTGACTGAAAGTTGCTTCTATTTTATAGTTGCCATTTTCCAATTCCATGCTGTCATTTCCTGCCCTCTTCCTCTTCTATACCATTATTATACCATTCAGATTCACAGCAGACTCCTTCAGGGTGGCTGCAATTTACAAAGCTAACAATCTCTCCCCACAGAGACTTGAACTGTTTCCTGCCCACAGGTTGCACCTGCCACCAAAAGTCTGGTCAGAGTAATTCTAAATAAGGACTTAGCTTTGATGCTAAGAGAGGCTGGGTTAAGAGTGGGCGGTTGAGAGAAACACAGAGCATTCCCTTTTTTTTGTTCCCTGATAAATAAATAGGGTTCTGCAATTAATGCAAGTAATTGGATACTGACAGGCAAGGTATTCAACATCGTTTCCCTCCACCCACCACCCCAATCTTGATCCCTCCAAATATGTTAGACTCCAACTCAGGGGTGGGATTCAAATTTTTAACAACCAGTTCTATGGGCATGGCTTAGTTGGTGGGTGTGGCTTGGTGGTCATGTTATTGGCTGGGCATGGTCAACTTAATATCACTCACATCAAGGCACGCATCTCCTCACCTGGCCTCTCATGACTGTGGGGATGCTACAACAGTCGTAAGTGTGAAAAATGGTCATAAGTCACTTTTTCAGCGCCATTGTAACTTTGAATGGTCACTCCACACAAGCAAAGTACCAGCAAAGGAGGGGAAAAAAAACTCCAGAGAAGTTCCTGAGACAGAAAGTCTAGTCCTGCCAAGAATGTAATAAGAGTTAACGGAGAGGCAGTTTCTGTAAGCAACACCAGAATGTTTCCTTCCTGCCTTCCTTACAGGATTAGGCCAGTAATTTCTTCTAACAACCGGCTCTCCAAACTGCTTAGAATGTTAACAAACGGTTCTAGCGAATAGGTGCAAACTGGTAGAATCCCACCCCTGCTCCAACTCCCATTACTGGATGTACTCTGAGGGCACCTAGTGAAGGAAAGGATCCTGTAACTCTCAAATATTAGCATAAGAAAGGACATCATTGAGAATTAAGCATTGAATAACAAACTGAACAAAAGTGAATTAAAATTAAACATTGAATAACAAACTGCACCAATGGTAATAACAATTCTGGGCGATGATTTATTTCCCTGGCTGTTCTGGGTCTAAGCATTTCATGCAATGTTGACATGGGAAAGTATACTGATCAAAAAAGCAGAATGCACTGAGTAAGAAAGCAGGTATTAATCAGAAAGGGGTGGGGTGGGAAAATAGGTGATTTTGTACAGATGCCTAAAAGTTTATCTAAGTACTTCTGTTGTTCTGTTGCTTAGCACTAACTTCAGGAGTGTATACAAGGCAATTCTTATCGCTACCCACGCACTCTTCAAACAAATGATAATATTTTTAATTCACTTTTGAGTTCTTAAAAAAATGTGTAGTGGCCTTGCTGCACTTGTAGTCTATAGTGAACAAGGTTGCAAAACAGGTCCAATATGTTCTGAGCTGCTAGCTGCAGACCAGTGATTTGAAAACATTTTCCAAATAATGGGTAAGAAATTTGGGCAATGGGCAGATATAAAATTTAACATTTAATCAATTGCTACCAGTGGTGTGTTCCCCATTCTTGGGTAGCAAGAATCAAAGCATGTCTGGAATACAGCAAACTCTTCTACAGCAAAATCTTGGCTGTGTGTGTTTAAAAGTACAGCAACCTGCTTTGAGGTATAAATGTAAATAAGTATGTATGTATTTGTGTGGTTGAGAATGACTTTCAGTGATCATAGTATGCTTTTATTTTCCTGCCCGAATGAGTATAAAATCACACTCTTTGACTGGTAAAGACTGTATTTTTCTTCATCTTCACTATCTTTTCCTAGTCCCAACTTCTCTTTTTTTCCCGAGCCTTTCATTTCTTTAATCATCATATTTGATTTCATAAGTATTTTTTTTAGTCCTTAAGCTTGTTTTCAAGTAAAAAAGTAAACTTGTGAAATTAAAAACCAGAGTTTAAATTGATCCCCCAGAGGAATGAGAATCAGACTCCCATCGTCACCAGACTCTGGAGCATCATATCCCACTGACTAACTGACCAACTGACTAACTGTCTGCCCATCTCCCTCAGAAAGGGACTCTGGGTAGTGTACAATAAAATATTAAAACATAGAAACAAAAGTTCAAAAGAGGCAAAGATTATTAAAAAACATTGTTAAAAATTAATTAAAAGATAAAGAGAGGGCTTTCAGGGCAACCACCACCCCATGGCTGCATGCTCCTATGAGAACCAAAAGCAAGGCCACACTGCCATGTTTTCATACCTTTCTGAAAGGCCAAGAGATTGGAGCCATGCCTCACCTCAGGGGGAGAGTGTAGCACACGAAGTGGGAGACAAAGGCAGAGAAGGCTCTCTTCCTGGACCCTGCCAGTCAAAATTCTTTAACTGACAGAGACTGCAACATATTTTCTCTGCCTGACCGAGTGTGATGGGACAATGTAATGGTACAAAGACAGTTCCTTAGGTAACCTGTCCTCGTGTTTGATGAATTCTCTTTCAGACTATTTGAAAGATGATTTGGACAACTATGTGAAGCAATTGCAGATAGTCAGAGTTGTTCGGCAGTTGGAGAGAAAGGGCTTAATAACTGCCCGATTACTTGGTGCCAGTGTTGCCAAGGGTGATGTCCTCACTTTCTTGGATGCTCATTGTAAGTAATAAATCACTTTATTGATAAAGTTTGCCTTTTTTTTTCCCCTTTGGCATGCTGTGCCAGTTCATAAATGTGTATGCGTTAATTCAGTGTCTCTCAACATGTCTTAGAGTTACCAAGGTTGAGAAACACTCCATTAATTGATTGCTCTACATCTCGGGTTGGTTCACAGAACCATATTTGCCCTTTGATCAATCTCCATCCATTAATGATCAGCCCAGGCATTGAATGGGTATGGCAGACTTAATGCTACCGATTCTTATTGTTGTGTCAAACATAATAACTTCAGTGAAGTCAAACAATTGGATGCCGCTTGAATGACCTAATCAACAGACTGTACTAAAAATGCTATTTTTTTGTTCAAAATGTTAAGGCAATAAAACTGCATCCAACATGCCCAGATGTAGGTTGGATGCATCATCATTCAATATTTCATTACAAAGGAAATGAAGTAGAGTTGCTAGGAGTTGGGCACCTATGCATTCAATGCATTTATTTAATGTACATACAAGTGTCTCTGTCCCGGAGGCATGTTCTGATTCTCTTGTATAGAGTATATGGTATAAAAAAATCCTTAGATAAGTTTGATTCCCAGAATGTTCAGTAAATTTACTTCAGCCATTTGTGCCTCCATTTTTAGACCTTATATGATTGTTTCCCTCCATGGTTCTATTTTTGTTCATTTTGTCAAATTTTGCAGACTACTTAACGGCTCAATTTCTTTGGAAGATAGACTCAAGAGTCAGAAGGATATTGACAGACTTTAGCATTGAGCCCTATCCCATAAGGTGCAGTACAGTGACAAAGTAAGGTCCCATACTTAGGCAGGGAAAACCAGATGCATAGGTACAGAACAGGCAATACCTAGCTCAACAGTAGTGCCTGTGAAAGGGATCTTGATGTCCTGGTGGACTACTGCTTAAGTATGAACCAGCAGTGTGCTGCAGCTGCCAAAAAACCCAACAGAGTCCTTGGCTGCATCAACAGAGGGATAGCATCAAGATCACTAGTCAGACCGCATTTGAAACACTACACCCGGTTCTGGTTACCGCCATTCGAAAAGGATGCTAAGGCCCTAGCAAGAGTGCAGAGAAGAGCAAGAAAGATGATAATGGGTCTGGAGGCTAAATCATACAATTAACAGCTAAGGGAACTAAGTATGTTTAGTCTAATGAGGAGAAAGTTTAGGGGAGATCTGATAGTAGTCTTCCAATACTAGAAGGGCTGTCATAGGGAAGAGGGCATCAATTTATTCTCCAAAGCACCTGAGGGCAGGACAAGAAGCAATGGATGGAAGTTCATCAGAGGGAGATCCAACCTGGAAATAAGGAGGAATTTCCTGACAGAACAATTAATCAGTGAAACAGCTTGCTTCCTTGAGTTATTGATGCTCTATATCGCTGGAGGTTTTCAAGAAATGATTGGACAACTATGGTATTTGTGCAGGATAGTATAAGGACGCTTGCCTTGGATGGGGCAGAATAGGGATAGGGATAGACGGCTCCACGGTCCCTTCCAGTCCTATGTTTCTATAATTCTATGTATTGATATTGACATCTGGACACATTAATAATACAAGTTTTCTTGACAGCAATATGGAAGTGCTTAGGACATTGTGTTTTTCTGGGAAGGCATTTTTTATTTGTCCAACTAGCCTATGGCCCAGGTAATTCCCAAACTGTCTACAATCCAAATACCAGCCAGATTTGATCCTGGGAAGGTTCTGAGCCCAGAAAAAAATCAGGTGTCCTCATCTTGCAAATGTTAAGGCATAAATATTGAAGTTTTTAAAAGAAAATTGGGGGTCCGTATGACTTTCCATGGGTAAGAAAGTGAACATTATGGGAGAAATGTTTTCAGAGAAGCAGTTCCTGAGCATCAGGTACCTCTGAAAAACCCTGAAAGGTAGAAGTGACCTCAGCAACTGTCAGGTGCAAAGGAAGAACCAGGAACAGGAGTTTAGTCCAAAGCACTTCAAGTTTGTTCCGTGCTACCTATACACAAGAATCTGATCTACTAATGGTCAAGGTAAATTGGTGCTAGATAAAAGTAAATGGAATTCAAGAGGGGCTGGTCTTAGGTCTCTTGTGGGAGCATAGGGACTTCAAACTGATGATGCATTTGACTCCTCCCTTGGGCTCAGCCTGGTCATCTCCTACAACAGCAGCATTTGAAAATAGGCATTTATTTCTGCAGAGATGGTGTAGCAATTCCTGTTTCTTTTTTCCTCAGGTGAATGTTTCCATGGATGGTTAGAGCCTCTCCTATCGCGCATTGCTGAAGAGCCCACCGCTGTGGTCAGTCCAGATATCACCACCATTGACTTGAACACCTTTGAATTTTCAAAGCCCATCCAATATGGGAAGCAGCACAGTCGGGGAAACTTTGATTGGAGTCTCACTTTTGGCTGGGAGGCTATCCCTCAACACGAGAAGCAGAGAAGAAAAGATGAGACTTACCCAATCAAGTAGGTTCAAGCTGAAAATTTGATACCATTGTTAATGTGTCTGGGAAATTGATGGGTGGGAAGAGATTGCATTAAAAAAAAAACGCACAGTTTCCCAAAGCATAGGTTTCAGTTTTGGAAATCCTGAAATCAATTATATCCCATTTTTGTCTCTTTACATCCCACTGTTGAATTTTAGTCATGAAATAAAAAATCACAGTATTTCTGTTTTTGACAGAAATTGGGAGTTTGGGGTTTTGCCTGGACTAAGATTGCTTCAGGGTTATCTTGGATCTCTTAGTCCAATCTTCTCTAAACTGGTTGCCATCCAGATGGGTGGGGCTTCAATTCCTAAAATTCTCACCATGGTGACTGGAATTGTGTCAGCCTGAACATCCGGAGCAAGTCCTCAGATTGAACAAGGCATCGGTGCCGTTGGCTCTGATAGGCGAGATGGATAGCAAAACAAATTTAATAACTAAATAAATGAAATATACTAAAGCGGTCACTTAATAGGAATGAGACATAGATGTTGAGGCATATTCCTGAAGAGTTAGCCAAGGAAGTACATCTAGATGACACAGCGTTTCCTGTTAAAGAAGCATCTGTATGGAATCAAATGGAAGAGAATATCTGAAGATCTGCACTGAGATATTCTTCTCATCTTCGAATCAAAGTGGAAGGGATTGTTTTCTCTCCATTGTGCCTAAGTGGTGACCAGTGGTGGCTAACCTTTTTGGGCTCTTGTGCCAAAAATTGTGCGCATACTTGCATGCTCGCAGTCGCGTGCCAGCACCCAGAAGGCAATGCGCCCCCCCATGCCCTCTACGCATGTGCGTGTAATCCCCACCCCCCCAACCCATGCCACCCCCCCACACCCCATGCCACCCCCTTACCTGCACTGTGCCTCACAGCTGATTTTTGTCTGGTTTGAGGCCTTTTTCGGCCTCCCAAAGGCTTGAGGAAAGCTTCTGCAGGCTTTGCAGGCCATTTTGTTACTTCTGGTATTTTCGGAAAAACAGAAGTGAGGAAACAGGGTTAACTTTCAGCCTGCAAAGCCTGCAGAAGCCTTCCTCAAGCCTTTGGGAGGCCAACAAAGGCCGCAAACCCACCGAAAATCAGCTGTGAGGTGCACACACGCACAGTGAGGTAAGTTTGCCTGCAGCTCGCGTCCCGGCACAAATGGCTCTGCGTGCCACCTGTGGCACATGTCCCATAGGTTCGCCATCACGGCCTTAGACTGTTGTCTTTCCCAAAGTTAAGAGTAGCGATGTGAGGAAACCATTATATGCCTGAAGCCTGTGGGTTTAGCCTTCGTTATTGGGTAACTGGATCTGTGCTGATGTTTAATCCTTTACAAAACATGGATATAGTATCATAAATTACAGTGACAGCTTGTACTTACAGATATTGTATTTACTGCTCCCATTTAAAAACCAGAAAGGGCCTCCCCTGGCATCCCATGAGCCAAGCCTAATTAGGCAGAATAATCATTTTTCTTCTCCAGTTGAAAGGAAACAAGAACAATGCCACAGGCAAGAACGAACCATTAGGCTACCTCTCAAAAGACAGATAAGGAATATCAAAGAAAGAACGTTTTTCTAATTTTTACCACCTTTGCCCTGCACTTCTAAGGATTAGTTGAAACCCTTGATGTGGCAGAAAAATCAGAAATAATTCAGGAAACCACAATTTAACCATGTTTCATACTTCATGGTAAACCACAGTTCCAATAAATAAACTAGTAACAAATAGTGAATTACTGCCTTAAAAACAATGGCTTATTCCTTGTTCCTGTTTGCACATTGCACTAAACTGCAAAGAAAACATGTGCTTTCTGCTAAAACCAGTTAGGAAGCTTTCATGAACAATCCAGAGGTGTATCTTGCAGCATTTTCCCTTACTAAAGCTCCTGAAAAGCCCAAACTTTTCCAAGCGCCTTTCTTACTGATCTTTGATCAGTCATGGCTGAACTCTGCCCTTTAGAAATGCTTATTTAATGGTTTAAGCTGGCTGCCAAGGTGGGGGTGGGGGGATGGGATGCAGCCTCCTCCTTGAACTCTTGAGCGAAGGGAGGTCACGATGAGCTTCATTCCCACAAACGGAAGAAGTTATTGAATCTCTTCAGGCTCCAGTCAGGTCTCGCTGCTCGGTGAAAGTTCTCATGAAGAAGATAATTGTTTCCTTGAACTTTTCACTGTTTATCTTAAATTCAGTCATTCCAATGCCTTACAAATGCCTGCTTGCGTTTTTAAATTCTGGCCATATATTTAGTCTTAACAAAACATAACAAAGGGGTCTGCCGCTTGCATTGTAACAATAGATTTGGGTTGAGCAGGAACAGGACAGATGCATTCAGCTGGGACCCATTTTAGCAGCAGCACTAAGGTTTAATATTGTCACACTGGCAAGTCCTGTTCCATTCCCCAGGCCTCCTCTATCCCCCTCCTCCTGCCCCTGGCTTTCTTCGGTTGAAGCCCAGAGAAGGAAACTAGAATTATCCATGTCTACTTGTAAGGTAACTTGAATCCCTTGATATATTCCAAATTTAGGGTAGCCCTGATGTAGCCAGAGTTCCCCCAAGTTCAGATATGATGAAGAATCCAGATTAGTTTAAGAAGGAAATAGGTGATTCTAGTACCTTCATGGCTATCTCAGAGGGGAAGGTAATGCAGTGCCAAAAAATCTTTGCACTCCTGAACTGTACTTTGACACGGAAAGACTATACTGTATATACATGATCACTTTTCAAAAAGAAGAAGGCACATTATAAATCAAAGGCGCAGACAGCTCAGTACAGAATACAAAAAGTCAGTGGTTGCAGGTAGTCCTCAACTTACAACAATTCATTTAATGACTGTTCAAAGTTACTACAGCACTGAAAAAAGTGGCTTATTTTTCACACTTATGACTGTTGCAGCATCTCCATGGTCACATCATGATTTACATTTGGATACTTGACAGCTGACTCACTTTTACGACGGCTGCAGTGTCCCAAAGTCACGATGATCCCCTTTGGCAATCTTTTGACAAGCAAAGTCCATGGGGAAGCCAGATTCACTTAACAAGTGTGTTACTAACTTAAGAACTGCAGCGATTCCCTTAACTAATCAATGTGGCGAGAAAAGTCGTAAAATAGGACAAAGCTCACTTAACAAATTTCTCACTTAGCAACATACATTTTGGGCTCAAATTGTGGTTGTAAGTTGAGGACTAGTCTCCTTAGCTCATTGAGCTGATCGAGTTCACTCTAGCCTTATTTCCAGAACTTTTGTAAAAAGTTACATGCTTGTTTTTTGGTTCGATTCCATGAACCGACCGAAGTTCCATCTGTCAAGTAATGGATCCTTTTCTGCTCTCCAGTGCCTGGACAATATATATCCATATTTGAGCAGCAGGAGCTGTTTCAGAACTTTGCTTTTGAGTTGGGTTTACTTTAAATATTTTATGTGAAAACACTTATCTCTGCAAGTGTACCAGGCATAGTTTGTTATCTTTCATTTTTCATCTGTAGGCTGTAGTTAAAGAGCTCTTATTTCACGTGCTTGAAAAAACCACTTTATGGAACTGAAACTGGGGTCAAATCCTTTAAACTGTAGTTTAAAATCTAGATGTATTCTCAAAGCCGTTTTAGCATCCTCTCAGTGTAATGCAAAAAATATATATACACAATTTTTGAGGCTTGTTTAGAACCTTTATAGTTCATATAGTGAATATTAATGACACAAATATTACTGCTAAACAGTTAAAAGATATATCTGCTAAATATCACAGCTCCTCTTGCAAAGGAATTTTAAGAGCTATAGCCTTGTAAGTTGCTAGAAATTTCTCCTTTCATTTTTAGAATCTCTTGTAGCTAATAAAATTAGGATTAAATTTAAAAAAAGGTTTGCAGTACTAATAACCACCTTGTAAGACTGCTTCTGCACTCTTCCCCCATACCACAACATCAGAAAAAAATAAGAACTGGAGTGATTTATCTCCCAAGTGTCATTGGGTACAGTACAAGGTTTGTAAACTGCCTGTGAGACCCACACTTCCTTGAGAGACAATGAGAGGTCCTTTCCCCCCTGCTGTATCAAAGCAGGATAATAAGGGCTGTGACATGAAAGAACCAAGGTTTATTCCTCCCTCTTTCAAACTCTGCCAGCCCCTTGACTCTCTTAGCGGCGGACAACTGAAAAGTCATTAAGGTAACCAGCCTCTCCACTTCTTAAAGCTTGAGATGACCTTGAAATTCATGGTGC
Organism: Pseudonaja textilis; assembly: GCF_049901715.1. Lineage (NCBI taxonomy): Eukaryota > Metazoa > Chordata > Lepidosauria > Squamata > Elapidae > Pseudonaja > Pseudonaja textilis. The sequence continues at coordinate 131,342,023 of NC_141991.1, forward strand.
CAGCCATTCGATACCGGCTTGGCCCTCCTCCCTTCCAAGAGGGAGACAAAATCCTGTTCCTTTGGCCTCAAGTACAGCTCTTCTTTGTGCAGAGGTCAAACAGGAGGCTGTTCTGTCTCAATGAAAGAGGCACAGAGATTCCTTTTTGTTATTGCTTACGGAGAAAGAGAGAGAGAGAGAGAGAGAAAGACATTGGCAACTTGGCTTTTCAGCAGCTCCTAATCTCCTCTACAACAGAAGCTGCAACAGAGGGCCGGTTTCAGAGAAAACTTTGCTGAAGCTAGTTTCTGGTGCCAGTCTCAGCTTTACTTTTCCTTAAGACAAATGAACATGCAAGCAAGGACAAAGAGTTCTGGGTTATCTAATAATGAAAGTAGTGCAATTGGCAAAACTCTATCTGCAAATACTCTTATTTGTGCCCAGCCTGTGCAGTAATGGTACCCAAGGATAAATAGAGGCCCTATGTCTGCCTCTGAAGGGCCATCCTTGAAGCTCTTAAGGAATGTGATCCTTCCCAAACACGGTGGTTATTTCTTGTTTTTGGATGCAGTTAATCAAGAACGTGCCTCAAATTATCAGGTTTGAGTCCTGTCCAGTTCCCCTCCCCCACAATCAGTCTCATCTAATTCTGGAATTAGCGGCTGCTGTCTTGTCAGCAAGTGTTTGAACTACCAGGCAAAATGTTTTGGGCAAAAAGTGGCAGGAGGAATGAGGGGAGAACATGTTTGTGTGAACATTTACAACACACATGCACAGTCACGCATATTGACTTCATTGCATTTGTTTAGATTTCACATGTACAGTCCCGATTTTTGAACAATACAGTGATTTATATTAAATAAAAATTGGTGTACACGCATCAGTTTGGTTTGGATGTTTTTTTTTTTTTAAAAAAAAGTTGTAGATGATACTGCTGTCTAAAAACTTTTCAGAGAATAGGAGTGAAAGGGTTGCCTCTCACCTCCGCAGTACACATAATTTATTTGTTCTTTTAAGTGAAGCTTTACCATTCAGATAAGTGTGATTTGTGATTCTTGACTGTTTTGATAACTGGATCAGGAAATTGTGGGTACTGTTTGGGGAGGGTGTGCGTTAGTTTAATGCTTTTATTTTATTTTTAAAATTCCATTTTTATGCTTCCTTTTATATCAAAGATGCTTTACACATAATTTAGAAAACTAAGATTTTTAGGATACTTGGTAGAGGACTAGAAAATACATGGAGGTTCAGCTTTTTGGATAATCAGTGGGAAAATAGTAAAATGGAAAATATTTACATATTTTGAATATTCAAATATTCCAGTCATCTTCACATCTTTTGCCATATTTTTTTCCTTAAAAAAAAACCATGAAACAGAATAGTGTGGTAAAAGCCTGAGATCACCTCTCAAAGGCTGCTTCAGTACAAGGGAGTTTGAAAATTGCCTTTGATGTAGTGCAGAAAAAGCCTTGCCTTCCAATATATGTGATCTGCTTTGATCACGGCTTGAGAAGTTCTCCAGAAGTCATTGCCAATATCTCCCAGCTTCCTTCTGCATTGCCTGTGCTAAGCAGAGACACTAGAAATTCAAGAATATCTAGAGTGCCATACAATACTTTCCCCTGCTTTAGCTGTTGTAACCTAGTTTGAGCTTTCCTTGACATTTCACTCAGAAATGTCAGAGAGAGCGAAGACTTCAGTTCAGAGAGAAGATTTCAGTTTTCCATAATTCCCTTTCATAATATTTCTATGCTTCTTTTGCAGGACTCCTACATTCGCCGGTGGTCTCTTTGCCATTTCCAAGTCCTATTTTCAACATATTGGCTCCTATGATGATCAGATGGAAATCTGGGGAGGGGAAAATGTAGAGATGTCTTTTCGGGTAAGAAAGAAAGCTACAAAATATTCCTTGGAAGTAGAGCTATCTTTTGATATAACTTTTTTTAAAGGTGGGGGAGTTAACCAGGTCTCTGAAAAAAAGCTATCTTTAAAGAGTAGGTGAGATAGATTGTATTAGTCCTAGTGAAAATTTTAGGCTCCACATGTCAAAATTTTGGAAAATGCCTGACTCTACAGGCATGTCACACACCTTGCATCCCCGAACAAAAGAGAAATGTTTCTTTACATATTCATTTATTTTTTAAAAATGCATTCCAATCTTGAGTGGTGATGTATTGTAATATGTATTGTATAGCAGGGGGTCGCCATCCTTTTGGACCTCAGGGACCACCAAACTCATAATTTTAAATCCCGGGGACCACTAATATAAATTTTGACTGACAGTGGCTTGCTGACATTAGTGGGAGAGAGAGAGAGAGAGAGATCTGATCTAATCTCTCTCTCTCTCTCTCTCTCTCACACACACACACACACACAAACACAAACACACAAAGGCAGGGGTGGGATTCAAATTTCTTAATAACCTGTTCTGTGGCATGGCCTAATTTGTGGGGTGGCTTGGCGGTCATGTGACTGGCTGGGCATGGCTTGTATGTAAATATAATAAATATGTAAATATTGAATTTTTTATTTTAAAAAAGCAACTTTTACCCCAAATCAGGCAAAGTAGGCAGGCAGATTGAGTTGCTCACATCACAGATTCAAAAATGGGCTGCGTAAGCTATGGGCAAGTACCCATGAAGCTCCACTTGTACGAGTGGTGGGCCCTTGTGCTCACACGTGAACTCCACTTGTGCTAGCAGAAATGGAGATTCATGCACGAATGGAGGGTGCTTGTGCTCATGCATGAAACTCCCCTCATGGGAGCAGAGGACGCTCGTGTGTGAAGCTCCATTCACGCATAGCTTGATTGGAACTGTGCAGGCGTGCATGTGCCTGCCACTCACACACCTCTCCCCCTCTGCGTCGGCACAGACCGCCAAGGGAGAAAAGGTTGGGAACCACTGCTTCAAATGGGCCTACAAAGTTATTGCCATGTTTCTTCGCATAAGTGTTATTTCTACTCTGTTATGATTTAGGTTGTATTTACAACCTAATGCTTAAAACGTGTGAACGTGGTGTCAAGTAATAACAGTATCGTGTAACCTAGCAGTGCATAGAATTAGTTGCAATAAATTGAAAAGTCATGATAGATCAACCTGGGATTGATTACATAGATTTGATGCACATTATCCTAGCTCTTTGCTTTCAAAATGGAATGGAGTTATGCGATAGTAGTCGCAATCGTAGCAGAAGAAAGTCATATTAAAGAAACCAGTAAAAAGAAAGTAAATAGAAGTAGTAAAGGAAGAAAGTTTTTAAAAGGAAGTAAAGAAAGTAGAAGTAGTAAACAAAGTAGTAAAATTTAAGAAATGTCTCTGTTGCTATGGAAACAAAACATGACATAGTTTGGAGGCTGACCAACTACTTCTTTGTATTTGGATTCTCAGTTCTGACTGTCCATCTGGGAGTAAAACTTTCATTTGCTGTCCAATCCCGGGACAGTGACCACAGTGCAGGTGCAAAGATGCCACAGCATTGGTTCTTAAACTGTTTGGCCCAATTATCCTTTTTCCTCCTTTCAAATCATTACCCCCCCCCAAAAAAAACAGAACCCACATCTTGCTATTTTACACAAGCATCTTGACAGCAGCAGTCCCAAATTGGATCCTCAGCTTAGAAACAAGCAATTAGAAATGGTTCTCTTACCCCCAGGATTCTCCACAATTACTCCCAGTTTAAGGGATCAACTGATTCTGAGATACAATGAATTATAATTTGTTTCTCTAAGTATGCATACCAAATTTGATCATAATGTACGCATCAACTGCAATTTTTTAAAAAAATCCTAGTATTGTTAGAAAATTATAAGAGTATCTGGGAAAATTCAAGCATCATCTATTTTACTATTGATATTGTGAAGAGGAAATTGAACTAAGGATCTACCAAAGTTTTTTTTTCCCAATATTTTGCACTGCAGATGTTTTGTTGATAATTTTGCACACAAAGATTTTTTTAAATGTTAAAAGCGAGGTCTTAAATGCTGTGTAGAATGCCACCCTGTGGCAAAAAAATATAAGAAACAGGAATACTCTTGTTTTTTAAATGTGAGGCTAAGAACCTCTGGTCTGAGTTGCAATTTCCTGTAACTACCTGAAACAAATATAAGTTTTTCTACCTTCAATAGGTACCTTTAAAATGGGACAGTCGTCTCAGATTAAACAAAAACACAGAAGCCTTTTTTTTTTTTTTTGTCTAACTAAAATCGGGCATAATGTTAAATTCAAGGTCACATTCCATCCAGGTTAATGCATGTGTTTATGTATTTTTTTCTGCTTTGCTTTTGCTCTGATGACATTTCGTTACCCAGCATTAAAAATATTATTATTATTATTATTAATATTAATAATAAGACAAACCCAACCCTAGCAGTGAACATGTTTTGCAAGACCAAGAATGGCAGAGGACTAGAGTCCTTAAGCATGAGTGTAATCTCAAGGCACAGACATGAGCTTGCCTCCCAAGCCTTGCTTGTGGCGTGTTCAAAATTGATACCAAGTTTTTTTTTTAATGTGTCAGAGGTGAAATTATTTATTACACATTTAGCATATGCCTTAATTCATAAATGTATTACTAATTAAATTACATAAGTTAGATTTTTGTCCTGGTCCTCAGTGACTAAGAATGGCTCCCAGATGGAAAAGATTATTTTGTTTATCAACATAGTATTACCAGTATTTATCCAATCCAGTTGCAGGTCGAGTAAATCTTTAACTAAAGCCACCTCTCTGAGATGCAGATTCTTTGGAGAGTGGTCCATTCTCAGTTGAACCAGTCCCAAGTTTTGGTCAGAGAAAATTGGGGTATTGCACTTCCTCAGACTTGAATACTATTGATCTTGGGAGCTCCTTTATTTTCTGGGGCAGGACTCCAGTTTACCTTTTGAAAGGACCACTCTCTTTTAAAGCATGGGAAAAACTGAAATCAGACATGAAAGACCTTTTCTCCTTAAGATATTGCCTGCAACACAACTGCCACCCCATCTTCCTAAGAAGATGCTCTTTCGTGGTGGCATGGTGGATAGAATGCAGTATTGCAGCCTAATTCTTCCCACTGCCAGGAGTTTGATCTTGACCGGTTCAAGGTTGATTCAGCCTTCCATCCTTCCAAGGTCAGTAAAACAAGGACCCAGATTGTTGGCGGCAATATGCTGACTTTGTAAACTACTTAGAGAGGGTTCTAAAGCGCAATAAAGTGGCATATAAATGCTGTTGCTCCTTGATGGCTGCTTCTATCCTGAAGGAGCCTGATTTTAGGCAGCTGGAATCTGATCCTGATTCCTGTTTTTAAAAAGAAAAGGTGTGCAAATTTCACATCTTATGTCCTTCGCCTGGCTCCAACATTCAGTGCATGAGTTCGTTGTTTTATCGTGGTTTGAATGGCATTCTTCCCCTCTGCCTTGCATCCTCAGGTTTGGCAGTGTGGAGGCCAGCTGGAGATAATCCCCTGCTCCGTAGTTGGCCATGTGTTCCGTTCCAAGAGTCCACACACCTTCCCCAAAGGGACTCAAGTCATTTCTAGGAATCAAGTGCGCTTGGCAGAAGTCTGGATGGATGACTATAAGGAAATCTTCTATAGAAGGAACCAGCAGGCCTCCCAGATGGCCAGAGAGGTATGAAGCACTTTCCTTGAGAGCTGCTTCCCTTAATGTACAAAATCTTTAGGTCTTGTCTTTACCTTCTAAATATTTGATTTAATGGATTCTGCTTCCTCTAAATAAAGACAAGATTCTCCAGCATAGTTGCTGGGAACCTCACTAAAAGAATAGAAATTTTAGAGCATTTTCCAATTATTATTTCAATGACTTAGACACTCTGAGGTGACCTTAATTCTAGAACCGGAGTGACTGGGAAGAGATACAAAAACAGATCCATTGATAGATTATAAAATCGAGTTTTGGCTTTATTCTCAAGGACCTGCAAGATCTAATGAAGGAGAGAAACTTCGGCGGATATCAGGTTTAGAGTGTTCCATATCTGAAAGTAATCCTAGAAATCAAATTCTATCTGGAACTGTCTCAGATTTAATCTATGGATTAAATAAATTAAAGAATAAAGACAGTGAAGACCTTTAGTTATTCTAGTAAACAAACTGAAAATGGCCCGGTTGTTTGCTTTATGTGATTCTTTTTAAAAATGCGTTATGGCTTTATTAGAAAACATACGGAGACCTCAGTGAGCGACTGCAGCTGAAGGAACAGTTACATTGCAAAAATTTCACTTGGTATCTACAAACTGTTTATCCTGAGATCTTCATTCCAGACCTCACTCCAGCTTTCTATGGAGCGGTAAGTGAAAATACAATTTATCAAGATAACCTATAGAAATAACAGGGTGTCTGGATGAATAAAATCCCTACAATTATGTGGGCATCTAGTAATATCAAGCACACTGAAGTCAAAAAGAACATTAGAAGTCAATACATCAAGAGAATGAAGAAGATCTCTAAAGTTGTTGGAGAATTGCAACCCAATCTCTGGGAACTAAATCTGATATATTCATCGGGGTGGGTGTATTATAAATTCACTCACAAACTGGCTTACAGTTGATTGAAAGACCTAAGGAAACAAATCTATCCTTATTTGGCTCTGCATTTCCCATTCAAGCTGTCTTGCCATTGACTGATTACTTGAATGTTCATAAATATTGTAATTCCTAAAAGGATTTATTAATTGACTCTTGTTAGTGTGAGGTACTTAGAGGCCAATTGAGCTCAGAAGGGAGATAAAAGTGTACATAGGTTTAGAAAAAGAATGTAACATTAAAAAAAAAAACACTTTTGTTTAAGCTGTTTAGCTAAAACCCGAAGCTTTGTATGGGTGTTCTGTTAATATGCTTCTAATTTTATTAAATCTATTCCACTACAGATTAGAAATGAAGGTGCCCAGCAGTGCCTGGATGTTGGAGAAAACAACCATGGTGGAAAACCTCTAATTCTGTATCCCTGTCATGGGATGGGAGGCAACCAGGTACGGGCTTCATGAAAATGCTCCCATCCTTATCTCTCCTCCTGCAAACATTGAATCCAGGTTATACCTTTCAAGAAGAGGAAAGAAGTAAAGAATCTTTGCTGAAATTAGGAATGATTGCAGGAAGCAAAAGTATTCTATACTTTTATGGAGAAAGTGTTAGAACCTAGATTAATACTATAACTAGAACATAGAAAAAATGAAAAATAGATGTAAAGAATCATAATATTGAAGCTGCTTGGAAAAGTGAAGAAAGGATTGTGCTGCAAAGAGCCATGGAAGCATTGGGAGTTACAGTAATAGGAAATATTAAAATTTATGAGTAGAAGTTGCTATGAACGAATGGCAGTTGCAAAAATGCGGATGAGAGATTATATACCACAAAAAAGATAATTTTAAGAACAATGACAATAAGCTGCACTGATTAAAAGAGCAGATGAAATGGAGACAGATACGATTAAAAAATTGTTTTAGAAGAGGGCTAAATAATGAATATTCAGCAGATGAAATTTCAGCTAAAGGGAAGAAAGTATTTTGACTGACGTAAGGGAATAAGTTATTATATATATATGTGTGTGTGTGTGTGTGTGTATGTGTGTGTGTGTGTGTGTGTGTGTTTTCTGAGGTTCTCGCGGGTATTTGTATGTGGATCTTTGGTTTTCTCCCACGTAAGATTGGCAGTATCTAGGCAACGTTTTGATGAAGTCTCATTCATCATCTTCAGGCTTCTGTCTTCGGCTCTGTGCTTCTCAGAGTGATGTGAGCTTGCAGCTGCTTCTTCCTTTTAACTGCTAGTGGGGGTGTGACTTGATTGGGTGGGGGTTTGGCTGTGTTCTGATTGGGTGGGGGGGTGTTCTGATTGGTTGGGGGTTTGGCCGTGTTCTGATTGGCTGGAGGCGTGTTCTGTTCAGGTGGGGGCTTGGTTGTGCTCAGGTTAGTCTTAGTTGCTGGGGGATTTGAGTTGGTGAGCTGTGATCTTGCTTCGCCAAACAGCACTCTGAGAAGCAAGAGCTGAAGACAGAAGCCTGAAGATGATGAATGAGACTTCATCGAAACGTTGCCTAGATACTTCGAATCTTACGCGGGAGAAACCCCGAACAACCAAAGATCCACATATATATATATATATATACACACACACACACACACACACACACACATACACATATATATGGTATTCAGTTTTGTTCGGGTATTTTCCCACGTCATTGTAGTTTTGCTTTTAGAGTTGTAGCAACGTTTCGGCAGAATCTCATCTGCCATCATCAGGCTTCTCTCTCTATATATATATCATTTAAAATAGAATATAAAAGAGAGAGAAAGAGAGATGGACACACAGAGAAAAGAAAGTATGAAAAAACCCTCCTGCCCCCAAGAAAGTGAGTTCCCACCATCATCATGGCAAGTATAAACAATTCCATGATCTCTTCAACTCCTTTTAGCTAACAAATATAAAATTCTTCATCCCATAATAACCCGTCTCTAATAGGCAAATCAGTCTTTTTCAAACAATTGCCAGTAAAAGATCTAAACAAATCTCTGGGATTTTAACATTAATATATTTTAAACTCCACATTCTATATCTCAATCATAACATCCCATTTAAAGGGTATAAAATGGTCCCAATATCATAATGTAAACAAAATTTAAAAACCCAAATTTAACATGACAAAAAGAAACCATTTCTCCTTTATAAAAGACAAGCTCCCATACACAATTTATCAACTTGTCCTGTTCAAATATACATGAGATAATCTCCACTTTAAACTATAAACACACCCACATTTCAAAATAAAAAATAATCCCATTATCCTAATATAAACAAAAAATAACAGTGAGGAATAATTTCTCTTTTTAAAAGACAAGTTCTTCAAACTTTCTTAGTTTAAATTTAAAAAAAGCAGTTAAATGCAAGGCAAGTTTATGTAGTATAAAGTTAGTATTTTGTAAAGTAACTGGGGAAAAAACTTTTACATCATAATAAATGTAACTAAATCCAGCATAACATGCCTTTCCAATTAAATTATCAGTAAATCCAGAAAGAGCCACCCAAAATAAAAACATATCCCATTTTATCCCTAGTTGAATAAATCAATTAGGGTAATCCTTTTTCTTTTATACAGGGCAGCCTTTCTGTGTAAGCCATTCAGGTGGTGGTTGATGTTATAAATTTCTTTACTTCTTTAACTGCTTTATAAATCCAACAAAAGGACATTAGTCCAACTGTTCTCTGGAATTATCATTTTCATATCCTTCATTTTTAAATCCTCATCTAGTTTTTACTTTATATCTGATGACAAATTTTATTCAGTGTTTCATATTTTCCTTAAATTTTGCTGCATATTTTATTCTGTAACATCTTTATTTAGGAACAAAGCATTCCCAAGAAGGCACAACAGATGACATGATTGAATCAAATTCATGAGGCAGGTTCCTGTGAGCTTCCTTAAAGATGTGTACTTAAACGCCATTATAAATTTCTTGTCTTATTATGTCCACAATGTCAAAAACATTTTTTCTACAAGCATACATTATTTAAAAAATAATTTAAAGATCTTAATATTCAAAGTACAATAACTCCAATATTTATCCAACCGTTCTGATTGATTTTCATAGTCTCCCATCTCCTCATTCTAAGGAAGTGGTTGCAGGTCCAGAGAATTCTGGATAAGATGTATTATCTGGATCCCTTCCAGTCAGAATACAGACCCAGATATCGGGTAGAAAGTGCATTGGTCACACTTTTGGATGATTTCTGGCAGAGCGGGATGGGTATCCTGCTTAGGGAGATTCTCAGTCATCCAGGTCATGGTTGTCCCAAAGGTGATTTTTCAAGAGGCAACTGGACTTTTTTTTTCTTTTTTTCAATTTTTTTGTTTTATTTATATAACATGTAAAAATTCAGTTTCAATCAAATAGTGTCTTGTTTGGGTACAATTATTTTTAAGAAATCATAATAAAAATGTTTGCAATAATGCTCATCACAATGATATTAATTCTATAATAATGATATTTTAAAATATTTTAAAACAAATACAAATTGGGGGGGGATAAATACTCAGTTCCTTCTTTTTCCTTAATTGTGAGTGTTAATCTGTCCATTTCTGCACATTCTAATATTTTTTAAATTATACTCTCATCTGTCAGGATCTCTTCACTTTTCCATTGTTGTGCAAATACTAAATGAAGCTTCTTAGATGAGAAGCAAAACGTCTTTAAAGAATAACAAGAAAGTCTTGAGAAAACACTTTTGGGACATCCGTCCTGGTTTTTTTTAACTTCTGGGCAGTCTTTGATATCATTGATCATGGTTTCCATTTGGATCAGTTTTGGGAGCTGAGGATGGAGTGGGGCACAGTTTTGTGCTGGTTCATCTCCTTCGTCCTAGACTTGTCCCAATCAGTGTTGATCAGGAGTGGGAAGTCCAGCCTGCAGCTCACGGTAGTCAAGGCTGGGTATCAGGTCATGAGTGATTGACCAAAGGGCCTTCCAGCTGGTGCAACACATGGAGCTGTGCAAAGAATGGTCAAAGCTGCCACTTACCCCTTACTCTTTAAAAAGAAGCTTAGTTCAAGAGAAGCTCAGATAGTGCACCATTCCTGAATGGAGAAGTCTTATCCAAGAGTTTGAATGAAATTCCCTGGGTCCATGAGACCCTAATATCCACAACCGTTCAGTCTTGGTAGGATTGATTTGGAATCAGTTCCATTCCACCCAGCCCTGCCCAGCCTCTAAGTGTTGGGATAAGAACTCAACAACGACCTTGCTGTTGTTTATAAGATTAAGTTTCTGTCCATTTTTTGATTAGTGGGAATTTGAAATGTCAGAAAGGCAAAAAAGTAAGCTGAAAGGGTTATTTAAGAAGCTTGTTTGTCCAACAAGAGTTAGGCTCAAAGATGGATGAATGTGGTCTGAACACAATAGGAAGTAATCAGTTCAGGCACTGCTCGACTTATGACCACGATTGATCCTAACATTTCTGTTGCTAAGACAATTGTTAAGTGAATTTTACCCTAATTTATGACTTTTCTTGTCCCAGTTGTTAAATGAATCACTGCAGTTGTTAAATTAGTAACATAGTTGTTAAGTGAAACTGGCTTCCCTGTTGACTTTGCTTGTCAGAAAGTCACAAAAGGTGATGACATGACCCTGGGACACTGCAAGCATCATTAATATGAGTCAATTGCCAAGTGTCTGAATTCCCCACATACTTCTTTTATACAAGTAGTTCTTGAGTCACAGCACTTAATTTAGTGCCTCTTCAAAGTTACAATAGAACTTAAAAACTTACGATCGCTGCATCATCCCCCATAGTCATGTGACCAAAATTCAGACACTTGGCAATTGATTCATATTTATGATGTTTGCAGTGTCCCAGGGTCATGTCATCACCTTTTGTGACTTTCTGACAAAAAGAAAAAGAGGCCCATATAGGCATCAGACACTGCAGTTTGCTGCTAGCATCTAGCGCCATCTATAGGATCTCAGTAGCTACTACAAAGAATGAAAAGCAACATAAGAAATATATGGAGATGAGATGATTTGTGAAGACAGAAAATGTAATGAATAATATTGGTGTACCGAAGTACGGTATTAAAATCTCCTTTAGAAAAAATACTAATATTTTTGGTCTTGTTTCTAATAGTGAAAGCTTCTTATCCCTGTTTTGCTTTTAGTATTTTGAATACACATCCCAGCGAGATCTGCGACACAACATTGGCAAGCAGCTCTGCCTCCGAGCCAAGAAAGGGGCCGTTGAGTTGGGAGACTGTCATTATACAGGGAAACACTCCCGAGTGCCAGAAAATGAAGAATGGGAACGGACACATGTGAGTTTAATCTGAATTTACAGACAAATATGCTGTTCTTTATGCCATCTCTTTCCAGATCAGTTATTTCTACCTGCAGCCAGCCTCACTTTACATGTCAGCCAAATATCTCTTACTGTAGACACACACACACACACACACACACACACTCAAACATGACAAAGTTCAGAATATAATGCCTTTCCTGCTAAGGAATCTATTAACACATCTGGTTGCTAAAAATGTACCGACAATTAAAAATACAATTTCGGAGTCCGTTTCGAAGGTCCCTATTTGCATTACTCGGCTCTTTCTTCAAAAGAAAATCTGAAGCAAGAGTAGCATATGAGTTAGGCTGGTGATAATAAGTATTTAAGGAAATACCTGATGCCAAAGATGATGAGTTCAATCTCTGCTATAAAGATGTGGCTATGTCAAAAGGCTTGAGAATCTGAGGGAAATGAAATTTACTTACATGGCTTACATTGCTTGTAACATTGAAGATACCTTTTCCTAGTCTGTTTAATAATAGGGTACTTTTGTAATGTTTGCTTTTTAAAAAAAATATCCCACCTTCTTTACATTCAGATTTTTTTATGTGCTGCCCAGAGTCCTGTTTGTGAGATGGGCAGATATATGCGAAGGAAGGAAGGAAGGAAGGAAGGAAGGAAGGAAGGAAGGAAGGAAGGAAGGAAGGCAGGCAGGCTGGAGGGAAGGGAAGGGAAGGGAAGGAAGGAAGGAAGGAAGGAATAAGATTCTTGGCAGTTTTCTTTGAGAGAAAAAGAAACTGGATAAAAGGAAAAGTGAAATGTATTTAATTTATATGCTGCCCGGCAGCATTGTGTGAAATGGCAAAAATCATTTGAACAAAAGGAATCTATTTGCCAAATTTTGATTATGTTAGGCATACAGTTGTCAGATTAAAATTTTGAAAAATGTTTTTAAGAGATCCTTTGTCCCAGCTTGGAGTTAATTGCCAATCAACTGTACTCTTACCTCTGCATGACATCATTCTGGAGGGAGAGAGACACATCAGTCATCACCTAGCAATAACCAGAAGAGCTGCTCAGTTTTCATTTTGTAGCTGTAGGAATTAAATGAAGTTTCAAAACTATTTAAGGAAATAGTTCATATGTACTTAATTGTTTCTGAAATCTTTCTTTTTCTTTGTTCAAAGTCAATGGAAAGATTTTCAGAAAAAGATAAATTTTCACAAAAGAGGCTGTTTGGCTTAGGCCTCCAGATGAGAACCAGCGTTGGCAGTTCAGATAATGTCATGAAGGATTAAGAAGCAGAAGTCTAATTCCATCTTCAGATATCATGATTTTATCAGTGCAGAAGCTGGGAGTGATATATTTCCACCTATACCTGCACATAAAAAATAGCTTTATCCCCTGCACCTGAAGATGAGAAAAGTTGTCCTACTACACAGGAAGTGGTTTGAGCGTGCTCCAGGTGGTGATGTTGCATCAGCAAATGGGGCTGTTTCTAGCTTTGACTGCACCACTTTTCTCAAAGGGTAGGGCGTAGGTTGACTAAATGTGAGCCATACTGTAAGGTCCTCAGGTGGAAGCATGGCCAGCATGCCCTATCCTTTTGTGTAGAGCAGGGCTGTCAAACTCCTGGCCCATGGGCCAGATGTGTCACACACTGGCCACACCCACGCCTGTTTTAGCAAAGGGGGGAAAAGTCCCGATGCATCACATGATGCCGCTGTGACGATGTGAGTTTGACACTCCAAGTGTAGAGCATTTTCTTGGCTTAACAGAACCTTTAGCTGTAGAGTTAAAAAGAAAGAAACAAAAAGAGTTATTAAAGTTCTACTCCCAGAATTCCTAGCCACTTTAGTCAGTGGAGTCTTTGATTATGTTCTATCTCAACAGTGTGCCTTTTTTTTTTTTTAGGATCACCTGCTTAAGAATGTAGCAATTAACTGGTGTTTGTCTGCAAGAGGTGAGCATCCATCCATGGCTCCCTGCAACACTGCAGATGCTCACCAGATCTGGCACTTCAGCTAAAGCAGTCCAAGTAAAAGACCAAAACAGCTCTGGAATGCATCTCCTGTCAAAGCTCCCACTCTTCTGAACTTGCTTTCTAGCGACAGACGGTATATTTCAGGAAATGAGAGGGGGAACCAATTTGCTGCATAACCCAAAATTTGCCTGTAACACTCTTGTGCCTTTTGCAATAAGCTCAAAAGAGCCAACATTGGTATATTGGTTTATCTGGGCTTTCTTGATTAAAAAAAAAAAAATTACAAGCTGGTATATTTGCTCTTTAGAATACTAGATACATTATCGAAGTTCCATACTCTGAGGCAAACTACACTGGCAATGTTCATATGGCTGTAGAGAAAAAATGGCCATCGACCAGATGTGAACTCAAACATTTCCCTTATTTGTATGTTGTGAATATTATAGGAAGTAGTGCTTTGAGGCTCTGACCTAAGGAATAAATTGTCTGTGTATAGTTTAGAGAATAATTGGATGCCAAAGATAATGACCTTAATCTGTTACATAGGAAACGCTGCTTCTGACAATACTGAGCATTGGGAGGAGAAATCTTTGTAATTCTAATGCTTTCTCAACTGTCTTAAAGGTCTTTGCACTGACATGCAGGTGAGCGGCAGGCAAACCTCTGCTTCCAAAGGCTCAGTGCAGCTACCTGCAATTAAAATAATAAATGCTGGCCTGCAGTATGGTTGTGCGACTGAAATCCTAGCCCTTTTGCACAGGCTGAGGCCCGTGTTTTACCTCAAGCTTTGGAGCTTTTGCCAGCATGCTGCAGGTTGCAACTGATGATTCTGTGGAAGAATTAAAACTGTGTCTTCTAGCTGTTCAGTTCTCTCCAACAAATGGAAGAGAAGGAATGCAGTAAGGATGTGGCACTTCCTTAGCCCTTCCCCATGTCTGAGTTTAATGTGCCTTTTAGTTCTCCCAACCTCTGCAGTCTAGGCCTTCAGAAGGGTGCAACTTGCTTCCATTCTTCATGACTAAACAGGGCCCAACCTGGCTTTTCTATACTGCACTGGTGTTAACATCCTGCAGTGGGAGATGGTATGTGGCTTGATTTCAGATGCTTCCATAGCCTTTGTGATACCCTGCAATGCCAGGAATAAAGAAAGCTTGCTAATGTGCCTTTAAACAAATAAATAAAGCAAAACCCTAGCAGAGCAGGAAGCTATCTCTCATGAGAAACCTGCTGCCAAACGAAGGCTTACTCACATCAGTGGATGGGAGCTAAAGCAATGCAAAAAAAACAAAATTTGTGTGTGTATATATTTGTGTTTGCATTTCATTGACGAGAAATACCTGCTAGGAAAGCAACTAGAGTAAAGTGATCATGGTTACTGCTAATCATAGTGATGTGCTAGACCAAAAATTTGCCCTTGTTTGTAATGTTTCTAAGAAAACAATCAGATGCACATTTCTTGAATTTCCTCAGATAAGGGGCAGAAAGGACAGGGTCCTCTCTGTAACAAGGTCGTCAGCTCCCAAACAGCAACTTTCTTATAACTGACAATGCTGGTAATACTTGTAACTTATAAATAATTAGCATTTTCACCTTCCATAGAAGGTATAAGTCCAAAGAGAAAAATAGATTCTGGATTTTTGTAAGTACTGGGTATTTTATGAGTACACCACACTTTTAATTGCCGATTGGTTGACATTACAGATCAAAATCTATCTGTGCATGATTCCATCTTTCCATTTTAAAAGGACAAGGCTGGTTTCTATACAATACTTTTAGCATTTTCGAAGAACGGAGACAGGGTGAAAGGATTTTTTTTGAATGTAGGAGCTAGCATTAGAAGTTTTGGTTCATTTGCTGGAAAATTTTTCAGATGAAACAAATGTCTTGCTCTGGTAATCTTGACTGGAAATAAAAAAAGCTGATAACTATTTTATGAGGAAATTCTGTGTTGGGTTCATTTTCTTTTCACTAATTCTCCATTTCTTTATAATTAATGTTGGAGCACACATCCTAACCCAGCCCTATTCTTCAATGACTCTATTTCATTTAAAGGAGATTGGTAATCATATAAGCTATACCGGGAGTCATCAATTTACACCCCAAATTTCTGTTGCCAAGCAAGGCAGTGAATTTTACCCCGTTTTATATTTATTGCCACAGTTGTTAAGCAAATCACTGTAGTAATTAGGTGAATCATGCAGTTGTCTTTGTTTGATGGAAGCTGGATGGGAAGGTTACAAATGGTGATCGCATGACCCAGGGATGGTACATTTGTCATGTTGCCAAATTAACAATTGCCAAGCACCCAACTTTGATTATGTGACCCTGGGGATACTGCAATGGTTGTATGTGTAAGTCACATACAAACAATTGTAAGTCACTTTTTTCAGTAACTTCAAATGATCACTAAATGAATAGCTGTTAATGAAATTGGGCTGGAAGAGCATGTGACATTTTTGTCATTGCTTCTTCCAATAGAATAGAATATGAATATGGAATGGAATGGAATGGAATGGAATAGAATAGAATAGAATAGAATAGAATAGAATAGGTTTCATCCTTTTAGACTCTGTTCACAAACATGGTTCACAACTGGATTATTTATATCCCTACATCACACATAAACAGTTCCCATTTTGTGGAATCGACATATTTTGGTTACTTTTACTATGGATCAGATTAAACTTTGTATTGACTAGTTCTCCCTGAAAGCCTCTACTCAAACATCTCTTACTTTGTCCACTTTTTCCAGGTGTTTTTTCCATAGAAAGGAAGTTAAATTCTATCAAACATAAGACATTACGCAAACATGACTTCTGGTTGATTGTTTGATTTTATTCAACTGCTTGAGTTCTCCAGGTCACCAATGCAAAACATTAATAAAACAAGTATGCTTTGAATCCTTCTGGGAAAATAAAATGGTATGTGAAAATGACCTTGGGAGACAGAATGAAGAACTAAGTAATGGTGTGATAAGAGGCAGTTTAATCTGCAGATGGGGGAAAAACATGGGAAGCATTTCAGAAGGGACCCTCCCTAGTTTTCCAAAGAGTAAAAGGAGGGGAGGGGGAGAAATACTTTCAGTCTTACAAGCTTCTGTTAATATAACCTTGCAATAAAGATAGAGCTAATACCCCTAGTTGTGCTTCTTGCCTGGACTACCTTGCAAGGGTGAGAGAAAAGGATTGGCTGCAAAATATCTCTTTAGCTATCTTTATAAGTAACATGTTTTAGTTAAGTGTCATTTTGAAAGCACTGCAACCAAAATGATACTGTGCAAAACATTGTTTAGTGGACATATCCATGGGGCCACCAAGAGCGATGAAAGTAGGAAGTGACTCCTATTAATTGTCATAAACCATTTTGCCTCAAGTACTTTGTTACTTCTGTTCCTTATCGGACAATATTTCTAAGTGGCGTTTTTGAAATTTATGGAAAGATTCCAAATTCATGACTCAACTCTTACTTTATTTTCTAGCCCTCTTATCTATAGAAGGATGCATTTCCGTCTGGTGTGGCTGGTGACCAAGACATTTATAAGAATGAAGGAACTGAGCAGACCCTAAGTGTGGAACGGATCTTTGTGCATCCGAAGTAGAACAGCAATAATGTTGCTGGAAGGTTAAGTGGAGTTGTCCTGAAAACTGCTAGGTCCTACCCATGCATTTTTTAAGTTGGGGATTCGTGGGGTTGGGGTTTTTTTTACTTTGTTTTTTAGGTCCATAAGCGTGTTGAGACATTGAGACTTTCTTGGAGGTTGTTCTCAAAAAATACTCCTGATGACTAGAATCAGTCAATCTGAACCTAAACCAATGAGGAGGTTCCAATTTGTGATAAAGGTTGCAATTATGCCAAGCTATTGGATAGTTGGGTTCTGAATGTGCTGAACTATTGCCTAGGTTGTCCTTGTATGTTCTGCAGCACCTTGCCCAAATTTTGGATACAAGTCACTTCTAGTCATTCCAAACCATTGAATCTGTCCATGATTTGCATCAAGTAAATGGAAGAAGTGTCTCTAGTATTGAGAGAGATCTAATCAATGCCAGGAGGATCCATTTGATGTGGTGGTTAAAGGAGCAGGATAAAACCAAAGAGACTCTTTGCTGTAGCCAGCTGTGTGATTTTGGATCAGTCATACTCTGTCAGCTTGAGCAAGCAGGCAAGGGCAAACCACTTCCAATATCTTGCCAAGAAAATTGCATGAACCTGCCAATATTGTCACTAGGAGTCAAGACTGACTTGAGGGCACACAAAAAAACCCACTCTATTGCCAAATCATGAATGTTGTTTTTGGAAACTGCAGGTCTCCATCTGATTGCTGATGACAGTGGGCAATGAAAGAACTAGTATTGTACTGTATATTTGCCACACTGCTATTTAATATAAAACAGGCCTATATTCTTGTTTCTGGTGAATCTTCATTTCATCTTTTCTCTTCCAATTCCAGTTTCTCTGCTCCTTGGCAGCTTTGACATTGTATTACTCTTATCTTTCAAGAAGCGCAGCTCTGAACATATTCATGCAACCTGGTGTTTTATGTCCCTCTGGCCAGATCCTGCCCAGAAATGTATCACCAGAAGCAAATATTATTAGAATTCACACAATATACAAAGGAATAATAAAAGCAGTATCCCTTGATGATTCAGGGACATAGGTGCTTAAGTTGTTCGTCTTCTTAATTCCAATCAATCATCAATCAGTCAATCAAATAAGACCATTAATATTGAAATGAACAGATTGTGAATAAATGTCCTCATAATTAGATGAGCATTTGCAATGGTGGTGAACATTTGTGTGGAATTCTAACATATCTTAAGAACCAGTCTGTCAAGAACCCTATTCAAGTAAGCATTCTGCAAGCTAATATAGATGTCCCAAAGGTGATTTTTTTCAAAAGGCAACTGGACTTTGTTTTCCCTTGAGCAGATTTCACTTCTCATCCAAGAAGCTTCATCAGTTCTGGCAGGATGGGGGAGGGATGAAAGGATTAGTTCTGATAGGATGGGGAGAGTCAGAACTAATCCTTCCATTCCCTCCCACACCATCGTGCCAGAACTGATGAAGTTTCTTGGATGAGAAGCAAAATATCTTCAAGGAAAAACAAAGCCGGTTGCCTTTTGAAAAAAAACTTTCTGAACAATCATGACCTGGTTGACGAGGATCGGCATAAAGTCAGTATCGGTGTGCTTTTTTACTGCATCAATGCTTGCCTTTCTTCTAAGAGTTTGACATAATTAGGGGTTCTCCCCTAATTTTATCTTTGCAATAATTTCTCTGACAGAATGATTTGGCTAAAGAAAGAGAAACTGCTGTTGAGATCCAGAGAAGTGGCATTGAAGCCAATATTCAGAAACTTACGTAAGCAAAGAAAGGACAAAAGCACTGCTTAGATCCTGCAAACAGAAACAATATTAGGAAGATGCTGAAGCTGGCTTCTCTCTACTTTGAAGGATATAATAGAGAGAATAGTACAATCAGACTTAAAAGATTTTACCATATTATTATAGCCTACTGCTGTGGTATCATTCTAGTCCTGTAGATTTTATTTTTGGTTCTGTATCTCATAGGAATGACACTAACCAAAATCACCCAGTCAACTCCATCTCCATTGGAGACTTGAATCTGAACCGTGTTCCTATTCTGACACCTTCACCTCTACGCTATGCTAGCTATATAGATCTGCCATTTCGCTCTGCCCTAGTTTGATCTTGATACCTTGAAAGAAAAAAATGAGGAAGCTAGACAGGCAGTCTACTTATCCGTTGCATGAAATATGAGGGGCATGTGGCTTTTCAGATGCTGTTGAACTTCAGTTCCCAGTCATCCCCATCGATATGGCCAATGGCGAGGTGGTTCAGCGGTAAGTGAAGAACCAAAGATTCTCCACACCTACGTTATGTTCTCCATCACTGGGAGATCCTCCTCCCATTTTACAAGGTGGGAAGTCAAAATGAAACTTAGGCTTATCGTTCTTCTTAAGCATACTGACACCATCACTCTGGTACAGCAAATGGACAGCTGGCATCAACTCTGCAGAGCAAGCTTATCTCCCACTCCTGGATCAT
Organism: Pseudonaja textilis; assembly: GCF_049901715.1. NCBI lineage: Eukaryota > Metazoa > Chordata > Lepidosauria > Squamata > Elapidae > Pseudonaja > Pseudonaja textilis. Next base: position 131,361,816 of record NC_141991.1, read on the forward strand.
GCTATCTGCTGCAATTCATCCTGTTGGGGCTTGACAGTTAAGGATAGCATGGTGTGTGCTGGATGCCTGGTAATCTCATGCTATTAAAAACACGGTGTAAAAAGCAAAAACTTGCTAACAACAGAAGGGAGTTTCAGGAAGGTCATTGCCTGCCACAGCTGCCTTTATCTAGCTGAGCCTTCTGCTCTGCCTTGGACCACTTCAGTTTGGCAGAATGTATGCAAATTCAGCAATGCTAAGCTGTGCTTCTCTAAACTATACGACAGGAGAAATTTCCTGTCAACGTGAACAATTCATTAGTGGAATGATTTGCCTCCAGAAATTGGGATGCTTCAACACCACGGGATTGCTTTAAGGGATTGGATAGCCATTTATCCAGAGTGGTTTAGGGTCTCCTGCTTGAGGCAGGCATTGAAGACCTGCAAGGTTTCTTCCAGATCTGTTATCCTGTATTCTCGTTGCTTTGAACCCATTCCAGGTTCTGTGAATCTTCTTGAGATGGAGCATTTCAGTACTGGATGCAAAACCTCCAGTGGGGTCTGTCCCATGCAGAGCCAAGGGAAAGGATGTTGGTTGGGAAATTAAAAGAGTTGAATTCCATACATCTTAAAAGTTCTCAAGGCTTGGAAACAGCACTTTGGATCCAAAGCTCTTTTGAATTGCAAAGCCAAGAATCCTCCATCTAATCTCTGTTGCCTAAGGAAAAACTTTTTGTTATCTGAGAAAACTCTGGCACATTTACCTTGGGGATCAAACTTTGGTGATAGGATTTGGTTATGTATCCACTTCTTAATTGCAATATCTCTAGAATCCAAATTTCTTCAAAATAACTACGCTGCAAAAGCTAAGCATCAGTCGTCTGCTTGGTGGATGACTCATTTGCAGGCTACACATTGTCCTACCTTGGTTTATTTCGGCAGCTATTTCATGCTTTGTGGCAAAACCAGAGAGCACAATTGATTTGGTGATGTAGCTCTCCCATCTTTGCTTTGCATTCCATGGGGATCCAGAAGGGCCTTTAAACAGCAGATATGTTGTCCGTTAAATCACTAGCTTTGTTTCCAGAAGCGGACACAATATTTACTCAAAGCTTACTGTGTTTATTCTTGTCTCAGCTTATATTTCCTGGATGAATAATGTTAGTTTGTCATAGAATCAAAGATCCATCACATGTAAGGCCTGGTCATTTTATTCATCCCCTGGTTTAGAAATTCTTTTATGGGAACTAGATAAGGGAAAAGGTCAGACAAACTCTGGGAGTTTTCACAGCTGATTCTCTTCAACTTCATTTGCTTGTTTTGTTTCTTTAGTGATACGTCCATCCAACTCAAACACTGCATACAAGATTAGATGACAGGAAATGGACCAAAACAGGATAAAGATTTTCATTTCAAATCCAAACAGATGTAAGCCAGCAGGCAGAATCTCACATTTGCATCCTCTCCAATTTGGAGTTCCAATAATCTTGGGTTAATGCCCAAGGAAAACCTCAGGGGGGTGTTTTTTTTTGAAGGCAAAAGAGTTGGGACCAATGATGTCGTGGGAGGGGATCATTCCAGAAGGCAGGTGTTCACAACTGAACAATTGTGGAACAAGGCGGATGGATTGACAGTTTAGACCACCATGCGTGTCAAACTCGATCGCGTCATGTGATGTATTGGGATGTATCGCAACGTTTTTTTGCCTTTGTGGAGTTGGGGTGGGTGTGGCCTACACGTGACACATCCAGCCCGCTGACCGCCAGTTTGACAGCCTGGTTTAGGCCAGATTTGCAATACCCATTTAGCCATAAATAAAATGGGTAAAAGAGGGCCAGTTTGATATACTGGGGTGTGTGTATGTTAGTGAAAGTTTGACACAATTATTTATTTCCACCAAGTCTTTTCCTTAAATGATTTGGAGTACCAGCAAAAAGAAGCAGCAATTTATGTGGGTGGGAAAACAATTGTAATGATTTATTTCCTTATTTGTTCATTTAATTGCATACTCTCGAATCTGGTGTTTACCTCATTACAGACATATAAAACATCCATGATAAAAAAAATAAATTAACATAAATCATTAACAAAATATAATATTCAAAATGTAACACAGTGTCATAAGATCTCAGTAATGATTTTAGGCCCATAAATAAAAGTTTGATTCATGGGCATCAACCACAAATTGAGGGTTGGAAGAAAATAAGAATATATTTTGCACATTAAGTCATGTCAGTGCAGCAAGAGTTGCAAGTTGCCATTTGCTTTCATAGTGCCTGTATGTCCACAAATGGCCCAACCCTTTTCCCAAACAAGAGATGATTTACAAAATAGGAATGGAAACTTGTTCTAGAGCTAGGCTACTATCACAGGCTGAGGGCCTTCACTGGGTTGGGTTCGAGGGAATAAATCTAGTCACTATCCTTTTAAACTATAATAGATTTTTTATGTTATTTTTTATCTCTACAGATGTTTTGGCTTGAAATACCAACTATCGATATTTAAAACATTTGTATGTCTCCTAAAGATCATAAATGTATAATGTGTATGTAAAATTCAAATATTCTCCTTTCATATTTGTGGTCCTGAAATATTTTATGTCATTTTTGTAAGCCTAAGTATTAACTGACATCAAGAATATTCTTATATTTTTTTCCTTTGCTTACAATTGTTAGTTTCCTCTAATGTCCAGTTTCTAAAATCATTGCTTATCTTTGTTATGACAAAGATCTTTGTTATAGCCAGAATAGCCAAAATAAGTTTGTTTCCCATAAGAAACTATTTATGTTTTGTAGTTAATTCCCAAATCTTCTAATAAAAGTCAATATTCCAAATTTATCTGCACCCTTAATCCATTTATAACTTTCTTAGATCAAAATCTTATTTTGTTTTTTTGCTGTTTATTTCAAATCCTTAACATTCTTTATTTTCTTTTGTTCAGAGTTGATACTTAGCCTTCCATCCTTCCGAGGTCAGTAAAATGAAGGCCCAGATTATTGGGGGGACAATATGCTGACTTTGTAAACTCCTGAGAGAGGGCTTTAAAGCACTGTGAAGCGGTATATAAGTCTCAGTGCTAAGTGCTATTGCTATTTTGAGCCATGAAGGATTATTGTGAATGTTCCCATAAAGTGACACCAAAAGCATGTTTTACACATTTATGAGCCAACTGCTAGCCATGTGTTTGTCAGAACAGAACAATTTGCAGTTTCCATTTCTTCACAGTCTAATATCTTCTTAATTATCTCTTCATCTTGAGGTCTTTCTTCATCTTTCCAATATTGTGCAAAGATAATCCTCGCTGCTATTAAAACATGTAATATGAAATACATACTAGAGAAGAATTGCTTCCTAAACCATGATTCCCTTCCCCTCTCACCGGGGAAGACTCTGGAACCCACCTTCTCCAAGACGGGCAAAATCATATATACTGGGATCATGTTCCCTAAAGGAACAATCAGGATTAACGTTGCCAGAACTTCCTGGTCTAGATAGTAATACGAATATTATAATTAAATTATTAAATTGTATCCTGCACTGTATGTAGCACTTCAAGTAGTTTACATAAATGCTAGTTGTTTCCTTGCTTCTTTGGGGAGGCACAAGCTGCTTTCAGGGCTGAAAGGTAGGATATAAATCAAATGAGAAATCCATCATTTACAGATAGTTCTATTCTACACACCCCATTGGTCCTTGCCTTGGCCTGACTTTACTCAGCTTTCTCTTTATTGGGTAGGTGAATGTAGATATGGATATTCTTATACCTCAAATGCAGTGATGGGATTTGATGAGTTAAATAAGCTAACCCAAAGGCATTAACGGAACTTACTGTTTTAAGTTGTTCCTGCTCATGCCACGCTCGACACGGAGCCTCTCTTTAAAAAATGCTGTCTAGATTCAAACACTTTAGCAATAGCTTACAAAGGTTTTAGTGGAAACTATAGGCTTTCACCATCCTCTTGCTGGACAATTCCCCTGCTGCTCTGCTCTTCCACTTTTCTGTTCCAGAAAAGAAATAGACAATTGTTTTCATTCCTGTGGGTAGATCTTCTTGAACATATATGTCTGTCTGTCTGTCTGTCTATTCTGGTGTCTTCAAGTCAGTCTTGACTGATGGTAACTGCCTGGACAACTCCTTACAGTTTTCTTTGCAAGATTTCAGAAATGGTTTGCTCTGGACTGCTTCCTAGGATTAAGAGAGAGTGACTGGCCCAAGATCATTCATGCTTAAGGTGGAACCAGAACTCACTATCTCCTGGTTTCCACCCTGGTGCTTTCACCAATATGCCAAACTTCTCTCACTTATCTATATAGAGAACGTTAAAGCATTCACATTCAGCTACACAAAGGTACCACAAGTTATCCGACCTATTTTGTTCTAATGTCTTTTAAACCCATCTTTACTGTAAATGCTGTAGTAGCAGAATGGTTATATGACAACTTTTGCCTTGCAAATAGAAGGTTGCAGTTCAAAACATGGCAGAAAGTATTCAAATTATTAGGGGGGGTTTTCCCTACAACCTTCCTTTTAAAAACAGATAAACTTCCCAATGATGCATAGTTTTTCTGTTCCCTAAAGTTGAAGGATTTCATTCCTAACTTCCTATAACCCATTGGTCTGGTGTTTTTGCTGTTTTTTGTTTTTTACTTTTTCCTCTTTTTGTTAAAAAAACTTTTAACAAAGTTATATGTATGTATATTTGTGTGTGTGTGTGCACGTGTGCACATACACACACGCCATATATATACTGAATGTATATGTATTTGTGTGTGTGTATGTCTATGTGTATGTGTATATGTATATGTATATGTATGAAGCCATAGAGATTGAAAAAAGACCTGAAAGCATGAATAGAAGAGATGATTCCATCAGACTGTCAATTATTTGGAAGCCTGCACTCACAAACAAAAAAATCTCCATACCACTAGCCAGGCAAACACCTGGGCACAAACAGATTCCCCCTGATACCTCCAGCTCAAACACACCCCAACCAGGCACCCAGATGAAACCTAGCTTCCTAACAAATGATAGCCATCCATTTACTAGGAGCCAAGCTGCACTAAAAGCCTCCAATACAGGAACACAATGTTGCCAGCCAATCAAGACACAAAAAAGGCCACAAAACAGACAGAAGATATTAGAAACACTAATCAAGCAGAACACAGCAAACTCCAAGACCAATAAACACAGACCAAGACTCCCAACCAATCAGGATGAAGACAAAACCATTCTGTCACAGCAGTAGGCTAGCCCCAAATTTAAAACTGAAACAACTGTAAAAGTCTGACTCACAGATGAACACAATACAGAAGCCTGATGGCAGATGAGATTCTGCCGAAACGTTGCTACAACTTTAAAAGCACAACTATAATGACGTGGGAAAATACCCGAACAAAGCTGAATAACATACATACATACATACATATGCGAGTCTTGGTGTGTTCGGGTCTTTTCCCGTGTAAGATTGAGAGTATCTTGACGACGTTTCGATGAGGTCCCACTCGCCATCTTCATCTTCTCTTTATATCAATGAATGTTCCTCAAAGAGGAAGTAATGTAAAATATCAAACCTCATAATCTGCAGAACAATTTAAAATAATACTGAAACTCCCTTATCTTCAGTATAGGCTAGAAAATGAATGTCACCTCTGACAATTATTTTCCATTTATACACTTCCCTCTATAGATCACATTGTAAAAATTGTGCACGCTTCAAAAATAATTTAAGAGAAGGGTTTGAGGGTTCTTGTGAACGCAGCATTTCTCTGCAATTTATTAAGGCAGCCAGATTTTTGTAGGCTTCCAAGTGAGATGGAAAAACAAATGGTGCTGCTGAGCTTAGAGTTTCGGTTAGAATAACTTTATCGTTACTTTAAATGTACACTAATTGGCATACATTAAAAAGAAATTTGATTGCATACAGCTTTCAAAGGGTCATTACCTCCAATATACACTACATAAATGTGACCCAAAAAATGCATATACCCACATATATTCTATGATACAGAGGAACAAACAATCTAGTTTGGATGTACACATGTACATGGTGAGAAAAACGAATCTTGCGAGTTTACCAGACGGATGGCATAGGGAACAAAGCTGTTACAGAATCTGGTAATCCTGCTAGAAATACTTCGAAAGCTCCTCCTAGTGGGGAGCAACAGAAACAGACTGTAGAGAGGGTGTGCGGGGTCTCTAATAATGCTTTGAGCTCCAAGCACATAGTGCTTATAAGCGGTATCTTGAATAACGGGAAGGGAGCCTCCTATAATCTTCTTTGCTGTCCTTACCACTCTCTGAATGGACTTTCTATCTGAGGCACTGCTACCGCCAAACCAAATCGTGATGCAGATTGTTAAAACGCTTTCAATCATGTAAAAAGTGGCCGGGACAGAAGGAGAAAGTTTTAAGCAACTTTCACCAAAGTCAATTCAACACATCAAGCCCCACCCCCTTAAATCTGGCTCTGACCCAAAAAAATTCCCTCCCTCCTGCCCTAATTTGCTTGAATGAATAGTAGAGAAAAGCTGTGCTTGCAAAGAGCTAAAGCTTTCTTTCCAATTATTTTCAAAACATTCAGAGTCCTATTATGAGTTAAACTATTGAAGGAAGTAGACCACTAGTGACCAAAATTGTAGGACTCTCTAGAGTTAATAAGATGGAAATATTTTTAAAAAAACCAACAAACAATGGCAATATTTTTGAAAGGAAGACATCGTGGCTGAGTTTCACGCTGCACAGAAAAGAGTGGCAGGCAATGAGATATCTAAACGAGATGGGAAATTACAAAATCTGTTCAGGAAGAAGATTTGTAAGATCTATGTTTGCTCTTACATAAACAAATGGGGATGGACTGACTTTGACCTAAGACCATTCTTAGAAGGAATACAATACATTAAATGAGAAAACAAAAGCATGCATGAGTTTAGCTGTAACTATTGAAGAGACGATCAACCACCCGAGAGCTCTAACCGTTGCCTGGCTTATAACGAATTCTGAGCTGCTCTCAATCAATGTAACTACAGTTGACTATATCCATGGAGTCAGTGGCTTCCCATCCAAGGACTACCATAAAAATAAAAATTTCCAGGCCACCTAGAAAATGAGAAAGTATACTACTTAAATAGTCAGGCAGCAGTTTTTCCATACAACATACAACAATAGATTAAGGCCCAAGATAAGGCAACCGTCAGCGTTTAGTGTCTACGGAGATTTTCAGTCATCCAGGTCATGGTTGTCCAAAAGATGCTTTTTCAAGAGGCAATTGGGCTTTCTGTTTTTTTCTTTGAAGACATTTTATTTCTCATCCAAGAAGTTTCTTCAGCTCTGACTGGATGGTGAGGAATGGAAGGATTTATACTCCTTGGGCTAAAAGAATGCAAATTACCAGCTGTCTGCAAGGAGTATAAATCCTTCCATTCCCCACCATCCAGTCAGAGCTGAAGAAGCTTCTTGGATGAGAAGGGAAACATCTTCAAAGAAAAAACAGAAAGTCCAATTGCTTCTTGAAAAAAAGCATCTTTGGGACAGTCAGCATTTAGTTTTTTGTAATAAACTCATGAGATCCATGCATTTGTTATTTTGTTTGCACAATATAGCTATTGCACCTTTTGTTTTCTATTTACCTGGTGCTGGGTTTTGACCTTAATTAAAGTTTTGTTCACTAAGGTCTTTCTGGCCTGACACGTACAAGAACAACATTCCACCTTGCATTGTCTGTGAGTGAAACTTCATTTACCCAGAACCCAGCAGAGGAAGCACATTTGCCTCAAACCAATGGTAAGGCAGAGCCCAGCCTAGTGATCACTAACACATCTCGACTTCCTTCCTTAAAGAAAAAAAAATTAAACCACAAATAAAGCTGATGCTGAAAACAGAAGTTGCACAGTAAGACACAGCCATGGCAGAAGGCAAAACAGGAGGTGCCGGCCTGTTTGCTAAGAGGGTTCAAAAGCAGCTCAGCCGAGCCCAAGAAAAGGTATTTATCTTGAAATGTTCTTTCATGTTGCTGGTTTTATTACAACCTGAAAATGATGTTGTCTTTTTAGTTTCTCCTAAACTGTCACACGAAAATCAGAGGTTAGATAAAGTTGAAAGGGAAGTTGGGTTGTGGTTCATTTCTGCTTTCTGGACATTTTTCATATGTTCTAAATATTTTTCAAATACTGGAACAAGCTGGTATACATATCGTACCAGTATACTCCAATTTTATTCCAGCAATAATCTTGTAAATCTTGTAGGCTGGGCTGAGAAGCAATGACTGGGTCAAAAACATTCAGCAAAAGTCCAGGGCTGAATTAGAAACCGAAGAAAATGGATTTTCTACACCCACCCTATCCTAAGATCCTAATCATCACAACTTATCAATTATCCCTAAGCCACCCCAAAGCTTTCCCTCTCTTTCTTTCAATAACATCCCAATTAAAGAATAGATTTTTCTCTATATCTGGAACAAACCAACTGAATCACCTCTGTAGTTATGACTGTATATGGCTGGATGGCAGGGAGGGGAGGGTAGTTTTAACATATTAATTAATCCACAGAGGGAAGAGCACAGTTATGCTAAAGAGTTAAACTAATCAAATCATTACAGGCAGTCCTCGACTTAGACCACAGGTGAGCCCAGCATTTCTGTGGCTAAACAAGGCATTTGTGAAATGAGTTTTGCCCCATGTTCCAAACTTTCTTGCCACTGCTGTTAGGGGAATCATTGCAGTTGTTACGTTAATAACACAGATGTCAAGTGAATCTGGCTTCCCCATTGCCTTTGCTTGCCAGAAGGTCAACAAAAGGAGCTTATATAACCCTGGGACTCTCTGCAACTGTCATAAATAGATGCCAGTTGGCAAGCATCCACATTTGATCCTATGACCAAAGGGATGCTGCAGTGATCATAAAGTGTGAAAAATAGTCATAATCCCATTTTTTCAGGGTGACTATGAACAGTCATTATTCAAAGGGTATTCCTCATCCCAAATATTCTGTATTCCCCATCCCAGAGATTCAGCAGGCATCATTCTATCAAGCAGGATAGTGATCTTTTTCTGGAAAGTCTTGGTCCAAAGCAGGCTAAGTGTTCCCATGAACAGGCCCACCCCTGGCAGAGGTTCTTATCTAGGGCAGGGGTGATGGGTTGTCAAACTTGATTTCACCGAGGGACATCATCAGGGTTCTGTTTGACCTTGGGGTGGGCAGAGTGGGTGTGGCTAGGGTAGGCGTGGCCAGTTTGATGTCACTCCAGAGGTGGTATTCAGCAGGTTCTGACCAGTTCTAGAGAACTGGAAGCAGACATTTTGAGTAGTTCGAAGAACCGGCACATCCCACCTCTGATTGGCCCCGCCCCCATCTATTCTCTGCCTCCCAAATCTCAGCTGATTGGCTGGGTATCCTTTTGTTGCCCTGCACAGGGTAGCCCCACAGGCCGTATCTTAAACACCCTGTGGGCCAGATCTGGCCCGCAGGCCTTGAATTTGAAACTCCTGATCTCGGGTGAAAGGGAGAACTTTGAAAGAAGAAAAGGAATACGTGTAGCTTAAAACATTGATATCTTGCAGGCAACAGCTGAGAATTCACACATATCCCCATATAAAGTCAGTTTGCCCACAGTTCAATGTGTCAGTGCATTTTGAAAATAATTTCATCTTGTAAAAAAGAAGAGGCATTACGGTGTCGGGGAGATTTTTATGTGAAATGTTTAGAAATATATCATCATGCATATATTTCTATGTCAATGGGTAGCATATCTGTGCTAACCTGACTGGATGCCTTTTAGGAGCAGCATACAAATGTCATTGTTGTCAAAACCACTTGCAATGAGGCAGTTAAACAGAGAATGTGATATCCAGATTAGAGGGACTTCTGTGATTTGTAGCTCTTTTCCTCTAGGACAGAGGTCTCCAAACTTGGCAACTTTAAGACTTGTGGACTTCAACTCCCAGAATTCTCCAGCCAGCATAGGAGCTCATAGCAGTTTGCAAGAGTCTATCTCTCTTTTCACCTTATCCTTACCACAAAACCCAGCTGTGGAAAGTTAGATGGAAAGGCAAGGACTATCCAAAGTCTCATGGGGATTTCTATTCCCAGTGACTCTGGAGGAACTTGTGAATTGATTTGTGCTTTTATCTGATTTCTAAATATCCCTTTCATCTTATAAGCTGCTTTATTATTGGAATGAGAACACATTCAGGGAATGAGAACATACAGCTTTTGTTGTCACTGACGTTGTGGTGGATTTTTACAGGGAACATGTTTGGGTGACTCATCCATCACTCTTCCTAATAGAATGCTTGCCATGTTTCTTTCTTCTTTTTTTGTAAATTTTATTGCTTTTTAAAAACAAACATAAACGAACAAAACATAAAATATAAAAACATAAAACATATTTTTTGAAAGCAGCATAATCCCGGGTTACATCTCTTCGTACAGACACAAATTCAAGTTCATGCTCATTTTTATATTCCATTCCATATCTTATTACTATTCTACATTTTCTGTATAGCTTCTCCCCTCTTTTAACTTTCTTAATTTTATTTTATTTATTTCATCTCAATTCAAATCATTATACTTATATTCTTTGTCTGTCCTGTTTCAACTGTCTACTATATATTCTCATTAAACAAAATTTCTCCTGTAATTACTGATTGGAGTATGACGCCTTTATATCTTTCCCTTAAAATTACAACCCTTAATATAATACATAACTTCCATTCGGATTCTGCTTGGTACATTCTAAAACTACACACTGTATTCTTGAAAAAAGAAAAAAATTATAAATGTATAATATAATTAAAACAACAATCCATTCCAATTCAATTCTATCATTAATATTAATATTCATTTAAATCTTAACATTTTGCACATTACTTTTCAAATAAATATCATACTTCTATGGGAACAATTATAAACTTTCCATAGTTAATTCACCCCCGTCTTCACTTATGTTTTATAAAACATTGACTAATGAAAATGTTCCCGTTCCTTCCTAATTCAATTTTCTCATTTATTTTATTTCATTTATTTTATTCACAATCATTTCACTAAATTACACTAACTATTTTATCCCTCTTTTTAATCATATATTGTTTCCAGTTTTCTAACATTATTTCCATTACAAATATAACAATACAATCTTATGTACCTTCACAGAATCCCTTTTTCAATTAGATTTTCACCCATTATCTCTAAATAGGTCCTGTTTCTTTACATCTTGCTCCAAACCTTTGTAACTTCTCTTCCTTTCCTTCTTCCCTCTCTTCTTCTCTCTCCCCTTTTTACCCCCCTGTCTCTCCACCTCCATTTCCCTCTTCTATATTCCCCTTTTCTGTTGCTTTCCAACATTACATCAACTTTTCAAATTATTTTTCCCTTTTTTGGCTGTTAAGTCTTAAATTCTCCATTCTCTTTCCCCCCCTTTCGCCTTTCTTCCCCACATAGAGTTACTTGTTCATTAAAGATGGCTTCTTCTTTGTTCCAATCTTCTTGTTGAGCAGTCTTTTCTTGTTGTTTCTTGTAGTTACAGATCTCAATTTCTAAGAATTGAAAAATGAAGCCAAAAGAGCCCTTCCCTTCTTGTGCATCTTTATATTTTTTAAGTTCCATTTTCAATTCATCCAGAAGTGATACCATTGTAAAAAAATTTAAACAACGACCCAATTGTTTTTAGTCATTCAAATATAATAACCAAAAATCCAAAAGTCACCAAGCAATCCAAATACACACAAGCTGTTTCTTTTTACACTTTCTTCTTTTTTTACTTTCTCTTCCTGGGGTTACTATTTAGTTGCAAAGTTCCAATTAAAATGAATCTTTTAGAAGTCTTATTTTACTTTAGATTTTTTTGAAGTCCAGGCAGTCTCCTCCCTCCAGATCCTGCCCTTATTCTTTTCCTCTCCCTTCCTGCTTATAAAAAAAAAAAATTTAGTGTCCAGAAATCTTTATTATCCCTTTGGCATTTAATTATATTTTCAGCTTAATTGCCTATTGATGCCAAAGTGGGTTTTTCCAATTTCTTATTCAGATCTCTTAGTTGTCAATGTAAGGAAGGAGAGAGAAGAAGAAAAATTTTTCCCTTTTCACTTTCTTTCGCTGCTTCCGACTCTTCTTTGGGAGCGATGTTATCTTTTATAAAGTTTAAATTCCAGGGTACCTTAGTTGTTGCTTTTTAGCCCAGTCAGCCAAGACTTTCACTCCTTATCTTCCTCCTGCACTTTCTTTTCCGGTTGAGTGCTTCTTTGAGGTGGCCATTTCTGAAAGGGAATTTGGCCAGCTGAGGAGAAGAGATGCGGCTCTCCTCGACCCTGCTGGCAATCTCCCCCCTCTTCATCACCTCTACAAGGTGGCTTAGCCTTGAAGCCAGCCGGCTCAGGGTGCTCCAGCAGCAAGCCCAGGCAGAAACCGCGCACAATCACGGATTCCTGCCTGCCGTCGAAGCCCTTCAAACCAGAAGCGGGCAATGCTTGCCATGTTTCTGGATGTACCTAGACACCATAATCAGTTGATGGAAATAGTTGAGAAGAGCCTCCTCACTTATCTACTGAGGAAAATTGCTATGTACCACCCAAACAGAGAAGGACAGCTTAGTTAGCACAATGTTTGGTTACCATATTTGTACAATAAAGATTCCCTCCCTTGAGACTGGATTTAGATGACATGCTAGCTTAGTTAATCACAAGTTACTACTCCATTATGCAAACTAAATATTCCTCAGAGCTACTTCAGTGCAGCAACAGATGATAGATGATTCTGACTGGACAAGTCTTTACAGGCTCCATATTTATTGCTTTGCCTTAATGGACTGGTAGTTCTGCAAAACATTTTGAACTACAGCTCCCACAGTCCTTTGCTATGGGCTTTGATAGCTGAGAGAAACTGAAGCCTAAGAAACCTATGGTCACCAGTTTAACCAGCCAGGTTAGCATCATGAAACCTCAATCATGTTCAGAAACAATATACTACTGAAAACCAGATGTTCGGGACAATGAACAGAGAAAGCCACATTTTTCTTAGCTTTGCTTCTGAGCACTTGGCTGCTGTACAGCTTTCATTTAAGGGCTTCAAAAGTTCAGATAACCACTAAGTACAGCAAAACGATGCAGCAGGTCTTCTACTGTTAACTATTGGCTTTCTGGGTTTGTCCAGATGTCATAGTTATGTAATTTTTTAGAATATTCTACTTAATAGATCTTCATTTGTCTGCTGAGCCTGAGACCAAATTCAGAAAGCACCATACAGTTAAAACAAGTTCTCATAACTAATGCTTGGATTGACTTTAATCTCCTCAGAAACATTCTGCTAGTCCTGATAGACACTGAAGGAAGTCCTTTTATAGTAGTAAAATACATTTTTGTTGTTTTTCCGTGTAACTGTATTAATAGTATCACATGGCAATGAGAGAGAAGGAAACCACAAGAAGCATGTTCCAGAACGCAGGGCGTGTCATCAGCTTAAGGTGCAGGCCCTACTGTGCTCAAACTAAACTCCCCCCCCCATTACTACAAAAAGTAACTATTCCATCCAAGTCCTCATTGGACACAAGCAAGAAAATGATGCTTGTACACATAGGAAGCTGTAGAAATGTTCTGTTATTTGGCAAGGGGTGTCCAATCTCTACTTCTTACCTTATTAACTTTCAAGACAGAGAAATCATCAGAGAAATAAAAGGGATGTGGGGGCTCAGTGGCTAAGACGCTGAACTTGTCAATCAGAAAGGTTGGCAGTTTGGCAGTTCGAATCCCTAGCGCCGCGTAATGGACTGAGCTCCCGTTACCTGTCCCAGTTTCTGCCAACCTAGCAGTTCCAAAGCATGTAAAAAATGCAAGTGGAAAAATAGAGACCACTTTGGTGGAGGAGTAACAGCATTCCGTGCGCTTTCGGCATTTAGTCATGCTGGCCACATGATCACGGTGAGTCTTCGGACAGCGCTGGCTCTTTGGCTTTGTAACGGAGATGAGCACCGCCCCCTAGAGTCAGAAACAACCAGCACATATGTGCGAGGGCAACCTTTACCTTTTATCCAACACTGTGTCTTTTAATTAGAGAAATGGGGTGGAACTGGTTGGCAAAAAATGCAGGTAGTGTTCGACTTGTGACCACAACTGAGCCCAGAATTTCTGTTGCTAAACAAGGAAATTCTTGAGTGACTTTTCCCCCATTTTACAACCTTTCTTGCCACAGTCATTAAGTGAATCGCTGCAGCAGTTAAGTTAGTAATACAGTTGTCAAATGAACCTGGCTTCCGCATTGACTCTGCTTGTCAGAAAGTTGCAAAAGGGATCACATAACCCTGGGACATTGCAACCAGTCATAAATATGAATCAATTGCGAAGGGTCTGAATTTTGATCACATGACCATGGGACCGTTGCCGTGGTTGTAAGGGTGTAAAACGTCATAGCTCACTTTTTTCAGTGCTGTTGTAACTTTGAACGATCCCTAAATGGACCGTTATAAGTCGAGAACTACCTGTATGAGGCAGAATGTAATAATGAGATGGATTCCCAGGAGGGAAAGGATGGATTCCAGAGGAGTAAGATATCATGTGTGAGAGAACGAGGGTGAAGACAGCCCCTCCCTAACAGTTCACAGATATATTGTAGAGGCAGGCAGTAGTGTGTGCCGTTTGGCAAGATTTTGTCTATTGATGCAAAATAATAATAAATCATAATAATAAACAGGTCAATAAGAAAGACAAAAAAGTCTGGATAGTGGATGTGACAGTGCCTGGAGACAGCAGACGAGAAGAGGAAGAACTGGAGAAGATAACAAAATGCAAAAACCTACAAATAGAACGACTATGGCAAAGGCAAGCAAGGGTAGTACCAATAGTAATAGGCGCCTTGGGTTCAGTTCCAAAACAACTGGAGCACCACTTGAACGCCATAGGCATTGACAAATTTGCCATCAGTCAATTGCAGAAGGCGGATTTACTTGGAACAGCTTCCATCCTGTGGCGCTATCTTTAACACCATCAAAAATCCAGATCTGCCTCTTCCAAAAATGCCAAACCCAGTCTGAATGTCTGGCTGACTGTGCGAATAATAATAATAATAAAAATGATAATAATAATAATAGGGGGAGGGGGAGGAGGAGGAGGTGGTGAAGGAGAAGGAGAAGGAGAAGGAGAAGGAGAAGGAGAGGAAGAGGAAGAGGAAGAGGAAGAGGAAGAGGAAGAGGAAGAGGAAGAGGAAGAAGAAGAAGAAGAAGAAGAAGAAGAAGAAGAAGAAGAAGAAGAAGAAGAAGAAGAAGAAGAAGAAGAAGAAGAAGAAGAAGTAGTTGTTGTTGTTGTTGTTGTTTGGAAGAATCTCCAAGTGTCATTTTTATTTGGGGCCTGTCAAATCAGCTCTCTTTGCCTGGTGTGCTATCCAAGTTCTCAGTGTAATCGTGAGCTATATTTGCATCTAAAAGTGTCTGCCTTGAAGTAGGTCATTAATACAGTTTCTTATTTGTATATTTAAATGAAATGTTGTGCACAGCATGATATAGTATATGTCATGGAGTATATTTTTCTGGATATGTGACTATATTATAGGCAGCAGGCCAAAACTTGTTGGAGTGGGACACATAAAACCATTTAGCCATTGAACTATAATGGTGTTCTGCAAAATAAAAGCTCTGACTGAAGAGAATATTTTCTGTTTACTGTTCTGATATTGTTTCTCCACTGGATGGACCAAACCTTGTTTTGGAGACCAGAGTCCTATCACTCTGAAATGTCTCATGAAGTTTGCTCACTGAACTCTTCTTGTGCAACAAGAAATGGGAACTGGAAACCACTTTCAACATTAAATGCTCTAAATGCTAGTTGCTCCGGAGCTGCGTGGCTTTTCCAAATCGAACCACTTCTCCTGATGCCTTTCGCTTTGTCAGTGACTACAGTTTTACCAAAGGACCATTTATCTCTTGCATTAAAAATGAAAGTGGCCTGAAGAAGTCCATCGAGGCAGAACAGTAAAACTCCAAGGAGGATACAGAGATTTGCCTTGGTCTTCTGATTCAAAGTAGTTTATGCTGAGTAGGACTGGATGAGTGATTGCATGAAATTTCACCCCAGGACTGAATTTAGCCAAAATACTAGGGTTACTTAAAATGATGGAATGCTGAATTATGCCAGTAAAGTTTATATTTGTCTGCCCCAGAGGTGCCAGATATTGAAACTGGAATCTTCTGTAAGCAAATCTTATGCTCAGTCATGTTTCCTTTACCTCTCAGCCTAGTCCTTTTTGAAAGATTCTGGAAGAATGTATGGTCCAACCAAAGGACCCCAATCAGTGGTGGGATTCCAATTTTTTTACTACCAGTTCTGTGGGCGTGGCTTTGGTGGGCGTGGCAGGGGAAGGATACTGTAAAATCTCCAGTCAGAGGTGGTCTTTGCAGGTTCTCCAAACTACTCAAAATTTCTGCTGCTGGTTCTCCAGAACTGGTCAGAACCTGCTGAATACCTCCTCTGACCCCAATGTCTCAGAAGAGTTTAATTTCAGGAACTGCAATCATACAAACAACCTCTCCCAGGCTAGTGCCTTTTGTCACTCCTGGAAATTGTGGGTAATTATAATCCCCAAACTTCTAGAGGGAAATCTTTTTGTAAACAATAGTACAGCTGTTGCCTCTGAAGTCTGCAACTGCATGTAGAAACCACAATGGTATGGAATCATTTGATACAGAGAGACGCTTGTAGTTTCTTATTTGTATGTCAAGATAGTGTCTATTTTAAGGTTATCAGATCCGGTCTGCAAAAATCCAGATGACTAAAAGATAGCCACGTAAAGTTACAGAAATTCTTTGTATTTTCATCTAGCGATTATCTGTTAGTGCTCCCCTTCTATGTAAACAAAGGTTATGCTTTAAAAAAAAAAAACCTGGGATATTATTATATTATTGCTAAATGATAATATCCCAGTTAAATATACCTGAGATTACACGCATTGGATTTTATAGTCCTAGCCATATATTTGACATCAAGGATCAGTTCATTTTACTTTTTTTTTTTTTAAATGTGCTTATCTCATTTTTGGTTAGTAATTTGAATACAATATAAGGAAAGTTGCATGGACCAACCAAGAAAAGGCAAGGCTGTGCCTATTCATTCCATGCTTCTTATCATATCCTCCATGTGGTACAAATATCTAAAAAGGGAAGAGTGCTGAAGTCATCTAGGCTAATCATGGGAACTGACAGATGGGCATCATGTGGTTATTCTAGCAAACTTCATCACACTTCTGTAATGGGGGAGGGACTGTTTCGCATGGAAAATAAATGCATGCAAAGAGTAGAGTGGGCTGCAAATGACTTCTAAAAGCATTTAGATCAGTGGTGGCTAACCTTTTTGGGCTCCTGTGCCAAAAATTGTGCACGCGCTTGCATGTTCACGCTCATATGCCAGCACCCAGGAGGCAATATGCATCCCCCATGCCCCCTACGCATGCTCACCCAATCCCCACCCACCCACCCCACTGCCTCCTTACTTGCACTGCGCCTCACAGCTGATTTTCAGCTGGTTTGAGGCCTTTTTCGTCCTCCCAAAGGCTTGAGGAAGGCTTCTGGAGGTTTTGCAGGCCAAAAACTAGCCCAGTTTCGTCACTTCCGGTATTTTCAGAAAAACAAGAAGTGACGAAACAGGGCTAGTTTTTGGCCTGCGAAGCCTGCAGAAGCCTTCCTCAAGCCTTTGGGAGGCCGAAAAAGGCCTCAAACCCACTGAAAATCAGCTGTGAGGCACACACATGTGCAGGGAAGTAAGTTTGCCTGTAGCTCGCGTGCCGGCACAAATGGCTCTGCGTGCCACCTGTGGCACGCGTGCCATAGGTTCGCCATCATGAGTCTAGATGTACTGTAGAAGCTGCCAACTCTGGTGACAAAGAGTTGGCAGCTTCTTTGTCTCTTTGCTGCCCTCTCCTGGTCAGCTGGAGTTTCTCAGCTCAAATTTAGCACCCTTAAGAAAGAGACTCTGCCATCTCCCGCATATGACATGGAAAATCTGGATGCCTAAGTAGGATTTCTATTGGATTTCAAGTTACTGGAGAATCCATATATGTTTATCTGCCTGAATACAGAGAGATATGGGACAGCAAGTATTATTCCACCCTTTCTCATGGAAAGACTAATGATTGAGGGCTCTTTGCTAGAAGCAGAATTTGGCACTGTTCTTTCAATGCAGTGCCACTAATGGAAACAAAGGCACCATTCATTCCATAGATGCATGTCTCTAAAATAAGTCTGTGGTGGGGAACTCACTGGACAGGTGAAGGACAAGATGGACAATAACTGCTTCAGTTCTCTTTTCTTTCTCTGTCTCTTCCATAGGTTCTGCAGAAACTGGGGAAAACCGTGGAAACAAAAGATGAACAATTTGAACAAAGTGCTTATAATTTCCAGCAGCAGCAGGTTGTATGAGGGAACTGTGGGAGCAACTTGCTTTCTGGAAATTTGGTGGTGGTGGATATACAAGCTTAGGTCAGATTTAGCTAGCATTTTTGGCATTCCAGAATCCAAAATATCTCTACACTGGGTTTTGTTTAAGACTCTCAAAATGTTTTTATACAAGCTCAACCTGAAACTAAGCTGCTATGAAAGATTCTGATCATGCTTTATCTATAAATATGTGGGATGCTAAGTTTATGGTAATACAGTAAAACATACCTCTTACATATGCACAGACCTTGTCTCTGTAAGTTCCTGGATTGTAAGAACACTGGGTGCGGGGGGAGACCTATAAAAACTTGAATGCAATCTTGCCCAAATTTGGCAGCTTCCTAGAATTTTCAGCATTGTCCATGCTGAATGGATAATTCTGGGAGTTGAAGTTTACAGACTTGGCAATGACCCAAGTCCAAGAACAGTATTCTGATAAGAATGACATGCAGAAATATGCTAGAAGTACAATTTCCCTTTCTTTCCCCTCAGATCGAAGGGCAAAAACTCTACAAAGAACTGAAGGCTTTCCTCATTGCTGTGAAAGGTACAGAAAGCCCAAATTCTAGAATGGCATGTTTTCCAAGTTAAGTCAGCAGGTATTGGATGAGACACTACCTGTAAAGAAAACAAATAAAATGTTGCTTCTTATCTCTGAGCCCTTGTTAAGACCATTAAAAATCCAGGCCTTCCATCAAGGGGCTTCTTGGCAGCATATATGTCACTTTGACCCTTAATTCTTACACAAAATCCCTGTAAGGAAATGACCCAAGAAGGTTCATTACTGATTTGATTTCATGTGGTCTGCCACTAATGAGGATGAGAAAACCCTTTTAATTCCAATTTATGTACGTTTATCTGCCAATTAGCTCTCTTCACAAATACAGGATGGGAAGTTTAGGAAGTTAGGAAGCTGTACCTGTTGCCTCAGAATGCAGTTTTCACATTTTAATCACATCTAATAGGGAGATTAAATTCATCATGTAATCACAAACTTCACCAAAGAGTTGACATTCCAGCAACTTGATTTTAAACCAGGCTCATTAATGAACATTTCTCCTCATTTTCCCAGTTCACATATCATGTTATACCATAAGAAAGCCTTTTTTAAAATTTAGTTAGTATCTTGTATGAACCCGAACAGTCCAATTTGTAAACTGTTGTTTGTAATTTAACATAGTGGGTGAAGTGAACCTATTCAGTTGTGGGTATTTAGCAAACCTTGGTTAAAACATGGCTTACTGTAATATGCAAATACAGCCACTGATCAGTAGAACAAGCTGACTTAGATTAATAGTGACTTTTGTTATCATTTATTTTGACTTTTCTAGGAATGCATGAAAGTTCCAAGAAAGTATCTGAAACATTGCAAGAAATTTACTGTGATGAATGGAATGGATATGAAGAATTGAAGGCCATAGTTCAGGTAATTATGATATATTCCAGGTATCAGGGCTGACTTTTTAAATTGAAACATTAGACTTCTCACTAATTCCTAGCTGTAACTATTACAAGAAACCAGCTCTCAGAATTCTTAATTTTCCAATATGCCAGAATATCCTTGCAAATATGTAGGGCAGTGGTCCCCAACCTTTTTTGTGCCACGGCCTGGTACCGGCATCACAAAATGATCCGCGGCCCGGTACCGGCATCAGCACGCATGACAAGGCAAGGCGAGCCGAGCGACCGGCCAGCCAGCCATCCCCCACTTCTCCCCGCCACCTTCAACTCCTCCTTTGTACCTTTGTCAATGGGCTTCGCTTTGGACGGCCGCTCGGCTCGCCTTGCCTTGGGTCTGAAAGAATCCTCGTGCCTTAGTTTCATTCGAAGCCCCCCCCCCCGATGAAACTAAGGTGCGAGGATTCCTTCAGGACCCAAACGCCGCTTTCCAACCGGAAAAGCTCACCCGGAAGCACTTTCTTGTCAAACAAGATGGCGGCGCCCAGCAAATCGGCGGCCCGGTAGGAAATGTTCCACGGACCGGTACCGGTCCGCGGCCCGGTGGTTGGGGACCCCTGATGTAGGGCATATATCCCATATTTCAGTTCTAAATGACACTATTTTTTTTCTCTTCCTTTTAATACCATTTGTCCTGCTGCTCAATACAAAAAAACCCCAATGGAATAAAATGATGTGCAGGAAGAAACTAAACCAATTCCTCTTATTTATTCCCAGTTTATTCTGTATAAAAGATCTATACTTTTATTTTTAGAGTGACCCTGTAAACTTCCAGGTCTTCCTGAGGGAAAAGAATAACTGCATGTGGGTTATTTCAACAGCATTTTGAAAAGTGCCTCTCTTTCCTTACAGAGCAATGATCTCCTATGGGAAGATTATGAGGAAAAACTGGCAGACCAAGCAATCAGGACCATGGACAACTACTTGAGTCAGTTCAATGAAATTAAAGTATGTATTGTACTTCTGGATTTGTGTGCAGATACGGTATCTACCATCTAGAACTCAAGTTGTCACGGCCTTGTCATGTGACATATCACAACTTTTTTCCCCTTTGCTAAACTGGGCATGGGCGTGGACACGCCTGACGCATCCAGCCCATGGACCGCGAGTTTGACACCCCTCATCTAGAACAAAATACAATGCCAAGAAGTTCAGTTTTACCTGTTAAAATATTTATAGTTTACATATAAAATTCAATCTTTTTTTTTGCAAAGAATTCATCTGGGCATTACCTTCATCTAACATTTTTTAGGGGAAATATATCACCAATATCATAAGAAGGATCAGCTCATTCTTGAATCAATCTTTCTTTCTTTCTTTCTTTCTTTCTTTCTTTCTTTCTTTCTTTCTTTCTTTCTTTCTTTCTTTCTTTCTTTCTTTTAAATGTATGCATGTGTGTTCAGACACTTTTTATTTCCATGCGCACATGCACATCCACACTCACACACTTCTTTTTCTTTTATTAAAAAAATACTTTTTAAAAAAAGATGGGAAAATTTCTTCCCATCCTGACAGCATATTTCTTATATATCCTGATAAGTATTTTCTGCCTCTTTATTTCTTAGAAGAGCTTAGAAGTCAAGTAGCTGAAGAACTATAATTTTTTGCTAACCTGATGCCCCCCCAGATGTGTTGGTCCACATAAATTCCAAGATGGCTAGAGGAATAAGTCAGGAAAGAGTCAGATTGGAAGAAAAGAAAGAGCATAAAGGAAAGTGATCTTTGATGTCAATAGGAGAAGAACAATCTTAATCCTGTCCCAAAGGTGCCTGTCTCAAGAGGCAACTGGACTTTCTTTGTTTTCCCTTGAAGATGTGTCACTGCTCATGGATGACAATGGATGACCTCGATGACAGAATTTCCATAGACAATCTTAATCCTGATACCTCTAGTTTATGCCCAAAATGCTGGTCACCACTGACATCGATATTTATAAAATACGTTCTAATCAATCATTTAATTGCCTTATATAAAGTGTATAATATCATTGTATTAATTTCTATGTTGATAATCCTCTAAAAATTATTCTTATATTGTTATATTATTTTATAGCTTGTCTTACTTTAGCCTTTCTGCACTGCATAGGTTATATTAATATTCAATGAGTTAAATCTCTTTTTTTTTTTGCTGGTCAGTGACTGAAATAAAATAACTAACTATAAAAATAGGTGGAATACCAACATTTTTGCTAGGTCAATACACCGCCAACACAAATCCCCTATTATAATGACCAGCATTCTGGAATCCAATGATGACATGAATTGCAAGGAAAAATCTATCAGAAAATGTAGAAGCTCAAACTGAGCAGGCAACAAGGAACTGGCATAGAGTTTTAGTTTTTTACATATTTCTTGAGTGGGATTTGTAATACCGAAGACACAGTCAAAAGTGTTCTCTCCCAAATTTTATTCCAGACACTGAATGAAATTTCTGCAGAGATTCTCTCAATAATCCTACAAGACCTTGTGCAAAACAATCCTTATCAATATCTTGCTCCTCTCCCGCATAATGAATGGTGGTTTGAAGATTGATTATTTTGCAGGCCAGATTCAGAAGGGCTATTCAGACATTCTTTTAAAATAGTACACAAAGAAGACCATTGTCTCTAGATGACCCTCGATGTGTTCTCTTCCTTTACAGGAGCGAATTGCCAAGAGAGGGCGGAAACTGGTGGATTATGATATCAGCAGACATCACTTGGAAACCCTTCAGAATGCCAAAAAGAAAGATGAAGTTAAAATTGCTAAGGTAAAAATACTTTCTGAGGAATCCAATTAGATTTAGAAACCATCTTTGGTTGCCATCCTTAGGATCAATATGTTGGAGGAATCTGGTTGGTGGAGGAGTTCTTGGTTCTAAGGCAAAAAGTGTGGCATTGATCTTCCCCCTTTTTCCTCCAGTGGGCTAAATGAAACATTTTAGACTTTTTTTTTTGCTTGCTTTTGAACTAGAGGAATTTCATGGAGAGGCTAAGGCAGGGGTATCAAACTCAAGCCCCGGAGGCCAGTTCCAGCCCGTGGGGTGCTTAGATCTGGCCCATGGGGCCGCCCTGGAAAGAGTGAAGGACTGGCCCATGGTGCCTGCCACTGAAAAGAACGTTTGGGAGGGCCTCAGGAAGGTTGCAGGAGGCTGTCGCAGCCAGAAACAGCACTCGGAAGCTCATTTTCATTGGCAGAGTGCTTGGGCCACCACAAACCCTGACATGAGTGATGTTGAGATGGCCATGCCTACCCTGGCCAAGCCCACCCCGGTCTCCCAAGGTGAAACACAACTCTGATGCAGCCCTCAATAAAATTGAGTTTGACAACCCTGGGCTAAGGGGACAAATGGACTAAGACGTCTACTTTACTCCTGAACCTCCTTCAGAAAGATGTTGAACTGATCCATTTGGGGATTTCAGCCCTGCAGGTGGCCAATGTGCATTCCTATCCTACAAATATTTACATCAAAGGAGACTTTGCCGGTTCCAAAAGAGACATAGATAGATAAGGCCAGAGGAATAGCAGCTAAATGTACAGAGAAAAGGAAACCATCAGCTGTTTTCCTCTACGTTTTAAAAACAAATTCTGTAGGACTTATGGTTTCATTGGTCAGGAATTATCCCTTCAAAATTCAAAGAGGAAAAACAATGGCTAAAGGAGTAATATATAAGCCGAAGTGAGCAACAGAAAGAAAAAACTGCTCTGGCTTCCCTGTGTAGCCTCTGGAGAGAGAGAGAAAGCAACATCTAAGCAGTTTGAGAAAATCCAGAAGGCTGCTTCTGGTAGCAAGCAATGGAGAATAAAGAGCATCTTCTTCTTACTTCTTCTCTAGAACATTCTTTCTCAACTTCAGCAACTTTAAGATGCATGGACTGGGGAATTCTGGGAGTTGGTCCATGCATCTTGAAGTTGCTGAAGTTGAAAAACACTGCTCCAAGTGATTTGTTTTTCCTTATATTTTGGGGGGAAGGAAAAACAGAAAGAACTAAGTGCTGAAGGAAAGTTGAGTAGAGATCAACCTTTCTCCAGCTGATCTCTTCCATGTGTGTTGCCATGGCGCTGTCCAGAACTTCCAGCTCATGTGGTGAAAGTGAGTTCCAGTTCCAGCATATCTGGAAAGCATCAACTTATGGAAAGATAGAATGAAAAAATAGCAAGATGGAGAAAGGCAGCTCAGGGGCTCTACAAATCCCTCTGCTTTTCTGTGCTTGTAGAATGTCAACAAGTCATAGATAGGCTTACACACAGTTAACTTTTTGTGTAAAGAGCATAGCACAAAGAGATAACATGAAGCCACAGTCAGTCCTACATTTTAGAAGTGAGAGGCTCTCAAAAGTTACAGTGATTGCATTTTTTTCCCCATCAAAGAAGAGAAAATTTAAAAAAGTAAATCAATTGTACAACTATAATTCTATTTAATTGTTTAAATTGAATTTTAATTACCATTTAAAGAAATTGTAAAATTAAATTTAATTGTTTTTTTTTAACCTGGCCCACACACATACTTTTCCTGGCTTGGCGCATTTCTTGGAGAATAGCCTCCAGTCTCAAAAAAAAAAGGGTTAGGCATCTCTGCAGAAGACGGTGTAACCGGAATCTGGACTTTTGAATACTTGGCAGCCTTGCCAGTCTGCAGTTTCTGTTTAATTAATATTTGGATTCCACAGGCTGAAGAGGAATTCTATAAAGCCCAAACTGTCTTTGAGGAACTCAATAAAGAACTGCGAGAAGAATTGCCGAACCTTTACAACAGGTAATGCACCCTAAAGATCCAGTTGCAACTGCAGAGGGAGCGCCATTTATAGCATAGTTTTAGGATTAGGTTGCAACCCTACAAGTCTTGACTTTACACAGCTTATCTAGATTGCTAAATTCAGACTTGGGAGATGTCTACTGGATATTTAACCAGCACAGGAGATAGAATCTCTATTACAGCCTTGACTGAAACTATATTAAGAGGCTGATTGCTCTCTGTCAACATGAGAATACAATTAAGCCTTTTGCTGCTGCTTCTGTCTTTTCTCACATTCAGAGGACTCTTTGCTCTGTGCTTCATCTTCCTGGAAGCCAAGTTATTTGGGGTTGTTGACATAGCTAACATTTCTACTCGGAAAACCTTTAGCTCTATTTCCACCATGCCTCTCCTATGAAGAATTGGGGTTGTGATTCAAAGGTCAAATATTCCCCCGTGGGCAACAAAAAGAGTTTCGTTATTCATTCATATTAGGGTGTTCAACCCTGGGAATCTATTTACTGACTATGCAAGAGGCAGCTGAGAAAGGAAAGATGGAAATGTAAAAATGTTACAGGTAGTTCTCAGCTTATGAGCCCCAAATTTCTGTTGCTAAGCAAGACAGTTTTGAAATGAGTTTTGCCCTGTTTTATGACTTTTCTTGCTGCAGTTGTTAAATGAATCCCTACGGTTGTTAAGTAAGAACCACTATTGTTACGTGAATCTGGCTTCCCCATTCACTTTACTTGTCAGAATCTTACAAAAGGTGATCATTGATCCCGGGACACTGCAATTGTCTTAAATATGAGTCAGTTGCCAAGCATCTGAATATTGATCGCATGACCACGGGGATATTGCAAGGGTCGTAAGAGTGAAAAATGGTCATAAGTTACTTTTTTCAGTGTCATTGTAACATTGAACAATCACTTAATGAGTTGTTGTAAGCCAAGGTCTACCTGTACAACATAACTACGGAAAGATGCCACGTAGTAAAAAGTCCAACTCTCAATGAATGGAAGACATTTTTTCAGAGTCAAGGTTGACCTGAAAACAACAGTAGACCATCTTCAAACATGTACAGAATTTGACTCCATGATTAAACTCAGCTCCCCAGCAACTTATTTTAAAACCATGTTGTAATTGTGGGAGCATGTACAGTCTTACAGGTGCTCATATTATTATCTTGTCTTTAAGAATCCTTTTCTCCACTACTTTCTCACATGGAATATATTTAGCCATAGAATGTAGAAGCTGCTCCAAACTATAAAATAGTAGTGAGAGTGAGAAAGAAAAATAAGACTTGGGTGCTTTCCCAGCTGAAGTAATGAAGGTGACCTTCTAGTGGGAATCATAGGAGACCAATCAGACCACAGTCAAAAGACTTTATTTATTTATTTATTTTATTTGTCAATTGCTTACAAGATAATAGGTATAAGTAAAAACATAGTTATGAATACATGAATACATATAAGAAAAATAAAAAAAATAAAAGAAACAATAGGACAGGGATGGTAGGCACGTTGGTGCGCTTATGCACGCCCCCTACAGACCTCTTAGGAAAGGGGTGAGGTCAATAGTAGACAGTCTAAGGTTAAAGTTTTTGGGGTTTGGGGAAGAAACCACAGAGTCAGGTAAAATATTCCAGACATTGACCGCTCTGTTGCTGAAGTCGTATTTCCTGCAATCAAATTTGGTGCGATTAACCTTGAGTTTGTATCTATTGTTTGCTCTTGTGTTGTTATGGTTGAAGCTGAAGTATTTATTGACAGGTAGGACATTGCAATGTATGATTTTATACACTATACTTAGATCGGACCGAAGGCGGCATAGTTCTAGGTTTTCTAGGTCTAGAATTTCGAGTCTGGTGGCATAAGGTATTCTGCAACGAGTAGAGGAGTGGAGAACTCTTCTTGTGAAATATTTCTGGACTTTCTCAACTGTGTTAATATCAGATACGTAATGTGGGTTCCAGACTGATGAGCTGTATTCGAGTATTGGTCTAGCAAATGTTCAGTATGCTCTAGTTATTAGTGTAATTTAGGTTAACAACTCCTTTTTGGCTATGTAGTTACAGTGGGCTCTAGCACTTAGGTCATTTGAGATGAGTACTCCAAGATCCTTGACAGAGTTTGGATTATCAACAAGGTCTTGACTATTCAGCCTGTATTTTATTTTCTGATTTTTTTTGCCAATATATAGGACAGAGCATTTATTTGTTGAGATTTGAAGTTGCCATTTGATTGACCATTCTGATACATAGTCAAGGTCTTTTTGAAGGGTAGCAGTATTGTCTGTGGTGTTGAATAGCTTTACATCATCAGCAAAGAGAACACAGTTGCTCTTGATATGATCACAGAGGTCATTTAGGTAGAGTATGAAAAGAGTTGGTCCTAGAACACTGCCTTGGGGGACACCACTGTTGACAGGTACAGAATTTGATAGGTCGCTCCCAATTTTGACCATTTGTTGTCTGTTTGACAGGAATGCTTCTATCTAGTTATGCAGATGTCCAGAGATACCATAAGATTTTAGTTTTAGGAGTAGTTTGTCATGCACCACTGAATCAAAGGCTTTACAGAAGTCTATGTAGATTGCGTCTATTGCTTTGCCCTGATCGAGTTGTGTAGTCCATATGTTTTTGCAGTGTAAGAGTTGCAGATTACAGGATAGTTTTTTCCTGAAACCAAATTGTTTATTAGAGAGTAGGTTGTTTGTTTCTAAGTGGAGGATGATGGACTGGTTAATAATTGATTCCATGACTTTACAGGTGACGCAGCATAAGGAGATTGGTCTGTAATTTTCAACTAGGCTGGGGTCTCCGTTTCTGAAGATGGGGATGACCGTGGCTTGTGACCATAGTTTTGGCAAGGAGCTGGTCCTGAAAGATTTTTCAAATATTATGCTTAGAAGTTCGGCTATGGCAGTGGGTAGCTTTTTTAAGAAGTAGGCACATATTCTGTCCAGTCCAATAGATAGAGATGGTTTTAGATTGCGTAGATTTTCAATATTGTCTTCTGTAAAATCGATATGTATTAGATCACTGTAGTTGTCTGTGGTTCGACTAGGAAATACTGGGCATGATCCATTGCTGTAACAAATCCATTGCTGTAACAAATACTGAGCCAAAGAATGTGTTAAATAGTTGCACCACTTCTGCCTGACCATCCTGGTCTATTCTTTTTTTTAATTTCTTCTCTAGTATTTGTCTGGCTGTTACTCCTTAACCCTTCAGACGGTCCCAAAGATTGTTTAAACAGAAAAGCATATGTGGCAGAATAAAAGCAGAGAACAAGTTGAACTACCCCAGACTCTGCTGTGAAAGCACATTATAGACTGCGTGAGTTGGGACTGTATTTGGTGCTGGGGATGCACTGAGGCCTAGTGGCCACAGGATGGCAGCATAATCGAGGTGAAGTGAATATTAGTTCTCTGTAGAGGGTGATTAAGAAGGAAACTACTAATGGCTTGTAGAAGAAAAAAGAAGACAACACAACAAACCCAAATTCTTAGGCTGTTCATCTCAACCCAAATTCTCCCATTTATTCCTCTTTTCTCTAACACTGAATTCCTGAAATGCCTGATGTCACCTTATTGGGCACTCTGTTGCCTCTTTCCACCTGCAATCAATGTTGGGGCTCCTCAGGTTAAAATCTCACATTCTGAAAGCCAGTAGGAATGTGTTGGTTCAAGTGTCAAATCTAAAGCAGGTTTAGGTACCAGATAAAAGTTCAAATTTTCACTCAGACTCAAAGTTGGATAGGCAAGTCTAATTTAACCTCACCAAACTGTCGTAAAATGTTATAGTTTCCAGGTATTTTAAGGGGAAAATACAACAGTGACATTTACAAATTGCCCACCCTGCATTCTAAATTAACCTATGGTATTATGTTCAATATACTGTGTATTTGATATTTTGCCATCCAGAGTCTTTGCAGAAAAGCCTTACTGAATGAATGAATGAATGAACAGATGAATGAATGAATGAACAGATGAATGAATGAATGAACAGATGAATGAATGAAAAATAACTAATGGATTGGAACCACACAAAATGTTCGTTCTGCACATAAAACAAATGCAACCAGTAGGCCTTCTCTTGATCCAGTTAAGTGTGGGGTCCTTGGTGCTCTCTGAGCTTATTTTCTTGCAGATGTTTTATTACTCAAACTGGGTAACATCATCAGTGCACTGGTGATGTTACCTAGTTTGGGTAATGAAGCGTCTGCAAGAAAACAGCCAAGCTCAGAGAGCACCAAGGACCCCTCATGTCAACCCTGAGCTACAAATATTCTCCTTTATTAGTAACAGTTAAGTGTGTTGTGCGAACACAGCCATAGAAACTGTTAGGCCATCCCTAGAACAGGCTTAGCAAATGAAGAATGAAAGAACTTCTCCCAAATCAAGAAGGAATGTAAAAAATCATGGGAGTGATGCTGTTCTGCCCATATTGCTTTGCCCATATTGCCTTGCTAACACAATATGCTAACCCTTCAAGGAGACCAGACTTAAAAATCAAAGTTAGGAATACTAAAACTACCTTTTATTATAGGGTTACAGTAATAGAATCTTGCAAGTCTGAAAGCACCTCCCTCCTCCCTACTTTTATCCTCAAGAGAATTAAGGAGGGTCAAGTCTGAGGCATTTTCTCAAATTACATTTTTGCTTTGGTCTCATTTTTTTTTTAACCAGACCTTGGAGGTGGTTCTTCTCTTTTTCCTCAGGTTATTCTTATAGTTCATCATATGTCATCATTCCTTCCGCAAGAATCCTCAAAATTCTTAAGACTAGGCCCCAGTCCTCAAATGTCACAGACTTTAAAGTTAAACGTATCGACATTTTTTGTGGCCTAGATGATTGAGTCTACATTTACATGTAGATCTGGGTATGCCCAATTAGCATGATTTCAATTTTTCCAAATACTCTCACAAAAGGGGTATTCATAGAAACACAAAGAGGAACTGTCATCTTTTGTGTCAAATCCTCTTCGCATCTGATAAGTACAGATGAAAACCCAGGCTTTGTATCTTGTGTTAAACCATCCTTTCCCTGACCATGATTTATTAAATATACTACATTTTAATATAGGATTTTGTGTTTACAAGTAGTCCTGAATTTACAACCATTCATTTAATGACCAAAGTTACAGCACTGAAAAAAGTGACTTATAACTGGCCCTTGCACTTATAACCATTGCAGGATCCCCACAGTCATGTGATCAAACTTTGGGTGCATGTATGTTCTGACCAAGGCTTCCTGAGACAGTAACAATCACATGCTGTTCCCAAAAACCATTTTTTTTTAAATTTCAACGGCTGTGAATTGTATGCATTCACAGCCCGTAATGAGTCCCAAACAGTTTATGAATAGTCCAACAGAAGTCGGACACAGAAGTCGAGCACAAAGTCAACACAGAGCTTCAAATTTTAAATCAACCAGAATGAACAAAGTTGCTTCCTGCAAAGGCCCATGTCCCTTTGCTCCTCCTTTATGTCTTATGGGAGGGGCCAATCATCTCCAAGCCTTACTCCCGAGTCACTCCTTTTGTCTTAACTGTTCTTGCCTTCTGGCAGCTCTGCGCAAGTGCGCACTGGGAACAGGCTCCCCCTGTTCCTCTGCCTCGCTGCTGTCAGATTCTGGAAGCTCTGGAGTCAGCACATAACTCTCAGATGGCCTTGGCCCCATCTCTGTGTCAGACACATATCCCTTGTCTGAGACCTCCCCAGACTCCAGGACTGGCCCATGTTCCTCCCCACTGTCCGATTCTGCTGACAGCTTTGCTGGCCACCGGTGGACCACAAGAATGTATTTGCCACAGCATGTATTTGCATCAGGTTGCAGCATCCTCAGGTCATGTGATCTCCATTTAAGACTTTCCCAATTAACTTACTTAACATTCATGTGATTCACTTAACAACTGCAGTGATTCACCACAGCTGGCCATGACTCATTTAACAACTACCTTGCTTAGCAAAAGAAATTCTGCTTCCAATTGTAATCGTAAGTTGAAGACTACTTATATACTACATGTATCTCCCATAACAATTAAAAATCCCATTCACCCATTGGTGAAAACTAGCACGTTGGGTAAAATATTCTAGCCTAATAGCCATTGAAATACATGAGTTTGCTGGTTAAGAGGTGGGGAGGGAGTGTGGACTGCCAAGTGGCTTATCTGTACTCTGAAGAAGTGTAATTCATGTTTTCTTGCTGTAATAAGTTGTTTGGATCACCAAAAGTTTTTTTTTTCCTCCTCATTGAGTTGCTCAGCTAACTTAACATTGATTTGCTCATTTTGTCTTCGTTCTTTCCTAGTCGAATTGCATGCTATGTCACAATATTCCAGAATATTTCCAATTTGAGAGATATCTTCTACAAGGAAATGAGTAAGGTAAATATGCCGGGGTGGAAAACATATAATTTATTTAGAAAAGACTCCTAATGACTTTTTCCCCACCCGTGCTTGTTTAGAATTCTCCAGAGAATTCTGGGAATTGAAATCCACACATCTTCAAGCTGCCAAGTTTGAGAAATGCTACCTTAGATGATGCAGGTGCAAACCCAGCCAAAGTAAAAGCAATTAAGTGGCTAGAAGCCAGGACAGAGCCAGCTGTAGACCAGACAGTATCCTTATCAATTCATGAGAGGTTTGATTACCTTGACTTTTTAAATTTCACCACTAAGGCGTATTTATCCTGTGCCAAAAGCATGAGATATGAGAGCTAATAAATGAGATCTGATAAATGAACCTTTCCACATTTATCAGCAGACATTTATCAAAACCAGAAAGCCGCCACAGCAGGTTAGTGGGGTGGGGAGGGAATGGGGATTTTGAAGTATCCTTCCCCTGCCATGCCCACCAAGCCATGCCCACCAAGCCATGCCCACCAAGCCATGCCCACCAAGCCACACTCACAGAACTGGTAGTAAAAAAATTTGAATCTCACCACTGATTCATACCTCACATGGTATCTGCTGGGACTCTCTGTATAAATGGAGCATAATATTCCCCCCTCAGTGTGACTATGGGATCCCATGTCAAACTGTAGATCCCATCATGACTGGCTGTAAGCCAAGGGCATATACTGGTCCAATATCTGATTTTAAAAAAATATAAACGATGCTGTGCTTCAATGGTTAGACGGCCTAGAGCCATTGGTATTTGAACATTGATGTTTTTAACAGTTATATTTTATTGTGTTCTACTAATCGAGATGAAATGTTAATATATATTGCTAGTCCATGTATGACACGTCATACGCTAAATAAAATAAATAAATAACGAGATCTGATCAGAATTACCCCCCAATTCTATATACACAAACACCCATTTATAAAGTTTTGTAAATTTCCTGCAAATAACAAATACTGAATCAACTATTCAAGCTGCCTCCTGCCTGCCCAGGTAAAGGCAAGTTCCTTCTACTATATTCTTCCCTCAACAGCTTCAGCTGTTGAAAGGATAGGGGACCAGTCAGCTTCTGCAGGCAGTTCTGTTGATCACACCAATTAAAAGTAAAGGCCTCCTTGAGTGAACCTCAACTCTTAGTGTGTTCGAGAATGTAGAATAGCAATAGCACTTAGACTTATATACTTTATAGTGCTTTATAGCCCTCTCTAAGCGGTTTACAGAGTCAGCATATTGGGTCCTCATTTTACCCATCTCGGAAGGATGGAAGGCTGAGTCAACCTTGGGCCTGGTGGGATTTGAACTGCCAAATTGTAGGCAGCTGGCTGCAGAAGTAGCTTGCAGTACTGCACTCTAACCACTGCGCCACAGAGGATCCATATAGGAAAAACATGCAATTGATTTGTTAATCTGGGATGTTTTAATCTATGACTCAGTGATTTTTTTTTTATAGTCTCCCATCCAAGTATCCATTTGCTCGTACCCTGCCCAACTTTTTTAAGACCAGGCAAAGTTGGCTAAGAACTGCCATGATGTGCAGTAGCCACAGACACTTAGATAAAACCCATTTTCTCCCTCTGTGTCAGCCTTTCCAGGCAGCCCAGACAGGAAACACAACCGCATCAGCTACTCCCTTTTTACTGTAAAGCTATATTAATAGATACATTAATAATAGAATCTTGCAAGTCTGAAAGTACAGTTCTCCTGCCATCTGCTTTACAGTCTGAGAAACTAGGGAGGGTCTGTTCTGAGCTGCTTGCCTCGCCCACTATCCAGTGGCTATGCTATCTCTTATCTCTTAAAGAAGGGATTGGATAACCATTTGTCTGAAGTGGTGTAGGGTTTCCTGCCTAAGCAGGGGATTGGACTAGAAGACCTCCAAGGTCCCTCTGAACTCTGTTATTCTATTCTTATCTGACTTTCCCTAGGCAGCATCTCTTTGCCCTGTCTCCCAAGGTTTTTCTCATATACCATTACATGCTAACTGAGGATGATTCTCAAAGTAGAGATGCTAGATCTCCCAATCAAAAGATACTAGGCAACTCTTCCACATTTCAAACAGATTGAGACAACAGTGTGAAGGCACAACTGGATGATAACGTCCGACGGTTCACCACCACTAGCACTCTGTAAAATACCATGCATGGGGTCCAGGAAAACCATGGACTCTTCTATAGCAATATTGCCCAAGTCTTTCCTTTACACTATTGTAGTTTTCTTCTGTGTGGAAATGTCTGCAGGTTAGCTATGTCCCGCTAAGCCCTGCAAAAGTGGAAGGATGTTATTTGTATGTAATATTCAGAAAATGATATTTCAATTGTTGAGCCACGTGTTCCATTTTCAGTGGGAGAAGGAAGAATTATTATTCAGCCAATGACACCTTGAAGTCCTCATCAAGAATAAATTCAGGAAACAGAGTTAATAAGCTGAATGAGTGACAACAGTAATAATAATAGATAGTGATAATAAAGTTGAAGATTACGATTATGGTGATGTGTCCTTGTGATTGTTGAATATAAATGGTTTTTTCCCCTAATTCTTCCTGCTTCTAGCTTAACCATGACTTGTATGATGTAATGAGCAAGCTGGAGAACCAACATTCCAATAAAGTCTTCATCATTAAGGGGGTCTCCAGGTAAGTGATTTCCTTTTTGCTACAGATATGTTAGGAGTCTGAGTAGCATCCCAGGAATGCTGAGGGGGGGGGAATCTCTTTCCGAGTAGCTATCAAGTGATCTAGCTTGTTTGCTTATGTTATGGATTAGAAGATTTAGAACACATCTTCACTAAAAGAGATTGTTAAGTTTATTTAGAAGAAAATATCCATAAAATCAGGATGTGGTTTTTTAAAATGCAAGTAGCAACTCTAGAGCAGCCAGACAAAAAGCAAACAAACATGGTAGCATTTTGGAGAGGCAACTCATCTTTAGTAAACTTGAAGAAGGAAGGAAGGAAGGAAGGAAGGAAGGAAGGAAGGAAGGAAGGAAGGAGAGGGAGGGAGGAGGAGGAGAGGGGGAGGATGGAGGAGAAGGAAGGAGGAGGAGGGAGGGAGAAATGAAAGGAAGGAAGAAAGCTTTTGCAATAATTTCAATATACAAGTAGCTGATTCTATTCCTTCCGAACCATTACTGCTAAAGGTAAAGCTATTCTGAAGTTCAGTGACCGCTGAAATATTGAGATGGTTTTAGATAGCTTGAAACTAAAAGTAATTAATAATTCCACAGGCTCTTCTTGAATATAACAGTATTTATTCTAGATAATTATCTTCAAAGGAGTCTTTTAATTAGAGCAAGTACTGAATTTTACCTATTGGCAAATTTAAAAACTGTCTTGCTGTACACTATATGTTTGCCATACAAGTGAAAAGGAATCATGCAGTTAAAGGGGCATTGGGACCAGACAGCTGGCCCCTTGCAAAATTCATGCTCTTTTCCTCACGCTCTATTGCATTCTTATACAACCTGTATGAGAATGAAGAGAGAAGTGGTTCCTTCCAGCAATTTTGGTGTGTGTATTGCAGTTGAAGCTCAATTATAGTGACAGGTGGTCGGTTGCGATATCTGGAACCCCATATCCATTTTTCTTCACAATAAGGAACCATTTTCCCTACACTATAGAAAATACTTACAATGTCTATGTAAAGCATGTGTATAGTAAGAGACAGACAATGTGTAACACGTTTTTTAACACCTAGTGGGTAATACAACCTGGAGTGGGGAAAGCCGAAGAATTTCTGATGGTTAGAATTTTACCTGAATGAGTGTCAGTACTGTAAAGAATGCAGCATGTCCCAAGTAGCTGCTTCTCTGAGTTTGCTCGTATTGGTTGTCCCCGAAAGTCCCCTTTTCACTTCCATACTGATTTAGGATGTTGCGAGTGGTTGTCTAATATAATCTGAAGGGCATCGTGAGGTGAGCTTTAATGAGGAATAGCCTTCAAACCACATGTTCTCCCAGCCGACTGAGTCACAAAAATTAAGTCATACAATCATTCAGAACTGGCTGTGTAGTTTTCTGCTGTTTTAAAGTATGTTAATGCTTTTACACTTCTTTTATTTGGCATTTGAAATACCTATATATGGCCTTCATTTGGGTATAAATGGCTAAATAAGGCTTTGATTCTCAAATGGCTTGAGGCTGGAATTCCCCTAATTCATAATTGGAAGGGCAAAGTGAATTTTAGATGAAGATTCTTGGACTTGTAATCTCAACATATACGAAGGCTGCCCGGCTGGGGAATGTTGAACTAATTAAATACTAGATTGTTGGAGGTTGCATATTCAGATATTCTAAGACTGGTTAATGTTTTTTTCCTCACAATGCAGCAACAGAGGCTCTTTGGTTATTTCATCCCCAGTAAGCCCAACCAGCAACTCTTTTCTGCCAGCAGGGAATAGCATAAATGAGCTCTCCACATCTCTCATTGCCCCAAATCAAGAAACAGAAACTATTTCAGCCACCGAGGTGGCATCCACAACTGTATATGATGATGAAGCAAAAGAAGAGGTGACAGAATTGCAAAACAAGGCTGGCCAGGGTGCCGAGTCAGACTCTCAGGCTGGTAGTGAAACAGAAGGCAAAAGCCATGAGACCCAACTGGAAGAGCTTGAGGTTGGTTCCGGCAGGACCCTTGAGGTAGTGGCCAAGAACCTTGCGGCCGAGATTTTATCACAAGCAATGGTTGAAGCTGCTGGCAAAAGGCAAAGCATTTCTAAAGATTCAGAAGATCCTGCACAACAGCCCTTCTTGGAAGAAACCATTGAAGCCAATGATACACCTGGAAAAGAGGATGGTTCTCCACCCCAGGCAAAGGATGAAAGCCCAACTCTACTGAAACACGACCTTCAGCATGCCAAAGAGATCCAGGATGAGATGCAGATTGAGAAAGCTAATGGTCAGGACCACAAAGGATCACCTGAGGAGAGCTCCTGTTGCTCTGAAGATGATCCCCAAGGTCTTCCCTCTTCAACCAAAGATGAAGGAGACTCAGAAGAGGTCCTGTCTGCTGCCGATGAATACGGAGCAGATGAGAGTAGCCAAGGCTGCAGAGATGTAGAAGATGATAACGGTAGCAGTGAAGGAAGCATGGAAGAAATTGAGATTTCCCCCAAGGGTACCAAAGCTCAGGTAAGAGATGAGAAGAAACCTCAGCGACCCCTTTTTGAATTGCTAATTAGACATAGAAAAACAACTAAAGCTAAAATATTCCAATAGGGCACCTAAAATATGTTTTGACACCTCTGCTTTAAATGCAAGATGACATGGTCATTTCCTCCCAGGGCTCCAAAAGCTTATTTATATTTTATTTTATTTTATTATTTATTTTATTATTTAATTTAATTTATTATTTTATTTTATTTTATTATTTTGTTTTATTTTATTTTTTATTTTCCTGTTGGTTAGGAAAGATGTAAGGGATTAAATTCCCTTGGGTCTTCTCCAGCTGTCTAGAAAATTAGATAATCAACAGGTCCTCTGCAGGTTGAATTGCCTTTCTAGCAGAAATCCAGCAAGTTGAAATTTCCCATTCTTTGTATAGCTCTCCTCCCCGGAAATTCTGTCCTCATTCCAGAGGGGAGGATTATGAAAATCTTCTGCCTGGCTTGCTGCTTGGTTATTTGTTTCTTCCTCCTGGTATTCTTACTCAAATGTACTTAAATGGACCCATGTTTAAATTTCTGAATCTCAATATCTATGTGTACTTCCTTCACATACAATGCTGCTCTACAGTGTGCCCTAATCCTTCATTTAAATTACATCATTTAGTCCCTGCATTCTACTCATGAGTTTACTTCTACATTTCAGGAATGCTTACAAAATAATCTTTGTACAGGAATTACCAATAAATATATAGGGATTACCAATATGCATACATTTTCCTCTCAAGGAAATACTTCTGGGTAAAATGTATCATACCAGGATTCAAACTGGATCTTTGGGGGGCATTTTTTGTACTTGTATTAGTAAGTCAAATACAAGAGTACTCCTTTAATTGAAATCTTTAGTCCCTTCTGGTTCCTTCTAGTGTCTCCCTTTCCAGTTTCATCCTGTTTTTTAAAAAGACGATTCAGAACAAAAGCATTTCCAATGCCAATGATTCTACATAATCCCAAATTCTTATTTCAAAGGCACGTGGTTCTTCAGTCTGTAGTTTTCCAAAATCAAAGTTCTAATCACCTTTTTGCTATATGTATGTATGTATGTATGTATGTATGTATGTATGTATATAGATTTTATTATAGAATTCTAATAACTGAAAAGCAGTTAACACACAATTTTCAAAAAGTAATTAGAAAAAAAGCAAGTGTGTTTTTGAAGATGCCAACTGCAGCGTTTTTCACTGAAAACTACTTTGAGTAGTGTGAATTCAAATAGCTCAGTCATTTCATGAGATACATTAACTGCACTAATCAACTACCTGATTAAAAATTATACTGAATCCTTTGATTTTGTTGAAATCATGACAATCTCAACATCTCTCATAAACTGGAGATAAAAGTATCTGCAGAAGGGATCTTTGTATATGCAAGTAAGTTTCCCACTGCAAAAGTTGGCCTTCCAACATAGGAAGTGCAATAGCTGGGAGATGTATCAACAGCCCAAACAGAGTGAGCTGAGTTAGCTAATTCATGCCATTCTCACTCTGTGAGGGAGTAGGTCTATTTCTGCATGCTGATGATGACTAAATTATCAATGCAATTAATATACACACTGCAAAGTCTGACTCTAACAAGAAATTAAACAGCTAGAATCATAAGGGGCTGAAACAAAGGGATTCTAAAGAATTGGAGCTATCCTGTTGGTTTCATTACAGGCATTAGGGTCTTTATTTAGTGAGAAACTTCTATTATAAGAATTAAGTCTTTTTTCACCTCACCTCTAGTTGAATGTAAAAAGCCGCTTTGAATTTTTAAACAGGTATTTTTGGAAGTTTTCTAAGAAAGAAATCTCCTACCTGGAGGAGTCATTCTCTCCTTTCCATTTTCTTCAGGCACAAAGCTGGGATTGCATAATGGCAGGGCTTTTAACTATAATCTGTTGGGTTTACTGGCCTGGTTTATAATGGTAATTCATAATGGATAGCTCCCTGCCTGTAATACTAGGTGAGAATGACCTGAAGGCATGAGGGGAAGAGATGCTGAAAATTATCAGACAAAAGAACATGGAGCACCAGTGGCTTAGCAGTCAGAGAAAGAAACTTAGGAAGGATCCACCCTAATTGATCAGAATGTTAAAAGTGACGGCGGGAGATAAGAGTCTGTTAATGTAACTTTACAATAAAGAATTATCTCATTTCGTTGTGTTTCCTGACTGGTCTACTTGGGAGGTTGACAAAACAGCATAGAAGGCCAAAAGCAACCAGACTACATGGATTAATAGTAGGGGAGACCTTCATATGGATCCTGACGATGGAGATTCTTAGTCATCCAGGTCATGGTTGTCCCAAAGGTGCTTTTTCAAGAGGCAACTGGACTTGAAAAAGTCTTCTTCTGGGCTGAAGAAGCTTCTTGGATGAGAAATGTCTTCAAAGAAAAACCAGAAAGCCAGTTGCCTCTTGAAAAAGCACCTTTGGATCACCTGAATCTTGTTTATCTGTAAAATGTTGAAAGATTTTAATTGTAGAAAGCTGCTACTTCATCACTCCTCAAGGATCTGAAAATCAGAGATCTGATTCCAGATCTCCTTATACCTAGGCAATATCTTTTCCCCTGTCCCTTAAATAACCATATGGTATTTTTTTTGCTTCAGATTATTCCTAGTTTTTTCCCAGATGCTAAAGAAGAGAATGAGAACAAGCTACCCTTGGGGTTCCTTTTCAAGGTAAGACACAGAAATCAAAGAGCTGGCTTTTAGGCTTTCCCAGCTAATAAAAAGCCAGATATGAATTAAGGGAGGGTGTTAATTCCAAGATTTGACCCCTGAGACCATTGTTGATTTTTTTATTTTACTCCAAAATTATTTTTCCAGCCTTTTCTGTAGTATTCAATTTGGAAGTGGGATGGATGGATGAAGAGCTGAGATGCCCATTCTACGCTGCCCTGTTTCATTATTTGCACATTTTATGTTCCAGGCTCAAGCAACTCAAGCTCATGCTTCAGAAGACGACAATCACCTTCAATTTGGAGAAGGAGATATCATACTTGTGATATCAGACAGGCAAGCGGAGGTAACATCTGAGGACTTGCTTGGCATGACAATTTGAAATACATCAGGCAAAGGAAGCTATAATTTAGAGGTTCACCCTTAGTTCACCTATGTCGTACTGAACTATGACTCCCAGAAGATCCAGCTAACATGATCAAATCCCTCTGCAATCTCCTACGTGGGATTGATAGACATATTTATGATATTTATCTGCTATAATGTTTCCCACTCCTTCTCAACCCTTATGAGATTGGATATGCTGAGAATGAGTGCCTGGCCCAAAAGCATCCAATGACCTTCCAGGCCAAATGAAGATTCGGATTTAGGATTTTGTGGACCTCACGTAGCATTCATAACTATCTTTTTTTCTGCCAGCCTGGTGAAACTAAATTCTGAATAATAAACACTATTATGGTCTGTAAAGGTAGTAAACGTATTATCAGCTCTTCCACCAGGTTCTGCTCAAGATGCATCATAATCTATTAATAATCCACTGATTTATCACATTCTGCCTGATTTATCACAACTTCCTATCTAACAGATTCTGACAGCGTCCTGCCTATACCCTCTTGAGTCTGGAAGTTTTATGTTTTTTTCATCAAAGACTGGCAGTCTTGACCCCATAACTCTTGAAAGCAATGAATAGTGACTTGAAATTCATTGTCCTTGGGTCACATGCAACCCTCCAAGGAACTTTCTGCAGCTTATAACAATACTTTCTAGGCACTGAGGGACAGGTGATGCCCATAGCCTTCATATACAAAACAGCTCTATCCTCTCAGAATTCTCCGCTGTAGGGGGCACAAGTGATAACCTCAAAGGACAGGAGGAAGAGTGCTACCAAGGCAAAAGTCAGATAAGAGGGGCTTGAGCCCAAGCCAAAACAATAACTTGAGAAAAATGTCTCAGAAGGAGATGCACGTCTCTACTTACAAGACTCTATTATTATATCTATTACAATAAAAGTAGTCCTGACCTATAGGACATCGGTTTCTTCATCCACCTGATTGGGGATACTACCTGCTGATAGTTTTTGTGGCAAGCATTACTTCTGAGTTGATACCTGAGCTTCTGAGCAGTGGTGACAGGGAGGCAACTCTTGGTCCAGAAAGATGGGCCATGGAACTGGGAGGAAAAGCAGTGGAGCTGAAGAGGAACACCAAATATGTTCACCCTATATGAGGGTCTCCGCCTAGCAAGGAGCAGGGAGGAGAGTGCACACAAGCTAGCTTTTTCTGCTGTGAAAGAAGGTCTCTGTCCAATGGATAGAAAAGAGAAGGGAAAGTCAGTGGGAGAAACAGTAAAGCCAGATCTCTCTGCTCAGAAACAAGAAAGAAGGAAAAGAAAAGCAGAATTTGTGCAGTTCTTGGAAGGACCAATTCCTAGATGATATCACCCAACATGTTGAAAAATATGTAGGATAATATCCGTAATAATATCCTAGTGGAAAATATGATACTGAAAAAAAATACAGCGTGTATCAACCCAGTAACAAAAGCAAATTAAAAACGGGGCCAGCTATAAAATAACAGTCTTGGTAAAAAATAATAATAATAAATAAATGTTTAATATGTTTAACAGTAATACCATTTGCGAGTA
The DNA here is from genome assembly GCF_049901715.1 of Pseudonaja textilis. Lineage (NCBI taxonomy): Eukaryota > Metazoa > Chordata > Lepidosauria > Squamata > Elapidae > Pseudonaja > Pseudonaja textilis. The sequence goes on from NC_141991.1 coordinate 131,402,515, forward strand.
ACTCATCAGGGACTTTTATATCAAGGTAAAAAAAAGTTTCAGAGTCATAGCCCTTGGCTAATTAACTAGGCCTCAGGCACACTCGTGGTAGTTTTGAGTCTGAAATCCCTGATCTAGAACAGTTCGGGAGGGGCAGCCACTACACTAAACTGCCAAAGAGAGATTAAAGGAAGAACACTTTGGGGAGTTGACTTCTTGGTCCAGTATTGGACTCTGCATAGTATGATGTGATGTATACGTTGCCTTCTCCAAGTCTTGAACCTTGGGCCTTCTCCTCCCTGTAAAGCAGGACCTCCGTTTGACAAAAAGTAAGGTGTAATTTGGAGTCGCCTGTTCTGCAAATGTTCCTGCTGAAAATGCCATGCTGTTTTGAGAGAGTACATAGCTGCTACTGCTGTTGCCATTAGGTTTCAGGTCTACTTCTCTCTCTCTTTGTATGTTTGGGTCTGATATGACTACAGCCCTCCATTAATCATTAACTCTCCCTTTAGCAGAAACAATTCTGAGCAACACTTTCCCCCCCATAAAAGTAGCTATAGATAGTCCTCGACTTAAAACAGTTCGCTTAGTGACCATGGAAGTTACAATGGCACTGAAAACAGTGACATGACTATTTTTTACACTTATGACTATTGCAACATCCCCATGGTCACATGATTTACATTGGGATGCTTGACAGCTGATTCAGATTTATGATGGTTTGCAGTGTCCCGGGGATATGTGATCACCTTTTGGAAAACCTGCTGAGAAGCAAAGTCCATGGAGAAACCAGATTAACTTAACAATGATGTTACTAATTTAACAACTGTAGTGATTCACTTAACAAATGTGGCAAGAAAAGTCGTAAAAAGGGGCAGAGCTCAATTAACAAATGTCTCACTTAACAACATAAACAGTGGGCTCAATTGTGGTTGTAAGTTGAGGACTACCTGTATGGTGTGCATGCATGTGTGTGTATGTATCTATAGGTTAAGGCACCAGGCTAGAAAATGGGAGACCGCGAATTATAGTCCCATCATAGACACAAAGACAGACAGCTGATTTTGGGCTGGTCCCTCTCTCTCAGCCCTTGGAAGGAAGCAAGGGTAAGCCACTTCCAACCGTTGCCAAGAAAACTGCAGGGATTAGCCAACCCTTATAAACATTGCTCTGTTAGCATAATGATGACTATCACTTGTAATGCCCTACACTGAACATCTTTGAAGACTTATTTTCTATGCATAAGGATTCAAGTCACCTTTCCAAATTTCTAAATTATAACGAACAGGAGTGTGCTTATGGAAAAGCTCTGACTGAAGTTTGTTTGCTTGCTTTCTTTTCTAGGAAAAAGGATTTTGGATGGGAGTAAAAGAAAGTGACTGGAAGGAAAACCAAGATATGCTACAGAAAGGCATTTTCCCTCAAGTCCTCATCAGATCGGTCCCTCTGAAATAAGCTCAAAAGCAACAGAATGAAGAAAGAAAGAGAAAGCCGCATTTTCCAAAATCTAGTTTTCTATAATTATTAAATCTTTTTTCCCCTTCAGGCCAATTGCCTCACATCAATATAATACCATGCAGGTGGCAATATTTATGATACATGAACTTTTGAAAAATATGAGTTTCATCTATTATGTCAGAAACTGGCAATCTTTGAAAGAAATTTGTCCTTCTGAGGCAAAGGCCTCAGAACTACTTTTCTAAAATGGAACACCACCATAAAGAGTCCTATTATAGAAAAGCTAGTAACCCCATTTACCCACCCTGACTCCTCAGACAAGTCCTCCATTTCAGCTAGTTGAAAATTCATTGCATTCATGATTCATCTACTAGAAAATAATACAATTAATAATTGCAGTTCAATCATGCTTTTCCGGAATACGTTAAATGATTATTCGGAGAATGGGAAAAGTAAGAAAGATGATTAACTTCTATTCTGTAAGGATGAGAAGGAGGAGAAACTTAAGGAAACTTTTACATGACGAGATTATCATTTTGGATAGGGAAATCACACATTAAAGTTTATATGTAAAATATATTGAACAAAGAAAATATATACTGTATATGAGGAAAAAAGACACTTTCCCCAACATGTGTGTGCTGGGACTTTTCTCCCATTTATGGGGAATCACTTAATTATGCCATTTATCTGTTTGTAGTTTGAAGCAGTTTGTTATGGAAAAATCTTACTGCTTTATTTTGTTTTTTGTATATATGAATCTCTTATCAGGAGCTGGCATTATGCAGTAAAATAGAGGATATTTATACAATCCTTTTGAATCCTGGAACTGCCTTCCATGCTCAACAGCTTCTGAACTCTTCCCTGTTTTTCCAAGATTATCCATTTTATCATGTTGTCAAGCACATTATATTCTGTTTTCTCTTATTTTAGACCAGTGGCCCCCAACCTTTTGGGTACCAGGGCCTGGTTCCGTGGAGAGAGGTTTTTCCATGGACTGGATGCCTGTTTGCATGGCCCTGATGCCAGTCCACGAACCAGGGGTTATGGACCCATTTTAGACTATTGTTTTAACTAGAAATGCCTGGTTCTGGATACCTACAAATGAGGCATTAGGATTACAGCTCTCAACTGTTGCTTGTTTGAAGCATTTTATTATGATCATTTATTATGATGGTAATCATTAATCGACCTATCTCCTCCAGCTCAATCACTTGGACAGCTTTCGAGAGGTATTGTAAATATATCTGTACCTATAGTAGTTAATACAAACATAATTCGTTTCTGCCTAACACATAATAAAACATGTCTGCATTTCAAATTCAAAAATGTGCATCTGATTCCTTCGACCTGGTGCTCTGTTATATCTTTGGAGGTGTAATTCCTTGCTGACTTGAAGAAAAACTAATTTGGGGAAGATTGATCTCATCTATTGAACATTCTGAAGCAATTTTTGTGTGTGCAGAACTGCCAAATGGTCCCCAAAACATTAGCAGCTCACTACTTTGTATATTCTGCTGACTATAAATTAAATAACTTCAGGGGGGGAAAGGGTGGTTTGGGGCTACATAAGCTATACTGGCCTACCAGAATCTTCCATCCTCCAACCTCATCTTTAATTTTGGCAACATCAGCAGCTTTGAATAAAGTGCTTCCAGCTGAACCAAACTGTCCTGCCTTATTAGTAAGTGACACAAGAACATTATGGGCCTTGTCTCTCTCCCTCTCCCTCCTTCCCTCCCTCTCTCTCTCTCTCTCTCTCTTTCTCTTTCTCTCTGTCTTTGGCATTACAAAGAGTTAAGGAACAAGCATCCTGATGACTCGGCTGTTTATTATCAAGTAGTGAAACTGGAAAGGTGACATGGGCAGGGGAACGCCTTAGCCTACTCACTAGAAAGCTAGGAAGCAGCTCCAGGAAGAAACTAGAGAAGAAATATCCATGCTAGTGGAGCCAGGGAAGAAATTTAACAAATTTGTCAAGCCAAAATTATTTTCCCACCAACCAGGATTACTCCAATCAGGTAAGAACTGGTTAGGGAACCAATTTAACCCCAGGATTAATTGAAAATAAAATAGAAAATAAAATTATTTCTACATCTGGGGTAGTGTAAATGGTCTGAGCTGTGTTTACACATGAACGGAGCTAGTGCTGCTCCCGAGCACTCTCTCCAGCCACATTAAGAGAATTGTAAAATACATGCACCACTAATTTCATAGTGTGCTGGTTATCCACTTTCCCCGTTTTTTTTCTTGTCTGCAGGTGTTTTTTTTAATTGTTTTACTGAGATTCCTACAAGGACCAGCCACTTAAGTTTCTTGAATGTTGGCATATACTTTTGATAAAAAGGGGATGAACAAAAAGCTTTGAAACCTGCAGATAAAACATTAAGTGAGGGATTTGATGCAAAACTTTTTTCTTTTTTTCTTTTGTTCTAATTGCTTTTTGATATGGTAGGATAACGATAGAGGAATATAAAAACAAATCACATGATTGAGTCCTTTGCTATCCAATATTTGTAACTGCGCACTTTTCAAATCTGGCATCCATCAATGTGGATCATTTTTATTTAATGAATTAATGAGAAATATAAATAGGAAGTCGGATGTTTGGAAGAATCCCTAAGAATGTTTCATTCTATGGAACTGATTTCACTTTTGCTTATAAATAACCTAGGTGTGTGAGGATACTTTTAATATGCAGCACACTTAATTTACATCAGTCATTTTAGATCAATCCTTTCATTTCCAGTTGAGCGATAAAAGAGTGCTGATCACAAGCATATGATATCGTGTATGCAGGAAAAACTTGTATTTTTGTTCTCAGGTTTATAGCATTGTAGCTGCAGAACTGAATTCCTGCACTCTTTCTTGTAACCATGGTGCTACTATTTGTGTACAATTTTCTAAGATGCAATTGCAGCATCCTATCCACTCCAATGTATTTTTTTTAATCCATTTCTTGAAAAACTACTTTTTGAAAGAACAATTGGAAACAAAGGAAGAAGAATAAGAAGACACAAGCACTTTGGAGAGGAAAGGAGACACACAATAAATTTATTAGTTATTTGTAATTAATTGCTATTGCCATGATACACTGTGGTAAAGGGTGCAACGTTCCTAGCTCGATTCACAAAATTAACAAGAAGCCAATGAGCAAATCTGCTCATCTACACAACAGGCCCCTTGATAAGATGTTGAGCTGAAATATATGCTACAACTTTGCACATCTGGCTAGAAAGCAATAGATAAGGAGCCATTTCTACACTGCAGATAACGCTTGCTTTCCTTGGCTAATAGTTTCCTGTCCTTTTGTAATTACTAATATCTTTTATATTGCACTCCTGGACAACTTCAGCAGAAAAACCAGATGCTGCAACAAACATACCGGTATATTTGATTAATTTCAATTTTTTCCAAAACTGTGTTAAAGCAACCAGAATTGCCAAAAATAAATTGAAAACATTCAGATGAATACATGTGGTTTACGTATATCAATAATTTACTGAACCAATCAAATAATGCTGCTCATATTTTTCTGAGTGAATTTATGCTATTTGTCTATGTAGAATCTGGGTTCATCCAGTAGTTCAAAAACAACATTTGGAAACAAGCATATAACAAAATTATCCTTATCATTGGAATTCAATAAGTCAAACCAGGCTTGAAGAAAGAGATACATATGAGGGAAAGGTCAGCTTTCAAAATCTGTTTTATAAAACTTTCTTGAAGGTCTTGGACCAAAGTTATAAAAACAAGACCACACAAACGGATTCCCATAACTCAGAAAACTTGGTTGCTTTTCTTCCCAACCAGCATTACCGCATACCATGACAGTGACCTATAGGTCTTAAAATATGGGAGTATTTTTCTGAATAAAAGGTGGAATATAAATCTTACAAGTAATAACTGAAGTGTTTAGATGGATAAAGATTATTCTTTTGTTAACCTATGGTGCTTCAGAGAAGGCTTTTATTCTAAAATGACGCTACTTGGACAATGAAATTCTACACTCACAAAAAGTGATAATCTTCCATGTATAATGTTTCATATTTCCACACTGCTTCTTCTTCTTTTTCCCCTTTGAACTCACACAATGTGTGAAAGAACAAAAGATGGAATACACTAGTTGAGAGATGAGGTAATGGTAGGAGCCATTTGTCTGGAAGGATCTCAGAGAGAATTAAGTCCATAGACCATAATGAGTACTTTGAAACAGACAAATCCAAATTGGTAAACAGCACCATTGACACAAAGAAATGCTATGTATTATTTTCTGTTCCTGTTGGCATTTGGGAAGCTGCTTGGTGGGTCAGTTAGTATTTCCAATTACAAGTAGGCACCTCATGTTAATGTAGTATATAGATAACAAAGCAGGGTTAACTCAAAATTTATTGGGAAAAAAATGAGCTTTTTAAGAGGTAGACTGGGATGTGGCATTAAATTAAGGCCAAGTGACCATTCCTTGCATCTTAATTTACAAATGAAGCAGCATGCTTGTTGTCTCTAAGACACAAAGCTCTCCAGATTGCCTAGTTTTTTGAGTATATGTGCCTTCCAGTGTTGACTCCTGGCAACTACCTGGATAAGTCCCTGCAGTTTTCTTGGCAAGATTTCAGAAGTGACTTGCCATTGCCTCCTTCCTAGGGCAGAGAGAGGAAGGGGGGAGGGAGGGAGGGAGGGGGAGGGGGGGAGAGAGAGACGGGTGCCTAAAGTAGGGTTACAATTCATGACCAATTGGTTTCCAGCCTAGTGCCTTAACCATTATATTAAAATGTCTCTCTCTTATTTTCTTACCAATTGCTTATGCAGGATATCCCACGAATGATACTCAGAAGGTGACTGGTCCAGAAGCTTAGCAGGAGGGGACAACTGGCAACATTTATGGGGAGTAAAGTCTCAACTAGTCTTGAGTAGCAGATCCTCCTCCTATCTCAGGGTGTGGTAGATTGCTCTGCCTCTAGATGAGATTATAATTTCATAATCTCAATCACAAAGAATAGGGTGGGAGGTTTAGGGTTAGGGTTAATTTATCTTCCATCTTTTTCTATTCTTAATACAGAACGGTGGTAAAAACACTTAGTAGCACCAACCTTTGATTAATAGTGCAGATGCCTCTGACTCCAGATGTCTGTAATCCAGCAGCCCAAAGAGATTGGCAGCTGGCATATTGTTCTTCAGTGATGAAATATGCAACGTTTTTACCAGACAGTCTGAAATCCAATAGCATGTACAAAAGTACAGTCAAAAGACATGCAACTCTACCTAGGAATGGCTTGATGTCACACATTTGTTTCCCAAGCTATATATCAAAATCAAATGTGTATAAATATACATACCCATCATGCTATTACTTTGGGGGGGTAAGCAGCATTATGCAGAAAAGAATAAAGAAATAGTAGGCCAAAATTACAAGAAATGTAACAATATCTACTTACAATAACCATTCATTCTGACTTTTCTTATTTTTCTTTCCTTAAAATCACCCCTACTTTCACCATCCCTACACATTTACATTTTGCATTTTGTTCTTTATTCAATTTCCATTTTATTGGCATCATCCAACAACTCATCCAGATGATCCATAACCCAGCATTCTATTTCAGTCACAACTGCGTGTTAGCCTGCTTTTCAAAACATATTATTGTTATGCATTTCCATGTTGTCCAGTTGCATGATTCTACAGCTTAAAACTACACCAATGAGAATTGTTTTGAGGAATACTGAGGGCATTGCTGGTCAAATATTAGGATAAGAATAAAGGGAAATTAATATATAATCAAAAATGAATAATCAATTTAAATTTGCATTGCAGTTTTTCTCAGACTGGAGTGTAATTTCTTATTAAGTGATGGGGGTTGTATTTGCAATAGTATAACTTAAATGCATCATGCATCAATTATGCATGCAAAAAAGCAACTAGTAGTGTCTTGATTTAGGAAGGAGGGCTTGAAGATTGAATGAGCATAATATATACCGGTAAGTTCAGATACCTTGATGGCTTTAGCCGTTAATCCAAGAGTAACTAATTTCCTTTCACTCATCATTGCAGCATTTTCAGAAGTTAAAAGAATTCCAAGATGTCCTTGCACTCAAAATGTGGGATTCACCATCGTTTTGTGATCATAATGTGGGGGTGAAAAGGTGGCATCTGTTCTAAAATTGGGAAGGGTATTTTCCCTGTGAATGAGATTTCTATACCTAAGAATAAATTTTCTCTGCACAACATGAAACAACTTGATCATATGCCTTACAAGTAACTTATAAAATATTATACACCAATTTGCTTTGGTTTTCTTTTATTAATACTTAAACCTTCATTCTATTTTAAGATTCTTTTAGATTTAATTGTTCACTGGACTTTAATGCATTGTTTATTTCTTAAGATTTCATGTCTACCATCTCTCTATGTCATTCACTTCATAAGACACGATCTTAGAGATTATGAAGAATGTCCATGTCATCTTCTAGAATCTAGATAAAAAGGGAAGACTAATCTCACCACTCTGGAGAGTAAGCAGAGCAGTGGTGTTAATAGCAAACAAGGGAGCAGCACAAATTCCTGATCCAGTTCACAGAACCAGTGGCTGCCTTCTTCAGGAAGATAAAAAGATCATTTGGGGCTTTCTTTAGCTACAATCAGCAATGGCATAATTAAACTGGCATGCATTTTTAAAGTTTATGGATACGATTTTGTCTCTTGGCACTACAGAAATTCTTAGAATGTCTTCATGTATTCTTTTGAACCTTTCTTCTCATCAAAGTAACTTGTGGATGTTGTATATAATCTACTACTGTATTAGTGTATTTAAATCATCCTTGATCATATTCTCATGGTGCTTCACAAAATGAATAAAACAACTAAAATGTAAACAAACCAAAGCATTTTAAGTAATTGTATTAAGTAATGCTTAAATGAAGTATTAAAGGTATATGGCTATTTATTTCTTACAGCATAGCACTGTTTAAACTGCACTTAAAACATCTCCGAAAATAAAAATGCTCTTCCATGCCAAAATGACCATTAAGTAGATGCATTACAAACTATTCTGGGTTCATTGTGGTTATTGGTGCTGGATAAAATGTCCAACAGGAAGGAATATGACTCGTGTGCACACACTCACCCTTTCTAATATAGCATTTTAAAAAGTGATGAGTGTTAAGACTCACACTTAGGAATGCCTTTCGAACATTTGAAATATGGAAATAATAATTAACATGGAGAAATGATTAATGGAGGGTAGCTAATCTTGCCTTTCCAGATTCCATTTCACATACAATTTCTTTTGAAAGGGCGCCGTTTCAAACTAAGTTCCCCTTTCAAGCCTCCCTGTGATGTATTACGAGATCGGTACTTCCAATGAAGTCTTGTGGTCTTGTTATTTTCATGACACACCAAGCACAGTTTGTTTCTTACGGCTTTGCAGCAGTGGCCTGAAGATCAGTTTTTCCAACCTTCCTGTTCCTAAACTTCCTGCCTTCCTCTCTCCTAGGCCCGGACCAGAAGGTGTGGCTTCTGGTGTGTATTTGTCTGGCTAATCTAGGCCTTGGATGAGGCTTGACAGGGTCTCTCTGCAGTTCTGAGTTTTTGGGGACAAGAGGAAACAGGACCAAGAGGTAAGTGAGGCTTCCTGATCTTCTCTGTCTCCACCTCCCACCAAACTGGATCCTGCCACCATTGAACCAAAATAGCCCTGCAGAGGCCTACATATATAGGGTTAGGGCCAGGCAGTGTCTTCTGCCCTCCCAGGTTATTTATTATAAGCTGAGATCGCATAGCATGCTTAACTAGGGCAGTGGTTGCATTTGTACAACGGGCTAAAAATGTACGGCTTAACCCATAAAACCAATCTAACCCATGAAGTTTATTGTATAGGTTGGGCATGAGCTTAAACAGTGGGCTAAATGGGTAACCCAGTTAAATGTTTGGGATGAATCCAGACATATTCAATCCACATGCTCTTAGATCCCTTTTACTGTCTTTTTACTATCTCCAGAACTGAGGTTTCCTCACCCCCTAAATATTCAGGTAGACCTTTTTTGGTTTGGGAACTTGGTCCTTTATTTTTCCCAAGAAAATATGGCCACTGGCCGAGCAGTTAAAGTATGGGGCTTGTCAATCAGAAGGTTGGCAGTTTGAAGCTAAGTACCACATGATAGAGTGAGCTCCCTTCCCTGCCCCAGCTGCTAATCTAGCCGTTTGAAAGCATGTAAATGCATAAATAAATAGATATCACTTCAGTCAGGGAAGGTAACAGAATTCCCTGTGCTTTCAGCATATAGTCATGCTGGCCACATGACCGTGGAAACATCTTCGGACAATGGTGGCTTCCTCGGCTAGGAAACAGAGATGAGCACTGACCCTAGAGTCAGACACAACTGGCAGGGGAAACCTTCACCTTTACCTTTTTAACTATACCTTAAAAAAGCACTTACCTTTGAAAGGGTGACAATTCTTGCTTGTAGTTAGTTCCCCTTTCCCTATTGAATATATGGGTGACCTAACCTAGTAACCCACTCTGAATGTTAAATCTGGAAATAGATCTTGCCCTTATTTCCTCCTATTGCAGGATTCTTTTTTTTTTCTGTAGTCATCATTATCACTTTATACTTTTTGCCATCTATCCTGATCTTCATCTCTTAGCTTTCACCTTTTAGCCATTACCTCAATGAATGATTTCTTGCTGTGGTGTTCCTGGTTTTATCTCAGAATTGTCCTGTCTCTTAATTTTTCTATTGGGCAGTTCTCTAATTAGATCCCATTTTTATTTCTTTTTATACCACTTATTTCTCACAGAATTCTTCTTTGTAATCTGTGAGTCTGTACATGTTGATACATTTGATTTTCATTTTTGTTTTAGAAATGCTCCTTTCTCCACTCTTTATTAACTCTTTATGACAAGCCTCTTGGGTTCTTTGTTCTATTATCCCTGTTCTAAATGTATTACATGCCAGACTACTTCTGAAAATAATTTAAAAGCCTCAGCCAGAGCAAGATGCAGCAGTCAGAGACGTGATTACTTCTGGCTGCTCTGATAACTTGCCAGCTTTAAAAGAACTTCACAGACTGTTTATTTGCTAATAGTCCCTATTCAGAACTGCTGGTGCATGCTTTTAACCGGTACTCTCCTTCCTCCCTTTTTGTCTGTGACCTGTCAAAGTCACAGAAAAAAATGCATGGCTAATAATTGTTTAAAATTTTAATGAGTAGTAAGCTCCTTGGGGTGTGCTCCTTAGTAAGCCTGTTTAGAAATTCAGTTGCTATTACTTAACAGTTCTAGTCCTGCCTTAGGCATAGAAGCCAGCTGGGTGACTTTGAGACAGTCAGCTTCTCTCCAACATAAGAAAGGAACTGGCAAAAAAAATGTTGCCAAGAAAACTGCAGGGTTGACCTGATGGAGCTAATAAAGTCCATGGGGTGTACTTTTTTAGTAAGCTTGTTTATAAAAGGAAGCAGCGTTACTGAAGATGCCAGTCTGTAATTGAGGAAGAGGAGGAGAACGGAAAGAGAAAGAAAGAAAGAAAGAAAGAAAGAAAGAAAGAAAGAAAGAAAGAAAGAAAGAAAGAAAGAAAGAAAGAAAGAAAGAAAGAAAGAGAAGCTATTCATAATAGCAACTTGTACACTGTGATCAGCAGTAAAGGTGAACTGATAAATTTCTGTTCATAGCATTATCTGGATAACAGCATTATCTTTTGGTTTTCTTTTGGTTTCCTCAGCTTCAATTTTTTTTTACAATTTTAAAAGTCAAAACAACTTAACGAAGAAGGGTGATGCCATGGCAGCTACTCCAACAACGTCACCAGCCACAGGTAAGTGCACTTAGCAATAAGGGGATGACAAAATAGAAAGCTTTTTAGAGAAAAGAAAACCTGCTATTGTAATCTTTATAGGGCATCAGGTGGAGAATAAGCTTACTCACAAAATGATGAATGTGGAAAATTATTTTTCCCCTGGCCCCTCATGTCAGCAGCTCAGAGTATTTTATTGTTGAGAACTTGTGGATACGGTAAGTATATGTACAATATCTAACATATTTAGCCACTTTATAATGAATTATAGTAGGAGAGAAAGTAGTTATCTTATTTCACTGTTAAATCAAGAGGTGGAGGTGGCTACAGAGAAACAAAGGAGAACATATTCATCTTCCTTCTGGGCCCACATAAACCCATAGATGAGTTTCAACATGGTTTGTTGAATACAGCATATAAACCATACTGTAATACATAACTCTAATCTACAAATCACGGTTTAATTCCATTAGATTTTGTGTGTGATGAGAGAGTTTTATAATAAGATAAAATATAACTTGCAAATCCAAAACAGTTGGCTTCACCATCTGCAAGTTAAATAAAATAGTCCTCTGATTTTTTTAAATTTGCAACTGCAAATAAAGTTATGCGATTTACTAATATCAATATCGCAGAGCGCAACAGAACAAGATACAGATTTTCTCAGTTGGGGGTCCTGACCGACATTCTTCTAACCAATGGATAATCAAACATTTCCCTGGAGTTGGATTTCAGTTCCCTAAGGCTTCTGAAGATATGCAGATTAAAAAACTGATTAACTATTGGAAGGTTAGCGTACATCACATTATGATAATCAGAGGCCACAATCAGGAAGTGTAAGTCTGCCTGCCCATAACCAAAGAAACCCAATTCCAATGGCAAGCCTTTGAATTTGAGCTCAGTTAACCCTACTGAGCAATGAATACCAAAGTTTGGAATGGAAATCCTTTTTTCAGTAATGAAACTGCTGTTGCAGAGGCAGAGAGTGCTAAGATTTATCCTATAAATATATGCTGAACTTTTTTTCAATTCACCTAAATTTGCTTAAGTCCTAAATCTTTGCTCCAGAAGGAAGGCATGCCCACTGTTTTCTCCACATCCGTTCTCAATGCAGTCTAGACTAAAGGTCCCAGCTATGTTGGCTTACTGCAGGGGTGTCCAACCTTGGCAACTTTAAGACTTGTGGACTTCAATTCCCAGAATTCCTCAGCCAGCAAAGCTGGGAATTCTGGGAATTGAAGTCCACAAGTCTTAAAGTTGCCAAGGTTGGACACCCCTGGCTTACTGGTTCGCTTCTGGCATTCTCAGAATCTGAATTCAGAAAAGTGAATGCTGAAGTATTTAGAGAGAATGGTATATTTGGCTCTACAGTAATCCTCAAATGTATCAATTATAGATGACAAGATAGCAGACCACCTATGGTGTACAAGCTATGTGACCTTGATATATTTATTCACGGACATACATGCTGGGGGAAGGCAACAATATTGCGTCAGGATATCAGTACCTAAACGTCACAAATTACATTCTCTGGACATTTTGCAGCATACAAAATGATGCCAGTATGCAATTCACAACATTTGCACAATGGCTTTAATTCACAGGTTTGTTAGCACCGTGGCTTCATGGAAGCTATATTATTGTTTGGTGTAAATTGTGAGCCCAGCCTCTTGCCTAAGTGATAAGAATGTAGATGTTTTTATGTGTAAAAATATTTATACAAATGCTTAGTTTTGGTCAATTTCCTTCCTCTTTTATCTTTGAAAACATAAGGAAGCAGCATTTCTTTGCTACTGAAACAGCCATGGGAAAGGAGGACTCATCATACTCTATATTGACTGTAGCCCATTTAGTTGGTATTTCCTCTGTTCCCACTACTTGATTCACACATAAATTATTTGTTAGATATCATCACCCCTGTACTGAGCCATGATTTTTAATCATGGTTTCCTGACTGAGCCAAAATAGGCTATGTTCGTAAAAAGCCTGGTTTGCAAATCACTGCTGCTGTTAGAACAACATGCCAAAATGGAAACCAAGTAAATCAGATAAGGGCTTAGTGCGGGGTTTCTCAATCTGATCGATTTAAAGATGTCTGGGCTTCATTTCATTCAGTTCTGGGAGTTGAAATCCATACATGTTCAGGTTGAGAAACATCGACTTACTGCAGTGTGCGAATCTTGTCACTGGTTCAGTGCTAATTTATGTAAGACGATTATTCCACCGGAAGAATCTATAGCTATCCAGCACATCGGTTTTTCATTTCTTTGTGCACTGCAACCACACAAATCTCAGAACTCTGTCATAGTATTCCTGAAACAATACTAGAATGTCATTCTCCGTTCAATTCTGGCACCATCCATGTTGAAAAGTAGCACATGATCTTAAGATAGTAACCATCCCACTGTTCCTTCTTTGGCGAGTAGCTATAACAATTTGCAATAAATGTCACAGTATGCTTCAGCATCCAAAAGTTATTTGGAAGGCAGACAAAAGTTATACTTTCTACTATTTCTGGTATAATTTCTTTGCTAATAAGAAGTCCTCTCTTTGGGAGAATTGGGCAGTTCAGTAATCTGACTGACAGGGAGGGAGAGAGGGAAAGGGAGAGAGAAATGTAATAAAGATTGCCAGGTTTGCATGCATAGGAACACATCTATTCATTCTGCTTTTCTTTTCCTTTTTGCTTCGTCTCTGACTCCATTTAACTTGCTCCAAATAATTAGTGGATGAACTGGCTGTAATGTCATAGCATATTTTGCAATCGTTCTAATGTCTCAGGAAAAACTCAAAGTTCTTCAGAGAGAGCATCCTATTTATTTGGAAATAAGTGTCTTAAACAGCCTACATTTTCACATCATGCTGAACCATTGTTGGCATGATCATTCTTTACTGAATACATGACAAATAAACAAATCCAATTAAACAGATTCACCCAACATGCTAAGCTGAAACCAAACTACATTATTGCTTAATATATGATGCCAAACTAAGGCTGCTTCCAAGACAGACTTCAAGTCAAAATGAAGTTTGCTTGTTTGTACTGTTTTAAAGCTGGTCGGTGTGATTTATAAACTATGGGTTACAGCTTAAATTGGATATAGATTTCACCATTTAAGTTCTAGTGAAAAAAAAAATCAAGGTTAAACAAATGTCATCTTAGAATGTTGTACCTACGTAGTCTAAACATTTTATATTGTTAAACAGATGCTCGTTTCTGCCCAAGTGAAAAAGCTGGATAACCTGGCTTTGCTAGGGACAGGCATAATTCTCACACATCAATTTTAGCTAACCAGATGTTAGATAGGTTGCTGTCATGCATAATGTTTTCGTTTGTGCCTACTAATGATTTTGATAGGATGGAGAGGGTATAAATTAATGCTTCACAAATATAATTCCATTTTGCAACAGGGGAAAGGGAGTAAAAAGGGTGAGACGTGCATAGGGGTTGGATACCTTGGACTTGGCCAGAGTTTGGAGGGAATAGGTTGTTATCTGAAACCTGGAAAACATTGGTCTGGTTCAGAGGCCCTTATAATAAGATCCCTCGATGTCATACATTCTTGTAAAGAATTTGGCTCCCAAATAGCTGCCAAGTCTTAGAAATCTTTAGAAATGAGCTGCTGGCAGAACATTTGTTCCGGCTGGCACTTCCACTGTTGTACATTATTAGATATTCACTGAGTAAGCCCGATTACCTACGCCCTGAAACACTACAGAACAGACCTGTTTCTGCTTTGTAACTGGAGCCAAAGGTTAAAGGCTTTTATTGAGCAACTCTTCCAGCAGTTTCAATGGCACTTTTCTTCCCCTTGCAGTTTGGCCAGTTATTTCACCAAAAACTACTTGCCCCTAATCATTTTAAGCTCTCGTTTTGCAGTTGTGGCTGCATATTTTGCCTCAACATTTCATCTTATTTAGCATATACTTTTTTCCCTGTAAAAAAGAAATGTGTGTGTATGCATGCGTGTAAGCAGGATGCATGCATGCAAGCAGGATGCATGCATGCCTACTTCTGGAAGATGCAGTATATGTATCAGCATACTGTATGTGTTCTCATTCCTTCACCAAGGATATCATTGCGCCTTCCAGTTCTTCTTGTCAGTATACTAAAACTCTGGGAAATTGGTTAGCCTGAAAGGCAGGGGTGAAGCCTACTGCAAGGTCATCCTTCCCCTCTTCCATTTCCGTGATAGAAAGGAGTTTGAATCTGGACTTCCTGGTTCAAATCAAGTGCACCGTCTGCTGCTATATTGATGTCTCCCTCTTTTCTCTTCCATGAAGGGATGCTGACCAGTCCGTTCATGAAGAAGATGAACACGCCTACCTCCCAAGAGGATGCCAATATAGCTGTTATAGGAGGTATTAGCCATTATCTTTCCAGAGCTAACTATGGGGTGCATCCCAACATAGCCCCAAAGCACTAATGGCAAAGCCAATAGCGTAGATGGCAGGTGGTACAAGTGCCAGCGTATCCTACGTATTAGGAGGTACTCCCAGACCAGACCTACGTATCTTTGACACAAGGGCAGGTATTTTTTTTTTCAGCCAGTGGCTGCACTTTATTAGTATTGTATATGAATACATGCATGCATGCACATATTCCTGCACAGCGTGTACACTTTGGGGCATCCATGAGTGTGATGCTGGTCTTGTTTACCCCTTGACATTAGCCATGAGTACCTAACCACTTAGCACATTTTAATTCCTGATATGCATGTTTTTGGTAGTGCTTTTGGAGGTAATAATCTCAGGATCAATGGCCGTTTCCATCCTTGCTCTATGCTTTTTTTTTTTCCTTAAAGCATCCAACTTCCCTCTTCAAAGGCAGGCTTCTGCCTCTTGTGTATGGGTTGCCTATTTTGACTCAACAGAAATGGTCAAGCAGTTCTAGTGGGGAACAAAATCACTCATCCAGAAGGGAGCAGGGAGCTATTATGCAAAAGCCCTCTCTTCTTTACCCATGCTGAAACCTTGACTAACACTGTTTTCCAGCCGTATTATTGTATATTTAACGTATCTCTACTGCCTGCTTGTAGAGGACCAGGCATATAGCTCTGGGCAGAGAATTCATTCAGGGGATGGTTACATTAGAAGCCTGTTCTATTGCTCTCCATATAACCTCTGAAAGAGCCACATTAGCAGGAAAGGATAGGAAGTTAAGCTTTTTGTCGATCAGGACTATAATTCTTACAGAGGGCCAGAATCCTACACCCTGTTAATTTCAGCATTTGAATTGTTATGGAAACTACATAACTTAAAATGAATCTAAAAGTGAAGACTTGCAGATTCAGGAAGAATGTGACTTGGCAGGACTTAGTAGGCAAAGCCGATGTTGGTGCAAGTACATAAAAACAAGCAAGATTGTTGATGAGATCCAGTCGCTGTGTGTCCACTCCTTCAGTGGGAGCTCAAGGTAGATCACAATGCAATGTGCAGGATTTTGATCCAATTTCCATGTTGTCAATAAAAACTTGCATATATACAGTATATTAAAGCATGGGGAATTCTGTGAGTTAAAGTTCACATAGCTTAAAGTTGATGAGCTTGAGAAAGACGGGTCAAATGTAGTTTATCTACACTTGAGCATAAACCTCAATTATTTTTAATTATAAATAAAATGTAAGGAATAGGCTCTAGGTTCCTCCCTCCACAAATTCCTCATCACTCAGTGCTGTTTTCCTTCAATTCTTTTCATCTTGTTCTACCATTTAGGGTCATAGGTAGAAAGGCACTCAGCCTAAAAGGCTTTGGAGTTCCTAGATGGCTATAGTTCTAACCACAATTACATTGGCTCCCCTTAATGAACTCTGAGGTTTTTACTTTCAAATTTACCTTTCTGGCAACAAATATAATGGTAGATAAAATGATAAAGGGGAGGGGAGAGGGGGTCTGTGCGACATAGAAACAAGCCGGTAAGATAGAAGCTTGTTCTCAGACTAACAATTGCTTGGTCTGTTCTAAACAATTTCCTTTTCTCCATTTTGTTTCAAGCTGTTATCGCCGTGGTTTTTCTCACACTCCTTTCAGTTGTTGTGATAATTGTTATTTACCTGTACAAAAATAAAGGCAACTATCACACTTATGAACAACCTGAAGCAGATCCAGAGGGATCAGTCCAAATGGAAGACTTCCCACATAAACGTGAAAAAGAAGAGTACTTCATATAGAAGATACTGGGCTGCTGCCATGTCTTAGACTGTCCTAACTTAAATAAACAAAAGTTGTAAGTTGTCATTCTTTTACTCAAGAAATTAAAGCTGTACTAGTAAGTTTTGTTTATCAACTTGGGGAACTCTGGCTTAAACAGAGTAGTGAACTAGGAGTGTTACACCTTGGTGGCAACACACAAGTTATTTATGGATTGCAGTGATGCAACCCTTACAATGCAGAGTGGTCATCACTGTCCAATTCAAATTATCTAAAATTAGAATAGGCAAATAGGCACCTCTTAACCCCAGATAGTTTGCTATCTGGTATAGGAAAGAAAACACCAGGGTGAGGATTGACCCAAATGACAACTATTTTCACATCTTATTCACCTGTAAAGCAAATAAAAAATAAAACCCATTTAAAACAAAATATATATTTAACATGCAGAACTTCTTTTTGGCTGTTATAAGCCTCCACACATAGAAGTGAAGTATTAGAAACTTCTAATGTCACGAGAAACTGCTCTATGGGTGTTGCTTTCAGTTAAGCAAATCAACTCAAGCTCTGAAAAATGAGCTGCCTCGTTATTTTTCTTAAACCTTCTTAATATGAATATTTCTCACATATACCTTAATGGCTTTTTTATTCCTTTTAAGCCTGCAATGTAGTGTCTGTGCATATCAAATCTTTGGTTCTGTGAGGAAACCTCTGCATTCATAGTTTCAAGCATGTGCTTTCCAGTCTAACGGAAATACCTAAACTTCCAATATAACAAGAGGAATAATAATGAAATAATTCGTATAGTAATGCATTGCATGAGGGCAAATATTATCATAGGCTGAGAAAGCAAGAGGAAGAATATGATATGTTAGCAGTTCTTGACAGAAGCGGAGGGGGAATAGATTGCTATCTTTTAAAATACTTGGAAAAAAGTGAAATATGTACTGTATAATATTTACTTCCATATCAGTGCATTCAGGACTACAGATAGTTCTAAATACTTTTAGAAGCATATTGGTTTACTGTATTCTTATTAACAGCAGAAGCAAGAGAAAGCTTTCCATTGGAATTGTGGCATATGGAAAGGAAAAGTTTTAACTCTTTCTCTCCCGTGACTCAGTCCCAAAGAAAATAATCCTTTCTACATTGCTGTCATCAGAGAAAAGAAAGCATGCATGACTGCTAAAGACAATTCTTTTCTGGGATTAATAGCAGTTTCAGGGAAGGGGGAGATTTTAACTGGCTTTATTTTTTCATACTAACTGCTTCCTGATGACACACTTAACGTTACTATGTAGTGGCAAATGTGTTCAGTATTTATAACATCCCCTATATCATACAGTTTATATTTTTTCACACTGACAGCAAAGTGAACAAAGGAACAGATACAAAGGCAAAATCAATTTTAAAAACTTGCAGCATTATAATGGACAGGAATTTAAGAGGCTAAATTCAACTTTGTCACTTTATTCAAATTTTCAAAATAGCCTTTATTCTACTTGTTTTTAGTATAAAAAGTCCACAAGTTAAGTGCACCACAGTGTTTACAGAGAGACCTAGAATCCCAACCTTCCATTAACAGTCAGCTGTATGGATGACCATGACACATACAACACACAGAAAATTAAGATAAAATATATTCACCAAATCTGATAATTTTTTAATTCATAAAAACAAAAGCAACAACAACAACAACAAAAGATTGAGGATCCCTGAAATATTCTTAATCCTAATAAGACTTCATTGTACCCAAGTCACTTTTTAAATGTTTGCATCTAAAAAAAAAACAAAAGCAAAAAAAAAAAAACCCATCAATCCAGCAAACTTGCACACTGATTGACATCTACCAGACATTTTTTTTTTGTCTCTCTAGCCCGAATAACATTCCACTTAAAGGGTTTTTGTTATTACGACACTGGGTTGCTTCCCTCCCCCACACCCTTTTTAAAAAAATGGTTTTCATTTTAAGCTCTTTTGTTTTGTTTGTTGAAACATACAGGAAGCATTTAATGAAATGTTGTATTTCTGGCACCAAAACATGGCTTCAGTTAGATTTTTTAATGTGCAAAGGAGTCCAAGATCACTTAAGAATATATAAAAAAGGACATCCTGGGACATCGCTCTAGCTGCATACTTTCCTAGCAAAAGAACAGAGAGCAAAGGTGAGTAGAAGGAACCAACCGAGGGGTTCTGAAATGGAAAACTGAGCCTCCCCCTATCATACTCTTCCAACAGGCATCTAACACAGATGCCCCCCACCCTCCCCCCCAAAAAAACATTATGTCTGACTATCTTTCTCCCCAGCACCATTGATTCTAAGGAAAAGGAAAGATGGGTCTTAGTCCTAGTCATTGGCAACAGGTATTATCTGATCTGCAAGCTTGGTACGTTTGATACGTGGAAGCCAGTTGTCTCCCAACTTCCGTTCCTCCCACCCCCGACCTTTTCTCATCCCCAATCCCAGCCCCGTTTTTATATATAGTTGATTAATAAAAGCCAGACACAGAGGAAGAGAGCTGCAGTGACAAGCACTCTCTGGTGGAACTAAAGGGAAATCTGAGGGACAGCTTAGCTCACATTCATTTCACAATTTAACCCCCAAGGTTTAAGAGAGGCACTCCTACCATTGCATGGTTTTGTATTTTAAAATTTGCTTTTTTGTTTTTTTAATAAAGAAAAAGTGCCTGAAGGGTCAGGGCACCAGGAAGACACCCTGCATCATCATGTGTCTAAATTGCAACTCCAGGTTAATACGACTAAAGCGGTTACATTGTGAGAAGTGCTGACAGTATGTGATGTCGTTCCTTTACACCAATGTAGCGCCCCCCCCCCCCTTCCTTCACCAGATGGTGTAACCACCATCGGAGCCCCCCATGAAGAAGTTGCCCTTCCGTTGCGTCACTAGCACATTGGCACCCTGCATGACAGCCAGCTGGGCTGCATTGGGAGGACAGCCAGGAGGAGGAGGCTGAAAGAGAACAACAGCAACATATTAGAGGGATGCCATATGACAAGGCTAACAAAGCGCAGACCACAGTTTTGACAGAGGCTGCCAGGCTGGGCTGCAAGCAGCAGTCTTAGCAAGCTTCTTGCATGGGCTTCCAGGATGCACGAGTTAACACTAAGCTGGATTTTTTTTTTTCAAATTATGGTTGGGTGACTAAACTATAGCAGGCTAGGATTTATTCATTTTTTAACCTGCCTCCCCGACAATTCTGCAGATGAGTTAGGTTTGCAAACCAAGCGGGCTATCCTTTCAAAAGGGCAATTCCTCAATAAAGATGACATCGCTACAGGAAAAATCACAGCATCCTCAAGAAAAAGCCCCAGTGTCACCTTGAGCTCAAGGAATTTTATTCATGTTATCATTCTCACTAATGCCTAGAGAGATAAAAACATAAGTGACACTGGACCCTCGCGGGCTTTCCCCCTGCCTTATCTCAAAGAGTTTATATCACATTAATACTCGAGGCCAAAAATCCTTAAAACCCTTGCAGGTACTTTGCATTCACAATCTTACAATATGGGGGGGTGGGGATGGTTTTATTGGCATCTTGGTAATTGCGCACAGATGGTAATATGCCATTACCACCAGGAAAAGTAGGAAGGGGGACTACTTTCATAATCCTCTATTCACAGAAAGCAAATACAATATTCGGTGCCTACTTACAGGGATGTTGCCAGGAGCACCGGTTGCAAACCTTGCTCCAGCATCAAAGCCACCTTCCACAAGTACAGCAGATCCAGGAGGATAGACCGGGCCAACAGGATAAAAAGCCACTGGAACTGAAGAGCCCATTGGCCCCATAGCTACAGACTGAGCCATAGGGAGGTACAGTGAAGCACCAGGATAAGCTGCAGACATGGTAGGTACGGTGGCAGCTCCGGGATGTACAAAACTTGGGCGGTACAGCTGAGGAAGAAAGTACACATAAAGCATTCCTTATGGGTAGATACTCAGAAGTTTTCCTTCTCAAAGCTCTGGTTCTACTTAGGAAGATGTTTTGCCACTGATAGTGGAAATAAGCTTCCGAAATCTAAACAAAAATAAATCAATGTAGACCAGCTGGCTAAATGTTTCTGGGAAGTTCACAGCAGGACATACAAAGTGTATAGCTTTCCCTCATTTGCCCTTTGCCTTGTAAAACTTTCAACTTAAAAGAGTACCTCAACCAAAGGCCAACTACTTAGTAATAAATGCCAGATTCTGCAGTTTGAAAAGTAAAAGAGATTCAAAATAAAACGTTCTTTTCATTTACATTCAACTAAAGCTGAAGTTACATACTTCTGCTTCTGGCAATGTGTATCTTGGTCATCATGCTGACCCTGCTTATATTTGAAGTGCTCAGCCAGATCTATAATTTGCGTATGATGAAATCACAACTCAAACAATAGAAACATTTGGCAAAACTACCTCCAAAATAATTGGAAGCCTTCTAGGGAAAGTCCTTGTCACTAAATCAGCTGGCATGGTAGTAACCTATCTGGATCATCAATTATCAGTCACAGGTGTTATTTTAGCAAGTGAAAAGATGTTTTTGATCTGATCCAGAAACTTATCTTATTTCGTGCAACAGAAAGCGATTGGAGTACATACTTCTGAGTAGGCAGGAGGGGCATCAGAATAAGGTGGAGCCTGAGGAAGTGGTATGGTCTGTGGGAACACAGATGGATTACCAGGAGATTGAACTGGATAGGAAGGCTGTGTAGGGTATTGACCTAAGAGAAGAAATTAATCAATGTCAGCACAATTGTCTTTCCTGTAAAAGGACCTGGAAGTATATGAAATAAAGAAAAATCCCTCCTTTGGGAGCTTTGTCTGAAAGAAAGAAAAAGCTTCAAAAACAATATCTAAACAGCAAAAGAACCAAACGGGTGTTTTTGTCCTTTAATATGCAAAATTCCATAGATGACATCCAGACGATATCATTCAAACCAGCTTTCCCACTAAGAACAAAGGTAGTCAATAATTGTATTTTTACAATTGTATTTTTAAATGGACAGTGCCATCTCATGGGCACCACAAATATTTTTCAGAAGTCAACAAGAAATTAACTGCTTATCCATTCTCTCCATTGGATACCCAAGCTATTTTAAACCCACTGATTTAACTATCAACAAGCAAAACCAATGAGTTGCTTGCTTGATAGTTGCAAGGGTGCATGGGTATTTCTTCCAATATATACAGTACTGCACATATAGCAACTTTACCCAGATTTTAGGATTCTACCCCTCTCACATACACATACCCCAAATAAACTGGCTATCTTTTGCTGTTGCCAAAGTAGTTAAACTCATTCCTGCCACAAACACAATCAAAGGAACCATAGGCTGAATTCAGCTATAAGGAGCTCGATTTTATAAAAAACTAGACATTACTCTCCAGTTTCCTATACTTTAAATTTTATGTAGGCTCACTCATTAAGTTGCCCATCCCTGAGCACATAGCTTTCATTTGGGTGGTATGCTCAAGCAGTCAGACTGTTTTTGTGGCTTAAAAGAGTTGAACTGATATTTGGTAGGTAGGTAGCAATTAATCATGTATTGAAAAGAGTCATAGGATGCAATGAGAAATAAGTAAAGGACATACACAGTTAATACATCAATTTATAACCATTTATAAATTTATAAGCTAAATGGATTCCCTTTTACTAGGGACTATTTAATAAGCTTTGTGACTCAGAGTCACTTAAGTCCAAATAGTTCATATTCTGAGCTCAAGAGACCGTAATACTTTAAGATTACTCAGAATTTTTTAATCAATGTTTTGTACTTTTATCTCCACAGCTTATACTGCCACAATGCACATTTTAAGAACAGTACTGAACTGTACATATTTCATTTTGGAATGGGCTGGATTTAAACAGACACAGGCTATCCCATTTAGAGCAATGTTTGAAACCTACCAAATCAGTTTTTTTTTTAATTCATGAGAAGTAAAAACTGTAAGCTTGGGTATACCACTAGTTCAAACGCAACCCTAAATCTAGCCAGGTTTGCTTCCTGAAAAGGACCAGACTATCGGCATAGTTTTTAACCAACTCTTACATGCCCCCCCATCCAGGGATGATCCTGAGCCTTGATTTGTATGTATTCCTTCCTTTTAGGACTTGCTAATCAAATTACATCTCTCGTCCAGGAATTGATTGGCATCCTTCAGTCTCAGGAGGCCATGGTATCATGTTCTGAAAAGAGGACCTAAACAGCATCTAGTGTGGCTAAAAAGGCCAATTCGAGAGTGGCAATCCCTTCCACATTGAGGACAGATACAGTCTGTCTCCTGTCCAGTCCCCATACGTCCAGGAAGTAATGAATTAAATGCAGGGCAACACCTAATAAGGAGCAAAAGAAGACACAAATGTGAACCCTTCCCGCAATTTTGCAATTTGCTTCTGCATTCTGAGATTCATAGTTCATTTCTTTCCCATTTTACTCAACAGGCAGAGGGCAGGCTCTGGTGTCAAACCCTTTCCCTAAGGATCAAACACCATTTCCCTTTAGTTATCACTCCAGTCTCCATCCAGCCTCTTTATTTAAATTTGCAAAGGAAGCAAAGGGATGTTATGAGACAGAGCCACCTTTTGATAGGAGCAAACGATGCATGCCCCTCGGTCCCTGGGCTGGTGTTTAAATTTCCAAGCATCCCATGTAACATCAGGGATTGTGTATGGGGAAGAGAAATGGTTGGCTATCAGTTCTGGAACCGCAGAGGAACTTTGGCTATCTAAATCCTCTTTCAGGACTAACAGCAGTATTAGGCCCCATGCCTGCCCATTGCAGTCCTTGGCCATAAGGGGAGCTCCCACCAAACGATTGACTTCAAAGGGACTTTCTACTTGTCAAAGCTGCGATCCTCCCCACCCACCCACCCACCCCTAAAGCTCCCGGCTCTCTACCCTTCTTCCCAAATGTCAGAGTTTTCACGTGCATGTTGCACTAGGGACTCCATTCCCAGAGAAACGGTGCCCCCATTAAAAAAAACCAAAACAATCCTTTCACTCTACGGTTCCCTCCGGACTCGCGTGTTTCCGGCGAACATCTGGAAATCCAGGGAAAGGAGAGGGTTCTTTTGGCCCACGAACACCCGTTCCGGTAGCAGCAGCCAAAGGGTTAACAACCTGCCAAGGAAGGTTACGTCATAGCCACCTAACCTGAGCCCTTCCCCCCCATTGCCTTCCACCCACGACTTCTCCCGGCTTTCTATTGGTCAGGGCTGCCGTCAGTCATTGACTAGGCCCGCACATAACAACACTGCGGCGGTAGCCTTAAAGGAGCAGCGACCCTGCTAAAGGTGAGGCGGTTGGGTGGGGTTGTGATGGTGATGGGTGGGGGGAGGAGAGGAAGGAGGAGGAGGAGGAAATCAGCCTCTTGCCTTTGCTGTTCATGATGGCGGCGTTGCAAACGAACGAACGAGAAGGACGGTTCACCCGACTACGAAAGGTTTAGGCGACTCGCTAGCTTTAGCAACGGCGGCGACCCTCCTCGCTCCACCACTTCCTTGTTGTTGTCGCTGCAGCCCTGATGAAAGGGGTTACGTTACAGCGCGTGACGTCACGCCGCAGCGCTGCCGCGAGGAACGGAACAGGAAAAAAAAAAACCGACCGGCTGTTAAGGGGTGTGGCCACAGAGGCGAGGGGGCGTGGCGCTCTGTAAGGCAGTGGGCGGAGGAAGGGAGTTGAAGGAGCTGTTGTACGTGTTCTGTGCTGAGAGCGGGGGAAAAAGCATACCGCTTTACGAGTTGTTATCTATCCCGTCGTTACACAATTACATTCATGTTTATTTAGCGTATTTATGCAGCCGCCCATCACACAAACACATAACTCTTGGCCGTATACAGCAACTGTTAACTCCATAACAGCCTAAAAACAAATAAATAGATAAAGGAAGCAGTTAAACATAAAACCCGAGGGAAAAAAAGGACAAACTTCACTTAATATGCAGCCATCTTCCAGCCACCCCCAACCCCAAAATCAATTTTGTAAAGACCTTTCTCAAGTTTTCAGAAATGAGCTAACCTCACTTGAAAGTGAGTGTGTGTGTGCGCGCACATGGGTGGGTGATGACAGAACCCAGAGGGTAGCCTTCCTGTCTGGCCTGGTGGGATGGGTAGATGTCATTGGGAAAAGATGGTTCCTCAAATACCCTGGCCCCATGCCATATAGGACTTTAAAGGTCAAAACCAGCACCTTTAATTGCACCTGAAAACAAACTGGCAAATGGAGGCATCATGTGTGCCCTCTGAGGGACATATATATCTGTGCAGCCACCTTCTGCACTAGTTGAAGCTTCCAAATAGTCTTCAGGGGCAGCCCCTTATACCGTCCATTATAATAATCCATTCCAGAGATGACCAAGGCATGAATGATTGTGGGTACAGCCTCACAATCCAAGAAAGGATGCAACTGGTATACAACATGAAACTGTGCAAACTCTCTGCTAGCCATGATTGCTACCTGCTTCTCAAGAAGAGGTGAAGAGTCGAGAAGGAGCCCCAGATTTCAGACTGTCCCCATTACTCTGGACTGTTCCATAACCACCTCATCCAAAACCAAAGGTGATAAAGTCCCAAAGCCAGAAGGACCACAAACCTAGATCCATTTAGTCTTGCCAGGGTTCAGCTGAAGCCTGTTGTTCCCCATCCAAATCCCTACAGCCTCCAGGAAACTAGAATAATTTTCCAGGTGTGGAGATATATAATTAAGTATCATCAACATACTGATGATACCTCATCCCATGGCAACAGATTGTTCCACACAGCAGCTTCATAGGATTGGAGAAAGTACCAAACTCTGTGGAACTGCACATAAGGGTTGAGGGCAGGATCTCTTATTTCCAAATAACGCCAACTGTGTACTGGTACCAGCTCCGCAGAAGGAAAAGAACCAGCACAGTACTGTGCCACCCATTCCCAGCCCAAAGAGCCGTGCCAGAAAGATACCATGGCCAGTGGTATGAAAGGCTGGCAAGAGATTATGGAGAGAAAGGACAGATGGACTACCTCGTCCCATTCCCAGCACAGATAACCCAAAAGCATGATCAGTGCTATTTCCGTCCCAAGTCCAGGCCTTAATCCCAACTGAAAGGAGTCCAGATAATTTGCTTCATCAAGGGCTTTAAAGATGCTTTGTAACCACTTTCTCCATAATACTGTACAAAAGTTGTCCAGTGTAGTAGGATCCAGTGATGGCTTTTTGAGGAGGGGGACAAATCAATGATGTTTTGTTCCAACCCCCTCTTTCAGGGAAGAATGAACCACTACTAAGATCCAATGACACAACACCTTTTGGGCAGCCTTACCTAGCATGGGTCTAAGGAGCAGATGGCCAGGCTCACTGTTCTAAGCACCTGGTCCACTTCCTCAGGTCCAACACAGTGGTACTATTCTACTGGTTCGGCCTGGTTCTTGCATACCGGTAACACTGAAGATCAGCTGGCAGAGAGCCTGTTCACTCTGAGTCTCTCCAATGCTCTGCAGTTGGGCCCACCCGCCCGCCTGCACTCCCACACTGACCCTTATCTCCTGCTTTTGAAGCGCAGCTTTGCACAGCACAGATTGCCGCATGTCAGCTGTTGAAGCTGCTGGGAAAGTGCAGGATTGCAGGTTGTGAATAGGAAAGCCTCTGCGCATGTGCAAAGCATGTGTTTGGTGCATGTGTGCACACAAAGTGTGCACATGCACAAAGTGTGCCCACCAAGCCATGGCCACAAACTGATGGTAAACCACTTTGAAATCCATCACTGGTTCAACAGCATCAAACCGTTCCCAGATAATCAATCAAGACTGTATCTCAGCATCTCCCTTGGACCTGTATCAAAATTGGCATCCAACTTGGAACGATGTGATTTTGTCCAACAAATGCTGTGAAAATGCCTCCACTCGTCCTTGTAGACAGACTTCAGAGTCCTCCTTCCCTAGGAGAATGCAGATCACCTTAAACAAAGTTGTCTATCTGAGGACTCAATAAGGTCAAAGAAGTATTGTTGCTTCATTGCCCTTACTGCCACAAAATAGGCTCTTGTGTTTGATCAAGTATAATTGCTAGCTAAAAAAAAATACAAATGCAATACAACTAGCAATAGCACTTAGACTTATATACCACTTCATACTACTTTACTGCCCTCTCTGATTTACAAATGTTAACATATTGACCACAACAATCTGGGTCCTCATTTTACCAATCTCGGAAGGCTGAGTTAACTTTGAGGCAGTTGGCAGTGGGCAAAGTTAATCGGCAAAACTGCATTTTAAGCACTCCGCCACCACACCTAAGAGAAGTAAACACTTAAAAATGCATACATTCTTCTGAAGCGTTATGATATCCAGAGAGATGCTCCAAAATTAGAATGTCACTACAGAAGAGATCCTTAGTCACTAAGTTAAATTAAAATTTTAAATTAAAAATTTACATTCTGCCTTCTTGATCTGTTAAACATCTTCCCAGTCTCTCATTCACAAAATTATTCTTCTCCCAAGGAAAACAACTTCCAGCCAGATATAAACTAAGCTCATTGTAGTGCAATATTTGTATTAGAGCAATTTTAAATAAATGGGTTTGTTTATATAAATTGAGTATGAACAAACAAAAAATACATTCAAAATATGTAATCCTAAATTCCACAGCATACAACAAAGACGAGTGTTTAATTTCATAAATATTTTATATTTCTTTGCATATTTGCTCTAGAAGCAGTTTCGCTACATTCAGTAAAGCTTATTCCAAATAAACATGAGAAAGTTGCATCCCAAGCTGCTTGTCAGACGTGGCAAGGAACAGTCAAACATGCCCTCCTTTCTAATTCTCTATGCTGCAAGATCTCAGTCAAATGAAAATGGGATCATTTACTCCTTGACTTATGACTATAATTGTAATCAGAACTTCCACTGCTAAGCAAGCTTAAGTAAGTCATGCCCAATTTTGCAGCCTTTTTTTGCCAGGGTTGTTAAGTGAATCACTGAAGTTGTTAAGTGAATTATTAAGCAAATCCAGCTTCCCCATTGACTTTGCTTGGAAGAAGCATCTTGGAAAGAAGCAAATGATGATTACATGACCCCAAAATGCTGCAACTGTCATTATTCCATGCTGGTTGCCAAGTATCCAAATTTTAATCATATGACCATTGGGTTGTTGCGACAGTCGTAAGTGCCGTAGCACTTTGACTTATATACCACTTCATAGTGCTTTACAGCCCTCTTTAAGTGGTTTACAGAGTCAGCATATTGGCCCCCAACAATCTGTATCCTAATTTTACCGACCTCAGAAGGACTGAAGACTGAGTTAACCTTAAGCTGGTCAGGATCGAACTCCTGGAATCAGCAGTGAGTTAGCTTGCAATACTGCATTCTAACCACTGAACCACCATGGCTCTTACAACTGCAAGGACAGGTTGCAACTCAGTTTTTTTCAGTGCTGTTTTAACTTAGAGCTAAATGATTGGTCCTAAGTCAAGGACTACCTTCCAAGAAGTAGCTGTACATAATTCATTTGGCCGCAGTTTGGTTGCAATGAAACCTGGAAAGTTCTCGTAGTAAGACCTGAAGGTGAAGAATGAACAGTTATTAATGATTACCAACTTATGTCTCCTACCAAGAATAAGGAAGAAATTTGACGGCTCTTTTGAGGCCACCATAGGCAAGATTCCCAAGATCAGAAAATACTTTACTTCCAAAATACTACACAATTATCTATATTGCAGCAGACTAGCCTTCTTTTGTCTGGTGTCTTCAGGTTGCAGTATGTTACATTGCAACTCCCATTAATTCTGCCAATTATGGATAACTGTAATTGTAGTCCAGCACTTAGGAAGGGAGTCAGGCTAGGATATGCTTTAGTAGACCAAAATTACAAGTGCAAATCAGCACATTCCCCTAGACTTTGTTTAATTTAATCCCAGTTTGCTGAATGAGCCACAACAGTAGATTTCTTATATTGTGCTAAGCCAAAATCACATTATGGCTTTATTATGATGTAAAAAATAGGTCTTGGTGTTATACTGATTCTAAAACCAATAAGAAATTATATATCAACCCTATGTGGCCTGTTGGCAATACATTATACATTAAGAGCTATTTTCATATATTGATTAATACAAATCAATTTGGGTTTTTGTTTTTTTTTTTTGCAAAATAATAATTCTCAGGGAGATAAAAATCAAATAGGAAATTCTTAGGAGTTACTTTCCCAATTGAAGAACTGCATACATGTCCAAATCCATGCATATGAGATCAATGGAAGACCTTGCACATAAGTTTTGAATTTAATTAAGCTAGAAAGCCTTTAATTTGCACTAGAGGACTGTTCTTTAACATCAAAAGCATGCTTTCTCACGCTGTTGTTTTAGCATCAGCCTTAACTAATGACAGTTACCTCAAAGGCTCCTGGATTTTATCATAGCTGAAAAGTTCAATACTCCTGCTTCCTAAGAGGTAGGCAGACTTATTCCAAGGTTTCTGGGTACTTATTTTCTTGCAAAGTACTTACTCTGAGAATGATGATCAGCTTTTCAGTCCAAGCAGCCTTTCCTATTCCTTCTTCAAAATATTACATTTCTTTTCCAAAACCCAATTAACGTTTGCTACCCTGTTTGGTTTCTTTCATCCACCAGATGGCTGTACTGAGTTTTTCAAACCCTAGTGCTGTAAATTCATCCAACCCAAGCTTCACTAAAACTTCAGAAGTGTTTGTTTCAGGGATCCACACTAAAAATGAAGTTTGAATAGCCATGCTTTGAAGCTGGTAAAAATGTGGCATGAGTTTTTTCATTAAAAAAGATGCAATTTGTTTTTCTGAGGAATGAAATTAGATTTTTGTAATGTATTGCACATAGAGCAGCTTTTGAAGCATTTTACAGTACAACTTACTGTAGCAGTTACATAGGAGTAAGTATACAGTATGGAGTTCCTTCACCAGTTTTCTCATCAATGCCATTGTCTCTCAGTCTAGTTTACACCACCATTTCAAGACTAGTGCCAAACTCTAAAACTCAAGATTCAACTGCCCAAATGTTCTGTTCACCATAGAAATGTTCTATTCACCATTGAAACTTTCTGTCCACCTCTCTGACACCTGCAAATATTTAAAGTATATAGGGTTAGTAAAAAGTGGAGGGTTTTCCCTCTTACGCACAGATGGAATATCCTCCTCAAAGTAGCATTCATGCTATGATTCTAGAATTATTTGGAGAAGACATTTTTATTTCATTTTTTAAAAATGTTTTATCTTTTGCTGTATGTCACCATGATAGCTTTACTGAGGGGGGGACTTAAAACATTTTCCTCACTTTAAGATAAAACAAACGAGTAGACAAGATCTCCCCCAAACACATTAATGCACTCTGGTTTTTACTGTAGACTCTGGCTCATAGCATAAATTACCTAAACAAATTATTCAGGAGTTAGATCCTGCTGACTCAGTTTTATATAACAGTAAGTAACTGCATTGTAACCTAACTGAGGAATATGTTATAGTATTATGGTGTGACAGTATTAGGCTTAAGTGATCATTATGAAACCTCAGCAGATGTCAACATCTAGTTGATCCTCCTTGGACTCAATTATTAAGCAAGTATTAATATTTGGACAAGAGACCACTAGGAAGTCACAGCTGTATGCTAGGCAAGATAGTTGAAAAACCTAAAGATAGTTGAAAAACCTAAAGAAATTTTTACTCCTCATTCATTGCACCCAGAGCACAGTGGCTCACATGGTTAGGATGCTGAGTTGGAGGTTAGCAAGCCCGTGTTCAAGACCCAAATACTGCAGCGTGGTGGGGTGACTCCCGTCATTCACTCAGCTCCACATGACGGGCACATAAACGGAGTCCCCATGGGCATCCCCAAAGCAACGGTGATGTCACCGCCTAATCCTTCCAACCGGAAGGCACTTTGAACGATGCCTCTGACATGAACAGAATGGGGAGGGATTCATTGTGCTAGAAAGTACAAGGGGAAAAAACACGATTACCAGGTAGCCCTCCAGTGGTGGGATTCAAATAGTTTTACCACCTGTTTGGTGAGTGTGGCTTGGTGGGTGTGCTTTGCCTAATGTGTGCAGCTTTCCCCACACCAGCTGAGACCTGCAGCGCCAATCAGCTGAGAGGATAAAGAAGAGAAAGGAGCAGGGGTGGGTTGGAGGGCCGACCCTTTACTTTTCTCCTTTCAGCTGATTGTCGGAGGATTTTTTCCCTCCCCTCAGCTGATCATCGGCTTTTTTTTACTACTGTTCAACCAAACCGGCCCGAACCAGTAGCATACCACCGTTTATGGCTGTTTGCAGTGTCCATGGTCATTTGGTCACATGACTGATTTACAAGAGTTTTGCAGAAAACTGCCATTTAGTTTTGGTTCTCATCCAAAGACCCCATAGCTAACAATGGGCTTGCTAAACAACTGCTGTGTTCATTTAACAAACATGATTCGCTGAATGACCATGGTGATTAACTACTGCTGCTGCTGCAAAAAAAGGCTCCATTATGATTGCAAGTCAAGAGCTACCTGTATTTATATTTTCCACCTTGCCATCTCTTTTAAGGAGCATCTAGAATTTTGTAGGAGGATAGTTATGGTATATTATAGAATTTCCTGGTCAAAATGTAATCAGATTTACAAATATAATTCCCACTAATTACATTTGGTGTAAGTCTATAATTTAGCTAGCTAGCTAGAGATAGACACACACACACACACACACACACATTTCTTTTTACAGCAAGCTCTGAATGCATTCTGATTTCTATTAAATATAGATGAGTTCATTCAGGAAGTGATCTATGGAAGACAGATTAAGAATAGAGGCTGCTTGTATTAGAGATTTCAAGGATTCTGGTTGACATAATGTGTATTATGGTTGATTGCATAGTTAGCTAGATGTTTAGATTATATTTGGCATTTTTAGTTATCTATTGACTGGGACTTGGGATAGCGCAGGACCTGGAATAGGTAGATGTTGTTGGATCCCATTAAAAGTATTGTTGCAAGATGTAAGCTGTTCCAAATAAAACTACCTTTTGCAATTGATTGATGGCGATTTTGTTAATGTTGATGCTGTTCAACATTTTTACAAATAGCTTTAATGTCTGCCAAAAAAAAAAAAAGATTTGGCAGACACCTGAGATGGATTTGGGAACCTTTGAACCACACTTTAAAAAACACTGCTGATAATCATAGTAAATAATGAATTGCAGAACCCAGCATGGTTAGTGTCAGGTCTTCTTTATCAACATCTAGAGCAGACTTGGGCATTTTATGTCCCCAGGTTACATCTGGCCATTCAGTTGTCTTTGTCTGGCCCACATGAGCTCAATCAGAAATTAGGAGTTAAATGTAAAGAAGTATATTGGTTCATCCTTTCACAACAATCCTAGTTTCTTGGGAAAATTAATTGCCCAGACCTGATCTAGAGAACCAAAGGCTTCCTCCTCTGCTTTAGATAGTCTTAAGCTTTCTGATCAACACTCTCTATTTCCTTGCTATATAACTTCATTTCTTGTAGACTCATGAATGTGCAGAACGAACTGTTAGGCACAAAGCTTAAATAATTCATGAGTAGAAAAATATTCTTATTTTAAAAGGTGGGAAAGATTCCTGGATAAATTTAGAGTAAAGCCAGGCTTGCTGCAAATTCATTACGGTTGCTCACTTAAAAGGAAAAACGGTTTGAAAGCAAGAACTAAGTTGTGAGAGATAACGACTGTCTCATTCTCAGGATTTTCCGGGGTTGAGAGAAATAGATTCCAGATGAGCTTCTCTTCCCATTGAAACCATCTGCATTTTCCCAGCATTTTCTTTTTTTCTCTTTATGCACAAAAAGTTCAAGGAAAGGCAGAAAAGATCTACAATCTTTTTTTGCTAGGGGGACTTCTGGTGGCACTTCCGTCGAAGACAGACGGAGACCGCGATCTTGCACGTTTCGATCTGTGCTTACCCTGTTGGAGGGGTCCCTACGGGACTGAATCATCAGATCCACCTCGGAGGGGTGGGGGAAGAGGGGGAGACTACCAGCTGCGTTGAGGGGAGCTGCATCTCCCCTCCCTGGCTTGGTATACTCCCCTGGAAGACAGGGAGAAGCGGCAGTTTTAATCGCTGCCCTGAAGGTGGGAAGCTACCGGGACCTAAGTGTGTGCTGGAGAGGTGAAGTGGTGAGTGGCATGTATCCACACAAGAGAAACTGAATCTTTTATTTTAATAACCCCGAAAAGCAGAAAGAAAGATTCCTCACTTGAGAGTACAACAGCAGCGAATAGAAAACAAGACGACAACATTAGGTAAATAAAAATCTGGACTATAAAAGAGCTATAACAAAATTAACAAGAACCCCAGAAGCTTAAAAGAAAAAGGGGGAGATTGCAGCAAGAGGACAAAGGAAGGCAATATCTTGGGTATGTTGGGGGGTTGACTGAGCAAAGGAAACAGAAGAACCAACAAGGAAAAGAGATATAAATGGAGTCTCTTGGCAAGGATTACAATTAACTTTAATAAAATAAATAACACCCCAGTTGATTAAAAATGGAAGAAGCAAGCAAAGAATTTAAGTTGGAACTGCAAACTGTGAAAGAAATGATAAAAGAAAGAAGGGGTTTATTGGACACACTGGCAGAAAAAGTAATGCAATTTATAGCAAAACAAAAGAATTTTAGAGAGGAGGAGCCAAAGGAAGAGGAAAATAGCCAAGATGGACATGAAGATTCAGAGACATTGCCAAAAGACACAAAAGGAACTAAAACTAAGATATTGATGACAGGGATAATAAAAAAAGAGAAAAAACTCCCAAGAGTAAGCAGAAGAAGCTGTACAAGAAGAAATTTCAAAAAAGAGAAAAGGAAAGGGGGGGAGGAAAGACGGGGGACTGGCAGATGGAAATAAATGTAATATTAGAGGAAAAAAAGAGGGATAAAGAGGAAAGGCCAGGAAAACTTAGTAAAGGGAAAGCTGGCTAAAACTAAGAGAAATGACAAGGCTGAGAGATTTAGAGATAAGGGTTAGATATGGCATAAAAGGGGGACACCACATGGGAATGTATCTTTGTATAGACTGGGGAGAATTGAAGTTTATAGCTTCAAATTAGGAATTACCTTAAGATTACTAGATAATTATAGATGAGAAAAATGAAGATGGAGTGAGTGATATTAAGAGGGTTCTATTGTTATTAATCCTTTCTTTTTATATTGTGTTTCTCACAAAATAAGGCTGAGCCGTATTTTTTTTTTGAGCCCCCCCAAAACGGCTAGTCTATCTTTTTGGGGGTGACTTATTTTCCTCCCCCCACATGCACCCCCACCTAGAGCGCCCCATGTGCACTCACCTCACCACGAGGCCACTTCTATCGGCCGATAGAAGCGCCCCGAGGGCAGAGTCACTAGCCACTTCTATCGGCCAATAGAAGCGGCCTCGTGGAGCGCTCTGTGGGCAGCCACACCTCACCATGAGGCCACTTCTATCAGCTGATAGAAGCACCCTGAGGACAGAATCACCAGCCACTTCTATCAGCTGATAGAAGCAGCCTCGTGGTGAGGCATGGCTACATTACCAACTGCAAACTCAATTGTGTACATATACCTTTGTCAGAGTAAATATCAGACAATCTCAAGATTCCCGCTGCATTTCTCCTGCCCTTCTTCATCCCCTCAGATAGCCCTATTTCCCCCCACCCCCGATTCCCCACTGCAAGCACTTGGACGGAATGGTTCGCAGGAGGCTCGCTAAAGAAGCTGATTCCACCTATCACCTGCAATGGGCAGTTCCCGGCCCCTCCACTTAGGCTGCCAACTAAGGGAACTCACAGTTTACTCAATTGTTCAACTGGTTTCAAAGGGAGGTCAGGGGGATCTTTGTGCCCCTTGCCATCCACTAGCATCTTCGAGGGGGAAGGTATGCTTCGAGGGGCAACACGGAGATTGCTGTCCGTAAAACTGCAAGCTAAACAGCCCGCCTTTCTCCTACCTTCTTCTCAAGGTTTTGCTTGCAGCCTGACCACTGACAGGTGGTTGAGTCCGGTTTCAGCTCTCCCTTGTATGGTTGGTGGAGTATTTTGGCATCACTTTTTCAGACAGTACAAGGGGAAGGGTAATCCACAAATATAGTTTTGGCTTCTGCACAGATATTGCAGTCTATGGCGTGGTTTGTGCAAATATGGTACCTACCTCACCCCTTTCCTGTAGTTTGCCCATAGAATAAGATGAGCACCACCTAGAGCGCCCCACATGCACTCACCTCACGAGGCTACTTGTATCAGCCGATAGAAGCATCTGGTGACTCTGCCTGCAGGGCACTTCTATCGGTTGATAGAGGCAAGTCTGCCCATGGGGTTCTCTAGCCGAGGCTACCTGCAGGGGGGCTCCTAAAGGCAAGTTTCCCCCTCCGCCTTTCCCCCCATTTCTCTTCACCTCGTATAGTTCAAGCGATGTGAGAAATGATGGGAAACACAGTTTAAACAGGCCCAAATTTTGAGGGTGGGGCTTAATTTCACCTTATGCCTAGAAAACATGCTGGGCCTTCTTATGAGGGGGCGTATTGTTGGAGAAACACAGTACATACATACATATTCTAAAATATGCTAATGACTAAATGATATTAGGAAAACAGAGAATATGATGACGGGTGACTGGTATTAATTATGTTTAAAAAGTGTTGAGTTAGGGTTATATAAGTGCTTTAGGTTGAAATTGGTCAAAGGGAAGTAAAAGGGGAAATTAACTCTGTTTTTATTTTATTATATTTTTTCTTTGTGGTATACATGAAATAGAAAATACAATCCAGAGGTGGGGACTTCCGGGTGACGTCGTGTCATGGCGGTTCAGGAGAAATCTGCTCTGATCTCCTGAGCAGGGATTTTCGCCTCTGGACGGCTGTTCTTGGCAGTGTCCAAGAGAGTTATGAATCTGGTGGTCTTAACATATATATATCCTGGTTGTATAGTTTTTAACTGTTATTTGTTTTAATTTGTTTTACATTGTTATTTGTATATGTCTTTTGGTGTTGTTCAGTTGTATGTTGTGAAAGAGCACCTTATTTCGTTGTTCTCAGGTTCTGAGTACAATGACAATAAATTTATCTTTAAATCCAATCCTGGAGGGATTGACAAGGCAAGGAGAAAATCTTGGAGACAGTTTGGGAGGTTGCGATCCTGAAACATTGAAGAAGAGAGCCTGAAGTCCAAGGTGAAAGAAGTCAGCCTGTGTCGCCAGACCCGGAGATGCGACAAACTAGCTAGCAGGAAGCAGCGAGATGGCAGTGGACCAAGGGGTGGTGATCGCATGAGGTCGGAAGCTTTATTTGGGTTACAATTCATTTGGATAACAATTGAGATAGACAATTGTTTGAAAGAACAATCAAGTGGACTAAGGAAACCCAGGGTGAAAGGGGGGAGAGTGGAAATCGGCAGCAGCATTCTAACCTACCACCTCGAATGCTGAGACAATAGTGAAATTAATAGTGAAAATAAGAAAATAAGAGGAATCTTGACGGAAAATCGGAGTGTGGTGTGAGAGTTGAGAAGTTATTTTTGGAAGGTTCCATTTCCTTTTGACAGCTTGGAACGATTTTGTTAAAATCAGGTGAACTGAAAAAAAATGATCTGATAACAACCTAAACAGAAAGAATTAAAATTGATAACCTAAATAAAGCACAAGAGTTCTTTGAACAGCTGGGCGGATCAGAGGAGGAAACAAGCAGCAGAGATGAATTGGAAATGCCAAGTCAAGAAGAAATACAACAAAGAACTAAAGAACGAGAGGAAAACCAAAACAAAGAAGATAGAGGTGAAAGATCCGCCCGAGAAGAAACAGGAATCAAAACCAGAAGTCAAACAATAGCCAAAACCAACGAGAGGTAACATTTAAAATAAGAAAGAATGGGGAAAGAATTAACACTGACTTCTATAAATATTAATGGTTTAAACAATCCATCAAAAAGGAAAAAAGTACTTTTGAAACTTGAAAAGCTGAAATTGGATATAATATGTCTTCAAGAGATTCATATCAAACCACAAGAACAGAAATATTTACAAAACAAAAAGTTAGGGAAACTATACACATCGCTAGCAGAGGAAAAAAAGAGAGGAGTAGCATTGTACAGTATATCAAAGAAGAATTAGAATCGAAACTGATTTATAATAAGATTGTAAGAATATTAATTGTAGAGGTGGTTATACAAAACAAAAAGATTTTACTAGTAGGATATATGCCCCCGATACAAATCACAATGAGTTCTATAAAACTCCATATGCAAAATTAATAGAATTAGGCAACCCTATGATCTGCATAATTGGCGACTTTAATGCAATTTCTAATAATAAACAGGATTATGCCAGTGATCAAAAATATCAAAAGGGGGAATACCTGTGAAGTCAGGAAAGGCAAAAAGACCCAGCAGAAAAGGGGAAAGGAGGATATTAAGAAAGAGAGGGATATAAACTGGAATGAGAAAGGATATGGGGAAAAGAGGGGGAGGAGAAGCAGTAAGAAACAGGTGCATGAAATAAAAGAAATTGTTGAAAAGAAATTGTTTTTTTCAGAGATAATGGTTGATGAATTAAAAAGGGGATTCTGCAGGGTGACAAGGGGTAATAAGAATATTTCTGCAATTAAAAATATTTAGAAAATAGGGTAATATAGATACTGATAACTCTTATTAAAAATCAAGGGGGGAAAATATGCTGCGGAATCCAAATGAAAAGATGTAATGATTATTATTGTAACTTCTTAAAAATAATGGTTTATTGGGAATAAAGATGAGGGAATAAAGGTATAGTTGCAGTAAAAGGGGGGGAAACCTATACTTGTTTTTTTTTTAGTGTTAAAATTTGTATTAATCTAGAATTTATAAAAAGAATGTGTAATGGAAAGGGAATATGACAGACTAAAGAACCAACTAAATTAATAAGTTAATATAAACTATTAAAAGCAAGGAGAGACATTGGTAACTTTTTTATCATTATCATTATTATTATTAGGCAAACACATATTGTTTATCTTTATTTTTAAAATAAATATTAAAGGATTATATTTGAAATAATTGAAATGA
Source organism: Pseudonaja textilis (assembly GCF_049901715.1). NCBI lineage: Eukaryota > Metazoa > Chordata > Lepidosauria > Squamata > Elapidae > Pseudonaja > Pseudonaja textilis. The sequence goes on from NC_141991.1 coordinate 131,440,906, forward strand.
AACAAAAAGATGTTTCGATTGAGATTAATGAAAGAAGCTAGAATTAATGTGTTTGTTTCTCTCCTTACTGAAAATTTGGATTGGAAAAGGTAATAATAGAATTAAGTATGCATATATGAATGTATAATTGCTGTCATATTTGTATGTAAAGGTGATGACCCGGAAATATGTTGTCCACTAAAAAGAGATTTTTGTTTTTAATGTGAAAAACTGAAAAAAAATTGTTAAAAAAATATATAAAAAAAACCCGAAATACATTGCCTAAATGTTTTTTTGATATTGATGAGGAACTAGATTTAGTAGATGCATGGAGGAAATTGAATCCAGAAGTGACCCCGTTTACCTTCTACTCCAATCCACATAAATCCTGGTCAAGGTTAGATATGGCATGGATGAATAATGATCTACTCAAGCATATAAAAAATATAGAAATATTAACCAACACTTGGGCAGATCATAACCCACTACAAATAATGTGGACCCTCCGCTCATCCTGCCAGGGCCGCGCCAGAGCTGTGCCGGCTGGGCAGAGCCAGGAAAGTGAGCCGCGGGTGCTTTCCCAGCTCTGCCCAGCCCGCACGGCTCCGACGCAACCCTGGTGGGATGAGCAGAGGGTCTGGTGGGGAGGCGCTCACTGCCTTGGTGAGAGCTCTGCTGCAGGGAAGGAGGGCCCGCCTGTCAGCTGTGCTGGGTGCCCCAGGCAAAGCTCTTCGCGCTCTGCCCGGCACCAGGCAGAGATGGCAGCTGGGCACTTCTGAGTTGGGCCGATCCTACGCTGCGGCCCCGGGAGATTCGCCTCCCCACGTGGGGTTGGGCTGCCCTCTCGGGCAGGGGAGGCTTTGTTGTAGTAGGGTGTCGTTTTTAAAATAATTGGCTTTACCTTCGAATGCAAAGGGAAGGCGGCGACAGGAGCACCTGAAGCCAAGTGTCTCCTCAGGGCTCCGGTTGCAGGGAAGAGCCCTGACTGGCCGCAAATGGCTGAGCCAAACACCGCGCCATTGCTCTAACACCGCAGCAGCAGGGGAGAAGGGAAAGCAACGGTGGCGGTCTCCTGATATGAAGTGCCCCACCAACACAGGCAGCACCATATCCGGGCATGCAACAAAAGTACTTCCTAACGGCAAGCCCCCCCGCCATTTCCCCCCCCCCCATGTCACATGTTTAATATGGGCCTTAATTTGGGGGGAGGGGCTTAATTTGGTTTTATGCCAATAAAACATGGTGGGGTTTCCTATTGGTGGAGGCCGTATTGTTGGAGAAACATGGTATGTATGTATGTATGTACGTACGTACGTACGTACGTACGTACGTACGTACGTATGTATGGTATTCAGCTTTGTTCGGGTATTTTCCCACGTCATTATAGTTGTGCTTTTAAAGTTGTAGACAGAAGATACTAGAAACACCAATCAAGCAGAACACAGCAAACTCCAAGACCAATGGACACAGACCAAGACTCCCAACCAATCAGGATGAAGAAAAAACCATTCTAACACAGCAGTAGGCTAGCACCAAATTTAAAACAGAAATGGCTGTGAAAGTCTGACTCACAGACGAACTCAATACAGAAGCCTGATGATGGCAGATGAGATTCTGCCGAAACGTTACTACAGCTTTAAAAGCACAGGTCCCACTTGCCATCCTCAGGCTGGTGCTTTCGGCTTCGTGCCAGTGCAAGCAGTGTGTGAGCCACGAAAACCAACACCAGACCCAAAACAACACGGACACCACCACCAATCCCCCTCATCAGACCCAGGCCCAAGCCCATCCTATAAATGAAGGACAACCACCATCCAGAAACCAGACCACGGCTGCTTCACCAGCTGTCACACACCCCAACCCCAAAACCAAACAAGCTGACACACGCCAAAAACACAGACCCAGACCCCAAACTCGAAGCCAGACTAAAACCCAGAATGCTACATCACAGCCACCCGCTCAGGATATCACATCAGAAAACTCAGGAAATTACACCACAAGAACTCAAGAAGTTACAACACAGCAAATGACCCAGGATATCACAGCACAAGACCAAGGATACCACAGCAATAAATCTCACAAGGTCATCACACAACCCACTACCCAAGCCGTTACTACACAGGAGGCTAATGGAAAAAAGATCAAAACACAAACGACACAGGAGATTACAACGCAGGACCCAGGATACCACAACAAAAGAACTCACAAGCCCATCACACAACCAATTACCCAAGCCGTTAAAACACAACCAATTACCCAAGCAGTTAAAACACAAGAGGCTAATGGAAAAAGATCACTACAAAACAAACGACCCAGAAGATTATAGCACGAGATCCAGGATAACTCCACAACAAAACTCACAAAGCCATCACACAGCCCATTATACCAACATCAACTCCATCAACCAATCAAGAGGCAGCAGCGCAGCCAACCAGCCCAGCACACCAGCTCCCCACCACCAGTATTTATAGACAGCAGCTCCGATCACACACTGCTTGCACTGGCACGAAGCCAAAAGCACCAGCCTGAGGATGGCAAGTGGGACCTCACCGAAACGTCGCCAAGATACTCCTAGTCTTACATGGGAAAAGACCTGAACACACCTAGACCTACATACCTGTACCCGTGAAAATCTACGAAAACAAATTTCATATATATATATATATATATATATATACATACATACATACACTACATACATGCATACTACTAGTAGATTTATAATCCCTTATAGCTTTATGTTAAGCATATTCATCACCTTGAAAAAGATCTATAATTCAACTTGGGCATTTTTTGCTATTTTTTTAGTACTTACGCAATATCTAAATGAAAAGACATTTTAGGGGAAATTTAGTTTTACTAGTAGCTATTGAACATATGTAAGTGTGGATTAGTAATAGCATGAGGTGGTTTCAAAATGGGCATATAGATTATACAAAATTGCAGCACTTAAAAAATACCTGTCACAGAATGCAGAATGTATAAAATGGAGTTCTGACTATGATAGAGGAGCAATCACTAACTACATTAACCTCAATAAATACAGATTTATTACAAAAGGAACAAAGATCTGTGAAGATTTCTACAATACATAGTGCATTTGATAACATCTATAAAGAGCTTTCATTTTTTAAAGTATATTTTGCTCCCCTTTCTAAAATGTTGCTTTAGAATTCCTGCTGATCTCTTGATTGAGCTAAAAAATTAATGTGCTCTATTTTCTTGAATGTATTATATTAATAGTATGCCAATGTATGTAAATGAGCCTAAATTCAGTGAGATGGATGTATTTAAATATTTCTAATCACCAGGCAGCTTATGCAAACTAAGTTCTTAGCTGATTTGCGATATGATGTCTGAAAACCAGCTGTACCAGAGCAGAGGCATTTTACCAAAATGGATTCAGTTGTTATTGAAGATGTTGACAATGTTACTTGGGTATACATTACAGAAAAGGAACATGCACAATATAAATGTTTATGGATCTGGATGCAGACAACCATTTTTTTTCCTAAACATTTGCTTTGATGGAAAATGTGGTCGTTTCATGTTTAGAAAAGCAGTAGCTGGCTATATATGGCAAACAGAACTACATTTTTGGAAGTTATAAATTCAGCTCTTGGTTATTACCATAATTTCTTTCCATTAAATGCTCATCTCCTTTCTTCATTCATTTACTCAGAGCACAGCTTTGATCTGGTGTGTTTATCCAATGTAAAACAGACTCTTTGGCTCAAAGAAGTCAACGATGATTTGTACTCTCACATGCTAAAGTACATTATAATTTTTAGAGGTCGAACAATGTGTATTGTTGTCATTTCTTTGACAGAATGCAGCCTGCAGCTCGGCATTTTGCAAAGGTCCCAGATTTAGTCTCAGGATGGACACTGCCCTGAGCAGTACTGAAGTAGGTGAATCAAAGCTCTATCTGAATAGAAAACGACAACTTAAATTATAGATAGCCTTAACTTATGACCGTAATTGGGACTAGAATTTCCATTGCTCAACAAGGTGGTTTTTAAGTGAGTTGGGCTCAATTGTACAACCTCTTTCCCCCCTCAATGATAGTGAAATGAATCACTAAAGGAAATCGTGTGCCTGTTAAGTGAATCAGGCTTTCCCAATTGACTTTGCTTGTCTGAAGCTGGCTAGGAAGTCATTCTATGATCTTGGGATGCTGCTATCATCATAAATGCATGCCAGGTGCCAAGGGCCCAAATTTTGATTACATGACCGCGGAAATGTTGCAATGGTCTAAGTGCAAGACTGGTCATAAGTCAATTTTTCCAGCGCCACTGTGCCTTTGAACAGTCACTAAAGGAATGATTGTAGGTCATAAGTTGAGGACTACTTGCATATGCAAATACTTTTATTCATATGATATTTTCTCTATCCTGATTGAAATATTTTGTAGAAAGCTTGAATGCTTGTCTGTTAAGCTAGCCTTCCCACGCTGACCTCTTTCTGAGTCAAATCTAGAATACAGAATCCTAACCAAGTTTTGGACTGCAGGTTAATCATATATTGTCTCTTTTGCTGATTTACAAAATTGGGGCAATCATCTTTTCTTGCCACTGTATTCCAAAATAAAGTTTGTGATTTAAGTTACTGTATCCTTTAGAATCACAGAAGGATAAGTAGATAAGCAGTGTAAAAAAACAACAACGAATTGTGGTCTCTGTGGGCAGAAGCGTAATGTAGACCTGACCTTGGGAATGAGGAAGAAATGAGACAACCCTTAAGAGGGAATTAAGAAAAGATGACTCCATTCTGAGAGAAAGGAAAGCATGGGAAAGAAACTCAAAATATCCTGGCCTTGATTTTGTTCAATATAAAGTGGGGAAGAGGAAATCTCTGAAGGACATTCAGACTTCTGTTATTCTACCCTACTGTTATACTGTAGTCCTTGATTTACAATAGTACATTTAGTGACCATTCAAAATTACAAAGGCAATGAAGAAAGTTATTTATTATCATTTTTCATACTTACAACCATTGTAGCATCTCCATAGTTGAGTGTCCAAAATTTGAGTGCTTGGCAAATGCCTCATATTTAGGATGGCTGCAGTGTTTCCAGGGTCATGTGAAAGGAAAAGTCAATGAGAAAGCCAGATTCACTTATCAATTGTGGCAAGAAAAGTTGAAAAATGGGGCAAAACGCATTTAACAAATGTTTTGCTTAACATTAGAAATTTGGGGCTCAAATGTAGTTGTAAGTCAAGGACTACCTGTAAAGCACATTCATGGAATCGCTGCCAAATCTGTCTCTTGACTTGGCCTACCTTGAAGGGCTAACAGGTCAGGTAAATGATAATTTGCCATTGAAAATGAGAGATTAGTTTATTGTTTACCTGGTGACACCAGAATTATCTACTTTTCTTATCAAACAAACAGCAATTCAGTTCTGTATTGGTCTTTCTTTCTTTCTTTCTTTCTTTCTTTCTTTCTTTCTTTCTTTCTTTCTTTCTTTCTTTCTTTCTTTCTTTCTATCTCTTTCTTTCTTTTCTTCCTTCCCTTCTTTCTTTCCTCTTCTCTTTTGCTGAAGCTATAGGTATTTTTTTGTACTGAATTTCCCACCATCTCCCAAAGTAAATCAACCATATCTGTAGCAGTGGAAATGTCCAGGCATGGAACTACAGCTACAAACCTTTGCGGGAGAAAGAATACTGGCAGTATATACTATCTGCATGCTTATTAAAAAAAAAAATCCTCCTCTTGCAGAATGGAGTTACTTCTAGGCTAGGATACTGTACACCACAGCTGGATTTCTGCTTTAGTTCCCCAGGTCATTGCAGTTTGTTTACCTGTCCTTTGTCAGGCTGACTGCAGTAATCCAAGTTGAACTTTAAAGGGGGGAAAAAAACAACACCCAGACCTCCTCCAAAAGCATTTGGCAGGATTGGGAAAACCAGATCTGCCTTTATAGTACATTTCAGTCTGAAGCTGAGAAAGAAGAGATTTAGACAGCATCAAAAACACACACTACTGAAATACCTTCACTTTGGGCAGCTGCCCCCACCCCCCTTACCGTCCCCGTTCTCTGACTTGATGAGAACGGGAGAGAGAGAAAAGGAAAAGGCATATATTATACAGTATATGCACAAGAAGCCTTCCTCACATTGAGGGTTGTGGGTGGGGAAATGGGACGGGCGGGTGGGGAAGCCGGCTGGGAAGGGGAGGGGGCTCTTTGCTCCACCTAGCGGCAACCTCGAGGGTATGCAGGATGCGGCAAAGGCCTTTGCATAAATTATGTTCATGACGCAGCAGCTAAAAAATCCCGAGTATCAAAATCTGCCCCTGCCTTCCAGTTCCCCCCCCACCCCCAGGCGGGGCAAGAGCTTCGCTGGCTGTACCTGGAAGATGGGGAAGGGGCATCCCTTGACGCAAGCCCTCGGGGGCTGCGGTTCCAGCAGGACTTAAGGCCGGCTGGGCCTGGGAAGGGGGTGGAGAGCGCTGCCACCCCCCACCCCCGTTTTGTGTGTGTGTATGCAACAACCTTCGCACCAGCTGCTGTGAGATGAATTTTTAATCATTCCCGGGGAAAAGAGAAAAAAAAAAGTGTGGGGAGGGGGGAAGAGATCGGCTCGGCGGAGCCCCAGCCCGGGCTGGGGCGGGGGGCAAAGCGTTCTCTCCCGGCTGCACAGCGGTGAGTGGGGGTGCGGCGGGCCGGTATGGCGTGGATCGGGGGGCGGGGGGGACCCGGTTCGGTGAATATGCAATGGTCTTAATTAGCATAATTTATATATTTATGATAAAGAGAGAGGGGAGAAAACAGGGAACGGGGCGCAAGGGAAAGGGGAAGAGCGGGGTTGGGACAGCGTTGCATGTGGTCTGTGGACATGCATTTTTGGGGAGGGGGCTCACCTAAAATAATGGAGGGGCTTAAGCCGGGGGTGGGGGGAGCCCGATCGATTGAATGGGAAATTTGGGACACGGCCGGGAAGTTGGTGTTCAAACAGAAGTGGGGCTTGTGGGGCTTGTGTGGGAGTCTTCCCATCCCAAATAAATTGGGGTGGGGGTTGAGGTCGAGCTTTGGAGGACGAACCCGTCGCTTGGATATCGGAGCCTGGCGGGACCCCGACCAGGACAGGCTGCTTAAGAGAGTGGGGGGTGGCGGCGGAGGAAGTATTGGGAATCAGGCTAGTGGAGAAATATCAGGGGAAAGGGACAAGGTTAGTCCCCGGGAATGGCAATGAGCTGCAAGGAGAAGCTGGAGGAAGGACGGGGTGTGCGTGTGGGTGGCATGGAAAAGCCGGTGTTTGGGGGTTTTCAGAAAACGGAACTGTCGGGAAATGGGACTCGGAGAAACAACCCACCGCGGGGTATAGCTCGTTTTGGGGCGAATGTTGCGGGGGGGTCGGTTGAGGGGAGAGGGAACTGCCTGAATCGCGCTCCCTGTCAGGATCTGGGTTGAGAAAACCACTTGAGGGAAGATCATTTTAGGCCATCCAGAGGAAGGCTGAGGCGCGGGATGAAGGGCTGGCGGCCTGGAGGGCACGTCTTTCCGGCTCCCCTCGGCAGTTGGGAGAGTTTTGAGCATTGGGGACGACGCCGGGTGGGCAGGAGGCGGTGGCGGGCGGGGACTTGACCTGGGCAAAGGCTGCAGGCGGGGTAAAGGAGGTGCGAAACTGGGGCTTCTCCAGCCCGAAAGGCTGCACTGACGTTGAGGCAGTGAGAAAAAGAAGGAAACTTCCCCTCCAAGCAAGAAGGGAGACCGGAGCTGGTTTGAGGATGGGGCGGAGGAGCGGACGGGCAAGCGAACAGAAAGGAGAAATTCAGGGAGTTGGCGAATGCTCGGAGCGAACTGCGCGGGAAAAGAAGAAACTCGTTGGAGCCCGAGCGCAGCCATAGAGCTTCTGTTCGGTGCCAGAGCTCGGCCCTAAATACATTAATAATGAGAAAATTCGAGAAAAGGCGAAACGCTGCCAGCAAAACCGAGACCGGCTGTGCCGCGCGTGTAAAGGCAAAGGCGACCCCATTTATTGTGGCTCGCATCTTTAAAACCCGACGCAAGTGATCTTCTGTGCGCCCTTGGAGGTTATTCTGCAGACTGATTGGTGGTTATTACGGGGTATATATAAACAAGAGTTGGAAAAGCAATGGTGTCGCCCTGCTTCTAGTTTAGGAGAAAGTCTGGGCGCTTTCCTTCGAGCTATTTATAGATTTTGAATCCCAGCTCCAATTGTTTTATTAGCTGTACAGAGCAATCTTGGCATCTGTCTACTCAGGAAGCCCCATCAACTGCAATGGGGGGCTTAGCTATGCCATTGTAGCCTTCAAAGCATCAGAGCGGCAGGAGTGTGTGTGTGTGGGGGGGGGGGATTGAAAAGTGACATCTGGTGATGTTTTTTCAATTGCACCACGGGGCAAAAAGAAAGGGTAACTGCTTCATATTTTATTCCCTTTTTCTCTCCAGTCTGTTGCTAATATAGGAAGTAGTAGCTTTTATCAGATGGCCTAAAAATCCTTGAAAACCATAGATCTTTCATTCAATCACATTATGGTTAGCCTTGAAAACAATCCTGTGGAATCTGAAATTAAGGAATGAGGGGTTAGGGTTAGGCCAAAGGACACAAAATTCCAGAACAGTTTCCCTCCCTGCTTCCTCTTCATTTTACAGACTTAGCAACAAACTAAAGACCCTGCTGCTAAATGTGATGGTAAAGCCATATGAAGCACATTGCTTCTATCCATACTATCCTGAACAGCTTCATTCTAAAAATTGTGTTGCATAGAAATCCAGATATGGAGGAAAACCTCCAATAACCTTTACTCTGAAATGCTGGTTTTGTATGTATTTACAATAATGTGAGTACCTGCCTATAATCTCAAGAAGAACAAGGAAGACACTATCCTCTTAGTAAGAACTAGAGTAGACCAGAGGATTGTAAAAAAGAATGTCCTTTGTTGAGTAAGCATGGATTTAAAGTGTATACATTTTGACCGGTACCTCTGCTATCTAAAACATTATGCATAAAAACCGCTGTAAAATAAGATCAGGTAGTCAGGGGCATTTCTTATATAGAGGTGTCCTATATAAGAAATTTGGATGAATCATTTGAGTTATTGTTGATGACAGTTTTTTGAAGGGTAGCAGTATTGTCTGTGGTGTTGAACAGCTTTACATCATCAGCGAAGAGAACACAGTTGCTCTTGATATGATCACAGAGGTCATTTAGGTAGAGTATGAAAAGAGTTGGTCCTAGAACACTCCCTAGGGGACACCACTGTTGACAGGTACAGAATTTGATAGGACGCTCCCAATTTTGACCATTTGTTGTCTGTTTGACAGGAATACTTCTATCCAGTTATGCAGATGTCCAGAGATACCATAAGATTTTAGTTTTAGGAGTAGTTTGTCGTGTACCACTGAATCAAAGGCTTTACAGAAGTCTATGTAGATTGCGTCTATTGCTTTGCCCTGATCGAGTTGCGTAGTCCATATGTTTTTGCAGTGTAAGAGTTGCAGATTGCAGGATAGTTTTTTTCTGAAACCAAATTGTTTATTAGAGAGCAGGTTGTTTGTCTCTAAATGGAGGGTAATAGATTGGTTAATAATTGATTCCATGACTTTACAGGTGATGCAGCATAAAGAGATTGGTCTGTAATTTTCAGCTAGGCTGGGTCTCTGTTTTTGAAGATGGGGATGACCATGGCTTGTGACCATAGGTATGGCAAGGAGCTGGTCTTGAAAGATTTTTCAACGATGATGCTTATAGGTTCGGCTATGGCAGTGGGTAGCTTTTTCAAGAAGTAGGCACATATTCCATCTGGTCCAATAGATAGAGATGGTTTTAGATTGCGCAGTGCTTTTTCAACATTGTCTTCTGTAAAATCGATATGTATTAGATCATTGTAGTTGTCTGTGGTTCGGCTAGGAAATACTGGGCATGATCCATTGCTGTTTACAAATACTGAGCCAAAGAATCTGTTAAAGAGGTAGGCTTTAATGGTGTCATCATTGCAGTCTTTACCATTAGGTCCTTTCAGGGGAGGGATGGACCTTGAGTCTTTGAGTTTGTTGTTTACAAAATTGTAGAAAGCGTGGGTGGAATTGGTGCGTAGAAGGTTTTCCTCTTGATTAATGTGATAATTGGTGCATTCAATTTTTATCTGGTGGCATAAATTTTTGTATCGGCTTTTGAAGTTGGCAACGTGACCAGATTTGTTTTTCCGCCAAAGTGATTTCTTTTTGGATTGAAGCTTCCTTATTCATAACAAATATATTGAATCAAAATCTTTATTTTGGTCATAGACCAACATGGCAACAAAATGTGATAATTAGAGCTAATTATTTTCAATTTTTTATGTGATAAGTGTTCTAAAAATAATCCTGTTAATAAGGAAATGAAGAGATGTGGCAGCATTGTTTTAGTGCCTGCTGAATTACTCTGTCCACAGTCCTTTTGGTGGGCTTTGAGTGGCAGTATTTGTGCAATAGATGTTCACACATGCTCAGGTAGCTGGTAAAAGACAGTGCATTTCTGGTCTCCTAGAGACTCCAGAATGAAGTGTGGATGTAATATTATAAGGAGTAGCTATATATATAAATGCTATTGTGTAAGGCGGGGTCTCAACCCCTGTTGGGAACTGGGCTACACAAGTGGCGAGCGATTAGGCAAAACTCCATTTGCACAAGCAGTCGGCAAGCACACACGCACGCTGTTTGCACAGAACCATCTTCTCCCTACACTCACCAGTGCTGCCTGCAGTGCTGGTTGCTAGAGATGGAAAAGTTAGGGACTGCTGGTGTGAAGCAATGTACAGGCTATGATCCTAAAATTCAGGAAACTTCATATAGAAAAGCAGGCATAGATGGAAGGGTGGAGTTCAGTGTGTCATCAGCCTAGAGTCCTTACATTCTCAGAAACGATCTAGGTCCAACCCTGTCTTGAATTATTATCTGGTGCCAATTTAATACTGAATGTTAGTTAATAGATTCTTACGTATTGGCTTGAGCAATAAACATTATGAACTGGAATTGATATAAAATCCAGATCCTTTGCACAGGAGATTTCAGTTCAGATCCCCACAGTCATGTGAGGTTGGACACCCTTTCTCAGTCTCAGTCTCCCTCATGCTCCCTGGATTAACATGAAGGTCAAATTGAGAGATGGATGAGCCATAAAATGGAAGTTAGCCTTGTAGCTGGCCATAAGTTCCTTGTATAAGTAAGAGAGAGATGGAAGAAATCTTACTCGTTTATTCGTTTGTCCCACTTGTATTACACTGAAACATGCTGGGGACATTTGATAATTTAAAATCATAACTGGAGACTTAAAACATCCATGGTACTGTAAGTAATAATCAGCCAGTTAAAAAACATCCACACTAATCCCATTAATAAGTAAACAATAATATCATTAACCAATCAAATAACAGTAATATTGATATACATATTCATTTGGGATGGGTTCTTCTACAGGTTCCATTCATATGAAGATATTACATTCTTTAAAACAGGTAATACTAAAAAGGTGGAACTTGTGAGAATCATGAATCATGGATCTGATTGTCCTTTCAGCACCTGTAATGTTCCATTTGTAGTTTATTATGTGTCTGGAGGTGCAATGCTGGAGGGGGTTGCAGTTGATCTTGTATTTTATTTGCTTAAGGGTAGGATAACTTGTCTAAAAATCAACTCATTTCACCTGGGTTAAATTAAAACAGTTCCAAGCTTTGGAAGATATCACACACACACACACACACACACACACACACACACACACACACACACACCAAATACTTGGTCACATCTTTTCTTGCATTTGAAAACTGTTTTCTGAATATGCCTTCAACCCAGCTGATTGTAGCCATTCATCATAGCCAGGTTTCTATTATGTGTCTGTTGATGTTATTAGATGTTATACCAAGGATTATTTTACTTCTGTTTTGATGTTCGCTGCCTGATATATGATCAGATTGGGGCAGTCTACAGAAGTATAAACTAAACTGGTTTTGTAAGCATGTGTTGCACTACATCTTAATTTAAAATTTTACATGTACTCCCATTTTATTATTCATTTTAGGATAGGAGGGCAAGCTATTGGCCCTGTGTCTACCTTTTTGAAAATCTATGTTCAAACTATCATTAAATGCATCATACTTCATTTATTTAAGGTGAAGAAAACAAATATTTATCAATCAAAGATAATACTTGTCGCTTAGCATTGAATTGTGGAGTCCTTTGTGCTTTCTCAGCTTGGTTGTTTTCTTGCAGACCTTGGGTAGTTGGATAATGAAACATTTGCAAGAAAACAAGCTCCAAGAACCCCACCAGCAAATGTTTAGTAGATTTACATTCTCACATGGAAATCCCGTTAATTAGCAATAGCAGACAATAGTAGTACTAGATATAACCTTCTCTTTTCCCTAACATGGAATGTCAATACATTGCAAACATTTAATTCAATGTTGTATTAACATGCTGTTTTATTTTGCACTGCAGGCAAAAAAAAAAAAAATCTCTTCCTTGTGCTGAGAGATCAAGAAACAGCTTTTATTTTTTATTCCTCTTTCCAAATTCATTGCATACACAAGCCAATATTTTATCTGAAATAATCTGAACAAAAGAGCTAAAATTTCTTTTTTTTAAAAACAAACATTTATGTCTTACTCTTCTCTTTGGTAAGGCAGGTTTCTCTTCAAAATGGAAAATGCCAGGAAAGAGCCCTTGGTTTTTATTTTAGTACATAAATTATCACATGCAACAGGTATATAATGTAATACAGTATTGTTCAAAAACAAGGAAGGGAAAGTCAGCAGATCCTAGATTCTGGAATTCATTCTGATCCCTTAATACAGGGGTCTTCAAACTTGATCGCTTTAGGACTTATGGACTTCAACTCCCAGAATTCCTCCTCCAGTCATGTTAGCTCAGGAATTCAGGGAGTTGAAGTCCACAAGTCTTAAACTTGCCAAGTTGGAAGCCCCTTGCCTTAATGGCATCAGAACGCTGGGTCACATGACTAGGAGGAAGAAACGGTTAGAATGAGACCATCATCAGCATTCAAAATACCACCCAGTTGCCTCTCCTATAGAGATGCCTGGATAAATTTACTATTTTTCCCTCTCCTTGGTAGCTCTTGACCAGATCTGACCCATTTTCAAATCTGATCCCTGACACACACACAAAAAAATCAAACCTGGTCCTAATCTGTTCTGTGCTGGGAAAATTACCCTGCTGACAAACGGACAGGCAGAGCCCCTTCATCTATTTTTTTAAAAAAATATTCTGTTGGGTCGAGGGGGGGGAAACACAACATTGCCCTCCCTGTGAAACAATAATTATAGGAAACTTCTGGAATGGTAATTTTTGCTATTTGTTGAACCAGAAGGAAGCAAGGAAGTAAATATCTACTAGAGTAAATGATGTTCTTTATGCTTTACATCAAAGGGATACAGTGTTACATCCTATTAAACAAATGTACACAATAAAACGGCAGTTTTACTTTGGTTCAGGAAGTTTCTTCTGTTCTTGACTAAATGTGACCCATGTTTATGACAATTTCCAGCTATAGCATTCATAATATTTCATTATTTCTGGCAGAATAATTTTGCCTCTTATATAGAACATTATTCTTTTTCCATTGCCTTGTAGAATAAAGCAATAATTCTATATTGTAGAAATATATTTAACTTTAATTGGAATCCCCTACCCCACTACCTCTATCTCTGATAAGAGGATGGTAGAGTTGACAGCTAATGAAGTAAGACAGTAAAAAATGAGAAAAGACACTTGGGGCACCCCAGAGGAGGAGGAGAAAATGCAAAGTTGCTAATGCAAAGCTGCTTCACATGTCAAAGCATTGCTTTCTAGTGGCTTCATGCCTGTTTTCTGCTTGAGCAGTGGGCTGGACTAGAAGACCTCCAAGGTCCCTTCCAGCCCTGTTCTGATTCTGATGCAGATCAGCTGCTGGTACAACCATCCACCTGGGCATCCTCTTCCCTAGGCTGCATCTGAAATGTGAGTCAAAAAAGAACCAACTTAATTCCACCTGATACAGTAGGTTCAGATTTTAGCAGTTGGACTGCTTTGCCCTGGAACTTAAGAACTCAAATACAGTATTAAGATAATTAGATTTATACTTTTAAGTGTTGGTGAATCCAGTTAATTCCAATCTAATCTGCATATTAAGATTAAGAAAACTATTGCTTACATATGTGAAACTGCCATATCACTTGTATAGATAATGTTGTTTTGAAGCTAGAAATTAAAACAGTGTGTTTTCTTCTAGCTCATGACATATGGTACCTGCAGATTGGAACCATTTACCTACTACAATTTCTTTGCATGTTCAGTGTGAATATACTAGGTTTTTGCCATAGTAAGATGCATCTTATTTTTATTTAGGAGGATTGTTTTGCTGACTGCAGCTTAAATTATCTAGCTTAGATATATTGTTCAGTGTGTGGCTGTCTTAGTAACTTGGTTTTCTTTTAGGAACAGTGTAATTGACCTAAGTTTCTAGCTGAGGTGACATCTTACTTTATAGTTTGGGGTGATGTTCCTTCTTCCCATACCCTCCTAACAATTTTAAGCAAATTCTCTGGTGTCTACGTTGTAAATGTATTTTCAGAGACCCTAGCAGTAAAAGCTTTTCAAAGCTGGATATCCCAGCACAGTCTTTCCAGGGATAAGAATGAGTCACCTTAAATAAGAGTGGAAATTTGGGATATTGGGGGCAGCCAGAATGTATTCCAAAAATTGTATTGGCAGGATTCACTAAAGTTCTCATTGTTTTCATGATTTTTTAAAACCACCTACTGTATAACAAGCTTGAGGTTCTCCCCCCCACCCTTGTTTCTTCTTCTTGTTTTCATCCACATTCTGGATTCCAAGCATGAAATGCACAGTATCTCAGTAGGCTGCGCAGAGCACATTTATCAGGATAAATGTAGGTTTAAAATAATCCTCCCAGCTATCTCTCCCAAAAGCCTGCTTAGAAGTACCTGCCAATATTTTAAAATACAAGAAAAGCTAGATTGAGGGCACTTGCAGATGGAGAATTTGAGAAATGGATACGTCAGCTTTCTGATCTCGGCTTCTCTGATTAAATATTAAAGCCACTGATTATCACATAAAACCAATCAAGCTGTTTAAAGGTTGCAGCCCTTCTGTCAATAATTTGCAGTCAATACCCACAAAGGTTTTTTTTTTTTGTCTTATCCAGGAGAAACTGCATTGCCTCCTTGGGAAAAATGCCATCAGTGTTGTGTCTCTCTTTTTCTACAAATTGTCAGTATTTTCCATTTGTCTAACCATAATGAGGAGGAGTGTTAAGCAAGTATATTCTTTCTCCCTTGTTCTATGAGTGTTTCTGGTCTCAGGTGAACAAGCAGTGAAACAAGGATGAGGGCAACTAAAGAATTAAGAGGCACTGTGATGGTTTTCCTAGCTGCAGCCTTTTAGTTCCATTGGATTTATAAATATTACCATCCAGTTTGGAGAAGGCATAGAAATTATGGTCAACATCATTTGAAAGGTATCAGGCACCAAACACTTTTCTGTGGAGGAGTTCCCCATAAGAGTCCAAAATGCTGGACTGGGAGGAAAATAAATTTTTAAACGTAGTTGTAATGCAGTTTTGTCCACATTTAGGCTTCCAGTTGAGATTTTACCCAACATGTATTTAAATGTAAATGCTGTGACATCATTCTTGGCCTTCCAGAAAAGAAAATGTGGATATTAGAAACTTCAAGACTTCTTAGATGTGCTTGGATACTATGTTAACCATGGCTTTTCCTGTTGCACAGAAAAGCCAAGAGGAAAAATGCAAGGAACATTTGTTATTTCTTTATTTCCTATCTTTATTATTTTTACAAATAGTTCAAGACAGCAAACAACTCCAGCACAGCTTCTTCCTCCTATTTTCCCCACAACAACCACAACCTGTGAGGTGAATTGAGCTGACTGGCTCAACATTACCCAGCTGGTTTTCATGGCCAAGGTGGGACTTGAACTCATGGTCTCTTGCTTTCTTGTCTAGTGTCTAAATTCCTAAATCAAACTAGATGTCTAAAAATATCTTCACTTGCAATCTACTTGAATCAGAAAGATGTTTTAAGAGTCCTTGGGCTCTGTATCGCTCTGGTGTTTTGCCTTGCTTCTGACTACATAATGTATAAATAAACGTGCAACCAATTCTCCTGCTTTATACGCTTCCAGGTTGAAGAACCATTTCTGCGTAGTGATAATCTGCAATCTGCCTACAGGCCAGATCTTTTAGGATTAGAGAACTAGGACGCTGTTAACAGTTTTCCAATGATACATTTCTTACCTATGGTAGAGTAAAGATAAGATTCTCCCTGGGATGCTATCTGGGACAGTTTCATGTCTGACTCATCAGCACTTGTAATTAAACTTGGTAATTATGTTCACTGTGAGATTTGGAGTGTTGCAAAACCATCCTCTCCCTCTCTTTTAATTTTGCACATTTTCAATTCTTTGTCACCATCTGCTGTGAAATGGCTGTGATTTTTGTTGTTGTTTTTCTGCAGTGCACACATAACATTGCCATCTGGGCAAAATTGTTTGTCCCATTAATTGCAGAAATATATGGAGAAGCAAATGAAAATGGTACTACATGTTAGTGGAATGTCGGCTAAATGAAATCCAGCCCACTTGTGAGCTACAGAACATGCACAGAGCTTGACATTATGAAATGTCTATTTTTATAGCTCTCTTGCTAATTGGTCTCTGCACGGCATCGAAAAAATAGCCCTCTGCTTGACTCTGTCCCACTGGGAGGACCTGAGAAGATCTGTTTCTTTGCAAGTGATAAATATCTTGGCTTGAATGTTATCCTTCTGTGCCTGGCTTCAGGCTTTTCATCATAATTTTTGCATGCAAAGAGAGTCTAAAAGTAACACTTCGATATGACTTGCTACCACAGCTTTGTGTAATGAACCTTTTTGTAAGGCGGGGGATAGGTAATCTTCAAACCCTACCACCACCGCCTGAAACTTTCATGTGGAAACTACACCTGCACTTATGCACACATATACTGTAAGTCCCTTGAGACCTTCATACCTTCCATCGTTTCTTCCTTCTGTGGAAAGGAAATGGGGACATATCTGAATGCTTACTGACCTTAATGGCAGAATGATTGAAGGCCTTTTACTGCTTTCAGTTGATTCTCCCCGTGTCTAGGGAAGGTTAGCTGCTCGTCAGTTTCTGAGGGATTCTTATTGTAAAGAGACATCTGTATGCTTTTATTCCCTCCTGGGCCCTGTCTCCCTCCCCCTGCCCCACCCATGTTTCCAATACAATCATTTCTTCTCTAGAAGGAACTTGGAGCTGCAGTATTAATGGTACTCTTACCAAATTATAGTTCTGACTGATCTATACTGAATCAATTGAATTGATCACCAGGCAGTACTAAATAAATCTAGGCTTTGCTCTAGAGTTGCTGGAAGTAGATGCCTATCAACCTTGCTTTTGATTTCATTTGTTCGTTAAATTAAGTACTGTACATGCAATTTCATTATATCTTCCTCGTACATTTAATGATCCTCTCCTTATCGTATTAAAGATTGCACTTTGGAGGCAAATTCTGGATTGGCTCTGAGTACCACATATGTGTTTATAGGGTTGCAAATCCTGCTTCAATAGTGCAAGACATGGCACTTGGTGAGGAGTTACAAGCTTTTTATGGTGTGAGACAAGCCTTAAAAGCTGCCCCACCTTCCTCAGTCGAAAGGACCTAGTTCATTCTCTTGAGGGACTTCTTATCTTTAGAAGAAAGAAAGCAAAGCAGACAACAAAGTGAATTATTTCTAGATTCAAGAGATACTGTGGGTTTCAGTTTCTTCTATTTATGCTGGATTTCTCAACCAGAATACCATCATCGTCAGACTTTTAAAGATTCCCTCAATTTGGATTCAACTTCTGATGATCCATTACAAAATTATATCCTTACACAGATAGTCCTTGACATATGACTATAACCGAGTCTGCTCATTACAATGGTATGTCGCAATGGTCATAACTGACTCCATTTTTGCAGCAGTCGTTAAGCAAATGCAGCAGTCCTAAAGGGAACCCCAGGTTAGTTAAGTGAATGCTGTGGTTATAAGGGAACGGTTTGCTAAGGGTATGGTTTTGATGAACATCTGAAGTTACTGCCAGGTTTTGACAAAACCATCATAAAATATGACCATGAGATACTTACTATAAATGGCTGTAAATGTTTTGCCAAGTTTGGTCACATGACCACGGAGTGGGCCCAACTGTTGGAATTTTGAATCTGGGTTGTAAGTCACTTTTTCAAACAATCGCAAAATGATCAGTTGCAAGTTGCAGTTACCTGAATAGTGTAGGTCCACCTTCAAGACTTCATATACTGTGATATACAGGTAGTCTGTGACTTAACAATAGTTTGTTTAGTGACTGTTCAAAGTTAAAATAGCACTGAAAATAGTGACTTCTGACCATTTTTCACACTTATGACCATTGCAGCCTCCCCATGGTCACGTGATTAACATTTGGATGCTTGACAACTGACTCACATTTATGGTTGCAGTGTCCTGAAGTCATATGATCCTCTTGTGACTTTCTGACAAGCAAAGTCAATGGGGAAGCCAGATTCACTTAACAAACACGTTACTAATTTAACAACTATAGTGATTCACTGAACAAATGTGGCAAGAAAAATTGTCAAATGGGGCAAAATTCATTAACAAATGAGTTATTTGTTAATTAGTTTTTAGTGACTAATTAAATTACTCACTTGGGCTCAATTTTGGTTATAAGTCGAGGACTACCACCTGTACTACAGGTGGATTCCAGAATTATTTGCCAAGCCAATGTTAGGCAAGCTAATAAAAGAATGCAGATCAGGGCTTTCCATTATGAGAGCAGTGGAAATGCATTAATAGAGTGTTCTATATCAGGCACAAAGAATCAGGATCATCAGTTAGGTTTTATTCAAGCCTATACATAAGAATCTGGTCAACTAAAATTCAACAATAAATTGGCGCCAGATAAGGGTCAACAGAATTCAGGAGGAGTTGGATTTGGAGCACGTTTGGGAATGTAGTGATTCTAAGCTTATGACACATTTAACTCCACACACCACCAAACTTTGCCTGCTCCTCTAAATCCTCTTCCTGTTTGAATATTCTAAGTGGACAAGTTCTCCAGTTTCTGAGTAAATTCACCTTGTTGTCTATAGGCTTGAATAAATCATCTATCCTGCCACATAACTGGTGGTCCTGATTAATTGATCTTGTGTATCAATAAAAATCCCTAGAAATCTCTTAAAAGGCACAGCACCACCCCCTTGATACCATTAGGCATTTATTTGATATTTTATTCTTTTTTTGTAATTTTGGTTTCTTTAGCTTTGGAGGACAAATAAATGATTGCATGCATGGTAATTTTTCATAGATTAGGTGGCCCAAACTGGTAAAATTATATGTAGGCTTAATAATAAATGTGTAGGGCTGGGTGGGAAGGTAAAAGTGTTCCGTGCGCCTTTGGCGTGCAGTCATGCTGGCCACATGACCACAGAGATGTCTTTGAGCAGCACTGGCTCTTTGGCTTTGTAACGGACATGAGCACTGCCCCCTAGAGCCGGAAACGACCAACACGTATGTGCGAAGGGAACTTTACCTCAGGCTGTCTACCAGTATCTGTGTAGTAAATCTAATTAAAATAAGGACATTGTTCTAAATTAACTAATGGTTTGAATTCTCTTTTCTCTTAAAGCAGAGCTTACAAGATAATTATCTCTGTGCATTAATCTTTTCCCGTCTGAAATCCACTTAAGGAAGATGATGACACCAGAGATATCAACGGCAGATAAGAGCAAGATGTTTCAGAAATGGAACATAGGAAAAGGGACAGCAAAGATGAGCTATAGAGCTGGCATGTGATTTTTTTCTTTTTTTTATAGTTTGCCTTGAGGGATTGTAGGTTGGCCTAAGTGAATCTGGAGGGGCTCTGCAGTTTTAATACATTCAAGTTATACATAAAGCTCTCCGGTATATCCCTGTTTTTTTTTTTTAAAAAAATAGCATGATGTTTTTGTTTCTGCATTATAAGATTTCAAACTGCAGACAGTAGCAGATTTTCTGCACGTATAGCATAAGTAGATGGAAGTATATGTGATTGGGAAATAATGAAAATAGCATCTTAGTTGACAAAAAAACCCCATCTGACATTAACTCAGGAAATGACCACAAATCAATCACTGTCTGAAGAATGACCTAACACAACACAAGTCTCAGGGATTTTGGAAAATGGGGGAAACTGAAGTTGGAACTCTTAGAAGTCTTTTGGGGTGGTAGTTCTGCTCTCATAAATCTAAGTTAGCATCTCCGTTTCAAATTTTCTCAAGAATTGTGAAAGTTGGAGGCTGGAATTTGTGACCTCCTGTGTAGCTGTATAAAGAAAAATTCAATTCCATCCATCAAGGAGTTGAATGCCATCCAGACAAACTAGATAAGTGCATTACAGATACTCCTTATAAAAAATGAATCAAGTCTTCTATAAAAACAATTACCTTTTCACAAGGCAGTAAAGGGACTGTATGTGAGGTTATGAAAACGTTTACAATGGAGCTCTCAATCCAAAACAAGTAAACAGATACAGAGCCTGATACAAATAAAAATAATCCAATACCAAGAGCCTTTGAAAGAAAGGTAGACGATGAGAAAGGAGATATTGAGTTGTCTTTCAGGCAGTAATGTGAAGAGTTTAGAATTCTGCAGAAGGATTTGAAGATCAGTTTATATCAATGTTATTCAACTTTGACAACTTTAAGATATGCGGACTTAAACCCCCATAATTTCCCAGCCAGCATGCCGGCTGGGGAGTTCTGAGAATTAAAGTCCATATATTATAAAATTGCTAAAGTTGAAAAGCAGTGGCTTTGGCTTGCTTTGTTTTTAGTAGTAAAAATAAGTGTAATTAAATATGTACTTTGGATATCAGGAAATTGGCTTTAATAAATCGGGGGGGGGGGAAAGGCTAGATGGGGTTCAATAGCTGGATATATTCAGAGGTGAAGAAGCCTTAAGATAAATTAGACTTCCTGAAGAGCAACTTATCCAGGCACTGTCATTGATAAGCAACTGCAGTAGGAAGAAACATTACACAAAAATGCTTTGTGGGCACTAGAATTGTTAAAAGAACATGCTTAAGAAATGGGAAGGCAAGTATGGACAATTGGTTCACACCTGCAGAGACAGAAGGAAAGAAAGTTAAAAACAAGGCAGGACAGGGGAACATGAAGCATAAACCCCCCAAAATATCTGAGTACTAGCTCTATATGTGCTTCGCTATAAAACTACAGTATGTGATCAGGCTTAGTTTTGGGGGAGGAAAATAAGGGGAAAAAATTTCTGCCTACCAGCATCCATCAGTATTCAACTGGCTTAGCGCCCTGTCAATATGTGTGAGAGTTGAGGGCTATTTGGAAACTGAAGCAGTATTAGCATTTGAGTGTGAGCAAGGAGACAGCAAGGAGCCTGGGTGTGGCTTAGCTGAACTGTTCTGTACTAAAGCTAGTTGCTGCTGTGAAAGTAAAACAAACTCCTCTGCTTGTGTTTTGCATTTGGAACAGATTTCTTTTCGGGTGGGGAGGAGGAGCAGGACTCCTTAGCATCAGAGCATGTTAATAATAATATATGAAGTATTAATGCTCTGATGGTTTTGAAAAATCCTTTCTTGGTGAGCACGTAGAAGTCAAGAAGAACATACGTGCCAAATTTCAAGTTTGTAGGCTTTACTGTTCTGGAGATTTTGTGATGATGCATGAGTGGTATTTCGCTTTTATATATATAGAAGATTTGAAGAAAGGAATTGAATTGATAGGTCATCCACTCAATGAGGATGGTGTAAATGTTAAAAAACAAAATTGAAAAAGTAAACACAGACAAAAGGAAAAGTATATTGATTAAGAAGTGCCCATGGCTGGTTTGAGATCAGGGCTATGGTACAAAAATGATGAGGAGTTTATTGTCTGACGCAGAAGTCTTAAATAAGGAATTTAAGACTTCTGCCACAGACAATTATTAAAGCAACTTGCTAATGTGTTCTCAGAAAATCATTCATTATTTCTGAGATGTTCTGAGGAACGGGTAAGATGCCACAGAAATGGGAAGAAAGGATAGTAGAGCAGTAAAATATCTAACAGAAAAGGAAAGATAAAACTATAAATCAATTAAAGTGATTCCAGTACAGTATGGAAACTTACCAAAACAGATTATAATAATGACATTTCGTGGAATAATTAATAAAAACCAGTGCACCTCTGGCTAGAATAATTCGTGCCAAATGTGTTTTCAATCGGGTTATTATATAATGCATTATGATAATATAGTGGATGTAATGTATTTTGATTTCAGCAAAACATTGGCTAGGTTCCTAGTGGTAATTTAGCTAATAAACTGGTTAAAGGAGTGATAGATGATCAAGGCTAACAAGCCAATAATAAAACAGCCAGTTTGATGTAGAGGTTAGAAGCAGGGAGAGTAACCCCGCCTTAGACATGAAGCCATCTGGCTGACCTTGGGCTAGTCATTTTCTCTCTCAGCCCTAAAAAGCAGGCAGTGGCAAGCCACTTGTGAAAAACCTTGCCAAGAAAACTGCAGGGACTAGTCCAGGCAGTTGCCAGGAGTCAACGCTAAGTTGTAGAGGGAGACAGAGACAGAAGGAGCGGGGCGGGGGGAGAGAGACTGTCCTTACAGGATGTATTCATATAACATGCTTAACCTGAATTAATTAAACTGTACAATGGCTGCACAAGGGATCAAATTCATCTTCAGTAGAGATCTTCAGCAGATGGCCCACACGCATCTCTTATGGATGCTCCCATTCTGGATTACCTGTATTATGAAGTGTTTGAGTTGAGTGACCTACAAAGCGCTTTCAAACTGTTTTGTTCCTAGATAACCTATTTGTAGGCCCAAATTCAAGCTATGACACAAAGGACCTTTGTGTCTCTGTCTTATTTCCTGATCTAAGGCACAAGAACAATCTCTTTAAACTCTCCTCCCTGAGATGGTTGCTGAACAGTAAGGGGATATTTCTCTCTTGCTGACAATCTGCCCATTTTGCTGCCAAAGCTGGCTCTCTGATAGCGCTGCTCCCTGGATTTGAACGGGAGCACTTAGGAAGGACCCAAGATGGCTTTTGGACAGCCGTGGACCCATTTGGGAAGGGGATTCTTGAAGATTCCAGTTCCTTTGGGAGCAGTCAGAAAGTCATGGGCATCTGTCTTCCTGTTGCCATTTCAGGTTTTTATAAGCATGCCTGGGCTTTTTGAATTTTTACTTTGCTTTTTATCTTTAAAAGTAGACCAGCTGACTGAATGCTGATTTATTTCAAACCCCTGCTGGACTTCAGCTGTTCTCTTTTTTTTTTCTTTTTTCCTTTGATCTATACAATTCATTTTCTGTATAGAAACAGGGCATGCTTGTGGATGGCGAAGTGCTTTTATTTGATTTACATTAACATTGGACTCTCGCCGCAAGCTTTTTGCATCGTTTTAATTTGCAAAATGCTTGGGAGTTTATTTCTTTTTAATTTTAATTTTAATCTCGGATTGAAAGATCCAGAAAATACTT
Organism: Pseudonaja textilis; assembly: GCF_049901715.1. Taxonomy (NCBI): domain Eukaryota; kingdom Metazoa; phylum Chordata; class Lepidosauria; order Squamata; family Elapidae; genus Pseudonaja; species Pseudonaja textilis. The sequence continues at coordinate 131,464,459 of NC_141991.1, forward strand.
TTCCTGTTTTCTTCTGCTTCAGGCTCCTTGTTCTCTGGTTGAGCTTGATAGAGCATAGTGTTCGTAGTGTTTCAGAGTACAAACAAGCAGTGGCTGAAATCTGAGAAAAATCTTTTGGCAACATGCAGCTCTTAGCTGAAAGCTTTTTTTTAAAAAAAGTTGACGACATGATAATGATCATGGAAAATATCCCGAGGCATGTAGCTTTGGAGGAATTTGATTTGAAAGCTGTAGATCAAAGAGATATCAACTGTACAGACGGGGAACTACGTTGATTCCATACATCTCTCTGAACTTCAAGTTTGCATTTGTTTACAATAACAGAAGCCTGACATGGAAAAGTGACAAATTGGTTTTTTTTGGGATGGGGGAAGATTGGGGAATGGATTTATTACTCTTAATTGCAAGCCACTTTTATCTGGACTTTGTTGTAGAGACTGAATGTATTATATTTAATCAGATAACAACTGATAAAAGTATCAAAAAAACCAAATGTGGATATTTGATCAAGGATGAATTACTTTTCACTTTTGGAAAGATTTGGGATATGCCGTGGTAAATTTTCTATGAGTTGATTACAGTAACATTTTGTTAACTGAGTTTTGAAACTCTAATCTTGTCCTTTTCATTCTTATTGTTCTCCCTGTTACCTATTTTGTCTTTAATGTAGTATATAGATGACAGGTCAATATTTTGCATATAGATTTATTTGTTTTTTAAAAAATTGGGGGGGGGCTGTTTTGCAAGGGGTGGGAACTAAAATTGTAGCAATGTATTAATGAATATAATTCCCCAGGGGGAATTCTATGTGTATATATGTTGGGGTTCTCTTTCTCTCTCTTTTTTTAATGTCTTGTATGCGTTATATCTTTGGTTTTTTAAATTTTTAAATTTAAATTTCTTGGAGTTTTGTAATTTAACTTTTTTTTTTCAATAAAATAAAAATATGCTAAGAAGAAAAATCTCTTTAAACTCCTCCTCTTTCAACAGTACAGACTATCCACCTCTAACCACGGTGCACACAAATAATCCTTTCACATTAACTGCTTCCTTCTAACCATAAACCAAGCTTATCCAGGTTAATTAAAGTTAGCATCTGGAATACAAATAATTATTTGGCAATCTACAATTGTCACAGGGCCAGGGAAGATTTGAAGGATCAAGCAAGGTATATCTTGACAATTAAGAGCTGACGTCAAAATCTTTTGTCATGTAGAATTGGCCCATTTTTTTTGCAATGCAGCTGTGGCAGTGTTTCCCAACCTGGACCACTTTGCAATGTGTAGACTTCAACTAGATTTCCTAGCCAGCATGGCCATTGCTAAGAATTGTGGGAGCTGAAGTCCACACATCTCAAAGTTGTCCAGTTTGGGAAATACTGAGTCACAGAATAGCAGCACTGTACAGGGAGAACTGTTGGGCCTACAGTAACTAACAGTTGGCATATTGCTTTTCAATGGCTTCTTAGAAGGACGCATCCAATTCATAGATCTTGGACCAATGGGAACTCAAGTGCTCCTTGGGAAAAGGGGGAGGGGTCAACAGTCACTTTCTGTATCACATCTAAGCAGAGGAGTCAGGAGCTTTCCATATCATTCTTCAATAAATAATTTCATATTGCCTATATGTAGCTTCGGTTGAAGGCTATCAAACACCTTGCAAGAAGCAAGATAATATTGGGAAGTGCCTCAGACAAACACACTTCCTCTGATTTACTGGCATATAAGAAACAAGGGAAGGGAAGCACAACCAGGGTTGCAAAATGATTTTATTATTGGCTTTTTCAATAAAATACCATTTTTGTCTTCCTGTGGAGTTAATTTTCTGGTTTGGTTTACCAAGTGGGCTAACATACAAGCAGATAACACAGCCATGTAGAATGAGCATGTCAAGAAGAACTACATCAGGGTGCAAGGATCAGAAGTGGATTTCCCTTGTTGGGTTCTTCTATTTTGTTACTATAGAGAGTCCATCCTTTCAAAACATTTTGAGCTTCCTTTAACAGAAATATTGAGCAGAATCAGAGGGCGATGAAGGAGCCAGATAAAAGGGTTTTAAAAAAAGCTTTAACAGGGCTGGATAAATTCATAAATATGGAGAATAAGATGAGCTAAAGGTGAGTCTGACATACAAATATACTACTCTGTTGCTTTTCAGTATGTGACCCATCAGTTGCAGCACCCATTTTTCAGCACTGAATCATGGAGACTGAAACTGTGCCTCCACAGGAAGCTTCCCTGACTGTTAATGAACAGGTATGTGTCTCCCTGACCTTCCAGGGATGTGGAAAAGGAAAAAAAACCTGCAGCAAGGCAGGGTACGAAGCAAAGGCATTGATTTGGTTCGTTGTGGCCCTAGTGAGAGATCTCCACATATTATATGGAGAGATTGTGTGTAGATGTGCAAAAGGAAGTGAGCATTTAGCCATGTGTTGGATTTGTGGCTGCTAAAAGATTTTACATAAGCCCCTTATATAAAAAAATGGAAAGTCATCTCCCTCCCCTTCCTTCCTTCCTTCCTTCCTTCCTTCCTTCCTTCCTTCCTTCCTTCCTTCCTTCCTTCCTTCCTTCCTTCCTTCCTTCCTTCCTTCCTTTCTTTCTTTCTTTCTTTCTTTCCTAAAATTTATATAGCCACCATCTCATGTTGTGTGACTGTGGGCAGTGTACAACAGTCCAATAATGCAGTAGATACATAAAACAATCATTATCTAAAACTGTTATATAAAAATTATTTTAAACAAATATTTAAAACTAGGAAGGGAAAAGTAATACAGAAAAAGAAAATAATAGACAATAGGGATGCTGATAACACCTCATTTATCTACCGTACCTTATATCCAGTCTGATAGCTCATCACTAACAACCAAGATCTGCAGCCTGGTTTTCAGGCAGAAAGTTTTCCAAACCTCCTTGGTTTGCATAGTCAGGGTCATCATCGCTGCCCCCGCCCCCGCTTCCCTATTTAAGAATTCATAACTATGTATATACTTATACCTATTATCTTGTAAGCGATTGACAAATAAATAAATAAAACAAATCCAATACATATCTCCCTAGTTGCTTCACTTTGCCTGTTGTATTGATGATTTGGAGAGCTGATATCCCTGTGATGCTTTGCTATCTTTTCTCAGGTCATTGTGATGTCGGGACATGAGACAATTAGGGTACTGGAAGTGGGAGTAGATGCTCCAGTCTCAATAAAAAATGAAGGGAAAACGCTGAAAGCAACAGATGCAGCAGCTGGAGGAGAGGATTCTGCAAACTGCCCTCCAGAATCAAGTAAAACAGGACAGGAAAGGGTACAACAAAACCCAGAGAAGGCATGCAGAGAGTCCAGCGGTAAGTGGCACTTCATATGTTTCCATTTATTTGGTCGTCCTCGTCCTCACCCTGTTATCCAATCAGAAGATCAGAAAAGTAAAAATGGAAGTCATATGGGACAATTTCATAAGAAACATAGAACCAGACTGTGTGCGGCTCTCACAAAGCTTAGCAAGTATCATTTATGGGGATGTGTATTCAGGAAAAAAAAAACCTCCTTTTCTTTGATTGCTAAAATGGTATGTTGGAATAGGAGAATCTGTAGACCTCAAAAACACATAAGGTGAACCATGGAGGTCTCCCTAGGTCCTGCTTCCACCTACTGAAATTCCTTGTTTTATTCTTTTCCAATAGCTGAGGGATGCTTCCATACAGAGGGCTCTGGGACTAGCTACCAGCAAACATTCTGTGCAGCTCTCCTTTTGCAATAAGACAAATGCATTTTCTCATTACTTCTTCCATTTGTCTGTGTGTCACTACGTTTAAGTAGCTCTGTACTAAGAATTTCCCTCTTGAAGGATCATTTCATACCATGCTTACTAGTTATATATGTTCTTGCTCATGTATACCCATCATGCTGTATTCTTTTGGAGTATGCAATACTATAAAAAGCACACACACACACAAAAAGGGGGAAGGGGGAAGAAGAAGAGTGGTGTGGGGTCCTAGAGATGAAGATACTTGCCTCACACTCAGGAGATTGAGAGTTCAATCCTAGGCAGCAGCAGATGTTTCTCTATCAGGGCACAAAGAGAACATATCTGCTGCGAACTTCACAAAGGTATCTGGCATCCAGCCAGTAAGCACTCGGGTCCATTCAGTCACCCCAATAAAAGGGATTACAGGGTCTTAAAAAGAAAAGAAAAAGAAATTAAAGGTATGAGATTAGAAAATAAAATCCAAATAAATCTAGTCCACAGCTATGCCATTATAATTTCTAAACCTTTCCATGAAACAGTGTTGAACTGTTTATTAAACTTTCTCTCTATACTTAAGATTTTATTTCTATTATTTTACTCATTAACCCCCTGTTAACTTCGTGTTTATATAAAACATATTTCAAGCCTACCCACTTAGCTATATGTGTTCTTTAAATCAACAAATGCCATAATAGCAAGCAAAGGCCACCTTTGCCTAAATCATCCTCATGCTTTCCTACATATGCATTCTATGGCTCTCTAATCCAGATACTATTTACCAGCAGACAATACAGCGACAGTAACAGAATTGGAAGGAATCTTGTAGGTCATCTAACCCCCTGGTCTCTATACTGTACTCTACTCTACTCTACTTGATAAATGGCTAACCAATCTCTTCTTAAAATCCTCCAGTGATGGGACACCCACGATTCCTCTGGTTAATTGTTCTCATCATTAGGAATTTTTTCCTTAATTCCAGGTTGCTTCCCTCCTTGGTTAGTTTCCATCCATTGTATCTTGTCCTGTCTCTGGTGCTTTGCTAAATAAGTTGGCCCCTTCTTCCTTGTTGGCAGCCTTGGAAGACTTCAAGTTATTGTAAGATGTAGTAGACTGTTCCCTACAACTCACCAGTTTGAGATGCATGTAGTCTATTGGCCCATGTTCAGGACATCCTCTTCAGTCCATGAAAGTAACTTGATTTGATATACAATATCCAGGATGATAATTGAAGAGGTTACCAGAATAACATGTTTCCTCTTTTTTAAGGTGAAGTCAAGGCACTGCCTGAAATAACACCTGTGCCTATCCCAGGAATTGTGCCATTTAGCCAAGTGACAAGCCAACCAACACCAACTTTAACTCCTGTCACAGTGCAAGCAGCACCACAGGTAACTATCCTACTGTTCTTGTTTTCATAAACAGGAGGGAACCTCTTGGTCAGTGAACAAAGGAAATACTGTAGTGCATTCAATTTCTCTAGTGGAGTCAGGAGTTCCCAGTGCCCTGTGGAGCAGTTGAATATGGGCAGGATACTTAGGCAGAAGAAGAATCTTTACTTTAAGCCCACAGCAACATTCCCAGAGTGTCATGGAACTTAGAGGTTCTTGGATCTAAGATACTTCTTGATGTTATGGATCGGGGGTCTCCAACCTTGGCAAGTCTAAGATTTGTAGATTTCAACTCCAAGAATAATCCAGCCAGACATGCTGGCTAAGGAATTCTGGGAATTGAAGTCCCCAAATCTTAAAAGTTGCTATGGTTGGAGAGCCCTGTTACAGATAGCTTTGGTGCTCTGGAATGTGCTGTCTCTCTCTCTTTTTCTTTTAAGGATACAGTTGACAAAGCTTTGTAGAAAGAAATCAAATGCAGCCTTCCAGTGTTTTTCTTGGCAGGCATTTGGGTGGCTTTTTTTTTTTTAGAGTGCTGCAAGATACACAAATGCAACTTGACATACTATTAATCCCTTATAGGAGAGCCCCACCCGACAAAACTAAGGAGTTAAAGACAGACTTGCCTTGTTTATCTTCTATAAAGCCTGCATACTTTTTATTCCATACAGGCAAAAGCTGCTTAAGAAAATTAGTGTAAATTGCCTCACAGTTTAGAAATAAGAGAACCACCTTAGTTCAGTAATATAAAAAAACCACAAAAGAGGAAAATATCCAAATGTGCTATAGACCATTAGTTTCATTCTCAAAAATAACACATTTAAGAGTGTCAAATACATGACCCTCTTTAGCTCTTGGAATGGGATGTAGAATTTTTTTTACTTATTTTGCAGTTCTCTAGAAGAACAAAATTATCCCAGAAAGGGGCTGAAAGGTTGAACATATTGAGACACATATAGAGAATAAAACTGATTTTCTATGGTATCTTTTGATATATTTTTTTTCTCCTCGCCATCCTGCATCTTATCTTTGTTAACAAGGCAGGTCATTTACCTGCTGGGGGTTTTGATACTATTCCTATGGCTTTGGAACTTAAAGGAATGGATAAAATGCCTTTGAGTTCTGATTCATTTAATTGTGATGCAAGTGCTGTTATTTCAACACTTTCATACAAAGTAATCCTTTTCTCTACTCTGGATAAATCTCACCAGTCTAGAAAATAATGTATAGGATATCAACAGTGGGACTAAGAATGAGGACAGAGGCAGTGGGAATGAATGTTTTCCCATTCAGGTGATGCATACAGTTTCACAGGCGATACGTTAAAATCACTTTTCATTGTTTGCCAAGATGGGGAGATTTCTCCTTCCTTGTGCCAAAACGGCAATTGGCAGCTGCAAAAAGAAATTGTGTTTTCATTGTCAAATAAGTTTTATCAGCTTTGCTCTGAAATAGCAGATTGGGATACATCCTAGAACATTTGGCCTTCGAGAAATTGCTGAACAACACCCAGTTTTTCTTATCATTGGCCAAGGCTGCTGGGATTTATAGGAAGGGAGGAAGGAAGGGAGGAAGGAAGGAAGGCTGTAGCTTTTATCATGAAATGATTTCCTAGCAGGAAGATTTGCTGCCCACCTTTGTGGAAACTAAGCCAGTACTGTTTTGCACCATGCATTTTAGACATTGCAAGAAAATTATTTCTGCCTCCCTCTTAGTCTACGCTGACCTGTGGGATGGGCATGCACCCCAGGATGCAGTACAATAACGCTAATTTTCTGAAGGGGATCCCTGGTTAAATAACTAGTAAACTAAAATAACTAGGGTTTATTGTGCTATGCTTTGGACTTTGCATTTTGAGCCAAAGGGGGTTGGGCGAACTGACAGCAGAGGCTAATCAATCAGGGCTGGGGATTTAAAAAAACGAAGAAGATATGTCCCGGGTTCTTTCATGGTTGACTTTGAACCAGCCTCCCCATTGGAGTGTTACAGAGCTGGGTCACCCAGCTGCTGGGCATGAGGGGTGGGGGGGCAAGCCACACCCGGCACATCTCAGTCAGGCTGGGCTGGGCCTCCGGTGGGCTGGCTGACGTGACTGCTGCACTGATGCTGTCTGCAGTGGCGTTGATTTTCTTTTCCCTTTTTTCTTTTTTTTACATCTCGTTTGCTTTTGCAGGTCTTGACTCAGGAAAACTTAGCAACAGTTGTGACAGGCGTAATGATTCCAGCAGGGGCAGTTACTCAACCTCTTCTTATCCCCATCAGTATTGCAGGTCAAGTGGCAAGTCAGCAGGGGCTGGCTGTGTGGACATTTCCTGCAGCAACGGTGGCTGCCCTCCCAGGACTGACGGCTGCCTCTCCTACTGGGGGAATTTTCAAATCACCTATAGCCAATTTGCAAGGTAACCACTGTTTCTTGGAAGTCACATAGGGGGAGCAAGAGTGTTTTGCTCTCCATCAAAGGCCAAGGTGTTCTGATCCAAAACAGCATGCATCCGACTTCTCCCATTAACGTGAGTGCAGGAACCAGATCCCTTGCTGGAAAAATTATTCTTCCTTCTCGGAAATGAATGGGGACATTTTTCTAAGTTTCATGCATACATCAAAACTCCCAGCCCCCAGGATGTTCCCTTGCAGACCAGCAGTTTCTTGGCTAAATAATGTCACTAAATTCCTAGTCTGTGTGACAGCAGAAAACACAATTTGGATTGGTTTGGTTTCAGGGGTCTGTTATTTATAAAGAAAACCGTGGTTCCTGTTGGCCATCTCTGTAAATAACTTCCATTTTCTGAAGACTGTTAGGAACGCAATGCTTAATTAAAAATGTAGAGCTAGCATTAATTCCCCAGGTGCTACTTCTTGCTAACAGTTAATTCACACAAGGAGCCAGTGATGCAAAGGATCCAGGTAGCTGTGGTTACTCTGAGTTGCAACAGCTGTTCCAGCAATGATGGAGCCCAGCCCACCAAGCTGTTGGCTACTTGTTTAGATGGCCCCTGATTTCATCTTGCATTAGAAAAGAATTTCTAGCACTAGTAGAGAGAATTCCCTGGAACTCAAAAACCTTCCCTGTCTGTTTCAATATAATTACTTTGTGTGTGGCATATCTTTTAACTCCAGCTGGTACAACAGTTCCTCTGAATATGAAATACAGGGAGCCCTCAACTTACAACAGTTCATTTAGTGACTGTTCAAAGTAACCTCACTGAAAAAAAGTGATTTATGACCGTTTTCCATGCTTATGACCATCACAGCCTCCCCATGGTCAAAATTCAGCTGCTTGGCAACTGACTCATATTTATGACGGTTGCAGTGTCCGGGGTCACCTTTTGCTGACAAGCACAATCAATAGGGAAACCAGTTTCACTTAATAGCCAGGTTACAAATTTATCAACTGCAGGGATTCGCTTCAACAACTGTGGCAAGAAAACTTGTAAAATGGGGGCAAAACTCACTTTGCAAATGTTTTACTTAGCAACAGAAATCCTGGATTCCATTGTGGTCATACGTTGAAGACCACCTGTATCTGCTATCCCATTTTATCTTTTAAGGTTTTGTTCATGGCTCATTAGACTCCATACCTGCTGCAAAGTAATTCTTCCCATTGCTTTCCCATGGATCAAACCTAGAAATGTGACAAACCTGGAGGCTGACCCCCCCACGTTTCAAAAAGTACTTTTTGCGATGACCCAATATTTAACGCATTTTCTTCTGTCTTGCTCTCGCAGCCACTGCAGTGCTGAACACAGCAGTACAAGCCCCTTTGCAGCCTGCCCAACCTTTCCAGGCACAGCCAACAGCCCAGCCTCGGACATCTATCCAAACACAGACTGTGTTCCAACCACCAGCTCAGACAACTCTGTTGTCACAGCCGACCACAACAGCCACTCTACCTGCCGTCAAGCCGCTGGAAACTCCAACACAGATCGCGGTTCAACCAGCAGGATTTGCAGGAATAGTAAGACGCTGGAAAACCCCTTCCCTTGAAGAAGACTTTTTAACTACATGGAAAGCAGGGTTGGGAGTAGACAAACCTTCTATAAATACATTTCTGACCCAACTCAAAGCCTTCCACATCACTTTGGTCCTTTCTGATTTTGCCAGAGAAGAAAATCTCATGTACATTTCTGTGATGAATACAATGCTGGATAAGTTCAACAAATCTAGTAAAATGTCTAGAATAAACCTCTGTGCCGATAATGAGAAATCTATTTCTTTGATAACCCAAAAATTGATTTCAATGTCCCGGATATAAAATTTGAATCATAAGTTATATTCAGTCTTCATTTCAAATGAGTATATGAAATGCTACCGTCTTTCCCTGAAAAATAAGCCCTAGCATGATTTTTTTCATGGCACTTGTAATATAAGCCCTATCCCAAAAATAAGCCCGAGTTAAGATTGTCAGCCAGATGTGTGCATTCAGTACTGTTTTCCCCCAAATAAGACCTAACTAGAAAATAAGTCCTAATGCGTATTTTGGAGCAAAAATTAATATAAGACCTGATTTTATTTTTGGGGAAACATGAGTATCAACTTTAACACACATATGAATGAGAGCCAGGATAGTATACCATAGTATTAGACTATGTATATACCATAGTGTTAGACTAGGTCAGAGGTCTCCAAACTTTGCAACTTTAAGACTTGTGGGCTTCAACAATGGCTGCACAAGGGATCAAATTCATCTTCAGTAGAGATCTTTAGCAGATCTCTACAGCAGGAGTTGAAGTCCACAAGTCTTAAAGTTGCAAAGTTTGGGGACCCATGGACTAGGTTATATTCCAGGTTCCCAAGCCCAAGACTCTAGTCCTCCCATCAGTATAGGAGTCATTTGGGTGATCTTCTCAGCTCTAATCAGCGTCAGGCTCTACAACATGGTGACTGAAAAACAAAAACTCTTCTTACGTCATGCATTGAGAGCTTTGCTGTGTCGGCTACAGAGTCTGCTATAAACCAAGCAGATGCTGCAACAAAGTGAGAGAAATGCTAAAATTAAGAAAAACAAGAATTCCGCCACTCTTTTCTTATTGAAGAAAACCATTGACCTTTACAGTAACAAATCACTCGTTAGTCATATTTGAAGACTGGTGCCAAAAATGCCAGTCATTATCCATGTATTAACTTACAAATAGAACAAGGTTAGTCAGATTGCAGATTTTCAAAGGTAATATGATTATTTAGATTGTGGAACAGGGCAAACTGACCTCCTCAGGAGTGATCAGGCTTCTTAATACAATAAATGCCTCATAATCTACAGAGAGTAACAAATGTATATATAATTCTGCCTTGTGGAAGAAAGTATAGAAGCAGTTGAGGCAGAGAAGATCTCACTTTGCATGAAAATGAAGAATCCCAACCTTTGGTCTTTGTTTTTTATTTATTGTTTTCTTTTGATATCTCTTGCAGATCAGTGCCGCTTCTCTTGGAGCCCCAACCCAGCTGCTTAGCTCACTAGCGGCTACGCCTGTCATTGCAAACACCATTCCTAGTGTGCAAGGAATAACTGGACAAATCCTGACTAATGCTCAAGGACAAGTAAGCGCTGCAGCACTCCAGAAACCCAATTAATGGATTAGTAGGCCGTGTTTAAAGGACACAATATTTTTTTCTTTTTTAGTTGCCAAGCAAAACATCTATGCAATGTATTCAGAGCCTGCCTTTCCTCCAAAGTTTAAGCCGCATTAGAAAGCATTTTTCTTCTCCTGTTTGGATATAGATTGGGCATAGAGATAATTATTAAGCCAAAGTCATCCAGTGAATTTTCAAAGTCACGGGTGGACTCCAATGGGACTCTGCCTGGTCCTGCTCCTATATCCTAAATGTTATACTGTCTTGGCTCTGCTACAGAAATCTTAATGGGAAAACTAAATCTGTGTGGTTTTGATAGGAAAATGTCAGAAGATTAACACGCTGCAACCCTGGTGCTTTCACTTGCCTTTGTCCTCCAGGTTATTGGAACTCTTCCATGGGTAGTGAACCCAACCGGAATTGCAACGCCAACTCCTGCCCCTGCTACATTGCCAGCACAAAATCTACAAGTGCAGGCGGTGACACCCCAGTTGCTTTTAAATGCTCAAGGTCAGATCATCGCCACCTTGGCTAGCACCATCCAGGCAGCAACCACTGTCCGGAAGTCAACCCCGCCAGAATCTCCTGCCAAGAGTGAGGTGAGTCCAACTAGCCAAGCTGCTGAGAAAATCACCAGAGGATCTTAACAGAAAAATTACCAAAATGCCGAAAGAGGCACCTATAGAGAGAGAGGAAAGTGGATTAAATAGGAATGGGGAGCCTACTGCTTTTGATAGATTGTTGAACTAGGAGAAGTCATGGAAGAGCTCCAAATTATTTATTTAACAGAATAACAGAGGTGGAAGGGACCTTGGAGATCTTCTAGCCCAACCCCACTGCTCAAGCAAAAAATCCTAACCCATTTCAGACAATCTCTTCTTTAAAATCTCCAGTGTTGGAGCACCCACAAGTTCTGAAGGCAAGCCTTTCCACTGGTTAATTGTTCTGTCAGGAAAGCTTTCCTTAGTTGTAGGTTGCTTCTCTCCTTGATTAGTTTCCATCCATTGCTTCTTGTCCTGCCCTCAGGTGCTTTGGAGAATAGCTTGACCCCCTCTTCTTTGTGGCAGCCCCTGAGATATTGGAACACTACTTATCATGTCTCCCCTTGTCCTTCTTTTCATTAAAATAGATATACCCAATTCCTTCAACCGTTCTTCACATGCTTTAGATTAATAAACCAGTTTATCAAACACATTTATACAGCCGCCTATCTCACAAAAGCCACTCTGGATGGCATACCTCAGTAAGAATAACAATTATATAAATACAATCCTTATAAAAATATAAAACAAACATTATGACAAATTAAAATATATTAAAAAGTAAGGCACAGTTCGAGGCACTTTATTATTTTTACTGCTGAGGAAGAGGAGGCAGGCCAATTTTGCATTTCACCTGTCAAATTAGTTAATCAAGCCTGAGGTGTCACAAAATCGGCTGGAAGCAGGAATAGCATTTCCTGTTTTGCCTCAGGCTGCAAAACATCATCACTTGGCCCTGACCCTTGATGACTTGGTAGCTGAATGTGTAAAATACTCTTGTCAAATGTTGCTTGAGGCATGAAATATGCTTTATTGGTGTCAGGGTGATCAGTGGGATTTATATGCTACATATAGCAACACTGATGTTCAGGTCAGCAACTAAGGTCCCTGTGTAGAGAGTCCTGGTTGAAATAATATCATCCTGGATTGAGATGAAAACAGAAGCAGTGTTTTGAGAGCCAGCAGACCTAAAATGTTCTCCCTCCAATCCATTTTCATTTCCAGCACTAAGCTCTGGAAAACCTGATCCTATTCCTTTTGTAGCTGAAGTTAGTGATGCCTAGCAAAGACTAGCTAATACCTATGGACCATTACTTTATAAGGCTGGCAGGCATGTCCTGCAGCTGAGCTAGAATCTAATTGGCTAATCTGATGGCTGGTATTTCAGTTGGGAAGTGAGAAGGCTGGGCACTGACACTTCAAAGTAAGAGTTCTTGTAACAAGCACTTGAAAATCAAGATATATTAACTTTATTCAAACAGTATAAATCACATAAAGTAAACAAAGGTAAATGTATTTCCTACCTGGCACAATTCTCATTGGCTAATGCGCCTTCTTTGACTCCAATTACAACCAGCATAATGGCTCATTAGGCCGTTCTTCCTTCATAGTCATTTCATTCATTCATTCATTCATTCAATTTATCTCAGTTCATCTCAAACAGGTATCTCTGGGAAGCTTGCAACAATTTGAAAAACTCGTAAAAAAGCTACAAACGATGCAAAATAAATACAGGTAGTCCTTGATTTAAGACAACTGCACCCAACATTTCTGTTGCTAAGTTAGACATCTGTTAAGTGAATGTTGCCCCATTTTACAACCTTCCTTGCTATAGTTGTTAAGTGGACCATTGCAGCTGTTCAGTTAATAACACCGGTTATAAAGTGAATCCGATTTCCCCATTGACTTTGCTTGTCAGAAGATTGCAAAACCTGATCGCATGACCCCAGGATACTGCAACCGTCATAAATATGAGCCAGTTGCCAAGCCTCTGAATTTTGATCATGTGACCATGGTCGTGTGAAAAACAAAGTCCCTTTTTTTTCAGTGCCATTGTAATGTTGAATGGTCACTAAATGAACTGTTGTAAGTAAAGGGCTACCTGTAAAAAATGGGCAGCCAAGCTAAACCAACAAAAGCAGTATTAAACTGTTTTGGTCTGAATATTGCTTTCTTCTGCTCCGTTGCCAGGTCCAGCCAATTCAGCCGGCCCCAGCTCTCTCACAGCCAGCTGTGGTTATTGCAAGTCCTCCCCCAGCATCCAAACTAGCTTCCACTCCTGTCCCCATCACCTGCTCAGAGTCACCAACTGTCAGCCAGCTGGTTTCAAGTAAGCATGTTGGTATCCCTGTGATTCTTGTAGCAGGCAGAGAAAGAAGCTGCCAGTAATGGAGGCTGGTTCATGGCATATTTGTGGTAAAAAAAACCATGAAAGGGGTTGCCTGATTTCTGTGTTAAAGGGGCATTGTTATACACCCTACAGCTGCTTGAGAAAAAGGCTGTCGGTGTGGGGATGCCTGCAAGTGTTAATCCAAATCAAAAAGACACGTAGAGTATTACTTTTTTTAAAACGTGTCACTCTACTCCTAATAACGAGCAGCAGCATACACAGAAAAACAGAGGATTAGAACAACACAACATTAATAAACAATATAGGCTGTAATGACCCTGACCAACAGAGTGTCAGGGTGAATACCAAAATCTAATATCTTGCAAGTTCTCTCTCCCAGAGCCAGGTTTTATTGCTTTACTCATTATTTATGAAGGCAACCTGCTCGGTAAAATATCTGGACACCCCTCAGCAGCTTCATATAGATATTAAATAAAAAGTGGGAGCCCTGTGGCACTCTGTCATGGAGTAATTGTAGGCTGAATCTCTTCAACTGACTGGGACCAACCACATAGTCAGGAAAGAGAACTATCAGCACCAGACCAGAGTGTGACCTAAAAGGAGTGATGGAAATGTCCCCCATTTTCAAATCACAACTCAACGGCTGTGAAATGAAAACGACTTCCTGCCCAGTAGCATGAAAGATGCATGTGGCTGCAGGAAGAAAGGATTTATAGTGCAATTTAGTCAGAAACTGCAAAATGGAACAAGGGTATCTTTTTCATTCTTTCTCCTACCAGAGCCTCAACCTTCAAATAGTGGAAGTGATGAAGATGGCATAAACCTGGAGGAGATCAGAGAGTTTGCCAAGAATTTTAAGATTCGACGTCTCTCTTTGGGCCTCACCCAAACCCAGGTGGGGCAGGCATTAACTGCCACTGAAGGACCTGCATACAGCCAGTCTGCTATATGCAGGTAAGCCAGTCTGTTTCCCTGTGCAGTTGGTTCTGGGTGGAATGCAGCCCCCGATAGAAAAACAAGTTGGCCAGTCTTCTTTTAAACCACGAGTGTCAAACTCAATTGTGTCACATGACATATTGTGATATATCGCAACATTTTTTGCCTTTGTAGAGCTCGGGTGAGCATGGCCTGCATGTGACGCCTCCAGTCCACGGGCTGCCAGTTTGATAGGCCTGTTTAAACCAACACTAGGCCTTCTTCCTTCCCAGTTCTTTAAAATAGCGCAATACCATCAAAACAATAGGATGGGGCTACCCTATTTAGGATGCAAAATCCAGATGACCACTACGTGGCAGCAAAAGCGATAGAGTTGTTTGTATCTCTTGAGTTATCATCTAGTGGCTATCTAAATAATTGCAGCCCAAATGGAATACTATAGCCCTAAATAGGTGTTAGGCCCAAGCCCAGAGATGAGACAGTGAGTCCAATTGAATTCAATCCTTCACTTGCTTATACCCGATGGACAGAACCTTGCCAAACTAAAGCTATAACTCTCTGACTACTAGATATTTCTTGACAGATTCTAGGGTGGCTACTCTGAATCTCTTCCCCCTTCCCACATCTACCTCAGAACTGTGTGGTCTCTTAGTCTGGGCTCCTTTCTGGCAAAGCTCTGCGTTGTCAAATCTCTCCCACTCTGCTCCTCCTGGTGCACGTTCTATCACAGTAGGATTTCATATCGGTTTCTAATCCTCGATTAAGTGGGTCGTTGTTACGATGGCAGTTACTTCTCAGGGATCGTGTGGAGCCCACTCATTTTGAGCTCTGCCCTGCCTTAAATGACTAATGAATCAAACCTGAACATTGAGATATTGATTTCCTCAGGGCTGGGTAGCAAACGGTAGTGACAAGAAATCCGCCTTGCCTTCCTCAATGGTTCCTGCTGATTTTGCAGATTCGAAAAGTTGGACATCACCCCCAAGAGTGCCCAGAAGCTAAAGCCCGTGCTGGAGAAGTGGCTGAGTGAAGCTGAGCTTCGGAATCAGGAAGGACAGCAGAACCTGATGGAGTTTGTGGGCGGGGAGCCTTCCAAGAAGCGGAAACGCCGCACTTCTTTCACCCCGCAGGCCATTGAGGCCCTCAATGCCTATTTTGAGAAAAACACCCTCCCCACCGGCCATGAAATCACCGAGATCGCCAAGGAGCTCAATTATGACCGGGAAGTGGTCCGGGTTTGGTTTTGCAACCGGCGACAGACACTCAAAAACACCAGCAAACTCAATGTCTTTCAGATCCCTTGAAGGCTGCAGCTCTAAAGCAAGAATTCTCCCCTTTCCCTACCTGGCTGCTGTGAGCACTTTGTGGCTAAGTCTCCCCTGCCCCTGCCACCTGTTTATAGTGATGACTGAAGTGAAAGAGGGGAGACCTCCTCGTGTTTTATTGTGCCCCAGCCTACTCATCAGCTGCTGCCTTCCTCCCTGGTGTCGCACCAAGCTGTGAAGGCTTAGGAGTCTCCATTGGCGTTTAGCTTCCTTCTGTGTCAGACAAATCATGGTCAGTTAAAGGAAAAAGGTTCTCCTCGCCTAGTCTGTGTGCATTTTTCTTTTTTCTTTTCTTTTCGAAGGTGGCATTAGGATTGCCACCCAGCATAGCATTCACCAGGAATACTGGGAAAAATCCTCTTTTATTTGAGCCACTTTTCATAGCCACCTATCATTTCCTATTCAACAACAAGATCCGCTAATCATATCTAAGCAGAACTCTGGCATAATTTATATCTCCCTCTCCATATGGATATTACTGTGATGACAGAGCACTATTACACTGAAAAGTGTTTTTTTTTTTTTTTCACCCACCAAGATTTTGAAGTTTAGTATCCTGGTTCCCTGTTGGTTCTTTTATTTTAAGACTGATTTCCCAGCTAAAGTTTCCTTTCCAGAAGAATGCTGAGAAGGAGGAGGAGGAGGCAGGTACAATTGTCTATATCTTGGGATATTTTATGTCTGGGCAATCTGATGCCAGCAGAGCAGCAGTACAAGTAACAAGTAGTCTTGGGCCTAGCTTACTACATGGGGCAAGGAGGAACTAGCCAAGCAATAACAAAAGAGGAACACAGAAAACTGCCTTACACTGGTCCATCTGTTGTATTAATGTCAGCCTTGCCTGGCTTCAACTCAACCTAGAATTTTTAAGCAGTTTATCCAACCGTACCTGGCAATATAGGTACTCATTTAGTGACTGTTTGCATTTACAGCAGTGATGAAAAAGCAGCTTTATGACCAATCCTCACACTTACCACCTTGTCCTATTGTCCCAGTCATTACTAAATGAGAACTACCTGTACCAGGATTCAGCTGGGAGCCCTCCTGCATACAGGTAGTTCTTGATTTAGGATCACAATTGAGCCCAAAATTTCTGTTGCTAAGCGGGACAGTTAAGTGAGTTTTGCCCCCATTTATGGCCTTTCTTGCCACAATTGTTAAGTGAATCGCTGCAGTTATTAAAGTTAGTACACGGTTGTTAGGTGGATCTGGCTTCCCCATTGATGTGGCTCGTCAGAAGGTCGCAAAAGGTGATCACATGATCTTGGAACACAGCAACAGTCATAACTATGAACTAGTTGCCAAGCACTTCAATTTTGATCGCATGATCATGGGCAGGGTAGGAGGAATATGGCTGTATCCATGAAATGCGGTAATGTCAGCCTCAGTTGGTAGACCAGATGGGGAAATCAACTCTATAGGACAGTGATGGCTAACCTTTTCGTCGTCGCATGCGGAAAGTGCGTGGCAGATACCCGACAATCGGCTGGCGGGAGGTGCGTGCGCATGCGCAGTGGATCTGTTCCAGGCTACGGCTCACATGCTGGCAGAAATGGCTCTGTGTGCCACTTCTGGCCATAGGTTCACCATCACGGCTATAGGAAGACCAGAATTAACTTTATTGAGATTGGCTATTATAAAAAGAATCTTGCAAGTCTGATTGTATTGTACCTTCCTCCCCACCATACTATACTCCAGTACATCATAGGTCCTAATATTTCTCAGATCTTAAAAGAAATTTCAGCCCCCTCTGTCTAGGCAAGATTTTTTACTTCTTTCAAGGTCATCTTCCCAATTCTCTACAGCAGAGGGGTCAAACACAAAGGTCCGCAGGCCGGATGTAGTCTGCGAGGTGCTTAGATCTGGCCTGTGGGCCACCCTGGCCTGGCCTGTGGTGCCTCTGCCAGTGAAAATGGAACTCAGGAGGACCACACACAGCCCTCCCGAGCTCAGTTTTCATTGGTAGAGCGCTTGGGCCACCACAGAGACCCTGACAAGAGTGACGTCAAGCTGGCTATGGCCACCTAGGCCACGCCCACCCTCTGCGGTCACAAGCACAACCGTGATGCGGCTCTCAATGAAATCGAGTTTGACACCTTTGCTCTACAGGTATCGACAAAAATTAAATCGGTATTTAAGTTAATCTTGCCCTGTTGAATCCCTTAGCCTGGTTCCTCTTCCAGTCTCACCAACGTTTTTGAGACAATTCAACACATTTCTCCTTTAATTTTTAAAAATACGTGAACTGAATTGCACACTAGCACACAGCTCATTTATTAGGGAGAAACAACCACTTTCTTTTTTAGTAGTGAACTTGCGTCAAGAAAGAAGTCTGCTGATGGGTAATTCATGACATAATGCCCTTCCAGTACATGCACAATTGATGTGGCATTACAAATAATGCAAAAATTGTATTATTACTTATTGTGCATTTAAAAAGTAAGTGTCGGGGGGGTGTCTGTTAAAGCAACTAAGGAAAAACAAAAATGATTCTTCTATTCAACATTGCATTAAATAAAGTCATTTTTTTCCTACCAGAACCGAAGTTATTTTTTTCTGAAAGGGGCAAGTATTCTCCACTTCGCTCTTCCAAAACTTTTTTTTTTTTTTTTGCAAAACACCTCTTTTTTGTTTTTAATTTAAATCATTCAATTTGGGAATATAATGGTGAGGGAAGGGATGTAAAAAGTTGCATTTAGCAAGCTGTGGTTTTGATTGCCTTAAAAGTAATACCTTAAGTTTACATTAAAAAGGATTGTCAAAATCAGATTTTGAAAGCAAGATTTTGCAATTTTCTCAAATTCATTTACCTCCTGCAGATTTTTGAAATTTTCACCTCTAGCACATCTTGGCCAAGTTTTAAATTTCTTTGGTATGTGTAAATTGCATGGCAGCTTTATTGTGTGAAAGGATATTCGGGGGGTGGGGGGAGGGAAATGGAACTGGAATTCCTCCAATGATTTTGATCAATATGCAGTTTTTCAATTATTATCTAAGCATATGTTGACAAACCACCATCTTTATTTCACCTCTGCAATCTTTTCTACATTTCCATCTACAAGGATTTCCCTTCCTAAAATTGTATGTAAAAATGTGAGGGTTACCAACAACTAAATTCAAGGATTGTGATGTGATGGTAAAGAGTAAGATGGAAGAAGGAAAAACTGAGGAGGATTTGAACTTTAAAAAATAATTGAGAGGAGGCACTTTAAGTTTGCATCTCAATCATGCTTATCTTTAAACATTTCAAATGTCATATAAATAGAAAGCATAATATAAGCATAATATAAGCATAACATTATAAGCATAATGCAAATGCAATATTCCTCCCTCTTCACCTGGTATACCTCACCTTCTCTAATGGTTAAGCCTTCTCTAATGGTTCCTAGCACACAGATTATTGTATTGATGTAAAGGTTAATAGTAGTTGTACATACTACAAGGTATGCATCTTTTACAAGGCATAAATACTAGTCTAGACAAACACACATCTCATTTTTCTGGTTGGAAATTGGAAGAAAATGAAATCTATTCATTTAGAGGAATGTGTGAACCCCTCTATCCAAGAAAACTAAATTATCACAACTTCTTTTTTAGTGAGATACTTTTCAAGGACAAATAATAATAGAATCTTGGAAACAGAATGTAAACCTATATCAATGAACTTTGTGTCAGTAGATACATTATGACAGGTCCTCCTTGATGCTGTTTACCCTAACTTTCTTTTGATTTCAGGAAGCACTCAATGTCCATTCTTGTTCTGCAATGTTTGGCAAACATCCATTCTTGTTCCCACTTTCAGAGAACTGCATTGCCTGATAGTAGAAGGTAATTGTTCCCTCCCTCAGTTCCTCATGCCAACATCAAGACTGGCGTAACATATGACGACCCTGAATGCACACTAAGACAATGGTTGGATTCATAACTGCCTCGGCCCAACTTCCTTTTAGTCTGCTTTGACATTGCCAACTTTGGAAAGAGCTATGCTCTGAAGCTCTTGGGAGGGTCGGTAGGAACAGATTTCCAGTGATGCACTGCCTCTATCTGGATATGAACTCATCAGGTTCTGAAAGAAAATTCATAAGAATCCCGAGCCTTTGGGACATCTGCCTGGAGACTAGAGAACTACAGTCGTTCTATACACTGAGAGCATATAACAGGTGATCAAGAAACCAAACACAAGCATACAAAGATCCCTTCACAGACATACACACCTTAAGTAAAATTCTTCATCTTTCTCCCTCCGTTCCCCTAGATACCAATGATCTGATACAGATCTCTGGGTTCCTATCGTCAATAGCAAAGACACAGCAGTATTACAATCTCCTCCAGGCAATAAACAAGCTGGTCTTTAACAGACACACCATAGACTTGCCACTAATGGCAGCAGGAATCTAGTGATACATATCCTTATGATCCATCCACTATGGTTTTCAGTGGGAAAATGATTGCATCTGTGGATCTGAAGCTAATACATTTTATACTTAAGATTATTTGAGATGAAGTTGTCTGCTCAGTCACACCACAGTTCCCTGGGAATACATTCCACTGGACTGAGTATTGCTCATTTTTAAATGGACATATTTCAGACTGAGCTATTTGGAGCAATTTGGAGATTTATCATGGGGTGGGTAGAAGAGAGATGACAGATTACTATCAACCCTCAAAATATGTCAGGTCAGTAAATGTGCTGCACAAAAATATACTGGAATTCTACTTCATTGACCAAGGCTATAATACCAGAATCTTGAAACCCAGAGAAGGTTTTTTCTTTCCCTCAGCTTTATATCAAAATGAGTCAGAGCAGGGTCACTTTTAAGTTTCTTCACTCTTATCTTGTTTTCTGGGCTGAGTTTAATGCTTTGCTAACTGACTTGGCATGTCTTCTCCAAGGTCATCTCTGCAATTCTCTACAACTGTAGTCTTCAATCCTGTTCCCTGTGAGTGGTATAGAAAAAAAAATATTTTCCCTTCCTTTTCTTTGTAATAGTAATTCCAATATTTACAACTAACTGAGGTCATCAAAAAGTACATTTTTGTAATTAGTAGAAAGCATTCACTACTACAAGAAATGTTTGTGGAGACTATTGCATTGGGGGCGGGGGGAAACAGGATGGGCTGCTGGGGGTTCCCAGCGGTTCGGGAGAGCCCCTAGCTAAGATTCCACATTCTGCTTATCCTGAATATCTGATTTGGAACATTTTGAAATCAGTTCTCAATGTTTTTCCCAATACCGTACGTATATGCCTCCTTTTGCCTTCACTAAGTATTAATGAAGATGGGACCACACTAAAACCTGTTGGTGGCAGCATTGTGTCAATGACCATGGAAGAACAAGCTTAAGATTGATCAAGATGCCAAACACTAAAAAGACCCACATTTGGAAACAAGCCACTTATCTCTCATTTCATCTCACTGACTGACGTTATCAATATTATACTGTAATTGGTGTAACATAAAATTGAGAACAGTGTCTTGCCATAAACTCCATGCCCTCAAGCAAGCAATCCTCTCAGTTTCGGTTCTCTGACCCAAGGAATTGTTGCAAGGACAAACTTATCTGATGTGTGGAAAATGCTTTGAACACTTGAAAGCAGCAGTGCCGTTAGGAAAGCACAAATCCAGGGGTGTGTTTAGAGACAACTTTCCTATACATAAGAACCAGTGGTGGGATTCAAATTTTTTACTACCGGTTCCGAGGGCGTGGCTTGGTGGGCGTGGCAGGGGAAGGAAACTGCAAAATCTCCATTCCCTCCCCACTCCTGGGGGAAGGTTACTGCATAATCCCCATTCCCACCCCACTAACCTGCTTTCCAGCTCTGTTCTCCTCTGCAGGGCAATAAAAAAATACCCAGCCAATCAGCTGGGATTCGGGAGGCAGAGAATAGATGGGGACAGGTCCAGTCTGAGGTGGTATTTGCCGGTTCTCCAAACTATTCAAAATGTCCGCTACAGGTTCTCCAGAACTGATCAGAACCTGCTGAATACCACCTCTGATATGAACAGCACAAAACAACACTTTTCGATAAACATTTCAGAATTTTACCTGTGGTTAGCTCACACACTTACATATGAGCTGAATGTCTCTCTAACCATCCTTTAGTCAGTTGAAAGCTATGCTCTTATGAAATCCACTGTCCCACTGCTGATCTATGTCCTCTTTTCTACGATTTAAGATTTAAGGAACCTCCTTTCAAAATAATGGGTGACAAAATCTAACAGATTTCATAGTCTGGAAGTGCTGGTGGATGTTGTCAAAACAAGCATAAAAATACAATTTTACACTGGTACAGCTAAACACAGCCTAAGGCTGTTTCATTCTATAGGATATGGCAGAAGAAATTTTATCAGAACATCAATGCTTTGGTTAGGCATAAATGGGGAAGGGCTCTTCATTAACTTTGAAAGCAGCAAAAGTTAGGACATGACTTTCTGAAAACTGCACCTCACAAAACTATATGCCTTTTTCCTTACTTTTTTTTTTACATTACAGAATGAAATAAAATATTCAAATGCGAATCAAACCAACCAATGAATACGCCAAAGAAGCAAGATACACGTGAACGGACCTAACCCATGAGTCAGGCTTACCAAAAACAAACTTATCCATAATTTAAATAGGACTTCCTCTAAAATAAATGTGCCTAAAATTGTAAGGCTTAAGCCTAAGGATGAGCTTTAATTCGATGTGTGTGTGTTTGTGTGTGTGTGCCTTCTATCTTGATTCCTGGCGGGTGCCTAGTCAAGTCGCTGCCGTTTTCTAGGCGAGGTTTCAAACGTGGTTCGCCACTGTCTCTTTCCCAAAGGGGCTGAAAAAGTGACTGGTCCAAGATCACCCAGTTGGCTCCATGCCACTTACAACAGGTATAAGTATAAACATAGTTATGAATGCATGAAATGGATATATATGTATAAGAAAAATTAAAAATAGGACAGGGACGGTAGGCACGTTGGTGCACTTATGCACGCCCCCTACAGACCTCTTAGGAAAGGGGTGAGGTCAACAGTAGACAGTCTAAGGTGACAGTTTCGGGGGTTTGGGGAAGAAAAGTTTTCTTTGGATCGCGTAATTAAACATATTTAAGATGCACTGTACTTGAGGCTCCTTAATCCTATGCTAGGTTTAGGGAACTATTCCCACCGAACCCTCTCCGTCCGTCTGCTTTGACTGACTTTCGCTTCATGCAGGACACCGCTGCCCCACCAACCTATTCCTGCTCCAGACTAAACACATCCAGGCACTAAGGAACCAACCTCGGCAAGCCCCGCCCCTTCTCCTTCATCCCCGCAAGGCTTTGCCTCTGCTTGGAAAAGCGGGGAGGGAGGGGGCGAGGGGAGAGAGAGAGAGTGGAGGGGGGGGACGGCGCTTCACTCTCACGATTCGATTGGTCAAGCGGAAGAAGGGGCGGGAGAGAGAGCCCCGATTGGCTTCGGCAGCCGAGGGAGGGGGCGGAGGGACCGGCGCGGTAGCCCGGCTGGGCCGCTGCATGTAGCGGCGTCTTTTTCTGTTTCTTCTTTTTTTTTTTTCCCGCCTGCCTCCATGTTGAGTGAAGCTCGAGGAGAGAAGGTGCCTAGTTTGCTTTGGGGGCTGCCGGGCTGGAGGGAGGCCGTCCCCGCGCTCCTTTAGAGAGAGCGGGACCTTGCTGCGCCGGGGGTGAGTGGTGGTGGTGGTGTGTGTGTGTGTGTGTGTGTGTGTTGGGGGGGCGGTGTTTGCTGGACTGGAACACCAGAGGAGAGCCGGAACCAGAATAAGGTGGTGCATGCCCAGGCAAGTGGTCGGATGGATAGCTATGGTGCTGCCCGGAAGCGTGGGTGGTTTGGGGGCCTCGCGAGTAGGAAGGGGTCCGCTTGCGGGAGTCGTGGCGCTTCGGCGTGGCTGGTTAATCCAGATCGCCGGGCTGGCTGTGGAAGGTGGGGGAGGGGGGCGGGAGCGGCGTGTGATCAATGGGACGCCCTCCTCGGTTTTGCGTGGCTTCCTCTTGAGTAGAACCGGACCAGATCCGCCAGGGTGGCCGACCAACTGGGGACGGAGAGCTCCCTTTGCTTACTTAGGGTGGGGGTGTGTGGCGGGGTGGGGGTCTCTCTTTACGGTGAGCTGCGGCTGCTTTGCAAAGGCAAGAGAAGCGGAAATCTGGAGGAGGGCGATGGGAGAGGAAACCCGACTCAACGCCTTTATTGGAAGTAGATCGGGCCCTTGCAAAAACTTAAAGAGTTTATGCGGAGTAGGGGGTGGGGGTTGTTGTTACTAGGGCTTGTTTACAAACACCGCGATAAGGGGCAGCTGCACCTAAGGGAACTGCATGTGTTGGTGAAGGAAGAGAGAGGTCTTCCCACGCCGCCTTCCTCTAATCTGGGGTTTGGTTTTGGTTTTGTCTTAAAAGAGGTGGCTCTGGAGTGGGTATGGTGGCTGGAGACCCGACGGCGGCATCCTAGTGTGCCTTGGAAGTTCCTGGAAGAGTTGCTTCTCTATCCTTAGCTAGCCAGCTGCTGAAACCGGTTCAAAAATGGCTTGGGCTCTGAAGCTGCCCTTAGCGGATGAAGTCATCGAGTCAGGCCTAGTTCAGGATTTTGATGCCAGCCTTTCTGGCATTGGCCAAGAACTAGGTGCTGGTGCGTACAGTATGAGGTAAGTCAAGGAGGTGCTTTTGACCATCTTTTTTTTTTCCCCCAGAGAGCTTTTGACAATGCACCCAAACAAATGGAGCTGGGAATGTTCTGAGTGAAATCAAAAGGAGGAGGTGTGGTTAGAGCAAATATGCTCTTACATCCACCAATCACTTACATGATGCAAATAGGGAGGCCACATCCTATAACCAACTGGTTATATAGCCCTTGGCTTTTCAAAGGGTGAAGTATCTGATCTAGTTGGTTATAAGATGTAGAACCCATGGCATTCCCTATTTGCACCACGTAGCGATTGGTGGATGAGTGGAAAGGGATGGTTGTGTGCCCTTTAAAATGGTGGCTGAGTTGCACATTGCGTTCACTGGTGTGCCTCAAAGTTGACCCTGCCAAAATGTTTGCAGCACAGTAGGGCTTCTTGTATTAAAGTGGTCCCCAGCCTTTCCATCTTGTGGACCAATGGGGAGTGGGAGGGAGATGTTAGAAGAAATGGTTCGTGCAAGCGGCAGGTGTGGATGCATTCAGCTCCATTTGTGCAAGTGGAGGCCAGAGGGAGCTGCTTGCGCAGCCCTGTTCTCAATGAGCCAGGGCCCATTACTGGGAGGATTGGGGACCCCTTTTGTATAGATTTTTAATACGGTATTCTAGGCAATGAAAAAATTACCATGTATGATGATTAAACTTGGAAGCTTTAGTCTTGATTCGAGTTTATCCTCATATTTGAAGTAATTAAACATATTGGCATTAAATCTGGTTGGAAAACAAATATTTTCTCTTAATTTTGAATGGTTATCTTGTACTTCTTTTCTCAAGATGTCTTAATACACTCATAACATACTGCATCAGAAAAAAAAAACTCTTGCTTTAAAAGAGTGTATTAGTGAAAGTTTTATGGAGCATGTAGCAAAGTAAACCTGTTTTCTACGTACTTTCGTTGCATAAATAACCGTATTAAAATGCTACGTAACTAGAGGAGTTATTATTTAATTTAATTTATGGCTTCCTAACTTTTTTGTAAATAGAGGAAACCTGCAGTCCTGCAGGCTATCAGTTTGAGCAAAACTATTTAAAGAAGGGAGAGCATGCCAGCTGTTTTTTGATTATGAAGTAATATCCACATTTAAACCTCATAAGTCAGGTTTTTTTTGTTCACTTAATCTATATTTATAGGATTTGTTTCCTTTCCACTGATAAAATCTCAGAGTGAGTAAGAATGTTAATATAAAAATGTTAACAGTTAAAAATAAAGAAGTGAAACCATAAACTGTAAATATAGAAGGAAAAACATAATAAAAATTATAGCCTTAATATTGATTGGTATACTAATATATTGCACAGAAACAAAAGCTTAATGTCCCTTTGCTTGATGGTGTGTTGGTAATAAAACTGTTGTGAACCCAACTATCTCTTGGTTGGATGCATATGTTGTTCTGAGCCATAATATGGTTTCTTAGGTTAAATAAGCCATTTATTTTAGGTAAGTAACAATACTGGTGTACAATTCTAAAGTCAGTAGGATAACAAGACATTTCTAATTTTGCTTTATTGTCCTGAAAATATGATTCAGTCAGTGAATGGGAATGGATGTTCCGTATTTATTCCTAGATTTAACTGAACACGTTTGTGCCTTTTTCAAACTCTGTTTTTGCATTAGGCAAAACTTTTTATTTAAATAAATCCACTATTGTTCCAGAAAAAATAAGCTGCAGACTTAGAACTGTGTAAACCTGACATTTCATGCCACAGGTTTTTTTTTTTTTTGCATATCTGCAAGGTCAAGTCTTAGATCATTGTCATTATCTTCCCTAGTTGATTAGATAATTCATGCCATGTATTTGCACTGAATCCAGGAAAAATAAAGATTAAAGTTCCATTCACATAACCTAAGGAAAGTGTGAGCATTGTGGTATCTACAAATGCCATCCTGGACTTGCATATCTGCAGTTTAACAACAGAAATCAGGCTGCTTCCAAAATACCATAAAAGTTCCTGTGTAACTGGTTTATGCCATGTGATATATATGACTCTGCCAAGAAGGACATAGACTTTGAAAAAGTCTGATTTTATTACAGTATATGTCCATGTAAGAATTTGCATGTACAGGCTGGTTTTTAGACTAATAACTGTAAAAGAAAATCTTTCAAAATGTATTCCCTTGGAAAAGCTAAGCTGTCATGGAGTCAGTCTGAAGAAGGAGTACAACATTGAGAAGATCCATGTTTATTACAACAATCATTGAGCGTCTGCTTTACAAGAAAGAGGGACCCTGCGCAGTGGAAATCCCTGGGATCTGTCTTGTTAGCTAATTTGGAGTAGCTAGGCAGATTTTTGTTAGCGTATTTGGGAGGAGTTCTGTTGTTTGGCAAAATGGGACTTTTAGGAGGGCAGCGGAAGTTCACTGTGAAGAAGATGGAATTTTGAAGTCATTGGTTGATAGAAGGTGGAATGATTGCTATGTTGCAGTTTCCTTGTAAGGGCTGCCCTTGGGCTATCTATACATGAGCTGGTGAGGAAGCTTTTGTTCTTTATTTTGATGGGATTGCACGGGGCAAAGTCAAATTAGGCTTGATGGGATTAAGCAAAAAGATGAACCGGGGTGGATCTTGATCATGCCCAAAAACAAGGGGAGGGGGAAAGGGTGCAACTTCATTTTTGTTTTTTAGGTTTATTGTCTCCATACTAACTTTAAAAAGAATAGGTAGGCATCCATAGGACATGCAAACAGAGGTTTGTTTCTTTGCTCATTTTTCTTCTTCAACAAAAGGATTAGGGCAACAAAAATGTTAAAATCAAATGCAGTAGTGCTCAAAGGTTTGTATACCCTTTTGAATTCTCAATATTTGTGCATAAATACAATCTAAAACATGATCTGCTCTGCTCTTGACATAAGTCCTAAAACTACTGTAAATAAGCTGAACTGAATAAAAACAAATGGGTCAAAAAGGTTTATTTCTTTATTGAGGAAAATGATCCAAGGCTACATATTTTGAAGTGTTATGACCTGTGTGGAAAATAATCCCATTTAGGTCATATTTATGCAGAAACATTAAAAATTCAAAAAGGTTCATAAACTTTTAAGTACTACTCTATGTCTCAATGCCACATTATGCATAGCTATAGAAGAAATAACCAGCAATTTCAGTTAAATCTGGAAGGCAGCTAATAGTGCAATGACTTCAAAATGGCTATTGTTCTACAAGAATAAGAGAATTAGAACAAAAACAAAAAAAACCAACAGACAAACAATTAATGAAAGAATTGTAAGAAACTAAACTGCAATTAAATCTAATAGAAAAAGTTACAGAAGAAGATAAAATTTGCCAAATAGAAATATTTTGAACAAGTAAATAAAATCTGGGAAATTATTAGCTTATTAACAAAGAATATTAGTAATTGAAAAAGGATCCAAATTGTTACACTGAAGATCAGAATTAGGAGAATTAGCAGCTTTGCAATAGTGGCAAATATCTGTAGCTCGGGTGTAGGATGAGGGTGAAGGTTTGTTTTCCAAGCTTGGGGTTGGTTTCTGAATGTTTCTTTACCAGGCTAGGAAATACCTTAAGCGGAGTTTAGGGTATCCTAACCCTCACCCTCAGTTAGCAGCTTTCTTTGAAGAATTATGCTCTTAAGATGGAATTGCTATAAATAAATACAGTATTTCAAGAAGTTGTTCATCAAATAATACAATGACCAATGTAGGCAAATATTAAGTACACGTATAGCTGTTCAGAAAACAAAAACTGCAAGGAGAGGAATTGCGAAAAGCACCAGATTCATGGGCTAATAGTTATTTGAATTCTTTCTAATACTGAGCTATCAGAAGATTTGAAAATATAATAAAATTAAAGAAACAAAGGTGATACCTCCAATATGGGGGTGGGGGAGTTCATATAGTTCTGATTTATAAAGAAGGAAATTGCCCTGAAATTACCACAATCTTATTCAGTAGACCAATTTTCTTGTTGTATATAGGTTATAAGATTAAGGATATAAGTTTTTCCCTACAATATTAACCGATAGACTGAAGAAATGTATTTCAGGCATTATACAGATTGACCAAACTGGTTTTGTTCCTAAAGAAAAATATAAAGGACAACAGAAGAGTCATAATCAGTAACACAGATCATATAAAATGAAAAAGAAAGCTTCCCTAATTTAGATGCAGAAAAAGCCTTTAATAATTTGCTGAGGCTATTCATGCCAGCGGGTTCTGAATAAAATGGATCTCAGAGAAACATTTCAACCGTCCATTAAAAGTATATATTAATGGCAAAAAGCAAAGTTTATAGCTCATGGAGTGCCCTCAGCAAATTTTTTAAGTCAGTATAGGAACAAGACAAAGAAGTCCATTCTCTTCTTTGATTTTGCATTAAAAATACTGGCAGAAAAAAGATCTGAGATTACAAACAAATAACAGGCCTCAAAATCCATGGAGATAAATATAAGCTTAAATATTTATATAGATGATATAATACTAATTCTTACAGAACCGCAGAAAGCAGCTAATGATCATAATCCATAAATAGGGAGGATATTTGGAATATAAAATAGGTGTTGTGATGACCCAGAGTATCTCAGAAACATAACAAAACCCAAAACGTAACTAAAAGTCCTTCAATGCCTTCAACTTGGCTTCACTGTTTAATTGTTCACAGTGGAGGAGTAAATTATTTTCAAAATAACATTTCAAAGGAAAGAAACACAGTTGAAATTCAGAGCCAATAAGGAAGCAAAACCAAAAACAAATCTGCATTGAATAAAGTTCCACGACAGACCAGGATAGAGAATTGCCAATTTCAGGAAGATAACTAGAGACAGTCCGTTGGAAGAATGCCAACCAAGATAAACCTTTAGGAATAAAATACTAAACTGGTCCAAATTCTTATGCATCTCTCATACCTGCAACCCATGAAGAGGATCATGGCCCTCTCCTCCTGAGTAGACCACGTTTTACCCTGATCCTCTCCTCCCTGCGTGCCCTAGGATGGATAGGGGATGGGCCTGGGTCCTCCTCTGACTGCTCAGCTGGCCTCTGCCCTTCCCAGCCTCCTCCACCACCTCTGGAGCCACACTTCCACTCCCTGCATGACAGGTGTTCAGAAAACAAAAATAATTTAAAGATTTTGAACACAAGGGATTTTCTGCAACAACAAAAAAAGAATCTAGTTGTTAGCCCACTCAGCAAAATAACTTAGTTTGCATTTAATAGGAAACAATCAAGAAACGTGTCAGAATAACTGTGTCAGATTATGGCAATAGATTAAAAAAGATTTTGAAAGGTGGAAGAATCTTAAACTGTCTTGGTTAAGATCAGTTGCAATTATTCAAATGAATGTTTTACCCAAGATAAATCTATTTCAAATGCCCTAGTCAGAATTTCCGAAAGAGCTTTAGAAGAATGGCAAGACAGTGTCAGTAAATTCATATGGAGTGGGGAAAGTTCTAAACAAAAGAATTCTGTAAGACTCTAAACTTTCTGACAAGCAAAGTCCATGGGGAAGCCAGATTCACTTAACAACATGCTATTAACTTAACAACTGCAGTGATTCACTTAACAACTGTGGCAGAAAGGTCATAAAATGGGGCAAAATTCACTTTTCAACTCTCCTTTAGCAGCAGAAATTTTGGGCTACCTATATAGTCTACTTAGATTCTATGAATTTAAAAACACAACAATAATTCAAAATTATGAAAAGAACCTGGAATTTATAGTGGTGAGAGAAAGTTGTGAACTCTGTAAAACTATCTCTAATCCATAATTTAGACTGAGTTGACAATGTATTAATTTAGATTCATAATACAAAATATGATACATTGAACCCCACTTCAAGAATCCAGTTTATATTTATGTATTACTATATAATGTACTAACACGTTACTATCATGGGAGAGTAACAAAGAATAATGTTACAATGAAAGGACTTATTTTCATATACGTATTTATTTCATTATAATGACCTTAAAGGCAATGCAATATGCATTGTCCTGAGAATAATATGATTAAAAGTAGAGGGACATTTGCGAGAAGATGCATATAGAACCTCATGGTCAGGCTCCAGAAATGCAGCTCATTGGGATAGTAAGAGATAAGCAAGAGGTTTTGATGAAATGAGGCCTTCTATTCAGATTTTTTTTTTTTCATATCAAGGAAAAAAACACGTACTTAGTCTGAACCTCATTTCTATGATGGAAATAATTTTTGTGTCATTTATTTTACAGCAAGTGGGATTGCTTATTGCTTTGAAACATATATATCCTGTCCTTCATAATTCTTGTCCTAGCCATAACCAATCATCCATCTAATTTTTACTAACAGAAAATAAGATGCTTAAAAAATAGTAAGAAAATTTTGGCGATTCCGTGAAAACATGCTACATGACTTCTCGTTTTGCATAATCATGGAAATTTACTGTTCCTACAAAATTATTCTGCTGCTGCTTGCCATGCAGGGGCTGGGATGGGAAACTTACATTTATAGAAACTGGTTTTACATTTATAACTTTGGATACCATTTACTGGCATTATAGCAATAGCAACAGCACTTAGACTTATATACCACTTTATAGTGCTTTACAGCCCTTTCTAAGCGGTTTACAGAGTCAGCGTATTCCCCCAACAATTTGGGTCTTCATTTTAGCCACCTCGGAAGGATGGACGGCTGAATCAACCTTGAGTCTGGTGGGATTTGAACTGCCAAATTGCAGTCAGTCAGCAGAAGTACCCAGCAGTACTGCATTCTAACCACTATGCCACTTGATTATTGTTGATCAGATTCATTTTTAATTCACATTTTAAAGTAAATATCTGGGAAAAAATTGAGGGTAGCAGAAGTTTAGCTAGTAGGAATACCTACATGTTTGTCTATAGCAAAATATGTAAGAGAATATGAGATATATGTATTTTGTACAAATAATTTAGTTACAATTTCTAATTTATTCTTAAAAATGAAATTAAGATATGCATCAAGCAGGGCTGTAATATAGTACTGGCCTCCTGCTAACTTAATTATTGATATTCATGGAAAGGCATCATTACTCTATGATGTGGTTGGTGTCCAATGTAAATTCAATTACATCCAGAAATAAGTGTCATGTAGTTTATTGTATCGCTTTTGTTATTGAAAGAATGGTAGATTGTGATTATTGGATATGCCATTTCATTCTTCAAGAAAATCAATATTTCTTTTTAAAATAGCATTCCTTTTAAGATAGGAAGGTTGATGGCAATAGCCAAGGCAACAGATTCAATCCTTAAAGCTCCATGTGAAAGGGTTGAGACATGTTGTTTGTTAGCTTTGGATTAGATCAGGTGACAAGCAGCCTCACAGTTGACCTTGAATCCTGTTTTGACAACTTCCAAGGTTTCTTCAAATACACCCTCAAACTTTGATTTATAATTGTTTCAAAAAATTGTAATGTAAGGCTTAACATAGTTAAAACTAAATAAAGAAGTACTCCAGTTCTCAGAAAGAAGAGAAAGAGACTAGATTATTTGCATGGTAGGGTCTTAACTACTTAGTATCATTGTCCTACCTGAAGTGAGCTTTACTATGCTCAAAAGATTAAATATAGACACCTAACATTGTGTGGTCCAATCATTGTGTCGTAGGGAACATATTTACTTAGTGGCTTTGCTTGTAGAGTTAATACAGTCACTGATCTATTTGTAAACTATGAGTAAATTATGGTTTAGCCTAACATGCCATCTCAAACTTCAAGCATCTGGGCATTTTAAACAGTAACATAGGAGATATGTATATACCACTCAGTCATGATTATTGGCAAAATATGCACGTGGCTATTTAGCTTAGAAATTAGACTTACAAAAATAGGTCCTACTCCTATCAGAAGAAAAGTAGAGGGAACTACTTTTCTTCCAGGAGAACCTGTCCCTCAAAATAGCATTTGAGAGGGTAACAGATTTTGTATGTGTTTGTATTTGGCTTGAATGGCAAAGCCCAGAGAGGAGGTATTGTGCTTTTGTGTGTACTGAGCCAAGACTTCTTGCATGCCAGCAAGGAAAGAGAGTGTTGTGTGAGGAAAAAACAGTAACTCTTAATGAAGGTTTAGAACTTTAGATACTAGGAAGCATTCGTGTTTTGCACTAGATCGTCTCAAAATTGCCTTATCCTACAGAAGTAAATGAAAAAGTTTCTAAATAAAATCTCTTGTGAGAGTACCCATTTTTCAGAACTTTTTTTTATTTGACTTTGAGAAGGAATAAAAAAACAGGACAAAATAATTTCATTAGTTTTTAATTCTACCTCATCCCTTTTAGCTTCCCAGTAGGGTACATGTCCTATTTTTCCTGTGTGTTGATTTCTAGTTTGTGTGGAAGTTGTCCCAGACATTTTTACGCTAAATATGCACATGTGCTTGCTTTTTTCCAGTTCATTGTTTCAGTATAACTTGAGCATCCATAAATATTATAAGTGCTTTTGAATTCAGATTGTTCCTACATGTATTTGTGAAAATGGTTCCGGTTTCTTGATCCCTTACTTTTTGTAGTGGATGCTGATGCTTGGAACAAAGTGTAGTGTTATGCTGGGATTCTAAAGGCAGATGGCAGAGTACCATTTTGAAAAATTGAGATTTCTTTTACTATTAGTAGTAGGGAAATTGTGGATGGGACTGCTTCAAAGTACATTTGAAACACAAGCATCCATAGTTACTATGGTGAAGAAATATGAGTCTTAACAAATTCCTAGTAATCCGCATTAATTTCCTGAAAGGTGGAAAGGATTTTACATTGTGTTTTTTAGCAGCATCAACATTGGGGCATCATTCTTAGGTCACAGAAGTTGCTATGCCTTACTCAGAATAAAGACATAAATGTTCAGGGACATGCAGGATTTAGTTGGGTTATGGAAATATGTCTTTTGACTAATGACTTTATCCTGAGAGGTTGTCAAATCTATTGTTTATTTGAAATGAAATTTCAACATGTCTGTAGCATTAAAATCTGGTAGGTTAAAAAATGAGTCCTTGTTTGAATATCTCCTCTGAATCCAAAAGTGCTGTGCCATCTTATATAATCACATATGCCTTTTGTGAAAATGGTAGATTGCCAACCTATCTACCTTTGCCTGTTTTCTCTAGATATAAAAGATAATCAGATTTGGAAGGGACCTTGTAGGTCATCTAGTCCAACCCCCCACCCAAGCAGGAGACCCTACACCATTTCTGACAAATGGCAGTCCAATCTCTTGAAAGTCTCAAGTGATGGCGCTCCCATCATATATTGGACTTAGGCTTCCAAAAATGCTGGCTGGAGGTTATAGAAATTGAAAGTCTGATGTAGAAGTAGTGCATCAACATGGGGAATAGTGGATAAGAGTGCTCTCAAGGTTGTTTAAGAAATTCAAACATCTAACCCAGTATCATGCCCCTTTGGAGTCTGACTCCGAGGGAGAGATGAAACAGCTGACAGGAAGTGGGAGTGTGGCTCCGTTGGTTGTGGAGAAAACTGGGGAAGGGCACAGGCCGGATGGGCATTCAGAGGAAGACCCAGGCCCATCCCCTCTTCATCCTAGGGCACGCAGGGAGGAGCAGATAAGGGAGAAATGTGAGTGGTGTGGTCTACGTGGGAGGAAGGGGTCTGATCCCCTTCATGGGCTGCAGCTGGGAGGACTGTTTAAAAGGACAAACTGCATGGCAAAGTTGCTGGAAGCAAAGTGTGCATTATTCTTGTCAGAGCTTATCTGTGTTTTGGCTTCCTCCCAACTGTGGTTGCTGGTTATCTGGTAGAAGTCTGCAATTAATCATCCTTGCCTACCGTAGTAATTCATTCAGTGTGGTTTGTGTTGGGTTTTTTATTTCGAATTAACTTTACTTTGGGTACGGATTGCATTTACATCCTCCATAAACTGTTTTCTTTAAGAGTTTGATATCCAGTGGAGGAAAATTGGGCATTGAGGCCTAGTTGGAGGCATTAAAGGGACTTTCTTCTATTTTTGTGACTTGGTTATTTTTGTGTCACGCCCCAGGTCATCACACCCAGAGAGCCTTCTCTTTGAAGTCTAAGAAAGGTTTAACCTTAACATTGACTAATTAACATATAATTAACTAAATTAACTAACATATAATTAATTAACATTAACATATGTTCATCCTTCAGTTTAGCCATTCTAAAGTAAGTATGGTTTCTCAATTTCCAACTAACATTATTTTAATTTTAAAACCCATTTATCCTTCCTGAAAGGATTTTTTTGATAGGGGAATTGTCCATCGTAAATGTAGATATGTAACCGCACACAGCGTTTCTTTTGTTCTCTTACTCTGCGTAGGAAATTCTTATTTTAATGTGCTAAATCATTTTTTAAATTGTCAAACATGGAGACTTATTGTAATTTTGAAAGCTTTCAGTAAAAGGAACAAAAATAATTAGTCTGACCCACACGTTTGCTTTGTAGCGATGTCCTTGCCTTGCCCATCTTTAAGCAAGAAGAATCCAGCTTGCCTACTGACAATGAGAACAAAATTCTGCCCTTTCAGTATGTATTGTGCGCTGCCACTTCTCCTGCTGTAAAACTTCACGATGAAACACTCACCTATCTCAACCAAGGTAAGCTACATTTCTCTTTTGCTAGAATACGAGGTGGGCAAAAGCTGCTTTATAGTTCTGGGTTCATATCAGTGTAAGTTGGCTGCTCAAACTAACTTTAATAAAAGGTGAAATTCCAACAGGAAGGGTGAAGAGCAAACAGTAGAGTTTTTTTAAAATTGAATTGAAATTCCTATGTGTTGTTGTCCCGTAAAACTCTCAAAGCATTTTACAGTAAAGCTTAAAAAATAGTTGCAAATACAAGAATCCTAGGCATGACTGTTTCATATGATTCATGGACTTGGAAATACCTGACAAAGCAGTGCAGTTGCCTAACAATGTGCAATTTATAATCTCTCAATCAGTTTAGCCTTGGTTACTGTCAGATGAATGTCAACTTTGATAAACCTTAATTTATGTGATACTTTCTGTATTCATGTAACTTTTGACACTCCTCACATATTTATGCAGCTAATTTGAAAAAGGTTGGTAATAATTCTGGCATTGGCATATTAAATGGCTGTATGCAGACATTATTAGAAGTGTTAGTCAGTTATTCAGTTAACATGACTTGAAACTGCATCAATCTATAGTATCTTGTAATTGGATCAGTGTAACTGGAGAGGTAAAAGGAGATTAGTTGATAGCCCTGTTTTTACATTTCTCATAGTTTAATACAGTTCAGTGTAACATAACTTGCCACCATATTTCAAGACATTTCTGGTTTAATCAAGTTCAGACTTAACAAAACGTAGATTATTATAAAAGGAGTATATAGTGATACAGATATACTTTCACACAATGCTCTGTTTCATTGCTTCTTATACATTCTGGGGACAGTTAGATGCTTGCTTTTTCTTACTGACTGAGACAGCCAATCCTTTTTTTTGTTTAAAATATAACTGCAAATATATTTTCTTTTTCAGGTCAGTCTTATGAAATCAGAATGCTGGATAACAGGAAAATGGGGGAATTGCCTGAACTAAATGGGAAGCTTGTAAAGGTATGTAATAATCTGTCTTCTCCCAAAATATGTGAGAGAACTTAATCACATTTCAATAAACATGAAGGTAATGAATGATAATACTGGTAAATTATGCAAAGTGATGCAGTCACTTACACCATTCCAACAAATCCTGGTGGTGATGTTAAAAATGGCAATTTACTGGGCAGCAAAATGAAAGATTAGTGGGTGATAAATTATGTGGGTAGGCCACTGATGAATGAGAAGTTCTCGCTACTCAAAGCATAAATATTGGAAAGTTAATAAATAAGGCAGAGGAAATTTGTATCTCTTAGAATGTTAGATTTCACCGAATCTTCCAAAGACATATCAGTTAAAAAGATTGTCAGATGATGTTGAATCAAGATTGTGAATGTGTAGTTTGGCACAGTTTAGTAATATAGTAAGTATAATAGTATAATAAAAGATGATTTTTTTAAAGAAGGAAGGCAAAATAGCATAAAACACAAGTGGGGCACTTTTTTCACTATCTCACTATAACTTTAGTTGCAATCTTGCTTTACAGTATGTTTACCCAAACATGCAGGAAAATTTAGTAATGTTTAGACAGCAGACAGGAACAAATGTTCTTTTTTATCTACTGCTGGAAGACAAACTGAAGTAATATGCAAAGTAGGAAAATTTCCCCATTGCAAACCCCCTTGTTTTAGATTCAGGTTCTTTGAGCTAAAACATACAGTACCTTAGATAGCAAAAGTATTTGTTTAACTAAGTAAACTTTTTACTTTTGAAGTCTCTTGGCGGTTAAGAATTAAAATAGCTTTAAAATCAATATATTAAAGCAGTTCAAATAGCAATGTAAATTTATCATTCTTATAAAAATAATTATAAATAAAATTGGTTATAAAGTTTTTTTAAAAAAGCTAATGAAGTTGACAGGCCCCTGGACCTTTTGAGAAGTACACTTGAAAGAACTGAAATGGCAATAGAGAAGGCTTTGACCCCAGGACCTCCAAATCAGCTGGCAGCAACTCCAGAGGAAGTTCAATAAGGTTACTATAGAAAAAAAAAAAAAAGATTTCCCAGATAGCTTGTACCCAGGAGTGGGCTTCAAAAATGTTAGCAACGGGTTCTCTGCCTGGTTGCTCGGTGGACGTGGCCATGGTGGCATGCCCTAGTCAGCCTCCTGCACCATGGAGGGGGGGCGTTTTTGCCCTTCTCCGGCTTCGGAGACTCTCTGGAAGCCAGAAATGGGCCCATTTCTAACCTTCCCGAACTTCCGGGAGGCCCATTTTTTTTGCCCTCTCCAGCCTCTGCCTGAGCCCTGCACTACCTGCATCCAAAATGGGCCACGTAGGGACTCCGGGGAGGGGAGGGGTGGGGCCAGCCAAGAGTGGGATATGGGGTTTTTCCAAACTGCACAGAATCTTAGCTAGGGGCTCTCCCGACCCCGCCGAACCCCCAGCAACCCATCCCTGCTTGTACCTAATCTACATAAGGTTTTAAAAATTAATATCCACCACATTATAATTTTTTCTGGGGTATCAACAGGCAGCCACTTCAATACTTTTCAACCCAAGTGTAATATGGTCTCTGCATTTTTACTAACGCCAGCCTGGGTATTGGTTATTCTATGGTATGAAATTTATAACATTAGCTTGGAAATATAATGATATTCCAGACAAAACACACTAGCATGGAAAGTACATGAACATTTTCGATGAGCTGTTAAACAATTTCTTAGATAATCATGGCTTTGTTTTAAATTTATACAAGTAACTGTCTTTTTCTTTCTGGCTATAGCTTATACTTGAATAAGTTTATTAATATAAAAATCTGGGGACATATAAAATGTTACTACCATGAAAAATATTTTATTCAAAGATTCCTGTTTAGTAACTCCTTACGTAAATTAAACAGAGCCAATTTGGTTTAATAGTTAAAGGCATTAGACTAGAAACCAAGAGATTAAAGATCAGTCCTGCCTTAGGCCCAAAACCAGCTGGTTGACTTTGGGTCAGTCACTCTCTGTCAGCTCTAGGAAGACAAACTACTTCCTAAAATATTGCCAAGAAAACCGCAGGGATTTTGTCCAGATTGTTGCCAGGAGTCAAGACTGACTTGAAGGCATACACACAAAGATTAATTAAGCAGTAGGTAAGATAACAGATGACAACAAGTGAGTGCTACATGTAGCATTTTTCTTGTGTGTATGTGTACTTCAGCCAAATATATTACCTATGTTACAGATAATGAGTCTGTTGCTAACAGTTGATTCTTATACTAATGCATTTTTTAACACCTGGAAATCTAAGCTTTTTGAGTTATCACATTTTGGGCCCTGATATAGAATGTGAATTCATTATATCGTCTACTATTGAATAATAACGATAGTTTTCCTCCTCTGAATACCATGATAGTCTCTAAACCTTTGGCCTCTGGAGTGCTTAGAAATCACAGAAGTATCCAGTCAAGGGTGGGATGCTACCGGTTCTGCCCGGCTCTATAGAACCGGTAGCTCTGAAGAGCAGCAGACACAGAACCGGTTATGTGTCTGCTGCTGTTTGGCCCGCCCACCCGCCCAGGCTGTTATCTAACCTTTATTTCCTGCTTTTTCAACCTCAGCTGCTTTGTGCAGCACAGCTGAGGTTGAAAAAGCAGTAAAAAAGTGGTTTTTCAAATGCTGCGCACCCACGTGCAGCACTTAACAGCTGTCTGGGCGGCACAGCTTTAGGTGTATTACACTGCGCGCAGCAAAACGTAATCAACGAACCAGTAGTAACACCGGTTGAATCCCCACCCCTGTATTCAGTGCCTTGGGGATGCGCCCTATAAGAATAACCTTACTGGAAATCTTATTCTGTTGTCATTGCTGGTGCTGAATTACAGGGTGCATCCAAATAGATCGCATGATACACATCTCTCCGTGGGGATGCTAAATTGTGACAAATAATCATGAAAGTACAGGTAGTCCTTGGGTTACATTGGCGACTGGCACCAGAACTTCTTTTGCTAAGCAATGCAATCATAAAGAGCAATGTCACATGACTGCATCACTTAGTGATGGCAATCCCAACAGTCTCAGTTACTATCATAATCACGGGCCTATGGGTATTGTCAAATAAGCAAGAGGTGGAAGCCTCAGGCCTGATGAAAGGTGGGTAGGAGGGGTACTGCAAGTGCTATCGAGTGCAGGAGGGGGTGGGGTGCTGTATGCAGCTGCTATGGGGGAGCAGGGGTTTTGTGCCAGACACTACAGACAAGGACGGCTGGACTGGGAGTAACTTCCAACTTCCTGCTGGCTTCCCCATTGACTTTCACTGTGTGAAACCGACAGAGAACATCAGAAATGGCCTCGTGGCTTGTGGCAACGTTTTAATTGTGAGCCAGGCACCGAGTGCCTAGATTGCTATCACATAACTGCGGGACCTGCCACAGCTAGAATTCTGAGGACTGATTGTAAGGACTCTTGTTCAGCACTGTCATAATTTTGAATGGCCAATTTTGAGTGGTTGTAACCGGAGGACTACCTGTGAACTGTAATTCAAATGTCTTGGATAGAACATCCACTCCAGAGCAAAAACTTTTTACCGAAACCTGTTCATGCATTCCTTTGACTCACGTTTAGCAGTTGATTTATAATCATATTTGAACTAATCCTTGGAGAAATTTGGAGCCTTTTCACACATTGCTCTAGTCTTCTGCTTTAGAATGCAATGCTGTGTGGATCTTGGCTTTTATGTCTTGCCATAAATAGAAACATGAATCTGAATTGATGATTGATGTAAGTGTTAAGCAAAATATTTTCCATCTAAGGGCATATTTTTGGAAAATGCTTCCAAGAATCATCTTGTCTCCAATCATTGATTGATTTTCTTTTCAACCTACTTGCATTTCAACATGTTGATTATATTCAATGAGAAGTTCTTTTGTTTCTTAGAGTATATTTAGAGTGGTGTTCCATGATCGGCGGCTGCAGTATACAGAGCATCAACAGTTGGAGGGCTGGAGGTGGAACAGGCCAGGGGACAGGATACTGGATATTGGTGAGTTTTTTTCAGTAAATTTGGACTACTATTATGTTACAGCTTTTGGAAAGCATTTATCAGCTTACTTTCCATTATTGCTTTCGTAAAGTAGTTTTCCTCCTTGGTTTACATCACTTGAACCTATGTTACTTTCCAATGGAAGATTTATTTTTGATTGCTTGGACAGACCACCTTGAGTGGTTTGCCCTATAAACCATTTTATGTCACAGTTTTGTGCTCTGTTCAGGCTGCATTATTGCTTGGATTGCATTGTTTAGCCACTTGGGGCTAAAATCCCCTTCTCGCAGAATCAGAGAACATTTTAGGTTTTTCTGGCTTCATATTCCTTACTATTAATCAGTTGAAAGCTGCTTTAAATTAGGAAAGCATATCTTCTTTCATTTGTGCACTGTATTCCCCTAATTATTCAGTTCATCAGAGTATTCTATATAGGTAAGGAATTAGAGCAGCGATCCTGTTTTTTTGGCCTAGAAACAAGGTGGATTGAATTTCTGAGTAAAGGGATTCCAGTGTTTTTAGTGAAAGTTAAGACCTGTGTAAAATTCTTAAAAGAGTTTCACCCTGTCTCCTTTTTTTTACACAGTTGTGTTATGTGTAATCATAGCTTTTGTTTTTATTTGAGAGTGACTTGACGAAAATGTCCTTACAAGGCCTCTGTTTAGTAGAAATGCTGAATCTTTGCTAGCTCTCCATTAAGAAAGAAAAAAAAATACTAACTCGTACTTATAGATAGAAATCAGAGAGTTGAAATTGAGAAAGCCTTGCTAAGTTAAGTTGAAATGTGGGAAAGCCTTGATAAGTTGGAGGAAGCAGTTCGTGGCCATTTAAAATACAAGGATTTTTATTCAAACGATTTGAAGAATTTTCTATTCCTTTTTAACTTGGCTTGGAACATCTCATATATCGATACAGTCTTTGCACATGCACATTTTTCAGGTTATTTCCCAATTTATAAACCCTTTTTCTCTTACTATTAATTTATGCTATAGTTATCTTGTATCATTAATTTATGTGTCTTCAGTTCAGCTTTGATTCTTGGCAACTATCTATAATAGTCCCTGCAGTTTTCTTGGCAGGATTTCTTGGAAGTAGTTTGCCCTTGTTTCTTTCCTAGGGCTGAGGGAAAATGACTGGCCTAAGGAGATCCAACTGGCTTCATGCCTAAGGCAGGTCTAGAACTCATGGTCTTCCAATTTCTAGCCTGATACCTTAACCCACCAAACTTGTTCTCTGATAACTTTGGTCACTCACAAAAGTCTTCCCTTGAACTGAGGCATGAATGGCCAAAGAGATGATGCCTATAGTTCAATTAAATCATACATATAATTAGCTTGGTAAACTATTTTGCTTTTAGTTTGTCCTTTGGAATGCATTCTGAAAACTTGCTGATTCCAACATACTTAATTGTTTTACTTGTACATGAATATCATAGGTAGTTCCGATTCAGCAAGATGGTTGCTTGTGGGTACAGTTCATATTTTGATTGTAGAATCTTGACATTAGTTGTTAACATTATTTTGCTTGAACTGGAATGGACCTATTAAGTATTATCTTCTGTGCTAAAATGTGTCTAATTTTTGTTGTCTTTAGATATTCCAATGTCTGTGGGTATAATAGATCCCAGAGCAAATCCAACACAGTTGAATACAGTAGAGTTTCTTTGGGATCCTTCAAAGAGAACTTCCGTATTTATTCAGGTAAATCAAGAAGAGTCATGTTTTGTGAGGTGAATAGCCATATAAATATTGATTGATTGATTGATTGAGATAATAGATAGATAGATAGATAGATTGATTGATTGATTGATTGATTGATTGATTTTTTGACATTTTGGGAGAGTAGCCTATTTACTATAATTTAACCCAATCTACAGAACAAATATTAGAAAAGGAGAAGAAAATATCAGACCTTTTCAGAAGGACAGACATACTACATTTAGGCATTTGAGAAATTTAGAACTGACATATAATATAATATTTGACATATATAATATCTGATCTATCTGATCCTTAAACTCTAAGGAATATTGCAGACTCCCTTAGCTTTACACCTTGTTGACATAGGTAATTATTAGAAGCATGGTATCAAAGCTATGAATTGCTGAACTTTCCTGTAAAGTTCATAGGTGAACTGTGAAATGAATTTATTTCTGAATCAGAAGTTAATATTCATCATGCAAACTCCCACTCTTAATAATGTGTCCCTAGCCTAGAGCAACTTCCTTGATCATATTCCTGAAATTATGCAGTGTTATTTTTATTGCTACTTCTGTCTCTTTTTTTTCATTTTAAAACTTCTCGTCATAGATCCCTTATGGTTCTCAAGGGTAAAAATAACTAAGGGAAAAGTTAAAAAAAGAAGTGTAGATTTCACACATGCACAAAATGCCTTCCAGTGTCCTAAGTGATTTGTGCTTTTTTTTATTTTACACCGCTCACATATCCTTATGTCAGAGAAAAATGTTTCACTTTCCATCCCAACATAAATGCATACCATTTTTACAAAATAAAGCTTTATACATACTATCAGAATTATTATTTGTTTAAAAAAGATTAGAAGCTTCTAAACAAAGCAAGAACCCAGTTTATTTTCTTTGGACTTTAAAATAAGTTTTTCAATGTTGTGGATTTCATATATGCATTCCATTTCCTTATTTCTTTATCACAGTTAAAATATTAACTTGGTTCATACATATAGAATTTTAAACCAAGGTATATTATTGTGATCTGGACCACACACATTTCTTAGCCACAATAGTGAATTGGAACATCCCATTAAGCCAAAAACTAAAAATCATTATGGTTTAGCACAATGTTTAAATCACTCAGTAAAAGAACTTTTATCTTCTTTTCTTTGGATTGGCTGCTTCTTTTCTTGCACAATTTCTCTTTTTTTTTCGGCAGTCAAAACACTGCTCTGTCCAGGTTCCAATCATGGCTTCATACCATTGTTAGCATTAACTCGGTGCTAGCATTAATAGAAATCATAGTGTCTGTATAAGGCTGAGGACAGGAAATACATCTCTGCTTGATATCTTCCAGATCTTTTAAGAGATTATGGAGCTTCAAATTGGACATACCTGATTGGAGTACAGGTAGTCCTCAACGTATGACCACAATTGAGCTCAAAATTTATGTTGCTAAATGAGTCAATTGTTCAGTTAGTTTTGCCCCATTTTATGAACTTTCTTGCCTCGGTTGTTAAGTGAGTCACTTCCGTTGTTAAATTAGTAGCACAGTTACTAAAGGAATCTGGCTTCCCCGTTGACTTTGCTTGTCAGAAGGTCACGAAAGATTATCATGTGATCCCGGGACACTGCAAATGTCATAAATATGAACCTGTTGCAAGCATCTGAATTTTGGTCATGTGACCATGGGGATACTTCAATGGT
This sequence comes from Pseudonaja textilis, assembly GCF_049901715.1. Taxonomy (NCBI): domain Eukaryota; kingdom Metazoa; phylum Chordata; class Lepidosauria; order Squamata; family Elapidae; genus Pseudonaja; species Pseudonaja textilis. Next base: position 131,507,875 of record NC_141991.1, read on the forward strand.
TGTCAGTGTAAAAAACTGTCATAAATCACTTTTTTAGATGCCGTTGTTAACTTCGAGCGGTCATTAAGGGAACTGTTATAGGTCGAGGACTACCTGTATTGCATAGTTTACTAAAAAAATAACTTGGGCTGCACTTAAATTTTAGAAGAGAAATAAGTGACATGTTTTGATGTACGCCAGGCCTGATTCCTGTTGTTCTTCTCCTTGAGGGACATGCACAGATGGTTTCTGCCTGGATGTGAAATATGGTGTATTTTTATTTTTATTTTATTTTTTTGTTGGTCAGGCCTAGTATTTTGCCTGGTTGGTTTAAAGAGAGAAAGCAACTATTAACACTTTGCAGAAATTGCCTTTCCCCCAGTGGTGGGATTCAAATTTTTTTACTACAGTTCTGTGGGCATAGCTTGGTGGGCGTGACAGGGGAAGGTTACTGCAAAATCCCCATTCCCTCCCCACCTCACTAACCTGCTTTCCAGCTCCATTTTCCTGTGCAGGGCAACCAAAGAAGACCCAGCTGCTCAGCTGGAACTTGGGAGGCAGAGAATAGATGGGGGCGGGGCCAGTCAGAGATGGTATTTGCCGGTTTTCCGAACTACTCAAAATTTCAGCTACTAGTTCTCCAGAACTGGCCAGAACCTGCTGAATGCCACCTCTGCTTCCCCACTCTTCCAAATGACTTCTTTATGTGCTTTTTGGTTTGCTATACAGATAAAATCTCAGGCTTTGTTAGAACTGACATGGACATACACTGAAAGTTTAATTGTTACTCTGCATTGTACGAGCATCACTATTGCACTGTAGCAGTTTCAGAGCATATTTTTGCCTCTCTTTTACAGGTACATTGCATCAGCACAGAGTTCACAATGAGGAAGCACGGTGGTGAGAAAGGTGTGCCCTTCAGAGTCCAGATCGACACCTTCAAAGAAAATGAAAATGGGGAATACACAGAGCATTTGCATTCTGCCAGTTGCCAGATCAAAGTCTTCAAGGTATTCCCTGTGTTTTAAGATACATAATGCAGGAATAAGAACTGGAGAACACAGATCCTGGTTTTCTTAGCATCCTGCTGATAAAAAAAAAAAAAGCTTGTGGGAGTTAAATTATTTCGTAAGAAGGCAAAACAGAATTATGGCATAACCTTTGTTTATTTCATTCAACCTGGTGTCCTGGCACCCCTTTATCCTTAATATAGTCCACTATTCTGGCATGATTTAGTGTTCAAATACCTTTCTGTAGTTTAAAGTTAAGCAAAGGGGAAACTTCATTAAATTCTCCTGCTTGCTCTATTGTCGACTTTATGTTGGCTATCTGATCTCATATCCTTCGGCCTTTTTTTAAACTTGCTTATTCATTCTGCATTTCTTTCTTTATATATGACTTCATTCTTCATTAGAAGATCTTAATCAAAACTTACTTATATTAGTGTTGCTAAAGTTACAACACCGAAGAATAACTTTGCTTCAGTTACCATTTGATGTTGGAAAGATTTCAGATTTATCACAGTAGATTGTCGAAGTGTGCTCATTTGGTTTTAATTAATTCTCTGACTCTATCGGAAAGCGTCTGTTAAGATTTAATGAAGGATTTTAAAATTAGGTTGAATAATTTCTTATATAAAATGTGCTTTTGGTATTTTTTTTTTAATCTGTTGGTTTTCTCATTTCTTTTTTCTTCTCTTTTAAATCCTTTCATGTATGCTAATAAAACTAGTACGTTTATCCAATCCAGACAATCCTGTATTTGCAAGTTCTTCTATTTTTCCAACTTTTGCATTCTAAATATCTATTGATAGTACAGGTAGTCCTTGATTTCTAGCACTAGCACTTAGACTTATATACCACTTCACAGTGCTCTACAACCTTCTCTAAGTGGTTTAGAGTCAGCATATTGCCTCCAACAATCTGGGTTCTTATGTCATTTAACAACTGTTCAAAGTTACACAGAAATGCCTGTAAAGCGCTTCTGGCCATCTTATGCTTCATCTATTATGCTTTAACATTGCTTTGATAGTTTCAATTTGATTTGTGGTTTTAACTTTCCATGTACCTATTGCATGTGTCCTTGTAAAAAGTAGTTCTCTTTCAGTACAATGGCATCCTCAATGACCAGAGGTCCTTGTGGTTTTGATTTGATCACATCATGCCATTCCTGGCCTCCTTGAGAAAGTTCTGTGTTCTTCCTCAATAACTCAAACAATGTTTTTCAGTGTGGTGCTCTTACCATATGACAACCAAATTTATAAATGTTTTGGTTATCCCAAAGGCGCTTTCTTCAAGAGGCAACTGGACTTTCTGGTTTTTCTTTGAAGACGCTTCACTTCTCATCCAAGAAGCTTCTTCAGCTCTGGAGAGATGAGAAATGAAACGTCTTCAAAGGAAAAAAAACAGAAAGTCCAGTTGCCTCTTGAAAAAAGTGCCTTTGGAACAACCATAACCTGGATGACTGAGAATCTCCATAGACAGGATTCAGTTATGGCTACACAGTTTCTCGGCAACAATATAGAAAAGATTTGCCTTCTTCTAGCTTTAATTTTGGAATTCCTTCTTTTAAATGGCACCGTCATTGTGACTGCTCTGACTCTCATGGTGGATACCTTCCCATTTACTTTCACCTTTTCAACTTTATCATCAAGGGAAGCCATACCAGCAGCTTCCATTCTAATCAGCATCACTCTTACAGTAGCTGAAATTACTGAATCTTCCTATCCCTCTTATCAGCAATAGCGAAGTGGTAGGAATCAGCCTAAGTGCTTAGGAGGGAGAAGCTAGGATGCTAATATTCCTAGTTTTTAGATGTAAATGGAATGAGATACAAGGCTGAATGATATGTGTCTGCAGCATTGGATTACCTCCTACAATGGAACTTGGAATTCTTAATTTAATAAGAATCGTAAAATGGAGAAGTGTGATGGTTTTAATCTAATTCAGAACACAAGCTTTGTGTGCTCCATCACATTAGGCAGTGGGGAAGTCACATTTGCTGTATATCTCAGGCAGTATTACATAACACAGAATTTTGAGAGCAAAAGGTTTTGTGAAGTGGTAAGCAATCTCTCACCTTCACCACTTTTATTCCAGCACTCGCTACCAAGACATTAGAAATGATTGTATACCTGAAAAGAAAATTCCCAGTGGGCAAAGGATTTGTATTCTTTTGCTCTAAAAAGAACACTCCATTAGTTTGTGTGCATCTGGGACAGGCCTGGTTAAGCAGATTGTTCCTCTGTGGTCACGTTTGGTTTAACCTGATGATCCTGCAGATAGTACCCACGCTTCTTGGGATGTAAAAAAAAAAAGTCCTTGTGTGTAATCTTGTACAAGGTGAGCACTTCTGTTACAATTATTCAAGCAGATTCCACAATGCTTGCACAGATAAACATCTTCAGTACAGGACTTTAGCAAGCGCAGGGAGGCAGTGGAACTGGTTTTTCATATTTGCATTAATTTTCAGAGTGAACTTTTACACCCAATGGGGAAGTGAATGTTACCATCTCTTGTGGACAGTGCTATATCCTTGTGAAAATTAATGCAAAACGTTTCACTTTTTTATATTAAACAGACACATCAGCTTTCTTATATCTGTGCCATTGAAATACTTGTTTTCTTAATAACTCAGAAAGAGTTCACGGCCTTTTTTTGGGGGACGACGACAAAAAAAGCCATTTCTTCAGCAAAACCTACATGTGTAATATATATAAGCTGCCCAAAATTCCTTATAGGGGAAATGGACAGCATAAAAAAAATAACAAATAATAATAATAAAGCAAGTGAACAGATTTGTTAGCTTCTTCTAGATGAAAACATCCTGACTGGTTTCTGAATAACTTAACAACCACTTAGGCAGAATTCTACCATGGCAAAGACCCAGAATTACATAGCCAATGCTGCTTGTTCTTCCCTGACTTTTACGCTTCGGAATAAGTTATAAACTTGATTTACAAATCAAAGTGGCTGAGCCAATGTCAAATAAACTGCATGATGGTTTGTCGAAAGATATGAATCTAACTTTTGTCAGCTCTGATTGTGAGATGAAAGCAGGATCTTGAATAAGCCTGAGCATTGCTTAGCTTTGCTTTCTACTGCCCCTCAAATGCAGCAGTTTATTTTATTTATTTATTTATTTAGCATATGGCATGAAGGGTCTGTGTGTGTGTGTGTGTGAGAGAGAGAGAGAGAGAGAGAGAGAGAAAGAGAGAGAGAGAGAGATGTGAACAATATAATATAGAAGATAATTTATTTTTTAAAAAACATAAATTAAGTATGGACTACCTCCATGATAATATACCCTGGCCAATGTTCTGTCTTAACCGAACAGCTAAAGTATACACACACAGCAAGCAACCAAACTAAATATTGCATCCCTCATGGTCAAAACCTACAGAGGCACCAATGCAACAATTAATGGCAGAGGAATCACAACTCCCTATTACTGCCAAGTGTCATAGTGTATTTATATAAATATGTTTCAGCTTGTGTATCACAAATGGACACTGTGATGTCCTCACCAGCGGAAAACATATGCAGAGTGCTCTTTTCCTATATCCTACACATTAGTTTAATAAACATGTTTAATTTCCAGCCCAAAGGAGCAGATAGAAAACAAAAGACCGACAGAGAGAAAATGGAAAAGAGAACTCCTCATGAGAAGGAAAAATACCAACCTTCATATGAAACAACAATACTTACAGAGGTAAAAGAAGAAATCTGTGAACAAAACACTTTGGCTAGGATTCAAGAAAGATGGTTGTTCATATGCTCACAGTGCTGTATTAATAACCAAATACTTATTTAGATCAGATACTGGTAACATTATAAATCAGGCTTTCCCAGTCTAATGCCCTTAGACAGTGTTGTATTACACAATAAGCATCATTAATTATTTTGAAGATAAGATGTTTGGAAAGGATGAAAGGTCGGTTAAATTAGAATATGAGGGCTATAGTAAACAGATACCAGTCTTATACAGCAAATAAAATAACGCCAATGGCCAAAAAGTAATAATGTCTCTCTAGGAATCCATGTGGCTTTCTTAGCAACCGTACATATTAATTTGCCATTGTCGTTTTCTGGAATTATTTTATTTTATTTCCCTAATCTAGCTAAAAGCCTGAGATTTGGGGTTTCCTGGGATTTTTCCATTCAAGTCTTAAGCAAATCTGATTGTGCTTACCATTCCAGGATCAAGCAGATGTTGCAGCACAGATAAGCAGCTGAGGAGTATGCTCTTTCACCAGCGAAAGTTATTATGCCAGGCTATTAATATCTCCTCAGGCCTGTTATAGGATATATTCTATAGATGCATGACAAACGATAATAATAAAAAAAATCCCTAAAGTGTGGCTATTCAGTCTTTGTGTGCTCCATATTGTTTTCAAGCAAGATTGCTGACAGCCATTCATTCTGTGTTAGTACATCATTGCATCAGATTCCCAAATCATAAATCACTGGCGCAACTGTTGTATTCATAAATATCGAAAGATCTTAACCTGAGTCACAATTTGGTTAAAATACCATACAAGCAGATTCAGCGTTACTTTATCCCTTCCAGCCAGCATGATTGAGTGCAAAAAAAAAATGCTTTTTCAAATACTCTAGGATACAAATTTTATGAAAATAAATGAACATTTTTTTTCATAGTTTCTCTTGAGAAGCAATCTTGCTTAAAAGCAACATGAAGCACACAAAGACTGCATAGCAAACTTTAGGGATTCCTTTTGAAAAAGATCAGTTGTACCTTTAACCTCAAAATAAGCCTTGTTTGCTGTAGCATTTCCGAAAGGAAAGCTTTAAATTGTGCCTCTAGCTTAGAATGAACAAAATGATTCAAATAAATGTATAGTTTTCCTCAGATGAATTGGGTGTGCTTTTTTTCACCTTTATTAAGAGCTGGGAAAGGGAAAAGCCATAGAAGCAAAAGGTGGGGACGGCTGGATCCATTTGTATTCATCACTAGAAAATATGTGGCATGCAGACAGAAACATTGTGGAATATTCACATTGGAAGGGTTTTTTTTTTCTTCCAGTGCTCTCCATGGCCTGAAATCACATATGTCAACAATGTGCCATCACCTGGCTTTAGCAGCTCTCACAGCAGTTTCTCTATCAGTGAAGGGTAGGTTTATGCTTTTGTCTGTATATATTTTTTTCAAAGGCCTCTCTTATTTATTGGTTTCTTTATCCTAAGGCAGGGGTCTCCAAACTCTGCAACTAAGACTTGTGGACTCCAACTCCCAGAATTCTAGTCCACAAATCTTAAAAGTTGTCAAGTTTGGGGACCCCACCCTAAGGCTTAGCAATTTTTGGAACCCCCGATCATCTTCTCATGCCTTAGCACACCTCTTCCTCAAAAAACAAAACAACAACAACAATGGGGCACAAAGAGTAAATTTTCAAGAGAATGGATATTTTTTCACTTAGAAGAAAACCTATTTGTGAGGAGAAGTTTGCAGGGATAGAGATGCTGCTGAAATTAACCTGCTCATTATTAAAATTCTTTTCCCAGATGTCTCTCAGACAGCCTAATTCTATAAATCAGGTAGAAGATGAGGAAGGTATTAATCTTGAGCGGCAGCAGAAGCAGCAAACACAAAAAAAACCTTTTACTCTGTCTTTATACAAAAATAGAAGAAAGGAAAGCGGTTGCTCTTTCTGCTTTTGATCAAAGGTCTACCTTTCCTTGTTGGCTGGAGATTTTTGAGCCAAGACTCGATGGCTATTCAGGGATCTTCCAGCTTAAGATTTCCTGCATCCAGCAGGGAGTTGAACTAAATAGCCTGAAAGATCTACTTCAAAACCAAAACACAAAAAATGTGAAATGTTAACATTCACACTACCTTTAATGATTGTATAGGCTACCATTACCTTCCATCTTAATAATTGTTATTAGGATTAATCCTGATAAAAGCTTGAACCTCAGTGATGGTTAAAGGAAAGGCTGTGGAAAAGTCATGGTTTTTTAGTTGCTCTTTTTAACTATGATTCTGTTAAATGCCCATCCATCTTTTGGCAGGATATGCAATATTTAAATAAGGTGCCAAGAAGAGAAAAGCAAAACTCAGGTGCCTTTTCTGTTTTGTTTTTCTAAAACTAGGAACGGGTCTCCAAACCACCAACCTGAACCTCCAGCTCCAATTACAGATGTACGTTTTAATTCACATTTCCCGCTTCTTTCTCTTCTCTACCCCACTGCCGACTACAGGTGGGCATGGGATGGTCTGATCTAGCTGACCAAAGGGTTCTTTCCCCTGAATTGTCTCTTCCTGATGCAAAATGCTGCAACGTGATTCACAGTGAGTCTTGCCATGAAGGTGGACAAACGATTAGCCTGAGGTTACAATGGAGCCCACCCACCATTCCTACATGGGTAGCCAAAATGTGGGAAGATTTCAGGGGAAAATGGATGCCCTACCGTGTGCAGATGCTCATGGCATCTATTTTGCCTCTTTAAACTCCTGACCCTCCTTCCTGGAATGGGCTCTGCCTCCATACACCTTTGGAGTGCTACCTCCCAACCTGCTATTCAAACCAATAGAAGTTGCAAATTGATATTAATCCAAGGCTTTAAGTGTAGCAAAAAGATTGCAGATTTAGTTGGAGGCTTCAGGTTATATTTGGAGATGTTGGGAGAAAATTGCATATGAATTCCCAGTTTCAAATTTTAAATGTTTTAATAGTTACCTAGTTCTGTAATCGATCTGCATTCTTCTTGTAGAGAAGCAATTGAGTTTCTTTTTTGCCCTAGAACCTCTTGCCAACATCCACACCTCAGGAAGCTCAGCAGTGGCTGCACCGGAATCGCTTCTCAACTTTCTCACGGCTTTTCACAAATTTCTCAGGTATAACCAAAGCTTTTTTTCTCCCCCTCTCTGATAATCAGGAGAAGCCTTCCGAATTTGCCTCCCTTAATTTCGCACCTTCTCTAAACCCTCTCCCTTCAGGATATCCTCTCTGAATTCCTTTCTACACCTCTTCAGGCTAATGCATCCGAATAGTTTTCTACCTTGAGAATTATCCCACCTTCCCTGTCAAAATGACACAGGGAGCACCATTTTGTAACTCGGTTTGCTTTTGGTTATTGCGGTACAAATGAGCTCCAAATTCTGAGCAGATGTTAAGCAGTGCTTTTAAATGATTGGACGGAGAAGGTTTAAATGAAACCTTATAACCCCCCCCCCCATTCTGCTTAGATTTTTTTTTAAAAAAATATATGCCCTATTTCTTCATATCTGAAACAGGCAAAGGATCTGGGTCTCTTCTGTTTCATCCCCATGCTAAAAAAGCAGTGATTGACCATTTATGACCTGTGTAATAATCTCCATGTTGGACATCCTGTATCTTTTTACTTAATATTCAGATGTACTGGGCTCTGAAGCAGAAATCCTTTTTGTAGATTAGTGTGTGTTGTTATTTTCTTAAGTGCTGTAGATGGTGAGGAGCTGAAATAGGGGGATTGCTGGAGGGGGCAGGGCCACATTTTTCATGGGGCTGGGGGGAGGGGAGATTGGCAGGGCTTTTTTTTAAAAAAAAAAAACCGAAGTAGCCTGCAACTCAGTACATTCATTTTGACCTTTGTTTGAGTGGAAAAACGATGAATAATTAAATTGAGAAAAATAAGCAATCACTGGAAATAAGGGGAACAAAAATGTGGTTTGCACTGTAGATTGTTAAGTTGCCCCCCACCCCACCCCATTTATATAGAAAATTGGGTGAAATAACCTGCTATGCTGTGTTAAAACTTTTAAAAATTACTTTCATCTTATGTATCAATTGGCGCCCTTCCCTGGTTCCCTCAGATTGGATTATTGCAATGCTCTCTACACAGGGCTGCCCTTAAAGACCACACAAAAGTTGCAGCTGGCTCAAAATGCAATGGTGTGAGCAGCAATGGATGTGTCTCAGTGTGTCCATGTATTACTGCTTCTGGGCGAGCCGCATTGGCTGCCAGTTGGATTCTGAGTGCAATTCAAGGTGCTGGTTATTACCTATGAAGCCCTCTTTGACACAGAGCTTGGATATCAAAAAGAGCTTGTCTCTAATGATTTCTTCCAACCCAGTATTTTCCAGCAGAATAGGATCACTCTATATCCCCTCCACTATTTATTAAATTTATACGCTGCCCATCTTACTAGCGAAGTAAATATTACCGGCCTGTGTAACCTTCTCTGTTGTGGCTCCCACACTCTGGAAAAGCACCCCTCCCTCCCCCATAGATAAGGCTTCCTCTGTCCTAGGATTCTGGAAAACTTTGAAAATTTGATTTTGGTCCCAGGCCTGGAGTTGATGTTATTATTTGTTTCATGGCCTCTGTTTTGTTTTGTGAATTTTGTCTTTTTAGAAGTTTTTTAGTCTAGACTGCCTATGGATTTAATATCGTTAGCTGTTTTTTATGTCTTTTTTAAAAATGTTGTGCGCAGCCCAGAGTTTACTGAATGGACTATAAATGTCAACAAAGAACATAATAATAATAATGCTTCTTATCCCTTTTCACTTAAAAAAAAAATCTTAGGGGCAGACTTGCTGAAATTAACCAGAGAAGATGTCATACAAATATGCGGTCCTGCAGATGGCATCAGACTCTTCAATGCATTGAAAGGACGGTGTGTATCAGCCAAATGGACTTTACACAGTTGAGGTTTTATATGTGCTGGACAATACTAAAACCAACATGTCTCCCCCAATTGTCTTTTAATTGCTTTTTGGCTGTGACACTTCGTTTATTTATAATCAATATTTATATATTACTCCAGAAGACCATCTCTTCTAGCGAGTGTCTCTGTGAAACAGGAGAGAATAGAATAGAATTCTTTATTGGTCAAGTGTGATTGGACACACAAGGTATTTGTCTCTGGTGCATAAGCTGTCAGTGTACATACAAACAACAAGGGATAAGAATCATAGTCATCGTAAAAATACATTCATCATAAATCATAAGATACAACACAGTGATAGTCTTAGGATACTAAATAAGAACTCAACACAAATCGTACTGGGATACTAAATAAACTTGATTATTACAGAATGTTTTGCAATACAATTAGATAGGATGAGACAAATTAGAGAAAATCGCAAATTTTGGCATTTTAAAATTTTAGAATTCAATTGTGTAGCTTTTCATTTCCTTCCGTTGGGTAGCCAAGTATGGGCAAATGTGAGCATATATGCCCTTTTCATTAAATAAGGGCTTGCTTCTTAATTTCCCTTAGTTTTAAAATACATTTTGGATCTCCCCCGCCCACTCCCTGCAGGCCATGTTTGAGGTGTGACCAGAGCAGGCTTTAATACTGTGCTGTTTCTTGAATTGTTAGTTGTCCTTCAGCTGAAGAAAAAGCAGATATTCCCAGGTGAATAGCAGCTTCTGGCCAAAAAAAAAATTCCTAATATCACACCATACCACTAAGTTAATGTACCAGTTCTGATTGTTCAGATAGGACTGGCTAAAATAGGGGGTGGGGAAAATGCTGTAGGCTTTGTCGGTTTCATGCAGTGAATGCTCCAAAAAAAAAGAAGAGAATTGGCAAGGGTGATGTTTCCCTCCCCTTTTCACTGGATTGATTTACTGTGGTGCTTTGCATCAGAAAGCTCCCTGCCCTCGCTGTTAAGGGAATGTGTGCAAAACAGATGAAGGAGAGGAATAGTGGGGAAGAGGCAAGAAAATGAGGGTAAAGGATGCAGTCAAGAACAATATAGTGTTAAGAGTTTTGGGGAAGATCAAGAAAAGGTGCAAAGAAACTAGGTATTCCCCACTGCAGTGATAAAATAAGAGAGGAGATAGATCTGACTTATAAAATAGTCCAGATGTGAGCAAAAAAAACCTGGAGACCTCTGTCCATGTCATGTACCACAGCATTCTTTAAATCTTGCAACAGACTTGCGGTTGATGCTCTAGGTACATGTCTCATGATGCCAACATAATTGTTTTTGTTATATAAATCAAAAGTGAAGGAAAGTTATAGTAAAATAAGCACAGGTACCCCTTGACTTACAGAAGTCTGTTTAGTGACCGTTCAGAGTTACAATGGAATTGAAAAAAGTGACTTGTGACCTTTTTTCACAGTTAACGGTCTTTTCAGCATCTCCGTGATCATAGGATCCAAATTCAAATGCTTGGCAACTGGTTCATATTTAATGATGGTTGCTGTGTCCCTGGGTAACGTGATCCCCTTTTGCATCCTTCTGACAAGCAAAGTCAATGGGGAAGCCAGATTCACTTAACAGCCAGTTTGCTTACTGATCATCTGCAGTGATTCACTTAACAACTGAGGTTGTCAAATGTTGTAAAATGGAACAAAAGTCGCTTAACAAATGTTTCACTTAACAACAGAAATTTTGGTCTCTATTGTGGTTGCAAGTTGAGGACTACCTGTAGAGGTGCATGGCTGGCCATAAAAGCATATAAAGGAGGATTAGCAAAACAACAAATGAAGGAGGGAATTAACCTCTTGAGGCTTCTTTTTGGAATAGAGGTGGAGAAATCCATTCATTCATTCATTTATTCATTCTATATGGCCACCTATCTCAAATTCTTGTCTTAAATTGTTTTTAACACCATAAAACGTATAATAGGATGAGTTTGAGTGGGTGACTCATGAGGAAGTGGACAGGACAATCTGTTATCAGCTTGGCCATCTGTTTACTGGATCCAAGTCCTTCCTTGATTGTGAAAATGAGTCCATGCTATAGCGTTAGCCTCTTTGAGAAAAGGGTGGGATTCTCAACCTTGAAAAGGCTGTGTTGCACCCCGTCCTCAAGAGGCTATCCTTGGACCCAAAGATCCGTCTCCAACCTTCCCTTTCTCCAAATGGTTGTTGAAGAAGGTGGTTAGTCTGCAGCTGACGTGAATCCTAGAGGAAATAGATTATCTAGTCCTGTTTCAGTTGGGTTTCAGGCTGGGATTTAATACTGAGATAGATCTGGTCCCTCTTGTAGATAGCCTGTGGTGGAGCTGGGATGTTATGCATCCATCCATGTGCGCTTTAATCTCTCGACAGCTTCACTACCATTGACCGCGTATCCTGAGTCAGTTCCATGGATTGGGAATTGGCACCATCCTTTCTCTGTAGTTGGTTCTAGTCAATACTACGTGGTGGGGGGAGACACTTCCTAGGCCACTCCCATGTTGGATATTGCAGGTTTCTATCCCGTCTTCCTTCTTTTCACCCTCTACATGGAACCTCTGGGTGAAGTCATCTGCCAGTTTGGGATTCAAGATCATCAGCGTGCTGATGATACACAATTACGTCTTTCGACCCCGATCCAGCCAAGTGAAGCCGTTGAGGTTTTGTCCCAGTATCAAGAGTTTGTGTGGGGTTTGGATGGGGAAAAGCTTCAGTTCAGTCCTACCAAGATGAAGTGGCTATGGGTGTTTGGGCTACCTGAATCTGGGATATTTCACCTCTGACTTTGGATGGAATGGCATTTCCTCATTTAAGGGTGGGGTTCAGTTGAGGGGTCTTCTGAGGCTCAGTGAGCGAATGGCAACCATGGCCAGAAGGTCTTTAGAATAGAATAGAATAGAATAGAATAGAATAGAATAGAATAGAATAGAATAGAATAGAATAGAATAGAATAGAATAGAATAACAGAGTTGGAAGGGACCTTGGGGGGTCTTCTAGTCCAGCCCACTGCCTAGGCAGGAAACCTTACACCACTTCAGAGAAATTGTTATTCGACATCTTTTTAAAAGCTTCCAGCGTTGGAGCATTCACAACTTCTGGAGGCACGTTGTTCCACTGATTAATTGTTCTAACTGTCAGGAAATTTCTCCTTAGTTCCCCCCATTGCTTCTTGTCCTGCCCTCAGGTGCTTTGCAGAGCTTCATCTGTGCATTAGTTGCAGCCTTTCCTTGTTGCATTACTGTATTCTCCGCCAGCTGTATCTTCTGGATGCTGTTCGACAGCAACTCCAAGTCAAGTGTATTGCAATAATTCATTTGGGAGGTCACCCAGGTATGGGTGGATGGGAGTAGAGCCTCCCTGATTTAGGAATGGGTGCAATTGGCACACAAAAGGCCATCTTGGCCATGGTTACCACATGCTCCTGAAAGATACTGCATTCTTGTTCTGCTTAGGAGAGGTCATGAGTTCAGTTGTAGAGCAAACATTTTGCTAAATTGAATTGCATATCATTTGAATAGACTTCTGGTTAAACAAGAAAGAACAAACACTGCTGGCTACTTGCTGCTCTGTATGTGCTTCCATTTCCTCAGTTGTGAAAGGGAAATTAATGTTCTGCTTTGGCATGTAAACAAAATTCTGTCAGGCAGATTTTTAAGAGGTAACCATTGTAGATGAATCAGTATTAAATCTTCTCTCGTCTGTCTGTCAAAAATTTGTGGTGCAAACATCCCAAGGTTATGCTGACTTCAGAATGCAAATTGGGGATTGTGGATATTTCCGAGTTGGTTTTCCACCAGCTTTTGTGACACTGAGCCACATGAATAATACGTAGAGTTAGTCCTCACTTAAGGATGGCAGTTGAGTTGTGCAACTCTGTCATTAAGTGATACTATTGTACAGTACAACTTCACTAGCCTGTGAGCTTACGACAGCAGTTATGAGAGTTCCAGTTGACTTTGTCAGGCAAATCACACATGATTGAGAGACATGACTTCCTGCAATCATTATTCACAACTTCCTACCAGCTTCCCTGTTAATTTTGCTTGTCAGAAGCTGTCAGTGGAGGTTTCAAATGGTGACCATGAGACCACAGGCATGCTGCAACAGCCACACCTTTGAAGACCAGTCTTAGATCTCCTCATTCAACGCCGTCATAACAACTTTTGCAGCTTTGTGGAAAAATTTAAGCAAAGACTACTTGTATTAAATACTCCACTCTACAGATGCATCTTATTAACAGCACATTCAATACGGTTTAAATATGGGCCAGTTTTGTACAGTATTTAAGAGTTTTCATCACTATGTTAAGAACAAACGGGCATTTTTTTCAACCCTTTTTATTTTATAAAAAGTTTTGTATCTTGTTAACTCCCTTTTTTCTCTGTTCTCTGTAGTATATTTATAATGCCTTTATTTTCCTTTCACTTCATAATATGCGTATTTCCTGTCTACTGCTAAAGATTTGCACTAGCTTGTCTTTCCTCTTTCTCTTTCATCTGTACAGTATACAATACTTTCCCTTCTTTTTATTTTTACTCAGTGGAAGTACTGTGTGACCGCTACCAGTCTTTCTGCATCTCATTTCAGTATCCCCTTTTTCCCCTTTACATTCCATGGATTTGTTTTTCCCTGCCTCTCCCCATTTACTTCTATTTCTCTTCACTGAATTTAGTACAGCATGGTAGTAAACACTGCAGCTCAATTGGACTTCAGCAGAATGGGAAAAAATGATGCCACTCTGCCCCAGAAATGTGATTATAAGATGATGCAAAATGGGGAAGAATGGATTTTTGCCATCTTAGCCACCCAATTTTGATATGCGTAATCCTGCTGTTTACATTCTGGTGTGATTGGAGCTGTTATAAGACAAAAATACTTTTTATACTTCTGGGGTAATACTAATGTTAAGAATTCTTCCATGGATCTCATCACCATAGTAAATGTGAAACAGAAAAGGCCCTCAAACATGCTATGTTTATATGAGGGAGGGAGTGCCTGCAGTGAAACATTATCTTGGATAATATTTATTCCACAATAATTCAAGATGATGTGGATCTTCTGAGTGACTACATGACTTCATTTGCAAATTAGATTAAATCAAGATATCTCTATGTCATAGTTTACTTGTGGGGGGGGGGGACTTGGCTAGACTTACAAATTGAACTAAGCCATCATTTGGTTTCTGATTTTGGCTTAGTGTAATGTGGGAACTCTGGTATTATGACTTGTTTAGTGATCCATAGTGAAAAATGTCTAAGCATGAAGTACACATCTATTTTTGGTCTTAACTTGATAAGCAAAGAAATTATGACCATTTCATCTTCTGAGCCAAACATATGCATGCAGGTGCTCATATGTAATATATTAAAGCATTGGTACTTATCTTTCTGGGTTCTCATGAGCTTTGAACAGCCTCTATAGATAAATTCTGCAAATGAAGGGTAAGAGGTCAGGCAGGGAAATATAGTAGGAAATTATCTGTTGATTTTGCCTAACCCTTCTTTTTTATATATTTACATTTGCATTCTTACCAGCATCCTGAACACAAAACAATCCTAAGAAAAATCTTGTATCTTATTTTTTGAATGTATGAACTAACCAAATTGTGATGAAAATTTTGCCTGGTGCAGTCTTACTGATCTTTCACTGGGCATTTATGAATGATTGAATTGAATTGATTGTAAGGAATGTGGTGTGCTTCATGTTGTTTCCTTTGTTGCTATTGGTGTTAATGTTTTTTTAAATGATGTCTTATTAAACTTTTGGCAGTTAACCAACAATATTACTTCCTGTGAAATGTTTTGGTGAAAGATGAGGTCCAAATGAAGCTAAACAAATAGTTAATTGGTGACACATCAATTTTCTTACTCTTATTCCTACTGATCCTGGAGAACTCATGTCTTCTTTTCTCCATAGAATGGTACGGCCAAGGTTGACCATCTATGTTTGTCAAGAGTCTCAACAGTTGAGAGATCAGCAGAAACATGAAGATGGGGATGCAGCCAATGGTACTTTTTTTGGTAAGGGCATTGGGAAAGTAAAGTCTGCATTCTATGAGGCAGATGGAACTGTAGTATTTTTCAATGGGATGATCACTTCAAGGAGATGTCGGACCTGTGGTGATGGGAATGATGGCATAAAATATACCAGTGATCTGATCAGTGTTGCAGTTTAGTTGTAGTTCGTTTTTTATTTTGTTGCTCCAAAATTTCCCACTTCCATTTATCTGCTTAAATCTAATATGAGCCCACCGCCTTTAAAATATCACTGCTATTATATAGATCTGATAACAATTTTCTATCTTCTATATAGTGTAGAGATTACAATGCCTGTTGAAAGTGATGAGATATATTCAAACAGTTCTTTATTTGTCAGGGAATGTGTACATTTATTTTGAATAGTAGAATAAGATTATAGTAAAATTTGTTGCGGTATCTAAGGAAAATGATAAATAAAAGGAAGACAGTACTGCCATTTGCTTTTTTTAAAGCACCTTCTCCCTCCATCCTAGTTAAGGTCAATTTGAAACTACTACTACTAATTATTCATTCTTATTGATTCTGCAGTTTACCATGCAATCTACTTAGAAGAATTGACTGCTGTAGAGCTGACAGAAAAAATAGCTCAACTCTTCAGCATTTCTTCTCAACAAATCAGCCAAATCTACAAACAAGGGCCTACAGGGATTCATGTACTCATCAGTGATGAGGTAAGAGTAAAGTGGTGGTCTGAAGTTACCTAAGAGAAGCTTAGGAATTTAATTATGTTGCAGTCTGGCTCTGATTTCTTATAAAAAAGAAATGGAAATTTCCTTCATTTGCCAGATTATAAATTGCAGTAAGCCACAGTATAGTTTGTATTCATTTGGATTCTTGACATCACATGATGGGCGCACGTACTAAAATTGATGCCATAGAAAAACTTATCTATTCACTAAACAACACATGATTACCATTCACAAACACTTGTTTATTAGAAGGCAAGCTAGTCACCAGAATCCTCTCTGTTCTCCCAATAAGACATTTGTGAGATCTAAAGGCATCTCTGTGAACAGATATGATATTCAAAGCTATAAAACAATCATTCATTTCAATTTCTAGAGTGGCCTTGTAAATGATCCAAGTTGGCATAGAAAGACTTTGGAAAAAAAATATCAAGCTAATTAAACAGCCAGGCTAGGAAAGACAAAACTCAAAATACATAATATTAGGCAAGTTTGCAGGTCGTCTTTTGCAGGAAGACCCAGGTTTTTAAGACCCTTCTAAATGGATGGATGGAGTCAGATGGATCATATGATCATATCAATCTGAGGAACATGCAACATGCTAGCTTCTTACTTAACTTTTTTTAAAAAAACACAAGTCAAATATACCGAGGAGCCTGGTGGACATTAAAAGAGATATCTGAGATTGGCATTGGTGTCCACAGGAGCTTCATTGGCTACCTCTAGCTCAGCATATTGTGTTATGATAAATAGGGCTTTCTGAAGCAAACGATGATGTTAATCAAAAGCATGGTGGATTCAGCTCTTGAACTGAATTCAAGGACCCTGTTGAGAAGGTTAGAATTTCAGTTAGTTGATTTTTAAGTAAATGCTTTCCCCCCCAATATTTTTACTATGAGACAGTTCAAACTGCATATTCAGAATAGGATTAGGATTTTTAAAATTTACAGCTTTATAGTTCTGTGTTTTTTAATGCTTTAATTTAATTAGAGGAAAGAAATTCACAGCAGATATAAGACGCCAGATTGGTTTTGGAGTCCTAGATTATTCTAGAATAAAAGTGAACTGTGCCAATTTAGTAAAATACAGATCATCTCTTTAAAAAAAACCCTTGAACTTTAGACAGTGGTAACTAAGATGTTTGGTAGATGGAGGTTTCCTGCCATGGAAATAACCAAACTGTTCTGCAAAAAAATCAATATATAGTTCTGAGTACATACTTCCTTTCCTTATAGTTCAACTACAAGGGATGTGTGTCAGCTGAACGTCAGCAGTTGACAAAGTACATTAATATATGTGCTGCTTAAGAACAGACACAATGAATAGTAGCTTGATTTCTCCAGGCTCTTAACATTTTATTCCTATTTTAGATGATACAGAACTTTCAAGATGAATCATGTTTCGTCTTGGACACAATGAAAGGTACCCATTTATTCAGTGCACAGTAATGCATGTTACTCTGTTCTGTATTTCTTCTGAAAAACCTACAAATCCTATCCCACCCCCCATACCATAAACCCAAATCAAATCAGCATGGAGATTAATGTACTGTGTGTAAAGCTTCTTTCTTTCAGATGGAAGATGGGTGAAGAACAGTAATGGGATTCCACTCCTGTTCATCCAGAGTCTAATGGTGTGCTTTCTTTGCAGCTGAAACCAATGATAGCTACCACATCATCTTAAAATAGATGAGGACTTGATCTTCTTGCATCTACTCTGCATCTACAGCTTCATTATACGTTTTGGCAACAGGACACCAGCAGAGACCCATCTTGCTACCACAACATATTGTCGCCTATTAGGCAAACAATGTGGAATTTACCACTACTGGCTTGTAGTAAATACCAATCATAAGCACAGAGCTGCTTATTTGTAGTTCAGTAATATTGCTACACTTTGTTTGCTAGTTAAAACTGTCAGACTATCCAGTGATGGAACTTTGTAAATTATATGTAACAGAAAGAGGGTTGTGTCTGTGGAAAACAACCCTATTCCTTTAATAGATGATACTTCATTGTTGTGATGGATATCTGGCCACCCTAGGAATTGTGCATCCTTTCTAGGGAAACTCTTGAGGCCTATATCATTCAGTTGATAATGGCAAGCTTATTTTTAGCAAATTCTGGATTGAAAAAAAATGTTCCTGTTCTGACTTTTTCAGAACTTGCTTGAGATACAGATCTGTGTATCAAAAGGTGCTCATATACATAAGTATGTGAATGATTTCTTGTACTAGTACAATTTAGGAGAAAGCCGTGAGTTCATGAACTCTACCTACTTGGGGCTTCACCTAATATTCCTGTTAAAGAGGATTCAGAGGCAAAAGAAAAAAGAAAAGAAATGATGAACTAGATATCCAGGGTTATCTGCTGTTTACATAAAGAACACAACTCCCAAGGAAGAGAGAAAAGACCATGTTAAAAAAAACAGCAACAAAGCATTGGAATGATTTCTTTGAGATTATGTTGAACTGATACAAACTTTGGAATGAAATCCTACAGGAATTTTCTGTCCAAGAATAGGCTCATACAGCAAGAATGTTATGCTTTTTTGAAAAGCTTTGAACACTCCATGGTGACAAAGTCTCCGAGTGTTTGTTTCCAGGGTAGCAACTAGTCACTTACTAAAAGGTTTCTACACTTTGAAATGAATGCGTTTTATTGAGTCTTGCAGGGAAAGAAGGGGAAACTATTTTAGCTACTGGAAATACTGTCCTCAGATTTGAAGTGGACAGCAAGTCTAATGAACAAAGCCAGATTCTCTGTAACCTTTTCAGTTCTAGCAAAATGAAAAAACTCTGCAAGCTATAAGTTTCACATACCAGAGTATAATGTGCTCTTGCAAAAGCTAGGTTCTTTCTAGTCAGTAGACAAGAGACCAGGAAGCTGATATTGGCTGACATTAACATGAAGCTGAGAGTTTGAGAAAAGGGTTTTCATTTTATTAAATGGAAACCAAGTTATCTTCTTATTGATATCAGATTATTTGAGAAGTTTTTAATTTTAAATGTGTTTCATAAAAACTATTAGGTTAAGAAAAGAGAAATACACTTTAAAAAGAAATCTGTAGCTTTACCGTTTTTAAGTAGTATCTGATGCATTGATTTTAAAAAAATCAGCTTTTTCAAATTGTCTTTGGAGCTCTTATTTATATTATGACGTACTCCTGTTCCATCTCCCAGGATGATCACCAACCTAAATTAGGTTGTTGTTTGCTTTAACTTTGTACCAGAAATTCATGTGGTCCATCAGGATGCTTGAGCAAATTGGATATAGTGATAAAGCTGAATTGATGGTGACCTACAGATTTTCATTATTCCTAATAATGGATTGTGTGCATAGGCTTAGTGATAGCAGAGTTGATTAGTCTTTAAGGACAGCCCTTGCACTGTGACAAGGCTTGTAGTATTCTTAGTTGTATGGTATGTGTTTATAAGACAGCAACCTGGTTCTGTGATTTGAGTACAGTAAAATGTCGCTTATTAGAACATGAGCAAACCTGGTCACTTGTTATTGCCCCTCCTTTTCTCCATTGTGTATCCACTTTCAGAGGAAATAGCTTTGCATCTTAAGCCAAAGTTTCCCACTTCAGAGGTCATAGAAAACTGTGTCTCAACCCTTTTTATATCAAGATGTAAAATTAGAATCAAATTGACGTGATTTTTGAAGCAACCATCATCCTTCATACTCAGTCTGTCAAGTAGAACATACACTCCATAAATGACACCTTTTTTTTTCCCTTTCTCAAACCTGTGTTGAATCACTTTGGGGATTTTTTGTTTGTTTATTTGTCCTGAGAGCATGTATGAGAGTGTTTGCCATTCTTCTTGGAACTGTAATGATTTGTCATGTGTTTTTGTTTTTTGTAAACCACTGAATGAAACAATGAGCTATAAAACATGGCTGTGGAACAACCTTCGGTTGTGGAACCTTTTATTGAAATTATAGATAATTGTACACCAGTAACAAAGAAGAAGCTGCAGAGTAGACTGAATGAAATTGTATCTAAGTGCCCTATTGGGGGGAAATAGTGAGATAGTGCATGAAAATGAGACCCAGTGTAGTGTATAGGTGCTGGGAAACCATGCATTTTAGTCCTCACTTAGGCATTGAAATGGGCTGTCTGGCCAATCATTCTCTCTCAGTCTTAGATTGAAAAGTCAAAAAAACATCTCTCAACCCGCCACTGGACCAGTATGGTGAACTACACTCCATAACGTTCAGTAAACAGACTTCAACCTTTCATCCTGCTGTGAACTGCTTCATGCTAAATACACACGTGGGGGTGGGGGTGGGGAGTGGTTTACAGGGAAAAAAAACTTGTATTTTTATTGTTTTCTCTAAGCAATACACATTGAGACAAATGTGTCATCCCTGTTTTACACTTTTACTTTGTTCTATTTTTAATTTCTCGTGTGCAAGAACATATTCACCTCTAATGTGCTTCCATGGTCATAGGATTATATTATACCCATATTCAACTGGGACTGTTCAGTATGTGAGGAATAAATACAGGCAATAATTCCCAGGACTATTAAGCACCAAACACTTTTCTTTTTTTTAAAATAAAAAGTGGATAAAGGACGAGGAATTCCATTTTCCTTTTTTGTTGCTGTTTTGCCAGATGCTTAGTAAATAAATAACCCAGTTTCTTGCCTAGTAGCAACCCAGCTGCTTGTTAATACCCTACAGAGTCACTGCTTTGCTGATCCATCAGAAGATTTGTTTGGAAGTTACATTAACTGATGGGTGGAACATTAACTGTCAAGTACAAAGCACATGCGAAGTCAAAAATTCCTTTCTTCAGAAAATATTTTTCCTCATGTTTTCATTTACTTCAAAATAAATCAGAGCAACTTGACATAGTTTTCTTTCGCTTTGTGAATGTGTTCTGAACAGTAGTTTCTTGACAGGCACAGAAATTATCCTTTGATCCAGGACTGTAGGAAAAGTGGAGAGGAGCTGTTTTCTTTGGGACTGCCCACATTAGAAAACTACAAAATAGTTATGTAGTGGCAGAATAACGGAACTTTCCTTCAAGGTTTTAAGAAAGAGTGAGAACCTTGAGTCCTCTTGAGAGCCGCCCAAAAACCCTAAGATTACATCATGAATCTTCATGACCAAATGGCAATTTTCTGCAACTTAATTTTGGAGCTGTTTTAAGGGATGGAAATGTAAGCATTTTTGAGGCAAACTGTTCCCAAATAAAAAATAAATGGAAAAATAGGCTGAATGGGTTTGGGCTTCCCCCACTTGAAAGTTTATCAGAAAGTCTGGTTTTCGAGAAGGTAGGATTGTAGCTACTGAGCCACCAGACGTTGCTTTCTGTCTATTAAGCCAATGAAAGAATTACATACCTGTTTAGCATTTCTAAATTTTAGTTACAATTTAATACATTCCAGAATTAAGTGCCTTTGACTTTAGTAGGCACTACATTCACACTCCAGTCCAGAGTACTCTTTGGAATCAAAATTCAAGAATTGCACAGCTGTGATACTTAGTTTTTTACTGATTCATTTCACTTTTATCCCCAGAGTACTCTTAGATTTCTTTAATATTGCTTTTGGCCACAAGCTTAATTAAGCTGTTTAGAAATTAGAGGAAAGGCAACTCCCAAGTATTTCAATTATGTTTTCTGAAGCTTTTATGTATGTGTGCAATGTTAGAAACAAAAGGTTTACCTAAACCATTGGAACAAGTTGAAATCCATTGAGTATAGGGATGAAAAACAAGGAAGAACAAGTGGAGAAAACAGGTACCAGTTGAATTTTGTGATACACATTCTGTATTCCATTTTACAACGCACAACTGATCTTGTATTTTTTCATATAACGATGCTTCATTTTGGATGCATAATGGCTTTAGCAAGGCAAATACAATTTTAGCAAAAACCTATTTTTGCATGATTGATTTTAAAAAAATTCTTTAACATCGGGGAAGACATTTTGTGCAGGAGAGTACTTGGAGTAGAAATAAGAGATTAGTTGTTGCAAAATTAAAAGCAAGAGATATAAGGGCCAGCAGTAGTAATCTCCTAACATGAAAGTAACCCCTGCAGCATTTGTGGAAATACAGGCATTTAACTGTACTGTAGTAAATAACTATGGTCCAGAATGTGTTTGCACCTTGAAAACATTCTGAATTAAGTGTATAGATGAGACCAGCAGGAGATCTGCCTACTAGGAGACAATGTCTACATAGTCATTACACTACATTTATGTTCTGTGACTGAGCAATTGAAGGAGGCTGAAGAAAATATCTACACTTTAAAATCTACTGATTTACTTAATAGACATGGGTTTCTGTTAAAAAATATGCGGTTTGTGTCAGATGTCAATGTGCATTGTAGTGGTAGCAGGTAATTAGTTACACAATATAAAGCGGTCTTTCCCGTGGATATTTGCCCATGCTGGTTTGGAGTGAGCAGAGTTGTATTCCGGCATCTCTGGAAAGCATAGATTGGGGGAGGATGGTATACTATACAATAAATGGTAATTGAGAACACTATTAATGGTGCTGCCTAAAGTCTGACCCTAGCTTATAGTCATTTTGTTTAAACATTAAGCATCCCAACTATAGACTCTTCATAATTGTAATAATAAGGGCAAACCTATAGAAAGGCATTAAGATGGCAAAACAAACGTACAAACAAAAGGTGGAGAACCATATAGTAGACAACAACCCGAAGCAAGTGTGGCAGGGACCAATTATAAGGGAAACACAAGGAAGATAGTCAACTCTGATGCCTCATTGGTAGAGGATTTGAATACCTTCTTCGCCTGCTTATGAGGTGAAAAGACCTGACCCTGTAGCCCCTGCCCACTGGCCCTCTAACTCCCAGCCACTCACCTTGTATGAACACTAAGTGAGAGGTGTATTGAAGGCCGTGAACCCTAGGAAAGCTGCAGGTCCAGATGGGGTGCTGGGGATAGTGGTAAAGACTTGTGCCGACCAATTAGCAGAGGTCCTGACAAGGATCTTTAACATCTCCTTGCAAATGGCCCGTGTTCCATCATGCTTAAAAGCAGCCACTATCATCCCAGCCCCAAAGAAAACAGCAATTAACTGTCGTATTAATGTTTGTAGTGACAAAGTGCTTCAAGTTCTTCAACACCTTAGGTCATTCCTCCCACCAAATTTTGACCAATATCGGTTTGCCTACAGGAGGAATAGGTTGACAGATGATGCCATAGCTACTGCTTTACATCCTGTAGGAGTCATCTAGAGAAACCCGGAAACTATGTCAGAATGCTTTCATAGCCTACAGTTTGGCCTTCAATACCATTCTGCTGACAATCCTCATCAATAAGCTGACTGACTTCAATTTTTCCTTTTCCATATGTGACTGGATTAAGGACTTTCTGATGGACCGGTCACAAACCGAGAGGGCTGGGTCTTTCATATCCTCCTCCCTGAAGCTTAGCACAGGCTCTCCTCAGGGCTGTGTGCTCACTCCCTACCGGTACTCATTGTACACATACGACTTGTGTTATCTCCTGATCCATCCACTGTGATGATCAAGTTTGCAGATGATGCCACCGTATTGGGCGTCATTACAGGTGAAGACGAATCAACATATGGAGGGGTGAGGTTCAAAAATTATCTACATGGTGCTCAGAAAACAACTTGCACCTGAACATCAGCAAGACAAAGGAGATGGTGCTAGACTTCCAGAAGAAGAGAGAGGAATCTGCCCCACTTTATATTGAGGGGGGCTGTGTGGAGAGTATCCTCCTTCAAATTCCTGGGAGTCCATCTTAGTGAAGAGGGGGCATGCATAAGCGCACCAACATGCCTACCGTCCCTGTCCTATTGTTTCATTTGTTTTTCTTATATGTACCCATGTATTCATAACTATGTTTTTACTTATACCTATTATCTTGTAAGCGATTGACAAACCAAATAAAATAAAAAATAAATAAAATATCTCACCTGGAAAAACAACATGATCCAAGTGGCCAGGAAGGCCCAACAGAGACTCTACTTCCTCAGGGTCTGGTGGAAAAACAAGGTGGAACAACAACTGATGACCTCCTTTTACCGGTCCACAATAGAAAGCTTACTGCATTACAGTATGGTATGCTGGCTTGACAGCCGCGGATAGAAAGACATTACAGACAGTGATGAGCACAGCACAAAGCATCATGGGCTGTCTCCTGACACTAGATGAAATTGCCAGGATTCACTACCTTAGAAAAGTGAGGAAAATCCTCAGGGATGACTCACACCCTGGTCAGCACTTCTTTACTCTCCTACCGTTGGGGAGGAGATATTGAAGCATAGCCAGTCGTATGAACAGGCTGAAGAACAGCTTTTATCCGTGGGCTGTCAGACTCCTGAATGCAGCATAACATCATAACCATGTAGTATGATAGACCTGTAGGGCCGGTGCAACATGCAACATGTTCACACTGGTGAAATATAATGTTATGTTAAATACATATATGTATAGAGGATTGTGTGTTTGTTAGCATGATTTACTGGGTTAGGGATTTTCTTTCTTTTCACTGTGCGTTAATGAGATGTATTGTGTCTAGGGGATGCACTAAGGGAGGCTCAGCCAATCTCATTGTACACGTTGTGCATCGACAATAAAGGTTTGAATTGAATTGAAGATGCATATTCCTGCTTCTAGACTTTTTGACAATCTTCTGAAAGTTAATTTCTGACTTTTTTCCCAGAGAGATTCTTAATGTATCCACATCTAAACTCTTGGGCTGAATCAATTTAATATACATAGTAGAAATTACAAAAATTATGCTGAGAATGCTGACAATAATAAATAGGGATACGAACCAAATCCTACTACGGAGGATTTGCTTTGGTTCATTAAAAATAAACTTATTTAACAGACTCTTTGCATGGTGGGAACACTTATATTCCTCCATAATGGTGTTTATGATAGATAAGGACTGAGTTTTCCTACTTGTTAGTTTATTGTTATGCCTTTGGTTTCATTCTTTTTGTAATTTTCAAAGAATTTTGGCCATCCAAAAGAGCCTGAAGAGTTGGGCCCCTAATGCAAGCATGTTATACTGGAAATGGTTAATGGACTGAAATAAGATCCCACCTCCTCTCCATGTGCATCTTGCTTGCTTCCTTGCCATCTTTCTTAATTCTTAAGTCAATTTTAGTGTTAATATTTATTGTTTTAATATTTTATCCTGTTGTTTTTATTGGTTGTAAGCCACCTAGAGTTGCCTCAAGGTGAAACGGGTGGCATATAAATTTAATAAGATAAATATACAAGGGGCATGATTTTAAAAAGAAAAAAGGAAACAGACTGTGGTTTACTTTGTTATCTAGCCTAAGCTATTTAATACTAAGCCTATCATGAATTTGGATTTAATATCTATGTCACATTTAAGTACATATGCACTTATTGTTGGATTAATTTTATCCTACAGTCTGGTAATCAGTGGTGGGATTCAGCCAGTTCACACCACTTCAGGAGAACTGGTTGTTAACTTTCTGAGCAGTTTGGTGAACTGGTTGTTGGAAGAAATCATTAGGGCAGAGAACTGGTTGTTACATTATTTGAACCCCACCATTGCTGGTAATGTACAAAAGAGTTGGTTACAAAGTAAAAGCAATTTGTGACTCAGATTATTAAGTCCACAATGGATCTTTCCTACCATATGGAAATTGACTATGGTATTTCTCCTTCAAGTATCTGTTCTATTAAGTAGATAGGGCTGAATTTTTTACTTGCTCAATTTGCCAATAGGCATCCTTCCCCAAATGTATTTTCCTTTCTTGCCACTCCATCCAGTGGTGAGCAAAAATGTTGCAGTATTTAAGATCTGGGCACTGACTGCATACAATGAAAATGTAATCAGATCAAGAGTATAATCAGGGCAATATGGCTTGACAAAATAAAACTTGGTTCACTGTAACATATAAATCCAACCTGTGTTTAAATGACTGTAACTTTATCATCACCCAAGTGTCATGTTGCAATGAATGGCTTGAGAATGATTCTAAATGACAGACTTCATGGTTCAATACAGCCTTCTGATTTTTTTATTAATTTGGAGAACATCTTGGAGGTCTAGAACTTTGCAGATTTTATAAAGAATCAGTACAATTTTATAGCTTGTTCTATTTTCACAATGACAATTTTGATTTTATTTTTTAAACAGTACAATCAGTGTGCCTTTGATTGTTAAATTATGTTATCTAGTTTTATAACAAAATTGATCTCTCTCACTTTCTCCGTCTCTCTCACACATTTTTTGTAGGCTTATGCATATGGTATCTACATTTTCTGCTCAGATTCTTATCTGATCCTGTCAAAGTCTGATCCTTCTAAATACAGTAGTTGCTTCACAGTGATTGAATCTATTATTACTGAAAATCAAAATCAAGTTAACTAAACTTGTTTTTAAATTAAGACTACAATTACAGGCACATATAATTAGCATAGTGGAGCTATTAAATCCTGAAACAGCCCTGCAGTTGTTTACTTGGTATAATGTTTCTCATCCAAATCCTATCCGACATTCATGTTTTTATTTTCTGGGTTTTTGCTTTTGTTAGTCCAAAAAGAAACTGCCCCACAAGCTCTGCAGATGTGTCACAACTGCAGAGTGTGATAAAATAGCACTCTTCACACCCACAAACATCCTAACCTCAAGCAGTCCTGGAAAAAGTGCTCCTCCAGTATCTGGAACACAAGATTATCTTGTTTTAAAAATTAGACTCACTCAGAATAAAATGGCAACTTGAAGTTATAGGCTGGTAACCTCTCCAGATTTTTTTTTTATCGCCAGGCTTGTTCGCCGTTTTATTTTCTTTTTCTTTTTTTTAAAGGAATACTTTTAGCGAAAACTAGCGAAAAGCCAGCTTGCATTCTGGAACCTAATTTTAGCAAGCGCTGGAAGAAGCCGATGGGTTCCATTTCCCAGGGTTCCAAGCGCTACGTGGTTCTTTTCAACCTCACCTCAGATGCCGCCGTTACCTGGACAAACTGTCACCCACAGCCCAGCCCACCTACCCCCCGGAACGTTCTATTGCTCAAGCACCGCCCTTCTGAGGGCGACTACGTTTCCCATGCTGCCGCGCGAGCGCCGCGCGCTGCGTACGGGGAGGGGGCGGGAGAGGCGGGGCGCGCTCCATCACGTGGCCACCTCCCTATAAAAGGCGACGCTGCGCCGGCAGTCCTATTGTTATCACCGACGGAGTTGGGGGGGTTGGTGGTCTGCCCGGTCTGGGCCGCCGCCGCCGCCTGCCAAAGCCGCCTGCCAAAGCCGCCCTTTGCTGCCTGTTTCCCACTCCCTCCCCTCCGAAGGCACGGAGCTGCTACCTCCGCATCATCCCCTCTTTAGGGGATCTTGGGCTTCGCCCTGCAGCCCCGGCCTGTGTAGAGGGAAGGGAGGAGGGACCGGCGGGCGGGAGGAACTCCTACCCGGTGAGTGGTTGGATTCAGCTGGGCTGGCTGGCTGGCTAGCGTGAAGAAGGAGGGCGTGCCTTGCGTGGGGCAGGGCTACACGGGGTCTTTTCGCGGTTGAGGGCGGCGGGAGAGGAGAAGCGGGCAGGGGACCCTTCCCCGGGGGAAAAAAGACCTGAAGGCGGGGGGGGGGGGTTTCCTTCGGTTGGGGTGATCCTCGCCCACCTGGGGTGGCCCTTCCCTTGGAAGGCTTTTTTCCCTGCAAGGAGAGCGGAGAAGCGCCCCTCGTCCAGGCAAGGATGGGCTTTGGGGAG
This sequence comes from Pseudonaja textilis, assembly GCF_049901715.1. Lineage (NCBI taxonomy): Eukaryota > Metazoa > Chordata > Lepidosauria > Squamata > Elapidae > Pseudonaja > Pseudonaja textilis. The sequence goes on from NC_141991.1 coordinate 131,535,913, forward strand.
GGGGCGAGGGGAGGGAAAACGTGCCTCACCCTTTGACGTTGCGGGGGTGGGAAAGAGACGGACTTCCCGTTGGCGTTTGCATGTTGAATCCCTGGGCCAGGCTTCGGGGTCTTGTTTTTGTCGCAGCCCTTCAAGCCGCTGACTTGAGAGAGATTCCGGGATCGGATACCGGGGGGTGTCTCTAGGGTGATTTCGGAGCTGGTTGCCTTCCTCTCTTGAGCCTGATCGGAGGGCTTCTGTGTGTCTCCACGCTGGAAAGAGAGAGAAAGAGAAAGAAAGAGAGAGAGAGAAAAGGGCCTGTCAACTGGAGTTCAGGGTTTGCCTACATGGGAGGTTGCAGTTAACCTCAATAGGAATTCCTTCCCTCCCTTGACGTTTGAAGTGTGTAGCTTACCTGAAGGTGAGGTCAGTAATTATCTCTTGCTTGCTATTGTTAAAATCGGCTTGGTTGGGGAGAGGAAAAAGATATTTTTTTTCCCCCCAAAGTGACACTTGCACCTTGTGCAAATAATCTGGATGTGGAACTGAAGGGGTGGTGGGTGCAGAGGAAAGATTCATGATCTGAAGCTATATCACTGAGCCAAAAAGTATCCCCCCAAAAGCCTATGGATAAATCTATATAGTTGTTTTGAGTTTGTGGGAATTTTTGATATCTTGGTTTTGAGCAGTTCCCCCCCCCCCCAGGCAAAACGCTATATTACCAGTTTTCATTCTTCAGTGTGAAATTGGGAGGAGGGGGGTGGAGAAACAACACATGAGATTCATTAAACAGATATGTTATGGGTGGCATTTGTGGGGCATTGCCCACTACCTTAATGTTGGATTTTAGAACAAGCCACTCAAAGTGATGTTTATTCATGCATCAGGGATCATCTTGTATGACAGAAGATACCCTGAAAAATAGGCAGAAAGTGATGCCTTGGGATAAGAGTGGGCTTTGATATTTTAAGGTAAGGATTGCTTATTTTCAATTGACTTTGGCCTTGAGGTTAATGTTGGGTTTAAGGGAGTCTTAACAAACATCTAAATACTACTGAAAGCTCTCTTTTGGGAAGATTCTATAAAATCTTTTGACTAGTACTCCTACTTCCTTATGTCTAGGTAGGCCTTGGGATTAGAGTGCACATATAAGTTAATCATAGTAAATATTAAGGTGATGAATGTTTTGTCTTACTGATTTATTAATGCTAAATAATGTCTCTCTTCATTCTGAAAATATTAAATGAAATATAAAAACTGGCCTGAAAAAGGATACCTTAAATAGTAATTATGTTTGGTAAAACAGATTTTTAATACGAAATTGTTAATGTTTTCATTTTATGAAAAATGTGACATAGGCTTGGAAATAGGTTGTGTATATATACAGTTTGAGATTTTCCAAATTAAGGATGGTGAAAACAAAAATTGAAAGATACAAACCATAACTTTCTCATTAACTCATATATGTAAACCAAATCATAAATGCAGATGCTTATTTGGATATCCAGTTTAGCCATAGTATACCTCCAGACTTTATACCTCTTGCAGTATAGGTTTGACTATTCCTGCATTATGTTATATTTGATAATTTTGAGGAAGTGCAAAATTTTCTTCTGAAGCTTTGGAAGCCTAGGATAATTATTGGTTGCAGATTTTATAAGCTCCATAAACTAAGAGGAGGAGAATAATTAGGACTTTGCAAAGTTTTAGATTCAAAGAGAAAAATGTGTTTTGGGAATACACAGGAGCACTGCTACCAAATCAAATGTCTTTTCCTACTGCGGCTATGGAGAGCAGCCATGTGATCCTAGGAAAGACTTTAACTCCATCCCTCCTACACACACACACACACACACACACACATTAGTGGTGGAGGGATGGAGTCAAATATATCTATATATAAGTCTTAAAATCCTGCACCCTAGGAGTCATTCAGTTCAGGGTTTCAGGAAGACTGGAAGATCTGATAATTTGTCGAACTGAGTCAAAATGTGAAAATCCTCCAGAATTTATAATAGGAGCTATGGTGTTTATATTGTGGAAACAGAAATAATATCACTGTCCGATAATGTAAAGAAGTTGAAGGAATGGTGACAAGAGAGTTGGAAGATTTAAAGTAAGTTAAGCTTAATTCTTCATACTCATAATAATTGTATGTAGAGAACTGTGGGAGAGATTCATTTCATATTTTTGCATAAAGGAAGTTGTTGGACTAGTTCCCCTTGATAATCAACTTTTTAAACGATTTCATTACTTAAAAATTATTTAACCTAGCTCAAAGTTTTGTTTTAAAATCCAGCAGCCAAACCTTAGAGAGAAAATCTGGTTGGTAAGATTTATATTGTGCTTATTAGGTTATTTGATGTATAATCATAATTTAAGCAATGGTATTAGTTTATTATAATTTTGTCATATATGTATAACAATAAGAAGCATTAGATTATTTGTTAAATTGGCCCAGATAAGTAACAAAGCAACTTCTTTTGCGATTTGTCCAAAGGTATAGTCTATTGATCAATAGCAGTGATGTCACAATAGCTGTTTTAGAATGCTATCTTTAAGATACTACTAATAGGGAGCATCTGAATTACGTCAAATGTGAATGATACAAAAAAAAATATTTTATTACAAAATATTTTATAATAAGATACATTTCTTCAATGAAAATAAAATAATAGAACAGACATTAGGTTATAAATTTAAATCTTGTTTTTCTTTCAGTTACTATTAAGTGGAGGTCACAAATCTTTTTTTAAAAAGTCAACAGACAAAAATATTGTGTATATTTAAAATATGTACATGAAATTAGATAAAGCTGGGTTTTTTTTTCCAGGCATGATACAGTAGCTTTCATGTCCACCTTTCTTTTCCACTTTATTTTCATGATAATCCTGTAAATTAGTTATGCCCATGGTCACCCAATAAATCAGTATTTTAAGTTCCAGCCACCCAAACCCTAATTGGTTCCCTTTCTTAACTAGCGCTTGCTTAAATACTAACAAGAACATTGGTGTTTGTTTTTTGATTTCATTGATGGACTCTGCAAACTCACTCTGTGTGTGTGTGTGTGTATATAAATAATGTGTGTGTGTGTGTGTGTGTGTATATATATATATATATATATAGAGAGAGAGAGAGAGAGAGAGCGCTAACCTAGAATATGATGACACAAGAATCCAGTGATAGACATTGTTGGCTTTTACTTGACAAGTAATCTGTTGTGATCTAATGACTTAGTTTGGCAGAAGACTGGTCCTGCTATTCATACATTGTTTCTTTATAGACTGATTCTCAGGGGATTGGAACCTGACAAGAAGGGAAGTACATCTGCTTTGGAAAAAAAAACACTCCTGAGTGAAAACCTTTATGTCTGCTTAGGGGAGAATAGCTAGGAAATAAATGTAATCCATCAAGAAAATCACAAGGGTAAAGTTGTATGGCATAGAAAATTCGAGTCTGCATATGTGTATATTTGTATATGCTAGAAATCTCTAAGCCACAAAAGAACAGTTTAAGTTTTGATGCATAATAGAGTACAATTATCTAGCTATACATTCAGGAAGGGTATACTGGCAACGTAGTTGCCTTGTGTGTCGAAGTCATGGAATTCCATAAAGTTTAGAAGACATAAATGAGACGGACTTTTCTATCGAGCAACAGAAGATTCCCTGTCCGTGTAAAAAGCAAGTTAATAGGAGTATACTATCGCTCCTATCCTCTTGAACCAGGAAACTAAAACTGAACTGTAGATGAAAAACGAAATTAGAGAGGCAAAAGAAAAAGAAACTGATTTAACAGACCAGTTTACTTTGATAGATGCAGCAGATCAGAGACAGGCCTTAGAACAGGGGTGTTAAACTGGCGGCCTGTGGGCCGGATGTATCACGTACAGGCCACACCCATCCCAGCTCCGCCAAGGGGAAAACACGAAATGTCACATGACGCAGCAAGTTTGACACCTGTGCCTCAGAATAATGGATGTCAGCTGTGTCGAAAGTAATCTTGAGGCAATTAACACAGCATCTATGATGATTTACATGATATTCTTACTAACATCCTTACGCAAATGATATAAATTGCCACAATATACTTTCATATTTAACAGATCCTTTAACTGCAACTAACACCTCCCCCAAATTGTCTCTTAAATCAAGGTTTCACTAGAATAGTACTAGACTTCAGTCATTCTCACATTGTGGACCGCCAGGAGCTTACAGACCACAGGTTGAGAACCACTGCCTTGGGTCATAGTATCTAGATCAGCATCTGTGGAGTCCAGAAGGGAATCAGATCTTATCCAAGTGAGGGGAATAATCAAAGAAGCAGTGAAATAAAAAAAAATTGTGGAATGCATAGTGAAGTACCATATTTTTCAGATTATAAGACGCTCCAAAGTATGAAATGCACCTAGCTTTTGGGGAGGAAAACAAGGGAAAAAATCTGCCTCTGCCTCCCAGCAATTTGCTTCCTGGCAGCAAACAACCAAACAGCCTGGTCAGCTTCAACACAGCCTGATGAGCACAAGCAGCTGATTGTCAGTTGGATTGGCCTGCCAACGACCAGCTGTTTCAGGCTGCAGAGATTGCCATCGCCTATTGCTACCTCCACGTGCCCCTTTTTTGACTCGTTCCACTCAAGGATCTTATACACTGAAAAATATGGTATATTAATGTAACCTTTAAAGTGTGCTGAAGGAGAATATGGTAATATAGAGATGGAACTAATCTTGAGTCTGTACTGTAGGTTCTTGTATTCAGTTTGGAATATTGGTTTAAACTAAGAGAAACACAAGTAGTCCTTGATTAACAACAATAACCGGGACTAGAATGCCTGTCACTAAGTGACCTGATTGTAAAGTGCAACATCACATGACCTTGTTGCTTAGTGACAGTATTTCCCTGTTGCTCTCATTAAGTGAAGACTACAGTACCTGTAGACACAATGAGAGGTCATGTTGTAAGATAACCTGGCCAACTAAAAATAATAATTGTATACCATAATTGTATACAGATGATACCTACTCAAGAGTTCTTAAGTTCAATGTGAAAAAATACATATATTAATATATCTTTTAATACCTGCATCTATTCAGAGTACTAGAAAAAAGCCAATATGACTGCAATCTTTTAAAAATGACTGAGGGGCTAGTAACAAGTTATTGATCAAATTTTCCTCTATTAAAAGAGAGCATGGCTTCTTCAAGTGTAAGGCACTCTGTAGACTATTTTGATAGTATGGGCAAAGCTTGTGGACAAGAATAATCTAATAAATACTACATAATTGGGTTTTCAAAAAACTCTTAATAAAAATCATTCACCAAAAGTTGAGCAGATTCATTTGCTGTGGATAAGAGGAGAGATACTCTCATAAATTGGCAGTAAGCTAAAAACCAGGAACTGGAAAATAAGAATAAATTGGCAATTCCCATGCTGATATTGTGCAAAACAGAGTCCTCTGGATACCAGAGTAGTGTTTTGCTTGTATATCCATGAGCAATGTGATGGGCATATTTACAGATTATACCAAATTATTCAGGATAGTAAAATAAAGGATTATGCAAATCACTAAAATGTTCTCTTCAAATAGGATGCATGGGTTTCAGAATAGTAAATGCAGTTGAAAATAAATGTCAAGTGATCAATTTTGGTATGCAAAAAAAAAAAAAAGACATGACCTATACATTACAGGAGATTTCAGCTACCCGTAACTGATCAGAAATTGTGGCGAACTATTAAACAAAAAAATGGTCCCTTGCTCAGCTGTTACATAGAAAGCAAACTCGATGCTTGGAATCACAAAGGAAGGATATTGAAAATAGAATTGCCCATATTAACAATACTTTATGCAAGGATATGCTACCTATATTATATATCAGGGCTGTCAAACTCCTGGCCCACAGGCCGGATGCATCACGCACTGGCCGTGCCCACACCTGGTTTAGCAAAGGGGGGAAAAGTCCCGATATGTCACGTGATATGCTGTCATGATGACATGGGTTTGACACCCCTGTTATACACCCCTTAGGCAAACCTAGAATGCACCATTAGTGTGTTGTGTATATTTCTAATCACAGCATCTTAATATTGACCTAGGAGAGGTGCAAGAAAGGGCAAGGAAAGAATAGTAACTGTGTTTCTTTAGCTTGAAATGAAAGAGAAGACATGACAGGTTACAAAATCCTGCATTGCCCAGAGTTTTTCACCCTTTCACCGTGATAAAACTTGATTTTTTTTTCCCCATTGAAAATGAATACTGGCAGGCAGCACAATTCTTTGGTTGCATTTATTGGCTATTTATTGGCTTAGTTAACTTTGATAATTTGACCAGATAAACTTTTTGCTTTGGATTATATTAGTTCTTGCCAATACAGTCCATAAGTAATATATGTATTTTGTATTTCCTGTTTGTACAAAAATTCTAATACAAAACTAAAGTGCTTAAAATATTTTTGATGCTAATTTGCAGTCCTGGTGGCCTAACTCAAATTCTGCACTAAAAACATTGTAGTATATATTGCTTTGGAATATGTCCTGTGTTTTATACTAGATGTAACAGCTGTGAACTTTTTATAAGCAAGATCAGGCTTGGATCATTTGCATCCATCTTGTCATCTGATGTTTAAGTCTTCTAATGATGTCATCTTATTCAAGGACAGTTTGCTTCTCTGCAGTGAAGATGCCATGTCATTCAGGATGTACTGCTTACAAGTATGGTAACTTAATGAAATTAGGTACTCCAGAGTTCTAAAAGAGAAGGTCTTATCACAGAGGGATGTGACAAAAGTCTATGGCCTGTTCTCTCCTCCAAATTAGTTTTTCTTGGATACTTAAAAACAGTCTTTAAAAAACTCCCCTATTTCCAAGTTTAAGATGACTTTCAGTACTTAATGGTTCTCTATTTTTTTGTCTAAGTTATTTTCTTCAATAATTCTGTAGCCTGATTCTTTTGCTACAGTGGAGATGTACTAGACTTGCGTCTAGGGAATTTCTGATCTTTATTTGGAACAATGTTATATCTATCTACCTTTTACCTTCCCTTCAGTGATGGGAAGTATATAGAAGCAAAGGTTTTCAACATGCATTTCCTCTGGTTGATTGGCCAGTTTATTTGCAATTTGATTCTCCTGAAGCTTCAAAAAGAAATACTTATTCAAGTAGATATAGAAATATGTTCTGGCCCTTATATGCCTGAACTGAGCAATTTTGTTTCAATTCATGAAATAAAATTGGCAGCATACAAGTTTGATTAATAAAATAAATGACTGCAAGTGATGGACTTTTGAATTAATGGTGCTTGACCACATTGATATCATGATTTGAGCTAGGAATGTTCCAATTTATGGTTTTAGCTGAAGTGAACTAAACTGCTTTTTTTGGGAAGGCTGCATTGCTAACTCATCCTTCAAGAAATTCAAGATAGTATGTAATTCTCTTTTTCCACCTGCTCATTTATTTTTACTTCATCAGTGAGCCTAACTGTAAAAGAGGATATAATTAGCCAAAAGCGGTGTATGTCTGGGTAGGAACATGAGTTGAGTTAAATATCTTGCCCTCGTACTGTATAATATTATTGTAATATGGTACTCTTTCCTCTGCATCATATTAGCTGATCAGCCTAACCACTTATCTGTCTGTATTGATTTGAAAAAGAATAACAGTCCAAGAAAGGAACATAGATTGCAAACCTGATGTGTAGATCCAGTGCACCTACCGTGGTATAGTCTGTTATTTGCACTTTAACAGATAAGGTAGCAATCTGTACTTGACAGGTAATGTAAGAATTATCAATAGTTTCAGCTTTGTTTCCCTACCCAAAGGCATTAAAGATGCCACATAGCCAGGGGTAGGTTTCTACCGGTTCTGTCCACCTCTGTAGAACCGGTAGCTCTGAAGAGCAGCAGACATAGAACCGGTTCTGTGTCTGCTGAGGTTTTTGCCCACCTGCCCACCTGGGCTGTTACCTGATCTTTATTTCCTGATTTTTCAACTTCAGCTGCCGAACACCACAGCTGCAGTTAAAAAACAAGAAAAGAGGGCTGTTTCAAAGGCTGCTTCTCGGCAGGCAGCGTGCTAATGATGATTTATGATTTACAGGCTCACTGCTCACAGCTGGCAGGGAAGCTCGTAAATCCCGGCAGTTAACTCTTTCGTATCCCACCCCTGCACATAGCCCCAAATCAAACCTTATTATCACATTGCTGTGATATTTTTTGGGAAGGCAGGCATACCTGTGGCTGTACCTTTAGTGATTTTGCTGATGAATGAAGTGTTTCCCAAACATCAAGATCACCGTGGTAGCCATCTTTTTCTGAATTAAAATTGAAGGAACATTACATTCCGATAGTTTGAAAGATTTCTGTTTAGAATTTATAAGCATACTTGCTTTCAGAGTAAACCTCACCTCCATTTACATTGACTTATTGTTTTAAATAAAGCATCTTGTTTGGCAAGATATTCTAAATATTCCAGATATCTAAGTGCTATGTATATCATTGCTTTTTAAGAATAAAATCATGCTAAGTAAAGTCATTAGTTACAGCTACTATTCTAGTGCAGAGTGAAATGGAATAGTGAAGCCAATAAAGATATAGTAGGTAGCCCTCCACATAATTTAAATGCATTTTATTTCTCTTGATAAATCAATTATTAAAGGATTGAGCACATTTGTTTTTATTTGCTTCTTTTAATGTCAAATTTGGTGAGAAAATGTTTCTTTTAAAAGTTGTCACCTTTTCCCCCTCCTTTTTAAGTTTTTTGTTAAGATATTGTCCCCCAAAGTTTGTCTCTTTATCTAACAACTTTTCGTCTCACTAAATAGGGAGAGTTCAAGCACAATGATTTCAGTATCTTCTAGTACAGGCCGTTCTAGGTTAGCAATTGGAAACAGCTACTCTGTTGCTAAATGCAATGGTTGCTAAGGAAAACATCAGGTAACCTTGACGAACAATTTTGTTTCTGTCTTCACAATTAACTGTGCTTGTTACAGGCCAGTTGTGAAGCACATCAACTGTGTGTGACTATGGGACATTGTAATGGTTCTTGCAAATGTGATTGCAAAGCTCTTTTTATATTGTTGCAGCTTTGAATAGTTTCTAAACAAGGCAGTTGGTAAGCAAAGAACTAGCTCTATCAACATTTGTGGAAATTATTCAAGTCAAATAAGCACATTTAACAGAAAAGTTACACTTTGGGGGAATTATTTTGAAATGTCTACAAACAATAGAAGAGATGAAGCATTATAGTTTATACAGGTAGTATGTTTAGTTGACCTTATTCATATATTTTTCTTTCATTTTAGATGAATGCAAGTATAGTAATCCAAAGAATTTGAATGGAATATGCTAGCTACATAACTATTTTCAAGGTGGTCACCTGATTTATAATTCTAGCTTAGAGACTAAGTTATTTTGGAATGCAGATTGCTTTATCTTAAGAGAACCATTCTTAAATGTTTCAAAGTTGATAGAATAGTATAGGAAATAGTAATGTAAGTTCAAAATTGTTTACACATACCCCTGAAACTGGTGAAGATTAGATTTGGCAGCCTATGTTGAAAAATAATACAATATTAAAATCCTGTCAAACTATTGTGGGAGGCAGTAATAGCAGCCAATGTTAATTTTAATTTTTAATATAGTAAATATTGGTAAATATAATCTATTTAAACAAAAGCTTGTTTTGAGGTCCTCTGTCATTTTTAAATGTGGGGTGAGTCCTGAGAGAAAAATGTTTTAAGGAACACTGATTCAACACATAAAAATTGTAATAAAAGAGACAAAGCCATGATAATTACAATTCCACAATTACTATATAAAGTTTCTATTAATCTAAACAATTTTTAAAATTCCTTCATGTGCTCAACATCTGATTTCTTTTTAGTTTAAGATTTAACTATTGGTTTAGATAGATTCCAGTGAGCTTGCTTAAGGGAAAAAAATAAATGCAAACAAAAGTTCGTGCAAACCAAAGTCTGAAAGGGAGGGAAGAAATGTCTTGGTGGAGGAGAAGGAACAGCAGAAAGAATGTGGGCCACTCTGGTAGGGGTTCTTTTAATTATCTACCTCACCATAGTTTAGAGACAAAGCCATGTCACACCTGTTTTTAAGTTTTCAGAGGCAAGGAAACAGCCTTTTGAATCAGTCGTTAAACTGAGACCAGTTCAGCTGGATATGGGTGAATCTAGAGCAGGCTTTGAATTTCATATAGGTAACCTCTTACTTTGGTATAGACCTTCTGGAAAAGCATGCCTTCCTTTATTTTAAGTATGATATTGGTTAAAATTACATTTTCTTCAAAACAAAGCAGTGAGCAACCTGCAGTTTGATTGCTTGAAATAACAGATGTTGCCAGGAATGGCTGGAATGAATTTTATTTAAAGATGTAGGACTAAAAACCACCACGCAAGGCTCTTGCCTTTTCCTACTTCTTGCCACTGCTATCATCTACTTCTTAAGGAAAAAAATTGCCCAATGATAGATTCCCCTAGTATCCATTATGAAAGAGAGATGCAAAACTCTACCAGGTGTGAGGGGTCATTAATTACACCTTGTTGTATATTGCACTACTGTTGTTTAAATGCATAGCTATAGTTAACCATTTGATTTAAATGCATGTCTAGGGTCTTTTCATACTTGGCTATCTGTTGTATGGTATATAAGTGGCAGGTAGCTCATATCTGTATCTGGTTTATTAATGCCTATTAGTGTATAGAAAAATCTCAACTGGAAAAATTGCTGGTTCAAGATTGGTAACTTCAGTGTGATAGTTTTTTAATACAGAGATTAAATTTAAACCACAGACCTGCCAAACAGCTTTTAATTCCTGAAGCTATATCAGAAGATGCATTGATAGCGTTCTTAATGGATCACCACATGTACAGCTTTATCTTCTAGCAGTTAAAGGGAGCCAGTCAAGTATGACTCAGTTTCCAGATAATCAACTTTAAAAGACTTGGTGGAAATAGCCTTCGACAAGGTTCTGAAAACCTGGCTTTCCCCCAGTAAATGAGTTTGTTATGCAAAGCCTTGATTATTGCATTGTGATTAACTCTGTATTTTGTCATAGACAGATAGACTGAAAGATAGAGGGATAGAAAACATATTTGTGTGGATTGATGTTAGCTGCTGAGAAGAATTATTGCTTCTGGGATATTTCCCATTCTTTTACTGTTACATTTGTAAAATTGCTAAAGAGGCAAAAGCTTGAAGGCTGTAAGTAAGATAGGGTAGCAGTGGCCAAATGATAGCAAACAGAACAAAGGATAAAAGAGAATGAAGTTACTTTGGCAGAGAGTAGTAGTCAAGCTGCAGTGGACAAAGGTACAAAAGCAGCAACAATGAGTATGGTTTGTGCAAAAATGAGAGAGCAAGAGAGAGAGAGATCCTTAAATATAATTGCAAAGTGTTCTCATTGAATTGCACACCACCAAACTTTACTTAGCCAGAAACAAAGACAGCTGTGTTACCATCAAGAAATTGTGTCCCTTATACTGACTGGCATCTGTATAGTGTGCATAAAAGATTAATTGTATGAAGTTCTTTTGAATACCAGTGTTAGACGTAACGTATCTACCGTTTGTCTGAGGATCAGGGTCATAGATGTTCAATGCGCATGTGCCCCTCGCATCAGTTTGTGAAAAATGGAGGTCTTAAGGTCTTTCGAAAGTGACTGAAATTCACCATAAACTTAGGAAAAAACTGAAGTGAAATCCCTTTTGACAGCCAAACTTCCTTTATTATGCCTATTTCTCTATAGAGAAGAGCATTTGTCACTTGCCTGAAAGAAGGACCAGATACTTGTCAGAAGGAATGTAAAATCAGATCATGGCTGCATCCCTGCAATACCCCAAAGTATCTAGGCAGATAGGAGTTCTTGCCTAAAGGAAGCCTCTAATGAAAAGGCAGTAAGTATTTTTCTCTCTGCAGCTTCTGCCTTCTTGTGGTTGTTTTTAATCATTGGCTGAAACCTGCTGCTGGATCCTTTCAGCTACATTCCTGTCTACTCCTACATGGATATCTGTGCTGTTGCCACTTTATCTGTGCCACTTAATTGCCTATTTCCCCATCTCTGTGTGTGAATGGAGTTGTGACACGGGAGAAAAAAAAAGTTTATTTCATATTCAATTTCAATCTTAATTACAGTCACGGACTGCCACAATATTTCATTTAAATTCTGAACATGTTACATGGGAAATGGAGAATTTAAAAACATGTCCATTCCCCTCCTTATTTCTGCTTTTGAATGTCATGTATCACTTGAGTACTTCTTAGAGAGCAAGTAAGATACTAATCCATGTGATCCAAATAATGCATGAGATTTGGACTTTGTTTTGGACCAAAGAACCAGGGTGTGATGTTTTGATATGTTTCTCACTTATATACTACAACTGAGTTTTGTTTCTACACATTTTGAATACTTATTACAGTTGTAATTTTTTATCTTTGGAAGATTGAGTGAGTATAAAGATGTCCTTAATTCAAACTCACTTCTGGAGAGCCAGTCTATGCAGTTTTCTTGGCAGAATCAGTTTGACTTCGTCAAGCATTTTTTCCCACTCCCCAAGTTAGTCAACAGTGCAGGATTTCCCAGGTTATCCCCCATCTAAATGCAAACTTTGGACTAACATTGCTTTCAACAATAATCAGGTTTGGCTAGGTGTTGCAATTTACTGGCACATAAGCAATTATGTCTGTTGGAAAGAATGCTGATGTTTATGACATCTTTTTTAAGGCCAAATTTGAACTAAAAGTTCTTGAATTTATACAAGGTTATGCAAACTGTCTTTGCACTGCAGTGCTTTGATGATTATATATAGTCACCCAATACTGGATGTGAAAAGCTTTCAAGAGAAAAGCAATCCTACTTCTCTCATCAAAGCTGCTATGTTGGCTGCTCAACATAAGTATTTTATTGCATGTATTGTCCTTAATAAGGCATTTCTTAGAATATGCTAATAAGAAAACAAAAATTAAGTGTGTCATTATTGTAGTGTAGGTGACACACAGTAGTTATGAATATAGCTTTTGAAAAAATTAGCATAAAGAAGGGAGAGTAACCTGTTTGTCTATTTGGGAGAAGCCTCCATTAATGTAGGGGTCTTCCCGTGAAGAAAGAAAATTCCAAACTGCTCAAGTTTGTAAGTTGTTCAAAATCAGACATGATTGGAGCAAAATATCAGCTGAATTAATTGTTTCCTTGTGCTGGAGCTGGCATGTAATATAATTGCAGCCAGGCTTACCAACATACATGCCCAGCCAGCTTTCTTCATTTGATATGTGGCTCTTTCCATTAGGAAATCTGTGAGGGTAATGCAAATTTACATTTTTGTAGCTTTCCATTTAATTCTGCCTTAATAAAATACGTATTGGAACAAACCAAATATTGGGCTAGAGAGAAAAACGGGAGGAAACAAGTTAATGATAGGAGATTAAAAATACACTTTCTTTCAAATTGAACTTGAACCCATGAAATGCATCAGTGCAGTTTTCTTAACAATATAAAAAATGGTTTGCTAGTGCCTTCTTACAAGAATTTTAGTTTGATTTCCCAGTCTAGAATGGAGATGGCCAGCAAAATTATATCTCTATTTATTATTCATGCTTGTCCTTGTTTAGGGTTTTTTGCAAGAAAATCAAGATTGAGTAAATGTTGCTATCTGGCTGGATCATAAGACTAAGCATATTACAATAGAGCTTAAGCAGACTGTAGTTAGATTGGACTGATCTAGAAAACCAATCATCAGTCCTGGTTAGCACATAATGTAAATAGGGGACCACCTTGATGAGTAGTGAAGTATCTTAGATTTGGATTTTGTTTCAAGAATGTTAGATTCCATTTTTGTATTCTTCTGCACTTGGAAAAAGTGATAAGTCACAACAGACAGTCCTCAAATTACAACCATTTGTTTAGTAACCATTCAAAGTTACAATAGTACTGAAAAAAGTCACCTGCAACTGCTTTTCACATGACCGTTGCAACATCCCATGCATGGTCATATCATCAAAATTCAGATGCTTGGCAAGTGACTCGTATTTATGATAGTTGCAGTGCCCTGGGGTGATGTGCTCGCCTTTTGTGGCCTTCTGACAGTGGGGAAGCCAGATTCACTTGACAACTCTTGTTACCAATTTAACAATTGCATTGATTCACATAACAACTGTGGAAAGAAAGGTCACAAAATGGAGCAAAACTCACTTAACAGCTGTCTCAGCAAATGAGGCAATTGGGCTCCATTGTGGTTGTAAGACTAGGGCTACTTGTACTTTTATTCTTTCTTTCCTCTTTATCTTCTCTTGCACCTTTTTTCTTTTCAGTTTTCTTAGATTTTGTTTCTGTTTGCATTTTAACTCACAATAACCTCTATTTTTTGGGGGGGAAAAAAAGGTTGTGTTCCCTTCGCAAAACCAAGTATATTTTTTGCTACTGCACCCATGCTAATGCCTAACAGAAAAGTAGGATTCCTCTTGCACCAAACACCAGGGCATGAAAAAAGCTAATTAAAAAGCTGGTTGCATTTCCCTACTTTTTAGTTAAATAAGGCGTTATTAAGCCTCTTCAGTATTCCTTTTCTCTTTAGCATATTTCTTTTCTCTTGTGTCTCCGTTTCTTGTGGGTCACATCTTTTAGTTTTTGTGTTCTCCTAGGAGGAGGAAACCTTTTGACAGTTGTAAGCTGATTTGGCGTTTTGAGCACATTGTAGCCATTATTCTAAAATGGTTTCCATGGGAAAGCTTGCCAGTTCAGAAAATGCTTAGGCTGATTAGTCTGGCCAGTTGCAGACAGCCGTTTATCCGAAGACAAGTTGATTGACATGGCTCTCCGTTAATCCTTTTAGCCATCCTCCGATCATGTTTGATCTGATCTTGGTTCTGGGTGTTTTCCTGGACACCTGGCATAGTAACAGATAAAAGCCCTAGGATGCACCCAGTTACCATTTCTATTTCCTAAGAACACCTTTGTGGGGCCCAGAGACATTCTTTTGCACAAAGCCAATTGGTACTTCGCTTTGTGGCATGCCAGATAACCCATTTAATATTTTTCTTAAAAGGATCTAAAAATAAACTAATGTCAAGAGGGAAGGAAGCCTGACGGGTACCAAAGAGGTCCACACTTGGATGTTCCCCAGCCTTGAATAGAATTCCCTTGATTGAGAGCAAAATGGCAGTGAGGGTGGAAGGGGCGGAGAGACAATAGACACAAAGCGCTTGTGAAGTTTGTAAGGGAATTCCAACGGGGAAATGTGATTTTTTTTTCCCCCACCAGAGATTGGTTAATCACATCAAAGCCTTGCTTTTTATTGATTCTTTTCTTGTCTAAGAAACAGGGTAGCATTAGTGAGATTACAGTATGGGGCATGCAGTCTATAAAGAGATATAAGTGACAGGCGGCTGAGGCAAAAGCACATAAAACTCTGAAAATAGAATCCCCAAGAAACAATTCCAGTTTCCAAGAAACAAAATTGTATGGGTACTGGATTTGGGTTATATAACTCTTACAACAAACTCTTATGAAGTTATCAGAAGGGCCGTGGTGGTGCAGTGGTTAGAATGCAGTATTGCATGCAAACTCCTCCCACTGTCAACAGTTCAATTCTCACTGGCCCAGTTAATTCAGCCTTCCATCCTTCTGAGGCTGGTAAAATAAGAACCCAGATTGTTGGGGGCAATAATGCTGACTCTGTAAACCACTTAGAGAGGGCTGTAAAGCTCTGTAAAGCGGTATATAAGTCAAAGTGCTATTGCTAAGTGCTATCGTAGGCCCCAGCACTCCAATCCTTTCGTAAGGGCCTAGGGACCTGGCTCTGCCACTTGGCCTGGGGCCCCAATGGAGGAACAGCACAGGGAAGATGGTTGATTGAGTAACAGTTGATCCCCCCTCCCTCCATTCCACCCCTCCCCCACATATCTTTGATTTAAATCTTGATTTTAATTTATTCTTGTTTTAATGTAAATGTACTTTTATATCTGTAAGCCACCCAGAGTTACCTTATGGTAAGATGGGTGGTTAATGAATTTTACAAACAAACAAATAAATAATCTGTTTCCTACGGTATTTTCCCCATCCTATTAATTACCAAGTTTTATTCAAAAATATTAATTTTCACTAAATCTTTTGTATATACGGTATGTTACAGTTCACTTATTAGTGGCAGAATTTGCTCAGAATTTTCTCATGTGACTCTCATATTTATTTTAAATAGATTTTGATATTAGTGCATTCTGGTAAATAAAATTATTGAAATATTCAAAAGTGTGCTAGAATCTGCTGTGATGTAGATTTAATTAGTTATATGGCTTCATTTTGAAAGTGTCCCCATTCCTCAAAAACGCAACAGCTACAAGCATGAGAGAGTCCACGGATCTTCCATTGAGTTTGTGACTTCCTAATCTCAACTGAAAAACTACTTTTCAGAGAATAGGATAATTATGGGGTGGGGTGTGAGCCCTCATTCTCCCAGCATCCTAATTCTATCATGCTGAGGAAAATTGGCACCAAGATGGCAGCCTTACCTTGGTTTCTAAGATATTATAATTCTCTTGCTCTAATGATCCTATAAGTCTACTGAATATTAGGACTATGTCATAAGGCATTAGTAGCCATGCCATATTCTATATTTTCTACTACTTTTTAGTGAGATGTACTGCAGCAAATATGTTCTTATGTCTGGATGTCTTTTCAACTGTGAAAACCGATTAAATTTCCATTTAGTATTTGAGGCAAGAAGAGGGTGGCTAGGTTCACATATCACAACAAACCATGGTTTAGTGTAGGTACAAAATCAACTATGCAAGCAAACCCTAGTAAAATATAGCATAAGGTCTGGTAAGCACCCAATTTTTAGCTTACGTAAGGCTCAGTTTGCACAGTGTTACTGAGAGGATTGAACATTTATCAGGCCATCTGAGCATACAACATATTCGGCACTGCAGTCCTAAGCATTAGAAAACCTTGTTCAATCAGCAGAGCCTGCCTAGTCATATGAAAGTTAACATTTTGTGAATCTGGGGAATGAATTAAATCATATCCTCTCCCTCTCTCTGGCAAATAGGACCCTACTTGCAGACCTGCAAAACTAATTTTGGGCTTAGTGCCCGCAGCTGAAGTTTGCCTTTTTGAAGCCGTGTTCCCCTTTGTGAATTTCTCCATTCAGATTCCTTGTTACTTTTCTAAGCTAAATCATTCCCTTGAAGGTTTTTCCTTCTCTACCCTTCCCTTCATTTCCCCCTCCTTTGCAGTTGATTTGTTAGTGGTTTTTCACCAAAGGGATCCTACTGCCTTTCCCATCAGTTCCCAAAGTCTGTAAGATGTCTTCAAGATGTTTGGAATTCCTTGCCATAATGAAAAGCAGGTGATGCTCCTTTTGATCAATGAAGCTCTTCTCACTTGCACGTAGCAGGTTTCATATTGCTGCTCTCTGGGTGGTTCTGTGGACAAATGGGGAAGAGAAACATGAGTCTGATGCTTTGGTCTCTGAGGTTTTTTCCTAATGTTACATTTTTTTATATAAAGAGTTCTAATGATTGTTTTAGTGAGGACATCAAAACCTTTTTTAAGTTATTGTAAGATTTTTGCGGAATCCAGAAAACAGCAGTTTTAAGCTTCTGTCAGGTATCAGTGTACAGGATGTTTCTGATCTGTTGGTTTTAAAAAAAAGTTTGGTAGAAAGCTTGTAGAGTGAAGTGCAATAGGTTCTTTCAAGGGTGAAACATGTATGTATGTATTAAACATGTATGGCTGAGAAGAATTCACCACAAGTTTTGAGATTTCCTGATACTGTGAACTTTTAAAAACAGAACTTGGTTTTCTCTAGAAGCATGCACTCCAACAATAGTTCCTTTTAAACTTTGAAAGAAATCTGCAATGAATTATGAGAAACGTATTAACCTGATACCCAATACAAGGTTCGACTACAGGACAAGAATACAATCAGTCCAAAATGGTTTTCAGACAAAACAGAACAAGCCATACAAGAAGGAGGTTGCCAAGAGTTTCATTGAGTGTGAGATCTCTTGTTGTACAGGGCAGACACCCAAAAATATACTTATGGTCTGCTTTCTTGATTTTTCATCCTGTCCTTCATACAGGGCAGTGTCCATAACATTCTGTCTTCCTTCTTTTCCCCACAATATCAGCCCTGTGAAGTAGGTTGAGTATGTGTGTTCAAAGTACCCAGTGAGCTTCCTCATTCCTAATCCAGCACTCTGGCTCTTTAAAAAACACTTGTTTTTTCACATGTTTACTGTACACAGTAGAAGTAGTTTAGGAAGCTAATAATGTGTGTGGAGAGAGAGGGAGGGAGGGAAGGAGGGGGGGGGTGATGTTGGAGTTAACAGAAGTTGGTAACAGTACAAAGTGAGGTGTGCAACTTTTGAACCTAGTGGCACATGCAGTTGCAAAGACACGAGGCTATTCTCTTCATTAGTGTTGCCTGTTCAAAGAGAATGAATGCATTTCAACCAGGACTAGATGTTATGGATGGCAAACTTAGTCCCAGGGGAATTTGTGAACCAGAAACTCTTTCACTTCATTACTGGTTTATACCAAAGGTCACAGCATCTTTTCAATTTGCCCATCCTATCTGGCTATCCACCTAACACCATTAGAAGAAACACTGCTGCAAAAGTGCTGGCCTACCTAAAGTGGAGAAATCAGTGACGAGTATTTAATGACTTGCCAAGTTGACACTATTATGCTTGGCTTCCTGATTTGCCTCAGTTGCCAGGATCGGTCTCCTTCCTTTAGCAGATGCAGAAATCAAGCTGCTTCTTAGAAATGTTTCTCAATTAAAGGGAACATAAAACCTTGATTTTGGAAAAGAGCTGATGATTCAGCAGTGGAGAATGGATGTTGTTTGTTTTCTCTCCCCCCCCCCCCCTGTGTGGTCGGTCTGTCTGACACAATCTGCTAGCTCCTTTCTTCCAATAAAGCCGAAACTGGCAGTCAGGATCATCTTGCTGCTGCATACCACATCTGGCTGGCATGTTTCTTTCACAAGCCCATTTGTTCAGCTTTGTTGCCATGGAGACAGTTGCTAGGATGTGGAAGGGAACAGACAAGTGCGAGGAAGAAGTGGGCAGGGCTAGCCTGGGTGGGCGGTGATGGAGTTGCACCAACAGGCATGCAGTTTGTGGGAAGTAGATTCATGAGATCTGCTGACCAAATTCTTCTTCTGCAGTGTCTTTTATTTTATGAAAGGCTGGAGTTTTATTCCACAAAAGACCGTGGTTAGAGAGTTGCAGAGTGGCATTTCTCTTAAACTTTCAAAGCCGTGGTTTTTTATGGACGAGGTTTGTGTTTCTACAGTGGATTACTACGTTGCTGTTGTGTTAACTTCAAGGCTGTTTCCCCCATAAATAGTGCTCTGTTTTCTGAACGTTTCTCTTTCTCTTCACGTATTCCTCCTCTAGCGTGTCATTTGAGGGCGACCCGTGATTCTTTCAAGAGCTGGTTCCTTTTTCTTGTACTCCTTCACCCACAGCCTTTTGTGCAGGGAAAGGGCAGCTTTTAAAAAGTTGTTTCTCTCTTGGAAATGACATTAGTTCTCTCTTGTTCCCAGTCGTCAGGCACACTTAAAAAAAACAACACACACACACACACACCAAGGCCTGTGCTACCGACTACTCTGTGTCCCAGCTGAATAAAGGAAAGGCCATTGTTCTGTCATGAATGTGTTGCGGCAGAAAAGTGGAGATAGGAAAAGAAACTCACAGCATGATTCAGGATTCCCTCCTCTCCCTTTCTTTTCATATTCCTTCTATTTTTGGAAATGTTGTAAATATATTCGGTGGTTTTTCATCAGTTCTGACCAACTGTAGAATTGTTTAGATATTATCTTTACTTAATATGGTAGGTATACATATTATTATGAGGAATACGATTATTTTCAAGATGATGTAGACCAGGTTTTTTACTATAAGAAATATAGGCAATACTTTTTATCTATTCCCTTTTTAATTTTTTTATAATGTTACATATATGTATTTATTCACCTTTCCAAGCATCTAACAATCCAACCCTGATCTTTTTTAACTTTTTGACATCAGCCAAACTTTATAATTTCAAATTTTTTATTAGTTTATCAAAACATAAACATAAAATACAAAGAAAATAAGGGGAAAATAACGGAGGGAAAGGGAGAAAAGTGTAGAGTAGAGGGGGAAAAGAATGAAAAAGCATTGACTTTCAACTCCTTTTGGTGCAATAGAATAAGATAATAGCAGAGAGAGAGGGAGGGAGGGGAAGGGAGAGGGAGAAAGGGATTGGGATTGGGATTTGGCAGATATCCCTCTTAGCGGCATCCCATAAACATTTGAAGTCCATTATGTGGTGAAGGCAGGCCTCCGGTTTAACGCAGCTCTTGTTATACATGAGGTATAATAGCAGGGGTCCGAGCAGAGCAGGTATAAGCTTGCTTCGTGCCTATTGCAGCTTACAACTCTGTAAAAAAAAAAAGTACAATAGGGAAAAATATCTAGATTCTTGCAAGATAGGGCCAAGCGCAACAATATATAACATTGCATAGTGTATATATTGTAACACATATTTATACTGTATGTAAACCATCCTTTATCCAAAGAGTGTCTCAAATTGTGGTAAGTATCGTTCGAAATAAGGTGAGTGCAATACAATTGCAGTAACACACGTTTAAAACAATATATATGTTCTGTCTTGTTTGAGTTTTGAAGCTTAAACTCATAGTATTCTTTTGGAACTCATAATTTCACACTCAAGCCAGGACAATTGGTGGATTATGGTTTTTCCATACCGTACGTTGTACTACACATTCAGCTGGTAAAGGCAGAAGTGCAATCTTGTTTCTGAACCTACCGCAATTTCTCTTTTTCCTTCTAATCCCCTAGATTAACTTGAAATTCCCCTATTCCTCATTTGAATAACATTTGGAATTTTTTTTTTTGTTGAGACCTTCTTGCCTACTTTTCTATTGTGACTTTCATTCTGCACTGAGGTTGGCAAGATTCCCAGCTTATCTTGTTGCCATTAACTGTTTTTAAAGTGTGTAAAAGCAATATTACCATGGAACCTCAGTTTCCGTTGCCCTCATGCAGGCTAAGCCTTGCTGAAGTAGGTCATCAGGTCTGTTGCATCTAAATTAAACCCTTTTTGCGCATGTCTCCTAAGGCTTAATTTCATCTCTCACTGTTGGAGATAAGGATTTGATTGCCACAGGATAGGATTATCAGGCTCCTGACTAACATTGGGTTTCTGATACACCTTTCTTTGAAACATCTGTGGTTGGCCATTGGCCGCGACTTAGCCAAATAACAGATCACACCAAAATATGTCTGAGCCACAGTCATACCTTTATTAAAAAAAAATAAAAATCAGTGACTACATTTAAAAGATATCAGTGTCGATAATTATATTATTGAATAATAGCTGGGTAACTTTCCCCAGTATAATTGGCATAAACAAGTATGTATATCCCTTGGTGCATCATGTGGTAAAATGGTTGCATTTCCCTACTGGCTGCTACTGTGTTGAAGTCAATTCAGATTATCTTGTTGCTTTTTACCAGGAATGTGTATGCACCTTCCAATGACGTATTTTCATTCCATAAAAATAAATATGGATTTAACTACATAGAAGGCACAGCACACATGTCTGAGTTGTAAACATGGTCGGGAATTCGAAAACAACTGGTACCTTCAGAGCCTTCCATTTTAATTGTAGAATGCGTAGCACTTCATAAGCAACAAGTGAGCATTTATGTCTAAAAAAACCATAACAGAAATAGCAAGGAGTCAAGGCTCTTGGCATTAGGTCCCTCTCTAAGGTTCAAACAGCGTAGCCTTTAGCTGCTAGTAAACAATTGCTAGGGGCAGAAAAACAGAATTTCAGAATTCAACACTTTTTTTCCCTGGCAAACCAATCTGCTTTTTTTTTTTAGAAGGAAAAAAAAAAGACTGAGGTTGATCTAGCAGATAGTAGCAAATCTTTGTAGTTATGGGGAAGTAGATATAGCTTACAACTTGTTCAGCAACTATTCAAAGCTACAACAGTGTAAAAAATATAGTTTTGCAACAAATCCTCTCATTGTAACCATTTCAGCATCCCATGGTTATAAGTGCCATTTGGGTGTTTCACAATTGTAAAAACAAATAAAAATCACAACTTGCAATCACATGGTATTTCATGTAGCCAAATGACTAAAGGGGAAATGAGATTGTAAGACCATTGTGTGGTCACATTATTTTCTACTTAGCGACTACAGCATTTAGAAGTCGAGTACTGGTCCCAATTGTGGTTGCTAAGCGAGGACGACCTTTATGGATGTTGCAGGGTAACCCACGTTTCAATTTTTGTTAAAAAAATCTGAACTTTCATTGTAATTTGATGGGTATCGCCATAATTTTAAGCACTTCTTTTCCTCCCTTGTTTGGAGGTCTATTTATCTTTGTACTGGTCTGAAGAAGGTCTGCTCTCAAGCCGTAGCTACAAGATAGCTGAATTTTAGGAATTTCGAAAGTTGAGTTTTTAAACCCAGCTGTATGACAAGATTGGCTTCAGAATGCCCACCGTACCTTCCAGTGTTGTATAAAGTCTGCAAACCTATAATTGTTGCAAAAGGAACTAACCATAGCCAGTTTTTGTACTCTGCATAGAAAATGTTTTTTACGTCCTATGCAGTCAGGAACCATACAAAAGTTTGTTGTTATAGTAAGTGCATAAGAAGGTGGACATGTCTTGGTATGAGGAAGACCTGAAGACTTTGCGTATATATTTATTTGCTGGGCCACTTTCCGGAGAGCCAGTTTGGTGTAATGATTAAGGCATCAGGTTAGAAACCAAAAGATTGATGAACAGCTCTAGGAAGAAAGCCTTGGCAAACCCATAATGAAAATCTTGCCAAGAAAACTGCAGGAATTAGTCCAGGCAAGTCTTGGCCAGGAATCAACATTGACTTGAAACCGCCCCCCCCCCCCAAAAGTCACTTTTAGTGCATTATGCTCCCTGGGGAGGAAGGAGTTGTGTTTGATTGTTGGATGCCAAGAAGGCATCTACAGAAAGCAGCCTGGTCAGAGTTTTGCATTCATGCATGAATATGCCAGATAAAAATGTATACACCTAGTCCTCAATTTAGGACCATAACTGAGCTCAACATTTCTGTTATTAAGCGAGACATTTGTTAAGTAAGTTTCGCCCCACTTTGCGACCTTTCTTGCCATAGTTAATTATTGGTTGTTAAGTGAAGCTGGCCTGCCCATTGGTTTTGCTTATCAGAAGGTCGCAAAAGGGGATCCCATGGTCTTGGATACACAGCGGTTGTCACAAATATGAACCATTGGCCGAGAACCTGAATTTTGATCGTATGATCGGGGGATGCTACACGGGTCATAAATATGAAAAACTTGTCCTAAGTCACTTTTTTCCCCAGTGCTGTTGTAACTTTGAACGGTCACTAAACGAAGTGTTGAGCACTACCTGCACAGGTTGACTCATGACCACAACTGAGGCCAATATTTCTGTTGCTAAGCGAGGCAGTTGTTAAGTGAGTGTTTCCCTGTTTTGCGATCTTTTTTGCCACAGTTAAGCAAATAATTGCAGTTGTTAAGTGAATCATGTGGTCACTAAGCGAATCTGGCTTCCCTCATTGATCCTGCTTGTCGGAAGCAGGCTGGGAAGGTTGCAAAGGATGATCACGTGACCTCAGGACAGAGCAACTGCCCTAAGTACATGCCAATTGTCCAGAGCCTGAATTTTGGTCGTGTGACTATGGGGGGGGGTGCTACAAAGCTCATATGTGGGGAAACCAGTCATGCCACTTTTTTCAGTGCCTTTGTCACTTTGACTGGTCGCTAAACAAACGGCTGCAAGGACTACCTATGGAAACCTGAAAAATGTTTGTTGAATATGCAGCAGTTTAAATCAGACTCAACTACATCCAAAGCTCCTGCATCCAAACTCCTCATAATAAAAACGTGGCAATTCCTCAGGTATCAACCTTTGGCCACTCCTGGCTTCAAAGGTTCTGAGAGCTGCAGATGGGCATCTCATGTTCTGGTTCCCAGCAATATTGTCTGTTTGCTGGTGCCAGCCAATAAGTAACAGGAAGCTCTGAATGGATGAAAAGCAGCTCATGCAACTGTATGAAGAGTGACTAACGCCTGTAAATATATGAAAGAAAATCAGTCTGACATACGTAGCTCTTCTTAGAAGCCATTTAATTCATCTCTGGGGGAAAAATAATAGCGGGGAGCAGCTAGAGAAGAAAGAAATGCAGGGCACCCGCACAAGCTGACTTACTACAATGCCCGAACATCCTGTGTGTTGCAGGTGTGTGGCACAAGGTAGCGACTAATCCTTTCCTCTCTTTGTCCTTACTAGGTACCTGGTAAATCCCATCAATAGGCCTGGAGTCAGAATCCTTCAGCTAATACAAATCTCTCTTCTGCTCTTTGGCTCTCCATGCGAGCCAGAGACAAATGGATGCCATCACAAGTGCCGGCCTCAAGAGGAAGTTTGACGATGTGGACGTGGGCTCGCCCGTTTCCAATTCCGACGATGAGATCTCCAACAGTGACAGCGCAGACAGCTGTGACAGCATCAATCCTCCAAGCTCCTCAGGCTTCATTCGTAAGTGTCGGCATTAGAGAGTTTTTGAAACACAGTTAAACTCCATACAGGTGGAGTTAACTTACGGCTCAACTTTCGGCCGCAATTGGGCCTGGAACTTCTGTTGCTAAATTAAGGTGGTTGTTAAGTCATCATGCCTAACTTTTTGCTGAAATCATTAAGTGAACCACATGGTCTCCCTTATTGATTTTGCTTGTGGGAAGCAGGCAGGGAACAATTGCAAATGGTGATCGCATCTCTCTCACACACACACAAACACACACACAATGCTGTAACTGTCATAAGTGTGAACCAGTTGCCAAGGGCCTAGAAGTGAGACGACTGGTCATACGTCAATTTTTTTCAGCAGCACTGTAATTTTAAACAGTCACTAAACAAACGGTTGTAAAGCAAAAACTAACTTTTGTTATCAGCATTAATTCTGGCCGTACTTATAGAAGAATTTACTGTTCCATCTGTTAAGTCACTGAAGCCTTGCTTCATCAAGAAAGTCTTCCATGGTATCAGATATTTGCAAGAATGCGATGACTTCTGAGCTGAAGCAAGAGTAGTAAGTATGGACTTCTGCCTAGCTGCTTCTGTGTTGCCAACCAATAAAAACTTACCAAAGGAACAGCCTGAAGATAGCCTATAATTTATTCCAGTCAGCCTTCTTTGACCCAAATCCATCCAATAAGTTGGGCTGGTCTGACCAAAATTGGTCATCTAATGAATGTGCAGTTACTATGAGGCTGTTCAGTCTTATGGAGTTAATAATTCTAATAAAAGAGTGCATTTGGGGGGGTCTCCCCCCCCCCAAAAAAAAACCTCATCCTAGTAGAATATACTGTCTATCCCCACTTTTGCCTTTTTTTTTTTTGTTTATTGGATGTAATAGAAGCAAATCACGTGAAAATTTGCTGTTGTTCTTGGATGCTCCATGTAGAGTTGATTAGTTCAGGGGTCCCCAACCCTCGGGCCATGTCCTGTTTGGAACTGGGCCGCAGAAATAGTGGGCGAGCACGCACGCACCCCTCCACTTGCACAAGCATTGGGTGCGAGCACAAACGCACGAAACTCCATTTGTGTGAGTGGCGGGCACGCCATGACTCCACCTGCACAAACGGAGCCGCTCACGCACGTTCCTGCTGCTTGTACAGAACCATCCTCTTGTCCCCTCCCCCAGGCGCTGGGCCACCAAGCCAGAAAGGTTGAGGACTGCTGGATTAGTAGTGCATAAATACCTTGATTAGCAGGACTGTGTAGCTGTTTAGGATTCGAGGCAGACTGATGCTTTTGTGTGAGGTGCGGGGTGAATAATCCACTATGTTCCTCTGGTATTCTTTACCCCCCAACCCCCCCAAGTCTGTTTGGGTGAGATGTGGCTGAGAAGGCTGCTCTCTTTTCTGTCCATATCTCCCCTTTTCTAAAGCAGTGCTCCCCTGATATCAGATAGCTGCCAACCCCATAAGCTTTTTCAAGACCTGGCTAGTCTCAGCAAGTCTTGAGGGAACCACTTCAGTCTCTCCTGACCGAATGCATTTGGCAGGACCCAGGAGAGGAGCCTTTTCTGCCATGGTGCCTGCCCTGTGGAATATCTATCATCCCCCTGAGTTGAGACTGGCCCTGTCCTGATATCCTTCCAGAAGGCCCTCAAAAGATTGCTACTTCAGCAGGCTTGGGGAATCTCACCGAAATAGTGATATAAGGAGACGGCTGCATTGTTTTTAACATCTATCTAGCTCTATTGTCTTGGTATTAATGTTGATTTTTTTAAAAAAAAAATACTTCTTTTAATATGGTCCCTGTGAGATGGGTGACTAAAGAAATATAAATACACTCTTTTATGGTTGTTCCTCAGTGCTGGATGTTATTTGTTACGTTGGTTACATTTTTCTGTTTAGCTTTTAACCATATTACTGTTCTGGATCTCTGTAAGCTGCTCAGAGTCAGACCTGATTAGAATAGTGAAGGAGCCTAGTACAATACATAAATTCCCTAAAGCAGCTGTGCTTTTTCCTAGGATCATGTGTCTGCCCTCATGTTCTGCCCAGCCATATTAATTACCCTCTTTTATCCACTCTGAAGAGTTATAAGAAATTAATCCGGCTCTTCGTTCCAGGACTTTAGTCTTCGTTCAGTAGAATTAGCAAAAAGTTCAAACAGCTTACATTCTTCCCCAGTGACTGTTACTTACTCAGATAGGCTTGTCTACATTTACTTCATTGCTGGTTATGATTGGAGGTTAGATGTGAAAAGACGGTTTGCTGGATAAGGACCTGGCTTGACAAAACATTGCCAGGTCTGTTGTTTTTACACCGTTAGTGGCATTTGAAAAACCAATTGCGATGCTGCATTGATTCTACAGAACCTAAAGATTTCTCAGTATTTGCCAGATTTCTGGAAAGACAGCTTTCCTGTCACTACTAATACGCCTGTGGAGTGTGCAGCCAGAATTTTAAATAGCTTACAGACTTGACTCTTGGTTGTTCAGAGTTGCAATAAAACCCTGTGGGCTTTGGCCAATGCTCTTTATATCCGGGAACATGTTCAGAATTCTGTCCAGTGCTTAGGAATTAAGTGGCAGGTATGTGTCGATGCAGAACAGTTTGAAAGCTTCTATGGTGGAGGATACATTCTTCAAACAACCTTTGCCACGGGTGCTCTGTAACAATGAAGAAAATATTAAAGGGGGTGTGTGAAGGGAGACCCATCCTTGCTTCAATTTTCAAGCGGGTGTTTCTGTTTTGCTTTCTTACCTCTCAGCAACCTCCATCTTAAAAAGGCAGAAACAGCTGCGTAGAAAGAACGTGCGCTTCGACCAGGTGACTGTGTACTACTTTGCAAGGCGTCAGGGATTTACCAGCGTTCCTAGCCAAGGGGGCAGTTCCCTGGGCATGGCCCAGCGGCATAACTCTGTCCGCAGGTATACCCTTGGTGAATTTGCCCAAGAGCAGGAAGTGAACCACCGTGAGATCCTTCGAGAACACCTGAAGGAGGAGAAACTTCATGCCAAGAAAATGAAGGTAGGCTTTTGGCAGGCAGAAAAGTCCTTTTTGGTCATTTATTTGCAGAGTTTTGGGTGCTGTAACTTGACCCTATTTTGATGCATATATAGGGAATATAGCAAGGTTGGGGAATTGACTTTGAATGCCTGTAATCCTTTTCCCAATTTGATATGTTGAGTTCACATCAGCCCTGCCTGTGGGAAGTGGTAGAGAAGATCAAGTGAGCCATGGTGGCGCAGTGGTTAGAGTGCAGTACTGCAGGCTACTTCTGCTGCCTGGTTGCAATTTGGCAGTTCAAATCCCACCAGGCTCAAGGTTGACTTAGCCTTCCATCCTTCCGAGGTGGGTAAAATGAGGACCCAAATTGCTGGGGGCAATATGCTGACACTGTAAATGGCTTAGAGATGGCTATATAAAGCACCATAAAGCGGTATATAAATCCAAGTGCTATTGCTATTTCTAGACCACGGGTGTCAAACTTACCGCGTCACGTTGCTGTCACATGATGTATCACAACTTGTTTCCCTTCGCAGAGCTGGGGTTGGTGTGGCCTGCGCGTGATACGCCAGTTTGACACTCCTGAGCTAGATGATCATATGGTTCTTTGGTGCATTTGCCTTTGTCTGTCTCTGCATTTATTAAGAAATAGTATTCCAAATATGCACTTCTGATTATTTTGTATTTTGGCTTTCTTACCTGTCTAACTCCGTTATGCTAATTCTGAGCCCCAAATCAAAACCCTGGATTTCCCCATATTTCATAGACTACATACAGCCCTCCATCTGGATTGGAATATGAGAAATGCTGCTGGTAATGTGAAAATGAACATTGAAGAACTTCTTGAGCTGAATGAATGTGAAGTTGACAAGAGCTTTCCCTGTAGGGCTTGGAGAGGAAGGGTCAGAGATGAGCTTTCTGAGGAAAAGTTAAGGATTCCCCGCCATCCAGCAGCAGAGGAGCCCTCACAGCCAAGAGACAAGTACCGCCAATGATGCCAACCAGGTTGCTAGCTTCCGTTTTGTGTCAACTTGATTCAAGGGAAGGCTCAGCAATTGCAACGAAAGCCTCTCCCTTTTAGCCTCCTCCAGCAAGCTTCTTGTTCAGTCCATCTCCTTATCGTATGCCTCCTGGCGGCCTGGTTGGTGTGTCCTGTAGGTTGCCTAGCAACTGGGTTTCCCTTACAGAATTGAATGCTTCTGTCACAAAAAAACAGACGTTCCAATCATTCTCTTGCTCCCATGACAACCAGTTTAGCCCAAAGGACAAATATTCACTCTGTGGTCCTGCAACTCTGGCCTACTTCTTATAGTTGGTAAAGGAAACCCATTTCTGAACTGCACTGCTTCAGGGTCCGGATTTGTCCTTATACGATCCATCCTTGTTTATGCATATGCCACCTTCTCCAGAAGGTGAATATAGGGAACCTGCACACCAGAGAAGGATCTAGGTTATGTCTTGCAAACTAGCTTGCTAGCTTTCTGTGGTGGCTGTTTTTGGTGTGTTTTTAGTTGTATGAATGAGCATCCTGTCCTGGATACTGCCCCAATCCACCATCCTTGTAGATTGAGATGGAATACGTCTGAAAAAAGCCTGATTATTTATTTATGTGTTTATTTCCCACCTTTATTATTTTTACAAATAACTCAAGGCAGCAAACACACCTTCCTCCTCCTGTTTTCCCCACTACAATAATCCTGTGAGGTAGATTGGGCTGAGAGAGAGAGAGAGAGTAACTGGCCCAAAGTCACCCAGCTGGGTTTCCAAAACAGTAGTTGCAGCTTCGCAATATGACTAGGGTGTCCATGAAGCCTATGGGAAACATGCGAAATGCTTTTTAAAACATGAGTTGTTTTGTATATTCCACAGAGGATTTTGCATTTGAAGGTCTTATCAGCTACATTTTAAAGGTTTCATTTCTATATTTGTCATGCAACTCCTTCTCATTTTTAATGTCAGTTCTGCTTTCTCACGTATCTGGTCTTTATTTGCCCACCTTCCGAAGTTAGTTTGTTATCTTCCAACAATCTACAGTATCTTTTTTCCTCTCTAGCTGCCATGTCTCTGCCAAAAAAAGCCTCACACAAGTCTTCTCCCTTCCAAAGATTGGAGGTGAAACAAATTTGTACTCTGTTCAGCAGACGATGAGGGGAGGGGGGGGGAGTTGTTGTGTTTTTTGGTATGAAGCACAAATCAGCCAAGTGTACCTTCTGCTTTGCCCTTGAGGACAGGCTGTGTCTGCCAGTAGAAAGATTACTGTGCTTTCCACATGGCCAACAATGCGAATAGTAGTGCCTGTCATGTTTAGTGTAAGAAATATCAAGCTGCAAATGTGTTTAGTGTCGCAGCAAAGTTGTGATGTAATGATTGGATCAAGGTCACCCTCAGACTCCCCCCTGCAAGGTTCTAGAATTCCCAAATCCAAGCTCCCCCCGTCACACCGACTGCTTCCGTCAGAAGATGGAGGAGACTGGATTGAAGTGCTGGTGGGGGTGGAGTTTAGCTCTCACCTCAGCGCTCGGCTAGGTTGCATCATGTCTCTCAGGAATGGTCCTTTGTAATACCATGGCTACTCTGATGAAACACGACTACTTGCGTTGTTTTTGCCACCAGGCTTCTTTTTTAATTTTGAGCTTTTATTGCATTTTACAAATGGTATAAAAACCAAATGTATATATATTAAAAATAGGGGGAAGGGAGAAAAAAAAAAGGAAAATGGAAAAAAAAACAAAATTGGGGTTTCAGTCAGTGAGGGAAATATCTACAAAAAGAATAACTTCTTTTTTTTTCGGTGAAGATGTGAATACTGCTTCCATATGTTGCCCATGGTTCAGGTCTTTTTTTGCTTCCCATTTAAAACAGACACTGTATATTTTCTTTTTTAAATATTTTCTTTCTTGAAATATACAGGGAGCCCTTGACTAGAAACTAACAAGTGGGAGCAGAATTACTATTCCTAAACATAGTGGATGTATTTGACTACCTTTTTTGCCACTGCAGTGAATCACTTGTTGTTGTTAACTGAACCTGGCTGCTTCCCCCTATCGACTTGTTTTTTTAAAAAAAATTAAATTTTATTAGACAAAGAAAAACAGAAAAGAACATTAAAAACAATGAACGTGGTACAATCCTCCTAACCCACATCCTAACTTACATTGCCAAGTCACATATAAAAAGTGCATGTTTACATTCTATATACATAGTATATAATATATACATTTAATCATTTCTTATTATCTTGATCCTCTCTTTTCCAGCCAACCAGAAACTTATCCCATACTTTGTAATAATCTGATTCATCCTTATTTTTTAATTCTTTTGTCAAATCTGTCCATTTCTGCACACATCCAAATTTTCCTAATTATTTCTTTCACTTGGAGTTTCTTTACATTTCCACTTGACTTGTCTGAAGTTGGACGAGAAGGTCGCAAATGGGGATCACATGACCTCGGGATGCTGCAATTGCCATAAACGCATGCCAGTTGCCCAAGTCACGAGATCACATAGCTATGGGATGTTTCAGCAGTCATAAATGTGAGGACTGTTCATAAGTCACTTTTTTCAATGCCATTTGTAACTTTGAATGATACCCAACAGAATGGTTGTAAGTCAAGGACCAGTTATGTATATACATTGGGTACATAATATCACACAAAGTTTGTCAAAGTGAAAAACATAGCGTATCCTGGTGAACACTGATGAAAAAGAATCCTCTGTGCTTTTAGACACCACTATCTAGAAATGTCAAATTCAAATGCGGGATTTTGGCTTGGAAAATGTGCCACTCCATGTGTATCTTCTCTGAGACTTGGGGGGAAAAATGAGGTCTATAGGGGTGTATGGAGGTTACCATTGTCCAAACCATGTTTTGAAATTTCCCATCTCAAGTAAAGGTAAATGATATCTCAGAATGATAATTGATATCATTCTGAGAGTGCAGATTTTAAGGACTGAATGGGTTGGATAAAGTCTCAGGGAGCTTGGGAATGAGCAAAGAAATAAACTATCATCTCTTAATTGGTCGTGATCTGCCTGCACAAGCCAACAGCTGGTTTGATCAAACAAAGCTCATAATCTTTTCTAAAAAGGCTATGGTTTGTGTGGTGAGCTTGAAGGCTTGCATATGCAAAGGCAAGTCACTGTCCGAATTTAACACACACACACACGATTCTCTCTGGATGTTGGGTTGTGCAAGCAAAGGAGAAAAGAAAAACCCAGAACATGGTCTATCAGTGCTTTGGCTTATGCACATAAAGCTGGATCACGGTTAGAACCTCTCTATCCAGCAAGCTGTTGGGGTCCCTTCAGCTTTGTCAGTGCAGAAAACTGCATCGCTGTCAAAACTCACAGCCTGGGAGGAATCAGTATTTGGAGGAAACAGGTGACCCTTGCAGCCCAGCTAAACTCAGGGAAATCATTTGTCTTTTTTTTTTTTCCAGACTGAAAACTGATGATGGGATTTCAATTTCAAGATTAACTTTGCTGGTGTCTGTGTCTGTTGTGTTCTCTGTTCTTTCCCACACCCTCCCCTAAGCTGACCAAGAATGGAACTGTGGAGTCCGAAGAGGCTGATGGCTTGACGCTTGAAGATGTCTCTGACGATGACCTCGATGTAGAGAACGTGGAGGTGGATGACTACTTCTTCTTACAGCCGCTGCCTACCAAGCGGCGGCGAGCTCTACTTCGAGCCTCTGGTGTTCATCGCATCGATGCAGAGGAGAAACAAGAACTTCGGGCCATCCGCCTCTCACGAGAAGAATGTGGGTGTGACTGCCGGCTGTACTGTGACCCTGAGGCTTGTGCCTGTAGCCAGGCTGGAATTAAATGCCAGGTCAGTGGGGAAGAAACCGCTAGGCTTTGGCCTGAACTATATCTCCTGTTGCCTGTGTGTCTTTTTGATGTGGAGAGGGGTCCACTCATTGTTCCATGTGTTGAGCTCATAGGAGATGATTTTTAAAGAGAATCCCTCTCTGCCCACCTCCAAAGGTCTTAAGATCAGGGGTGTCCAACTCAGGGCCCGCTAGCTGCATCCGGCCTGCATGGAAACAGCAAAGGACTGGCCTGCTGTGTTGCTGCCAGCAAAAATGGAGCTCGGGAGGCCTGCATGTGGAGAGCTCTGTTTTCGCTGGAAAAGGGTTGCAGGAGGCCATCGCAGCTGAAAACGGAGCTTGGGAGTCCATTTTCGCTGGCAGAGCCTTTGGGCCACCATAGGCACCCCTGACACAAGTGATGTCGAGCTGGCCACACCCACCCTGGCCATGCCCACCCCGGCTCCCCGAGGTCAAACGCAACCCTGATGTGACCTTCAATGAAATCGAGTTTGATACCCGGGGTGGGATTCAATTTTTTTAACAACCGGTTCTGTAGGCATGGCTAAGTTGGTGGGTGTAGCTTGGTGGTCATGTTATTGGCTGGGCGTGGCCAACTCAATATCACTCCCATCAAGGCACGCATCTCCTCGCCTGGCCTCTTATGACTGGGGATGCTGCAACAGTTGTAAGTGTGAAAAATGGTCATAAGTCACTTTTTTCAGTGCCATTGTAACTTTGAATGGTCACTCCACACAAGCAAAGTACCAGCAAAGGAGGGGGAAAAAACTTCCTGAGACAGGAAGTCTAGTCCTGCCAAGAATGTAATAAGGGCTAACAGAGAGGCAGTTTCTGTAAGCAACACCAGAATGTTTCCTTCCTGCCTTCCTTAGAGGATTAGGCCAGTAAGTTCTTCTAACAACCGGTTCTCCAAACTGCTTAGAATATTAACAACCGGTTCTAGCAAATAGGTGCGAACTGGTAGAATCCCACCCATTGATACCCCTGCCTTAAATGCTCCAAGACTGAGGTTAAAAAAAAGAAGAAGTCAGGAGGGAAGATCCTGCTTGAATTTGTAGAGAAAACCAAATGACAAGATGCAGCCAGCCTCTGGGATGGGGAGCTAAAATAGGATGAGAAGTTCTTTCGGAAATAGGACTAGCTTTCCAGGAAGATGTGAAGTCACTGTGACTATGCATGTGGGAATCGGCTATTCTTCTGCTTCCCTCTTTTGGCTGCTGTATGAAACGAGCACTTCAAAGAATCTGATCAAATGTTTAACTTAAATTATGCAGCGTTTGTGCAACTGTAACCCCATTTTCTTAGTATTTGATTTACAGCACTACGCTTCTTGGACAAAACAAAGAGACAAAGGGATGTTCAGAATCCAGAAGTCTTAAAACACCAGAAGTCTTAAGTTACTTCATTTTTGATTCCCAGCATCTAAGGTGCTGGGTAATCTCTCCAGAACCCAATTTCATTCTCTGCATTGTTCTCATCTGTAGCATTTTGCATTTCCCACCCGCTACGGAATGTGTGCATTGGCATTTCTGCTCTTAATATTTTCTTGGCCAAGTCATTCTCTCTCTCTCTCTCTGCCTTTTTTGCACCACATCTTTTACACACTAAATGGCAAAGCTCTGGTAAAGGATTTCAGGTCCTCTTTCCTGAAAGTGCTTTTATCGTGAAAGAACATTTGATGGTTTGATAAATGAAGTGTCAAAGAGCACATTCATTCTTTCACAATAGAATGAATCAGACATACTCCAGGCCATTCTTTATTTCTTTTGATTTCTCCTTGAAATACAAGATTTATAGGTAGGTTATGTGGGGGAAAGAATTGAATTGGGGGGCGGGCGGGGGGCGCAAAAGGTTGCTTGAGGCCTATCTAGCCAGTTGCTTTTTTATAACGGCTTACATGGATTTTACATTTTTCCCATCTGACTTTTAATTCCCTATCTGTTCACTTACTCTCCTTTTAGCCAAGCTTTCATTCTTCCAGTCACTTCCTCGGTTCTCACACCGGCCCAGTTTTCACTGTCCTTCGCTTCCCCCACCCAGGTAGACCGAATGTCCTTCCCATGCGGCTGTTCCAGAGATGGTTGTGGGAACATGGCTGGGAGAATTGAATTCAATCCCATCCGGGTGAGGACTCACTACCTGCACACCATTATGAAACTAGAGCTAGAGAATAAGCGGCAGGTGAGCCGGGCCCAGGTTCTGGATGAAGAGACCCCTCATAGCTCCGGCAGTGACTGGCTGGGAAGCCAGTCCCCAGAGACCCAGGATTTCCAGGAGTTCATGGCGGAGAATGAAACGGCAGTCATGCATCTTCAGACAGCCGAGGAGCTGGAGCGGCTGAAGGCGGAGGAAGACTCTAGCAGCGGCTCCAGCATGGAAAGCTTGGGGGTGTGCATTTTGGAGGAGCCGCTCTCTGTCTCCGAAGGGATGTGCCCAAGTCTCGCCACCCCAATCCTCATTCAAGCTCAGCTGCCACCAGGTTCCTCTGTTCTGTGTTTCACGGACAGTTCTGAGCAACCCAGCTCAGCTGAGGGCAGCCAACCCTACTTGAACAGTGGGCCTGTTGTGTACTATCAGGTTGACCAAAGGTCAGTGCTGGGGGTGAAGGGCGAAAATCGAGCAGAGGAGCCTGAGGGGCCCCCTCGTTTCACAGAGGAGAAGGAGCTAAGCATCTACTCTGTCCCTGTGACTTCGCTGGTGTCTTGTGGCAGAGCCACATCCACCAGCAGTGTAGAAACAGAGAAGGCTGCTGTATCTTTTGAGCCCCTGTCTTCTGAGAGCTGTCAGCCTGAAGTTCCTCTGCCAAGCCTGCCACTCCACACAGACGTGCCACAAGACAGTTTGCGGCCCCAGAACGTGGTGCCTCGATCGCCAGAGAGGGCCTGCGAGCTCCCTTCTTCTGAGGAATGCTCTCTGGGCCCTTCTCTGACCGTGTGACAGTCCCCAGCCCATCGTCTTGATGTTTTATTTATTGACAGAAAGGTTTTTAATCAAATGGCCGCAGCCATTTGGAATTAATAGTGGGGTGGGGGAGGGGAAGGAGAAGGGGTTGCTTTATGTGGGCTCCACCATATAAGGACCTAACAACAAGCACTTATCGTAGCTGCCTCAGAGTAGGAGGATCTGTCTACTAGTTGGGCGGCCTCCTGTTCCCGAAGAGGTTGGACCCATAGGCAATGGAACTTTGTAGGGGAGGCCTTGACTTCATCCTGCAAGGACCAAATGTGAATGTGTCTCATGGAAGCAATAGAGCTAAAGCTGCCTTTTCTAAAGCGCTGGATGGGTTGGAGGGCAAGCAGAACACTTGTTGCTACTTCATGACGTCAGCCGGTCTCTATGCCTGGTGGAATCTCTCCCTCCAGTTGCTGATCCCAAGCGAAGCCGCCGCCACCCATCCCTTTCTGTCACTTTCAGTGCTGTGTCTTGGTAACGGTGACCTTACTTGCTTGAACTGCTCTAACCAGTTACACAGCTTAAGCTCTGCAACCTCTTATTTATGTGACATTTACTGCCCTTCGTTCCCCGGAAGAATCCCATATATTTTTTAAAATTCACTATGAATTAACTTTGATCATGACTAGCTTACACCTACAGTTTGGCATGCAACTGTCGTAAAAAATAATTTTCATCCTGGAGCCTCTGCCCTGCCCTGCCCTGCCCCTGCCAATAGCTTCACCCAAACATGTTCACGGCCTGTTTTGCTGGCTGGCCTTTGCTGGACTGGGACTGATTTAAGTTTAAATTAACTTAAAAAAAAAAAAAAAAGCTGAATGTTTACGGACATGATGTGACTCAAGACTTGTCACTGACTCTCTGATCCTGAGCTGTCACCTCTGACTAGATCCCCTTCAGGGAACTGATTCTGTAAACACTGAACACTAGGATCCCACCCTAGGATCGGGTGGGATCCAGCTTCTTTCTGAAAAGAACTGCCAGCTTGGGTGGGCAGAGAATTTGACACTTAAGCCTTTCGCCTCATACTTTTATGAATCAATTTTCCCTTTTACTGTCTGTCTTTTCCATTCTAGTTGCACAAGAATTTGGAGGCGATATTGAAAGCTTTCTGACCCCTTGCTCCTTGCTTTTAGCAACCTAGCATTCTGGATGACTTGAAAGGGCACGGAGTCTGTGCGTGCAGTAAAACTGCAACCTGCTGGGTCCCAAGCATTTAGGGGTCAGTAAATGTGCAATAAGGTGGCACCTGCAATTCCCCTCCCAGTGAAGTGTGTACATTGTTCCAATTGGTCTTGGAATAAAGGGAGAAAGGACGCCCTTGTAAACTGCCACTCACCCCTATGACCACTCTAGGATAACAAAAGCACTTTTCTCTTCCAACTTATTAGGCACCCTTTCCTTCTTCATCTACCTTGTAGTAAGCAGCGGATAATCATTGCTTTTGGGTTGTCACCTGTTCTGACCCAGCTCATGTTATAGCCCTGTGGTGTATGGCCTGGGGCTTAGCAAGAACTGGTTTCCCCTGTATTTAGGAATCTCTTCTTTTTTCAGACTGCTCAAGATTTACAATGAAAGCTAGTCTGGGTAATTTGGTTGCCCTTAACTCCTTATGCATAAGAGAGGATGGGATTTAAGTAGCCTTTGCAGGGATATATATCTTCATCAAAACCTACTTCCCAGCTGAAAAAAATAATACAAGCGCCATCAGAACCTAGGTATGGGTGTTTTGTGTTTTTTCAGGCATATCTATCTATGGCATATAGATCTAGGTAAATGCTAGGCCATGTAAGTTTCTAGATGCTGAATCTGGAAAGACTGAACAGGCCTGTCCCTTAATTGCAAAGCTGCTTGGGAGTAGGCAGAGCAAGAAAACTCTGGCGGTAGCCAAGTCTAACTTAATTCTTGGCTGTTAACGATCAGTGATGAGCAATCGGTGCTGCCAGTGCATCCAGAAAAGCCTATTCTCCTGAAAGTGACTCTGTAAGGTAAAACACAAGCAAATGCTGTGCAGGCGGCATTGACATGTAACATCGTTCCAGCCCATTCCAGGCTTCAGTATAGATGCAAAGACTCTCGTACCAAATCCCTGTCTGATTTTCACCTTATTTCGCCCAAGCTCCCCTTGTACTGATTGGCATATAGTATACAGCCAGGGCTCCAAAACTTTGCCAGACTACTTAATTGCTTTCACATCACTACCTCTTTCAGGGGATTGTTTAGAAGCAATGCTATGTTTGGTGAGCAAATGTCTCCTTTGTGGATTTTAAAACGTAAGAGAATGCATGTGCAGCCTCAAAAATGTCCGCTGTCCTCCTTTTGTCTTTAAAAAGCCACACAAGTCATTGCATGAGACACACACAAACATAAACACGCCTTCCTATACACTGGTCTCCTTCCTGAGGGGTTGTTGAGGCTTTTATTCCATGCAGTTTCACCCCAGACTACCTTTAGGAGTCGTCTCACATTTGTAGTTTACAAAACAAGCGGTGCTATAACAAGCTAAATTTATTTTCAAGGCAGCTGATCTCTCAGTTGCAGCAAATGTATTTAGTGCTCTTCACATCTGAATCAAACAGAAGAGAAATAATTTCCTCCTCCATCGAATAGGTGGCTTTGTAGGTATCTGGGTCAAAGAGGAGACATCTCTTATAAAATTCTCAACGTTTGAAAGCACCTTGGCTATTTATAATAATTGCTTTTTTTTACACAACTACAGTAACATTATCATGGGCAGCTGTAGGTTTGTTTCAGGACAAGGTGCACTTGTCTTTTTCCCATATTATTCCTCCATTGTTCCAGCTATACTCTTTGTAGCCCTGAATTAGGAATCTTTGTACTGTAGATCTGCTCTAAAGTAGTGGCTAAAACCAGAGGCTTTGCTCCTTTAACTGCATGGTGTTTGTTCTGGGGATTTGGCACAATCGAGCCCTAGAATCAAGTTTTTAAATGGGGCTTACCTCAATTCTTGCAGATCTGGCAGTATAATAAGAATATCCCCCTGTAGAGTGCTTAAGCTGTTGCACCCCTTGGCCACCTGCCAATACTGACAGATGGTTTGGTGGAATACACTTTCTGAAAATGGAAGCAGCTTCACACTTAAAATACCAGGATTCCATTTTTATAATGCAGAAACAATTCTCGGGACTGACATTCTCGAATGCAATGATTAATGTAATGGCTTGATAGAAACCCAAGTACTAAAATACAACATTCTTACACAGAGGTGTAGATAACGGAAGAAAACAGAAACTCAACATACCATCTATTACGCTGGCTTTTTCATTTCTACCAGATGCTTAGTTATGACAAAAAAAGGCATCCTTAAATAGCTATTTGTAGAAAAATAGCCAGAAAAATAAGACACTCCTTCCTGAGCATTATGAAAAAAGAAAGGGCGCTGATCTCAAATGACAGAATTTTATTTCTAAATCCTGTAGTACAGGCTTCCTAGTTTTTGTTTTAAAGAATGTTCTTTAATGCAAAAAAAAAAAAAAAAGGCCTACTCTCTTGCCTGTCTCCCTTTTGTTATTAATAACAAAACTATCTTTCTTACTCTGATGTGGTGGTACATTCGCCTGTTCTCCCTTCCCCTTCCCTTCTTTTGGTGCTACTGAACTGTTTACAGGACAGTCCTTTAACTACCTGGAAGACACTTCTATTAACAGAAGCCCTGGTCTGATATTGGTATTAGCCCTGTCCTCTTGTCACTTGCAACCAATAACTTCATAACTCTGCTTTCCTGCAGGAAATACACAGGTGGCATTTTCAATGTGAATCCAAAGCTTGTCAGGTCCTTTACATTTTTGTTTTGCCTTTTATGTTCTTTTCATTGTGATAATGCTGTATTTAAAGAGGATATTTAAGTGTAAAAACAAATAAATGCGTAAACTTACATGAAGTGAATTTTGTTCTCAAAATGGGTGCTGCCTTCTATTCAGTTACAGACCCCGTGCATGTGCGTGCATGTTTTTCTGTATTTTTCACAGCTGCTTTTAACCAAAGTGCAACATATGATTAATACTTGCAGAGTCTGCATTTGTGAAACAATCCTTTCTGTCTAAAGGAATTAAACAGTATCAAAGTATATACAATGTTTCATCATAACGGTGAGGTTCTGCATTGGATCACGGGAACACCTTCCAAGTAGCAGCTTTTGCAGCTTGGCTTAATTTTGAATTGTGACAAGTCTATAAATTTATCCCATAGTGAAACCTAATGGAAAAATCTTTTCACGCTTCCGGGGTTTATTCTCTTGCATAGATTTTATTTCAAAAAGACTGATCATATTACCTGGACTAAGGTGTACACAAGAAAGACTTGGGTCATGAACTTAGTAGTCACTGGTTATTTTACATGGGGAAAACAACTATTCATAGCTTCAGTGTTTCCAGTAATTTATGATTCAAGCTCAGGCACTCAAGAGAAGTCACAATAGTGATATGTTAACAGAATCACTTCAAAACGCCACAATTAACAGGATTGATGCATGTTTTTAATGTTCGCCATCTTGCCATCTTTAATGGTAAACATTTATCTTTCAAGTAAAATACATGTAATATACACATTTCTCACACATTTTATGATTAGCTCAAATACAGACTTCATCTTATACACGCCACCCAGAATTCCAGCTTCTGGTATCATGCAGTCTAATTTTTTTTTAACCCCCTTCCTCTTCCCCACCCCCCACTAAAGGATTTTTTCAAGTCTGCTATACTTCGTAATAATAATAAAAATCCTGTGATCTTACAACTCCTGAGAGACCAAGATTGAGTCTTCCCTTTTGATAGGAATGAGCAATGCTATCTCAGCTATGCCTTCCCGGTCTTTAACTGCCTTGGGTCTTTACTACTAAGTCTTGCAAAATCAGGATCAAAAAGGAGAAACTCTGTGTGTGTGTGTGTGTACAGATGAAGAGACACTTTAGCTTCAATACTGTCCTAACATTTCCATCCTAGTCCCTCTAAACAATTGCAACTGGAAAGAAATAAGAGTCCCTGAAACATTTCAAGACAAAAGAGATGGATGAAACAAACATTAAGACACGTGGATCTCTTCCCCCGTCCCCTTTAGCTGGCAAGAGTGAAATCACAGAAAGTGGTATGTGACTCTGACTGTACGTTTAGCAAAAAAAGCTGCAAAAAAAGGCACATTGTACCAATGTGCATTCTGCAATTGTTCATTTTTAAAAATATATTTATACGGGTTCCTGGCCAATATGAAACAAACTTCATTGTAGCCATTTGAGGGAGTTGATGTGTCTTTCCAACAGAAGAATTTGCCTCAAGCATTATTAGCAAGATTTTGGACTGGCAAGCCTGAACAGTCATATATTTTGACAATCCAAGAAAGAGACCTGTAAGATCATAAGTGAACCAGGCTTAAATGCAAAGTTAGTGAAATATACAGCAGAGGTATTTTGTTGCGTATCTTAGCAATTGTCTTCACTCAAAACAGTTAGTGGGAGAATTTTATTAGTACTGCAATGTTTTCTTCTAGTGTCACCTCTACACTAACAAATTCACTGGAGTGTCTTCTGCTGGATTCTTGCCTTCCAACCCATCCACACACACCCTTTTTTTCTGAGTCAATGAAAATAAAATGTATTCCCCTTTCTGGTTCAGCCAACAGACAATATACAGCATATATTCAATAATCCAGAAGGGGCTGTTTCCGGTTACCTCTTAGAGGAAGGGGTGAAGTTGATAGAAAGTAAGACCATCGCGTGTGCCAAGAGTGAAGCCTCAGAGTCTGAAAAGAGAGCAACTTTCTATTTCACTGGATTATATTCATAAACATTTTAACACTAATTTTGATTGCAAAGAGAAATTAAGACATACAGAAATAGGAAGGAGACAATTCTCAATCCCTTCTGAAAGGTTAGGAAGAACAAGACTTACCTGCTTCACTTACTGTCTCCTCAATAAACCATTCATTTTAAAAATAAATTATTTTGGTTTAGAAGGTTAAATCCGATTTTTGCTATGTTTCTATAGCTAAGAACTTCATTATTTTTACGGATAGAATACTAATCTTTCCTGGTATTGTAGTCTAAGTATTTTTCTATTTACAATCATCTTCTCTGTGGCCCCTTCCTTGCAATGCATCAGTCGGCTTGTTTCTGTTAATTTTTTGTAGCAGCGTCACAGTTTCTGACATGACAAATTCCCACCACGATTTGATACTCGTTACACAGAGAAATGGTCCATGTTGCCCCAAGGTAGCTGTCTGGACTGTGTATTTCAAGAAATAAAATGTGACGTATTTTTATCCTCTGCACAACTAAGCCTGCAGAAGTATTATGTATTTTTTAGCCAACTTTTATTCGTTGTTTGACTGGAATCTTTTTTTTGAGTTTGTATTGCCATATGAAGTTACCATTCACATATTCAAAAGCTTAGGTCAAACTGTCAATTGAACATATATTGAGTTCCCTTAAAAAAAAAAAAACTTCTAAGTTTAAATAAGACGTGGAGAAAAATGAAGATCAGGGAC
The DNA here is from genome assembly GCF_049901715.1 of Pseudonaja textilis. Classification (NCBI taxonomy): domain Eukaryota; kingdom Metazoa; phylum Chordata; class Lepidosauria; order Squamata; family Elapidae; genus Pseudonaja; species Pseudonaja textilis. The sequence goes on from NC_141991.1 coordinate 131,577,748, forward strand.
AAATGATTAGAGAATATATTAATGAGAAAGGAGGGCATAAAAGGCACTGGGATAAGCTCAACTCTGCTTAACTGGATCCTTCACTTGGGATTTTGATCTTTGAAGACTTTTATCTGGCCAAGAAGCCTTAAAATTTTATTAAAAATTGAAACTGAGATTTTCATTTTGTGTCATTTATTAAACTAAAGCAGCAAGAGCACTCAAAAATGCAGGGCATCACCTAGCCAGAGCTAAATGTTACAATGATCCATCCTAAAATACACACACAAAATTGAAACAATTAAATGGAGACGAGATGAAAGCATTTCAAGAACTCAGCTGACAACATATATGGATGCAAGTAGTCCTCAAACTTGCAGCCATTTATTCAGTTATGATTTGAAGTTACAACACTGAAAAAGAGATTTATGAGAGGTTTTCACATGACTGGTGTAGCATCCCCATGGACACAATATTGAAATTCAAGCACGTGACAACCGGGCTTGACAGTTGCACTGTCCTGGGGTCATGTGATCATTTGTAACCTTCCCAGCTGGCTTCTGACAAGTCAATGGAGGAAGCCAGATTCACTTAATAATTGCACTTAACTATGGCAAAAAAGATCATAAAACATGGCACAAGTCAACTTTTAGCAACTGAAATTTTGGGCTCCATTATGATTGTAAGTCAAGGACTACTTGTATTACCTATATAATTATATATTTGTGGCTTGTTAGATGAGAATCCCCATTTTCCACCACAGTTTTCCAACTTTTTAGAATTGCTTGGTCAATGCCTGACATTTACCACTGCAGAAAAGTTTCCCTGACTTGAACTCCAGGAAATTAAGATTTTTACCCCAGATAATACCCAGATAATATCCCAAAGAAATCATCTTCTGCTGTGTAGTATACAATACTACTTACCTAACTTTATAGGTAATCCTGGGTTAAAAACCACCAATTCACCATTCAAAGTTACAACAGCACTGAAATGAGTCAGCTTATGACCAGTCAATATTTTGGATGTCCCCGCACCTCTGTACCATCTCACTATAAACTTAGTGTTTGGTAACCGTTTCGTGTTAATGATAGTTGTAGCATCCATGGTCACATGATCATTTTCCACCTTCCCTGTGGCTTCCCAAAAGCAAAGTCAATGGAGAAGCCAGCAGGGAAGATTGCAAGTTGCTAGGGTAAGTCTCCTCCATTCAGCAGCAGCCAGTCACACTGGGTTGGCACTGCACTGGCAATCCACAGGCACACTCCACATGGCAGCAGCCATTTCTGCCACCCACGCAACCTTCCCCAGCTGCCACTTAGCTGCCCACTGACCTGTTTGTGAGCTACCTGAAGCTGGCAACTTCCTGTCAGCTTCCCCACTGACTGGTTGCTGGAAACCTACATGAAGTTGTGAGGAGGTCGTTGCTTAACAATGGCCACAGGTTGGCTGGGATTGCCTTTGTTAAGCAATGACATTGCTATATGACATCACTTAGTGATGGAAATTCTGATCTCAAATATTATCGTTGAGGACTACTATCATATGTCACTATGGCATGGCTTATGATCAGTACAGTTTGTGACACAATAAAGCAGCAATAATATTTTTAATTATTAAGAGATTCTACTTTAATGTTCTTGACTTATCGATGGTTAGCTCCCTTTTAGGTTTTATTTCCACAGACGCCTAGTTAGGCAGAGAGGGGCAGGTGAGTGCGTGGGTGTGAGTTTTGATGCGAGAAATTTTCCAGAACCAGTTATAATACTAATCCTCCTTCCAATGGTTCAGCCAATCTTACCTCTTAGTGAACTGGAGAGTGATAGCCACCGGTTCAACCAGAGCCTACAAACTTCTGGATCCAGATGAATGGAATTCAAGCCACGGGTATAGCATGCCTGCAAACATCAGAGGGACCCCTTGGAATGCAGCAAGATGCTCTCATGTCACAAAGAATCATCAAATCCAAGAAATAGCTGTGTTGGTGTTACATACATATAAGAGGCACATAACCCTCAGTTGCATATGACCTCAAATATTTCGAGCATGGCCTTTGGCCTTTGGAATTGTACTGATATTTTTGACAGGAGCTAAAAATCAATACATTTAGGGCCATTGGGAGAAGGAGCTAGTCTCTCTAGAATCTAGATTTATCTATTTGCCTAGACCAGGGGTGTCCAACCCTGGCAACTTTAAGACTTGTGGACTTCAACTCCCAGAATTCCTCAGCCAGCTTTGCTGGCTGAGGAATTCTGGGAGTTGAAGTCCACAAGTCTTAAAATTGTCAAGGTTGGACATCCCTGGCCTAGACCATTAATGTACCCTCTCTCAGCTGCAAAGACAGATAGGGAGACATCCCCCTCCCTTCCATAGCATTCCTGTACAACTAAAAGCATGGTAAGATAGTGCTCACAGTTGTCCTTCTTTGCCCACAATATGCTAAACTAATTTATACCCAGTTTGTTGAATAAGCCATCACGGTATAAGTCACAGAAAGTCCATATTGGTTCTCAGACTGGTAACTTTGACTATTACTTGTTTGTAAACTGCCCAGCACTTATGAGGATTAAAGCAGAAGATGAATTAATAATTAGTCCGCAGTCAACCACAAGGCTCAATCATCCACCTCATATAAATTTATCTTACCACTTGCGCTTCCTCATCTGTCAGTTGGCTTACTCCTAGTTTCACCATTGCTTGGTCCAGATAATGCAGCTCAGAGAGATGGCTCCTCAAGCGATTTCTCAGGAAGAAAGATGGCAAGCGAGGCGTCAGGAACAAAACACGACTGAGAACTTTCTGAGAAAAACAAGGCAAAGATAACATTTCAGGTAAAAATGCTTTACTGTGAAATCTCCATTTCGGAAACATTTTAGCCTGTGGACAAGGTAGTAGGGATGAACAATGATGGCAGATGCAATTGCATCCTGCTTTAAATCCAACCCACTGCTGAATATGGAGTTTTAAGATTTGTAAGTAGGAAAACATTTAGTTTTTTGGGATTTCTCAAGCCTTTCAGGCAAAGCACATGAGCAGAAAGAGGAAATGGCAGTTAACAGATTCATCATAAAGGGACAATGAAGGCTTTTAAGCAGTTCTCCAGTTTCATTCCATGTTTATAATTTTATTAAAGTTATACAAATATACAAGTGAAATATAGGAAAAGGGGGAAAGGGAAGAAGGGAGAGAGAAAAGTGGGGGTAAGGAAGAAAAACAAAAATCATTAACTTCCAACTCTTTTCAGTGCAGTACAATAAAAACATTAAAGCCACTAATAGCCATTTCTTTGACAAGAAATTTATCCACCGGTAATTAGCAAATCCCGAAGTCAAAGTTTCATTTTTTTTTCTGTCTCAAGCACAAAAATTAGAAACCGTTCCAAGTACAAAGTTAGGTGTATTCTTTTCTTTGATTAAAGTCAACTTCATTCCTTAAAAGGCACCTACCACATGCTGAACCGTGAGCTGTTGGATACCAAAAGGATGCCCCACAAATAAACTCCTCACAGCTTTAAGCTCTGTTATATCTGGATGTAATCCTTCCTGAACCTTGAAGATTAAGAAACAGAAAAGCAATTTTTACCAAGTATAAAGTAGGACCTGATCCCGTGCACAACTAAACCAACTACCACAAGTGTTTAAAACATCCTCCCACCAGGCTTTAATATATGCCAAATTCTACCTTACTGCATCAGAAAATGTGAATATTAAAGTCTTCCCAACACCTTACTACAACACTCAACTGGTACCTCCCTATAATTGCAGCATGTACAGCTACATGCTACCTGAATTGGCTTATTTCTTTCTTTCCATTATAATGTATGCTGACATTATTTTATAAAACATGAGTGCATCTGCACAGAGTCTTTTCAACAGTGTGAAACCATTAAAAAACTGAAACATTCTCACACTTTTGCCTACATGAGATGAACTATATAGGATGATCTATGCACTTGACCAGACTACAAAAAAGCAAAAGTCTTTTTTTTAAAGATTTTTTTTTTAAATATCCAGGATTGCTTCTTTGTCAATGGAGAAAGAGGTACCTTTTCACAGAGGTATAGCATCCGTTGGCGAAGCTGAGGATCATCTGAGAAGTGAGATAGATGTGTTAGACCATCAATCACTTCAGTATATGCCTCCCTCCTCATATTGTGGTAAGTGTTCAGAAACTCAGCTTGTTGTTTAGGAGTCCAGAAGTGGCGTATTAAGAGCTGTCTTGGGAATAAATACCTTGGGAAGGAGAAATCGTTTGGAAGAAGTGACTTCTAAACGAAGACGACTAACAAATACGAATTTAGGAATACGTATGTTATACATTTACAATCAAATTTAGGCCAAGGAAATCCAAATGTTGCAACAGGAAATTGATTTTACAGCTTCCACCCACAGTGAAAGCTTTTATTTAAGGTAATTTCCATTAAGGGAAGAAGAAAACAACAGTCTGGCAACTGTAACCACGGCCCTGACAACCTGAAATCCTATGGAATTATTCTTTTGGAAATTTAGCCAGGTTTTGCTAAAAGCCAACTTTTTAAGTTATCTCCATAGGACTGCTGAAAATGGACTTGAGAAAAAGAAAAATGCTATCTTATGTTGCCAATATATCCAATAAAACTACTTCTGTCATATAGTAACTGACCTGACAATACATACAACCTTCCGAGATCTGGTTCCTCAGTCTTGGAAAATCCCAGTCTTTGGAATTCTCTTCCCAGATGCCATAATTTAGGTGCCAAGCTAGATTTGCCTTGATAATTCCATTAATAATAAATGTGATTCTTATTTGCCTCTTGTTCTTCTTTGCAGTTTTATTACTGTTTTGTTTTCCATTTTGTTTCTTTTAATATTTTTTACAAGCCATCTTGCACTCATGAAAAGTGGGTGGAAGGTTTAATAAATAAACCTGTTCTGTTCTTGTGCAACATATTCCATATTCTATGCTGGCAGTCACGGGCTTTATCAGTAGACAGAGTGGCCTTCAATCATATTTTAATCCAAATCTGTTAGAGCTAATTGTCCTCATGTCCTGTTTCCCTTTCCCCCTGTTAAACATTTCCCGATCTTTAGATTTGTCCTTTTTTTAAAAAGTGAGCATTTTAAAGCATTTAGCAATTATACTGAAAGACAGGAGAAAGGGCAAAAAGGCTGCATCTCAGTAAATCTTAAGGATCTAGATAGAGACAAAATTCTACTTACATAAGCAAAAGAACAAAATAGTTGGCAAAGGGTGGAAGAGAGAGAATCCCGACAGGAATGGCTTTAATAAGGTCCCTGCGAAACTAGAGGAACAATGCATAGTTACTATTATTGTTAATTGCCAGAGACCCCCTTACTAATGCAGGAAACCAGTTTTACAATTGATTGTTTTTGGTTCTTTACCCTTTTGAAGTTTTTATAATCCCTTTACAAACTTTATAATACACTTATAGTTGCAATACAGAGGAACCTCAGGTCATGAACGCTTCTGTTTGCAACCAAATTGGGTGGCAAACAAAAAAATCCACCCAATTTTTCAATCAGATCACAATTCAAAAATCGGGTGGTGAACAAAATTGGTGCAGAAAGATTCCCTTTCCGTGCTGATTTCCCCTTCGGAGCCAATTTTTTTTTTACTGCGTGCATACACAATCAGTCATGTTTCCGGACACGACCAAATCAGGTAGCAACCAGAGTCCAGGAACGAATTACGGTTGCGACCTGAGATTCCATTGTAGTTACAATATTGATATTAGTTTACCTTTAGATTTTAGTGATCGTAATTTTGTATTTCATGATAGCTACTTTAACTTCATAAATTCTACAATTTTACCCAAATTATCTCTCTTATATTGACTTTTGTCTTTCAAAACATACCCTAGTAGTCTTGATATCATGTTGTTATATAGTTTGTGCTGGAGATCTAAATTTTAGTCAATTATTTTAGCATATAGACCAGGAATTGTTTATCAATCATCTTAAAGCTATTAGAGACTACTATATATGACTATTGTCCATGGCACATAATTATTCACTCATTATTCTAAATCATGATTGATTTAACCAAGATTTATTAAAAACCGTAACTGTTTGGATTCATGAAATACTGGAAGTCCATGACAATTGGAGCTTAAATCTCGATTGTTTAATGATGAGGACGTTGAGCTGCCGACATGACTGTTTCACTCAATGTCTGCAATCACAGCATTCCCTTGTTATGGTCACTAAGCAATCTCCGGGGTTGTTAAGCCCATGGAGTGAAAGAGTTGCCCACTGAGCTCAACTCCTCTCCATTTGCACATAAGTGCAAACAGGCTGCCAAGCACCCAGATCGCAATGTTACAATGGGGGATGGGGGGGAAAGTTGTTGCACATTTTATGACAGATAGGATTGCTTTACAGCAAGGGTGTCAAACTCCCAGCCGTCACGTTGTCCTCACGTAACTTATCATGACTTTCCCCCTCTTCACTAAACCAGAGGTGGGCGTGGCCAGCGTGTGACGCATCTGGCCCGCGGGTTGTCACCCCCGCTTTACAGGGTATGAAGCACAAAAAACGGGTTAAGTCAAGGAATGTCTGTATTCTAAATTATGATGAGAACATTCTAGGTTGCCTGATTCAAATTTTCTGCTCCACTATATATAATCTGAATGGTGATTAGTGGGACACAAGATTTTACGGTAGGCCAGATTTTCACTTGGTGCATTGTGAACATAAGTCACTGTGGTTTAAAGTCACGGTTTTGCTTGATGGTTATGCCAGGAATCTAGGTCAGCCCCGAGGCCGTATGTCACAAATTACTTGCCCTAATTTCAAAATTCTGTGCAAAAAATCAGTCCAGGCCTCTAATAAGAATTGTCAGTTGTTTTCTTCCAGCTTTGGAAAAATGCAAGATAGTGTGAGGAAATAACTATTAGAAAAATGTGTGGCTTTATATTTGTTTTAACTCTAGCCCCATCTGCTGCTTGCTTTATCCCTAATTACGAGACAGACTCCAGATTATTACTGAACAAATGTAGCCTTAGAAAGGGGGGGGGGGGAAATGCTCATTTCTGATTATTTCAAAAACGGATCATCTGTAAAACAACACTGTATCAAACTAAAGCAAACATGTTTCCAGCATAAATATATTTCTCATTACCTCAAGTAGATCATTTTTTGTTAAAATCCTTTAACGTAGAAGCAAAACAGTGTACTAGATATGCACTATGTAAGATAATTCCTCACGTATAAATAAAGATGATTCTTGAACTGCAGGAACTAGAGACTGCCTAAAATTAACTTGTTAATTCCAACATCTAGTGCAATTTAAGCATCAGAAAGTCAAGAGGAAAGAAAGAACGTGGAATATAAACCCACCTGTCTTAGTCTCTCCATTTCCCTGTATGGAAGTTGATGGAACTGGATATTTTTATTTAACATGTCTGCCTTTATTCTTCTTATTTCTTTTGCTTCTGAAAAGAAAATCTGTAAGCCTGAACAGAACATATAATTATTTTCAGATTTCACTTCCACTTTCTTGTTGTGTATTTCATAGATTTATTTTAATCTGAAAATATCACTACCCATTTCCTTCTAGGTTACAGTTCCTGGTCTCAAAGGTGCTTTTTCAAAGGGCACCTGGACTGTTTTTTTCCTTGAAGAAGAAGAAAACGTTTTGCTTCTCATCCAAGAAGCATCATCAGTTGGAAACATTTTCTTTTTCTTCAAGGAAGAAAACAGTCCAGTCGCCTTTTGAAAAAGCACCTTTGAGACAACTACATGACCTGGATGACTGAGAATCTCCAATGATGTACAGTTCCTTGTGTTTATTGATTTTGGGGCCCACTTTGACTGTTTTGTTCAATTTCTAAACCATCTTGGCCATGTAATTGTTTCCCTCCTGATTTAATGGTATTAGGGCATGCCACAGAAATACAGAATCGTAACATTGATCTTCATAATGTAATGATCTTCATAATGTAAGCTTCTTCAGCCTGGTTGTAAGGTATACTATATTTATACTATGCATATAACTATTTTCTTACAAGGAATGAGAGAAAACTGTTGAGAAATAAGAAGACATTCAGCTATGCTGGCTATTCTTTTCGTGTTCTTTCAGCTCAAGACCTCTTCCTTTCCCTGTCCTTCTGCAAAACCCACTGCTTTCATAAAATATATTTTACACACGCACACAATGTCATTCAGAATGTCAGCATATTGCTCATATGTTCATCTTTTCCTCCTCAGATCAAACTATGGACTAATTCAGATTTAATGGAAAACACTTCTTTATTAAAAAGAACAAAGTACTGGAAGCCTTAAGCTCACATTCTTTCTTCTCTATTTCCCTCTTCCTCTAGGAATTAACAAACAACAATTACCTAAGACTTCTGAGCTTAAAGATGTTCCTGAGAACATGTCAGGATCAAACTGTAATTTCAAATAAGTCTCTTGAAACATTATAATGAACAGTTCCACTTAAATTGGAAGGATGCATTTTTAAAAGCATTTTCCTTGTAAATCTAAAAGAACTGGGAAGGGGAGGAACAAGCATGAGAGTCTTTCATTATACCGGAATTGGATACATTTATCTGGAATGCTGCATATATGATTAATTATTATAATTAATATAAACATTTATTTTCCAAACTTCAGTTTAGCGTACAGAATAGTATGCAGAAACACTCCCATTTTCAGTTTGAAATGGTTGTTTTACATAGAAAAAGCTATTTCAATTAAGTTTTGAGATTGTTCAAAAAAGCTTAAAAGAGGGCTCTATTTTATTTATTATTAAATTTATTTGCCGTCCATCTCATTTCAAAACAATTCTGTTAGACACGCTTCCATCAGTGCAATTCATTTCAAACCTGAAACAGGATATTTTCAATTTATAACATTTTGCGTACTACCAAAATGAAGACATATATTCCTGGGTTGCATTTTCACTGAAATTACAAACTATACTTTTAAATGAAAACCCACCTTTTAAAAATGTTGAATATAGCTGATAGAAACGTGGGAATTTCCTTTCCAAATATCTTTCATACTGATGATTCAGGTATTTGATTTTTGAAACCAAAGCAGAGGTAAGCTTGTTTGAATTTGCTTTTGAAGAAAAATGGCACACTGGAAGTCTGAAAGGACATCCAAGTTCAGCACTTGTATCGTCATGCATCTCTTTTATGCCATTTAGCTCACAAAGAAACATATTGTAGTTATAACAGAATAATGGACAACAGCTATCTCTGACTGATGTTTTAAATAATACAGCTTAATATTAGCATTTTATGCCCACAATGAAAAAAGGTTGGAACACATTTTCATACAACTTATACATAATTATAAGTGGAGTACCTAGTTTTATTACTAAAGCAAAATAACACTGCAGTCTAATTGCAAAGGTATGCTCAACAAAAAAAACCTCTATGCTCAACAAAACTGCAAAATGTGTATCTTGTTAATCAGATACTGTGGTTCATTAAATATGGTTTAAATATTTTGATAACAGGAAAATATCCAAATTTTAAAAAAATTATTCTAAACCACCCCAGCTACAAAAAAAACCCCTGTACAACAGTTTTACTTTCATCAGCTAGTGTGGTAAAACTCCTTTTTTGAAAAATGTTGTGACAAGTGCTAGAACAATGAGAGAATCAATGCTAATCATTCTTCCTTCTGGTAACTTTGAAACAAGACAAACATTTTGGATTTAAAGCAATCTTGGCAGGAGGAACAGATTTTCTTCCAAGTAAGAGATCAAGTATTCTTTCCAAAGCCAAATTGTAAATATGTGTTGATGTTTTATGTACTGTGCAAAATAACAATGAAACGACCACTTTAGATTGCTAGCTCATGAGGCAAATTTAAAACATCATCTTCTTTTGCCTTTAATCTCTGAATATAGAAAACCTAACATGTTATCACGAAACAAATGTGAGAATATTCTTAATTATAAGTAATATTTCAGTTTTAAAAGTGTTTTCCTTGTGCTGGAAGTAATCACATCAGTGAAATGAAGCATTCAAAAATGACATTCTCTCCATCTGAAATATCCCCAAATAAAGCCTTATTTTTGGTTAACTGCTGCTAAAGAAGTAATCAGAGTTCTGAAGTGGAAGGCAGAAACTGTGTTTACTTGGCTTGGTTTGAAAATAGCATGTTGTAAAAAACCAATCATTCCAATATATTCCATAAACAAGTGTTAAAGAAAATTGTGACGTAACAAAATGTATAGCCCACCCAGCGTGTATTTTACTTCAGACTGTTTGAGTTCATTACAGTTCAAACATCTTTCCTTGATCACTTGTCTTCCAGGTGGACTACATCTACCATTATCTCACACCATATTCATAGAATTCAGGACTTGAAAGGTGCTGTTTAGGTCACTGATCCCCAACCGACTATTGACTGGAGAACTCCAAATTAAAATATACCAAAATAGCTGCCTAAGAACCAGCTTGATGTATAGTGATTAAGGCATCAGGCTAGAGATGGGAAGATTTGAGTTTTAGTTCTGCGTAGGCACAAAGGCAGCTGAGGGATCTTGGGCCAGTTACTATCTCTCAGTCCTAGGAAGCAAGCAATGGCAAATTCATCCAACAAAAGGGAGTCCATCTGCCTTCTAAAAATTGGTTCCCCTGTTGAATAGTAATTATCATCAGAATGTTCTAACCTTCAAGCAGAATCTCCCTTCCTCTAACTTAACCCCTTTAATTCTGTATGCTGTATAGCAGGGCTGTCAAACCCATGGGGCGGATGCATCACGCACTGGCCACACCCACGCCTGGTTTAGCGAAGGAGGGAAAATCACAATACGTCACGTGATGACGCCATGATGATGCAGGTTTGACACCCCTGTTGCATAGGTAGTCCTTGACTTACAATCACAGCTGAGCCCAACATTTCTGTTGCTAAGCGAGGCATCTTTTAAGTGAGGTTTGTCCCTTTTTATGACCTTTCTTGCCACAGCTGTTTAAGTGAGTCACTGCAGTTGATTAGTTAATAACCTGGTTGTTAAGTGAATCTGACTTCCCCATTGACTATGCTTCTCAGAAGGCCACAAAAAGGATCACATGACCTGGGACCAGTGGTGGTAGTCGACCAGTTCTGCCTGGTTCTGGAGAGCCGGTAGCGGGGATGAGCAGGGGAGACCGAACCCGTTCTCTTTGCTGCTCTGTGGTTGGCCCACCCGCCCACCCTGGCTCCCATACTCACTTTTATGGCCAGAATTCAAAGCACAGCTGCTTTGCGCGGCGCACAATAGCACCGCGCGGCAGCTGCTGCAACGACCATCGTGCGGGCTTGCAGGAGGCAAGTTAGAACGCCTCTGTGCCTGTGCAAAGTGCGTGTTTGGCATTCGCGTGCACGCAAAGTGTGCGCCACGCCCACCGAACCGGTGGCAACTTTATTTGAATACCACCACTGCCCGGGACACAGCAATGGCCATAAGTATGACCCAGTTGCCAAGAATCTGACCTACAACCAGGTGATCGCGAGGATGCTGCAAAGATGGTAACTGTGAAACAGGGTCACAAGTCACGTTTTCTCAGTGCCATTCTAAATTTGAACAGTCACTAAATGAACTGTTGTAAGTCGAGGACTACCTGTACTTCGGATCCGAAGAAAACAAAAGTCACCAAGACCTCCAAAGGATGCGATGGGCTGCTGCATTAACCACCTTTCCTCCAGGCGGCACCTGCACAGCAACTCTCCCTCCTCATAGGATCGCCCTGGCTTGCCCTCCTCTCAGCCTCCGCTTTCTTCCTTGAAACCCTTAAATGGATAATCGGGGCAGAATTTCTTCAGGCGGAGATTAACCGGTACGGAGCAGAACCATTTCCACCCACCGTCGCTGGCTGAGAACTTAATCGGGTTACTTTTGCAACGGGGCACTGACTCAAGGTGCTATTATTGCTTTCCCTCGCCTCCAGCACGAAGGGGACCAGGCATGAAGCTTCCCCCCGCGTTGCATGGAAGTCCGGGAAAAGGCACTGAGACCTACTAGGAAGGGAATGCAAACGGCGGCTGCAGTCATGCCTCTCTCTGTCTCCGGTACCAGAAGCCGGCTTGCCTCCCAGCCCAGACTCTCACCTTAGGGCCGGCCACAGGGGAGGCTCTGGTGGGCGTAAAGCCCGGTGAAGGGAAGCAGCGGGTACGGGAGGTCGGCGAAGTCCTAAACGCAAGCCGGAGCCGCCAAGGCGGCAGCAACAACGCCGGCCGGGCAACAGCAACAGCAACGCCATGCCCGCCGAAAGAGGCAAAAGAGCCCCCGAGGTCTTCCGGGGCGGCTGCGCTCAGCTGCCCGGGTAGCTCACGTGAGAACTCCGGGCGGAAGAAGCGGCTACGGAAGGAGGAAGAAGCCTTGCGACCCCTTGGCATCACGAATACGTGACGTCTGTCTGTCTGTCTGTCTGTCTCTCTCTTTCTTCTTTTTTCTCCCCCCTTCTCTCTGTCTCTGTCTCTCTCTCCCTCCCTCCCTCCCCCTCTTTCTTTCTTTCTTTCTTTCTTTCTTTCTTTCTTTCTTTCTTTCTTTCTTTCTTTCTTTCTTTCTTTCTTTCTTTCTTTCTTTCTTTCTTTCTTTCTTTCTCTCCCTCTCTGGAACTTTGGCGCTAGGTAGGCAGTGTAGGACATAAGAGGGGAAAGCGAGTAGTTTCTTTCCTACGAAAAGTACGGTAAGTGAAATAGAGTGGTCTGTTTCTCAAAAGAAGGTAGAGAAAGGAAGGAAAGGAAGAGGTGGTTGAAATGAAAAAGGTTGGCAGGACAGGAAAACAATCGTAGCATTATTTTCTAATTAATTCTTGAATCACTTTTTACAACATAAAAACACTGTACATTTTTAACAAAGGAAAGGGAAAGCCATAAGTAAGAAATAAATAAAGGAATAAGGGGGAAAAATTAAACTATGAAGTAGTGGCTTCCAATCTTTTTTTTTTTACAGCCATTAGGGGCGCGTTTATATTTTTACCTTCTCTGCTTACAGAACTGTAAGATTGAATGCCACAAAAAAATGTGAAAACTGAAGAAATATCAAAAAGCAGTTGTAATTGTGGAGGTTCTTTTGGCTGTCAGAAAGGGCTGAAATTTCCACAGTTCCAATTGGGAAAACAACTGATGGACATACAGATAATTTCAATCTTCTTAGGGGGGAAAAAGAGGAAACCGGGAGAGGACAGGAAGATAAGAAAATGAAGTCTGAATTGAAATCTTCAGCAAAGTTGCCTCAAAGTTTAAAAAAGGAGAAAAAGCAGCTAGGACTATAGAATGCACTGCATTGCCTGTAAAGAAACGAACTCTTAATTATTGGTTCTTTAACCAAAGAAAGTATAAATAGAGTGTATTGATTTCAAGGCAGAAAAAATATTTTTGCTTAGAATCTGTAACCCAGATTGATAACTGTTAAACCTGAAGGGAAAGGTGGGATATGTGATATAACAGAATACTCATTCTTTAGTCCTATGGTACTAAACGTGAGTAATTAAGTGAGAATGTCTCCAAAAGATCTAAAACTTTAAACAACCAATCTGAGAAGAGGAGATGAAGTTTAGAGTTAAAAAAAAGGGACAGAAAATAAGAGGTAATCAATATATATGATTACAGAAAACAAATATATATATAATCTATATAGAAAACAAGCAACTATCTTTCTACAAATAGAGACATTACCATTTATCTGCCCAAGCAATGCTATTATTAAATAAAGTTTTACAATACTCTGTTTATAAGAGCTGGTGCTTTGAATAAATGAGAGACTACACTATGCTACTTCTGCAGGTTTTTATGGGACTATGTGCTATTAAATGGAGTGGAACTTATTTCTGATCCTGTACCCATTATTAGGGTGGGGTGGATAAAAGTCTAATTGGACTTGTAGTTGAATAAAGAATTTTAGCTTGTCGCAGCAAAACATCTGTGGTAATCCAAACACCAGGATATATCTTTACAGTAGTAATGGGTCAGAGCTTCCTGCAACAGAGACTTAAGCTGGACTTGTGCGGCATGTTTTTTTTTTCATAACCCTTGGCATTGTATGAACCCAAACACTAGACTGAAGTCTATAAACTACATTGATAATTTATAGAATTATATGAATTCAGCCAATTTTAAATTTGTCCATTCAAGCAACCATATCGTATGAAATCTCAAATATATTTAACAAATAGCCACAAAGATATCCATGCACAAGATACTGAAGGGAAGAAGATAATGTTGTTATTATGGCCCAGAGAACATATGGAATGACTTCAGAATGTATCCATTAATTTTGATTCCTATAACTCTGACAACATCTGGATCTTGCTATCTACAGGATAACTTTCCAAAATAATGGTCAAAGTAACAATCTACATCTGGGAAATTTGATTCTTCATACAGCTCTTAGAAATGCTACGTGTCATTTGTGTACCTCAAGTGCCTCTATACCATTTCAGACAAAGGACCATCCAGTCTCTTCTTGAAAGCCTCCAGTATTGGGTCACCCACAACTTCTGAAGGCAAGCCATTTCATTGATTGAAGACCTGTGTACTGCACGAGTCAAAAAGAGGGCTGTGAAGATATTTACAGACCCCTCACATCCTGGACATAAACTGTTTCAACTCCTACCCTCAAAACGACACTATAGAGCACTGCGCACCAGAACAACTAGACACAAAGACAGTTTTTCCCCGAAAAACTGTTTAGCCATCACTCTGCTAAACAATTCCCTCAACACTGTTCAACTATTACAAAGTCTGCATTACTATTACTGTTAATCTTTTCATCACTCCTTATCACCCATCCCTTCCCACTTGTGATTGTATGACTATAACTTTGTTGCTTGTATCCTTACGATCTGTATTGACTGTTTCCTAGTATGATTTATTGTACCCTATGACTATCATTAAGTGATGTACCTTATGATTCTTGACTCTTGACAAATGTATCTTTTGTTTTATGTATGCTGAGAACATATGCACCAAGACAAATTCCTTGTATGTCCAATCACGCTTGGCCAATAAAAGAATTCTATTCCATTCCATTCTATTCTATTCTATTCTATTCTATTCTATTCTATTCTATTCTATTCTATTCTATTGTTCTCACTGTTAGAAAATTTCTCCTTAGTTCTAAGTTGCTTCTCTCCTTGATTAATTTCCATTCATTGTTTCTGGTCTTTCCTTCAGGTGGATTGGAAAATAGTTTGACCCCCTTATCTTTGTGGCAGCCCCTCAAGTGAATCAAGCTTAAGTCATTCTCAGCTATTCCAGTATTAAAATTGTATTTTCTTTTTTATTCTAACACCATTCAAGGGCAGTCTCTAGGTATGGCAGTGAATGGGAACAGGGACAATAAAGACAAGATAATAGAATCCATCTTCGTTTAATTGTTCAGAACAAAAAAACATATTTTGTACCTAGTGAAGTCCATGATTTTGGCTGGAGGGTGGGAGGTGGGATGGCATTCTGCAATTTTCACACATTCCTCAAGAGCCAACAAAGAGCACATTACTATAATCCAACCATAGATTGCCAGTGTGTTCAGCAACCCTCCCAAGACATCTGTCCTATTCTTTATGACAAAAATGGTTGCCCTAAACCTACTTAAATGAACCTAAACTGCAGGTTCAAATGATAACATCCTGCAGCCTTTAGCCTGCTTTCTCACAGAACACAAACTCATGCTCATGTAAAGGTATGTAGGAAGCCCTTGACCTAAAGCCATTTGTTTATTGACCATTCGAAGTTACATGGCACTGAAAAAAGTGACTTAAGACCATTTTTCATCCTTGTGACTGTTGCAGCATCCCCATGGTCATATGATCAAAATTCGGATGCTTGGCAACTGGAACTTACTTTTGACTGTCGCAGTGTCCCAACATCACATGACCCCATTCTGCGATCATCTGACAAGCAAAGTCAATGGGGAAGCCAGATTCACCTAACAATCATGTTACTAACTTAACAACTGCAGTGATTCAGTCAATAATTGTGGCAAAGTAGGTTGAAAAATGGAGTAAAACTCACTTAACAACTGTCTTGCTTAGCCACAGAAACTTTGGGCTCAATTATGATCATCAGTCTAGGACTACCTATGAATTTTTTTATTTCACTTTACAAAAAAACAAAATGATTTTGGCCATAAAGAAAAGAGATCCAAAATTAACATTAACATATGTTTATCAAGCCAATTCAAAGTCTTAAGATCTCTTTATCATGTAAGTTACAAAAGGAAAGCCTGCGTAATTGATGGAAGAATGCCTCAGTAATACATTCTGGTTTCATGATTTTGCTGAAATTGCAGGAATTGCTGAGTCAAAGACTGAATAAAAATTTTACTTCCCTGTTTCGGTGTTCTCACCTTTCTAATATTAATTTTTAGCTTAGCTGTAAAAAAAAAATCATGTCATTAGTTTATATAATAAATCAGGTAACATAATCATGAAAAAGAAATATTGCAGTTTAAGGTTCAATTCAAAGATACTGCTACTCCTAAGGACATTTATTCCTTGGTAACATCTCCACCCTAATTTAGTAAAGTTAATTTTTGATTCAGCTGTGCCATGCAAATCAAGGCCATTGCATTGATTCAGTCAATGAGGATTCAGTTAAGTATTGTCTACCCACACAGTTTTTTGATTGGGGTACCGCATCTGTTTTATTATTTTACGCCTATAATTTCTTTAATAATAGTGTTACAGTTTATATATAAACACTAAGGTAAAACTTCCTAACAGTGAGGACAATTAAGCAGTGGACAGCACAGAAGTTGCCTTCAGAAGTTGGGTGTGCTTCACCACTGGAGGTTTTTAAGAAGAGACTGGACACCCACCTGTCTAAAGTAGTATAGGGTCTTCTGCTTGAGCTGACAAGAACACCTCCAAGGTCCCTTCCAGCTCGATTCTGATTGAATGATTAAACATGCACCAAACTGTTACTTGACTTACAATCACAATTGAGCCCAAAATTTCAGTTTCTACATAAGACATTGATTAAATGAGTTTTGTCCCATTTTATGACCTCTCTTGCCACAGTTGTTAAGTGAATCACTGCAGTAGTTAAGTTAGCAACATGGTTGTTTAATCAGTCTGGCTTCCCCGTTGATTTTACTTGTCAGAATGTCGCAAAAATGTCGTTCATATGATCCCAAGACACTGCAACCATCATAAATATGAGTCAGTTGCCAAATGTCTGAATTTTGACCACGTGAATACTGCAATAATCCTGTAAAAAAAAAAAAAAAGATACTCTTTTCAGTGCTGTTATAACTTTGAACAGCCACTAAGCAAACTGTAGTAAGTCAAGAACAACATGTACACAGTTGAACAAAATGGCTACTCTGCACCAAGGCTGTCAAATTCAGGGCCCATGGTCTGGATGCATCACACGCTGACCACGCCCACACCTGGTTTAGCGAAGGGTAAAAAGTCGTGATGTGATGCCACTGTGACAACGCGAGTTTGACACCCCTGCTCTAAGCTATAAAAATCTTCTATTTTATAAAGGACACAACCTGATTAGAAACAACATTGCAATGGTACATAGCTTGAAGTAAACAATTGCCTTTCAGGTGAAGGCTAAGTTTTCCCCATCTCACAAAATAAGGTAACGGGTTTGCTATTAGGACACCATGTTGCTGAAGTTAAGCAGACCTTAGAATGATCATCAGAGACAACATACAAAGTATGTCAAGTAATTAATTCCTTGGGTGAGAAAGACGAACACATAACAAAAGCAAAATACCAAGGCCCACTCAAAACTATAAACATGGGATTGGGAAGCGAATGAATGAAGCTCGGAATGAGATAAGGATTAAAATATATGCCAGAAATAATAAATAAGAGTTTTTGCATCACAAGAGAAAGTTAAGGATGCCCAATAGTTGCAGAAGTTTGTGAGATGGTGATGGGAACAAAGAGGAGGCTAAACTACTTAATTTCTGCTTTGTATATGTCTTTGAGCAAAAAGAAAAGGTGGTTCAATCTGTCAGCAGCTGCATCAAGCATGGGGTGGTAGAAGAAAAATGCAGATCAAAAGAGGTGAAGAATTGGTAAGGAAACATCTGACTGCTTTATGTTTCTGAAATTGGATGGATTACATTCTAGGAACTGGAAATGTGATCTCAGAACCTGATTGTAATCTTTGAGAAGTCCTAAAGTAAAGGGAAAGTACTGTAGTGGCAAAGAAGAATTTAATCAGTGACTGGGATTCCCATTTCTAGCACCCAGGAGCAGCAAATTATTATTGTGTTTGTATAATTCACCCATTTCTCCATTTTTGTTCAACTTATTAGGGTGAATATGCTTCTATGGGGATTCTGAAAAAAAAAACTTTTAAGCTCACCTCTTTGTTCTTCATTAAAGTAGTTTGATCTGTTGAAATCTGGGTGGAAATGCTGTTTTTTTAAAGGATTTCACTCATTAGAGTTAAAATTATTCCTAAAGATACGATACCTTTTCTTGCACAAAACTGGGGAGAAAGTTTAGGCTATTGACTCAACAAAGAAAATAAAGCGCAAAACCTCAAGACGGTGATATGCAGAATAGTGCTGAAGGATCCTCCTGACCAGGGATTCCAAGGGGGATACACTGCAGAGTATTGTGTATGTTTGCAAATGTAAGTCCTCTCCCATATGTACACATCATTTGTACACTATTTTAAAAAGATATGCATAAGACATGTAGAAAACTGAAGTGACTTCAGGCAGGTAGGATAATTGTGCTTGGGCTATCATATCTGAAAATAGAGGAAAGCCAGAAAATAACAGTAAAGAATTGGAATATTGTTTCTCTTTGCTGCTATCCACTGGATGTCCAGATTTCTGAAATCCTGAGGGACCATTTGTCTCCCATATGAGCAGCTGCCCAAACTATGCAACCTGGCAGGGTCACATTCATGGTCCCATCAGTTAAACAATGGCATCTGATAGGACCCGGGAAGTGGCTTTGACCTCTAGAATGATATTTCCCCAGATATTCCTATAGTCCCCATCCTGAACTTACGCAAATGACTCATTAAAACCTGTCTTATCCCCAGGTTTTGTTCCAATACAGGTAGTCCTCGACTTACGACCACAATCAAGCCCAACATTTTTGTTGTTAAGTGAGTTTATGACCTTCCTTACCACCGTTGCTCATAGGGAGACTGCAAAGGTTGTAACTGTGAAAAATGGTCCTAAGTTACATTTTTAAGTGCTATTGTAACTTTGAATGGTGGCTGAATGAACTGTTGTAAGTTGAAGACTACCTGTAATTGTTTTGTGAGAATTCTGTTATTTTCCTGGATGTTTGCTTTTTGCATTGTTTGTGTTTATATTGCTTTAAATGTATTTTATATACTACAAGAAGTTTGGTGGAGTCAGGCTCAGGCACCCTATAATTTATAGTTCTGCCTGCATATGACACATGTGCATACAGACACTTCATTGTTCTGTGATAGGTTATAGTGGTATTGTATACTAAGCCCCTTTTTATCATGAATTAACACATAGAAATTAGGAGAGATTTCAGTGTTCATGTCAGTTTTACTGATAAATCTAATTTTCATGGATCATTCAAATCAATATTGATTTGTCATATATTATATTGTACTGTTTGATTTAAGATGCTAATCTATCAGTGGAATGGAAAATGTTATGACAATGGAAAATATGCTAACCGTGGAAAGTATGCCAGGGTGCTATGCTTTGATATCTCACTGAAAAAAAAAATTCCATCCTCAAACATATCTAGCTTAGGCCAGAGTTCATAATAGATTAAGCATGATACTTTGAAAAGCTACTGTACTTTAATTTTCACAAGTGATGGTTTAAACTCTTTCACATCACTAATTTGCCCTAAGCCAGGATCCTTAATTAGTGAAAAGACTTAAGGTCAAGGTTGCATGTGCCTAATTAATTCTCCATTAATTGTGAGTCACCGGAATAATTATTTTCAGGATTACTTGTCCATGCTAGCAATTGTGGTGCTATATCTTTAAAAAAAAAAAAGCTAAGGTATAATTAGTTCCTTTGAAATCTTTATAATGAACTTGCACATTATTTGTGAAAGCCAACCCTAAAAAGTCATTACCAAGTGTGGATATTTATATATATATATATATGGTGGATTACGTGTGTGATTGTTCATTCTCAGAGCTGTCGTTTAAGAGCTAATATCCTTTGGGCATAATGACTCTAAAATATTGCCCAGAGAACTGTGAATTGGGTATGTATTAATAGTTGGTTTGGATTGCAAACAAATAGCTCAAAGTGAAATAGTACTTGCATTCTGGTAGCAAGTGAGCCATAGTTATTAGTTTTGCTTGGTTGATCTGCTTTTGCTATGATATTTAGCTTAGTTCAATTGCTCTAATCAGCCTGTGAGTTGCTTGCAGAAAAATACTTTAGGAACAGGGATCTCTGGTAAACTGTGATCTGATGGGAAATTGGGCTTGATGTGTTTTGACTTCACAAGATACTAATAGAATAAGAATATTAAAAAATTGTTCACT
Organism: Pseudonaja textilis; assembly: GCF_049901715.1. Taxonomy (NCBI): domain Eukaryota; kingdom Metazoa; phylum Chordata; class Lepidosauria; order Squamata; family Elapidae; genus Pseudonaja; species Pseudonaja textilis. The sequence goes on from NC_141991.1 coordinate 131,598,150, forward strand.
TCTGCATGACATTCTTTTGAAATTTTCTCTTAGGTATGTTTCTTTGGATTTAACAGCTCCTGCCTCTTGGCTCCTCTGACCCAGAGTTAGATATTATGATATGTCTTTTTGGTACTGTGCTTCTGGTAATTCACTAGTTGGAGGTAATGTGTAGAATATAACAAAGCAAATTTTCTAAAGTTTAATCTGGTCTGTAATTGAGAAACTGGAAGTTAACCTACATTGACTTAATTATACGGAGAAATATGAGGCATAAATAAATCTATCTATGAAGCATCATTACATGAGTGACTTCCCTATCTTTTTTTTTTAGAAGTCCTCAATAGATCACAGTGCTTGACTGACTTTGTGGGAATACAGAAAGGGAGCAAGGTTGGATTAATATTTGTGTGGGGATAGAAAACATCAGAGGAGGCGATGGAAAATATTCCAGAATAATGCAAAATGATTCTGTACTGAAGCAAGGAAACTTATGGACATATCTGTGAAAGTCACCAGGAGCTGAGCCGGATCTGAAAAGTATTTTATTTTACTTAATGGCTAATTTTAAGCTCTTTATTTTTTTCCTTTTAACAATTGAAATTATAAATTAAATACTACATATTTGTCTGAGAAAAGGACAAAAGTGCCTAATAATAATCTGATCAAAATGAGCAACTGAATAGGCTGCCAATAGAGATGAATTACTGTTTTCAAAATAAGTTCAGGGTTTTCTGTCTGGGGAATATTTATTAATTTATTCCCTTTTGAGACTTACAAATAAAAGAAATAATACATGTAAAAGAGAACATGAGCAACCAAAAACAACAAAATTAAGCTGAACTAAAAAGTGAACCACAACTGTTCCATCTCAAGACTTGAGAGAACCACAGAGTTTTTATTAATGTCCATAATGTTATAAAGTTGGGAGCCACACAAATCTTGGGAAGAGAGTTGGGGAGGATGTCATTCCGGAGGGCAGGTGCTATACCTGAGAAGGTGTACTCCCCTGTTTTCTGGGTATTAAAAAGCCTAGCATTGAATGAATGTTTGGTGGCATAAAAAGTGGAGTGATTTGAAAGAGTGTGAAAAATTGAGAGTAGATGGAGAATCATGAAGAGGTTATGGTTAACATAGTGAATTCTATTTGTTAATTCTCATTTAATTGAATGCTGTTTTTCTTTCAGACTGGACCATGTAAGTGCTCCCTTTAGAATCCAAACTAATCAATATCCATTCTTACAGGACCCCCTATACCAAGAAAAATAGACTTCCTTTCCATCTTGGTTACTTCAAAGTTGTAAGCGAGCTTATTTTTAAATACTATGTAATAGTATCCCATTTTTAACAAACTTGGTATGCCTTCTCCATGCAGCCATGGTAGATAAATACAGGTAGTCCTCAACTTACAACTGTTTGAAGTTACAATGACACTGAAAAAAGTGACTTATGATCATTTTTCACACTTTTGACCATTGCAGCATTCCCATGGTCAGGTGACCAAAATTCAGAAGTTTGGCTGACTCATATGATGAGTATCCCAGGGGTGATCCCCTTTCTCAATCTTCTGACAAGCCAAGTTAATAACAACCGTAGTGATTCACTAAACCTTTTCTATATCCCACACCCCTAGAACGCTTGTGTTATATTCTTGCACCCCTTACAAAAATAAATAATTGTGCATATACACTATAACTTCTAAACAAGTTTTCACACCCCCTCTGGCACCCCCGATTGGGAACCCCTGCACTAAACTAATGTGACAAGGTTGTAGAACAGGGCAAAACTAAATGTCTCATCTAGTAACAGAAAATTTGGGCTCAATTGTGGTCATAAGTTGAGGACTACCTCTAGCATATTTGTTTGTTTGTGCAGTTGACTCAGTGTTGACTTCCAGTGACTACCTGTTGCATTCCTGCAGTTTTCTTGGCCAGGTTTTTCAGAAATGTCTTGCCACTGTTCGATTCCTAGGGCTGAGGGAAAGAGAGAGGGCCTGGCCCAAGGTTCACCAGGCTGACTCTGTACCCTAAGGCAAGATTATAAATCATGGTCTTTGGTCTATTGTCTTAATCACTATACCAAACCGGATCTTCAGAAGCATTAAGAAAAAAAAAAGTTGAAATCCAACACATTGGGAGGGGGCCATATTGCAGGAGGCTTCTGCTGCTCCTTTGCCTTCAGAAGTTGTGGGAGCTTCACCATTGGAAGCTTCCAAGAAGAGACTGGACTTCCATCTGTCAGAAATGATGTAGGGTTTCCTGCTTGAGAGAAGCGCGCGGGGGAGCGGGGGTGGACTAGATGACCTACAAGGTCCCTTCCAACTCTGTTCCTCTGTTCTGTTCCTTGAACTCCGTGGCTGTCACTTTGGCGGAGCTGCACTAGGAGGCGCTGTGTCTCCTTCGCGGAGCCCTTCTATCTCCTCTGGTTCATAGAGCTCTCGGAGGGAAGGACCGAGTTGCTGTCTCGGACTGGGGGAATGGAGCGTGCGTGGCTGCCGGCGGGGCGTCTCTGATCGAGGTGAGGAGGTGGCAGCAGCGGGTGGCTGCATTTCCGTGGATGAATGAACGAACGGGTGCATGAAAGAAGCAGTGGCCGTTTTGCAGGAGAGAAGGGCGGCTGGGCGGGGGAATCAGTCAGTATTGCTGGCATGATGGGGAGGGAGAGGGCTGTCTTTTAGGAGCGCGCAACTTGCGCGGATACTTGAAATGTACAAAGAGTCAAGAGAGGCTTTGAATGCAAGGGGTACAGCAAGACCGCAAAAGGAGGCGGGTTGCAAATATCGGAAACATCCCCGTATTTACCAAATATAAACGGGTGAGTTTTTCCAAAACGCAACCACTCCGGTGTTGTGGGACTGGTTTACCCCCCCGATTGTATAACGGTGAGCACGATCGCATCATTGTCTTGTGTGGCTAAGAATCCCATCTCGGGAGTGGCTTGAAAGTCTTTTAAGAGGAGGAATTATTTTCCAGGGCTGGGAGACGTTCTGTATTGCATGTTATTATTTTTTTCCCGGCGCCTTTTGAAGTTCCTTTATCTGTTCTTTGTGGAATATGATCAGGGTCACCTTTGGCACACAAGGCGCCTGTCTGTAATGTCCTTCTAAAACCTAATTTGGGAGAATTACTCCTCCCCTGGCTATGTGTTCCCAATGGCTAATGTAATTATCTCCAAAAGGGAGTAATGATAAGAGGAGCGATGTAAATTACTGATTTGTAAGAAAAGAAGGTCAAGACTGACGCTTTTTTTTTTCCCAATCCACCCAGTTAGAAAAGGGGCTGATCCGACTGGAGTTTTCCAGGCAGGACCTGAATAAAAGATATATCTATGGAGGAGGGGATGGAAGAAGCTTTTTCCAAATTAAATAAAACTGCGGGGCACTATGACCGGAGAAAATGCTTCCTGCTCTTTTGAAAATGACGTGTAAATTAACCCCTTTTAGTATGGGGCTTATAGCTCCATTCTGCGGTCTTGACCAATATTCCTAGGCATCAAAGCAGTTGGTGAAATGAATCCATCCCAGGTTTTGTAGTCAGCTAGGAAGACATGGAGCACTCTGGGAAAGACCTTTAGGGTGTTTGTAGATGAGGTTCTGCCACCCATTCCAAATCTTGTACATCTGAACACAAGGCAGTGTTGGGATGCAATTTATTCCAGGGTAAAGATAGTCCTGATTGGACCCCAAATCTGTCTGTCTCTTTAAGAATCAAACTGACAGGTCTTATAATTTATAAGGCTCTAGTACATAGGGAATTGCTAAACAATAAACAGCTAAAACCTGAAGTATGGTAAAGGAGGCAATTTCTGTTTGAATATCAAGTCCTAGGACAAGCAGACAATGATTATAACTTTTGTGTTGCAAGTCTCTTAGAAATATTTGATAATAACCCCCATTGTATATAAAATGCAAAAGGGGATTAAAAAAAAAAGATTTAACTCTGAACAAGTGCATTCTTCTTAGCTATTTAGGACACATTTTTCCTGCAAAGGTAAACTTTTTCTGCAGTGCTGTAAGACTGATGGAGAAATAATCCGAAAGGGAATATTTGTGTATGTGTTAAATTTTCACTTTGCAAAGTGGTTTTGCAAAAGGTATATTTCTATGCGGTTCTGCTAGACAGGTACTCTGATGGAGTTATTGTTTGGGGCTGTTTTAACAGGCAGAGTTGAAATATAATTACCAGTAGTTCCCTTACAATTATCCCTGAGCAATAATTTTATGCGGTAAGATGAAACATAGGAACCCAGGCAGAGAAAAAAACCCTGATCATTGGACTATGTCCCCCCTTCCCCATTATAAAGACTATATCTCAAGGGAAATTTAAATTCTGGGACTGTGAGCAAGGAGCTTCATTTCTTAATTGTCTCTTTTAAGTAAGACAACATTTATATTATTTGTCATTATTGCAAACAAAATTTATAATTCTCAGAACAGCCCTGAAGACTTGACTTTGCAAATAGACTGAGATGTTAGCAATAAAAGTTGGATGTACCCAAGTTTAGTAAGTACCAAGAATTGCATACTATCTGCCTGGCTACTGTTCTGTGAAAATTCATATAGGCTGCTGGTTATGATAAGATTGCAGTTGGAACGTGTTGAAAACTAAGCATGGTGCAGAGGTTGGGATATTAGGATAGAGTTAAAAAGATCCAATTTCAGTTCCTGTTACAGTATAAGCCTCACTTTATGTCTTCACCAAATCTCTTTGTCACCAGGCAGGGGGTTTCTGGGGTTTTAGATTGTGAATTTTTTTAAAAAGTTGTAAGCCACCTGAGAGTCACCTTGTGTGAGTTGGACAGCTTTATACATTTGTTTAATAAATAAAATAAAGTGTACCCCACAAAGGCACTTTTTGATTAGATAGTGTTCTTAATAAATTGTGGGAAAGTTGTCAGTACAATATACCTTGACTCCAAACATATAACAAAACACTACATGACATGCTAATTAGCAAGATAGTGAGATGAATGACATGATTATCAATTGGATATGGGTGTGTGTGTGTGTCAAAAATAGTACTCTAGCCGGTGTTTTCTGGTAGTGCTAAATAGTACCTTAATCCAGGGGTCCCCAACCACCGGTCCGGGGACCAGTATCGGTCCGTGGAACAATTTCTACCGGGCCACCGGTTTGCTGGGCGCCACCATCTTGTTTTGATGAAAAAGTGCTTCCGGTGAGCTTTTCCGGGTAGAAAGCAGCGTTTGGGTGCTGAAGGAATCCTCGCGCCTTAGTTTCATTGAGTGGGGGGGCGGCTTCAAACAAAACTAAGGCGCGAGGATTCTTTCAGCACGCATGGCAAGGCGAGCCGAGTGACCGTCCCGAAGCCTTCGCGAAGCCCATCGACACAGATACAAAGGAGGAGTTGAAGGTGGCGGGGAGAAGCAGGGGTCGGCTGGCTGGCCGGTCGCTCGGCTCGCCTTGCCATGCGTGCTGATGCTGGTACCGGGCCGCGGATGATTTTGTGATGCCGGTACCGGGCCGCGGCACAAAAAAGGTTGGGGACCACTGCCCTAATCAATGTTTTCTCATCAAACTCAAGTTCATATCTTTTTCTGGGGTGGGAGGGATGTCATTTTGTTTGCAATCTAGAACCAATTGTTAAAGAAATAAAATGGGGGCAGATATTAATTAATCATTTGGATGAAGCAGTGGAGAGCATGCTTTTGTTCTGGGATGCCTTGCCCTGAGTAAAAGGTCAGACTCACCCTTTAATTCCATGAACATACTAAGCCCAAACCAAACAAACTATTTGCACAACGTGTCAACGGGCAGAGCCAATATCTTTAGGACGAGGTAATTTCACAGGGGAGCAGGCAAGATTTTAAATCCAGCAATCCCAGCCTGTTTAGGGGGTGATAGTTTCTACTTAACATTTTATATGTTACAGACATACCAGCAATCAGTGATGCTATATGTCCTAACATATCCCTCAGAAGGACCCTTGGCATGTTTTGCTCAGAACTTTCCTTTTTTTCTTAAAGATTCAGCTGAACACTGAGCTTTTCCCAATCCGGTGCTCTCTATGTATATTGGGGATTGTTGTACTCCCAATAACTAGCCAGTATAGAGGTTGGGTCTCTTGGGAGATACAACTCAAGCTGTATGGATAGCACCAGGATGGGTATTTTATCCTTTTCATGTAGCAGTTCAAGTCAACTGGAGATAAACGATTGGCTGGCTGGCTGTGGCATCGTGGAGTTATCTTGTCTTTTCATTTATTAATAAGGCAAGGGTTGAACAATTCAGTTGAATAAATGTATATTCTACCCTTGCATTTTTCTTGCAGAGTTGAAATTGAATCTTATAAGATATTGAGAAACCAGCCAAATCTCTAGTCAATATTTTGAATTAGTGCAGCACAAGGGAATTCTAAATGAGAAGAAACTATATTGTTTCTATTGCACAAAGATGACACTTGTCCTGATACTCTTGGCACTAGGAAACACTGATTACAAAGCACCTGTTTCCAGGTGCATTTTGTTTTCTTACTGTGATATTGTTTGTTTTAAGCCTTCTAATAAACCACCTACAGTTATAACTACCTAACCATCTGGAAAAAGTTGTAAATGTTACAGTGTTCCACTTCCAGTGTTTTTTCAGTTAAGCAGCACTGCAAATGATTTCTTTCAATATTTGTTGTAGCACCTCCCACCATGGCTTATCATTGACCATGAAGGTACAGGATCCTGGGAATACCTGCAATTCAGAAGAATCACTGCCCACCATTTACTGAATGCAAACCTTTAGCACAGATCTCTCTAATTTAATGCCTTCTAGATCTTTTAGAATGGGGGTCCCCAACCCCTGGTCCATTGGACTGGCAGTGGTCCGCGGCATATCCAAAACCAGAGCACGCAAACGAGTGAAGCCACATTTGCGGGATGCAGGCAGCACACAAAACCACGCCTCCTCCGGTTCATGGTAAAACCTTTCTCCATGGAACTGGTCCCTGGTGCCCAAAAGGTTGGGGTTTAGGTGAAGACTAACAATTATAGTCTAAAACACTCTTTTAGACCATAATTGTTTGTCTTCACCTACAGAGTCAGGAAAGCTGGCTTGTTAAGTAATTTGAGTTTTATTTCAAACATAAAGAGGGCTTATATAGAGACCACGACTGCTTTTATATAAGAACTGTTTGCATGTTGTGGCGTGCCATGGGGCTAGTTTTATCCGAGGAGTGAATAATACTTAATCAGTATTCGCTGGCTCCGCTCACAAGTGGATTTGACTGTCTATCTTTTTAGTAAGTTTGCCAAACTTATTGTGGCCTATAAATGTGAGGTCTTTAACGTGTAAGTGGGCATGATGAACAGCAGCATTTAATTTTTGACTAGCCAAGAAAGCATTTTAAACCAGTTATGCTGAAGTAGCGTCTTCTAGAAAATTACAAGCCTTTCAGCAAAGGTTATGTTTTAATTGTAAAGGATTTTGCCCCATCTTCTTTGCCTTGTTATGAAGTAACTTTCTTTATCGGTACTATTGACAATATTGGTCTCTATAAACTACCTATAAAATTCCACTCTTTCCATATGTGTGTATAGGTTAGGGAATGGAAAATATGACAGTTTTAATTTGTGCTGCGGTTAGGAGCCCATTTAGGCAGAGTTTTAAATTGTTTTCAGTTTAGCCTACATGCTACAGAGTAGATTGAGTAGAGCAAGTACTCATTTAGTGAATACAGTTGGGGCTAGCAACTTGATCATTAAGTGAAGTGGTTGCTAATGGAAATCATTAGTGTCCTTAAAATCTTACTACTTCTGCTTTACAGAGTTATGAAGGTAGTATGTGCAAAGATTGGTTGTAAAGTCACTTTTTCATCACTGTCGTAACTGCAAATGGTTGCTAAACAATACAGCTGCAAAATGAAGACTATTTGTATATAATTAAAACAAGAGAATGTACATAGCTGGTCATACTTGTCTCAAAGGAATACATTTGATTGTAAGCATAATGTATTCTTCTAGATTCAGAAGGTATTGAGAGTTGATAATCAAGCTTGCAAAGCTTAACAGTGATGGGTTTACATTTTACTGCTACAATGAACATTTTTGCCTTGAGTTCATTTATGTTTTTAGTGTTCAGCAGATACGTGTTTCGTATTATAGCCTGTTCCAGTAGATGTGTAACATTCATTCTTTGGAACGGTCTGTATGTAAAATTTTGACCTATATTTTTAAAAAGAGGGTGTCATGCCTACTGAATTCAATAGCAAGTTCCATTATAAGCATTTTAGTGACAGCAATCTAAAGTTTCTACCTTTAGTAAAAACTAAATAAATTTAAGTTAAAAAAGTTTAAACCACTTAATTTCAAGATAAGGTAAAAGATTCAATTCAGCAGGAGTTATGTTTGGATTGATATGTATAGCTCCCCTTCTATCGTAACCCTTATAGCTCAGCACTGGGGTTGAGTAGTTGAGTTTGAGAATTGCTGACTTGGGAAAGGCAGAGGTGAGAACCAATTGCATGTATTCAATTTCTAATCACCTCTAACCTACTGTGCTAGATTGGTATGGATGGTTAAACAAAGGCATATATAAAGAAGTCATGTCAGGCCATTCATGATTCTGAGCTTTTTTTGAGAAGACAATTCAGACAAAATGTAATTGCCTCTGTTCCTATTAAAAAACAAAAACAAAGGTCAGGGCCAGTTGTCTGATTTCCCACTTGCCTTTGGTTTTTGTTCTATAAGTAGACATGCCCTTCTTTTTCTTTTCAGTATGGAAAATTGATTTTTTTCGGGGGGGGGGGGGTATAGTTTTGTGGTAGCATACAGGCTTTTCATGCTTTGCACAGATCACTGGCTTCTGTACCCAAGCTTCTTCAGTTAATTTTGAATTACAGGAATGAAAATTACATCCATGGATAATTACTATGAATTGGTCAACTAGATAGATAATCAGTTGAAACAGCGAAAAAAAAACCCCAACCTCTTTAGGGTATCATTATTATTTGCAAGATGGTGCTTCTTGTGCACGTATAACCTTTGTATATGTACAAGAACAATCCTGAGTATGCACTTCACACCCTTTGCTGCCAGAACCAAAATAAAGAGTAACAAATGTAAAGAACAGTAATCTTTAAACAGCTTTATGGCCCATAATTTTCCACTCCTTTAATTGCATTCAACTTTATAGAAGGTTTTTAAGGGCAGCTAAAATTGGTGCCAGCAAGAGGTGTAAAGTGGCACATCCAGCAGTGTGCCACTTGCTCATATGATTCTAGACAAGGAATGCCTTCTGAGCTCTTGCTTGTATTTCTTTGACAGAGGGAGCTCAGGAGAGAGATCTTGGAATTAAGGATTACTTGGTAAAATTGTCAGCTTCAGAGGAAAATAAAAAGACAATTCAGTAGCAAATAATTCCAGTTTTTTTTAAAAAAAATCAATACACTATCTTTGTATTGATCTATGCTGTCATTGCCGCTTGGGTCTCGTGTACCTTTCTGATTGGCTTAACTTATAAAAGGATACTGTAGAGTTAGGAAGGCCTAAGTAATCAGAGTTAGAAATTCTATGAGGAAAAGTTTCAAAGTATTTACTTACTAGTTTAGTTTAATGCTGTGTTTCTCAACCTTGCCAAATTTAAGATGTGTGGATTTCAACTCCCTGAATTCCTCAGCCAGAAGTTCATACATCTTAAAGTTGCCAATGTTGAAAAACACTGGTTTAATGAAACTTTATTTATTTATTGAATTTCTAGGCCACCCCAATCTGTCACTACGTTGGACAACTTCCATGATATATCAAGAATGTACTTATACTATTATACTGATTTTGCTCCTCCAATACTGCCAAGAATTTTATATTTACATCCTTTTCCTTATCCCTACCACAAAATCCTGCCTTTTAAAAAAAATGTCTCCTGAAAACAACATGGCCTGTTTTTAAATGTTCTCCACATTTAATTTGATTTCTAGGACAGCCAGAAAGGGAACTGGAAATAGTGACTCAAGTCTACCTAAATCAAACTGCATCTTTAAACTAAGGAATGTTATCGTGACAATTACATTTTCATAAGGTGACAATAAAAGCTAAAACAATAATGCATTAAATAATTATTTTATTGTTCCTTGGGTCAAATCTATAAATATTTTGCTAACATTTTAGACCTTCCTAAGTAGTTGCTTGAATCTGCCCCATAGTAGTGTAAATCTTGCTAACCTCTGGTTTGGACTGACCTTAAACAAAACTTGAAGAGTATCAAAAGTGGTGCAGATAATTAGTTCAATATCCACTCCACAGAGTAATATCGCAAACTCATGTTGGAAGAAAAATCTGTCTGGTTCCAAACCAGGAGAGACGCTGAAAATAAAATGGAGGCAGGCCGCATGGAAAGAAGGTCTCTTTTTATTTGGATGTCAGAAACTGTAGTGACTGCAGCATGTTTCTGGGGTGGCAGATCAAATGGGATTCGGATAGGTGGGCTTTATATTCTTTGGGGCTTTGTGATTGAGATGCCTGTTCTTGTGTAAGAATGTGTCCCTTAATATTTTAATGGTTGTTGCCAGATTCCTATGGGGTCGTGTGTAGAGGGGTCACAGCTGGCTCTTCTGGCAAAAGTAGAATGGTGACCTAATCTTGTTAGCTTGCCTAATTATGTTGCTTATTTGGAGTCTATGTTTGCTCTTTGCTTATGGCCCAGTCTCTCTGAGTGGATACAAAATCTCCATTCCAAAAGACCAGCCTCTTCAAGCTTCTACTTGAGGCTGTTTTCCTATGGCAGGGAGACTGGGGCTGCTTTCTGCCTTTAAGAACATGTTTCTCCATTTCTCCTTTGGGGAAATATAATATTCTGCCTCTTTTAATATCCCCCAAAATATTTCATTCTCTAGGAGCGGGAGGGTTTCAGACACTACGTTTTCAACCACGATAATGAAATCAAGAAATGTAAATTGAAAGTCACATGCTGCCTTGACAAGGTTTAGTCTGAGATCCGCATTAATCCTAACACATAAAACTAAACAATCTGCTTGTTAGTCTCCTCTTGTCTCAAAGAAATACTAACTCCATATACATCAGGGTTGTGGCAGGCCTGAGGTATGCATGTTATTAGGAAGAGTTTGTTCTGAGGAAAGATTAATGAAGAGCAAACAGATCATTTGAAAAGAGTTGAAAGTTCATTTTGTCAAGCTAGATATTTTATCGAGCTTTAGGTTAAGAAAAATTTGGTCTTGGAATCGTCCTGCCTGAGGAGTCCAGTAGGAAAATTGTTCTGAAAAAGTTATTTTCTATGATGTCATGTAATACAAAGATGAAGATTGCTATTATCAAAGTTAGTTGAGGGGTGGGATTCTGCCGGTTCGGACCGGTTCTATAGAACCGGTTGTTACGATTCTGCTCACTTTGGAGAACCGGCAAATCATGCCCGTAGCTGGCACCGCCCCTCTCCACCCACCCTCCCCGCCCAGTCAGTCCTTATCGCGCAGGTGCAACATTGCACGTATGCCCGACATCGCTGACTGTGTTCTTCCCTGCCCAGTTACTCCTTAAGGTATTTCTTTTTTTTCCCCTCCCGACAATCAGCTGCTCCTATTATCAGCTGTGCCGGGATCCCCCTTCGCTGTCTTACTGCTTTGCCCAGGAGGCTTCCCTGAGGCCCAGGAAGGCAAAAAATAAAAGGGGGTGGGGCGCAAGAAAACCTCTCCACCCCACTCCATTTTTTTGTCTTCCTGGGCCCCAGGGAAACCTGGGAGCAAAAGTGGTCCCCCCAGGAGGCTCTCCTGAGGCCCAGGAGGCCTCAAAACGGAGCGCAGGAGGTTGGTGCGTGCCCCCCCCATGCTCAGTTTTTTGCCTTCCTGGGCCCCAGGGAAGCCTTCTGGGAGCAAGAACACCCCCCCAGGAGGCTTCCCCGAGGCCCAGAAGGCCCAAAAAACGGGGTGGGAGGAGAGGGATGCTGCAAAAAACCATGCCCACCCAGTCACATGGCCACGCCCACCTAGCCACGCCCACAGAACTGGTTGTTACAAAATTTAAATCCCACCCCTGAGTTAGTTTTATTAAAAAATTATTCCTGTGTACCAAGTTAGACAAATCTGTGTTGGTTGGGCCACATTAATTTTATGCCACATAAGGTTTACATAAGGTGCCACATAAGGTTTAAGTTACAATGCTAAAATAATTCTGTGTGCATTATACAAAACAGGTTTCCTCCAGCAAAAAGGCTATAAGTCTCTGCACAGATTTAATACACCAAAAAAAGGCAAAATTCCAAACCTTTTTCGGCTCAGAGAATATTCTGGCCCATTATGATGATCTATGTCATTCGTTGAAGAAATTTCTTACTGTCAAACTTCCGATAAGAAACTGCCAACAAGTTGGAGTTAGCTGGTTTGATTCTGACTGTTTGCACAGTAGAAAATATTTGAGAGCTGCAATGCGTAGGGTTCAGCGATATCCCACCTCAAAAAACTATAGCAACATGTTGAAAATTAGGCGTGATTTTAAGAAATTGATAGCATCAAAGAAGGCTTCCTTTAGAACTAAATTATGGTTGGACTTGGAAATTTGGGCAAAAGGGTCAAATTCAGCTTTCTTTTGGAATGCTGTCTCAGGTATATTGAAGTTATGTAAATTCTATTTTGATATCCCCATTCCTGCTTCAACCTGGGAGAATTTTTATTCTAATTTTCTTTTTAATCCCAATCAGGATTCTATGCATACCCAAAGCAATGATTTATTAACTTTAGAAAATCTCCCTATCTGGCCCCCTGTTTCTGTTTCAGAAATTAAATCCATTATTCAATCATTAAAAGCTAATAATGCACCTGGTGAAGATTTGTTGCCCCCAGAATTATTTAAGACTTATATGGACTGGTGGATGCCTTTGTTAGCAGGGCTATTTACCTTTATAAACAATACTGGCCGCATCCCTGTGGGTTGGGAAGTGGCCATTATTGTTCCCTTACATAAAAAAGGAGACAGAGGAAATCCAAATAATTACAGACCAATAAGCCTAATTGGAACTGTTGCTAAAATGTATGCAAAGCATTTGTTGAGCAAAATTGAAATCTGGGTTATGGAGAATAATCTTTTGGTGGAGGAACAAGCAGGCTTTAGACCAAAGCGATCAACCATAGATTATTGTTTCACATTATATCATTTGGTAACAAGGTATTTAAAAATGGGTAAGAAATTATTCACTGCATTTATTGATCTAAGTGCGGCTTTTGATTCGTTAAACGGAAATATCTTGTGGAGGAAACTGGCGGACCTGAACATGGAGCCCAGACACCTTTTTCTGGTTAGGGCCCTTTACTCAAACACCCATGTGAAAATCCGTACTGGCGTAAATGGAGCCCTGTCTAAGAGCATACCTACCAATATTGACGCAAGACAGGGCTGCATTTTAGCCCCAATGCTTTTCAATCTCTATGTCAATGATTTACCAGGATTCCTGCATGCAGTAGATTTGCATATGCCAAAGATTCTTAATAAATTTATTAATACCCTTTTATATGCCGATGACATGGTATTAATGGCTCATTCACCAATAGGCCTGAGGAGACTGTTGCATAAGCTGAATACCTATTGTACTTTGAATTTCTTAAATATTAATAAAACCAAATCCAAAGTGTTGGTTTTCAGCACAAAAAGTAGGAAATATAATTGGCAGATAAATGGGGAGTCAATCGAACAAGTAAATTCTTACACCTACTTAGGAGTGGTCTTTATTAATACAGGATCTTGGGTTAATCACTTTAAAAGTAGTGCATTAAGAGCTGAGATAAGAACCAAAAGATTATATAAATTATTTAACCATAATTATCCAGGCACTTTGACCCCTATGTTGAAAGTATTTAGGGCAAAAATAGTTCCAATGCTGACATATGGTGCAGAACTGTGGGGTTTAAATAAAGCCTCCCCACTTGAACAAACACAGACCCACTTTTTAAGACACTTATTGGGGACTGATAAGAACACTTCTGCTTCAGCAGTCAGAGCGGAATTGGGTATCCACTCCTTATATAGCCACTTAATAATTAAAACATTTACATACTGGCGAAAGATACAATCAATGGATTCAGATAGACTTCCCAAACTATGCCTAACTGAACAGTTAAATAAGTTCCAATTTAACTCCTGGGCCAGTCAACTCCAGAGAGCCATCTTAAGATATGTGGTTTTCTACTCAGTATTTCTTGACAAGGGTTTCCCAGGCAAAGGAAATTTTTAAACAGAGAGTCTTGGATATTAGTGCCCACACTGACATGGAATTATTAGCAAAAAACAGATCTATAAGATGGTTGGCTAAGAATAAAAACATCTTCCAGCCTGAAAAATAGCTTTCAATGGGTATGCCAGAATTACAGAGAAGAGCCTATACCAGAGCCAGATTTGAGCTGTTCCATAGGTCTGTTCATCTTCTAGGTCTTCATTATGTCTCACCTAGAAGATCAACAGACCTATGGAACAGCTGTCCTCCTCTACATAAAAGGTACTACAGACAAAATCAGTAAGATACTACACAGGCATCACATCAAGACTGCCTTCAAAACAGACAGAAAAATAGCAGCCATCCTTAGAAACCTCAAAGATAAAATTGACCTGGAAAACCAAGGCATATACGAAGTCCCCTGTGCATCATGCCCGGCCACATACATTGGACAGAGCAATAGAAATAGAAGAATTAGTACCTGCCTGGATGAAAACAAAAATGCAGTAAAAAAGCTGGAACATACTTCCTCACTAGTCCAACACGTGAAAGCCACAGGTCATAGCATCAACTTCAATGGCACCCAAACCCTAGCCACTATAGAAAACCCCAGCCACAGAATTATCAGAGAAGCCATAGAGATTGAAAAAAGACCTGAAAGCATGATAGAAGGGATGATTCCACCAGACTGTCAATTATTTGGAAGCCTGCACTCACAAACAAAAAAAAATCTCCACACCACAAGCCAGGCAAACACCTGGGCACAAACAGATTCCCCCTGATACCTCCAGCTCAAACACACCCCAACCAGGCACCCAGATGAAACCTAGCTTCCTAACAAATGATAGCCGTCCATTTACTCGGAGCCAAGCTGCACTAGAAGCCTCCAATACAGGAACATAATGTTGCCAGCCAATCAAGACACACAAAAAGCCACAAAACAGACAGAAGATATTAGAAACACCAATCAAGCAGAACACAGCAAACTCCAAGACCAATAAACACAGACCAAGACTCCCAACCAATCAGGATGAAGAAAAACCATTCTGGCACAGCAGTAAGCTAGCCCCAAATTTAAAACTGAAACAACTGTAAAAGTCTGACTCACAGACGAACACAATACAGAAGCCTGATGATGGCAGATGAGATTCTGCCGAAACGTTGCTACAACTTTAAAAGCACAACTATAATGAAGTGGGAAAATACCCGAACAAAGCTGAATACCATACATGTAAGTATCCGCGAAAACTTAAGAAAACACACACACATACACACACACACACATATATTTATTTCTCAGATTATATCTCTGCTGGGGAGGGGAAGATAATCTAAGAATTGCCTGTCCCAAATAGTCTCTTTTGAGAAAACATGCACAGGATTGCTTTCTAATATACCAAGTAACCTAGTGGGGTAACAGTTATAAAATAAAAACTTTTGTGACTTTTAAAAGTAATTAAAAGAAAGCCCATATTTTTCAGTTCCAGACTCCTGCTTTTTCCTATAAAAACAGGGTAGTTTCAACATTTCTTGAACCACTACATTTTTATACAATAGAGGCAGCTGCCAGAAGTTATGGTCATATTTTATATTTCAAAAGTGTTTGACAGCATTCTTTCTCTAGAATAGGAACATAAAGTATAGGTAAAGCTTCAAGGAATTATTCATTAACTCTGAAAATCCATTATCCATTTGCCTTCTGGTTCCTTCCCCTTTTTTCCCTTAGATTACCCCCCCCCTTTTTTTTGCATTTGCAGAGAAACACTTGCTAGAGGGAAAAAAAAGTTTTGCTTGAACCAGATGTTTCAGTTTGTAAAGAAAGATTTTGATGACAGCCAGATGTCTACTTATCTCTTGGTTTATGTGTCTGTATAATCACAATAGGTTCTATAAATCAGTCTTCAAGAAACTGCACTTTTGTCTCTGGAACTATTTTTGTGAAGTGCTTCTCGTGGTTGGGCAAGAAATAATCCTTAGTTCTACATGAGTCATGTGAATGAGTCAAACCCTATACCATAAAATAGAGCGGGCTCTCCACCGTTATCTGCCTTTCTCTGTTGCAGCTTGAAGATTAAAGTGTTAGGCAGAACTCTGGGTCGCATGGCTCCTGTGACTTTATCCTAAATATGGATTTAATGTCTTTTATTCTCTTTTGCAGCTACTGTGACTGATTCTAAAGATCCCAATTCTGGAGAGAAAGCCCTAACCATGACACCTGGCAAAGAAAGGGAAGCACTCTGTGGTAAATTGGTCATTTAATCTGCATATCTTTTAAGCAACTTGGTTGCTCGCATATTTCTCTTTTATAGTTGAATGTCTATTGTTCTTTCCAGCATTTCTAGAATGGCATGTTATCCTTGGTTTAAGGAGGTCACATATAACCCTGTTTATGTGACTTCCAGAGCCTCATCTGATCATTACTGCTAAAAATTGTGGCATGATTTCTTACCATTTTGAGGCACATGAAAAGGACTACTGCAAGTACAGTGATAGTCTTCACATTATTTGAAAAATAAGACTCATCTCTACAACCTCCACCAGAATCTTTTCCAAAACAAAAATTCTCAGTCAGTTTGCGTCATTGTGCCATCTGTTGTGGCTCTTGTATTTAGACAAATGTTAAGTGCGGCACCTTCATTTTCTTTCTACCCATTCTCTATTGCTTTCTGGCATATGAGAT
Organism: Pseudonaja textilis; assembly: GCF_049901715.1. Taxonomy (NCBI): domain Eukaryota; kingdom Metazoa; phylum Chordata; class Lepidosauria; order Squamata; family Elapidae; genus Pseudonaja; species Pseudonaja textilis. The sequence continues at coordinate 131,614,961 of NC_141991.1, forward strand.
TTCCAAAAGTAATTTACATTATAATAAAAACAAGCCAAGGACAGCTCAATTTACCTTGCCTTTCTTTATGTCCATGATGAAACATGAATGTTTGGCCACAGTTACAACATTTATGAAAGATGCTTACTTTTCTGATTTATCATTGGGTAAAAGAATTTGGAAATAATCTTCCTCCAACATATTCCTTAGCTATGAGCTCTTTGAAAGAGAGCCCTATAGATTTATGTGTGCAGAGTATGAATAGTATAATAGCAATAACACTTAGATTTATATACCGCTTCACAGTGCTTTACAGCCTTCTCTAAGTGGTTTACAGAGTCAGCCTATTGCCTCTAACAATTTGCATCCTCATTTTACCCTCCTTGGAAAGATGGAAGGCTGAGTGAACTTTGAGCCTGGTGGGATTTGAAATCCCAAATTGCAGTCAGCTAGCAGTCAGCAGAAGTAGTCTGCAGTACTACATTCTAACCACATGTAAGTCCTATATGTCTTCATAAATGGATATTCCATTGAGTTAAGGGGACTTGCTTCCAGAAAAGTGGGTGTAGATTTCTGTTTTAGGTTTGCACTAACATCCTTTTGGAATATGAAAATAAGAAAAATTGTTGGGAAGCTCTCCAACTCCAACAACAGAATATTTAAGACAAAATAGAGACATTCTGGTTTCACCTCACAATCAGCCTGTGAGTTTGATCCTAGGTAGAATATCTGCTGCAAACTCCATGTAGGTGTCAGGAAGGGCACCAGGCCAGTAAATGCTCAACTCCATTCAGTCATCCTGACTCTACCCTGATACAAGGGATTACTGGATCATTAAAAAAAAAAAAGAGATATTCTGCTGATCATTCTATTTCTTCCAATATAACTGATTCTCATTAACTCGGGTTTCTCGTAAGTGAACTATCTGGAACTGGGAGAGAAGTTCGTTATCTGCCAAGTTGTTAAACCACCCAGCAATATTCAGCGAGATAATTGTTATGGCTCTGCAATCAGGCTATCAACATGGTAGTGAATTTTTTTTAAACTTTATCTTGAAGTAACATTATGGCTAGGAATACTGCCATTCAGACTATAAACTCCTCTACATCCTTAAGACATACGCGAGGCTGAGACTGGGTTTGTCTGTGGTATTCAGATGTGTCAGAGAAAGTTAAATAAGGTTGATGTCTAGAATTATTAAAGGGTCCAAATGGCAATACTTAAACCACTTGTAGGTCTCTTGTCCCAATTTACTAAAAAAATAAAATATTGTGAAAAGTAACATTTTATTGAACGACTTTTAGAAGTTGAATACGATTATTGGTAGTTTGGGTTTATTATCTTTCAGTCAGAGGCACTGAGGGCAAATCTAAACAGACCATATTCATAGTAGCATGGGAAATTACCCAGAGTCACTTTGGATGATGAGATGGGTGGCATATAAGTTTAATAAATAATAACTTTTGTAAAATAATACTATTTACAAAGACAAATCCAAATACAGTGAAGTAAAAAAGCCATTTCAATGGAATACAGTATCACTATTGGTTCTCTACGTTCAAGTAATTAGGGAGACATTTTTATAAAATTCCAATTAAGAAATATCTGTACACTTCGGATTGTTGAAATATATTTGCCATTTTGAATCTGTTTATTATTTCCACTATACATGATGCATGTACAGTACAGCATTAGTCAGCTTTGCAAGCAAAATATAATGCTGTTTTGCCAGACAGATGGCTAATGCAGTAAATTTTAAAGTTTTACTCTTTCTGTACAAGGTGACCCAATTATAAAACCGGGATGGCACAGTTGACATTAAATTTGTTGAAATGGATTTTAAATAGGCGTTTTGGTTTTTGACATGAAGATATTTTCTAAATAGTTTTGTATGTGCATGTGTGATCAGCATATATTTGATTAAACACTTTTGGACATTATCATAAAGCCATTAACCATAGATGCACAATACACACACATGTATATACACACACAGACACACACTCATAATTATCTCTCTCTGTGGGTGTTGGTAATTCTAGTCTTGCCTATTGCATTAACTTGGCCATAACATTCTTTCAATCACCATTTTGTCTTTTGTTATTTAAAACATTTTACAGCCTAAACTCATTCATGTGTACTCACATGCACTAAGTCTTTTTGTGACATAAACATAAGATGTTTGGATGAGTGGCCATCTTGTCTGTCAGAGCTTTAGTTATTCTACCTTTTATTTATTGTGAGAAGTTTGTGAATTATGAAATTATAATAGAACATATATTTACCTGAATCTTAAAATATTTTAAATAGATCTCCTCTTACCTATCAGATTTTCAAGTTTCTAATTGCAGATACAATATAGGTATTTTAAAGTCTTAGCAGATTTAGTTGTAACTTCAGATAGCCAAAACAGAGATATTTCCTTGCTTTTAATTCCCTTTTTAGTTCCTCTCTTTCCCCTCTAAGCTTCTGGAATTCAAATTCTGAGAAAATTTGATTGTGCTGTTGTAATTTTCTGGAAGAGGGTATAATGCAAAGTGGGAAAATGTGATCAGACAACAAATTAGTGTATTGAGAGAATGTGTACAAAAAGTAAACTTGAGACTTCCTTGTAAGGAAATTGAGGCACAAAATTAGCAAGGAAGAGAAATATATGAGGAAAGAGGCAGCTGATACTTAGTCATAGAAGCAAAGGAATTAAGCAGAAATGGAGGCAATCACTGCACATGAAAAGAAAAAAAATCATGTAAATTAGCATCGAGTTTTATTGATAGTGGTCTAAATAGAAGCAACTTTATTATTTGTTCACACAAAATTATTAGCGGACTGGAGACTAAAACATATGAAGAACTGTTACAGGAACTGGGCACGGCTAGTCCAGTGAAGAGAAGGACCAGAGGAGACATGATAGCAGTGTTCCAGTATTTGAGGGGCTGCCACAGAGAGGAAGGGGTCAAGCTATTTTCTAAAGCACCTGTAGGCCAGAGAAGGAATAATGGATGGAAACTGATCAAGGAGAGATTCAACCTAGAAATAACGAGAAATTTTCTGACAGTGAGAACAATCAACCAATGGAACAGCTTTCCTTCGGAAGTTGTGGGAGCTTTATCACTGGAGGCTTTTAAGAAGAGATTGGACTGCCACTTGTCAGAAATGGTGTAGGGTCTCCTGCTTGAGCGGGAGGGTTGGACTAGATGACCTACAGTATAAGGTCCCTTCCAACTGTGTTAATCTGAATCTGAAGAATTTATACTCAGCAGAATACACAAAATATCCCCAATATGGCTAAGATAGTAAATTGACTTAATTGATTAGGGAATTTAGAGATTCTAAAATAAATTTATTTCTCATCAAAATAAAGTTAGAAGAAATTGTAGGTTTCCAGTGAGGATTTATGATGAACTAGACGTCCCTGAAGGAGCAGGGATGACATGGTGGCAGAGATCAGTGGCCAAACAGTGAATTCAGTTCAACGAAATCTTTCTGGAAAAAGGAGAGATTGTGAAATTGCCAACTTACACTCTGAACAGCTGTTCTACACAGCAGTCTAGAGTAGACTACAGGAACTGAGCTTTTTGTGGTCAGTTTGTATTATACCTCAAGAAAACCAGACAGGAAATAGGACTTAGATGAACTAATCCTACTTTCCTGTCAGGCAACACTGAAAGAACCATTCTGAAGGTGAAACTTCCCATCGCCGCTTTTAAGTCTCTCATCAATTCAGGCAGATCCTTCCCAATTTTCTTTTCTTGGTGGTTAAGCCCTTCAGGCTGCTTCTTCTCTTGCCAGATCGTTTTCTAGGCAGCTTCTCTTCTCTTCTTTCCTCAAGATCATCCACACATTTCATTACAGTTTGTGAATCGAGCAGCAGGGAGTTGTGGGATTTCAGCCAAGCTCACAGATGGACAGGTAGTCCTTGACTTACAACCATTTGTTTCAAACGACCGTTTGAAGTTACAAAGGCATTGAAACATGCAACTTATGACCTTTTTTCACACTTATGGCTGTTGCAGCACCCCTAGGATCACATGATCGAAATTCAGACACTTGGCAAGTCACTCGTTTGACAATTGCCGTGTCCTGAGGTCGTGTGTTCACTTTTTGCAACCTTCTAACAAGCAAATGGGAGAATCCAGATTTCACTTAACAACCATGTTGCTAACTTAACAACTACAGTGATTCACTTAACTGTGGCAAAAAAGTTGTAAAATGAAGCAAAGCTCACTTTTATACCTGTGTCTCGCTTAGCAACAGAAATTTTAGGCTCAGTTGTGGTCATAAGTCAAGGACCGCCTGTAATGTAGCCTTATTGGTACATTGAGCCTCATTTTTAATCACTTTCAGAAATTGCTTCTTAACTGCTTGTAAATTATTAGGAACCTTTGGATCTACAAGTTTTATCACACCAGGTGAGTTGCCTTCAAGCCTTAGCGAAAGAGGTTTTAAGTTTAAGGACTTAAAAATTTTATATTGGGGAGAGATGAATAAACAGCAAAATGGTGATTAGAACATTGAATTTGGAAATTACAAAAGGATTAGGATCCAGATGAATTTTAAATAAGTGTTTTAAATTAATTATAAGAATCCTTCCCATTGGAAAATGCGGCTGTTTTGAGTTCTTTAAAAAAACCTAATAGGATGCCACTTTAAAGGTTGGGCACTAGAGGGAATCGGAAAGAGCTAAAGATTACAAAAGACAAGAACACTTAAATTTGACTCACTAATACAGAATGGAGCAAAATCCTTTAACATGGACATATTGAAAAATATTTGTGAACAGTGGACCCAGAAGTTAACTTTGAGAATGTCTGCTCTTATGGATAGACTGAAAGTTGTTATGGAAAACATTTTTTTTTTACCTGACAAGACCAAGATTGTTTAAACTGGATTTAAAAACAACAGGACTACAAGAATGATATGGAAAAGAAGCTACACTGGATACACACATGAAGCCAGCTAATGTCTTAATAATTAAAAGATATACAAATAACAAATCAAAAGAGTGACCCAAATAACTTTCTCATACTAAGTTTGCAAAAGAAATTTGCTAAAGTTTTGAATGATTTTTTTTGGGGGGGGAAAGGGACAAAGGGGAAAAAAAGAAATCAAGTTCTAGGGTATTATTTGAAGGGATTAAAGATCGAGTCTGTTAAAAGCACAGCTAGATCTTTACTTGAGATTAAATGTCAAAGGAATCAAAATTACAGTTTGCATACTTTTTCACTGATAGTATCCCTGGCTTTATTTTTTTTCTGATGCAAAGTGATTCACACAGTGGCATAGTTAAAATAGAGATTGTGCTTCCTTGACCTGTAATGCTGTTCTCCGTTTGGATGGCTTTAAAAAGTATTTTGACTCACGGGTAATAATGCTGACAGTGACTACTAGTCAGGATGGCGTAATCTTAATTCTGATAAGCCCCTGTGCCTCGTGTAAGGAAGATGAGTGTGATTGAACAGTTGCAGTCTTACCTGTTTGTGGGCTTCCCAAAGGGACAGCAGAAAGGGAGAGTAGAGTGGGGGAAACGACCAGGATTAGACGAAGCCAGTGTTGCATTGCAACCCCAGACCTGCCCCTGTTTGATATACACTGCAACATTTCAAGGCCAGAAAGGGTAGAGCTTGCAACAGGATACTGCAATGCTGCTTCCATCATTCTGGTTGTCAGCACAGTTAGTCTTCAAGTTACAACCAGAGTTGAGCAATGATTTCCGTTGCTAAGCAAGACAGGTGAGCGGGTTGTTTTTTACCTCCATTTTATGACTGTTCTTCCCTATTGACTTTGCTGGTCGCAAGGTTGCAAAAGAGGATCGCATGCCCCCAGGACGCTGCAGCTGTCATAAACACGAGCCAGTGGCCAAGCAGCCGAATTGTGACCGCGGGAATGTTACAGCATTCGTAAGTGTGAAAAATGGTCATCGGATGCTTTTTTTCCCCAGTGCTGCTGTAACTTTAAATGGTCTGGTTGTGAATTGAGGACTGTTTGTAGCAAAAGCATCTGATTTTGGCTACTGTGGGGTCAGAATGGTAGAGCCTTGGTCATGATCCTGTGGGACTCTTCTTTGCCCCTTTCTCTGATACAAACAAGAGTTTGGCGGAATTTCAAGTCATCCCACAGTGTTTTTGTGAAGGAAATGTAAGGGTACAAAAAGTGGCTTGTTTTATAAAAGGGAGGTCCTGACAGACTTCCCAAAGTCAAGCTGGGGTTGTTCAGAGGTCATTGGTTTGGCCTCAGTTTTTTTAAAAAATAGAATCATATACAGAAAGTCCTTGACTTGGGACCACAATTGAGCCTGGCATTTCTGCTACTAGGTGAGAGAGTTGTTAAGTGAATTTTGTCCCATTTTTACGGCCTTTTTTTTGCCACAGTGGTTAAGTGAATGACTTCAGTTCTTAAGTTAATAAGACGGTTGATAATCTTGACTTTGCTTGTCAGAAGGGGGGGAGGGGTCACATGACCCCTGGAACACGGCAACTGTCATAAATACGAACCTGTTGTCAAGCCTCCGAATTTTGATCCTGTGACCATGGGGATGTTGCAATGGTTGTAAGTGTGAAAAATGGTCACAAGTCCCTTTTTTTCAGTGATGTTGTAACTTAGAATGGTCATTAATTGTAAGTTGAGGGCTACCTGTGCAGTACCCTGAGCTTCTGGGAATGCTAACTACTACAGTACAGCACCACTTGGGGCTAAATCCTTTTGAATCTGATTTAACATTCACCCAGCGCAGAATAAAGCCTGATAAATCTGGGAAATTCCCAACTTAAATCCCCCAGCTGAAATGTCCTTCTCTCTCATTGTAGTCCTGCATAAGATGGCTAATCGTCTTCCTCCCAGATAACCTGCCCTGCCAGTAGGTTATGAATAGAAACCATTCTATTATTTCCTGGTAGAACAGACTATTTTCCTTGCTCGCCTGCAATTAAAGTACCGACCGAAGAGAGGACATTCCATTACATTGCTGTCTGCCAAAAGTCTTGCTGGAGCTTACCTCTCCGGTCAAGTTGCTTATTATTTCCTGTACAACTTCAAGAGAGAGTTGTTAGCAACAGGTTCGAGTTGTACACTACCTACTTTTCCTTAGACTTTTCCCCGGCATTGGTTAACTCGCTGAGCAAGGTGAGCTTAGCATTTTTGGGGGCGTGGTTTTTGTGACACAGGGTGGATGTTGCATTAAAGCTCTCGTGTTAAAAACCTGAGCGGCATCTCCTGTTCCTTGAAAGGCGGAGAGAATGGAGATGTAGGAGGAGAAACCAAATTCATTGTCCCAATCAACAGAACCGCCCACAGTCCCCCTGTATCTCTCTCTCTCTCTCTCTCTCTTTCCTGCTCCGTTTTCTAGCTATAAATTGGTCACTTCCTTACATCTCGAGGAGGCAGGTGTCCGTCTCTTTTTTTTTTTATCTGTGGAAGCAGAGTTATCATGCCCCGTGGAGAATACAAGCTTGAATACAAGAGTGAGTACAATTGGAGCATTGCAGGGGGAGAGGTGCTACTTATAAAATCATTGTCTGCAAATTTAACTTCTTCCTTGTGGGTGAGTTGTTTTGCTATTTTGAGAAGTGCAGTATTGTGAACGCCTTCTGTGGAACGTGGTGTCCCTATAACCCTTTGATCTATTCCTTGCTAGGGTGGTGGAAGAGGTTTAGTTTATTATTCCCAATGCTTTTCCATAACAAAATCAAGATGTGGTTTTAATAAAATGTCCAGATTTACCTGTTGACCTAAGTTTAGGGGGAAATATAGCTACAGAGCCCATTAACAAGGTAAAATGTTTGCATTTCAAAGCAGCCCTGAGGAATAGATCTGAAGATCAGCCCAATCCGGCATCTGGTTTCCAGTAGTGAGTAGCCACTCAGTTTTAGGTAGGGAAATAAGAAGGTCAGAATTTCTTTCATGAATGAGTAAAATATGCAATAACTTCAAATGAAAAAAAAAAAAGGTAGGCTTGGGAGGAAACAATGAGTTGGCAACTATAGGGTTACAATTAAGCATACCAAAATAAATTCTTTTAAGTAGACATAAACAGAGTACAGTAGGTAAAACTTTAACAGTATTTGATTGCATGTCTGCAAGGTGTTCAAACTTATAATTTCTCAAACAAACGGATAAGGAAAAGGAGGCAATGGCTTCGGTTTTGTGATAGTTAAGAAGGGAGGAGAGCAAATTATTTCCCGTGCTACACAGATTAGGGGAGGGAGAGAAAGAAACATTCTTACCCCAGAATGCTACAGCTTGCAAGGGGAGAGCCAGAAGCAGTCAAACTATAATTGTGATCAAATGAACATTCAAAAAGCAGCCTTTAAACATTAGCCTTGGCAGACATGCAACTGGGATTATAGGAAATGCCCCAAAGCATGATCGGTGTCTTCATCCAAAGACAACTCTATAGCTACAGCAGAAGATCATCCATATAAATTTATAGAACTCCTTTTTTTGTCGAAGCTAGAGGCTCTTGGTCAGCCCTAACACTTCCATCAGTCTGGACTGTCACTGTCCTCAGCCATTCAGCCATGTCCGACTCTTGGCCACTGTATGGATCAGCACTCTCAATGCCCCCTCTGCCTCGCACTGCCTCCTTCAGACTCACCATGGTCATCCCGGTGTCATGCTTAATAATGTCCAGGCAGCAGGCTTGGTGTCCCCTTCTCCTTTTTCTTCCACTCCTGCAGGATCTTAGGTAATGAATGTTTGTCTTCTGGGGATTGGAAGTGCTGTCAAATTGTCTGTTGTAGTTCTGGGAAGAGCATAGATGCTGTATAGCAGGCATTCCCATCTAACATGATTTAAGTCTGTATGTGTGTCTTCGAATCCAATTTCAGTGTTCTGTTTGCTTTACCAAACAAATATGTAGTTAAGGAGTAAATGTCTAGTTCGCATAATTGTGCATAATACAACCATGACCTGGATTGCTGAGAATCTCTATATACCTTTGCATAAATGATAACAACTTGGTGTGTGTGTGTGTGTGTGTGTGTGTGTGTGTGTGTGTGTGTGTATTCAGTTACTGTATGCAAGGAATGGCTAGTTCTGCCATTGTTAATGTAAGTTCATTGTTGAAATACAGAGTAGATCATTTTATCCCTACCTGGCTGCCTGCAAATGCATTGATTCCATAATATAATGGGTAACATTTTCAAATGGCATGAGATCTTTTCCCCCAGTGGATGAAGCATAGCATGGTACACTTACATTACAGCTGTCTTGTTTCTCCACTTCCCTTATCACATCATTCTGCTCTTGCTTTGCAGAAGATACCTCTGGGGATGGTGTTACTACCATTTACAGCAACCCAGTATCGCCGCAGAGTTCAGATTCTACAGATGAATTTACCACCTACTTTGATCAGAAAATACCTATACCACAAGATGAAAAGGTTAGTATGGGTAATAAGAGTGATGGTGGGGTCAGCATTGGTGATAATTTCCCTGGCATTTTACTGAAGAACACCACTGTGTCAAAGAGGGGGTGGCAGTGTGAAGAATTACTGGTCACAGTAACATTTGCCCAAGATACATTCAGTTTATGCTGAAGTTCAATCTAAGTCATCAAAATAGATTAGTGGAACATTTTGGTGTTTCTGAAGGTTCGAGAGAATTAAACTTGGTCTCTTGAGTGCCTGTTGTGTGTCTGGATGAGTCACTTTTCTGGAGTTGCTTTCTTCGTATTTTAAATCAGGAATTGATGCAGGAACTTGGGGATTGGCGGAGACTGAGCCTTCTTTAAGTATTGTGCTCCGTCAATCTCCCCCTAAGTGCTTTTAACTGTAATTTTCATCAGCCCTACCCTCTGGCTACGTCATTTGGAGTGAATGAAAGTTATATTCTAAAACTGGTGGAAGTATCCAGAGAGGAGAAAGCTGCTCTAAGCAATAAATTGCTTCAGTTAAAGACCAAAAAATGCCTTTAGTATTTAAAAATCTGTGCTCCTCTTTCCTGTGCTGTTCCTGGCATGGAATACATTTGATCTCAAATACAATTTGAAAATTGTTCCAGTGCTTCTTTGCTGCTGCTTCCTGATGCTTGTCAAGGATGGGAGATGATGGAATGAGAATGATATTTTAGTAGCCAGTGTAATTATTGAATGAGTACACGGAGGAGACAATAATCCTCTGTGAAGATAACAGCTACTGTCTTCAATTTTTGAAATGAATAGTTGCACCCATATTCATTTTCGTTCATTTTATTTGTTGAAAAGAGTCCATCATCTATGGATTGCCGTGACTTTAAGGACCTTCTCTTATTGAAGGCTTTCACTTTGGAATGCTAAATAAGAATTATATTAAAGGAACATGCAAGCTAAGGATGAAGTATTTTTAAAAACTCTCTAGCTATTCTGAGTATGGAGTAGGGCTCATAATTTATGCAAGCACAGATTCTTTTTTATTATTATCTCAGATTTTTTTTTTAAATTTGAGCAGTATAATTTAGAATGGAGATGAGGAAATAGTTTAAACAATTATTAAATTTGAGTTTTTAGAAAATCGAAAATTAATCCGTTCCATCTAGCTGTCTGAAAGTTTTATTTTATTTTATTTTTATTTATTTATTTTTGTCAATTGCTTACAAGATAATAGGTATAAATAAAAACATAGTTATGAATACATGGATACATATAAGAAAAATAAGAAAAATAAAAGAAACAATAGGACAGGGACGGTAGGCACATTAGTGCGCTTATGCACGCCCCCTACAGATCTCTTAGGAAAGGGATGAGGTCAATAGTAGAAAATCTACTATTAAAGTTTTTGGGGTTTGGGGAAGAAACCCCAGAGTCAGGAAGAGTATTCCAGACATTGCCCACTCTGTTGCTGAAGTCGTATTTCCTGTAATCGAGTTTGGTGCAATTAACCTTGAGTTTGTATCTATTGTTTGCTCTTGTGTTGTTATGGTTGAAGCTGAAGTATTCATTGACAGGTAGGACATTGCAGTGTATGATTTTATATACTATACTTAGATCGGACCGCAGGCGGTGTAGTTCTAGGTTTTCTAGGTCTAGAATTTTGAGTCTGGTGGCACGAAGTATTCTGCAACAAGTAGAGGAGTGGAGAAAGTTGCTAACTGATCTTCCACATCAAAGTTTAAGAAAAATATAAGGCTTTTCTAGAACAGACTTTGCAAGACCTAATATAATTTATGATCGAAGTAAATTGATTTGATAACACCATGTCACATGTTGTATAAGTATAATATGATGCTTTGCCTCTTTGAATTAATGCTTTTCTTAGTTTTAAACAGTAATAAATAATTAACAGCATAACAGCTGATGTTAATGTGTGAATTTATATGTTCCCCTGTGTGAAAATACTTAATATCTCCCCCACCCCCCTCTTTTCTCCATTTCTGTTTGTAAAGCACCCATGGTTCAGTTTTCGAAAACTGTGGGCCTTCACTGGGCCTGGTTTTCTAATGAGCATTGCCTACCTGGATCCAGGTAACATCGAATCAGACCTACAGTCTGGGGCAGTTGCAGGATTTAAGGTAAGTCGCTAATCTGTCTTTTTGTAACAATTTTCACTTTGAAACCTGTTGTAGAGGTTGATCAGAAGAATGCCTTAAAAATTCAATTCAAGGGCACTGATCAAAACAAGGATTTTTCTAAACCCTTTTTTTTTTTTACAGATGCTGTCTTTAAATTGTACACTGAAAATGTTTAAAAATGGGATTTTGCAATGTTAGGGAATAACAGTAAAGTACAATAGAGGAGAATATGCTTGGCTTGTTTACATCTGAGTCACATTGAACTGATTCACACTGAAGATTAATTGCCATAAACTAGGTTGATTCATCAGAATGTGGACTGTTCATTATGGGTTACATCTTAACATCTAGAGGCATACCATAAAAATTGGGGACAGAAAAGCTGAAATTTCAATCCGTTCTACAAATCTGTCACATTATTTTTAAATTAACTCAGAAGCCTCAAATATGCTAGCATAAAACCAAGGGGGAACATACTGCTGACCAGGAACCTTTCCAGTAAGAATCTGAAACTGTCATGCCCCTGGTGGAGACTGACTCTGAGGGAGAGGAGGAACAGCCGACAGGGAGTGGAAGTGAGGCTCCGGAAGTGGTGGAGGAGGCTGGGGAAGGGCAGAGGCCGGTTGAGCAGTCAGAGGAGGACCCAGGCCCATCCCCCATCCATCCTAGGGCACACAGGGAAGAGAGGATAAGGGAGAGACGTGGTCTCCTCGGGAGGAGAGGGCCTTGATCCTCTTCATGGGATGCGGGTGTGACGACTGAATAAGAGTTTGGACTTGTGTACTGGCAAACTCTGGAGACAAATTGTGTAAATATCTCTAGTTTATAGTTCGTCTCTGAGTTTGGTGTCCTTCCCAGTGTGTGTTTTCTGTGGACATCCTCCAGCCCTTATCTTGCCTGGTTTGTGTTGCTTTTTTCCTTCTTCTTGTAACAGTTTGTGAGGGAGTTTTTTTGTCTTCCGTCAAAGATATTCGGAGCTTGGAAGCAAAGTGAAGGAATAAAAGGGGCTTCACCTGTTTTCTGTGACTGTGTTTGTTTTGTATCCCACCCTGGGTCATTACAGAAATGTTTAAGCTTTGGTTTTTAAATATTAGGGTTTCGCAATATTGAAAACAAAACAAAATAGAATTTTGAAAAGCAAAACATTTTACCCCTGTGATTCTCTTTACTATTTGACTGTTAGCTTTTCTAATTATTTTGACTTGTGGTTGGCTGGTTAGATTAGCTTGAAGCAATGTGTGTGGCCTCCCACACTTTAAAGGATTTACTAGATATTTATGTTTTATTGTTTATTGTTACGTTTTATTGTTTATCTAACTGAATACCTGTCTTTGCTACCAGCAATTTTCCACAGTCAAATTCCAGGTAGAATAGGGTTCCTAGTTCTTTTGAGAAAGTAGGCAGAGGGGTCTCTCCGAGACGTTTCAGATTTCCAGAGTTCTCCATAAACAGATGAATGTTTATGTAGCAGAAACCTGTTTGGAATGTTCTGTTTGAGCATTAAATTCTCCAGAACCAAACCCCAAATGTGTCTGATGAAAAGGAGGGTTCTCTGGGGCACTTTTTGTTTGTGAGAGGGCTTGGATAAGTATCCCCAGAAATACAGGTATTGTTTAGTTAGCAGAATCCCTAGATTTGTTGTTCCTCTTCCAGAATATTGCTATCCTGAGCTTCTTTTAATTTTTGTGTATGTGTATTTTTATATTTTTCAGCTGCTCTGGGTTCTCTTGTTGGCTACTGTCATTGGTTTGTTGTTACAACGTTTGGCGGCAAGGCTGGGTGTGGTAACAGGACTTCACCTAGCAGAAGTATGCAATCGACAGTACCCCAAGGTGGGTAAATTGACGGTGCAGCCGTCTGCATGAACCAGCCAGGGGACAGAGGGGCTTTTCCCAAGATTGGGGCAACCAGAGCAAGTTTGCCTCTCGTATTTATCTCAGCTCTTTGTTAAACGTTGAACATGTTAACATGCAACTACTAGTTCTTCACTCAAATCAACACTACTCATGGCTTATCCATGGTTTGTTTAGCTCAGGGTAGCCTGACATGAATGCTGACGGTGAGTATATCACACCAGAAAAAGCCATCACCAAACTAATCTGTTGCCACGCTTCAGATTTTCTTTAGGTGGACAGATCCATAATCAAATGTGAGTGTCTGTTTGCCAAATGATGTTAAGTGAGAGCTTGACAATGGCAAACATTTGTGGACAGGAGCAACAATTGGGTAGTAGTCCTGCCTGTGTTTAGCCATAAGGCCTAGGAAAACATGGATGTGCAGATACTCTTATGATCCGCAGACCAGGGGTGGGAGCCACAGGTCGTAAAGTTGCCACCCCTGGTCTATAGGATCATACACTAAATAGGAAGAGAGGTTAAGACTGCAAAATCTATGGAGACTCAAACCAGGAAAGAAGAGAGAAGTCCAGGGAAAGGTACTAACTGTGGATAGTTCTAAAGTTTCCAAAATCGGGAGTCTGAGTTTTTAGGTAAAACAGCTGGGCGAACAAACAGGATACAAAAAGAATGAGATAAATGGATTATTCCAGAGAACAAAAGAACAGCAGTTGCCCTCATTCTCTCTCAGAACACAAATGCAAACTCCCCCATCTCCCCTTAGAGGGAGGAGGCCAGGAGGGAGGTGGGACAATCCGAAGGAAAAAAAAAAAAAGAACCCGGCAGAAAGAGAAAGTTGGGTAGGGAACAAGGGAAAAAAAGATGTCGCCCCCAGGGATAGAACAAGAGATAGCTTTACCCCCCCAAAAAAGAAAAGAAAAAAAAAAGAAAGCTTGGGTTCTATCAATAGAGAAGATTCCCAATCCATGGATTCCACACATTTGTTTTCCTGCAGTCTTTCCTCTCAGTTAGTTTAATCACGTGGCTTTTCTCTTTCAAGCAATCCTGTCTGCCTTTATTCCACAAACAAAAGTAGTCCTTGAGTTAGACCGTAGCTGAGCCCTGCAATTACAGTTGTAAATCACGACAATCATCGAGTGGGTCACCATGTGACAGTATCTGATTTTATGACTTTTTTTGTAGCCTGTAAAGCGAGTGCAGCATTTGTAAAGCAAACATAGCAGTGAACATCAGAATTCTCAAGGGAACCCATTGTTACCAGAAGTAAATAATGCTTCTTGATAAAAACAATGTCATAAATCGCAGTCATGTGACCATGGGGTGCAAACAGCCATACATGGGGCTGGTTGTCAAGCACCCAAGATATGGTGATGGGACCACGGGTTGGGGGAAGTGGGTATCATAACATTGAACACGGGTTGTAAATCATTTTGGGGGTGGTCTGCCATTATTTTGAACAATCGATTGAAAAATCAAGGGCTACCTGTACAAAATGATTTTCCTCTTCAGTGAAAATTAATGGAGGAAGAAACTCAAATTTTGCATGGCTGAATATGGTGCTCCTGTGGTCAAGATCCCAAAGCCTCTGGTTCTGAAAGGGGGAGGATCTTGACTTGCTGGATTGAAGTACAAATATTCATCGCACAGGTTCTCAGGAAGTGTTTTTGCTCCATGTGGACACACTCCTGCATAGCTGCGTAGCTCTTACTGTAAACTAGGGAATGACTGTTTAATAGTAGATCAATAATACCATTGGTGGATGTCTTCTGGAAATCTAATCCCTGAGTAAAAGCATTTTTTATTTTTATTTTAAGAGTCAGAACATTTAGTTTCCAAATCAGCCTGCATATGCTCCCTTTCTGTCTTTCCTGATCCAGTTAATGCTTCTACAGTATTCGTTTGATGTTGTTCCCATAATTATTTCAATTACTGATAAATGAATCTCCTAAAAACCTAGATGTAGGCAGGCTTATAGAATCTATTCTTTGGTATGAAATTCCTTTTGGGCCTGCTTTGGCAAGACAGTTGCTTAGAGATGCAGAAATCTCGTACAAAACCCAGGTGTTTTTTTTTCCTTTCAGTATTAATTATCCCTTGTTTGGTTCCTCTGTCATTTTTATCTTTGGGTGGTCTGTGTGCACATATGCATGTTCATAGAAGGTTTGGCAATTATATATTTCCTGGATCTGGCACATCTGAAGGGAAACAGCATAGAAATCTTTAAAAATGGACAAAATCTATTGCTTGTCTTTCCCTTCCCCGGAGTTAGAATATTTTTAGTAAGTAGTATGTTTAATTTTGGCAATATCCAGATTAAATTCCTTTTTTGGGGGGTAAATTTTTTTGGTTTTTAAAGACAAACATAAACAAACAAACCATAAAAACATCAAACTTTCTTCCATAAATATACAAGCAGTGTGCCGGTTGGTTTACAAATTTTTTTTAAGCATCCATTTCATAGTCTTCAATTACAGTTACATTGCATACTAGGGTATTCAATTTTTGATTGATAATATGAGCTATTATGCAATGTAACTGTAATTGCAGATTAAATTCCTATTGTAATAATTATATTTTCCTAAGGTTGTTTGGAAACTGCTCCCACACAGATCCTCCTTGCCAGGATGAAGGTCATCAGAAACTTCTGAATTACCTGGGAGGAGTCACTTTCTGGGAGGACCGATACTTTTGGCATAAGAAGGGAGCTGCAAAGGTGGCACTTCTCGTAAGCCTGAGCCTCCTTAGGTTTCCCTCTCTGAAGTACCATAGGAAGGTAATACCAGGAGAGGATTGAAAAGACTTAGCAAACATTCAGCCAAATCCAGAATCACCTTTTGCAATCTTCTCAATGTTCATTTCATTCCAGAGCAGAAAAGTCTTTTACAAAGCTACGGCACCTACTAGGAAACTCTTGGCTTGTAATTGTGTATCTTGTACAGCTCCAGCATCTGCTGTGTAGCTAACTCTTGGTTTAGAAGTGAGTTTATAAACTTTGGGGTATCTTTTGAGTTGCCCAATTCCCAGCACAGCCATCCGTGTAGGTGGTTGCTGGTCAGGAGACGCTTAATCCTCCCTTTGCTAGGAGAGTTTGCTTTCCAAATTTAGATTGCGGTGACTCTTTCTCATTGCACAATGCATACAGGGTGGGGGTGGGGGAAGGAATTTTTGGATGGCTTCTGAAGGCTATGGGTGTGTGAATCATTGTGGAGATTGTAAGATAGAATTGGACCAAAGCATTAAACTAAGGGTTTGAAGCATATTTTGCAAGTCATCTAGAATAACAGAGTTGGAAGGGACCTTGGATGTCTTCTAGTCCAACCCACTGCCTAGGCAGGAAACCCTACACCACTTCAGACAAATGGTTATCCAACATCTTTTAAAAAACTTCCAGTGTTGGAGCATTCACAACTTCTGGAGGCAAGTGGTTCCACTGATGAATTGTTCTGTCAGGAAATTTCTCCTTAGTTCTAAATTGCTTCTCTCCTTGATTAGTTTCCACCCATGGCTTCTTGCCCTGCACTGTTCTTGTCTGCTCTGTTTAGTTGGGTGCATGTCACTGCTATTGTATCCTGAAAAAAAAGAGTGTGTCTCTTTTTGTTGACTTCTTAGGAGGGAACTCCAGGGTGGACAAAATGTTTCTATTCTAAACTACCAAGAGGTTCATGGCAAATATTGCTTCCTTTCACAGACAGTTTAATAAATCAAGCAGTAGGCAGACTTAATGAGCCTCACCATGTTCTTCTCCTTCTCCTTTTCCATTTCTTATTCTCTTTCTTTTTCTCACTATTTTTCTCTTTCTTTTTCTCTCCTGCTCTCTCTCTCTCTCTCTCTTACCTTTCTCTCTTTTACCCTCCCTCCCTTCATTCCCCCCCTCTCTCCTTTCTTTCTTTCTTTCTTTCTTTCTTTCTTTCTTTCTTTCTTTCTTTCTTTCTTTCTTTCTTTCTTTCTTTCTTTCTTTCTTCCTTTCTTCCTTTCTTCCTTTCTTCCTTCGTTCCTTTTTCTTTCTCCCCTCCAATTTTGTGAGTTGCCAACCAGTGGATTATCAGGGAGGAGGCAGACTGCTGTTGGCAGAGATATGAATGGGTCCGTTGCAAAGAGTTTAAGGAAGTTGCCGCAGCTCCTGGCTACTCCCGGGGGTGGAAGACGTGTGGTGGGAGAAGATTCCACTTTTAAGTACTATGACCTTCTGAGTTTTTGCTTACCGTAGGTTCCTCGACTTATCTTGTGGCTGATGGTGGAGCTGGCTATCATTGGATCAGATATGCAGGAAGTCATCGGCTCAGCAATTGCCATCAACCTCTTGTCCGTTGGGAAGTAAGTTAGCTTTGTAATTCTCTGAGTGTTTTGTGGTTTCAGCAGTCTCCTGCTAATCATGAGGTAAAAAAAAATACAAAGGTACAATCAAGCAAGAAAATTCCATATCAAATCTAGAAATTCTTTCCCCAGTCAATACATTCCATCACTGAAGCAGCCCTTGACAACTGGACAATAATATTTAAATATTAGTCATGGGGCATGTAAATCTATTACACTTTAATGGCAACAATCTTTTTAAAATTTCTGTAGATAGGTCATATTTGAAAATGAACTTTTCAAATGTGGAAAGTTTCTCAATGACTGAAATGAGGCAGGTGACATTTAAGCAAAACCAGTCCCAGTTTTTTAGCTGTTTTTTTCCCTCCTATTTATTTCAACTAATTAACGATATTTGCCCTTTTCTTGTGTCTTTTCCCTGAAAAACCCTAAGAGTGTTTATATAGGCATTGACTAAAGTTGAATCAGGGTAACCTGAAGTAAGCAAAGGTATTTTTGAGCAAATGCAGTTAAATTATGAAATCCACTGTTTAATCAACACTGATTTTAATTAGTGTAGTCCGGAAAGAATTAGGCTGTTTGATACTTTATTAACTCCGTAATCAAAAGAAGCACGTATGTTTTAAATGCAAGTTGCTAGCAAGGAGAGACAGCAGGAGACAATTATTGCTTCCACGCTCCCAGATTCAGTTTAGTTGGTAATTCTGTGGTACTGAGCCTTGGATTGCAAAGATCTCTAGCCTGATCCTCAAAATGCTAGTCAGTGGTGGGATTCTGCGGTTCGGCCCAGTCCGACCAAACAGGTAGTAAAAAATGCTACCGTTCGGCTGAACTGTTATTTTTTTTCCCTCCCGACAATCAGCTGTTCTGACGATCAGCTGTTCTTGTCTTACTGCTATGCCCAGGAGGCTTCTCTGAAGCCCAGGAGGCAAAAAAGGGGCACGTGGGAGCGTGGGGTGCTGCGCGGCCCCTCCCACTCCATTTCTTGCCTTCTTGGGCCTCAAGGAAGACTCCTGGGAGCAAAAACGCCACCCAGGAGGTCAAAAAATGGAGCGGTGGGTGGGTGGGTGCTGCACACACACAAAAAAGAGGCAAGCCACGCCCACCCAGTCAGATGGATGCGCCCACCTAGCCACACCCACAGAACCGGTAGTAAAAATATTTGCATCCCACCCCGGATGCTAGTGTGTGTATGCCCCTCTCTAGTATAGGTGCTCCTCAACTTAGGATCACAATTGAGCCCCAAATTTCTGTTGCTAAGTGAGACACTTGTTAAGCGAGTTTCGCTCCATTTTACAACCTGTCTTGCCACACTTGTAAAGTGAATCACTGCAGTTCGTAAGTGGGTCACACTGTGCTTAAGTGGATCTGGCTTCCCCATTGACTTTGCTGGTCAGAAGGTCACAAAAGGGGATCATTAACTGAACTGTCATAAGTCGATGACTAGCTGTATAATGGGTTGATGAGAAAGCCACAGTCCAACATCTAAGGAACATGCAAAGTCCAGTGTTCAACTCTTGATACAGCTTGATAAAGTTGCTTGAAACTTTGGTGCGTTATTTCCATTCAATTGTATGTCATGGGTGAACATCCTAGGCTGAGGACTACGGACAGACCTTGGATGCATGACTGCACCACCTTCTGAAAGGCATAAAGAAAGTCACCAACACTTTTGAGGGTCACATACAGGGATGGGATTCTACCGGTTCTGTCCGGCTCTACAAAAACCGGTAGCTCTGAAGAGCAGCAGACACAGAACCGGTTCTGTGTCTGCTGCTGTTTTGGCCCACCCGCCCACCTGGGCTCTTACCTGTCCTTTATTTCCTCGTTTTTCAACCTCAGCTTTGCGTGGCACAGCTGAGGTTGAAAAAGCAGGGGGAAAAGGGCTTTTCCAACCGCTGTGCACCCGCACACAGCGCTGCTCAGCTGTCCCGGCAGCTCAGCAGGTCGTAAATTGCACTCGCGCAACTCGTGTGCAACGCAGAGCAACAGAACCGGTAGTTATACCAGTCGGATCCCATCCCTGGTCACATATAATATCAGGCTGTATTTCATGTAGTACAGGTCGACTTACAACACATTTCGTTTAGTGCTCGTTTGAAGTTACACTGGCCCTGAAAAAAGTGACTTACGACCATTTTTCACAGTCATGGAAAAACTGTGTATCGCTATTGTATCATCCCCACGGCCATGTTATTTCCTTTCAGATGCTTGACAACTTGTTCATATTTATGACGGTTGCAGTATCCCGGGATCATGCGATCCCCTTTTTCAACCTTCTGACAAGCAAAGTCAATAGGGAAGCCGGATTCACTTAACAAATACGGCAAGAAAAGTTGTAAAATGGGGCAAAACTGGAACAAATTTTTCACTCAGGAAATTTTGGGTTCAGTTGTAGTTGTAAGTTGAGGTCTACCTATATCAATATGGTCCCTTGATATAAGTACTATCAAATGGTACCAGGCATCTTTTTGGTAGCCATCATGCTCATTACCCAATATTAATTTTTAGATCTATTTAAAATATTTACATTTTTTTAAAAAAAGAGAAGCTGCTGTGCTATGAAGCACCTGTAGCATCTTAAATTTCCAAGTTCCCCTGCTCTTCCAAATTTCTTAAAAAGTAAATGTAATGAGTAAAAGCATCTTAGTGAATTGTTTAGAGGAATGTCCATTGTACAAGAAAGGGACAAAGAAAAGCAGGAGGGGTAGGAAGCAGCTAGGAGTGAGGAACCTAGAGCAGGGCTGGGATTCAATTTTTTTAACAACCAGGTTCTGTGGGCATGGCTTAGTTGGTGGACGTGGCTTGGTGGTCATGTTATTGGCTGGGTGTGGCCAACTCAACATCACTCACATCAAGGCACGCATCTCTTCGCCTGGCCTCTCATGACTGTGAGGATGCTGCAACAGTCGTAAGTGTGAAAAACGGTCATAAATCACTTTTTTCTGTGCCATTGTAACTTTGAATGGTCACTCCACACAAGCAAAGTACCAGCAAAGGAGGGGAAAAAAACTCCAGAGAAGTTCCTAGGACAGGAACTCTAGTCCTGCCAAGAATGTAATAAGGGTTAACAGAGAGGCAGTTTCTATAAGCAACACCAGAATGTTTCCTTCCTGCCTTCCTTACAGGATTAGGCCAGTAATTTCTTCTAACAACTGGTTCTCTGAGCTGCTTAGAATGTTAACAACCGGTTTTAGCAAATAGGTGCGAACTGGTAGAATCCCACCCCTGAACTAGAGGGATGTCACAAGATATCCTGGGAAATTAGCACTTTGCAAATGGTTGTATTCCTCATAGCAGCCATTTCTTGAATGGGGAGCCCTTCTAGGAGTCATTGTGCAGTTAACAAAATCCAGAGGTTCTCCGAATTCCAAGTGTGCCTACAACTTAGTTGGGGTTCCTGCTGCATTGTGCACCTAGCTATAACTGCTTTACTTCCTTTCTGAATAAGCTTATAAAAATTCAGTTTCAGAGCTGAGAGTTATTAGATAGCTGCAGCTCAGGTAGATGGCTTCCTTTGAAGTATCGAAGCAAATAGTGGAAACAGCTTGCTGTCTTTGCATCCTAAAACAATGTTTGGTCTTCTGAAATGACACTTTAACCTGATAGAGCCAGTGGAAACAGCCAAGCTTACTGAAAATACAATATTTTCTGCATGGGTTGCTAGAAATGGGCAATGTTTCGCTCCATAAATTTCCAGTAAGCTGCCCATTTGTTTCCTGGCTAAGGAGGCTTTCTCTTCTGTTTTGTCTTTCCACAGAATCCCTTTGTGGGGTGGAGTCCTCATAACAATAGCTGATACCTTTGTGTTTCTCTTCCTGGACAAGTATGGTAAGGGCTTTTTTTAAATTGAAGTACATTTCTTTTTTTCTCTTAAATAATCTCTTGATCGATGAGGTTAAGGCACTTTGATGTGTGGGAAAGGGTTCTGGTTGCCACGCTCCAGAGATTTCACTTTGTGCACACTTCTGGAAAGGTTTTAGCTTGATTCCTTTCAAAAATGCCTTGCCATGTGGAGAAGACAATTATATGTGCTTTCTCCCTCTCGTTCTTTCATGTGCAAACCCAAATACATATCCCAGAGGTACTATGGGAGAATCTTAGGGTTTTCTCCAATCCCACTTTCCCCCAGTGCTGCTGCCATCATGCTGAAAAGATTTAACCTAGAGCCCCTCAACCCTTGCCTGTATGAGTTGCTCTCTGGGAGCTGCAGTCGGAGAATGTTATGTCTTATTCTCCCCGCCTCCTCCCAGCCCTCTTAGAACAGCTGCTATATCTGCAGTCCTTCTATTTAAGAAGGATTGCAGGTTCTTGATGGCAATTATACCATAATGTCAGCCTTCAAGATCTTCTACTATTGCTTTGCATCTTTTGGCTGCCATAAGTAACGGGGGGAGGAGGGGGTAAAGTCTGGGAAGCAAGCTGGAGGTGTTACATTCTAGTGTTGTATAAAATGAGGAGGGGGGAGTATAAATCCTTGCTTAGGTTTCTATTTCTCGCTTAGCTTTCTTTCCTCTGCGCAGCTGCAAACCTTTATCAAAATATGCCAAGGTCAACGGACAGAGGCCTCATCACCACCTGAAGATGTCCACATGATCATATTCACAACTTTTAATTGGAAGAATCATTTGAACTATTGGGGGTGGGAACATTTCCATCACTTCGTATAGGTGATTTGCGCGCCTAATTCCTCAGATTCAGAATTCTATGGTTGCTACCACTTCATTTTCAGTAAAAGATATCTTTTCTCTAATCTAAGGAGTCTTAAATATTTCTTTCTTGAATTTTGAATGGAGCACCACCTGACACATTGATTATAGCAGATTCCTGTAAAGTAGGAGTCTCCAAACTTGGCAACTTGAAGTCTCCTGGACTTCAACTCCCAGAATTCCTCAGCTAGCCAAGCCAGGTTTGGAGACCCCTGCTCTAAAGATAGAAACAGACCCAAAGCATGAGAGGCCCTGTTGATGGGAGAAATGCAAGTGATGGGGAGAGGGGAGTGAATGATAGGAACTGGGTGGGGTTGTCAAGGCTGGATGGTGGTGATGGTGGAAATGATGGCATGCGAATTGCAGCATCGTGACACAAACTGCTTTTGTTAGGTATGCTGTGACATTGCATTTGTGTACACAAAGGACAGAACTTGCAGCATAATCTCACGGTGCACCCTGTGAGGAAAACTTTGGATTCATCAGATGCTTCTGGCAGGAAGATAGCTATTCTCTGCTCCTCGTGGCAGTCTTTGAGCAGGGGTTGTGTATGGGCATGTGTGCACCCAGCGGCATGTTTGGCCTAGCCCACCAGCTTGCAGTAATGTTAAGCTCCTCAGTGCAGTGTCTATAAGCCTCAATTTACCTTTATGATATTTGGGCTTCATAATCTATGTACTTTTTTGAATATGAATTCACCCCCTCACCTCCCCAGCAGTAGCCGTAGTAGCAACATCATGTTCCCAGAATTCTAAATATATCCAATGGTAAAAAAAAAAAATCCACTCTATGACTGACATGCACTTAGATATATTACTTTTTATAAACCTCTACATTATTGATCCAGAAAGGTAGGTTTTTGATTTGAGCAATTTCTCCCGCCCCTCCTGACTAAATATGCATAGTATTAGCTTGGTCCCTTTGCTCACAGTCTATCTGAGCTGGTGAGGTCATTAATAGGAGCACAGCAGGTGGCTTGTGAATGTTGCAAGATTCGGACACCTCTTTCAATGAGCCATACAGTTTTCTTTCTGGGCTACCCCATACCTTGTGGAAAAATCTTCCACTCATCTGGAGTTTTCTCTCCTATGATAACAGTGGGTGGATTTTTTTTGTCCTTTCTGTGCCTCTGCTTCATAGATGTGTGTTTATTGTTTTCTTCCATTCCCTTCAGTAGCTCAGCTTCTGATTTTTGAGACGGGGAGAGAGAGCGGGTGAGCAGGAAAAGGATACAATGGTGCTTTAATTGGATGCATTTTAACTGCTGATCTAGTTATAACCCAAGAATATAATAGATGCATTATATGTATGTATGTATGTATTCTGTTGTGATCATTCAATGAACTGAGCCTATTTTTCAATCTGGGTAAAAACAATCCTAATAATATTAAGTAGATAATATTAATTTTCCTATTAATAGTGGTTGTATGTCTCTTTTAGGTTTGAGGAAACTGGAAGCATTGTTTGCCTTCCTCATTACTATCATGGCCGTCACGTTTGGATATGAGGTAACACTGCCTTTGTATATATAGATCTTTAAAATGAACAGTATAGGCTTTTGAATCTCTCATAAGCCTTTTCCTGTCTTTTGGGCAAAATATTCTCCCCAAAACAACAACAACTTTGTACTTCTGTATTTGTGGGGTTTTTTTTAGAATGAGACGCTGAGATTTGCCAAGGACACTGCTAATGCCAACGTCTTTTCTTGTTCCTTGTTTGCCTTCTCATGTGTCTTCTGCAGTATGTAACTGTAAAACCAGACCAGGGACAGCTGCTGAAAGGGATGTTTATGCCTTATTGTGAAGGCTGTGGGCCTGCCCAACTAGAGCAAGCTGTTGGGATCGTAGGCGCTGTCATCATGCCTCACAACATGTACCTGCATTCTGCTTTGGTCAAGGTAAGCGTGGGTTTCCTCATGGTAGCTATTCTCACCCACGTCTTCTTTCTGCCACAGTGAAGAGGTGGGGAACTCTGGCCCCTTTATAACTTGTGGACTTCAACTCCCAGAATTCTTGAGCCAGCATGAGTGGCTCAGAAATTCTGGGAGTTGAAGTCCACAAGTCATAAAGGGGCCAGAGTTCCCCACTCCTGCTGCAGTGAAATCACATTCAACATGCATGCCCTTGTTTCTTCTTGGACAAAGGCTGTGTTTTCACCACAGTTGGAAATTCCATGAGCGGGTTTTCCTTCAGAATCTCCGGCCCATGAAGAGCAGTAGATTAGCAGGGAGAAACACCTGGTCTTAAAATTACTCCCTGTATGGCAGAGGTTCCACAAGCATCGTTAATTTAGCTTTGTTTCTAAAGTGAGAGCCAGTTTGGTGTAGTGGTGAAGGTTGGCAGCTGAATTTCAAAGGTGCTGGCCTAAAGACCGGGAGACTGTGAGTTCTGGGCTGTCGTTAGGCATAAAAGCCAGGAAGGTAACTTCAGGCCAATAGCTGTCTCTAAGCCCAACCCTCCTCAGAGAATTATTGTTTTGGGAAAAATAGGAGGAGAGGGGAGAATTAGGTATGTTTGCCACCTTGAGTTACTTCTAAAGTAACAAAGGTAGGGTAAAAAAAAATGTAATAAATAAATACAGGTAGTTGAAGAGAGAAAGCCTTACTTCAGGGAAGCTGCATTTTGCTGGCTGTGTGAATCGAATTTTTCTGTTTAGTCTCGACAGGTGAATCGGGCCATAAAGAAGGAAGTGAGTGAGGCCAACAAGTATTTCTTCATTGAATCCTGCATTGCCCTCTTTGTCTCCTTCATCATCAACGTCTTTGTTGTCTCAGTCTTTGCAGAAGCTTTTTATAAAAAGACAAACCAAGAAGTGGTGAGTAGTTTTCCTTTCTTCCTTCATGTTATATTAGTAAGCAATAAATGCTCCTTATATTACAAGGATTATTTTAAATGTTTTTTTAAATATCCTTACTTAACTTTTCATTGAAATTTAAAAAAAAACATAAAAAACAATAAAGAAAAACAAATTAAAAGTTAAACAGTAATACAGGTGGTCCTCAGGTTACAACCACTTGTTCAGTAACCATTCAAACTTGCAATGACACTGAATGAGGAGGACATCAAATGGGCTCTGGCCATCACCATGTTCCATGGTCATGTAATTAACAATTTCTGACGTTTCTGATAGGGAAGCCAACAGGAAGTTGGAAATTGCAGTCATATGATGTCATTGCTTAATGATGGCAAGCAGGATTTCTGGAACTTTTATCACTAAGCAATGCAGTCACATGACATCATGTTTCAAGACCACATTGTTTAGTGACAGCAACTCTGGTGCAACCCTAACCTGAGGGGCCTCCCATTCAGAAATTGCAATATTAAAACAAGAAAAGAAAAAATAAAATTAAAGAAACGGAAAAAAATAAATAGAAAAAATAACATAACAAACTGATATAACTAATTATCCCAAATTCACTTAATCTGTTCATAATATATAAAATTATCCATGAAATTGTCTAGTTTTATAAAATATAATAGAGTTTATGCCAAAGGGTAACATACGATACTATTATGATTTTGGATTGGTAGAAAAAATTAATATATAACGTTTTCAAAGATGATTTACATATTTCTTAATATCCAGTGTAATAATATATTTCCAATTTCTCAATATCATTCCTTTTGCTATTCCCCATGCCCAATATAAGCAATATTCTTCAAAAATGTTCAGGTTCCCTAATTTTGGAATATAATACAAAATGTAATTAATCTTTAATTTGAAAAGATTCTCCCATACAGCCACTTCTATAAGTATACTGTCCCCCCCCCCCCAAAAAAAGAACATGACCAAATCATACGAGTTAATGTACTTTCCAATTTCTTACATGCTTCTTTCCTTTTCTGCTTAGTTCCTGCTTCCCTTCCTTCCATCCAGCTTTGTTCCTCCATTTTGCCTCTCTTGCTAAAGCTGTTATACCTTTTCTTCCTATCATCTGTATCTTGTTTCCTTTTTCATCTTGTTCGTGCTTTTGGTTTAAAAGCGTAGTAGTTTTGCATATATTGTTATGTTTCCATGTGATTACCGGATTTGTAGGCGAACCTCAGCTTCTCTTCCCCTGCTTTTAGAAGGGAGAGTTAGTGGAGAGAATTAAACCACTGCAGCAAGTACCAAGGATCATAGAATAGAACCCCCAGTAGGATTAACAGCTCCATGTAACCAAGACAGGATGCTTTACAATCAATAAAAAGCAATACAATTTGTGGTGGAAACAAGTCGTCTGTCAAATGCTGTTTGTCTCCCCTTTCCCCTTGCTTGGAAGGTAGCACCTGTCATACTCCCTTTTTATTTGGGCTGGTCTTTCAAAACTAAGGAACAGACCAAAGAGCTTGAGGCTATACTGCAAGGACAACTTCTTGTATGTTTCAAGTTTCCTTCAATGCCAGCAGTCGTCCTCCCCCTCCTCCCCCTCCCCCCCCCTCCTCCTCCTCCTCACAGGAGGGAAAGGTCAATGTAAGCCAGAATTCTTCTTGGTTGTTATTATTTTAAAACACTGTTTTGTGCCACATGGGTCTTTTGGTTTTAAAACAAAATGTCTTCTTATATGTTTACAGCATGACATCTGTGCAAATAAAAGCTTTGCCCAAGCTGTGCTGTTTCAGTCAGATAATAGCACCCTAGATGTGGATATCTACAAAGGGGTGAGTGAAAAGCTTTACATATTCAATTTAGCAAGAGTTAAAGATCCATATGTAATGCTCTTGAATCTCCGAATCAGCCTTTGAATATCCTAAAGGTGTTTCTAAAGCTTCTAAAACAGAGTAAATGGGAAGATGAAACAACTGTGACAAGATCACAAGCTCTTCCAGTTCTGCCTTCTTTAGCACTCAAAATATCAAAGCAACCGAACCAAAAAGAAGTTCTATCAGGAGACAAACATCTGCAAAATAAAATAGCTCCAGATGCTTCAGAAACAAAATTAGCACTTTAGCAGTTATTTGCCTTCCAGATATCTCTCTCAAGATCAAGAAAATATTTTTCAGGCATAAGACAGTTGTGAGCCTTCTCTCCCTAACATTGCTCATATTCTGCAAAAGGCCATTGTGTACTAAGGTTATTTTGTTAGATTTTTCTATCCAGAGGAGCAATGTAATTACCTGGGATGGGTTTATGAGCAAAGTGTTCTTCTTGGCCATGATATTTTTGGAAAATAAGCATGTGCACAGTAACTATAGCATTCAGATTCAAGTATCTCTGAGTAAATTGGCCCTTGCTAATCCAAGCAGTGATTTCGTAAAATGTCACTTTGTGTTAGACTGCTGACATAGAAAGCTTAATCTAAAGTATACAACTTCATTTTTTAAAAGAACTCTTTTGTGTTTTAGGGAGTAATTCTAGGTTGTTACTTTGGCCCTGCTGCTCTCTACATCTGGGCTATTGGCATCCTTGCTGCAGGACAGAGTTCAACAATGACAGGAACTTACTCTGGACAGTTTGTTATGGAGGTATTTTAATCTTTTAAAATGTTGTGGGTTTACATTTGACTTGCCTTCCTAATCTATATCTCGATAGGTTCTGCAAATTAAAGTGATAGGAATCTAAAGATGCTGTCCAAGTGGCTCAGTTCCCAGATGCCACAGCTGGGTATCTGGGAACCAGGTGGCACGGACACTTTCTTTGTGAGAAAAATTGTGCGCTGACATTTTCCCCTTTCAGCCGGCAGTTCATGAGATCCTTAAGCAATGCATTTGTCCTGTTGTGGTGTCTTGTTTTATAAACATATTTTTATATAGCGACCAAGTGATACTGAAAACTATCATTGTTAAACTGAAGCAAAGAAATAGAGATGATTGACTTCAGAAGGATTGGGAGTCTGTCTTAGATTTGCAGACTATGGGATTTTATTTCTAAAAGGGGCTTCAGTGTGTGTCAGACTGTGGAGGTAGCATCTGACTGTAGTTCCTTCAAAAGCTAATTGTGCAAAACTAGAAGATACAGCTGCTTCAAAGGGCTGTCCACGGATGCTACCTCCATGTTCCCAACCACTCAAAAGAACCTTTGGAAATGGAATCCATAATGCTATTTGGCCCTATATTTGGGGAATGGGGCTGGATGAGGGATATATTTTCAGGCAATTAAAGGAACCCATCCTGTGTAAAATGCCCTCTTTATATTAATCTGTGAATGAAATGCCATTCAAGTGTTTTCCTTATGATACCAGTTAGGCTGCCATTCATCAAATCGCTTTGCCTTTGTATACGCTCAATTTTTCATAGGGTTCCCAAAGTCTTCAACCTACCATTTCCCTGGTCTGTGCCTTCTTCTCTTCTGGTGACATGTGAAGTTGTCAATCCAAAGGAAGCTATCCACTTTTAGTTTTTGTAATTAAATTGATCAATTTGGAATTAAATTTGCAAAGAATTTCCATAATTAAAACAGAATAAATTGAGTACTTTACAAATAAGGAGGGCCCAGACTTAGTGGTAGAATGGTTTTGTTTGTCGATCTGATCAGCAGCAAAGGCAGATAAGACTGTGGGGAAATCCCACTAAAATCCTCCAAAGCTGCTATTTGCCAATACTGACAGCTCTGGTAGACCAAAGGCCTGAGTCAGAAGAAGACCATTTCCTACAATCCTGAATTTCTATTTTGTTAGGTTGGAACAGTCACACACAACTAAATTTCTTTATGCCTTGGTTAAACCACTGATAAGTGATCAAGTACACCATCTGGTTTTGATATAGTGTCCAATAAATTGAAAGTATTTAGTATGATTTAAGGACAGGTTTCCATTCTTCATAACACAAAAAACCTCTCAAAGTAGGTTAGGATTAGATAATATATATAAAATGATCTTGGTACCTTTGCCATTGGACAGAAGGTAGGGTTGATTCCATGCAATTTATTACTGTGAAAACAAGCTTTAGTAACTTTATTTGCTGATGAATCATGAGTCTCATTAGAGATCTGCAAAAAATATCTATCTGGAAATAGATCCTTCTGGAGAACTCTAAAATGTTCCTCTTTTCTCTGCTGAACCCCCTTCCGGTTTCCAGGAGTGATTTGAGGGTTTCCAGAAGGAAGTCCTTAGTACTGGAAGAGTTTTGGATGAAACAAAATGGGTTTTAGGACCAGATCCAATTACTTTTAGTTTAGAAAAATTACTTCTGGACACTATCAAATACTTCCTAGATCCAGGGGGAGAGTGAGCATAATATCAAAGAAAACATTCCAAAGTTATTCAGAACATTCAATTCCTGGGTTGGAGAATTTTGCATAACCCTAGCTTTCATGTGTTCAGGCCATATTATCTAACCCAACATAGTTTAGACTAAGCTGTGCTTTAAATTTGATTACTGAAAAAAATGCAGGAAAAAATGTGGCAGCTGCATCTTTTCCCAGATTTCCCAGCAACTGCAGAGAGCTCTGAAGTGTTGGACAACAGTACATTTTGTGTTCTCAGACCAATTCATTTGACAACCGCAATTAGCTGCTTTAGGCAGAATAAGGCTTGTCTGGACCTTTACCAAGAACAGATTGATTTGAATATACTGTATATTTTATCTAACTTTCTTTGTTTTACTCTGATCCTATTTTACCTCAGTGTTAGTTTATAAATTTAATTCTACTAGTTTACTCTGGTCTGATCAATAGCTGTAGAAGTACTTTGACTGCAGAAAGTAAAAGAGTTTGTGAAATTTATAGGCAGGCATGTTTTTTATCCCAGAAAGATACTACTTTTCTTCAGTATTTCAGTACACTTGTATCTCTGATTGAATGGTTCTGATTTCTTCCTTGTTTTCAGGGATTCCTCAATCTGAAGTGGTCACGGTTTGCTCGTGTGGTTCTAACCCGCTCCATTGCCATCACGCCAACTCTTCTGGTTGCTATTTTCAAAGATGTGGAACACTTGACTGGAATGAATGACTTTCTCAATGTCCTCATGAGTTTACAGGTAGGGCCTCTAATTAGGTGTGTCCCAAAGGTGGTTTTTTTTCTTTTTCTTTAAATTTATTTGGGTTTTCACCAAAAAAAACCCCATAATACAAATAAAACATCTTTTTTTGAGAATAGCATGATCACGGGTTATCACTTCTTCATACAGACACAAACTCAATTTCATGTTCATCTTTGTGTTCTATTCCATGTCTTATTACTGTTTAACATTTTCTACATAGTTTTTCCCCTCCTTTGATTTTCTCAACTTTATTTTTAATTATCTCTTATCTCAGTTCAAATCATTATATTTGTACATTTGTCTGTCCTGTTTCAATTTCATATTATCTTTTCTTATTAAACAGATTTTCCCCTGTAGTTACTAATGGGAGTATGACACCTTTATATCTTTTAATTTTGCCCATTCAACTCATTTAAACTTCAATTTATACCTTTAAGATTATAACATTCAATATAGTACATAGCTTCTAATCGAATTCTGCTTGGTACATTCTTAAAATACACACTATATCCTTAAAAAAATTATATATATATGTAAATAAAACACTCATTCCATTCCAATTCAATTCTATCATTAATATTCATAAAAATCTTAACATCTTTTTCTTTTCAATTGAATATCATACTTCCTTGTGAACACTAATAAACTTTCCATAATGAATTCTTTTTTTTCCATATTTCTCTTTACTTATATTTTTATAAATCATTAATAATAATTAAGATGTTCCCATCCTTTACTAATTTCATTCTCTTATTCATTTTCTTTCATTTATTTATTAACAAACATTCCACTATATTACAATAAATATTTTATCTATCATTTTAGTCATATTTTCTGAAATTGTTTCTATTTCTAATATAATACTATCTTATGTACCTTTGCTGAATCCCTTTTCAATTAAATTTTCACCCATTATCTCTAAACAGGCTTACACTTTCAATCCTTATACCTTTTCCCTGTTTCTCTATATCTTGTTTCTGTCTTTTATAACTTCTTTTCTTTTCCTTCTTCTCCCTCCCCTTTTTACCCCCTTGTCTCTCTACTTCTAATTCTCTCTTCTGTAATCCCCTCTTCTGTTGCTTTCTAATATTGTAATTATTTTTCAAACTATTCTTTTTTTGGTTGTTTTTTCAAATCTTAAACTTTTCACTCTCTTTCCCCCCTTTCCTTCCCCCCCCACATAAAATTACTTGATCATTAAAGATGGCTTCTTCTTTGTCCAGATCTTCTTGTTCTGCAAGCGTTTCAAATCCTTTCCCTTTCCTCTCTCCTTTGCCACTTCAAAGTCTTCTTTGGGAACAATGTTATTTTTATAGTTTAAATTTCAGGGTACTTTATGTTGTTGCTTTTTCAGTTTAACCTGGTCAACTAAAACTTTCTCTTATCTTCCTCCTGCACTTTCTTTTCCGGTCGAGTCCTTCTTTGAGGTGGCCATTTCTGACCACCGCTGCAACCGCCTTTGGGAAACGGAGTCTCCCCCCTCTTCACCACCTCTACGGGGTGGCTTAGCCCTGAAACCAGCCAGCTTGGGGCACTCCGGTGGTGAGCACGGATTGAAACCGCCTAAGGAGCTCAAACCAGACGTCCCGTGATTTTTTTTTCAAGAGGCAACTGGACTTTCTGGTTTTTCTTTGAAAACCTTTCACTTCTCATCTAAGAAGCTGCTTCTTCTTAGTGTTTCTTCTTAGAGCTGAAGAAGCTACTTGGATGAAAAGCAAAATGTCTTCAAAGAAAAACTAGAAAGTCCAGTTGCCTCTTGAAAAAGCATCTTTGGGACAAACATGACCTGGATGACAAAGAATCTCCATAGACATCTAATTAAGCATGGTTCTTTTCCCCAGGAAAAACAACAGTAGAAGTTTCATCTGGGCAGCAAGGCAGAGTGTAGATCTAATAGCACAATTTGCAAAATTGATATAAATAAAAAAGAATAACTACTACAGGTAGTCCTCAACATACGACCACAACTGAGCCCCAAATTTGCTAAGCAAAACATTTGTTAAGAGAGTTTTGCCCCATTTTATGACTTTTCTTGCCACCGTTGTTAAATGAATCACTGCAGTTGGTAAACTAGTAACATGGTTTTTAAATGAAACTGGTTTACCACATTGATTTTGCTGGTCAGAAGGTGATCCGATAAAGGTGATCACATGACCCCAGGACACTGCAATCATCATAAATATGAGTCAGTTGCCAATATTGGAATTTTGATCATGTGACCATGGGGATGCTGAAATGGTCATGAATGTGAAAAGCTTTCATAAGTGACTTTTTAAAGTGACATAACTTTGAGCAGTCACTAAATGAACTGTTGTAAGGTGAGGACTACCTATACTGTCAAATCCACTGCAAGATGTTTGGCACGTAAATGCAAACATGTTGAGACAGCCTAACAATACCAGCCTAATTTTTTTCCTGCATAGAAACAAGGAATGAGTGAATAAAAACATTCAGTGATATTAGAAACAGCAACAAAAAAACCTCACTTAAAACGAATAGCTGACCAAAACAACTTTACTGAAAAGCTCCTGAAAATCCTATTTTTTGTCACTTAAGGATTAAAGTCTTTATGGCATGCAGTGATATATTTGAGGGGTCCTTGGTGCTCTCTGGGCTTGGTTGTTTTCTTACAGACTTTTCATTACCTAAACTAGGTAACATAATCAACTAGAATTGATTAGCACTGATGATGTTACCTAATTTGGGTAATGAAATGTCTGCAAGGAAAAAAAAACTAAGCTCAGAGGGACCCTTTATTTAAACTCCTGAGCCACAAATATTTTCCTTTAAGGGGATATTTTACATGGCTTCTATTATTGTTCTTGACATTTCTCTCTAGAATTACGTTAGAAATTTTATCCAAGCTTATCCAGGACTATGGTTCTGTTTTCTTGGGCTCATGTCTGGAAGGGATTTGGATCCCTAGAGAATCCACCTCACATTGATTTTATTTACATCAGGGCTACATTATGTGAAGCAGAGAGTTCATTTTATTATTTTGTGAACTAGGAAGGTTTTTTTTTCCCTCAGGGACAGCTGCTACCTTTTGCAGGTTAGAACTAAGAAATGATATGGGAAAGTGCAAGACAAAAAACACTAGGATTGGTCTCTGCTGACTTATAGCCTTGCATGCTACAATTAGAGGATTCTGTTGTAGCTGTTCTTTTGTTAAGAAGAGGACTTTTATTCAAATGAAACTAATAAATCAGTGAATATGCAGTTAATTCTTAATAACTAATTAAATTTGATGAATCAAGAACATTTGGACCCTCCTTAAGCATAGAATATATCAGCTGCAAGTGAGAATGTCTTTTCAGCGGTTTGGGAATTATCAACACTAATCATAAGAGGTTGGATGTCCTGTGGTGCAATAAGGCCTGTGAATAGCCTAATGTGGCAAATCAAAGCTAGATCTTACTTGTGAATCATTCCAGTTGAATTTCTGTTCTTTATGCCTGCCTTTTCTAAAGCAATAAAGCATAACTACGGCAAATCCGGTTATCTTCCTTTCCCCTGCAATTTTCTCAAATGTTTATTTCCCAGTCGGAAGCTTTCCCAACATGTAATTTTGAAGCCACTTAATACTCTCACTTCATTATCCATTCTCTGCTTTTATGTTCTCCTTTGCTTGGGTGTAGAAGCATACAATACTGAACATCTGATTCATATTCAAAATCTGGAGCTACAGCCATTCTCCTGAAGATTTGGAATGACGGGGAAGGAGGGAGGGAGAGAGAGAGAGAGCGCTACCTCTTATTATCTGACTGGGGAGTGCTAGGCTTACCAGATTGGAGTTATACTGCCTTTATTGCTAAATGTTTTTCCTAACATATACTCTTCTGTAACTTAAAAACGATTAGATCCAATCTTCTTTCTGAATTGTTATGTTGAAAATACCTGCCTAATTGGAAACTGGGTAATTCTGCTATCATTTCTCTTTCCCCTTCTTCCGTTCCCCATTGTCTGAGGTCAACAAAGCATGGCAGAAGGGTCAGACTTGATGTGTTAATCTTGGAAAGAGCTTCGAAACCTTGGAAAGAGCTATACGATGAATTGTTTACACTTGGATGCCATCTACGTGAAACCTTATTGCCACGGTCGCCTATATTCAGCCATCTAGTTTTATGGGGGCCTCAGTGTAAAAGAATAATAGTGCTTCTGCTGTTCAGTTCTTAGAACATGCTATGTTCAGCCCAGAAAAATCTTCAGCAGTTAATGAGAGAAAAAGTTTGGAGTGAATAAATCGTGTTTTGGAACTGCTTTCAGCTTTTTGCATTAAATAGTTCACTATTAAACCAGCTTTTTCTTTCTGCACAGATAACAAAAAGATCGCTTTCTGAGCATAATTTCCTTTTCTTCCTTTCCAGCTGCCCTTTGCTTTAATCCCAGTGCTCACTTTTACTAGTCTGCGTCCAGTGATGAATGACTTTGCCAATGGCCTGTAAGTATGAAGAAAGGCACACATCTGCAATGTATCGAGTATTATACTTGATTAAGCTTAGCTGTTTCTGACTTTTTGCCATTGTCACCATGTAACAGCACGGCCTGCTTTATACCTAATGACCACCTATGTTTTTAGCACATTGTGTCCGATCTATGAGATAGACCAGACTTAAAAGTCATGATTATTTAAACCACTTTTGTTACGGTAATGGAATCTTGCAACTCTGAATGTGCCTCCCTTCCCCTCCCACCACCAGCACTTTATCCTAAATAGAACTAGGGACGGTAAAGTCTCAGATGTTTTCTCAAATTACGTTCCCGCTTTGGAGGTAGATTTCTCTTATCTGACCATTGTTTTTGTCAGGGGATTGCCCACCAGGTGTCCGAATGAAGTAATTAGAAGCTGACATGAACTTGTTGTTCTTATGTAGAGAAATATATTTCACATCAATATTTTACATCAGTCAAGATAATCAGGCAAAGAGGAGCATTGTGAGGTAAATCAACACAGCAGGAACATCATGAGGTAAATTACAGGTCCCTCATAACACACAGAGGAAAAAAGCGGGAAACCAGGAAACTCCCCCTTTACACTCACAGTATCCAATCGCATTATAGATTGCCTCATCAGGAGACAGCACTCTCCAGCCAATCAGCTATAAGAGTTTGTTCTGACTCATTGTACAACTCCCCTGTTCCAGCTACTAAATTTAAATATTTTAACAGTTTTAGCAAGGCTCTTCCTTCTATTCCTTAAGGTTATTTTCACAGCCCATTACACACTGCGTGTACTTCCTTTTCGTTTTTCTATCTGCCAATGGCAGAATAGCGTTTGTATTATGTATAACGAGCTTGAACACCAGAATCTCTTCATTTCCAATTATTTTTCAAAAGATAAAATCTAGACTAGCAGATCACACACTAGCCCAAAATCTGCAGATCAATGCTTCTTCTTTTTCAGGGTAAATAGTACCCCAAATCTGCACTTAGGTATAAATTTTATGACTTTTTGCAGATTGGCAATTGACATGCAGTATTTCTAGATTTACTATATAAACATCTTAGAGGATCAAAATACCTTTCTGTAACAAAAGAAAAAATTTGAATCTTTGCCTAACTAGCTAGCTGATGTCTAATATATAGAAAGATACATTTTCACATTTTTTTATACAGTGTTGCTTATTCTTTTGCCAAAGGTTGCATTAATTTCCTATTGTAACCATTGCAGAGTTTTAATCCATAGACTTCTAAATTATTCAGAATAAATCAAGAAATGGGAAATCTGAAGGTCACATGAAGCCTTCTGTATCACTTTTGCAGCCCACAAAGCACTGGTTTCAGCAGTTTTATCTATTGCTTGTTTATTTTACAAACATTGACTAAAAAACGGGAGTGCAAGATTCCTGGGAGATGAAATCCCAAATGACAGTGCCATTTGTTTAGCATGTAAGAGGACTTGATCTGTGTCCAAGGTTGGAAGACCAGAAAACGAATATATCAAAATCTAGACAGCTGTGTTTGTCAGGGGAAATGTACTGAATGATTGAAGGTTTATAACTAAAACGTTGAAAAAAAAATCAAAGCAAAAAGTTGTCTTTGGGTACATTTTTTAAAGATAGGGAAATGTTTGAAGAGGTTTTAAGACCTAGTAGTAAAGTAATGGCTTTTAGCCATTGTAGTATGTCGTATGGTTCAAATAATGAGGTTTTATTTTTGTCTGCCATGCTGTGTGGAAGTGAGAGATGGACAATTGAACTCCAGTGGGAAATTAAATTGTAAATGTGTCCTTATCCACAGTTAGTCCTAAGTAGTTATTCCTGATCCATTTTTTTCTTTGTGTGTTTTGTTTTGTTTTGGTCTTCTAGGGGCTGGAAAATCGCTGGGGGAATTCTCATTGTGATCATCTGCAGCATTAACATGTACTTTGTGGTGATCTATGTGACTACCCTAGGACAAACAGTGTTATATGTATGTGCTTCAATTATCAGCATTCTCTACTTAGCCTTCGTGGCATATCTGGTGAGTTAGTGATGGCTTACATGTTCTGCTTTCCTCACAGGCATTTTCCATGTTCTTTTAGCAGTGATATCTGCAGATTATTTTTTAAAAAACACAAAACAAAACAAATAAAGGCAGTGGTCAGACTGGAGGCTATTTCTTAAGTCACATTACATGGTACAGTTACCATATACTCCTACTTTCTTCCTCCAGCACTTGCTGTCTTAGATTCCATCCACCCCAGGTCATAGGACAGTAGAACAGTCCTTTGATAAGGCCATTTTAAAATGGCATTTGGTTTCTCACAGTGGCCAGCCAGATTGGAACCAACATCCAGCGGAGGTAGTGGGGTGATAGCAATAGCATTTGAACTTATATACTGCTTCACAGTGCTTTACAGCCCCCTCTAAGCGGTTTACAGAGTCTGCATGTTGCCCCCAATAATCTGGGTCCTCATTTTACCCACCTTGGAAGGAGGGAAGGCTGAGTCAACCTATGAGCCAGCCAGGATCAACTGGTGAACTGCTGGCAGCCAGCAGTTAGCAGAAGTAGCCTGCAGTACTGCATTCTAACCGCTGCGCCACCACAGCTCAATCATCAGTAACTGAGTTTAAACATGCTTGGAATAAACACATGTCTATCATCATGGAAAGGAAAGGAAAGGAAAGGAAAGGAAAGGAAAGGAAAGGAAAGGAAAGGAAAGGAAAGGAAAGGAAAGGAAAGGAAAGGAAAGGAAAGGAAAATATTCAAATGGCAGACTCAGTAGACCACTGGGTCTTTTTCTGATATCAGTTTTCTATGTTTCTGTGTTACTTGCCAGATTACCACTGCCCTGCTGTGGTCCTCTGCCATTGGTATATGGAGTCATATTGTCTCCACTCCAGAAGTTACATAGAGTAACAGTAGCCCTGGTAGACCTGTACTCCATGAATTCATTCAGTCCTGTTGTAAAGTCAAATTAGTGATCACCACTATATCCTACATCTTGTGACAATGAATTCCATACGTTAACAATGCATTCCTTTTTTCTGTTTTAGCTGTTCTTTCAATCAGTTTCATTAGAAGACACTTATGTTCTGAGAGAGGGAATAACAATTACCTTGCCATTTTTTTCATAACATGATTAAATTCAATCATCTCTTCTGTCACCTAATTTTGAAGCAAAAAAGCCCCAAACAATCCACTCTTTTCCCACAAGGCATTTGTTGGAGTCCCCCGATTCTACACTTTTTCTAGCTCAAATCCTTTTTTAAGAAAAATGATGTGCAGAACTTTACCCAGTATTCCAGATACTTTTGTATAAGGATATTACACATATTGACAATTTTATTTCCCCAATGAACACAAGTACGAAATATGCCTGTTTTTAACAGCCGTTGCTCATTGAATGGTCGACTTGAGCCATCTGCTGTGACTCCAAAGTAGCTACAGGCAGCTTAGTTCCATCAGTGGTTGTGTGCAATTGAGGCAGGATTTTTCTTTTTAATATAAAATTTATTGGGGCTCATCTTACCACAGGGTAGCTCTGGGCACTTATGTCAAGTTAACCACATTTTCCATTTGGTTGTCTGTTCACTTAGTCTACAAAAAATCTTTTGAAGTTCTTAGTCAGAGTCAGGTATGGATAGATATTGCATCCAACCCTTCTAAAGGATAGTAATTTTCAAATAATGCACTGGGGCAGGGCCCCCAACCTGTGGGTGGCAACCCAGTAACGGGCTGCGGCCTAATCGCCATTGCAATTAGGCCCCACTTGCACAAGCATCATCGCAGGCAATCGCAGCCCCACTCACGAAAACATTGCCACAAATGTTGTGAGCCCTTGCAGCACCACTCATGTGAGCAGTGTTGCGGGCACTCACAGACCCCTCTTCCTTCCCCCAGTTCCCGCTGCCAACCGAAAAAGGTTGGGGAACTCTGCACTAGGGAAATGCTGGTTTTCTGTCACACTCCAATATAAGTCTGATCACATTTTAATTATGTCAGCTTAAAGTTACTTTTCTACTTATTCCTCTTTTCACAAACATATATTCACTAGATGAAATAAGCTAGAATTGTGCAAAGTATGAGAAGATAAGGCAGCACATGTACTTCTAGGAAAAAATGGCTGTGTTAGAAACATTGTTCCTTTTAGAAATAATGCAATGGCCTTGTGTGAACAACCTCTAAACCCCATTCCGGGCATTCGTCTTGTCAAGTGTTTCAAAAAAAACAGCCAGGATGTGGCTTTGTAGGGACAGGGAGGGAGCCATACAATTTAGAGCCAGTTCTCAGTAACATCAACTGAAATGTATGGGTTTATCACACAAGCTGAAATTGTGAAGCAATCTCTTTTGCTTGCTTCCCCTCCTCCTCCATGTTTCTCACTCTTGGTGGTATATACCCATAACAAACAAAATAAGGATCAAAGAAGCAGTTTGGTTGTAATTGTCAGCCTAGAAACTCAAGGAAATCCAGTGGAATCATGAAAAAGGGATAAACATTCTTTGTTAGAATAACTAGGAATGTCACCTAGTTAATATTGTCTGATCACCTAATCACAGTTTGACTGCTCAGTGATCACCCTGCAGTTATAACATTGCATCATCATCATGTGCCCTTTCTTGACAGCTTCCCACAAGCCTAAGTCAGTGAAGAAGCCAACAGCAAGTCAGAAATCATGGTGATGTGGGGTCCTTGCTTAACAATGGCAGCTGGTACTGCTGGAGCTGCCATTCCTAAGCAGTGTTGTTGCATGACATCATGCTTAATGACCACACTGCTTGGTGCTGGAGTTTCTATTCCAATTACTATTGTTAATCAAGGACTACCAGTAGTAGAGTAGAAGTCTTTTGAGAAGAACTATCTTGCGAGGTCAAAGCAGAGCCTCCATTTAGCCTACCATTTGTTTTACTTGGGCCAGGCACGTGACCTTCCAGAAAGCTCACAGCTTGGAAATGAAGACAGCTGGTGTCCAAAAAAACCACATGCTTGGAGAAAAGGAAACAGCTTAGGCGATATCCAAAACGTCAGGGCAGGGTTGAGAAATCTGTAGCTTGGCAAATAGAGCTTAATTACAACTCCTAGCATTGTACTCTGACTAGAGTAAGTTTTATCCATCAGCATATGGAACGCCAGAGGCCTGCTTTGTTTGATGACTGTAATATTCATGTGTATTAAACTTGATTAAAAATAGTTTTAATGATTTGTATGAGTTCATTCACAATCAGAGAGCTACTTATCCGTATGGTTGACCAGGAAATTGGTAGGAATAAAAAACATCTATTTATAGATGATGATTTTTAGATTTGCAGCTGGTAGGAAAAACCTTCCTAGGGTAGACAGGGAGAGCATAAAAATCTTCCCAGGGAACGTAGGGTGAAATAATTAGATCAGGTTTGTTTCTTGACATGCATATATAGCAAGTGCTGTTTTTGTTTTTTTTCTGACAATGTTCTTCTCCTTGACCAGAATCAGAATTATGTGTCATCTCTGGCTCATATTTTAAAACCTGTCTGTTGACATTTCTCTCTGAAATGACTTTGGGAGGGGAGATGGAGCAGAATCGGAGGGACGGTGGGGCTTCATAGAACAGAGCAGGAGGAGGGATAATGGTGGTGCTTCTCTGATTTGCTTGAAGGGAAAAAATCTTTGAGTCTTTTAATAAATGCACCATTAACTTGGGATTCTTCTCTCTTTTTCAGAGTTGGCAGTGCTTAATTGCTCTCGGAGTTCCCTTCCTGGCTTGTGGGCATACGGTAAGAGTCACAAGAACTTTGCTAACTGAAGATCCGCCTTCAGAGGCAGTTAATTAATTACTGTGTCTACTGCAGAACAAGTAGCCATCAGGGCCAGTGCGTTTCTATGGTTTACTTTGTAAACATATCCAAATGTATGTGCAATTTTGCACAGTGTTAAAATTGTGATAATGGTGTTTAAAAATTATTGGATGTATATGAGAAAAGCTTATGTGCATTTTTCCTTGTTAATCCCCAACAATCACACTCGGGATAAAAATAGATTATCTTAGTACTGCATTCATTCTCAATGGAGATCTCTCTGTATGCTGCTGAAATCTACGATATGTTATAATTTAACCAAGAAGCTAATATTTCACTCCAGTTGAGGCTTACCAAATTAATGTTAATAAACCTAATGGCATAAAATTACATTTCATAAATTACCCTTTAATAGAATATTGCTAGCATCTGTAGTTGGAATACAGATATCTAAGCATGCTAGTTAAAAGTTCTTTGGAGCTCAGGAATGCATCTTTGTCCACACTCTGTGCTTCAAGCCACAAATAAATTTCTGTAGAAGCAATAAAGCTATGGGTGGGAGAAGAATCTGCCTGCCTTAAAAAAAAAAGAGGGGGGAACCCCTCCTTAAATCCTAATCATTGTCAAGCTTGTTTTCTATATGTCAGGGCAGTATTCAGACCTAGAGTAAAAACTTTATCTGTGATGCTGGGTAAATCACTATCCGTGAATGAAGAGGAGCTAGAATCTGGGGGCAAATATCCCATCTAATTAATTGAAACCCATAGACCACTCCTTTCCGTTGATCATGTAAATAGGCAAAGCTGGAAACGTCTTCCCATATCAAGTGGCCTCTGTGCCAACAAAAAGCTCTCTGTGATGCCAGGCTGAGCTGTTTCCCAGCTAAGGTGCAGACAATGCAAAAATAACCAATGACTTACCAAAAGTGGATAGATGGCCAGACTCTTTAAGTATCAGAGTCAAAACCAGGAAGACCTGCATGATTATAATGGAGAGATGAAGCCTAGTCATTAACTGCAGAGAGACTGCTTGCTCATAAGATCAAGATCCACATTTAGAACAGAAAAATTACATTCAGTACTTACAAATATTTTCCGTTGGGTTTTTTTTTTTGTGCTTAATCCTCATTTGCTCAAACAAGATAGCATTTGTATTTCCTGCCATTCTTTATGGCAGGCATGTTTATATTAAGGAACGATTTCTGGCTGTCAAATTACTTATCTATGAGAATATGAACATTTTCCTTTAGCAAGGAATGTTTCCCGGTATGAAATATTAAATAAGCACCCATTTAAAAAGTATATGCTCAGCTAAGAATGTGACTGTGTGTTATAATTGGCTTTATTTTGCTCCCTCTGTCATTTTCACTAATGATTTACCTATGTTTCTGTTGGCTGCCCCATTCGTCAAACAAAGCATTGCAAAATCTTTCCTGATATCTTAACAGTGCTCTCAGGAAAGGAATAAATATCAAGAGAGAGAGAGAGATCATATTAAGAACCAAGAACATTTCATTCCTGAGCTTTTGGTCAAGATGGAGGGCAAACAGCTTTTAATCCATGTATATATTTTTCCCTAATGGTCTTGTTTAAAGATCTTACTGTCTTACTTACTTAAGCTTGTGCAGTCTTCCCTATCAGGCCTGTATAAGATGTGTTGGGCTACAACCCCAGATTTCCCAGTCTTTGCAACCAGTAAGCGTGATAACAAAGAATTCTGGGATTTGTAGTACTATCACGTGAGAGCAGCCAAAGGAGAAAGAACAGGATTTTCCTGCTACTATTTGAGCAGAATCTCCTTCATAAAGTACAATACACTTTAAAAAGAAGGTCCTTCCCGAGTCTGAATGGAGGGGGTTGAGTCTTTAAGAGTCGCATTGAGCAATAATTCAGCCTAAGCCAGCCTGACACTATACAGCTTCTAACTTCCCCATCGTATCTGGAAGGCAAAGGTTGGCGAAGACTTGCTTGCAAATAATACTACTGATGTCCAAATACAACCTTGCGATGAAATTAATGTTTACTTGTTTACTTTGCTACAGTTGAGATGGAGGTACTAACTTTTTGAAATGTATATTGTTAATTGTGTTTCAAATTGTGAAGAAATTCCTAAATTCAGATGTTAATTGATTTGAAAAACAGGCTCTTTATGCATATTATAATACTAACTACTATTCTTGACTAAAGAAAGACTCATGGTATAATAGTGAGAACTGAATGAAGCAGCTGTCCCATTTACCATCAACACTAAGAGGTTTATGTTTGTATTTTTCCACTTTTTAAAAATATTTATGATAAATCTTGGGATGACTAATGCATTTTAGCAAGGTTAATTTTTCTTTGTTACTTTGGGCTGCTAAATTGGACTGCTCGGGGTTTGGGTTAAAACTACATTATGTTTACTTTGTATAGAATTAAAAGAGGTGATTTATCATTTTCCAAGTATTTATAAGTTTGAAAAGATTACTCAGGCTGATTTGTAACTTTTTATCAGAATTATCCCAGGTTTCTGATCAGTCTATATCAAAAGTTACTTAGTCAAATGAACTCAAGTTCAATTAAAACTCTAAGCTGCTTAACCTTGAATTAAGCAGAGTTCCTGAAATAGTAACTACATAGTCATTCTGTTGGCTTCAATGGGAACAGACTCCTAAACAGAGAATCTCCTAGCTGACCATAGCATTTCTTACTAACGATATTTTTCAGTTGGAAGGATGCAAATGTAGGAGATCTGTAGGCTTGATTTGTCAGTTTGCATGTTGAGTCTGTGGGAAGAATTTACCCTGTTCAAATATCAGAACGGCTATAGTTATAAAATTTTGGGTCACACATTGACTGTTGGGGAGGGGGAATCGTTGCCTGGAAGAGGTAAAATTGGATACACAAAACTTTCAATAGAATTAACTGGAATCATTCCACAACTCAGGGTTGGGACTTAGAGGTGATAAAGTAGACTACTTTGTACGGATGGGACCCTCTGAAACAAATCTATCCTTCTGCCAAACATATCTAAATTAAAACAGTGATTGCACAACATTTCCCATCCACTTTACAATTTACTTTCCTAGTTGGTGGGTGGTTGTTCCTGTTCTGTGGTTTTTTGTTTTTTTTGTTCCTGTTCTGTTGTTCCTGTTTTGTTTTTTTAAAGAAATGCTCACGCAACAACGAAGTTCACAGAGTTCATAGTTTGATGAGATAATTCCTACTCAGCAAGGGATTATTACCTCTACTCACT
Organism: Pseudonaja textilis; assembly: GCF_049901715.1. Lineage (NCBI taxonomy): Eukaryota > Metazoa > Chordata > Lepidosauria > Squamata > Elapidae > Pseudonaja > Pseudonaja textilis. The sequence goes on from NC_141991.1 coordinate 131,658,629, forward strand.
AGAAAGGAGTTTATGCAGCAGTTAAGATTTGATAGAGAACCACCCACTTCCAGTTGTAGGCAATGTAGATTTGCTACAGCAGAGTATTATATTCTCTGTGTAGACGTATCAAGCTTTGTATTGTGCACGGATGATTGTTTTCCAGTTTTGTTAGCATTATAGTTTACACTGAGGCTGGTTGTGTAATTCTGCTGTTTAAAACAAACAGCAGGCTCTCAGCTGTTCTACACTATTTCTATGCACTTTAAACTTGTAAGTTCTCAGAAGGAAGATAAACTGCCTCTTGGATGTCAATTTCTGTCTGACGCTATTTGAATATAGTACGAGATTTCAAAAAACAGATATGTAGCAATCATGTATTAAAACATTTGAGCTACATAATGGCTTGTACAATGTGAAACAAATGTCTATTTTTATCTGACTTAAACCAATCTGTATACCTAATTTTGATTAAAAAATGGAACATTTTTCAGCTTGGGTCTCTTTCTTTTTAAATTAACATCATGAAGATGATCTAATTTGGGTCACAGCATAATATCTTTCCCAAACACACATGGAAAACATTTCCTCTAATTTAGAGAATGGGCAATTTCCCTCCTGCATTCATTTGAGTGTGGAAGAAGGTTGAACACATCTTGATGAATTATCCCCTCATTGAAAGGAATCTGGAAACTCTTCCTCTCTCTAGTATAACACAATCAACATCTGTGTGAAGTTTTCTATATTATCCTTATAATAAAGAGTAATGGCCTAGAATGGCAGCTACACTGTAATTGAGCTGTGGTGGCACAGTGGTTAGATTGCAGTATTGCAGGCTAACTCTGCTGACTGCCAGCAGTTTGATCCTGACCAGTTCAAGCCTTCCATCCTTCCGAGATAGGTAAAACAAGGAGCCAGATTGTTGGGAGCAATATGATGACTCTATAAACTTCTTAGAGAGGGCTGGCTGTAAAACACTCTGAAGCAGAATATAAATCTAAGTGCTATTGTTAATTTGAACAGAATGACTTCTTGACTGTATGAGAACCAAGGTTCACCATTATTAGGGACTGGCCAGACGCTTTGGCAAAAGGTAAAGTTTGAATGAAAAAAGCAAAGTGTATTGAATCCTCTCAACTAATACCTGTTGCTAAACATAGCTTCCTGTATTTGAATAAAACTTTTTTAAAAAACTATTTGAGTTTTTATCCCCATCATCGTCACATCCTATGGCTGTGAAATTTATGATGTGAAATCATATACCGTTTCCTCTCTGAACCTACTACAAATATTTTTGTGTCTGCCCTGAGATCTTCTGTTACTCAAGAATTGCACTAGAAGCACTGATTTGATACCTCAATTTTTACAAATATGGATTCTTTGGAACATGCGTTTTTCTTGCATTTTGATATTTCCATGCTGTCAAAAATGCTGTTTTGTTTTTAGATTTCCAGTAAGCAATTTGAACTTTTCATATTATTAAGATGAGATGAACAAAAACTGAAGACCTAAAGGGTCATCTTTAAAACTTGCTTTAATACCTGACTTTGTGCAAATAAGAAAGAAACTTTGAGTCCTCACTCCTGTAAAGTTGCAATTAGTAAAGTAAAGGTGCAATTTGGAGCCTCTGTGGCGCAGTGGTTAGAGTGCAGTATTGCAAGCTACTTCTGCTGCAGCCAGCTGCCTACAATTTGGCAGTTTGAATCTCACCAGGCTCAAGGTTGACTCAGCCTTCCATCCTTCTGAGGTGGGTAAAATGAGGACCCCAATTGTTGGGGGCAATATGCTGACTCTGTAAACCGCTTAGAGAGGAGCTGTAAAGCACTATAAAGCGGTATATAAGTAAGTGCTATTGCTATTGCTAGTAAACAGGGACGCTGGCAAATAACTAAGATGGAAAACAAAGGAACTGCTGAAATATCAGTTGCTGATCACTTGGAAAGAAACAGTTTTTTTTTTAAAAAAACAACTTTTTATCTTGATCAAGTCAAAAAGTAACAATTACACAAATAGGAGAAGCAATGTGGAAGTTTAGATTAAATCATTTAGGACTTGTTCCTATTTATTGGTCTTGCTTTAGATTATGTGTGTCCAACTTTTTGTCTTGCTTGAGTCGCACTGAGTGAAGAGGAATTGTCTTGGGTTGCATATAAAATATATATATTATTAATATATATTCATGTATATAATCATATGATGTTAAAAATGTATGAACCTGTGGGGTCGCATTATTAGCTATCCAGGGCCATGTGTGGCTTGGACATGTCGCTTTAGATAAATGCAATAAATACCACACAAACATACACACACATGCACTCACGCACGTACGCACGCATGTGTTTCATATGACTCCATAGCCATATTATTGATCTAATTTGCAGAAAAACAGTTTGCAGTGGTAAAATAAAACATTAACATATACTTGGCCAATGGAGCAATGTTATAAGGCTTATATACTTCCCACTAAGAAAATATATTTCTAGTATATTCCAAGTAATTTTATATGCAGATTAAATTAAAACTAATGCAGTCATCCTCTTGCATACATACTACACATTATGAGAATTTTTTTTGCTTTTTCCTGTGACAAGCTTTCTTTGCCAGCTTTAAAGGAACTGGAAAGCGTAAGTAATTGTTTTTCTCCCTAAGAAACATTCCAATTCTTACAATATGAAAAACATACACAATTTTTTATCACAAAAATGTTTGGGAATATTCAATATATCAGATACAAAGCGAAAAAAATGGCTTATTGGGGAAAAATGTCAAAGCCTTCAAATACAATCATGACTCATTGAAATATTAATTTAGCATAAGTCTGGCAAGTTGAGATGTAAAACAACATTTGTAAAAGCCAGAACAATGTGTGCATTCATCTAGTTGCCAGGTAATCCTAGACTGTTGTTTTTCTGTGCTAGAAAAGGGTACTCATTTTAAGATTAATAATGTCTTGTGAGTGACATATTGCAAGTCTCATCACAATTAAGAAGCTGTGGTTGTATGTACAATAGCCCTTCAAAATATAGAACATTTGTAGCTCTCCAATTGCACCACTAAATTTCTTGAACCTCAGCCCTGATTTTTAGAAGTACTGCTGAAGAGAACGTTTAAATCTCTTGGATTCCCAAGAACATTGAAACACTTTTAAACTATATCCTTTTAAATGCCTCAAATTCCAAGTGAAAGGAAGAGAGAAGCACTGCCATGTATGAACACTCAATACATGTTGAATTTCTTAATATTTTGCTAGGTATAGGAGATATTTATGCCTAGTTCATAGTAAGCCACACCCATCGTTTTTATAGCAGGTAGGAACATGTTACAGATTAATTCTTTCCAATACTAGGAATGCAGAAAGAACTTGAAATATTAATTTGGTATATTTCTCAAAACACACAAATAAGGTAGTGAGAAATTGATATTGCAAATAGTCTTCAACTTGTGAGTCTAAATGAGATTGAGAGTGTGATTTAGTTACAACAAATTGCTTAACAGCTGAAATTTTATTCTCTGTATCTTAAACCCCAGTTTCATGAGTCTAAAAAAATCTGATGAGGCTTGTTTATGCTGATTCAGTGATCTTTGCATGTGTTCCAGAATAGGAATTCTGGAATTTCCTAGAGCAGATTCAGATCGTGACTAAGGAAAGTGCATTCCTTCCATTATAATTAAAAAGGCAAAGAAATGAAAACACTTAATCCAATAATGAATTTAAATCCAACAATTCACTCCTAAGTAATAGGAAGGGGGTGGCGGTTCAAAGAGTAATATTTCTACATGAATTGAAGAACAAATGATTGCCAAACATAACTAAAAAAAGTTCTCATCAGTCAAGCAGTGCAACAAATAGTATGTTAATCTGCAAAACATTAATTTGTACCAAGTTGATGCAAATTAATGGAAAGTCTACTTAATGTAGATGTGTCTCCCAACTAGCAGCCAGGAAGGGCATCTGCAAAGAGGAGGTGTGTGTTAAATATTCAAAATGGCAATGACTGCCATATTGACTTTTTTTTCACACCCTTTAATTCATGGCTATCCCTGCAATTGTTACAACTAAACTTAAGGTAAAATGAAGCTGTTGTACCTATGCAGAACAGAACATGCTCAACCCCCCCTACATATTGTCTCAATCAGTTATATGAACATCTGGAGCACTAGAATTTGCAAGATGGAGATCCCATTCACCCAAATTGAATGATTCTGTACCAGGGTCTTATTTTCTGAATTACACTGTACAGCTTTGTGAGGAGGCATAAAAAGATGAGGAAATTAACTAGTATCATACATGCTTGCTAACAATCAACTACTGTTCAAAACACACCACCTACTCAGATGCAAATGTTTGCTTTGCAGCTTCAGGCAAAATACGGTTAAGATTTTTATCAGGTATTGCTGAAATGATGACGTGTTTTTCAGCAAGGAAGCTGATCTCTCCAAGCGTCAGCTACAAAGAACAGGCCCAGAGAGAGAGACGGAGAACAATCTATCCTCAGGGATTTGGTTCTCTGATGTTTTCAAGAAACTAAGATTCCCCCAACCTATTTACTATGGACTGTCATTTCCATGGTTATGCTAGCCAGGGGCAATTGGAGTTGTAAATATAAAATTCCAGATATAAGGAAGGCACCTACTTGGGCAAGTTTGATCAACACCCAGCCTTTCATCTTCGAGGCCTTTGCTCAGAAGATCTTAAAAACCCTTCTTTAGAACTTCAACACATCCTGAAACAAACTCCTGAAGAGATTTAGTGCCAACTGTATTTATTAAATATTTAGACAAGGAACAGTAGAATAGGATCAAATAATGGCCGCTACGTTATCAAAGATTCATTCACTGATATAACGAATCCCTTTAACCCTTAGAATAGGCCAAATAGGTCTGTCCCTTATATAAAACAGGAGTCATTAATTGGATTTTGAGAACAAAATATCTCTATGAAGTATTTCTATCTTCAAAGACATTTGACAATGATTTTAAAAGCCTTCCTATTCTACAAAGAAAAAAATAGCTTCTAGGCTAAGATGTAATTTACTGGCAAATTTAGCAGTTTTGCCTGGGAGTGGTTTGTTCATAAGAGCCTGGTTCAGCCCTCTTAAAAAATGAATCACCGCCAGTGGAACTTTGGAACGCTGTGATTGGATTGTGCATTCCTATGATTGGCTGTCAAGTAACTTCTCGCTTCTAACCTGCTCAATTCTGTAGCACACCGGATGCTCATCCTCGCTTAATTTTCAAAGGGAGCCTGACAAATAGAGCACCTGTGATCTCTGGAAATAGATCTTAGTATTTAAGTAGTTGTTTGGATTATTCAGCAATGGATTGGGTTCGCCTACTGTGCTAGGCCACAATGTGGCTTGTTTTGCATTCAGCAAATAACTGCATTATGGCCTACAAAAAAAGGGGGGGGGGGCGTATTATGTCAATTTTCTCTTGAAATCCATAGATTTTGTTGCTGTTCTTCATGGTTAAAAGCTGGCTTCAAATTATCTAAGAGAACTCGGAGATTAAAACAAACTTGGAAAAATTAGAATAGGGCCATGCTTCATTACACTAAGGTCCTTTCTCAGCTTGGAATTGTGTCAGAATTGCACACTCAAAAACCTAGGCTAGCCAATGAAATAAATGATCTGCTGGAAGATAAGAAGCAGCTTTGCTTGCCATTTCCTGGGTGATTCCTTTAAAAGCTAGTCACCTCCTAGGGAATTTGGAGATCTCATATTTGATTTCTGGATTTTACTTCTTTCAGAATTTCTAACTGCCAACTTCTCTTTTTTTGTCTTGCCTAGTATCATCTGGGACTCACTTCTCAGCCTGAACTCTTTCTTCTGAACAATGTTGATGCTGTCCCAATCACAAACAGATGAAATCCTGTCCACCACCGTCAACCGAGTGTAACTTATTTGAAACACCTTTTCAGTGCTGCACAAAACCAAATTTTGATTGGTTCTGATATTAGCGGGTACAAGTCAAGAACTGCCAATGGAGTCTGAGCCTCCTCTTGAAAGAAGAAGCAGGAAGGCGAGTCAAATTATGAAGAGTTATCTGTTACACTGGGAAACAGACCTCTTTAGAGGCTGGCTGTACATGAGGTCATCTATGAAGGCTATTAAAGGACTATTGACAAAGCTGAAGCATACCTTGTAAGTGAGAAAAATGGTTCTAATTGACAGACAGCTGCAAAATGCAGAAGGTAACAAAAAGGTGAAGAGCTATGAATGAAATAAGGGGGCTCAACTTAATATTTATTTTTTTTGCACATCTCAGTTCATTTATGAGGAGGCTGGAAGAACAATTACACTGGAGAGAGTCGCAAATAAAGGGAGAGTTTGGTACCCTCTTCCTCTTTTTCCACTTAAAAATCCTTACCTCTTTATTGGTATAAATAGGTACATATTTGTAAATAAAAGTTCTGATAGGAAGCATCCCACTTAATACAAAATGTCATTAATCTGTTTTGGAAGGATTCACAATTCTCTCTTAACTTCTGATTTCTGGAATGCTGTTAGATTGTGTTCTAGAAATTAAGCAATATCCTGCTTTAATTCAAAAGGAAAATTGAACAGAACTTTCTGAAACTCTTAATGATCATAATCCACCAGGAAGAGTATCTGCGTGAGCCCTATATAAGACATGAAATAAAGATGAACAAATAGAAGATGGAATAAGAACACATTTCAAGTTTTTTAGGATTAGACCAGTATTTCTCAATCTTGGCAGTTTGAGGATGGGTGGACTTCAACTCCCAGAATTCCATTGGCTGAGGAATTCTGGGAGTTGAAGTCTACCCATTTTCAAGTCCTCAAAGTTGAAAAAGAGTGGTTTAGACAAAAAAATTTGGTAGGTTTCCCAGCGATGTTCCTATCCTAAATTCAATGTTTCATCCCAATTCCTTCATATGTCATATTCCTGTGCTTTGCATACATGAAAAGCATGTGTTTGCTAACCCTTTGGTTCCCTATTTTGTTTAATTGATGTAGGGAGTTTTTTGTTTCCTTTTGTTCCATGCAAGTCTAATTCCTGAGCTAAAGAGCATACTATTTGCTTCAGTGTGCTTAAACTGCAGATTCTGCTTAGCCCAAAATCATTCTGAATTGTCATTGTTTTTCCAACTGCGTCCCTTATTCTTTTCTCCAGAAGCTGTAAGACCATAGACTCTAAGGAAAAAACATGATAATCCTATATTTTTACTAAGAATAAATAAACCTAGAGGCTGTTGTTTCTTCTCAAGAAAGTTGAATAGTGAGAAGAAGAATATAGAGAAAGGTAAATTCCAAAGAAATCCACTGTAGGTCCTCTTTCTTAATTGCTGGTGGAAAACTCCAGCCCAATGATGGCCCCAAAACTCTGGCTGTTCCACTAGCAATGTAAGGGCATGTCAAGTGGGTTAGGGAAGCTTTGGATGCATTAGTGTCCCTGATCTTTAATGACAATTATCATCAAGAAGGAACAGAAGTAACAAATCCAATAATAATTCTCCCTTGTCCCAATTTCTTGAAGATTAATCAACCTTCTTTTCTGAGCTTGAATTAAACATGAAGCCTTTTGCTCAAGAAGTTCTATATCTTGAAGACTTTTGCTCTCATCCTTGAGTTTAATCTGTTCTGCTTTTTCTGGCTTCTGCTAGCATTGTTCAAGTTATGCCTCAGGCTTTGGATAAAAGTGTTTGTTCATTCAAGTACAAAGAAAGTTTCAGGCACATTTTTACAGTTGGAGAGACAGAACTGGGAGGAATTTCTTTGATAGAGAGCAGGGGTCTCCAAACTTGGCAACTTTAAGACTTGTGGACTTCAATTCCTAATGTTCCCCAAACAGCATGGCTGGCTAAGAAATTCTGGGAGTTGAAGTCCACAAGTCTTAAAAGTTGCCAAGTTTGGAGACTCCTGATAGAGATTATACACAATCCGATTTACATAGTTCACCTTGGTTTCAAGTCAGAAAAAAATATAGTGCTAGACAGATTATTCAAAATGCTACCTGAGCATGCACAGGATTGAAACCTTGTACTTACTCTCTAAGCTTTCTTATAAAACTTATTCAATGCAGTATTAAGATTGGAGGAATTCCACCACAGACTATCCACTCAATCCTTGTATCACTTTTCCCTTTGAGAAGTAGCTTTCTAGCCCTCATGACAGGATCACTTAAAAAAAAAAAAAGAAAGCCACGTGTGATAAAATACATATATTTTACTTGAAATCCTATATTTTGCATTTGATATTTCACTTCCCATTTCGTCTCCTTTTCTGTGATTGCCAGCAACTTCAAAGTCCATTCCCATTTTCCTGCAGTCCAGTTCCAGAATAAAAAGACAGGTTTTAAAAGATCGTGTAGGAGATAGCGTACTCTACATCAAACAATTTTCATATCTTCTATCTCGCATCTGAGAATAAGGATACCGTGGTATCTCTCATTGTAAAATGCATAACAGAGTTATATAAATTCTTCCAACTTGCATTGTCTAATCTGATGCTTAAGTTTATTACAGGTAGGCAAGCTCCTTTTCTGCTTCGGATAATAAGCCTCTCGTTTTACCCAAGTCATACGTTCATGTTGTAAAAGTTGGTGATGGTTTGTGTAAAGAACCAACTTCTTTATGTAAACGTGGCCTCCCATCTCATCTCCTTTTTAACCATCATTGGTGGCATACCTTAGCATGACCAGATTTATTTGTTGTTTTCACATTCCAGTGTTAAGATTTAATTTAATTTCCAGACCTTTATGAGAGGATGCACCTAGATGCAAAAATAAAATAAACGCACTCAGCATTGAACTTTGATTTCAGAAATTTCCCCCTCCCATTCCAAAACCATTCAAGTTTCCAATCCTTACATTCAGAAATAAATTGGCAATATTGGTAGAAAACACTAATGTTCATAAATACTACAGCTGCTTTAGTTGGCCAACGTGCATCCTATCTCTGAATATTAGATATTCTCTTTGATTTTGGAAATCTAATGTTGACATAGCTTTAAAACAAAGTTATGCCAGCAAAGTCTCCTAGTCTTTAACCATGACAGGTAGATGTTCTTTTGCAACAGTCTTGTATGTAGTTTGGGGCAGATGTGTCTTGTTCAGCAATAAATTGAGACTGGCTTCTAAGACTGGCTGCAAAGCTGTTGCCAAAACTTTGCTTTCTGCTTCAGATTGAAGAATGTAATATTCCTATGCTCAAACTGATGTCCAAGTCTCTTACTTGACCTGGATGCACAGGTACATTTGAACTCACTAGGTTGATGGTACTGCCAGAACGATCAGATAGCAATGAAAATGATTCAAGGTGCTCAAAATATTTGTAACTGGGCAATAAAATATTTGGTTTAGTGCCTTTGGTATCAATTGCTTTGAAAAGTTTAATGTTACAAAATCCATTTTCCTTTTTGTTAATTTTGCTTGATATTTGGTACTAATTTATTTGAAATGTTGGGTCAGCCATTTTGGTTTATTTAAATGAAAATCCAGATCTTCAAATAAACATCAAATACCTACTCCTCTTTTGGGGATCTCATCTTATACCAAATGCACGTCATTACAATTCCTTGCATTCTGTGACTTTTTAAAAAATTAATAATAATACAGAACTGCTTTAAGTACAGTAATTGCAAACATGAGAACCAATGGTGGGTTTCAAAGTGATTTACCATCGGTTCGGTGGGTGTGGCTTGGTGGGCATGCTTTGCGAGTGTGCCAAACACACACTCTGCGCATGTGTAGAGGCTTTCCTGCTAACCTCCTGCAATCCCTGCTGATGCGCAGCAATCTGCTATGCCGTGCAAAGCAGCTGCGCTTCAAAAGCAGGGAATAAAAGTCAGTATGGGAGCCCAGGCAGGCAGGTGGGCCCAACAGCAGCTCGTCAGAACCGGTTCGGTCTCAGCTGATCTTTGGCGCTACCAGTAAGCCAGAACCGGGCTGAACCGGTAGAATAGCACCACTGATGAGAATTGCTCTCTCCCCTCATTCTTCTATCTGAATGATATTGTAAAAACACTTGGATGGGTGAGAGGAAGAACACCGAAGCTTCAGAGGAACTACTCTGGAGGTAGATAATTAGTGCTAAATAGAAGTTTCTGAGGAATACTTGAAAGGTAGGAAAGGAAGGAAGAGAAAGAAAAAAGAAAGAGAGAGAGAAAGAGAGAAGGAAATATATAGGTACAAACCAGGGATGGGATCCGACTGGTATAACTACCGGTTTTGTCTATTAGCGTTGCATGCGCATGCATGAATCATGGGAGTGCAATTTACAACCTGCTGAGCTGCCTGGACAGCTGATCAGCGCTGCATCCAGGTGCACAGCGGTTGGAAAAGCCCTTTTTTCCTGCTTTTTCAACTGCAGCTGTGTTGCGCAAAACAGCTGAGGTTGAAAAAGCAGGAAATAAAGGTCAGGTAAGAGCCCGGGCGGGTGGGTGGGCCACAACAGCAGCAGACATAGAACCGGTTCTACGTCTCCTGCTCTTCGGAGCAACCTGTTCTACAGAGGTGGACAGAACCGGTAGAAACCCACCCCTGGTACAAACTGCTTGAATGGGTATTGTGGAAAAACTTTCAATGTGCTGCAGAATCTTCAAAATTGTTCCCAGAAATGGTGCCCATCTTAAGACAATTACCAGCATTGGTGTCTGCACAAACAAGATGACACTTGTGGGATCATGATGCCTTGTCTGTTTTTATTATGTTCGTGCATGTGCAAAGGAGGTGGGGTTTTCTGTTGTGATGTCGCAGCTTCCATCATTCCCTGTTTATAAACTGCCAGTTACCTGAATCAGCTGTCCGAATTTGCTTAGATAAACACTCTTTAATTACATCCAAGATAATCTGGGAGTTGACTTTGTGTATAGAATCCATAAGATATTGTAGCTGACTTCTTGACATATAAGTATTGCTGCAACTAGTGCAGGAGTGAGCTGCTTCCAGACCACATACGGGTCTCCAGCTCCTTTCTGCCCTGTCCAGAGCCCCCTACAATGCTATATATTGGCAGCAAAATCATCCATTCAAATTGCAGGTAAAATGGATGCCTTAATCTTCCAGTAATGTTAATGCACCTATGTTGTGAAAATAAGGCTGGAAGCCTCACTGCCATGCTTCAGTTGAAGTCAGAAGCTGAACAAGTGTCAACTTTGTTCTTTCTCAGCTACTTGGGAAGTGCAGAAATAATGTTTGAGGTTGATGAGAAAAGCTGGACAACTTCGGAAAACAAGATATAACAAGTATTACAATACCTCTGTTACTTTGAAATAGAAAACTAAATAAATTGCAGGTGACAAAAATATATATATATATTGATTTTTAAACACAACCTAAAATAAAAGGGCTTGCACAGCTCCATTCTGAAATCAAATGCTGTTCTTAAAGCAGCCATTTAGTATCTACTTCTTTAGAGTCTACTTCTTTAGAGTCCGTTCTCCAAAATGGAGAGAGAATATCAATCCTGCCCTCCCAATATTGTTCTGAAGTGACAGCCAGATTGCTAAACTCAGAAGAGTAATCACAATCTTAAATCACGATCCCTAAAACACTAGACTTCCTTTTTGTTGCTTCATATTGGATGTGTAAATTCAACATCATGACTCCAAACCATCTTTTAAAAAAAAATTCTTATGATTGCAAGCATAATCTAAAGAAGAAAGTGATATCTTCACAGGAATTGGAAACAATGCATATAAATTAGCAGGTGGTATTCATGGCCTGCTTTTCTGTATAAATCACTTTTGTTCCTGGAAAGGATCCTGTTTTAATATATTTCTTTTGGAGACGATCAGTGGTCAGAATACAGAATAACAGAGTTGGGAGGGACTTTGTAGGTCATCTAGTCCAACCCCCGGCCCAAGCAGGAGACCCTATGCCATTTCTGACAAGGGGCTGTCCAGTCTCTTCTTGAAAGCCTCCAGTGATGAAGCACCCACAACTTCTGGAGGCAAGTGGTTGATTGTTCTGTCAGAAAATTTCTCCTTATTTCTAGGTTGAATCTCTCCTTGATCTGTTTCCATCCATTGTTCCTTGTCTGGCCTTCAGGTGTTTTGGAAAATAGATTGCTTCCTTCTTTTCTGTGACCGCCTCTCAAATATTGGGACACTACTCTATACAGTATGTCATCCCTGGTCCTTCTCTTCACTAGACTACTGAAGAAGGCGGAAGGAAGTACAGACATGACCTTCAGTGGTGGGAAGGAAGCCAAAGGAAGGATGAAGGGAGCTTCACATGCTTTAGATTTCCTGATGTGAGTCAATCTTTTTCCTAACTATTTTTTCTTTTAATGAAAAATATCCTTAATAATAATCCCTGAAGAAGTGCAATTTTGCACCAACTATAATTAAGGACTTCCCAGCTACAGGATTATTGTCTGGGAGAAGCCAATAGGTCATCCAGAGAAGAACAAATCCAAATTGGATCCAGCATATAAGTAGTCTTCGACTTAAGCCATCCCTGCTTCTCCCAGACAATAATCCAAAGCTATGTGAGACTCCTTTCATTCTTCCTTTGGCTTCCTTCCCACTAGTGAATGTCATGTCTGCACTTCCTTCCCCCTTCTTCACTAGTCTAGTGAAGAGAAGAACCAGGGATGACATATAAAGAATAGAATAGAATAGAATAGAATAGAATAGAATAGAATAGAATAGAATAGAATACCTTTATTGTTATTGCATTCTACAAATACAATGGAATTTGAAAGCTACTCCAGCACAGTGTCCCAAACACCACATCACAATCACACTACAGAGTATTTAAAAATCAAAATAATTAAAATAATAATTAAAAACCTAGTCTAAAACCTATCTAAAACATATAGTTAGATAGTTTAAAAATGCCACTATATACATAGGGCTAACTCACATATGCATTGTTTGATTCAAGACAATTATTGCCTTGGAAAAGAAACTGTGACATATATAGCAGCATTCCAATATTTGAGAGGTGGTTCAAAATTACAACAGCACTGAAAAAAAAGTGACTAACAACCAGTCCTTACAACCATTGCAACATTCCCCACATTCATGTGATTGATATTTGGGCTCTTGGCAACCAGCATGCATATACTGTACGACAGCTGCAGTGTCCCAGGGTCATGCATTCGCCAATTGCGACCTTCCCAGTTGGCTTCCGACAAGTCAATGAGGAAGGCATGTTCACTTAACGACTCCATAATTGACTTAACAACTGCAGCAATTTGCTTAATAATCATGGCGAGTAAGATTGTAAAGTTGGGCATTGATTCACTTAACAAATTCTGGTCTCGATTGCAGGCATAGGTCGAGGACTACTTTTACTTCTGACTCTCCCTGCCTTTAACCTGTTTTATTTGCTTGCTTTGAAAGAATTAAGAGAGGAATTCATCCCTCCTAATTAGGTTGCCCAAGTTTTCAGACATTTGGAGTAAAATCCTTTCTTTCTAAGCATTTTAGATATATAATAAACAAGGCTGGTCTGTTATTCAATGGTGCTTGTTTTTTGATGTAAATATTTATGTTTCTGTATCCAGCTGAGACAATACAATGCCAAATGATCACATGAAGACTCAGTTTATACATTAGATATTTTCTTACAATTCAGCATGAAGTTTGTTTAATCTGGGCTTAATGTCCTGTATAAACCCACCTAGCTTGTTCAATAACACTTCATTTTAAAACTATAGCTTATTAGAAGGTATGAACCAAACTATTATGCTGAATATGATGAAACCTAATCTAGGTTTCTGACACCCATCCCCAAATCTCTCTCTCTCCCTCTCCCCCTCCCCCATCCCTCCCTCCCTTCTCTCTCTCTCTTTCTCTCTCTCTCTCACACACACATAAAGATAAATTGAGAAAGAAAGAAATTTAACTAAAACGAACACTAAATCATGAAAATATCCATAAAGTGAAATTTAAACATGGCTCTTGTTAGAAATAAAAAGAACAAAAACCACTTTTAACCACTCCATGATTAAAATCCATTAGGAACATCAGAGGTCAGAAATATTTGCTTCAGAAGCTTGACAAATTTTTAATTATGAAATTCTAAAGGCTCTATAGACTCTGTTGTCTCTGTATATGTTTTTTGTTATTTGTAGCAGCCTTTTCTTTTTTTCTTGATTCTCTTTTTTTTGATACTTCTTTTTCTCTTTGTTGTTTTATCAAAAAAAAAAAAAAAATAAAAATCTAATAGACTCCAAATCCATTCCCCTCTCCCTTTTTTAAAATGACTTTAGCAGAGATCCAAAGCTCCAGATCAAACTAAAAAGCATTCCTGCATAAACCCCATCCTCAGTGAATATTACTCTGGAGCCACAGGTTTAATTTATTGCAAGTACCATCAGGAAATGGAAGTCAGGACTGCGATTCCCAAATATTATGCTAACCCCAAATCACTGGAACCTTGTCAGTATAAAGTTGAGGGGAAGACAATGCATTCAAACGTCATAACTGCAAACACATCTTATTTCTTTAAAGAAAGAAAGAAAAAAAATGCAAAAAAACATGACTTTGGGACCCACAACCACAAAAGGTTAGACACGACAATATTTGTGACTGTAACTATATGGTGCTTTGTGCATTAATTCCGATAAGGATCAAATATGTTCATGTAAAAATAGAGCCATGCTGAAAAATGCTAAAAACAATCAGACAAAAGATTCAGGTATAATTTAATTGAAATTATGCCATTAATTTCTGTAACTGGAGAAACTGTCTCCACAATACTAAGCATACTGTTAACATGGTTTCCGATCATACTCCAAAACCCACATTTGATCATGTTTTTATTTCATCTCTCTTCTAAGGAATTCAAGACATTACAGGTAGTCCTTGAGTTAACTATTTATTTAGTGACTGATCACAGTTACAACAGCACCAAAAAAAGTGACCAATGACACGGAATCACAGAGTTGGAAAGCTTCTTCTGGACTCCTGTGTCCATCCCTCTGCTTAGAGCAGAAATACAGGTAGTTCTTGATTTACAACCATTTATTTAGTGACCATTCGAAGTTACAACAGCACTGAAAAAAAAGTGACTTATAACCATTTTTACATTTACGACCGTTGGAGCATCCCCACAGACACAAGCAAACTTCAGGTGCTTGGCTACTGATTCATATTTATGATGGTTGCAGAAGTGTCCCAGGGTCCTGTGATTCCCTTTTGTGACTTTCTGACAAGTGAACCCAATGGGGAAGCCAGATTTACTTAGCCTAACTTAACAACTGCAGTGATTCACTTAACAACTGTGGCAAGAAAAGTTGTAGAATAGGGGAAAACTCACTTAACAAATGTCTTGCTTAGCAACATAAATTTTGGGCTCAAGTGTGATCATAAGTCGAGAACTACCTGTACCATGAAAATCAAGGTCAGGGAAGCAGAGAAAAAAAGTCTTAATGAAAGTGCAGGTTCAGCATCTGAAGGAAGACATAATCAAATATTCTGGAGTTCCTTTTTAATACTAATATATATATATATATATATATATATATATATATATATATATATATATATATATATATATATTCTTAAGTTTTGTGGTACTTACATGTATGTATGTTCTTGCTTTGTTCGGGTATTTTCCACGTCATTGTAGTTGTGCTTTTAAAGTTTTCATCATTTCAGCAGATCTCATCTGCCATCATCAAGCCTGATGATGGCAGATGAGATTCTGCTGAAATGCTGCACAACTAAAACAAGATCATATGAAAAATATATATATATAGCTGAATAATTATATATATATATATATATATATATATATATATATATATATATATATATATGTATGTATATGTATGTATGTATATATGTATATATGTATATATGTATATATATATATACACACACATACACACACACACACATATCCAAATATTTTCATTTTCCCCTTCAGTTTATGTCATATCTATGTAATTAAATTGAGATTGTGTGGCTGATCAACATTTGAAATATGAAATGATTAACTTAACAGGCATTTTGCTTTGTTTGACTATTGTGCCATTATCAGAATTATGCATTTATTTAATGAAATACAGAATTAACATTATTCCCTTTGCATTTATTACATCAACCACTTCCTTAACCTGCATAATGTTGTTTTTCCTTCATAGTGTGTTTTTTAAAATAAAAACAAAGAGGTACAGGATTTTCCATCTTATTTTTCCCATTCTAAAAAAAGGGAGTCACTCAAATCAATTTTGAAAATATAATAATGTAACAACAATAAACGAAACACATTTCTAATTAGCTGACGTTGGAAGCAAAGAGTAGCTCCCCAAAGGTTAAAATTAATTATTAATATGGAAAATTTAGCAACAAGAGACCATAGCCTTTGCTGGAAGAGAATGGTCTTAAATTATTGCTTGAGAGAAAAATGGCAAACCATAAAAAAGGTTCATCTCATGAAACAACCATTTCACACTATCCCCAAGAAAGCTTTTCCTCCAAGAAGCTAATTATGGCACCCTGGGCTCCCCATTTCCACATGACAATGATCCTGAGAAGCTGATTTATAGTCCCAGGCTCACTATCATCCTATGAGTTTCATCCCCCGAGACTTCTCTAGGCTGCTTCAACTCTTGGTGATTTTAATTATTACATTACACAAACAGAATCCTGTTAAATGAGGTGCAATTACAATACTTCCCATCAATTTAATTGACACCTTGATGTTAACCTTGAGATATATAACATTAATCTCGAGGTCTGGCTGGAAATGTTAATTTGGGAAAATAAAAATAGAACCCCTGCATTATTACCTCTGCTCAATCACTGTAGATGAAGTAGAATTACAGGCTGAGAAGATGGCTGCCACAGACAAATATAATTACACTTTGAAGACTATGGGTGATAAAAAAAAATTCTAATATGTACCTTCCCTCAGCTTCAATATGTCTTGTTAATTTGCCAATTGCTCTTGCAGGTGGACTGATTTTTGTTTAGAAAGTAAACTATAATGTTTGAAGTAATTTTAGACTGTTTGTGGCTGAGAGTAATGGGGTATTTACATTTTTAAATTGTATAGAGATTATTGTATGGTTTGTTGTGTTTAGTTTTATTTTTCTTTCACAATGGTGTTGTCCAGTTTTACTTGTGGAAGAGCACCTCATTTTCGTTGCACCCGCTTGCTAGTGTAATGACAAATAAATTCTTATGTCTTATGTCTTATGTCTTTGTAAGTTTGGGAAATACTGAGAAGATACTGTATCTAACAGAGCTTCTTATAACTGAAACCAAATACAGATTTTTTAAAAGTGTTATACTCTACCCTTTTCCAATTTTCCTTATTAGCAAGTTGATAATTTACCAACAGGCATTGGTAAAACACACTGAACTTTGAGTTGCCCTTTATCTTACTACAAAACTGTTTTAAAATAAGTTTCATTCATGAGATGTTCTATAGCAATTTGACCATCCTTATCCACCTTGACAAAAGGAATATGGTAAAATAGCATATTCTCACATCTCATAAAAATGCCAAGTTCTTATTCTTACAAACAAATAAATGATGTTTGGGCAGATTTTCTGCATTTAGCAAAAAAAAAAAAAGCCTTCCCCTCACAACTTGTCTTTGAATAGTAATAATAGAAGGATAGATTCAGCCTCTCAGATTTAGAAATCAAGAATTGTAAGGATCAGCTTTTATAAATGGAAGCTTGAGGAAATATTTTTCTCTTTATTTTTTTCTATTCCGCACGTTTCCACTTTCCACATCAGTTAGCTTAGCACTGTTATCTTTCTTTTCTCGGAATTTCAAAATGGAAATTACTGACCCCTTGAAGCTGAATGAAACAGGCGTTATCAGTAGCCAATATCATTTTGACTGCTCAGGTACAATAGATTAGAAAAACTGGATGGTTCCATGTAGCTAGTGGGAATTCAAGTTAAGTAAATATTATTGTCTTTCTTTAGCTAGATTCAGAATACACTCAGAAAAAATATGAATTGCTCTTTGGGGCTTAATGTTTTGTGAAGCCAGATAGGCTGGTTTATGTAGTACACTGACTTGTCTGAAACCAGCCAAGGATGATCATTCCCCCACCCAGTAAAACATAGTTAAGATTTGCTTAACTTATAATACAATAGAGATACATTGCATGCAGGTCTCTACAATATAGCTTTAGTGGGTTGCAGCAGGCTGAGCTTCTTTGGGCCTTTGCTAAGCAATCATAACTCCTTAGCATTAGAATAGGAGACCACAAGGAAAGCCCAGGTCAGGCCACTTCATTTGAAAGATGAAGATTAATTATGTGCCATCAAGTTGTTTTTTGATTCCTAGCAATTACATAGATTTTCTCCAGGACAATCTATTAATGACAATTTATATATATTTTTTCCAAGTAAGCCAAAGAAGGAAGGAGCCAAGGGCAAATCACTTCTGTAGTTTGTTTGTTTGTTTGTTTTTTGCAGAGGAAGGAGAACAAAAACTGAAGTTAGCAGGAGCTGAGCTCAACTTGAAGTATATAAAACTTCATGGGGGACATGCTGTCAAATTATAATGAATAAACTCAGAACATGAGGTGTATACCACAGTCCCTACACTTGGATGTCTGAAAGGTGCTATATCGCAAGAAGACAAAGGCTTTCTTTCTCGTCCAATCAAAGTTGATAATTCTTGCTTTCATGACTTCTGCACATCACTTTCTCCTTTGCAGGGCCAAAGGCCATCAAAACCCTGCAGAGACGGAACTCAACCCACTGTTCTTACATTTCACCAGCAACCCTCCCTTTGAACTAGATTTCAACACCCACTATTACTCTACCAGCAATAGTAAATTAATGCAGTAACGAAAGTTGATCTTCTCAGCCGGAGTTCTAAGACAAAAGGTTGCCAAAAGAATTCTTGAAAATCTTAAGATCGCCCCTCCTGGCCTCTCTTGTGTTCCCATCATTCCTGGATGCTTTTGCCAACCTAGAAAAAGCCAAGTTACATAGGGAGAAAAAGGAGTGTTCGAACATGATATGTTTCATTCATCTTTCCCACTAACATCACAATTCAGTTGATTTTTGGGGCGAAGAAAGGGAGGAGCCAGCTAATGTAAGCGGTACTATAATTTGGGGATGCAAAGACCTGAATGTTATCAGTGAGCTTCTTGGCTTGATTTCTCCCTTCCTTGTTTGGCAGAAGGAAAAGATTTCAAGAGGTATTTCAGATTGCTCATTTAGGAAATAAACCCAGAGAGCTTTCTGTGTCCGAGTACCCAGACCCAAAATACAAAATGGCATCCATAAATGTATTTAAATTGATTAACTTGCTGTAGAGAAATAACACTCATTGAAAACAGGAAGGGTTAGGGCTATGGTGGGAAGGGCTTTCCTTTAAATACTGTATACAGTTTCCTTGACTGGGACTTTTTCTAGTTTAAAGAAAGGCTGGATGCTGAGTTATTTTTTTCACCTCTCCAAGATTCTTAAAAGGACAGGAAAAGGAAGCAATTCCATCAGAATAGAACAGAATCATAGGGTTGCAAGAGACCTCTGAGATTTTCTAGTTCAATCCCCTGTCCAAAGTGTAGGAGATTTTATACCATTCCGGACAAGTGGTTGTCCAATTTTTTCTTGAAAACTTTCAGTGATGGAACACCCACAACTCTGGGATACAAACTATTCCATTGATTAATTGTTCTCATTGTCAGGAAATTTCTCCTTAATTCAAGGTTGGATTTCTCTCTGAGGAGCTTCCACAGATTACTTCTTGTCCTGCCCTCAGAAGCTTTGGGGAATAGGTCGACCTCTTCTCTGTGACAATCCTTCAAGTACCAGAAGACAGCTATTATGCCTCCCCTAATTCTCTCCTAATCCTCTTCATTAGGCTAAACATACCTAGTCCCTTTAACCATTCACTGTATGATTTATCCTGCAGAACCTTTTTTTATCTTTGTTGCCCTTCTCTGCACTCTTTTAAGGGCCTCAGCATCTCTTTTGTATCTTGGTGACTAGAACTGGACTCAATACTTCAGAGGTGGCCTCACTAGTGCAGTATAAAGCAGTATTATCACTTCTCGTGATCTTGATGCTATTTGTTGATGCAGTTTGGGTAACCGCAGCACATTACTTGTTCCTACTCAAATAGTGGTCCGCTAGACTAGGACACTTGGATACTCTCACAGTTACTACTGCTGAACCAAGTAGTGCCTATTCCATACTTTTGCACTTGGTTTTTCCCACCTAAGTCCAGATGTTTACTTTTCTCATCACTGAACTGCATAGTTTTGGTTAGGGCCCAATGGTCAAGTCTATCAAGGTCCTTCTGAATCTTGGGCCTACCTTCCAAAGTGTTAGCCATTCTCTCCAGCTTGGTATCATCTGCAAATTTGTGAGCTCCCCTTGTACTTCTTGTCTAGAATATTTCAACAGTACTGGGTCCAAGACAGAACCTTGAAGTACCCCACTGCATGCTTGCATCTATAATTACAATTACAATACTTAATCCAAATGTTTTATTGTCTCAGTCCCATAGCTCTATTTATTTAAAAAAATCAGCAGTTAAAAAATAATATCTATTTCACTGAAGATAAAGTTCTAGATCCAGCTTAAATTGTATTGAGAACTGATTGAATGAATGGATTATATACTAAGAAGAAACAAAACAGTGGGATACATATTACATGCTAATAATTTACATAGCATTGATGCCGATTGTATCTGGTTCTAATCCGAATATTTAATTTCTTCAGTAATCATTTCTGTAATATCTTCTAATATACTGTATAAGTAAATGAATCTTAGTAATTAATATTATAGGAATCATCTTATTTTATTGGTGGAAGATCAAAAATGGGCAGTACAGGGTGCAATTTAAAAAAGTACAGTTACCAATACAGACATAGCATTTTTCAAAATTGCTTGTGAGTTTCTTTGTCCCTAGCTAGTTTAAGAGAATGCACACAAAATTGATGTGGCAATATTTGAGAAAGCAACTCTAGGCCAACACAGCCTTTCATTTTATGTACATAAGAGAATAGGCTGTTTGATGTCAATCTTGAGATTAATTTTATTGATTTATTTTATTCTGTAAATTTTTATTCTGTAATTTATTAATAATTAGATTAACAAGTGCATAAACAATGATGTAATTTTGGAAAATAATTGGTAAAAAATAATGGGCTTGAAAGTTCCCTCCTTTGATCACTTCACATACACAGAAATTATATCACAACAAAAATGGGAATAGTTATCACGTCCCAGTAATTAAAATATAATTAAGACAAGTATATTTTTATTCCAATTTTGTTTTCTCCTCTCTAGAAATAGTTTAAAATGATATACTTTGTCGGTGAAACTGAAGAATCTTAGGGCATCTTCTGGAATAATAAATGGTGCTTTCTACTTTTCACATCCTCTTGTTTTAATCATTTCAAGTCCCCCAAGTGCCTTTGTGCTTGTGCTTTAACACAGAGGAGTCCCCAATCCCCAGACTGTGGACCTACACCATGCCACATGCCAGGAACTGGGCTGCACAAACAAGCAAAGCCCCATCCGTGGGATGCAGGCAGCATGTGAAACCATGCCCCCTCTGGTCCACAGGAAAACCTCTCTCCACAGAACCAGTCCCTGGTGCCCAAAAGGTTGGGTGCCGCTGTTTTAACAGCCAGGGTTTTTCTTAAATTGGCTTTTCATCCATGACTCTTTGCTAATCCTGAAGAATCTGTAGAGCTCATGTTTTCAGTGCAACAAACCAAGAGCCTCCTTCTTCTCTGGCACTTGCAGTCCCCTTAGTTGAGATCTGAAACAAAGTTTATCAACACATACTTTTATTTTATCCAGCAGATGTCGCCATTCTCCTAGTTACATCATTAGCTAGCTAGCTAGCTAGCTTTTTTTTTTTTTTTTTACCAATTTCTTGTTTATAGTTGCCTTATGTAATTCCCCTTGTGTACCAACTAACTATAAAATCAAAACATACCCACTTTGGATTTTCTCCAAAGGATTCTCAATCAAACCAGAAGCTTGCACAATTATTAGTTTTCATCCAAGTGGTGGAATAATTATCGAAAAGTACATAGCACCAGGGTGCTCTCTAATTGCCCCTTCTTCCTAATCCCTTTGTCCTTCCATGGCTCAAGGACCAGCTTGGGAAGTGGGCTCTGGGTTTCTGAGCTGTGGAAGCACAAATTGTCTCTTGCATATTTCCTGAAAGGAAGGTAAGGCCCTTCCTAGAGATAGAGCACTCTCAGTTTTCTGAGGGCTTTTTAAAAAACCCGGAAATATCTTTGCTTATTAGAAAAGTGTTACAATTTCTAAGAAAACCTTCTTGAGATTCCACCAGCCTTCAGAAAGAAAGAAAGAAAAAGAAAGAAAGAAAGAAAGAAAGAAAGAAAGAAAGAAAGAAAGAAAGAAAGAAAGAAAGAAAGAAAGAAAGAAAGAAAGAAAGAAAGAAAGAAAGATGGAAAATCTGTGAATATTTGCTGTGGTGAAAAAAATATGAGACATTTGTTTTTGTTTGATTTATTGAATTTATATGCTGACCATCTCACTGTTACAGCAACTTGTGCTGCTTACAGTATGATCAAAAGACAAAAAAGATAATGCAAATGTATTAAATGTACGAGGATTATATAGGAAACTAAAAACCAACAGGACAGGTGACATGCTTGTGGTGAATCATCTCTCTACCCTCATTAGCCACCCTCAACACAGCATGCTCTTATCTGGGCTCCAGGCCAGCCCACAGAACCAGGGTTTTGACGTTTGGTGTCACAGACGAAAAGCTCTCTCCTCTGGAACCTCCTCCAGTTATCTTAGTTGATGGCAGGCGTGGAGTTCAGGAAGCTGCACTTCTGTTTATAAAATTTCCTTTCCAAAGAATTCAAAAGGCTTAAAATATGACTTGAGAAATTCTGCCTGCCTTTTCCTTACTAGACCATGGTTCTGAACAAAGGGCATTCCCAGACATAAACAGACCATAATCTACATGGTGCCACATCTCAGTCTGACTTCCTTGTGACCCAATCTTATCCTCAGGAATTCCTGAAAGAGTCACCTAAGGGTCACAGAATCAGACCCCTGAAGTTATTAATGGAGTAATTTGAATTTCCTCTCTCTCTCTGCTGTTCTAGGCAAAAACGGTGAATAGTTTATGTCAGGTGAACACAGCCTAAAAGTTGCACTCTGTGTACCCACCTAAAATGAGTTGTTAAAATATTCTCTACAAATTCCTAATAGTTGTATGTAACTTTATTTTTCTAAGCAACTAGTTCAAAGGTTTTGTTCCTTCTTTATTTAGTACATGTATTAGCTTAAAAATTGGCTGATTCAGCTATGGCTATTATATATGGTGTGCATATATCCAGATGCCCTCTAGATGGTAGCAAAGAGATACAGAAAACCTTTTTTTTTCTTTTTCTTTTTGCTAATGTTTTTTTCAGACTGTTGCAGCCCAAATATGGTAGCCTTCGCTTTCCCTACGGCTGGGTTCATAACAGTGTTAAACCACAATTACCTAAGTACTGTCTGTGGAGCAAGAAAATTACGTGTGAGTAATCCATGGTTTATTGACCCATAGGCAAATGAACGTAGCCAATACAATCAAGCTGTAGAATTGGATACCTGATTGTTTGGTACGATAAGGCATCTCGTAATTGTATGTTCTGCATTTGCATTAAAGGACAAAGGGAGTTATCAGCCTGTTCTCCTCTGCAGGTTTGCAGATAAAACATATGAGAACAATATATACAATAAACTATATTCTTTATACATTGATGCAAATGAAATGATATTCTTCCTGGGGTTGATCTGAATGGCCAGCACAAGTACAGAACACTAATCATTTTTTAAGAGAGGGAAAATACATTGATATCCCCAGCCCATCAGGAAGGCGGTTTTTATTCACTTTTCCTGCTATGTCTTAAACGCAGCGTTTTTAAACTTGTGCCAGCTTGGAAACTATAATCACCACTGTTTGCCTGCTGCACTTCATTTTGTTGTAGGCAAATTCCTTCCCTCCAATTGGCTACTTTGTGCTGTGGCAGAAATGAGCCTCCCTTTCAGTCACCGGTTGCTTGGTTGCTGTCTTCCTCAGCCATTTTATTCTGGGTTGCCTGGCCAATTTCAAAATGAACCTCTCTCTCCCCCTGCCCCTGCATCCCAACTTACTGATTGATGCATCTATAAAATGTTGGACCTTTTCTTCCTTTGTTTTTTCTTCTTATTGTAAGGACTAGCTTACCACGAGAGTCATGGAAAGGAGGAGAGTGGTAGTATTTTTTTCTTTTTCTCACATGAATATGGAACTGTTTGGGCCTTGTTTACACAGTGCAATTGACAAGTAGGATGGTGCTTTGGCAATGTTTTCTCTTTCTGTTTCTTTCAGACCTATCCACTAATGCAAGCGTCCCCAATCCAGAGGTGGTATTCAGCAGGTTCTGACCAGTTCTGGAGAACCGGTAGTGGAAATTTTGAGTAGTTTGGAGAACCGGCAAATACCACCTCTGACTGGAGATTTGTCAGTATCCTTCCGCTGCCATGCCCACCCAAGCCACGCCTACAGAACCGGTAGTAAAAAAATTTGAATCCCACCACTGCCCCAATCCCTGGTTAGTGGACCGGTATCGGTCCACGGCCTGCTGGGAACCAGGGTGCACAAGTGGTGGGCGATCTCCCAAAGCTTCATTTGCACAAGTGGCGTGTGGGTGTGCATCCCCTCCTGTCCTGCCGCTGCTGCCTCTGCCGCCGCCACTGCCAGTAAATAGAGCTGGAGAACCACTGCACTAATGAATGAGAAGTGTCAAGTATGCAGTAGGTACAAATAAAAGGAGACTTATATAAAAGGTCTTTCAGTGGAGTAGGGGTCAGTGGAATAGGGACTAAGAGAACTAAGCAGAAATTTCCAGAACTAAGGAGAAATTTCCTGACAGAACAATTAATCAGTGGAACAACTTGCCTCCAGAAGTTGTAAATGTTCCAACACTGGAATTTTTCAAGAAGAAATTGGACAACCATTTGTCTGAAATGGTATATAGGGTTTCCTGCCTGAGCAGGGAGTTGGACTAGAAGACCTCTAAGGTCCCTTCCAACTCTGTTATTGTTTTAGGGCAGGGGTGTCAAACTCAAGGCCCGGGGGCCAGATCCAGCCCACAGGGTGCTTACATCTGGCCTGCAGGGCTGCCTTGGAAATAGCAAAGGACCAAGCTGCAGTGCCTCTGCAAGTGAAAACGGAGTTCGGGAGGGCTGCGGGCTGCCCTCTTGAGCTCTATTTTCACTGACAGAGGGTTTCAGCAGCCAAAAACAGAGCTCAGGAGCCTATTTTCACTGGCAGAGTGCTCGGCCCGCCACAGGCAACCCCAAACACGAGTGATGTCAAGCTGGCCATGCCCACCCTGGCCACGCCCACCCTGGTCCCCCAAGGTCAAACACAACCCTGATGAAATTGAGTTTGACACCCTGTTATAGGGGATCCACCAATCAGAGGTTGCACTAAGTACCTGAACAGATCACAAAGTCATCACTGGGGTCAAAGAGGAGGAAGCAGGTAAAATCCAGAAAGGGAATGTGTAACCAGGTTTCACTTCCAAACAGTTTAAGAATGAAGAAGTTTTAAGCTGCAGTATGAAAGACACCTTGGCTTAACAATTTGTTCCTATGGGATGCACTTTGGCTTCATGTATTTCTACATACTCTTATTTAGAGTAGCCAGCTACAGCAGCATGCTTCTGTTTAACTCTTCCTTTTCTCATACATTACTTCAAAATGGACAAGAAGGAAAATGGAGTGTGCAACTTCACTTGAGAACTGGCGAATTTCATGGCAGGCAATTACTTGAATCCAAACTGATGCTGAAGAATTCTGCAACCAAGGAGAAAGGTTCCAATTGATGATCCAGCCCCTTTCTGCTTTCTGCTTCTGTTTAAACAATGTTCATTTGCAATACATTACATGGGAGCAAGTCCCAGAGAGTTTAGTGAACTGAATAGACATTTATGGGCTTACACTGGTAATTTGCTACAGTTGGCAGCATCTACACAGGCAGGAGACAGAGGTTGAGAAGAAAGGAGATGTCACGCGGTAAGAGATGAAGGCAACGCTTCTTAAATTACATTGCTCTCCAACTGTTCACAATTCACTGACAAGCCTATTGTTTCTTTTTAATAAAAATCAAAGCAGATTTAAATGGAGCTGGGAAGGGTTGAGAAAGGATGGTAAACCTTGCTGTCATATTTAATTACATACCACTCTGCTACTTTATTAGGGGAGAAAAACATAGCGTGGTTAGAGTAAAAGTGGAGTATAAAAATGATTGGGGGGAGGGAACACTTACAGAATAATAATAGTATTAAAATTACTGTAAAATCCTGAGGTCACCTTCCCTAGCCTTAAAAACTTACTTTAAAAAGCTGGGGGAAAGGATGAAGAAAAAAAATGCCAAGGGATGAAGATAGCACAGGCTTGTTTGTTACAGGCATAACTTGCCTTTTGATAAAGGGGAAACCTAGATGGTACGCGCGCACACACAAACAATGTATACATGTACATTAATGGATGCATTTCTCATCAGGGATCTTCACTGATGTGCTTTAAATGCAAATGTATGTTTGTCTGTGAGATGTGATAAGAAATGTAAGCAAGTCACATAAATACATGTGTGTGTTATATGTGTGTGTGTGTGAATCAGTGGTGGGATTCAAATTTTTTTACTACCAGTTCTGTGGGCGTAGCTTGGTGGACGTGGTGTGGCTTGGTGGGTGTGGCAGGGGAAGATTACTGCAAAATCCCCATTCCCTCCCCACCCCACTAACCTGCTTTCCAGCTCCGTTCTCCTGTGCAGGGCAACAAAAGAAGATCCAGCCAATCAGCTGGGGCTTGGGAGGCAGAGAATAGATGGGAGCGACCAAAGGGATTGTGATAGGAAAGAAAAGTAATATGTGGCAAATTTTACTTTTGACAGCTTATTCTTTGCATCCTAATTTTTGTTCCTCAGATCCTAGGTTCTCACCCACCTGCTTCGTTCCTTTGATACCTGTTTGACCACTTTCGTATGGTTCCCGCTCATAAGTGAGCTTCAGGCCCGGCAGATTCTGAATCAAACTTCCTATTTTGCTCTAGTCTAGTGTCTCTTGTCAATCTGGATTTGTTTTGCTGGTTGGACCTGTTTTTGGCAGGAGCTGGGTCACACATTTTAAGTATTACCCCGACTTTCTGTGGTCCTAATTGTGCAAAGAGGCCTGAGGTGGCTCTTGCCAAGCTTTGCTTCCTCGTGAAAGGGGCTCAGCTACAGGGAAAGAATTTCAATCTATTCTTGGCATCTCGGTGTTATTTTTTTCGTCGATCAAGCCTACAATCAAATACCTGTTGGGCGCATAGTGTGCTTAGTGAAGGTTACATAATTAAGCAAATAGATGTCCTTTTTCTGTGGCCAGAGCTACATTCTTTGGATCATTTCTTCCAAGGAAAACATAAAAAAGGACTGCATACATAGAATGGAAACCAGCATCCCCATAGGCCAGGGTTATTTAATTGCGAAGTAAATCGTACATTAGAAGAAATCAACAATATAACATTTTAACACAGTAATTAAAAATCCCAATTTTACCGGATAACTTTTTTAAATCCAGTTTCTAAAATTGGCCAAAGGCAAGGAGCATGTATCTGGGGCAGGGGTTGAAAGAAAATCCCTTCCTTCCAAAGTGTATATCCTGCCGTAAACAAGTGAAATTTCAGCCAAAAGTTGAAGTAGGCCTCATTCAGTGACAGCTCAAGCTCCACCCCTTGTATACTTATGTGTGCCATAATAAAAGAGGCATCACTTGTATTGCAGTGTAAAAATATACATTTGTCATGGAAGTTTAATGTTACTTTTACAAGCTAGGTCTTGTCTGAAAATAGGTTGGTATTTTTCGTTTTCTGTTCAATCATGTCTGATTCCCAGAGACTGTCTGGATAAAGCCCCTGCAGTTTTCTTGTGGTTTTTTTTTCCCCCAGGAGTGATTTGCTATTGCCTCACTGCTAGGGCTGAGAGAGGGTCTCTTTAGGTCAGGGGTCCACAATCCCTGGGCCACAGCCCGCTATTGGGCCTTGACCCTTTCAGAACTGGGCCGCAGTGGTGACAGGCGAGTGGAACCATCCCCTCACACACACACACACCAGTGGTGGTATTCTATCAGTTTGGCCCAGTTCTGCCAAGCCAGTAGCAGCAATGAGCAGTGGAGACCGAACCGTCACTCTGCTTTTGGGCCCACCTGCCCAGGCTCCCATACTCACTTTTATCCCCTGAATTTGAAGCGCAGCTGCTTTGCACGGCACGGAAGAGGGCCCCGCGCAGCAGCTGCTGAAGCGACTGGGATCGTCCAGGCTTGCAGGAGGTGAGTTAGAACTCACCTCGTTTGGTGCGCGTACACAAAGTGTGTGCATGCATGCAAAGCGCGCCCACCAAGCCTCGCCCACTGAACCGGTGGTAAAACTATTTGAATCCCACCACTGACACACACACACACACACACACATACGCTGGTCTGCAAATGAAAATGTTGGGGAATTCTGCTTTAGGTTACTCAACTAACTTCGTGCCTAAGCTGGAACTAGAACTCCTGGTTGCTAGCCTGATGCTTTAACTACTATACCTAATTGGCTTTCAGGTTGGTTATTAAGCGAGTTTTCCCCTGCTTTGCAACCTTTCTTGACACAGTAGCAATAGATCAGGGGTGTGCAACCTGTGGCTCTGGAACCACATGCAACTCTTTCGGCCCTCTGCTGTGGCTCCCTGTCAGCTGATCCCACCACTGGCTGGCCCCTCCCCTCCCTGTCACTCCTCACCTGGCCTGAGAAGGTAAGGGTGATGGCAGGGGGTGGAGACTGGCTCCATATTCCAGAGCAGGAGGTGAGTGGCTGGGAGTGAGTGACGTCGAGTTGGCTAAGCCTACCCAGTCACACCAGTTGTTAAATTATTGGCTCCCGGTGTTTTCTTTTCTGTGAGAAACGGGTCCAAATGGCTCTTTGAGTGTTTAAGGTTGCAGACCCCTGCAATAGATAAAAAATACAGGCCAGTTGCCAAGCATCTGAATTTTGATCTCGTGACCATGGGGATGCCACAACGGTCATAGGTATGAAAAATGGACAAAATAAGTCACTTTTTTTCAGTGTTGTTGTAAGTTCAAACAAGCACTAAATGAATGGTTGTAAATCGAGGACTGCCTGTGTTTGATTTGGGCTGCAAATGGAGTGGTCACCTGGAATTTTGCAGCCCAGCTGTAAATTTATGAAATTGCCTTATTCACGTGCCTATAACCTTGTTTTTCCATCCCTCTGCTAGAAAATTAAGATGATAAGATAGCAATCATGGCAATTTTTCACCTTTATGGGAAACAAACACAAATTCTGCCAGGAGAGCTTTGGGAAAAAAACCACAAAATAAAAGGCAGCCATTTTGGCATAAAAATAATCCCTGTGGCAGTATAAATTTTGAAAGTGATTGGAAAAATAGGTGGTCAACTGCTAAAGGTACATATATAGGGTGATCTGATCTGGGCTGTAAAAATCTGGCAGCCATTACATGGAAACAAAACTTATGCGAAAAATGTTTGTAGCCATCTTGTGATTCTCTTGTTTTTTAACAACTCAGATCTGGTGACTCTAGTGCTGCATAGAAAACCTAAATGGCTGGTTCCCAGATGCCCAATCATCAGTAGTTTTCTCTAAGAAACAGCAATGGGGGGAAAAGTGGTATTTCCACTTGCAGCAATGAAACTCTGTAGAACTTGTAAGCAATCTGCTTGTCCAGATTGCCTTTGCCATGTTCTTGGCCTTTAGCAGATGCACCATTTTGTTCACAGGTTCTTAAAACGGAACAGAGTGTCAGTTGCATTATACATCTCTCTTTGCGTGAATTGTTCAGATTTCTTTTTCATTTGGTTTGCTGCAGTGTTTTTCAAACTTGGCAATGTTAAAATGTGTGGACTTCAACTCCTAGAATTCCCCAGTCATCATATTGAATAGAGAACTCTGGGAGTTGAAGTCCACACATTTTAAAGTTGCCAAGATTGAAAAACACTGTTCTACTACAGTGGTGCCCAATCTTTCTGGCACTGGGGTCTGGTTTTGGAAGAGATATTGTCTTCCACTAACCATGTTTGTGTGTGTGTGTGTGTGTGTGCGTGTGTGTGTGTGCGGTGGGTATGGTTCTGCACACAAATGTAGATCCTGCACATGTGGAGATGAAGCTTTGCTCCCTCACCTACTGCTTGCGCAGCCTGGTTCTTAAAAGGCCCCGGACTTGTACTGGTTGGTCCAGAAATTAGATCACAGATACTGCTCCATGGCCCGGAGGCTGGGGACCCTTGCTCTATTAAATCTTGGGTGCAAAAATCCAAACCATCACTAGATGCCACATATCCTAAACCTAACCCAGAAGACTGAGGAAAAAGTCAAGATTTTGCTGTATCTGTTCTTTGCCACACCTCCTTCGTCCTCCTCCTGAGTTTTGCTAATCTTTCAGTGTTCGTGTACCATCAGATAAATGCACCCTACCTTGCTGATGCCATTTTAAAATAGATACTCTCTCCCCACTCTCTATTCTGGACACAGTCATTCAAAATACCCAACTCCTGAGCAATAGCCTGGGACTTTGCAATTGGCCTGTTCTCCACCAACGAAAAAGGCAAAACAAAAAACAAAAAAAACCTCTACCCCACAACATTCATCAAATTTATCCCAGTACTTTTGCTGGGTTAAACTGATAACAGTTCTCCTTTTAAAAATTATTGCAGCAGGGAATAGCTTGCTGAATGCTGCCTTATGGACAGTGTGTGTGTGTGTGTGTGTGTGTGTGTGTGTGTGTGTGTATACAACTGCAAGCAACTCTGTTTTTCTTCTGTATGGGGTGAGATGGAGGCAAATTTGTTCTCTTAGCTCACAGCCTTCAGCTTCTTGTTCATAATGTTGTTTGCTTTGTAGGTGCTATTTTGGAGCAGTGCAGCAACTTGAACTCCAAACTGAAAAAGTGACTCGGAGCATAGAGCGACTTTCCTGCTTGTCCCTGCATGCAAACTCAAGGAAAATCCCACTGGATTTAAGAAGATTCCAACAAGTATGACAATCACATTTCCCTTTGGAAACAGAAATACTGCATAGTCCTATTCTTTGGAATATTGTGTGTCTCCCTCCATCCTGCCCTCCAGCCACCTGTGCTATTGTGCAATCAGCACAATCAGCAACCGGATGAATCTCTGGATGCAAAATTCCCAGAATTCTACCATTTTATTAGAACAGCATAGCCTTTTAAATGCAACAGAGGAATGCTGAATTGGAGGCTTCAAAGTTATCCTGATATAGGCCTGCCACTGTTGAATCAGTGTGAGATATGTAAAAAAATGAGACAGGGCTAGGGCAGTCATATTTTACCCTTCCTCCAGTCACTCCTGGAGTAACCCCTGTATTATGCGGCTCAATGTTTGTGGGTTGCCTTTCTTCATATGGCCAGACAATATATACAACATATTCTGGAAACATGCAGTGGCAGAGGAAGCTAGCAATTTATTCATTTATTTCTTTTAGTGTATGTTGTAAGTGACGGGAGAGGGTGTAACAAGATTTCTGTTGATCCGGGACCTGCACTAGCTTCCAGCATTTTTACTGTCTCCTATTGTTCAGCTAGAAAAGGTGCTCTGATTGGTTCATTTTGTTCCCTGTTCTCTGTGTTTCTGAAGAGAATTGGAAAAAAAAATGTTTTAGAAGAATAGACTAGAAAAGTTATTGATTTAGTCATCTGATGATATCAAAGGTACAAAACAAATCAATATATATGCATAAGTTTCTATTACATTCTTCAAAAATAATTTTACAGCTTTTATCGTGCAGAACTGATGATCTAGTCCTTCAAATGCTGTAGTCTAAACCATAACTTCAGCAAAATTTGCAGCACATACTGTGATATCTGCTAACTAGTACTGTACATCTCAAGCTGCTGCTCAAGGAATGATGGCCAGTAAAACCCAACAAGCTTCAGTGATGATGATTTTTTAAAGATTCTCAGGACATAAAACTTTCCCAAAAATAATAAATGCCAATGGTGGTTTGGAGATGGAAATAGAAATGAAAGGAGAGAAAGGAATATTCCAAAGTAAAAGGAAACTTGGAGTTGCATCAGGAGAGTAGTGTGGTCTTTGTCTGATTGATGAAAACAAGAAAAAGGGGAGAAAAAAACCCTCTGAAAAACAAACCTCTAAAGAAATCAACAGAAATGAAAGAAAGCAAGTAATTTCCTCTGTATTGCTGCAGGAAACTTTTTGCATTTCACATTGATGATTAGATTCCCAAAGCTGAGATCGGCTTGTTTGTGATTTGGCATGTTGAACGAACACTGTCATACATGATGATTAAATGACCCTAACTTACTGCAATGTCTGAAAATTGCTGAAGAATAGGACAGTATTTGCCAAGTATTTGCCAAGTAGCCTTCGATTTACAACAGATCATTTAGTGACCGTTTGAAGTTACAATGGCACTGAAAAAAGAGACTTATGGCCATTTTTCACACGTGCGACCATTGCAGCATCCCCATGGTTACATGATCAAAATTCATATGCTTGGCAAGTAGTTCATATTTATGACTGTTTAATGTCCTGAGGTCCTATGATCCTGTTCTACGATCATCTGACAAGCAAAGTCTATGGGGAAGCTAGATTCATTTAACAACCAGGTTACTAACTTAACAAATGCAATGATTCACTTAACAACTGTGGCAAGAAAAATTCATTGAGAACAACATAAATTTTGGGCTCAATTGTGGTCATAATGCAAGGACCACAGTAATGTTCCTTCGTAGCAATGAGGCATGCTGGTTAGGTCCACATCCATTCCAGGCCATCATTTGATGTTTTTGATGTTGAGTTGATATATTCAGTAAAACAACCTTAAGCAAATCCTAATTTAATCCAATATGCGAACCGAGACCGTCCGAATTTCTATACAGTTCCTATTTCATAAAGGGCAGCAAATTTTGTTCATTGTTGCATCATATTTTAGTGTAGCCAATCTGAAGGTTAAAGCACCAGGACAGAAACCAGGAGACAGTGAATTCTAGTCCCACTTTAGGCACAAAGCCAACTGGATGACCTTGGGCCAGTCACTCTGTTCTAGGAAGCAAGCAAGGGAAAACCACTTTAAAAAAAAACACCATATCAAGAAACCTGCAGGAATTTGTCCAAGCAGTCACTTGGAATCAGCACTAGATTGAAGGCAAAATAAAATAAACATGTAATTGTAACATCTATATATGTCATTTGCCATGTGTGGTGCAGTAGCTAAATTTGCGACAGAGTAACCGAGACTCCGGACCACTAGAGAGAGGTCTGTGGTTGCTAACATATCCAGTGAACCCCCCTTTTATAATGTGTTAGGGTTTGCACCCTATTTCGTGTTCTTCAGATGTCATAGCCCCAACACCTTGGAAAACGTGCGCTGACACCTTTGACACATCTGATACTTCACTAGACTGTAATAATGATTTTATGATAGGCTTTTGATGTTTAATAGTGAGTGGGCAATATTGTGTATTGTGTATGGGGGTGAGTGATTTTACTGTGCCTCCAGGGATGGATTTAATAATGTTTTATTGTATGAGTTGTTTTTATGTTAGATATTCATACATTGCTTTGTATATGGGAACTTTCATTTATAAACAAATAAAACTGGATGATACCATCCTACAGGGCAGCAGTAGAGGAGGATCAAGATGGAGCATGACTTCCCCACTGCAGCTCTGCCCAATTTTTATTGAATTGTATTGCATCATGTAATCACAACCGTCATCATGATTTTTTTTGACCCGCTACAGCACATGATCTGAATTTCCAAGAGTTTCATCCAAGAATCGATCAGCGGCCTTTGGGCCATTCTTGAGAAATAAATTTGGGGACTGGCTGCATTCCTGTGCTTTGCTTGGAAGGGGGTTCCTCAGCTTCTTGCCCCAAAAGATTGAGGTTAGTCGAGACGGTGGGGAGTGATTATGAATTCACCTTCTGGGATGCCAGCAATTTGTGTGAGGCAACCCTGCTCATTTTCTCAAGAGGGCTGGTAACGTGCCTCCATTAGGCTGTGGCACCTGTGGCACCAATTCATCTCACGAATTGCAGAAGGAATAACAGAATGATAGAATAACAGAGTTGGAAGGGACTTTGTGGGTCATCTAGTCCAGAGGTGTCAAACTTGTGGCCTGTGGGCCAGATGCATAACGCACTGGCCATGCCCACGTTTAGCGAAGAGGGGCAAAGTCACGCTATGTGACGTGACAACAATGTGATGATGCGAGTTTGACACCCCTGATTCTAGTCCAACCCCCCTGCCCAAGCAGGAGACCCTACCTACCCCATTTCTGACAGATGGCAGTCCAGTCTTTTCTTGAAAGCCTCCAGTGATGAAGCTCCCACAACTTCCGAGGGCAAGCTGTTCCATTGGTTGATTGTTCTCACTGTCAGAACATTTCTCCTTATTTCCAGGTTAAATCTCTTCCTTGTTCAGTTTCCATCCATCATTCCTTGTCTGGCTTACAGGCACTTTAGAAAATAGCTTGACCCCTTCCTCTCTGTGGCAGCCCCTCAAATATTGGAAGACCGCTTATCATGTCTCCCCTGGTCCTTCTCTTCACTAGACTAGCCATGCTTTAGACTAGTATGTTTTTAGCCTCCAGTCCTCTAATCCTCTTGGTTGCTCTTCTCTGCACTCTTTCTAGAGTGTCAACAAGGAAAAGACAATCAAATGTAAATGTTGCAGATATAGCTATCCATCTTTTTTATTTCTTTAAAAGACTGGCACTTACAGAATAAAACAAAAAATCAAGAAGCATGCATGCATCTCTCTCCTCCTCTCTCTCTCTCTCTCTCTCTCTTTCTTTCTTCTCCCTCCCCCACTTTTTGCTTTGGAAGGGAACTCTGTGCCTTTAAATCTCCGGCAAACTGAGAAAAACAAGCTGTGATTTATATAAGCTGGGCAATCATGTGATGTGCAGGAAAGCGCTCTCTGCCCCCCCCCCCGCCACTCCCCCGCCTTCCCTGCCCCTCCCGGCTCCTCATCCCCACGCTGGCCTCCCACTGGCACGCCGCGGAGTTTCAAGGAGGCGGCAGCGGGGCCTGATCAGGGGGCGGAAAGGAAGGGAAATGGCGGGGAGGGAAAGATTCATTCAGAAAGAGGGAAAGCAAAATAAACAAGGAGCGAGGCGGGAAAAAAAAAAAAGGAGAAAGAGGAGGGGGAGGCGGAGGAGAACCGAAAGGGCCTCCCGCCTCGTTTTCCGTTCCACCGCGGAGCCTTCGAAGTTCAATTTGCTGCCCTCGCTGACCCGGGCCGTGGGGAGGCATCTTGCGCGCCCTTTGCTTGACGGAGTGAGAAGCCTCGCTTGAATAAGTCCTTGGTTAGGAAGTCGCTGCTTGACTGCATCTGTGTTCTCCTTTGCAGATGTACAGCTACCTCTTTCCGAGGACCTGCAGTGTCGGGTCTCCAGGAGGACAAGAGACTCCCCCAAAGGCTTGTAGAAGCCGAAATTTGGGACTTTGCCCTTCCTCATCATTCAGTTTTTATTCCAAACCCGGCCTGTGGTTTTCTTCAAAGCACAGACTTCTCCCTTACTTGGAAGGGAGAAAGCCAAATCCACCCATTTGACCTCTAGTGAGACTTCCTAGAGAAGAGACCGTGAAGGCTCTCTCGGAAACATCACAAGTGATCCTTGGAGACTTCTGTCAGTTGTGAGAAGCTATCCAGATCCTGCCTATGTGCTAACGAACTTGCCCCGGTCACAGAAATCCGGCAGAAGAGTCTAAATAATATTCTCCAATGAATTGTTTTCCAGATCTGTTGGGCTACAATATAATTCTAGACTTTAGGTAGTCCTCAATTTACGGTTGCTTAGGAACTGTTTGAAGTTATGAGGGACCCCAAAGAAAGGTACATATGCCCCAGATTCAAAGGGTTTTATGACCCTTCACCACAGCTAACTCGCCACAGCCAACTTGCCATAGCCAGCTTGCTGCAGGACAACTCACCATGGCTGTCTCGACACAGGATAATTTGCTATTTTGACCGTGGCGAATTGTCCTGCAGTGAGTTGGCTACAACGAGTTGGCCAGGGTGACTTGGCTGTGGCAAGTTGTCCCATTCCCGATTCAAAGTTATGATGGCTGGGCCCTCCTGTGGTCACGTGACTACATTTTGGACATTTGGCAATTGCCTGCATTTACAGCTGTTTGCAATGTCCCCCAGTCACATGATCATGATTTATTTACTTTTTTGGTGCAAACTGGCATTTACTTGTTTATAGCAAAAAAAAAAATGCCTATTGCAAATTCACTTGACTGCTATAAAAAAAGTCATAAAATCTGGTCAGTGATAATGACCTGCTTGAAAATCCAGCACAAATTATTATCATAATTCCAGGCTCCATTAGGGTTGAAAGTTGAAGACTACCTGTAGTGAATATTTAGGAGTCCAATCCAGTTGGAAGGAACAGTTTGAAAAAAGCTATTTTATGAGGACATTGTTCCTCTTCCTTAATGTTAAAAACAAAAGGCAACATGGTGAACAATCACTCCTTTTCCAGTTGCCTGGATTCAGGAACGTTTGGTATTTTCAATGTAGGGAAATCAGCGAGGCTGGAGCTGTATGGTTTGCATCATTAAGTGTTCTCCATTTAGGGAAGAGCTGGCTTTGATGCATAACCAGCCTTGCATTCTTGCAAGGAAGATTAAAAAACAAGCAATTGATCAGGATTTTACTCTTCTTAGAAAGGTAAAATGATGAGGTGACAACCACTGCTTCACCTTGGGGAGGAATGAAATACGAGCTTCCAGAGTAGCTCACAAGCTGGGAATTTAAGCATGATTGCAGATCAGGCCTAGTTGTCATTCAGTTTGTGCGGGGTGTTCTGTGACTGTGTGCTTTAATGCAGTCAGCTTCCTTTTACCTTAATTCTCATATTTTCTCTGAGCATTCATTATAATATTTTATCGTGTTTGAGAGGGACTCGTAAGCTTCCTAACTGCATCTGAGAGCTTTCATGGTATGATTATTGTTTGTCATCAAAGGAAGTGAAGCTTAACAACCAGCCAATAATGTCACATTTTGCGGATGTGCAGATAACCTGCACAGCACCACCTCCTAAGCTCTGCTATTGTAAAAACATTCTTCCATTCTTGCTGTCTTCTAAAACCCAGTTAAGGATGCTGTAACAAAGTGAGTTATGGCAAACAAAAAGCCTTTGTATGTTTGTAGATTGTTTTCCTGCCTGTCTGGTCTTTCCCACCAGTAGATGCTTGGCAGCTGCTTGTTGCTGCATGTCTCTGCCCATCTAATCAGAAGAAGAGTCTACTAAATTCAGTAGGAGTTTC
The DNA here is from genome assembly GCF_049901715.1 of Pseudonaja textilis. Lineage (NCBI taxonomy): Eukaryota > Metazoa > Chordata > Lepidosauria > Squamata > Elapidae > Pseudonaja > Pseudonaja textilis. The sequence goes on from NC_141991.1 coordinate 131,695,863, forward strand.
TTCCCCTGTTACAGGTAGTCCTTGGCTGATGACCATAATTGATCCCAAAGTATTTTGATAAGTAAGATTTGTTAAGTGAGTTTTGCCCCATTTTATGACATTTCTTACCACAGTTCAGAGGTATTAAGCAGGTCCTGACCAGTTCTGGAGAACCAGTAGCGGAACTTTTGAGTAGTTTGGAGAACCGGCAAATACCACCTCTGACTGGCCCCGCCCCCATCTATTCTCTGCCTCCCGAGTCCCAGCTGATTGGGTGGGTCTTCTTTGGTTGCCCTGCATAGGACAACGGAGCTGGAAAGCAGGTTAGTGGGGTGGGAAGGGAATGGGATTTTGCAGTAACCTTCCCCTGGAGTGGGGGCGTGGGAATTGGGATTTTGTAGTATCCTTCCCCTGCCACGCCCACCAAGCCACACCATGCCCACCAAGCCACGCCCTCAGAACCGGTAGTAAAACAATTTGAATACCACCACTGCCACAGTTGTTACATGAATCACTAAGGTTGTTAAGTAAATAACATGATTGTTAATTGAATTTGACTTTGCCATTGACTCTGCTTATCAGAAGGTTCCAAAAAACGATAACATGAACCTGGGAACATTGCAATTATCATACAGTATATGTGAATCAGTTGCCAAGTGTCTAAATTTTGATTACGTGACCATAGGGATGCTGCAAAGGTCATCATTGTGAAAAATGGTCAGAAGTCACTTTTTTTCAGTACAGGTTCAACTTTTGTATGGCCACTAATTGAACTGTTGTAAATTGAGGACTACCTATAATGTGTAAGATTGCAATCTCATGTTAATTTGGAGCTCAGTGTTGACCAGGACTTTTGGGAATTGCAATCTTGGTATATCTGGGGAGCACCAGGCAGGATACAGATTTATGGACGTTGGACATGAAAGCTATGTTTCTTCTGAAAGCTTCCATAAAGAAGAAGGTAACACTGCAGGTAATCCTTAAATTACGGCCTTTCATTTAACAATTCAGTTACAGTAGTCTTGGAAAAAGTGACTTCAGACCTGTCCTTGCACTTACGACCATCACCCTACCACTACTATCATGTAATTACAATTCAGTACTTGGCAGCTGGCTTTGCATTTACTGCTATCACGTGACTGTCATTTGCTACCTTTTTTGCTGATTTACAGCAAAAACTGCCTATTGAGGAAGCTGGATTTGTTTAATAACTGTCACAAAAATTATCACAAGATCAGTTCCAATTCAGCTTAACCACTGCAGTGACGTATGATGGAAATTCATTTAACAACCAAGTTACTAACTTATCAACTGCAGCGATTCACTTAACAACTGTGGCAAGAAAGGTCATAAAATGGGGCAAAGCTCACTTAACAAGTGTCTCACTTAACAACAAATTTTGGGCTCAATTGTAAGTTGAGGACTGCCTGTAAATAATAACTAGATGGGATTTTTTTCAAAGCTAGAAGAGCAGAGGACATCCTTCCCACTAATATAACATGGTCTGTACCTGGTATTGTTTCCGGGGGCATCCTGTCCAATTTGACTTTTAGTACTACAACTTCTCTACTGGATCAGAGCAGAAAATTCAGCTACTTTTTCCAAAGGAGAAAATGTGTAGGACCTTTTGCTTTTTCTGAGCCTATATTTGGAAATCAGAGATACGCTAACTTGATATGTAGATGATTTGTTTATTTTTTTTTAAAAAAGATTAAAGCTAGGGGGTATTACCATACTTTTCGAAAAACAAATTAAATCATTACTGGTAATTAAACTTTTTTTTCAAAAATTTGCCCTGATCATACAACCAGCTTGATGATTTACTCGTGGGCTACACCATTATCAGAGAGAAGGGGAGGGGAATTCCCATTTGCCATTTTGCAAATTCGTCTCCTGTATCTCTTATCTTTTACAATATGTTTTCATTAAACACAACATCTCTCTAATATCTTAGTCCTTTCTTTTAAATAATGAAATTTAACTCTTTGTTAATTAAACGTGCCCCTTTCTAAAGCTTTTACAAAATCAATGCTGTTTTTTCTGAGAAGGAAGGAAAACTGGATTATATACAGCTTTTTTCCGTAGAGTTGCATTATGGGTATAAAATGGCAATACTTTATTTTCAGTTGCTTTGCTAATTATTCTTAATGCTGAGATTGCAATTTATTTTTAACTGTTACAAGGCAGCTCATTTTACTGTCATTCATAATGCTTTTTGATTACCTTTTTTTTAAAAAAAGATGGTTTTCTTTCCCTGTCACTAGTCCAGTCCTAATTGGCTTCACTCGTCCCTCTAAGCCATAGATTGTTTGCCCAGCATCCCATGGTGGTCTGGTTCAGATATTCCACTAAGCAAAAGCCAAAAGTAGCATATTGATACATTAGTGTGATATGTGAAAGTTATAGGTTCTATTGAATTCGGTGAGAATTGCTCCCGGTTAAACAGTCGTTGAGTTGCTTGTGGGGTTTTTCCACTGCTTCATGATGCTGACATTATGAAAACAGAGATGGCCAACAAGAAAAACTTAGGGAATTGGGCAAATACATGAATGAGTAAGTTTACCAGTGGATGCTAATCCTAAAGGTTTTATGCTATGTCCAAGCTTAGTATATATCTCTGGATGTAAGTGAACAGGATACACAAGTGGGAAAGAGCTTATTGTCCTCTTTCGTATGCAGTCCACACAGTGGCATCTGTTTGGCCCTCTGGGATCAGAATGTTGGTACGATCCGAGAGGATCTTGCTTTATGTTCTTAGGTGTTTATGTATTTTGCTAGAAGCAGTCTTACCACATTCCTTTACACTGTCAAATTCATGCTTCAAACTGTGATGTGAGGCATGTTGGTTCAAAGTATTCTTAAACTTGATTCATTTAGTAACTAGGCTGTGTATACAGCCGAGAGTTTAGCATGCTGGGTAGAATGAAAACTGGAGGGGAGAGGGAATCTTATAGTGAAAAGCTTAAACATGGCTTCATGAAAATATCAATCAATCAGAATAGAGTTGGAAGGGACCTTGGAGGTCTTCTAGTCCAGGAGTCGCCAACCTTTTGGACCTCAGGGACCACCAAACTCATAATTTTAAATCCTGTGGACCAGAGACTCTGGGAAAATCCCCAAAAAAGTATGCAGGAAAATTCCCCACCCAGTTTTTCTACCGATCGATCGATCTTTATTTGGGATCGCAGGATACTGTTTCCAGCTCCATTCTCAGGGGGAGGGAGAGAGAGACTTTTGGCTTCATGCTGTCATGCCCCTGTTGGAATCTGATTTGGAGGGGGATGCCGAACAGCTGACAGGGAGTGGGGGTGTGGCCCCATTGGCTGTGGAAGAAACTGGGGAAGGGCACAGTCTGGTTGGGCAGAGCAGGGGAGAGGTATAGCAAAGGAGAGGCAATTCAGAGGAAGACCCAGACCCACCCCCGCTTCATCCTAGGGCACACAGGGAGGAACGGAGAAGGGAGCAACATGAGTTGCGTGGCTTATGTGGGAGGAAAGGGCCCTGATTCCCTTCATTAGCTGCAGCTGGGAACCTGGTGTTTAAAAAGGGAAGCTCCGTGCAGCACGTTGTTGGGAGCAAATTGTGAATTTATCTGGTATCATCGTGGTTTATCTGTGTTCCTGGCGTCTTCCCAACTGTGTGAGTGTTGCCGTACTTTCAAGTCCGAAAGTCTTTCTCTTGTCCTCTCAAGTTAATTACTGCAGTTTTGTTTGTTTGGATTTTTAGTTACAGTCTGTATGTACCTTGTTTTGGACTGAATTTTCTACAGCTAGAGTTTTTCTCCAGCTGAAGGTAACCTGGACATTGGGGGCAAAGTTGGAGATAATAAAGGGACTGGTCTTTCTTATTTGACTGTGTTGCCTTTGTGCCATGCCCCGGGCCATCACACATGCAAGGAAAGCAGCAGAAGTAGCAGAAGCCTTTCTTTCTCTCCCTCAAACTCTGCCAGAAACGAGTCTTTGTGAGACTTGTCTCACCAGCGCAGCCTCTTGGAGCAGGATGTCTTGCAGGGTCCCAAAGACTCATTCCTGGCGGAGTTTGGGGGAAAGAAAGAAAGACTTTTGCTGCTCTCCTTGCATGCAGCCAAAAGCAGAAGAAGAAAGAAGTGGAAAGAAGCAGCCCAGTGGCTAGACAAGGCGCGTGGGGCAAGTTCCCCTGCTCCACCCTTAACACCCTCCCCTCACTACCTCATGTTGTTCGCAATGCAAGCGACAGGAGCCTTGTGTTCCTGCGGGCCATGTGGGCAGTGCGGCCTTGTGTTTCCACGCAGCCCGGATTAATTGCTTTGGGGGTGACATTTCTTTGTGGACCATCAACATTTTATTGCAGACCACCAGTGGTCTCCAGCCCACTGGTTGGCGACCACAGTTCTAGTCCAAGCCCCTGCTTTTAACAAGAAACCCTATACAATTTAAGACAAGTGACTGTCCAGTCTCCTCTTCAAAACCTCCAGGGATGAAGCACCCACAACTTCTGAAGGCAAGAACAGTAGTGTCCTACTGGTTAATTGTCCTCCCTGTTAGGAAGTTTCTCCTTAATCCCAAGGTTGCTTCTCTCCTCGATTAGTTTCCATCCATTGTTTCTTGTCCTGCCCTCTGGTGCTCTGGAAACTTAAAATTTAAGTTTCCCTGTCTGCTGCTTATGCATATGTTGAAGGACTTAGTGAGAGTGCATGCATTAAGGTAAATCAAAATTATTGCCTCTGTAACAGACTGTTCTTAGGAAGGACACACACCAAACTAATACAAACGTGAGTAGATTTACTTCTAGACATTGGCTTCTGAACTGAACATCTCCAAGCCAGCTGTCTCAGTTCAACAAGATCCAATAAAGGCTGTCAAAGAAGAACTCACTGGTGCTGAGAGATGTGCTTGTTTTCATTTTTGACCTTAAGTCCAATCCTGCTATTTAGATCTTTTGATGCAGGAAAGAAACGCTAAACATTTAGTTAACCCAGGGATCTTATTCTTTCTGTAAGCCATTATCTGCTCTTGCTTTCTCCAGAGCCTCTCCCCAGTTTTTACCAATTTTGTGTGTGTGTGTGTATGTGTGTGTGAGAGAGAGAGAGAAATTTAGGTGTATGAATAATAGCCTTTTATGTGAGAAATTTGAGTATGTAGATTGCTCAATACCTTTTTTTTTTTTTTTGCATTGGGCGAATTGATTTTTCTTTCGAAAGAGCGTTCTCTAGTCCTGTTTATTCTGCGAAGAGGGCTCTCCAGTGTATCAGATGAGTTGAATGTTTCCTCTTAGATATCCCAACCTTACGTTTGATACATACATATGCTTGATTAAAACAAAACAAAACATGGGGTGACCTAATTTTATGCACGCCTTGTATAATGTGTAATTTAAGCCAGTGGCACGTAAAAAAAAAATCCTCATAATTCAAGTGGCCATTCAAGGAAGGTTCTGAATGCTACAAGAAAGATTGCTGCTTTTTAATGACTTTACATAAATTGTTTTTATTTTAAAATTTATATTCCTCAAACTTCTATTTTGTGACTTGAGTTGGCTTACAGATGTCTGGGTATGATAAATCAAAACCAGCAACCCATTAAAACCCAGCAGCTTCAGCACTGAAACTCAGAATCTTTAAATGTTTTGTAAAGATAACAACCATATTTTATAATTACACATTCATCATGGTTTCATACCAAAGGAAAGTAAACAAGTGTGACAAACCTCATTGCCCCAATAAGCAGGTTACCAATTGTAGCCTTTTTTGCAGCTGCCTTTTCCAAGCTGTAACCTTCCAGATCTGTTGTGTATATAACCCCCCCAAATTTCTGGCTAGAATATTCAGTCAGACCCAGCATTCTCTTTGCATCTAGTATCTCTTACTAAGTACCTCTCTTTCTCCCTGTTAATATGCATAAAAGAAGAAAAAAAGAGCTGTAAAGAAAGTGTTTCTCTCCACACACCATATTTCATACCATAGCAACTCTTTCAGCCTCTTGATTTAGCCTCCTGTGATTGACATCTCCTGTAGAAAGATGTCCTGAAAGTCCTCCCCCATATAAGGTCTCAGGCCTTCTTTGCAAAGCTAATTAACTACTTTGCTCTTGAACTGAGGAAATCCATTTACACAATTAAAAAAAACAGTAACCTACGGATACATTGAGGGACATTAACCAGTGTAACTTTCCTTTTCAATTAATTAACTTAGGCAAATTGTTTGTTGTGCTGATAGATTACTACTCCCTTGGAATGAAGTTGTTACAGTTCACCCCTTACTGGTAAGAAAGCAGCAGGAAGTTATGCCATATAAAGGAGTCTCTGGTTGAGAAGAAAAATGTTGGTTGGGTGGCTGCACTTTTAAAAAAAAACCTTTTCAGCTATTAGGCTTTCTTTTTGTAAGGAAACTAGGAACATACTATTAAGACTTCTTTCCTGAAAGTCATAAAAATACAGTCTTATTCTCAAGAGGAAATATGGTAGAAATGTGGGTAATTTCATAATGGAAGACAGCTGGAATAATGGACTAGACTCGAGCAGAACTAAAAGCCCTGGATAGGAAGACCAGAAAAATGATGAAAATGTATTCATCCAGGTAGCAACACTGACGGACTTGTCGAAAAGCATAGTGGACATGGAATGTTGCAAGTATACCAGACAGTTGAAGAATTTAAAAGAGCATTGGAAGACTATTTGAAGGACAGTGCAGAAGATGTACTAGAATACAAAAGAAGTCAAACAGGCCTACAAGAAAGACCAAATGAAGAATTTTCATTTGGTAAGGCAAAGTATTATATGGCCAGTATGCACACATCTGTGTGTGTGTATATGCACGTGCGCACACACACACAGGCAAATAAGATCTGGCAATGGCTAACAGCAGAAAAGTTGAAAAAAGAGACAGGCTACTTCTGCCTGCACACAAGACCATGCTGTAAGAACAAATGCATAGAAAGCTAGAATTGACATGACGGCAAAGGCCACCTCTGTGAAGAAGAAACAGTGGATCACTTAGCTGTTGCGAGAAGATTGCGCAGACTGACTACAAACAATGGCATGGCAAGTAGCAACAATGGTGCATTGGAATATCTGTAAGAAATACTGTTTGCCTGCAAGCAAGAACTGAGGACCAAGCAGTAGACAATATAACAGGAAATGAAATTAAAGTACTTGGGGATTTTAGAATTCAAATAGACAAATATCTGCCATACAACATCTCAACAATGATTGATAAGAAAAACACAGTCTGCGTTGTGAATGTTACAGTACAAGAACAGAATAGGGAGAAAAGTACTAGAGAAAATTGTACTGGAGAAAAATCACAAAACACAAAGGCAACAAATAGAAGTAGATTAGAGAATAGATTGACCAGCTCTTTTTTTGTGGTAGGCCCTTAGATATTGGAGCACTGCTATCATGTCGTCCCTAGTTCTTCTTTTCATTAAACGAGGTAAAGGTTCCCCTCACAGTGGTTTCTGGCTCTAGGGGGCGGTGCTCATCTCCTAAGCTGAAGAGCCAGCGCTATCCAAAGATGTTTCCATGGTCAGGTGGCTGGCATGACGAAACAATAAGGCGCACAGAACGCTGTTACCTTCCCACCAAAGTGGTCCCTATTTTTCTACTTGCATTTTTACATGCTTTCAAACTGTTAGGCTGGCAGAAGCTGGGACAAGTAACGGGAGCTCACTCCATTACGTGGTGCTAGGGATTTGAACTGCCAAACTGCCGGCCTTTCTGATCGACAAGCTCAGCGTCTTAGCCACTGAAGCTAGCACGTTCCTTTCTGCAACTGTTCATAAGTTTTAGTCTCCAGTCCCCTAATCATCTTTGTTGCTCTTCTGTGTACTATTTCTAGAGTCTTGACATCTTTTTTATGTTGTGGCAGATTTGGATGCAGTATTCCAAGTGTAATCTTACCAAGGCATGATTTTTAAAATAATTCTTAAGTCCCAGTAAGCATCAGGAAAATACTAGGGATCAGAAACTTCATTAGCTTAATTTTGGACATCTGCATCCATCTGTATTTAACAACCAGTTAGAAGTTGGGATCCATCTGTCACTGCTCATATATTGTCTGATATTGATAATTAATACAACTCTCCTTTTCTAGTTCTGCTGTATGAGTGTGTGACCTTCTATGAAAAAACAGACACACAAATCAAAACCCAATTCCTTTTCTCTTTAGGAAAATTAATGAAACTTAGACATATACAAACCAGATCATTAACCAACTCAGACTCACCTTCTCCTAGCAATTCAATCTTTCTGACATTTATATGGAAGATGTTTTAATGCATTGTTCAATCTCCTCCAGTGTTGAATAAGGATATAGTGATGAGTTATTTCCCACTCTACAAAGGATGTCTTGAGGCATGCAGTTTCATTATTGTCATTATCTTATCATATAAAATTACATCTATTCATAATCCTTAGCTAACAGACAATTGTCTATTCGGCACTACATGGTTTTTGTAGAAATTTTCTGATTGTAGTGGCTCAGAAAAATGAAAAGGTTTACCAATCATGCCACGTAAGAGTTAATTCAAACAATGCTTCTAAAACAGCCCTTTTTTCAAACAATGAGGTCTATATGAATCTACCTAGGTGAGGTACTCTCTAGGAACAAAAACAAGCTGGACAGTTGGTTTTTTTTCTGTTTTGAAGAACTTCTTGGATGAGAAGCAAAACATTTTCAAGGAAAAAACCCAAGAAAAGTCCAGTTGCCTCTAAAAAAAGCACGTTTGGAACAACCATAACCTGGATGATTGAGATTCTATATAGGCCTAAGCTATGCAGGTTCTGATTAAAACTTCCTCTCTGTTTTACATCACCTGTGCCCCTATCCTATCAATCAGCTACCTGCTAGCATGCATGCTAATATCCTGAAGATGTAGAAGTAGTACTGAAGAAGGCTGGGAAGAATTGGCTGCAGGCCTCTGCTGCAGCAATCTCTCTGACTGAAACATGGCTCCAGGTAGCAAGAGACCTTTGACCCAAAGATTTATGGGAGCTTTTGTGAATGACCCTAAATAAATACAGCCCCAATCTGCCATTTAGCCATTAAGTGTTAAAGCCAGGAAAGCATTTCCTCTGAGACATGGAAATAACCATTAGAAGCAGAAGGATATAGAACAAGCAAAGAGAGTGCTGCTGTATGCAGGATCCAATCTGGGCTGGTCAGTGGGACCAGAGGTTAAGTCTTCCAAGCTTTCGGACTTGTGCTGGAATCCATCCTCAGGGGACCTCTCTCTCTCCAGAATGTGTTGATTCTGCTAGAGAGAAGTTCCCTGAGGATGGGCTCCAGCATGAGTCGGAAGACTTAACCTTTGGTCCCAGTGACTGACCCAGATTGGATCTTGCAACATTATCCTGGGACATGTATATTTATTTGCCTTCGTTGCTGAGAGTGTTCTTACAATTTCTTACCAGGCCACATAAATGTATTATGTGACATTTGTTTCTAAGCGAAGACAAGCTTGGAGATCTGTATATTTTTATTCTGTTAACACATTCTGTTTCTCCACTGGCATTCTTCTTAGCAACTTTTACAAGCCGGCTCTCAAAAAGAATGTTATTTTGTTTAAATAGGGCGTTTTATTGGGGGGGGGGGGGAGAGAGCAACTAATTTCCCTTTCCTGAAGGTAACTGTGAAGCATGACATTTTTTTTAAAGAGTTTCATAGAAATTGTGCAATATGAATTCCTTATGGCCACAGAAGACCTCAATGCGAGATACTCCCCAAATAGTTTCTGTGGAAAAGACTCATATTTCTCCAAATGCTGCTCCTCCCTTTTCCCCTGTTTCTCATTTCCAAAGTAAAAGCCCTCCCCTTCTAAGAAAAATAATTCATATTGTTGCTATCTGATTGCTGTAGAAAATCTCCTTCAACTACTTATGATTCTTTTCACAAGACAGGAAATCAACAACTTTCAGTGGCATCCGAAAAAGGAATCCAGATTTACTCTGCATAACATTAGATGAGGTTAACTTGATTTTAAAATAACCCATTCAGAGGAAAGCTATAAAACTTGAGATTTTAGTATCCTCTTTTGTATGCGGCCAACTCCAATGTAATTTTTCCAGCCCTGGTCCAAGATCAAAGGCAACTTACCAAAGGATTCCAGTCGTGATATGAACGTTCACCAACCAGGTCTCCCCCAAATCAGGTAATGTTACTGAGAAGCTAATGCACATTGTACAGGATGATTCTGTTCACCTAATCTGCAAAACAGCTGCCTGGTTTTTAGACCAAATGGCTAGTTTAGAGGTTTCATATGCCTTATTAATTGCAGAAGCCAAAGCTGACAAGATGGCTCCCAGGATCACATCTGCATGTGATCTATTAAGCTGAACATTAGCATCTGATCTCATTCAAGTCCAGGTTTCCTGTTCTGAGAGAGTCTACACTGGCCTTCTTTGCGCGACACACCTTAATTGGATCATGGGGAATGGTGACTAACATATTGAATGAACCCGCAAACCCAGACAATTGACCCATCTCTGAGGAGGTTACTTTTAGCCCAGTCCTGGGGCTGTTTGTGGATCAGTTAAAAAAATCTATGCTCGTGATTGTGGTGATCCCCACAATCGGATACTCAGATACTGAGCTTTCATTTATTAGTTTAGATCCAGCAGAAAGGAGGAAGTTGGAGCAGTGGTCTCCCGGTCACTTTCCTGGTGAGTGAAAGAGTTTGAAGATGGTCTACAGATGAACAACCTCTTTATTTCATGCACTGTCAATACATAAAGACAACTAGCCATTAGTTGTCTTTGTGTATTGACAGTACATTGGGAGGTATGTGTCAATGCACTATATCTAGTAAAGAAGCCTTTAGAAACACAGGGGAGAAAAACATCGCCAGCCTCTCCAGTGTATCCTTAGAGAGCAACCAGACTGATTCAGTTTATGTCACAACACAGCCTGTTTTAGGGCTCCCTGCTGTGAACCTTCATAAATGTATATGAACCAGGCCACTCTGTGTAAAGAACTATGTACAATATTGTCTGCATCTCACAGACTCCTTGCATCCAAACCCAATTGCTTAGAGGAAGTATCTTCCCCTTCCCCTCTTGCCTTTTTGGAAGGATATTTGCACAAAATATGGAGAATTTAGCCCCCTTTCGGCCTACACTTTATTAATCAGCGTAGTTTTTATTTAACTGCCACCTCTGTACCTGTGCTAAACTTGGTTATTGTCAACTAGATGCTGAGGATAAGCATTGCATTTTAATGGTCTGCAAGTTCTTTGTCCTCCCTATACAAATAATTTTGGCACCACTACAAGGATGGATGTATTAAGCTGGCCTGCAGCATTTATCAGCTGTGTCGCTCACCTTAAACCAAGCTGCTTTGTTTTCACTTTTGTAATAAATGCAATGTTCTTTACTTGCGGATTCCAGATGAATCTTTTCCTGATTAGACTGCAGTATACCAAGTTCGGAAAATTTCTGGGCTTTAAAGATCAGTCCCTTTCGCCCAGATATAGGAAGAGGTTAAAAGAAAGACTCTTTTGTTTTCGTTCCAAAACCTCAGGAACAGAATTAACCAGAATTTTGTAAGATTGCAGCAATGCAGTCCTGTTCGTAGAAATTCCCAGCCAAATTTCTGGGAATAAAAAGTTTATTTTAGAAAGAGAAGAATAGAGGACAATAACATTATACAGAGAAAATGCCTTAGAAAATACATACATTCAATCTAACTTACTAGACATAGATTAACAACTTGTACACATTTTGAGTTTTTGAACATCTGCTAAATATTTCATAGAAATAATATTTAGCCTCTGATAAGATGCTATTACAATGATTCAGGCAGAAAGCAAAGTCATTTTTATATAAAAATCTGAGTTTTGTGAAAATAGTCTGCTAGTGGAGACTGTTTTGTCCAGTTATATAATATCCTGCATTTTTGATGTCAATAAACTAACCAACAAATCGAAAACTTAACCTGACCTCTTAATTATCTTTCTTAACAACTGCAAACATACAATTTACACAAAGCCTTCCAATTGTAATCAGATGGGTAGGCTATAAAAAAAAGTCCTAACGTAAATTATTATGGAAGGTTAAAATATAACATCTGGCCCCGTCAGATTTCCCAGCAGGAAGTTAATTTAGCAGACCCTCTAGAGACATTGCTGAACTGCATTAAAAACAAAAAACGCTTTATTTCAAAGGTATTTATATTGCTTTAGGGTATGCCAACGGTGCAATCTGAGGCATGCTAGTGAAACAAGCCTCTAATGCTTGAATGATATTCTTAAGTAAACGCGCAAAAGCATCAGCAACTTTATTGTGAGAAGGAAAATTTTGGGACAGCCCATTTCATTAAACCAAGTTTTCTCCTATCAGTGGGACTCCAATCGATCAGTTTAAGAATGTTGAGTCAAATCTGTGACCATAATTAGAGTCTTTGAGACTCAGGTATCTAGGAGACAAAATACTACTGAATATTTTGTATCATCATTTTTGTTTTTTACAAATCGTATCCTGCTTTTCTGCCTGTTGGTATTCAACGTTTGTAGAAACTGAAACCTTCTGTGTGTGTGTTTTTTTTAAAAAGCTTGCTCAAGCAATTTATTGTCAAAATTAAAGCCAAAATATGGCTTAGCGCTATTTAAAGCAAATCATTTATTTCTATTGATTTCAGTGAGTTTAATCCAAGCAAAGATTACCTTTTATCTAAAAATTCAGAATTTGAAAATGTATGATGTGACATAAAGCAGAATCAGCATTAAAGTTGCCTTTGGATTACTGAAGGAAAAGCTTGAAGATCAAGGGTTTAGAATGGCTGAAATCTAAGTGAAGAGAATACAGTGTATGACGTTGCAGTGGATAGGTAGTTCTTCCAATTTATGCGTCATGGAGTGATGCCTATGTGAGAAATCTTTGGTGCTGAAGTCCAGATCCCATTCAGTAAAGTATAGATGAGGGCCCACGAAACAGAAGGGCTGCCTTAAAAGTATCTGTGTACTGACAACAATTTCTCTCTCCCTCCCTCCCTCCGTGTGTGTGTGTGAGTGTGAGAGAGAGAGAGAGAGAGAGAGTGTGTGTCTGTGTGTTTACTCTCTGAAGATTATTACTTTGGTGACTTAAGTTATTTATTACCTTTGATAGTCTGGATATAGTTTATTGCCCTGCAAGTCTTCCACATCATAAAGTCTTCAGGTCAATTCCTGGTGACTCTGTGCACACATCCAGATTGTTTTCTTGGTAATTGTATAGCAATGGCTTCTTCCAAGTTTGTGTTTTGTTTTCTTTTTCGAACTTCACAATCCAGCCTATATAACCCTGCGTGTTTCTGAAAGGTTTCCCATTCAGTACTAATCTAGTCCATCCACTCTCCTTAGCTTTTTGACGTTAGCCGTGCTTTGTGGCCAGGAAATACACTATGGGGATTTGGTAGGGCAGTGATGTCTAACCTTTTCCACGTTGCGTGCTAAAAGTGCGCTCGCATGCCTGCACCCATCATGCAACATGTGGGCAACTCCCCCCACCCGCTTACACATTCGCGTGTTCCTCCACCAGCCAGCTAATTGTCAGGTATCTGCCGCGTATGTGCGGGGGGAGACTTGTGCATGGAAGATGCGTATGCACACACAGAGACATGCAGCGTGCAGAGGGTTGCGTGTGCATGTGCAGAGGTGTGCAGTGCAGGGGCTTGCATGCACATGCACAGAGGTGCGTGGTGCTCAGGCAGGGACTTGCGTATGCATGTGCAGGGACAGGGGAGTTGCGCGCATGTTGTATCATGGGTGTAGGCACACAAGCGGTGTATGACTCCCCCCGCCCCTGCGCATGTGCACACAACCCCCTGCCTGCGCAACCCCACACACTGAATGCCTGCGTGCATGCACATGCAATCCCCTGCATGCTGCATTGCCTCGGTGCATGCATGCTCATCTCCCACACGCATCTCCCTCCCACATGTGTGGCAGATACCTGACAATCAGCTGGCTGGGGTGGTGGTGCGTGCACATGCTCAGTGGGGCTCTTCCGGCTGACCTCTCACATGCCAGCCAAAGTGGCTCTGCGTGCCATTTCTGGCACGCGTGCCATAGGTTTGCCATCACGGTGGTAGGGCATCTAGTAATGTTGTTTCCATAATATTTTCTGATATACCTATGCGTTCTGTCTCACCTGTGACCATGAGGTGAGAGTCCAAATTTCCAAAGGAATATAAATAAACAGACAGGACCAGGAACGACAGAGTTAAACTCCTTTGGCTGGAGAAGTCCTTGGCAGTCTTCCAAAAGCTGCCTGCCAAGTCCAATAACAAGACAAGACCATAAATCAAAGGCAAACGACGCACAGAGAATTTGTCAAAGCTTCAATCCCAAATAAACAAGTTGTCCTGAACAAGGATTCAGAGCTAACACACCCCCTTTTATTTCCTGAAGGGCGTGTCAGTCTCTCATCTCAGTCCCTGATTTGACATTTCCTTTTACGTTGCATTTCACGTCTATGTCTACGTCTTTGCCTTGCATCAAACCAACATTCCTCAGTCAGAGGCTCCGCTACACTCTCCTGATTATCTGCCGACACCTGAGGCACAACCAGGGAGGAAGGTCCTGGGGAGGAAGATGATTCCGAATCCTCCAGCAAAGCAGGCTCAAACCTCAGAGCCAAATCCTCCTCTTCCTCCTGGCTCAAGTCTGTGTCTTCCAGCAAAGCAGGCTCAAATCTTGAGGCCAAATCCCTTGCTTCCTCATTGCTTAAGTCTGTATCTTCTAACAAGGCAGGCTCAGACCTCTGAGTCACAACACCTATGGGTTAAAAAATAATTGCAATTTAATTACAATTTTTCCCATCTCTTCCAGTGCTTAACAAGAGAGAAATGGAGCCTTATGAAATTTCTTATCTGTTTGCTTTGGGCAACAAAAGATTAATGTGGTAGTTAACTGAAAAACCAGTAGAACTGTAAATATGTATTGCTCCCATGTGACATTATATTAATCCACTGAAATGACATTGATTTGAGTGTGTTACAATTAGAGAGGGATGCCTGTTAATACTGTATTGATAATTGGGTTTTGTTCATTATTGGAATGAAAAATGTCGTGAGAAGGAAGAATTTGCTTACCTCTCTAAAAACACATGTTTTCTGTGACTTTGTTTATGTGCTCCTTGAAGACCTGGCTGGGTTAAAGAAGAATGGCAGGTCTGTTTTGGGAATATGGGAGGCTGAGGGTTTTGTTTTTATTTCTCTGTGGAGTATAAGTTTTTTAACCTTGCTTTTAATGTTCTACACTGACCAGAACTGCAGTAGAGTCTGGCAGCTTTAAAAATTTGACCCATCAGATAAAGAAGGTCCATCACTCCTTGAATGTTAGAAGATTTTATGGACGTGTGTTTTTAAGTTTGGTCCTACTGATCCACTTTTTCTATAAGCAAGATGTTCAACTTTTATTAATCCCTCTTTCCCCTAAATTTGCATCCTGCTCATTTTGAATACTCTTCTTAAAGGTCTTTTAATCTGTAAGGAACCACTTTTAAGTAGGACTAATGCAGGAGGAGAGCTGCCATTCCAGGAGCTTAATTCTGCTGGTGGTTCACAGATCTGGGTCTTAAGGGGTCTCACCCTGCCTGAGGTCTTCCAGATGGGTTGAGACTTGACCATAATTCCCAGCACCCCCCCACCCCCACCCCCGAGGCCAGATTTAAGACATGCAATCCTAATTGGCTACATTCCTAGTTTTAATTCTAGCAGATCGGGGAAGGCTGTCGTAATGTTTAAACATGGAGGCCTTGTTGTTCAGTAGAAAAAACCTTGGCCACATCCCTGGAGCCTGGAACTTAGGCACGTGGCCTATGAAAGTTCACATCAACGTGCTTATCTAGTAGGCTGATCCTTCTGTCGAGCCCTTCCATGTTTTCCTGCCTTGCCAATTCTTTCCCAGGAACCGCAAATAGATCATGAAGTCTGAACGCGTATAATATGCTTTAAATGAGGATCTAGCTTTTGATTTGTGTGTGTGTGTGTGTGTGGCTGTCAAGCTGCTTTTTCCTCCCAATTACCATTTACTTTAGTGTAGTGAGGACTCTTTGTGCTCAGAAAAGAAAGTACAGGGGTCTGCAAAAAAAAGAATGCCAGGAGGAAAACTCACTTCACACTTCTTTTAGGGTGGGTTAAATCATAAACATGGCTTTCTAAAGTACAGGTAGACCTCCACTTAACAACATTTCATTTAGTAACTGTTCAAAGTTACAACGGCACTGAAAAATGTGACTTATGACCCTTTTTTCACAGTTGCGACTTTTGCAGCATGTCCATGATCATGTGATCAAAATTCAGGAGCTTGGCAACTGGTTTTATACTGACAACCATTGCTGTGTCCTCAAGGTCATGTGATTCCCTTTTGCGACTTTCTGGCAAGCAAAGGCAATGAGGAAACCAGATTCACTTCGCAACCGAGTTACTAACTTATCAACTGCAGCAATTCACTTAACAACTGTGGCAAGAAAGGTCATAAAATGGGGTAAAACTCACTTAACAACTGTCTCACTTAACAACAAAAATGTTGGACTGAGTTGTGGTCGTAAGTCCAGGACTACTGTACTGGATTTAGCCTTTATGAAAATTCTGTTCCTCCGTTGGAGATAAATGCAGATACAAGTCCCAAATATTGTATGTAGCTGACATACTGGGCTAAAATGCTCTTTGCAAGATATTCTTATTTTGGAAAGTTTTCCCTGTAAGTTCATGGAGTTGAACCTAATGTAAGATATTTGTGAATAAGTGGGAAAAAATGCTGAAGATCATCCAATCTCTTTGAAGCACTTTCAAAGATAATGAGGTCTCTTCTGAGTCCTTGGGCTAGAGTCTTTGCCAGTGGGAACAAAATCAGTATGACTGCTAAAGAAATTAAACTGAAATCTAGAAAAGCCTTGATTCAACTTATCTTCTATATACCATCGACTGGTTAGTTGCACCTAGCCTAAAAGACTCTTCTTTCAGCTCCAATTTCAAGAAGTGGGGGATAAATAGTAATCTACCTTCATACGGCTAATTTGTTATAAGATTTTGCTGAAAACTTACTGCAATGCCTTAAATATGCTAAATGTCAAATATAGCTTAAATATTCAGCGTTATATCAACGTATCCTAAATAATAGGGCTAATCATTAAAAAAAAACAGTAAAAATCGAACACTGTGGATACTGTTTGGCTTACCAGGTATTCTGTAAAAGGACAACATGACCTCCTTTTGCCTTTATCCCCTTCACCCAACAGATATAGCCTCAAATCAAATATTGTCCAGCGTTTTTGAGTGTCTTGTTTTTTAAAAAAATTTGGACTGTTTGCACAGCAATGGTTATTCAAAGTTTCGCATATTGCAACCTTGATAATTGTCTGCTTTCTCCCCCCCTCACCCATCATCAATTGACTCAGCCACTTAGATTTACATTATTTCTCTCTTGATTCGAGCAACCAGCTTGAATCCAGCACCTTCAAAAGTAAAATTACAGTAGGCCGTGGTTCACATTCATTCTATATTATCATTAGCATATGTTCTTTAAAATCAGGATCTGTTTAAAAAAAAATTACAATCGAACAACCAGATGCTACAAAAAAATAATTTGATGTATACATAGGCCTAAGTACAGTTTTTGCAGGTTTTTGCTGTAATTTTTCTCACGGTGCCAAAACAGTCAAACTTTCTTTTCTAATTGTTTAGATCTTCTTTCGCCTGTTCAGATATATGCTAACCTTACAGAGGGGAGATTGGCGTTTCTCTACTCTTAGTCCAGCTTCTTTACCATTATTCCACCCTGGCTCTTAGCAGAAGGTGTGCAAACCAGATTTTTGTTTCTCAACAGGTAATCCCAAAATGTATGAATGTGAGAAAAGCTGTACTGTTGATTGCTATTTTTTTTTAAAAAAGAAGCACACAATAAAGCAAATTCAGACAGTCGACTTAAACAGATCCAATGGACAATTAATCAGTGGAACAACTTTCCTCTAGAAGTTGTGGGTGCTCCATCACTGGAGGTTTCCAAGAAGAGATTGGATAACTATCTGTCTCAAATGCTACAGGGTATCTTGCTCAAGCAGGGGGTTGGACTAGAAGACCTCCAAGGTCCCTTCCAACTCTATTCTTCTAAACTCTAAATATTGCCACTCCAGCTCCCTCGGGTAAGGCCATTTGTGTGTGACTTTTGATATCCAGAGTTCCCTTAAATAGATGACACAGAGTTCTAATCAACCAAGAAAAAAATAGGCTTATATGGTCTCTTTTAGCCGAAACCAACCAACCAAACAGTAGGGAAAAAGGGCCCCCAATAAAGACCCCCCTCTTGGGTGATGCATCGTAACTCTTGGCAGCTGAAATTATAGTTGGCTAAAAAATATGCCATCCCAGTGAATAAAAGTGCTCATCTCTGATATAAAGGATGGGTGTACTAACTTTTTTGAATCCAAGGCCACCATTGGGGACTAATGTAGAAAAAACAAGCTAGGAAAAAAGGGCTGAATTAATCTTACTTATTTACTGAAATTAAGTAGCAGATGGAGAAGAAAGCTGGGACCATTTAGAAAGCCTTGAAGAGGACATAAGGTTCACCCATGATTTCGTGACATCTATTTTAGGTTGCAGTTCTGTCAC
Source organism: Pseudonaja textilis (assembly GCF_049901715.1). NCBI lineage: Eukaryota > Metazoa > Chordata > Lepidosauria > Squamata > Elapidae > Pseudonaja > Pseudonaja textilis. Next base: position 131,714,404 of record NC_141991.1, read on the forward strand.
CAGCAATGGGCTATGCTCATCCTTTGGTCTGAGATACTTGCTGTAATTCAGTGTATCACAGCTTGATATGGACTTCCACCCCCAGAATTCCCCAGCCAGTGGGAAGTGGAAGTCCACATATCTTCAAGCTGCCAAAGTTAAAAAAAAAACACCCCACTGCTCTAATCGAAAGAGGTACAGCAATGCAAACATTGGAAGAAAACCTTTCAGGGTCTTAGTTCAGAGGGGGAAAAAAAGAGTGTGGATAACTTGATCTTTTTATGTCCTAGGTCTGTGCACTGTCAACCTACATCTCTTGATAAACTCTCCCCAAGCAAACTCAAAAGTCCAGAAGACAACTGGATGGTTTATTTTTCTTTGAGAAAGAAGAACAAAATGTTTTGTTTCTCATCCAAGAAGCTTCATCAGTTGTAATGGTGGGTGGGGCGATGGGAGGATAGGTACTGACAGTAGAGATTGGAAGGTGAGGGGGTGGAAGGATAGGTTCTGACCAGGGGTGGGATTCTACTGGTTCACACCTATTCGCTAGAACCGGTTGTTAACATTCTAAGCAGTTCAGAGAACTGGTTGTTAGAAGAAATTACTGGCCTAATCCTGTAAGGAAGGCAGGAAGGAAACATTCTGGTGTTGCTTACAAACACTGCCCCTCCGTTAACCCTTATTACAATCTAGGCAGGACTAGACTTCTTGTCTCAGGAACTTCTCTGGAGTTTTTTTTCCTTCCTTTGATGGTACTTTGCTTGTATAGAGTGACCATTCAAAGTTAAAATGGCACTGAAAAAAGTGACTTATGACCATTTTTCACACTTACGACTGTTGCAGCATTCCCACAGTCGTGAGAGGCCAGGCAAGAAGATGTGTGCCTCGATGTGAGTGATATTGAGTTGGCCACGCCCAGGCAGTCACATGACCACCAAGTCACGCCCACCAACTAAGCCACGGCCACAGAACCGGTTGTTAAAAAATTTGAATCCCACCCCTGGTTCTGACCAGATGGAGGGGGAGCAGGTTGGAAGGGTTGTGTTTCTTTGCAGTCATCTGGTCGTTAGTACTCTCTTGCCCTCGGGGTCACCTGAATCAGAGAGTAGTTGGTTGTGGAATCTTTTTGGAACTGCTGCAAGAGGTGCGTTGTGAAGTTTCTTGGATGAGAAACGAAGCGTTTCGTTCTTCTTCCTCAAGGGGGAAAAAATAGTCCAGTTGACTTTTGAAAAAGCACCTTTGAGACAATTATGACCTGCATGATTAAGAATATCCACAGACATCTCCCCACGCAAATAAAGCCACTTTGAAGAAAGAGGTTTGTTCGATGAATTCCTTTGATGAATGTCTATTTGGGAAGGAGTCTCATTACACCCAGTAGGATCTATTCCTGTGTGTAAGATGGCTCTTTTGTTTTCTTCACTCAGTTATTCCAGCTCTTTACTTACTGTACCTTCAAAAAGACTTTCTTTCCCTATTTCTTTTGCCCAGCTTTCTCCCCCCTCCCCCCTTTCCCCCACTTCTTCTTCATTTGGGAAATAGGCTGAGAGAAACAGTTGACTAATTTTCACACTTTAACAATTCTGGGCTAAAGAGATTCTCCCCCTCCCACCTCCTCCTGCGATGTATTAGATGGATGGTATTATGTGGTATTTACATTTTTCATTTTTTAATGGAAATAATTTCATCTTCTTTTCTGAGGATTAGCTTCCAGCAGAGATGATCTTCCTCGTAGTCACTCTTAGCCGAAAGATTATGAGCTCAGGCCACCTTTGAGCAACTCAGCCCAGGCACATAAGGATTCCAGCTGCTTTCCCTTATTATTCACAGGCGGTAGATATCTGGTCCAAACTAATGGCAGCAGAACGATCGACCCAGCTTCCTCCCTCATGTCTTGCAATGGATGCATTTATTACTGCTAACCGACATAGCTGTGGATGATGAGCTTTGTGGTTCAGAAAGGGGCACCAGTTTGGAGAAAGCTGAGTTGGCAAGATTGGGGATGGTTGCATTGGGCAGTATAGAAACTGCAGTCAGTGCAATGTTACTTCCAGGGCAAAGAGCTCTGCTGGCATCTGATAGGTATCTTTTGTAGAACCTGAATCATGATCTAGAGAAGGGGTGTCAAACTCGATTTCATTGAGGGCCGCATCAGGATTGTGTTTGACCTCAGGGCACTGGGGTGGGCATGGCCAGCTCAACATCGCTCGTATCGGGGGCTCCTGTGGTGGTCTGAGTGCTCTGCCAGTGAAAATGGGCTCCCTGCGCAGGTATGGAAAACCCCAAATACTCCTAATGAAGAACTAATAATACCTAAAGTAACGGAAAGCGCTGAGATGAACATGCTAACAAGGAAACTGAAAGAAAAAGATGACTCTGAATTCTTTTCAATTTGGAACAATTGGTATAAATGGTTAACAAACAGAACTAAGAAGTGAGACCAAAAGCCTAACTGAAATAATCCTTAAGAAAGTAAAACGAAATTTGTAAATTATATAAAGATATAAGAATAGTAATTATAGTTAAATCTATTATTTAATATTAGACAAATGTAATATAATATATTACGATATTTAAAGCAAAAACCTGTATAGATGCCAAGAATGCTGTTGATACCATGATGTTTTACGATGTAACAAAAGAAACAAAATAAAAATATGCATAAAAGAAAAAAGAAAAGAAAATGGGCTCCCAAGCTCCATTTTAGGCTGCCACAGCCTCCTGCAATCCTCTGCCAGCAAAAACAGAGCTCTGGAGGATCACATGTGGGCCCCTCGAGCTCCATTTCCACTGCCAGAGGCTCCATGAGCTAGTCCTTCACTGTTGCCAGGGCAGCTCTGTGGGCCAGATCTAAGCACCCCGTGGGCTATATACAGCCCCCGGCCCTTGAGTTTGACACCCCTGATCTAGAGACTTGGCTATTTTGGAAAAGCAATTGGCTTTTGGGAGTTTTCTACAGTCTTCCAAACAATTCCTGATCTGATTTGAAAGAAGAAAATGCTGTGTGTCACAAACTGGGCCACTCTCTTGTTTACTTTTGCCATGACCTTTGACATGCAAGTCTCTTCAGTGTTGTCAGTATAGGAGTATTAAAGCTGGTCTATTTAAACAGTTAAGGATTACTATGTAACCCCATAATCTGTATGGACCCCTTTTGCACTTGTTTAAATGTAAAGTAATATCCCTTTTCCTCATCCACAGTTCTCATGTGCCTGCAGTTGTATAGCTGTCAGAGTGACCTGTTGAACCTATACAGAACTTCTTTTAAAGTGTTACTTCATGGAATTCTCCCTCTCCCTCCCTTGCACACAAACATGGTTTTCCATTTCCAACTGCTTCCTTTTCTTTGTAAGAAGCTTGTTAATGGACTCTTGATTGTGTGGCTGCAGCATTATTTCGTTGTGTTTGCACATTTTTTTCCCCACAAGAAGCTTGAAGGCTCCATTGTGCTGCATAAACTTCACAATGTATAGGGTAAGGATATAGAATAAAGTACACTCACTTCTGAAATGCCAGCCCTTTCCAAAGGGGTCAAGTAAATTCTACAAGACAGGATGAATCAGAAGGATAAACTGAAGCTCTTTGAGGATGATCAGGCTTCTTACAACATGATCTTCAGAGCTGGCTAAAGTTCAGTTCATCAGATGCATGTCTTTAAAACCCATATCTTAGTAGGGAGGAAGGGAAATGAAGTGGCTTAATGGCCACAGAACATAAAAAGGAGAGTGGGTTGTTATTCTTTGTGTTAACCCACAATGTGCTGTTTTGGGGTTTGGCTCTCATGTGAACAAATCCAAACAATGTGGTGTATAAGTCATGATTGATGGCTTATCTCACTAAGTGTGAGTGAAGCCAATTGCAGATGAGTTAAGAATACAAGGTAAAAGAAACCCTGCACGATGAATGACTTATCCAGAGTCTGAAACAGATCTGTGTAGGCTTAAATGTATAGTAGTTAAGGAACGGCTAGTGTTCTCCTCAGTGTTCTCCTGGGCAAACTAGATAGCTGTGGTTCCCCACAGCTTCCTACTCCCATGTTGATGCCACCATTTTCTTCTCAACTCACACTTGTCAAGCTGTAGCCTTCAGGCAGATTGGTGGAGGTCCAGTATGGCTGCCACAGCAGGATGTGCACAAGGATAGGTACCCTCAGGCATTTTCTTGCCCAACCAGCTGGTAGCAGCATGGGAGGACCTGGGGATGAGGAGGATGGAATGGAAAATGGGTATATGTCTGAATGTGCCCCTCACAGGAATATGTCATTGCCTTCGGTTCTCAGGGATGAACAGACTGGGTATTCCTGGTTAAAAAGTCAGTATAGCGAACTTCATTGCAAACAATAATTACGGACTCAAAAATCCTTCCTTCAATAAACCATTATTTTTTAATGGCTGGAGTTGGATTGAGTGGGAAAAGCCAGGATCTAGCCCACCTTCAGCCAAAGAAGCTCACTGCGTGACTTTGGACCAATCCTGCACTATCATCCAACCTCCCTCCCAGAAATGTTGCTCATTTTATTTATCTGTTTTAGAGAAAACAGTATAAGTTCAAAGCAACGTAAGTAGAACATCTTCCTTCCATTTCTCCTCATAACACCCCCTGGTGAAGTAGGTTTGGTTGAAGAGAAATAGAAAAGGAAAACGCCGCTATCTTGTGTTTCTGCATAAAAGCAAGATACAAATCAAACAAATAAATAGACCCAGGGAATAACAAGAGGCCCATAAATGTGCCAGGCAAAGCTGGAATGCAAGGTTTTTTTGAATGTGCAACTGTTGATAAATCTTCTAAGGATTCAGAAGATTCTGAGGTGGGGGGGTCCTTCAGGCAGTCTGAGAAAACAGCCTCACCAAACAGGGTGAACATGTTTGAACAAGTGCCAATGGCTCTCACATCAGTCTCTTCTACCTCAGGTTCCATATTTCTAACTGGTAATAACAGGGACGGATGCTGTCATTTTTCCACACAAAACAATTGTAGTTTTACTGGAAATATATATTTCTCTTTTTTATACACCAAATGGCATCTATTATAGAGTCATGTTGTTTTGCAAGCAGCAATCTCCATTTGATTTTAGTATCCATGATGGTGCCATGGTTTTAAAAGTCTTCATTCTTTTTCTCAATTGATTGGAAATGGTCATCTGAAACAATAGGCAAAGATGGACCAGCATCGTGTTGGAGGAAGTGAGGAGGAGAAAAGATGAGTTAATGATGTACTCCATGCTGAAATATTACAATTGGACCATCTAACGCAGGGGTGTCAAACTCATGGCCCACAGGTCAGGTGTGTAATGCGCTGGCCACGCCCATGCCTAGTTTAGCAAAGGGGGGAGAAAAGTTGTGATATGTCATGTGATGACGCCATAACAACGCAAGTTTGACACCCATGATTTAACAGACATGACTACAAGCAGATTATGGTGTGCTGTCTTTTCTTGAGCGTTTTGTTGAAGCACTTCCTTTGTAGATTTTGCCCTTTGAGACAGTTCAGAGGGAACATAAAGAGGCACCAAGAAGACCAGTAGCAGTTATTTGCTACTTTGGAAAACATTGATGAACAAGTTGAGGCACAATAAACCATAAAAACATACAGTACATAGACATTTTAAAAGATAATCAGAATGTCGCTGCTGGCATGCAAGTGAAACACTTTTTGCCACCTTTACTGCTTAATTAAAAGCATCTTTGCTTTACTTGGCAAGCAGAGCTTGTAAGCTATGTAAAAGTGCCCTCATTAATGCCATCTTGGTTAATTGTTCAAATCTGTCTGTGGCCCTTTATTGTGGTTGAGCATGAGGTGGAATAAACCTTCCTGAATAATAAAACTGCAAAGCATTTAGCATTACTCTTGTTAGATACAAGAGCACTCCTTCAGTTCTCCCTTCATCCTAGAAAGCAATAGCAAGAACAATAGCACTTAGATTTATATACCACTTCATAGTGCTTAACAGCACTCTTTAAGCAGTTTACAGAGTCAGAATATTGGCCTGCAACAATTCGGGTGCTCATTTTACTAACCTGTTTTCAGCATGGCTACTGAAAAGGCATCCCATCATTTAATGTAAGAAATCATGTTACAGGTTAAGGCAGCAGACTGAAAAAGAAACACCATGTCAAGATTGCTGTAAATGACACATGTTAAATGTTGGTAACATACAAACTTCATTTATTGAGAGGAATGTGTTTAAGAACATAACGTATTTATTAATATCCTTAAAAACTCCAGGAAATAGACTAGGTGGGGCCTTCCCTAAGTGAAGTCATGTTGCACATACTTGAACAAGGCCTGCGTTTCCAGATGTTTGGTAAATTTATCTTTAATGGCAGTTTCCACTATCTTCCCTGTAACAGATCTTCAGCTGACAAACTTTTAATTTTCTGGATCTCTCCATGATTCTTTCTTAAAAATTGAAGCTATGTTGGCTGTCTTACATTTCTCAATTACAGAGGCTGAGTGTAGAGACAGGTTAGATCAGGGCTGTCAAACTCCGGGCCAGATGCGTCATGTGCTGGCCACATCCACGTCTGGTTTAGCGAAAGGGGAAAAAGCCCCAACACGTCACATGACACCACCATGACAATGTGAGTTTGACACCCCTAGTTAGATATTTTAATGAGAAGGTCCTGGTGATTATCAAAAGAATTTTCATATGGAAGTATTCCTCCATGTAGAGAACTGTTTTGGTGTCAGAAGTTGGCTACTGCTTTCTTCATTGTGCCTAGACTGACATTTTCTTCTGTAAAACTGCAGAGACATAATTACTAGGTTTAAAGATTGTGCCAAGCCATGGTTTATTTAATGTTATCAATTGAAAAAAGCAATAGTTTACAGCCACATATGGTTTGTTGGTTTTGGTTTACCATGTTGTGTCAACCCAACCACTGTGGTCTGGAAACCATGATGTGTGGTTATATTAATCACGGCTATGTTATGCAAACTTGACACAATTTGGTTTTCTCACTCTTCCATATCTAGTTCTCCAATTATGTCTATTGATTTGGGAATATAATAATAAACAATGGTTGCTTTCATACATGTTTATGAATGGATCATTTAAATGCAGCCTTCACAATCCATCTGCAGTTGAGTTCGTATGACATACCAAACTAATCACCCCACCTAGTTTGGGTGACCATACTACTGCTATGCCTGAACTATAACAATCTGAATGATCATTGGACAGTAGCAAGACATCTTAGTTTTCTGTATCTCTGAGTCACCATTTAATGGTCATCTGGATTTATGCAGACCAGATCTGATAACCCATTCACTGAGCCACAAACTAGATTACAGCTAGCTATTTTATGAAAATACAGCCAACATGTCTGGGTTTTGTGGTGGTTTTATTTTTTGCAGAACCAGAAACGAATAATTTGCACTTTTGATGGGGAACATTCTGGAGATTCGAAATTTTAACTCATCTCCTAACCCCAAGTTGACTTTATTCCTCCTGGATCTCAGGGAACTCTTTTCCCAGGAGGAAAGAAAATAACTTTTCTCTGTGGGATAAAGGTTTCAGCTTTAGCTAACATCAAAGGTCTTATTTTGAAATTAGAAGCACGATGACACTTGCTTCTAAGGCTTGTTCTCAGTCATTGCACTATAATCAACAAAGATCTTTTGGTCTTTACAAAGACATGTGCTGACACATATATGTATGTGTTTGCAGCCTCCAACTCATTACCTGGTGCTGCATGCAATCCCTGAAGAAGTACTGCTTGCCCACTGGAATACCTGAGCTGTGTGATCTACTGCTTATAGTTTTGCCTGAAGCAGTAGCCTGCAATACTGCATGTGGTCCTAAGCCCTTTTTGGATTGGCCCTATAGCCTTCGGAAATCATACCAATAGCCATAAATTGCTAAGAAATACAGGTATGATTTCCTACTGAAAAAGAAAAAAAATAGTAATTATTTCCTAGCGAAGAGCATCTTATTCCTCTTATTCTAATCTTCATAACTTGTCCAGAGTAGATTGCAACCTCATTCTGTCATCCCGGGTGTTGACCAGAATTCTCAATTTTATGAAATCTGCAAATCTGATAAGCAGCTCATCAACCCCATTATTCAGTTCATTAATAAAAAGATTTAATAATATCTGCCCTAAGATAGATACATGCAATTACTGCAGTCCAATAATGTAAAACCATCAGGGCAAACTCTCTCACTGCAATTGACCAGCCAGTTGCGGACTTAACCTTATTTATCATTTATTTGTATCCCACCTTTATTGTTTTAACAAGTAACTCAAAGTGGTGAACATATCCAACGCACCTTCCTCCTCTTATTTGCCCACAACATCAGCCCTGTGAGGTGGGTTGGGCTCAGAGAGAATGATTGGTCCAAAATAATCCACCTGGCTTCCATGGTTAATGAGGGACTACAACTCACCGTCTCCTAATTTCTAACCTGGTATCTTAAAACACACTTATTTAAATGTTATTTAATTTAATAATAGTTGATAAATAGTTTTATTTATTTGTTATTTAAAACACTTGAACAGGTTGTCAATAAAAACACCTTATCAAAATGTTTGCTGTAATCAAGGTAGAGTACATCCATAGCATTCCCCTTCTCTACTAACATAATTGCTTTGTCACAGAAGGAGATGAAACTTTTTCACATGATTTGTTTTTAACAAAGGCTTGTTGACTCTTAAAAATCACGACATTGTCTTCCTCATGGTAACTACTATCCTGCTTTATTATTTTCTTTATCTGGATTTTCTTTTTCTTTTTTATTTCTTGAAGAGAGGAACCACATTGGTTCTTCAATTCTTTGATACAGTTTTCCTTGAAGATAACTGACAGAGGTCCTGACAGCTCTTCAACAAGTTCCTTTACTATTTAGGGCACATTTCATCAAGGCCTGGGGATGTGAAGGCATTCAAATGACCAAGAAGTTATTTTACCATATCCTTGTTGACCTACATCCTCCCCTGTTGTGCTCATTCCCAGTTTATGCTTCTCAAATTTTAATTTTCTTCTCAATAAGAGTTGAGTTTCTCTGCTTTTTCATGGTCGTATCTTCTCTGGGTCACTAGAAGCCTTGATTAAGACTTCTCTGTTTGGAATAAGCAGCGAATACCTCGTCTAATTTGTCTTCTTTTAGCTGTTGACATTTGAATAAGGCCTTTTTAATGATTTTTTTTCTCTATTAGCCTTAGCTCATTTTCTTCTTTCCTGGCCTCATTTCTGCATTTTTGAGGTGAAGCTTTGTTGTCTTCCTTGGTAATTAACACTTCCTTCCATATCCAACAAACATTTTTCTTTAGTTTCATTTCCTTCACACACTGCCTATTCAACCCTCTGGTTTCTTTAGAAGTCTCTTAGTTTTCTTTTTCACTGAAATTGTCTAAGAGCGCACTATTAATTCTCAATTTCCTTTTTTTGTTTTTGCAATTAACAACTTGAAAATATGTGGAGCTTTGCACCCAAAGTCCCTTCCACTTCAAATATCTCCAACTAACTCTTCCTTGTTCCTAAGGTTCAAATCCTAGGGAACTGATAAGAGGTGGGTATTCAGCAGGTTCTGACCAGTTCTGGAGAACCGGTAGTGGAAATTTTGAATAGTTCGGAGAACCGGCAAATACCACCTGACTGGCCCCGCCCCCATCTATTCTCTGCCTCCCGAGTCCCAGCTGATCGGCTGGATCTTCTTTTGTTGCCCTGCACAGGAGAATGGAGCTGCAAAGCAGGTTAGTGGGGTGGGGAGGGAATGGGATTGTGCAATAACCTTTCCTCAGGAGTGGGGAGGGAATGGGGATTTTATAATATCCTTCCCCTGCCACGCCCACCAAGCCACGCCACACCCACCAAGCCACGGCCACAGAACTGGTAGTAAAAAATTTTGAATCCCACCACAGGAACTGATCCCCTAGTGCCCACATAAATCTTTTTGAAAGAGAAAATTATGCAGAATCCTATCTGAATCAGTCACGGGGACCAGAAGTTTAGTCTTCTGAGCTTTCAGACTCAGTTTGGGGCCCATGCTTAGGGAACTTCTCTCTACTGGAATGTGTGGAGCGAAGTTCCCTGAGTATGGGCTCCAAAATGAGTCCAAAAACTCGGAAGACCAAACCTCTGGTCCTAGTGACCAACCCAGATTGGATCCTGCAACATTATCCTGTGACACCTGCTGTCATTTGTGAGAGAAAATTATCACCAAGAATTTATCTGACATGGTGTTTAGCAGGATTTGTGTTCCGCTGAATGTTTTTGTAGGTGAAATCTCCACTCACATAGTTTTTTTTAAATGCTTCTGTCTGCTAAAAGTATCTCTCCTAGCAAAAATCCCTTCTGTTGGCTTTCAGCACTTGTGCTACTATCACCTCAAACAGACTCATTCCTGATATATAAGGCTACACCACCATCTCTTTTCTCTTGCTGGTTCCTTTGTACTCAAAGTGTAGGTATATATACTCAGTGTTCCACTGGTGGAATTCGTCCTATCATGTATGTGTAATCCCTGCTATATTTTACTTTCGCAATGTTTGATTATGTAAATGTTTTTATTTCGTGGGACACTTTTGCCTTCTATTGGCTTGCTTGCTCTTGCCTAGTATAACCATCTGCACCTGGCCTTCATCCATGCCCATTCAATTTTATATCCCCATTAGTTATGATTAGTTCCCTGAATTACTTTTTCATAGGCATCAAATAGCACTTCTGCTGTTTCCCAAGGACTTTCTGACTCATATATATATATATATATATATACTATCTCACATCAACTCAGATTTGCGTCGTATTGGTTTATGGGGTCTATGCTAATTTTTCATCGAACTGATACTTTTTGTGATGCTGCTGCATTAAGCAAATTCTATGTTTACGCAACAGCCAGCTGTTACTTGCCAAAACTAACTGACCAGAGAAACTGTTGTTTTCTTTTTTCCATATGTGGAAATTTTCTCTTGCTTGTTGTCCTTATCAGGTTCCACACTTCCTTATCTAATTGTTTTCTGAGAAAGAAGGAGCCTGTCATACCTATTATTTAAAAAAAAAAAGCAATAAGAGGAAGGAAGAATGAAAAAAGTTCAGAGCTGTTCCCTATGGCTTAGTTTAAAAAAAATGTTTTTCTATCTGTGTCCAGTGCAAAATTAAACTAGCATAGATTTTGCTGTCTCCATTATTAAGTCAAGTCCCCTCTATTCTGGTTTATAGCTTGAGGGCAGTGTCCTGATGTCTGATGCAGAGAAAGTTGCACTTTCTCCAGCTCCTAAAAAAATCTCCAGGTGGCAGGAGGGCCACCTATCAGCCAGAGCACGGCTTCCAGTCACAGACCCAGGGATCCAGCCATTCTCCCCCTTTGCAAACCTTGACAATAAACAAATAGGTAGAAGAGGCTCCTTTCATGCCTGCTCTTTTAAGCTCTCCTCATCTCAGAAATCTAGATCAGGCTGAATCGCTGACAGCCCAAAACAAAGAGGAAACCAGTTCTTTCACTTGCTTCACCATATATTTCCCATCCTCGCTGCCACTGATGTTCATCTCTATTCAGGCTCCCAAGACAGGGATCAGCTCAGAGATCCTGTGGCTATAGGGGAGAACCCAATTTGAAAGGGCTGGAATCTCCTCTTGGCCCCAAACAGGATGGCTCTGGAGGAGAGAGCACAAAGATAGGGTGTGAGGAGGTGTCCCGGATGTCTAACAAATTAAGATGGCTATGAGATGCTAAACTGATCCCTCTTGTTAGAGGTGACTGATTGTAGCACTGGCAAGCATGCTTAACAAATTATGCCCATGGTAAAACATATTGTATAAAATCCTACTTTAACAATGAAGCAACTACCAATGACTTTAAGCTACTCAAGTATGGAAGTAAGATAAGGGTGATGGGATTCAAAATTTTTTACTAGAGGTTCTGTGGACATGGCTTGGTGGCCATGGCAGGGGAAGGATACTGTAAAAGCTCCATTTCCTCCCCACTCCAGGAGAAGGTTACTGCAAAATCCCCATTCCCTCCCCACCCCACTAACCTGCTTTCCAGCTCCGTTCTCCTATGAAGGGCAACCAAAGAAGACCCAGCCGATCAGCTGGGACTCGGGAGGCAGAGAATAGATGGGGGCGGGGCCAGTCAGAGGTGGTATTTGCCGGTTCTACGAACTACTCAAAATTTCCTCTACTGGTTCTTCAGAACTGATCAGAACCTGCTGAATACCACCTCTGGCTACAACTGCAGGAAAGAGAGGCCGTCAGGAGATAGCCATACTATCAGTGCAAGCAGGGAATGATTGCTTAGGAAGCTAGATGTTGTTGCTTAGTGCTTGCAAACAACTGTACTGCACATGAATGCTTAAGAGTTCTTCCTCACACTTTCTTTCTCATGCTAACATGTGTTCCTCCCGCCCTTAAGGTGGCAGAAAAGGATACCAGTATAATTTGCCCTAAAGGCTGAGCTCTATTTGCTGTCCTTACAATTTCAATGTGAGGTTGGTTAAGGAAAACAATTGAGTGTATTTCTCTTCCTACCCAACATCATCTGTTGCTGGGAAAAGACAAACCATGGTCCTTGATGTGTGGTGGAGGAGCTGGTTTAATTGGCTATAGGGTGGGTGCCCAGGGCAGAGGCTTGAATCCTACCTCAAGCCGTCAAAGTGGCAAGTTTCTGGTGCAGGAATTATCTGTACCAGTTATCTGTTAGTCAGGCTATTTATGAAACCGCTCTAGTGGTCTTCTGGACCAGCGATGCTGTCTCCAACCTTTTCCGCTATGCGGATTGGCAGGTGGAGCAAGGGGGAGGGCATGGTTTCACGGGCACAAATGCAACTTCATACATGTGCACACTTGCCCACCACTTGTGCAGCCCGGATCCTAATGGGTTGTTGACTGGGGACCCCTGTTCTGGACAACAGTTACTAAAACCACATCTGAAAGAGTCTGACTGAAAGGTTGGTGGAGTGGATGATGGGTGAACTGGGAAGGAAACTAGATTGTGTGATCTCCTGCTTTATCCTGTCCTTTGTTCCACCAATCTGTCAGCTGCATTATCTTTGGACATGGACTTAATACTGTAGTCTTCTGAAAGATTGCTTCTGTAGTTATAAGCCCAGAAATAGCGCCAAATGACAAACCATAAGCACATTGGAATGCTTGCAGGGAGCATGAAACAATCTTCCTCAAGTTTTACCCCATACCCTTCCTTATTACCTGCCTTTCAGGCTAAACAAACTCTTGTCAATTTCCCCCTGGCTCTCATGCAGTTCAAATAATATGACTCAAGGAAATAGCAGTGCGAATAGCAATGATAATTTCTACGATAATAAGATAGATACATGTGTTGAGTTTCTGGGCTGCAGCCTTGATCTTTTCTTTATATCTGAGGTTGATGGAGCTACAGCTTCTCTTCTATGGAGCTCTTTCCTTGTAGTGGGTGACAGTACAGGTGATTTGTTCCTGGACTATTGGGGAAAAGAAATAGCTCAACTTGAGTTACCTCCTGATAAGGGAGACTGTATCTATCCTGCATATTGAACAAAATATACAGACTAACAGAGGAGCTTCTAAGATTCTGTGGTTCTCCATCTGGAATGCTTCTATACCCCTGTCCTGTGATGCCAATTTCCTGACCCAGATCAAACAGCACAAGAAGCCAAATATCTTCAGAATATACATCTCTTATAATCAAACATGCAGACTGATGCATCATCTTGAATCATTGCATCTTATTATGCTTGAACTGTGGAACAACACTTGCTTTAGATTCTGGCTTATTTGGTAAATGTGAATATTTAGGATCAAGGTTGGGAAGCCTGTATTCCACCAGTTGTTGCTGAAGTCTATTCTTTACCAGTTATTCCAGCTACCGTGTTACACAGGATGCTACAAATTTAAATTTTCTAACAACCGAAGGCTTATCTTCCTCCCTGATATACTTCAACTAGCAGGAAAGTCCAGACAGAAGTTATCAGCCAGCGTCTATTGGTATGAATGTTTGGTTCCATTAAACTATGATTCTTCAGAATTCTGGCTAATTATTGCACAATAATATCTTCCGACCACCTATCTCACCTGTTGAATAAGCATAAAATAAGACTACCCCAGATATCTTACTTTAAAAAGAGTACAACAAAGAACTAGAACTAAGGAGAACTTTCCTAACGGTGAGAGCAATCGACCAGTGGAACGGCTTATCTTCAGAAGTTGTGGGTGCCCCATCACTGGAGGCTTTCAAAAAGAAATTGGACAAACATTTGTCTCAAACAGTATAGAGTCTCCTGTTTGACGGGGGGGTTAGACTAGAAGACCTCCAAAGTCCCTTCCAACTTTATTTATTCTATGTTCTATATTCTAAATAGAGTAAAACAGCCCTATTGGCATTATGAGCTTGCCTGAGAAGTATTATCAGGAAGTTCTTCTGACTCCTGGTTTCTTTCACTTGCCATTAATTTGTAATGTTCTGTAAGTTTTATGATGAGGATAGCTGGAGTCCTGTAAAAATAAATAAGCAAACTATGGAATATACAATGTAGGGAAGTAAAGAATGTTGGGTGCCTAAGGGGGAAGAGAAGAAGCTTGGCAATATGGATATAACAATTTCTTTCTTGCAAAGAAAAAAAAATGACAATGTCTCTTGCAGCTAATCTGCTAGCACACATGTCCAGTGTTTTGACTCTCGCCCTTTTTGTCACCATCTCCAGGGATCACTGTTGTCAATTCCCCCACCGCTAAGATCTGCCTAGAATATCATTAAGTTATCTGGGCACATATTTATAATAGGGATGCATGTAAACAGAGGCTGCATTTAAATCAGCAAGTATGGCTGTTGACAAGGACCCAAACGCAAAGTAGTTTCTTCGAATGGCATTCTTATTAGTGTCATCCGCTCTTGAGGATAAATACAGCTTTCCTTAGTGTCTGCTGAAAAGGAAGAGACAGGTGACAAATCACGATTTTTTAAATATCTCCCCTCTCCCCAATCAGCTATAAATATAATAATGAGTCATTAGTAAAATAGCAGCTTGGAGTCAGAAGAAAGGCTGTTTCTGTTCAGAGATCTTGTGCTGAAGTGCGCTGTGCTTGAGATATTCTGGCAATTTTTAGCCCCAGTCCATTAGAATCACTTCCTTCTCTTGCCTTATTACTGTTGTATTTTAATTATCCCCGGACAGCTTTCCTTCATTTCACTGTGGATGTGTTAAGCTCCTGCCATATTTTGCATCCAAAAGGGCTGAGCTTTTTTTTTATACATTTATGTACTGAGTGCAATTATTATCTGGTAATAATTCATAGAGAAATGAGAATCTCAGGAGTCGGCCAATGGTGACCTCAGGACCAAATCTATGGCTTCAGTTCCCATCCCACCCTCTCCCACACACATTCCAATTGATTTTAATTTTTATGTTCTAATTTTACTGCTGTTCTTCTAAACTTCGAATAGCATTTTATGGGGATGAGTCAACAGTAACACAAAATGTTTTTGTGCCTTTGCCCTGCATCTTGTATAGCCCCTTGGCTTATTTAACCTTTAACAAGTGTTGCTTCTTGCCAGATTAGATTCAGGAGGACACTTGTTTATCTTCTAATTCATGTAAAACTGAGAATGGAAGAAGAGCAATACTTACTTTTCTTATTGTGATGCTATAAAGTGAACTAAAATAAGGAAAATCAGATTACACAGAGTTGAAGAAAGATGAGTGTTTCTCTCCCTTATCTCCCCCATTACTTCAGAAAGTGAAATCTTCTGAACTCGAAGCCAAGTGGCAAAACACAATTATTGTAGTCACATATCATGTTATTCTTCAGCTAAGACACCATGTAATCGCTTATCCTGGTAGCCTGATTCACACCATCTGCTCTCCAGGAATATTCTTGCCCTCCGACAACTTTGGGCTGCCAGGGTGATTATTTAGGCACTTAAGGAATGTACTGTTTTCCCCTACTCCCTTTTTCTAGCAGCTAAAAAGACCAAAGGAGTATCTTTTTAGTTGATACCAGGTTTCCCATCAATATGTTGAATGCCAATCTTTCAACCCCTTTGTGGCTTAGATTAGGATGTGGTGCAAACCCATTTGATAGCCTCCTATCAAACTTGCAAGTGAATAAATTGCCAGCTAAGTGATGGCATGGGAGAAATAATTCTAATCCATAACACGGAAACCTGAGAGAAGTTGTTCCTTCAGAGGAATAATCCTACTTGGTTAGAAACATGGGGGTGGTTGTACTCCATTATTGCTCCTATTTGGAGGGGCCTCAGAATGCAACCACTCAGAGTGAAGTGGCAAAGAACAATATTAGTTAAGGGAATAATTGATGTTCAAGATGAATGGTCTATGAAATCAAATATGCTCTATATTTTATTGGTTAAGAGCCAGAATGGAAGAATTAAATTATCTTGGGCAAATCTACATCTCTCAAGGCATCTCCATATAAAGTGTTTTTGCAGCAGTTCAGAAACACTTCCAGATCTCTGGAATTCTACCATCATGTTTCAGTTTAGATCTCGTGGGGTTTTGTTTTATTTTTGGCTGAAACCAGAAATAAAACTGATATTTTCTTCGGCAAGACCTGTGAGTGATCCATTTTTCATTATTAGGAATTCTTGTCTTATCTGCCTCCCAGCTTCTCAGGTCCGACCACTTATTAATATTTCATCCTGCAAAAAGGTGGCTTGGTGGCTTTGCAGCTCTCCCGCTCATAGCAACTGTTGGATCATTTCACATAGAGAAATGAATGTAGTGTAGTCAGCAAGAACGTAAGAGTAGAGAGAGAAAACACTGGGAATTTATTTTCTTCCTCTTTTGTTTGCACAGGGGTTTTTGTCAGAACAGCTGAAGAGTAAGTAGCTGAGAGCAAATCCTGATTAATGATGTTTCCTTATTATCCAAAGCATTTCAGCTTCAGATAAAGAAAAGATTACCATGTTTTGACTCTAAGTATTTCTAGACAGTAGGGAGTGAAAGTTGGCAATATGCAAGGGCCTTCAACTTAACCTTTCCCATAAGTTTGCTGTGGAGATAAATTAGATAGCAGGAAACAGTCATGCACATTGTTCCTGGGCAACTTCAAGGATACATAAAAATTACAGAGGGGGATAATGCAAAAACGTTTACAGTCTTTGTTCACTAATTTCCTGGCCAACTGCATAGAAATAACATATTCTTTTTCAATCCATAATGGTTTATATAATCCTGGTTTTAGGTACAATTGCTGTTTCATGAGTTGAAGGAATTTGAGACAAACAAGCTAAGGTCAAAATTGTTTTGATTTTGGTTCTTCCCGTCTACCCTCCTAGATTATTGTTTTGTACCATCATCCATAACTGCAGTAACATTAAGCTTTTTATGAGGTCTTGACTGTGAACTTCTTCAGAAGAACTGCTGTTTGTTTGCTTGCCTTTGATTGAGATTCGAATCACAGGCCAACAGGAATTTATGGACTGCTTGATGTAAACAGCCCTTGTGTTAATCTGTAGGGAAATAAATGTCAAATGTTTGCAGATAGAAAGTTCAAGCCGACTGAAGGGGAATTTGAAGGCAAGAAAAACAGGAGTTGGTGGAGGAACTCCTAAACTGTAGCTTCCATTTTTTTAAATCTCTGCAATGTCCAGAAAAGGCCTCATGTCTGCAAGTCTGCAGTGTGTGTGTGTGTGTGTGTGTGTGTCTGTATTAGGGCTGGACTGCTCAGGAAAAAAAAAAGAAACATTAAGTCTTGACTCCTTTTATAAAAAGAGGTGTTGTTCAAGTATATTCAGAAACAAGTAAAGCTATTCCCATTTTTTTTAATGTTCTTCCAGTGAAGAATTAGAATTAGTGGCTCTTGCTTTTAACTTTTTAAATAAAAAATAATGCACCGAAAGATCAAAATGGAAAAAAGGATACACAAATCTAAAACCAATGAATTACAAACAAGCAGATAGCTCTTGCATTTTGCACATTTTAACATGAATTTGTTTTATAAGCTTTAAGTGTACCTTTCAAGGAAAAAAAAAAGATAAATTAAGAATAATACTGTGTTTCTCCAACAATACGTCCCCCCCCAGTAGGAAGACCCAGCATGTTTTCTAGGCATAAAATGAAATTAAGCCCCTCCCACCAAATTTAGGCCTAGTTTAAAACATGCGAAATTGGGGGGGAAGGCAGGGGGGAAATTTGTCATTAGGAGTGCCCCGCGGGCAGCTATGTCTCACCATCAGCCGCTCCTAACACCATGATGGAGCACGGAGGGCTCCCTTACCCCTCCCTTACACGGGTCAGCAGGTGGGCGGTGTCGGCGTGGATGTCCGGAAGCGTTTCAGTCGCTTCTCAGGCCTCCGTAGCTTACACGGTTCCCACTGATGCTGGCACCTCTCTTGCCAGCACCATCTCCAACAACAGCATCTGGGTCGAAATTAATTCACCCCCCAAAAGACGTCCTAGCCATTTTTTCGGGGCTCAAAAAAAAATAAGGCCTGGCCTTATTTTGTGAGAAACACGGTAGTAAGGAACCTGCACAATTATAATTAACATACTGAACTTAAGGAAATCAGGTGGTTTTCAAATAAGCCCTGATATAATGGATTGAGCATTTTACATTTTAATTATAAATGTTACTTATGAATAAGAGGTGTGGGTTGGTTTGGTTTTGGCTAGTTTAAAATAGTTAGACCAAACATTTTTCTTTCCATGTTTTTCTATTTGCATTGGTTTAGGAAGTTTGTGTCCCATCATATCTTGGGCTTTCACCCACACATTCTGCTACAAAATGTTTAACATCCCCCCCCCAAAAAAAATACTCAGTATTTTTCATGCTGGATGTTGTGTTGTGCTTTTTAAGGTGGCCTCTGCAATTCCAAATCATGGTGTGATGAACACATTAGCAGGAAAAATGGCTGCAGTGTTTCGCTCTAAAAAAGCCCTATTCACATTTTGGGGTGGGGGTGGCGGGTCAGGAAGATTCAGAATGCTGCTCAAAGCAACTGCCGTACATTGGCAGGCACATAAATTCTGAGACTGCTAGAAATAGGCCTGTCAGTTCTGAAATATCACTGAATTTCATTAATCTTGAATGTGCATTACCACTCTGGCTCTGATAGGGACTGGAGCTGTGCTCATTACTTTCTAAATACCAGAAAACATGATATGGGTTCTTGAAAGGGAGACAGCAGGGAAGGGCTTAGCGAGCATGTGAAATAGTCCACTACCATCTCGTCTGTGAATGAGGGGTCTGCCTTGTGGTATTGTGCCAGAGAAGGAGAGGATTAAGGGACGGAGGTCAGTAACGCAGTAACTAAACTGAGGTGATTTTTCAAGGGCAGGAAGAGGTCACTCAGAGCAGCCTTTCAGAACAGATGCTGGATGTGAAGACAATGAAGGCCCCTGAACTCGAGGTGCTAGATGTTGAAAAGAACATGAGTCCAATGTCGGATGGGTGTGAGATCAGATTGCTGAATAGCAAATGACCGGTGGCAGAGATGGGTGCGGGGTGGGGAGAGATGGAAATGGAATTAGAGCTGGACTTGGGAAGAAACTGAGGAGACATTGGGACAAGAAGTTTGGTTATTGATCTCTGCCTTGGTGCTGATCAGAAAAGATGCCAATTCTGGCCTCTGTTATTTATAATAAACCTGATGCTCCCTGAATTATTCAGTAGGGGCTGTGATCTCAATTACAGAGCATGTCCCCGTGGTACAAAGAGAGAGGGAGAGAGAGAGAGAGAGAGAAGGGGAAAATGAGATTGTGAACTGTGCAAACTCTTTAGTGCACAATTTGAAAGGGCAGTGACAGATGGGAACTTATATTGTATGTAATCAAGCCTGATCTGAATAGAATCTTCTCTTTTTTTTTTCAGACCAACCAAGCGTTGTTCCGTTGGTTGCAACATGTCCATCTAATTTGGACCTGGCTGGAATCACTGTTTTTCATGGCATTTTAATATGAACAAAAGATCAGAACGAAAGTAAGCATGGGCCAGAAAGGAATGAGCGAGTTTATTTGATCTATTTTAGACCAAAAATAAATAAATATTTGAGTTCCCTCTAATGGCCCATTTATTTACATTCTGTAACAAGCTGCTCAGAGGCACCCGCATTTCAAAAAGGATATATTTTTGAGAAATGTATAAATGCATACTGAGGCTAGTAGTTTTTTCTGCTGTCAGTAGTTTGGTCTTCATTATACTTAATTCTACTCCCATTTTTTTCATTGTAAACTTTAATTTCTAGTACTAGTGTTTGCAGATCCTTTGCATTTTTGGCTACCAGTGCAGTCATATCAAAGTAGTGTAGATTATTAATGTTTCTTCTTCCAATGACTAGAGTCAAATGAGCTTTGGTTGTGCTTGTGACAAAATGTCCAAAATTTGCTCAAGTTGACTGTCATTCACTGCTAGCAGGTAATGTTGCCGGGGGAATAGGTACCACCATGGCATATAATGCTCCAATGAATAGTGATAATGGAAGAAACAGAAATTAATGCTGGGTAGAATTGTGTAACATTCAAAATGTGATTCAGGGGGAAAATAATTCTGTTA
Organism: Pseudonaja textilis; assembly: GCF_049901715.1. Classification (NCBI taxonomy): domain Eukaryota; kingdom Metazoa; phylum Chordata; class Lepidosauria; order Squamata; family Elapidae; genus Pseudonaja; species Pseudonaja textilis. The sequence goes on from NC_141991.1 coordinate 131,734,828, forward strand.
GATGACACGAACAAATAGGTACAAAAGAAGAACGTAGAGTCAACATTACTGGGCCTTTTGGAGACCCAAGCATGAGTGAGAATGGTGATAGTTTAATAAAAATCTGCTTAGCAAAAAGTTGCATGTTTCAAATATGTAGTTTAAATCTATTCATAATACTGAAGCCAGAAAAATGATCAAATACATCTAAAGGCGTGAATGAATTGACTGTTTTTAATCCAAAACTAAAGAAATTAGTGCAAGATAAAAAGGAGAGATTCTGAATGTGAACAGTGGATATTTCTTTAATAGTATCAAGTATGGGACTTGGAAAAATAGAGAATAGAAGGAAAAGGAGAAAGAGAAACTTGAAGAGAAAATATGAAACCTGAATGAGAAGATATTAAAAGGAAGACTACATTCCTGAAAGAATGAATAAGTTGTAGAGGTAAGAAAAATACCATAGAAGTAAAAGCTGCTGGAGACAGTGTGAAAACAATAACACAGAATATCAGAGAAACACATGGGCTGATGGGAATCAGGAAAAGAGATGCTTGATGAAATGTGAAAGAGTTGTGAATTATACATACATACATGCATGCGTGCGTGCATACATACATACATATCCATAAAAGAAAATGTTGCCAAAATGAGGATGAGAAGCATATCTAATGTATAAAAACAGAAAAAAGGTAGTTTCAAAGAAGGTAATCAAGGAGAACAAAAGACATTTAAAACTAGAATAAAGAAAATGTGGATCAGTTTTAGTAAAATTTAAAAACATGTTTTGGAAGTAGATGAAAGCGGCTCAAAAAGAAAATTCCAATAGAATGAATTGAATTAAAAAATAAAGTGATGAAATCATTTGGGATAAAATTAAAATGAGAGAATGCCAGAAGGAGTATATTGAAAAATTGTTTGTGAAAGACACGTTGAAAAAGAAAACTGAAACTGACTCTATAAAGGAAAATAGATGAAAAGATAGACATAAACCTTTTGGAAAAATGTTACGGTTACTGTTTTTTGTCTGTTTTTCCACTCAAGGTGGTGACATAAGGAGAAGAAACAGAACCCCAAAAGTCATCAAGTGCCTTCATAGATGATGATGATGCCAAGAATGGGTTATTTATTGACTGACTCTCTTCTCTACGCTTAAAAGCCACTCCAAGCACAAATTACTTTGAATGATATACATCCCAAAGTTCATAGGTCAAGCTAAAACATGTACTCTAAAATCAAAATATATCAACAACATCAAACAGCTAACACATATAACACTGGGTGAAGTGATCAATACGTTTTATTTTTGGGAATCACAAATTCCAGCCTCCAAAGGCCTGGTGGAATAACTAACTGTTAATGGCTTTTCTGAAAAGCAATCGATTTAGAGTCTATGAAGATTCTCAGTCATCCAGATTTCCCTATCATCCAGTCAGAACTGAAGAAACTTCAGCGAAACATCTTCAAAGAAAAACCAGAAATTCCAGTTGCCTCTTGAAAAAGCACCTTTGGGACAATCAATTAAGAGTTATCCAGTTATCTGAGGGGAGAAGTAAAGGAGAACATGACATTTCCTCAGCAAAGGGCTATGGTAGGAGTGCTGCACCATAATCTAGGGGATGGGCAGATGGAATTGGGAGTCAGAAGTCCCATAGCCAACTCCTGTTCCATGAAGGTTCTTAAAGGTGACAACCGGCACACTGAATTGCACCTAGAAACTAATTGGAAATGCATATGGTTCTTTTTTAAACATTTTTTTCATTGTTTACATATAAATATATTGAATACAGTGTAATTGGCCATGGCATTCCAATTGCCAAAAAGCAGAAATAAAAACAGAATAACATGTATACTATTTTAAACAGTGCTAGTGTTGTACAATAGTTTCTGACCATCATATTCCAGTATGTAAACTCATCTATCATTCTAATACTTACATTCCTCTGTCACTAATACAAATAGTGTCTCTTTCCAGGTCCCCCGACCTGATTCTTTCGCCTTCCAACTTCTACCTCATGTTTCTAACCATTGATAAAAACCTATTCCATGTTAAACAGTATTCTGTATCTCCTTTATCGTTTATTTTTAGGGTTGTGATGCATGTAGTTCTCGAAGAGGTGGTTAAATTGAGATATGCCCATGACTACTCAAAGCACTGCATTCTGCACCAATTGTGGCTTCCAAACACTTTACAAGGGCCGCCTCAGCCCTACAGTTTACATAACAATAATCCAACTGAGAGATGATTAAGGCAGGAGCGATTGTGAGGAGAGTCTCCCATTCTAGATTGTAACTGACACAAAAGATAGACCCGTGTGAAGGAACATGTTGAGTGTCAAGCCACTTACAGGGCCTAATGAAGGAAAACAAGAATTGTATAGAAGGTATTGAAATGTAAGAACCAGTGGATTCTTACAGAGAAAAACTGCAATGGACACCTCCAGCTATCCCTTTATTAGTGAGTTCATTATGGCAGAGTCTGTTTGAAATTTTGAATGTTTTCTTTCCAAGATTTTGCAATCTGAACTCAACTGATCATGGCTTGCTCTCTCTGACATTCTGTCTCTCTGACATTCTGTTGCTGCTGTGCTTATACTTTGATATCTTTGTTTACTGTAAGTGACAAAGGCAACTGGTAAGAAGACTTTGTAATTGGATATTCTTTGGACTGTTAAACATATATGACCTGGACCATTTATTGGACTGTGCTATTCCTCAAAGTAAAGTTTAACCCAATTTAGTGTATCTGTGTGTGGCTGAATAATTATTCATAACTACTCTCATAAACGTTTCCATGTGCATATCCTTGTTACTCAAGGGTTATTCTGTACATATCATAACACACTTAGACTTATTTACTGCTTCACAGTGCTTTACAGCCCTCTCTAAGTGGTTTATAGAGTCAGCATACTGCCCCCAACAATCTGGGTCCTCATTTTACCCACTTCGGAAGGATGGAAGGCTGAGTCAACCTTGAGCCAGTGGGAATTGAACTTCCAAACTGCTTGCAGTCAGCAGAATTAATCTGCAGTACTGTATTGCACCACCACAGCCCTTAGAAAGTAGTTTAGACTAGACATCAAGAGGAACATCATGACTGTATAACTGTCATCAGTGGAACAGACCGCCATTTGAAGTGGTGAGTTCTTTGCTGGAGTCTTCAAAGAAAGTCTGGAGGTTATCTGTTAAAGAAGCTCTAGTGACCCCTACATTAAACAGGAGGTTGGACAAGATGACCTCCGAGGTACCAACGGCAAATGGTTTAGCATTAAGCAGGGAATAAGGCAAGGATGCTTGCTGTCTTCTTGCTTGGTTAGTGTACTTTTGAATGCATTCATTATATGTTTATGGTGATGTTTGAAGTGTGTTGGTTGAAAACATGAATGTACATGTACTTTATGTGGACAATTCTGATTGAATGATTTGTATTTGTATTGTTAGATTGTATAATATAAGAAGGAATATGGAACCGAAAATTAATACATCAAAATCCAGGGTAGTCTTTTTAGAGAAATGAACAATTGCAAATTATACATGAATGGTGGTGGTGGTGGGAAACTAGAAGAAGTAGATGGAATTGGGTATATTTGTAGAATGTTTCAGAATGATGGGAATATGCACAGAGAAATCTTAAAACATGCCAATACTGGTAGGGAGATGAGTCGTATATGATCTACTAAAGAAATGAATGTTTTCTGAAATAAGTGAAAATGAGTTGACATAAATATGTTCCTCCTGCCCACTTTGTTTTATGCAAATGAGTCCAGTCTGGAGAAACATAAAAGTAATTTGAATCAAATTACTTTTGGGCATAGGCTGCTTAAGAAATGTAAGCGAGGAGGAACTTGTTTTGAATATGTTCGCTACCTTGAGTTCTTGGTAAAAAATAATAAAGATGGAATACAAGTAAATAAATAAAATTAAAAGAGATGGGTACGGATTAAGTATGAAATGTGGATTGAAAACAAAAGTATAAAAGAAAAATATTGAGATGATTTGATCTTATGGAATGGCGATACATTTGAAGTAAAGGTGAATACATTGAGAGGAAGGAGAAACCAAGCTGATGGGATCCAGGAAAAGAGAAGTGTAAGTTTAAAGAACAAAGACAGTGTATGAAACAGTGTGTGAACACAGTAGAAGCAAATATGGTTTGCAAGGATATAAAAATACTAGGATACATAATGGAAGTTTTAGTGTTAGCTTCCCCTTTTTCTGATCTCCTGTCTTTGCCTTAACTATTTCTTACACGTTTTGATGTTCTACATATCATTGCTTATCTAGAAGAGGAATAGTGAGTGTGATGGTGTAGTATAGTAGTGTATGATGGGAAACAGTATGAAACTTCCTTTGATGCCTTCTTAAGATGGTTAGGGCATTTTACTAGATGATGTAAGTCAGTGGTTCCCAACCTTTTGGGCACCAGGAAGCGGTTCCGTGGAGAGAGGATTTTCTGCAGATTGGAGGGGGCAAGATTTCGTGTGCTGTCTGCATCCTATGGATGGAGCTTTGCTTTCTGCACGGCCCGATTTCTGACATCTCGCAGCCCAGTGCAGGTCCATGGCCTGGGGACTGGGGACCCTTGAAGTAAGTTATTGAGTTTTTTTTTCTTAGATTCATGTATTCTTATCTCTATCCTAAATTATTCCCACTCAAGTGTCTCCTGGTTGTGTAGGATTTCTAAAAATTTGTATTCTAAATTAGCTGAGGAAATCTACACCTGAAGCTTATCATTGGGAGTGGTTAACAAACTTTGCATTTTCTGTTTCATATCGGGCTTTAAACTGAGGAGAGAAGTGGTTTTGGAGGTATGTTCAATATAGCTGTATGCCTTCTGTAAAGGAAGGTGTGGTTAGGATATTGCCTTAGGCTTGAGTGAAAATACTTTTTGCATTAGGACCCCATTAGCATTGGGCAGGGTGAGTCATCCACCCTGGGGATGGATGCTGGGAAGAAGGGGCTGAAGAGGGAGTATTGCTGTTGAGAATGACACCTGCGCCTCAGGAGCTAAATTGCTACCAGTGCTGCTTTTATTCAGTGGAAGCAACTCTTTTTTTAAAAAAAAGAAAACCATTTTTTTTAAATGTTTAAAAACATATCATTTACTATGTTTCCTGCAGCTTTCTCTGGATCTGGAGGCTTTCTCCCCACCCCCACCCCCAGTCTGTGCCATTATGCCCTGTAACAGAGGTGGTATTCAGCAGGTTCTGACCAGTTCTGGAGAACTGGTAGCAGAAATTTTGAGTAGTTCAGAGAACCGGCAAATATCACCTCTGACTGGCCCTGCCCCCATCTATTCTCTACCTCCCGAGTCCCAACTGATTGGCTGGGTCTTTTTTTGTTGCCCTGTACAGGAGAACGAAGCTGGAAAGCAGGTTAGTGGGGTGGGGGTGGGAATGGGGATTTTGCAGTAACCTTCCCCTGTCAGGGGAACCAAGCCATGCCACACCCACCAGCCACACCCACAGAACCAGTAGTAAAAAAAATTGAATCCCATCACTGCCCTGCAATCATCAGTTCTTACCACTGTCACTCAAGAGATTCTATCCTAGGTTCAAACCCGACTGCTGTTTGTGTGGTTGTAAGCATGCACGTTCTGGATCTGGAAGAGCAGCATTTTGCCTGAGGCTGGCTGAATCCAGCAACAACCCTCAGAGACTATTAAAGATCAGCCAAAATGGCCTCGAGTAGTTTTTCTGCCTGAAAGTGAACTGCTCTTGAATACAGGAAGACTAAATAAAATGACTGCTTCTAAGCTTATCGGGAGAAATGCAAAACAGGAAGCCTTTAAATTTATCTTTCCTTCCTGACAGTTTCTTCCACTGACTTTCGGCTGAGTTGTCCAGAGGGGTTATGCAAGCAATTATGGTTCAGAAGTTACAGGTCTTCATTCTGTCCCCTTCCTTCTGATTCTATGACTTTCCCCTTTCCCCTCTGTTCCCCCCAGAAAGAATATATCCAGAGCCTCCAGATTCTGCACTGCTCGGAAGGTGTTAAAACTCAATATAGTGTGAAAATCTAGCTTAGGTTTGAGCTGCAAGTATCAACCTTAGCTGAGATTCAAGCATCTTCAGTCTTGGTGGTGCTGTAGGAAAAGGTAATTAAATTTTCATGTAGAAACACTAGTGCAAAGACTCCCACCCCCTTTTTTTTTATTAACAGAAGGAAATGGGTGAGTAACAATCAGAAGAAACCTAAAAACAAGGTACAGGTAGCCCCCGACTTACAAAAGTTCATTTAGTGATCGTTCTAGGTTACAACAGCAGAGACAAAAAAAGTGACTCACAAACCGTTTTTTCACCCTTAATGACCGTTGCCGCAACCCCATGCTTACGTGATCAAAATTCAGACACCCTGGCAACTGACTCATATTTGTGAGGGTTGCCGTGTCCCAGGGTCATGTGACCACTTTTTGTGACCATCTGGCAAGCAAGATCAATGGGGAAGCCACTTATCGACTGTGTCACTAACTTAACAACTGCAGTGGTTCACTTAACAGCTATGGCGATGTTGTAAAATGGGGCAAAAATCCACTTTACAAATGTCTCACTGAGCAAAAGAAATTTGGGACCCAAGTGTGGTTGTAAGTCGAGGACTACCTGTACGCACCGAACAGTTTGAGCATTTTGAGGCGCTGTGGGTTTTTTTAGGGGACCCCTCTGATTAATACTGAGACCCTCAAGGTAAACTGGATTTTATAGGATTCCTCTCCCCAGCATGGCCCACACATTTGGAGGGGTTCAACCTGGAAAGGCTAGTTATTATATGCAAGGTTTATCCTGAACTTTAGTCAGAAGGACCAAGTGGGCATTCCTAGGTAAATAGACCAGAAGCCTCAGTATTTCATGGCTATCAGAACAAAAGCAAAATTGCAGTCCTCCTTGAGTTGCTCCCTTGACTAGTCCATAGACTTGAGGTCAACTGCTTTAACCCATAGCTTACCATTCATGAATATTGGGATGTTCCACAAGAAATAAATTTTACTTAGGATGAGATACGTTCTATGCTGGAGATGTGTGCTCCCCTTTGTATTATGTACAAACAAAGAGCATACAAAGAAGTATTTCTATAACAGGCCTACAGAAAATTTCCCAGAGAAATATCATGCCCCCTAGGACTGTCATAGATATATTATTATGCAGAATTCTTGACTCAATTCAGGCAGGTCTGTTGCATATTCATGAAGCATCTACACCAGGGTTGGGCTTCAAATATTTTAGCAATGGGTTCTCTGCCCAGTTCCTGGGTGAGCGTGGCCATGGTAAGTGTGGCCTAGTTGGCCTCCTGCACCACCGGGGGGTGGGGGTGGGGGGGCTGTGTGTGTTTTTGCCTTCCCCGGGCTCTGGAGGCTTTTCTTGAGCTTCCGGAAAGGTGAAAACTACCTCCCCGGGCTCCAGAGGCTCTTTGGAAGTCAGAAATGGGCCCATTTCCGGCCTTCCCAAATTTCCAGGAGGCCTGTTTTTTGCCCTGCCTAAGCCTCCACGCAGGCCCTGCACTTACCTGCATCCAAAACAGGCCACGTGGGGACTCCTGGGAGGGGTGGGGAGGGGCGGGAGGGGAAGGGACAGCCAGGAGTGGGATTTGTGGGTTCTCTGAACTGCACAGAAACTTAACTAGGCGCTCTCGTGAACCCCTGTGAACCCCCAGCAGCCCACCCCTGATCTACACACCATATTTTGCGCATACTAGGCCAAAATTGACCAGCCACATTTTAACTTAGTGTGTTCTGAGCACTGAGCCCCGTGTTTGGTTTGGATTCAGTGTTTTGTAGAAACATAATCCATAAAATTACAGATGTGCAGATGGTTAAGGAACATTTAATATTATTTTTGCAAAGGGCCTAACTGCTCATTCGCAGATATCAAACCAGTAAAAGAGAAGCTCTCAAGTAATTGGCATTAACTCATATTGTGGATTCACGGTGAATCTTGTCCAGTACAGTTGGAGAAGCTAACTTTCTGGCTTGAGGATTTAGTCTTAACACACAACATAGCATAAATTCTTTACATTCCTAGTCAGTTTTCTGTTTATACTGACTTTTGTATGCTGGAGGGGCTTCCACTTTGATAATTGTCTGGTGTCTATAACTCTTCCCCCTGAAGTATCTGGGAAAATGGCATCAACATCCTTGTGGACAAACTGTCTGTCTGTAATCCTGTTACAAGCCACCATTTTTAGAGTATCTATATTTGTCACATACCTTTTGACCAAGCCAAGTTGCATCTATTACTCTTACCCTTTTGCTGGTGATAGAAATGGGATATTGGCATCTCACCACTGGAAATTAATTGCTTAGTACTGAAGACATAAAATCTTGTAGACTTTTATGCAATACACTTTTACAAAGGATCATTTGAACTGCTAATTGGATGCTTTAAAATAGAACTTACGGAATTAAAAAGAATGGGAAGTGATTAAATTTCTTGTTGTGTATTCTGATGGTATAGTATGGATTCTGTTATATGACTTGAATTGCCTTTTTTAGCCGTATGATTCTATAATTATTATTATTTGCTTGATTGTATTGATGTGTATAAAGAGAACAGAAAGAAATAAAAATATTGAAAAAGATATGAAAGGATGGTATATATGGAGAAGAAACTGATAAATTTGGAAGGGTTAATAGCTTAATTAAAATATGGCACATTGCCCATCTTACTGCATTCTGGTATGTGGCAGCCCATTAAAGAATAAAAAAAACCCCAATATGTTTTATAAAGTAAGAATGTTCATTATTGATTACAAGTTTCAGTAACTATTGCTTAATATTTTGAATAGAGGATGTCTTGCAATTAGTTTGAAAATCTATAGCCACCTTTAGGTCTGGGATTCAGTTTTTTCAAGAAAACATGTGTTTGTATTTGGGTGTTTTTGTGTTTTTTTAAAGCACAGCTTCAAAATGCATTTAGTGTAGTGGCATCTTAACACTTTTGTGCTATCAGATTCTATCTAGCGTAGGTAATCAGGAGAATTAATAGTCAGGTGTTTCTAGACAGATAGCTGTATTAAAATAAAAAAATCTATTTATATATTTGTTAGTCCATAAAGTCCTGCCAGATTCTAGGGTTAATAAGTGGAAGATTATGAAAAAAAGCAAGTTCATGTAACCTATTAACCCTAAGCCAAATGCAATGCTTGTTTCTGCCCATCTAATTGGAACACAAAATCTTCCGATGTGGTTGACCTACAGCTCCCAGCCAGCCTGGTTAATGGTGAGGAAGGTTGGGAATTGTAATGCAGCAACAATTACAACTTCACCACTCCCAACTTATTTTAGCCTCGTGGGATGAATCTCACTGAGTATCACCCATGTTCTGAAAACAGGCTTCTCCAGTTACTGAGACAAATTTGAAAAGAATATAGCAACTTTCTAAAATAGTTGTTCACTATTCATAAACTCCTTGACTCAGTTCTTGTACTCGTGCCAACTGCCTTCTGCTGGTATAGGCTGCATTCTTTCTCTTTTGAAATGAAAAGTATTTCTAGTGTTCTTCTGCCTTCAGTAATGGAAAACAAGTGAATCACCAAGAGCATTGTTGAAGTCTTGCTAGTTCTCTCAGCTCAAAGGATAAGATAGCGTGATTGTGAATCCCCCACCCTTCTTTTTAATCAAAACATCAGTCAAGTATGAAAAGGGGCATAAGAAGAATAAAAACCAGGCATGCCAAGGAAAGGAAAATAATAAGGGGGAAAAATCTCAAGGAAGTTTGGGGGAAACGTCTGCATTTGTTTTCAAAAAGACATTTGTCTAGACCAGAGTTTCTTAATCTTGACAACTTGAGGATGTATGGATTTTAACTCACAGAATTCTGGGTGTGTACTAGTTGGGGAATTCTGGAAGTCCACACAAGTTGCCAAGATTGAGATGTCCAGATAAAGGTTATCTACCAAGAAAGCATATGTCAACCAAATCTTAAATTAACCTGATCCCTGCATATTTATGGAGGAAGTGTTATTGGGAAAGGTTTCAGTGGATAGTGTCCCTCAAGGCAAGAATTAAGTTCTCCCTTGGAGTCAAATTATACATTGATCCTTTCTTTGGGTGCTTTTCCAGGGCAGAGTATAATATTGAAGTGACCTCAATATAGCACCAGTTAACTTTCCAATTCTTTTTGAAGAAAGTTGTGTGACAGGCATCATTGCTGCAGAAGCCAGCAAACAGGCAGACAACACCATGGACCAATCAGGGCTGCTCCTCGTCCAACTGACCAATAGGAAAAGCATATCAAATGTTCCAATATCTAAGGGGCTACCACAAAGAAGAGGGAGGTCAAAGCACCTGAAGGCAATAGATGGAAGCAGTAGATGGAAACTAATCAAGGAGAGAGGCAACCTAGAACTAAGGAGAAATGTCCTGACAGTTTCAACAATTAATCAGGGGAATGATTTGCCACCAGAAGTTCTGGATGCTCCAATTCTGGAGGTTTTTAAGAAGAGATTGGACACCATTTGTCTGAAGTGGTATAGGGTCAATTGCTTGAGCAAGGGGTTGGACTAGAAGACCTCTAAGGCCCCTTCCAACTCTGTTATTCTGTTATCGCTAATCAGACACAAATGTGAAGGTGAAGAAGAAAAAAGTGCTTATCCAAAAAGAAAGAGGTAGGTGGATGGGGAGGCCCTCCATGTTCACTTAACCTGGGCTACTGGACAGGGGATGGGCTGGGATTAGTGATATAATCATTCTGCAAAGAATGAAACATCCCAGATCAATCCCAGCTGTGTTTTAAAATTAAATCAGCAGAGGGGTATGCATTTGTATGACAGTACAAAAAAAAAATAGAAACCAATATGGGAAGTTGCTAAGGAGAATCTCTGTAGCCATTAAACCTTCTTTCCTCTTTAAAAATCGGTGAACAGATGGTAACGTGAATGGAAGCACAGAAGCAAGCATTCTCAGCAATGGGGTAAAAGTTGTTTTGTAGAGCCTCAGCGCTGCAAACAGGTACTTTAAATTTTTTTTTTATTTAATGGATACATTGCAGCAGAACTAGAGTTTAATCTGCTCTGCTGCTGAAACAAACGATGGCATGGTAACACACAACTCTTGAAGAAACTCCGGAGTGATATATAGACCCAGGATATGACTTATTCAGAGATGGCTTGTATTTGCTGGAAATAGGTACTTTGCCCAATAAGGGGTGCGAAATCTACTTATTGGCCTATAAATAAATACTTGTGTAGTTTTTCTCACAGTTGTGGGCGGTAGGTATGGTCAATCTGCAATCGGCTCTCTTCTTTCAGAAGATGCATTGTACTGTCATTGTATGCATCTCCTAAATGTAATTACTGCTGGGCCTTGAAAATGTCAAATTGTGATCCAAACAATGGCTTCACAAATCTATTACACAAATTGGAAACCACAAGCATGAGCTCTGAGGGCAACCTACCACTTTTCCCTGATAGTGTATAGTATAAGTAAATGGTTTCACTGTCTCCTATGGGCACTTCAATAAACTTGTGATGAGGAAAATAATCAACATGCTCATTTGGCATTAATCAGTTACAGCACCTTAGGAACTACAGCATGTTTTTGTGAACTTTTTAATGTGGATCTGCACACCTCTATACACAAGCACAGATCCCTGCAATTTATACATTCAATGTATTAAATTTGTAACGATAGTCTGTTTATTACTGCACATGTTTTCGTAACGAAGCACTCTTATAGATGAGAACCTCTATTAAACTTTTAAGAACAGATGTCTGAATAGTTTGTATGGTTTAAATTTCAACCATGCAGGCAGGAATTGTAATGCTTTGAAATTATTTTATTTATTTATGTATTATTTTTGTAAATAATTCAGGACAGCAAACATATGTAATGCTCCTTCCTCCTCTTATTTTCCCCACAATAACAACCCTGTGAGGTGGGTTGGACTGAGAAAGAGTAACTGGCCCAAAGTCACCCAGCCAACTTTCATGCCTAAGGTGGGACTAGAACTCACAGTCTCCTAGTTTCTAACCTGGTACCTTAACCTCTTATTCCGCTCCTCAATTCAAAAATGCAGAAGGAAGGTAGATGTTGAAATTAAGACTACTGCGCTATTTGAAGTGCAAAACTCCAGACAATTGCTAGATGGCAGGCAAGATGCCCCTTGCTTCTACCAATAGTTGCCTGGATTTTGCAGCCCAAATTCCATCAACCTAGTAAAAGTGGTTACAAAAGGACAGGTGAGTTGGAGAACCAAGGCAGTTGTGTCCACAATTCTCACAGGTTTTTGGTAAAACGCTTCTCCCCTCTACTCCACAGACGGCAAAAGGATGTCCTAATTACAAAACAGAAAGAGATCCAAACCCAAACAAGCAGTCAAGCGCATGAATCGAAATTTCTCCAACTGCAAGTAAGGAAATTTGAAGAACAATTCATTCGGGGCTTATTAAAATGGAAAGGGCAGAGTCACGGGCTGTAGAGTGTGCCTTTAGCTGTCTTTCTTGCGCCCGGTTTTAGCCTTCCACACATGCAGTTTGTCATAGATTCCCCAACCATCCCCCCTCTGCAGGAAGTAACCGAGATGACATTATATTTCATCTGGTTTCCCTCCTGGTGGAATAGCCTGAGACATTTGCATGGCCCTGTGCAGCTGTCCTATGCAGCTGTGAGCTTTTTGTGATAAGCCTGTGTTTCGGACATGCTTGTAAATCAGAAAGAGAAGGCTGCGAGTTCAAGAAGTACAGAGGGAAGCAGGGAGGGGAAGGGGCTAGTTTCTGCAGGATAATGTCCCGATGGTGTAAATTAATCACCGTTGAACTTTTATTCTGGTAGATTTACTACAGAAAAAACCCTAAGCGGCAAGGAACATGGTACTGTTTTTGGGGGGCTGTTTCTTATTTGGATTCATACATTTCACGATCTTGATTCTTTGCGGGCCTCATTTTAATTTATTAGCTTCAAATATTGATAGGCTGCTTTTTTTGTATTTATAGTTTACTATGTAAAGTAAATAAACATGTTTGCTACTATAATAAGCTAATACTTACAATCGTATTAGATTAATGTGTTAAATTGAACAAGCATCAGAGGACTCCTGTCTGACAGTGGAATTTCATTTAAGGGAGGGCGCTTGTGAACATTTCTCCTTAGCTTCTAGGCTTCTGCACTTTGAAATTTGAAGGCTATTTCAACTTTGAAAAGATTCAGGGGAAGTTATCAAGCCAGAAAGCGCCAAAATACCATTTAAAATAATAATAATTAAATTGTGTCTTTGGATTTGAAGTAGAGGCCATAAGCTTTCTTGAAAAATAAGGATAGCACTAATGCATTTACATATAATCCATGATTTAGGATGCATCTGAGCCCAAAATTTCTGTGCTAAGCAAGACAGTTGTTAATTTAGCTTTACCCCATTTTTTGCAACTTTTCTTGCCGCAGTTGTTAAGTGAATCACTGCAGTTCTTCAGTTAGTAGCCCAGTGAATCGGACTTCTTCCCCATTGACTTCGCTTGTCAGAAGGATTGCAATAGATAAGTCACGTGACCCCAGGACACTGCAGCCGTCATAAATACATGTGTTGTCCAGCCTCTGAATTTTGTTCACGTGACCATGGGGATACTGCAATGGTCGTTAAGTGTAAAAAAAATGGTCATAAGTCACTTTTGTCAGTGCCGTTGCAAATTCAAACCAGCGGTGGGATTCAATTTTTTTATTGCTGGTTCTGTGGGTGTGGCTTGGCGGACATGGCAGGGGAAGGTTACTGCAAAATCCCATTCCCTCCCCACCCCACTAACCTGCTTTCCAGCTCCGTTCTCCTGTGCAGGGCAACCAAAGAAGACCCAGCCGATCAGCTGGGACTCGGGAGGCAGAGAATAGATGGGGGCGGGGCCAGTCAAGGTTCTTGCCGGTTCTCCAAACTACTCAAATTTTCCACTACCGGTTCTCCAGAACTGGTCAGAACCTGCTGAATACCACCTCTGCTTCAAACACTCACTGAACGAACGGTCATAAATCAAGGGCTACCTGTATTTTGTAAGTGTGCTGGCCTGCACAGAAAAAAACCAGAAAGAGATGATGAGGTGGCTTTTGATCCTATTTATCCTGGGGGATTCTATACTGTAGGGCCATGGAGAGAACCGTTTCCAATGAACTGGGGGAACTGTTACTGAGACTTCTCTGGCTCTTACCATTAATCTGTATCTTTTGAGTTATTTCATGAAGAAGGAAGGAAGAGTAACATTTGTCCATGGCATAGCTGTGCCTCTCTAGAACATGCCTAAGGCCTTTCTGCTGTTTATTCTAAAGCAGGGGTGTCAAACTCAAGGCCCGTGGCATGCTTAGGTCTGGCCCACAGGCCCACCCTGGAAACAGTTGACTGGCCCGCGGTGCCTCTGCCAGTGAAAACAGAGCTTGGGGAGGCTGCTGCCCAGGCTCTGTTTTTGGCCGCGATGGCCTCCTGCCACCCGCTGCCAGCAAAAACAGCTCAGAGAGGCCATGTGTGGCCAAAACTGGAGCCTCGATGAGTGATGTAGAGCTGGCCCCTCCCCCCCACCCTCCCTGAGGTCAAACACAACCCTGAATGCGGCCCTCAATGAAATAGAGTTTGACACCCGTGTTCTAAAGGAATGCAATTTTGGTAGCACTGGACAAGTTATATTGAAATTATATAGGTTTGTTGTTGTTGATCTCCTAATCTAGAAACCTCAGTGTTCCTGGCTGAGTAGCTTAAAAGCCTTCCACTTAAAAGATGAGGTAATAGAAAGGAAGCAAGGCAAATATATTGCCTTAAACAACGCATGGGAAGATTTTTTAAAAAATATGTCAGGTAAGTAAATTATTGTTCTAAACTATATGAACAATAAATTTTGAGTGTTTCCAGCCAGAAGTATTTTGGCAAACTAAATTAAAAAACCAAAGAGTTATATTTTTTTCTGATAAGCAAGCGTCCAGAGAAATGGGTTTCGCTGCGTTTAGTAGAATTTGTATTTTCATTTATTGCTGTGTATGAGTAAGGTAAGTACATCCCTTCCAGTCTGCAACGTCAACAGGACAGGAAGATATTACGCATTCCAAGTTGCCATTAAAGCCCATTAATTAATCTAAAGAAGGTAGAACCTATCTTGAGGATAAGTGATTGTTGGGGCACTTCCAGGTAGTTTCCTTGGCAGCAATCTTAAAAGTATTCATCCAGAATTGGGCTTTTTTCTTTCTTTTTTGACTTCTTAGTCTAGCCAATGGGTCTGGCATTCCTTGCGGATCTCCCATCTGAGTGCTATCTAGGCCAGTGTTTTTTTCAAACTTGGCAACTTTAAGATGTATAGGTTTCAACTCCCAGCATGCTGGCTGGGGAATTCTGGGAGTTGAAGTCCACACATGTTAAAGCTGTCAAGTTTGAAAAAAAAAAAAAACCAAACAAACACACCGGTTTAAGCAAAGATTCCTCAAGGTGTCTGGAAATACACATTTTCAAACAACAAAATCTATCTGTTTCCCATATGTTGTGTGGGTCTGTGTACAGGGAGAGATTAATCTATTTGATTTATATTGAAAGAAGGCAGTTGAACGCTTTTGCTATGTAATTAGAATGCCTAACAATATGAGGTTTAATAATACGGTAGCACTGACAGGCACAGTACTATTTTAGCTTTGAAAGGACAGGGAAGCACAGATGAAAGGTGGAATAAGGGATTTTTCTTCTTCTTTTATCCGTGTTTTAGAACCCAGGGGTGGAGAAGACATTCAGTTAACTCTGTTTTTTTTTTTTAAAAAAAAAAACATAATGTATTCCTCTCTCCTGGTATAATGCTTTAAAAGGAACGGTAAAGATTGCAATTTCCCCCCACTCCTGGTCTTCTTATTCCTTTTAAATAAATCTGGCAATCAGGAATGCTTGCCAGGAGATCGGGAGATGTGTTTAAAAAAACAAAAAACCCTCAGGAGGATGGGTGCAATAATGTGATTGAAGCATCACCTCTCTTTAACATCCATTGCAGTACTTGCACACACATTTAAAAAAAGGGCAAGTGCCACACTTGCCACCTAGACTTTATTTTCCTTCCTTCCCCCTGATGCCTCTGCCAGTGTCCTGTCCTATTTCTTGGCTCAAGCATGCTTCTCTCCTTGGTCATTCGGTTCTTTAAAAGGTCTCTAGTCCTGTCAGGCGCAATGAACCAGAACAACTCCATAAGAGGGCCAAACAGTTTCTTTATCGATTGTCTGTTTACAAGAATCTCACCAGACTGACTACATTCACTTGGAAACCGGCAGATAAAGCTTGCAATATCTGTCATTTCCTCCCACGTAGAGACACCAAGCTGGTTCATCTTTTTTACTCCCCCTTTAGCTGGTAATTCCTCCACACTTACTCAGTTAATTCGGTGAACCTTTTACTACAGGGAGCTTTGTGGGTGGCTAAATAGGTACGTTGGTGCATGCATTTCTGAGTTTCCTTTGTTATATTAAAAATGTGAAAGTTACTCCAAAAATGAGGTATTGGGGATGTAGCCAATTCTGCTGATATAAGCACTATATTCCCTGACATAGGTACTTTTTACATATTTGTCATCAACATTATTTACTTCTTCACATCCCTCTTTTTTTTTGTACAAGAATAAAATGCAGTATATTTAGTGTTTTTTTCCTTCTTTTTTCCCTACAGCCATTGAGCCGTGAATGCACAGTTGTTAGACTGCAGTACTTCAGGCTGAGTTTGCTCACTGCCAGGAGTTCGATCCTGACCGGCTCAAGGTTGACTCAGCCTTCCATCCTTCCAAGGTTGATAAAATGAGAACGCAGATTGTTGGGGGCAATAGGCTGACTTTGTAAAACTGCTTAGAGAGGGCTGTAAAGCCCTGTGAAGCGGTATATATATATAAGTGCTATTGCTATTGCTAAATGCTATTGTGAGATACCTTAAGAAAAAGGGATTGACCCAAAGTGTCTCAATAAGTTGGTTTACTGTGATGGTGGATGAAAGTCGAATGAACCTAGGATGTCCTGCTCCTGGACAAACACAGCTGCTGCTTATGACCCTAGGTGGTTACCTGTAAGAGCTAAATAAGTTACATTAAAAACCTATTATATATATAAAAAAACATTTTGCCATTTGATTAAGGCCTTCTTAATCAATTGTAAAATTGTAAAAAAGATGTTGAGACTCTAGAAAGAGTGCAGAGAAGAGCAACAAAGATGATTAGGGGACTGGAGGCTAAAACATATAAAGAATGGTTACTGCAACTGGGTATGGCTAGTTTAATGAAAAGCACTAGGAGTGTCCCAATATCTATGGTGTTGCCATAAAGAAGAGGAAATTAAGCTGTTCCCCAAAGCCCCTGAGGGCAGGACAAGAAGCAATGGGTGGAAACTAATCAAGGAGAAAAGCAACTTAGAATTAAGGAGAAATTTCCTGACAAGTAGAACAATTAATCAGTGGAATGCCTTGCCTGAAGAAGTTGTGGCTGCTCCAACGCTGGAATTTTTAAAGAAGAGATTGGACAGCCATTTGTCTGAAATGCTGTAGGGTTTCCTGCCTGAATGGGGTTGGACTAGAAGACCTCCAAAGTCCTTTCCCACTGTGTTATTTTGTGTTCGGTAAATGCTCTCTGAAAAGAACCGTCATTACCAGTTTAAGAAACACTAAAAGGTTGTGTGCTTGTGCTATTCCAGAAAGAGGGAATTACTGCTGTTTTCTAGGTACCCTTGATCTCTTACAAGGTCAGCATTCAAAATATCCTTATTCTGTTATAATATGTCATAAAATTTTTAGTATTCTTGGTAAAAATTTCTTAGAGAAGCTCCTCTCAGAAGTAGGAAGGGCCCAATCCATATAAGGCTAATGGGTAATCATCAGTAACTTGAATTCAGTCCAGAAATCTACTGGCAATCAAAGTATCCGAGAAAATATATGTTAATTTATTAAACTGGTTAGTGCAGGCTTAATACCAAATTCTGATCTGTGGAATCATTTTTCTCAAAGAAGCAAACAGGTTTTCCCAGGCTTAATCTGAAGTGCAACAAAAACCTGTTTGACTAGAGCAAGTGCGGGGAAACTGTGCTTGTGTTTTTGTGATACAAATAACACTCTACCTCCGATGTTAGGTTGACAGGTAGGAAATATTTGCCAAGCTGTAATTTTGTGGCTGTCCAATTTAAAATGTAACAAGAATGTCACTGTGCTATGTTGCCTTAAGAGACAACTTTTCCAATAAGGACTTATTTTGCTACAGATATTAAGATACTTGCTTAGTAGTGGAGGTATTAATATTTTATACCAATATCTTTGGGGGGGGAACCATATCATCAGTCATTTTGGCGTACAAAAAGACCATTACAATATACTCTTGGGAAACTATTGGCAAAATAATGGTCAACATAAGAAAGGCTCTAGGCACAGTTCTACCAGATTTTTGGTGCAAAGATTCTGATGATCTCAGAGAGATACACACCAAGTTTGAAGTCTTTTCTGGTGAATAATACAATACAATACAATACAGTACAGTACAGTACTGTACTGTACTGTACTGTACTGTACTATACTATACTATACTATACTATACTAGTACTGTGCTATGCTACGCTATACTATACTAGTACTGTGCTATGCTATGCTATACTATACTATACTATTACTATATTATACTATTACTATACTATACTATTACTGTGCTATGCTATGCTATGCTATGCTAAACTATACTCGTACTGTGCTATGCTATGCTATGCTATGCTATGCTATGCTATGCTATGCTATACTATACTAATGATATTCTATTCTATTCTATTGGAAGAATTATTCTTCTGGGTTCAGTTCCAAGTGGGGAAAAAGACACTGGAAACATGGAGGCTGTTTGGGAAGATGGCTTAATGGTGGACAGTAGGATCACATTGCTTGAAGCTCCAAAGTGAAAAGGATGATCACATGGTTCAAGGTGAAGGAAAAGATCAAGAAGGGCTGATATGCTGAGAGTGCCTGGCTTTTATAACCTTTGTTGGGATTTGAATTGGAGCTTGTATTCTAATTGGTTGTCAGACTCCCATGGGGCCATGCAGGGGCAACTCTGTAGGGTGTCCTGAGTTCCAGGCTTGGTTGAGCCTTGCTGGATGATGATGTAATAAAAAGAGCTTTGGGCAATTGCTATAGCTTTAGCTGGAATAGATCTTTGCTTTGTAAACTATTCTGACCCAGGCCTTAACGGACCACACATGAACAAAGGTGGGGCTGAGCTTTTACTTCTGAGGTGAGTTTCTGCTTCTGAGTTTCTACTCTTTTTAGGGGAAATATTGTGCCTTTTTAATATTTCCTAGGATATTTCAATTTTCTAGGAGAGGGGGTGGGTGTTAACTTCCTACAATCCTGGAGTTGAAAGGGACCTTGGAGGTCTTCTAGTCCACCCTCCTACTCAAGCAGGAGAACATATATACTGTCCAGTCTCTTCTTAAAAACTTCCAGTGATAGAGATCAAATATTTAGGCAGCCCAATTCTGTAGTTCCTGGTTGTCCCTGGATATGACAAAACCATCATCGGTGTCTCCTTAAACATTAGGGGAATGGCTGAATGAAAAGCTCTTGAAAGTTCCTATGGCTTATAAGAAGTGCAGGATAGTGATTTTACTCATTTTCCTCAAAAGCCCAAGCATATAGCATATAAAAAAAACCCTGAAAGTTATTTGAGTTCAGCTCTACAATCCAAACTATGCATTTTCAAGTATTTAATGTAAAGATTTAAAATTAGGAGAGAATTTTCCCAGTCCAAATGTGAGGACAGATTCCTGATCTGGAGAGTCATGAAGAAAGGAAAGGCAGGAAGATGTCATGAGGGCCTAGAGAAGGGAAGTACTTTCCAGGCCCACCACTTGAGAGTCTTTTTTTTTCTCAGTTATATTTTTTTTGTTAAGAGTCTTTAGTACAGGGGTGTCCAACCTTGGCAACTTTAAGACTTGTGGACTTCAACTCCCAGAATTCCTCAGCCAGCTGGCTGAGGAATTCTGGGAGTTGAAGTCCACAAGTCTTAAAGTTGCCAAGGTTGGACACCTCTGCTTTAGTACATTAGAAATAACAGAATGATCCAATCAGGCCCAAATGCAAAGGACAACTTGTTTTCAGGTATGGCTGATGAAAACAGCAAAGCATCACACGTGGTTGCAACATGGTCTTCAGTGGAAAAGTTGCTTCCTTAAAAATCATAGGATCCCTTAATATTTTGTTTATCACGACACATTAAAACTATGGATTCATGCAATGAAAGGGTGAGAAAAGGAGACTGGGCCTGATAGCTAGGTCTACAAATGTTTGGTTCTGCTTGATAACACGTCTGGTGAACATACTAGCAACCTAAGAGGTGACTTGCAAGGACTTTTCTCCTTTCTCTTCATGTGCTCAATGTACATGTGGAGAGATTGCAAGTGAATCCAAGGTTATGAATTCTCACAAGGGTACCATCTGTCCTGGTCACTCATACCTTGGTTATCTGGGTGGATTGCTAATTGGGACTGCCCTTGAAGGAAATCCAGAAGCTACAGTTGGTCCAGACCATAAGAGTGTAAGTAGTTATTGGTATGAACTTGGGACACCCATGTTACATCTCTACTCTACAAGGCAGTTTCAAGATATTGGTTCTCAACCTTACATGACCTGCGGCTGGGTTATTTGAGAAGCTGCCCCACCCTTTTTTTCCTACCATGGCTCCTGCTTTTTGGAACATCACAGCCCCCCAAATTAGTTTGGGCCCAGTCCTGCTGGCCTTCCAGAAAGCTCTTAAGTCCTATCAGTCTTCTTGAATTTGGGAGATTTTTATTTTATTTATTTATTTATTTTTGTCAATAGCTTACAAGATAATAGGTATAAGTAAAAACATAGTTATGAATACATGGATACATATAAGAAAAATAAAAAAGAAACAATAGGACAGGGACGGTAGGCATGTTGGTGCGCTTATGCATGCCAACTACAGACCTCTTAGGATAGGGGTAAGGTCAATAGTAGACAGTCTAAGGTTAAAGTTTTTGGGGTTTGGGGAAGAAACCACAGAATCAGGTAGAGTATTCCAGACATTGACCACTCTGTTGCTAAAGTCGTATTTCCTGTAATCAAATTTGGTGTGGTTAACCTTGAATTTGTATCTATTGTGTGCTCTTGTGTTGTTATGATTGAAGCTGAAGTATTCATTGACAGGTTGGACATTGCAATGTATCATTTTATATACTATACTTAGATCAGACCGAAGGCAGCGTAGTTCTAGGTTTTCTAAGTCTAGAATTTCGAGTCTGGTGGCATAAGGTATTCTGCAACGAGTAGAGGAATGGAGAACTCTTCTTGTGAAATATTTCTAGACTTTCTCAACTGTGTTAATATCAGATACGTAATGTGGGTTCCAGACTGATGAGCAGTATTTGAGTATTTGTCTAGCAAATGTTTTGTATGTTTTAGTTATTAGTGTAATATTACCAGAGAAAAAGCTATATAAGATTAGGTTAACAACTCTTAATGCCTTTTTGGCTATGTAGTTACAGTGGGCTCTAGCACTTAGATCATTAGCGATGAGTACTCCAAGATCCTTGACAGAGTTTGGATCATCAACATGGTCTTGACTATTCAGCCTGTATTTTCTTTTTTTTTCTTTTTTTGCCAGTATGTAGGACAGAGCATTTATTTGTTGAGATTTGAAGTTGCCATTTGCTTGACCATTCTGATACATAGTCAAGGTCTTTTTGAAGGGTAGCAGTATTGTCTGTGGTGTTGAATAGCTTTACATCATCAGCGAAGAGAACGCATTTGCTCTTGATATGATCACAGAGGTCATTTATGTAGAGTATGAAAAGAGTTGGTCCTAGAACACTGCCTTGGGGAGCACCACTGTTGACAGGTACAGAATTTGATAGGACGCTCCCAATTTTGACCATTTGTTGTCTGTTTGACAGGAATGCTTCTATCCAGTTATGCAAGTGTCCAGAGATCCCATAAGATTTTAGTTTTAGGAGTAGTTTGTCGTGTACCACTGAATCAAAGGCTTTACAGAAGTCTATGTAAATTGCGTCCATTGCTTTGTCTTGATCGAGTTGTGTAGTCCAAATGTTTTTGCAGTGTAAGAGTTGCAGATTACATGATAGTTTTTTTCTGAAACCAAATTGTTTATTGGAGAGTAGGTTGTTTGTCTCTAAGTGAAGGATGATGGATTGGTTAATAATTGATTCCATGACTTTACAGGTGACGCAGCATAAAGAGATTGGTCTGTAATTTTCAACTAGGCTGGGGTCTCCCTTTTTGAAGATGGGGATGACCGTGGCTTGTGACCACAGTTTTGGCAAGGAGCTGGTCCTGAAAGATTTTTCAAAGATGATGCTTAGAGGTTCGGCTATGGCAGTAGATAGGAAATTTGTTGAGCCAGTGAAGGGGCTCTAACTTACTGTGATTGGTTTATCCTCCATAGCCATTTAATGCTTTTATTTCGTATGCTTTTGCTTTACTGTAATCATTTGTGGTGAGTGTTTGGCATTGTTTTAGCTGCCCAGAGTACTGTTGTGAGATGGGTGATCACAGAAATCAAATCAATTAAACAAAGAAACAGACTGTATGAGTTCTGTTGGAGGCCCAGATACTGTATACTGTATCAAGCTGCTTGAAATGCTCCCTTCATCTTCATAAATCTTCTATAAACCGACTGTGGCAAAAAAAGAGAGACTATTAAGAGAAGGGTAGCTTAATTATTATTTGTATACTTCTGTTTCTCTCTCCCTTTCTCTCTCTCCTTCAATACTCAAAGGTTCATTTATTTACTTTTTAAGTACGCATTATCAGAGCAACAAGAGAAAAATTGTAAGCGTAGGACAGGTGATTGGGAATAATCAGTGAAGCTCTTCAAGAGCACTCTTAAATGCAGTGGTATTTTTCCACCAGGAGCAGAGAAATGGGCTCCAGGCTTGCTCACTTAACAGTCTGCTGCAGCTCCATAACATCTGCCTATGGGGGAAAGTTACTGTTCAGCGCTTAGGAATGCATAGCCAATGTGACAGCAATAGGAAATAACCTCAGAGATTATAGTGGGGGCCATGAAGGGGCAGCAAATTCAAAACACAGACTGTATGTAAACAACCTCTTCTCCACTGCAGAGCTCCTACCCTGGGAGGTTTTCAGACCAGCAAGAGAGCCATGGTGACTAAATAAATACAAGCCCAATGCAGCAGCCTGTTGATTGATTGAGTTGAGAACATTCAAGTTAGACAGAAATATATTGTGATTAACCAGGCAGGGCATTTGTAAAAATAACAACCGAAATTGCTGGGTATGTTAAAAACTGTAAGTGCCATCTCAGAAAAGAAGTTCCTTCTTCTCTTGCAAGAAGGAAATGCCTTTTCTTTAAGGTCTGCCAAAAGACAGGTGCGAGTCTTATAGAAACAAAGAGAGAATTCTTCTTTGTGATGGATTTATTCCCAGGCAAAATGGGCGTGGGATCAAATGTGATGATTAATTAATCAAGTATCAATTTAACGATAATCAACTTGATGGCTCTGTACGGCAGCGATAATAAATAGACAGTTTCACAATAACAGAGTTAGAAGGAGGGACCTCAAAGATCTTCTAATCCATCCTCCTTCCCCCCGCTTCCTTATATTGAACCTGAATTCAAAGGTCAGTGATGCTGGGACACTCCATGAGGAACAGACGCTCCATGGATTCATGAATACTTGACATATAAACAGGATCTCATTTGCAATCTTAGCTTCTCCCACCCACATGCTCACTAGTTTCATAAACTGGACCACAAATATTGGCCACACAAATGCCTCCTTCACCAGATCCATTGGAGGGAAAGGGCCAAAAAAGGTTTGCCACAGAAATTTACAAACTGAATCCCAAGTATGCGTTAATGAACTAAACTAGTCCAAGAGACCAGACAGGCATGCTGGATAAATGTACTGGATGATGAAAGTATCCAGCAGCTGCCAGCTTCTCCTCCTGGGCGTTCCCTGTAGGGTACCCGAGGAGAGTTCATCAGCTGTGTTGCTGTGTGGGTCATATTTGAACAGCAAAGACACCATGAGTAACTTTGAAAGAAGGAATGCCCCATTGCTATCTGAGTTCCCAATTTGAAAAGCAAGCTGCTACATTTGGGGCAAGGCCCGGCCATCGGAGTCCTAGGACTGTTCCGTTGTACTTTTTGAATGGGAATTGCTAAAACTGCAATCAAGCTGTTGCCGGCTTAACAGGTATACATAAATTGAAGTGACGCTAAGTTGTCTCTGCCAATGTTGACTCTTCCTTTCCAGTTTATTTTGTGTCTCGGTTTCCCTGGCTGGTCCACACACATCACACAATCATCATGTTGAAAGAGGCCATTTAGATCTCTGAATCCCAACCATGCTCAGTGCCGGAATCCAAATTAAAGCATCTCTCCAGACCAAGCGAAGGGGAGTCTATCGCTCCTCTGAATAATTCTTTCCACTGTTGAACAGCTTTTACTGTCAGGAAGGGATGTTCTGCACCATGCAATGATGAAGAACAGAGCTTCTTCTGTTTGACATCCTTTCACATGTTGCCAGAGTCTCCTCTCGGTCTTCTCCACCCTCCCACCCCTCCAAGGCTCAACTTCTCAATTTCTTCAGAATGAGTTACCTTCATCGGCTTCCTTTCTAGACCCCTGATTAGCCTTGCAGATTTTCTCTGAAGAACTGAAGTTTGTTTGTTTTTTAAATGTGACGCTCAGAACCGGACAAAGTATGCAAGGTTGGATCTGATCCATCTAAAATAAAGGGTAAACTATTACAGATAGTCATCAGCTTATAACAATTCATTTAGTGACCGGTCAAAGTTACAATGGCACTGAAAAAAAGTGACGTATGACCATTTTTCACACAATTGCAGCATGTGATCAACATTCAGATAGCAATAGCACTTAAGACTTATATACCGCTTTATAGTGCTTTACAGCTCTCTCTAAGCGGTTTACAGAGTCAGCATATAGCCCCAACAATCTGGGTCCTCATTTTAGCCATCTTGGATGGATAGAAGGCTGAGTCAACCTTGAGCCTGGTGGGATTCGATCTGCCAAAGTGCAGGCAACTGGCTGCAGCAGAAATAGCCTACAGTACTGCACTCTTAACCACTGCGCCACCAAGGCTTATGCTTGGCAACTGACTCACATTTATGACGGTTACCTTCTGACAAGCAAAGTCAACGGGGAAGCCAGATTTCACTTAACAACCATTTTACTAACTTAACCACTGCAGTGATTCACTTAACAATTGCGACAAGAAAGGTTGTAAAATGGGGCAAAATTCAGTTAACTGTCTCGCTTAGCAACAGAAATGTTGGGCTCAATTGTAGTTGTATATTGAGGACAATCTGGACTTTCCACAATTCCGAAACTACTATTGATGACGTCTAAAACTAAATGTGCCCTTTTTACAGCTCCAGCATATTGCTGACTCAAATTCAGTTTTCAGTCAACTAGTACAGTGGCCCCCAACCTTTTGGGCACCAGGGACCGGTTATGTGGTTTCTCCGGGGATCAGAAGGGGTGTGGTTTTGTGTGCTGCCTGCATCCTGTGGGTGGGACTTTGCTTGTTTGTGTGACTTGGTTTCTGGCATGCTGTGGCCCAGTGCTGGTCCACAGACTGGGGGTTGGGGATCCCTGGACTAGTATTCCAATATCTTTTCTTCAAAAATACAATTGCCAAGCTAGGTATCTTGATTGCGACTATTTCCCCTTCTCTGTTGTTTCTCTGAGAGGGTGATTTAGAAAATGAGAAATAAATAATAAATGGTATTCATTTATACAGCTAGATCTCAGCCTGCAAATGAATATCTGTCCTCAACCACAACTGAGCCCAAAATTTCTGTTGCTGAGTGAGACATTTGTTAAGTGCATCTTGTCCAAATTTACAGCCTTTCTTGTCACAGTTAAGTGAATCCCTCTGATTGGTAAGTTAGTGACATGATTGTTAAGTGAATCTGGCTTCCCCATTGACTATGCTTGTCAGACTGTCGCAAAAGTTGGTCACATGACCCATCATAAATATGAGTCAGTTGTCAGGTGCCTGAATTTGGATCCTATGAGCTTGGGGATGCTGCAATGGTGGTTAAGTGTGAAAAAAACGTCATGTCTCTCTTTTCAGTGCAGTTGTAATTTTAAATGGTCACTAAATGAACCATTTAGTCGAAAACTACCGGTACTGTTGTATGTTTCTTACGCCTGCAATGGTGATCGCGGCGGCTTATGAATTAGATAAACAAACAAATTCATTCAATAAACCTCTCTCCCACTTCCACACTTGTCTTTCATACTTGCCTAAGTCGAACGGCCATGCCCATTTCAGCCAGTTTAGCTATGCACTGACTGAAGAGCATTCTTCATTCTGTTTGTTTTGGGTCTCTCTTCCTTTCCTTTCATGGGATGACCGAAGTTTGTTACATTAAGAAGATGGAATGAAAGTTCCTCCCTATTTTTTCTTCCCACATCATGCAAGGTTTTATATACCTCTCTCTCTCTCTCTCTTTGCAGGCTTAAAAAGATATCCAGATGTGAGGTTATTTGTCAAGGGCTGGAGTCTCTGATGTGACAGGAGAATTTCAAGTGCTAGGCTAATTGCCAAGATTCTTTTTGTAAGACTAAAAGCCAGAAATACCGCTGCTGTTATTGCCTCTGTATATCTGTGCGTACGAGAAAGACAGAGAGGGTAGCTGCATACGCAGGCAATCTACGGTATCCTGGGAGGTCATGGGGCCTCTGTTTTTGCAAGCTGTCCTATGAATGTGACCTTGTCAGAACTGAACCCTGATCTGTTTAAAATAGGAACCAGAGCCAGAAAAATGTTGTTGACTACGCTAAACTCCCAGCCCAAACAAGAAAGCTTTTATGTATTACTTCCTGTCCAGAAGAACCCCAAGGTCAGTTTGAACTTTGCAGAGCTGGGGAATATAATCCAACTGCAATTGTCTCAGCAAATCTCACAAGGCAACCTCCTCCTTGTCTAGCAGCTTCACACACTTGGCTGGAATGTAAAACCCTCAAAAGCCTGCTCTCCTTCAGGGCTTCCAGATTGCCTCAGAAAGCTACATTTCCTATCTTTGCCGTTCACCTCATGTAAATGCTTCATGGAGATCTAACCCTACCATATTCTGATAGTTTCTGGCTCACTAGTTTCTGGCTCACTAGCACATGGAGGGCTGTGCGGCCCCCTAAAGAAATGCCACCCCACACCATTACTGTCCCACTGTCAAACCGGTCATGCTGGAGGATGTTTCAGGAAGCAGAACATTCTCCACGGCGTCTCCAGACCCTGTCAGGTCTGTCACATGTGCTCAGTGTGAACCTGCTTTCATCTGTGAAGAGCACAGGGCGCCAGTGGCGAATTTGCCAATCTTGGTGTTCTCTGGCAAATGCCAAACGTCCTGCACGGTGTTGGGCTGTAAGCACAAACCCCACCTGTGGACGTCGGGCCCTCATACCACCCTCATGGAGTCTGTTTCTGACTGTTTGAGCAGCCACATGCACATTTGTGGCCCTCTGTAGGTCATTTTGCAGGGCTCTGGCAGTGCTTCTCTTGTCTCTTCTTGCACATAGGCAGAGGTAGCGGTCCTGATACTGAGTTGTTGCTGTCTTACGGCCTCCTCCACGTCTCCTGATGTACTGTCTCCTGGTAGTGCTTCCATGCTCTGGACACTATGCTGACAGACACAGAAAACCTTCTTGCCACAGCTCACATTGATGTGCCATCCTGGATGAGCTGCCCTACCTGAGCCACTGTGTGAATTGTAGACTCCGTCTCACACTACCACTAGAGTGAAAGCACCGCCAGCATTCAAAAGTGACCAAACCATCAGCCAGAAAGCATAGGAACTGAGAAGTGATCTGTGGTCACCACCTGCAGAACCACTCCTTTATTGGGGATGTCTTGCTTTCCACCTGTTGTCTATTCCATGTGCACAACAGCATGTGAAATTGATTGCCAATTAGTGTTGCTACCTAAGTGGGCAGTTTGATTTCACAGAAGTGTGATTGACTTGGAGTTACATTGTGTTGTTTAAGTGTTCCCTTTATTTTTTTGAGCAGTGTATTTAGATTTCAGCAAGGCATTCGACAAAGTAGACCACAACCTACTTCTTAGTAAGATAGAAAAAAGTGGAATAGATAGCACCATCACTAGATGGATTCACAACTGGCTGACGAACCATACTCAACGAGTAGTCCTTAATGGATCTAAGTCTACATGGAGGGAAGTTAGCAGTGGGGTGCCACAAGATTCCGTCTTAGGCCCAGTACTCTTCAATATCTTCATTAACGACTTAGATGACGGAATAGAAGGGGAAGTTACCAAATTTGCAGATGATACTCAGCTGGCAGGAATAGCTAACACCCCAAAAGATAGGCTCAAGATCCAGATGGATCTTGACAGACTAGAACACTGGGCCATATCTAACAAAATGAAATTCAGTGTAGAGAAAAGTAAAGTCCTACCCTTATGCAAGAAAAACCAAAAGTACACATATAGACTGGGTGAAACCAGGCTCAATAGCAGTAACTGTGAGAGCGATCTTGGAGTCTTAGTGGACAATCAGCTAAATATGAGCCAGCAGTGTGCAGCAGCAGCCAAAAAAGCTAATGCAATCCTAAATTACATTAACAGAGGGATACAATCAAGATCAAGGGAGGTACCAATACCACTCTATAAAGCCTTAGTAAGACCACACCTAGAGTACTGTATGGAATTTGTTCACATTACAAAAAAGATGTTGAGACTCTAGAAAGAGTACAGAGAAGAGCAACCAGGAATGATTAGGGGACTGGAGACTAAAACATATGAAGAACGGTTACAGGAACTGGGCATGTCTAGTCTAGTAAAGAGAAGGACCAGGGGAGACATGATAGAGGTCTTCCAATATCTGAGAGGCTGCCACAGGGAGGAAGGGGTCAAGCTATTTTCTAAAGCGGCTGTAGGCCAGACAAGGAATAATGGATGGAAACTGAACAAGGAGAGATTTAACCTGGAAATAAGGAGAAACTTTCTGACAGTGAGAATAATCAACTAATGGAACAGCTTGCCCTCGGAAGTTGTGGGAGCGGCATCACTTGAGACTTTCAAGAAGAGATTGGACTGCCATTTGTCAGAAATGGTGCAGGGTCTCCCGTTGGGCAGCGGGTTGGACTAGATGACCTACAAGGTCCCTTCCAACTTTGATTATCTGTTATCTGAATCACATATGGTAGAAAGAAGAATCTCCAAATATAACTGTTATCCAAAGATAGATCATAAATCTACACAGGCTGAATACTGTTCCCTGATCTTCCCGGTTTTTTTACTGTACTGGCTGAATAGTGTTCCCCGGTTTTCCTTCTTTTTTTCCCCTACATGTCTTAAATTTACCCCCACTTCATATTTTGACTGTAGACTATTTCTAACAATCCTATCCAGCCATGGGGAACTGTGGCCCTTTTATGACTGGTGGACTTCAGGAATTCTGGGAGTTGAAGTCCACCAGTCATAGTTCCCCACCTCTGCTTAATGGCCTGTCATACAGAAAAGGGAGTACGAACATCAACGAACAAAAACACAGAATGGAAATAAATACATAATTAAACAACAAACCAACAAAGAAATAAAATTAAATGAGCAGGAGGTTAAAAACAATCTACCTACCCAGCTATTGTACAAGTTATATCCACAAGCGTGAACGTTCCAAGGAATAAAAGATCTGCTACATATAGATGTATAAATAAGGATGTGTAGCTGCTACATTTGGCAGCATTATCAGGATTCACACTCATGGCAAATCTTGAACTGGCAATTTGAGAAATAGCCTCAAACATCATCAGTGGAAGGAGACAAACTTGTAGGTACTTTGAACCACGTCCATAAGGCTCTTTTTCTAACATCCTAAATTAAACAAAAACCATACTAGGACACTAAATTAAGAGGTTCTACACTTTCTCTATCTGCATAAGCAACCACTGAAATAGGTTTGTAAAACCTCAAGTGGACTATTGTACTATTCATGTACCAGAATAGCAATAAAGTGAAATTAATTTTAAGAGAGAGAGAGAGAGAAAATGAGAACATTTCTGGGCCTGTTCCCACAAGTCAAATCATATTTTAAAAAATATTAGGAGTAAACATGTAGTCGCAGCTGCAAATATATTGTCTTTCCCAGGTATGATGCTACTACAGATCTGTAAAGAATTTGGGTTCCAGTGTAATCACTATTCTGAGTAATTTCAGCTTTTGTTCTAATAAGTCCTATCCTTGGGCAGAAAGTGAATCTGATGGTGCCTGCAGAGTTGTTCATAATCCTTAGAGTTCCCTGGGCAACCTTCAACCTGAGTATTATTCAGGAACTAGTTCTTGTAAGAAGTTAATAATAGAAGAAGTTTCATTTTCAAACCTCCCCTATGGGCTCTTTCTCATTTCTAAAAATCCAGGTGTTGCCCTCAGGAAGTGCATCTGTATCTGAAGATGCATAAAAGCAAAGCTCAAAGAGAGTTTACACTTCTGGCAAAACAATCTTCTTCTTGAGAAAAAGATTTGCACGGGCCGGTATACGTTTTTCATATTTCTAAGACAGGGCCACATACTCATGGACTCATCAATAGTGATTACACGGGAGCCCAGCCTCATTAAGAGGTTGCCTAGGTGCGAAAAAATATGACATTGATAGGTAATTGATGTGTTTCCACATGTAGCCATGTGTATGCCCTTGTTACGTTAATCTCCACATGTGGAATTTGATAAAGCAGATATAAAGTGCTCAATTCTCCATCATGTGTCTAAACCTACTTTGTGCGAGTTGAATGCAGAATGCATACTTTCCCCTTGTATCCTATTCAGCAATAGCAATACCTCTCAGTCTTATATACCTCTTCCCAGTGCTTTACAGCCCTCTCTGTGTGGTTTACCAATGCCCTCAACAGTCTGGGTCCTTATTTTACCAACCTCGAAAGGATGAAAGGATGAGTCAACCTTGAGCCAGTCAGGATTGAACTCTTTCTTCTGTGGGCAGACTTAACCTGCAATACTGCATTCTAACCACTGCATCCTCATGGCTCCTATTTAAGGTCATCATTATTACTAATGTGTTTATATATGATTTTATGTCTGATTCAAGATATTTGCAATGTGACTGTGAGGTCAGCTTTCAGGAAGCAGTTAATATAGCTTGGCCTGTAAACCATAAAGGACTTCAAATATCTTCCCCTTCCTTCAACTTGGTTAGAAGCATTGTAGTTTAAGTAACATACAATTTATAAAGCGTTTTCAAGCATATAACTTGACAGAATAAGTTTAGGATAAAGAGATTATTGTATAAGCACATCGGCTGCCTGCCTATGATGTTGGTGAATGTCATCACAATAGGGACTGCAGTCTTCATTAAGAATATTTGTGTTTGAAACAAGTTCAACCAACCAGCCTTCTACTTCCTTGTGGCAATATACTGTGTGAGACCGGACGGTTTTCTTACTAAACATTATCATTGTGATGAATGGCCTAAGTTTTTGCTATGTACTGGAAACCTTTCTGTGTTCCCTGCATCTTTCATCTTTTGGTAACAAATCAAATGCAATCATTTACTTTGAATGGATAGTTCCTTAGTTGTGTTTCTGTTATGTCAGGGCAATCAATAAGAACGTTGTCCCCACTTCCATTGCTTTTTTGTTCACCTGTGGTCATTGTTTCTCTGCTTAGGTACAGAAATATCTTTGAAACAATGACTCAACAGATCATAGGTTGGCTCATAAAAGCTGTAAACAATATGACGATTAACTCTAAAGCTGTAACATTACCTGATTGATGGGAGTATAGAGGCCAAATCCAAAATAATTCCCACTGTAATCAAAAACAGAGCACACAATGTGACATGTTCTGACAACTTCCATCAAATTCCCTTTGGAATCCAAGTCTGGGGCAGATTGATCAAATTGGCTCATCGTCCCTAGCAGAGGGAGCTCCATTGCAAATTCCCAGAGCAATTAGAGGACGATCTGATCACAATAAGGAGAGATGTTAATGTCACTCATCCTCAGATCATGTCACAACTACCCCGAGACAAAGATCAGATCTCATGGACAAGCACCCATGTGGGCCCTTAGTCATCTGGTTTAGGTTCATGGTTTCTATGATGATCTTTCAAGCCCTTCTAAAACCTCACCAAGAGAAGGAAACCTAGGAAGCCTAGGAAACTGCACCGTCTGTCTATCTGCCTGCCTGCCTGCCTACTACCTACTAACCTATATGTCTGTCTGTCTATTATCTATCTATCTATCTATCTATCTATCTATCTATCTATCTATCTATCTATCTATCTATCTATCTATCTATCCATCCATCTATCTATCATCATCATATAGTGATGGTACTATTAGCCAGGAGACTACAGTATTAGTACCTAGTTATTTGGCTTCCGAAGAGTGCTAGTCTATTTATTTCACACGCATGTGATAAGTGTGCACTACACAGCAAACTAGCTCTGCAGCAGAAAGGTAAGCTGTCAGCTAAAAAGATGCTCCAAGCAGCGTCATCTAGGACGTTCTCTCACCACCAACGTTGCCTGTCAGGCGTCACATCTGGACAGATCCAGTTTTGGCAGGAGTCTGACTGCATGAAACCCTGCCAGGTTTCCAAGCGAGGCGGTACCTATTTATCTACTTGCAGGTAGCATGCTTTCAAGCTGCTAGGTGGGAAGAAGCTGAGGCAAGTGACGAGAGCTCACTCCGCCATGTGGTGCTAGGACTCAAACTGCTGGAGCAGAATCCATCTCCAGCATCTTTAAGCCACTGAGACACAGCACCACTCCACCTACTTAGTGAAGGCTTTGAATAGCTAAGGCAGGGAAGACACCAGGAAGCTCAGCAGGGCGGTGGTTACAGCAGCAGGAGTCTCAGTATTCCTTGGAGTCCACCTTCAAATGGTTTATATGGCTATAGATTAATTTTAGTATCACAAGCACCATACTTATGAATAACACAGTACAAAATGAACATTTGGCTCACTAGGCCTCGGGGGAGTTCTGAGCTATTCTGCCAAGCTGCTTCTGTCAGCGTAACATTAACAAAAAAATAAAAACAACAACACGCTTTGAATTTACTTACCCAAAGCCCGGGAGTTGTAGAAATAAAATCTATAAAATTCAATGGGTAACTAGCAAGACTTCCATATATAGGAAGGTTTAATGAGAAATGATATTTTAACACAATGCAAATCACTGAAAAGCTACAGCCCAGCCTACTTTGCAGAGTTGCTGCGGGGATAAATTGTAAAATGTAACATACTTTTAGCTCCTGGAGGAAAAATGGGTTAGAAATCAAACATATAATAAACATTTATTGGATGGAAATGTTGATGGAAAAAGGAGAAGCGAGAGTTTTATGCACACTCACACACAAAATTCCAAGTAAAGCTAATTTCCATTATGAAATTTTAACTACTTACATTTGAATTGGTGCAATAAAATCACGGATCTTCAAGTACCATTTGCACAGGCTTTCTTGCAGAGAAAAGGACCTAGAAACTCTGGAGTTAGGTGTAACCAGGAAGACCAAAGTTTGAGAATGAAGTTTCACATCTTTAAGAGAATCTGAGAACTGAATCAGAGCCACTACTCAGTAGCAACCAACCATTGAAGTTTTGCATTGTCAATAAGCTCCATTTTTTGAGGTTACTGATATAATCAGCCAAGAAAATTCTTTAGAGTCTGCCTTTAGTGGCTTAGCAATATCAACCAGCAACCATAAACAATGATTGAGGAGCGTGCGGGTCTGATATCTAAACTATGCGAAGAATACTAAGTTGCCTACCCACAATAAGGATTCTTGTCCCCCCAAAAGGAGAGTAAACTACAAAACCACACAGAGATATGTGCAACAGCCATTCTGTGATTGGCTCAGCTGTAGGCAAATTTTTGATAGGATAGCCCAGGTGTAATATTCCAAAGAAACCCACTTTACTTCCTGCTCTCCTCCACTGTCAATAAACAATTATCTGAGGACCCAAATTGTTGGGGACAATATGCTGACTCTGTAAACTGCTTAGAGCCATGATGGTGCAGTGGTTAGAGTCCAGTACTGCAGGCTACTTCTGCTGACTGCCAGCTGACTGCAATTTGGCAGTTCAAATCTCACCAGGGTCAAGGTTAACTCAGTCTTCCACCCTTTGGAGGTGGGCAAAATGAGGGCAATATGCCAGATTGTTGGGGGCAATATGCTGATTCTGTAACCTGCTTAGAGAGGGCTGTAAAGCATTGTAAAGCGGTATATAAAGTGCTATTGCTATTGCTACCTTCTGTATTTCACCCTTGTAACAAAGGATCCTGGTTTCGAAAATAGAATGTCTCAAGTGGGTATTAGATACAGGTAGTTCTTGACTTATGATCACAACTGAGCCCAAAATTTCCATTGCTAAGTAACACAGGTGTTAAGTGAGTGTGTTGCCCCATTTTATGACCTTTCTTGCCACAGTTGTTAAGTGAATCACTGCAGTTGTCAAGTCAGTAACATGGTTGTTAAGTGACTCTGGCATCCCCATTAACTTTGCTTGTCGGAAGTTCACAAAAGATGATCACCTGACCCCAGGTGATCCCTCATAAATCATCATAAATATGAGCCAGTTGCCAAGTGTCTGGATTTTGATCATGTGACCATGGAGATCCTGCAGTGGTGAAAGACGATCATGAGTCACTTTTTCCAGTGCTGTTGTAAGCTTGAATGGTCAATAAGCAAATAGTTGTAAGTCAAGGACTACCTGTACTGGCATTTTTAGGTGGGGCTAATAAGAGCACTTATAGAGGCAGTTCTCACCTATACTCATACTTTAAATATCTTTGCAGTTAAATGTTAGGTCTCCGTGTCATTAGTCCTCCATACGTTCCCTTTCCTTCTATTCAGAATGCTTGAGGTATGCTTGTCTCTTTTATGTTGATAAACAAGTTTATTTGCCTCAATATTTGCTCACTCAGACACATGGCAGTTGTTTTCTCCTTTACCAAGGAGGAATTGCAAAGAACAAAAGGAATGAAAGACTTGCAAAACAAATTCCAATGTCCCTAATTATTCTTGATGAAGAAATATTATATGGTACAGAACAAATATTTTGTTCTTTCAGGAGGAATCTTCTTCAGGACGTGTTGAAGGACAAGCCAAGAAGTTTTAGTTAGACCAAACGCATTGAGAAGTTGGAGCAAGCAACCATGGATCTACTTTCCAGTTATATACCACAGAAATTTAGCAATTTGCCACTTGAATGAAAATACAAATGCATATATGTACCCCCATAAAGTCTAGCTGATTAAATATGCAAGCCCATGGTTTTGAACAGCTTGCACGGGAAAACGAGAATTAAAACAAGTTGTTAGCATTCTATTCCGTTCAACTTCAAATCATTTTTACTTACAGGAAGTAGAGGCTATCTATCGGAGATACAGAAAAGCCTGAGCACCTCTATTCCTACTGCATAGATGGGAGTGGAATGCTCTTCATATAAACAAAATACTCCGAAGCGGGTTTTGGATAATTATATGCAGAGGTATCTTTGCATGCACAAGGCAAAGGCATGGGTTGGTCTAACTACAAACCTAATTTGTCTATAGAAAGTCATTTACAGAATACCTCTCAATCTAGCAGGCGTGACAATAAAACGCAGAAGCCGTGTTTTCCTTATGTAGCTTCAATGCTTTACTACAAACAGTTCAAAAGGCTTCATTAAGATTTATCTGCATTGTTCTTTAGGAGTGCTTCACAAATGCTGTGAACCAGCCACTGTCTCTCTCTCTCTAAAGCAGAAGGAGGAATAAGACTGCAGATATAGGAAATCTGACATCACCAGGAGTGATGCTTTGGAAAATCCAAAGAGCTTTAATGCTAATAGCTAGCTTACACACCCATACCCACACCCGCCCACCCACACACCAATCACCTCTGTTCTTCATTTCTGTACATATAATGACGATTTGGATACACACAAACATGCCGATCTGCTTTGTCTTTTCATTTCTGTTCATATAAGGACAACAGGATATGCAAATATTTTAACGCAAAAGCTTTATGTAAGATGAAGCAAGATACAAGAAGTTATAATGGATGGTGCGGTTGATCCCTACAGGCACACTTTAAAATGGACATTCATGCATAAATCAAAGCTCTCTCGCTGTTCAGTCCTGGACAAGCCTCTATGCTTCTACATGTGCAAAAGGAGAAGGTGTTCAGCGCTGTGGGAGGGGGGGTGGGGGGGTGGGGGGGAGCAATGCCTTTAAAAAAATGTTAATGAGATGGTGCAAAGGCAAAAGGGAAGCAGCCAGATTGTTTTCCTCAAATTGCTGCAGTTTGAATGCATCTCATTCAGCCTTCAGAATATACCAGGAAGTGGAGGCTTGGATCCTGCACGAAGCCCAGCCTTCTGCTTGCCAGGAAGTGGTGGGGGCTTCCTCTATATAACAAAGCAGCTGTTGCTGAGGAATGATGCAAACCTCCCCAAATCGGTGAGCCTGGCAGCTGCCCTTTTCAGAGACAGCTGAGACCAGTTCTGCTGACAGAACTATTTCGAGTTGAGGGCAGATCTCCTGCTCTAAGATGCCGAAACCTCGGCTTCGCCTGGTCGCCTTGCCTAAGAACTGCCACAGAGCCTGCTTTCTAGCTGCAAGCATCGCTGGGTTTGAGCATCTGCCACCAACTGCCATCCCCTCCCCACCCTTTGCAGCATCCTCCAGGCTTAGCTCCATGCAATGTTGCCCTGTTCCCGTTTAAAGGTTGGACAAAGCAAAGCGGTCCTGAAATTGCCTCCAGGTTGTGGAGGGCTAAAGAGTTTCCACCTAAAAACATCCAGGAGAGATGGAGAGGGTGGAGCCACTGGTTCAGAGGTGGGGTATTCAGCAGGCTCTGACCAGTTCTGGAGAACCGGTAGCAGAAATTTTGAGTAGCTTGGAGAACCAGCAAACACCACCTCTGACTGGCCCTACCCCCATCTATTCTCTGCCTCCTGAATCCCAGCTGATTGGCTGGGTCTTCTTTGGTTCCCCTGCACGGGAGAACAGAGCAGGAAAGCAGGTTAAGTGGGGTGGGGAGGGAATGGAGATTTTGCAGTAACCTTCCCCCAGGAGTGGGGAGGGAATGGAGATTTTAGAGTATCCTTTCCCTGCCATGCCCACCAAGCCACAGCCCACAGAACTGGTAGTAAAAATAATTAGAATCCCACCACCGCACTGGTGCTGCTAGGATCGGATCAGAAGCGCTGATTTAGGGCTCCACAGTCTACGAAGACTCTCAAACAATGCACAGAAAGTGGCGGTGGCCAGTTTTTATGAGCTGGTCAAGCCTGCAGTGGCGCACCTTTTAAAAGAAACCATTACTCAATGTTTGAGCAGCAGGAAGGCAAGGCAGTCAGGTGCTACTTTTAATAGGATTCTTTTCACCTTCGGAGTGATCTGGAGGGTGCACTGATGATGCTTGGGAAACGAAACGCCCGCAAAAAAACAAGCAAGCATCAAGGATCCCCCAGGCCAACTTTCAGCTACAAGCGCAGATAGCCCTCAGCTTATGATCCCAACTGAGCCTAAAAGTTCCTTTGCTAAGTGAGACAGGTAAGTGAATTTTTCCCCATTTTACAATCTTTCTTGCCACCGTGGTTAAGCGAATCACTGCAGTTGTTAAGCTAGTAACACGGCTGTTAAGTGAATCTGGCTTCCTCATGGACTTTTCTCCTCAGAAGTTCACAAAAGGTGATCACATATCCCCGGGAGGCCGCAACCATCATAAATATGAGTTGGTTACCAAGCATCTGAATTTTGATCACGTGACCGTGGGGATGCTGTGACGGTTCTAAGAGTAAAAAATGGGGTTCGGTCACTATTTTCAGTGCCGATGTAAATTTGAATGGTCGCTAAATGAACTGTTGTAAGTTGGAGACTATCTGTATTCTCCTTTGTCAGAGTGCTTGCTGTTTGGAGTTGGTTTTTTGACTGACGTGGCTTACAAGTCAGAAATGATTGAATGAAGCCAGCCGACTGGAATACTTGAGTAGTCTGTAACTTGTCACTCCTGCACATAACTTAAAAAAAAAAAAAAAAGGTTTCCAGAACAATTAAACAGTTTCTACCCTCAGGATTATAATCTAAAAGTCAGCATCAAAAGGGGAAAAAAATTACAAAACAGAGCAACCCAGCAACTAGATCCTAATTTAAAAGTTTTTATAATTAATTGGTTGAAGAAAAGCCAGGAAATGTTGCTGTTCCAAGAAAGCCTTTGCCCTTCTCTCCCTCTTAGGCCTGTCTGATGCCAGAGGGCAGTTGATAGAAGCAAATGTTGATGGAGATGGCTTTTCCCCACCTTCTAGTGATTGGAACTAACCCAGTATGGAAAAGATAATCCTCTTATGTTTGATGCAGAATGGGAGAACTTGCCACAGCCAACGAGCCACGGCCAACGAGCCATAATTGGACAATTCAACCAATACAAAAGTTAAATTGATTTTGACGGAATTGTGGCTAAAAATAATAAAATAAAGAAGGTCAATCCA
This sequence comes from Pseudonaja textilis, assembly GCF_049901715.1. Lineage (NCBI taxonomy): Eukaryota > Metazoa > Chordata > Lepidosauria > Squamata > Elapidae > Pseudonaja > Pseudonaja textilis. Next base: position 131,773,226 of record NC_141991.1, read on the forward strand.
ATGTTACAATAATTTGGACGAAAAAGTGGTCATTAATAATAGAAGTACCTGAATGAAACAATTGATAAAAACTTCCAATTGTCCCACAGCAAGTTGTTCTGTGATGTTGCCAGGTTGAATTGTCCTGCGGTCAGTTGGCCATGGTAAGTTGTCCTTAAACCCTATTGGGTGAAACAGTTGCCATTTGAACCTCTGGTCTTATCTGCTTCCTGGTGAAACTGAAAAGACCCCAGTTTAGAGGGCATTTTCACAGACCACAGAATATTTTACAGGAACAGCGTAAGTTCAAAAGATATATAGCCCTTTCCTTTGGGCATTAGCACCTGGCAGTAGCTGTTCTATCAAGTTGCAGTAAGAAAGAAGGAGATTAGTTCAGAAGTGGTATTCAGCAGGTTCTGACCAGTTCTGGAGAACCGGTAGCGGAAATTTTGAGTAGTTTGGAGAACCGGCAAATACCGCCTCTGACTGGAGATTTGTCAGTCTCCTTCCCCTGCCATGCCCACCAAGCCATGCCCACAGAACCGGTAGTAAAAATATTTGAATCCTACCACTGGTTCAGATCAAACCATAACCATAACAATTCTATTGTTGCTGATGGGAGAAATACAGTTTTTTTTTCCTTTTCCTCAGTCTGGATACACTGAATAGTGGAAGGCATATTGTCCAGGACTCTGCAATCCTGTCAATGCCCCTAGCCATGCTGGCAGGGAATGGGGGAGTTTGTTTCAGCACGCCAGGGTAGAAAAAACTGGCGTGCTTTGGAAACACATTAAATATACTATTACATATTGAGAATAGCATTAGAAGGGAAAGGCTTCCTTGGTCAGAAATTAAGAGAATCTATCCTGCTCACATCAAACAATGCAATCTTCATTTTGTCCGCACTAAACAAAATTTGTTGTAATTTGTTGTTGTTGTTTTTAATGTATGCCCTGCATGTCTCTGAATGTTATTTTTGGTTGACTTCTCTCTGCTACTGTTCTCACTTCTCTCCAAAGCTCTTCTGTAAGCTGAATGTCAGGGAGTTTAAAAAACAAACACAAGGCAGGCAGATTTGTAAAATCACAAAAGTTTTGTTTTTTTAAAAAAAACTCCAGAAAGGTCACCTCTGAAGAGAGGGAGAAAGGGAAAGGGCAAGAAAGTGGATGCCCCAAAGAGATGCTGGGGGAGAACCTTCTAAGCGGCAGGTGTGGATTGGAACCATTCTCCTAACTGTTGCATAACAACAAAGCCGAAAAGAAAGTCTACTACACAAACCACCTTTGCCTGGAGGTGGGAAAAAAACACCGGATGTTCAGCTGCAGCTGTTCCTTCACCTGCTTTCCCCGCATTCATACATAGGAATGCTCAGCTGCTGCTAAAGGCTTGCTTTGTCCCAGGTTCAGACCGAAATCCAAAGTGCTGAGATCACCATCTTCATATGTCAACACACGTCTTTTAATGCTGCAGATTTTGGGCCGGAATGGGAGAGGAACTGTGGAGGGGCAGCAACATTTTTTCCTGAGCTGATGCATGACCCTCTTGAGATGAATAGGAAAGACACTGGCCTTAAAGGACCCTTTGGTTTTCATAATGATGGGACAATAAAGGTTTAGAAAGGCTCCAAGCCAAAGCGTTCAAGGAACTTGGTTGAAATAAAGAGATTAACCAGATGGATAGTTGTTTCCTTGCCAGAGTTAGGCACAGGAAAAAACTGCACACACGGAGAAATGTTTTCTTCTGGTTTCAGTGTGGCCTTGGCCACTATAATTAGCTGAGCCACACAAATTCAGCTCAGTTTGATGGTGACTCCGGAACTAAGAACTTCTCTGCTGAAAGAGAATCAAATTGCTCTCTGGGGCACGTTCAGGGGAGCGGGCAGCTTCCCATGTGAACATGTGAAATGGCAACTTCAAATCTCAACAAATAAATGCTCTGTCTTACATACTGGCAAAAAAAATAAATCAGAAAATAAAAACAAGCTGAATAGTCAAGACCTTGTTGATGATCCAAACTCTGTCAAGGACCTTGGAGTACTCATCTCTAATGATCTAAGTGCTAGAGCCCACTAACTACATAGCCCCAAAGGCATTAAGAGTTGTTAACCTAATCCTACGTAGCTTTTTCTCTGGTAATATCACACTACTAACTAGAGCATACAAAACATTTGCTAGACCAATACTTGAATACAAGCTCATCAGTCTGGAACCCGCATTACATATCTGATATTAATACAGTTGAGAAAGTCCAGAAATATTTCACAAGAAGAGTTCTCCACTCCTCTACTCATTGTAGAATACCTTATGCCACCAGACTTGAAATTCTAGACCTAGAAAACCTAGAACTATGTCTCCTTCGGTCCGATCTAAGTATAGTACATAAAATTATACAGTATATTGCAATGTCCTACCTGTCAATGAATACTTCAGCTTCAACTATAACAATACAAGAGCACACAATAGATACAAACTCAAAGTAAACTGCACCAAACTTGATTGCAGGAAATACGACTTCAGCAACAGAGTGGTCAATGTCTGGAATACTCTGACTCTGTGGTTTCTTCCCCAAACCCCCAAAACTTTAACCTTAGACTATCTACTGTTGACCTCACCCCTTTCCTAAGAGGTCTGTAGGGGGCGTGCATAAGCGCACCAACGTGCCTACTGTCCCTGTCCTATTGTTTCTTTTTATTTTTCTTATATATATATCCATTTCATGTATTCACAATTATGTTTATACTTATACCTGTTATCTTATAATCGCTTGACAAAATAAAATAAATAAAAATAAAATAAAAAATAAACAGCCTTCTGTGGAATAGGCGTTAAGCCCACCAGTACTGCAGAATAGCACTGCGGGTGATGGGACCGCTCCAAAATCTAATTCTTTGCTTTGATCAAAGAAGTAACAGGAAGCAGGTGAGGTAATTCAACAGTTAACTGCCAAGCAAACTTGCTGGATAACTTCCAACAAATCATTTCAGCTGAATCTGAGATTTTCCCTGTAATACGGGGGACAAAACTTGGCTATTCCTATCTTAAAGGTTAAGAATAAATATTGTATGGGATAATCTATAGCAGAGAGGGGAGATTAAAGTGAGACGAAGGATAAGAGACATTAGGACAACAGTTTGAAAGTGATGTAAAGTGAGCTTTTTGGAATGGCCTGGAAAGATAATATTTCTGTGTTTCAACGGTGCTCTTTCCAGGAAAATACTGCTATTTCTGGTAAATGCTTAGACAGTTTTCCCAGGGCTGCATCATGCAGCTTGCAGATGGGGAAATTGCATATGTATAAAAAGTGATTAAAACTAATATATCAAGGGAAATTGTATGCTGGAACCACATACATTTGCGGAATATTGAAGAAAGAATCAGTTAATGCAGTCAACTAATAGTTGCTCAGTGACTGGGTTTGTGCCTCATGCAAAACCTTAGTTCATTGGTTTAACCATTGGTTTAATCATGGGATAAATCATGCTTGCTTTGCTAAATGCTTAATCCTAGTTTGTGCAGTAAACTGCAAAAACTAAGCCAGAATCAGAGGTGGTATTCAGCAGATCCTGACCAGTTCTGGAAAATTGGTAGTGGAAATTTTGAGTAGTTTGGAGAACTGGCAAATACCACCTTTGACTGCCCCTCCATCTATTCTCTGCCTCCCGAGTCCCAGCTGATCGGTTGGGTCTTCTTTTGTTGCCCTGCACAGGAGAACGGAGCTGGAAAGCAGGTTAGTGGGGTGGGGAGGGAATGGGGATTTTACAGTATCCTTCCCCTGCTACGCCCATCAAGCCGTACCAGCCCACAGAACTGGTAGTAAAAAAGATTGAATCCCACTACTGGGCCTAGAATTATAATATATAACTTCCCTAACTGGACTTTGTACACAAAGTCAGAACCAAACCATCACACTACAGTGTGGCTTACATTAGAAGATGTGTCAACTCTGAAGTAGTACCCCAGCCCTGTTTCCCCCCGCCCTTTATGTCTGCTAAAGAGAACAACAATTTGTATCTGTGCCTTTGAGAACTATACTGCAGATAGTCCTTGACGTATGACCACAATTGGGAGCAGAATTTCCACTGCCAAACAAGGCAATCGTTAAGTGAATTATGCAGCCATTAAGCAAATCTGTCTCTCCTCACTGACTTTGCTTGTCAGAAGCTGGCTGAGAAGGACACAAATAGCAATAGGGATAGCACTTAGACTTATATACTGCTTCACAGTGCTTTACAGCCCTCTCTAAGTGGTTTACAGAGTCAGCATATTGTCCCTAACAATCTGCGTCCTCATTTTACCCACCTTGGAAGAATGGAAGGCTGAGTCAACCTTGAGCCTGGTGAGATTTGAACTGCCAAACTGCACGCAGCTGGCAATCAGCAGAAGTAGCCTGCAGTACTGCATTCTAGCCACTGGGCCACCGAGGCCATCACATGGCCCTGGGATGCAACTGTCATAAATGCCTGCCAGTTGCCAAGTGCCCAAAATTTGAACAAAGGACTATGAGGATATTGTAATGGTTTTAAGTGTGAGGACCAATAAATAGTAAGTCACTTTTGTTTTCCAAGGGCCACTGGTCACTTAATGAATGATTGTAAGTCAAGGACTACCTGTATACACAACAGAAACCACTTCCCTTTAGGGCATAAGGGGAAACCTATGTATCATTTGCCATGCAGTGATTAAAGATAATGGAATAATGCAGAGTTCTTCTACTGTTCTGGAACCTGGAGTACAAAGAGAAAGCTTTGCAGAGTAGGAAGAAAATGTTACCTCACATTCTTTCTCAAAGGTTTTATCAGCTGCTTACCTCATCAAAAACTGGTTTTCTACACCTTCAATCATCTTATTCTAGAAGCATATTACGAGATGATTGGTAGCCAGGAGGCAAAGCAAGGGACATCACAAAGCCATTCCAGTATGAAAATCAAAAGCAGATCATATCCAGGGGTGGGACTCTAACAGTTCATACCTATTTGCTAGAACCAGTTGTTACCATTTTAAGCATTTTGGAGAACCGTTTGTTAGAAGAAATTACTGGCCTAATCCTGCAAGGAAGGCAGGAAGGAAACATTCTGGTGTTGCTTACAAACACTGCCTCTCCGTTAACCCTTTTTACATTCTTGGCAGGACTAGACTTCCTGTCTCTGGAACTTCTCTGGAGTTTTTTTTCCCCACTCCTTTGCTGGTACTTTGCTAATGCAACTGAAAAAAGTGACATGACCATTTTTCACACTTACAACTGCTGCAGCAGCCCCACAGTCATGAGAGGCCAGGGGAGGAGATGCGTGCCTTGATGTGAGTGATACGGAGTTGGCCACACCCAGCCAATAACATGACCACCAAACCATATCCACCCACCACATAACCACCAAGCCATGCCCACCACTTAAGCCACGCCCACAGAACCAGTTGTTAAAAATTTGAATCCCACCCCTGCTCATATCCCTCAATGAAGTAAAAGTGGGAATCATTTTGAGAGGTAAAAGTTCTGAGCAAATGAAAGTCATTAAAGTCTTTCTGTACCCTAATCCCACACTGAAAAACAAAAGAAAGAATTTGAGTCTGCCATATGAAAACATAGTCTGAAACATTCCCCTCAGTTCTAAAGGATTAAACAATAATAATCTACAAGATTAGCCAAGTTTTTCCTCAGGGGAAAGATGCCTAGTCCTAAAATAGATAGAAAAGGAACCCATGGTATCTTTACTTCCTGCTTGTTTTTTCAAGCTTCTGGTACTGGACACTGATAAAAGCGTATATTTTTGACTTGCTCCGGAAGAGTGACTTATTTCAGAAGTTCCTCTGGCCAAGGTTAATGTCCAAACTGTTGAATAATATTTCTCCCGCAATCTATTTTAACAAGAGGGTCTTAAAGGCGATCCTGCCTGCTGAGGATAATTTCACAATCCTAACCTTTGAAAATTACTGATTAAACTCCCCGGTTATTCAATTCGAAACCAGAATCAGAGGGAACAATTGCCAGGCTCCAGTTGGAAGAAGGATACTGTGCCGTCCTATTTCTCCTTTAAACAATGGAAAAACAGTAATTGCTGCATGTATTCCTCTGGGATTTTCCTCCTCCTCCTCCTCCTCCTCTCCTTTCTCTTGGATGTCAGACTTGAAATCCCACAAAGGAGGTGAAGATCGTCACAAGGAAGCACACAGTTGTGGAGAAATAGGCAAAGTTGACAGATGAAGCATTTCCCCTAATGTGGGTGAAAGAGGGGAAGGGATCTATCTCAGAAGAAACCATTATCCTATGAGAAAAACCAACTAAATTTTAGTGTGATAGCCGTGGGAATAAGAGCCAAATGGCTCTGGCAGAGCTTCCTTTCCTCCTCTTGTTTGCATATGCATGTAATCTGGGTTCAAAGCTCCACAAGGTTTCTTTTGATGGGATCAGCAGTGGGATTCAATTTTTTTTTACTACCGGTTCTGTGGGCATGGCTTGGCTTGATGGGCGTGGCAGGGGAAGGATACTGTAAAATCCCCATTCCCTCCCCACCCCACTAACCTGCTTTCCAGCTCCATTCTCCTAGGCAGGGAAACCAAAGAAGACCCAGCCAATCAGCTGGGACTCGGGAGGCAGGGAATAGCTGAGGGGCAGGGCCAGTCAGAGGTGGTATTTGCCAGTTTTCCGAACTAGTCAAAATGTCCGCTACCGGTTCTCCAGAACTGGTCAGAACCTGCTGAATAACCACCTCTGGTAGCATAATGCATGAGTCCAGCCACGGAGGTTTGTTCAAGAAATCATGATAACAATAACCCGTGGCTTACTACAAGACATGAAACTTGCTGGTAAGAGGAAGCTTTTTTCAAAAAGGACTATGTCGTTCCTAGGATTGGAGTTTCCCGAAAAACTGGGAGTGTTGAGGACGGGATGAAATTAAACGGAGAGCTGCAGCTTCCCCTAAAAGAGGGGTGTCAAACTCGTGACATATCACAACTTTTTCCCCCTTCACTAAACTCGGGGTGGGCGTGGCCAGCACGGGAGGCATCTGCGGGCCGTGACTTTGATAACTGTGTCCTAAAAGATCCAGTCAAATGGTAACAATGGCCTCCTGCATTGCTACCACAACAAACATGGATCTTTTAAATCTCCTGAAACTGCAGAGTGGACAACTCCTGGCCTCGATTTACGACCACAATTCAGCCCATAATTTCTGTTGCTAAGCAAAGTATTTAAGTCAGTTTTGCCCCATTTTACGGCCTTTCTTGCCACAGCTGTTAAGTGAATAACATGGTTAGTAAGCGAATCTGGCATCCTCATTGACTTTGCTTGTCAGAAAGTCGCAAAAGTTGATCACACAACCTTGGGACACGGCAGCCCTCATAAATATGAACCATTTGTCAGGCATCTGAACGTAAGTCACTTTTTTCAGTGCCTTTGTGACTGGAAACGGTCACTAAATGAACTGTTGTAAGTCGTGGGCTACCTGTAGGATGTTTGCTCGTTCTCTTGGTGGAACAATATAAAAGTTGCCTCTTGCTCTACAATCTCCTTCTTTGAATCTCTTAATGTATTTTCAAGAGGAGGCACACATGGCCCTTTATATTTTGTGATATCCTTAAGACCTTTTGGATCAGGTACCTGGCACATTTTAAAAAATGTTTTTTTTTTTAAAGTCCACCTTTATTTTTGTAAATAATTCAAGACAGCAAATATATCGCTTCTTCCTCCTGTTTTCCTCAGAGCAATAAACCTGTGTGAAGTGAATTGGGCTAATAGGGAGTGATTGGCCCAAAGTCACCCACCTGGCTTTGATTCCTCTCTCCTGCTTTAACTCTTGAGATTCTATTTGGAGGTTAAGCTAAGCTGAACAGATGAATTCACAATGTACATGGCATCATTTTACACATACCTACCCCATTTTTCCCCTTTACTTGCTGGTCTTAATGTTTGTAACGTAGAAAGGCATTAGAAACCAGGAGCTTCTATCTGATGTTGCCAGAAACCAGGTCTTCTACTTCGACAAGAAAACCCAAAAAAACTAGGTAGCAGTTCCGATTTTGGACATTCAAAACAAGCTTTTTAGCTGTGGGAACACAACAAGGAATGTACCTCAGCCACACACAAATGTATTCTTTTCTGTTATTTCTGTGTAACATGTCATGACAAAACTTTCCCAGAGCAGTCCATATGCATATTTAAAAACTAAACTATAACCAAAATCACATCCGTATTATTATGATGTACATCTATCCAATGCTTCTATAGATGCTGCTCTTTCAAATTATGGAATAATAGAATTTTGGGACAAGGTAGGAAGAATTGATCAAGCTGAGATCCGAAACTATAAATCTATAAGTGTCTAATCTCTGTCCATTCCAAGTCCCTAGTTTTAAACACTTAAAAGGAAAAACAAAAACCAAAGATAGCTAGGTTGGCTGTCCGCAGACTTTCAAGTTCCATTTTAAGATAGCATTTTTATTAGGACAACTTGAAACCCCCAAATTGCATCAAATTCTAGGCATCTTATTAAGCGGGTAGCAAGCAAGACAACAGAATAAAGAGGACATTGACCTAGAATCTGTATTCAGTCACCATCATCATAACGCTAAGCCACAATATGATTTGTTTCACTTTAGATTAGAGTGATACGTGAACTCAACTATTGTTTATGGTTTAGCGCGATGCATGAATCCAGTTTAATTTAATTATGATATGTTCAAATCACCCAGTCTTTTAGGTTCATACTTTTGGTATGCTCTTCGAAGTAGCCAACTATATTTTAGCCTGGCGTATTGTGTGAAGCCTATGAACTTAGTGTTTCAGAATGTCACGATACAATAGTGTTCGTTAGCCAAAGAGAAAAATGCAGTCTTCCTGCACGAATCCAGTGAACCAAACCAAACCCGTACAAGAATGGCTCATGTTGAAGTCAGAGGTGATATTTTAGAGGTGATATTCAGCAGGTTCTGACCAGGTCTTGAGAACCGGTAGCAGAAATTTTGAGTAGTTCAGAGAACCAGCAAATCCCACCTCTGACTGGCTCCACCCCCATCTATTCTCCGCTTCCCAAGTCCCAACTGATCCACTGGGTCTTCTTTTGTTGCCCTGCATGGGAGAATGGAGCTGGAAAGCAGTTTAGTGGGATGGGGAGGGAATGGGGATTTTGCAGTATCCTTCCCCTGACATGCCCACCAAGCCAAGTCATGCCCACAGAACGAGTAGTAAAAAAATTTGAATCCCACCACTGGGTATTCAGCAGGTTGTGACCAGTTCTGGAGAACCAGTAGTGGAAATTTTGAGTAGTTCAGAGAACTGTCAAACACCACCTCTGACTGGCCCTGCCCCCATCTATTCTCTGCCTCACAAGTCCCAGCTGATTGGTTGGGTCTTCTTTTGTTGCCCTGCACAGGAGAACAGAGCTGGAAAGCAGGTTACTGGAGTGGGGAGGGAATGGGGATTTTACAGTATCCTTCCCCTGCCCCCACAGAACTAGTAGTAAAAATTTTTGAATCCCACCTCTGTGATATTTGCACAGCAACTAGCACAGAGTTAACTAAATTAACATAGCTGCCAGAGCTGGTGGCATCCACGGGAAGTCAGCGCCGTGGAATTAATTGCAAGCCCTTCTTCCTTTGGATCTGTGTGGTGATGTCACATCAAAGGGATGGAGCCAGCAATGTGATGCTTCTTTCATCATTCTGACCAAAGCATCGAGGTCCTGCAGATGCCTACTGAAAACATGAAAATAGTGTGGTGCCATTCATGACGTAGGCTTTGCTCTTTTTTCTCTTTGGGGGCAACTGCATAGAAATGCAGTAAATCCATTGTATGCAAGATTTTCAGCACGTCTTCTCCAGTAGGTTTCAATGGGTAGGCAGGCAGGCAGGAGGACTGAAATGGAGAAAAGCTGAGATATCAACTGGGAATGTAGAGGTGATAACTGCCACTGAATTGTCCCCAAAACCAGTGCAGATCCTGTGGTAGCCCTGGTCCATGATTCAGTCTAGGTACTGCCATAACTACAGGTAGTCCTTGACTTACAACCGTTCATTTAGTGACCATTCAAAGTTACAACAGCACTGAAAAAATGTGACTTGTGACCATTTTTCAGCCTTACGACCGTTGCAGAATCCCCATGGCCGCACGATTTACATTCTGATGCTTGACAATTGACTCACATTTACGACGGTAGCAGTGTCCCCTCCGGAGTCATGGGATCCCCTTTGGTGACCTCCTGACAAGTAAAAGTCCACAGGAAAGGCAGATTCACTTAACAACCAGGTTACTTACTGAAGAACTACAGTGATTCACTGAAGAAACTTGGTGGGAAAAGTCGCAAAATGGGGCAAACTCACTTAACCAATTTCTCACTTAGTGACATAAATTTTGGGCTCAGCTGTGGTCGTAAGACGAGGACTACCTGTATTTTGAGCTGTGGTGGTGCAGTGGTTAGAGTGCAGTACTGCAGGCTACTTCTGCTGATTGCCGGCTGACTGCAATTTGGCAGTTCAAGTCTCATCAGGCTCAAAGTTGACTCAGCCTTCCCGCTTTCCGAGATGGGTCAAATGAGGACCCAGATTGTTGGGGGCAATAGACTGACTCTGTAAACTGCTTAGAGAGGGCTGTAAAGCACCGTGAAGCGGTAAATAAGTCTGTGTGCTATTGCTAATGCTATTTTAGTTCAGCATAATGAATCATGCTGAACTTCTGAATGGCCTTCAAAGTCCGCCCCAAGTAGCCCAAACTGCAATACTCTAACCACAAGGTAACCAAGATATGAGTCAATGAGAGGAAAGCTTCCTGTTCCTGAAATGGCTTCGATTGGTGCGCAAGATATAATTGTCTGCAGCCCTCTTGGCCACAACTGTTACCTGCTGTTTCGTATTGCACTAAGCTACGCTGCGATTCCTTTTATTTTTAGCAGAGCAGTGGGTTTTTGGAAATTAAACGTGTACCTTGCCTTTGTTCTTAAGGAACGTAGAGCAACACAAGAGTATAGCTCACCCATCAATTTATCCCCACAGCAACAAACCCGTGCAATATAGCTGGGCAACAGTCAGGACATTTTAATTGCTCGCAGTACTGTGCAGTAACACCTGCTCTTTCTCCACTGCTGCCCTCATGACAACTGACATCGGCTGTGTCTACGTGAGCGACATGTTATATTTCTGCAGGTGAGACCAGCCTTCACTAACCTGGTTAGAGGGGTCGGGGGGAGACGGCAACCTTCCTAATTCCCCACATGGCCAAGACTCAGCAGAGGTGGGCAGCCAATGTGAGGAAGCGGCCATGTTGCTGTGAAAGGGACGTACTATTTTCTCTCTCTGACTGCACCCTCTTGGTTGTCGATTACCCTGAGAGAAGACTTTCGGTGCTCCAGCTGGCTTAGCAAAGGTATGGCGGGGGGCATCAAGGCCTCCCTAAGGCAGAAGCCCACCGAGGGGCCTCTGCTGTTGAAAGAGTTGTGAGAGCATCTCCATAAACACGGTCGGGATGAAACCCAATCTATCGCCAGAGTTTCCCTATTTAGGAGAACCTGCTGGAGTGGGGCTGCTAAATTAACTCTTGACTCCTGGGGTATGATGTCATATGACCCTTATGGCATAAGGTTACCATTCATTCCAGCAATGCACCCAATAGGAAGGCAGGCGGCTGATCCCATGCCTGCCTACCCATCCTTATTTATGTCTGTTTATGCTTCTCTCTAAATAACAGTCAAGCTATACGTTCCCACATAACCTTCTATTATAAGGGAGGGAGGGAGGGAGTCGACCCATTCTAGTTCCCTTTCACTCACCTTTGCTGTTTTTCCAATGTCTGTGCATGAAGACAGTTGCTTAGGGAGGATTAGCCAATTCTCCCAAAGCTTCACAGCAAGAGGTTGTATGTTAGAAGTCTCCGTCTGAAGCCTTTACTTATTGTTCTCATCCTCCGGGGAGCACAGCTTTTGGCTTATTTATCGCTAATATTTTTAATCTGCTCAATAACTTGCTATTTGGATGGATGGCATATGAATTCTTTTATTGCGCCGTTGTTCCGATTTCTTAATATTACTCTTTTATGGGAAGCAGTAAATGAAGTGGTGGCTGGCTTTAAAAACAAAAAACAAGTAATTCACCCACCATTTATTTACTGCTTCTCGTCTTTGCAAAAGCCCACTGAGGAGGTGAGGCTGAAAGGCAGTGAAACATTTGGGAAGAGCTTCGTGGCAGAATAACTGTTTGGGTCTGGTTCCGACCCGTACTGAGCCACTCAAAACCACCTTGTTCAATGCAGGGAGGTTTTCCTAAATTGCACCTTGTCTACTGGCCGTTGGTTGATTAGACCCTCTGCAATTGTGCAGTCCATTTGGATAGTACTGCCATCAGTGGTGGGTTGGGGAGGGCTCATATTAACTGCTGAGGACCAATTGTTAAATATTCTGGACTTTTGCAAGCCAGCTCGGAGCAGAGATGAGCCACTATGCTTAGTTCGCTGATCAGTGGTACCATGGCTGGCAATGGCAACCATGGACTAGCAGAGCCAGTTCTTAAAACGTCTACCATCTCAGGACTGGCTGCCATCATCCTTGCAATATTGAGGCCCTCCTACATAATTCTGTTACTTCAGGGCCTTGTTCCAGTGACACCACTGTCTTTTTGCTGAGCAACGAATTATAAGTACTGCTCAGAACGTGGGCTTTAGCCTTTGCTCCAATGGTGGGATTCGAATTTTTTCACTACCAGCTCTGTGGGCGTGGCTTGGTGGGCGTGGCAGGGAGAAGGGAACTATAAAATCTCCAGTCAGAGGTGGGATTTGCCAGTTCTCCAAACTACTCAAAATGTCCACTACCGGTTCTCCAGAACTGGTCAGGACCTGCTGAATGCCACCTCTGCTTTGCTGATTATCCTGAAAGGGAAAAAAAAAATCATTGTGAGACTCTTAAAGAATTTCAGACAGGATATCCTGTTGTCCCCAACCTCTCCCCCTGACTTAAATGAGAACTTTATTTTTGGGTGCAATTAGTTACATACAGTAGACAAGGCAGCCACTCAGCAAAGGTGCATCCAGGCCCTGCAGGTGAACATAACAATCCTCCTTGGGCTCTTCCTTGTATTGATTTTTTTTTTTAAGAAGATGCTCTATCACTGGGGTGCCCAACAATTCGCAAACACCACCAGGCACATTTGATATTTAGGGACATGTGGCAGGTGCTCTGAGAAAATGACCACGATGGGTAGATGGGGTGGAGCTGAACCATTCATTCACAAAATATCTGATGCTTATACCTTTTAAGAACCGAAGAAGCTTCTTGGATGAGAAGTGAAACGTTTTCAAAGACTACACAAAGGACGTTTAGTTGCCTTTTGGAAAGAAAAAAAGAAAACCATCTTTGGGACAACCGTGACCTGGATAATTGAGAATCTCCATAGATGTCTATCCTTATATTTGGGGCCGCATGAGCTTATTCTCAGCCATTCTCTTTTTGCGCGCCCCCCCTGAACTGTCACCAATTGAATTCACACGACATGTTTAACGTATCAGCATTTTCCAAGTGCCCACAGCATAGAATTATATGAGAAGGGATCACCCAGGATACAAAGTCATAAAAGGTAAAGCAAGCTATGCTTAGTATATTGTGTGAATTTAGTGCTAGATCTTTCAGCAGCTTAGGTCGGCTTCCTGGAGAGATCCACTCATTGCCAGCCCCTATCTATTTATGTTTGGGGATTTTTTTTCCAGAGCACGTAGGCATATTTCCAAGCATCCCTGAATGGCTGCTGCGGGGACCAAACCCAAGTGCATTTGGAGGCTGCTGCTTTGCCTTTTTAAAATGAATGAAAATAAAAATAAGGTAAAATAAGTTTTCAGCATTTAAAAAGTAAGTCATAGAGGGTCACAGAAAAACCAAGGGGGGCTTCTAGGGGCATAGTTTTGAGGGGAGTGGGGGGGAAAGGTGGTTTGTTTTTTTAACATATTGGGGACCTCCAGACTATTAATTGGCAATAACAATTGGGAATAACATATTTGATGGGTAATAAATTGATTCCAGACAACATCTTCCTTCTACCTCCCATCAAATAATCAGCACTCTCAAAAAATGGAATGGAATGGAATGGAATGGAATGGAATGGAATAGAATAGAATAGAATAGAATAGAAACAGAGTTTGAAGGGATCTTGGAGGTCTTGATAGTATTATTTGTCTGTTCTGCAAAACAAAACAACATCATATCTAACTGCTGCACACAGCCCTCTAGACCAGTGGTCCCCAACCACTGGGCTCTGGACCGATATTGGTCCGTGGATCATTTTTTACCGGGCTGCAAAGAAGTGGGCGCCACCATCTTGTTTCGACGGCGCTTGAGAAAGTGCTTCCGGGTGAGCTTGTCGGACATCAGTTGGAAAGTGGCGTTTGGGTGCTGAAGGAATCCTCACGCCTTAATTTTGTCGAGGGGGGGGCGGCCTCGAATGAAGAGCCGTCCTGATGGCGGTGGAATCTCGCGTTACTCAGGAGGAGATTAAGAAAGAGCCCGAAAAGTCCATCGACAAAGGTACAGAGGAAGGGTTGAAGGTAGCGGGGAGAAGTGGGGGACGGCTGGCCGGCCAGTCGCTTGGCTCGCCTTGCCTTGGTCATGCGTGCTGATGCCGGTACCGGGCCATGGATCATTTTGTGATGCCGGTACTGGGCCGTGGGTCAACAAAGGTTGGGGGCCACTGCTCTAGACTATATGTGACCCTCTTCCCCCGATCTTAATCATATTTTTCAAAGGTGTTATTTCTAGAAACTAATATTAAACAGGTTATACAAAGCCATTATATTTCTCAGGCAGTGCTTTTTTAAAAAAATAGGCAAACTTGTTAATTGTTTACAGGCTTTTTTAAAAATGCAATTCATATGTTAAAAGCTTAAAGACTAACTAGCCAATAACATTTTAAAATAACATATGCCTTTATTCACACCTCTCTTCTACCGTAGTATAATATACCAGCCTTATGCTATGAAAGAATGCTGCTTGGTTTTTTAAAAAATGTAAATCTAGCAGCTGTAGCATAGAAGTGTCATAGTTCCATATTTCTGAAATTACACATTATGTTATATCTTTTTCTATCCTTCCGGATAAAAACTGGAGGTGTTTTATCTTCTCTAAATGCCTTTTTGCAAATTTGCTGTTTAAAGAGGACACAGAGTCCCTGTAGTGAGTGGGTATTGTGAAGTAAGAAAGCACAGTGAATGAGGAGAAAAAACAATGGTAAATTGAAATGGCCACTGCTTGCAGAGGACTAGTGGAGTGTCTGTGCGTAATATGTTTACTTAGACTTCAAAAAGAGACGTTGAATGACAGAAGATCCACTGGGACCTGCAGCTTCCTAGTCCCTTGAATACTAGATTTCACAGATAAAAAGGGAGAGCTGTTTTCCTTAGGTTATCAGAAGCATATCAGACTAGAAAATAGATAGAATTCTTTATTGGCCAAGTCTGATTTGGACACACAAGGAATTTGTCTTGGTGCAAATGCTCTCAGTGTACATAAAAGAAAAGATACATTCGCCGAGAGTCAAGAATCATCAGGTACAACACTTAATAATAGTCATAAGGTACAATAAGTGATCAATTCATACTAGGAATCAGTCAATATCAGACTAACTGGCTAGTCTTTGCTAGATTGAATGGTGCAAGGCAATTCAGAGGATCTGCTGAACTGAGATCATCAGACAGGACCACTGCTGGACAACTGGAAATCCCAGGGCCACAGAAAGTAGACAAATGTCCCCAAATCCTCCTTTGGTGGCCCTAGGAGATCTTGACTGCAGTAAACAGATGGCACACTTCCATACTATTTTGAAACAGGAAATAGATGAACACTGGAAGTTTCTGCACTGCCTTTCCAAGCAACCTTCCCCATTGCTAGCATTGGAAACGAGGCAACATCCGGAGTGCTACAGGTTACTGCAAAAGGCAAGAGTTTCCAATAGGCAGCTTCATTTTTCACACTTCTGCTGCTGGAGAGAAGACAAAAGGGTGTTGTGTTTTGGATTTGTGGTGCAATTTGGAAAGGGTTGGTTTGCCTACCCCTTCCCCACCTTCTTGTGGGACGCCAGCAAAGCTGCGGGAGATTAGATGATTACAGCTAGAAATCTCCCTCTGCCCCCTACCTGCCCAAAATCATTTTAAAACTCCCTGTAACACAACGTTTGCTGAGATATTTGATGTTTCCTCTTCTCATGAATTGCCAGAAGTTAACGTAGGTGGTTATTTCAGAGGCTTACAAAGGGATTTACCAAGGACACCCACATTCAAGAGAGAAAAAGAGAATCAAACCCGTAAGAACAAGACACAGCAATTTCCTTACCTTTGCTGGCAAGGAAAACAGTTCTCCCTGTCAGAACTGGGATCACAGAAGAGACAGATTTAGTGCTGGGATTTCTCTTAGGGTGTCTCTGCCTGTGCAACTAAAAGCACTAAATGTGCCTTATAGTTTTTTTGGGGTCGGAGATATTCCTTTTTTAATCATATTAGTCTTCAAATTATTAAGTACGGTAGGGACAGTGATGCAGTAGTGAGGAAGAGCTAACGCATGATGTGGGACTTTTTAACTGGGGAGCTGAACACTCACAGAAAAGTTATGGGAAAACTCAGGGTACTCCAATTATATTTAGCCATGGAATTATATATATTTAAATATATTTTATATATTTAATTATATTTAGCCATCAGAATAACAGAGTTGGAAGGGACCTTGGAAGTCTTCTAGCCCAATCCCCTGCTTAAGCAGGAAACCCTATAGCACAGTGGTGGTGTTCAAATTTATTTACTACTGGTTCTGTGGATGTAGCTTGGTGGGTGTGGTGTGGCTTGGTAGGCATGGCTTGGTGGGCATGGCAGGGGAAGGTTACTTCAAAATCCCCATTCCCTCCCCATCCCACTAACCTGCTTTCCAGCTCCGTTCTCCTGTGCAGGGCAACAAAAGAAGACCCAGCTGATCAGCTGGGACTCGGGAGGCAGAGAATAGATGGGGGCGGGGCCAGTCAGAGGTGGTATTTGCTGGTTCTCTGAACTACTCAAAATTTCCGCTACTGGTTCTCCAGAACTACTCAGAACCTGCTGAATATCACCTCTGCTATAGCATTAGTTCATCTCTAATTTGCAATATTCCCCTTTAAAAAAATGAATGTGGGATACAGCACTTTGCAAGAATACATAGGGAAGCCAGAGGAGAATATTTAAGATGCCAGAATATGCATGATGTCCTTTAATTTTCAGAAAGGGTTAAGGAACTTAGGGAAAGCAAAAATGATTGAAAAGGGAGATGCTCTCTGGGATTGCAAAGCAAACCAAGGTTTTGGGGCTGATACAAATGCAATATTTACAAGAGGACAGCTTTAAGTGCCCCCTACTTAGCTAATTTTATCTATAAAATGGAACGAAGCTGGCTACATTTCAGATACTAACATATATTTTGAGTTTGTGGGTAACTCTAGACTGAGGGTGGCACACTGTTGGTGATTCAATACAGGGCGGGATGAGGGAACACAGTGGGTTGCCCATGTCATATGAGGAGAACTATGGTTTTTCATATTTTTTTCCGAGGTTTCCTGCGGGTGGGCAGTTGGATCTCTTTTCTTCCATTTAAATCTGTGTGAAATTTATTTTAGGGTTTACATTACAGCTTTCACGCTTCCCAATCCCGCTCCAATGGTGGGCCCCTGATTTTCAGCAACTATGTTTAGAGGGGGAGTACAAAAGGAGAACAGCCACGAAGGTTTGAAGGTTCCCCTCAACTGCAAAATTCAATGGCTGGAGATGCAGAGGCTGAAAATCACAGCTCTGCTGCTGTTGTACCTCTTCTGCTTGCACTTAAACGCTACACTATCCTATTTGAACAAAACACGTTGAATTGTCTGAATTATTTATGATCTGCAGAAGCAGTAGGTTTCAGTACAGTGGTGTTTGCCTGAAGTTGGTTTTCCAAGAGTGAGGATAGCTTAAGTAAATCAAATTGGGGAAATTTCTTACGTGCATAGCGAAAAGGGCACATATGAACACATTCTGAATACTTCAATCTTTCAAAAATCCCCCCGTGGTAGCGAAATTACGATCACTCAGATGATAATCTGATGTGGTATCCTTTAAATATCATGGACTACAACTATCTTCATCCTAAGCAATTGCAGGCACCAGTTTCCAGAACGTTGTAAAATAATTAGAAGGGGACAAAAATATTTTTTTCAGTTTTGTTTGTGGGAATTCTACATGAAAGTAATCAAACAGACAACAATGGAGTTCAAGGCTGTTGATGTTCCTCAACTTTTAATAGAACGTTAACTTCTTGAAGCTTGAGCTTCTGTTATGAACAAAGAAGTTGTAGGACCCAAAAGAAGCAAAAGAAAAGAAGCATGTTGTATTAAAGAAATGTATTGCAACATCACCAGGACAGTTAACTTTAATAAAAAAGAAATTTAAACAGAATAAATGACTGTTGAAATATTCTCCTCCTCCTCCTCCTCCTCCCATTCTTTCTTAACATTCCTTCTGCATCCCATGGTGATGGCCTCCATATAACCTCTTAGTTCCATGATCACCAAAATGCTCAGTAGGTATCACCCTTGAAATTCCTGGGGGAAAGTGTTTCCTTGAAGTTAAACCATGTGACCATTGATGATGTGAATGGACCTCAAGTACAGCAGAACCAGTGGTGGGATTCAAAAATTTTTTTAATTCTGGTTCTGTGGGCATGGCTTGGTGGGTGTGGCATTGCTTGGTGGGCGTGGCAGGGAAGGATACTGTAAAATCTCCATTTCCACCCCACTCCAGGGGAAGGTTACTGCAACATCCCCATTCCCTTCCCACCCCACTAACCTGCTTTCCAGCTCTGTTCTCCTGTGCAGGGCAACCAAAGAAGACCCAGCCAATCAGCTGGGACTCGGGAGGCAGGGAATAGATGGGGGCGGGGCCAGTCAGAGGTGGTATTTGCCGGTTCTCTGAACTACTCAAAATGTCTGCTACTGGTTCTCCAGAACTGGTCAGAACTTGCTGAATACTCACCTGTGAGCAGAATCCTTACAGAGCCCAAGGAGAATGTCTTTCATGGGCAGGAGATGGAAATTGGTTCATCCAATGGAGCAACGCTTAAGGGCCAAGGCCGATCACTGAAAAACACCAGCCAAAGGTTTTGTATCAAACCAGCCACTGCTTAATAAGGCATTCTGGCCCTCTCGGTGACTCCATTTCTCTTTGTGCTGAAGAGGTATTTCCCGCAGAGGAAATCTCCAGTCTTTTATGGTGCAGCTTGGCAGTCTTAACAGGATACTAACATCCTGATCCCCCACCCAATCTTTGCAGCAAGTTTTTGAAGCCCTCCTGGCTGCCGCACCCCAGGAGCACAAGTAAACTTTCCTTGAATAGACACCGATTAGTCTCTCCAGCCCACCCAAGCTGGGCTGCGGAAGTCCTCTGCAGGCCCTCATATCCTGATGCTTTCCTGGGCTGTTATGACTTGGAGAGAACTTGCTGTAACTTGGGCACTTCCATCTGGTGCAATGCAACAGTTTACCAGGACTGGCTTACGCAATATACCAACATACCCTGCAGACATTCATGTACACAAATGAACACATATTATGAGACACATTCTGGGAGTTGATGCTAGTACTGCAAGAACTGCAGGAGAATGGGAGTTTCCCTCCTCTCCATTTAAAGATTGCTTTTAGTTTGCAGAAGAACTAAACTCGCACCTGTTGCTTTCACACATCTCTCCTACCTTTTCGGAAATCAAGAGAAAATACAGGAAAAGAGGAAAAGAGCCTGCTCCTTTTTTAAAACGGCAAAACAGGTAGCCCTTGTTTAGCAACTGCCTTGTTTAGTGACAGTTCACAGTTAAGATGATGATCATGAAAAAAGTAACTTTGTGACCAATCTTTGCATTTTATCACCTTCGTAGGTCTGTAAAGCAAAGGAAAGCTGAAAGAAGATCTTAAGCAGAGATAAGATTTATTTGGTGGCCGCTTCACTCAGTGATGGTGTTGCCAATCCCAAATGTCATTGCTAAATGTGAACTACTTCTATATCTAAGATAATAGATATAATTTTTAAGGCCATCATAATCCACTCCACCTATCCTTGACTCAATAGAAAACTTTCCTGGCATGAAATTGGTTATCCATATTTTGTCTGCCTGTCTACCTGCCTGCCTCTCTCTCACACACACCCTCTCTCTCTCACACACACACACAGACAATCTCTCTCTCTCTCTCACCTCTCTATCGTATCTTCTCTCTCTCTCTCTCTCTCTCTCTATCTATCTATCTATCTCTATCTATCTATCTATCTATCTATCTATCTATCTATCTTTTCTTAAGTTTTCAGGGTACTTACATGTATGGCATTCGGCTTTGTTGGGTATTTTCCCACGTCATAGTAGTTGTGCTTTTAAA
The DNA here is from genome assembly GCF_049901715.1 of Pseudonaja textilis. NCBI lineage: Eukaryota > Metazoa > Chordata > Lepidosauria > Squamata > Elapidae > Pseudonaja > Pseudonaja textilis. The sequence continues at coordinate 131,793,571 of NC_141991.1, forward strand.
GTTGTAGCGACGTTTCAGCAGAATCTCATCTGCCATCATCAGGCTTCTATACCTACCTACCTGACTTATCCATCTATCATCATCTATCTATCTATCTATCATCTATCTATCTATCTCTCTCTCTCTATCTCTCTCTCTCTCTCTCTCTATCTATCCTATCACCTATGTATCTAATTTTAAATCTGCCCGGCTCCCTCACTACATTGTAGATTCCTATCCTGCCTCTGTTTCAAATTAGTCCCAATCCCAAATTAGTCCTAATTTTCCTCCGAGATAATGGGTGAAAAGGTCTAAGAGCTTCTAAATTCCTGAAAGGTTTTAGAATAAGTAGGAAAAAGGATACTTTAACGTTGGTGCAGTTAAAGTAAACATAATTCAAGCCTGTTTCTGTCATGGCCTGGAAAGAAGATGAAGGAAAAGTCGTGGGCTTAATGGTAGAAGAAAAGATGTTGCCAGGATATGCTTGCTACATGGTTAGGTGCAAATAGGGAAAGGTCCATACATGTTCTGCATTTAATATTAGCAAGACTTGCATAAATGTATTAATGAAAAGGGCAACACAGCTTCTCCTCCCCACGTGTCTTAACTAAACATGGGAGGAAAGAAAATGTGGGGTTTTCCAAGTCAGAATGAACATGTCCTATTAGAAACCTCACAGGAACTGTGATTGTCTTGAGCATAAATGCTGTTTTCCCAAGCTGTTCCGGATTATGTAAGTCACCAAAGGGTAATTAATTCAGCCAAATTTATCATCTGCAATTACAAGTTCATTATTTATCTTCCATTTCTCAATTGCCATTTACAATCCCATGTTTATTTTGCATTGTTTGCCTTAGAATTCTCCCCAGTCGGTCTAATTGGAGTATATCGCTGAGTATCTCAGCATGGCATAAATGCATCTGAAACGCATAACTACAAGTATAAATGGGAGAGGTGGATACTTTGTGATTGCCTCAAATTCTGGATTTTCACAGTTGATAGGCATGAAAGTGTTCACTGGCTATTTTTCATTTCAAGAGTCATTTCTCTTCGAGCACAGTCATACAGTGCTACATCTACTCAGAAGCAAGCTTAACTGCTTTCGTTACAGTACAGATTATCAAGGCAAACAGGAATGCCTTGAATGTTGAAAAAGATGACAATAATAACAGCAGCAGCAACAAGTTGGCTTCAATAAACAGGAAGGTTTTCTCTGATTTTTCCCAAAGTATCATGGAGCATTTTGGTTAACATTCAAACTTCAAGTCACTTGCTCCATTACCTTATTAAATTGTTATTTTGCCCTGGTTTCCCCCGCTACTCTCAATCCAGAGGAATCGGGCATGTGGTTTTGAAATTTCTCGCCTAGTCCCAGGGAGTGAATGTTAGTTGTACTAAAAAGGCTTTTCAGCTGTCAGATATGACAGGTCTCCTGATCAAGCAGCACTAAATCTGAAGGCTTCTTACATCTCCGGATGTCATCGGGGACCATGACTCCTGAGGCAAAAAGACACCGGTCTGTCAATCAGCTCCTTCCAGCAGTTTCTCTGCATTCCAGCAGGAACAGCAAACCAGCTCTACTCGTTCCTAAAAGACACAGGGACTCTGGAGCTTTCCCCCACGTGAATCCTGGGAGAGTTCATTGAGATTAAAAGTACGCCATGACAGTCCTTAAATGTTTTCTGCAGGTCCCACTGCCCTCTAAGTTTGCTTGCTTGCCCATAAGGCAAGAGCAGAGAGAACTAGCATGGGAAGCAATTAAGGAGCTGAAAGAAAGAGACATTGGCGATGGGCTGAACTCTAGAAAACTATCCGGAAAATCTGTTCGGATGTGGGTATTTTACCCTGCCCCCTCTAAGCACCAGGAGGAACAAAGAACAATATGTGGCTGGCACCGAAGTCTGCTTCCTGGGGAAAAAAGCTCAACTTCTCTCCACTGCCTCCCAGCCGTGTAACCTCTTTGGAAATTTCACCAGACGCTGAACTTGTGGTCATCAGGGGTTGAAGCGTCCTCATTTTTGTTGAGAATGACAGATGAGAATGATCAATCGCCGCAGTGAATTCCACGGCTTACGTACAGGATCAACTGTCACATTTGGGCACTTTAGTCACAGGGGTTGCGGAATACAAAAAACATTGGTCAGCAGCTAAAGGGTAATAGGAAGAAATGATTAGCTCATGAAAAGTTTGGAAATTTAAGCATAATCCGTCATGGACTTTAGTGTCATAATTTGCCTTATTAGGGCATTAGACTCATTTTTCATTCTGGTCTCGGCTGGCTGAGCTGTGAAGGTAATTCCTTCCTTCCTTCCTTCCTCCATCCCTCCTTCCCTCCCTCCCTCCCTCCTTCCTTCCTTCCTTCCTTCCCTCCCTCCTTCCCTCCCTCCCTCCCTCCCTCCTCTCCCTCCCTCCCTCCCTCCCACCTTCCTTCCCTCCCTCCCCTCCCTCCCTCCCTCCCTCCCTCCTTCCTTCCTTCCTTCCTCCCTCCTCCCTCCCACCTTCCCTCCCTCCCTCCCTCCCTCCTTCCTCCTCCTCCCTCCCTCCCTCCTTCCTTCCTTCCTTCCTTCCTTCCTTCCTTCCTGGCCCCTAACAACCTGGAAAATCTTGACATCTGATGGATCTTAATTGATCCCAGCCATGCCCTGGAGCAATGGCAAAGCAAGTGCCACTGTGATGAGGCCATGCTTTTTCACCTTCTCTCCCCTTAACAAAATGTTACCAGGGAGATACGGTCTGTGGCTTCTGCATATTATTTCCCTGGAACATGAAGTTTGGACCTTTTGGTTCTAAAGTTCATAGTGCATTATTCATGCTGTTGGTTGGCCTGAGTAATTGCTGCTGATTGATGGGGGATGCTTTGACCTCTGGCCCCAGCAAAGGAGAACGCTACAGCCCCACCCTGCTGCCTAAGGAAGGAAAGCCGGTCATGTAGGGAACATCAGTGCAGGCCGTTCTTGGTGGGTGGGGGAGATTTCCCCCCTTTCTAAGCAGAGCCAGGCACTGGGGGAGAAGAAAAGTAGGTCCTTCTGGACAGATGGAAAAGCAGAAATGATCCTAAGGTCGTGAGAACATATCACACTGCCCTAGGGAAGATTTTCTGAGAACAGGGACTGGCTGAATGTGCTCTAAATCAGTGGTCCCCAACCTTTTTTGTGCCGCGGCCCGGTACCGGCATCACAAAATCATCTGCGGCCCGGTACCAGAATCAGCACGCATGGCAAGGCGAGCCGAGCGACCGGCCAGCCAACCGTCCCCTGCTTCTCCCCGCCACCTTCAACTCCTCCTTTGTACCTTTGTCGATGGGCTTCGTGACGGCTTCAGGACGGTCGCTCGGCTCGCCTTGCCATGCGTGCTGAAAGAATCCTCGCGCCTTAGTTTTGTTCGAAGCCGCCCCCCCTCCCTGATGAAACTAAGGCGCGAGGATTCTTTCAGCACCCAAATGCCGCTTTCTACCCGGAAAAGCTTACCGGAAGCACTTTTTCATCAAAACAAGATGGCGGCGCCCAGCAAACCGGCGGCCCGGTAGAAATTGTTCCACGGACCGTTACCGGTCCAGGGACCGGTGGTTGGGGACCCCTGCTCTAAATGGAGTTGAGCTGGACTAGGAGGTTAAAAGAAAACCCCCATTCATCTGGCTAAAATCTTCTATTATATGGTTGCCGTTGTTATTTTGATTTCTCTGCTGCTGAATCTCTCCATCTAGTGCTGTTCCAAAGTGTTGATGGCATGACTGGAAAACAATGCAACCAGTAGTTGGATTCAATTTTTTTTACTACTGATTCTGTGGGCATGGCTTGGTGGGCATGGCATAGCTTGGTGGGCGTGGCAGGGGAAGGATACTGTAAAATCCCCATTCCCTTCCCATCCCACTAACCTGCTTTCCAGCTCTGTACTCCCCTGCAGGGCAACAAAAGAAGACCCAACCAATCAGATGGGACTCGGGAGGCAGAGAATAGATGGGCGGGGGCAGTCAGAGGTGGTATTTTCCGGTTCTCTGAACTACTCAAAATTTCCACTACCAGTTCTCTAGAACTGGTCAGAACCTACTAAAACCACCTCTGAATACAACAGTTCATTTAGTGACTAAAGTTATAACACCACAGAATTCAGTGAGTTATGACTGTTTTCCACACTGAGCATCACCCATGATCATGAGATCAAAACTCCAATGCTCAACAATGGACTCACACTTATGACCATTGCAGGGTCCCAAGGTCATATAAAACACCATTTGCGACTTTCTGATGAGCAAAGCCAATGTGGAACGGACTCACTTCACAACTATGTTAGCTTAACAACGGTAGGGATTTACTTAACAACTGTGGCAAGAAAGGTTTATTGCAGCATCTTCTCATCACATGATCAATATTGGGATGCTTGGGAACTGGCGTGTGTTTATGACCGTCGTAGTGTGCGCAACGGTTGTGTGATCATCTTTTGCGGCCTTCTGACAAGCAAGTCAGTGGGGGAAGCCAGATTCACTTAATGACCATGTTATTAGCTTAACAACTGCAGTGATTTGCTTAACAACGGTGGCAGGAAAGTTCATAAAATGGGCCAAAGTCCACTTAACAACCATCTTGCTTAATGTCAACTCATAAAATATTTCTATGGTCTTTTTAGAGTTGCCAACAGAGAAGGAGAGGGGAGCAGTGCACCAGCTTGGAAATCAAAAGTGCATTCCATACATAGTTTTTCAAAGATAGTAACTAGGTAACTGAAATTTCTGCTGCACAAAATTCTAACTGAAGAGCATGATTGATGACTCTTGGCTATGGATGTGTCCCATTGGAGAATATGAATTACGATACACCCAGGAGTGTGGGGGAAAACCAGGGTCAAGGGTGACAATGAATTATGTGTCTCAGAGTCAGCTGCACCCAGGCAGTGCCAGACATGTTAACTCCCAATAAATCCTTTTGAAGTTTTGGAAGTTTTGGCTCAAGACTCATGATTTAATTGGGGAAACTGTTGAAATCCTGACACAAAAATGTTGGGCTCAATTGGGGTCATAAGTTGAGGATTACCGTTATTTCCTTGACTCAAAGCCCTGTTTCCGAGAGAATTGGCTCCAAGTTGAAGCAGGAGATCCGGTAGACAGTCTCCCCACCACCAGTCAGGATGTTTTGCTGCCTGATTAGGACAAGATCAGAAGACTCCGCAGCTGTTTGGCGTTGAAGAGGAAAAGGGTGCTTCAAAGGGAGTTATCTGCGTTGCACCTGTTAGCAGCTTCTTAAAGCAGCCGCATCTTTTCCCAAGGTTGCACAGCTGCGGTTTGCAGCTGCAGGGCAATTCCAGGAATAGACAGTTTTGATTTAAGGAATTGTGGACAGGTGGCAACTGCATACCCACGCACGCCCCAAAGTCTTCTTTTGAGTCTGAACTGCTGCACAGTCCCATGAATTGGTATGGCTGGCTGGCTGGCTGGCTGGAAGCTGGCTGAATCCAACATTAAACTAGGATTCTAAAAATTCTCAGGGACGACTGGATTCTGGTCAGCACTTCTTTACTCTCCTACCATCGGGGAGGAGATATAGAAGCATAGCCAGCAGCACCAGCAGGCTGAAGAACAGTTTCTACCTGTGGGCTGTCAGACTTCTGAACGGAAAATAACTTCCTGTCAACGTAGTATGACAGTCTTGCATGGCCGGCGCGTTATGCAAAAAGGTCACATAGTGTAATAAGATCGGGACTGGGTTAGGGACTTCTGTCCTCACTGTGAGTTGTGTTGGGGGTATGTGTGTGTGCACGAAGGGAGGCTCAGCCAATCTCATTGTACACATGTTGTGCACTGACAACAAATGTTGTGCACTGACAATAATGATTGACTGGTCTTTGCTCATCACTCCACTTTTGGGCAGGAAGCTTATTTCAGATTTCTAAGGGTGATGTATGATATATCTAGTGCGTCCTGGCAGGGCTGCTGCAACTCCCCGTGTTAAATTCAGATGCCTGTGATAAGCTTAATTAAAAAAACAACAACTAGTCAGTCACCTTTTAGGTTCTGTAATTACCATCCAGGTTACCTAAGCTTTTTAATCTTCATTTTTGTGACATGCATTATATTTATGAAGCCTTCATTGTCTTCACATTAAATATAGTCTCATTATTTTTTATTGTCCTTTAGTTTTTATAATGGTTTGTTTAGTAATGTGTTAATAGTTGAGATTGTTCTTGGTGAACAGTACATTTTGCTACATATTGTTTTTGTGCTGGTCTATGGCCATTATATTGTCTATTTATCCAGCTGTCTGTCCATCCTTAATATTGTATGGTGATGTAATATCATGCTTACATTATTGTTATAGGGGAGATAAGAGCGGGGATACATTCCTTGCAGGACAAAACATATATAATGATCTGTTCAGAGTTTTGCAGCATAAATTCAATGCCAGAAAAGTAAACACAGATGACTGAGGCTTCATTTAACTTCTTTATAAACACAAAGTAAATTTTATAATACCAGTTGTAGATTTCTCCAACATGGAGCAAACTCAAAAGAAGCAGACATCAGTTTCACATTAGTTCAGCAGGTAAGCAAAGGAGAGAAGCAGTTTCATTTTCAATAGACAGACTCAGAGCTTAACATAGCTTCAGAGGTGCAGAGCTTAATATAGAGCCACACCTAGGCTACTTCTAGTTTCAGTTTCCAAACAGTCCTCATTGGCTGACTATGCCAATGAGTTGCTATGCCTATTCATTGGCTGACCTTGTTACCATGCTCTATTCCGGTTCATGAATATACTCTGACATGATCCCTATAAGGTAGTCCTTGACTTATGATCACAACTGGGACCGGAATTTCTGCTGCTAAGCCAGGAGGTTGTTAAATGAGTTCTATCTGATTTTAAAACTTTTTTTTGCCACGGTTGATAAGTGAATCCTTGCAGCTGTTAAGCGCAAGGATTAAGTGCACATAGACTTTAAGCAAATTGGCTTCTCCCATTGGCTTTGCTTGTCAGAAGCCAGATGGGAAGATCATGAGTGGTGATCACATGACCCAGGATGCTTGCAACCATTTTTAAATACATGCCGGTTGCCAACCACCCGAATTTTGATCATTTGACTGTGTAGATCAGGGGGGGTCAAACTCAAGGCCCAGGGGCAGGATCCGGGCCACGGGATGCTTAGACCTGGCCTACGGGGCTGCCCTGGAAACAGGATCTGGCCCACGGGATGCTTAGACCTGGCCTGTGGTGCCTCTGCAGTGAAAATGGAACTCAGGAGGACCCCCTCACGAGCTCTGTTTTCACTGACAGAGGGCTGCAGGAGGTGATCATAGCCGAAAACGGAGCTTGGGAGTCGATTTTTGCTGTCAGAGCACTTGGGCCACCAAGTGCTCTGACATGAGTGACATCAAGCTGGCCACGCCTACCCTGGCCACACCCTTTGAGGTTCAAACACAACCCTGAAATTGAGTTTGACCCCCGTGGTGTAGATGCTCTGATGGTTATAAGTGCAAAGACTAGTCATAAGTCACTTGTTTCCAGTGCCATTGTACTGAAGGATTGTTAAATGAATGGTTATAAATTGAGGACTACCTGTAATTGGACCAAGACTTTAAGCTGGTGCACCATTGAGTCTTTCTTGACTCTAACTATAATTTGCACATTCATTTATGTTTAGTTGTGTAAAGCATCTCCTTTACACTGGACTACAGTTCTTCTCCAATAGAAAAGGACAGGCAGCCAGGGATGGGATTCTACCTGTTTGCACCTATTCGCTAGAACCAGGTTGTTAACATTCTAAGCAGTTCGGAGAACCGGTTGTTAGAAGAAATTACTGGCCTAATCCTGTAAGGAAGGCAGGAAGGAAACATTCTGGTGTTGCTTATAGAAACTGTCTCTCTTATTATTATTATAAAACCCTTATTACATTCTTGGCAGGACTAGACTTCCTGTCTCAGGAACTTCTCTGGAGTTTTTTCCCCCTCTTTTCCTGGTACTTTGCTTGTGTGGAGTGACCATTCAAAGCTACAGTGGCACTGAAAAAAGTGACATGACAATTTTTCACACTTATGACTGTTGCAGCATCCCCACAGTCATGAGAGGCGTTGTGAGGAGATGCGTGCCTCGATGTGAGTGATGTTGAGTTGGCCACACCCATCCAGTCACATGACCACCAAGCCATGCCCACCACCAAGCCATGCCCACCACTTAAGCCACGCCCACAGAACCGGTTGTTAAAAAATTTGAATCCCACCCCTGCAGGCAGCCGTTTCTCTCAAAGCTCCTGCAACGGGTGAACCAATTAGAGCAGGGGGTCTCCAACCTTGGCAACTTTAAGACTTGTGGACTTCAACTCCCAGAGTTCCTTAGCCAGCAAAGCTGGGAGTTGAAATCCACAAGTCTTAAAGTTGCCAAGGTTGGAGTCCCCTGAATTATAACACTGGGAGAGGAAATGCTGGATATTTTTGAACATTCCTTGGGTGATTTCTTGTCTGGAATTGCTGAATTCCTTTGCTTTAATTCTTTACTTTTCTCATGGCTGGGATTCAGGTACACAAATCTGAAAATTATTGGTTTGCGTCTCAATGCAGCAAGAGCTCCCTAAATCAAGGCAGATCCAACTGAAGGTGGGCTTTACAGCTAGATCTCTAGGGTGTTTCCAAGTTAGAATTTTTATTATACAATTGCTCATTTATAGAATTTTAGGGGAAGGGAGGAGCTGAGGATGGTTTTCCATTTGCAGTTGACCTACATTTTCCCGCCACTTGTGATTGCTTAATGAAGTATAGACTAGACAACATATACAGTGTCTTCTGACTGCTAATACCATGCCTAGAAATATGGAACCTCTTTAGGGAGATCTACTACGGAAGGAGATCACATAGCAATGACTCTTTCCTGAATTATTGCTGACTAAAGGGATGCCCAGAGAGGAACTGAAAAGATGACTATTAACCCAGGCAGGTTCACTTAAAATTAAAGGCCTTCAAGAGATGCATTCCTCCAAATTGAGTTGAGCAGCAGCTTGTCAAAAGGGGAAGGGCATATTCCATGTATCTAATAGCAATACCACTTAGGCTTGTATACTGTTCCATAGCCCTCTCTAAGTGGTTTACAGGGTCAGCATATTGTCCCCAGCCATGTAAGGATGGAGTGCTGCAAATGTGCTGGCTCACAATTCCCAAAGACCCAGTGGTGCAGTGGTTAAAGTGCAGTATTGCAGCCTAACTCTGCCCACAGCCTGGAATTCAATCCTGATGACTCGAGGTTGACTGAGCCTTCCATCCTTCCAAGGTTGGAAAACGAGGACCCCAGATTGTTGGGGGCAACATGCTGACTCTGTAAACCACTTAGAGAGGGCTGTAAAAGCACTATGAAGCAGTATATAAGTCCAAGTGCTATTGCTATTGCTGTAACCAATGCATCTGAAGATGCCAGGTTTTAGGAGAATAGGATCATACCTGATTTGGGACTTCCTGGAGTCCCCAAATAGCTTTCAAAGACATCCAGACTGGCAGCATATTAAATGACACAGACCCTATAAAAAAGTCAGTCAGAATTCCATCCACCCCCCACAATTATATGAGTGTTCTGAACATTTGAAAATATTACATTACTAGCTCTGTACCCATGCTTTGCTACAAAACTATGTGACCGGGCTTAGTTTTTGGGGAGGAAAATAAGAGGGGGGGTGGGGAATTCTGCCTCTGCCTACCAGCATCCATTGGTATTCATCTGGCTAGCATCCTGCCAGTGTGCGAGACAGTTGGGGGCAGTTTGGAAACTGAAACAGTATTTGCTGTGTGAGCAAAAAGAAGACAGCAAGGAGCCTGGGCGTGGTTTAGCTCAACTGTTCTGTACTAAAGCTGCTTGGTGCTGTGAAACTAAAACTGAAGTTCCTCTCCTCTGCTTGTGTTTTGCATTTGGAAAAGATTTCTTTTCAGGTGGGGGAGTAGAACTCCTTAGCATGAGAGCGTGTTAATAATAATATAGGAAATACTAACGTTGTGATGGTCATTTCGAAAAATCCTTTCTTAATGAGTACCTAGAAGCCAAGAGGAACATACGTACCAAATTTCAAGTTTGTAGACTTTATGGTTCTGGAGATTTTGGAGATTTTGGGATGATTCATGAGTGGTATTTCGCTTTTGTAGATAGATAGATAGATAGATAGATAGATAGATAGATAGATAGATAGATAGATAGATAGATAGATAGTTGCCATTCATCAACCTCATACCCAACCTGGTGCACTCCAATTGTGGTGCTGTCTACATTTTCAAAATTGATTACAAGATTTCAAAATTGATTTAAGGGAGGCTGATAGTTATGGGAATTGAAGTTAAGGAGGACTTTAGATTGGAGAGTCTACCTTAAACCTCCTCGCTTGAGAAGGAAACCCATCCTTGCCTGACCAGGAGAAAGCTTGCCTTTTGCCATGCTTTCAGACTGATTCTCCAAAATAAGGCCATCTCAGTTCAGCCATGTCAATTGTGAGCTTATGAAGTCGAGCTGCCTCTTTTACTGTCTACTGAAAATAGTAGATTCCTGTTGTGGGCCTCAGTGCCAGCTGCAGGATTTGGTAACAGAAATCCTGGCCAAATATTCTCAGTGGGCCTCTTTAACCTAGACAGCCCTAGTGTGCATTTTGTTATGCAAGTATGCTTGAGAGTGAGTGTGTGTGTGTGTGTGTGTGCACGCCTTGTAACGGATGTGTTACAAACATGTACGGCTGGAACACAACGTGCTCATTTCAACTGTGCTGCTGCTATTAAAACAACCCACCTCCCTGTTGTCCAGGAGCTGCATAATGTAAAATACTAAATATATATACAAACACAGTGTTTTCTCTGCAGAAACAGAATTAACTAGAATCAGATGTCCTGCAATTTATTTCCTCCTTTTAAAAAAATGCATTTTTTTTTCATTTCTAGTAATATAACCACCATGATATGCCTAGGAGGGCTTGTATTCACAAAAACCTTGAAGATGTTTAGACATTCATAAAACACAAAACTTTTGGGTGGTGTTTTTTTTTTTAAACTTGTGTTCATGAACCTCCATCCCTTCTTGATGTCTGCATGACTGGTGGTCAAATTTATAATTTCAGAAATGGAAGGCAAACGTTGCCCTTTCACCAGCAATGTTCTTACATAGAGTACATCATCTTCTTAAGAATAAGCAGCCATTCATTTTTTATGGCGGGAAAAGGAAAAGATACACAGAGCAATATTTACAGAAGACTAAACTAGCTTTTCAGATAACCTTCTCCCTTGCTTTCAAGAATTGGCTGTTGTTTATCAACACATCGCTTAATCTGCATGTCTCCCTTTTGGATTTTCTTTCTTGGCTGGGTTACCCCTGTGCTGGAATTTGGGAGAAGAGAATGGAACTGGCTTTATAGGTGTCATTGGATGGTGTCATGCAAAGCTTTAAAGATACTCCAGGCAAGGAGCTAGAAGGTTACTACACTTCCAAACTTCTGGAGGAAAGGTTGGGTATCAATTTAACAAAGAAATAATAACAATCAAAGTAAAGCAGAAAAAGGAACTCCATGGCTCAAATGAATTTAGTGCTCTCTGAGGGTTTTACTGAGGTGATACATTGGCAACCGATTCCACGCTACACCAAAGCTGAATCTCACTCAACCACACAGCTGCCATTTCCTTGCCCCATCAAATGTTCTGCAGAAATGTTGACCAAAAAATGGTGACCAGAATAATTATTGATGTAAACATCACAGCTCAATTTTGAAGGAAAAACAGACAATGTTTGGAAAGCAGCAGGATGTCAAGACATTAATCGTTTAAACCAGAATGTATTTGTTTGTTTAATACAGTGGTGGGGTTAAAATTATTTTACTACTGGTTCTATGGACGTGGCTTGGAGGGTGTGGCAGGGGAAGGTTACTGCCAAATCTCCATTCCCTCCCCACCCCGCTAACCAGCTTTCCAGCTCCGTTCTCCTGTGCTGGGCAACAAAAGGAGACCCAGCCAATCAGCTGGGACTCGGGAGGCAGAGAATAGATGGGGGCGGGGCCAGTCAGAAGTGGGATTTGCTGATTCTCCGAACTACTCAAAATTTTGGCTACCGGTTCTCCAGAACTGATCAGAACCTGCTGAATAATCACCTCTGGTTCAATATCACTAACCGCCCATTTCACATATGAAGGGTTGAGGGAGCTAGGAATATCTAGCTTATCAAAGAGAAGAAATAGGAGGGACATGATAACTGTCTTCTAGGCCTTGAGGGGTTGTCACAGTGAAGGGGAGATTGACTCATTCTCCAAAGCACTAGAGGGCAGGACAACTAGTAATGAGTGGAAACCGGTTAAGGAGAAATCCAGCCTAGGAGAAATTTTCTGACAGGACAGTGAGAACAATCAATGAAATAAGCTTGCCTCCTAAGGTTGTGGCTGCTCCATCACTGGAGCAAACTGGACAACCATTTGACTGGGCTGGCCTAAGATCTCCTGCCATCAGCATGGGGTTGGACTAGAAGACCTTTGAGGTCCCTTCCAGCCCTACGATTCAACCTATTAAGATTAGATGGTGAACAATAATAAATCAGTTAAAGACCAAGTCCAAGGACAGTAGTCCTCAACTTAAAGCAACAATTGAGGAAAGGACATACCATTCCTTCCTTAAGAGCTGGCAGGACTCTGCCTTCCCCAAGGAAGAATTAACCATCACTCAGACTCAGTCTCATGTCCTCTCCCGGGCAGCCTTGACCATCTGCTAGAGGTGCTGTGTATTTCTCACAGTAATATTACTCCTTTGAAGAATCTGAATGACTCCTTTGAGTCATCTGAAACAGGACTGCTGGGCAACTATCTGTGGATGCAATAATGACAGAGAAGTCATGGCTGCTGCCCTCATTGTCACGCGGTAGGCTCCAATAGCAGTTGTAGCTTGTGTCCTATCCTCTTCGTTTCTTGTTGTTTTCCACTAGTGCTGTAGGTATATAGCCAGGGGTGAGCTTCAAAAATTTTAGCAAAGGGTTCTCTGCCAGGTTGCTGGGTGGGCGTGGCCATGGTGGGCGCAGCCTAGTTGGCCTCCTGCACCACGGCATGGGGGGGGGGGCATTTTTGCCCTCCCTGGGCTCCGGAGGCTTTCCTCGAGTTTCTGGGAGGGCGAAAATAGCCTCCCAGGGCTCCAAAGGCTCTCCGGAAGCTGGAAACGGACCCATTTCCAGGCTTCCTGAACCTCCAGGAGGCCCGTTTCCCCTCCCGAGCCTCCACACACATGACCTGCACATATCTGCATCCAAAACAAGCTGCTTGGGGACTCCTGGGAGGGGCGGGGTGGGTGGGCCCAGCCAGGAGTGAGATTTGGGGGTTCTTCAAACTCCACATAAACTTAGGGGCCCTCCTGAACCCCTGAGAACTCCCAACAGCCCACCCCTGTATATAGCTCTCTTTAGTTTCCTTAGTTCGTCGACATACCACGGAGAGTTGTGGGAACAATGGGTTGCAGAGAGGCTGCTCAGGCACAATCTGGTCCAAAACCACAGCTGCTCTCCCATTCCAAGGTTTCAGTCAGACGACAGTCCCAAGCTCCTTCTTAAATCCAATTGGGTTCATCCGTCTCCTGGGGTGGGTTGATCTAATAGCTTTCCGGTGGAGGGGCTGGTGCCATCATCAGATCACTCTCTAAGGCTCACCAGGTTGTGATCGGATGATGACGACAGGGGAGAAACCATCTCCCCCAATTCCAGAGCATCCTGCCACTCTTCCCAGGCAGAAAAAACCAGGTCAGGTGAATGATCTCTGTTGTGCATCTGGCCCTGGGTGACATGGGAGAGATTCACGGCTGTCATGGTGGCCACATGCTTGTAAGCTATCTGAGACCCTGCAACCAGAGAAGGCAAGTTGAAGTCCCTCAAGACCATAATCCCGGGGAACTCCACCACTTACCGACCCGGGGAGTCAAGAATCTCAGGCAGGGATGTTGCTATGCAGCAGTACAACAGCAGCAGTAGTATTCAGCAGGTTCTGACCAGTTCTGGAGAACCGGTACCGGAAATTTTGAGTAGTTCAGAGAACCGGGAAATACCACCTCTGACTGGCCCCGCTCCCATTTATTCTCTGCCTCCCGAGTTCCAGCTGATCAGCTGGATCTTCTTTTGTTGCCCTGCACAGGAGAACGGAGCTGGAAAGCAGGTTAGCGGGGTGGGAAGGGAATTGGGATTTTGCAGTAACCTTCCCCTGCCACGCCCACCAAGCCACAGCCACAGAACTGATAGCAAAAAGATTTGAATCCCACCACTGGAGCGCGTACACAGTCACACTCAGCTCTTAGTTATGCACACCTGGTCACTCCTTCACTGACAGTCTTCTGTCCTCTCTCTCACTACCTGTCACTATCTGCATTCACAATAATCGCATTCACAAATTTCGCCTTCCCACGTTCATTGTTAACCGATCTGAAATGAATCCACATCTCCTAAAAAGAGCCTCTCGTCGTCCATACCATAAAAATAAAAAAATGCGTATGTTAGCAGTCCTAAAACAATGGTTTCAAACATACCGGTGGGTAGCCCTTTGCATCGTCTCTTTTACCGCATGAACTTGGGAAAATACCACAAGTGAGCTTTCTAAACTCCTTATGGGGGACCCCCTGGAGTGCAGGGAAGCTGTCATTACCCTCATTGCTTTGTGAAAGGGATAAAGTGAGACAGAAGGATCCAGGCCAAAAAGAGGGCGAACTCTTCAGGGGTCAAGGAGGCAGGGAAGGAGGAGGAGGAGGAGAAACGATCGGTTGGGCTCCTTACTGTGACTCATTCTTCTCCAGATGGCCTGGAGAAGCCCATCTGTGTCTCCCCAGGGTCACACAGGCCTGGGTCCTCTGATTTAGAAGGATAACTGTTCTTGACAATGAGGGCAAAGGGCAAAGGCAGGGGAGGAGCTCCTGCCAAAGGGGAAAAGCCCCATTGTCCCATTAAGCCCAAGGCCAGCAGCACCAGTGTGTGTGAGGGGTGGGGAGGGGAGAGAGAGAGAGAGAGAGAGAGAGAGAGAGAGGTGTAAATGGTATGAATGATCACCTTCCATTGTTTCCTGTAGTATCTCTAGCAGTGACCTCAATGCCAGAACCAGAGTCAGGCTAGCTAGTCTTCCTAGCAAAACCACCACAATTCCAGTGGAGCCCCCTCCCCACCCGCTCCCTTGGACAATCTATACGTTTACTTAGGAGATCCCATATTTTTCTTTTCTGGATCTCCTGCTTATAGCAGCGTAGTTATCGTAACTGGTGAATATAAACATTTATGTCTGATTTTATTTGAGTGGCAATACAGCACAACCCTAGATATGTTTACTCTGGTCAGTCTCTTCCAAGACGAGCTGATTTCATGAATGCACCACCCTGAATGTTTTCTTGGCAACAGCACGGAAGTGGTTTGCCACATCGTCATCTTCTGGGATTTTTCATCTCCCTAGTCTAGTCTACAGCTTCGGTATTATTGCCTTAGAAGACTTCCATCCAAGGACTCACCGGGCATAATATTGCTTAGCTTTTGGGACAAAGTCAGCAAGGTATTGCTACCTGATTGAGATTCCCCCTCCACCCCTACCCCGACTTCCTGGCACAATTTTGGAGACTTGTACAGTTTAGAAATCTTATTTTAAAAATAAGAAGTTTGGAAGTGACCTTAAGACAAGGGTCTTCAAACTTGGCAAGTTTAAGACTTGTGGATTTCAACTCTCAGAATTCCTGAGCTAACATGACTGGAAGAGGAATTCTGGGAGTTGAAGTGCAGAAGTCTTAAACTCGCCTAGTTTGAAGACCCCTGTCTTAAGACTATCTTAGCTATGCACTTGACATGTTTAAAAAACATACAGATTTATACGTGTACTACAGAAAGAAAAACATGAACAGCAGGAAACAATAAAAACAGAGTAAAAACTAAGTTGGATTTCCCTCTCAAGTTTCCCCCTAAATAAAAAAGCAGTTTGACCAATAATTTTTTGTTTACTTGCCAGAGAGTAAGCCCCATTTCATCCCTCAGAACATCCTAGATTTACATGGTTCATTCCCTTTGCATGGGAAGCCTTTCTCTGCAGCCATGATTAAAAAGGCATTTAAGTCATTTTTTTTTCTCTTGAAGGGAGGAGACATTTATAAAGATATCAATAAAAAATTGATAGATATCTCTATCAAATATAATAGTTTGGGAGGAATTCTATGTTAGAATACAGACAGCCCACGATTTCTGACAATTGAGCTCAAATTTTCTGTTGAACGTAGAACATAGAATAATAGTTGGAAAGGACCTTTCTCGAAAGGGGGCCTATACCATTTCAGACAAATTGGTTATCCAGTCTCTTTTTTTGAAAGTCTCTAGTAATGGAGCCCCTACAACTCCTGAAGTTAAACTATTGCTATGCGAGACATTTTCAACACCCCTGTAACTTTGAAAGGTCACTAAATGAACTATTGTAAGTCGAGGACTACCTGTATAAGGTAAAATCTTATTCAAGTCACACTTGCTCGTGCTGACGTGGAGATAAAGTTTTCTTGACTATAATCTGGAAGTTCCCTTTGCAAATCCCTTTTTCCAAGACGATTGCTTACTTCCCAGTCTAGCATACAGTCATGGAATTCCTTGGTGGTCCCCCATCCCAACAGTACTCAGGCTCAAGCCCTCTAAGGTTTTGAGCCCAGACCTGATCAGCCAGGTGCTGCCACCTGCTGAGACATTTCAGGGGACCAAACACATGATTACATTTGTGTCCTGGTCTCTCACTTTCTCTTTCTCACACAAACGCACACACACATTAGAGCAGAGATCTCCTAACTTGGCAACTTTAAGACTTGTGGACTTCAACTCCCAGGGTGTTGAAGTCCACAAGTCTTAAACTCGCCAAGTTTGGAGACCTCTGCATTAGAGTACCATGGGATTTGGCAATATGGGAAACTACATTATACCTAGCTAGCTTCACATCTTGTACTAAACTAAAACGTGGTTTAGTTTTGGCTTACGTAGGTGCTTGAAGTTAGGGGTGAAGTATCCTATGATTACATGTTAAAAATAGACCATGCAATGTGGAAATCAAGTCACTGAAATAAATCAATGATTCCTTTAGATCAGGAGTGTCCAACCTGTGGACTTCAGCTCTGGACAGCAAGTAATATGGCCCTACAAAATCATAAACTTTTAACATGATGTAATTTTTAGCGTTTTTTAGCAATACTGTATCTTTTATATGTAGCCCAGGACAATTCATCTTCACTCAATGCAGCCCAGACAAGCCAAAAGGTTGGTCATCCATTAATTGTTTATTCTAGTAAGGAGAGTAAATCAAATCTATTGGTAGATTTGATTTGTAGAAGATCAAAAAGATATACCCAATTGCATAGTAATCGTAACAGTTGAAAACTTCTCCCACCCCCACCAAAAAGACTTCCTATTATTCAAGAGTATATTTTTTGTGTGTGGAAAAGGTATGAGATTTTATATTTAAATAAATTTCCAGGCTCATATTTTAATTCTGTAATGTCTTGCAGCAAGCTAGATTTGGCTAATGCTAGGGATCTAGTTATAGATCCATCAGAAGTAATTTTATATTAGACTCAATCAGATTTCTCCAGAATTTGAGAGATGCTTTCTTCTGGAGATTCTGGTCACTGAAGTTAGGATCTTCTGCATACGTGCAAAATGTGTGCATGAGTAGCCTTAGCTTAGATTGCCATATCATGGGACTAACTACAGAGCACAATGGCACAAAGGCATAATAAAGGCTTAGACATTTCAACCCTGTTTAAAAAGATGCACTAAATTTTACTGGCTAGAAAAATCTTTCTCACCGCATCATGATGGGCATTTTTTAAAATGAAAATATGAAACTTTTTTTTTAATGGAATTAGTTAATGAGAGGCAATAAAAATAAAATATGTAAAGAACTATTCCTGTTTTGCTGATTCCACACTGCAAACCTCAGGAACATGGTCTGCTTGTGGGATATGCTCCAAGGCAGGTGGCTGGTTTTTGTGGCAAAGAGAATGCAGGACTGTAGAGTTGTAATTGCAGGAATGTTCCAATCTCGGATGGCAAACCTCAGATAAAGAATGTTTCCAAGCAAATACAACTCAGTTAAACAAAGTCACTAATCTAAAGGAGGATTAGAGAGAGGAAGTAAACATATGTTAGACTTTAACTAGAAATAATTAATTGTATGGATTACTGTGCTAAACAGTAATGAAAGTTAAGCAGTAACAAAAGTTAACCAATGATGGAGGATAATTAAAAATGTGTAAAAATGCAAGACTAGACTCCAATAAAGTTCATCATGATTCAGTTGTTCATGATCAAACAACTCGACTGCCTCATCATTACAACACAGGACCAAACAGGTTTTGGCCTAAACCACCAAAGCATTTTAAGGCCCCATTCCAGCACTTTCTCATTGCTGGGGCTGCTTCCTTTCCCATTCCAAACACCATCAGCGTTCAAGGTTCTAGCTTTTGCCTTATGTTTTTCCATGGAAAGGTAGAAACGGATTTTGGAGACCCAGCTGCAAAAGAAGCATGTTCTGACAAAGGCTAAAATAAAGTCCTTTGGGGATGTAAAGATTCCGGCTTATAAAACCAAAGTTCAGGCCTATCTAGTGCAATTCTGCCATTCATTTTTTCTCTCTTTCTATGTCGTGCTTTAGTCGTGATCTAAATCAACTTTCTACAGCTATTACTATGGTTCATAAGCTGGCATTCCAGTTTATTTCAGATGTAACAGCAGTTTAGCCTCTCTAGTTTCAGTATTCTTGGTCCTTCAAGTTGGAGATTGCCGTTTTATTTTTCAGATTATTTTCCAGAAAGTTCCTCTCCTCCGTCAGCTGGAAGCCAGGAAAGGCCCTGATCTGGAATAACAACTGCTACAATCCAGACAGGGACAGGATCCACAATCTCTGCAATATGCTTTGTGTTCTTATGTAACAGGGTCAGCACAGCAGCCATTTTAAGAAGCATTTCTTCTATACTTCAAGGTTAATTTGATTCTGTTGGACATGTTACAGCAAATACACTGCTCAAAAAATAAATAAAGGGAACACTTAAACAGTGTAACTCCAAGTCAATCACACTTCTGTGAAATCAAACTGTCCACTTAGGTAGCAACACTGATTGACAATCAATTTTACAGGCTGTTGTGCAAATGGAATAGACAACAGGTGGAAAGCATAGGCAGTTAGCAAGACATCCCCAATAAAGGAGTGGTTCTGCAGGTCGTGACCACAGACCACTTCTCAGTTCCTATGCTTTCTGGCTGATGGTTTGGTCACTTTTAAATGCTGGCGTGCTTTCACTCTAGTGGTAGCATGAGACGGAGTCTACAACTCACACAGGTGGCTCGGGTAGTGCAGCTCATCCAGGATGGCACATCAATGCAAGCTGTGGCAAGAAGGTTTGCTGTGTCTGTCAGTGTAGTGTCCAGAGGATGGAGGTGCTACCAGGAGACAGGCCAGTACATCAGGAGACGTAGAGGAGGCCATAGGAGGGTAACAACCCAGCATCAGGACTGCTACCTCCACCTTTGGGCAAGGAGGGATAGGAGGAGCACTGCCAGAGCCCTGCAAAATGACCTCCAGCAGGCCACAAATGTGCATGTGGCTGCTCAAATGGTCAGAAACAGACTCTATGAGGGCCTGATGTCCACAGGTGGGGGTTGTGCTTACAGCCCAACACTGTGCAGGACGTTTGGCATTTGCCAGAGAACACCAAGATTGGCAAATTAGCCACTGGCGCCCTGTGCTCTTCACAGATGAAAGCAGGTTCACACTGAGCACATGTGACAGACGTGACAGGGTCTGGAGACATCGTGGAGAACGGTCTGCTGCCTGCAACATCCTCCAGCATGACCGGTTTGACAGTGGGTCAGTAATGGTGTGGGGTGGCATTTCTTTAGGGGGCCGCACAGCCCTCCATGTGCTCACCAGAGGTAGCCTGACTGCCATTAGGTACCGAGATGAGATCCTCAGACCCCTTGTGAGACCATATGCTGGTGCGGTTGGCCCTGGGTTCCTCCTATTGCAAGACAATGCTAGACCTCATGTGGCTGGAGTGTGTCAGCAGTTCCTGCAAGAAGAAGGCATTGATGCTATGGACTGGCCTGCCCATTCCCTAGACCTGAATCCAATTGAGCACATCTGGGACATCATGTCTCTCTCCATCCACCAACGCCACATTGCACCACAGACTGTACAGGAGTTGGTGGATGCTTTAGTCCAGGTGTGGGAGGAGATCCCTCAGGAGACCATCCGCCACCTCATCAGGAGCATGTCCAGGCATTGTAGGGAGGTCATACAGGCACGTAGAGGCCACACACACTACTGAGCCTCATTTTTACTTGTTTTAAGGACATTACATCAAAGTTGGATCAGCCTGTAGTGTTTTTTTCCACTTTAATTTTGAGTGTAACTTCACATCCAGACCTCCATGGGTTGCTAAATTTGATTTGCATTGATAATTTTTGTGTGATTTTGTTCTCAGCACATTCAACTATGTAATGAACGAAGTATTTAATAAGAATATTTCATTCATTCAGATCTAGGATGTTTTATTTTTGTGTTCCCTTTATTTTGCTGAGCAGTGTACAACTTGGAATGATATTTACTAGGGGACACAAAGCTTAATATGAATCATAAGTTTGTATTTCAGTTCTGACCAAATGTTAACTCTGCTTGCTTTGGAGTTGAATGTCAACAGAAATGAAAAGAAAGAGAAGATTGATTAGCTAGCTGATCCTACATAAGTTTGCCTGCTGCTTTTTTTTTTTTTTTTTGCTTGGTGTCTTAGGAAAATTAGTTAAGGCTCAGTTCCTCAAGCAATCACATCTTTTGCGATTTTTAAACTCTTAATTTTTTTCCAAATCTAACTGGTGGACTTTTAATGGATCTAATGGAGCATTAGAAGAGAGTTATCAAAATGCGACCAGAGCCATTTTAATCATTCTAAAACCAAACAGGGAAATATGTTAAAGTAAATGCATGCGGGACCTGAAGTATATTTAAAAATTGCATATATTGTAGTAAGGGTTTCATCTAATAAAAATTACCCACTTCCTCGGAGTTCTGCCTGCTTCCCTGTCTATAAATACAATACACACCCCTCTTCCGGAAAAAGAGGGCAGATAAATCAATGAGAAGAAACAAACAAGACTACTACAAGATGGGACGACTTTACTCGTGAATTTACAAGAGCCTTCGGAAAGCAGAGCCACTGTTGTTTCCTGTTCGTTTCAGAATTGACTTTCAACTTTTTTAAAAACAAAACAAAACTCCAGATTCTCAGGGAAGGCGCCGACCTGCAGTTTTAATGGGGGTAGTACCCTGGTGTGCTTTTTTATATTTTTCTTTTACTCCAAATATAGTCCAGTAACGTGGGGGTATACAAGTACCCGAGGAAGACAAGGATCGCCTCTCTCTATCCCTGGAGTGCTGTACATCCCTTGCAGTAATTTAAAATTTATTTTCTTCCACTCGGGAGGGCGTTGCAGCCTCCCAAACGTAAACTTCAAAATCTCCACTTCCTCCCTCCTCCAGCCAGCGGTGCCTGTTGGGAGAAGCCAGCCGTCCTACAAGGCGGCCAGCCCCAAAAGGGGCGTGGCCACCCCGTCCCTTCTCTTTCCTCCGGCGCCTGGAATGTTTGTTAGGTAAACACCGCAGAGTAGAGTTTTTAGCCACGCCTCCTTCGCTCTCCCCTCGCTCACCCTCTCTCTCTCTCTCTCTCTCTGGGCCAATGGAAATGCTGGAGCGGTTTCAAGGCTACTCCCTTGTGTAAGAGAGCCACTGGACTGGTGGTAACAAAATAACAAAAGCGTCGAAGGTTGCAAGAGTAACGGGGCTTCTTTCCCCACACCCCTCACCTCTTCCTCGGCTTCGCTCCCCGCTTTTGGACCCTTATGCACGGCGGAGAGCACGTTTTGGTCCGATTTTGTGGGAGACCCGCCGGGCGGAAGCGAAGCGCAGAAAAGGATCCGGAGCTCGGCTTGTTGTTTATCTGGAGGGAGAGGACTGGAAACCGCCTGTGTCCCATTTCCTCGCGCGCCCGCGCTTCTTCGTGTGGGGTGTGTGTGTTTGTGTGTGTGTGCGCGCGGGAGAGAGAGAGAGTGAGAGAGAGTGGGGTGCCCCCCACCACCACCTTTGCTTCAGCCCTGGATTCTCCATGTTGGACCCGATCTGAGGAGCATCTACACGGCTGCCTTTGCAAAGAGCTTACTCCTCGGCTTTGCAACTGAAGGAGGAGCGGGGCGCGGGCTCCCTTCTCCATCGCGTCCATTCCTTCTCTTGCTTCCTTCCCCCCACCCCCACCCCACTCCTCTCCTCTCCTCCTCCTCGGATATTTCCCTCCTCCGGACTAAAGGATCCCCAGGGTCTGTGGGATTGTTAGATGGAAAGCCGGTCTATCATCACCCAAGTGCAGAGGGACGAAGCCTTGGTCTTTTCAAAACAAGGTAAGGAGGGGAAGTCGAAGTTAGAAACTTGTTTCCTTCCTAGCTGGCCACCCGTCCCGGGGTGGGGGAGCGAAGAGACACCCCCTCCCTCCCCCTTTAAAACAGCCTCGGTTAAACAAAAAAGTGCGCGCGCGGGGTGGTGGTTCACTACACTATTTGCTCCGTGCAAAAATAATAATGGTTATGAAGGAGGAGCTCTGAAGTCCTGGCGTGGGTGGAGGGAGATGGCGTGTTTCTTTTTCTTTTTTTAAGAAAAAACAACCCACCACTTTCCTCCCAAATTGTGGGGAGGGTACGCGCGTTTCTTAAGAGAAAAATAAAGCTGCTTCTCCCCACCCCTTTTCGCGTCCGGATGTATCGCGTAGAGCTGTCAGTCAATCCGTTTCGATTCTTTTTTGGAGGGGGGGGGCAGCGACAGGTCCGTGCGAGATGTCTCCTCCTCTCCCTCCCTCCCCCACCCCCCCCAAAATGTCGAAATCGACCGGGCCCTTTGCGAAGTGGGGCGGGGGTGGGACGGAGGGGCAGAGAAGTGAACTTGGTTTCCCTTGGTTGCCTCCCCTGGGAACGGCCTTGTGTTTTGTTTTTTTCCCCCTCTCGGTTTTCCCCGTTCCCGCGTCTTCCTTCCACCCCCGCTTGGTCCGAGGGAGGGAGGGAGGGAGGCAGGCAGGGGAGAATTTGGGCGCTTCTTGCCTAGACCTCTCGCTCTCTTTCATGAGGAAGGGAGGAAAAAAACTCTGAACGTTTTGTTTTTCATGTCTCTTGTCTCTCCCCCCCTCTCCTCGCTTGTCGCCCTTCCGCGCGTGCGTAGCTAAACAGGCACTTGAACCCTTTCCAAACGTTGCTCTTGAATCGTTCCGGATTTGGAGCGGGTGGGTGGTGGTGGTTTTATTTATTTGTTTGTTTGTTTGTTTATTTATTTATTTGTACCCGCCCTTCAAGTCCCAAATCTTAAAAGTCACATTGGAATCATTTTATTTTATTTTATTTTTGGCCCACCCCAAGTCTTTTCCTTATCGTCTAAAATGAAGAGGAAGCCATTTGCGTTGACATACACAAACAACACACAAATAACAAACACGCAACCCACACATCTCCTTAAATCTTAAAAAAAAAAAAAAGACCGAAAGAGTCGATGACGGCATAGCCATATTCTCCGAGCGACGACTTGCCGTGCTTAGAATATATCCCGAGGAATGTAGTCATAGTACTACGGGGGCTTTTGAGGTTGACAATCCGGATTACATTGACTACGTAGCGAGGAAACGGGGCTACCGAACAGGTTTCCTCCGCATAGTGCAATGCCACCATGTAAATAGATTGGGCGGACGGTGAAATGCCCTGTTAGTAAGTCCTTTGAGACTTGTATTTTCCTAAAACAAACCCTCCACAAAACAAAAACGCTTTCCTCTTTGGAGGTTCGCACAGGATTGGATGGGATGGTTGCGTTTTAATGTTGACACCTATTTATATTGCTTTTCTCCTACCCCCCCCCTTTTTTTTCCGTTAGTGCTGGTGTTTATTCAGCTGATGTTGGCTAACCAGATTTTTCTGCTTCGCTATTGGCCAAAGGGCTCCCCCTCCCCTTGTGTTCTTGACAGAAAGGGTCTTGGGGACAAGCAACGGGGAGGTGGGAAAACTGGACAACTTGTCCTCGTTGGGTGTAGCATAATTACTCTCCAGTTGCAAATCTAGATTAGGTGGAGCTACCTCCCACTCTCTCCCCAGGTAAATGAAAGTAGGGGTTGGTTTTTTTTCCCCCTCCAGTAACCTTGCAGATTTACATGCAGCTAAATATGCAAAAGTTATCCCAGATGCATTTGGGCAGCTCTTCCCAAACTGTTGCCTTCCAGGTGGTTTGCCAACTGTGGGAGTTGCAGTCCTACGCCCTATCAGGATGTCAGGTTAGAGCAGGCTGTTTTTGAGGATTGGGAATACCTGCTCTCTGTTGGGGTGGAGAGGGAATGAAAAATGGAGTTCTATTTCTCCTACCCAGTACAGCTATTCTGAGCCCAGATTATTTTATTCCCAGCTGCTTCTGAATCTTCTGCATTTATGGCGATTTGTGAATAACAATCTAATCATCTAATCATTGATAACATCCCATTATTTTGTCACTGGTCTTAATTAAAGTTTGCCAGGTCAAAAAATTGGATGCTCTGCAGTCTGCAGAGCTGGATGCATTTTGTGAAGGAATCTGAATTTCAGATGTTCCAAAAGAAGGGGTCATCTGTCAAATTCTCTTACAAGCGGAAAGGTTGTGAGGAAAAGGAGGATGGTTGGAAAGTTCTTATTTGCCAAGAACTCAAACCTGAGTAAATGCAGTAGGTGTCAAGAAAAGTAAAAAGGACTGATTTGGAGAGAGCAAAGTAATCTTGTGCATAATGACTAGAGGAAGACCCACAAAGCAATAGGGTCCTTAGAGTAAGATTAAAAGGCTGAAGCGAGGGGGAAATAGCTGGTGTTTTTGGAATAAACAGTCATGCATAAAATTGAATTGGTGCATTTAATGAAATGCTTCATCATATCCCCCCCCCCTTCTTCTCAATGCCTGGAGCAGTTTCATTGCTAGCTCTCCATTTGCCCTACTACACCCCCCCTCCCTTTTTTTTTAGTTGTCTCTTTTCAGGGAAATGGAGGTTTTTGGTGGCAGCCATCCAGAGAAGCTTGGATATGGGAGCCTCTGGTGAACAAACAAGATGCAAATTAAGCTAAGGCCTTAGCAGGGCCTGCCAAAGTACATTTAAGCCCACTAGCGAGTTTCCAAATACTGCAGCTCTCCCCTGTAATTTAACAGGCAGTGTTCTCTGCAATCTTTGTTGATCAAGGAATGTGAATAAAGGCTTGTAGGAGGACTTGTTGATAAAGGCCTTGGGGCAAAGCCTGGGGGCTGGGTGCATTTTGTTAGCAATCTGTATAGGTGGCACCAAATAGAGAATGTAGGTTGTTTTTTAATTGAAAGGATTGGCAGTCAGGTGAAGATTTCTACTCGAGAGAGGATTCTGGATTCTGAACCAAGTCTATTTCGGATGCTGTTTTCTTTTTTACTGAAAGAGAACCAGTTTGGTGGTGTATTTAAGGCATAGGCTGGGGTGGGGGGTGAGTTCTAGTTCTGTCTTAGGCACAAAGTCAGCTGGGTGATTTTGGGTAAATCATTTGCTCTCAGCCCTAAGAATAGGCAATGGCAAACCACTTTTGAAAACCCTTACCAAGAAAAATGCAGGAATCTGGTAGTCTTCAAGAATCAAACACAATTGAATAGAAAAGTTACTGAAATGCACTATAGCAATAGCATTTAGACTTATATATCAATTCACAGTGCTTTACAGCCCTTTCAAAGTGGTTTACAGAGTCAGCCTATTGCCCCCAACAATTTGGGTCCTCATTTTACCCACCTTGGACGGATGAAAGGCTGAGTCGATTTTGCACCTGGTGACATTCGAACTGCCAAATTGCAGGCAGCCTGCAGTCAGCAGAAGTAGGCTGCAGTACTGCTTTTTAACCACTGCACCACCACGGCTCTTCCACTATAAAGTGGTAAATGTTAGTTGTTGTTTTTTTACCAAAAGAGAGCCAGTTTGGTCTAGTGATTAAGGTACCAGGCTAGAAAAGGGGAGCCCATAATTTCTAGTCTCACCTTAGATATGAAAGCCAACCGGGTGACTCTGGGCCAGTCATACTCTCTCAGCCCAATTCACCTTACAGTGCTTGTTGTGGGGAAAATAGGAGGAAGAAGGCATACGTTCACACCCTTGAGATATTTGTAAAAAAATTAAAAATAAGGATGCAAATAAAATAAAATACGCTAGTGTCCAAAGAAAGAGGATCTGTTGGCTGTGTGCTTAGTTTAAAAGTAGAAAAAGTGGTTTTTTTTAAAAAAAAGCACTGAGATTTCTTCTCAACTCTTTCAACGTTAACCAGAAAGAAAGAAGAGAACAAATTGGTAGGTGATTGTTTACAATAGCTGTTCCTCAGTTATGGAATTTCTCTTCGTTAAAGGTCACCTTTAAATTGGATGAATTTAAACTTAAAGCAAGTTGGTGTTGATATTTAGAGACGGGTGTATTTTTGTAGAAGAATTATTTTGTGAAACATTGTGAATTGTTGCAAATAGCTCTGAACTTTAGAGAAAGAAGAGATAGAAATGAAACACAACATTTTATATGAAGAAGCATGTAGATTCTGGAAGGAAAATGATGGCAAGCTTATTTTTATTGACAAGAAAAGCATTACATATCCATAAAAGTTCATCAATGCTGGACAGATTAATAAATGCAAATTTCAGAAATCAGTGGAATCTGAAATGGGGGAAGACAATCCATTCTATACACAATGTATACTAGGTCAGAATGTAGTATTTCAGCTCGTATGATATATGGCACAGCCATTGAATCTTCGGTCTAATGTGAACTTGGCTACAATTTGCCATGGGTCTCCAATCAATACTTACACTCCTCTCCTTTTAGAAGTACATTTTTTGGGATGTGAAGTCGATTTGTCAAATGGAAGGCTGCTGCTGTATATCAGAGTTAGAAACAGGAGATGCCATACATACAAGCTAGAGAGGACAGAAAAAAATGGGTTATATGAAATATATGCACAGAATGCTTTTGGGGGGAAGCAGGGCAAGGGTTTTTTTTTGGGGGGGGCAACAGTTTGTCAGAATTGGCATATTATCAGGATAACCATGAGGGTAAGCAAGCAGGAGGCTTCTCATTGTCCAACATAGTAATATACCAAAGAACAACAAAGGGTCCTTATTGTTCCAAGCATTGCTGGGCTTGTGAGGATCGGTCCAGAGCAAAATCTGTCCCAGTTATTACATACCTTCCTAGTTTTTTAGTATTCTGTATTCTGTTGGAGGGAGAGCGTATGGATCCATTAAATGGGAACCACGGGAGGAGTCGGCTGTTGCCATGAGCTCTTTTGTTCTCCTGTAACAAGGATGTTAAATTTTGTGCAGGAGTTATTAGCACAGACCGATGTAGGAAGCTCTCATGTTTGCAGACAGTAGTTGCTTCTGAGATTGATCTAGGGCGAGTAGATGACGTCATTCAGGTTTTCAGTTTACCTTCCCTTTGCTGGGTTCACATTCTGGAGCTGGGCATCTGTATCTCATGTTCTGTAAACCAAGAACCGCCATTTGGGAGTCCACCCACCTCTGTTCCCAGTAGCATTGGAACAAAGCTAACTTTAATGGGACAGGGTGATTTCTATTTATGAATAGAGACCATGCTCCTTGCGTAGCTTTGCTTTTTGTTGTAGCATCCACAGTTTTTTAAAATTAATATTGAAGACTGAAAATCTTTGGAATTTAGTAGGAATTGGTTTAATTGAGATATCTGTCATCCTTTTTTTTTTAAGATTCTGTCTTTTGTCTCATGGTTTCAAGAATTAAGAGTTGTTTGGATAGAAGTTCTCAAATGGTGGGATACCTCACTGCATGTATGTGTGTAGAAATGTATGAAATGGAGAGAAGAGGATCCCTATAGCAGATGAAGCCAGCAAAGTGCTCTTCCTACACCCCACCCCATAAAGAGAGAGGATTGGTTTCGGAGCCAAACTGCTTTATTTTAATATGTAGAATTAAATGGGAAATGTTTGAACACAGCAGCAAATGTCTTTTTACTGCTTAGCTGCTTTTAGTAGGAGGGCTTTGAGAAATTTTATAAGTTTGTGATAATTATGTTTAAAAAAAGGCAAGTTTGAAAAGTAAAAGAGACAAGTTGGTTTAATTTGTACAGGAATGTTTGGAATGGCATTCCTTTCTGTTTAGGTCATACCATATACAGCTTCCCAAAAAGCAAAGGCATCTCTCAGAGCATGCGTTGAAACAAGCTGAAGATTGCTGCCTAGAATATTCCCTAAAGAACTTTTTCCTGAATTTAATGGGTTTTGTATTTTTTTACAGATGAGTGCAAAGCTTTGACTGGCTTTTTTTTTTAAAAAAAAAAGAAGAATTGAGTACTGCAAGTACTTATTTAAAAAAAAAACTAGTTGAAGAATGCTGTGGGAAACAAACATGTGGGTTAAACATTAGGGATGAATACACACAAGGACTCAGAGATGAATTACTTAAAGTTCCAGGACCTTGTTAGTTTGGGTAAGACTTCCAGAGTTGTCATCCAATTTGAATGTTTAAATGATGGGTTGAAAATCATTAACCACATGATGTGGAATCATATAAACTAGGATTAATTAATGCAGTTCAACTTTTCAATCATTTTTAAAAAATGTCTACCTCCTTGAGAATATAAAACTTTTTCAGTGATACTAATATATTAATAATAGGCCACTGGAACTTTCAGTTAAATTGTATACCTGTGTGAGAGACACAGACATGCACACTCACACATACACTGTTTTTTTATAAACTGGGCGAGGCTGCTAATAAAACCTAGGGACATGTACAAATGGATAATATTAAACATTGCCTTTAATGGGGCAGTTGCTTCATAGCATTGTGATTGTGGTTCTTCACCAATGAAGCTTTTTCCACTGAGTAATTGTGATGAAAGGAGCAGCCTTTATACTCTGCCCCATATTTTAAAGAGGTAGACTAATGCTCAAGCAAAGAGGAGGGTAATTGCCTGATGAGAATTGCTAAATGGATTTCAAGCATCCTCAGACAAAGTTATCGTTGTAGCTCCAAGAAATCCAGTCTTGATTACAGAACATCCCCTTCCAAGAAAATAGTTATACAAAAACTACTTTAAAGAAAATATATTTGATGTCAGCAATGATGTCATGCAAGGACATCTGGTAGCAGAATTTCACATTTGAGCTAGCAGGGGCTAATAGAAGGGACAAGTTCCTTTTTAAAAAATTATAATAATCACAATTCTGAAATTCCCTATAATACATTTGTACCTCAGAGGGAATCCTTCACCCAGAATCTGAATTCTTAAAATCCCCTCACTCAACATTTTAATTAATCTGGAAAACTCCTCTTCTGGCACCATATTTAAATTTTAGGAGATAGCATAGTATGCCTGTCCAATTCTAATTTGAGGTTCTACTTGTTTTTGAAATGTTAACAGGGGTCTCTCGGAAGGTATCCATAATGGATTCAACTTGTTGATGGGGATACTTAGGTATTAGATCAGCCTTCCGCATCTTCACAGAACCTTAGCTTCCAGAACTCTTAGCAATTGACACACTAATAGACAAATACTGGGAGCTGAAGGCCTATATCTCTGGAGGGTGCCCAAGTTGGGAAAGGCTGTTCCAGGAGAGATCCCTGGAAAAGAGACGGGTTGGATCTATGCAGTTGGATATATAGGTAGAACAAGTCTATGGGATGAAATATGGATAGTAACTCATATATTGGCGTATGTTCTTGCCATCAAATTAGTGAGCAATCTTGAAAATAGGTTACAGGTAGTCCTCGACTTACAACAGCTCGTTTAGTGACTTTGAAATTACAGTGGCATTGAAATAAGTGACTGACAGTTTTTCATACTTAGGACAGTTGCAACATCCCATGATCACACAATCAAAATTCAGGTGCTTAGCAACTGACTCATATTTATGGCGGTTGCAGTGTCCTAGGGTCATGCAATCACCTTTTGCAACCGCCTGACAAGCAATATCAATGAAGAAGCCAGATTCACTTAACCCTGTTACTAACTTGACAACTTCAGTGATTCACTTAACAACTGCAGCAAGAAAATTTGTAAAATAGGGCAAAACTTGCTTAACAAATGTTTTGCTTAGCAACAGAAATTTTGGGCTCAATTGTGGTCATAACTCAAGGGCTACCTGTATTAGAATCTAAGCATATGTATACTTGGTTAGTAAAGTATTTGTCAAAGAGTGAGAAAAGTGGTTGCATGGCTTAAATTAAGACCTGGAGAAAGCTGGATTTCCAAACATTATTTTATATTCTTCGTGCATTTCTTTGATATTTTAGCAACCAGATCTAATTCCAGAGGGACTAGAAAGCCAGTATAGAAAGAACCAGAAAAGAAGGGAGGAAGAGGCTCTTCACTAATGCATCCGGTTGCACAATTGTTTGAAATTTAAAACATGCTACAGGAGGAAACTGCAGCTGATAAAAGGAAGGAACAGGTTAAAGCACTCCTGACTCCAGTGTTATATACAAAATTATGTAAGAATTGTATCAAAGTGAACAAGAATCTCCTATCACATTCTTCTCCACTTCAAATCTGCCTTCAGTCTTCAGAAGCACTTGCTTAATGATTGAAAATTATGGATGATACATGTTTTCAACTTGGTCACCAAACGATTTGTCTTGTTTTTTTCTACATAAAGGGGTGTTTTTGCCTGTCATTTTGTTGAAAATCTTGTGCCCTGTCATTTACTAGTACAGGATTTCCTAAATTTGGCAACTTTAAGATCTCTGGTTTTCAACTCCCCAAATTCCTCAGCCAGCATGGCTGGCTGGAGAATTCTAAGAGTCAAACACATCTACAAGTTCATAAGGTTAGGAAACACTGTGATAGAGTCAGAAGTTTGGGGACTCAGCAAGGTTTTTCCCTCCTAAAAATATCACAAAGACATAAAACGTTTTCCTGCCTTCATTTGCCTAAAAGCTATTCTGGTTCCCCACATTGTCTCTTCCTCTGGGGAAGACTCCATAGTGAAACATTCAAGGAAGGGCAATTTCTTAATTTCAGTTGCATCATAAGCTATTTTTCTCACCCCACATTTCCTTCTCTTCCCTTTCATTAATGAATTACGTGATAGTAGTATGCGAAATTACAGGAAGTTTACATCCAGCTATTGCCAGTTAGCACTTAATTCTGTTAGAACCAGCCGATTTAGCTACTAACAGAGAGAAGACATGATCTGTTTCTTACAATCATCTTAGAAAGAGGTAAGGCTGGGCCGGTGCCTTGTTCACCTTGTATCTAGTAGTCCCGAAGGTGCTTTTTTTTGAAAGGCAATCGGACTTTCTTAGATTTTTTTTCTTTGAAAACATTTCGCTTCTCATCCTGAAAGCTGCTGCTGGAGAAGCTTCTTGGATGACAAATGAAACATTTTTCAAAGAAAAAAAAAAGTCCAGTTGCCTTTTGGAAAAACATCTTTGGGACAGTCGTGACCTGGGCAATTGAGAATCCCCATAGATATTTGTATCTAGTAGATACTTCCTTGAAATGCTCAAGCAGGACATGTAATCCTCGAAAGCTGGTCTTGTGGTATGTGCTGCTTTGGAATATGAGGTCTTCGCTTAGCTAATGCATCGGCTTATTTTCCATGCATTAAAATGTCAAAAAGTGCTTTAAGCTTCTGGACTTGTCAAGTTTAAAAAATGCCATGACCAGAAAAGCTTAGAAATAACTCAGCAATAAAAATGTGATTCGAGCAGCTAGGACCTTTCTCTTCTCACCCTGCTCACCCTATATCCACAACCGGAGCTTGAGCATCTGAAAGTTACGTCTAGAAATTCGAGAAGTAGTATACATGAGATTCCTCTTCCCTTCCCCAGCCTGGATCTGCTCAAAAGGAATCTGCTCAAAAGGAAGAAGAGATGACACAGAAAATACTTGTTGACGACGAATCTATGGCAGGAAAGTGAATTTGTCGATTCCTACTAACTTCCGTCAACCCTGAAGCCTATCGTGCCAGCAAAATTCAAGAGGTGTTATTGGGAGGTGGATACCTTAAGTCATGTAATTCAGTAAGGCTGTACTAAGTTGCCTAGTTGTCTTGTCAAGAAACACTTTGAATGGTGGTCAGCTCTTGAGAACTTCATGAACCCATCTGTTTTCTTCTCAACACTACGAAATGGTTGACCCTTTCCTGTTTCTGGGATCCCCATCCTATCCCTCAATCCAAGAAGCTTGGGATTTCCTAATGTCTCTTATTCAGTAATCAGCCAGGATCTGGCATTTGCTGCCACCTGCTTTGGCAGTAAAAATTCTTTATTGGACGGTTTACATAGAATGAATGAGGGAAGTGCAAGACCGACTGCCTATCCGCAGCAGCTGCAGCTTCAGTCTTTTATAGGGTAAACAGGAGATTGAAAGGAAAAGCTTTCGACATCTCGCTGAACCCACCAGAATCCTCAAAGAGGTCGATATTGGGAATACGCACTAACTGCAGAATGGAAACTGTTCAGCTGTTCAGACTTGACAGTGAATTTCTGAGGTTACATCTGTGCAAATAGGAGATGTTGGGGATATTCTCAAGGGACACGGCTTCCTCTGCACATACTGGGAATTTATGGAGGTAATTAGTTGAACAGAGTTTATATCTCATTGGCTGGGTCCATAAAGCCAAAAGTAAGCAGGGCACATTAGAACTAACAGTGTGAACCAAATCATTGAGAATACTCAGTTATTCCCTTTTGTAAGAAGAGTTCTGATTGCATAAAGGATTAGTATTGCAAATTTTTGTTAGTAATCTATATACTATTATTAAGAACATCAGAAAGTGGGAGGCGTGTTTATTTCTTACTGGAGAATTTAATATGTTTCGTTTTCTATACCCACATGCATTTTTTTTTTAAAGTTTCTGAAAGACAAATGACTTTGGTGCCAAAGTACTGTATATTTTTATACTGTAGTTCTGCCTTCCATAAGGGAGGAAATGGCTCCTCATAGTATATTTAATGTGTATCCACATTTCTGGTGTTAGGTTGTATAATGTTATCAGTGCCTGCATTTTGTGGACCCTAGTGCTAGTTTCCCTCTGAGGATATGTCTTTCTCGGTTTATGTGCAGCATTAGAAAATGCACCAAAGGAGTAGTGCACCGGGCAATCTCAAACCAGGCATAATAAGCTAGTTAGATGCCATAGTATTCTTTTCTGTATGTGTTGACAAACCTGGAAGTTGCAATCTTATTATCATTGTGTGATGGTTTCCATTTTCAATATTACCGTTAGTTCCTCTGAAGAGTTCAGTTTTATCAGGACAAACACTTTGAGTAGCAGGTAGGAAGGACAATCTGCTGCTAAAGGAAGCTGTTGATTCTGTTGCATCTGTAAGTTTTTCTTCTTTCCTTTGAAATACGTATAAACCTCTATTCTCAAAATGCAATGCAGTATTGCCACAGAACCATGGAAGACTTGTCACAGGAGTTGGAACAATCCCCAGATGCATGGTTGTAGGATTGCTCAAAACTGTGTGGTTGGTGCTAAAACATTTGCTTCTGGGCATCTTTTTAAGAGAGAGATGCTTGAGTTATGGTTCTTCTACCCATCACATTGCATGTGTTTTGCTGTATTAGGTTGCCGGGGGTGGGGGAAAGGCCAATGAGAAGCTGCCAGGATACAATTCCATTGCTCTTACAAAGCCTCTGAATTAGCTATCTCGTCATTTTTCATCCCTTGCTCTGAAAACAACCTTAATCGCTTCGTACAGAAAACAAAACAACATATCCTTTTTATAATCACGGCCAACCCTTTTATCATAATTATTTCCACAGCTATTTCCAAGTTGTCCTCCTAAAGCCAGGAGGTGGTCTTATCCCACTCTAGTTGAACTGCTGACACATATCATCGCGAACGGGCATAAGGCTCATTTTAGCTTTCATTTTCTGATTCCTGCTCCTCCTATTGTAACAGGCATTTGAAAGAAATAGAAATAGATTTGAAACTATGCTGCAGAAATATGTCCGTAGCCATTCCAATTCCCGAATTTGCTCCTTGCAATTGAAAAAGATAACTTACGTTCCTTCAAAGGCTTAGGCTTTGGCAGATCTCCAAGTTCCTCCTCAGAAGCTAGTAATTGATGCTAGACTAAGATGGCTGAAGGAAAGGATTGACCGCCAGCAGGGTTGAAAACAACCTTCTCATGATCCAGAGAGGAGCAGTTCTGTCCTTTATGCTTCCTGACATAACTGGTTGTTACCAGCAGTAGGGAAGTCATTATCTTCTCTCATCTCTATGGAGTGATGAGCTGTAGAAAGCTTCAGCCTTACAACTGGCATTAAAATCATAGCTGTAACGTTACTAAAATGGAAGCAGTCTTCTGAAAGTGCAGCTGCCTATACATGTAATAAAGTGCAGCTGTGAGCGCTCTGAAGAAGATGATGGAGAATTTCTCCTTTTCCCTCATTGCAGAACCACGAAGGATTGGCTTCCTCTGAAATCCGTGCAGAGATCAGACAGTTCTGAGATGTGTCAAATAGGCGTCTGCATATAAAATACGAGGCGAAGTCAGGAAAAGATGAAGCAAAGGGGGCAGATGCATCACTAAAATGTTGTCTGCCTTGGAGTCTTCTATCTCTGATTGCTGGTATTGGACATTGGCCAAGATATGAAAGAACCTTTTACCTGTGCAAGCAGCCTGTTTGTGAACAACCTCTGCAAAAATCTAATTAATGAGCCTGGTGGAGCATGGAGCGTGGAACAAGGAAATTGGTTTGAGCTACTGGTAGGATTAATGCACTGTCTTCTGCCATAGTTTATTGGAGAAGCCAATAAACAACAGGGATTAATGGACAAGCTAATGGACATTCTAAGTCATGGCCTACAAAATGTAGTAACTATGCACGCTCTAAAGATGTGAAGAACTCTGTGGTCCAGTAACAGCAGCTAGTGTCTCGCAACGGCTTCAAAAAACAGTGGACAAGGATCAGAGACATTTCAGTCTTATCTGTTAAGGGAGGCATCAATATTCATCGGGGGAGGGGTTTTCTGAAAAAGGGGAGCAATCATTTCATAGAAAAATCACCTTAATGAACTCACAAATAAACGTGGGCTGAGGTATACTAAGATTCTGTAACCTAACTTTTCCCCCCTTGGCATTATAAACCTGATTAGTGAGACTGTGTGAATCTGGTTTTCTTAATTATGCTCAGTGGTTAGGAACTTGACAAGATCAAGTTCTGGACCTAGCCTAGAATTATGTCCCATTCCAGAATAATCACTCTTGACATCAGAATAGTCTATCACCTGGCCATCAAATTTTACACACAAAATGGTTCACATGATATTAAACAACCAAACAAACCTACCATGAATGGATGCATCCATTCTTCTCTCAATCCAAGCTACCTAATGGAGTTGTTATTTTAGGTTGATATCTTGAAAGTTACTGTAATCGGAGAAGGAACTACTATGTATGTTTCCTTCAGCTCCTGGAGAAAAGATGAGGGAGACTATATTAAATAAAAAACATAATTTCTGGATTCATCTGAAGCTGGGAAATGATTATTCAGTTCTGAAACATGGTTTAGAATTTGGCTTGGTTCACTGCTGGTAACCATAACTTCTCTCCAAAATGATGGTTAATTACAGCTTTCCCAACTTAATTGGACTTGTGCAAAATGAGGGTCCAAAGATTGAATACAGTTGATTGCTGTATATCTTGAGTTAAGAAACAAAAAAAAAATATAATTGTCCAAAAGGGGATTAGCTGTAGCCCCCATAATATGTCAAATTTTCCTTAGAGGTGGGGCTTCTAATCTCTTTTGTGGTTGGGTAACTGAGGTGCTCTCTTAGTTCATTTGATTTTGCTTAAGGCAATGGAACATTTAAATGCAGATCTGGCAATGTGGCACTGGGACATTAACAATTGGTCTTTAAGGAATTTGTCCTTGTGTTGTGCAATGGTTTGATAACAGTAAGAAAAGATAAGTCTTTATCTTCTGCGCTGATGATTGAGTTGGATTGTCTTAACATATTGAAAGTACAGGATTGCAGGAATGGTTTCTCTAGAATGTACTCTTTTCTTTGAAGAATTCTCCTTGTAGCAGACTGTACTAACAGGTCTTCCTTGATTGCGCTCCTTCAGGAACTAGCACATATAACTTATATAGTCTCCAGCAAGTCTGCCCATTGGCAGTACTGGCTGGGATGGTGACAGTTGTAGTTTAACATAGCTAAATGATGCCAGATTGGGACAGCTGGTATAGGCTGTGTCTAGCATATATGCCTATTTCTTCCTGCAGACTTTAAAATGGTTCTTGCTGTTTTGTCGATGATCCGGGGGACACTTTTCCCCCAAGAGACTGCAACCTGTGATTTGGGATGATCCAGGAAACAAAAAGTTTTAAAATATGCATCCTTGTATTTTCCATCATCCCTCACCCCATTCTGCTGAAATAAGAGGAACTGGCAGCAAGAAGGAAATCTCTGAAGCTTTCAGGCAAGCTGCTATAGCGGGTCTTTATTAAGGTTGCTTTGTTTTGTCTTCTTGGTTGTGATTGGACATTGTTACTGTTTTATTGGGCTCATTGTTTAGCAGCAGAGTAGATATTTTGTCTGCCTAAGAACAAATATCTCCAGTCACCTCTTCTTGTTATTGTTGTTATAAATAATTTTATTAAAACTTTAAATACAAGGTTGTAAAATGATACAGAATCAGGAAGAAAAAGAAAGAAATCCCAAGACAGGGCTAAAAAGCAAGAAATAAAGAATACAAAGAAGTACCCTGTTTCTCCAACAATACGGCCTCCCCTAATAGGAAGTCCCAGCATGTTTTATAGACATGAAATGAAATTAAGCCCCTCCCCCAAATTAAAACATGCAAGATGGGGGGAATGGTGGTGGGGGCTTGCCGTTAGGAAGTACTTTTGTTGCATACCCGGATATGGTGCTGCCTGCGTTGACCCCAATATGAACTGCCCCACCAATGCTGAGGTCAACATCCAACCCATCGCTGCCCGCCTGCCCAAAGATGCAAGGGGGGGAATTAAGTCATCCCCGAAAAGATGGCCTAGCCATTTTTTCGGGGCTCAAAAAAAAAAAAAAGACCTGGCCTTATTATATGAGAAACATGGTAGTAGCTTTTTTTTTTTTTTACAGCAGTATAAATATAAATTTACTCTTTACTTTTTTTCTAAAATTACATCATTTCTTCCTTCTATAATTTATCCTGTCTAATCATGAAAACCATAAATCATAAGTTCATTTTTTTTTTCATTTTACACAAAAAATGCGTAAAGCAGTCAGCCATAAAC
The DNA here is from genome assembly GCF_049901715.1 of Pseudonaja textilis. NCBI lineage: Eukaryota > Metazoa > Chordata > Lepidosauria > Squamata > Elapidae > Pseudonaja > Pseudonaja textilis. The sequence continues at coordinate 131,830,811 of NC_141991.1, forward strand.
ATAGATATTGTCTTCTCTAATCAAACAAATCAGTTTGGTCGCCTCTGCAAGTGTTATCTTCACCAACCATTGCTCCATTGTGGGGATTGCCAAGTCTTTCCATCTTTGTGCATTCATTCAATAATCTTGCTACTGCTGTCAACAAAGCTCCCCCAGTCTCAATTTAAAATGGAAATTACAGGATATTACTTTCAAAGATCTTCCGAGAGAGCCATTAGGAAGTTTATTTCGGACAGAGTGGATCTAAAATGGAATTGAAGGTCCAGGGACCCTCCTGTCTGGAAGATGTACACACACAGGTCTCTGATGAGTTTTCTGATAAGTCTTTGCAGTGTTTTCTTGTTGATTTTTCTCTTCCTCTTCTTTTCAGCTCTTTGCAAGGTGTGTATGCTGGCTGAAGCAGAGTCAGAGTTCACCAGTTAGAGCTACCAATGTTGTTTCCCACTAAGGGTACCTGCAAAATGAAGATGGTTTGATGCAGTTGTATGGACTTCACCCAGGAGCAACTGGTGTCTCCATGCATAGAAACTAGCTAGGTGTGCACAAACAGATAAGGGGCTCTTATTTACATAACTTGTTTTCAAATCTTTTGATAAAGTTGCTGGATATGCTTATTTTGGGTTCAGCTGCTTAGCAGAATGCACAGCAAGCATCATAGCACTAAATTCTGACCTATGTATTTTTGATATCATTGCTGCTGGTGGTAGTTGCTCCACAACACACGTCTAGATATCTCATGCAAGTAGGTAAGTCATGATGTTTGGATTATGATGTCACATTTGTTTTGTCATTACACATACACACCCACATACAATGAAAGAGAGAGAGATACTGTGATGCCCACAGCATATTTCATGAAAATATTTTGGAGCTTGAAATTTTTTTTTGCCCATATAACCTGGAGAGGGTTACATTTTTTTTGTCCATATAACCTGGAAAGGGAAAAATGACTAGAATGAAGGCAAAGTGAATGTAGAGCCAAGGGAATACATATGAAGGGCATTGAGTTGAAGAAGATCATAGCTATGAAATGAGAAATTCTCCACAATGACTTTGTAGCTTTCTTTGGAATTGGCCAGAAAGGATAGCCATTTCATCATGCAAAAACCACATTCCAATTTCCAGCCCTGGAATTTCTTCCATATAGGTGCTGACCAAGTCTGCTTTTTTTTTTTCTTTCCAAGATAGACATTGGATATAGAGCAGCTCAAAATAGTCAGAGTTTATACTGTGTGTTTTGTCTGATGCTTTTTGATTTCCAACCGAGCAGGGTTAATACATGGCAACTGTGTACAAAGATAGTATTCTGAGGAATTCTGGAATGTTCTGTTCCTCTTATCAGCCATGCTGATCCACCCATTCTGGGGTGGTTCCAAAGTTTTCCAGAACCAAATAATTCATTGTGATTGTGTTCCAGCTGAATTAGTAAGATCTGTAAAAGGAAACGGAACAATCTGGTGTTTCCTAGAACAATAGATTTTGCACATTCTTCTTATTTGGGTGGAAGACAACCAAGGAATCCCCTAACTATAGACTAACTAGGGAAGTTCGGGAAAAAACCCCGACTTTCAAAAGACATTTTATTATTAAATGTAATATTAAATAACATTAATGAGATAAATGCCAAGTTATTGTAAATTTACATGGTCATGTATTTAACCTAGGCTAGCCTACTTCTAACCTGTGCTATATAAGAATAAAATACTGGTGATGTGGAAGAGGTTTCTGTAGCTCTCTAGAAGGAAGATGGGGATGTTATAAAATTATTTGGATGTTTTTGCATTTGTTTCAAGGAACGCCCTAAACAAGTTTAACAAGTGCTTGACAATTAGGTAGAATAGTGCCTGCATATTTCTCCATTTAGCTTCATCCTTTCAGAGCTTTTTTCAGCCTGATACCCATCTGATGTATTTAACTATAGTTAGCATTCAGGATGTGGAGGATATGGGAGGTGATTCTCAGTTTGATGAGAACACTAGAAGCCATTTCCAAAGCAATCACTGGGGAAAACCTTCCTCACTTACATTACTGTATAAGAGCCAAGCTTCCCTGCTTTTACATTGAACATGTGTAGGCTTTCACCAGAAACATGCCTTTTTAATTCTGCCTATACATATCTTACATGAAAGTAGAGTCCCTGTGTGGTTACTAACCTTCCTGATTGTAATAATCAGAGTTTTGAGAAACTTTGGAGAAACCCTTTCTGCCTGGGTTGCTATAGAAGCCTGATAGAAATCATATATTTGGAGAACAGTTAGGTTGGATGAATCCACGCTAATGTTGCCCCTGGCTGAAATTATATATTAATGCTGACTTTCCTATTAATCCCATCCAGGAATGTCTCCTTCCTCCTTCCCTATGACAGTCTAGACAAAAATAAGAAAAGATGTCAAAAGTAGGGGGGAGGGCAGCAATCTTATTCAAGACTTACTATCTTACTTTGTTTTTTAAAAAATAAGGTGATTGTGCCATCCTAATAAGGAAGATTCCCTACATCAGCAGCCCCCAAATGTTTGGGCACCAGGGACTGGTTCCATGGGGAAAAAAATGGTTCCATGGACTGGGAGGGGCCTGGCATTCATGTGCTACCTAGATCCTGTGCATGTGCAGATGAAGCTTCCCTCACTTGCATGACCCGGTTCCTAATGGGCTGCAGTCTGGAGATTGGTGACCCCTGCCCTACATGAATTCCCTAGATGGGGAAAAAAAACCATTTGCAAGGTGGATTAAAGGTAAAAAAAAAAAAGCTAACCTTAAATCAATTTCTCTCATCAAATCCCTTCCATATATTTTTCCATAGAAGGAAAGAGGGAGGGAAGGAAGGAAACCTTAATATGAATAATGCATTTGGTGCTGAATTTGGTTGTAGCCATGTGTGCAGAGGCAAAGAATACATCTGACCAAGTTTGATGTTTTATTTTTCTATATTTAAAAATAATGGTTCTGGTCCCAGCTGCAATAAGTAATGGTTTCTTGGCAAAACAGCTTTCAGAAAGGCCTCTGGAGCTGATTTTAAAACCTCCTGCAGAAAATAAGAGTTTTGTTACCAAAGATACCTTACTTAAAACAGACCTTCCAATTAATACATTAGGAACATGGGGATAACTTTTATGCAAATATTCTCCATGGTAGGAGGGAGAACTGGAGAATGACGTAAGTGCTAATTCTTGAGAACAGAACTTCCTTTCTGAAGGAAATAGTTATATGTGTTTTCACCAAGTTGTCTTGGAAGGCTATGCTGGCAATAGGGGAAAGTTCAGCTGTGGGCAAGCAGAACATATACCAGCAAAACCCCTGTTGTCTTCTTGTTCTCCACCTTCAGATCCACACAACAATCCATCAAGTCTCATTCTCTGCTATATGGAGATATAGAAAATCAAACTTGTCTATTGCAGTCAAAGTCTTTGTAACTTGGGTCAAATAGCATATTTGTTCAAGATTAAATCCAAGATGGCTGCTGTTTACATCAACCCTGTGACTTGAATTTCAAGAGTACAAGAAGTCCATATGAAATTTGTTACAGCTGAACCTTTTCAGATATAAGGGCTAATTTCAAGTGGGATGTGGAATTTTTCTTCCATTGGAAGTTTGAGATACATCAAGATTGGGTTTTGGTCTCCAGGCCTGTAAATGGTGCAGAGTTTATATGTACTGAGCCCATTTTCATTGTCCCCCAAACCCTCTAAGATCTGTCTTAAGAAAGCAATAGTAACACCCTTGCTGCTGGATCTAACTTCCTAGTCTAGCCTACAACCTAAAATTCTTTGGTGGTCTCTCATCCAAGTATTAATTGATCCAACTCTGTTATATGGGCGGGCACTGTGCTGACATCTGCAACTCTTTTAAACATAATCTGCAGAGGAAAAATCAGTTTGAATGTAATTTGGCTTGCCCCAAAGGAAATCTATGGGGTGTTTTCATCTCCTTACCTTTTCAATGTCTCTATCTTTCCCTCACCGTTTCCTTTATTTTTAGAGAGTTTGAAACATCGTGTACTGACTTCAGAAAGAACAGCCAACCCCAACCCCCCTTTTAAACAATTAACATTCTTTCCAAGTTAATGGTTTATATGTTTTCAGATTTTTTTCCCCAATACACAGTAACAAAAACATTACGGTACTGCTGTGTACATAAACATCTACATTGTTATTTTACAATTAGTTGCATTTTTTAATAATAAAGAACATATGGAAGATAATTTTTTCAGACAGTTTTTCACTTCAGAGAGAAGCAGAACTTAAGTTGAACTAGGCCTGTTTCAATTGACGCTTGCAGCGTGAAATCGTAGCTTGGATTTCTAGTGACTAAGGTGCGATATTCCCAAGTGTTGATAGTAGTATTATTAAACCTAATAGCAATTTTATTTTCTCTGGACAAAAGTGCAGTTTCCCCTGACATGGCTTGGATACTTCAGTGGAACATTCCTGTAAGGATATTGACATTTTATCTGTCAGAAAGCAGGATAAGAATGGAAAATTTGATTGCGCTGGAAAATGGGACAGTGGCCCTTTCAACAGCACAGATCAAAGGACTCACGTCTTTTGAGTTTGTTTGCTGTTCAGCCTAGAGCCACCTTCCCCAGGCCGATGTCTTTCAGAGGCTGGAGTTGACAACTCCCACTCTTTCAGGCCTACTGGCTTGGGATATGAAAGTTGTAATTGCTTGCATCTGGATGTCAGGCTGGCCTGGCCTCATTTTGGAATCCGTGCAATAGCTTTTACCACCCCTGTTGGTAAAATAGCTGCTGTGTTTGTCAATGTACCAGTTTCAGGTGTGTCCCTCATTAATATTTTGCAGCAATATGCTCTTAATATCAAGCCTGCAATTTGCCAGAAGAAAGGATGGTTTGTTTTAAGTGAGTGATCGTGAATCTTTTAATTCATTTACATTGCATTAAATCCCTTCTCTCTTTCCCTCTCCCCCGCCCAAAGAATTTTCAAAGCCACTCGCTTTTAGCAATCGTGAATCCCAGATTATTGGGGATTGAGGGCCAAAATCGTTAAAAATGCCAGACAAGGATTGGGAAATGCTTATATTCTTATTGTAAATTATTCTCAATTTTCTATAAAAGGACAATCTTGAAATATATTGTATGCAAGTATTCCTTGAATTACAACCACAGTTAAAACCCATAATTTTCATAGCTAAGCAAGAGCTGTTAAGTGAGTTTTGCCCCATTTTACAACCTTTCTTGCCACAATTATTAAGTGAATCGTCACAGTTGTTAAGCTGGTAACACCGTCGTTAAATGAATCTGGCTTCCTCATTGACTTTACTTGTCAGAAGGTTGCAAAAAATGATCACACATCCCTAGAACACGTCATAAATACATGCCAGTTGCCAAGTGTCCAAATTTGGGTCACGTGACCATGGGGATCTTGCAATGGTCGTAAGTGTGGAAAATGGTCATATAAGTCACTTTTTTGCTGTTGTAACTTGGAATGGGTCACTAAATGAACAGTTACAAGTCAAGGACTGCTTGTCATCTGTGGTGATTTCTTAAAGTTTTGGGATTGAGCAGGTTTCTCGTCTTTTTCCTATTTTCCAATGTGCAGTTCAGATGACCGTCTGAAATGAAAATGTGAATGCCTGTTTCCCTTTATTCAGATATCTGAGGAGCGCTTGGACTATAGTGTTCACACACCATGCGTAGGTGGAATTCATGTCACTTAACTGAAATTTATTTGAATATCTTAAAACCATATCTGAAAACAAAGCCATAGTTTGCTTTAAGACTTTTTTTCTCAAATTGCAGGTGCTTGCCAGTTGTGTTCTAAATTTTATGTATACCTGGATTTAAGATGACACTAGACTTGGTCACCCCAATAATTTCAGCGCAAACCAAGCTTTCTGCTGTGTTGGATTTCAATTGCTAGCTGTATGTTAAGGATATTAGTTGTTGGTTGAACACTTCTGGAGGCCACTGGATAGGGGAAAACTCATAAAACACCATGGTACCTCTTTATGCCTCTTTCAAGTCATGATTGAAGGGTGACAATTTCAAGTGCAGGGATAGTGGCCTCCAACATGCTGAATTGCCATCAGAATGGCGCTTCAGGTGATTAATGCTGCAAGTTGTCTGAACAAATTACATGCCTTCTTTGGGCAAATAATTTTTGGTATGTCTGCTTTAGAAAATATATATATATATATACATCTTATACAAGTGGAGAGAGAGAGAGAGAGAGAGAGAGAGAGAGAGAGAGAGAGAAAAGAAAGAAAGAAAAATTCATTCATTTATTCATTGGAAAGAGCTGACAAACTGGTGAAATCCAGCGATGCCTAAATAGCAATCTGAAGCCAGACTCCATGTATGGATCCAAATAATTCACAATGTCATCACTTGGATATGTAATTGGGTCTGAATATATGCTTTTGGAGAGAGGAAATCAAACGTATGAAATAGACTATCTAAACAGAAATCCAGTTTCAACCGGCTGAAAATTAGATGGGTAAGAAAAGCTGTTGTAATAGCTGCTGCTTTATGCGAGTTAAAAGCCAAAGACAGCATCTTATTAGCAATGATATTTGATAAGGGTGTGCAGTGCCACTTCTGTTACGATCAATGTGGTAAGACCTGGCTTTTAGCGTGTGGGTCACCTTCTCTCAGGGGATTTGTGCGGCAGAAGTCAGGAGATGCAGGTTTTGACTCTATCTTTTGGGCTGGTTCTTTCCTGTAGGCCCAACCCACCTCCCAGTGTTGTTGCAATAGGAAAAAATGGGGAAGAGGGAACCCTTGTACTATAGTAGTCCTCAGTCTGTGATCATGATTGAGCCTAGAATTACAATTGTAAGTCATGCCAGTTGTTAAGCCGATCATCACATGATTGACCCAATTTTATATACATTTTTGTGATGGTTGTTAAGTGAATACCATGATCATTAAGCCAACCCATTGCCCACTTGTTGGCAGTCTCAAGTCCTCTCCTTGTCCAGACAGGAATGATAAAAAAACTGTTCTACTTGCTAACTTCATTCTGTCACAGTCATCAGCCTTTCCCTTCAATGCTGTGAACATTCTGATTTAGTGACCAGTTGGGATCAGCAACTCAGTCATTAAGCAAAGTATTCACTAAGTGAAACCATAACTCTGCTTACAATCAGTTTTGAGTTTTCCTTTTGCTTTTATAGACCTGTGAAATGTGAGGATTGATTGTAAAGTTTATTTTCCATCACCATAACTGAAAATGGTTACTAAATGAGGCAGTTGCTAAACAAGGACTAATTGTATTCCAAGACTGAGAAACGGTATGGAAGCAGTTGGACTTACCATGTTTCCTGCAGTTACAACAGCACAGGGCAGAATATTGAATGTGGAGAATATTGAATTGTAGAGTGGAAAACAGTACAGTCAATATAACTAGATATTACTTGAACTACAAGGGAAATATTTACACATTAATGGTATCCCAGATTTGAGGTTTTCTTCTGTGTAAAGCAGGGGTGTCAAACACACATCATGGCGTTGTGACATGACATATCATGACTTTCCCCCCCTTTGGTAAACCGGGCATGGCCAACATGTGATGCATCCAGCCTGCGGGCCACAAGTTTGAAAGCCCTGGGGTAAAGGATGTATAAGATCAACCTATGTGATTTTCATTACAGTAAAATTGTAATGGCCAGCTAGCTGTCAGCATATACTATTCTTTAAAAAAGTCAAGCAGACTTTTTACTGGTTACTACCAGCCTAGCAGTTCGAAAGCATGTAAAAATGCAAGTAGAAAAATAGGGACCACTTTGGTGGGAAATTAACAGCGTTCCGTGCACCTTCGGTGTTTAGTCATGCCGGTCACATGGCCATGGAGACGTCTTTGGACAGCATTGGCTCTTCGGCTTTGTAACAGAGATGAGCACCACTCCCTATACCCGGAAACAACTAGCATGTATGTGTGAGGAGAACCTTTACCTTTACTACTAGAATGAGAGACTACTAGGAATTCTAGGGCTTTAAGCTAAAGAGAAAAGTTAAGAAGAAGAAGTCACAGCCTGTTTCCTTATTATTGCCACGAAGTCACCACCTTGGGCTTCCACCATCATGGGCATCCAAGGGACAAGTTTGAGACAATCCTTTGGATGAGGTGAGGATGAATTCCTTCATAGCACTGGCATGGTCGAAGTGGGTTGACCATTGGAATCAACTATAATCCAGCATGGATGTAGCTCAGCAACCATGTAAAACTCTTGGATAGGTTAGCTCTGAATATCAAGTGAACACATGGCGGTCCAAGGCCATTTTTTAACACGCAAGTTCATGGTGCTCCTTTGAACCAACCTGTTCTAAGCTGTGCCCTTCTTTGTGGTATCTTCTTTCCGTTGCAGAGATTCAGTGCGCTGTGGGTCTGACTGGGAGGAGACAACTTCTGTTCTAAATAGATTTTGATTACTTCTGTGTTTGAACAGGGTTCACAAATCTGCATAAAGCATGAAGTCTGCCACTTCGGCACTGTAAACTCTTGCTTCCTCTCCTCCTCAGGAGGTAGGCGAGAAAGGGTTTGTTATGTCTAGGATGTACTGCTTATTGTGACATCTACTTTGGACACAAGATGGGGTCATGGCTGGATGTGACTATTAGTTCTACAGAATCCCTGGTAAACATCATTGGCTGTATGACAGCTGGGGAGCGATTGACAGTTTGGCCAGATGTCAGAACCATGCATAAGACAGAAACAGAAACTATATAGAATAACTTTCATTTTCCTTTTTCCCTCCACCTCTTCCTGTACGTTGTTGACTGCATAGAGGCATCAAGCATATTTATTTTTCCCTGTTCATTTTTTAAGAATGTGTTTGTGATTTACAAAAATGTAAATAATAGCAACACAGTATCTAAGGCAGTTAATTATAGACAATACACATGCACACACGGAGAGACAGAGCGGTTTCAAGGGTAGCTGTGGAAATCTGCAAAAATATTTTCATGAAAAGAACGATGGAATTCTGTTTCCCGGCATGACTCACTTGTCCTCTGCTGATGGATACCAGGTGGATTTTTTTTTGTTTCTAGTTTTTTCCCCCTGTCACTACTACGTAGTTATTTTCATTCCTCCCAAATTCCATAATGAACTAAACTTACGCTCAGAAATTAAATTGGATTTTTTAAAAATTGATTTTTTTTACATCCGTTATTTTGAGCACCAAATCTGGATCCATTTAAAATGTCTGCTAACATCTTTCTCCCTCCCTTTCTCATTTTTCTTTTTGAGAGCAGAGTTATCATTAAAAAAAACCTGGAATAACAACTTGTGCAATTTTCCTGTTTGTCCCATTGTCACAATTTTGGCAACAGCAGGACGCCCCGGGTCTGCTGCTATTTGTTCAGGAATCAAAACACAGCCGAGCAGTCTGAAAACGCTCCAGATTGTCGTCTTCCAGCACCGAGAGGCCTTTAAAATATAAACGCCATTTTGTAATTAGTTCCTGAGCAGCCTCTGGCTCTGCTGCGATGTATCATGGCAGTTGTACATGGAGGAAACCTAACCTCCCTTCCTAGAGGGGGATTTTATGCAAGCAGACTTTCCTGCTTGGGTTTCAGCTAAATCTTACGCTGAGGCAGTTGGATGGTTTATTCCGAACGCAATATGGTTCACACAATAGACAGAGGAATGGAGGTTGCTCAGGAATAGGGCTCATACAAGGTTTCCGGTTCAATCCACCACATCAAAAGATTTCCACCTGAAACGCTGGCAGTGGTTGGATTCATGCATTGGCAAATTGGCAGTTGGCAAATGTGACTTGACATACTGGACCTGCTAAAACAAATCCTATTAGGGTTTAATGTGAGGTGTCAATGCAATTAGGACAAGGAACCGGTTGCCCTCTGGAGGTTGTTGAATTACACGTTGGTATTGTTTATTATTGTACACATTGATTTAGCTAGCTGGGAATTGTAGTTCAGCATTTGGGCAAAAGCAATAGTGGCCACTCGCTGCCAGTATTGGCAAAATTGAACTAGGTAAGCCATCTGGCCCAGTACAGGTGGTTCTTGATCTACGACCACAATAGAGCCCAAAATTTATATTGTTAAGTGAGATATTTTGAAGTGGATTTTGCCCCATATTCCTTTCTTGCCATAGTTTGTTTAGTGAATCACTGCAGTTGATAAGTTAGTACCTCGGTTGTTAAGTGAATCTGGGTTCTCCGTTAATTTTGCTTGTCAAAAGATTGCAAAAGGTGGTGATTGCATGGCCCTGGGACACAGTGATGGTCATAAGTACAAGTCAATTGCCAAGCATCTGGATTTTTTTTTTGTAATTTTTTTTTTATTTTTCCATTTTAAAAACATCTCTCAGTGAACAATGTAGTTACAGGTTTATGCATTTCAATACAAACATGATCTTAGAATATATTTATCTTTCACATTCAATTTTATATCATAGCTTTACTTTCATTTTTTCATAAATTTTCTCCAATATTCTTATTTTTTTTGTGCTTATTAAATCATTTTCAATTTATACCTTAACTTAATTCCTTTTTCTTTAAATATTCTCACATCTTATTTTATAGTCAAACATTTTTATTTTTTATTCTAAATTCATTGTACCTTTATGCCAAGTATCTGGGTTTTGATTACATGATCATGGGGGTGCTACAAAGGTCGTAACTGGTAAAAATAGTCATAAGTCACTTTTTTCAGTGCTATTGTAACTTTGAATAGTTAATAAATGAATTATAAGTCGAAGACTATCTGTATAAAGGGACTTTGGGTATTCTCATTGATAAAACAGTGATGATGGCATGGGGTGTTGGACTGGCACCAGGAAAATCCAGGATCGCCCACAGAAGTAGCTGGGTTGTTTTTGGACTGCATGCTTCTTCTCAACTCAACCTAACTTACACAGTTATGAAGAAAATTATGAGGAGGGAGTACTTGCTGCCTTGAGCTTCTGAAAGAAAGCTCGGACACAAATCTAATAAACAATCCCAGGAAAACCTCACAAAGAAAGAACTTATTATAAGCCTTGTGCCACGCACAGTCATTGCTTGATGTCTAGTTGCATACCAGGAAAGGATATAGAGGAAGGTTAAATGGAATAGACAGGTTTGGGGGAAGAACGGTGGCTGAGCAAGATGAAAAACCTCTTACTAGAAGCTGCTGACTTTTTTTGTTAAGGCCATCTTGTAGCTTATGAAGTTTGGTAGTGGTTGTCTACTAACAAGTTGGTAATAGGAAAGTAGGAAAATGGAGGATTCCTCTAGTGATTTCATTTGCTTTAATGATAGGCAGCTGAAGGTGTGAACCAACCCTTACCCCCACCCCCACGGAAGAGTGCTGGCTGCAAGTTAAGTAGAAGACTCTTCTTGCAGCATCAGCCAGCCCATTCACACCTGCATCTTGTCATGTAATGACATGCATGCATGAACGTGTCTGTAGAATAAATGGTACATTTGCCAGAGGGAGTCAGATTACCTTTGACTCCTTCAGCCATGTTGGGCTTTGGCTTTGCTAACATAAGCCAGATAAGAGGCAAGGGAACTAACTTGTCTGTAGGGGAAGAACACCGAATTTTGTAGATTCCCCATGACTATTCTTCAGCCATTTTGTGTATCTACCTGGAAACTTGTTTTGTGCAGTTTTATGATAATAAAGTGTGAACCAGGAATCAAATGAGGATGTCATGGGATTTTCTCTGGTGGCTTTGCCAAGATAATTTTATGTAATGCCGATGGAATAGAAAGCTTTTTTGGGGGTGTAAGTCTACTGTTTTCAAAAAGGTTTTAATGAATGTCTCCCTTCAAACTTTTAGTATTCAGATAAACTTCAGCTGTTGTGCTTTCAAAGTTACTGATGTAGGTGAGGGGTGTCAAACTCATGTCGTCATGGCAGAGTCATGGGACATATCGGGACTTTTTCCCCCCTTCGCTAAACCGGGTGTGGGTTTGGCCAGCACGTGACACAGGCCGGGAGTTTGACAGCCATGATTTAGGTGATTTTTTTTTTTTTAATTTGAAGAGCAATTTCTGTAAATGGTGGCTTTTGGGGCTAAGAAAAGTTTGAAGTGGTTGAGCACATACTCCTTCTCAAAAGTGTAGCCACCATTCAAGTTTGATGCTTTTAAGTTATTCAGGAGCGAAAACTTCGTTTGGTTTTCCAATATTTATTTATTAGATTTTTATCCCACTCTTATTATTTATATAAACAATTTAGGGTGCTCAATACACCTAATATCCCTTCTCCCTCATATTTTCTTCACAACAACAACAACCCAGTGAGGTAGGCTTATCAGAGAGAGAGTGACTGGCCCAAGATCACCCAACTGGATTCCATGCCTAAGGTGGGACTTGAACTCACGGTCTCCTGGTTTCTAGGCCAGCACCTTAATTACTATACCACACTGGCTTGCTAATACCAAAGTTCATGTCTGAGGTTATAGAAATGGCTCATCCTTAAACATAATTTATTTTTTTCCTCCCAGTTTATCAAGTTCTCTCAGTCTTCTGCTAACCCTTAAGCCAGCCTTCAGTGGATCTGGCAAGGAGTGATTCCATTGGCCAGAATTTCTTGTTTCCATTTCTTTGTTTCTAGTGTAGCATAAAGTAGTCAGTGGTCTGGTCACAAATAAGGATATGTTGCAATGTAGTTTGTTTGGCTTAATATAGTTCAGTCCTATTATTTTATTTTTATTTCTGTGAATGAAGCTATCATGGTTTATTCAGCAAAAAGTGGTTACATTCTAGCTAGGTTGATGGGCATTCAGGTAGATGTGTTCATTACATATCAGCACATTTAGCAAAAACAAATTAGATTTTTTGTTTCTTGTTAAGGTGTTTGGAGAAAAACAAAGAGAAGGAAGTACTGCCTTCTTAATCCCTCCCACATGACCAGGAAATAATAGAATAAAAATAGAATAATAATAGAATAACAGAGTTGGAAAGGACCTTTTAGTCCAACTGTCTGCTCATGAAATAGACCTTATACTATTCCAGACAGATAAATTAAACAAACAAAATGTTAAAAAGTTATGATATTTATGTAGTTACTTACCAGGCACATCTAAATTATATTAATTATATCAAAATATCTTTACAATCCCTAAGGCATGCCACAACTTTTGAGCACCCCTAATATTTGGAAATTGAAAAATTTGACATGCCTTACATCCAGTCTCTTCTTAAAAGCCTCCAGTGGTGGATTACCCACAATTTCTGAAGGCAAGCCGTTCCACTGGTTAATTGTTAATCACCTAATAGAGAGTTGGCTAGAAAGAAAAAATGGTGGCTGTTCTTGGTTAAAGGTCAAAACAGTGGAGATAATGCAGCCAGCTGAAATAATGCTAATAAATGGAGAAAGCATGTGTTTGCACCTTAAAAGCAAAGGCGGGATTTGTTATAATATTTGGCCTCTCATACAGTACAAGTGGAGCATAACTGGCAGGAGACGGCACTGATTTGAAAGAATCTCAGTGTGGTAAAGATAAGGAATAGTATAGCATAGGAAGGGCCGATTGGGAAAAGTCATTTTAGAGCTCCTCTTCTCCTTCACTTTTTCCTTCCTATCAGAGATGGTATTCAGCAGGTTCTGACCAGTTCTGGAGAACTGGAAGTGGAAATTTTAAGTTGTTCGGAGAACTGACAAATACCACTTCTGGCGCCATCCCCCCATCTATTCTCTGCCTCTCGAGGGCTGGGTCTTCTTTTGTTGCCCTGCACAGGAGAACTGATCTAGAAAGCAGGTTAGTGGGGTGGGGAGGGAATGGAGATTTTACAGTATCCTTCCCTTGCCATGCACACCAAGCCACGCCCACAGACCCGATAGTAAAAAAATTTGAATCCCACCACTGCCTCCTATACCTCTAGTATCCTGAGGCTTATCTTTAGTTCACGTAAATGTAGGCCAGGGGTGTCAAACTGGCAGCATCACATGACATATTGGGACTGTTTTCCCCTTCACTAAACCGGGTGGGGGCAGGGCCAACATGTGATACATCCGGTCCACAGGCCGCAAGTTTGACACCCCTGATGTAAGCAGTAGAACATTTTAGACACAACTATTTTATTTATGTTCTGTTTTTATTATTTTTATAACTCAAATGGCAAACATATCCAACACACCTTCCTTCTCCTATTTCCCCCACAACAATAACAACCTTGTGAGATGGGTTAGGCTGGGAGAGAATGACTAGCCCAAAATCACCAGCTGGGTTTCATGGCTAAGGTGGGACTTGAATTCACAGCCTCCTGCTTTTTAGCCTGATGCCTTGACCGTTAGATGTGGCCGAGCTACAACTGTCAGCCTTCCTTGTCATTGATGGTGCAAAATTGAGAGGGCTAACTTTACTGTAGCCTTTTTTTCTTTCTTTTAAGCTCTGAAAGGCTTAAGAATCCAAAAATAGTATTTTCCTGTTCCTTCCTTATTGTGTTGCCCATGTAAGAATCACAATCGCAGAAGATGTTTTATCTTCTGCTTGGGAAAAGTCCTATGGTGCATGTGGAAAGAAGGCAAGATTTAGGGTAGTCCTTCACTTAAGGCTGCTCAGCGACTGTTCATAGTTACAGTGGACCTTTCCTGGGATATTATGAGCCAGTTCTGATTTTCTTGCACACATTTGGCAACCGGCCTGCATTTATGGCCGTTTGCAATGTGTCATTGTTATATAACCTTTTTTTAAAAAAAAAAACATTACAGCATTCGCTTAACTACTCTGGGGGTCGCTTTATGTCTGCCATAAAAATCATAAAATCAGGATAGTCACATAGGTGATTTGCTTTATGACCATGACTACTTAACAGCCATAGTAAACAGGTTCCGTTATGGTTATAAGTCGAGGCTACCTGTAAATTCCCTATACCCATAAAACTTGTAGGCCTAAAGGGTAGCAAGTTTTAAGCAGACAAAGGAAAATTTTTGCAAGATATTTTGGCCCGTGATTCCAAGAGTATGTTGAAATAATACAGCATTTGAGTTTTTAAAATCCCCTTATTGTAGATGTTTGCCTTTCACGGATGAGCATTTTATGATACAATCAATTTATATTTTCAGTTGAAGTGGGCAGAATGCAAAATACCTGTCTCAACCCGCAGAAAGTGTGTACATTTAGAGTAAAAGTACTACAGAGAAAAAAATGTTTTCATAGTGACATCTTTTTCTCACCCAGTTAGCATGTTATAAAGATTTGTGACTGAATTTGAGGCATTGGTTGGGTAGTAATTATGATCATTCTAGGCTTTCGGCTGTGAAACTAAGAATAGAGAAACTGGTTTAGCAGAACAAAATCTCCAAAAGGCAGAATTTCTATTAGCGAGGGAGGAAGATGGATGTAGTTTGAGAATGAGAATAGGCATGGAGAAAAAAATGTGGGTTGCCTCAGTGCCTGGTGTTTGGATTTTGGGAGGGGGGGGGGGTTGCTCAAAATACAGGGCAGGAGTTAAAATAGGTGCTAATTACTTTTTAACACCTTAAAACATCTCCTAATGGTGCAAGGGCTTTGTTACCTAAGCAGAGAGGTTGAATCCTCATATCTTTTCCCTGTCTGAAATTAACTACACTTAAGTATCTGTTGCAAACTATGATGTCACCAAAGTATCAAAACATGCATTGTGACATCACAGCAAAGCCCTGTCCTTTTGTACCCACATTGTAATGTTGCGTGCAAGCATGAAGGAGTAGAGTTGCATCACAGTGTCATAGTGCACACGTTCTCACCTGTCTCTCCCCGCTTCCTTTGTGACCCCGAATACTTTCTTCAGTTTAACCCAAGTTCATGAAATAGAAGATTCCTGGATCCCTCTGGAGGAAAGAAAAAACCCTTTTAAAGCGATCTATGTTCTACCATTAATGAAATATGAGATATTTATGCTTAATAATTATTGCTTAATTTTGCTCTGCTCCTCTTCCCTCCAGATCTCTCTTTCATTTTATAACCTGATTTTTTCTCTATGAGCCTACATGCTGGAATTACCTTACATTGATTAGCTCTGCATATTGTGCTGAACCATAATTTGCTTGGCCATAGTTTGTTGACTAAGCCATATTAGGTTGGTTTTAAATAACTTGCTACGCCATGGCTGTCAAACTTACCATGCCACATTGCCGTCACGTGATGTTTCGCGACATTTTTCCCATACGTGGAACTGGGGTGGGTGTGGCCTGCATGTGACACATCTGACCCATAGGGTACCGGTTTGACACCCCTATGCTAAGCAAAAGCAAAAAAAAAAAAAGCTATACCTTGGTGTGAAGTTCCTTATCAACTACAAGTTTTTATCTAGAGAAGTTTGTTGTGGTCCTCTTAAAATCTGTGCATTGCTTGTTCATTGTGTTGCTTCAAAAGTCAGAAAAAGAACCTTGAAGATCTGTGATGGAAGGAACAGAGACATACATTGGAAAGTGCAAGTTTGATTTTTATTTGAAAAGTGCTAGATGTGGAGTTTCTGTCTTTTGGCAATTCTTTGCAGAGCACTGAGTGATTGTTAAGTTTGCTCAAGAAGGTTTATTCTTCTTCTCTTAAAAAGAAGCTTCCAGATTTGGGGGGTAACCAAAGACATGAAAATATGTAGACGACTCCTTGTGAAATCTCCAACATTAAGCGTGACCAACATTTTGATTTTTGAATTGCACAGCAATACCTTCCTTCTTACCTTCCTTTTTGTCCCCATTACAATCCTGTGAAGTTAAGTTCATGGTTGAGTAGAATATTTTTTCTGGGCCATCTGTAGTCATTGACCCAAACTCAACCAACATGTTTTTGCTGCTTTCTGTGACTGATAGTATCCAAAACTAATTTGCAAAGATGGCAAATACATGTGCACAAATTATTTTTCAGATCTACTTTGAGGATCAGAAATACCTACTTGAATTTACCTTGTAGGGTCTTGCTTGTTGGCAGTTATAATATCTACTGCAGATATACCTTCGCTGAACTTGACAGCTTTCAGAGAAGGATGGGACAGACAGGAGGAGAGGAGAAGGAGGAGGAAAAGAGAAATTGGTGGTAGCAGCAGTGTAGATGAAGGAAAAGAAAATATATTTTCTATAGTGCTTACTGCCAGCTTTTAATTTTGCTCCAGTTGTCGCAATATTGACTGGATTTTTTTTCCTTTTAAACTAGGGTTAAGGTGCAGTTTGCTGAAAGCATGAAATCAACAAACATATTTAGGTTCTAGGGCCATGGTTTAACATTTCCCGAGATAAGTTTTATCATCCATCGCCAAATTTTGTTCTTTAGTTAAATGTTAACATAAGCCTTCATGTCTACTTCAAAATCCTACCTCCTATCCTGGGAAACCTTCAGCAGAGACTTCAACCTTAATCCAGAAGGAAAACAGTGCCTATGAACAAGTAACACAGTTCTTTAGTCAGAACTGAAGAAGCTTCTTGGATGAGACGCGAAACATCTTCAAGGAAAACCAAAGGCCAGTTGCCTTTTGAAAAAGCACCTTTGGGACAACCATGACCTGGATGACTGAGAATCTCCATAGACAATAAGTAACACCATTTTCTTGGCAATTACTTCCTACTACCTCTTTGCTTTGGTTACATCCTATAAGACAGAGGTCTCTAAACTTGGCAACTTTTAAGACTTGTGGACTTCAACTTCAATTCTGGGAGTTGAAGTCCACAAGTCTTAAAGTTGCCAAGTTTGGGGAGAATTCACCATCTCCTAAGATATAGTCTGTTCCATTATTGAATGGTTCCTACTTTTAGGACACTTTTTCAATTTACAGTTAAAATTTAGTTTGTAATCAATTCATCCTTTGATTTGTTCCGTCCTGTCTTCAACTGTTTTGAATAATACCTCCTTATATGTGACATACTTCAGATGCTTGAAGACAACTGACATGTCTCCCTGCGATCTTTTCTAGACTAAATACACTTGATATCTCCAACCATTCCTCCAGCTTGGTTGCTTTCCTTTGGACACACTCGAGTCTGTTATTGTCCTTTCTAAAATATGTCTAAACCTGAATGCAATATTCTAGGTATGGAATGACCAATGCAAATTATTCAAAAGCAACGACTTCTCTTGATATTGATGCTATTTTTCTGTGGATGCAACAGGATTCCATGTAATTTTTTGCAGCTGTATCATATGATTGGGTCATATTCAGCTTCCTGGTCCCCAAGATACCCAGTTCCTTATTTGCGTGTGCTGCTCTTTCTGATCCTGTATTCATATGTTTGATTTTCTTATTTGATTTTCTTCGTTGAAATTCAGTTTGCTTCTTTCTGCCTGATGTGTTCCTACTTGATCCTGCAAAATCTTGATATTATCCTCTATGACCTTTGCTAAGTCCCATATCCATCTCAACAGATTTTGTGGCCAACAACACAGTGTCTGGAATGGACCTCTCCTCTTTGCTCTTTGCCTCTTCAGCTTCACAAGAAACCCTTGGTATAACACCCATCAGATGCAGTTGCTCTCTGTCTGTTGAATGGTGACCTAGTCCAGTCCACATGTTATTTTTTTTTCTGTCAGAATCTCATACTTAATAATCTGTTCCAGAATTTTCTTAGCTGTTGTCATCCTTCCACTTGAGATAAGAATTTAACTTTTATTTAGATGAAGCTGGATTAGGCAACCTGATCCTTAAACCTGAAATCAAGGAGGAGTCGATAGCTACTTGGGTCTTCCTTGCATTGACTGGTTTTGTTTTCTTGTTAACCTAGATTCATTGCATGTTTCCAGAGGTAAATCGGGAGTATGTCCTGTGATCATTCAGCAGGTAGGGGCATTGCTCACTCATGGAAAGGGATCAGGAAAGTGCAATCTTGATAAACAGTGAGCTCTGAACAAGACCGCATAGGTAACAATGGTCAGTTAATTCACGTCAGTTTCTGCAACCTACATGGATTCATATCTTGGCTAACAGTGCCCAGCTCTCTGACCCATCAAGTTAATGAAGCTCCCTCAAAATATTTGGAGGCTATCAGATCATCCATTCTTTCGAATCATTATAGTCCATCAAAAACTAATATCTGCTGACCATCAGTTATCATTCTAATCATGCCCTGAACTTTTCGACCAACCCCTTGATGCCCAAATCTGTATCTCTGGCTTTTCCCCTCCCCTCTTACTCGATGAAAGGTTCTTTGGGATTCCTAACCGAGCAAATGAAAAGTTTTCCATTAACCAAGGCCAGAGCCAGAGGGGCAGTGTCTGACTTCAGATGGCCAATTTGAAGTGTAAGGGTGTACCTATCTATGGATTTATTTCTGGATATTATACAGTGACCTTGAGAACCAACCCCCAGGGTATCCATTCAAAGCAAGGTCTGGGTTTAATGGGGGGTGGGGGAGCAGTTCCCTTGTAGGTTTGGGGATGTAAATTTGGTATGCTTTTTTTTCCTGATAATTTACCTCCTTCACATAAGAACAAGGTTTGTTGCCTTTTAACATTGGAATCTCTCTTAGACTTTCTGTTTCTCTTTCTTCCAATTTGTTTCACATACAAATAGGATTTTGATTACTCAGCCTCTAAGAGATCCTTCCGTGGTTTGCAGAGTGAGCATGTCTAAATATCTCTGCTTTTGCAGAAGTTTTAAGACATCAGGTTCGTTGTTTCAAAGAGTCCCTGTTTATCGATGGCAAAGAAATAGAAAGCAGTATGATACTACTTTCTGTGTTGTATCATACGGAGTATTTCGAGTTCTACATGTATCGCAGTTGAAGAGTATGAAAAAATATTTACCTTTAAATGGAAATTCTTGGGACTTCAGTAACGCAGAGGAATAATCAAAACTCTGCAGATCATTTTAAAAGGCTCTGGGGCTACTGTATTTTGGACTATCCATTGGGCCACTTCATTCTTTGTTGCTTTCGTACAGATATGGAGGTTACATTCCCGCATAAGTCAGAATGACAGTTTGGATTTGATGGTTCACAGTGCAGTTTTTTGAAATCGCGCCACTGTTACATTCAGAAAACCTGGATCAACTCTTTTTGTTGCAAGAGAGGTCTTGCAGAATAATTTTTATCTACTGTTAGTGGAATGCAGATAAACAGGGTTAAGTTTTTGAATTCCAATGGAAGATGAGCCGAGCTGCATCTTCCAGGCTACAGTGCAGGTGTGAACATTGTTAGTCTTCTTATAGACCTCTCTGAAGTTTTCAAATCAGCTATAAAAGTAAATCTGGTGCTACGGTATTGTGCTTACTTCAGAATACACACACACACACACACACACACACAGAGAGAGAGAGAGAGAGAGAGAGAGAGAGAGAGAGAACCATACACTATGGAAAAATGCACTCAACATTGTATGTTTAGATGGACTTTTTCCTAGCTATTTGGGAAAAATGCAGATTAAAAACAAAACATGAGAGAATGCATGTAAGAACAAACACTAAATGTAACACTGTCCAGAAACAATATGCTTTTTTCCTACTCATTGAGATGAATCATTCCAGGATCTTGCTCAAAAGCCCAGCAACAACAATAACTTTTTTGGATCAATCTACTTAAGAACAATGAGTGTATATGGCTAATGCCTTGTAACAAAATATGGTGGTGAGGTGGGGCTTAGCTCTCCATATCCAGTCCTACTGGACGGACTCATGAAAGCATACATGGCTTGTAGAGTGCAACCTACAGTTCTGCCCTGAAGTACCTAATTGGTCCTGTGGCTCCTGAGTTTCCCTGCTTCTCATTGGCTGCCTGTGAAAATGTCCCATTTCCTTGCATGGGGAGCCTCATGCTTTTCAGCCCCTATCTTTAGTAATCCTTTCTGGATATGTTTTGTCTGCAGTGACACAATGGCTACAGCCCGCGGCATTTTTTTTTAACCTCTAGGTAATTCCACCCAACTGTATTCGTGTGCAGGTAGCCCTTGACTTATGGCCATAATTAAACCCAGAATTATGTTCATAAATTGTGTTCATTAAGCGAGTCTCCACGTCACCATGCCCGATTTTACAAGCCTTTTTACACCAGTCGTTTAAGTGAACCCAATGGGTCTTTTTTTTTTTTTTGCTGGAAATCAGAAATAAAACACTGAACTTTGGAACTGGGTTTTAAGTAGCTGTGTGGAAGTCCATTGTAACTTTAAACGGTCGCTAAAGGACCAATTGTAAGTCAAGGACTTGCCTATAACCTAGGTAAGTTTTCCCAGTCTTCCCATAATGTCAATGATGGGAGAGCATGCATGGATTGGTCAATATTTGTGGATCTAGAGTGCCACCTGCTGGTTTCTCCTGAACATTGTGAGAAAAGGAGGCAAGATTCAGCCCCTTCATTATTTTCATAAGCTCTGACAAAATGAAGTCCTTTCCCCAAAGCTGACTTATCGACGGCAATAAAGCAAAGAAGAGAAGAGATGTATTGATGGCAGATGGATCCATGTTGTTGTCCCACTCTGTGTAAAGTACAATTGAGAATGTGAAAAAGGATTCTTTTTTTAAAAAAAAAAGTTGATTATTTCTGACTAGTCATCATCCAAAGTCCCTGTGATTAGCTTGCCAAAAACGCTTACCTCGGGGGGATGAAAAGTTCTCCTGAGCTGCAGACCTGCAACAAGTTCTTACTGTAACTGTTCTTCTGTTTGTAGTGTTGGTGTCCAAATCCTCTCCAAAGAAGCCTCGTGGCCGGAGCATCTTCAAGGCTCTTTTCTGTTGCCTTCGTGCACAGAATGTGGGACAGACGGCCTTTGGCAACAATCATGGGCTGCATAAGGAAGAGACAAACACCATTGCCAAGGTGAGGAAAGGGTGCAGGTGCGCTGACAGGCTGATTCCGTCCACTTATCCAGGGGGTTTGCAAATGCAACAGTTGGTGGGCTTGGGGACTACTTTATCTACTTCCTTTTTCTTTCTGGATTCTGGCATGCCAGCTGTTAAATGGGTGTCCTTAGGATTTAACCTCTACCTGCATCCCCAGGCATCAAATACTCACCTTGCTATTCTGTCTCTGAATGTCCTTTCTTGCTTTTTATTTTTTCCCGCCTGTGTATCTCTCCATTTTTTGGTTACGTAAACAAACCCTTGGTCCTGTGCTCCTGGGGAAAAAAAAAACCCCGCCAGTTGCTCTTTCTTTTGTTCTTTTATAAAATTGCCTGCAGCAGGAAAATACCTGGTTGTATTCAAAGCAATTGTTTTTAGAATTGTTTTGGAAATCACGGCAGCTTTTCCTAACCCAACACTTTGTCACTATGTAAGGACGGAAATTCCCAGAATTTGCAACTGGAGATGTTGAAAGCTGCCGTCTGAACACATCTAGAAAATGCCAGTTGAGGAAAGCTGTGGTATCTGTACTGGTATCTATGGAGAGTGCTATAATATAGAAAAAGATAATAAATTGCTCATATTAAGATTTCTCTGCTTCTCTGTGGGTTGGGAAGCCACAGCTAGTCCCGGAAGAGTAGAACAGTGAAAAGCAAACCTGTTTTATCTAGAAATGGACTTTGTTCTATTTTCTATAGTTGTGTAAGCAGACAAAAAACTCCTTAAATATTACAGCTTGATAACATATACTGTATTTTTGGAGTATAAGACAAACTTCCCCCTTCCCCCCAAAAAAGTGGATGGAAATATATGTGCATCTTAGACAGCGAATATGGGGAATTTTTGGCCCCCCAAAGTCTCTGTGAGTCCCGTTTTTGCCCTCCCCAGCGTCCAGAGGCACTCTGCAGGCCAAAAACAGGCGCGTTTTTACCCTCGGGATCCATGGAGGCCTCTGGAGACCAAAAATGGGTGTGTTTTTGGCTTGTAGAGTGCCTCTGGACGCCGGAAAGGGCAAAAACAGGACGCACGGAGGCAAAATCTTTTTTTCTTATTTTCCTCTTCTAAACCAAGCTGCGTCTTATAGACCGAAGCGTCTTATACTTCGGAAAATATGTTATTTATCCCTTCTTTAAAACTACACAGTTTAGTTGCCTCGTCATCTCTGCACTGTGGATAAATATCTTCGTTAAAAAAAAGAGGACATTAATTTTCACTATTAAAGGAGAGGGAGGGAAAACTTTCATTATGCATAGCAAGGACGAGGAACCTTTTTGTGGGCGGAAGCTCTTGAAATCATGTGTCATCTGCTTTTCCCTTCTTTTTTAAAATTTGGCCTGTGGTTGACTAAGATATAAACCTAACAGAGATGCAGGGCACCTATTTTGCTTGTGATTTCTTTATTTTTGAAAAATGCCTGTAGGTAAGAGCACTGCTTGATTTCGGAAATCAAACAGTGCTCTTACCTACAGGCATTTTGCCCCAAATATCTGCAGCAGGCTCAAAGAAATTAAAGCTGCATTAAGAGAATTAAAGTTCCCTTTGTGTATTAATCTAAAACATCCTCTAAGCTCCTCAAGCATGTAGCCCCTGTAATTTTTCAGACTCCCTCAGCTACCCTTTTCTTCTCGTGCCATGGCTCTTCTGGGTGAGAAATATATATGATAAATGTGTGAAACCAGGCTGTTCCTTGACAGAGGTTTTGCTGAAACCCCCGAAGAATAGTATCACAGTCTCATCTTTCTCATAAACCTACATCTTTGCTCTCCTCTTTTTTCCCCCCTTTTAGTCTGATCTGTTGCAGTGTCTTCAATACCAGTTTTATCAGGTATGTGTTTGTTCTAAAGGCAAGAGAGATCTGCGTATGCTCTTGAGCTAAGTCTTCATTTGCCCTCTGGAAATAAATGGCAGGTGTAGGGAGCTTTTACCTATCGAGGGAAAAAAATCTCCAGTAACGGGCAGCAAACAGTGGCATTCAGGGGTCCTGTTTACTGTGAATCAAGTAAGAGTTCAATGTTTCTGCTGGTTTAACATCGCCAGTATTTTCAGTGAGGCTTATTTGCAGTTAACTTTAATTTGATGGGATAATCCGGATAATGTGTGTGGCCTCAAGGAAGGAAAATAATGTAGCAGATATCCAGCTGTACCTTGGTGGTAACACCCTTGCCTCTCTGTGTGTACGCGCACTCACACATTTGTATATGGGAACAAAGGAAAATGATCCTACTCTGACTAAGCAAATTTCTGCTCCTATGAAAGAGGTGGTGGGGTTTCCGCTTGCCTTGCTGTTGAGCGCAAATTTCTGAGAACAGGAATGTGGCATGGTGTAATTCACACCAACAGCAAATGTGTTAATGAAGCTCTCCTCCATCAGTTGCTGTTGAGCATTCATATTCCTTCATTCAGAGTAGAGATTGGACTGCAACAAGAGCTTATTTTATCCTTAGTAGGAAGTTAATATCCCAAGCCATTTCTGCAGCCAGAAATGATAGAATTCAGACATGGGTCAATAGTTTTCAATAGTTATCAATAGTTTTGTGTAAATGAAGTCATCGAGACAGCTGGGAATATCTTGTGGAAGTGTTTTCCCCAACACAACAATTTGGGGTTCTGCAGAACATATTCTTGAATGCAAACCGCTGCTCCTTCTCTGGTGTGTATACGCACTTCTCTTTCTCTGCTTTGTAGAGATGACCTGCCACATACCAGCAACATGGATCAACATGTAAATTGCTCCTGGAAAATGTAGCTGTCTGTCAAATAAATAGAGACCGTTTCCCCTGGAGCTTAAAAAATAAAAAAATAATGAAGAATGAAGAGAAGTTGTTCCTGTTTGCCTGAAAATTTGCGAGTTCTGTTGAATGTTAGGAGAAATATTGCAGTGAATAGAAACGTGAGACAGTGTTCCCACAGGCTCGGTATATATTTCTTTCCTAAAAGTGGCGGCAAATCGTTTTTAGGGCAGGGGTCAGCAAACATTAATAAAGATATAATATATTTATTAAGTATAATAAAACAGTATAAACAGAAAAATACATTTCAATGCTAAAAACAAGACAGGTAAGCTAAATAAAAATATCCAATTAATACCATTTGCAGCATTTATAGGTCAATTTATAGCATAATAGTAGACTTAATTTTTTTTTTTTAATAAATAGATGAACTGCAAATGGCAGTGACTACTTTGAAAAGGTATCCGATTGTTTGCTGTAAAAAATTTTAATATGTTGATACAGTATGCAAATTCAAGGCATATTCACCTATTCATAACTGGCTTTGGCCAAATTCTGAAAAGTACCTGTCTGAAAGAATACATAATGGAAATCGCTTTGCTTTTAGAAAGTTTTAGAAAAAAGAATTGAAACTTAACTGGACAATGGTACATCCTTAGTCTAAAAATAAAATCACTAAGGCTTTAATATGGGCATGAGGTGATTATTGGATGTAGAAAGAGACAGTGGTAAGATATCGGGAGCCTAGAGTATATAACACTGGAATTATTTTGTGTTTTTAAAAGCATTGTATTAATTGTACTCCTACGTTAAAAATAAGCGTTGATTAAAAATACATCTGTTAGTTAATGGGAAGAAAAGCATTTTTGAGATACAGGTCATTCTTGACTTAAGACCAGAAAATTTGTTGTTAAGAAATTCATTCATTAAGCAAGAATATCCCATGACTACAACTTGCAACATTCCCTGCTGGCTTCCCCATTGATTTTGAAACCAGCTGCGAAGGTCTCAGATGGTGGTCACATGACCCTTGGATGCTGCAGCCACCCTAAATGTAAGGCCCTTGCCAAGCACGTAAATTTTGACCACTTGAGACCCGAGGACACAGTTATTAGTGCAAGGGCCAGTTGTAAATCACTTTTGTCAACATCATCATTTCAAACGGGGGCTCATTGAATGTTCATAAGTCAAGGGTACTTGTATCTTTATTGTGGGAGTTAAGGATCTCTAGAGGTCTAAAACCTGAGGTGATATGCAAATTTTAAATATTAGGCCTAGGGTGTTATTTTGTTTTGTTTTGTGTTTTGCTTTTTGGCCATGCTGTTTTTCTGTGCAAACAGACTTAAAGTTCTTAGAATAACTTTATTGTCACTTCGAATGTACACTAATCGGCATACATTAAAATGCAATTTCATTGCATACAGCTCTCAAAGGGTCACCACCTCCAATATACACTACATAAACATGACTAAATAAATAGCTAAATACAAAATTTATGCATATACCCATATATATTCTATGACACGGAGAAATAATAATACAGTCTAGTCCGGATATATACATGTACATGGCAAGAAAAACGAATAAATGCGGGTTTACCAGACAGATGACACAGACAACAAAGCTAATACGGAATCTGGTAGTCCTGCTAGAAATACTTTGAAACCTCTTCCCAGGGTAGATTAGTTGCTGAAACAAGAACTTTCCAAAAGGCAAAATATTGTACTTGTTAATATAACTGCATGAAGCTTGTTAAATGTGCCTCCCGACAGCATCTTTTTTTATATATATATGCTGCCCAGAAGCATTTGGGAATGCATGGCATACAAAGCAGGGCAGGGCAGAAATTTAGAATGAAAGGGAGATATGGGATATGATGCATGAGACAGGGCTGGGGTAAGATTTGCATACATGTGTTCCTTAAAGCAGCTGCATCTGTTCCAGGCAATTGCAGCTTGATGTTGGATTGAAAGAGTTGCTGACAGTTGCAATGTTCGTGCACTTTTGAACAGCTGTAAGATAAAGTCCCAAAATTAAAACTTGTAGAATAAAAGCAGGATACAACGCATATCACAAAATGCCGTTCTTGCAGCCCGGCGGAAGCTAAGCTCATGTTTCTTTTTCTAGATTCCTGGAACATGCCTTCTCCCTGAGGTGACTCAACAAGACCAGGGCCGAATATGTGTGGTGATTGACCTGGATGAGACCTTAGTGCACAGTTCCTTCAAGGTGAAACCCTTGAGTAGTTCCCTGATTGTTTTGTTGCATGATGGATAAACAAGTACAAGGGCATGCTAAGTCAGGGGAATATCTGATTTAAATCTCCTTCCTCCTGTTTGATGCCTTTAAATTCTGTTGGCCGATATGCAGGTAGTCTTTGACTTATGAGTCTAGTAGAGTCTGCTCATCACGGTCATGAGTTGTAATGGTTGCAGAATGGGTTGGTCACGTGACTGGCCCATGGTCCGATTCTATGACCTTTTTTTGCAACAGCCGTTAAGTGAGTCCATTTTTAAGTGAGCACTGCGTCGTTAAGCAAAACAATGGTTTGCTAAGAGCACAATTCCGCCCCAAATCTGGGAGAGCCAATTTTCTGCAAAATGATAGTAAAACGTGGTTATGAGATTGCAGGATGCTGCAAACAACTGTGAATTCAGCCCTGTTGCCGAGCACCCAAAGTTCAGCCATGTGACCGCATTGGGGGAGCGGGTGGCTGACCATTGGAGCTTCGAAGTCTATTCATAAGTAGCTCCAAGATAGATTTTTTTTGTAACTTCAAAGGGTCACTGAACAACAGGAATTAAGCCTAGTACAACCCCTATCATACTAAAAAGGTTCAGCACATCTCTTCTGTGATATTCTTACTAAAGAAGATCAAAGTTTAGTCCATCATTACAACTATATCTCTAAGCCCCAAGTAGTAAGAGCAATATTAGAAATTATGAGTTCTTGGGGGGGCACTGTGTTCCTTACTCTAGGTCAGTGTTTTTTAATCTTAGCAATTTAAGATGTGTGTACTTGCAAGACCCAGAATTCTCCAGCCATCATGCTGGCTGAGAAATTCTGGAGGATGAAGTCCATGTATCGTAAATTCACTGTGATTAAGGAACACTGAATTATATAACAACAAATTTGTGTTGGTGGCTCCTATCAACAAATGGGAAGAATCTGTCAGAAGTTAGCATGACTAAACAATGCCTGACCCATCAGGAATTTAGGGTTTTGATATATATTGCTTGAGGCATTTAAGATAGTTCTTTTTGTAAAAAAAAACAAGAAAAAATGCAGAATCTTGCAATGGAAATGGAAGCAAAGCCCTATTAAATAACATTAAAAAATCCTGGGAAGAAGTCAGGAGCCGCCTGTAGGCAGAAAATTTAGGAATGGGGTCCTGCCAGGGATGGGGACACGAGCACAAGGTTTGTTTGCCAAATTAACATGTTCCTTTTAACAAAATTCTCAGCCAATCAACAACGCTGATTTCATTGTGCCGGTGGAGATAGAGGGAACAACTCATGAGGTAAGCCTCTTTGCTCTTCACAATTGGGAGTTAGATGGGTTTGGCGCTATTTTGCTTCTGGCACCAAGTGTGCATTTAGGTCTCTTCTCTTAGCCAAGACCACCTGCAAAAGAGAAGAGGAGGAAGGCCTGCGGTGAAGGCCTCAGCCTGGTTCAAGTAATCCAGGATAGGCTGTTACCAGACAACACGGCCTATTCTTGATTACTTGTTTCAGGAGGCGGCTTCTTGCAACCAAGGAATGATGTTCCACCATAGTGACCTCCCTGATTGGATGATGCAACAGCAGGAGCCTTCCAGAGAGGAAAAGTCACCAGGTGAAGAATGGCAGAGACCACCATTGGGACTTAATCTACATTTGTTTCGGTTCTCTGCTCCCTAAAATGTCTGAAATAGGAGCTACATAATCCTGCAATTGGTTTCTGATAACCTAGCTATTCCTTACCTATCAACAAGAGACAGTGTTCTTGCAATAGACTTGGCAGATTTTAAAATGGTAGGCTGTAGCAAAGGTTGGAAATGTAACTTAAAAGATTCTGCAGATTGTCATAAACCAGCCAGTTAGCGCAGCTTCTTAATAAGCAAGGAACCGCCCTCTTTAAAATAAGTAAAGGTACTTATATGACCTTTACTCTACACCATCCAGCAACTTGTCCTCTTGCTTCTTTGGGGAATGTCTTTTATAGGGAGTATATAGCTGAGTATAAAGCAGTAGCTTGAATGTACCTTGCTTGAGGTCTATGATAACATATCAGCTTGCTTCCAAGAGTAAATATAATTATATGATGCATGGTTCCTGTTCAAATGATATATTTCCTCTTCCAGGGAATTTAGGATTGGTCCTTCCTGCCTTTTTTATCTTTATAGAAAAATCCTGTGAAATAACTTAGATTAAAATATGGTGTCTTCTGTTGAGTGTAGTACCTGAGTAGAGACTTGAACCAAGGTCTCCCTGTCCAAGGCTGATACCTTAACCAGTTCATCATCTGGCTTTCATTGGTGACACTGGGGAGGTACCAGTAGGCGGTTCCATCATAGCGATTTGCCCTTCTTCCCTTCCCTTCCTATTTTATTTGTTAGAGTATATTCCACGTTTCCTCCAGGAGCTTCTCACCTCTTGAGATGATCAGACACTGAATGTCAAAGGCAACCTTCCAAAACATCGGTATTTTCAAGACGCATTGGGAATGCAATTCCCAGATAATTTTTTTTTTTAAAGAATATTTGATGCAGCCATTCCAGAAACTTAGGCTGAGATCACTTATTATGTTTTCAAAGTTAGATTTCCAGTCCTGCTAAAGTTTTCCCCTACCCTTCATTCATTTTATTGAGCAAACACAGATCTCTGTAACTGGATGCTTGCCAAATAATAATATGAATAGAGTCTGGAAATGCTGTTATTCTCCCTACGTGACTTGCTGCCCCTCTGTGTCAGACCCTGAGGGATAAAAGAAGGCAGGGCAATGAAGGGAAGAGTGTGTGGTGGGATAGATTATGAAACAAGAGTTATGGGTTGGATCTCTGACCAGAGAAAAGACAATGTCTGCATTTATTGCGATCTGGGAAAAAAAACCCTTATAGACTTTTCGACTGAAACAGGAAAAAAACGAGCTTATGATCTATGGATTTGTTGATTAGACAAGATATATAGAAAGAGAAAAGCTACGTGGTAACCTTAAGAGTAAGAGGTACATTTATAACTGGACTTACAACTGCTGTAAAGAAGACTGAACCTTATTTCTTTGTATTCTACTTTTCTTTTACCTTTCTTTCCTTTCTTGCATTTTTAGCGTTTTCTTTAATTTCTTTCTTTTGTTTTTCTCACTTATATTAGTTTGTATTCATTTTTAATCTTCTTTTAAGAAAACATTTAATAAAAATTATACAAAAAGGGTTATGTGTTGGAGAAGCGATTCTGCCAATTTTTTTCCACCTTCCATTTCCACCCTTAAAATATTTGCCATGCTTTGCATATTTTGGCAACGCTACAATTAAGCCTGACCTTCAGCTATTCGAGTTCTAAAGCACACTGCAGATATAAGCAAGTACTTTGTATACCATCTCCTCACATTTCTGTTAATCTCTAGGTGTATGTGCTGAAGCGGCCATTTGTAGATGAATTCCTGAGGCGGATGGGGGAGCTGTTTGAGTGTGTGCTCTTCACTGCCAGCTTAGCTAAGGTGAGTGGGTTCCAGATAGCTTTGCCGAACATGTGGCTTGTCTGGTGCTTTCAATGTTGCCTGGTGCTATAAGAAGGAACTTCTCATTTAAATTTTGTGAAATTAGTAAAATGTAATTATAGTTTAGCAGGGAGTTTAAATTCTTATTAATAACTAACCAGAGAAGGTTCTGCACAGACTCACAATTGCTCACCTCACATAGGTGGGGAAAATAGGAGAAAAAGGAGTATTAGCTACGTTCACCATCTTGAGTGATTTATAAAAATGAGAGATGAGAGAGAGAGAGATGAGAGACAGACAGACAGACAGACAGACATAAGGATAGCCAATTCCACAAAACTTCACTAAAAAGAATCAACGCCGAGTAACAAATTCTGCTTTTATGAGATCTGGTCGCAGAGGCGTAGTATTCAGATTATCTTGACTGCTGGGTCCTTTCATTGTAATTGTTTTGTTTCTACACACAAAGCAGTCCCCTCATCTCTTTCTTTCTCCCTCTCCTTCTGGGGGTAGTATGCTGACCCAGTGACTGACCTTCTGGACAAGTGTGGCGTCTTCCGGGCCCGCCTCTTCCGGGAGTCATGCGTGTTCCACCAGGGATGTTACGTGAAGGATCTCAGCCGGCTGGGCCGTGATCTGCGCAAAACCCTGATCCTGGACAATTCTCCAGCTTCCTACATCTTCCATCCAGAGAATGCGGTGGGCTTTTTGCTCTCTAACCTTCCATAAATGATGTTCTGGTTTTGGTAGATCTCTTGGCTGAAAAGAAACATTTTTATCTGGTTTTGGGGAAGAACTTAAAAAAAAAAAAAAACCATTGCATTCTTGAGTGACGGGATGGTCTTCTTTGGGAGTGACATTCCCTCTTCAGGGACAGAAAAAGGGGACGTGCTTCTTCTCAGATCCCTAGCCGGAGATGTATAAGAGCGGTGTGGAGGCAGATGCTGATCTTAGTTGCCTTGTCATTGCAAGACTTTCTAGTCTTCGTGTAGAGATGGCTGAGAAATTCTCTTTCAACTCCCTTCCTTTCCTTCCGCCTTTCCCAGTTTACTGAATGCAGTTCAACCCATAAAGATTATAATCAGAAAGAATTCAGCTAATTCCCTCTTGTTGACTGGCATTCCTATAGCCCCTGTCTCGCTTCTTGCATTTTAAAGTGGCCTCATCTCAGTAACATTTGTTTCCCTCTTTAATATTTGAAATATTTTCCCTTTTTCTTAAAACCAATTTCAAGCTGTTCTCAGATTTCACTCTCCAGTGTGGGAAAACTCCCACCGCCACACTTCTTTCTAGACAGGGGTTGGGGTTTCTTTTTCCCTTCCTTTCTCAAAACCAGAGGCCATCCAACTGAGCTGGATTGGAAGGAGAATTAAGACAGAAAAAAAAACCCCATTTATTCACACAATCCATAAAATGATGTAGTGGAATTCATTAACACAATATATGCTAATAGGCACTAACTTGAACAGTCTTTAAAAGGCTTGACTACATTCCTGAAAGACAGATTTCTCAAGGGCGAATTGTCTCAAAAATCTCCACGTGGCCTCCCAACCATTTGGGAACAAGCGCCCATTACAGGTGTTAAAAAAGCAGGGAGGTTTATATCTCCATCTCTAGCTTACTAGGACCTCCAGAGCATCTATTGATCACTGTGAGAAACTAGCCTTGGACCGATCCAGCAGGGGCCAGACGGGGTGCAGCCAAAGGTTAAATAACCGTTCTTACATTTTAATGCCACTCCTCCGATTCTAGTTTTTGCCTGGGTTGTTTTACTTCTCCAAACGATAACTCTTCGCTCCCTGCCTGCATGCTCCTGGTTGACTTCTCTTTATCTCTCTTGACTGCCCTGCAGGTGCCGGTCCAGTCTTGGTTTGATGATATGACAGACACTGAGCTGCTGAACCTGATTCCTGTGTTTGAGGAGTTGAGTGGAGCGGAAGATGTCTACACCAGCCTCGGTCAACTAAGGGCACCCTAACATTTCCCTCGTGCTGTGGCCGCTGGGGAAGCTACTTTTTTTTTTTTTTTTCACTCTGTGCCTTCAGTATTGGCCAGGAGGGAAAGGGAACAGTGCAATTGCTCCCCATCACCCTGCCACAAGGCAGATACAAGCACTTTGGAGGCAATAACCTGCCTGGCTGCCTTCTGTGCAGTGCCAGAGCAGTTTCCAACCAGGGTATGGCTGGATGCTAGAGCTTCTAGCCTTTCCACCAAGAGCAGGGACATCCAAAATAACCCCACCCCCATTCCCCAAGAGTGCTAGTATCTATGCACTGCTCCCCAACCTTTAGGGGATCCTTCCTTCCCTCCCTCCCCCTCCCTCCCTCCCCAAGGCAATGCCAAATGTTTTGGATGGATTCTTTAAAAGGTACATCCTCCTCACTTGCTTTTACATATTCTTGGCGGTGCTTCTTACACAGCCCCCAGGCGAAAGTATGTGGAGACTTCTTTCTCATCTCTTGGCGGGGGGAGTCAAGATGGCCGCCTCTCCACTCTCAGATGTTTCTGTTTTTGCCTGATCTTCTGATAGAGAGGATCTTTCTGGGTTGATTTTGAAGTTGTTGCTTTCTTTGCCTGTTTTGTGAAGCTGCCTTTGATTCACAACCTCTGGTTCCAGGCCTCATCGCCCTGCTGGCTTGGGGAAACTCTTCCCCACGGGTGTGTTTATTCGTTTTAACATTCTGTCTTGCAGTTGTGTTTTGCCTCTGATGAAAGGGGAGGCCCCTGGACTTAGAAAAACCCTTTACAACAACCTCCCCCCCCACACACACACTAGTAGCACATAGCATTAGTGAGGACACAGCTAGCCAGCCCCACCAATGCCACACTCCTTATTTGCTCAGAGATAAAGCGTCCCTGCACTCCAGCTTTGACCTGTTTCTTTTGGGGGTGGGTGGGTGGGTGAAGGAAGTGACTTCATTGCCTTAAAGAGCACCCAGTTAGGAGGCCGCCAGGTCAGTAGGGTGCCTGCTAGGGACCCAGTTCTTCTTTCAGTGTGAATGATTGCCTGGAAGAAGAAAGGATTCTGCTGTTCGTCCCCTGGTGGTTTTACCTCGCTTGTTGACGCTGAAGGCATAACTTCCCCCTCGGGGTTTGTTCTAGGTTTCCATCATTATAACGTGACAGCCCCTTAGCCCCCCCCCCCCCTTGGATGGTGACAATGAGTTGGGGGTGAATCCAAGAGATTGTTCCATGTACGCACAAGCCTGCTTCGTATGTCGTTTGCCTTAACAACTGCCTTGCTATCCTCTCTGGGCTGCAGCTGCTTGGTGGCAAGCAACTGTGCCACTTTTGGTGTGGCCTCTCCAATTCCCGTTCTTCCCCCACCCCACCCACACCCTCAATGCATTCTCAAGCTGGTTCCAGCTCCAAGCAACCAAAAGTAGTTGGAGAGTTTGTTAATATTTATATCGCAGGGAGTTGCCCGTGGACATTGGTTTTGTTCTTCCCAGGATTAAGGTCCTGTGTCCTTTCGAACTGTGCCTGACATACTGTGAACGTGTGTTTCTCAAGTGCCACTGGGAGCAAGGGAAACCAAATGGATCAACAGTGCCGGCTTGCTTTTTTTTTCTCTCTTCCCCCCCCCCTCCCCCAGCAATATAGTGCAAGATAATCTCTGTCTAGCCATTGTAGGCCTGATAGCAAAGAGGGGAGGTAGAGTCCATAGGGCTCTGTAAAAAAAATAATAATGGTGCTGCCTTATTCGTTAAGAGGTGGCGGGCAAATTGCAGGTCATCTCATCACCTCAGGACCAAAGTTTTGACCTCTGCTCTTGGCTGACCAGCCAGCTGTTAGCCTGACCAACCATGCTACTTGATATTTTCATCCTTGCTTTAAGTGTGCTGATCAGTTTTCAGTGGAGTCCTGAGACTGTGTGCGCGCACGCTTAGTCAGACTTCAGTCAGTTCTTGAGTGGAATGGGCCCTGCTCCCCAATTTTTCCCTGACTTCATGTTTCTGGTCCCGTTTGGTCTCCCTTGCTGAGGGTCTGGATTCCTGTGTTTGTGGGAGGAGGAGAGGGGGATAGGTTTCCAATTTCAGACACCAACAAGGAAGTTCTTTCCCTCCCTCGCAGTTCAAGCCAGCAGCTACTTACGCACACAAATCGGAGGAGCCGTTAAACTTTGCAAAGTTAATGAATGTTGGGAAGAACAAACCCTTTTTGTTTTCCCTTCCTATTCTCACAGCTTTGTTTTTGCTTTGTGTCAGCCGAAGACCAATTGCCTCTCTCTTCCTCCCTCCCTTCCTCCTTCTCATGCCAGCAGCTGCCCCAGCCCTTTCTTAAAGACAAAACAGGTTTCTAGTCCTTTGTTGGACCGAGGTTAGATGCTGCCCCCTGAAGGGAAGGAAGAGAAAAGAAAAGAAAAACCAATTCCTAGTAACCTTAGCCAGTATGGTCGTAGGTGAGAGATGCTGGGGATCGTAGTCCAACGTGCTCTACATTTGCTGCAGAAATCACTTTTTTTAAGCCTTAAAGAGGGGGTGGGATTACGATGAGAAGGCGGCAACCCATTTATTCTCCTCTAAATTGCAGTGGGCAACATCGCAGTCCTGGCATGGAGGGATCTGTATGAAACGGAGTGATCTGAAAAGAGGCAGATTGGTGGTGGGGGAGGTATTTGGTTTTAACCAAGTGGGGGGGAAAGAAAGGGGTTTCTGAGAGCCACGTGGACGTGGTGAGGAATCCCTTTGGACAACCCTGCATGGAGGGAAAAGCGGCGGTCGCAGGACTTCAGTAAGTAGCAGCACCTGCCATGTTGCCCATAAATGCTCATTCCCACTCTTGAGTCAAGATTGTAAATCATGTTTTAGAGCCATAAGGATTCCTGGGTCCAAACTACCACGTTGGGATTGTGCCTTGATTGAACCATGGTTAATGAGGGTAGAACTCCAGCCAAGAGGTGGCCCCAGCACTTTACCAGGGCCATGTCTTTAATGGCTGCCCCATATACTGACTACACTAAAGACACACACACACACACACACAAATCTACCCACGCTTGTTATGGTACCTTTTTTACATCCAGTCATGTTTGGTGCTCCCATTTCATACAAGAAATGGAAGCTGTTGGCTTTTGAAGAAAAAAAAAATGCCTCCAGCTTTCCCTTCTCTCCCTTCTCATTAAACTGTACAAATTTAATCACATGTCCTCACTTGCTGGGTTTTGTTTTTTGTTGTTTTTTTTTTTTGTTTTTAAATGTTTTAATTGAAAAGAAAATCCCAAAACTTGAAGCTTTGGCACTTGTTGCCATTATGAACTCTTTCTATTTTTGGAATCTTTGTATTAACTGCAATTAAAGAAATAAAAAGAGATCAAACGGTGTCTTTTCATTAAGCGTTTGAGTGGGTAGCTCTCTGAGGGGGAAAAAAAATAAGGTTTTGTAGCTGCGCAGGTAAGTCTATAATACTCAATAGCCTTTACGGTATTCAGTGGAGAAATGCACAAAGCTGCACAAAAGGTGTGGTTCTCATAGAGTGACTAGCATCAGGCAATGGATGTATGCATAAAGAACCCGATGTAAAAATTGCTTTTGATTGTTTTCCTCTGAAGAATCAGTTTGCATAATTCAGCTGTCAAATCCTGTTTAAAGCCAAGTATAATTATGTTAAACTCTGTTTCAAAGTCATAATTGTTGGTTTGTAAATAAAACATAGGTATACTTCTGCATTGCAACCAGATGATACTGGATGTAAAGGCCTGCTTTCCATTTTCCAACCTAGCATTCTTCAGATACATCTGACAGCCCCAGTTTGCCCAACCGATAAGCCAACATCTGGGTTTGGGAGGGAGAATAGGAACGTTTTGAGCTATGCCTCCTGGCTTATCAATTGTGTTTTGGGGGGCTTGGAAGGCTTGCTCCCAGAACTACTCATCCTTTGAAGTTGCAGGAGCCTTCAGACAACCTTTATGAACCATGTAAGCATTGATGGACTCTACCTGGTTTGAACTGGAGCCAAACAAATAAACATCACCCTGCAAAGACCGGGAAATAAATTTGAGAATTTGCTCTCCCGTTGTTTCTGTTTTATATCCTTAACTTCTGCCAAAACAGATCCTGAGAGTGTTGGGAATGAAGCTCTTTTCCACCGCGATGGTTCTAGAAGTAGCTGCTTCCCTCTCATAATCCAAATTATTTAATTGAACTTTTTTGATACCCTCGTTGCAGAGTAGAGTAGAACTAGTGTTGGGAGAAGAGATTGGGGAAGGGGTTTCATCAAAAGGAATTGGATTTAATGTAATTGAGGTACTTGTCTGTACAAAGTTATCACTTCAGTTTTTCGTTTGTGAGGCAGAGCTGGATGAGGCAAGCAATACATTAACCAGTTTGAAGAGCAGAGGGGGGAGGGGGAAATACCCCCTTGTAAGAGTCTGGAAGTGGTAGCTAAGAGGCCTGGAAGACTGCATTTGGCTCACAGGCCAAGGGTACCCAGCTTCTCTTGATGTCTTGAATAACCTTAAGTGCAGGGAATGAGAAAAACAGCAGTTGTGTTTATTCATCCATTCAGTTTGAGTGCTATCTGATTGTAGGAGCAACATTAAAACCAACCAAAGATGGAAGAATTCACCCACGCGTGTACAAACATAATTGCAAAAGTAAGTGTAATGTGGCAGTCCAAATAACCAATATAAAACATTACAAACCAGAACCCCATCCTCCCTATCCAAAGTCCTGGGTAAATAGCCAGGTTTCCAAGACCTTCCAGGAAGTCACGGATCTTGGGTGGGAGCCCTGTTCTAAAGGGCAAGTCAGCTTTCCTGGTTCCTGAAGTACAACACAGAATGACCCATCCTACTGGATCACATTATGTAGGCAGAAACCAAAGAAGAGCATGGTATTTGTTTTGTTTTTTTCCAAATAACCAGGCTCTGGCACATGGGGCTTTGTAGGTAATAACCAGCACCTTGAAACAGGCAACAAGTCTAATTCATAGAGCAGAAAGATGTCACGTCAGCAGGCTGTGGCAATATCACTGCTTGAAGCACGGTATTGTAGATCAGTTGAAGTTTCGAAGTGGTCTTCGAAGGCAGCCCCACGTAGAGCATGTTGCAATAATTGAGCCATGAGGTGTGAATTAAGTGATCCAGGAAAGGATACAACTGATGCACCAGATGGAGTTGTGCAAACACTGTCTTGGCCATAGCAGCTACCCGCTCTTCAAGCAGAAGCTGTGAGTATGGGAGAGCGCCCAAGTTGCGTGCCATTCCTGGCCAGGGAAGTGTAATCCCATCAAGGAGAAGATGGAAAATCTTTTTTGTCTGGACAGTCCCAACAGTCACAGCCCATTACTCTTGGTAGGTATTGTGGCCCACCAGCTGCCAGCGGAACTGGTGGCAGACTCGGACAGTGAGGAGGATGGAGAGGAACTTGGGCCAGTCCTGGAGGCTGGGGAAGGCTCTGATGGGTGCCTGTGTTGGGATGCTGGAGCTGTCTGACATTTCCCAGCTGCCTTTGGAGTCAGAGATAAGTGGAGAAGAAGAACAGCTGGAGCTTGTTCCAGATGCACGTATGCACAGAGCTGTCAGGAGAGCAGAACAATTAAGGGGCCAACTCGGAAGGAAAGGGACATGTGGACACTGAATGGCCCTCCCATAGTGAATAAATAGCGAAAGGGGAGTGGTGGTTGCAGGAGAAAATTAGCTCATATTTCTTGCGGAAGATTCACTTATCAGTTCGTGCCTCACAGAGACTCCTTGCCAGGTACTTAATTTACAGCTTTGAGACTGAAAGCTCTCTGCTTGGCAACTATTTAAGGATTGTGAAGGTCTGTTCTTGCAATTAACCCTTGAGAGGATTATTGCCGGAGCTTTTTCTGTGTGTGAATTCCATGAATTCACAGTAATTAAATAAAGAGGGGTTTTTCGGGATAAGGAGTCTGTTTCTTGGTTCTGCTAAACCTGGGTCAGAACAGGAGGACTGGTCTGCAGTTAGTTTCTCCCCAGTCAGCCTCTAATTGATTAACTACACAGGGGGACATCTACGTTGTGCACATCATTTGGCCTTAAGTGTCTCTGCAGCAGAGTATGCTGCTCCGATTCAGGGCACACGTGGTCTGCACATGCGAAATAAGTTGGTGTCACCATCTACGCACGCTTAGTGACAGGTGGTTTGAAAACCTATACCAATTGAGAAAATATGTCCTGTCCCTTGGCATTGCTGCACCTAAGACCAGGAGAGAAGTAGAAACAGATGCCGAGCGAATGATTCTCGACATCCTCTGAATGGACTTACTGTATGCTCCTCATCCGCTGACTCAGTTCTAGGAACAACTTTATGTGCATGACAAACGTGTCTTGAGGGGACACAAGAACAAAATTGAATTAAAAGATGGAGGGAGGAGACAGTTGAGCAAGGAATAACATTAAAGGAGGGTATGGCCAAAAGACCTGGCCTCTCTTATACTATTTGGAGGGCCCTGAATGGGTTGAGACTTGGAGTGCCTAAGTGTAATATGCTCAAGTGGAGGGCTCTTAGCAGATAACAACATACTATGTGAATGCGGAAAGACACAAAGCCTGGCCCATCAGCTGATGTATCAACTACTACCTGAAACATGTGCTGATAGTGACTTATTTTGGGCCAAAAATAAATCAAGAAGGTGGCTTGATTTGATGCCTGATATGAACTGCGTGTTGGCACCCAGTAAGTGACATTTTTGTCTACAGTTTCTAAGGTCGGTCAGTTTAAAGTTTGATCTCAACACAGGAAAAGGAGGAAGAAGAGGAGGAGAAAGTCTCCAGGCACTGATACTGAATTTCAACAGCCTCACTTGGCTAGCCTGGGATCAAAATATAGTTATGTATCACCTCCATACTGATATGAAAACAAGTAGCAGAGCCCTGAGGAGTGACCTCTTCCCCGCCACAACCCTCACCACCAGGAACCATTTGCAAAGAAAGGAAGACAACCACTACAATTTGATGCCCCCAAATCCCAACCGTTCCCAGTCCAGCTGTTCTGTGGATCATGGGAAGCTTCAAGAACACAGTCCCATTTCTGGCTGTTGGCTCTTCTCGCCCGCAAGATGTGCTGCTCTGCCTTTCTGTCTACCGTCTTTTGCCTTTCATTTCCGAGCAAACCACTCTAATGTGGTCTAATGCCATATCCCTCCCTGCTCCCATTTTGTTGCATTATTGATGCAACCTTGCATTTCAGAAAAATCAATGGAAAACTGGGATGGCAGCAAAAGAGAGAGGGCTGGCCTAGGAACCCCTGTAGCTCCTCCCAGTTCAAGGTTCTCAACAACAACGATATTAAAAAAAAGAAAAAATTTAGATGTTTTCCCTACACGAATCCCAGTCATTGGGCAAGGCCAGCTCTTGTTTGGACCAGGCAGCTCATAGGCAGGCAGAATGCAAATGTAATCAAATCTATATGAGCTAGCCTGGATCCTCTGCTCAGAAGCTGCTCTTAATGGGAAGGGACCATTTTCTTTTGCCTGGCAGACTCGACCCTAGAGGGAAGTGCAAGTGATCTCCAGCAAATTTGGGGTAAGTGGGACTTGATGTATGCGGTGGTTGAAGCCATGCATAGGAGAAAGATGGGAAAGAGCGGGAGGAGATGGAGACCCTCCATAAGGGATGGGTATCAAGCTACGCTGATGGAAGTTGTTTTTTCCCAGAACAGCCCCAGGAGGAAAATCAGACTGAAGAAAGAAGTGGCAAGGTTTCTGAAAATGCGAGCACTTAAATGCGAGCACAGTGCAGTCTTACGCATATTTGAGCCCCACCACCGAAGGTTGCAGCCTTAAGAATGCCCGAAAGGAGCTTATTCAAGGCAATCCACTGAACTGGGTGAACAGAATTAGAATATATTTCTTTAAGCAAATTAAGTCTCCGAGATAGGTGTGGGCCAGTTGTGGCCATTGCCTCGAATAGGATCCACTTTGCACATCCTTAAACGCCCTCTGTTTGCTGGGATGTCACTTGTTACAAGGTTGAAAGTGGGATATGAAGTCAGGGTCAGGGACAGAATTTGGGCTCGGCTACCTTCAGTTCCATGTGGTTGTGTGAACACATGCCTGGTATGAATTTGGCACCCAGTAAGTGGCATTTTTGCCTACAGCTTCTAAGGTCAGTCAGTGGCTCTTTGAAATTTCCTTGGGCAGCTCTGTATTTATTTATTTAATCAATTTATATGGCTGGTCATCTCATAAATGTGGCTCTGAGCCGCGGACACCTTAACGTTAAAAAATAGTAGCAAAGGATAAAAATCTACCACCGATCGACACAAACACTTTAATCTAACTTCCTCAGTGCAGGCTCTACAGCACATCCAGATCTTCAATGGTTTTGAAAAGGCCAGCGGTATCCAGGCCCATCTCATTTGGGGGGCTTTGGTGTTTCAGAGGGCAGCACTGGAATAAAGTCTACATGCACTAAGAGGGACTGGGTATACTCAATCCAACCAAATGCATTCTTACAACAAGTTTTACATTTTGCAAATTGCAAAATATCAGAACAAAAGCTAGATGATAGAAAACAAGGGAAAGAGTACGGAGCAGGGAAAAATTACTTGAAGAGCAAACTTCAGTACTTGATCGAGAGAGGCTACAACCAAGCCTGCTAACTAAGCCTTCGGTTCAAGGCAAAACAATGAGATCGGACTTTTGCTGTGAAAAACCAAATGAAAGATAGGAAGAAGCCAGATTAATCAACATGATTACAAGCCCATTCTCCGGCTTTTGTTTTGATAGCAGAATGCTTTTCACATTTGACTGACCACAATGATTCTGCTTTTTGTTACTTCAGAGCTGGCAGAGATCCTTCCAAGATATCGAAAGCTGTAGTATGTCTAAAATATGCACCAATGGTTTCAGACTTTATACCAGTTTGATTAGCGTACTTTCATCTCCCAAGGCTGCTCATTCTCCCTTGGGCATCCTTAACTTTTACTGTACCAACATCCAAATAGCAATTCCCCACAGGACTATGTCAGAGCTAAATTAGATGATACTGTGCCATATGCACAGTTTTACACCCACCTTCTTCTTTTTTTCTATTTTAACCAACCCTTGTTAATCGGAGGTTATGGAAGAAGAAGGAGCTGTCATATTGTATATCAAAATATTGATCTCCCCAGTCCAACAATAGTTGATAAGGTTTGACATTGGTTCCCCAGAATTTTCCAAGTGTTCTAAACCGCATTTGGAATGCATGGATTGTTCCTAGAATATTCTACATCAACAGCAGGTATTCCACCACTCAGCAATGCCCATCCCATCTCTGGCATTCTCTAGCATTCTTTTCAGTGTTGCCTCAAGGGACTTACTTCTCTTTTTTCAGGACACTCCTTCCTTGCAGCTTCAATACCACTATCCATTTTCAGCCACCCGGCAGGCTGGCTGTCCTATTTGTATCGTGCTTAGTTGGTCCCCAGGGTGATGGCATCACCAATCCTTCAGAAAGTATTTGTGCTGAGGGTTCCTTCCAGAGCAATGCAAATGAGACATTAATGCAAGCAGTAAACGGCTTCAGAGAGTCATCTACATCCGGCCCTATGAAAATGCCCGTTTTAGATGGGGTTGGCTGTGTGTAGGAGATGTTTTATCGAACTTATTTATTTTTGTTTTATTTTGAAATCTTACTTGTGGGTAGTGAGAGAATGGCACGGAAAAGCATGATTAGAATTGGTTGCACAACACAGAACAGAGCTCCTTAGTAGTCTCTGGGCTTGTTTTCTTGCAAACATTTCATTACCCGAACTAGGTAACATCATCAGTGCTCCAAAGATGTTACTTAGTTTGGGTAATGAAACATCTGCAAGAAAACCCATCAAGGTTAGAGAGCATCAAGGGACCTCGCAGTTCAATCTTAAGTTATGAATAATATCTTCTGGAGATCCATATGTTACGTTTTGTGAAGATATACACTGTATAAAAAGAGATAAATGTGTCCCCACCCCCAAAATGAGAAGTAACACAAGTAGTTTAGCACTGATGATGTTACTTAGCTCGGCTAGTGAAACGTCTGCAAGAAAACAGCCAAGCTCAGAGAGCACCAAGGACCCCTCATGTCAACCCTGAGCTACAAATATTCTCCTTTATCAATAACGCAGAAT
This sequence comes from Pseudonaja textilis, assembly GCF_049901715.1. NCBI lineage: Eukaryota > Metazoa > Chordata > Lepidosauria > Squamata > Elapidae > Pseudonaja > Pseudonaja textilis. The sequence continues at coordinate 131,872,950 of NC_141991.1, forward strand.
AGGAGTGGGCAACCTAGGGCCCCTCCATGCTGAACCACAATTCCCAGCATTCCTCACCACTGGCTATGCTAGTTGAGGATGTCGCAAGCTGTAGTTCAGCAACGTTGAGAAAACCATAGAGTGAAATATCTGATCAGAGTAGTAAGTCATCATAACAAAGTAGATGGATAGATAAAACCAATAAACATGACAAGCCACGTATGGGATGCCAGAGCAAGTGGGGGAAAAGGGAATATCTGGCACCTTGAAAAAAAAATCAGCATTGGCTCAAATCATACTTTTGGGAGAGAGTTAATTCCACAAGCAGCACACTGACAAAAGGAAGGATCACTTTCTTCTTTAAGCACTTAAGTAGCTTGTAGTATTGTAACAGATTAGTGCAAAGCAGATTACCTCTGCCTGGAGAAAATATCTAAAGCTATTAAGGACATAGTACATAAACGCCTTTGATGCAGTGGGGGGATTCAATTTTTTTTACTGCTGGTTCTGTGGGCGTGGCTTGATGGGCGTGGCAGGGGAAGGATCCCATAAAATCTCCAGTCAGAGATCGGATTTGCCGGTTCTCCAAACTACTCAAAATTTCCGCTACTGGTTCTCCAGAACTGGTCAGAACCTGCTGAATCCCACCTCTGCTTTGGCGTTACAAAAAAAAATAAAAATCCACCTCTCTGAAAATTCTATCCATATTTTGAGAGGATAGGTTATCCTACATGGAATACACATTACCAGAAGAATACCAGATTTCTTTGCTGAATGCCACTGGGAATAGCTCTCAGAAGGTCCTACAGATCCCTCCACTTGTGTCGTTGTAGTTAAAAGGGAGCAGGAACATCTGATGCAAGACCTGGATAGAGTTACTATATGACTCTTCGTCATTTATAGAATCTAAAATTTGGCTGCGTATATGTGAAATGCTTTCCAGACAGAATTCAATCACTGATGTTGGACAACTTCATTGCTTCCAAAGTTGCTCCAACCACCAGCGATTCTGGAGAAAACTCTTGAGCAGTCCAGAACTTGATCATATGACAGGAACTTAGCTGGATTGCCAGTGACTTGTTCTTCTGACTTCTAGAGTCCCCGGTTGAGTTTCAACAAAGGTCTATGATGAGCACAGTTTAATGATGATGTGGATGGAAATGGAACTCATGAGATCTGGGATAATTTTGCAGAGTTCGACAGAGCTCAGAAATAGCCAATATGCCTGCTCAATATTGTATGTGTGTATCTCTCAAATTGGGTTGAGAAAAGAAGGCAGGAGGCCTTTCTCTGCTATGACTTTTAAACTGAATGTCCTGGGATGATTCTTCTGAAGCATGCATTGAAGGAAATGTGAGGTATGAATAGAAAACTCATTGATTTTGCAGGACTGACCCACAAACAGGAAGGAGAGTTCAGCGTCCTTCCCTGAGTGTCTTTCCTGCAGAAACCTTTCTGGGTGGTGCTGACCCATTCTGGTGCCATTGTTTCTATGGAAGTTTGTCTTCAGGAGGAAGTTTGACCTTCACTTTGCTCCATAAGGGAGTCTGCTTTAAAAGGACAATAGCTTTTCCCTAATCTTTGCATAGAAGACGCTCTGCTTCCAGTGTGTGAAAGGTCTTCACCAGATATCTCAAGTCTGAACCTTAGCCAAAAGAGGAAAGGCTGGACAATTCTTTCCAGGGTCAAGGCCACATCCCTGCCTTTATCTCTGGAAGTCCAGCTGGTCCAGACTAATCCGTTTCATCCCTGGGGAATGTCCATAGAGATTCTCAACTTGATTGCCTTGATTCCCTCTCCCCTTCATTTGTCATCCAAGTGCAGAACTGAAGAAGCTTCTTGGATGAGGAGCGAATTGTTTTCAAGGGGGGAAAAACAACAACCAAGAAAGTCCAGTTGCCTTTTGGAAAAGCACCTTTGGGACATCCCTAGGGAATGTCTCCAAGGCCTGAACAGGAGTCTGCCCCTTGTTCAGGCCAGAGGGTTCTCTGTCGGGTTGCTGGGTGGGTATGGCCATGGTGGGTGTGGCCTAGTTAGCCACCATAGTGGGGGTGGCGTTTTTGCCCTCCTCGGGCTCCGGAGGCTTTCCTTGGGCCTCCAGGAGGGCAAAAACTGCCTCTCTGGGCTCCGGAGGCTCTCTGGAAGCTGGAAACAGGCCCATTTCCGGCCTTCCTGAACTTCCGGGAGGCCTGTTTTTTGCCCTCCCTGAGCCTCTGTGTGCACCCTGCACTTACCTGCATCCAAAATGGGCCACATGGGGATGCCTGGGAAGGGAGGGGCGGGAGGGGCCAGCCAGGAGTGGGATTTGGGGGAATCTTAGCTAGGGGCTCTCCGAAACCCCTGGGAACCCTCAGCAGCCTACTCCTGGCTGGACTCCTGTTAAACCCCACCACCTTCAATGAACTGAGGAGAAAGCAGAAGTAGGAAAGATGCCTTTACGGCTTTGCCTGGTCCGAGGCAGCCAGTGGAGTCCACTTCGATCTCCCAGAATGTTTCACTTGGCTTTGGTCTCTCTCTCTCTCCAGGCCACACTCAGGAGAAAAGTAGTACCATGCCCATTACAAGAAGAATAGAGAGTTGTACTGTAAATATTTGTACCACTTCCGATGCTCTGCATGCATGACAAGAAAGGCCCAGTTATAACAAAAAGAAAAAAAAAAGCATGTTTATGTGTGTGTTAGAAAGAATTGGCAGTGGAGCACACCCTTGCTGCAAGGTTAATTTCTCCATCCCAGAAACTAATACTGTCTATTTTTCGTCCCAGGGGAAGGGCAGGGTAGACGTGCTAAAAGGCACCCTGTAAGCGCTCCATAAAACATCTTAGCGATGTCTCTGCATGTCCAGGGGACACAAGAGCTTTGGAATTCAACTCTGATCAACTCCTGGCAGCAAAGAGTCAGGGATAAGCTCAGAAAAGCTACTTCATCTGAATCTATACACCAAGGGCCTTCCCACTTGGCAAGTTTAAGACTTGTGGACTTCAACTCCCAGAATTCCTGAGCTAACATGACTGGAAGAGGAATTCTGGGAGTTGAAGTCCACAAGTCTTAAAGCTGTCGAGTTTGAAGACCCCTGCCATACACAGTCCACCTTTCCTTAAACGCTCAGAGATAGAGAGACATCCATATGGGGTCTCTGAGTTTGGTGGGGGGGAGGGATTGTAGATGTTTAATTACCAAACTAGATAACATCATCAGTGGTGCAATGATGCTACTTAGTTTGGTAATGAAACGTCTGCAAGAAAACTATCAAGATCAGAGAGCATCAAGGACCCCTCATTTCAACCCTGACCTATAAATATTATCTTCTAGATCTAGAGGCCCATATGTTACAGGTAGATATACAATATATGAAAATAGAGAAATGTCCTGCCCCTTCCCCCTAAAATGGGAGGTGAAGCATGATATACCACAGCATGGAATAATGTATTATTCGTATCTCTGTCCTGAGAGTTTAATGGAAGCTAGACCGTTCCAATCGATTCCATACTGCAGGGGTTCCCAACCTGTGGGCTGCAGCCCACTAGGGCCATGAGGAGTTTGCAACCGGGCCGTGGAAATGGCCAGCAAAGGTGCACCCACGCATGAGTATCCTCACTTATGCGAGCAGTGAGCGTGTGTGTGCTCCATTTAAGTGAGCGGCAGGCATGCGTGAACGTCACTTGTACAAAAGGAGTTGCACGTGTGTGCACTTGCTGGCTGCTCACAGAGGACCACGAGTGGGATGCTACCGGTTCTGCTCGGTTCTATAGAACCAGTAGCTCTGAAGAGCAGCAGACACAGAACCGGTTCTGTGTTTGTTGCTGTTTGGCCCACCCGCCCGCCTGGGCTCTTATCTGCCCTTTATTCCCTGCTTTTTCAACCTCAGCTGCTCTGCGTGGCACAGCTGAGGTTGAAAAAGCAGGAAAAAAGGCATTTTTCAAATGCTGCACACCCGCACACAGCACTTATCAGCTATCTGGGAGGCACAGCTTTTGTTGTGTTACACGTACGCACAGCGTGTGTCTGGTGTGAAACTTAAGTACCGAACCAGTAGTAACACCGGTTGAATCCCACCCCTGCAGAGAACCCTCCCTTCTCTTCCCCCCCCCCGCCAGTCCGCAAAGCCAATAACATTGGGGAATTCTAATATCCTTTTCTGCAACCCTGTTAAGCAGAGAGCTTCTAAAATAAATGCCCTGTAAACAGCATGATGGCAACCCTTTGGGGCTTGGTGTATCAGAAATTAAGTTAATGCTTGAGCTAAAATTTCCTTGCAAAAAGCAGACATGCAAGGAGAAATATGTACATTTCGGATGCATGTTTTCCTGGTTGCAAACCGAATTCAAGTTGGGAAGATGAATTTAACGGTGGGCAGAAGAGGAACCTGATAAAATTGAAACCGACTGATAAGCTGATCCCTTCTTTGAACCCCTTCTCCTACACTATGCTTGACATACAGCAATGTACCCTGTACTCCTGCTGTCATACAGCCAGAACGAAAAAGCTTTGAGTTTTCTTCTTCCCATTGTTATTGGACTCCAAGTTCCATCAGCTCCAGCCAGCTTGTTAAGGATGTGGAGAAAAAGGCCAACAATAGTTGAAAACCTAGAGATCTCCTAAAATTGCCATAGAGCACAATGAGAAATCTTGAAACTTGAGTGGCCAACTAGTCTCTCTGCATCATCATCATCTGCGTGCACATACACATATTATCTTTCACACAGAGATGTGAAAACCCAAAGTCACACATCTCCATACTAGCATCATGCAGGATGTCCCTTGTCTGTCTCAGCTTGTCCATTTGAACTCAGCTTCTCAGCCATGACGTAGAGGAGGGGTCCCCAAACCTGGCAACGTTAAGACTTGTGGACTTCAACTCCCAGAATTCTCCAGCCAGCTGGCTGGCTGGAGAATTCTGGGAGTTGAAGTCCACAAGTCTTAACGTTGCCAAGTTTGGAGACCTCTGCCGTAGAGGAATGGAAGGTTAAATAGGACACATTGGCTTGCATATGTATCAGAGAGAATGCCTGGGCTTAAAGGATCAAATGGGTCAAACTATTTAAATGGGTCGAACTATTTTCCAAAGCACCAAAAGGCAAGGCAAGAAAGAAGGGATGAAAACTGATCAAGGAGAGATTCAACCTAAAAACAAAGAGAAATTTTCTGACAGTGAGAACAATCAACCAGTGGAACAGCTTCCCTTCAGAAGTTGTGGGAGCGCCACCACTGGAGGCGATCAAAAAAGAGACTGGGCAGCCATTTGCCTGAAATGGTATAGGATCTTCTGCTTCAGCAGGGGGTTGAACTAGACCTTCAAGGTCCCTTCAAACTATGTTATTCTATGAAATTCTACGATGCCGCCTCTTGGCTAGTAAAATTCTGGATCTCTCCACAACCAGTCAGCTTCTCCTAGCTAAAACACACACAGCAAGAATGCCCCCTAGTGGTTTGCTGTCATACTAAATAATGGTCACTGTAATGAAATTATTACATATCCAAAAATTGTAATTTTCAGACTTATTACAAAAAGCAACTACTGACCAAAATTATTAATGATCATGATGACAGTTGTTATTATAAACCCATTATGCGCTTCACAAACTGCTATCTTGCGTCTGTCAAAATAACAACAACCTGGAACTCATGTGTTTAACAATGCAAAGTGACAGCGTTTGAATATTTCTCTCCAAGATGCGCTAGCCCTTATCTGCTTTGGAAGAGTGCAGTAGGCTGAACTATTTATTGCTATTATTTATATGCCGCCTTTGAATGACTGTAGGTGGCTTACAACACTACATGAAAAACATCCATAACACCTAAAATGTTATAAATATAAAATCATTTTTTTTAAAAAAAATGTTGCTTCCATAAAAGTCATTCAGTCATTCAGCCCACGGAAGAGTAAACTCTTTCGTTGTTTCTTAAAAAAAATAAAATAAAAGGCTGGGAAGTGACTGACCATCCAGCTTCAAGTTATTCCAACATGGGGGACTGGCACTGAAGAAACATAGGCCTTACCCACCAAACTCTCTAAGAGTGACTGCTTGCAGCAAGTTCTCTAAGCCAAAAAGTGCAGGATGGGGAATCTGGCATTTGGGGGCCACCGTGGTGGCACAGTGGTTAGAATGCAGTACTGCAGGCTACTTCTGCTGACTGCCGGCTGCCTGCAGTTTGATTCTCACCGGCTCAAGGTTGACTCAGCCTTCCATCCTCCCGAGGTCGGTAAAATGAGGAGCCAGATTGTTGCGGGCCAATAGGCTGGCTCTATAAACTGCTTAGAGAGGGCTGTAAAGCACTGTGAAGCAGTATACAAGTCTAGGTGCTAAGTGCTATAATGCTCGTTCGACGGATGACCTCTCTCAGTGGTTTCATGAGAATGCTAAAGAAGATGTCCTTGTTCTTGCTTGGCAGGTTGTGAATACACTAAAGACCGGAAGATACCATGGCTCTGGCCAGCGCCTTCAAGGCTGTAACCAATATGCCTGGACTGCTGATCTGGAGGGTTGAGGTAGGATAAATGTAGCTCTTGCAATGTCCATTTGAAGGTATCTCTCAGTATTGAATGTTGACCATTTCATTCCATGTTTAGAACCCCACATCTAGGCAATATCTTAGCTGTAAAGGTCTTTGCCAATCGCACTATGGACTGGCTCATTCATCTGGTGGAAATTTTTTGTGTTTGAGATTAAATCTGAAGTGTTAAATGTATTTCCCGCCCACCACATTGTTTGACGAGTACAGTTTATGAAAATAGTAGACTCTATAGAAGTTTAAAACATGCAAAAAAAAACCCACCTTGCAAAATACTTACAAAATAGACACAAGGATCATCTTGTGGTCAGCTTCTTTTAAAATTGAATGTAAAATATTCAGGTGCTTATGTTTTGGGGCATAATTAGATGGTTTTTGAGTTGCTCACAGAATCACAGATTCACTTAGAGATCTATCTGCAATTGGCTATCTGAGTCTGTCACATAAAATTTGCTAGCAAGCAAACTCAGAAAATTAACTCACAACATACCATGATTGTAAATATTGGCTTTTTTATTAAAAAAGAGCAACTTTTACCCTAAAACAGGTAAAGCAGGCAGGCAGATTAAATGTCTCACAGAATCACAGATTAACTTGGAGGTCTATCTATCTGCAATCGGCTATCTGAGTCTGTACTGAAAAGCTTCAGTCCTAAAGAAGGTTCGGGTCTGCTCCAAGGATTTCCTGCTTTCTAGCTAATCTAAATCTCCTGGCAGAGCAGAACAGCTAATGGTCAGGGGTAAAAAAAGGACAAATAGCAACTTACCAAACGAGGCAAGTTGGAAGGCTCGCATACAGGTAAGGAGTGAGAGGGGTGGGCGGGCAGCCAGTGGAGCGATTTGCCAGTTCTCTGAACTGGGGACAATCGTGTATGCAGCGTTTGCAAGAAATCCTCAGCTGTGCCGCCTGGACAGCTGACAAACACTGTGCTCAGGTGCGCAGCATTTGAAAATCCTCTTGTTTCCTGCTTTTTCAACCTCAGCTATGCCGCGCAAAGCAACTGAGGAGGGAAAAGCAGGGAATAAAGGACAGCCTAGAACCCAGACAGGCGGGTGGGCCAAACACCAAACCAGTTCAGTGTCAGCTGCTCTTCGCAGCTATAGGCTCTATAGAACCGGGCCAAACCAGTAGCATCCCACCCCTGAGGCACTGAAAAAATGACCTATGACCATTTTTCACATTTAAGACTGTTGCATCATCCCTGTGGTCACATGATCAAAATTCAGACGCTTGACAACTGGCTCATATTTATGATGGTTGCGGTGTCCCAGGGTCATGTAATCACCTTTTGCGACCTTCTGCCAAGCAAAGTCAATGGAGAAGCCAGATTCCCTTAACAATCACACTACTAAGGTAACAACTGCTGTGATTCCCTTAACAAATGTGGCAAGAAAGGTTGCAAAATGTGGCAAAACACACTTAGGTTTCTCACTTAGCAAAAGGAATGTTGAGTTCAATTGTGGTTGTAAGTATCTGTACACTTCAGTACCAGATGGCATGGTAATAGCGTTGAAGTTGCTATTCTTGTGTGTTCATGCATCAAAACCTTTGCAATTTCATTGAAAATTCTCCAGATGTCTATCCGGAAATGCCATTCTACCTTCTGAGTGTTCCTTAAATAGATTATTAAAGCCAAAGTAAACAATAGAAATAGAAGTCGGGTACACTCTTAATTACAGTAGAACGAAGCTGCCCTGAATATACTTATTGGCTTCAGGAACAAGGGATGCTTATAGGCTAGAGAGGTTGGGCCATGGTGGCTCAATGGTGGCACAGTGGTTAGTACTGCAGGCCACTTCTCCTGACTGCCAATTGCCAGTAGCTCGGCAGTTCGAGTCTCACTGGCTCAAGGTTGACTCAGCCTTCCATTCTTCCAAGGTGGGTAAAATGAGGACCCAGATTGTTGGGGACAATATGCTGACTCTGTAAACGGCTTAGAGAGGGCTGTAAAGCACTGTGAAGCGGTACCTAAGTCTAAGTGCTAAGTGCTATTGGGCAGAGACCCAGCAGGTCAAGAACTTGACTGAAGCCATGGTTTTCTTTGGGCACATCTTTTAATGCTATGTTCTTCTTTCCAGAAAATGGATCTAGTATTGGTGCCTCCCAATGCTCACGGCAACTTCTATGAAGGCGACTGCTATGTTCTCCTTTCAGTAAGTAACCTGAAAGTTGGCTATTATGCATTACTGCACAATTTAACCTTTCTTTTTCTTTCTTTCTTTTTTATTGAACCTGCCACATACTCAAAAGACTGTACTTGCAGTCATAGACCAAACACCAAATATTATGGTGTCATATGGCTATGAGCACTGTGTAACTCCAGAAAAAGACAAATGATCCAATCCCAGAACTGACTGGCTAAGGGAAGCAGCGAAGAGCACAGCCAAAGAAGGCCTTTACTCAGGGGTGGGATTCTACCAGTTCGCACCTATTTGCTAGAACCGGTTGTTAACATTCTAAGCAGTTTGGAGAACCGGTTGTTAGAAGAAATTACTGGCCTAATCCTGTAAGGAAGACAGGAAGGAAACATTCTGGTGTTGCTTACAGAAACTGCCTCTCCATTAATCCTTATTACATTCTTGGCAGGACTAGACTTCCTGTCTCAGGAACTTCTCTGGAGTTTTCTTCCCCTCCTTTGCTGGTACTTTGCTTGTGTGGAGTGACCATTCAAAGTTACAATGGCACTGAAAAAAAGTGACTTATGACCATTTTTCACACTTACGACTGTTGCAGCATCCCCACAGTCATGAGAGGCCAGGCAAGGAGATGCGTGCCTCGATGTGAGTGATATTGAGTTGGCCATGCCCAGCCAATAACATGGCCACCAAGCCATGCCCACCACATAAGCCACGCCCACAGAACCGGTTGTTAAAAAATTTGAATCCCGCCCCTGCCTTTACTCTCTACAGCTAATAGTTCTTCAATCTTTAGAGAAGCGGTTTCTCAACCTTGGCAGCCTGAAGATGTGCAGACAACAACGCCCAACTGGCTGAGGAATTCCGGAAGTTGAAGTCCATACTGCCAAGGTTGAAAAACATGCTTTAAAACCTGGAATTTGAAGCTCAGATTATCTGCAAATGAAATTTTGCTGTGAAGTTGTCTAGTGGTAATATTGATGTACCACTAGGATTAAAAAAAATATTCTTGGGCTTTGGGTACAAACTCACTGGAATACTAAGATGGAAGCATCCCTTCTTTAATTTTCTGAAAGAACATAACGGGTAAGGGTACTCCAGCTGCTTACAACCCACAAGTATTTAACTTCGATTTGTGTGCCCCATAACCTTTATCCTATCCGCAGACCCGTAAATTGGGCAGCATCCTTTCCTATGATGTTCACTACTGGATTGGAAGTTGCTCCTCAAAAGATGAACAGGGCTCTGCTGCCATTTATACCATCCAACTGGACGACTACCTTGGTGGAGTCCCCGTGCAGCACCGGGAGGTGCAAGGCTATGAATCTGAGCTCTTCAAGGGCTACTTTAAGAAAGGGATCATGTGAGTATGCTTGATCTTTGCCGAAAGGCTGGAAAGGTCACGTGAGAAGAAGGCCTTGGGGGTAGGGCAGGGCTGCTGGGGGTTCGCAGGGGTTCAGGAAGATCCTCTAGCTAAGATTCTGAACCGTTTGGAGAACCCCAAATCCCCCTCCAGGCTTGCCCTGCCCATCTATCCCCACCCAGGAGGATACGTGGCTCATTTTGGATGCAGGTAAGTGCAGGGTGTGCATGGAGGCTTGGGGAGGGTGAAAAACAGCCTCCTGGAAGTTTGGGAAGGCTGGAAACGGACCTCTTTCTGGCTTCCAGAGAGCCTCCGGAGCCTGGGGAGGTTGTTTTTGCCCTCCTGGAGGCCCGATGAAACCCTCCGGCGCCCGGGGGCAAAAACGCCACCCACCATGGTGCAGGAGGCCAACTAGGCCACACCCACCCAACAACCGGGCAGAGAACCCGTTCCTAACATTTTTTTTAAAAAATAAAAGTTTTATTTGGGTTTTCACAAAACATAATTCAAATAAAATATCTTTTTTGAAAGTAGCATGATTCCAGGTGATCACATCTCTGTACAGAGATAATCTCAATTACACATTCATCTTTATATTCTACTTCATATCTTGTCACTATTTTATCATTTTCTCAATAATTTTTTCCTTCCCTTACTTTCCTCAACCTTACTTATAATTATCTCATTCCTTTCTAATTCAATTACATACCTTTTTCTACATTTCTATATCTTTCTAGTCATTACGTTTGTACTTTTGCCTGTCCTGCTTACAATTTCATACCTTCTTTTTCCATCATCGTCCCAAAAGGGAAAATAAAAAAAGCAATTCCCTCCCCTTCCAGGCATTAAAAACTGAGGTTTTTCCCCTGTAATTACCAAGTGGAGAGTGTCACCTTTATATCTTATAGTTATTATCCATTCAAATCTCATTTAACATTTAGTTTATACATTATACAATTATAACGTTCAGTTTCTAATATCTATTTGATATCATATAACTGTTATCTGCCGAATTTGTTTTTACTAGAAATATCTGTGTTTTCACAGGATATGCATTACTAAATTCAACCACTAGATGGGGATAGTTACACCACAGTTGATACAAACAACAGACTTTCCCATTGTGGTCTTAAAACACCTTCCACTCATCCTTTACAGTAATTGACAGAGAACTACACTGGTGAGAATTGGTTGTCTCCATTCCTAATCTCTAGCCCATCTCCACTTTCTCTCTTCCCAGTCACTTGCAGTTCCCTGAATTCCCCTGGCCTGAAACAGTTAGCCACGAAGGTAGTATTAGTTGTATAAAACTCTAGGGGTCATCTTTAGCACAAAATCAAAATTAAGTGTTCTTAACCTTGAGTAACAGTTATCCAGCTTGTCTGGCTATATTGTATCTTTCTCCTTTTCCTTTAATTTGGGACAGCTACAAGAAAGGAGGCCGGGCATCTGGGTTCAACCATACAGAGACCAATGCCTACAATGTCAAGCGGCTTCTACACGTCAAAGGAAAAAGGAACGTTATGGCCAGAGAGGTGAGTTTGAGCCCCAACCGTGGTTGGGCTCCTGTATTTCACGTAAGCCACCCACTATGATTGACTGCATCTCTTGATTGTTCCCTGTTTGCTCTTGTATGTGCCTCATCTGCAGGTGAAGATAAGCTGGGACAGCTTTAACCTTGGTGATGTGTTCCTCCTAGATCTGGGTAAAATCATTGTCCAGTGGAATGGTCCAGAAAGCAACAAGCAGGAGCGACTGAAGGTATTGTTTTAGACCCTGACCAAAAGGGTAGTAGCAAGGTTGCTTGGCTTGGGGTATTTCTTCTCAATTCCATATGAGAGTCTATGACACATGTCACCATACCATAAAAAAGATGTTGAGACTTTAGAAAAAAATGCAGAGAAGAGCAACCAGGATGATTAGGGGACTGGAGACTAAGGCATATGAAGAACGGTTGCAGGAACTGGGCTTGGCTAGTCTAGTGAAGAGAAGGACCAGGGGAGACAGGATAGCGGTCTTCCAATATTTGAGGGGCTGCCACACGAAGGAAGGGGTCAAGCCATTTTCTAAAGCGCCTGTAGGCCAGACAAGGAATAATGGATGGAAACTGAACAAGGAGAGATTTAACCTGGAAATAAGGAGAAATTTTCTGACAGTGAGAATAATCAACTAATGGAACAGCTTGCCCTCGGAAGTTGTGGGAACACCATCACTTGAGACTTTCAAGAAGAGATTGGACTCCCATCTGTCAGAAATGGTGTGGGGTCTCCTGCTTGGGCAGGGGGAGTTGGACGAGATGACTTATAAGGTCCCTGCCAACTCTGATTATCTGTTTAATCTGTTTAATCTGTTCACATGGGGATTTTGCAAAACTTTCTCTTTGTTCATGCCTATGGAGATTCTCAGTCATCCAGGTCATGGCTGTCCCAAAGGTGTTTTTTCAAGAGGCAACTGGACGTTCTGGTTTTTCTTTGAAGGTGTTTCGCTTCTCATCCAAGAAGCTGAGCTGAAGAAGCTTCTTGCATGAGAAGTGAAACATCCTCAAAGAAAAAAACAGAAACTCTAGTTGCCTCTTGAAAAAGCACCTTTGGGTTTCTCTTTGTTCCTGTTGTCCCTGAATCAGGCACGTCCCTTTTAAAGGCCATAGAGTAGAGAAGAAAAAAATTGCCAAAGATTCTTCTTCATTAGGGAAAAGGGAAAAAAAAGGAAAACAAACGCAAGGCAAACACTTGTTATATTTGTTCCAATATCATTATAAATAGAAGTTTTATAGCACAATTGTTTTCATAGATCAGCTTCTGTGTATATGAGATACAGGACTTTCCTTGAGCTGAAAATCTTATTGCAAATCCAGAAATTGCTAGGATAAAGATTAGTGCTGTCCCAGAAAACTAAGTTTAATATTTAATGAAATCATTTCCTATCATTTGAATATAAATTAAACTAATATCATTATCAAGATTAATTTTCATGCGTTTAACTATTTCTCCCTCTCATCACATGCAAATGTACGGTAGATTTTAAGGGCAGCATTTGGTGTTGTGTGGGGTTCTTGGTACTCTCTGAGCTTGGTTGTTTTCCTACGTTTCATTACCAGACTAGGTAACCTAATCAGTGTCTAGTGGATAATGAAACCTCTGCAAGAAAACAACCAAGCTCTGAGTGCACCAAGGACTCCACATTTCAGTCCTGAGCTACAAATATTCTCTTCTATTTAATGTTGTTTTGGAGGATCATACTTAAGCCTTTTGCGGCAATGTGGATCTCTAGGGCTTCATCTGGTGTATCTGTGGAGTACATGAAGCCACACACAGCTACAAGAAGTGATGAAATGAGCTAGATCTGCTTATGGTAACACCACGGCAAGCAAAACTCAGAGGACACGTGGATGATTAGCATGCAAAAGGCCTTGTGTTCAATCCCTAGCAACTTCAGAAAAGGCAGAGACAGTCTGAGGTTGCCTGAAGGACCATCTCTTCCCTGAGGGACATCCACTGGTCCCATCAAGTCCACAGAGAGATATGCTGTGGGTCCCGTCTGCATTCAATCTGAAAGGCTCGAGTAGGTGACTGTTTTCTGCCATGACATTCATCTTCTTACACATAATCCTTCCTGAGGTGAGGTTTGCCCCAACCAGGGGTACGCAGGGGTTCAGGAGATCCTGTAGCTAAGATCGGAGAACCCCCAAATCCCATTCTTGGCTGGCCCTGTTCACCCCTCCTCTCCGCTCCCAAGAGTCCCCACATGGCCCGTTTTGGATGCAGGTAAGTGCAGGCCTGCACAGAGGCTCAGAGAGGGTGAAAAATGGGCCTCCCGGAAATTTGGGAAGGCCGGAAACGGGCCCATTTTCGGCTTCCAAAGAGCCTCTGGAGCCCAGGGAGGCTATTTTCGCCTTCCTGGAGGCTTGAGGAAAGCCTCCGAAGCCCAGGGAGAGGGAAAACGCCCCTCCTGGTCATGCAGGAAGCCGCTAGACCATGGCCTCCATGGCCACCCAGCAACCAGGCAGAGAACCCATTGCTCACATTTTTGAGGCCCACCCCTGGCCCCAACACTTATGGCCTTCCATAAAGTTCTCAAAATGTGTTTTTTTTTTTTCCCCAGCAAGCTTGGTAGAAAACCTGCATGCTGGTTATATTGCATATAAACATAGTCTCTCTCATGGTCTTCTTTAGCCATATTTATACTTTTAATCGATTTGCAGAATGTTTTAGTTCTTGGTTTTACTGGATGAGATTGGCGGCTTTATACCTTTGACCAATAATAAATAAATTTCCTTACAGAGAATCAATGCCACTCAGGATCAGCTGAACTGAGCTGGACTGGCCAATGGTCCAATTTCATATGAGGCGACTTCCCATGTTCCTTCTCGCTTTCTTAGGCTATGCTTCTTGCCCAAGATATCCGTGATAGAGAACGTGGAGGCCGTGCTGAAATTGGGATCATAGAGGGTGATGACGAAGAAGCTAGTTCAGATTTGATGAAAGTGTTGGAGAGTGAGCTGGGAGAAAGGACTCAAGAAATCAAACCTGCCATTTCTGATGAGGCGGTGGACCAACAGCAGAAGGCCAGCCTCTTCCTCTATCGGTGTGTTGAAAATTTTTACTTATGGCCGAGACTTCACCATAGTTGTTATTGATGCAGCAGTTGTACGACTGGGATGGATTGTGAATGTAGATGATATTTCCATTGAAAAGATGTTATAGAACACCTAAATGGGTCTAGATTAGAAGAAAGCAAAAACTTCCAACTTCAGCTTTCACCAAAAGGAAAGGAAAGGAAATGTGAGATTTTGGGGGAAACTGGAGAATCATGCATGGGAGATTATAAATTTGGTGTATCAAGGCAAGGAAAGAGACAGACTGGAATAGATGGCAACTAAAGGGAAGTATGTAGAGCTAACATTCAGGGTGATAGTAAAGCCAGAATAATGTCAGCCAGGCAAGAAAAACTGGAATAAATATGTCAATCTTGATAAAATAAATCTTATTGGTCCAAATTTGTAGGTCTGTGAATGGTTTCAAAACCAAAACCAAATTATCTCTGAAGCTACTGTAGTTATCTTTGAAACTATATCTGAAGATTGTTGGAACTTCTTCACTGATGCTACTTACTTGATAGGTTGCTACCCATGGTTCCCCAAAAGGAAGACCAGGTCTTATTTCTTTTGAGCCCCAAAATAAGCACTAGGGCTTAATTTGGGAGGTGTCTTATTTTTTTCCATGTACGGGAGGCCCACTTCATCTGCTTATTTGTGGTGGGGCAGGTGGCTGTGTGGCGTGCTATTTCCACCACCACAAGGCAGGAGGATGGAGCTGCACCTCATGCTCTGCATCAGCTTACCTCAGGGCCCCTACAGCCAGGCCACTTATGCCATGCCTCATGGCAGCAGCTCCAACAGCCTCAACCAGCAGGATCCTGCATAGCTGCTGGCCCACTTCTTCTGCTTGCTTGTGACTGCAACAGAGCAGGAGGCCAAGCAACACTCTGGTGCCATGTCCACAAGGCAAAGTGGGGGTGGGTGGGGTTGGAGCTACTCTACAGGCCCTGCACTGGCTTACCTCAGGGCTCCCGCAGCCAGGCCATCCATACTCTTGACACCTGCCTCGCCTCACGGCTAGAGCACCAGCATGCTGCTCAGCCTCCTGCTCTATTGCGGCCACAAGCAAGCAGAAGAAGTGGGCCGGCAGCCACATGGGCTCCTGCTGCACATGACTGCTGGTGCTGCCATTGCGAGGCAGGTGTTGGGGCATGGATGGCCTGGCTGTGGGGGCCCTGAGGTAAACCAGTGCAGGGCTCCACCCCCTGCCTCGCCTCATTGCCATAGCATGGTGAGAATGGTATGGGTGGGCATCCGGCTGTGCAGTCTCTTAAGTAGGGCTTATTTTGAGGGCTAGGCCTTATATTAGATGCACAAAGGGGGAACTTGCTGGGGCTTATTTTCAGGATAGGTCTTATTTTCAGGGAAATTGGTTTTTTAAAGATTTTTTTTGTTTTGTTTCTATAAAATTATAGTCAGATAGTAACTTAATACCCATTTCTGCTCTAGGTCAGGGGTATATACTTGCTGAAAATTCACAAACCATTCCACCTTGCCAGACTGTAGTTAATACAATCAGAAACTAACTATCAAAGTATTAAAACAGAGAAGGAACAGCTGATGAATCACACAACTGAATGATGGTCTCTCTGGGTGGATTCAGACATGCTTATCCATCAGTTATTTATAGTAACTCAGTTGGTCTCTGTATTAGAGATGAAATGGTAATAATTGTCTCTATTGAAAGGTATCAGAATGGGAAGTATTTAATTTGTAATAGTTAATTTATATTTAATCTATCAATTAATTAACATTTACTTGTGTGGTCTCATGCTCCTACTTCACACTGGATACTCTGGGAAGAATGAATCAAATCTGTAAGAAATTCTAAAAGAAATAGTTAAGGAATTCTGCCATTTCCAGCACTCAAACTAATCAAACAAGCAATCTTGTCTTCTTTTCTAGTGTTACAGACTCTGGAGGACAAATAGAAATTACAGAAGAAGCCAAACGTCCTCTCAGGCAGGAATTATTAAACCACAATGTAAGTCTAAGGTTGACATGGCATAAATGGCGCTAAACTGAGTTTCTTAGCTCTAATACATCAACAGAGTAGCCTATTGGATTATTACACAACATGGATTGAAGCCCTACATTCATTTGCAGACAATTTTTTCCTAGAAATATTTGATAAAACCGAAACATATGGGAAGCACAAGATTTTGGAGATATAAGTTTGTGTTTGCTATGGTCAATGTAATCAGTTTAGTCAAAAAAAACCTACCCTATTTTCTGCCAAATGATACTCTTGAACATTAATAACATAGCTTGGGTTTGCACAATTGGCTAGGCTAAAATATGACTGGCTGAGTTGTATCTCAGTGTGTTGTGTAAATACAGCTGGGGATACATGAATGCTACAAGTGGAAATATTTGTCCACTTGTCTGTCAGTTGCTGATCCCTACAATAAACCTGACCTTATCTAGCTACCACACAAAATATATCAAATATTTTTGCTCACTGTCCAATTTAGGGTTGGTGTTAAACAGGGGCCTTAGTTTAGTAGCAGACACCTACTTTGCTCATGAGGGATTTGAGCTTCAGCCTTCGCAGAAGAGGGATTTCTGGTAAGACCAAGGCTTCAGCCTTAAAACATTGGAGAATTGAGCCAGATAGATGAATGGCATAGGTGTGTAGAGGCGTTTTCCTATAGTCTTTTTGTCAGGAGTGAGGGCAGGAAATTAGGATTCTTAATTTTTACCGATTTCCCAATTGCTGTAAAACCAATTCAGCGGGCCCTGAAAACCATTTTTGCACTGATTTGAACTTTTTTGTTTTTTTTGTTTTTGCAATAAATGATTTACACTATTTATACCATGCTCTTAATGCTCTCTTTTGGACCTTAGGATTGCTACATTCTGGATCACAGCGGGATGAAAATCTATGTCTGGAAAGGAAAAGGAGCCACTAAGCTGGAGAAACAAACAGCCATGTCAAAAGCCCTGGTATGATGGAGTAATCCATTCCAACTCCAATGGCTGCTTCCCAGTTCTTTCTCTTTTTAAAACTAGGTTCTAAGTAGATTTCTCTATTAAATATATATTTTTATTGTTTCTTTTATTACATGATAAAATATCTCAATTCCAACAGCATTTTTGGCATCTATACAGGTTCTTAAACATCATAATACATTACATTACGTTTAACTAATATTAAATAATAATTTCCACTGTAATTGTTATTTTTTGTATAATTTACCCATTTACATTTTACTCTCATAAGGATTGTTTCAATTAAATCTCTTGTCTCCCTTCTTAGTTCTGTTTGTTAGCCATTTATACCAATTGTTCCAGATTAAAAAGAATAGGTTGTAAATAGATTTTTTAACCTGGTACTTTAGAAAGTAAAGCTTACATGCTCCAGTTGGTAGTGGTGTGGAAATATTTTTTTAAAAAATTGTAGTGCACTTGGGTGTTGTTTTTTTTAAAGATCAGTGTTAATTTGCAGCAGACTCTATTCTAATAGAACAATACAAACTTTTGAAGGTTGTACACATAGATGTAGAGTAGCAGTGGTGGTATTCTACCAGTTCAGCCCAGTTTTGCGGAGCCAGTAGCGCCGATGAGAAGCAAAGACCTAACTGGTTCTCTCCAACACTCTGCTGTTGGGCCTGCCCAGGCTCCCATACTAACCTTTATGTCCTGTTTTTGAAGCACAGCTGTTTTGCGCGGCACAGTAGATTGCTGCGTGGCAGCTGCTGAAGTGACAGGGAGAATGCAGGCTTGCAGGAGGTAAGTCAGAAAGCCTCTGTGCCTGCGTAAAGTACGCATTTGGCACACGCGTGCAATGTGTGTGTGCATGCGCAAAGCGCGCCCACCAAGCCACGCCCACCAAACCGGTGGTAAACATTTTTGAAAATTACCACTCGATCTTCAGCAGGCCTACTGTATGCATGAATTGTTGCTCAGATCTGCACAGTGAAACTCTGGATCAGCCCTGTAAGAGAGTAGAGTCAAGAACCTTATGTATATTTGTTGCCATCTTGTGGTTGTCTGGAGTTTTGCAGCCCAGATATGACAATTCTGTACATCAAAGAAAAATTGCTGGAGAGAAGAGGCAACCGTATACATCTATCATATTTATCCCTTTTGGGGTCTGCAGTGTTCCACAAACAGCAGAAAAGAAGTAAGAAATAGTAAGCCAAAACCAAAAAAATGCAGCATATGGAAAAGGAAAGGAAATATATTTGATTTATGCCATCACTGTTCACTCTATTTCTGGGGAACCTTTTCTCATGGCAAACCATCTTTGCTCCCACACCATCCATGCCCCCACTACTTTGTGTCTTCCCTTTTATTGTTTTAACTTTTGCAGGATTTTGTCAACTCTGTCCAACCACAATTTTCAGCGTCTTCTCCTTTCCCTCAACCTGTTCTCCTAAGTCATTCTTTCTATATAACCCAAACACGTCAATAGACTTCCTTCCAGCTAACCACTGATTCGGATTCCATCCAGCTTAATTCATCACCCATTCAAAAAAACCCTCTGTTTTATCATACACACTTCGGATATATTTCATTCCATTGCATGCGACTTACTTTATGTTTCTCAAGACCCACACAATTGTCACTTCCATAGAATCAAGTCAGCAGAATCATGTTCATATGAATGAACATTTTCACTTCTGTTATCTAATTTGGCAGAACAGATCTCCTCACAGCTTTTCTATTAACAAACCATTCGTCAATGTCCTGTTGTGAAAAGCAAAAGCCAGATTTACTTAAAGCAATGGGTTTCAGCCTTGGCAACTTTAAGATAGGTGGACATCAATCTCCAGAATTCCCCAACCAGTTTCCTAAGTCTACACATCTTAAGGTTGCCCACGCTGAGTTAGGGTGATAACAATTAGGGTGTGTAAACAGAGTTGTTATGCTGTTTGTCTTGTTCCTATAGGAATTTATTGGGAAGAAAGGCTATTCTTCCAGCACCAATGTGGAAACTGTACACGACGGAGCAGAGTCGGCCATGTTCAAGCAACTGTTTCAAAATTGGACAGTCCAGGATCAGACTGTAGGGCTAGGGATAGCCCACAACGTGGGAACAATCGGTAAGAAAGATCTTGTTGCTGCGTACGATGCTGTGTATGCCATCTGAAAAGAGAATTATGTAACATCATGATCTGATTCTTTTCTGTAATTGAAACCATCTTGTAACAAGGCTACAGAATCCCAGGGCTACAAAAATTCAGACGGCCATTAGATGGCACCAAAGAATTAGAACAGTCTGGATTTTTTGCTGCTATTTCAGTGATCAACTAAAACTATAGAGAGAATAGAATGGAATGGAATGGAATGGAATGGAAGGGAAGGGAAGGGAAGGGAAGGGAAGGGAAGGGAAGGGAAGGGAAGGGAAGGGAAGGGAAGGGAAGAGAATAATTCTTTATTGGCCAAGTGTGATTGGACACACAAGGAATTTGTCTTGGTGCAAATACTCTCAGTATACATAAAAGAAAAGACACATTTGTCGAGAATCATAACGTACAACACTTAATGTTAGTCATAGGGTACAATAAGCAATTAAATCATACTAGGAAACAGTCAATATAGATCATAAGGATACAAGCAACAAAGTTACAGTCATACAGTCACAAGTGGGAGGGGACGGGTGATAAAGAGTGATGACAAGATTAATAGCAATAGTAGTGCAGACTTTGCTAAACAAATAATTCCCTCAATACTGTCCAACTATTTACAGAGTGATGGCTTTCGGGGAAAAACTGTCCTTGTGTCTAGTTGTTCTGGTGTGCAGTGCTATATAGTGTCATTTTGAGGGAAGGAGTTGAAACAGTTTATGTCCAGGATGTGAGGGGTCTGTAAATATTTTCACAGCCCTCTTTTTGACTCGTGCAGTATACAGGTCCTTGATTGAAGGCAGGTTGGTAGTAATTGTTTTTTTCTGCAGTCCTAATTATCCTCTGAAGTCTGTATCTGTCCTGTTGGGTTGCAGAACCAAACCAGACAGTTATAGAGGTGCAGATGACAGACTCAATAATTCCTCTGTAGAACTGTATCAGCAGCTCTTTGGGCAGTTTGAGCTTTCTGAGTTGGCGCAGAAAGAACATTCTTTGTTGTGCTTTTTTAATGATATTTTTGATGTTATGTGTCCATACTAATCATAATTTGGGAACGCTTTGGATTTCTTTAATTTCATGCATCTTCCCGTGAGAGCATGCTTTCCACTTTATGGAGCTTTGGTCTGAATGATCCCGTCTTTCTTTTCAAGCTAAGGTGAGCCAGGAGAGATTTGACATTATGGCCTTACATGCTTTGCCACAGCTGGCAGCACAGGAGAGGATGGTAGATGATGGGGAAGGAAACGTTGAGGTAAGAGTTACAATTTCTGTTCTGGTGTGGAATTCTGGATTCTCTGTGTTGACTTTCTTGCAAATATAACCCAGCCTTTCCCCCCCCTGTTTCTTAAATTGAATCTTCTTGATAACTAATCAAAGAGAGAAGCAAACTGGAATGAACGAGAAACTCCCTAACAGTGAGGACAATTAACCAGTGGAACAGCTTGCTTCCAGAAATCGTGGGCACTCCATCACTGGATCTTTTTTAAAGAAGAGTCTAGACAGGCACTTATCTGAAATGGTATAGGTTCTCCTGCTGAGCAGGGGCTGGACTAGAAGACCTCCAAGGTCCCTTCCAGCTCATTCATTCTATTCTATCTCTGATAGGGAATAGCGAATTCTGCAGGCACAGAGATGCAGTTTTGACAACATAGCATCATCATCACGCCAGGCATTATATATTCTGTGCTCCATAACAGCACACCATGACATCATGCTGGCCACATGACCCCGGAAACATCTTTGGACAGTGCTGGCTGCACAGCCTTGAAACAGAAATGTGCACTGCTGCCCCCTATAGTCAGCAATGACTAGCAGAGTAAAATCTGCAGGGACTCCTACACTGACTATAGAGTAGGAGTGGTTGTCTCTTAGCTTTTGACATTTGGAGGGATCCATATCTATGCTTATACATGTGCAAGGTCACAAATGCTAGAAAGTTGGAAACATGAAACATGTGCCTGCTGGAATCTGGTGTGCTTTCAGACAAAACTATCAGTGTGCAAACACACGGTCTTATTCACAGATTTTTACTGAAAGCCCAGACACAGTTATTATCATTTTCTAACTATCCCACATTTTCTTATCATTTCATATAAGCTCTTTTTTCATTAGAAGTAAGGACCTATAGGAAATATTTATAATATATATGCAGGTCTTGAAATGTTAATAGGTCAAGAGGTGTAGGTAGTCCACAAAGCAAGTCCCTCATGTTTTTTTTTTAATTATTATGATTATTCTATCTCAAGAAGTCAAAAGTTAGAAAGGCTACACATTTCCCCCCAAACAACAGTTATATCTGTCCTTTGTTTCATCATCTCTAGGTCTGGAGGATTGAGAACCTGGAGTTGGTACAAGTGGACAAACAATGGCATGGATTTTTCTATGGTGGAGATTGCTATTTAATTCTGTACACCTATGAGTTGAAAAATAAGCCACATTACATACTTTACATCTGGCAGGTAGGTGTAGAATCTCAAATGTAAAGCTTCTAAACAGGTGTCCCAAAGGTGCTTTTTAAAAAGGCAACTGGACTTCCTTGTTTTTTCCTTGAAGACATTTCACTTCTCATTGAAGAAGCTTCTTCAGTTCTTGCTCTGAAGAAGCTTCTTGGATGAGAAGCGAAACATCTTAAAGGAAAAAACAAAAAAAGTCCAGTTGGTTTTTAAAAAAGCCTCTTTGAGACACCCATGCAATTTCTTTGAATTCAGACCAGGACTGAGTTGCCCATAGTTGATATCATTGAATTACACCTCAAGAGTTACTTATTGCTCATTCCAATTATTCCAAGTGGGTTTTGTTTGGGTAACAACCCATGAACCACACACCACAGGGATGTATTGATTGAAAGTGTTTTCTCTGCATTGAATAAAAAGGACATCTGCTAAGGGTTTGGGGTCATGAAAGACAAAAAAATGGAAGCATGGGCTTATGCACTGGATCTGGCTAGGCAATAAAACCTAGGCCTCAGAATATTTATATTGTGCTAAAATCTGCTATAAAGTGATTTGTTTCCTTGAACCCTCTCCGCATCTTCCTAGGTCCACAATATATATTAGCAGTTTCAACAGAATGTCCTCCATATAGATGGCACTGGACACTTTGATTTGAAGCCAGGCTGTTTAGGAACAGGCCCAGATCTTTATTTATGTCTGTCATTGCCTTGTTCCAACCCTCCCCCCTTTCCCCTCCCATGTTTTTAGCAGTGGAGGAGAAAATGTAAGGATAAATGTCAGTATTTCAGTGAGACAATTGATGTGAGGACAGGTTTGCTGATTTCATCATAGATGTCTCAGCTATGATGAAATCATAGAGACTGAGAATCGCCACAGACATCTCATCTCAGCGTTTTACAACTGAAATTTCAAAGCTAGCCAGGGATGTACTATTTGCTTGTGATGTAGATTTATATCATCTCTTGTGATTAATCCAAAATGTTAGTGCCTACTCTTATAAAAATCTGAATTCAAATCTTTCCATAACAAGCTTAGGTAGACAGGTAGAAATTTCACTTCAGAGGTGATATTCAGCAGGTTCTTTTTTTTTAATAATAAAGTTTTATTTGGGTTTTCACACATACAAAATAGAAGTAAAACATCTTTTTTGAAAATAGCATGGTCCCAGGTTGAAATTCTTTATACAGACACAAAACTCAATTTCATGCTCCTTTTTGTATTCTATTCCATATCTTATACTATTCTACATTTTCTATATAGTTTTTCCCCCTCTTTTAATTTTCTCAATTATATTTTGATTATCGCATCTCAATTCAAATAATTATATTTATACTTTTGTCTGTTCTGTTTCAATTTCATATTATCTTTTCTCATTAAACAAAGTTTCTCCTGTAGTTACTAATTGGAGAATGACACCTTTATATCTTTTAATTACATCCATTCAACTCTTACTTAAACTTCAATATATACCTTAAGGTTATGACATTCAATATAATACATAATATATAACTTCCAATCAAATTCTGCTGGTACATTCACCCTATAATACACCCTATATTCTTAAAAAAAAGATTATAAATATAAGTTATGATAAACCCTCATTCCATTCCAATTCAGTTCTATCATTAATAATCATTAACACCTTAACATCTTTAACACTTCTTTTCAATTAAATATCATACTTCCTTAAAGACACATATAATCTCCATAATTAATTTTTCTCTTATTTCTCTTCACATATGTTTTGTAAATCATTAAATATTCATTTTGTTACATTTATTTATTGACAAGCATTCTACTGATTTACGATAGCTATTTTATCAAACATTTCAATCATACATTGTTTCATATTTTCTAAAAATATTTCTGTTTCTAATATAACAATACTATCTTATGTACCTTTGCAGAATCCCTTTTTCCATTAAATTTTCACCCATTATCTCTAAATAGGCTCTGTTTCTCTATATTTTGTTTCTGTCCTTTACAACTTTTCCTTTCTTTCTTCCCTCTCTTCTTCTCCCTCCCCTTTTTACCCCCTTCTCTCTCTACTTCTGATTCTCTCTTCTGCATTTCCCTCTTCTGTTGCTTTCTGATTTTATATTTATTTTTCACTCTAATTTTGGGGGGAGTTGTTTTTCCCAATCTTAAATTTTCCATTCTCTTTCCCCCCTTTCCTATTTTCCCCACACCTAAGATTACTTGTTCATTAAAGATGGCTTCTTCTTTGTCGCAATCTTCTTGTTTTGCAGGCATTTCTTGTTGTTTCTCATAATTCAAAATCTCCATTTCTGAAAACTAAAATACAAAGCCAAAAGAACCTCTCCCTTCTTGTGCATCTTCTTTGCACTTTTTAAGTTCCATTTTCAGTTCTTCTAAAAGTGGAGCCATTTTAAACAGTTTTAAACAATCCCCTGATTGATTTAAGTCATTCACCAAAAATCCAGAAATCATCAAGTAATCCAAATGGTCCCAAATTATTTCTTCTTATTTCTTTTTCCACTTTCTCTTCCTGGGGTTTTTGTTGTGATATTTCAGTTAAAATGTATCTTTTGGAAGTCTTGTTGAGATTTTGCTGTAAGTTCTTTTTAATTCCAGGCAGTCTCCTCCCTTCCAGATCTTGCCCTTTTATTCTTTTGCTCTCCTTTCCTGTTTTCAAAAGCTTTTGATTATCCAGAAATCTTTATTATCTATTTGACTTTTTATTTTCAGCATTAAACGCCTATTAATGTCAAAGTGGATTTTTTTCCAATTTCTTGCTTAAGTCTCTTAGCTGTCAGTATAGGAAAAGGAGGAAAAAAACCCCAAATCTTTTCCCTTTTCTCTCTCCTTCACAGCTTAAAAATCTTCTTAGGGAACAATGTTATTGGGTTTTTTTAATAGTTTCAATTCCAGGGTACCTTATTTGTTGCTTTTGCTGTTTGACCTGGTCAACCAAAACTTCCTTTTCTTATCTTCCTCCTGCACATTCTTTTCCGGTTGAATTCTTCTTTGTGGTGGCCATTTCTGACCACTGCTACAACCGCCTTCGGGAAAGGGAGTAATGGCCAGCTGGGAAGGAGAGATGCAGCTCTCCTCAACCCTGCAGGCAGTTTCCCCCCTCTCACCACCTCTACGGGGTGGCTTAGCCCCGAAACCAGATGGCTCGGGGCGCTCCAGCAGTGAGCATGGATCGAAGCCTCGCAGAAACAAGGTTTTGGTCTGTCACCGAAGAAGCTCAAACCGGGATGTATTATTTGCTTGTGATGTAGATTTATATTATCTCTTGTGCTTAATCCAAAATGTTAGTGCCAACTCTTATAAAAATCTGAATTCAAATCTTCCCATAACAAGCTTAGGTAGACAGGTAGAAATTTCACTTCAGAGGTGATATTCAGCAGGTTCTGACCAGTTCTGGAGAACCGGTAGCGGAAATTTTGAGTAGTTTGGAGAACCGGCAAATACCACCTTTGACTGGCCCCACCCCATCTATTCCCTGCCTCCCAAGTCCCAGCTGATTGTCTGGGTCTTCTTTGGTTGCCCTGCCCAGGGGAACAGAGTCGGAAAGCAGGTTAGTGGGGTGGGGAGGGAATGGGGATTTTACACTATCCTTCCCCTGCCACGCCCACCAAACCACGCCCACAGAACCGGTAGTAAAAATTTCGAATCCCACCACTGTTTCACCTACATAAAACGTTTTGTGAAATAAATTAGACAGAGGGATCCTGATGTTACAGTCAGACAGAGACGATAGGGCTAAATGAAGATTTGAACCCAGATCACTCCAGTCTACTTCTAAGACTGCTAATGAGACATACAAGTGGTGATTCTTAACCAATGCATACTGTAACTGTAAGACGACAATAGCGGCTACAATTCCTTCCCAATTAAACCATATGATGTTTTTCCTATTTTATCCAGGGACGTCATGCAACAGTAGATGAGCTGGCAGCCTCGGCTTATCTTGCAGTACAAATGGATCAGCAATTCAATGGGGAACCTATGCAAGTTCGAGTGAATATGGGCAAGGAGCCACGTCACTTCCTGGCCATCTTCAAAGGCAAGCTTGTTATCTTTGAGGTAGGAAACAGGGTTATATCTACTCTCCCACAAAAACACCGCATCCAATTTTGGTCACCACACTATAAAAAAAGATGTTGAGACTCTAGAAAAAGTACAAAGAAGAGCAGCCAGGATGATTAGGGGACTGGAGACTAAAACATATGAAGAACGGTTAAAGGAACTGGGCATGGCTAGTCTAGTGAAGAGAAGGACCAGGGGAGACATGATAGTGGTCTTCCAATATTTGAGGGGCTGCCACACAAGGAAGGGGTCAAGCTATTTTCTAAAGCGCCTGTAAGCGAGACAAGGAATAATGGATAGAAACTGAATAAGAAGAGATTTAACTTGGAAATAAGGAGAAACTTTCTGACAGTGAGAACAATCAACCCATGGAATAGCTTGCCCTCGGAAGTTGTGGGAGCACCATCACTTGAGACTTTCAAGAAGAGATTGGATTGCCATTTGTCAGAAAAGGTGTAGGGTCTCCTGCTTGGGCGGGGGGTTGGACTACTTGACCTACAAGGTCCCTTCCAACTCTGTTAATCTGTAAATCTGTAAATTTGATACGCAGCAATGACGATACCAACAGAAGATAAATATTACATTTACCGCAAAGATCTGACATTCAGAGAAAATTGGTGCAAGATGCTTATTCATTGGCTTTTTCTTGCCACCGAGCTGATTGCCAAAATAGATAACTCATGCTCAAAAACTGCTGGAAATGCAATAATCAGGCTGGATCACTTTTTGTCCACAGTGACACATTTTGTACAAAGTTCAAAGACGGTGGAAGATTGAAATAAATTTTGAATGCTGGCTTCTCCCTCTCACCACTAATTTTCTTGTTAAGCAATTTCTGAAAAAAGTATACAGAATTGGCTCTACAGATGATAAAAGATATTAGGTTACTTTATGCGTCTTACTGAAAATTATAATTCCTTTTCTAGAAGAAAGGCAGACTAAGATTTGTGGGCATGCTTCGATGTCAAGAACTAACCTTTTATTTAAATAACTAACCTTGTACCCCATCTACAGCTCATTTTTCCTAACATAATACTTTAAACAAAATCAGATTTTGTCTGATTCAAGGTAATAAGGATAGGCTTCCTCTAGCTTGGCTAGAAACTCCCACAAACTACTTATTCAGATGGGTGATTTTTAATTACATTGCGTGCCAACACTCATTTAATTTGATTTTGACAATGACTTTTAAGCAGTGGACGGTAAGATTGGAGTTGACATTTTATCCCCAGTGAGCTGCTATATTTTGGGGTTGTTTTTTTTTGGCTTAGTTTTATCCTATGGAAAAGCTATGGAAAAAAACTAAATCTGAGATAAGATTTGCATCTAGGGCTAGGGTTAGCAATTCCTGAAATCGAATTTAGAATAAGCATGACATTTAAATTCAAGTTTGAGATTGTGTGTATAGTGAACATATTACATTTTCTTTTTGCTTAGTTTTAAGCATAGAAAAAACTATGGGACAAATATATTCTGAGAAAAATATCCTGTAGTTAGGCTTAGGATAACCTGAATTCTAAGGATTGTGATGGTTAGATTTGGGGTGCTTTTTAATATTCAACACAAGAATCTCACATTTCCCTTTTTGCTCACCTTTCCTTCAAGGGAAAAGCTATGAGAAAAAGACATTCTAATAGAACATCTCCTCATAATTACAACATGTCCTAAGGTCAAGAATTCACATCAACCAAATAAAAAAGGTGGTTGGGGTTTTTTTGAATAAAGAGTCTGTTTCGTGATTCTGTTCAGCCTGGGTCAGAACAGGAATATTGCATCCAATTTTGGAAACCAAATTGGATGCAATATAAAATATAAACATATTGGATGCAATATAAAAAAAGATGTTGAGATTTTTGAAAGAGTGAAGAGAAGAGCAATAAAAATGATTCAGAGGAAATCATAAAACATGATTGCAGGAACTGGGTATGTCCTGTCTCTGAAAATAACTAGGGGAGCAGTGTTCCAATATTCGAGGGGCTTTTACAAAGAATATACAAAGAATAGGTCAACCTATTTTCCAAAACACCAGAAGTCAAAATAGGAAGCGATGGATGGAAATTAATCAAGGAGAGAAGCAACCTAGAACTAAGGAGAAATTTCCTAGCAGTACGAACAATCAACCAATGGAATATGGCTTGCCTTCAGAAATTGTGAGTGCTCCATCACTGAAGGCTTTCAAGAAGAGACTGGACAGCCATTTGCCTGAAATGGTGTCTCCTGCTTGAGCAGGGAGCTGGACTAGATGATCTCCAAGGTCCCTTCCAACTCTATTATTCTATGTCTAGAAACTGATAATGAGAGGAAAATCAGCCCTTAGGTTAGACTTTCCTGAGTCTAGAATCAAACAAGTGTCACAGTCAAATTCAGGGTGCCATAATATTGATAATTGGAAGCCGTACCTTTCTATTTTGATTCAATTGGAAACCTATGGAAACAGCCACCCTGAGGAAACTGTGAACGTATAGTTAGGATTAGAAGTCTTTGAAGTCCTGACTGAAAATAACTTTTTGACAACTAGGGTGGGGTGCCTTTTTAAATATAATGGGCCTCATCTGTTTCCATTTTATCTCACTTTTTCTGCAGGGAAAAACATTCTGAGGTGGAAAATCTGTCCTTAGAGTTAGGTTTCCTTAAAGTCTGAACTCAACACAATTGTGACTGCTAGGTTCAGAGTAAGTTTTAATGGACAGTGGGATTCTTCAATTTTCATTTTGATTCAGTTTTCTTCCTGTGGGAGGAAAAACAACAAGACAAACAAATAAATAAAAACAAATCCAACCCCTAGTCAAATAAAACCTGCAATTTTAGGTAGCATGAGGCTTCTCTGAAAATGATCATGAGAGAAATACCGGATGACATTTTATGGATAATGAGCTTTTTGCTTTTTGATTCTCTTTTGCTCCTGGACAGAAACAGTGAAAAAAAGCTATTCAGTATAAAAGAAATGGCATGGTTACCCTCAGGTTAGGTGCCCCTGACATTCAGGCTTCAAATGAGATCGAGAGATAGCAACAATTGTTTCTTGTAAAATTGGGGGAAATCTCTGGGTAAAAACCTCTGCTTAGGCCTCAGCTTTATTTATTTATTTATTTTATTGTATTTGACAATTACTTACAAGATAAATAGGTATAAGTAAAAACATAGTTATGAATACATGCGTTCCAGAATGAGTCTTGTGTCTTTTCCGTTCTGTCATGACTGCAGGAGAGGCAGGTTTTCCAAAGAGGTTGCATAAATACATCTGGGTTGACGCAAACAGAAATAAGTTATTTTCAAGATTTTCACATATGGCAGGACAAGAAGCAAAAGATGGAAATTAATCAAGGAGAGAACAAGCCTAGAACCAAGGCGAAATTTCCTGACAGTGAGAACAATTAATCAGTGGAATGGCTTGCCTTTAGAAGTCCAACACCAGAGGTTTTTAAGAAAAGATGGGACAGCCATTTGTCTGAAATAGTAGGGGTTGGACTAGAAGACCTCCAAGGACCCTCCGAACTCTGTTATTCTGTTATTAAATAATTTATTGAATGCCTGAGACAAATACAGGAAAGCAACAAACTCAGTGTTTCCCGTTCTTGCCTATGAATGTCTATGTTGAGGAAGATACTAAAGAAGTAGAAAGGCAATGATTTGTTCAGATTAAAAGATTTTATTATGAACAGGACAGCATTAAAAAAAATTTTTTTTACTCTTTTGCTACCCAGTCCATTCCCTTCACACTTCACTGCTTTCAATACCTTCAAATAAACAAAAGAATTAGGAAAACAAAAGGGAATTTTGAGAATCTGAAAAATCTTACAATTCATAATACTCAACATTTGTTAGGCACAGTGAAATATAATAAAATGTGTCTCAGAATCTGAACAACTCAAAGATAATATGATTAAATGGATGCAAAAGTTGAATATGCTAATAGAGGCAGAGCAGTGGCAACAGAAAAAGTATTAAAATTATAAAATTTAAGATATCTTACCGTGTTTCTCATATAATAAGGCTGGGTCTTATTTTTTTTTGAGCCCCGAAAAAATGGCTAGGCCGTCTTTTCAGGGGTAAATTAATTCCCCCCCCCCTTGCATCTTCAGACGGGCGGGCGGCGATGGCTTGGATGTTGACCTCAGCGTTGGTGGGGCACTTCGTATCGGGGTCAATGCAGGCAGCACCATATCCGGGTGTGCCACAAAAGTACTTCCTAATGGCAAGCCCCCCCCCACCATTCCCCCCCCATTTCTCATGTTTTAATATGGGCCTTAATTTGGGGGGGAGGGGCTTAATTTCATTTCATGCCTATAAAACATGCTGGGACTTCCTATCGGGGGAGGCCATATTGTTGGCCGTATTGTTGATATAGATATTCCAGTTACAGTTGTTAAAATTAGCAGCTCTGTTTCCCTGAAATGTTGGGAATACAATAAACAGATTAGACCTTTCTTCCATATATGGTGACAATGTTGCATAATTCCAATGACATTGGAAAATAAGTCATCACAGAAAATTTTTGAAAGTCATAATATTGTTCCATCCTGAAATATTTTTCTATAAAATTTTAATTGATTGTGTGTCATCAAGTCAATGCTGATCCTTAGTTACTACTCAGATTTTCTCTAGAATAACCTAACCTGGTCCTTCAAGTCTTCCAGCGATTGCATGATGAATGAAAATTACTCAGCCAGTTTTAACCTGAACAAAATTTCAGATCATCCTGGTAACAAAAGTCTAAATTACATGGTGTCTTTCAGACGTTTCAGCCTACAACTCCCAGAATCCTTTGCCATCAGCTGTGCTGATGGGAGTTGATCAAAAAACAACTGGAGGGTGCCTTTTGCATCAGGGAATTGGTTTGCAGCAAAGTTGGTTTGTTCTGCCTTTTTGTCCCATTCTCTGCAGGGCGGGACATCCAGGAAAGACAGAAATGAATTGGAACCCCCGGTGAGGCTCTTCCAGATCCGTGGAATAGAGACTTTCAACAGAAAAGCAGTGGAAGTGCCATCTTCTGCTGCGTCTCTCAATTCCAACGATGTCTTCTTGCTTAAGACACAGGGACACCATTACCTATGGTATGGCAAGGTGAGACCAAGAGGTTTAGGAGTTGGAAAGAATTTCTACATTAGCCTTCCATTAACTTCCAAGTCATTATGACATTATGGCCTTTATTTTGCTACTAGCTCGATACCAGTGCTTCGCTATGAAACTATGTGGTCGGGTTTCGTTTTTGGGGGGGAGAATAAAGGGGAAAAATTCTGCCTCTGCCTACCAGCATCCATCTGGCTAGCATCCTGTCAGTGTGTAAGAGAGTTCAGGGCTGTTTGGAAACTGAAATAGTATTTGCTGTGTGAGCAAAAAGGAGACAGCAAGGAGCTTGGGCGTGGCTTAGCTCAACTGTTCTGTACTAAAGCTGCTTGGTGCTGAGAAACTAAAACTGAAACGGAAACTCCTCTCCTCTGCTTGTGTTTTGCATTTGGAACAGATTTCTTTTCAGGTGGGGAGGGGGAGTAGAATTCCTTAGCATGAGAGAGTGTTAATAATAATATATGAAGTACCAATGCTCTGATGGTCATTTCGAAAAATCTTTTCTTAGTGAGCACCTAGAAGCTAAGAGGAACATACATGCCAAATTTCAAGTTGTAGGCTTTAAAAAGGTTCTGGAGATTTTAGAGATTTTGTGTGAGTGGTATTTCGCTTTTATATATAGAGATTCTACATCAGAAGGAAAAGTGTGCTTTCGTACATGCACAATGAACATAAAATGGTTATTTGGCATGCAGAATCTAGGTTTTTAGGAAAGAGGGAGAATTCATTGGTTTTTATTTAAGAAAGTTTGAGAGGAGATGAAACTGGGTAGTATTTCTATTCAATGGCTCTACTTCTTCCCCCCACTTCTGTGGTTTTCATGGCAGGGTTCTAGTGGAGACGAACGAGAAATGGCTAAGGAGCTGGCTGATATTATCTGTGACGGACTTCAAGAGACTGTGGCTGAGGGACAAGAACCAGCTGAATTTTGGGAGCTGCTCGGAGGCAAAGCCCCTTATTCAAGTGATAAAAAGTAATGACTTCTATTTTTCCCCCCCCCCTCTTTTAATGACCCCATAATCCCTTGCATTGGGGTAGAATCAGGGCAACTGTATGGAGCTGAGTGTTTACTGGCTGGATGCCCTTCCTGTCACCAATGCAGAGTTCGCAGCAGATATTTTCACGTTGTGCCCAGAGAGAAAAATATCTGCTGCTATCTAGGATCGAACTCACAGCCTCCTCATTGTGAGGCAAGAGCTCCACATCTAGGCCACTGAAACACTCTAGTGATTTTTATCTCAATCATTAATATTTTGGCCTTCTTCAGAATGTTCACTAAGTGTGAAATCTAGTGTGAAATCTTCCAAAGAGGCCATTTTTTAATTTTATAGGGTCTTTAACTCATAAGCCTGAAATTATTTCTATAGCTACTAGTTATTGTTGCATAATTTTTTGAGTTAAATGTTTACGTCTGAATTTGTGCATTTGTGCACTGACTCAAATATTTAAGTATATTTTACTGGAAACCTGACACATTGATTTTAAGGATTCGGTAGCACTTTTGAAAGATAAATGGTAAAAGACAAGCAAGAACTAAGTGATGAAATGTAAAAAGTACAGCTGAATTAAGAACTTTTTAAAATTATTCCATTGGCAGGATCTTCCCGCTAGAGTTCTACTCAAAAAAAACCTCTAACTAAAAAAAAGAAGGACCATCCAGAGTAGATTTTTGAGGGACTCTGAGACTGCAAGGAAAACAGAAAAGCTTCACTAGGTGAAAAGCTTCCCCCAGATGCGGTAAACTATTCCATCCATGAGAGATTTCTGCTAGATACAAACTAATATAAATAAAGAGGTCAGAGAAAGAGTCAGCTGATCTGAGGCTTTGTCATCCAGCCTCCATCCATACAATTTTGGAGCCTGTGTAAGTGAGACCTAGAGCAAGTGGGGTGTCAGCCTTGGAAGCCATTTTTTCCTTGGAAGCTTTGAGGCTGCCACATTCAGTGCTTGGGAATTTGGGAGTGGGGATTTCATAGTGGGGTAGAAGACTGGACACAACAACATTCTTTCTCAGAGAGTCAAGGACATGTCACCCTGCACCTGGAGGGGAGTGACTGGGGGTTGGATGTCTCCAGTTGGGATGAGGATTTGATTGGGTCATGTGATGGATTGATGGGTGTAAGGGATGGATCTTTGATTTCTCTTTTGGGAAGGGAAAGCCCGGAACTCTCAGATTCGGGTTTTCCCAGATGTGCCAAGATGATAACTCTAATAAAATGGAACTTTGTGGAACGGTTTGTCTCAGAGTTTATTGGTTTGGACTTGGTTAGTTGGAACACTGACAAGGGGAGGATTTGTGGCTCTCTAGATGTTGTTGAGGATGTTTCCAAGGTTCGTTATCTATTTATTTATTTTGCAGAATTGGCTGGATCTGCAGGGACAGTTTAGCAACCTCAGTGGTTAGCCACCTTGAAGGATCTAGATCATCTAATCCATCTTTGTCTTGCAGACTGCAGCAAGAGATTCCTGCTCACCCTCCACGGCTTTTTGAATGCTCCAACAAAACTGGACGTTTTGTGGTCATTGAGATAACTGACTTTACTCAAGATGATCTGAGTGAAAGTGATGTTATGCTGCTGGATACTTGGGACCAGGTGATATTAGGGAGCAGGAGAACCTCCTTATGTTCAACCTCTATCATTTTTTTTAAGATGTGCTGTAGTTCTTATATCTGATACCTCCATGTTTTAATCTTGCTGATTAGAAAGTTAAAGGCAGTTTTGGACACTTTAGTTCCCTTTAGCTTTGGTCAGTTGAGTTACATTCTAAGATAGATGAAAGATAGATGATAGGTAGAAGATAGATACATGGATACATAAATAATTTAGCAGTTGAGGAGAAAATTTAGCTAAAAGCAGAAAAACAAAACTACGAACTCCAATGTTCAAATATTCCCATCTAGAGCAGGGGTCTCCAACCTTGGCCACTTTAAGACTGGTGGACTTCAGCTCCCAGAGTTCCTCAGCCAGCTTGGCTGAGGAACTCTGGGAATTGAAGTCCACAAGTCTTAAAGTGGCCAAGGTTGAAGACCCCTGATCTAGAGCATGCAACGTGCTTCACTCCACTGAAGCTAAATGCAAGGAGCTTTGTAATGTACCTCTGTTTCACTAAAATGTCATGTCACAAGATATATTGATGGCTACTGGCTTGGATGGACGAGGGAACTCACAAAATCTTGGAGGATTAAGCCTTTAATGAATATTTATGTTAAGGACAGTTTTCAAATGCCAGATATTTAGAAAGGGATGGAAAGGGAGGTGGGTTAGCCTGACCCAGAATCAACCTCATGCTCAAAATGTTAAGCTTCTATGATAACAAAAACAGCTTTTCTGACATAGGCTTCATGAAGGACAAATAGGATATAGAATGAAAATAGCCATACCACATTGCACTTCTAGATAACTGGGTTAATATATCCATAACTGTTTAGGGCAGGGTATAGCTGTCACTGTAGTTCTGTGCTTCTAAAGTTGTACAAGAGCAGCTGATAGACTCTAGGAAGAAAGGTGGAGCTCCTATATTTGACTTTAAACTTTTCATTTAGTGACCATTCAAAGTTACAACAGCACTGATAAAAGTGACTTATGAGCAGTTTTCACACTAACAACCATTGTAGTATCCCCATGGTCACATGATCAAAATTTCAATCAATCAATCAAATGTTGGTTGTCAATGCACAACATTTGGCCACTGGCTTGCATTTGTGATGGTTGCAATGTCTCAGGGTTGCATGATCTCCTTTTGTGACCTTCTGACCAGCAAAGTCAATGGGGAAGCCAGGTTCGCTTAACAACCGTGTGACTAATTTAACAGCTATAGTGAGTCACTTCACAACTGTGGCAAGGAAGGTCATAAAAATGGGGCAAAACTCACTTAACAACGGTCTCACTTAGCAACAGACACTTTGGGCTGAATTGTGATCGTAAGTCCAGGACTACCTGCAGTCTGACATCGTATGGAAATTTCTGTACAGTCAATGCAAACTAGGTTTTGAAGCAAGCAGTAGGGCAAAGATAGTCCCTGCTTGTGATTCTTTAAAGCCTCCATATCTTTCCTTGTAGTGGCCGTCAGCATCTGCCACATAATTTTATTTTTATTTATTTATTAAATGTATATGCCACCCATCTCACTTCAGGGAACAGTGATGGGATTCAATTTTTTTTTACTACCAGTTCTGCGGGCATGGCTTGGTGGGCGTGGCTTGGTGGGCATGACAGGGGAAGGATACTGTAAATTCCCCATTCCCCACCCCACTAACCTGCTTTCCAGCTCCGTTCTCCTGTGCAGGGCAACAAAAGAAGACCCAGCCGATCAGCTGGGATGCAGGAGGCAGAGAAAAGATGAGGGGCAGGGGCCAGACAGAGGTGGTATTTGCTGGTTCTCTGAACTACTCAAAATTTCTGCCACTGGTTCTCCAGAACTGGTCAGAACCTGCTGAATGCCACCTCTGTCAGAGAATGAATGAATGATTCAGAAAAGGAAAAAATGTTGTTTCAAAGAATTGTGCTAGGCTTGTATCTCCACATTCTAGAACAGTTTCTTTGGAAATGAATTTGAATGATATGATATGGCCCTGCTCCCTAGGTTTAAGAGAAGGCCAACATATCCTTTCACGAGAGTTCAAAACTGATGGCCCTTCAGCTAAATTTGAACAACTGACTGGAAAAATATTAAACTTGGGGAAAGTATTTTTATGGATGGGAATGAGGAAACTTGTGGCCCCTTCAGATTTTCCTCCAATCTCAACATGGGGTAGCTAGATAGATGTGGGACTTAAACGGGAATAAGGTGAGGAAGGGAGGGAAAAAATAGCCTGAATCCATTTTATGTGTGTGGGTTCAGCAAACTCTCACTCAATTGTGCTATTTATCCAAAGGGTCACTTTGAGATTTATTTCAATGTTTCAACAAACACAATGGGATTTTAACACAATTGGTAATTGATACAATACTAGGAATTGGTCTCATATGTTTATATCACCAACCTCACCACTTCCTAATTTAAATGCTGTTAGTGTATCCACATTTATTTTTTATTTTTTATTTTATTTATTTGTCAATTGTTTACGAGATAATAAGTAAAAGTGTATACATAATTATGAATACATGAAATGAGTACATATAAGAAAAATGAAAGAAAAATAAAAGAAACAATAGGACAGGGACGGTAGGCACATTGGTGCGCTTATGCACGCCCCCTACAGACCTCTTAGGAAAGGGGTGAGGTCAATAGTAGACAGTCTAAGGTTAAAGTTTTTGGGGTTTGGGGAAGAAACTACAGAGTCGGGTAGAGTATTCCAGACATTGACCACTCTGTTGCTGAAGTCGTATTTCCTGCAATCAAGCTTGGTGCGGTTAACCTTGAGTTTGTATCTGTTGTGTGCTCTTGTGTTGTTATGGTTGAAGCTGAAGTATTCATTGACAGGTAGGACATTGCAATGTATGATTTTATATACCATGCTTAAATCAGACCGAAGACGGCGTAATTCAAGGTTTTCTAGTTCTAGAATTTCAAGTCTGGTGGCATAAGGTATTCTACAACGAGTAGAGGAGTGGAGAACTCTTCTTGTGAAATATTTCTGGATTTTCTCAATTGTGCTAATATCAGATACGTAATGTGGGTTCCAGACTGATGAGCTGTATTCGAGTATTGGTCTAGCAAATGTTTTGTATGCTCTAGTTAGTAGTGTGATATTACCAGAGAAAAGCTACGTAAGATTAGGTTAACAACTCTTAATGCCTTTTTGGCTATGTAGTTGCAGTGGGCACTAGCACTTAGATCATTAGAGGTGAGTATTCCAAGGTCCTTTACGAGCTTGGATCATCAACAAGATCTTGACTATTCAGCTTGTATTTTATTTTCGGATTTTTTTTGCCAATATGTAAGACAGCATTTATTTGTTGAGATTTGAAGTTGCCATTTGTTTGACCATTCTGATACACAGTCAAGATCTTTTGAAGGGTAGCAGTATTGTCTGTGGTATTGAACAGCTTTACATCATCAGCGAAAAGAACGCAGTTGCTCTTAATATGATCACAGAGGTCATTTATGTAGAGTATGAAGAGAGTTGGTCCTAGAACACTGCCTTGTGGGACACCACTATTGACAGGTACAGAATTTGATAGGACACTCCCAATTTTGACCATTTGTTGTCTGTTTGACAGGAATGCTTCTATCCAGTTATGCAGTTGTCCAGAGATACCATAGGATTTTATTTTTAGTAGTAGTTTGTCATGTACCACTGAATCAAAGGCTTTACAGAAGTCTATGTAGATTGCATCTATTGTTTTGCCCTGATCAAGTTGTGTAGTCCATATGTTTTTGCAGTGTAAGAGTTGCAGATTACAGGATAGTTTTTTTCTGAAACCAAATTGTTTATTGGAGAGTAGGTTGTTTGTCTCTAAGTGGAGGATGATGGATTGGTTAATAATTGATTCCATGACTTTACAGGTGACGCAGCATAAGGAGATTGGTCTGTAATTTTCAACTAGGCAAGGGTCTCCCTTTTTGAAGATGGGGATGACTGTGGCTTGTGACCATAGGTTAGGCAAGGAACTGGTCCTGAAAGATTTTTCAAAGATTATGCTTAGAGGTTTGGCTATGGCAGTGGATAACTTTTTTAAGAAATAGGCATGTATTCCATCCGGTCCAATAGATAGGGATGGTTTTAGATTGCGTAGTGCTTTTTCAACATTGTCTTCTGTAAAATCGATATGTATTAGATCACTGTAGTTATCTGTGGTTCGGCTAGGAAATGCTGGGCATGATCCATTGCTGTTTACAAATACTGAGCCAAAAATGTGTTAAAGATGTTGGCTTTAATGGTGTCGTCGTTGTAGTCTTTACCATTAGGTCCTATCAGGGGTGGGATGGACCTTGAATCTTTTAGTTTGTTGTTTACAAAATTGTAAAAAGCATCGGTGGAATTGGTGCTTAGAAGGTTTTCCTCTTGTTTAATGTGATAATTGGTGCATTCGGTCTTTATTTGGTGGCATAAATTTTTGTATCGGCTTTTGAAATTGGCAACGTGACCAGATTTGTTTTTCCGCCAGAGTGATCTCTTTTTGGATTGAAGTTTCCTTATTGTTATGGGCAATCTGTTTTTTTGTTTTGTTTTGGGAGTAGTTGTTGGTACATATAGTTTGATGACTCTTGTGCTCCCTTTTGTGCCTTTTAATAAAATGTGTTAGTTAGAAGAGATGTTACCAGATTCTTCTTCTTTTTTTTTACTACAATGGACTACTGTAAACTCTTCCTACAGCACTAGTCGTAAAACTCAACAGATTTTAAAACTCACGTCTAGTTAGAGTCTTGTTTCAGCGCAAGAGTCTTGTTTCAGTCTTGTTTTACCATTTCCAATCTAAAAGTTTCGTCTTTTGCTCAAGTTACCTGAAAACTGCTGCTCGTCTTCTCCCCTTTCACCCTCCTCAGGTGTTCATATGGGTTGGCAAAGAAGCCAACGAAGTTGAGAAGAAAGAGGCACTGGCAACTGCTCAGGCATATCTGCAAACCCACCCTAGTGGGCGGGAGGTTGATACTCCCATCCTAGTGATTAAGCAAGGTTTTGAACCGCCCAACTTCACTGGCTGGTTCCTGGCTTGGGATCCTAACAAATGGAGCGTAAGTGAAAACTACAGTATATCTAAAACACATAGTTTCTTATTTTCTGAGGATTATGACCTCAGCCTTGGAATTGTTCTGACCAAGGCTTCCTGAGACAGTAACAATCACACGCTGTTCCCCAAAACCATTTTTTTTATTTCAACGTCTGTGATTTATATGCATTCACAGCCGATATTGAGTCCCAAACAGTTTATGAATAGTCCAACAGAAGTTTGCCACAGTCTTTTGGGATAAGGCTGATAAGCATCCACCTTTATCTCCCTTGAAATGCTGCCAACGATTAAATTGCCAATTAGCTGTACAAGGCCAAACGGAACACAAAGTCGACACAAAGCTTCAGATTTTAAACCAACCAGGATGAACAAAGTTGCTTCCTGCAAAGGCTCATGTCCCTTTCTTCCTCCTTTATGCTTATGGGAGGGGCAATCACCTCCAAGCCTTGCTCCCAAGTCGCCCCTTTTGTCTTAATTGTTCTTGCCTTCTGGCAACTCTGCGCAAGTGCGCACTGGGAATACGCTCCCCCTGTTCCTCTGCCTCGCTGATGTCAGATTCTGGAGGCTCCAGAGTCCGCATATAACTCTCAGATGGCCCTGGCCCCATCTCTTTGTCAGATGCAGATCCCTCATCTGAACCTTCCCCAGACTCCAGGACTGACCCATATTCCTCCCCACTGTCCGACTCTGCTGCCAGCTCCGCAAGCCGCCAGCAGACCACAACAGGAATATTTGATTTGAAGCCATCAGCATATGACTTTTTAAAATGAATAAAACACATATTTTGTGTATTTGGATATTTAGTGTTGCAAATATTTATTTATCTATTCATTTATCATATTTAAGAACTGTGCATCTCCCTCAGAGTATTATTAGTATTAGAAACTACCTGTAGGTCCAAATTTTGTTAGCTGAATACAGAATTTCTCCGTTTAATGTTGAAAGAGAATTTAATCCACAACCAAATACAACATTTGATAGCTATATTGAACATTCCAAGGGTTAATATACTTCTTCTTATCATTCCAGTACAATACTCTTATAATAAGGGACTGCCAGGGCAGAAGTTCCTCCTTCCCATTCTTTTTAATGGGAGGAAGGGCATATAAAGGAACTGGTGTGGTGTGACCAGGGTATAGTGCAAATTGGTAGACAGGTTTTCTCAGCTTCCCAGATTTACAGCTGAGAGTGACTCTCTTCCATGTGTATATCACAAATTCAGTTCCCAGCATTCATATTGAATGGTGAAATCATTCTCTAAATGATGGGGTTTTGTGTTTTTTGTAGGAAGGGAAAACGTACGAGCAGCTGAAGAAGGAACTGAGAGATGCCAATGACGTTATCAGAATCGCAGCTGTAAGTCAGTTTGCTTATACTGGGAGAACCACTGCCCATGGTTAAGCAATTGGCTGGAAGAGAAATGGGAAACTGCGGTATTTCAGTCATATCCAGTCACTGATCCTATAAGCCCAGGGGTGGAGATGTAGTGATCCTTCAGATGTTGCTAAAACCTGGTGCCCAAAAGATACCAGGCATTATGGGAATATACTAAACATTAAAATTCAGTAATAATACCAAAGGAACACATGTGATCTAAGATGATACATTTCCTGTGTTTTCTATAGTAGCTTTCCATGGCCTCAGATAGAGAGGCTTTCTCGGAATCTGCTTCCTAAGATCCTTCAAACAGGAAATGTTGGAAAGTGAAAACATGATTTGCTTATGAGCTCTGGTTCCACTACATACTCCATCCTGCAGCCTTATAAACCAGTGTAGCACACTGGGCTCGTGCTGATGCACTTTTGTTTATCTTCCTCTATCCATCTCCTCCTCTTAGCTTCCTCGGTTAAGGCGGCTTTGGATTGATGACATGTTTTTGAATTGCCTGTGCAAAAGTTATTTCAGAGCTTGTGTGCTGCTGAAAGATGATGGCAGTGATAGAATAACGTAAAGCTCCTGTTAAGACCAAAGGATCTATTTTCAGAGAAGGGTTTCCACAACATCCTACACAGTTCATTGTTACTTTTCCTCCCAAACCCCTTTACTGGGGACCAGCTGCTCTGCTTAATCTCTGCGTCAGGCACAACTTGTCCCCAAAGCAGAGAATCAGCAGGAGAAAACACCGCACACCTAAAACAGTGAGAACACATGGTAGAAAAAGTGATTCTTACTCTTTAAATTAAGCCATTTGGTATTTAACAATGAGATATGACTAAATCTTTGCAATAGGATAAGCAAACACTAGGCTAGAAGAGGGATGGGGAACCCGTGACCTTCCATAAACTTTAGCTACAATTTCCAGCATCACTGATCATTTATTGTTATCTAGGGCTGCATAATGTCGTCTCCCTGCTATCGAATGTCCTGCCAATAACCTCCAGATGTTTTGGAAAACCATTCTAGCAGGGAACCCTGGGAGTTTTCGTTCCACTTGTTTTGAGGATACCAGAAGGCTGGTCCAGGAGATAAAATTTTCAGCAAGCTTTTAAGAATCTGCTGTGCTCTATTTAGGATGACAGACTTGAGACCCTGAGCAGCAGCAAGAGTGCAATCTATCCTCTTGAAGTTCTGCTTTGCAGCCCGGAGGACTTGCCCAAAGATGTGGATCCTGCTAAGAAGGAGGTGAGTCCTATCGAGCATTTGCCACGGGCTGAGAAATGTAATCAGACTTAGCCTCAAAGATTCTATAAAGTCATCCCTTAAATGAGTTGTTTTAGAACTGAGGGGCAGGATTTACCATTTTGGACTTGCAGGTAGTATATTCCCAATTCTCATGGCTGTACAAAGTCAGATCCAAATATTTTGGGTTATACCTGGTGATATGCCTGCCTTCTCTCTTTCTTTTTTTATATAATTAAAAAAAAAGTACAATATAAAACATAAAAGTTCAATATCCATATAAACAGCCAGGCCAGGCTTCTGAAGTCATAAATGGCAGATTAAGAGATAAACCTGGACCTAAAACACATGCACACACACACACACACACACACCCAAAATAGGGATTTCAGAAGCTTGAATCGCAACTCACCGCCAAGCATATCTCCCCAGATCTTATTCATCTACAAAATTAGTATATCAGGAAGGATTCTAGCCCTAATTCTCTCATTGAAAGCTTATTTTTTTCCCTGTTATATAGTCAGCCTGCAGTTAAATAACTGGGACAGCACGTGCTAATTCCTTTATCATTACTCCAATTTTTTTTAGTTGTTTGCTAAGGTTTCTCATGACAGCATCAAGTTATGTTTTTCAGTGCATAATGTTCAGTATGGTAAGCCTTTACGTTTCATTAGGATAGACTATCCAGTGTGGTTTCTTTCTGTAATCAAAATAAATCTCTTAAAAGCAATTAGGGTGATTAATTGAGTCTGGTGGGATCTGTAAAGCTAATTTTAACACAACTGGGAGAAATCCCATTGTTTCTACACTCTGCTCCAGCCTCATCCTTCTTACTCATCTCTTGTTGTTTTTCCCCG
The DNA here is from genome assembly GCF_049901715.1 of Pseudonaja textilis. Taxonomy (NCBI): domain Eukaryota; kingdom Metazoa; phylum Chordata; class Lepidosauria; order Squamata; family Elapidae; genus Pseudonaja; species Pseudonaja textilis. The sequence goes on from NC_141991.1 coordinate 131,915,279, forward strand.
ATCCACAGAATTTCCTGTCAGATGATGATTTTATGAGAGTCTTTGGAATCCCCCAGGAAAAGTTCGCTGCCCTCCCTACTTGGAAGCAACTTCATATGAAAAAAGAAAGGGGTCTTTTCTGAGAAAAAAAGAAAATATGGCATTTCTCAAACTCAAAAAAGGAACCATCCTTCTTGGGTTTCTCGTGTGTTGGAGGAGCCAAGTCCAGAAGCAGCTTCCTTCAGGAGCTGTCTTTCTTTTAAGAGCATTATCCATATTGGGCCTAAGTACATTCAGAAAGTTGTTTTAATCTATTAAGGGCTGCCGCTGTCCAGGAAGTTTATTCTCCTCGCTGTCATTGACTACCCACTCTCTTGTTAGAGCCTCCATTCGCGGAAAACTCACTGCTTGTGAAGTAAATTGAACTGCTGAAACTCGGCAGATCCACTAGTAATTGGTGCTGTGCTTTGGGCAAATATCTACCCTATAAATAGCAATTGGGTTGACCCCCTGGAAATCCAAGCTTTTTGGCAGGGCTACTGCTTTGAAACATGTATTGTTAGATGATCATCATTAAATATGTGAATAGTACATTATTTGCTCTGACCTTTATCTATTTTCAAGGAATATTGGAACTGTGAAAGGGAGACCTTTGAGGTGTTCTTGGATTACAACTCCCGTGATTCCCAGTGACTATGCTGGTTAGGAGCCATGGTGGGTAGAATGCAATATTGGAGGCTAATTAGAGCCCACTGTTAGTAGTTCGATCTTGTCCAGCTCACGGTTGACTCAGCCTTCCAACCAGGGCCATCTTAACAGCATTGTGAGCCCCGGGCAAAGCAGTATACTGGGGCCCCTGTGACAACTACTCACAGGAATAAAAATAAAAGTAAACATATATATTTGCATGTTAGTATTAATTAAAAAATGCAGAATATAATAAATATGTTGCTGTATTTAAATGATACAAGGTGCACTGAAGGGTTAACACTTAAGAGATTAGTGTGGGGCCCCTACACATCAGGCCCATGTGTTAAGACGGCCATTTCCATCCTTCCAAGGTGGGTAAAATGAGGACCCAGATTGTTAGGGGCCATATGCTGACTCTGTAAACTGCTTAGAGAGGGCTGTCAAGCACTGTGAAGTGGTATGTAAGTCTAAGTGCTATTGCTGTTGCTATTCTGGTCTTCATTGTTAACAAATTACAACTGAGGATAGTTGTTCCTATGCTCTTCTGCGAAGGGGCTGTAGGAAGTTTCCAAGGGGTATGGGGAATTTCTGTTCCTCATGATTCAGCCACTTACATCACAGACAATTCTCCCTCGTTTGGTGTCTTCCGGATGCCTGTCAGTCCCAGCCTCAACTTGTCACTGGCATTTGGAAAAATCCACCCCTTCCTTCCCCCTCATGAATCCTTTTCCGTATTTATTTTACTGCTTCTTCATAAAGACGCTTCTTTAATCAGAATAACAAGAGTTATTAACTACTCAGCAAAATAAATATTCTATTCTTTCTGGTTAAAAGCTTTAAAGGTATGCAAAAGGGACATGCCGTTTGCTGACAGTAAGTTTCAAAGAATCCTACTGATTTCACTTACAGAAAATAAAGGCAGATTTGTCACTTCAGAATGCTAATGGAAACAATATGACAGAGGCTTGAATCAGAGCCACAACCCTCATAAATTTACCATTACAATCCCGGAAGGGACTCGTACTTTATTTGTTCACATTAACATCTGTTTGACATATTTTGTCGGTTACATTCTACCAAAGCCTCTTCTGCGTTTTCGAAAGGCATCCAATGTTCTTCATTCTTGGCTTTAGACGTAACATTACTGGCATTACCATTACCAGCTACTTCTGTGAATCGCTCCCAAGCCCAAGCTAGTCTGACGTTCCCAGTCTGACAAACCAATCTTGTGCCTAGCTTGATTCGGACAACTCTGGATCTTCTCCACATTCGAACCGCACAAAATCCAACACAGACATACCAGTCGGCTGAAGGTATTGTCCCAAGGAAATAGTTGGCTCCATAACGTATGGCTGGGCAAGCATCTTTGTTTCAGATTCATCTCCGGGTTCGTCTTCCGGAGAGCCCAGAGAGAGAGGGGCCATCCCAACCACATGCTGGGCCAGTCTTCTGCTCAGTTCTGCAAAGTCAGACTTTGGGTCTTCCTCCGAGGAACTGCAGATCACCAGGGCACCGTATTTGCCAAATAACATGTTAGAAAGCAACGAGGTGCTCTCGGAGGGTGACCCGTGTACGTAAGAGCCAATGAAGAAATCCTCAGGCACCGATATGCAGGCTGCCCTCTTAACAATCATGTTCTCACCTAGCTTCCCTTTAAAAGAAAAGAGAACAAAAAAATTAAAAAGGGGAGGAGAAGCAGCAGCAGAGAGGACAGCATTTACCAATAAAGGTGCAGAGACCGTTTCAGGCCTCACCAACAGGTGGCAAAGCAACAGTATGAGTAAGATGGAATATCTGAAGAGTCCCTTTAAAATTACGATAGTAGCTTAAGAGTTGGATGTCCCACAAATGGCAGAGACTGGACTGGGTCTCTTTAGGCCAATTACTCTTTCTCAATCCAACCTCCCCTCTCCCAGGGATGTTGTAGGTGGAGGAATCAATGAGAAGAAGTCTACATTACGTGCCTTGTGCGCTTGGGAGAACAGGCAGAATATAAATCAATAGAATACTACATCTCTCCACCATCTGTCATAAATTCCATCCATTCAAAAGTAAAACACAGTACATGAAAACCGAAAATTGCTGCCACCCCCTTCTGCTCATGGCTGGCTATTTAACTGGGCACCAAACACTTACCTATTGCCAGAGCAAGTTGGTCAGTGAGCAAAGATCCGCCTGGTCCCGTCCTGAGTTGAGAAAGCTCATCAGAATTCAAGAAACGCTAGAAAATATTCAAGCATGGTGTCAATTAATTATTTTTAATGGAAACCTTGCTAAGTAAATCCAGGGACTAGTTCCTTTTAACGACTCGGCTGTAGGCATTGCTTTTCTTCTGATGTGGTAAGGAATTTGGAATAATGAAAAATGGAATGAAGAAAAAGGTGCCAACCATAGCAGCAGCAAATTGTCAGCAAGAAGCAGTAGTCTAATGCCCCGGCAGGGTTTCTACAGTATTTTCCTACAGTATTTTTCTTTTATCCAACTCATCCAATTTGCCACTCGCTAATAGAAATAGGGCCGTTGTGCTCTTACAGCAAATCATATCTAGAAAGCTTCAGAAATTGCCAGCTACCAGTTTTTAAAAGTTATTTAAGTTAAAATGTATTTAATTTTTTTAGAAGACCATCTGCTATCTAGCTAAGGTAGTGATGGGTTACAACCAAGTTAAACAGTAGAATCAATAAAAAAAAAGTAAATAAAATTTAAACACATATTTAAAACACACATAAGTACAACAACACTGGTGGACAAGCACTTGACAAAAGGCCTAATTGACTTATAGGTGCTGTTCTTGGAAGGCAACGCGCAACAGAATTACTGAGGAAGCCTCCTTCGTCCTAGCCCAGTTTCTGATGGAGACGGGAACAGGGCATCCAATAAAAATACAAGATGGTCATTAACCACTGTCAAAAGTGGCGGCAATTTCCAGAGCCTTTGACACGTGCTGCTAGATATTCTTTAGCTTCACTGAACAGATGATGCGCGTAAACTCTGTATCTTTCCTGGCAACTTCTAACTCTTATTTTAAAAAATGAGAAAATAAGCTCATTACAAAAATAAGCTTGCGAAGAGGCCAAAATCATACATCGGAGACCTTGAGTCTTACCTACATGCATACTAAACGTACATGCCCCGCATTTCACTATCGAGAGTGATGCTGGGCTGACTATATGTACCAGGCAGGGCCTCTGCCTCAATTGAAGTGTTTTTTTTTTTTTTTGAGGGGAAGGTTTCTATGTCGTACAACAGGACTGAGGCTGCATTTATAGCCCAAGTGCTGATCTCCATCTCACTGCATAGCGTTTTTTCCAAAGGAACATTAACACAGGACTTGTGGAATTGGGATACCTGATCTATTGCCGAATCCTTGCCTGCAAAAAGCTGCATTATGCGGGAAGGTTTGTGTGCAAAACCTGTGCTCTCAACAAAGAGATGCTAAAAATGCTTCCTGGCTACTGCTTGAATATTGTAGGTTTTACAGAAGAGTAACACAAACACGGGATATAGTATAATTATGCCCCCAAAAGGAAAAAGCTGCAAGGAAAATGAGCACTATAGCTTTGTTTATATACTATAACTAATTATCTTTTAAAATCACACCGGTTTCTCTCTTGCATATGCTTAGCAACCAGTATCTAAAGAGATGCAAAACGACGCTGGGAATCCAAGAAAGAATGCTCTGCAGCTCCACTATTTCAACAGTACTTTTTTCTATAGCAAAGGTAAGGAACCTACAGACACAGAAGGTTGTGTAGCCTATGAGAAGTCTCTTTGGTTTCACTGCTGGATTTGACAGTAGTCATAATTGGTGGCATGTTTTATAGCACTTTAAGGTAAGCAGCACTTGAAATCTGTGTTTTGAGCTACTTTCCACACAACTCAAAAAGAAAAAAACCACAACTCCACGTCCCAAAATAGAACAAAAACCCCAGACCGATTGATATACAAATTCTGTTTATTTTGCATCGTTGGCCCATCACCCCACCAAAAGATGTCAACAATGGACTCCTGCCATGAAAAAAAAACCCTGAGCCATCCCTGTCCTGAAGCATAAAGCTCCTATGTTTTCTGGAGAGTTTTATCCACCGTAAGAATGGAACATTTTCTAGCCTGGAAACAAACAAACAAACAGAGAATGGTGGATTCAGGCTAAAAAGATCCTGAACAAGGAAATGGCCTAGATTACTTGAGGTTTTCTCACAATATAGGAATATATGAAATAGTAAATAAATAAATTTCATTCATTTACTTAATAGATGCAAGGTATGGGCCACGAGGCAATTTTGCTGCAACACTGCATTTTTCTTCTGAAGAACTTAATGCCAAAGAATCATTGCATTTCTGCAGGTGTTTCTGAGGATAGTATCACTTGGAATACATACCTGTTTTCTATTATTTCAAAATACATACCTGTTTCTGATCAGCAATGCACTAGTTTCTTAGACTAAGTCTTATGTGCCACGCTAGCCAGCCTCCACCTAAAAAGCTCCCTTTGACATCTACATTTTTAGTTGCCCAACTAAAGTTTTGTTTGAAGGTGCTCCTAAAGAACCAACCAGCAAGAACATTTAAATGCAGTGCTTTGAAATATTAGTATCATTTCTTCAAAATTACCAGATAGTTTTGAGGTCCACATACATGTGTTTATATCATTCTTACCTTAGCATACGTGTTTGACTGGTCTATGGTCTCCTTATGGTGAATCATTGTTCCAATAGCTACTTGCTGAACCAGCTGTTGAAATTTAACATTTTGGGCCACAAAATCCGTCTCACAGTTTACCTGTCAGAAAAGCATGGATAACTTAGAAATAGCTCACCAGCAGTTATATTACTAAAGAGGTTAAAACAGAGCTAGCTAGACACACAGACTTTCCCAAAGTCAAGCTGGCTGAAAGTGAGATCCTAAATTTTTAGAAATCTGACATTCTTCTCTCTTCCTTAGAATATCCTGTATTCTAAAACTACAATGAATCAAAGCTAAACATAGCACATGCAAAGTAATTGTTAAATGCTATTTTAATGTCCAAAATAGCTCTCTGTTTACTGTGTGTTCAATACTACTAGTTAGTTATTGTCTGGATCTACTTCTAAAGATAGTCCCACCATTGTAAGGTTTGTGCTTGTCTATTGAGAACTGGATGTAAAATGGCTGCTAATAGGATTATTAGTAGCTCCATTGCCTGTTGTCCCCCACAAGACTAAGAGAAAATGAAAATGGTTGCCAAACGGTTGCAGCTATCTCTTTATCTTTGACGCAGACTCTGAGCAGCATCCTATTACAAAAAAGCAGGATCCCAGCACCATATCATTTTATTCAATGCCAGTATTGCTGAACAAAAACAATAAAATAAAAGGGGAAAACCCAAGGAAGTTAAGCACACCATGTGTTTAAAAACCTATGACCAGTGAACTGACCTATGATTTAGATAAATTAGATTTCCTGATATTTGAATCTGGGAAAAGCCAGGAATATTTCCTGCATTGCCTCAGCAGTCTCAAAAGCAAGTATTTATGTTTACAGTGTTACACCATAAAGTGGCTTTTTAAGGAGAGCACTTGCTTCCAAACCTATACCCAGAGAGGCTTTTAGGAATTACAGCAAACTATAATGCAAACGTTTGTCTCTCTTTGTCTTTGACTCTCTCGCTATCCCTGATCACTAGTCCGGCTGCCTGGGGTCAGAGAGCAGTGGTGCAGAGACCTGTTTCAAATTCAAATTATGCCACTGTGAATTTGAAATAGGCCATTTTAGAATTTTAGAAGCAGTAATTTTAAGTTTGACAAGCAGTGAACAACACAAAAATACAATTCAATAAAGCCATTTCAAGCAGTAAACTGCACTGAGGCCCTGATAAAATCATCCAACCACCCCATGCCATCATTGTAAACTTTCTGGCCTCAGTGCCTGGACAAGGTCTTCATCCATCAGGTCAAAGGAAAGACTTACCTCTACCATTACGGCTGAGCTTCCCTCGTGAAGCAGTCCTATTAGACCTTCTTTGGCCTTCCGCCCTTGAAGTTTCAACGCTTTGCTCCATCCCTCCTTCTGTGCTTGTTCATGCAACCACATTTCAGCCTTTGAAGACAAATCCCAGCATGAGAGATAATCTAATCATTCGCCCATCTATTCACCCATACACATGTAGTCCTCGACTTACAACAGTTCGTTTAATGACTGTTCAAAGTTACAATGGCGTTGAAAAAATTATGACTTATGACTTGTTTTCACATGACCGTTGCAGCATGACCATGGTTACATGATCAAAATTCAGGAGTTTGGCAACTGATTCAGATTTACGTCTGGTGATCGTGGGATTACCTTTTGCAACTTTCCGACAAGCAAAGTCACTGGGGAAATCAGATTTACTTAAAAAACATGGTATTAATTTAACCATTGCAGTGAATGACTTAGCAAATGTGGCGAGGAAAGTCATAAAATGGGGCAAAACTCACTTAACAACTTTCTCATTTAGCAACATAAATTTTGGGCTCAATTGTGGTCGTAAATTGAGGACTACTTATATATAGAGAGAAAAAGATATATAATCCAGAAGCAAATTCAGAGAAAATAAGATAAATTAAACCATCAAACATCTCACAAGGGAATTACCACCTATTCTGATCTAGAGATAGACACATGTTAAAGGGCTCATGTAAATAGGGCACTGAGGGATATATAAATATTGGCAGGAATAATTTTCAAGAAACAAAGAATGCCCACTTCCAATATCCCCCAGGGACATTGTTTAATTGAGGGGATATTAGATTAAAAACAAATATATTTTCCCATTATACTCCTACAAAAGTGAATAGCTCTGAACATGTCCCTATTGCAAAGATATTTTGTAAGTAGAAAGAAAATCACTGAAAAGTTCCACAGTCACATTCCAGTTTTTTCCCATGTATGGATTTTCAGAGTAGTAGGAATAGCAGTGGGTGGTTCCATATCTGAGCACTTCCCTTCCTGTTTACTCTTTAACTGTATAAAGGTTTGCATAGAAAAGGCAACACCAAAAATGTGATTTTTATAATTAGAACTGCAGAAAAAAACAATTACTACCAATCTGCCTTCCGTTGAGGACCTATACACTGCACGAGTCAAAAAGAGGGCAGTGAAAATATTTACAGACTCCTCACATCTCGGACATAACCTGTTTCAACTCCTTCCCTCAAAACAACGCTATAGAGCACTGCACACCAGAACTAGACACAAGAACAGGTTTTCCCCGAAAGCCATCACTCTGCTAAACAAATAATTCCCTCAATGCTGTCAAACTATTTACTGAGCCTGCATTACTATTACGCTTCTCAACATTCCTATCACCCATCTCCTCCCACTTGTGACTGTATGAGTGTAACTTTGTTGCTTGTATCCTACAATCTATATTGACTGTTTCCTAGTATGATTTGATTGCTTTTTTGACTATCATTAAGTGTTGTACCTTATGAATATCTTTTATTTTTATGTAGACTGAGAGCATATGCACCAAAGACGAATTCCTTGTGTGTTCAATCATACTTGGCCAATAAAGAATTCTATTATGTTTGCCTATGAAAGTATGTATGAATGCACAAGGTAAGAAGAAACAAGAGTCAGTAAAAATTTAATTATATTTACTCCAGCCTAAATTCTTTAATGTCAATAGGATTTACTGTTTTATCAGCAAGCACAAGACTGCTGCTTTAAGACAAAATTGTACCTCAGATTTTAAGACAAGAAATTTTTTTGAAGCAGCATGTTCAGGGAGAAAGAATGAGAAAATGAAAGATATGGATTACAATATCATACACACACAGAAATTATTCTTACTTCTTCAATATTATCATCATATTTTTCCAAGGCTTTCTTGCAGTTTACAAAGGAATAGCCAGTTTTCTTCCTAAGTTTCATCAGTGCTTCCTTTGCTGCCAGGACAGGAATGCCAGGATGAAGGAAACGAGGCAAATGCCATTGCTGAATGGGGAAAAACAACAAATAAAATGAAAAGGTTTGACAAGGTTCTGCTAGGGAAGGCATATTCCCAAAGAGACTGTGCAGGTACCAATTCACCTGTAGCCAAGGCTGTCTTTTGATCTGGTGAGAACCTACAGAAAAGAGATGCATCTCTCTTCTCAGATGCTGAAGAAATGTAGTCCATAGTGCCAAACTGCCTTCGGAAGCATGGAAAAAACTTCAGTTTTTCCCAACCATCTGAAGCTTGGAGTATGGGAACAAATTTATATTCTTTATTGTGTTTGTAGAGTTGTAATAAACTACTCTAGGAAGTTTACAGTACAAAATACAACACCTACAAAATCACAATGTATTTCATAAGTTAAAAACTGTAGCACACAATTCCATTATAAAACATCCAACTTTGATTAGCCTTTCCTTGTAGAGGACCTGTATACTGCATTGAGGACCTGCATTTTTCACTGAGCACCTGTGTAATGCAAGAGTCAAAAAGAGAACTGTGAAAATATCTACAGACCCCTCACATCCTGGATATAAATTGTTTCAACTTCTACCCTCAAGACGCTATAGGGTACTGCATACCAGAACAACTAGACACAAGGACAGTCCTACCCCATGCCATCACTCTGCTAAACTAATTCCCACAACACTGTCAAATTATTTGTTAAAACTGTATTACTATTACTCTTCTCATCCTTCCCAGTACCTATCTCTTCCCACTTATGACTATAACCGTGTTGCTTGTATCTTTACAATTTATATTGTTTTGTTTTCTTAGTATGATTTGATTGCTTATTAGTAACCTATGACTATCACTATGTGTTGTATCTTACGATGAATGTATTTTATTTTTTCTTTATATACACTGAGAGCATATGCACCAAAGACAAATTCCTTGTGTGTCCAATCACACTTGGCCAATAAATAATTCAATTCAACTCTATAGATAAGCAAATCAACCTCCAAAGCTCCTTTTCAAAAATATAGTTTTTACTACTTTTCTAAAGAATGACATGATATGGACCATTTGCACTTTTGGAGGGGAAGTTTTCTCCAGTAAAAGCAACTGTTGAAAAGAACTGCCTGCAACCCAGCAGAGAGGCAGCTCCTCTTTCTTGCTGTTCACAAGGAGTGGAAAGACTGAAGATCCAATCTGGGTTGGCCGACGGGACCAGAGGTTTACTCTTCCTCTACTAAACCTCTGGTCCCAGTGACCGACCCACACTGGATTCTGCAACTTTATCCTAGGACACATATATTTTCCTTCATTTGTGGGCAGATTCAATTTGAAGAAGATGGTCCAGAGAAACCTGAGACTCAAGTTCTTCAAGGTTTTACAGGTTAAAACTAACATTTTGAATTGTACCCATAAGACAATGCAGCATAGAATTGATGTCATGCGACTGTAGCAGCTCTTAGTTGCCAGTAAATTGTTGATCATTTTGCACCGACTGCAGTTTCCAAGTAATTCTCAACGGCAGCCCTACCTAAATCCCATGGAAGAAGTCCACCCTTGAGATGATGAGGACATGAATTAGATCTTCCAATTTCAACTAATCCCCATTAGTGAGACACTGAATTGACTTATTGTGCTTCCTGTCAGCCTTGATTCCGAGTGACTGACTAAACAAGTTCCTGCGGTTTTCTTGGTAGGAGTTTTCGGAAGTGGTTTGCATTGTCCCTGGAGCTGGAGGGGGGGGGGGACGGACTGGGCCCAAATCATCCAGCTGGCTTTGTATCCAAACATGGGGGGACTAAAACTCACAGCCTATCGCTTTCTAACTTGGTGTCTTAAAAACCACTACACCAAACTATAATTTATATTCTGCCATTCTATACAAAGATGAACAGAAGATTCATTCTAGATTTAACTATAGCCTTTGGAAATTAAAAAAATAAAATGAAATTTGAATTTGTTTTAAAGGCAAAGAGGAGCCTGCGGGACTCCTATAAAAAGAAACGTGGGAACCTGCTCCAGTCTTGGTGACCTGGATGGAAACAGGCCGCAAGCAGAACCATTGCAGGTAAACTGGCTCAAGCATCACCTCCAGGCAGGCGCCCGTCTCACCTGCGGCACCAGGGCGCCCTTCGCTTGCAAGGAGACCAGAGTCCACCCCAGCCCCGAAACGCGCAGCATGTCGAGGACGCGAAAATTAGACGTCATCCACCCGCTGCGACAAGGGAGACTCGGCTTCTTTAGCGCGCAGAGCAGACCCTCCCTTCCCTCGGCGCTGATTCGCTGTAACCCTCCTAGGCGTTTCATTGGTTGAAGCGAGACGCCGCTTGAACCGTAGAGAGGCAAAGGGAGTTAGGCCCGCGCGGTGCTGGGTTTAGATCGGTTTTTCCATCCGAACTCGGCAGCTTTTAAGATGGACTTGAATACTATTTAATGATGCAAATACTTAGCGATCTAGCATTTGCAGTATAATAATTGAAGGAGATCAAGTAACGTAAATAAAACTTATTTTAGTTTAATTATTTATTTTATTTTAGATCGGCAGTTGACAAATGATCTCAAGGAGCCACATACCCTGGGATATATCTTCCATGCAATGCAGCGAGAATAGAGTAGTTGCAGCTGTACTTTGATATGCAATGCAGAATCTATTTACAAAGTGCATATATATCACTAAGCATCTTTTAAAGATATATACAAATTCGACCGAAGCCTTGATTCCTAAATGAATGGAACAGTATAGCGTTAAAAATACAAGTGCGCAGTGTTCATTGCACATATAAACATCACATTCCACTTTGTATAAGTTATCGTAAAGAGGAAGACACAAAAACATCTCAAAATGAGAAAAGGCACCATGGGTTTTAATGCATATATTAAATGTTTCACTTTGCCTAGCTGGTACATTCTTGAGTTTCTACTTTTAAGCAAGAACCAACACTTGAATTCCACATCATTCTTAGGACAGTTTTATGGAACCTTGTGGATTTCAGAGGGAACTTGAGTTTGTTTCTGAGATTCTGATTAGTGATTTAACTGAGGCCTTAATTGCCACTTTGGATTGAGAGTGTGACAGCTTTGGATCACATTGTGCCTATATGGCAGAAGTTTCCAAACTTGGCAACTTTAAGACTTGTGGACTTCAACTCCCAGAATTCTATATGGCTTGATTCCAGAGAGCTGTGATTTTCAAAGGGCCTTCTAGAAATTAAATGATAAAATGTTGCTGGAAGAGGATGAAGAGCAAAATCAGGATTTTAGTCATAGGGGGAAAAAACTCTCTACTCTAGAACCAGTCGCTAAATCCAACAACACCGGACAATTTGTCTGTTGGGGAAGTATCTTAAGCTGCAGCTTTGGAGGTAATTTTAATTTTGGGGTTCTCCCCTAGGTGTAATAGTGAGATGGCATTAATCATACTTGTGGATCACCTCTAGCAGGACTGGGATAGAAGTAGTGTATCGATCTTAACCTTCCTTGGGTCTCTCAGGTCCCACTTTACAACATCCAGAGTTCTTGGCTTTCCCCACTCCTATTTAACAGTTACATGAACCTGCTAGGCAAGGGTGAAGTTATCTGATAGCACAAGGTCAAATGTCATTAGTGTGCTGATGGTTGATGATAGTTTGACTCTTGACAAACCAAGTGATGCTATTGAGCTTCTACCTCAGGATCTGCAGGCTATGGGGGCCCAAATGGGGAAAAACAAGCTTAGGCTCAATCTTAATAAAACTTAAGTAGCTATGGAGTTTAGACCCTCACCCCCACCCCAAATCTGGGGATTTTCCATCGCTGGTTCTGGATGGGGTTGCACTGCCCCAGACACAATTGGTGTGCAATTCTGCAATTTCTCCTAGGCTCTCAACTTCTGCTTAAGGATAAAAAAAGAGCCTTTGAACAAATACATCTTGTGCATCATTTGCAACCGTACCTGGACCAGGAGGCCCTTAGGATAGTTATTCATGCTTTGATCACCTTGTATTTGCACTAGTGCAATGTGCTCTATGGAGTTGGCTTTGAAAATCACACGAAGCCTACCACTGAACCAGAATGCAGCAGCAATAAGTATGGACTGCCTTGCTACATCTGAGTAATTACAACTGGGAGAGCTGCATAAGCTCCCAGTAGATTTCTCCATCAATTCAAGATGCTGGTTGTCATGCTGCATGACTCAGGGTCTAGATTATTTGTGGGATCACTTGTTTCCAATTATTTGAGGACAAGTTCTGAATCCTTTTCATTCAACAGTACCATCTTAGGGGACCTACAAAATGTATCTTTATTCAACCCGATCAAACAGCATATCACCTGAGATTCAGATGCTCTGACTCTGATGTGGATATATATGTTGCCCCAACTGTGATGTGCATCAGAGTATATTTTTAACTTGCTGTTTTTCTCACCCTGGAGCAAATGTCAAAGGGCAGACATGCAATTCAAATCAATGAATAAACTTTCCTAAGTGCAGCAGAGTCTACCTCTGTTCACCATTAGAACTACTGCGTTCTGTCTTATGTACACAAACCATTTGTTGCCTCAGACAGCCACTTCCAAACATTCCTGCAAAAAAGAACAAAATGAGACATTCCTGAAAGCCATAGCACTCCTAGAAAATACACACTCCTAAAGATGTAGTAACTTCAGATTCCTCTCATGGTTTCTTCAGGAAAAGAGGATGAAGACATAGAGAGAATGGCTGCCTCATATTAAATCCCCACTGGCAATACATACTTGTTAGGACCGCTGCTGTTTCTTCAGACAGGATTCTTCCTTGCAAGGTTTGCAGATCTGTTCTTACAGAAATTAGTGAGAGATACCAAGTTCACTCCACGCTGAATTCTCAAATCAGTGTGTTTGTTTTCGTTTTAAAAAAAACGGAAAATGAATATTCCACTGTTTAAGACCAAAGATAGCCTTGAACCAATTTAACTCTTGCTGGTCACTTTGTAGATGTTAATATTCTCGGTCTCATTCCTAAAGGTGAGTTTTGTGGTGAAGTACATAGGGAGCAGAGTCTCAAAAAACAGTGCTGTACTATGTTCCTCTCTCATTTTTGAAGAGAGATAGATAATAGATTGAGCACCGCATACATGCTGGAGAGTCCGTATCAGGAGTGGGTAAGTGTCCTTGAGATAGACAATATCTGCACCCAGGATGAGGTCATAATTTTGAGGAAAGTCCTTGTGGTCCAGACCCCATGATAGGGCACAAACCCTGGTTCGGGCGATGCATTGCGCAGGCAAATTCCGATGGACATTCTCCTCTATCTGCTTCAAGGCCACGGGAAGATCTGTGATGGTTACATGGCCTCCTAAAAAAGAAAGGGAACTCTGAACAACAAAAAGCTTTCAAGGATTTAGACCACAGGTATTATCCACAACTAACCAAATTATCTCCAGCTATGCTTAAAAACAATAATAAGTCAGAAAGCGCAGCCTTGAGATCCATCTGCTCTCTTGACACATGCAGAACCTTTGTTCTGCATAAAAAAAGGGAATACAAATATCATCATAAAACTTCATGTTGAATTCAATAGTTCTATGCATAACAATATACCAACAAGAAACCGTGAGATGGGATGGCATATAAATGTAATTTAAAAAAAAAGAAGTACAGATAATCCTCGCATTAAACAACAGTTCATTTAGCAATCTTCAAAGTTACAATGGCACTGAAAAAGGTGACTTAGGGCCGTCTTTCATACTTACAACATCACCATGGTCACGTGATCAAAATTCAGATACTTTGGCAGCTGACTCATATTTATGAGGGTTGCAGTGTCCTGAGGTCATGTGATCACCTGTTGCGACTTTCTGACGAGGAAAGTCAATGGGGATGCCAGATTCAGGTGAGAACCATGTTACTAACTTAACAACTGCAGTGATTCACATAACAGCTGTGGCAAGGAAGGTCGTAAAATGGGGCAAAATTCACTTAATGACCGTTTCACTTAGCTACAAAAATTTTGGGCTCAATTGTGGTCTTAAGTTGAGCGCTACCTGTAAGCTTTTAACACATTATACTGTAGATCACAATGACTCATAATCTGTCCCCATGAAACCTTCACCTGCATTACAACATCCAAAGTTTAATTAATACAGGTTAAGCCCTCAACTTACAACCAATCCTTTAGTGACTTTCAACGTTACAACGGCGCTGAAAAAAGTGACATGATCATATTTCACACTTACAACCATTGCAGCATCTTCATGTGATCAAATTTGGGACACTTGGCAACTGCATGTATTTCTGACATGCGGTTGCAGTGTCCCAGAGTCATACATTTTGTGACCTTCTGGCAAAGTCAATGGGGAAGCCAGATTCACTTAGCAACCGTGTTACTTACTTAGTGAGTGCTGGTGGCACAGTGGTTAGAATGTAATATTGCAGGCTAACTCTCCCCACAGCCTGGAGTTTGATCCTGATTGGCTCAAGGTTGACTCAGCCTTCCATCCTTCCAAGGTCAGTAAAATGATGACCCAGATTGTTGGGGGGCTATATGCTGACATTGTAAACCACACAGAGAGTGCTGCAAACCACAACGGGGAAGTATACAAGTCGTAAGTGCTATTGCTACTAACTTAAAAACTGTAGTGATTCACTTAACAACTGTGGGAAAAAAGTTGTAAAATGGGGCAAAACTCACTTAACTATCTTGCTTAGCAACAGAAACTCAGGGGTCAATTGGGGTTGTAAGTTGAGGATTATCTTCCCTCTCTTTGTCTGCAGTTAATTCAACATACCAAGAAGCGATGCGAGGATCCCAACAACACCTGTCCCAGCACCAAGCTCTATCACTGTCTTGCCCTGAAAATTCACCTTCTTTGCTTCAAAATATTCACAGAGAGCTAGAGCCTTAAAAACAGATGACGGATTAACATTTTAGAATGAAAAATTAAAAAAATGAATATATAGTCCAAATATATGAATTATTTTTGCTTCACAGATTTCTTTTGATGCAGGCACCATGTTTTCTACTCTACTAAGTTTTTGTTTCTAAGCAGGCAATGTTTTAGCAATTGTTTTGAGTTACTTTGCATTCAATTTTTTTTATGTAAATCTATTCTATTTCATCACCCTGGTTTCTCACACATCAGCAAGTTATTATTACTTGCAAAATTTATTTCTCTGTCAAATTTCTGAGAAACAATGTTTTCCCAGAACAACTGAAACCCTAATGGTGGTGCTGCCAATTGGAAAATGGGAGGACTTTTTCAGGCACATCTGGGCGGCCCCTGTACAATACAGAATGCTGGATGAGAAAGGGTCTTAGCCTAATTCAGGGGTGCTGGCTGGGGGTTGTGGAATTTGAAGTCCACACATCTTAAAACTGCCAAGGCTGGATACCCCAGGTCTATTCCACCCAGACCTCCATTCAACACTGGCCTAGAGGGACTTGGTGTCTTTGTTCATCCATATTTCTTGTGACTCTTCTAGGTGCTCCTTCATCTCAAGTGATCTAATCAGAGTTCATACCTAGAATGTAACAAATCCAGGAAGATCCAGCTATTTACCACCAAATATTATATATTGGATTGACCTTTTTCTAGATTTTTTTTTCTTGAAAGGAAAAGTTATGATTCCCCGATATTTACATTTTTCCGAATGAGTAATTAGTCTATACTTGATGTGTTCCTTATAACTAAATATACCTTGTACAAATTTATGTACAATATCTTCCTCTAGCCCTCTCTCTTATTGTTCTTATTCAATTGCCTCCTCTTTCATATATTCATCCTGGCCTTGCTATTTATCCAAAGAAGACACTATTTCCTCCCTTTGGCATTTTATCTCTGCTTATCCCTAGGTACCCGACTGTCTGCAAGTAACCATGATAATGAAAAATGGCAGCATGTATAAATTTATGCCAAGGTGTAAACATCACTCTTTTGTCTGTGAACTTTGACATTAGATCCATATATGTAACTCACTGGATTTGTGTCATGACATTGCTATACTTTTCAACTTCTCTCTCCATTGTGTTCCCCCCTGCAAACACCCATGATGCATTTTTTTCTGAGATACCCTTTATCCTTAAGGCTTTCAAAATAGTGATATGCTTATTCAGATATGCTAATATGACCATTAGGATATGAATACATTAAAAAGTTAAGCAAACTTGATAGCAAGGCTTGACTTATTCATTATAATGGACTGTGTTGATTCACATTAGTTTAGCATTTTGACTTTTTCTTTGATTTATGTTTTAAAGTTTATTTGGTTTGAAGTCTCAAATAGTGTTATGAAAATACTTGCACAAGTATATTAAATTGTTCTGGATTATCACATGCCAAGCACACGTATTATATTGTATTAGTTAGAAGACACAGATCTAAATATGCAGAGAAATGAGGCAAATGATATACCAAAGTACATTAAGTAGCCCCTAAAGAAACTGGTCCAATTATGTTCATTCCTTGTTTCTTTTGTGTAATTTATATTTTCCTTGTATTAATGCTGTGCAACCAACCCAGCTTCAAAGCTAAGCCAACTGAGAAAAATAGGTGCCAAAGAGAGTTAAATATGTGCACGTAGGGGTGCCAAATCCCCACAGTCCCCCTTTGAAACCAGATCACTCCATGTATTTACTATAATGAAACAGGCACACAAAAGCTTTAAATATTCATATTTCTTTGTTGTTAAGGCGTTACTGGTGCTTTTGTTAAATCAACAATCCTGGGAACGATCATAAATTGTTAAGACTTTAAACTGCTCAAACTTTCTTTGTTCTGCCAATTACTGATACATGCATAAAGAATCTGACTGAACCAGCAGTGCCAGTTACTGGCATAACCATGTCGACCATTAAAGGAGGAGAATATTTTGTAGCTCAGGGTTGAAATGAGGGATCCTTGGTGCTCTCTTGCAACCAAGCTCAGAGAGCACCAAGGACCCTTCAATCTCGACCGTCCCAGGCGGGACTTGCGCTCACCGCCTCCCAGACCGGAGCAGCTACTCCCAGCCGCGCCCCGTGGTACTGCGTGATGCTCAGCTCTTGCCCACAGAGCCGATACCGGGTCTGCACAGGAAAAGCATCAGCAAACAACTCCAGTTCCTGCGGAAACACCGACTCTAAACCCACTTCCACGTCGCCTGCGAGCACCAGCGCCGCCATCTTTCCAAGTTTTTCTTAGGGAGCTGTGGTGGGCAGGGTAGCCCAGAAGGATCCGGGAACAGCTGGCGTACCCCATTCTGATTGGACAGGAGGGACAGAGGGGCTAATAGCTATTGGATCGCACGGGGAAAGGGGGAGGAGCTTAATCTTGCTCAGTTTCTCCACGTGATTTGTTTTGGTGGCGGGTGTTTACTTTGGTTCCGCTGGGAATGAGCGACAGGTCACAGGTGTTCCTTAGACGTCCCAAAGATTTAATCTCAGGACTATCAGATCCGGGCCAAAAACAAAAACAAAAAACCGCAGACGAATATTAGATGGGAACGAAGATCATCTGGTCTGGCCATTCTGTTAATGCAGAATACTGAATCAAGAACACGTTACATAGAACGCTGTTGTCTCTAATGAGGAAACCATTTTCACACGTTGGTAGCAGGCAGGGGGTAAAGAATCTTGACCCCTATAACTTTTCCTTCTTACGATTATCTTAACAAGTGAGTTCAAAGTAAATCACCCTGCTATTGAAACCAAGGAAGTCATTATTCAGAATGCAACACTGCATTCATTTTCCCCTGGAACAATAACATTTACTTCTAGAACGTCCATATCCTCCACTTAGAGACAAACAACCGACTCTCTAACAATTTGGTTTCAGAAAAAAATTATTCTGTAATCTGCAACTCTTATACTGCAAAAACATGGACTACACAACTCAATCAGGGCAAAGCAATTGACGCTATTTACATAGACTTCTGTAAAGCCTTTGATTCGGTGGTGCACAACAAACTACTCCTAAAACTAAAATCTTATGGCATCTCCGGACACCTGCATAACTGGATAGATGCATTCCTGTCAAACAGGCAACAAATGGTCAAAATAGGGCACACCCTATCAAATCCTGTACCTGTCAACAGTGGTGTCCCCCAAGGCAACGTTCTAGGACCAACTCTCTTTATACTTCACATAAATGACCTCTGTGATCATATTAAGAGCAACTGCGTTCTGTTCGCTGATGATGTAAAGCTATTCAATACCACTGACAATACTACCCTTCAAAAAGACCTTGACTATGTATCAGAATGGTCAAACAAATGGCAACTTCAAATCTCAAAAAACAAATGCTCTGTCTTACACATCGGCAAAAAAAATCAGAATATAAAATACAAGCTAAATAATCCAGACCTTGTTGATGACCCCAGCTATGTCAAGGACCTTGGAGTACTCACCTCTAATGATCTAAGTGCTAGAACCCACTGTAACTACATAGCCAAAAAGGCATTAAGAGTTGTTAACCTAATCCTGTGTAGCTTTTTCTCTGGTAATATCACACTACTAACTAGAGCATACAAAACATTTGCTAGACCTATACTTGAATACAGCTCATCAGTCTGGAATCTGCATTACACAGCGGATATTAATACAGTCGAGAAAGTCCAGAAATATTTCACGAGAAGAGTTCTCTACTCCTCTACTCGTTGCAGAATACCTTATGCCACCAGACTTGAAATTCTAGGCTTAGAAAACCTAGAACTACGCGCCTTCGGTCCGATCTAAGTATAGTATATAAAATCATACATTGCAATGTCCTACCTGTCAATGAATACTTCAGCTTCAACCACAACAATACAAGAGCACACAATAGATACAAACTCAAGGTTAACCACACTAAACTTGATTGCAGGAAATACAACTTCAGCAACAGAGTGGTCAATGTCTGGAATACTCTACCTGACTCTGTGCTTTCTTCCCCAAACCCCAAAAACTTTAACCTTAGACTGTCTACTATTTACCTCACCCCTTTCCTAAGAAGTCTGTAGGGGGCGTGCATAAGTGCACCAACGTGCCTACCGTCCCTGTCCCATTGTTTCTTTTTTATTCATATCCATTTCATGTATTCATAACCATGCTTATACCTGTTATCTAATATTTGCTTGTCAAATAAAATAATCATAATAATAATAATAATAATAATAATAATAACAATAATAATAATAATAATAATAATAATAATAATAATAATAATAGATAGGATCATACAGGGTATTTGCATCCCTGGATGCCTTGTCTTTGTTTTATTGAAAAATTGCTATTTTTATATTTAGTACTCTTAGACATTTTTAGAGTCATCCTAGAGTCATCGTGACCAGCAATAATATTAAAATGCATTTTATTTTTCTGTAAAATAGTCTGATGCTTTGCAAATATTTGGGAGGGAAATTCAAATAGTCACTGTATGCAAGAAGCTTGATGCAGATGTGAATTGCAAAAACACTTGTCCAAAAATATTCAGCAGGGAGGAGGCTCAGGAGAGTATCAGTGATGAGCCCTGCTGGAATGCTCGGTTCGAGTAATTGCCCAAGGAATGCTAGTCCAAATAATCTCACTGAATAGTTCTCACTTAATTCACCATAACAAGTAAGTGTGTATAAAATCACAGCCTTAGTCATGATTACAGTAATTTAGCTGGCCCAAAATGTAATACAAAATGTTTTCCAAATGATTGCTAAACATCATGGCTCTCGCTATAATAGAGAGGCAGAATAGAAATCCAACTAATAAACAATAACAAATCTATAAATTGTGGCAAAACAAGGACAGTTTTTCTCCTCCAAAGTCTTGCTTTCATTAATGCAGAATTTCTTTTTGGCAAATGTAATAGCTTATCCATTATACTATTACATGTGCTACATTAAGCAACCTATAATTTAAGTCATGGCAATAGTC
This sequence comes from Pseudonaja textilis, assembly GCF_049901715.1. NCBI lineage: Eukaryota > Metazoa > Chordata > Lepidosauria > Squamata > Elapidae > Pseudonaja > Pseudonaja textilis. The sequence continues at coordinate 131,935,696 of NC_141991.1, forward strand.
CACACAAACAGACACTTACCTTTAGTCCTCAATGTCCTATTTGCTTATTTTCATGAAATTTCTGGCTTGGAGCCTGTTGAAGCACCCTACCATTGGCAATCCTGCTCTCTAGCGTCATTCTATGCGTTTGACTAGTAAAATAATAATGCTGCTGCTAGCTGATTTATGAGCCAGCTCCCAAAAGATCAGAAGGACATTCCGTGTTCCCTGACCCATCTCTGTTAGCTTCACAAGACTGGAGGTTTAAGAACAGGGAAAGAGAAGCCATTCCCACATTCATGAAAAGTCACCTGTTTGCTGAATGCTGAACTTGGAGAAGTGGGGTCAGCTCTTGACGCATATCACAGTTAAAAGTTATCTTTGCAAGACATTCAGACAGAAAAGATGCTCTTGTTTGGTTGACCTAGTTAGAGCATTTAACGAAAACCAACACAGTGTTAAAGATTAAAAGGCCCAGTGAATCCTTGGTATATTTCCATTCTTTTTGTTTAATTCTTCAAGGATTTCAAAGCAGTTATTTTTTATGTAATAAAGAATTTATAGTTTGTAATAACCTACCTGACCACCTTCTATAATACTAATAATTTGTTCCTCAAAAGTATTAAGTATTGAATTATTACAAAATAGAGATTGGACTAATTCTACTGCTATGGCAAAGGTGCTGGACTTGGTTGCAGAGTACAGTACAATTACTATAGGTGATGTGTAGGAGCCTTACTCTGGATATGATCAAGCCAAAATAATTCTGATACAACACATTCTGGACATTGGAAGACAACACAACTAGTCTCTCCTGCTCAGAAATGTTGAGCAATCAATCTTGTATTTTCAGACTGGCAAGACAGATTATAACATGATATTCAAACTGAGAAGAGCTTTAACACTGACTCAGTTTAATGTTTTGCTGTCAGCTATTCTGGAAAGCAGCCACACACAAAAAAGTCCATATGCTGCTCAATTATGTCCATGTGATACAGATGCCATAGAATGTATCATTCACATTTTATTGTGTTGCTACTTTTGTCGAGATATTACAATTCATTTTAAGTTCCCATATCTAATAAAATAACCTAGCATTATGATACCTTCTATATAGATTTTTTTTAGTCATTAAGAAAGACTATCTTGTTCAGAATTAATATTGGGGTGATTTATTTATAAAATTATAGCCTTGAAGAAGTAAGTGGATGAAAGCAAGTAATAATAAAAACAACTAAGTTGCTGGGTGGTTGTAGGAAAGAGGAAAGATGTATCAAATTAAAATAATCTCTCTGATCATTCATCCACATCTCTTCACAGAGCAATACGCTGTCAATTGTACAAAGATGATTACTTTTTAACTACTGCCCTTTTGGTTTCCTGTTGGAGTAGCCAAGTCATTCATCCATCTTTGTCAATGTGCGTCAAAGCCACAGGTCATTGTGATGTTCTGAAGTAAATCTTGGACAATTAATTCTCTGAAGATGATTTCCTAGCTGATATACCATGAAGTGAGCTGGAGGCTCATAACACAGTTACTAAGATAGTACTACTTAGTTTCATGGTATGGGGCTTTTAGCATCCCGTTGCATTGCAAATTCTGCTGATGGCCCATTGACATTTTTTGCAAGCAAATTCTTTGAACATAACACACAATATTCAGATGTCTTAATTATGTGTCTGTGTGTTTCTGTGCATGCATGTTTCTTTTTTTTACACTAGGTGCATTGCAAGCAGTCCTCCAAGTGCTGGCTGAATCACAACTCCATAAAGAATGGCAAAATGGCCAATAATGAGTGAGAAAGCCAATAAGGACAGACATTTGAAGCACAGGAGAGCTTCACATGACCAAATGTGGTTCAACTGGATGAATGAAAGGACGGGCTAAGTAGAGAAAACAGGATGGAATGGAATGGAATACAAGGTAAGGGGGAAAAATCTTCTGGAAGTGAGTGGGAAGCCAGTATAAGAATCAACTAAGAGCCATCATGTGGTCAACCTGATGAAAGATGAAAGTGCCATAATAGCAATAGCATTTGGACTTATATACTGCTTTACAGTACTTTATAGCCCTCTCTAAGCTGTTTACAGAGTCAGCATATTGTCCCCAACAATCTGGGTCCTCATTTTACCCACCTCAGAAGGATAGAAGGCTGAGTCAGCCTTGAGCCTGGTGAAATTCAAACTGCCAAATTGCAGGCAGCCGGCAGTCGGCAGAAGTAGCCTGCAGTACTGCATTCTAACCACTGTGCCGCCGTGGCTAATGGGAGAGGGGACCCAAGAAAAAACTTCACATAGTTTCTTCCTGCTTTATCCCAGATTTATCCATCACCCCACAGATCTGTCAGCTGGGCTGCTTTGCCAGTCCAAGTGATAAACCCGCATTCCAAAACAGAGCCAGAGAAGAGATGCAGATAAAGAGGGGTTTATATGGTGCAGTGCAATTGCTTCCTTCCTGCTCCATCAGCTTGTCAAATGACCTGTTTTTAGACCCAGATTTAACGGACTTCTCCCTACTTGGGAAAGTGGCAGAAATATTGATTTCATCCTAGTTTTCAAAGAAACATCTATGACAAGAGATGGCAGTACTGGCAAGAAACAGCCGCAGCTGGCAGAAACAGCCAGAAATATCCCACAAAGAACGCAACATGGCACTTCTCCAATGCCATAAAAATATGACAAAGTGCAGGACTTGAAAAATCCTACTGGAAAGGACATGGAGCATGGAAAAGAAAGTGGGTGCCTTCAGGGCTAGAGAGAGAAGAGAAGACAAACCGTGGCCACATCAAGGCTTTGAAGTCCATGTGCAGCAATTAGTGCTCCCAGGGGACTGTCGAATCAAATAGGAAAAAGCAGGAGGAGCTAAACTCCTTTCCCTTTTTGTCTTCCTTTCTTTTGGCCACCTTCCCCTCTTCCCTGCTTGGCTCATCTGTTTACAATTTATTGAGCTGCAATCCACTGTAGGCATTAATCTTTCGTAACAGAAAATAATGGCTGAAAGTGGTAAGTGACTAAGATGGAGCCTGGTCCGGAGGGCACCTTGCCACCCTATTTGTTCCTCTCCCCTCTAGCTTTCGTTCCCTCCGTTTCAGCCTCTTGCATTCCGACACCAGAGCAGCAGCAGCAGCAGCAGCCTTAATGCGACCGTTGTGTTTCTTCCATAGTGCATCCTGTATGGCAGCTTCCAGCACCACTGGGATGGTGCCCATGGTTGCATTGGCAGCTGGTTGCAGCTAAGACTGCAGCTGCTGCTTGAACCCACCAGATAATGTCCTTTCAACACTTCCCTCTGCCAGGCGGAGTCATTGTCAACACCACGGGAAGGGAAACATTGGCCCTCTTTTGCTCCTTCCAACATTTAGATCGCTTTCTGCAGTAGACACTGTCAAGGGTAACGAGCTAGGGCAATTGAGAAGGAAGTAGGGATAGGTGTGCAGAAGTCAAAGAAATAAGGAAGGAAGGACTTCAGGGAACCCAGCATAAGGCCAGGTTATATAAAGACTGTTTCTTCTCCCCAGTTACATCTAACCTGTCCCATCAGGTCTGGCAGGAGAGGCATATTAAGAGTCTCGTCCATTAAACAATGTCACCCGACAGAATTCAGGAGGAGTTTTTCTTTTCTGCTTGGCACTCACCACTTGGCACACCAGTCTCCTCCACGATTAGATTAGTTCCCAACCTTGCTGGCCTTCAGGAAGTCTCTTAGGTTATGGTTCAGTCATTGTGCCTGGGGATCCAATGGTGGTACTGAGCCTGCCGGTTGATTGCATTGTTAATAATGTACTGGTACTGTCCTGCAAATTAGTTTTATTATTTTAATTCACTGTTTTAATTGGTTTCAGTGGCTTTTATTTTGCTGGCATTGCCAAGTGTTGCTTTAATTAGGTGAGCCACCCAGAATCGCTTAACTGAGATGGGCAGCAATATAAATTGAATGATAGAAAAAAATAAATCAATAAATTCATTGGTTGTAGAGAGGGAATGTGGTCTCATTCTACCTGACAAGCTGGTTGAAACAAGAAGAAATTTCTTCTTCCTCTTCTTTGATTGTGTTTCTGTGCGGATTAAAAAGCTCGCAATCTCAGACCAATACAGGATTTGGGTTTTCTGAAGAAGTCTGATTCTTTTCAAAAATTTGCCTTGTGCAAGAGGTATTTTCTCTGAAGACTTGTGTTTCACATTGATGATGCAACATTACTAATTATGGCTCTCATGTAGCCACTTTCTGCCAATTTCTGAGGGCTGCAGTTTTATTTCTACATCCTGTCCTGAAAATCATGTGACTTATTCTATTAGCCATTTGCATAACAAAGATGGGACTTATTATTGTGCACTGCAGCTGTTTTGCAATTCCAGTTTGATTGAATTCCTATTACTGGCAGAGCTCATAAAAAGAAGGGGGACCATCCTTCAAAGAAAATTGAAGTTCTGCTTTTCAAGAAATATGACTAAATAAATAAAAGTTCTGCTTTTCAAAACAGTACAAGAGAAACTGGATAGATTTTTTTAAAAATTATTTCTGAAAAGTCCAGAATACTTCTGCTTATACTGTGATAAATTCCTCCACTCAACTGCTATATGGTATTCAACACTAATATTTGCACTCTGCAGAATATTTTAATTATGAATGGATATAGGAAATAATAATTTCATAAAGGAAACCCAAGATTGAAATGAGCATACAAATTACATGGATTTATGATGAAAATATAGAACATGGAATCATAGAGCTGGAAGGTCTTCTAGTCCATTCCTCTGCTCAAAGAAGGAAACCTTATGCCATCTTGGTCAAATGGCTGTCCAGTCTACATTTGAAGACCTCCAGTGATGGAACACCCAGTACTCCAAGAGGCAAGCTATTCCACTGACTAACCGTTCTCACTGTCAGAAAAGTTCCCCTTACTTCTAGGTTGGATCTCAATTTAACATGCTTCCACCCATTACTTCTTGTCCTGCTCTCTGATGCTTTGGAGAATAAATCAATCCCCTTTGCTTTGTGATGTTCCCTTAATTCTTCTTTTTGACAATCTGGACATACCTAACTCCCTCAACCATTCATCATACGATGTAGCTTCCACTCCAGAGCTTTTATTATCTTTGTTGCTCTTCTCTGCAAATGTTCTAGAGTCTCAGCATCTTTTTTGTATTGTGGTGACTGGAAATATGTGCAGTATTCCAAGTATTCACCACTGCAGTATAAAGTGGTATTACCATATCCCGCAATCTTGATACTATCCCTCTGTTGATGCAGCCTTGGATTGCATTGATTCTTTCAGCAGCTGCAGCACAATGCTGGTTCATAATTAAGTGGTGGACCACCAGAACATCTGGATCTCTCTCACAATTATTACTTTTGAGTACTACTTTATACCTGGGCATTTAGTTTTTCCTGCCTAAGTGCAGAAGCTTATTTTTCTCACCCAGTGAACTGCATCTTGTTGGCTAGGGCTCAATGCTCAAGTCTGTCAAGATCCTTCTGAATCTTGAGTCTACCTTCCAAAGTGTTAGCAATTCCCTTCAGTTTGATGTCTGCAAATTTTATCAGTTTCCTTTCTATCCCCTTGTTTAGAACATTTATGAAGATGCTGAAGAGTACACTTGGCCCCAATACAGAACCTTGTGGTTCCCCACTTCATGCTTCCCTCAATGTCGTTGTAGTTCCATTGTGAACTACACGTTGGGTGTTGTAGTCCTTAATGGAATGACATCTACATGGAGGTTGTTTTTTTTTTTACTTTAGTTAATTTTACTTGGATGCCATCTCATAGAAGTGAGCCTAGTATGAAGTGAATATAGCCTCAACATGTAAAAAACTATAGGGTTAACTTCCCATCAGAGGGAGGTCAGGGGCCTGGCAATGATTGGAAGCTAAGGGAATATAAGAACCGTAGTTTTCTGCCTACCCAAGAATGGGTGAATAATTGCTTCAGCTAAGCAGTGGAAAAATTATTGGAAGAAGAAGACACTGATTGGTTGTCACTTTGTTACAAAAAGGTGTTTTTTTTTATTCTTAAATCAGGAAGAGAAATCCATTTTCTGTTGAGAGCCACAGTCCCTAGAGTAGAATTTGGTCCAAATTAGATAAGTAAGGGAGATCTCACACATGGAGACTATATAACCTGAACTGATATCTGATTAAAGATGGGCATTGCTGCCTATTGATTCCAATTTTTCCCCAGAACCTGACTAAATTGAGTTCTGGAAAATTACTGTAAGTACTCCCAAAGCAAACAATGACTCTTTGCCAAAAATAACTAAACAGAAATGCAAATTGTAATTGGGAATATCCAGTTGCTTGAGTTTCAGAAATAGAGCCAGCTAATCTGCTGTGAGGAGATTCCGCCCCCCATTCAGCTGTCCAAGACTTTTCCCTCTCCTAAAGCCCCCATCTTAACCCCATTTCCCAAACCATGAACCTTCTCCCTCCCCCTTGACCATATATTTCAAGAGAAAACAAAAGCTCTAATTCCCAGTTAGGAGCTGTTATTGTACAGGTAGTCCTTGACCTACAACAGTTCATTTAGTTACAAAGGTACTGAAAAAAATGACCATTTTTCACACTAATGACCGTAGCAGCACCCCCATGGTCACGTGATTTACATTCGGATATTGACAACTGAATTATATTTATCACAATTGCAATGGCCTAAGGTCACACGATCCCCTTTTGTGACCTTCTGATAAGCAAAGTTAATGGGGAAACCAGATTCACTTAACAACTGTGTTACTAATTTAAGAACTGCCGTGATTCGCTTAACAAATGTGGTGAGAAAAGTTGTAACAATTTTTTCACTTAACAACATAATTTTGGGGTTCAAGTATAGTCATAAGTTAAGGAGTACCTGTATATTCCCACCATGAATGAATGAATGAATGAATGAATTCTTTATTGGCCAAGTGTGATTGGACACAAGGAATTTGTCAGTGCAAATGCTCTCAGTGTACATAAAAAGAAAAGATACATTTGTCAAGAGTCAAGAATCATAAAAGTACAACACTTAGTGATAGTCAGAGGGTACAATAAACAATCAAATCATGCTGGGAAACAGGCAGTATAAATCGTTAGGATACAAGAGACAAGGTTAAAGTCATACAATCACAAATGGGAAGGGATGGGTGATAGGAACGATAAGAAGATTAATAGTAATAGTAATGCATCCTTGCTTTTCACCTATCCAATATAAAATTCAGGGTTGCATTATGCAGTTTTAAGGCTTTCTTGCAGTTGAACTCTTACAAAACATGTCCTGGCAATGACTTTTTTTTTCCTGCCATGCTCTAGTGTTGCTTTTACCTTATGCCCGGCCCAAACCTGGGATAGCCTTAAATTTTCTTCTGCTATTCCAGTGTTACATTTATGTCCCTCACACTTCCCATTCCAACAGTGCTTAGCCATGTACACAGTCTGAACACTTGATCAGCCATTCATTTAGTGGTGCTGTTAAGCCCCTAGGAGGCAGGATCATTGGCTCATTTTTCTATTGGCTATTTTAGACAGATGTGGACACATCCCTTCTCCTCCTTGGCCCTATTCCACAGGGTCATTCTGGTTTGAACAATAGGGGAGTCCTGATTTTTCAAACCAGTGTCTCCCACTTCATTAACTTAACCCTGAGCCAATCAGCATTGCGAAAGTGTGATTTCACTGAAGGAGGAAGAGAAAGAGGCCTTGTCTGAATTTTTTGAAATTGATTTGAAATGAGTTTAGATAGACTAGCCTTCTGTCACCTAGCCCTCTTTAGATGTTTGCAAGTCCTTAATTACTATGATGATCATTGCAGGCCAATTGATTTGGTAGGTGTACGATTTGGGATATTTCAACAATTTCGGGAATAGATAGGTAACCATCTGACTTATTGAAGACAAACTTGGTATTCCTGATACAGGTGGTTCTCAACATGGTCACAATTGAGCCCAAAATTTATGTTGCTAAGTGAAACATTTATTAAGTGAACTTTGCCCCATTTTACGACCTTTCTTGCTACAGTTGTTAAGTGAATCATTGCAGTTATTAAGTTAGTAACACGGTTGTTAAGCGAATCTGGTTTTCCCATTGACTTTGCTTGTCAGAAAGTTGCAAAAGGTGGTGACCCTGCAGCTGTCATAAATATGAACCAATTGCCAAACATTTAAATTTTATCAGGTGACTATGGGGATGCCATAATGATTGTAAGTGTTAAAAACAATTATAAGTCACTTTTAAATGCCGTTGTAAGTTTGAACAGTCACTAAATGAACTGTTGTAAGTTTTGGTCTATCTTTAGTGCTAAGACACAAGAAAGAAAGGTAACTTGCTTTGGCCATGAGGAAAAAAAAATTCAATAGCCGTATTAAAATAAAAAATAATCTTGATTCTACCATCAAGAAATATATTTCTAAAAGTAGATGACGGGAGCAGGAAGGAAGGTGGCAGTACTGAAGAAATGAAATCTGCCTAGTCAGGACCAGCTGTGCGTGAGACAAAAATAATTATCTGTTGAGGCTCCATCCAAGACTTTCCAGGATTACTGGAAAGAAAAAGCAAACCAACAAGGATTGATCCACAGCTGTCATTTCTTTTTCAATTAAGCTCTTACCTGAATTGTAACGTATTTGCTTTCTTATAAAGCCATTTAAGAATCTAAAAAAGGAGGCTATTTTTGACTGGTAACTATAGCCCCAAATATAATTTCTCCGTCCCCAACCCTCTTATGCACTGATAGGCTGTTAGAAGACATTCAAGATTTAGCTATAAGAAAGAGCCATGAGTCAGAACAAGTAAATTGCACAACTGTAGGAAGTATTCTAAGCAAAGCAAAGCAATTCCAAGAAGTAAACCAATATCTACAACCAGATAAATTTTGCTTAGGAATGATGATGAATTTGGGAGGAGCACAGAAATGGATGTTGAACAGAACTGGCCCCATAGTCGCATTGCTTAAAAATGCCTCCATATGCTTTATTTCTGTCCCCATTTATCATTTCAACTAGCTCAGGAAAGCTGGAAAGATTTCTGTTTTCTTAGTGATATATCCGAAGTCCTGTTTGAGAACGAATTGAAATTCAAGAGGAGCGTCTCCAGGTTCAGTGGTAACTTAGCAGGGTCAATAGAGCCATAATGAATGGAAGGACTGGAAAAGGACTCAAATCTCCATTATCTAGACTCCCCCTCCCCCCCAGCTGAAGGGAATTCTCAAGTCAACCCAACTCTTAACAACCAAAACTACCTTCAAGTCAAGAGTTTGCTAGTCAAAATATTAGTGAGGGCAAACTCAAGGGGTGTCAAACTCAATTTTATTGAAGGCCGCATCAGGGCTGTGGTTGACATTGGGCAGGGGCGTAACCGACTGGGTGGGTGTGGCCAACTGGGTGGGTGTGGCCAGCTTGACACAACTCTTGCACTGGGTAGACTGGGCCGAAGCCACACTGGCTCGATGTTTCCTCTTCACATTGGGTAGACCAGGCTGAAGTGACACAGGCCAGCCCCGTACATTTTTCAGGACAGCCTCATGGGCTGATTCCAACCACATTGCAGGCCGGATCTGGCCTGCGGGCCTTGTGTTTGACACCCCTGCACTAGTATATAAATAGAGAGCAAACTCCACTTCCTTCTAGCCAGAGGTGGTGGTATTCAGCAGGTTCTGACCAGTTCTGGAGAACCGGTAGCGGAAATTTTGAGTAGTTCACAGAACTGGCAAATACCACCTTTGACTGGAGATTTTACAGTATCCTTCCCCTGCCATGCCCACCAAGCCACGCCCACAGAACCGGTAGCAAAAAAAATTGAATCCCACCACTGCTTCTAGCACTGATGATGTTACCTAGTTTAGTAATGAAATGTCTACAAGAAAACAATCAAGCTCAGAGAGCACCAAGGACCCCATAGTTCAGCCCTGAACTACAAACATTCTCTTCTATTTATTTATACTAGTCACCCTATTGCAGGAATTCTCAGGAGTACATTTTAATTTAAAAAAAAAAACTAACGGAAAAGATCTGTAAAAACATGATCATAAATTAAAACAAGATGTTATATTAAACCAAGGGAACATAGCTCTCAGACCTCTGTATTACTTTTCGGACTTTTGACCACCTCAATATTGTTTTTGCAACTTCTAGATAATCTTAAATTTTTCAAACAGCTCAGAAAAGAATCGCACTACGCGCTTCCTTTCATTTGTCAGCTATTAACAAAGGTTGCAATGCACACGTCCATTTTTCTGGGTTAAAATTCTTACACTGAAACCCTGAATCTACTCATATTCTGCATCAACCCTTTCTGGAAAATAACAGATTGTGCCTTTAAAAAAAAAATAGAGACAAACCATGTAACAACACAATGCTTTTGAGAATGGACAGAAAAGTCCCATAGAGACTATCCTATTATATATGGTGCCCACATAAGGTGACAATGGAAGGGGTGGTGGTGATCAGCTTAAACATCATGCTGGAAAGGTATTTCCAGAGAAGTAATACTTGGGAAGGGAAGGGTTAACCTTATTTCATTTATTGCTTTTTAAAAAATCTTAAATTGGACTGACAAAGTTACCCATGATGAACGTCCATGGCTGAAGGTGAACTTAAACCAAGGCCTCCCCAGAACTGATCTAGCATTTTAACCACTACCACCCTGCCTTATGCCATGTGCTATAATGTTCCTTTCTCTCTAGTGGAAGTTTTGTTTTTTTTCCTTTCCTAAATGAGAGAGAGAGAGAGAGATCACAAAGAATAGCAAGCAGTCAGCTTTCCCCTCCACGTGTATGAAAATCCCCTACACATACAAACAATTAAGCTTAGAAAAACTGCTTCTTTTAATTGCAAGGGAAATTTTTTCCTCATACAGTAAATGTAGCAGTGCGGAGGGGAGGTGGGCGGATTTTGGAAATCTTAGATACCCGATGAATAGTATTCCTTTTCCTTCTGATGTATTCTCCCCCCCCCCACACCCACCCACCCATCCTCCTCTACACGGCAAGCAAGCCTGAAAACAAATGGAGGGTGAAGCTGGCAACGCTGTCTACAGATTGCTTGCTGGATTCAAGGTCCTGGTGATAGAAATGGCCATGACTTCTAGAATCCAGTGGGCTCTTAATCCTCCGCAGAAACTTGCAGGTACAGGCCAAACTCACTCACCACCCACAAACATTTCCATCAACAGAAAGAACAGCAGATTTCCTGCAGAGGGTTATCACTCTGGTTTAAGGCGGGGGAGAACAGAAACACCTGGAACTTATTTTTATCGTGTTTGGTCAAACACTGGGTAGGAGAAAGTAATCCCTCCAGGTGGGCCGTTCTGTAAAGTTTTTTAAAACAGCAATACAGAATCTTTACCATGGCCTTCCTCCAGGATTTTGCCCCCCCCCCCCTTTCTAGTCCAACCATGAGCCCTGGATTTTAGTCCTGGTGATCTCCCATGCAAGTACAGGTAGTCCCTCAACTTTTAATAGTTCATTTAGTGACTGTTCAAAGTTACAACAGCACTGAAAAAAAGTTACCTATGTCCATTTTTCACACCACCGTTGCAGTGGTCCCATGGTCACGTGATCAAAATTCAGATGATTGGCTTACTGGTTCATATTTATGATGGGTCGCAGTGTCCTGGGGTCATGTGATCGTCTTTTGCAACCTTCTGACAAGCAAAGTTAATGGGTAAACCAGACTCACTTAACAATTGCAATGATTCACTTAACAACGATGGCAAGAAAGATGGTCAAATGGGGCAAATGTTCACTTCACAAACATCTCATTTAGCAATATAAATTTTGGGCTCAATTGTGGTCATAAGTTGAGGACTAACTGTACTAAGAAGTTCTGATCCTATAGTGTGGATCCTTTTCAGGATCAACTAAAGCCAGCCAGAAGCTCCCATTTGCCATAATGTAAATATTAAAATGACAACATGACAATGGACTACGTTTAGCAAATAAAAACATTCTATAACTGAAGGTGATGCTGATGAATCCAGTAAGAAAAATACTTAATGAAATAAGGCAAGCGAAAAAAATACATCTCATAAGGAACATCAGTCTTCTTCTGTTCTGTAGCTGTGTTGGTCTCCAACTCCCAACTCCTCAGGGCGTGTGTGTGTGTGTGTGTGTGTGCGTAGGCTGGGAATTCTGGGAGTTCTGGTCCAACATATTTGCAAGGCAACATCTTGGAATAAGACGTTCTGCAATGGGAAATGCATTTTGACCATGGAAGAAAGGAACAAATCAGATTTGTACTGAGCTAGAAGCAACATATGTGAAAAAAAGAGGGATGGTTGATTGTGAGATCGCAGCTGTTGTCTTGACCTTTTTAATCACTTTATCCAGAACAATACAACAGAGCACAGACTACGCAGGGGTGGGATTCTACCGGTTCAGGCCGGTTCGGGCGAACCCCTTGCTCCAAAGATCAGCTGGCAGCGAACCGGTTCTCTGCTACGAGTATGTGGCTCCGCCCGCCCACTCCTGCTCTTTCCTGTGCTTTATTTCCTTTTTTAGAGCACAGCTGATTCGCGGTTTGCTGCGCCTCAGCTGTTTTATTCACAGTGATTGCTGTAGAAGGTAAGTATTAGAGCTTTTCTAAACACAGAGTGCCCGATCACTGAACTGATTGTTATACCAGTGGAATCCCACCCCTGAGACTACCTCAACAGAAGCCTAAACATGTCCAAAAAGCTAATGTAGTTTGTTTTGGTCTGCCTGTCATTCCAACAATGCCACTTGGCTTTTATTAAAGGAGCTGCGTAACTTATTAACTATTAGTAAAGTCAGAGCTTAAGGCCAATCTGAAAGTGATGAAAGGTTTTTTTTCACTGCCATCTAGAGTGTCCCTGTGTCCCGAGCCTCTTCCTTACAGCTATCCTATCTCTGTTCCTCCTATCTTACAGTCAGCAGAAAAGTTGGCTGGCAGAATTTGAATGAGCTTTACAGTGTAGAAACTAGACTGGGGAGCAGTGCTGTCTTTGCAGATTTACTGTAGAAGAATTTTAGGCAATGATTGACAGATATCCTGACTGCTTTCTCCCTCTCATTCAGAATCTTCTGCTGGCATGGAAAAACAGCTATTAGTTACTGTCTGTAATGTGTGACAGGATGGGGTTAGGTTAGGGGAGGTGTTCTTTATTCAGTGCTTTTCCTATTCAGAATGCCTCTGTATGTTTTGTCACAAAGATATTGGTCTCCTGGGTGATTGATAGTGTGTCAAAAATAAACAACATCTACTCTATACGAGGCAGATATCTGGTCTGTCTTGTAGCCCATTTTAAAATGGATGCAGAGGGCAGTTTCCATCAGGAAATCAAAAGAGCTTTCTTTCTGTTTTTCTTCCTTCTTTCCTCCTTTCCCCCTTCCTTTTCTTGAGACTGATAAAAACACGACAACAAACAGCAACAGAAAAATCCTGCCCTGTCAATCAGGCTGCAGCTTGCAGTCAGATCAACTGATTTCCTTCTCAGCATACCAAGTCCATCTCAAAGGCCACCAACTTGTCAGCTAATATTAGTTTGCTAGTTTTTAACACATGTGATTCAATCTTCTGGAAGACACACATTTATTTGGAAAATAGAACCAGTTTTTCAGACAATCAATACTCCCTTGTCAAAAACTACAGCAACAAGTTGTATGTCCCTCCCAAGCCAAATGGCACAGAAGGCAATGCCCAGTAATTGGGTTGGAAGGGGAACTGCAGCAGACTTCAATGCCAGGTCGTATCACTGCTGGACTGTGTCATCACTAAGTTTTTCACAGAGTCTTCAGAGTTTGTATGGCAAGATTAGAAGAAGAGAGGGAATACTACTTTAATACCAACAGCTGATCGTCAGAGCAAATGTTTCACTCACAGATGATCCTCGGAGCTACCAATTTGCCCAAACTATCCCTGCTTTAATAGCAATACATTTAAAGAGGACTTTGAGTTGCTTCTACAATGAACAGTGGAAGAGACAGTAACAGTTTCATTAGGATGTTCCTTAAAAACATGAACAAGGTATCTGCATACCACAATAAGCAAGATGATATGAACTTGACTCCTCAACCTGTCATATTGCATTCAATCTGCCAGTGGGGTAGGTACAAAGGGCTCTCCCATATTTCTTAGGGATAGGAACACTGCTGCAAAAGAAGAGAGTCCCCAAGAATCCTGATTTCTCTTTGCAGTTTAAAAAGCAATTGCAGTTTATACCATAATCAGGGATGCTGTTAACACCGTTATTACAAAACAGGCATTATAGGAGTTCTTTTAAAGAAACACTCACTGACCTGGTTGAAATTAAGCCATGTTTATTATTATCCATTATTGTTAGACTGCATTAGTTCTATGATCATTTATATCTGTTCATCACTTAAAGTCCATTCCAAGTAGAGGAATAGCAGAGAGAGAAAGAAAGAGAAGAGGAGGGGGGTTTATAATGGGCAAAATTGACCTTCTCTGGATTGGTTACAATTGAAGAATGGGTTTTAACAAGGGATAGATATTATTAGCCATAACTACTATCTGCCCATCCAGATACAAAGTTAGATTCAGAACATCTTTGAATGTTAACCCAATGCAGAATACTCTGAATCCTTTATTTCAGACTTAATTTTTGTCCTTGTTTTTTCCTTTCCAATCTTCAGACAGTTTAGCAGTTCTCATCCATGGTCTGCAGGTTTCAGCTCTGGGTACTGAATAATGGAAAGTTGCATGTCATGTTCATATAGAAAAAAAATGCATTTCCAAATCTCTAGGCAATCCTTCCGACATCCCACCTTTTAACTAGTAAAGAGCATAAATTACAAAATTTATCCTGAAAGTTTATAAATATCAGTGACATCCATGTAAAATAGAATAGTATCCCAATGACCACCAAGGAAGGGATGGAATCAACCAAGATGGATACTTCCACTAATAATTCAAATCAAAATGGGAAGACCAAAAAAGTTGGCAGATTCAGGGTAACTAAAGAGGCCAAGATGGGTTGTTTTTATGGCTATTTCTGCAGAAATAAAACTAAACATTAACATGAAATCCAGTGTTTTTACAATGACAAATTGAAAATATATCCTTTGTCAATTAAAAAGAAATATCCATGAAATCAAGATACTATTTCATGTCTGAGTGCTTTGCAATGAAATGGAAAATTTGAGACTGGCAATCATCCAGTTTGGGATTTTTCAAAAGAGGTTTCACAATAGGCAGTACACAACTAAATGGAATGACACCATCTTATTTACTGATTAATGAATAAAGAATGAATTAATTGATCAACTACTTCAATCAGAGCTACCTATAAGCAGTGTAGAAAAGCAACAACCACAGTAGTACTGTACAATAACAATAATAAAATGCTGTGGAATGTTTTGTTCAGAAATTATAATTAACCTAATATTCCTGGGAGATATACAGTACATATTCAAATCCCAAAGGTCAACAATACAATAGCATAGGTTCAAGCATGCAAATGGTTTATATAATGCTATCATGAATCATATTTATATGTCTGCATGAATATAGACATATAAGGCTGTATGAATTATAGTCTATCCATATAAGCAGACACCATTACAGGTAAACCTCGACTTACAACAGTTCATGAACTGAAATAGACATAGCAACAGTTCAGCCAATGGGACTGTTCAATAGGTCAGCCAATGGGGGCTGCTTGGAGACTGAAATATACCATTTGTTTTGTATGGGGCCATAAGAGACAGTTTGGAGTCTGGGTGTGGCTTTGACTTGCTGAACTGTATATAAGAGTTGGTTTGTCCTCTGTCACCTAGGCCTTTGTAAATCTGGGCCTCTCTATGTCTCTCTATTCTGTAACAACTTGCTTCTGTGACTATTGCTTCTGCGTTCCTGATTTTTGTATGCTGACTTCTTCTGTATATATAAAGAAGTTTCTTATGTAGATGAATCCTGCAGAATTATTTACTTGTGTGTTGGTCGGATGTGCTGCAAATATTCTGACACAGACACCATTCTCCGCTTACAATGGTTCATTTAACAACTGTTAAATGGCATTAAAAAAGTGACTTATGAACATTTTTCACAGTTACAACCATTGCAACATTCCCATGGTCACCTGACCAAAATTCAAATGCTTGGCAACTGATTCATATTTATGACAGTTATAGTATCCCAGGGCCATGTGAGTCCCTTTTGCTTGTCCCTTCTGACAAGCAAAGTCCATGGGGAAGCCAGATTCACTTAACAATCGTGTTACTGACTTAACTGCAGTAATTGACTTAACAATTAATGGCAAGAAAAGGTCATGAAGTGGGCCAAAACTCGCTTAACCACTGTCTCACTTAGCAACATAAATTTTGGGCTTAATTGTGATTATAAGTTGAGGACTACCTGTACTGACATTGTTGATACTGTGCCTACTAACTTCTGATTCCATTCTTCAAAAATGTCCTTCAGTATTTTCATTGTTACGTTTTGCACCATTTTGTAGCCTTCTATGTTTTTTCTACCTAAAATCTTTTATTTCCCCCTAGAGCTTAGTTTTTAAAATCATGCAATTACTTATATTTGTTATAGCTTGCAAAACCCTAAACAGGATCTACTTCCATGAGATTTTGTTTGTTCTTTATAATTAAAAAAAATCCTATTGTAAAAATTTCAGTACTCCAAACTTATCTAATTTACCTTAGTCTTTTTATAACTTTCTAGATCAAAATCTGATTTAGCTTTTTGCTCAATTCTTAAGTTTATGATTGACGTTTACCTTTGTTCAGGATTGCAGGCAAACTCATCAGATACCATGAAAAATGTGCCACCTTTGGATAAGCTGACCCACATTTTTAATATTGTGGTTAAAAATGTGAGAGTCTGCTTAACTGCAAATGGGTTTATTTATTTAATTGAATTTATATTGTCATCTATTCATCCTATGGTGACTCAAGGTGTCTTACACAATGTTTATCTCTGAGTATATCAGGAAATTCAGGTATTTTTTAAAAAGTATACTCGCAAATAAGCCCATCTGTAGATAATCCAAATCTGATTTTTTGGGGGGTGTATTTTTCTATCTAAAATTCTGGCTTACCTGTGAGTACATGACTGAGTATAAAACTAGACATGTGGCACTTCAGTATTTAGGAGTTTTCACTCCTATAGCCCACAGTTGGCTATAGGTAGGTGTTAAGTTTGGGCAATGAGAGGCTGGACCAGAGCATGAGTGCAACAAATACTTTATTATAGCAATAAAGGACTGACCGTGCTTGCCAAGCCTGGAACTGGCTCGCAGCGATCAGCGACTGGTTGGACCCCGCAGCCTGCTTTTATAGCTAGCTGCTGGGGAGAACCAACCAATGAGTGAGGGGGAAAAACGCCCCCGCAAAGTGAATGGACCTGAGTGAGAACTCCTAGAGTTCCAAGGACATAACACCCCTTCCCCCCAGATGCGAACACGCATAGTCTTTGAGGTAGGCAGGAGGTTTATGCTGGCGCCCAGAACGGCGCAGCTCTGGTGGGTTGTCTGTCAGTTCAGAGTCTGTAGGGGAAGGCAGGATCGGTAGGGAGTCACTAACACGCCCCTCGGATCGGGTTGGTTCGGGACTCGTAGGGCTGGTCACTGGGGACGTGCTCCCGTTGACTGGTTCGGACTGGTCAGCCATCTGGACGCCGCTGTCCGTGTTCGGATTCCCCGGAATGGCTGCTGGTGTAAGCTGGTCACTGGGATTGATGCTGATGTGGGGTTGATGCTGAGGCCTTGCTCCGGTTTGTAATTCTGGGTCACTGCTGGCGAGGGTGCTGTGACGCCAACGCAGCTGGTCCAGGTGCCTTCTCCATACTCGGCCGTCCTCCAGTCTGACTCGATATGACCTGGGTCCGGTGATGGCCACGATCTCGCCCGGGATCCACAGAGGGTCTCCAGCGAAGTTCCTCGCAAATACGGGTTCCTGTAAGATAAAATGTCTAACCCCGATGTGGAAGCGAGGGGAGAGTCAGGGCAGTAATGTGGGTGAAGTCTGTCCAATACAGTCCTCAGGCGCCTGCCCATCAGGAGCTCAGCTGGGGACTTATTGGTGACTGAACACGGAGTTGAGTGCTGGCTCATCAGGAAACGCGAGAGTTTGTGGTGCCAGTCATCCTTGCTGAACCTAGCCAGGGCTTCTTTAGTGGTCCTGATGGCTCTTTCAGCCAATCCGTTACTGGCAGGATGAAATGGGGCCGTGAAAATGTGGCGGATGCCCAGGTTGGCCGCGAAATGGCTGAACTCGGCTGATGCGAACTGTGGGCCATTGTCGGAAACAACGGAGTCAGGCAGCCCGTGTGTTACAAACAGGCGAGTTAATACCTTGGTAATTGCTAGTGTGGTGGTCGTGGATAGCTGTGCCACGTCAATCCATTTAGAGTAGGAGTCCACGACCACTAGGAACATTTTCCCATGCAATGGGCCGGCTAGGTCGATGTGAATTCTGGACCACAGAGCGCTGGCGCTTTCCCACTTAGTAGGGGTGGCAATAGGAGGAGCTGGACGGGATTCCTGGCAGGGGTTGCAGGAGCTTACCCATCTGATGATGTCCTCGTCGAGGCCCGGCCACCATACGTAGCTGCGTGCTAATGCCTTCATTCTGCGATGCCAGGGTGCCCCTCGTGCAACGCCTCCAGAACTCGGAGTGACGCAGTGAGGTCGGGATGATCACTTGAGTGCCCCACAGCAGACAGCCCTGCAAACTGGATAATTCCTGCAGGCGGGTCTTGAAAGGTGTAAATTTGTTTTCAACATCACCACCCGGCCACCCCCTCTTCACCCAGTCCAGTACCTGGGCGAGTGTTTTGTCTGCCTTGGTTTTAGCAGCAATGTCAAGGGCAGTGATGGGGAGGTCCAATTGGGTGACCTCAAAAATAGCGTGGACTGGAGCAGGGTCTTCAGCTGGAGCCGGCAAGGGGCAGCGGCTGAGAGCGTCAGCGTGGGACAATGTTTTACCTGGGCGGTGTATGAGTCTATACGAGTAGGCCGCTAGGAAAAGGGTCCATCTCGTCATTCTAGGAGAAAGGACTTGAGGGGTCTGTTTGTCCCCAGCAAGTAGACCCAGGAGAGGCTTGTGATCCGTGACCAGCTCGAAATAGTGGCCAAAAAGAAATTCGTGAAATTTCTTCACTGCTGCAACAGCTGCTAGAGCTTCCTTATCGATCTGGCTATAATTTCGCTCTGTTGCAGAGAGCGTCCTGGAGAAAAAAGCAATGGGAGCCTCGGAGCCATTGGGGAGCCTGTGGCTTAATGCTGCCCCGATTCCAAAAGGGGATGCGTCTGCTGCTAGCACTAATGGAAGGTTGGGGTCGAACTGAATAAGTACCGCCTCTGACGTGAGTAGTGATTTGGGTGAAAGCGGAGTCTTCTTTGTGACCCCAGTGCCAAGGTGATTTTTTATCCAACAGTCTGTGTAGGGGTTCTGCCACTGATGCTTTATGGGGCAGGAAGGACGCGTAAAAGTTCAATAGCCCCAAGAAGGCCTGCAGCTCAGTTTTGGAGGTTGGAGTGGGTGCCTCGTGAATTGCCTTAACCTTGGACTCCAGGGGTGAATGCCTGAGGCGTCAATTTTATAACCCAGAAAGTCCACCTGTCTAGTGGCAATGGCACATTTTTCTTTTTTAATTTGAGGCCATGCTGTCTGAACCTCTCTAATACTGCTCGAACTCTCTGGAAGAGTTGGGGTCTGTCCCTGGCCGAGACTAAGATGTCGTCAGTAGGGTACTACACCAGGGAGGCCCTGCAAAATCCGCTCCATGAGGATTGAAAAATGCCTGGGGCAACACTTACGCCAAATTGGAGACGCTTGCACGGAAAGCACCCTGTGGGTGACAATGGTCTGGAGTTCCGCTGTTTGGCTGTCAACAGGGAATTGTTGATACGCTTGAGACATGTCCAATTTGGCAAAAATGCTGCCAGGTTCAAAAGTGTGCAATAAATGCTGAATGACGGGCACTGGGTAGCGCTAACTTGTAAAAACTTATTAATTGTGGTCTTGTAGTCCGAGCAAATTCTCAGGCTACCGTCTTTTTGAGGGGTGTGACAATGGGCGTCTCCCATTTGGCGAAATCTGTTGGCTCAATGACCCCTTGTTTTAATAGTTTATCCAATTCTGCATCTAGTTTTGGCCGAATAGCGAATGGGACTCTCACGCGGTTTTAGCCTGATTGGGACTGCCTGGGGGTCGACTGAGAATGAGATAGGGGTACCGTTATAACACCCCAGCTCATCGCTGAACACATCTGAATAATCAGCGAATAAGGAGTCAGTGTCAGAGGTTGAGACAGCATGGACTCCTGTTAGCCCTAGGCCGAGATGGGGAAACCAATCGAGCCCCAATAATGTGGGGAGATTGCCGTTAACTACCACTAGAGGTAGGTGACCTTTGAAAGCTTTAAAATTGACAAGGAACTTGCCTCTGCCGATTACAGGAATGACCTTCCCCTGGTAGTCCTTCAGGCTAAACTGGCACTTCTGGAGCCGGCTTGTTGATAGGCTGGGCTGTAGCCTCTTGAGGGTGCTCCACGAGATAATTGAGAGCGCTGACCCTGTGTCAACCTCCATGCGGCACGGTTTACCTTCTAACAAAACGAGAGAGAGATTTTACTAATGGTATGGCAAGTGTGCTTGGCATGGTGGTGAGTGCGACAGTTCAATACTTGCCTCTGAGGTCCAGAGTGTGAGAAGGGGGTGCCTTTGTGCTGAGTTTTGAGAGGCTTGGCAGACTCTCGCGATGTGCCCCCTTTTGTGGCAGGTGTTGCAGGTGGCTCCTTTGAATTTGCAGGTGGCCCTCAGATGAGATCCCCCACAGGCTAGGCACAGGGTGATGTGCTTGGGTGGACCGATGTTTTCTTGCTTGGCTCCTACCTGCGGATGCCTGGCGTTGGTGAGGCGGTGGATGTCGTTTTCATCACTAAGGGCTTCCTCTGCTACTACCTCCTCGGAGTGGACTGGAACTGTCGTTAGCTTGGAAGTTGGGCCATGGATTTCGGTGGCTGAGTGTGCTGCCAGTTCTGCTGCCAGGGCCTCCTCGACGGCTTGTGCGAGGTTGAGGTCCTTCTTAGCGAGTAGGCGCCTTTGGAGGTGGAGATCCTTGACCCCGCAGACTAGTTGATCGAGGAGCATGTCCTCCAGGTAGGTTCCAAACCCACAATGGAGTGCTGCTGTCCTGAGGGCTGCCATGTACTGGTTGATGGTCTCTTTGTCTGATTGCTTCCTCATACGGAAGGTGAATCGCCTGGCAATCTGTGAAGGTCTGGGAGAATAGTGGTTAGTAAGGATTTCTAACAGTTCAGACCATGGAACGTTTTTAACTCACGTGGAGCCACGAGCTGTGGCAGTGTCAAAGGCGATGGCTCCACAGTAGATCAGGAAATATGATTTTTCCGGTGCTCCCCAGCATCAGCCAGCCCAATTGCATCGATGTAATGGTTAAAGCGGTTCTTGTATGATTCCCACTTCTCCTCATCCGGTTTGAACGCTGGGAAGACTGGATTGGAATTCATAGTGATGAAATCGGTTGTACAATCTGTGGACAAAAATCTCTCTGGGGCAGCAGCAAAGTTTCTAGTGCCTGTGGCAGGCAAGTGATTTCAGCTCTGAGGAGGCTTTGTCACAATCCTCTCTCTCTCTCTGGGCAAGCACGAGGTTAGGCTGTCAGCCGTTGGCAGCGTTTTGAAATTCGCGCCTTCGTGGGCGTCAGTGACTTGACTTACAGCACCGCGCTGTACCTTTTAGGTTTGAAATTCAAATGACAGCCGTTTGAATTTCGCGCCTTAAACAACGAGCGGCTGTGGCTCGCAGCGCTTCACTTTTCCTGTAGCTGGGCTAACAAGCGGCTACAGACGCTTCTCACTTTCGTTCTGCTGACCGCTTTCTCTGGCTGCGGATCAGCGTTCGCTTCTCGTTGCTTGCTGACCGCTTTCTCTGTCGGCGGATCAGCGTTCGCTCTCGTTGCTTGCTGACCGCTCTCTCTGGCTGCGGATCAGCGTTGCTCTTATCGCCGGCCGATCGCTCTCTCTGGCTGCGGATCGGCGGCTAGTGACTCAGCGGTTGCATGGTGCTTCTGGTAGCCATCCCATCCTCGTCGCCAGTGTTAAGTTTGGGCAATGAGAGGCTGGACCAGAGCATGAGTGCAACAAATACTTTATTATAGCAATAAAGGACTGACCGTGCTTGCCAAGCCTGGAACTGGCTCGCAGCGATCAGCGACTGGTTGGACCCCGCAGCCTGCTTTTATAGCTGGCTGCTGGGGAGAACCAACCAATGAGCGAGGGGGAAAAACGCCCCCGCAAAGTGAATGGACCTGAGTGAGAACTCCTAGAGTTCCAAGGACATAACAGTAGGTTTTTAATCCTTCCCAGATCACTGATCGGTGGAACACCTTGACATGATGGGCGTAGCTACAGCTGGACATGGACTGCCTGAGTGGCTACAGCAGATCTGGGATTACAGCTAGTTACCTAGGCAACGGAAGAAAAAGTCACCTGGGTTGAAGAGAGAAGAGTGGGAAGGAAGCAGGCAGGGAGAGAAGGAGGAAGGTACTCTGGATTAAAGAGAGATAATAAATTCTGAAAAAGAACAGAGGAAGCTGAGGGACCAATCCAGAGTAACAGGGAGAAATAACAGTGAAAAAGAAAATGCCACTGTCAATGAAGTGATTTTTAAAAGGGACTTTCATTCAGAACACACCCAGATCTGCTGAGAGAGTCAGGCCTTATCGAAATGGTCATGCTGATTTGGGTTATTTGAAGGAGTACTTTGTGGGAATTTATTGTAAACAGGAAATGATTTATTTATTTTTATTCATTTATTTGGAAATTTTATATTGCTGCCTACTCGCTCACAGCGACTCAAGGCGGCTTACAGGAAACAGGAGATGATGTCTTTATTATTATTGTTTGGTTAAATCTATGTTCATCTTTTCCTTATGAATGTTATTAGTCTTAGTTTGCTGTTAGTTTGTAGAAAGTTAGCACCCACCCCAGCGGTGGGATTCAAAATTTTTTATCTACCGGTTCTGTGGGTGTGGCTTGGTGGGCGTGGCAGGGGAAGGATAGTGTAAAATCTCCAGTCAGAGGTGGCATTTGCTGGTTCTCTGAACTACTCAAAATTTCCGCTACTGGTTCTCCAGAACTGGTCAGAAACCTGCTGAATACCACCTCTGACCCACCCCTCTCCTAGAAGAATGAAATATTCTAGGAAATATTTAAAAGGCAGAATATTATACCTTCCTGGATAAGGAGAGGAGAAACCTGCTCTTGGAAAGTGCTTCCCCCTCTTTGTTAATGGCTCCAGAAATACAAAAGACACCTTATCTACAACACATAAGATCTCCAGCTCCAGGGTGATGGGATTAAGACATGGCCATCAGGACATGATAGGATTAGCCCTCTACCCATCTCACCACATGGCACCTGGGAAGATTACATCACCCAGCAAGATTCAACCAGGCTTGGGACCAGTGATGGGATTCATATTTTTTTACTACTGGTTCTGTGGGTGTGGCTTGGTGGGCGTGGCAGGGGAAGGAGACTGTAAAATCTCCAGTTACAGGTGGTATTTGCCAGTTCTCTGAACTACTCAAAATTTCTGCTACTGGTTCTCCAGAACTGGTCAGAACCTGCTGAATACTACTTCTGCTTGGGACTCAAGAAGACTACCTACAAAGTTACCCCTCAATGGCCCCATGGGAATCTGACAACCAATCAGGAACAAGAAGCAAGTTCACAGGAACAGGAAGCAAGTTCAAAGCCCAACAGAGGTTATGAATCTCTCTCCCTCTCTCACCCCTGTGCTCTTTTTTGCCCAGGACCTCAAATCATGTAGTCCTACTGCCATTAAATCATCTTTCCAAATATCCTCCATGTTTCCAGTATCTTTCTCTCCACTTGGAACTGAACCCAGATGGACATTTCTCCCAACAAGTTCTTATGACATTTCTAAAGAACTGACTCCACTACATGTTTGGCTTGCTAAGATCATTAAAACAAAACTTGAAAGCAACTTGCTCTTGGATTGAAATCAGAAAGGATGGCCAACAACTTTCTGTATAAATATTTATATTAGCAGCAATTTGCTGTTGAGAGGAAAGGAAATAATTCCTTCATGGTTTGAAATGAATGGGGCCAATCTCCCCTCTGATGCATTAGATGTTTTCATTCTGTAAGGACAGCAAGAGAAACACAATAACACAATAACTGAATTCAAGCATCAAAAAACAGGCTTGAAGAAATATAGGAACAGTAATGGAGATGGGGTTGTCATTTATTTGAGCTGGTTCATATTTTGATGAATGGATTGACACAAACTACAGTAGGTTACATTTTGAAGAAATAGTGGAAGACGTATAGGTTTCCGATAAGATTCTTTAAGCCTGGTAACTGCACAAACAGAACCCAGTGAGGATCAAGGAACTTTCAACCTTGTAATAGTAATGGAACGGAACTTTTTCTATTGGAAGTGTTGCTGATCAAGAATTTGGGAAGTTTGCATCTAGAAATCCATTCTCCACTATCAGTTCTAGATGTATATCACATACATTATTATTAGGAATTAAATTTTTAAAGAAATATGAATCATTGCCTCTATTACTTAAATTAGGATGGAAGTTTTTTTGGAAAAGGATCCAACTATGTAGTCAAGTGCTGGAATTGGTTCTTTTCCCAAAAATATGAGTGTCGTTGGGTGGAGACCAGAAAGCAAAATATTGAAATAAAGGGTTCTTGGAGGATTAACCAATGTAAGCAAAAATGTTTACTGAGAAATAATTAGAATAGTCGGATGATGACATCAGAGACACGTTGTTAGAGCACTATGACTGAAACACTGTAAGCTTGTTGGAAAGTAGAAAAATAACTTGTATATTTTGTAATGTCACATCGATGTT
Organism: Pseudonaja textilis; assembly: GCF_049901715.1. Classification (NCBI taxonomy): domain Eukaryota; kingdom Metazoa; phylum Chordata; class Lepidosauria; order Squamata; family Elapidae; genus Pseudonaja; species Pseudonaja textilis. Next base: position 131,960,487 of record NC_141991.1, read on the forward strand.
GAAAAAAGTGCTGATCAAATCCAGAAGAAATTAAATTAATAACTCAGATTTGAATAACGTGAGGAACTCCCATTAACCTTTGGTAAAGTGTCATGACAAATTCAGTTAGTTGGATGATGATAAAACTTGAGTCATATTAGTTGAATCATTTAAATATTCAGAGTCATCAATGTATGCGAAGCGCTCCTATTCATTTACAACAGAAATATAATTAGGAGATGCAACTCTCAACCTTCCGAGTCGAGGCAAGTGTCTTCACCACCTGGCCATCATGCTGATCATAATTTGCATCTAAGCCTGAATACTAAAACTAGGAGATATATAATTCAATCATAGCTAAGTGGTTTTCCATACTGGAGACAGAGCATGTAGTTATTGCTGCTTAGAAATGCAAATAAAATATATAAAGACAACAGTTTTCTTCAACTAGCAAGATATTTTATCCCAAACATTTTGCCATAGTAGTTGCTCTTACTACTTAATTACTCTGAGCTCTCTGGAAGCACTGAACACCATGTAGCTCCATCAGTACCTGCAGGATATTGAGGAAGAGAAATATAAAGTATCTATATTATGTCCTTATTTTGGCAAATCAACTAGGGCTTTGACAGATTCACCAATCTGTACTAATTAGGGTTTTGAGTACCCTTAGAATTCTTTTTGAATGTAGTTTTTATATAGATTTTTCTTTATTCTCATCCTGCCCACCTGAAAATATTTGCAGGCTAGTTTGGGCCATGGAACAATCCTTACATCTATATTAAGGAATAAAATGTTTAATAATGTGGCAAATTCTTCAACTGGAAACAGCTGACATTCAGGGAGTGAGTGCGTGATTCATTCTATCAGTTTCATATTTGAAAAAAAAATCCCTGTGGAGCCATTCTTCCAGTAAAAAAGAGCCCCAGCAATCCCACATAAAGAAGAATGAAGAAACAGCTGATTTGGGAAAGGGTCATTTGGATTTGTGTCTGTTCATTTGTTCTAACAGATTTTTTTTTTCATACCATGTTTCCTCTTGTCCTGTCTGCAGTACTGAGGCTGCCATTCAAATAGCATTATTTTCTTCATTTACTACAGTTCCTTTTGGTTTTTCTCATCATTGTTGCAATCCATTTCATTACCTATAGAATCACAAAGTTGGAAGGGACCTTGGAGGTCTTCTAGTCCAGTGGTCACCAACTGGTGGTCTGTGAGAAGGTTTTGGTGGTCCACAGAAAAATTATTTGCATGTTTTATATTGCACTAAATCAGGGGTCCTCACACTACAGCCCCTGGCCGAATACGTGCAATGAGTATTGCTACAGAGTTTCCCCCCTTGGGGTCTTTTTGTGCGGGTCAGAGGGGGTAGAAATTCCGACTTCAGCCTCCTGGTACAGGGTTTTGGGTGAAGGCTGGAGGGAAGTGCTGCTGGTGGCAAAGAGCCAGAGGGCCTTATTCCAGTGGGACTGCTTCATGGCCTGGAACTGGCTGACCATCTCAGCCCGCTGAGCCTCCAGGTGCTGGTACCTGGCCTTGCACTCCCACAAGTCTTCTCTCTGCTTGGAAAGCCTATGCTCATGGTCCTCAGTGAGGTGCTTCTGCTGAGCCTCCTTCTCGGTCAGATCCAATTGGAACTGAGCCAGCTGTTTTGCCAACTCTCGTGGTGTCTACTTAGCTCCAACAACTGCTTCCTATTGGTGCCTTAAGGAGTCCATGCGGGCAGGCGAGGAGTGGCTGTGAGGGGTGGGGCGAGTAGAAGCCATCAAGGAGCCCCTCAACGTGAGTGACATCAAGATGGCCACGCCCACACACAATCACATGACCACCTAGCCAGGTCATTGGTGGTCCGCAAGATTTAAAATTATGAATTTAGTGGTCCCTGAGGTCCGAAAGGTTGGTGACCTGTTCTAGTCCAACCCCCTGTCCAAGGCAGGAGTCCTTATTCCATCCTGGACAAATGATTGTTCAATCTTTTCTTGAATACCTCTAGTGATGCAAGCACCCACAACCAGTGGTGGGATTCATTTTTTTTACTACCAGTTCTGTGGGCGTGGTTTGGTGGTATGGCAGGGGAAGGATACTATAAAATCTCCAGTCAGAGCTGGTATTTGCTGGTTCTCCGAACTACTCAAAATTTCCGCTACTGGTTCTCCAGAACTGGTCAGAACCTGCTGAATACCCACCTCTGCCCACAACTCCGGGAGAGAAACTGTTCCACTGACTGATTGTTCCCACTTTCAGCAAACTTCTCCTTAGTTCCAGGTTGGATTTTCCTCTGACAAGCTTACAACCATTGCTTCTTGTCCTACCTTCAGGTGGTTTGGAGAGTAAATCAACCCCCTCTTCCCTGGGACAGCCTTTCAAGAATTGGAAGTGAGCCACGTCACCTCTAAGCCTTCTCTTTGTTCAGTTAAACATACCTAATTTTCTCAAAAGTGTTTTTTTTTTCTCAAAAGGCTGGATTATGTTTTTTCCTTTGAGGAAGAAGATATTTTGCTTCTCATCCAAGAAGATTCATCAGTTCTGGCTTGATGGTGGTGTTGATGGAGGAATGGAAGGGTTAGGTCCTGACAAGATGAGGGAGGAGGAGTTGGAAGAAATATCCTTCTGGGTTCAGTTCCAAGTGGGGAAAAAGAAATTGGAAACATGGAGGCTGTTTGGAAGGTTTAATGGTGGACAGGACCACATGGCCTGGAGCTCCAAAGTGAAAAGGATGATCACATGCTTCAAGATGAAGGAAGAGATCAAGAAAGAGGCTGAGGTGCTGAGAGTGCCTGGGTTTTATAACCTTTGTTGGGATTTGAATTGAAGCTTGTATTCTGATTGGTTGTCAGACTCCCATGGGGTCATGCAGGGGCAACTCTGCAGGCTGTCCTGAGTTCCAGGCTTGGTTGAGCCTTGCTGGATGATGATGCACTGAAAAGTCTTTTGAGCAATTGCTATAGTTTTATTTAGAGATCTTTGTTATGTAAAGTATTCTGGCCCAGGCCTTAATGGCCCACCAATTAACAAAGGTGGGGGTGAGTTCAGGGGTGGGATTCAAATTTTTAACAACCGGTTCTGTGGGCATGGCTTAGGTAGTGGGCATGGTTTGGTGGTCATGTGACTGGGTGGACATGGCTTGGTGGTCATGTTATTGGCTGGGTGTGGCCAACTCAATATCACTCACATTGAGGCACACATCTCCTTGCCTGGCCTCTCATGACTGTGGGAATGCTGCAACAGTAAGTGTGAAAAATGGTCATAAGGCACTTTTTTCAGTGCTGTTGTAACTTTGAATAGTCACTCCACACAAACAAAGTCTCAGCAAAGGAGGGAAAAAAACTCCAGAGAAGTTCCTGAGATAGAAAGTCCAGTCCTGCCAAGAATGTAATAAGAGTTAATGGAGAGGCCGTTTCTGTAAGCAACACCAGAATGTTTCCTTCCTGCCTTCCTTACAGGATTAGGCCAGTAATTTCTTCTAACAACCGGTTCTCCAAACTGCTTAGAATGTTAACAACCAGTTCTAGCGAATAGGTGCAAACTGGTAGAATCCCACCCTGGGTGAGTTTCTACTTCTGAGTATCTACTATTTTTAGAGGAAATATTCTTCCTTTTTAATATTTCAGAGGATATTTCATTTTTCTAGGAGAGGGGTGGGTGCTAACTTCCTACAGGGGAGGGTTATAAAGGTTATAAAGATGCAAGCTACATGTGAGACATATTATGTGTACTTTATCTGGTACTTTAACTTCATGCTAAAAAAATTAATGGACACCAGTTTAACAGACTGAATCGTAATATCAAAGAATTTCAACTTCTCCGGATCCTGACTAACAGATTGCAAAGGCACCATTTTGGTAGAAAGTGACTAATTGTACACTTGACTAAGAAGTCATATATTGAAATTACACATATCAAAAGTCTACTTCAAAAGATTCCAATCAACAGAAGTGCATTTTTAGCAGATTAGTATTGTTCAATGGTAAGATTGGGAACCACTTCCTGAGAAGCTTCTTGCACACATGGTTAGCATTCCTATTGATGTTCTGGTTGATTTATGGATTAATCTTATAATCTGCCTACTCCTAAAATCATACTAAATGCCCCCAAGGGAAATGAGTGGTGAAGGAAATAGAACATATAAGATTCAAGCTATTCAGATAAAAGAATAATCATCCTTTGTGTTTTTAATCCTTGATTTCAGAAGGTCGTGTGGTTTCTGGAATGTGAGATAACCGTCAGAAGGAGCTGCATCTCTTCCAAAATAAAATAGTTTTGCCAAAGATGTCTATGCCTTGATAACAGCTTACTTGGATAAGTTAATGCAGCATTCATATGGCTGCATTCAAAGACTATCCAGAAACTATCCATACTATCCAGTCAGATCTAGCAGATGTTTGTCTGCCTCTGATTTAATGAATACAACTTGCCACAGCTGTTTTGAATCAGCTGCCCTAAATCCCAATGACTTCCACACACTTTTCAATTATCTTTACACCAAGTATGATAGTTTGAATAAACTACACTTGCCTGAATTCACATTACACACAAAGCCAAAGAAATCACATGATGATATAGTATGATGCTCAAAGTGTTGGTTTTGAGTCTTTTGCTACTCAGAGCTAGGGTGGCATAGTGATTAGTATTGCAGGCTAACTCTTCCCGCTGCCAGGAGTTCAATCCTGACCAGCTCAGGGTTGATTCAGCCTTCCATCCTTTTGAAGTTGGTAAAATGGGGACCCAGATTGTTGGGGGCAATATGCTGATTCTGTAACCCACTCAGAGAGGGCCGTAAAGCACTGTAAAGCAATGTATAAAATAGTCTAAGTGCCATTGCTAAGTACTATTTGATCTTTAAACTCCTAAACAGCAGTACCAGGTAGAGACTGCCTTCTTTTACATGAGCCTACCCAAGATAGGAGATCCGCTTCAGAGACCACCCCAAATAATCGAGCAACATAGGAGACAATAAATCATAATCTGCCTCTAGAGCAAGCTTGACATCTCATGGCCAAGATGCTTGACTTTAGTGCCTGTAAAATGTAGCTAACATAACCAGTGGTAATTCTACCAACTGTAATTCAGTAAAATTTGAAATAACATCATTTTGTTGTGTGGAAAGGGAACTTCACCAGGGCAGGGGTGACATCCAAGTAGGAAAAATGCGAGGGGAACATCAGGCTAGCCATAAAAGCAAACTTGCATAGGAAAAGAGATTGGATAAAAGGTATTGAAAGAAGCCCCCTAGACAAAAGCCAAGTAATTAAAGCTCCCTTACAAACAAAAGGCCATGCCAAATCAGCAAAACAAATAGAACAAAAGACACATAGCAGACAGGAGATTGCCACTAAACAGATATAAGAAATGAAACTAATAATCCAATCAAACCACCCTGCAGAGTTTACCCTCTGATGGAAATGGAGACAACCCCCCCTGACAGGATTTAAGCACTCACACACAAAAGGAGAACAGGTATAAAAATCAGGAGTTTATTACACAAAGCTGGCTAGCCCCAGGAACGCAGACTTCTTGCTATCTCTTGCCTTCCTGAAAATTAAAAGAAACTTGCTTCCAAATAGCTGTCTGTCTGTGTCCTTACTCTGAAAGCACTCCCAGCAGGAAAAAGAACCCTTGGAAGAAAGGCATTTGCAAGCCTTTCAACAGTTGGTTGAATTGCTGGTACACTGCTCATGTCCACCAGCGATTACTTAAAACACAAGCAAAATAGCAATAGCATTTATAGCACTTCACAGTGCTTTATAGTTTATAGCCCTCTCTAAGCGGTTTACAGAGCAGAGGTGGTATTCAGCAGGTTCTGATCAGTTCTGGAGAATGGGTAGTAGAAATTTTGAGTAGCTTGGAGAACCGGCAAATACCCCCTCTGACTGGAGATTTTATAGTATCCTTCCCCTGTCATGCCCACCAAGCCACACCCACAGAACCTTGTAGTAAAAACACTGGAATCCCACCACTGTTACAGAGTCAGCATGTTGCCCCAACAATCTGGGTCCTCATTTTACCAACCTCAAAAGGATGGATGGCTAAGTCAACCTTAGCCAGTGAGACTCAAATTGCTGAACTAATGGCAACCAGCAGTCAGCAGAATTAGTCTGCAATACTGCGTTCTAATCATTGTGCCACCTGGGCTTATACAGAAGATATTATAGAACTCACTGCTATAGTAATCACCAGGGCAAATGGATTGATTCAGACAAGATCCCACCTTTGAGTTCTGGTTTGAAGATGAATAAACTTCAAGGAACCCTTTCTGTGGGGTGCTTTTAAAGACCCTGAGATCTTAAAGATATCCAAACATTTGCTTTTAGATAAACATAGCTCTTTCAGAAGGCTGAGTTAAGGGGTTATCCATCAATCCAGGAGCCAGTAGAAATGTATGCCTGCACAAATATGTGGACCTATTTTTTATTTCTATTTTGCTGCAGTAATAAGGCAACAAATAGTGTTGTCTTCATAGCATGCTCAGCAGATATTTTAAGGAAAAAATTGCTAGATTCCTCTGGGTTTGTTTCCTTCCCAGCAAGTATTAGAAAGTAACAGTATTATGAAAAACAATGACCAATCCCTCTCCTTAAAATGGGACGGAGAGCAGTGAAATGAATTTAGCCCAATTAACAAGAGACGAGCATTGGTGGGAGCATGTGGGGAAGTTGGAGTTTGCCTGATGGTCCTTGTAATTCGTGTTTGCATATCCATCTTTCCATCCATCCATCTATCCATCCATCCCTCCATCCCTCCATCCCTCCATCCACCATATCTATCTATCTATCTATCTATCTATCTATCTATCTATCTATCTATCTATCTATCTATCTATCTATCTATCTATCTATCTATCTATCTATCTATCTATCTAATCTATCCACCTAGCCACCAAGCCACCTAGCTACCTATTTTAAAATTTCCTTTGATATACATAGCTCTGGGTGGCTAATAATTTAAAAATAATAAAAACAGAAAAGCAAACCCAATCATAATTAAAACATAACTAACACACAGTATAAACTAGCAGCCAAAAATATCTCCTTGCAAACAATTTAACCAAACTGTGGAGTAACCCACACTATCAGGGCCCTGGGATAAAGCCAGAAATGGCACTCTCTCACAGATGGGAACAAGAGCATACATTTTTTGTTGGATCTAATGGAATAATAAGCATCACTAGGGAGACATGATCCCATAACTCTATCAGGCTATTTCTAAACAAGGTCAAACATTTGTTTAAAAGAGTGATAAAATGTTCAAAATAGTCCAATTGACAGACACAAGTAGTAAAAACAGCACGCAGGGTAAAATGAGATATTAACATATATAGAATTGTAACTATTTATTGTTATAATGACATACATCTTTTTTTTGCATTTCTTTCACTTTTTTGTGTTAAAGCACTTCTTTTCTTCTTCTTTTTGACAATGTATCAACACCACCACTATTCATTTTGTGATTTGCTCTTTTTTTCTTTCCTTTTTGTGATTAATTAAAGATCAATGATAAATAACCAATGAGTTCCATCCTCAAGCGAGTGAGCAAGGAGTCAACTTCTGTTCTTGTGGCTGGTAAATGCTGGATGTACCTAGCAGACAGCCCTGGAAAACGTGCAATTATGACTGACCCTTGCATGATAAAAGTAATCATCCTGGTGCAACTTAACGTGCAAAAGCAGAAAAAGGGATGCAATCCCTCTTCTTTGACCAGGGCAACATAAGTAAACAGACAATGAGTTACAGAATAGTAGAGTTGGAAGGGAACTTAGAGGTCTTCAGGTCCAACCCCCCTGCTCAAGCAGGAGATCCTAAATATTCCAGACAAATGGCTGTCCAACCTCCAGTGATGGAGCACCCACAACTTCTGGAGGCAAGTAATTTCACCCCTTAATTGTAATTAATTAATTAATTACAATTAATTGTTGAGGTGAATTTTCTCCTTAATTCTAGGTGTGCTCTCTCTTTGGCGACACTGAACCTGGAAGCACTAAATGATCAGAACAACAATTGTATTGCTTTTATACAAACCTTCAAAAATAATAAAAGTAGTTAAATAATTTTTTAAAGATAAAGTTTATTAAATTTTCACCTTTAAAAAAAACAAATTCTATGGTACATTTTTGCAGTTATTTGTGACATCAGTTATACCATTCTCCTATACATACATATATACATACTTTATTTACAATTACACTTCAAAGCTTCTACTTTTGCATTATATTTTCTTTCTATTTTCTAACCAGACATACCACTTTTCCCAGGCCATATAGAATTCTTTATCTTCCCTCTCCTGCAGTTCCATTGCGTTGTTCATTTCTGTGCAGTCCATTACTTTTTTTATAATGATGTCATCTGTGTAAAATAATTTTAAAATAGGCTGTTCAAAATTGTATCAGCAGAAGCATCATGATATCTATAATACACTTAATGACAACATAACTGCACACAGTTAGTAGAATCTAGTTCTCCTTCTTGGTTTCTAATTACAAAATCACCATCAGTCAATTGCAGAAGGCAGCTTTACTTGAAAAAGCTTACAATACGTTTAACACCAACACCATCAAACAACATCTGCTTATCCCTTGTCCTTGGGAAGGACTTGATAAGTTGGATAAAAATGTCAAATCAAATCTAGACGTGTAGCTGACTGCGTAACCATGAAAATGATGCATTTAACACAATCAAACAATATCTGCCTATCCCAGGTGTTTGGGAAGTATAGTACACTAGATAGGTTGACAAAAATGCCAGATCCATTCTAAACATCCTGTTGATTGTGTGACCAATTATAATAAAATTTAAAACCTGGTTTGCAAGCCTTTAGCAAGATAATTTATGTGGCTAGTTCTGAACACTAAAAAAAAATATTACCACTTCTGAGAAGTGGGTTGAGTTGTGACACAGTACAGGTAGTCCTCGACACGACCACAATTGAGCCCAAAATTTATGTTGCTAAGCGAGACATTTGTTAAATGAGTTTTGCCCACATTTTACAACCTTTCTTGTCACAGTTCAGTGAATCACTGCAGTTGCTAGTAACAGTTGTTAAGTGAATCTGTTTTATACATTGACTTTGTTTGTCAAACATCATGAAAGGTTATCACATGATTCTGGGACACTACAAACATCATACACCTGAAACAGTTGCCAACGTTCTGAATTTTGATCATGGGGGTTGCTGCAATGGTCATAAGTGTGAAAAATGGCCATGTTACTTTTTTCAATTGATTGATGAGTTATCATGCAATGGAACTGTAATTGAGATTACGAAATGGATGCACAAAAAATTAGTAAACCAACCGACACACTGCTTGTATATTTATGAAAGAAAGCTGGATGTTTTTATGTTTTGTTTGTTTTTGTTTGTCTTTAAAAACCAATAAAATTGTTTTCAAAAAAAAACACCTCTTTTATTCGAATATGGTGTTTCCCCCCCAAAATTTGCCAGAAGTCCCCCATTCATCGAAGGGCACCCATCATATACGATAGGAATGCAATCAGCTCTTTAAAAGAAAGGCGGGGCAAATTTCCTCTCGCGCTCCGCCGTGACGTCAGTTACATGCGACTTTTACTTGCAGGCGAATCCACGTGTTTCAGCATTTCCGGGTCCCTGACTCTGGTTGGCCATGGAGGAGAGAACGGCGGTACCCCAGAAGCGTTTCTACCGGCAGCGCGCTCATTCAAACCCGCTGGCGGATCACACTTTATTCTAGTGAGTGTGGACAGGGTTTGCCCCAAGCGGTTCCTTAGCTTCTCATCTCCCTATTTTCTGCGTGTGCTTCAAATAGTTTCCCTGCAAGTTCAAAAACATTCCACACACTTCCCTCCCACCCCCTCAAAAAAAGGAACAGCGTCCAATTTCCATCGGGTGGTTTTATTTCTTAGGAATGCATTTGCTCACGAGTCCCTGTGGGTCCCCCTCCCCCGGGTTTGGCTGTTCTGAATGCTCAGGTGTTGATGTAACCCTTTGCTCCTGGTGGTATTGAGCTGTGCTTCAGAACATCTAGCAAGTTTGAGATTCTTGCTGAATGTAAATCTAGTTGGATTCTGTGGGCAAAAAAAAATCTATCGGGAGTGAGGCTTTACCTCTTTACCTAAGGGGTGGGGGAAGCATGAAACAATCTTCTTTCACCCAGGTTATTGGTTTTAAAGGACGATCGTTCTAAAAGATAGCAAGACAACATATTTCTCACCAGCACACTATAATAATTGCAGCAGAAGTGCAGATGGCAACAGGGAAATAGGGAAACCTCCAGTTTCTGTGGCCACGTGTAATAATGTGGAGTTTTACCAGGATTTACACTGGACGTGTATCTTATAAATTTCTGTAAACTAGGTTAGACTGGTCTTGAGTTTAATGTACAAAAGAAAGGTTGTCTAAAGGTGGGTTGGAACTGTAGCCAGCAGCAAGCCCATATTGAGAGAGAGCAGCGTATGCATAGCCCACTTTCTTGCACATTCTGATTTGCAAACCAGCTCAAAGAAATCCTAAACCTGCATGGCCATTGTTAAGAAATCTGGGAGCTGCATTGCTAACATATCTGGAGAGTGCCCAGGTCAAAAAAGATTGGCATATCCCTTTTCATGGTGTATTATAGGAGGATGGAAGTGTGTGTTTATTCAGTGTTAGGAGTAAATTTTGTTTAATTCAGCCATTATTGCTTGAGTTGAATTTTGTTTAGAAATACTGTAATGTCCTTGGTACTTGATTTCAAAGTATCATTAACACTGCAGTCCTCTGCATAATTGCTTAGAAGTAAACCTATGAAACAAATGGAGTAATGTAGCAATCTGTCAATTTTTGTTTTGATCGTTGACCAATATGTAATGACATTCAAAGGTGGCACTTTGCAGCCATCTCAGTATGTACAGTTTAGTCTATAAGTTATAAAAAAACTAATACTTAGAATTACTGTTAGGAAATCATATCACTTAAATTACTCATATTACAGAAATTAATAATATAGTGTAGTCTCTAATGATGTGAAATAAATGTTAGTATATAAAAACTTTAGGAAATAAGGTAGATAAACTAGCTTAATCTATTTTAAGATGACAGCTCAGATAATTTTACTTCCGAAGTGAGAATTTATTGAATTAGTGGGTTGATTGCAATCCAAGAATCTATTAACATCATTGGAATTTATTGTGGTTAGTCTTAATATAAAAGTCCCTAAATTATTGCATTTGGGAAATCTTTTGCTTCCAGATTAGTACTTCATTTGAGTATAACACGTCCTTGGAATGTCAGTAGAAGTATAAGTCATTTGAATATTCAAATGTGTTTAAAATAGTCATCTCAGAAGCATTTCAGAAATAACCAAAAGAATGTTATAACCACACAGCATCACCACAGCGCACTAACCAACTAAATGCCTCTAAAACATCTTAAGTAAACTGGAAAAAAAACATGGTAGCTCAAGAAAAAACAAGAGTCAACTACAACATACAGTGTAAGGACTATAACAGCCACTATGTAGAACAAACAGGCAGAAAACTAGCAGAGTGCATTTATGAACACCAACTATTAGAAGACAGAATGAGAACTCCCTAATCTCGAAACACATGGACAGATTCAGCTATAGTTTCAGCTGGCAAACAACATTGTGCACTAAGCTAAATCTAAAAATGCTAGCGAATTCCTGGAAATTCAGACAAATCAGCCATCAATAGACACATAGAGACAAACCACATTTATGCACCACTCAAAAGGCAATAAAAACTAAAAAGGAAACAACAATCCTCTCCAGCAGCCTACGCCCAGATAAACATTGTTTAATAGCAAACAAGTAGAGATATCCTAATCAAGGAACTAACGGAGAAAACCATACCCCCACCAATTCTGGCAGGGCAAGTGGCTATTTGTAAACAGGGAGCAAACCTGCATTCATTAGCAATGTTACCTAGTCAGGGGCAAACAAACAAGCTTGAGAAGCACCCCAAAAACTCCACATTAAATTATCTAGAACAAGGGCCTTCAAACTTGACAAGTTTAAGACTTGTGGACTTCAACTCCCAGAATTCCCGAACTAACATGACTGGAGGAGGAATTCTGGGAGTTGAAGTCCACAAGTCTTAAAGCTGTCAAGTTTGAAGAGCCCTGGTCTAGAATATATAGGCTGAAAAGATATTTTTTCTAAATTTTGCCCCGTTTAAAGCTGTTAGGATTCTAGTTTTCAGAATTCTCAAAGAGAGAATATAGAAACTGATCTATATGTAGTTTCTAGGACTGGATATTCTTTGAAAATGACTCAAAAGAAGGCCTTCAGCTCACACAAGAGGAGTTCTGCTGCTCATGAATGCAGCCAGGCTTTTTTGAGCTTCTGAGGAAGCCTGGAAAAATGATGTTTAAGGAATCAATTTGTTCAAATTAATGCAACTTTTAAAGCAGTGGTCTCTTTTTTTCCAAGCTCCAAACAGCTGCATTGAATGCTAGAGAAGCCTTGCATTTACATCTAGTCTGAAATAGGTCTGCATTGTTTTTGAAGTCTGCATAGCCTTCATAGCATCCCTTCTGCAGTGTTTGTTTCATAAACCTCTTGTGTTTTTCCCCCCATTAGTCCTGCCAAGCCTGAGGAAATGGACTGGTCTGCTCTCTATCCGGAATTTTGTGTTCCTTTAACCAATGATAATTGGCACGATGACCCAAAGGACATGGAGGAAAGAACTAAACCTAGATATCAAGTGGAATTTGCTGATATTGGTTGCGGTTATGGAGGATTGCTTGGTAATTTTTTTTCCCTTCCGTTGTATTCATAAGAAATGACTAAGCTTATTTCCAAATTTTAGTGATATGTGAATATTCATACCATCAGAAAACCATTCTAGATGATGTTTTTTTTTTCCTTTTGGGATAAGATTCGTGAAAGTTTTGTGATATAATCCGTGAAGGGAGCAGGGTACATCTTTTTTTTTTTTTTGTCATCTAGGCCAGGGGTCCCCAACCATGCCGCCGGTTTGCTGGGCGCCGCCATCTTGTTTTGATGAAAAAGTGCTTCTGGTGAGCTTTTCTGGGTAGAAAGCGGCATTTGGGTGCTGAAAGAATCCTCTCGCCTTAGTTTCATCGAGGGGGGGCGGCTTCGAACAAAACTAAGGCGCGAGGATTCTTTCAGCACACATGGCAAGGCGAGCCGAGCGACCGTCACGAAGCTGATCAACACAGGTACAAAGGAGGAGTTGAAGGTGGCGGGGAGAAGCAGGGGACGGCTGGCTGGCCGGTCGCTCGGCTCGCCTTGCCATGCGTGCTGATGCTGGTACCGGGCCGCGGATGATTTTGTGATGCCTGTACCGGGCCGCAGATGATTTTGTGATGCCGGTACCGGGCCATGGCACAAAAAAGGTTGGGGGCCACTGATCTAGGCCTATGATCTGATTTCCACTGAAGGTGATTTTTAGGTGATAGTTGTGAACACTGTGTATACAATCTGATTAAAGTGACCTTGCTGTGCTAGGTATCACATAAACATAGGTAGTTTGTGCTCAGTTTTTCATGTGGTCCGTTGTTCCTGCATGAATCGGTTCTGTGAAGCTACTTTCCAAATCCAGGCAAGTGGGAGTTCATACAGGAAACAAAGTTTAGAGACTCCGCAAAGCTTCTGAGACCTGTTTGCTTCCATCTGAAATATCCCAGATCAAAATTTAACTCCCTGCAGCATCTTCCACATTGAAGATACGACCCAGTAAATTCCGTAATGGTTATAGCCCATGAAATTGTGGGATTGTGATCTTATTAGCATGCCTCACGCAGGTCGTCCTTGACTTAACAACCCTTCATTTAGGGACCGTTGAAAATTAACAATGTCCCTGAAAAAAAAAAAAACTTATGACCTTTTTTGCACATTTATGACCATTTCGGCATCCTCATGATCCTGGGATCAACATTTGGATGCTTGCAAATGTTGTGTATGTATGACAGTTGCAATATCCTGGTATCAGGTAGATCACCTCTTGCAGGCTTCTAACGAGCAAAGTCAATGGAGAAGCCAGATTCAGTTTATAATCATGTTACCCACTGAACAATGGCAGTGATCCACTTAATAACTCTGGCAAGGAAGGTCGTACAATGGGGCACTCACTCAACAGCTTTTTCACTTAGCAACAGAAATTTTGGGCTCCATTGTGGTCATACGTCAAGGGCTACCTGTAAGTCTATGAAAGCTCCTATCCTCTGATAACAACTAAGGTTCCATGGAAGTAAACCCTATTCATTGTAGTTTGGTATCGATGGGTGATGACATAAATATAAATATGGGTAGAGTCAAAGAAGCACATCTGGCCTGCTACTTAGATACCCCATGGATAGGTGTCTGTATTCAGTTTCAGGTGTTCAGTATTCAGTTTCAGGTATGAATCTCATCTTCACCTTTTGTTGACCTATCTATCTCCTCTTCCCCCCCAGCCAGCATGGATGACAGACATGTTTGAAGGTGATAGGAGCGAGAAATGTGTTTGTCAGGCTAGCATGGTCTCTGCAGCCCACCAATTATATGCATCTTGCAAACAATGCTAGTTTGAGGTGGACCTTGCTCTACCGTTTTGCCCTTAAGCAAGAGGATATAGTATCATATTCATAATATGTAAGCTGTTAACTATTAAGAGACTCCCAAGTCCGCTTGCTTGTTTTGCAGATTTATAACATGCTGGACAATGGGAATGGCAGCAAAACAAGGCTTGCCTCTTGCCCTGGTTTTAAAGGTTTTAGAGTAAATGGAAAGATAGAGAGTTGCAGGGCTGTACGTACTGTGATTAGAGCTCAAGAATACATACAATCTATATATATAAAAGAGAAATACCAGTCACGCATCAACAAAAAATCTCCAGAACCATAAAGCCTCCAAACTTGAAATTTGGCACGTATGTTCCTCTTGGTTTCTGGGTGCTCACTAAGAAAGATTTTTCGAAATGACCATCAGAGCATTAGTATTTCGTATATTATTATTAACATGCTCTGATGCTAAGGAGTTATACTCCCCCCCCTCCCCACCTGAAAAGAAATCTGTTCCAAATGCAAAAGACAAGCAGAGGAGAGGAGTTTCAGTTTCACAGCATCAAGCAGCTTTAGTACAGAACAGTTGAGTTAAGCCATGCCCAGGCTCCTTGCTGTCTCCTTGCTCACACAGCAAATACTCTTTCAGTTTCCATGTTTCAGTTTCCAAATAGCCCTCAACTCTGACACTCTGACAGGACACTAGCCAGATGAATACCGATGAATGCTGGGAGGCAGAGGCACGTTCCACCACCACCACCAAAAAAAACTAAGCCGATCACATAGTTTTGAGCTATGTATGTATGTATGTATGTATGTATGTATGGCATTCAGCTTTGTTCGGGTATTTTCCCACGTCATTATAGTTGTGCTTTTAAAGTTGTAGCAACGTTTCGGCAGAATCTCATCTGCCATCATCAGGCTTCTGTATAGTGTTCATACAGAAGCCTGATGATGGCAGATGAGATTCTGCCAAACGTGCTACAACTTTAAAAGCACAACTACAATGATGTGGGAAAATACCAGAACAAAGCTGAATGCCATACATGTAAGTACCCAAAAACTTAAGAAAACAAATGTGTGTGTGTGTGTGTGTGTGTGTGTGTGTACTGTATATACTGTATATACTCTGTGTGTGTGTGTGTGTGTGTGTGTGTGTGTGGTATTCGGCTTTGTTCGGGTATTTTCCCACGTCATTATAGTTGTGCTTTTAAAGTTGTAGCAACGTTTCGGTGAATCTCATCTGCCATCATCAGGCTTCTGTATTGTGTTCGACTAGAGAGAATGGTGGTGGTGTCATGTGTTGTTTTGGGTTCGGTGTTGGTTTTCACGGCTGGGACTCATTTGTTGGTAAGGGCTAGTTTCCAGATGTCTGGTATGCCTCCTGCCTACCCAGGATGTCAAAACAATAGAACTCAGAAGGTCATCACACAGCCCATTACCCAGGTCGTTACAACACAGGAGGCTGATAGACACATAGCCAATACCTCAGCCACACATGTTCTTACGAAAAAGCCAGCCAATCTGCAAATATCAACTCGCAACTCGCAGACAAACACTATACAGAAGCCTGATGATGGCAGATGAGATTCTGCCGAAACGTTGCTAAAACTTTAAAAGCACAACTACAATGATGTGGGGAAATACCCGAACAAAGAGAGAGAGAGAGAGAGAGCAGTACATACATACATACAGACCCTGGGGCCATTTTGCAGCATTGGTAACCTATATAATCCTGAATTCTGCAAAATGGCCCGGGATCCACAATGGATATAAAACTGACAGGTTGTTAAAAATATTTCCACTTCCCTTCCCTTTGCTTGAGGAAAGGAGCAGCAGGATCCTGAAGCTTTTAACCTATTGCCACCATGACCACGTTTGAGAGATTATCAAGGCTAGTCATGCACTTCAGAGAGTATCTCTTGCCAGAAGCATTCAAAAATTGCTTTGAAAGGACAGCAAGGGGCAGCTCAGGCAGTTGAATATGGTGCTGAATTCCACAGATCATAATTCTGGGATGTAATCTGAAGGAGTACAGCAGCAGCCACTTTGCTGAAAGAAGGCAAGTGTAGATCAGTTTAGAGCTCTGAATAAAAGATTGCTTGGAAATCCTAAACAAATTTAGCCTTGGCTTTTAGGATAAAAATGTGGACTTCCAATACTGAAAGAAATATTTTATCCCACCCAATTTAAATCAGCTTTCCCAAGCTTCTTGCCTTTTAGGTGTGGACGCCACCGATCCCCAAAATGCCAGCTAGGGCGACATTCAATTTAGTAGATTAAGAATTTTGGAAATTGTAATTCTCTTGCAATCTGGAGGCTACCAGATTGGTAGAAGCTGCTACATTTGTTTGCTTGTAATAGAACACACACACACACACACCCCATGGATGAAAAAAAATGAGACTGTGCAATCAAAGCTGGTGGCAATCCAGTTCATGTTAAGAGGATGTTTCCTCCTGATTTCAACAAGAGAATTAATTGCGTACAGATAGTCCTCTGCTTATGACTGTTATGGAGCCTGCCCATTCCAGTCATGATGGTCATAAAGCAGGTTATGACATGATTGATCCAAATGATGACCTGATTTGCTTTGGTCATTAAACAAAAACTGGCTTTAAAGTGACTGCTTCAGTTGATAAATGCACCCATTGTTTTACCATTAGGGATTTTTGCAAAAACATGGAAGGAAATGCCAGTTTTTGGCCCAAACATCGTAATACTTATGATTGTGGGACACTGCAAACAGCCATAAATGGGGGCCATTGCTAAGGCATCCAAAATGCAGGAGAGGGGCAGCTGTCAGAATTTAGGAATTGGATTGTAAGTATCTCTTTGAGTGTACCTAACTCCAAACGGTCACCAAGAGACCAGTAATAAATTGAGGACTACCTGTAGTTACGGTACCACTTCTAATGTTACTTTAAGTAACTGCACTTGAGTTTGATCATGTGAGCAGTTTAAGCCCATTTCTGAAATACGAAGGCCCTAACAGGGTTGTAATATAAGCTGCTCCTGACCACGTTTAATCCAAAAATGTTTACCTTATTTCAGTGGATTAAATAAGCATGAGACAAGATTGCCACTTGACAAAAAGCAATGACACCAACATGGTAGGAAAGGAGAGGGGAAAAAAAAGTCACACCAAAGTGTCCAAAATACATCTAGCCTAAATATCCAAGGCAATTCAAAATTACCTTACCTCCTGTATAATTTTGTCTTCCTGCAGGTGTGATGGGTAGCATTTCTGGGTTGGTTGGGGAATGAATTTGTAAAGTGGGTCACAGGTGCTCCCTCCTCTCCAAGAAGGGTTGCTGTAGGATTTTCCTGACTAGGAAAACTTCCGCCAGGATGGACCTGCCATTCATTAGGCATCTCTTCGTCAGCAGGCAAAGGGGTACGGTGGTTTCCCATCCTAGACCCAGGATACTTTTTGCCACCCCAACTTAAAAGAGAGGCAAAGAGGTTGGGGTTTTGCCACACGTCAACTCCCTGCGCTTGAAATTGAAAGAAAGAAAGAAAGAAAAATATTCAGGTGGAGGCAGAGCATTTGGAGACAACACTTAACCTATAGGGCAGGGGTGTCAAACTCAGTTTCATTGGGGGCCACATCAGGGTTGTGTTTCAACTTGGTGGGGGAGTGGGCAGCAGTTTGGGTTGGGAGTGCCTGTGGCGGCCGGAGCGCTCTCCCAGCGAAAATGGGCTCCCGTGCTCTGTTTTCAACTATGATGGCCTCTTGCAACCCTCTGCCAGCAAAAACAGGTTGGTCCGCAGGCTGGTCCTTTGCTGTTTCTAGGGCAGCCCCGCAGGCCAGATCTAAGCACCCCACAGGCCGGATTTGGCCCTTGAGTTTGACACCCCTGCTGTCGGGCTTCGTGCAGGTGGAATGTGGAAATGGGCGTAAGGTTGCTGATTGCTGTTTTCTTTTGTAGTGGCCCTGTCCCCACTGTTCCCAAACACATTAATGCTGGGTCTGGAACTTCGTGTGAAAGTCTCCGATTATGTTTGTGACCGAATCCAGGCCCTCAGAGCCTCTCACCCAGGGCAGTTCCAGAATATTTCCTGCGTTCGCAGCAATGCTATGAAGCACCTGCCCAACTTCTTCCGCAAGGGACAGGTGAGTCCCTGGGAAGCATCGCTGGGGATTCTGCAGGAAGCAGAGCCCTCTCGGAGCCCTGAAAGACGCTTCCGTGCTTGCATGGAAGAGAGTCTTCTCCTGCCCTGTTTGGCTTTGGGAGAGTTTCCATTTCACGGATCTTTGGGATGGCTTACAAAAGGGTATTATTATATTTTAAAAAAGACATCTTCTGTACATCCTGCACTGACTTCTCAAGGCAGAGGTCTCCAAACGGGACAACTTTAAGATTTGCGGACTTCAACTCCCAGAATGCTGACTGAGGAATTCTGGGAGTTGAAGTCCGCAAGTCTTAAAGTTGCCATGTTTGAGGATCCCTGTCTCAAGGCATCAAGTAGATCAGTGGTGGCTAACCTTTTGGGGCACCTGTGCCAAAAATTGTGCGGGCACGTGCCAGCTCATGCTCATATGTCAGCACCCAGAAGGCAATGTGCCCCACCACGTCCCCTATGCATGCGTGCATAATACCCACCTACCCATCCACCAACCCCCTCTGCCCCCTTACCTGCACTGTGCCTCGCAGCTGATTTTCGGCCTCCCAGAGGCTTGAGGAAGGTTTCTGCAGGCTTTGCAGGCCGAAAACTAGCTCTGTTTCCTCACTTCCGGTATTGTCAGAAAAACAGGAAGTGATGAAACAGGGCTAGTTTTCGGCATGCAAAGCCTGCAGAAGCCTTCCTCAAGCCTGTGGGAGGCCAAAAAAGGTCTCAAACCTGCTGAAAATCAGCTGTGAGGCGCACACATGTGCAGGGAGGTAAGTTTGCCTGCAGTTCGCGTGCTGGCACAAATGGCTCTGCATGCCACCTGTGGCATGTTTGCCATCATGGAAGTAGATGCTTCGGATAACTCTGTTGCCTGAACAGTGTTTTAATCTAAAAAGCTAAGATTGACTCTAGAAGAGTTGTCAAACTCATGGCATCACGTTGTCGTCACATGACGTATTGTGACTCCTCCCCCCCTTAAAACCAGGCGTGGGTGTGGCTAGTGTGTGACGCACCCAGCCCATGGGCCACAACTTTGACACCCCTGATTACAGGTCATCCTGGACTTAACAGCAGTTCATTTAGCAACCGTTCAAAGTTACAACGGCACTGAAAAAAAGTGACTTGTGACCATTTTTCACTGATCATCATCAGCTGGCCCCATGGTCACATGATTTACATTTGGATTCTCGACAACTGGTTGATATTTATGATGGTTGCAATGTCCTACGGGGTCATACGGTGATCTTTTTACTGATAAGCAAAGTCCATGGCTTCATTTGACCACCGTGTTACTCATTGAACAACCGCCGTGATTCACTTAACCAGTGTGGCAGGAAGAGTCGTAGAATGGGGCAAAACTCACTTGACAAACGCCTCACTTAGCAGCGCAAATCCTGGGCTCCAATGTGGTCATAAGTTGAGGACTACCTGTAATGCTCTTTAGCGACCGAACGTTGTCTGAATGCTGAATAGGAGAGCTGGGTGGCTGAAAGGCCAGGCAAACCTCCTCCCTACCTTTTATCTTTTCTTGCCTCTCTAGCTCCTCAAAATGTTCTTCCTCTTCCCTGATCCTCATTTCAAGAAGACAAAACACAAGTGGCGGATTATCAGCTCCACTTTGCTGGCAGAATATGCCTATGTCTTGCGTGAAGAGGTAAGCGGGGGATATTCTGAGGTAACTTAGACCTCCCCAAAGCAGCCTATATTTATAATCCAATAAAATTACTCAGCAAAGGTTTTTATTTCAGTTCTTCCCCTGTTTGCCTACATTTCAGCTGCTCTTTTGATTTTGGCATAAAAAGAAAAGATAAGTACAATATTAGAAAGCTTCCTTAAGGGAGAGTTTTTTTTTATTTTATGATAGTGAGATACCTGCTTTAGATGACTGCTTTGCCTACTCCAGCAGCAGTACAAGCTACTCTTAAGTTGAAAAGTTGCAGTCATTCTTCACAGTTTTGGGCACAAGCTTTTCCCCAATATTGATCTCTGAGATATATAAATATGTGCCAACAATTGCAGTCTTTCTGAATGCCAAATATACATGTATCGTTGTGCTAGCCAGTTGCCAGAAAAACTCCTGTGGACAATGGGCCCTTCTAGTGAAATACTGTTTATTTTTGAACAATTGCATCTGTTCAAGATACTGCGAAGTAGTGCTAGCTAGAGTGACTCTGAAGTTAATTTCGCATATGATTGCATACCACCGTGGATTTGGGCATATATAGCCAATAAATCAGTCTAGATCAGGGGTTCCCAACCTAGGGTGCTCGCACCCCCTGGGGGTGCAAGACGATATTCCAGGGGGTGCGAGAAAAGTCCAGGTAAATAATAGGATATTGGCTATGTGTTGGCATTTTTATTTATTATGCAATGGATTAACTTTGTTTTCATTTTAGAGTCAAGTATCGTTATTTAGTGGCCGTCACATACGTAGCTGAAAAGATTCAATCCTACCATATATTTAACGCGTTCAGTAGTTCCTAAAGTCTAAATTTCAGGGGGTGCGAGGTTCGAGTGAAATTTCTTTAGGGGTGTGGGGTGAAAAAAAGGTTGGGAACCACTGGTCTAGATCAAGTGGCCAATTTTGACCAATAGAGTAGTGCAGAGAAACCATGCGTCAGAGAAACAGCATACATTTTCAAACAGTATTTTGTTATTGACAAAGCAGTAGGCTATATTTTTCGGATTACACTGCACTTTTCATTCATTCATTTTAATCATTTGGGAGAATTGGAGTGAGGCTGTAAAAATCAGTGGGAGGACTAGACTTTGGGGGTTTGTTAAGCTTACTGCCGTAAATCATCCTGACAGAAAAATTGCATCACCCAAAATAGCCATTGTATATCCAGATGGTCAACAGTGGAGCCCTAGAAGATTCTTGGACAGGCTTCCAACAACTCTTGACAAATCAAGGGAAGGAATTTTAGCTAAGTCCCCGGGGAGTCAGCCAACTCCCATTTTTTAAACAAAAAATGAGCAAATGATAGATCACAGGATGACTTGTAAAAGT
The DNA here is from genome assembly GCF_049901715.1 of Pseudonaja textilis. Lineage (NCBI taxonomy): Eukaryota > Metazoa > Chordata > Lepidosauria > Squamata > Elapidae > Pseudonaja > Pseudonaja textilis. The sequence goes on from NC_141991.1 coordinate 131,982,064, forward strand.
CCTGGATTCTCAATTATCTAACAAAAGTCCCCATTGAGATTTTCCCGTTAAATCGTGTGGCTGGAAAAAGGTAGGAAGAATATGACTGTACATTGGCATTGATCATTCCTAAGTGTTTGCAGTATTTGGAGATAGCCCTTTCATTTTGACCATGTATAGCATCTGCCCATCCACACAACATTTTTGGCTTCACTAGATAGATAAAGTGAAGCGAGAGCCTGTTTGGTGTAGTGCTTAAGGCATTAGGCCAAAGCAGAATATGGTGGTATATATCCAACATTAGTCTAGGCTAGAGGTGGGGAATGATGACCCTGTTATGACTTGTGGATTTCAACTCCCAGAATTCCTGAGGTGGGCATGCCAAAGAGGCCATCATTCCTGACCCGCTAGTCTAGACAGTGGTGGTATTCTACCGGTTTGGTCCAGTTCTGGTGTACCGGTAGTGCCGAAAATCAGCTGGCAGAGAACCAGTTTGCTCTAAATCTCTCTGACACTCTGCAGATGGACCCACCTGCCCGCCCCTGCTTCTAGGTCCTTTTTAACCTCTCAGCTGTTTAGCGCGACAGAGCGGATTGCTGTGCTAAACCGCTGAGAGGCGCAGTAGCTTAGTTTTTACGCGGCAGAGCGGATTGCCGTGCTAAACCGCTGAGGGGTGCAGTAGCTTAGTTTTTACGCGGCAGAGCGGATTGCCGTGCTAAACAGCTGAGAGGCGCAGTAGCTTAGTTTTTACTGTTTTAACGCGTGCGCATGATCCCACCCCTGCAACCACGCCCACCAAGCCACGCCCACCGAACCGGTGGTGGGAACTTTTAAATCCCACCCCTGGGTCTAGAGAGTCTTCTCTCTCCTTATTGCTCTAAGAGAGGGTATGAATGGAAGATGAGTCTTCCATTCGGGCATCCATTCATTCATGGGGGAAGGGCAGATTTTAATTGGTGGTCTCCAGAGGGGACTTTGCCTTTAAATCCCAAGAGCAATTAATTTCTTGATTGGAATCTGTCAACGTGTGCTGGCGTGTCAACATAACCTAAAGGTGAAAAGGCCCTGCTTACAGTTGGGAATTTTTGATCTGAGAGTAGGGAAGAGTGCCAGTTGCTTGCCGGAGGAAAGGAATCAACTTTCCCCTACATCTCATAGGGAGCTGGTGCTGGCAGGGAACCTTGGAAGTCCTGGTTTCTAGCTGCTTCCCCGCAGGGCCTTCTGGCTGACTCCACTTTCACCTGCCAGGGGACAAAAGTAGGAAGTGCTTGTGTGCCATCCTTTTTTGGAGTTGAAACCAACAAAGTCTTGTCTTTGGGATGAACGGCATCCGGCCTCACCCAGTTGGGGTGAATCATATTCTCCCTTCGGCTTTTCCATGACTTCCCCAAAGTTAGCACTCTGGAGGAAGAGGCTGGGAAAAGCCCAACCGAAGCGCATCCTATGGGGATGACGGAACTAATGGTGGCAGCGGTACCCTCCCAGCAACCCCAAGATTGCAAACATTTTGCCTCAAGTGGGGAGGGAGTCAGAGTCGGCGGCAGCTGGGAATTACTCACGGGCCTGGCCTTGGTCTTTCTACCTCACAGGATAGATTCTGTGCTTAAGATTTTTCAAGTGAGCCTGTGATTTGCAGGTGCGAGTGTCTTTAAACTATTTCTCTCTCTCCCCACCCCCTTTGGTCAGCAGTCTGGTATTTTGATTCATGAGGGTTTCACTTGCCCCTGTTTATATAACATAGCCTTTATTCGCTTAGGGCCTAGTATATACCATCACAGATGTGGAAGAGGTGCACACATGGATGGTGAAGCATTTTCAAGAACATCCCCTTTTCGAGGAAGTGCCATTAAAAGAATTGGTAAGAAAGAGTGTGTGTGTGTGTGTGTGTATGGATGTGCAATTTCTGTCGTAACAGATTTTGCAATTTCAGACATGATTGTGCATGGGTCTATGTGTCAGTGGGGGATGGGGACTATTAATACAAGTATGTCACTCCTTGCACGTTGCATTAAAGTTCCGGTTGCAGCTCATGGGACTTTCTGCGGGCCAGCTACAATCAAGCAAAGTGTACTTTAAAACAGTGACCAAAACACCAAACCCCTGTAAGCAATATAAAAATAAAATAAAAGCAATTATAGGTAGTCTTCAACTTTAAGGATGACAATTGAGCCCAAAATTTCCAGCAAGGCAGTTGTTAAGTGATTCATACCTCCTTCTGCGAACTTTTTTTTTTTTTGCCACAGCTGTTAAGTGAACCACTGCAGCTGTTAAGTGAACCACTGCAGTTGTTAAGTGAATCTGGCTTCCTCCATTGGCTTTGCTTGTAAAAAAAAAAAAGCCACTGGAAATGTTACAGATGGTAATCCCATAACCCCGGGACAGTGCAACCGTCATAAATGCAAGCCATTTGCCAAGCCTCTCAATTTTGATCTTGTGGCGGGGTGGGGGGTGGGGGGGTGGGGAATGCTGCAACAGTTATATGTGTGAAAAATGGCCATAAGTCACTTTTTTCAATTCTGTTGCAGCTTTGGTCACTAAATGAATGAATCTGTATTAAGAACTTTTTTGACTAACAAGCTTAGAAGACTTAGTGAGAGCTTGAGGTAGTTCCATTACCATGGTTAATATCTATTCTCTCTTGTGCCTTGTGATTTTTAAAAAACCTTTTAAAGAAATAATGACTTTTTATACTTTTATTGTTTTTTCAATTGTTCTATATCCCCCAGGATTACATTTGTGAGAAAGACAGCCATATAAATTTTGTATATCTATCTGTATATCTATCTTCTATCTATTATCTATTTATTTATCTATGTCTATTATCTATCTACCTATCTACATACCAATCATGTCATTATCTACCTACCTACCTACCATCATCTCTCATCTATCTACCATCTACCTAACTACCTACCTATCATCTATCATCTCTCTCATCTATCATCTACCTAGCTATATTTGTCCTTCTATCACTCTCTCATCTATCTATATATCTACCTACCTACCTATCATCTATCATCTCTCTCATCTATCTATCTCTCATCTACCTATCTTTATATCTGTCTTTCTATTGCTCTCTCATCTATCTGCCTACCTAGGTAGGTGTCATCTATCTATCTATCTATCTATCTATCTATCTATCTATCTATCTATCTATCTATCTATCTATCTATCTATCTATCTATCTATCTATCTATCTCTATCCATCTCTCTATCTCTCTATTCATCTCTCTCTCCCTATCTCTCTCTATCCATCTCTCTTTCTTTCTCTCTCTATCCATCCATCTCTCTATCTCTCTATTCATCTCTCTCTCCCCCCTCTCTCTATGTCCCCCCCCTCTCTCTCTTTATCTCTCTCTCTCTATCTATCTATCCATCCATCACTCTATCTCTCTATTCATCTCTCTCTCCCTATCTCTCTCTATCCATCTCTCTTTCTTTCTCTCTCTATCCATCCATCTCTCTATTCATCTCTCTCTCCCCCTCTCTATCTATGTCCCTCTATCTATCTGTCTATCTCTATCTATCTATCTATCTATCTATCTATCTATCTATCTATCTATCTATCTATCTTTATCTCTCTCTCTCTCTTTATCTCTCTCTCTCTCTCTCTCTCTATCTATCCATCCATCCACCTCTCTATCTCTATTCATCTCTCTCTCCCTATCTCTCTCTATCCATCTCTCTTTCTTTCTCTCTCTATCCATCCATCTATTCATCTCTCTCTCCCCCCTTCTCTATCTATGTCCCTCTATCTATCTATCTATCTATCTATCTATCTATCTATCTATCTATCTATCTATCTATCCATCCATCTCTCTATCTCTCTATTCATCTCTCTCTATCTATCTATCTATCTATCTATCTATCTATCTATCTATCTATCTATCTATCTATCTATCTATCTCTATCTACAGTACATAAATGAAAGAAAGAAGATAGGATTGCAACTGCTTGAAAACCACAGGAACTACTTCCACACTTCTCTAAAAGAGATTTCTATTCCTCTCCACCCACACCATCTTTATTTATATGACATATTGGGAGTTCACCGATAATCCAATTGTGTAACAGCCATTTTAAATGGTTATATTTAGCAACTCAGAATGAAGCCAAGGGATTTCAGTGAAGAAGAAGGTGCATGTGCCAGAATAGATGCATTTGGGGGAAATTCTGCTGTTCCACAAGACATTAAGAGGTTAAATTTAGATGCATTATGCATTCCTTACATCCTAGAGTTTGGGAGGAACAAAGACTGTTGAGCAGTAAAAGTTAGAATAACCATGACTTCAGCTCCTTGATGTCTGGGTGTGGGAATTGTAGATCTCACCAGGTTGGGAAATGTTGTTCTACAACCTTGGCACGAAGATCATAAAGTTGATTCTCTAGTAAGAGTACTAGAGTGCTAGTACATTGAAAACCTAGATTCAGAGCTGCAAGTAAAAGGTAATAAACAGATCTATTCACAAAGCAGCTTGCTAACTTTTAATCCATTTGGCAATACCTGGAAATGGAATTAGGACAACTATGGCAAAAGGCAGCAAAGATAGTACCAATAGTAACAGGCGCCTTGGGTGCAAACCCAAAGCAACTGGAGCAACACTTGAACACCATCAGCATTGACAAAATCACCCTTAGTCAATTGCAAAGGCAGTCTTATTTGGAACAGTTTAAATACTGTGGTTGTACCTTTAACACTATCTAACAACATCTCTATATCCCAGATCCTTGGGAACAACACGATTGGTGGACAGAAATGCCAAATCCCATTCTAAACATGTGGATGATTGTGTGATAGACCATAATAATAATAATAAGGGAGGGAGGGAGGGACAAAACTCTCCAAATGCTCAGCTTTGACATTTGCTCTTTGCAGAAGTTGCAGGTGGTTGAACCGATTCTGTTTCCATCTTGGGATCACCAGTTGAGCAAAGACTGTTTTGAGGAGCTATGTGATATGATGTGTCCTCATTGGACATATTTGCTGATCTGGACGTTGTGACTCATACCGTGGTTTCTTCAAACAGGACGCTGACCCCATTGTAAACCTCCTAGGAACCTCGACTGAAGAAGGGAAGAAGGTTCAGAGGAATGGAGGCAAAGTCTTCCCAGCTGTCTTCCGTCGCATCAGGGAACAAGAAATGGCAAGAACATGAGTGGGCATTTTGTAAATCCTTGTAGGCATTCGTATCTGCAGCAAGAAGACTGGTGAAAGTGTAGGATTGGGTGCTTCTGGCTGCACTGGAATTGACCTTTCCTAAATAGGGGCGGATAATCCTTTCTGATGAAACATTTCACTGTTGCATGAGTGTTTTCTTGGATCACATGTTTGCTTCTTAATTTTGCCCCTAGAAGGAATACATCCAACTGGCCTTCCTGATGACTACATAAAGGTCAGAAGTACACAGTTAGGATCAAGTGTTAAGGATAGAGGCTTTTTAAAGATAGTTTCACTTGTCACTTTATTTTGTTTATAATAAATGTGGAAGCAGGGGTGGGATTCTACAGGTTGGCACCTATTCTCTAGAACCAGTTGTTAACATTCTAAGCAGTTCGGAGAACCGGTTGTTAGAAGAAATTACTGGCCTAATCCTGTAAGGAAGGCAGGAAGGAAACATTCTGGTGTTGCTTACAGAAACTGCCTCTCCGTTAACCATTATTACGTTCTTGATAGGACTAGACTTCCTGTTTCAGGAACTTCTCTGGAGCTTTTTTCCCGTCCTTTGCTGGAACTTTGCTTGTGTGGAGTGACCATTCAAAGTTACAACGGAACTGAAAAAAGTGACTTATGACCATTTTTCCCAGTTACTGTTGCAGCATTCCCACAGCCATGAGAGGCCAGGCGAGGACATGCGTGCCTCAATGTGAGTGATGTTGAGTTGGCCACACCCAGCCAGTCACATGACCACCAAGCCATGCTCACCAACTAAGCCATGCCCACAGAACCGGTTGTTAAAAAAATTGAATCCCACCCTGTGTGGAAGGTTTCATTAAAATAAATGAATTGCGAGGATCCAGCTCCCCTTGGCTTGAGAGCACGAGTAAGACCCTTTGGGACTTGGTTCATTCTGGTATTTCTTGTCATCCTCTTTTATCTCCACCCAAAACTCACGTTCAAACCCACTTCGTGTACCTCTAATAGCTGATATATGTTACAGGGCAAGTGCCATCCCCTCTTCCTCCAGATCTTTGCCAATTCTAAAAATCCTTCGGGATGGTGGTGAATTACTGCAGTGACAGGTTGCCAGCCTGCTCCCTTCATAATGTCATATGGAAAAAATAGCAATAGCACTTAGACTTCTATACCGCTTCACAGTGCTTTACAGCCTTCTCTAAGCAATTCTACAGAGTCGGCATCTTGACCCCAACAATCTGGGTCCTCATTTTACCCATCTCGGAAGGAGGGAAGGCTGAGTCAACCTTAAACCAGTCAGGATTGAACTGTTGGCAGTTGCAATTATATAATCCTGCATTCTTAACCACTGCGCCACCATGGCTCCTATGCCGCAGGCAGTGCAATTTGCCCATAATCTGAGGTACTGGTGGGTGAAACACCTACTGCCCCAAACTATCTGTTAGGATACTTTGATCTTTGGTGATTCATCCCTTCACTAGCTTCAGTTGCAGGAGAAACTGCATACTTTGCTGGCCCCCTTTGCTGCATGAAATCCGGGCTCTTTGCTTAGTCATTAAATGTTTCTCTGTCTGAAACGCACAAGAGGGAGAAGAAACTCCTGTCCTTCGAAAGCAGCAGATACACAACAGCTGTCAATGTCCATGCGGACAATCGAGCTGGGCCCTCTGCTGAGGCGGCTTCCTTTGAGGTGGAAAGTGCTTGTTCTGGATAATGATGATCTGTTGCAGCCGTGGCAAATGACCTTGCTATCCTCCTTCCCAGTCCGTTGACTCACTTCTTTGTCCAGCCTACACCTTTCAGCCAGTCTTAGTCCATTGCAGTGGGCGGGTGTCATTTTCTCTTCCCTTTTTTGCCTTTTGAATATTTCACTTCCCCTCCAGGATGGAATTAAAAGTAAAATGATGCAATCACAATCAGTGTTACTACAAATAGGCTGGGAGAGCTTCCATAGCAACAGCGCTTGAACTTACACTTATATACTGCTTCACAGTGCTTTGCGGCCCTCTCTAAGCAGTTTACAGAGTCAGCATATTGCCCCCAACAACATGGGTCCTCATTTTACTGACCTCGGAAGGATGGAAGGTTGAGTCAACCTTGAGTTGGTCAGGATCAAACTCCTGGTAGCGGGCAGAGTTAGGCTGCAATACTGCTTTTTAACTACTGCACCACCACGGCTCCTATCCCAAGTTGATCTCTTCCATGTCTGACTGCAAGTGGGGTAGCCTGAAATGACCAAATAGGCATGTTAGGCCCCATTTTTTACAAAGCCTCTTTTTTGGGGGGGGTGGGGGTGGAATAGTTCTACCCACATTATGAACGGGGGTAGTTTATTTTATTTTGCATTATTTCTATTCTGCTTCCGCTGTACAGTTCTGAGTGGCTTAGAACAATTAAAAAGACATGAAACCGTAGAACGTAATTGCAAAGGAGAGTTAAGATTTGAAATCAGAATCCTTTCAATAGACCAAGATCTAAAAGGCCACGGAAAATATTATTAAATGTCAACATTTAGAAATAACTCACTTGGATGGAAATAGTTCAGCCCCAAACAAAACTGGGCTCGAAATCTAAGCCTACCTGGATTAATTATCTAGTTAATTCATTAGCTAGTTAAACAAGTTTTGGGAATTTGCATGACATGTTTATCTTCCCCACCCCCATGCACACAATGTATATTTTAGTATAGGTACAAAATTATGCATGTAAAATACTATAGATATCCAAATAACAATGATTAAATAATCCTAAAATTTAATTACACAAAGATATGTACATATTTTTCTGTAATTTCCTTCACTGCTACTAATCTCAAGGAAGGGTTGGGAGCATTGAAGATTCCCATAAATGTCTGTGTCATCCCCCCCAAGAGCTTAAGAATTTGTTTTTAAAGGAAATTTAAAATGACATTTCTTACACCATTTCAGCCTTTCCATTGCATCTGTTAAGGGCTAGAACACTTAAAATGGTGTGTGTGTGTAGGGGGGGTGGAATTAAAGATACTCTCACGAGTAACTTCTATTACTGCCAGCACCATCTTCTCAATTAGTGCAGAACTGGAATCCACAGAATTGGCAACGTGTCATAAAAGCTCATCACACTTAATGTTATCTCTCTTCGGAGACTTAATATGTTCTCATACAGGGTGAGTCACCGCCAAAGGGGATTGCAAGGTGATTGTTGTGTGCGCAACCTTGTTCAGCACTCTCCAAGTTATGAGTCACTTCTCAGTTGGGTTAGAAATGCTTGTTACGTTTATTGGGTTGTTGTCTTTTCTAACCCTGCCCCCACCCCGCAGCTTCCCCGCTGCTCCTGGCGGCCTCGTTATTTTCTGGTTGGCAGCTTGAGCCCTGATGTGCATCAATGTTGAACTCTTGAGTAACAAGTACTCGGTGTAGCAAGCTGGGTAATTCCTAGGAACCAAAGCTCAGGATGAGAGAGTCTGGCTCAGGGTGAAAGCATGTCTCCTCCACAGTCCAGACACGACGCCAGAATGATTAAGACCACCGGTTGGGTTCCCTCTTTAAGGAAAACCTCCTTACTCTTCCCAAAGCTGGATCAGGTTTCGTTCCTTTGTATTGGATGGTCCTGCAAGTTTGTACACTGTATTTGTACGCTGGGGGCCAAGAACCTTCAATGAAAGTCCTTTCCTCCAACCCCTAAAAAAATGGTAGGGTGCTGCCTGATCCAAGCAGTGGATGTCCTGTCACATGTGGCAGATCAATTCCAGATGGCTGTCTTTTAATATCATGAAAAATCTTTTGTAATAATCAGCTATTCCCCTTCCGCGCACACACACACCAAGAACTTTCTGTGACAGCCCAAGGATGAGCATACCTAAAGAATGGGAGGTGCTTTCAGTTTGAAAGAGGATGCTTTGAAAATACCTGTTGAGCAGAAGGCAAAAACCTTTGAAAGAAGGCAACCTCCCTTTGGGTGCATATTTCTTTTCAGAACCAGTTGTGTTTTGGTCTTTTATGATTACTCAGTCACTTGGTACATGCATTCCAACCAGAGTGTTCAGCAATTTCAAAGGCGGATCCCACAGAGCCAGGGTCCCTCCGATGCCCCATCGACCGTTTTTAATTTAAAAAAAAAAAATGAATGGGAAGCTACTCACTAGTAAGTTGCAAAGCAAAACTATGTACCCCCAGCAGAGTCTGGTCTAAATCCTCTTGTGGTTGTCTAGACCAAAATCCTCTTGGTCTAAGAGGAGAAATATATAATGGCAGCTGACTTTTGCAATTTGGTTTGCCTTCTGGATGCTTGATCTCGGCCACCAAGACAGCCATTTTGTGCAAATGCTCGTAACAATGCATTCAGAATTCCAAAGGGATCTTCAAAAAAAAATTGGGGTGGGGGGGGTGGGGTTGAAGGATTTTACTCCAGAGCCATTTCTTGTGTTTAGGAAAGAAGTGGGAAAGTGCAAGTAGGAAGGCCGTCAAATTTTTACCTTGCCTTTTCTGTTGAGCTGCTGTCTGTCACTTGGGTGAATGCTTTTTCATGGAAGAAAATCAAAAGTGCAAAGATCAAATTCCTCCCACCATATTTATCCTGCTCTTTTGATAGGGCCACTGTATCTGGACTACAAACTCCAGTCATCAGGATTTTTGCTGCCTAGATTTTGTTTAGGTAAAAGTTCCCCTCGCACATATGTGTTAGTCATTTCCGGCTCTAGGGGGCGATGCTCATCTCTGTTTCTAAGCTGAAGAGCCAGTATTGTCCGAAGACGTCTCCATGGTCCTGTGGCTGGCATGACTAAACACCGAAGGCGCATGGAATGCTGTTACCTTGCCACCAAAGTGGTCCCTATTTTTCTACTTGCATTTTTATATGCTTTCAAACTGCTAGGTTGGCAGAAGCTGGGACAAGTATTGGGAGCTCACTCCATTATGTGGCAGTAGGGATTCGAACCGCCAAATTGCTGACCTTTCTGATCAACAAGCTCAGCTTCTTAGCCACTGCATCCTTTAGATTTTGTTTGCTTACCATTAATTAAAATAAATCAACAAACTACTTGAAGTGTACTTTGTTTATGCACCAAACACAATGCCTGTCTCCATCCTGGAAGGTTTCCAGTGGGGTTTACGGACCAGGTGTTTACTTTCTTTGTCCAAACTGCATATGTGTAATTGGTGCATTCCGACTAACTTTCTTGTAAATAAGCAGAAATTGCAACTGAAGCCAATTATTCAGCAATTGAAGTAGGAGACACAAGGAATAACAAAAGTCACACCCACAGCATCTGTCCAAGCACACAGTATATAGGTAGTCCTTAACTTACTGCTATTCATTTGCCGGCCATTCAAAGTTACAGCAGTGACATACAATCGATACTCACACTTAACACAGCCTCAGCACGGTCATGAGATCAAAATTTGAGCGCTTGGCAATTTGCTTGTATTGATGATGGTGTCCCGGGGTCATGTGATTGTCAGTTGGGACCTTCCCAGCCAACTTCCGACAAGGAAAGCCAGTGGGGAAAGCCAGATTTGCTCAACAATGATATTATCAACAACTGCAAGTGATTCACTTAACAGCCATGGCAAAAAGGTCGTAAAATTAGATGTGACTCGCTTAAGAACTGCCTTGCTTAACAGTGGAGATTCTGGTCTCAGTTGTCATAAGTTGAGGGCCACCTGTATTTGCACAGGAAGCCCATTCTTTCCAAATGAGTCGTTGGAGGTTACAAATAAGCAAAAAAAAAAAAACACCACTTGCAATTCAGTGGCTGGAAATTTGACAATAAATTAAGGCTTTACCTAAAATGCCCCAAAGTAGGAAAAAAGGTGGAATCTCTTCAGAGTTGCACAGTCTCAAAGTGGTTCCTGCTGAAAAGCCCCAGTGGCCAACAACGATTCACCAAGGAAGAAGAACACGGAACTGTGGAAGGGGGAGCTACACGGTGAGCCCGAACAGTTCAAGCAAAGGACCACAGGTCATTGTTGCGGTTGTCTTATAAGCGGGAAAAACGGTTAGAGAAGAGTTCTTGATTTCACAGTTTAAATTTTCTTGTTCAAATGCAGTTTAAGATTTTTTTAAAAACTGTAGGCAGGCCCGAAGGAGGTGCATCGAAGTGATCCACTTCCAAATAACATCTGAACAGCAGACAGAGGAGGTATTTGGGTTACCTTATCATCATTCTATGCAGATGGTGATGATGATAGTGATAGCAGCAGCACTCAGATGTACAGTACACACTGCTTCACGGTGCTTTGTAGCCCCTTTCTAAGAGTTTTACAGAGTCAGCATATTTCTCCCAACTATCTAGATTCTCATTTTACCAACCTTGGAAGGAGGGAAGATTGAGTCAACCTTGAGCCTGCTGAAATTTGAACTGCCAAATTGCAGTCAGCTGGCAGTCAGCAGAAGTAGCCTGCAGTACTGCATTCTAACCACTGCGCCACTGCAGCTCTTACAATGATGATGACTATTACCTATTCAGTCGTGTCCAACTCTTGGCGATTCTGTGGGCCAAGATCTCCACATCTTCCAACCTTGCGCTACTTCATTGAGTTGTTTTACCTTCTGACTTGGAGGGTGATGCAGATTATACGTCATCTTTTTTTCATTTAAATTACAACCATTATTTCCACTTTTCCATTTCTGCTTAAAACTGACACATGCCAACTTTGGAAATCCAGGCTCCTTTGCCTCTATTTTTTTTTTTTTTTTTGGACAGCCCACAAGGAGCTACTTAATCTTATCTGCCAATGGTCCTGCATTTTATTCCTTAGTATCTCTAGTTCAAATCATCCCAGGAAGTTGGTGGTAGAAAAAACTTCTTTTTGCTGGAGAGCTCAATTGGAATCAAGGAGACTAGATGGATAAGCAGGTAAGCCTGCTGTCTCCAAGTCTTCTATTTATAAAATGAACCATATACACTGTGAACATTGTAGGAATTGGTAGGACCAATATACAATTCTCCAGTTTTGGGAAATGACTGGCATCGTGATACTGAAACAGCACTAAAAACCACAGAATGGGACCACATACAATATATTTGCTGAACATATAGTGTTTAGACACTCATATTTTAAGCAACATTACATTTTTTACTCATTGTAATTGCAAAGGTGGATCTAAAGTATTATTCAAGATAAAAGATTTAAGGTGACCACTTTAATGAAAATTCTAACAATTTCATCTTACTTTATTGCTAAGGCATGAATGCAACTAATGGTTTAGAAGCAACCAGAATGACTCATCCATAATTTAAATAAAGGCAGTGACCTCAGTGCATTATTGATCAAATGATACAGTCCTTTGCTGCAATATTTTTTTTAAATGTGAAGCTTATAGGTTTTTTTTTGAAGAAGTTATACTACTGATGGATTTTAGTCATGCATTTTTTTTTACTTCCTATACCAAAGGGGACTTCTTTGCTTATAAAACTAGATAAAAATGGCTCAGATGAATAAACTTTCCTATTTCCACATTTCAGTAACATGATCTGAAGTCAAAATGGTACCTTTAGATCATAAATGCCTTCAGAAAAAAAGGAAGGAAAAGATTTGACTGATGATGCTAGAACTGCATGATACCAGGCAACTGTATCTAACGCTCCAGATATTTTGTTTATTTGGAGAAATAACTCGTGGCATTTAATATAAATTTCGAGATCAACTGTATAAATTTCACTTCCCCATGACCTACACCTAAACCCAGAATTTTAAAGATTTGACCTTTATGTTGTGGAGTGGTAATTCAATAAACACATCTGGTTGATAAGGCAGCAACTGTCTTCTGTCTCCAGCAAGGATTTCGAGTGGAATATTTCGTGCACACACAAACATATCCTTTTTAAAAGGAAAGTTTCAGACGTTCCTTCTTACTAATGTTACTCCAGAGCTCAAAAGAAAATGAGTGACCTGGGCCGTCATATGGTCTTGCTACTACCAGACAGGATTTTCCCTCTCTCCTCCATCCGGCTCCGTGTTGCTGAGATCCTAGGTTAAAAGAAGTTTGGAGCTTTACGATTAGAGGAATTCTATTCACACACGGCTGCCCTTCTTTCATTCCATGACCAATCCTTTGCTGCTGTACATTTGGCACACACAAGAAGAGGATCGCATTGTGTAACACTACATGGCGTGTAAGTAAAGAGACTGTCACCCTGTGAAGTGGATCCTCACGAAGCCAAAATTCTCCATCGTAAATAGGATCTCTTCACATGTATATTGAGACTCATGTTAAGTTCCCCGGCTGAACATACAGCTGGAAGGATACAGTCTCTTCCTCCACTGGCACATGGGGGCACACAGGAGTGGGCTTTAAATTTTTTAGCAAAAGGTTCTCTGCTGATTGCTGGGTGGGCATGGCCATGGTGGGTGTGGACTAGTCCACCAGCCACCAACCAGTGGGTCACTGGTGGGCCATGAGAAAATTTTGGTGGGTCACAGAGAAATCTCACCTCCAGAGCACCCCCGTGCCCCAAAGCAATTAGTTCAGGCTGCACAGAAAGACAAGGCTGCACTGCCCACATGGCCCACAGGAACGCTCCCCACCCACTCACTCCTTACCCAGCAAACTTGCCTGCTAAATTGCTATTTTTCTGACCATCAGCTGTTCTGCTGTGCTGGGAGATTTAGATTAGCTAGGAAGCAGGAAATGGTTGGATTTCTTGCTTTCTAGCTCGTCTTTAGATCTTTGGCTCTGCATTTAAGCACAGCCAAACCTCCCTTAGGACTGAAGGTTCTATTATTCAGTGGAGACTCACGGCAAGCAAATTTGATGTGACTAGACTTGAGCTAGCCAATGGCAGATAGACAGATCACTGAATGATTCTCTGATCAACTTAATCTGCCTGCCTGCTTTGCCTGATTTTGGGTAAAAGTTGCTCTTTTTAATTTTTTTTAAAATAAAAAAATTCAATATTTATATAAATATTTATAATATTTACATATAAGCCATACCCAGCCAGTCACATGACCACCAAGCCACACCCACAAATTAGGACACACCCACAGAATCGGTTAGTGGTCCCTGGGATTTAAAATTATGAGTTTGGTGGTCCCTGAGGCCCAAAAGGTTGGTGACCCCTGGCCTAGTCGGCCTCCTACACAACTGTGTGTGTGTTTGCCCTCCCCGAGCTCCGGAGGCTTTCTGGAAGCCAGGAACAGGCCAATTTCAGGCCTTCCCAAACGTCCATGAGGCCCAATTTTTGCCCTCCCTGAGCTTCCACTCAGGCCCTGCACTTACCTGCATCCAAAATGGGTCACAAGGGTGGGGCCAGCCAGGAGTGGGATTTGGGGGTTCTCTGAACTGTACAGAATCTTAGCTAGAGGATCTCCTGAACTCCTGCGGACCCCCAGCAGCCCACCCCTGGAGACATGCCTAGAAATCTGCCCCACCATCCAGAGAAAGAAAAACACACAGAGATTGTGGCTCCTTCTGTTTGTCCTCCATCTTGCTTGCTCAGAGATCCCAACTGTTGACAAGGGGATGTTAAAGGGTCACAAGCAAACAAGAACAACAGCAATACCACTTAGACTTCTATACCACTTTCCAGCCCTCTCTAAGCAGTGCTACAGAGTCAGCATATAGCCCCCCAACAATCTGAGTCCTCATTTGACCGACCTCGGAAGGATGGAAGGCTGAGTTAACCTTGAGCCTGGTGAGACTGGATCTGCCAAATTGCAGGCGGCTGGCAGTCAGCAGAAGTAGCTTGCAGTACTGCACTCTAACCACTGCGCCACCGTGGCTCTTTAGATTAGAAACTAGCTCTTCTATTTCTACTCCAAAACTTAACCAGTTCCTTACATGGGCAGCCTGCTTACTATTGACATGGATGCAACTTGTTGGAAATGGCTCCCTCCTCTCACGCTATGTGTAGCTCTGAGTTCCCAATTGTTAAAGGCTGGGATTAGAGAATTTTATTAGAGACCTAACATGCTGTGCCCATTCTCCTGGACTTTTCCCCCCAAATGCTGCCCTAACAACATCATCATAATCTGACAGACAAAGTACTCTGTTTACTTCTGGAAGGGAACTAAAACAAACTAACTTTCATCATGGTACCAGCCAAAGCAGAGGTGGTATTCAGCAGGTTCTGATCAGTTCTGGAGAACCAGTAGCAGAAATTTTGAGTAGTTTGGAGAACGGGCAAATACCACCTCTGACTGGCCCCGCCCCCATCTATTCTCTACCTCCCGAGTCCCAGCTGATTGGCTGGGTCTTCTTTTGTTGCCCTGCATAGGAGAACGGAGCTGGAAAGCAGGTTAGTGGGGTGGGGAGGGAATGGAGATTTTATAGTAACCTTCCCCTGCCACGCCCACCAAGCCAAACCATGCCCACAGAACTGGTAGTAAAATTTTTTGAATCCCACCACTGAGCCAAAGCAAACTCAGAAGATACAGCTGAACAATTTACTCCTTAATTATTTGAATAATAATTCCTGGAGACGGGGGTGGGGGAGAAAACCTCTTAAATTTCAAATGCTGGATATTGAAAAGTAATGCAAGGGAAAAGACAGGATAACCACAGAGGTGTAGCAACCAAAAAATACAAAAGCGAGACAGAGAAGTAATAGACTTTTTCCAGAGAAATGCCATCTGCCTTGCAGATTACCCTTTCTGCAATCAAGTCACTTGCTGGTCCCAAGTAAAAAAAATCAACACTGAAATCACAGGAAAAATAGCTTCATATAGCTATTCCCTGAGATCAGGGAAAGATCCTAGGAAAAAACTCTACGAAGCAATGTTTTGGCAGTTAGATGCAGTGATTTTCTTGAGAAAAATCTGGAGGAGAAAATAATTTTCCGTACATTGTGGGA
Source organism: Pseudonaja textilis (assembly GCF_049901715.1). Taxonomy (NCBI): domain Eukaryota; kingdom Metazoa; phylum Chordata; class Lepidosauria; order Squamata; family Elapidae; genus Pseudonaja; species Pseudonaja textilis. The sequence goes on from NC_141991.1 coordinate 131,997,951, forward strand.
AAATGCTCCCCAGCACACCCTTATGTGGGTATGCACCACTGACCCAGCCTTCCCAGAAGGGTGAAACTCATGGTTTGCATAAAACCTGTCACAAGAAAAGAGGAATGAGATTTTGTTGTATAACAGGCTTCACAAACAAGCACACCTACAAACAAACAAATAAACCCGTTCAACAGAAATACATATTATTTCTCTATAATCCTTGTTGGTCAACAAAATCCTTGTTGGTCAACAGATTGTGTAAGGACTAAGCAGATACAGATGCCCAAGATGCTTTATTTGGGAATAATGTCCTTGTGTCTCAACAGTGGGTGTGAATTCAATTAATCTGCCTGTTTCATGGTTCAATTTACTGAAAATCCCAGAAGAGGGTAAATTTGGCAGCAGGATTAAAGGTATGTGAATTAAGCCACTAAGGGGCAGAATTTCTCTTGTACTTTTTCTTTTATTCAGAGAATCGTATGATACAAAAGGACCACGTGGAACATCTGGTGACTATTACAGCTGCCCATTTGTTTTCTTCTTAGTAAGTTGTATGAAAGATGCACCAGATTTGGTGCCGCAAATCAGCTCTGGATAATTTCAACCAGGAAAAAGGACCAGCTTCATCCAACCTTGATTTGCTGGCCCTCTTCCCATTTGCTGCATTAGAGATTTTCTGCTGCTTCCGTTGGACGTTTTCAGAGTTTCATCTGGCTGTATTTTTTTATTATTTTTGAGGATGTCCAACCAAACGTCCCCCTTCCTCCCAGTCCAAAGCCTGGTATCTGCATACTGCAACTGCACCTTCATTGTCTGTAGAGGTTCTCAGTCATCCAGGTCATGGCTGTCCCAAAGATGCTTTTTCAGGAGGCAGCTGGACTTTCTAGTTTCTCTTTGAAGATGTTTTACTTCTCATCCAACCAAGAAGCTTCTTCTTCAGCTCTGACAGGGCAGTGAGGAATGGAAGGATTTATATTACTTGCAGACAGCTGGTCAATTGCATTCTTTTTAGAGGGTCATTGAAGCACTTGGAGGTTTATCTGTGTCCTCAGGGTCACCTGAGTTGTGCTCCTGATTCCTGTGGTCCCTGTGTGCAATTTTTCAGACTACAGGAACGAGGAGGACTACTCAGTTGACCCCCAAGGACACAGATAAGCCTCCAAGTGCTTCAATGACACACCCAAAATCTCCATAGACCGTTCTCATCCTGGACATTCATATTTCCATCTGTTACCATCAGGGAGGAGTTATAGGTGTCTTAAAATGAGGAATAATAGATTGAGAAACAGTTTCTTTTCCAAGGCAGTAATTGTCATGAATCAACAGTGCATTTGTGATTTAGTCCTATTATTATTATTATTATTATTATTATTATTATTATTATTATTATTATTATTATTATTATTTTTAAAACTCTGTAGTGTGATTGTGATGTGGTGTTTGGGGCACTGTGCTGGAATAGCTTGCAAATTTCATTGTATTTGTGGAATGCAATGACAATAAAGGTTATTCTATTCTATTCTATTCTATTCTATTCTATTCTATAAAAAGAATGCAAATGACCAGCCATCTGCAAGGAATATAAATCCTTCCATTCCCCACTGCCCTGTCAGAGCTGAAGAAGAAGCTTCTTGGTTGGATGAGAAGCGAAACATCTCCAAAGAGAAACTAGAAAGTCCAGCTGCCTCCTGAAAAAGCATTTTTGGGACAGCCATGACCTGGATGACTGAGAATCTCTACAGACAATGAAAATGCAGTTGCAGTTGCAACGAAAGTCCTCAAAAAGCTTTTAGGTCAATGACCCATGTGACTGTCAGTGGAGGGCAGTGGTAGCATGGGGTTTATCGATTCTGGCTTTGGCTGTTGCAGGGGCCAGGGTTCTTAGACCAATTTCAATGAGCTCTGGGACAGAACTTTCTGCTCTTCTTGGTCATCAGGTTGGGATTTGGATGCTTTGCCACTCGCGTTTAATATAATCAGTGCGTACAGTCCTTGAACAGAATGGACATGTGGAGTTAGTCTCTCACTTTAACCACATGACTACTCCTTCGCCTTCTAGCCAGAATACTTTTGAACGTGGGTTTAGTGGTTTTTGCAGAGATTGCAAGGAAGCATCTGGAGATGTCCCTCCCTCTCCAGCCTTCCTTCATCCCACTCCTGGCCAGCATGTTTTCCCATCTTTGCCAAACCCAACACTCTCTGCATCTGTCTAAATATGCCCCCACCCACCCACATCGAGGAGAGCATTTAATGGTTGCCTTTTCCCATCAGTACAGGCACCGGCCACTGAGCATATGCTCAGGGCATCTAGAAACAGCTATCATGCCCTTACATTCACTGCCCCATTAAGCTTTAATCAATGTGTTTGCAATGGTCCTTATCTGTCGTGTTCAGCTTTAATTTGCATTTTTTTTTAAAAAAAACAAACCCATTGGTATGGAGAGTGACTAAACTTTCCAAGTTTCCTTGAAGGTATCATCAGGTATCACCTGTGCTTCGTCCCATGGCATGAAAGTTTTGCACCCCTCCAGTAAGAAGCACAGAGTCCTGTCTCAAGCTAGGCACCCACAAACCAAACCGAGAGGTGGTCGCAATTTTTACTGGGAAGTTTGCAAAGCGAATAAATAAGCGACGAAGGAAATGCGAGTTGCAAATGTACACCACGCACGCACGCGAGAGAAACCAAGTGTCGTCGTCCCCAAAGTCCAGCAAACTTGCCTTGAGAAAGTGAGCCAAATCCGAAACAGAAGGAACAAGAGTGGTCAAACGAGGTTCCGAATCTCTAAACGGGGTAGCAGAGTAGTTATCAGCCTGTCCAAAACGGGAGTCTGGATAAACGGACGGTTGTGACCGGTGGGGCCTTGAGCTCGCTGCTTTTTCTTACAAATGGAAGCAAGCGCTGTTTGTCGCTCATTTGGTCGTGCGAGATTCCCTTCGCTCCGCTCTGCTGTCCGCCCGGGTGGGTGAGCCTTTGCCCCGGGAGCTCAGACGCCGCATTTGCCGAGACCCGGGCTGGCGGCTGTGCTTCCTGGCTCCCGGCGATGCAGCTCCTCGGTTCGTCGGAAAAAGAACTGTTTGCTGTTTGGTCGGATTTCTCATCAGAGTCCAAACTGGCCGTGACACACACCTGTCCGGGTCTGGCTAGCATTTAACTCATCCGTTGATAAGGGATCCTTAAGGTTTGTCTTATTTTTTTGACTGATTTTGTTTTTTTTTAAGCACTAAATGTTTTTTTTTATTTTTTTAGTTTGCATTTAATATAGATGTGGGGACTAGCCTGGGGGAAAAACATCTGCATTTTTCATCTCTTATTAAACCTTCAGCACTTAACTGAGTCTTAATGTCTTGTTCAACTAAGCAATGGGGGGGGGGCATTGTTGGGTTTTGGTTAGGCATCAGTTGGCCTTAATTTGACCCCGAGTATGTGATGCTTTAAGAGACAGTTTGGTGTAGTGGTTAAAGGCTCTGGACTAGAAATCAGGATGCTTTGAGTTCTTGTCCTGCCTTAGATACAAAGTCATCTGGGTGACCTTGGGCCGGTCACTCTCTCTCAGCCCCAGAGAGAAGGCAAGGGCAAACCACTTCCAGAAAAATCTTACCTTGCAGTGACTTATCTAGGTATTTTCCAGAAGCCAACTTTGGTTCATAAGTGTGCATGTGTGTATGTGGCGCACACTCACACACAGGCAGGCAGGCAGGCAGAAAAAGACAGTGCTTGGTGGGAGAAAAAGGAAGCTGAGAAATCCTTTGACCCCCTTTTGCTAACTTGGCCCACAAGAAATAAACAAAGATAGTCTTCTTACTGTGTTTTACTTCTTACTTGCCTTACTGTGGCAGACTAGAAGTTGGCAATGAGCACATTGCAACTTCCACATCAAGGACTGGAGGGCAGCACCTTGACCTGACCATCTGTAAAAGCCATGAGGTGGTGTTTCCATCTTACGGATAAATACTTTGGGGGGAAAGCTAGCCCTTATTCCCAATTTTTTTTAAAAAAATTGAAAGCCTTCTGGACTCAGAGCAATTTCGTTTTGCAACTTGAAGCAGTGCATAATTCTTTTACATAACTCTACAACTAATTAACTCAAGCTTTCTGAATTTCAGCACTACAATGTGGGAGTAATGTTGTTATCATTAGTGTTTAAAACAATGAAATTTGAAATCTTTGCCAATTTCTGAGTCATGCAGTGATCTATCACAGACTCATCATTGCCTTCTTAATTCCATCCCTAATTTATGTGCAACACTTAGCATTTTTTTTAGGAAGAAACTTTTTTTTCCTTCCTAAATGTATTCAGCTTTAGTTTTTCCTCATATGAACCGGCTTTTTCTTTTTGATTGATTTTGTTGCTCTCCTCTGGCTACTTTTACACAACGCTGTTCATTCCAATGCTGTGATGTTGTCAACTTCAGTCATAGGATGAAAATATCAGGGACATTAAAAAAAAACAAAACAGAGAGACTTGATTATGATTATATAACGAGTATAACTCATTGATATCATTGATGCAGTTTCTCTCCCCCCCCCCCCACTAAGTACTTAAGACTTTAACTTATCGTAAGATTTAAAGATTTTGGAGAAAAGGGGGAGGAAAAGTGAGAAGTGAGAAGGGGAGAAAGAAGAAGAGAGGAGAGAGAAGAGTGGAAAGGAGAAGGGGAAAGGGAGGAGAGGAGAAGGGAAGGGAAGGGAAGGGAAGGGAAGAGATACTCCGAGCGAAGTCGCGGCGGAATACTTGGCTGCCTCCAAACGCGCACGAGACGGTGGAAGCCCTTCAAGTGCCCGCCTCTGATTGGACGGGTGACGCATCGCGGGGCGGGGCCTTGCCGGCAGCCGAGGCTGAGGCGCGATCCGATAAATACAGGTGGTCCAAGATGCTGGGGCAACACAGCTTCCCGACGTTCTCGGCGGCTCCCAACTTCCCCGCGCGAAGATGTCTCAGACGCTCAAGTTGGCCACGAAGGCGTCCTTGGTCGCCAAGCTCTTTCCTGAGCTGTGGCTGGACTCTCTCCTCGGGGCGCGATCGAAAGTTCTGAAAACTCACAAGACTCTGGAGGAGATGCCGGGACCCAGCGCTCTCAGCTTCTTCAGCGACCTTTTCTGCAAAAGAGGGCTCTCTCGACTGCATGAACTCCAGGTAAGAGTCGCCTTGAGATGATGGAGGGATGGATGCATGGATAGGGGGGAGAGAGAGAAGATGGATGGATGGATGGATGGATAGATAGATAGATAGATAGATAGATAGATGATAGATAGATAGATAGATAGATAGACAGACAGACAGACAGACAGATAGATGGGATATAGATAGATGGGATATAGATAGATAGAGAGATAGAGAGAGAGAGAGAGAGATAGGGAGAGAGAGATGAATAGAGAGATGGATAGATAGATAAATAGAGATATAAATAGAGAGAGAGAGGTAGATAGATAGAGAGACATAGATAGAGAGACATAGATAGAGAGGGGAGAGAGAGAGATGAATAGAGAGATAGAGAGATGGATGGATAGAGAGAGAAAGAAAGAGAGAGATTGATAGAGAGAGATGGGGAGAGAGAGATGAATAGAGAGATAGAGAGATGGATAGATAGATAGATAGATAGATAGATAGATAGATAGATAGATAGATAGATAGATAGATAGATAGATGATAGATTGATGCAGACAGACAGACAGACAGACAGGACAATATCATCCTTCATCACCACTATTATAAAATCTCTCCCTCTCCCCTTTAAGGCCTGAAACTAGCAAGTCTTCTCTGTAATGCTTCTCCCCATCAAAAAAGCAATTGCGCAGTGTTTTAAATTCCAAAACCCTTTTTCTTGCGAGGGCTTATGCAAAACCAAAAGACAAGGTAGTCTAAAGAAAAAAAAAACCCGATCCTATGGGCAGTTCCCCACTTTTCCTATTGATCCAAGATACTTGATAAGCAAAAAACTTTCTGGGATTACCCTGTGCGGCAGTCTAGGCTTTCCTTTGCAAGGTGTGGTGTGTCTATGTGCGTAAGGAAATGTTTTGTGCTCAAAAAAAAAAAAAAAAAAAGAGGTTTACAGATGGGAGATAACCAAGTCTGACTCTCCTGTAAAATATCTGTGAATGAAGCAAGGTAGTTGCACCACCCAAATCTCATCTATGAGCTCTTTTTTCTCAATTACAGTCCCTTCCTTTTTTGGAAGGGGACAGTGGACAGCAAGCTGTTCCTTCTTTTGGGAACAGAAGTCATACACAATATGATGGATTCTGCTCCTTTCTTCCCAGTTGTTATCCAGGGGTGTCTCCAAGGCTCTCTTACTGTGTCAAAAAAAGGATGCTTGGAAAAGGGGGAGCGCCAGGAAAGACAAAAAATGGCAACAGCCATTGGATGAGCAATTTTTATTTTTGAATGTATGGCTCTTCATGATTTCTCAAATTGTCCTTTAAATTTTTCTTTCTCCTTTTAAATTCTTCATGGATGGTGCCTTGATTATTTCTTTTTAAAGCTTCTGCCAAATCCCAATTATCCAAATAACTCATACTAGTATGAATGTGGTGAAGAGATTGACCCTTGGCATCCCTAAAGCAGTGTGGGAATGAACCTCCAAGTTAAGGACACAGCATATAATACAGCCTTATAAGTAGCATTGAGCAATTCTCTAAAGCGTTGCTGAAAAATTTCCGTGGCTCTCCAGGAATCAATGGGAGAGAAGTCACAGACATTTAATGGCAATTCAGTAGAGCCAGGGCAAGATGAACATAAGATAACCCTGAGCCCAACCACCCCTGGTTTATGAGGGCATGTTTATAAAATGGGGGCAGGTATCGTACAAGGTGCAAGAGGCTATTTCAGTAATGTCAGTTCAGTGTGTTGTTTCCTACCTTGCTTGTCCGCTGTGCTCTGTTATATATAGACAGCAGCTTTCTTTGAGCCACTGAGTTGAGCAAAACCACTTTGACCTTGTGCCCATCCATAGCATTAAACTGTACTTGTGTGTGCAATTATGTAATTTTAAAATCACTGTGTGATGACCTGGGGCGTGGCACCAAGGCAACACAGTCAAATAATCAGTAAGAGTCCCTTTATTATCTCCAACTTTGCCCCCAATGTCCAGGTTACCTTCTGGCTAGAGGAAAAACTCTCCCAGGAACAGCCTTTGACTGCAGAAAATTAAGTCCAAAACATGGTCAATACAAACTGTAACTTAAAATCTAAACAAGCCAAACTGAAGTCATTAGTTTGGTAGGGCAGGAGCAAGAATTTCAGACTTGAAGGCACAGCAAAACTCACATGGTTGGGAAGATGCCAGGAATACAAATAAGCCACGACAACACAGGATAAAGTCACGTTTGCTTCCAGCAGCCTGTCGCACGCAGCCTGCCTTTCTTATCAATTGTCTTCCCGGCTGTGGCTAATGAAGGGAATCAGGGCCCTTTCCTCCCCCGTAAGCGCACGTTGCTCTCTTCTCCGTTGCTCCCTATGTGCCCTAGGAAGAAGAAGGGGTGGGCCTGGTTCTTCCTCTGAACTCCCTTTCCTTTGTTCTATCTCTCCCCTGCTCTGCCCAGCCAGACTTTGCCCTTCCCCAGCCTCCTCCACAGCCAACAGAGCCACACTCTCATTCCCTGTTCGGCTTCCTCCTTGGATTCAGTCTCCAACAGGGGCATGACACACTGATAGTTCTATGAAGTGTGTACAGATGAGTGTTCCCTAACCCATTCTTCTTTTAACATACATGTTCAATGAGTATGTTCAGTAGTCATCTCAATAAAAGAGTATTTTACTATAATTGTGGAGATTTTCTCCATCTGCATACTGTAAAAAAGAGAATATTTTAGATTACTTCCAAAATCTCTCTGCCATTCATCAATCCTTGTGCTTCCTCTAGGTTTAGCACAGTAGACCTGAAACTTTTTTAATGGAAGGTCTCCTTGGTGCTCTCTGAGTTTGGTTGTTTTCTTGCCGACTTTTTTATTGTCCCTATTTAAATTTGCAATGGCGCTATTATATAGAATATTTTCCTATTGCAATTCAATTCTTCCTTCCTGGTGGTATCAGATGCTTAGATACTGAAACAGAGTGGTGTAAGCTGCTACACTATGTTGTCAAAATAGGTTTATAGGTTTAGCAGGACATCATTCGATAGGCAGAGAAAAATATTCAAAACACTTGTGAAACATCCGTGCCGGCATCGGTAATATCATTGTCCTGATTATCTCTGAAAAGAATCCGAGGGATGAAGAGAAGACAGTTTTAGAATATCATATCAGTGTTAAGTTTGTTGAATGCTATACTGGTAATCTAATGTCAATTATTTTCATAAAGGTAAAAAGACCTCCACATAGCCTTTTCGATGGGTGTGGCTGTTTGATTTATGTACCACTGCTGTCTTTGGATGGTGTAGGAAGTATTCATGATTTGTATTCTCTCTGCATGTGTATCATCTAAGGATGATTGTACTTATTAACTGTCATGATCCCCCCAGCTTTTTACTATTTTATTATTGTTGATGTGCTTTGTATTTCCCATATCAGGAAAAGCAAAAGAACCATTGAAAAATGCTAATGCTTAACTTAAGAACTCCATTTAGTTTTACTTAAGACTTCTTTCGCTGTTCTAGTTTATCAAAGAGACACAGAATCATAAGGAGTAGCAACTTAACAGAAAGGGAGACTAAATAATGAAAGCTACTCAAGAGTCTGAAGAATGCTCTAGTCTAACCAGATGAATGAAAAGCACAATCCTACACATGTTTAGAGAGCTAACAATCCTTTTGCCCAACTTTCAAGAGTCTACAACACAGGGAATCCATCCAAAGAAGGCTTAAGCCTATTTTCCGATCCCATTCATTGCAGTAGAAAAAGGCCATCTACTACCGTTTGTCGTGTAATCTTCAAGATTGAAATTGTCCTTTCATGTCCAATAAGCCACTGTCCTTTGCACTGGCAATTTTTAAGTGCTTCTTCAGATATCCAATCCGAGTTAATCCCTTTTCACATATGCGAAGATGCTTGCATTATAGAGGTTCTGGGATGTACCGACATGTTTGGGTGTTCATTTTGGGCATCGGATGCTTATGCTTTTGACATGGAGAGGCTACCAGCAAGGGAGAAAAATTCTGCAATCATTTTTCCCCCACCAAGGAAATGTAACTATTGAGAAACTGGACACATTAAGCGTATCTTCCACAGATTCCATATATTTCTGCCTAGAGTGGACTGGATTTGAGATTAACAGCCTTTCTAAATTCTTTCTTATTTAGTAATCCCTTCAGTAATTATGCAGAATTTGAGGCTAATCGAACAAAAGAGATTGGGAGGATGTAAATTGTGTTTCCTGACTGGATCTTCTTCCCTGAGTGGATCATTATGGGATGTCTCACAAGCTTCTCTCCTGGTCTCCTCCTAGATCGAAGGCAAGGCTAAATATGGCCCAGTTTGGAAGGCGAGTTTTGGGCCCATCCTCACAGTCCATGTGGCAGATCCCAGTCTGATTGAACAGGTGCTAAGACAGGAAGGCAAGCATCCCATTCGCTCTGACCTCTCCTCCTGGAAGGATTATCGAGTGTGCCGAGGCCACGCATACGGGCTGCTTACAGCGTAAGTATTCGCTGCCTTCTGTTCTCTAGGCAGGCTGGCCATATTGCAGCAGAGTTCCCCCCGAAGGCTCTCCTTGCAGAGGTTATTCCATTCTCATGATTTCCCACCCGGCCAATCATTTCATGCATTGGTTAGCTATGGAGTAGCTCCCTCTAGTGATTTCCCTGAGACTTTCAAGAAAGTTTTTATGCCTAGGAAGATGTGGCTCTGATGGAACCATTTAGGCAGCACTTTTAAAAGCCCGTTGCCATTCATCCCTTGATATAAGGAGTTTCTGCCCTTGAGACAGCTAACTATCAGAACTAGAAAATAAAGAATCAAAGCCCAATATAATACAGTTAAAACTTTGATCCACGCAACTTATAAGTCTCAGCTGAAAGGGGGAAGAATTACAGCCACTCCAGGAAGCAAACAGTTGGGGAAATTGTTGACTCTCTAAAGTTGGCAAGTTGAGAGGGCTGCAGGAACTTAAAGGGACCAAGATAGGACAGGACAGGCCCCATTGTTAGGTCAAGTGAATCAGTTACTTTGGGCAGCCAAAGCAGGTCAGGTGAGTGGGCGACACAGAGAGCTAACGAACAGAGTTGTGCGTAGTTTCCCTGAACCATGTCAACTATCTGCTGCCCTCAATTCCAGTGATGTGTGCTGTCTTTCAATCAGTGCCCAAATAAGATCCGACTGCCAGTTCACTTGGGTTTTGGGTGAGGAATAGGGAGGGCTGCCATCTTGCCTCTCACATGAGGCAACATATTATCCTGAAAAAAATCCTCTTCCCGAACCGTGTGGATATCAACAATATTATCTGTTCCCATGACACAAAAACACATCTTAAGACACAGGAAACTCTAGACAATTGTGTAATTTACCACCACTATCTACACATACTCACAAAACATATGTGTAGGTGGTAGTGGTGAATTACCCAGTTGACTACAGTCTCCGGTGTCTTAAGATGTGTTTTCGTGTCACGGGATGTTTCCTGCCCTCTATATTTCTCATGCAAAATCAGCAGAATTAGGCAGTAATGGAAACTTTAGAGCAAAGACCTCAGATAGTGCTACATGAAGGATTTCACAGCTGGGTTATGTAATGGGAGGGACACACCTTATTTATGGGTTTGTATGTATTATCAGGGTTTATATGCCACTCTAACCCACAGAGCCTCCAAAGCTACATCCCACAACATCTCTCATCATTGGCCAGATTAGCTAAAGCTGTTGGCCACCAAATTGTAGGCAGAGCTTTCCTACTTCAAATGCTCAGCTGATATCCTTCTCTTTCTTTTGGCATCTCACCTTTGTGGCTCTGGAAAGGAGGCTAAAATACTTAGTAACAGGCCAGGTTTTCTGCCCTACTATGAGGGCACGAATGGAGACAGTTTTAAGCCATCATTATTGGCCCTTTCCTGCCTCAAGGTGTCTCAGAACTTCTTCTCTGTGAAGCACCAGCTTCATTCTGTGTTTCTTCCTTTGGAGGCCTGCTCACTAGAGCTGATCTGTGGAAGACAAGAGGGAAGAAGTCCCTCGTGTTTCCTGGAAATGCGTTACGTGAGAACAGAAGTGTCTTGCTGAGGCTTCTGCAAGCCTACAGGCTGGGAAGGGAGAAGTTACCCTGAGGACCTCACTAAACCATAGATGACTCAAGCTCCCTCTGTAGGGGTTCTCCCATCTGCTTGGCTGGTGGCTTCCACAGCCTGGACCAATGCAGGATATGAGTAACAAGAAAAGGAAATGTATCCAAGAGATAAGCACAGAGCCCTTTTGGAGGGGCTTTGGGCAGTTTGTTTCCAGATTACTAGTGGACTATCTATCCCAGTGTGGTGCAAAGGTTAAGGCATCAGGGCTAGAAATCAGGAAACTGTGTTCTAATCTTGCCTGGGGCAACACCCAGCTGAGTGACCTTGGCCCAATCACTTTCTCTCAGCCCTAGGAATGATGCAATGGTAAACCACTATTGAAAAACCTTGCCAGGAAAACTGAGGGGACTTATCCAATCAGAATCAGACATAATTGAGTGGTGGGGGTTGGGGGAGGGAATCTCTTTTACGAGGTTTGAGGTGTAGCTCCACCAAGCTGATACTTACCTCTCTTTGGAAAAGGGAGAATGTTCTTACTTGTTTCTAGTTTTTGTCTCTGTAGAGCTTTGGGCTTTCCTTCTGTCCGGCAGACTAATGGAGGCTGTTTTCTACCACACAGGGAAGGTGAGGAGTGGCAGCAAATTCGCAGCATCCTAGGAAAACACATGCTGAAGCCCAAGGAGGTGGAATCTTACACTGGGACCCTGAACGAGGTGGTCAGTGATCTGATCGGCCGGCTGCAGCACCAGAGAAATCTCCATGAGCGACATGTGGTCAAGAATGTGGCCGATGAATTCTACAAGTTTGGATTAGAAGGTATCTTACTACTATGCCCGTTTTATAAAATTTCCCCACAAAACTTCATCTGCATCCAAGTTACACCGGTAGCTTCATTCACAAGTCGACAAATCTAGGATAACGATATAATGTAGTGTAATGGGTACAACGGAGCCAAGCTGAGGTAAAGTACAATTCGTCCTCAATTTAGAACCATTTGTTTAGCAACAGTTTGAAGTTGTAATAGCTCTGAAAAAAAGCAACTTTCAACTGGTCCTCACGCTTAACAATTGTTGTAGCCTCCCACAGACATATGAGTTAAATTTTGATGCTTGGAAACCAGCACATATTTACAAAGGTTGCAGTGTCCAAGGTCACATGATTGCCAGAGTCATTTCGATACAAGATGGGCAGCAAATAAATACATTTTATTTTAAATAAATATTTTTTTCTTAAATCGCAAACTTTCCCATCCAGCTTCTCACAAGCAAAGTCAATGGGGGAAACCAGATTTGCCTAATGACCACATAATTCACTTAATAGCTGCAGTAACAACTGTGGCAAAAAAAGGTCACAAAACTGAGCACAACTTCCTTAACAACCACCCTGCTTAGCTACAGAAATTCTGGTCCCAATTGTGGTCGTAACTTAAGGACTACCTTAAGGACTACCTACATGATTTTCATAAGGCTGATGATACAAACACATGAGAATATATACTTTTCTCCCCATGTATGTCTTTACTATTTCAGCACAAGTATACCATCACTCAATATTTTTCATGTTCCAGGGGTTTCTTGTAAATCAGGATTTCAGGCATTTTAAAAAACGGCAACTTATGTTGTTTTCTGCAAAGTGAAAACCTCCAACTTCAACATTTAAATTTAATTTTTCGATTAAATTTTTAAAACCCTGGTGGTTGCAGAGAAAGACTTGAAAGTGTATGGCCAGTGCTTGTTAAAACGAAGCAAAACAAAACCCCGATACTAAGGGATGAGGTTTGATGGAGAAAGTTTCTGCTGTAATGACTGAAGTGGCCATTCCTTTCCTTCCTTTCCCCAGGTATTTCTTCGGTCCTCTTTGAATCCCGCATTGGCTGCCTGGAACCCAAAGTTCCAGAAGAAACAGAGAAGTTCATTAGCTCCATCAACACCATGTTTGTCATGACTCTGCTCACCATGGCCATGCCCAAATTTTTGCACCAAATCTTTCCGAAGCCATGGCAGAAATTCTGTGAATCTTGGGACTATATGTTTGAGTTTGGTGAGTGTTTGCACCACGAAACTTTCGTACTTTAAGTAATTTTAACTAATCTTTGATTGGGAGCAGCCCACAACTGGCTGAAAAATGGGTGGCTGTATAAATGTTATAAATAGAGAGAGGATAGATAGGTGTGTGTGTGTGTGAGAGAGAGAGAGAGAGAGAAAGAGAGATTAGAGAGAGAGAGAGAGAGAGAGATGATTAGATAGATAGATAGATAGATAGATAGATAGATAGATAGATAGATAGATAGATAGATAGATAGATAGATAGATAGATAGATGATAGATAGATGTAGATAGATAAGTCAGGTAGGTAGGTAGGTAGGTAGGTAAATGATATAGATAGAAAACAGAAGATAGATGATAGATAATGATAGGTGTTAGATAGAGGATATAGATGGAATATAGAAAATAGATGAGAGAGAGAGAGAGAGAGAGAGAGAGAGGACAAACAGATGATAGATGTAGATAAGACAGGATAGATACATGTGTGTATGTGTGTGTGTGTGAGAGAGAGATGATAGATATAGATGATAGATGTTGATTGATAGATGACAGATAGATGAGAGAGGGGGGGGAGGGAGGGAGAGAGAAAGATTCCTGCTCTGATGTGATTTATTAATATTGCCCTTGGTGTTATTTATTATGAAGAATGGCTTTGTAAGAACTAGAAATGTGCTATTTCTCATTTCATTTTCTGTTACAATTTTCTTCTTCTCCTTTCTTCTGAGAGTCAGATTATTCAGGAAATTCCCCAAATGCAAAGTCTAGATAGCAATACTTTGAGGATTTGATTGAAGGATAGTCTATAAATACCCCAAACAGATAGATACCTTTTGCTGCCATGTTATAAAGAGCCAGGGCTGGCCTATTTAATAGATGATGTTCTCTTGTTTGCCTAAGGTCGTATTAAAATATATTCAAGCTTTGTTTGAAACAAGAAACCTTCAGACCTGACTGATATGTCGCAAAGGTTGTTAAATATGTTGTTGGATGGCTCCAGCAGGGAGACAAGGAATAATCTTTTGCCCATTTCTTTTCCAGCCAAAGGACACATCGATAAGCGGATGGCTGAAGTTTCAGAAAGAATCACCCAGGGGGAGAAAGTCGAAGGAAAATACCTCACTTATTATTTGGCACAAGAAAAGCTGTCCATGAAATCCATCTATGGAAATGTGACTGAGCTTCTGCTGGCTGGTGTGGACACGGTAAGCATTTGGGGATGCGGTGAAATTGAATATTTTCTGTACTTGCAAGCATTATTTCTCTCTACCTTTTGGAAGCCCCGTCCAATCCAACTTCAGCTGAAACTAATTCATTGATAGATATTGGGGACAAGAGATTCGATGGATGATCTCACCTTCTTAAGGTGGGAGTCAAAAGGTCTGCAGGCCGCAATAATCTTTTCTTGAATAAATAGTCAAGAGGACCATATTCCTTCCTTTGTGTAACTGTTCTTTAGAAGAGGCCAAGGATGCAGGTGTAATGGGATTTTGATTGAACCTGACATTTATTTCCTTGCTTAGAGCAAGGATACCTTTCCCCAATCAGTGACTTTCCAATTGTGTTAGATTACATTTCCCATCATTTCCAGTTAGTGAAGGACATAGTTTAACATACACACACAAGGCATTTGAAGAAGACTGCTTTAAAATATGTAAAATTGATGACTCTTAGCTTTCTTTTAATTTTTTTTTGCTGTAAATAATTTTTTGCACTGTGGATTCTTCAGCTCTGTTTAGAATGCAATTGCCATCCACGCTTGATCTGGCATAATCTGATGAAAGAACATGGATTCCATCCACGATTCTTAGCTTTTGGGTTTTTTTTGGCTGTACGAAAGAAGAATGCCCTAGACAGCTAGCACAAAAAACAGTACCTACTACTTAGCAACAACAATGCTTCCAGACTCGTAGGGAGATTATTCTCTGCACTGCTTAGACTGGTTCTGAATCCATCTCTATCTCTCTCTCTGTCCCTGCAGATCTCAAGCACCTTGTCCTGGAGTTTGTATGAGCTGTCCCGTCACCCTCAGATACAAGCGGCCGTCCATGAGGAAATTACCACTGTGATGCAGGAGGGCCTCATTCCAACCGCTGCTGAGGTAGCTCAGATGCCTCTGCTGAAGGCCGTGGTGAAGGAAGTCCTGAGGTGAGTCTTATTTCAGGAACAAATGGGAAGCTGGTACGTGGAAGGTAGAGAAACACAGAAACGTCCTAGGCTGTGGTGGGATTCAATTTTTTTTTACTACCGGTTCTGTGGGCGTGGCTTAATGGGTGTGGCAGGGGAAGGAGATTGTAAAATCCCCATTCCCTCCCCACCCCACTAACCTGCTTTCCAGCTCCGTTCTCCTGGGCAGGGCAACCAAAGAAGACCCAGCTGATGATCTGGGACTCGGGAGGCAGAGAAGAGATGTGGGCAGGGGCAGTCAGAGGTGGGATTTGCCGGTTCTCTGAACTACTCAAAATTTCCGCTACCGGTTCTCCAGAACTGATCAGAACCTGCTAAATATCAGCTCTGGTCCTATGTTGATCTTGCAAGGGGAAGCTTAAAAAACTGGTCAGGTTTCTTTTTGCACAGATGCCTGCTAGGGGGCCTTTTCAGGAAAGAAGCTGAATGGTAGCAGTTCAAGGTCACCTGTCATTTTTTTTTTCCACTGCACTGATCATAAGACCTGTCTTTTAAGGTCAGCCTTCTATTCTTGTCTGCCTTTGGCATTCAGAGATGCTAAGTTTTATCACTTATTTGTCCATGTACTGATAGTCCTTGACTTACACTGTTTGCTTGGTGACCGTTCCAAGTTACAATGGGCCCACCACAAGCTACTTGTGACCCTATTTTGAAGTGACAGTATAATGGGCATAACACACATATATCCCCATGGTCAAGATATCACATTTTGGACACTGCAAAAAGGGTTCACCTTTATGGCTGTTTGCAGAGTCCTGTGTTCACATGACCACAATTTTTTGATGGTTTTGGGGATTTACTTCCAGTTTGGGTCAAAAATATGCCCATTGGGTAAAGCAGGTCATCTTAATGACCATGGTGATCATTTAACAACCACTACAAATTTTTTTTTATAAAATTGGGTCCAATCACAAAGTGACCCACTTAACAACTGCAATGACTTACAACTTACAACTGTAATTCCAGGCTCAATAATAGTCTTAAGTAGAGGACTAAGTCTACCAACATGGATTTTAAAATCTACTAAAACTCTTTGCTTTTCTTTGGCATGGCACAGTAGCAATAGCTATTGCACTTAGACTTATATGCCACTTACAGTGCTTTACAGCCTTCTCTAAGTGGTTTACAAAGTCAGCCTATTGCCCCCAACAATCTGAGTCCTCATTTTACTGACTTTGGAAGGATGGAAGGCTGAGTCAACCTTGAGCTGGTCAGGATTGAACTGCTGGCAGTCAGCAGAATTAGCCTGCAATATTGCATTCTAATCACTGTGCCACCAGGGCTCTCAGTAGATGCTCAGCTTTCCTGCTTAGATTTTTGCCATGGAGCATCCATTTGGAGGCTGGATGCAAATTTAGCTTCCTAGCTAGATAACTTTATTTCTATCAACATGCTTTGGGCTAAGTATATATAGATCTGGACAGCTGGGCACGCAGTGAAATCTGTGATTCCTTTAAAATAATATTTGCTTTTGTTTGCTCTTTACAGATTGTACCCAGTGATTCCTGGTAATGCGCGTGTCATCTCAGACAGGGACATCCAAGTGGGAGACTATATGATCCCCAAAAAGGTGAGCAAGAGCAGAGATGATGCAAATGGAAACAGAAAAAAAGCAGAGAGTAACCATTAGTCTGCAGTATATTGCCACAAACCATTCATGTGTCATTTGGATGCAACAATTAAAAGCAACTGCTGAGTTAAGCTATGGACCTACACAAGACAAGGCTGATAATCTAGACACAGTGTGATCTCCACCACATGTGTTCATCTAGGACTGCAGTTACCAGCTGCCCATGATGGTCTACTGGAACTCTCCTTTCCTATCCAACGTGCAACTGATTTTTAATATCAACAAAATTATAAGTTGTGAAGTCCTTTCTGAGAGGAAAAAAAATAATAACATATAACAGAGGTGCCCAACTTGATTTCATTAAGGGCCATATCAGGGTTGTGTTTGACCTCGAGGAGGCCAGGTGAGCATGGCCAGCTTGATGTCACTCATGTTGGGAGTGCTTGTGATGGGCCGAGCGCTCTGCCGGTCAAAATGGAGCTCAGGAGGGCCCCTCCATTTTCACTGACAAAGGCACTGCAGGCCGGTCCTTCCAGGGTGCCACCATGGGCCAGATCTAAGCACTCTGCAGGACAGATCCAGCCTGCGGGCCTTGGGTTTGACACCCCTGAAATAAAATAAATGGGAAGAAAGAGTAAAATCAATACAACTATTCACCATAGGATACCAGGGAGGCCCAAAATAAACCTGTTACTCCTTGTCCCCAAGTTTCTGGAAATGTATAAATATTTTAGGATAAGCATTCAGGAATTCTTATTAGATTGGAACTCAAGGAAAGGATTCCTTAATGGAAATATTGTTTTAAAGGCAAAATGAAGACTTGGGACCAATGAAGGTTTAGATCAAGAAATGGGAACAACAGTAACACTTCAAGAAGGATAGGGAAGTGGATGTAGAGCAATGAAACATGTGGACATTCTGAACATGGGTTTCTGAATTGCTTTTCTCATGTTGGTTCGTTTTTCCCCTCTTCCTCTTTTCTTTAGACCCTGATAACCCTTTGCCATTATGCTACCTCTCGAGATGAGACGTACTTCTCCGATCCCAACTCATTCCAGCCTGAGCGATGGCTGCACAAGAATGCTTCACACCACCCCTATGCCTCCATTCCCTTTGGCTTTGGCAAACGCAGTTGCATTGGCCGACGTATTGCGGAGCTTGAAGTATATCTGGCGCTGGCTAGGGTACGGTTTACTGATGATGATGTTATTTTCCAGATAAGTTTTTGCTCTACAACCGGCATGGTTGAAAACTTGGAATTTTGTTTGTGGAGGAAGGCACAGTGGCAAAACATTGTCTCTCTCCTTCCCTTCCTTCCTTCCTTCCTTCCTTCCTTCCTTCCTTCCCTTCCTTCCTTCCTTCCTCCCTCCCTCCCTCCCTCCCACCCTCCCCTCCTTTCTTTCTTTCTTTCTTTCTTTCTTTCTTTCTTTCTTTCTTTCTTTCTTTCTTTCTTTCTTTCTTTCTTTCTTTCTTTCTTTCTTCTCTTTCCTCCTCCTCCTCTTCCTCCTCCTCCTCCTCCTTTTCTCCTCCTCCTCCTCCTTTTCTCCTCCTCCTCCTCCTCCTCCTCCTCCTCCTCCTCCTCCTCCTCCTCCTTTTTTCCCTCTCTTTCTCTCTCTCTTCTTTCTTCTTTCTTCTTTCTTTCTTATTAGATTTATATGTCACCCATCTCACTAATGAAGCAACTCTGGCTCACTATCTTCCATTTTTAACACACACACCCCCTCCTTTTTTTCCTGCAAAAATATCACTAAGAGGAAAAGTTGGAATAGTTGCATGAGGATTTTGGATCGGTCAGGTTATTATTGCCCCGTCTAAATGCACTCCCCTCACCCCCCACAATAGTTAAACTTCATATTATAATTTGAGAGGACAATGTTAAGATTGAGAACTGTCTTACTGGGTTAAAATTAGTCTGGTCTCAAAGAATGCTAAAAGATTTCTTTCTCTCCCTTAAAAAAAAAAAAACAGATCCTGATGCATTTTGAAGTGAAACCTGAAGAGGAGGGACAAATTGTAAGCCCCATGACCCGGACCTTGCTTGTGCCAGACAAGGACATCAACTTGCAGTTTCTGAGTCGTTAAAAATCAGACAAAACAAGGAAAAAACCATTGACTTAGGCTTCCTGTTGATGGGCAACCAGCACTTACTGTAGCCTTATTGTATACTGTAGAATCTAATAGCCGCAAGTGGAGCTACCTGTCTGAATTCTTGACGTCAGTTTGAAAGGACAAAAAGAGGGAGAAGACCCATGTAGCTGAGCAAGGTTAGCTCCAGAGAAATCCCCTTTGCAGTTTTGGGACATGGAGACTTCAAAATGACTCCTCCACCAAGAATATTTCCCAGTGTCCATCTAGGCTTTGAAAATGACCACAGAAACAGTCCAAACCCATTTCAAATCTCAGCTGCAACGATAACACAAATCGCTAAAAGGCAATAGAGTACGGTTTCCTTAACTCAGGGTTTTGAATGAAAAGACTTTCCTGGGATTTGTAGCTGTAATCAGAACTCCTCTAAAACTCCCTTTTACAACCCCGTAATCCCTTAATTCGGGGTAGAGTCAGGGTGACTGGATGGAACTGAGCATTTACTGGCCGGATGCCCTTCCTGATGCCATGTGGAGTTTGCAGCTTTATCTTTGTGCCCTAGGACAGAAACATCTGCTACCTAGGATTGAACTCTCAACCTTCTGAATGGGAGGCAAGCGTCTTCACCACTAAGCCATCATGCCGTAATCAGAATTTCTCTATTGCTGTGAAAACAGAGTGGATGTATCATATTTAGAACTTTGAGAATGGAACAATTATGTATCTAAGTGCCTTATTATTATTATTATTGCTATGCTAATTTTTAATATTTAATGCATTTCTCAATGTATTTATATTTTTTCTAGCTTTTAATTTATAAATCCAGAAATGTTGGTATCAGAAGGTGTCAAAAAGAAAGAATCTTTATCTTTAAAAATGAAGTAAGGTTTTCTGTATTTTGAAATGGTTGTACTGAAGCTGTTCCTGTAATTATAATGGATTGAGTCCATTTGGTGCTATATTTATTTTTACCTCTGAATTAAATAATGAACTATGTTTTTTTAAAAAATACAATACTGACTCTGCCTGTGCTTTAAGGTCAAACTAAATCAAAATTGGGTTGAGGGACCAGTCAGTGATTACCTCTCCCGTGCTACACATTTAAAGTTGCAACTAATGGAATTGTGTGATTCTGATTCTCCAAAGATTATAACACAATATACACTCAGAATCAAAGAAAGCACCCACCACACCTCAAGTTGTAACTGCCACTATTCTGGAGAGGAGCTAAGCTAGATAAACTGATTGTAAACCAGTTAAAGGCTTGAAATGATAAGCATCCCTTTAAAAACATTTAAATTAGGGTGTCCAACCTTGGCAACTTTAAAACTTGTGGGCTGCAAATCTCAGAATTCCCCAGCCAACTATGCTATAACTCCACCTGAAGGGATGATGGGGAATATCCAAGAGAGGAGTAGACAACCTGAGTTACTGTCTTCGGATGGAAATCACCTAGAAAGCCAGGTGGTTCAGGTGTCATTGGATCAGGGCAGAAAATAGTCCACTGCCCTTGAAAATTGTAGGATGTTGGCTCTCCCTCTCTCCCAGCACCCTCCACTCTCTCTTCTGCCTGCTTTTCCATTCCTTTCAATCTTTCCACTGAACCTCAATGGCAAAACAGCCAATTGTGTCTCTATAGTAAATTTTAATCAACCGTCACAAGCTATCTATGCGGTGTTACCAGGGGTGGGATTCAAATTTCTTAACAACCAGTTCTGTGGGCGTGGCTGAATTTGTGGGTGTGGTTTGGTGGGCATGTGACTGGGTGGGCATGGCTTATATGTAAATATTGTAAATATTTATGTAAATATTGATTTTTTTTTAAAAAAGAGCAACTTTTACCCAAAATCAGGCAAAGCAGGCAGGCCGATTGTGTTGCTTGCAGAATCACAGAGTCACTCACAGATCTACCTTTCTGCAATCTGCTGCCTGAGTCAGTGGCGCGATTTGCCAGTTCTCTGAACTGTGCAGAATCATAGCAAGTGGTTCTATAGAACTGGTCCGAACAGGTAGAATCCCACCCCTGGGTGTCACCTCTTTTTCATCCCTGGGGCCAGAGAGGCAGACATCTGCCTCTTACTCCAAGTCTCCTTTCTTGAATGGTGGGCTTCTCACTGGGAACCACAAATACCAAACGCTAAAGGCCCCAAGGAGATGGGAAGAAGCCGGCAGCATTTTTACATGGAGTTCTATCCCCTTTCACACCACTGTAGTTTTGACACAAAGAAAGATGTGTTTCTTTGCTCACCGTTTGCAGCCCATAATTTTTGAACCCCGGAAAGGTAATTTGAGCAGTGACTCAACGCTTCTGAACATTGGGAGTATATACGGTTATGAAAGATAAGCCGCTGCTTTTGGAAGCTAATGCGCAGCAACACGCACTTGCACACATCTTCTCATCTTCAACTACCCAGCACAGAGGTACTTTCTTCCCAGATCTTTTCATAGGATTTGAGATGCAAAGCCTTTCAAAAGCTATAAAGAATAATTGCAAGCTTCATCTCAGAAGGATTCCTTCAGCTAGGCCCTGCCCCAGCAGCCTATTAGGAAGGAAATAGCTCACTGTTCCTTGACAAGAAAGCAGGGGAGGGATTGTAGGACTTTCCAACTGAAAAAGAAGCTGCAATAGCAACTCTGCATATCGATTCTTTACAATGAAATCGGATTTAAAGTAGGCCACATAAGTGTTGGCATATAAATCAAGGCAGAGGGAAAGCCCAATTAAAATGGCTTGCAATTATAAAAATGGCCCTGCAGGTTAATATGATGTACTGTATATAATCTTATAATATTTAAATAGAATTGAATTTGGCCTATGTTTTTAAATAATTTGCCTGTTTTCCTGTATAGGCTGAAACCCGGAGCAGGATAGGCTAACATCAATCCCTTTACTGGGGAGGGTCTTTTCTGAGTTCCTTTCTCCATCCCCATTTCATCTTTTGTACCTGAGATATCTCTTATCTGACCTTGGCTGTCACTCTTCCTCCTGTCTCCCAGAGGGACTCTCCATGGCCAACTTGCCACAGCCAACTCACCGTGGGACAAGAGTTACACTAATATTGAAGAAATAGTGGAATAGAATCATTAAAGAAAAGTTGCTAAAGGAGGGACAAAGTGAAATGTGAATGACAAAAAAATAAAATTATTTTTAAATTATTTTAAATAACTTGACTTGTTGAATTGTCCCGAAGTGAGTTGGCTCTGGCGAGTTGCCCCATTCCTTTCCCGGGGATACTTTCTCAGCCCAAAGCAGAAGAGTCTTTAATGGTGGGACCTCTGTGTGCGAGTTCCTTTCCTGTGGAATAGCCTAGAGGACCATCCAACCCAGAGGTGGCATTCAGCAGGTTCTGACCAGTTCTGGAGAACCGGTAGCGGAAATTTTGAGTAGTTTGGAGAACCGGCAAATACCATCTCTGACTAGAGATTTTACAGTATCCTTCCCCTGCCACCCCCACCAAGCCACGCCCACAGAGCCGGCAGTAAAAACAATTGAATCCCACCACTGATCCAACCCCATGGGCCTCCAGAAGTTGGAAAAACCCACTTCTTCTCGAAGGCATTAGAACATCAATCTGAGTATTGGTGCCAGTATTAGTTTTAATGATTTGAAGCAACTTTTGTATTTACTATGACTTTGTATTATTTACTATGTTTGTCTCATTTAATACTAGTATCTGCAAACTGCCTATGATCCGTTAGAGATTGCAGGGAGAGCAATCTCATGAATAAAATAATACATA
Source organism: Pseudonaja textilis (assembly GCF_049901715.1). NCBI lineage: Eukaryota > Metazoa > Chordata > Lepidosauria > Squamata > Elapidae > Pseudonaja > Pseudonaja textilis. Next base: position 132,020,704 of record NC_141991.1, read on the forward strand.
AATCATCAGAAAAAAAGGAAAGACAGTAATGTCAGCTATTCAAACGCAGATTTTATTGGGGTCGGGGAAGGAAGCTAAAACGTAAAAATAAGTCTTCAGGCTTTTCTTAAAAGGTGCCAATGAGGAAGTGAAACAAACTGATTGAGGGAGGGAATTCCAAAGTGCTGGAAATGAAGGTAACATAATCATGAAAGAAAAAGGGGAGTGGGGAAGATGGGGGCCTTCTAGAAGCCAGAATCAAGAAGCAACAAATAAGGACCAAATAATAAAATAAGAGAAACACAGTGAAGCTCAAACTTGAACCTCAGAGGTGGTATTCAGCAGGAGAACCGGTTGTGGAAATTTTGAGTAGTTCAGAGAACCAGCAAATCCCACCTCTGACTGGCCCCGCCCCCACCTATTCCTTGCCTTCCAACTCCCAGCTGATTGGCTGGGTCTTCTTTTGTTGCCCTGCCCAGGAGAACAGAGCTGGAAAGCAGGTTAGTGGGGTAGGGAGGGAATGGGGATTTTGCAGTAACCTTTCCCCAGGAGTGGGGAGGGAATGGGGATTTTATAGTATCCTTCCCCTTCCATGCCCACCAAGCCACGCCCACAGAACTGGTAGTAAAAATGTTTGAATCCCACCACTGTTGAGCCTGTGAAGTTCAATAAAACATTCTTAAGGAAAGTGAAATGGATACTGAAGTCCATCCAGAACTTGGGATACTTGACTGAGAAAATGCTGATTTATTGAACAGGCCACTCACAATCACAGTGAATAGAAGTACTATTAAAGATAAATATTCATATTGCCCATCTGGTTTTGAATTTCTCTGTTGCTCTTGATGCTCTCTGTCATTCTCACAAACAACTGGGATTCAGCCAGCAAACATCTAAGAGGCAATGCAGCAGAGGCCTCCTGGAAAAAAAACACACAACTCAAGACCACAACAATGTGATTGAATTTGTTTTTATGTGGTTTTTCTCAACCCAATTTACCTCATAGGGTGATTTTTTGTAGGTAAAAATAGGTCTTGTGCTTGGTATATTTAAGCATGTCCTCAATTTTTTTTAAAAAAAAATTATATAAAACTACTGTTTACAGTAGAGCCCTCTTGACGGTGGCAAAACTAGGAGAGAGCCATTACATAGTATATGACTAGCTGTAAAGGTTAAGGAGCACTAGACAAACCAGCATGCCTGTATTTGCCCACATTGCATCAAATGTCGCATTTTTCAGCGGAGACAGTTTGCACACGCAGCCATCCATCACCAAATTATGAGTAATTGAACAGCAACTTAATTAGTGAGGCATGTGAGGTGGCCCATCAGTGCCAAAGACGAAATTTCTTCCCAAATTTCCTGATCTCAATCTTAGAGACACAAGACCAGACACAAAAGATCAATTTAAACCTGGCTTGAAAATAAACTTGTCTAAATTTCTTCATATGGAAATGCAGAACCTCTTTGAAAGAATGTAAGAATAATTTACCTGACTGGAGGCTTTGTTCTTGTCTCTTGAAGGTTCTTTGAGTCCTGCTTTAAAGAGACTTCCAAGGTCAAACTGAATACAGGTAGTCCTTGACTTATGATCCCAACTGAGCCCAAAATTTCTGCGGCTAAGTGAGACAGTTTTTAAGTGAATTTTGCCTCATTTTACAACCTTTCTTGCCACAATTGTTAAGTTAGAAACATGGTTGTTAAATGAATCTGGCTTCCTTAGTGACATAAACATAAATCTGTTACCAAGCATCTGAATTTTGATCACATGACCATAGCCAATATCATTGTACACATGTTGTACTCTGACAATAAAGGTAATAATCATCATCCTAGGTGTGAAAAATGGTCATAAGTTACTTTTTTCAGTACTATTGTAACTTCCGACTGTCACTAAATGAACTATGATGAGGACTACCTGAATGCAGGAGGTCCCTGTTTGGATCTTCCATAATTTTGTGTGTGTGTGTGTGTGTGTGTGTGTGAGAGAGAGAGAGAGAGAGAGAGAGTGTGAGAGAGAGAGAGTGATTTTCTTGATGAAAATTATTTCTTCCTTCCAGAAATCTCCATTTGCTGCGTGCAATAATGTTTAAATGAATTAATGGGAAAATGAGGAATGGATTATGAAAAGAGATTAGCCCTGTTGAAGTTGTGGAAGTTGGAAGATTAGAACTACATATACCTATTTGTATTATTATTGTTATTGTTGCTTAAAAAACATTTAACCCAGTAGTTCGGAGAACTGGCAAATCCCACCTCTGACTGGCCCCACCCCATCTATTCTCTGCCTCCCGAGTCCCAGCTGATCGGCTGGGACTTCTTTTGTTGCCCAGCACAGGAGAACGGAACTGGAAAGCAGGTTAGTGGGATGGAGAGGGAATGGAATGCTGCAGTATCCTTCCCCTGCTACGCCCACCAAACCATACCACGCCCACCAAGCCATGCCCACAGAACCAGTAGTAAAAATTTTTGAATCCCACCACTGCTTTTGATATATCCTGAGAGTATATCATGTTATAACCTTTCACAGGCACTTCAGTCCCAGCATTTGCCCTCTGTGGTTACCAATGTGCCACAGATATTATCTTTGGCTCTAATAATCCTCCCTTCCCAGATTATCAGCTTCTTGAGAAATTCATTTTTAATTGGGTGCTTCAAAGGAAAGCCGCAGCCTCAGTGATTATTATTATTATTATTTCATATAGCACGATAGAACACAGCATTAGTGCATAAAAATTCACAGAAACAACATACGAAATATCTATGGAGATCCACAGTCATCTAGCGCCATGATTGTCCCAAAGAGGTGTTTCTCCAAAAAGGCAACTGGAGTTTATTTTTCAAAACATCTTCAAGGAAAAACAAAGTCCATTTGCCTTCTGAAAAAAAGCACCTTTGGGACAACATACCAAACGTGTAAATATAAAACACCAAAACACTGAATTATTTTAAAAACACACAGTGTGAATGATGAATAAAATTATGCATAAAATTAAATTATTTATGAGCAGTTACTAGAGTGATTAAACTATGGATGGCTATCTAGATGTAGATCTAAAAGCCGGGGTGTCAAACTCAAGGCCTGTGGGACAGATCCAGCCCATGAGGTGCTTAGATCTGGTCCATGGGGCCACCCTGGAAATAGAAAAGGACCGGCCCGAGGTGCTTCTGCCAGCGAAAATGGAACTCGGGAGCTCTGTTTTCATTGGCAATGGGCTGCAGGAGGCCATTGCAGTCAAAAACACAGCCTAAAAACAAAGCTCTCCCTGGTCTCGCCTTCCGCTGCTGTAGACAATGGATCCCCCCTGGCCCTGCCTGGGCCACCACAGGTGCCCCCAGCATGAGTGACATCAAGCTGGCTATGCCCAGCCTGGCCACACCCACCCTGGCCCCCTAAAGGTCAAACACAATCCCGATGCGACCCTCAATGGTGATCTAGATGTAGCTCCAGCAATCATCCTTATTTATAAGGTAGCCATTGTGTACCATACGCATAAAGTAAATGAGTAGTTGCTGCCTGTGACTTTGGAGTAAAAAGAGAATACCCGCCCCCCTCCTCAGAGGAAAAAAAAAAAGACAAGCTACAGAATTTTAGCTGGAGGAGAAGAGAGGACCAGTTGGCCGCCTGGTAGATCTGTGGTTATGTCTGGCTGCCCCATTGTGGTCATTATGTTGTTAATAGAGGATCTGAGAATCAAGCAGGCAATTGTGTCAAAGACATAGCATTCTTCACTGTTCTGGAACCTATAGTCCAAAAGCCACTGCCTTAGTGTTAATTGAACAGACAGTAAGCTCTCCCTTAGGATCTTTGGACAATGGACAAAATGTGTAAAACATGCTGTGAAGAATTACAAACTGAGGGGAGAATTTGGCAGCTGTAATGTGGCTGCTACGGAGGATGTGAGATAGGCGCCAAATTTTTTATCAGAAATCAAAACGTTGAAGAATCTTCTATATAACTACAAAGGTTGTGGGGACCGGATGAGTCCCGGTAAAGATGAGCCCAGTCATACGCTGTTTCTTGATGGTCAAATAGCATGCCAAATGTTAACGATTTCTACCATCCTTGGCAGATGGACCCCCTTCCCAGTGAACCCTTAGCTGTGATCTCTGAATGTTTTGGGGGCTCAGAGGCACTCTTGGACATAGTGAGAAATGCTGAAGCTGGACATTTTTCTTTGCATTTGAACTCATCAGATCCAATTAAAAGACTATTGTTAAAATCTGGGGAAGGAGAAGGCAACTTGAATGACTGGACTTCAGTTCCCATCAGCATCAGCTCCACAATCAATGACAAAGCATTGCAGAGGTTTTGTAGTCCAAAACTTCTAAAGAGCTCCAAGTTGTCTCATATATTAGCATAGGAGGTGCAGTTCATGTGTATATTAGCAGCTGCAGGAACTATATGTTAGTATCTTCAGGATTTAAGGATGAGGATGTTTTTTTTTTCACCCCCTGCTTTGCTTGTGATGTTATTGCACAGCTCTGCCTCTAGGTGTGGCATGGGACTTTTTCCGTCTATATTAGGGCAAAAGGCATTTTCTGTTCCTGTTCCAGCAAAGGTTTCCTGGTTGTGGTGTCTTCGGAAGGCTTTCATGATGCTGGTGATGCTAGCAGATAAGGTGGTGATGCCAAATTACAGGGTATTCTTGAGAGCGAGAGACCAGGATCTATTAACAGTTTACAGCAGAGGTGGTATTCAGCAGGTTCTGATCAGTTCTGGGAAAACCGGTAGTGGAAATTTTGAGTAGTTCATGGCAATGGCAAATCCCACCTCTGACTGGCCCCGCCCCCATCTCAGCTGATTGGCTGAGTCTTCTTTTGTTGGCCTGCACAGGAGAACGGAGCTGGAAAGCAGGTTAGTGAGGTAGAGAGGGGATGGGGATTTTGCAGTATCCTTCCCCTGCCACGTCCACCAAGCCATGGCCACCAAGCCACGCCCACAGAACTAGTAGTAAAAAAATTGAATCCCACCACTGGTTTACAGATATACCGTTGAAAGAAAATAAAAGAAAAGAAAAAAAGAAAGTGTTTGCCAATGTGTGTCTTCACAAAGAAGGAAAGGAAGAAAGGAAGGAAGGAAGGAAGGAAGGAAGGAAGGAAGGAAGGAAGGAAGGAAGGAAGGAAGGAAGGAAGGAAGGAAGGAGTTGACTCATTCTCCAGATGTCACCCCAAAGAGCCCTGAGTGTCATGGATCTAGCCAACAAGGTGTTTCTCCCAAGGGTTAAGACTTTTCCTACCATGGGTATTACGGTAAGACTCTATTGCTTGAGGAAAGAGGTGAAGCAATTTGCTGACTCCTCTGAGTGTGAAGGCCAACACAGCTTGGCTCTGATGTTTAAGAGCTGTTAATCCTGAGATTTGGCAGGGGCTACCAGAAGATCTGAAGATATGGGGTATGGCTAGGGCTTACCCTGGAGTGCTCATTCAATTAAAATGGTGGATTCTCCAGAACAGTTTCCTATGTCATAGAGAGTCATAGTTATGCAGATAGTGTTGGCACCTTGTGAATAGCCTCTGGGTTGGGATATATCTGGCAAGTGTTCTATCTTGGTCTGCCCCAGGCAACTTCTACCTTTATTACTGCCACTCCCCGCCGGATATGACTTCTACACATATCCTTGGAGGTGAACAGCAAGCCTCTACATGGACGGCATGGGAAAAACGTAGTTCAGGCAAAATTCCCAAATTTGAAATGATCAAAATAATTTCCTCAGGGCCTTACTTTCCTCCAACCCCAAAAAATATCCATAAGATTTATGGGAATGTAATGCTGAAGTTTCTACAAAACAACAGAAGCTGCATAAGATGTTCAGTGGTACCTTGGTACTCAACTGCTTTGAAGCTCATCGAATTTGGTACTCAGTGCATTTTGTTGTAAAATTTTTCTCCTGGTAGTCACTGTTTGTTTGGTACTCAACACACAAGCTAGAACTTGTTAGTGTTGGCTATCTTGTGACTCACTACATATTCCTTATGGGGAAAAAAAAACATTTGTTACTCATCATTTTTAGTACTCTTGTGCTTCCTTCCCAGAACAAATTAACTATAAGAACCAAGGTATCCCTGCCTACGCAGCAACCAGTATTTTCTGTATTTTAAGTGTGATTTGATTGCTTTATTGCTTTTATAGATTGTGTTCCATCCTGAGATCTATTAAAATAGGAGCAACTGTAAATATTTAATTATTAATAATTGGTAAAACTTACATTTAATGGGACCAATTATTTTTAGTTTTTTATTTTGTTACAATATTTAAAAAGAGAGGGACATACGCAGAACATATTAAATCTTCCAATATAATTCTTGTCATTTCAGGAATTGAAAAAAAAAATGTCCCCAAACTACATTATTTTTGTACGAGTTAATCTTTAAACGATCTTTTTCTGCTTTATACAAGCACTGCATTATGAAAGAGATAACTCCAGGTGTTGGCAGCCTCTGACTAATACCATTCACAGCCAAGAACATTTCCCATTTTCCAAAATACTGCATTTCCAAAGCCGTTCTGGAATTGGATGGCCTAGAAATTTGATGAAATAAACAAACGGGGACAGAGTGACAGAAAGCTTGAGGCTTGCAGATGTTCAAAATATGATGTCCAGCCAAGACACTCTTGGTTAAAGTGAAGCCCCAAAGCCATTTTTCTGCTTCATCTCAGGCTCCAAAGAACCTTGTTCCAACTTTCAGCATGCCACCCCTGAAGTAGGTGCCTTCCATTCTAGTGCATGGCAACATTGATCTCTATGTTTAATATTAGTATAGCTTTTCAGTTCAAAGTACTTGTTTAAGTTGCATGTAGTGAATTCTTTTCCCATCTACCTGCTGACCTCCATTTCTCTGCTCAACAATTTGCAGTTTAGTGGTAAGGAGCAAGAGGCAAGTTTTTTTCCACAAGGAAAGATGAAATCCCAAAGAGACGTTAGACATGGGACATTGATGTGATGCAGTAAGCAGACTGGGTGGTATTCAGCAGGTTCCGAAACCGGTTCTGGAGAACTGCTAGCGGAAATTTTGAGTAGTTCGGAGAACCAGCAAATACCACCTGTGACAGGCCCTGCCCCCATCTATTCTCTGCCTCCCGAGTCTCAGCTGAATGGCTGGGTCTTCTTTTGTTGCCCTGCATAGGAGAACAGAGCTGGAAAGCAGGTTAGTGGGGTGGGGAGGGAATGGGAATTTTGCAATATCTGTCCCCTGCCATACCCACCAAGCCATGCCACACCCACCAAGCTCACAGAACAGGTAGTAAAATTTTTTTAATCCCACCACTGAGAAACTTACCTGTGTATTTCACCCAGCAACTATATTCAAGAGGATGCAGTGGTAAGCTATAAACTTTCCCAGCAAATTGACTTTATGCAAGCCTATTCATTGTTCGTTATTATTTATGCAAGCTGTGGGCAGGACCAGGTGGCTGGGATTTGGCTGCTTGCTCACAAGCTGTTTTTTACAACATAATCTTGTTTAAAACAAATCTGAGACAAAAGATAAACATGAAATAATATAAAGTGAGACGACAGACAAGAAAAGAGTATAGAGTGAAGTGAAAAATGTGGGAAAATAAAAACAAATAGAAAAGACCTACAAAGAAAAAAATCCCAATGTCCTTTATAGCAGTTACAAACAAACTTACCTTCTCGCCTACCTCACTAAAGTTGCATCATTACTCTCTTCTTCTTCCCATAACCTTTTCGTGGTCGGAGAGACCGGCAACACCCCTTGGTGGTCTCCCACCCCTTTTCTGAGGCCCCGGCGGGTGGGTCTCTTTCTCCAAAGTCATCAGTACCCCTAAACAGCCCCGTTTAATCAGCAAATCCATAAATCACCAGTGTGCTGTTTTCCATTTTCAGCAAAAGTCCATAAGAGGTTACCGGTCTTTAATAAAAGTGCTTATCTTATCCTTGATCAAACAGATCAGTTTTGTCATTTCCACGCATTCCATCCTCTTTACAATCTATTCATTGGTGGTGGCTATTTCAGTATTTTCCCGTCTTTGTGCCACAAACTTCATTGGTTGTAAAGGTAATCTTTAGTTGTAAAACTGAATATTTTTCTTAAGGCTCAGCCTGTTTCCTCCAGTCCAATCCAAAAAATATTCCGATCATTTCTCTTTCCTGCCTGCTGCAGTTTAAGTAAAACTCAGATTCCTGTAACTTCCTGAAGAGAGGCCTGGTTGCATCACTTTGAGTGATTTTTTTATGGGCATTTGCTCATTAATTCTTAACCAATATTTCCATGAAAACAGGGCCAGTGCCTGGGAAGGGTGGGCTTGCTAACATAATGTGGAGCAGGTGATGGAAAGACTGTTCTCCTAGTTTTGGTCTTCACTGCAGAATAAAGCTTGGCTAAATGTCAATCGGAAGGCAGTTACTGTATTCAGAAGGCAGAACAAGTTAATGCAAAGGTGAAAAGCAAACAAACCTTAAGGAAGGCTCGTAGAATACAGGTGACCATTTGGAACTGCAGGGACTTTCATAGGAATAAGAAAAAACTGGTTGCTGAGTTTGTTTCATGGAGCAGGAGTCTGGCTTAGATCAGGGGTTTCAAACCCAAAGGCCCGTGGGCTGGATCTGGCCAGGGGTGGGATTCAAAAATTTTAACAACCAGTTCTGTGGGCGTGGCTTGGGTGGTGGGCATGGCTTAGGTGGTGGGCGTGGCTTGGTGGTCATGTGACTGGGTGGACATGGCTTGGTGGTCATGTTATTGGCTGGGTGTGGCCAACTCAATATCACTCACATCGAGGCATGCATCTCCTCACCTGGCCTCTCATGACTGTGGGGATGCTGTAACAGTCGTAAGTGTGAAAAATGGTCATAAGTCACTTTTTTCAGTGCCATTGTAACTTTGAATGGTCACTCCACACAAGCAAAGTACCAGCAAAGGAGGGGAAAAAAAACTCCAGAGACGTTTCTGAGACAGGAAGTCTAGTCCTGCCAAGAATGTAATAAGGGTTAATGGAGAGGCAGTTTCTGTAAGCAACACCAGAATGTTTCCTTCCTGCCTTCCTTACAGGGTTAGGCCAGTAATTTCTTCTAACAACCAGTTCTCCAAACTGCTTAGAATGTTAACAATCAGTTCTAGCGAATAGGTGCAAACTGGTAGAATCTGACCCCTGGATCTGGCCCACAGGGTGCTTAGATCTGGCCTACGGGGCCGCCCTGGAAACAGCAAAGGACTGGCCCATGGTGCCTCTGCCAACTTGACATCACTTGTACCCCCTCGAACTCTGTTTTCGGCTGCGGCGGCCTCCTTCAATAGTCTGCCACAGAAAATGGAGCTCGGGAGAGTTCCATTTTCGCTGGGAGAGTGCTGCAGGAGGCTGTCACAGCCGAAAACGGAGCCTAGGAGAGGTGCCCCTGACATGAGTGATGTCACACTGGCCATGTCCACCCTGGCCAGGCTCACCCCAGTCCCCTGAGGTCAAACAGAACCCTGATGCAGCCCTCAATGTAATCGAGTTTGACACCCCTGGCCTAGATGGTGAGAATAGACACTGCTGACTCTATGGTACAAGGATTTGACCACTTGCATTGGAAGGATTCTTTTTTTAAAAAAAATGAACCTAAAAGACTAAGGAAATTTGGAAGGCAATAGGATAGTGTCCATTCATTCTGCAGGCCATTAGGGTTATTGGAAAACATCAAACATTCGTTTTTCCAAACTGTGATGGGCAGAACAATAGCTAAATTTCTTACGTGGATGGAATTTGAAAATAGGACATCTACTCTACGGTAGCATTTGGATCAATCAACAGGAAATATTTTTTTTACGAAATTGCAAGCATTTAACAGATTCATGTTCATCTTCCATTCAGAAAGAAACACTAGCTCATTTGTGACCGTGCCTGGGGTAAAGTCTTTATGGAGCGTCTCTCATGTTTTTATTGTTATGGCTCCTTTAGTCAGGCTATTCCATTTTGTTTCATGCTTTTAATAATGTTGTAAGCTGCCCAGAGTTTATTGGAGTGATGGCTGTAATAAATGTAATGGTTTTTTTTTTTAAAAGATCTCCATTTTGATTATGCTGTCACTATTTTCATCTTAGGAAAACAATGTCTGTTACTTCTTTCCCCAACCTCTGCAAAATATAAATTACATGCTATTGAAAGAAAGTTTTGCTATGCGACAAATATTTGATATTTATGGACATTAATTCCATTTATATCACAAAACACATGCCTATTGTTCCAATCACTAGATTAGAGTGATTAGAATTAAAGGTTTCACTTTGCTTGTATTCTCAAGTATTCTTATTCTGTTTCTTGAGCAATTGACATTTTTCATTGGATTTGTTTTGCCTCTTTTGTGTCCTCTTGTCCATATGTAGTCAACCACAATTTCAGTCAATTTCTAGCATTTGTGCTGCATTTTTACAACTTTTACATAGATGGTTAGATTAATTAACCATCTTTTCTATGATGGCCAAATGGAAAAGAAGAGGAGGGAGGTGTTCTGTTTAAAACTGTACATGTCTCAGCAGGTGGCAGTAGCTGTCTGTCTGGGTTGGAAGCTAAGCATAGTCAGCCCTGGTTGCTATTTAGATGGGAAACTACTAGGGAATCCCGGGAGTTTAGGCTAAAATGAAACTCAGAAAACATTCCAGAAGAAACTAATGGCAAATCGCTCCAACAATGGTATAAAACTGTGAGTAACAAACGTGGGCCTATTCCTCAGGTCCTCGGGAAATGACCTCCACTTGAAGGTGGATTTACTCTTAACTATCTTAACAAGGAAGATAAGACAGTAAACTTGCAATTCCCTTAAAAAGGGGGAAACAGTAAGGTATCGATTCATCAAGGGCATTGTATTCAAAGCATTGGGGTGGGCGGGTTGTTGAAGCCTTTATTATAGCTTTCCTTGGGATTTTTCTGCTTGCTGTTTTGAGCTTCTCAGATGAATGCTTTGCGAAGCTCAGAAATCCCTTCTCCCCAAATATATGTACATGTCCCTGATTGACCTGAGTGATACAACTTAGTAAGCCTTCCATTGTGATGGTTTTTATTCCTCAGGGTGAGCAGAAATGAATTCAAAACTGGGAAAACATTCAGGAAGGAGAGTTTGATTACATCATTATTGTGGTTGGTCACACAGTCAGCCAGATACTTAGATCGCATTTGGCATTTTTGTCCATCTGTTGAGTCATCCTCAAGGACCTGGGATAAGCAGATATTATTGTTTTATAGTGTTAAAGGTATAATTGCAGGATATGAACTGTTCCAAGTAAGGGCAACTTTTGCAATTGAGAGCATTTTGCCAATGCTGATGATGTTAAAGTTTCCTCTTTCCACTATGTATTCAAAATGGACAGTGAATAATATCTATATATCTATATCTACATGTCTCTCTCTCTACATCTCTCTCTCTCTCTCTCTCTCTCTGTGTGTGTGTGTGTGTGTGTGTTTATGGGAGCAGATATATATTTATGTATGTATATCTCATATGTGTATGTGTGTTATGTGTACAGCATGTATGGCAGCGGTGGGATTCACCCTTTTTTACTACTGGTTCTATGAGAGCACACTCTTTACACACCCTCTTCTCCACTACACATGTGGATATTGAGAAAATCACTATCTCTTTTGAACCAATGAATGTTATTGTCTTGAATGAGACATGCAATCTGTCCCAAAGATGATTTTTTTTTAAAAAAAGAGGCAGCTGGACATCCTTCGCTTTTCCTTGAAGACATCCCACTTTTCATCCAAAAAGCTTCTTCAGGTCATGCAAACTGTTTCCATCAGCTTCACCATTATACCTTTTCTTGAGGTTAATCAGCAACAGAGTTGAACATTAACTACCCAATCTGATATTTCATTAATGTCACGTTTTTGCCAGAAGTGATTCCTTCATCTTATTTTCATATCAGGTGCCAGTCTACACAGCAGGAGTGGTGCTTTATTGCCAACCTCCTTAGTCTTTCTGTAAGTGAATGACTGCTTCTTATTGTAAACACCAGCAGGTAATACTCATTGAGATCATTCTATTTCCCATTAGAATTTGTGTAAATGAAGTCCATCTCAATTTGTTTGTATATGGGTATTAATTACATGATGTCATTCCCCTTTTAAGAAACTGATATAAGGATGAGTCATGGAGTCAATTTGCCAAAATATGCTACTTGCCGGTATTAAAAGATACTTTAAGATACAAGCATCAGAACACGTACTATGTTTAGTCACATGGCCAGGGAACAGATGTGGAAACAATGCAGTGGAAGGAGAGAATTGTGAAATGGGCACATCTGGGAATATGCAGACGTGCACGGGGCCTTTTAATATTGTTGGCTAACACTGCATATTTTTCCTCAGGATATGGGGAGGTGGCATATGAAAGGCAATTAAAAAGTCTCTTGTAAAGCAAGAAATGCAGATCTCTTCACCAAGTATAGTCATTTGTGTTTTCAATTATCAGCATATATTGAGGAGAGGAATGCCCCCCATATAAATAAACAAACTGCATTTTGCTAAGTTCATTGATTAGATTTATAAAACAGAAACAATGTCATATTTCACATTACCAGTCTTCAATGTACTTCCTATGAAGTGAGCTAATTCAAGCAAGTGCACTTAGGATTATGAAGGACTGTCCAGCAAACAATACTTGCATCATTCGATCCACTGTATAATTTATGCCACCAATTGGAAGTATGCATACACAATTTTTCAGGTATCCAGGATCTGATTCGTAGCCTTTAGGAATCAGCAAGACTCCCATCTATGTAAAAATACAAAATAGCAGACCAGAGGGCTTACAAAGGTGAAATACTTCAAAGAAAGAAGGATTTCACATCACATTTACAGAGCTGGGTTGCACTCTTTTGCATTTGCTTTTTTCAATACACCCCACCTTTCAGGTAGATATCCCTCTGTTCATTGCAATTCATCTGTTCAATAATTCCTAAGCATGCTAAAAAGCAGGAGGTGAATGGATTCAAAGAATGTCTGGCTTCAACAGTAAAATTCCAGGATCAACTGCATGGAGGCTCTTATCTGAATCCAACCAATCACAATTGGTACTTAGAAAACCCTGCATAATACCAGCATTTAAAGCATTTATATTATAAACTGAATGATTAATGATGCATCTCTCCACTCAATTATCATACCAGTGAGATAATCATTCATGGAGAAATATTTGAATTTTGCTCAGGAGCTTGGCAGCCTCTTTCTTCCTATAAAATAAGCTGGAGTTTCAGCACCATGGACAGGATCATAAATAATATACAAAAAATGTTTTACCAAACGAGTACCTTAAATATCGCTAAAAATTTCTTATATTCTTATATATACCTTGAGTTCTCTTTGTCATTTTTATTAAGGATTTACAATAATATCTTTAAAATTCATGTTTGAGGCAGGGAGTATTGGGGGTATTTAAACTAACATTCTGGCCTTAGAAATTAAAAAGTGTGCAAAGTGCCATAGTCCCGTGATGTATGAGACTAAAACAAAAACAAAAAATTAGGATTGCCAGATCGAACCAATTCAATCAATAGTTCAATCCTTGTGTCTTACCTATCCAAATATTTCCCAAGAATTTTCTCTATCTAGGTGATTGTATCTGATGTTCTGTATAGGCAGAAATTATTTCATTATAACATATGTTGCCAAGTTGGAAACACAATTGTATGCTGTAAATTATAATCAAAGTTGTAAAAAAAGAGAGTGGGGACTGGAGGGAAGGACGGAGAGACAGGGAGAGGGAGAGAGAGGGAGGGAGGGAGGGAGGTTAAGTTCACATGAGCAGGGGAAAATAGCAAGGAATATGATTTAGAGCACCCACTTTTTGTCTGCAGAATATTTAAAGTAATAAAGCAATTGGACTAAGGAACTTACGGTTCCCTCCTTTTCCTTGTGTCAGTGGACTCCTTTGCTATCACCATTTACATTAGAAATTGTTATATTTCATTACAACAGGAAGCGTAATATGATTTCATAGTTCTTTGAGGCTATGATATACATGGCTGTCACAGCTTCTCATACTCTTAAGATCATGTCTATCATTAACATCAATCAACCAACCAACCACCAAACTGAATTTTTCACCGAATTTCACCAAAACTAGACCTTAGAAGATTTTGTGCGAGAATGACAAAAATCTTATAGAACCACATGAGGTTTTGGCAGTTATCTGAGATTTTTATAAGATTTTTGGGCTCAACAATTGCCAGAATTTGGTGGTCTCAACATTTCACCCATTTTCAACTTTTAAATTCTTTTTAATGCAAAATTCTAATTTGGTGGAAGCTGTGGGTAACATTTGGGAGAGAGCTATAGATATCTTAGCAGTTCTTATATTACTGTATAAATGTGACCTTACTTATTATTAAATTTACAATCTGTTCTCCTTCAGTGGAATTCGCACAGGTCTTTGCCCATAGATATTTCTGGCTTACTAGTCATACCTTACTAGTCATACCTGTATAGTCCGTATTTAAGAATTTGAGGAAAAGCCGGATGCTTGAAAATCTTCCATATTAAACCATTCTTTTTCACCATACTTTGGTTCTCTAGATATGCGGAACAAACATTCCCATGATCCTAAGCTTTCATGGCTTCCTCTAGAGGTCATTGTGTATAGAGACACACACGCTACCTCCTGTGCCCATTTAATTCCAACTGGGTTTTCAGTGGCAACTATTTGCCAAATCCCATGGCCTATACATTAGAAATCAGCACACTGCCCTTGGCAGCTTGTTTCTTAATCCCGTTGTTATAGCTATGTTTTACTGTATTTGTGGAGAGGGAACTTTCAAATTGTTATCTGTGAACTTATATGATTAGGGAATGTATTACTGATGGAGGTATTAAGTGTGGGCCTTCTCCAATTGTTTCCAAGTGTACTTTTTTCCAATCTTCTCCACCAGCTCATGGCATAACAGTGGGATTGATTATGGGGGTTCAGGCATGAAAACCATAAAGAGTAGTGTTTTCAAGTAAGTGAGGTTTTGCCATATGCCAAAGAGTAACAGTTGGAAGGGACCTTGGAGGTCTTCTAGTCCAACTCCTTCCTCAAGCAGGAAACACGATACCATTTCAGACACATAGTTATCCAATATCTTCTTAAAAACCTCTACCGTTGGAGCAACTGCAACTTCTGGGTCTCAATAGATCCAAGGCTGACTCTGCCTCCTTGTGTTTGGGAAGTGAGTTTATCCATTTATTGGAGGAAAAACAACTAGGCTTAAGGCTTACATCTTAATTCTGCTGTGTCTCATATCCCACCCAAGCAAGCCATCATGTCCCTGATTTTCAGCAACTGTGAACAAGAGCTGAGAAAAGAATGTGGTGGACACACATGCTGTATTTTCCATCACCCTAACCAAGGCTAAAGGTCACCTGGAAACCGGATTCCACACATTGATCCCACATATCTAGCAAAGAGACCCAGAAAATGTGCAATGTTAAAATTGCTCTGTGCAGGCCACAGAATGTAGGGCTTTGAACAGAGGTCTCCAAACCTGGCAACTTTAATACTTGTGGACTTCAACTCCCAGAATTCTGGGAGTTGAAGTCCACAAGTACTAAAGTTGCCAGGTTTGGAGACCTCTGGCTTTGAAGAAGTTCTCCATTCTAAAATCCACACAACGTCCTGCATTGGGGAAGAACATGGATGCAAGATCTCGTCCAAGTCATAATTCATCTAAATGTTATGAACTAGGGAAGATAGTAGACAAGTTCAGGGAGCTATGCCCAACTACTAGAAGCATTACCAAAAGGATGTTCTTACCTGTGGATAAAAGCCCGTACCATCCATTTCCCACTCATCTCTCAGCAGTGTCCTATGGCCTCTCCTTTCAAAATATTGAAAACCAGTGAAGCTCAGACCAGGTAGTTGGGATGTAGAGAAGAGAAATGCCAGGTTAGGTCTCTCCTCCCCTTCTGCGCTGACTTTCCTCTCCTTCGAACACTGTTTCTGCATTTCCAGCTGTCGGAATGATTTCTAGTGAGAATATTGACCATTTGAGCAGAGTGAAAGCTCTGATCCGCCTCCACTGCCCACCCCTCTTCTCTCCACGCAATCCTCCTTGGCACCATTATCTTTCAGCCATATGCACTGTGTGGGAATCCTTTTGTCCAAGGATGACCCTTCTAAAGGAAAATATTTGAAGTTCAGAGTTGAAATGAGCGGTGCTTGGTACCTTATGATTCTCTTGACAAATATATCTTTTCTTTTATGTACACCGAGAGCATTTGCACCAAGACAAATTCCTTGTGTGTCCAATCACACTTGGGCAATAAAGAATTCTATTCTATTGTATTCACTCTTGTCTCATTAACCTAGCCCCTCTTTCCAATTCCCTATCCTGAGATGCAGTATCCAGACAGTTGAGTTTGTTAGGGCAGCAAGCTGAGGGTGACAGATAGTGTGTGTGGGGGAATAGAGATAATGGTTTCGAACTAGAACTCAGGAAACCACGTTTAAGTCAATATCCAGTCCAAGGGAATGAGAAAATTGGGAACAGAGGGTGCTGTTTAAGCTGCTTGGAGGAAAAGTGGGAGAACTGCTGCTTCTTTATGGCTCTGGACTAGAAACTTAACACAGCAAGTGTTTTACTAGCAGAAAATGGATGAAGCTCAAACTATGACATGGACAATCATAGCCAGCAGTGTGTACTTCATTACAATTAATCAAGCATAGGGAAGAATAGGGAACTTTGGATGGTGTAGAAACATGAAGGTGGATTTGAGAAGCTCCTTGAGAGTCTTCCGCCATCCACCTTCCATGTTGCCATGATCATATCTTGCGAAGTGGAGATGATACCTTCATTCCTGGATGATACTGTAACAGAGTATGGTGACCTGGCAATAGCAGAGCTGTTTTTCATCTCGACATTTGGATTGGCACAGATTGGTTAGAGGGGTTTCCAAGGACAGGCATTAATAATCATCCCGCTGGGGCCTGAGCCCAAGGGAACACTTTTTAAAATCATTGTGCTATTTAAAATTAGCGTTGCTATGTATCATAGTGTTGAATATAAAGCTCGTTCTACATTTTATAAAAGCACCCATTCTCTGGAAACTCCCGCCTGAGCTGAGACTCAGCTCTTTGACGAACAGCCATTTGCAATTGTTGCCCAACAGTGGAATAACAGTTCCAGATCACCTTGCCGATTTTGTGGAAAAAGTTGATTAACAAGCATAGGATGGCCAAGCATTAAGATGAATGGTTACCCATGCTGCAACCCAGAATCATCTTTGGACAATTGGGCGGCACATACATTTAATAAATAAATAAATAAATTTGGCCTATGTTGGCCCAACAAGAGCCTCATTCAATTTAGAGGACACATTACAATCTTAGGAGGGGAAAAAATGCTAGCAACAATAATAACTACTCATTTCCACTTTGCAAAGAGTTGTTTTTGTGGCAATGTTGTGACTGTCATTTCTTAATTTCTGGCTCACCGTTCATTTTGCTCCTTTCCCCTGCTGTGGATTTCATCACTGCAAAACTTCCTTTTCTTCTAATTGACACTGCTATGCAGATATTTATAAGGGATGATATTAATTACTTGAACTGGTATATAATTAAGTGAAACTGAAAATTAAACATTCAAAATACAGTAGCTGTTAATTTCACCTGGCATACATATGCCTTGCATAGCTATTTAAATGATCGTTGAAAACTCCACTAAGAGTTAAATTGAGTTAATATATATTTATATCCATATCATCTGCATTAAACACTAATAGAGTTTAGGGGTTAACATGCTGGACTAGCAGCAGGGAGACCCAGATTCTAGTCAGGACGATGATATAAATATATACTAACTCAAATTAACTCTTAGTGAAGTTTTCAACGATCATTTAAATATGCGAAGCAAATATATGCCAGGCAAAATTAACAGCTATTCTGAATGTTTAATTTTCAGTTTCTTTTAATTATATACCAGTTCAAGTAATTAATACAATCCCTTATAAATATCTGCATGGCAGTGTCAATTAGAAGGAAGTTTTGCAGTGATGATATCCTGTCTATATATCAACAAATATCTTGTGCTTTCTATAAACCTTACTGTAGTTTTTCCTATAGTTTTTCACATAATGTACCTTCTTTTGAATTTCTCTTTGCCTAAATTCAGCTATATAATGTGACCACATTTGCATTGCAACATTTCTTATATCAAATCTCTAGTTTTAGAAAATCAAAAGCTTAAGTACTCTATTAAAAATCTGATAATACTGTTTTAAAAGACAACGTGTTTGGGGAGTGTCTTTTGGCAATCCAGATCCTGCCTTCTAGCCAAGCAGAGCAATTAGAGACCCCTTGCTTTGAATATCCATGTTAAGATAACAAATATTATCTTCATAACCATTAGACCAGGAAAGTCATCTTTAAAAATCAAACTAAAGATGTCTAGATCAGGGGTGTCAAACTCAAGGCCTGCGGGCCGGATTTGGCCCATAGGGTGCTTAGATTTGGCCTGTGGGGCCGCCTTGGAAACAGCAAAGGAGCGGCCTGCAATGCCTGTGACAGCAAAAACAGAGCTCGGGGGGGGGGGCTCCATTTTTGCTGGCAGAGGTCTGCGGGAAGTCGTCACAGCTGAAAACCGGGCGCAGGAGGCTGTTGAGGCCAAAAATGGAGCCTTGATGATTGATGTCGAGCTGGCCATGTCCCCCAGCCCCCGAGGTCAAACACAACCATGATGCGGCCCTCAATGAAATTGAGTTTGACACCCCTGGCCTAGATGGTCAGGTTCAGAAGTGAATCCTACGTTCACAGAATAAACCATGAAATAGAAACATTCTTTTGGGGAAGAGTTTGGAGGAAAGTAACCTCAACTATGGAAAGATGCTTGAAAGTCTCAAAATGTCATACTGTTTCCTTTTAAATTCAGAAAAAAAAACCCCATAATTGTAATATGTTCAGCTATGACAAGAAGGAGATACCAGTGACACTTAATGTTCCCATCCTCTGCTTATTCACCAGAGTAAATTGCCACTGAACATAAAGTAGCACTTACATCCAAATCAACAAGCATAAGATTGGCCTACACTTGAGGTCAAGTTCTCAAATGCAAGAAACGATTGCCATAATTGTGGCATAAATGGGATATATGGAGCAATCCTATAAATGTCCATTCAGTTACAAACCCCATTCAGTTCAAAGTAGCTTAATCTTAAACTAACCCCCCACTTCTTTACCCTCAAACTAACCTCTATCGACCTCACCCTATTCCTAAGAGGTCTGTAAGGAGCGTGCATAAGCGCACAATCGTGCCTACTGTCCCTGCGCTATTGTCCCTATTTATTTGTACCTATTTCATATATTTAAACTTATGTTTATTCTTATTTCTATTATATTGTCAGCATTTGACTAAATACATAATAAATAAATAAGTCTTAGGCTCTTTCTTCTCAAAATAGGCCCAAAGGCCGAAACACAGTGAGGTTTCCACCCACCTTCCTAACTGACTCTCCCAAGTGTACATTTCTGCTTCCCCCCCAGGATCTTCCACATACATGTCCATTCTCTGGAATAGAACTTTAAAAAGGAAAGTGCACAATGCAAATGGAAGACACCTATTTGTATATAAACAATCCTTTATCCTTTCATAATTGGAGAGATAAGAAAGTGGGGGGAAGGGAGAACAGGAGAAACAGACTTTCATGCAGTAAATTAAAGATGAAATGTGCAGCAACCTTATTGCAAGATGGCATTTTGCTTTAAGAAACATGTTTATTGCACCATTTTTCAAATTTATTTTTTTGGGGGGGAGGGGAGGGGATGGTCAAAGTTCAGATCCTCTCTGGTTGGCATCTCCTGGTCAGAGAGAAAGAGAGCAACAGGATGAGGGTGGCAAGGCGTGGTTCTTCTGGCAGGTTTTCCTTTGAAAGATGAGGTAAAAATATTTCCAAATTTCTGGACGGGTTGGCGCCAAGACTTGTCCAGAAAGGGACCCAGCAAGGAGCCATTTTTTAAAATAAATAAATAAAATAAATAAAATTAAAAGCCCACCCAACTCCCAAAGAGTTTAATCATAACAAGAGAAGCCAGCAGGGAGGTGGCGTCAGGAGGGCTGGGCCACAGTGGGGAGGGCTGAGTTGTCTCTCCTTTCATCACAGGCCTGGATGGAAAGGAAAAGAATTCACATTATGGGAGATCAGGAAGAGGAAACCACACTGAGGCGCTTCTCCTTTACAAGGAAGGCTTGAGTGGGGTCTGTGGCAACGCCACAGAGCCATGTGCCTTCTTCGTCAGACAGTATTCAATGTGTGGCCAACCCCTTAGGGGCTCAGAACGGAGCCTGTGTGTGGAAGCGAGGGCATCGGTGTCTTCCTTCCATCGGATCTGCAGAGCCTCTCCCTCTTGACAAGCGCTCCCTAAGCGGTTATTATACGGTCGTCACCCTCATGACCACTTCGCGGCTGGAACCGGAGCCCCCGCGATGTTCATTAGGCCGCAGGTGGCTGAGAATGTGCAGAATTGTATAGCCACAGTGATGGTTCAAAATAGTCCTAACCCGCTGGCCCCGCTGGGAGGTCCTCTCACTCCCTGTGGAGGGATTCGTCCGTGAATTCCGCCCCCCTGGCTTTGTGCTCCCACCGAGGGGTTCCCCCAGGTCCTTGGCTTTGTCGTAATTCAGCACCTTCCACTGCTGGTTCACTGCCTGCCAGCGTTTGAATATTCGATACACCGAGGAGCCTTCGTGAGTGATCAGCCCTGTGGAAAGAGATGAGAGACAACTGTGATCCTTGCGCAGACAAAGCGAGTGAAGGAAAGTCTGGCTTGAACCAATACACTTAGGTTAGAGGGCATCAGCAGCCAGTAGAAAAATAGTCACAGGCTTAGAAAACAGATTCACTGAGGCCCCATTTCATCTAACACAGGGGTGTTAAACTCATTTCGTCACGGCGGTGTTATGTGACGTATTGGGACTTCCCCCCACTTTGCTAAAGCAGGCATGGGCCTGGGCAGCATATGATGCAGTCGGCCCGCGGCCCGCAAGTTTGACAGCCCTCATCTAACTGCTCAAAAAGTTGGGCCAAGACCAGGAAGTGGTGGCTTGGGCTACATCGTTACTTCTCCGGCCAGTCCATCCTACAGAATTATTCTAAGGATGAAATCAAGGATATGCACTGCCTTCAATCCTTGAGGAAAGGTAGGATAGAAAGGCAACAATCAATTAATCATCCATTTTGCATATTCAGCCAGTTGCTATGCAGGGTAAATCATTTCCCCTAAACACTTCAGCCCATCTTCTTAGTTCCTGCAGGCACCACTCACCCGGTCTGGCTTCACACGCTGTATGAAGCCGTGATTGGCTTAACCAGTAAACCAAAACTAGTTGGGTTCACAGTATTTGCTAAGCTGTCCTTTCCCCTTATTCCTTTGCTTTATTTCCAGCTGAATCTGCAGCAAATCATGAGCATGGTTCTCCCACCCCACCACCCCCAATTGCCATCTCTTCATTTTCCTGAACTTCACACTAAGCTCTTCAGAGCAGGAAATAGCCTTGTTTCCTTCCCCCCACACTTCCTGTATAGTGCTGGGCACATTCTGACACTATCTAATTAGATGAATGAATACATGAAATAAAAGGTCAGGGATAACAGGCGGATCCATTGAATGCACTTGGGCAGTCCTTTTTTTTTTTAAATTTCTATCTCCAACTTTACTGAAATTCATCACTCTGCCACAAAACACCCATATCTCTCTGATCATTTATCTTCTGCTGTGTACTTGTGTACATTCAATTTTCACAGAGGCACAAAGCTCTGTTTCAAGATATGAGAGATCTAAAGATTTTCATACCTTTGGAAGCCAAGAAAAAATGATACAGAAATTTGGGGTGGAGGGGGAGTTGAAGTGCTTTTCTTCAGTATTCTCTGTAGATTTAAAATCCCCCTGTTACTTTTTGAATATAAATTACATTATGCATGATTTGGTATGCTCTAAAATCCTGATCTTTGGCTCCTCTAATTTAAGAATATAAGGCTCCATTAATTTAATAATGTGTCTAGTTCTAAAGTTCTAATAAATAAGAATTCTAGTACTATTAACATAAGCTAGGAAAAATAGTAACAAAAGAGGTCTGAGGGACCTTAAAGATCAGATGCTGAATTGGAAGGTTGAAAAAAAAAATGCAGAAGGCAATTGCAAATTAGTTCTATAGTTTGCATGAACTATGTCTGTGTAAGTCACCCGATGTACTCAATTTTTTTTTAAAGACTAACATTTATGATCACATATATGCTTTTATGGATTACAATCCATCTAATGAACTACAGGGAATCCTTGCTTAGTGACTGCCTCACGCAATTAACCTGTCAAAGTTACAATAATGACAAAGAACTAATTTTGCAACTAATCCTTGCATTCACAGGTCTGTAAAGCAAAGGAGAGCTGAAGTAAAGCCATAAAATCATGACGATTCACTTAATGACCATTTTGATTAACGATCAAGTTGCTGGTTCCCAACTGTGGCCACTGAAAAAGGATTACCTGAATATGGACAAGGCACCAGCATCGAAGTGCTAAAGTGCTTCCTTGTTGTTTTGGCAGAAGACTAACTTGGCTTCTCG
Source organism: Pseudonaja textilis (assembly GCF_049901715.1). Classification (NCBI taxonomy): domain Eukaryota; kingdom Metazoa; phylum Chordata; class Lepidosauria; order Squamata; family Elapidae; genus Pseudonaja; species Pseudonaja textilis. The sequence goes on from NC_141991.1 coordinate 132,043,211, forward strand.
TCTAAAATATATATTATTATTGCAGCTACAATACAGCTTGATGAGTTCAATATTTCAAACATTCAGTAAAGAAGGCGCTAAAAGAAATGAAAACATACTTCTTTATTGAATGTTTGGAAGATTGAATTCATCAAGCCATATTGTAGCTACAATAATATCAGTGGTGGTATGCTACTGGTTCGGCCCGGTTTGGCCAAGCTGGTGGTAAAAAAAATAAGCCTCCGATAAGCTGAAAGGAGGAAAAAAAATCGACAATCAGCTGAGAGGATAAAAGACCGAAAAGCGCCTGGGTGGATGGGTGGATGGGAGGGTTGCTCCTAGCTTTTCCTTTCTTCATCCTCTCAGCTGATTAGCTTGTTAGGGGAGTGTGTGTTAGGGGCACACACACATGTGGTGTGTGCTCACCCAACCAAACTGGTAGCGACTAAGGTAGGATTCCACTACTGAATAATATATGTTGTTTTACAGAGACAGGAAGCAGAGTTCCTTCCAACTTTAAGATCTGCTCTTCTGAGGAGGCAGGCCCGCTGCTGGGTCCTTTCTATCCCTCTAACCTCTACCCCAGTGAATGCGTGCAGGCACTCAGAGAAAAACGGTACTGAATTCTTGCTTTTCTCTAGTGAAAACTGCAGCACAAGCTGGAGCGTCCTGCAAGGATTGCATGTCCTTAGCATGAAAATTTCATGATTCTGGGTAAACAAAGTCTTCTGGTTGCCTAGGCCTAGACGTAACTTGTGGGCAGGAAAAGAGTGGAATATATATTTTATTCATCATTCTAAAGGAAAATATTCATAATGGGTATGAGAACTTTCATCCTGGTTTTTTTTTTCCCCAAAGAAACAAATTCAAATTAACCTTCTCCCCACTGGCTCTGTTTTTTTTTAGAGCTGGAAGGGAGGGGGGAAATCTCCATTTCTGTAAAACAAGATTTAAATCTCTTGCTCAACTACAAAAATTGAGTTGGCCTTCAGCAAGTTATTACAGGTAGTCCTCGACTAACAACAGTTCATTTAGTGACCATTCAAAGTTACAATGGCACTGAAAAATGTGACTTATGACTGCTTTTCATAGTTACAACCTTTGCAGAATCCTCATGATCATGTGCTCAAAATTTGGATGCTTGGCAACTGGTTCATATTTATGACAGTTGCAGTGTCCTGGGGTCACGTGATCACCTTTTGTGACCTTCTGACAAGCAAAGTCAATGGGGAAGCCAGATTCACTTAACAACAGGGTTACTAACTTATCAACTGCCATGATTCACTTAACACCGGTGGCAAGAAAAGTTGCAAAATGGTGAAAAACTCACTTTAACAAATGTCTCCCTTAACAACAGAAATTTTTGGCTCAATTGTGGTCATAAGTCAAGGACTACCTGTACTAATTCAGCTTTAGGGGGTTGAGTTTCAGGACTGGACATAAGAATAGAATTTTTAAAACTGCACATAACCTCTTAATAAAGAACAGGAAGAAGCTGAATGTAAAAAACTCCTCCAAGTATTTTCTTCAGATAGCCAGATGATTGAGCACATTTATAGGGCAAAACAGGCTGCCAAGGATTTCCCTGCTTAAACTGAGGTTATATTTTAATGCTGTTGATTTCAAAAATATCACTGAGCTTTGATCAGATCAGCCATGTTTATGTGGAATGGAAATTTAATAGACTGTCATCCTTTGTGGATCTCATTGGAAACTTTCTGGTTTATTTGCCTTAAGCCCTTAGCAATTACTTGGGTCAATATATAGTAAAATGGACCTTTCAATTCTGAGACTGAAAAGAGCCGGAGATGTTTGGGCCCTGTTGGGCTGTAGACTGGATTGCTGATATTGAAGCTCATGAATATTTAACTTTATGGAAGAGGTCACTGACTTGTATCATACTTCCTTTTGAGTTGGCATCTTTTTGGAACAATATGTTAATATACGTCAGTCAATTTATGGGGAAATCATTTAATGTTAAAGACAATAATGTTATATCGGATTACGTTAAAAAAAATATGGAATTTGATTTTGAGCAGCTTTGGCTACATTGAGCATGTGGAATTATTAAGACAATTATTTTGAGAAATTGAAAAATAGTAATAACTATTGCTTTGTTATTATTGTTGTTGTTATTCCAGACATTAAGGATCATTATCCAGATTTTTTTGTATGAATTAAAAATAACATAATACCTTCCTCTTTTACATACATGTGTTGATATTTAATAATAATAGATTCTTATTCTCTTTTACATTTGAAAACTAACCTAGGTAGTCCTCAACTTACAATGATTCATTTAGTGACTTTTCAAAGTTACAATGGCACTGAAAAAAGTGACTTATAACCACTTTTCAACCTCACGACTATTGCAGCATGCTTGTGATCAAAATTCAGACATAGGGCAACTGACTCATATTTATAACTATAGCAGTGTCCCAATCATGTGGTCACCATTTGTAACCTTCTGACAAGCAAAGACAATGGGAAGCAGATTCAATTAACAACTCTAGTGATTCACTTAACAACTGTTGCAAGAAAGGTCATAAAATAGGGTAAAACTCACTTAACAAATATCTCACTTAGCAAGAGGAACTTTGGGCTTAATTGTGGTCGTAAGTTGAGGACTACCTGTATGTTCTTTAATATTGATGTATAGATAATATACTTAGATTGCCCGTCATTTTTTTCTTTTTCTCTATTTTGTTTATCACTAGTATTGTAAAAAGTATTCTTCTTAGTTTTGCCCACTGTTTTTATTACTTTGTGTTTAGGAGTGCGCTTTTTTAGTATTTTGTCTATTGTTTAAAAATGTGTAATAAAATGTTAGGACTGGAGCAGCATATAATGGCTATAGATTATGCAATTAAATAAATTGTGTTTTAAAAAATTCTTGTAAGCCACATGTAGCCCTTAATATAGAATAAGAAGAAATTGAACATAAAATAATTATCCAAGTATCTGGCATAAAGACTGGCATAACACAATCCTTCTATTTGTTAGTAGTCTAAAATGATGGTGAATAGATATCTATTCTGTTACAAAATCTTTGCTTTGGAAAATTGCCGCCAAGCCTTAGATCAGGGGTGGGGAAAGATGGCCATTTTGTGATTTGTGGTATTCAACTCCCAGAATTCCTGAGACTGACTCGTGAATTCTGGGAGTTGAAGTCCACAAGTCATAAAAAAGCCATTATACCCCACCCCTGCCTTAGATGAACTCACCCCGTCAGGGGTGGGATTCAACCGGTGTTACTACCGGTTTGGTGACTACGTTTTGCACGCGTATGCGTGCTGTGCGCATGTGTAAAAGACCTTAAGCTGTGCCACCCGGACAACTGAAAAGCGCTGCGTGCAGGTCTGCAGTGTTTGAAAAACCTCTTTTTTCCTGCTTTTTCCAACCTCAGCTGTGCCACGCACAGCAGCTGAGGTTGAAAAAGCAGGGAATAAAGGACAGGTAAGAGCCCAGGTGGGCAGGTGCGCCAAAACAGCAGCAGACAAAGAACCGGTTCAGTGTCTGCTGCTCTTTATTATGGAAAAAAATAATGAACATTTACAGTTTTCAGTTAGAAATATCTATCTTACATGCATAGGGAATTGACATAAAATTAATTCTTCAAGTGAATTGACATAAAATCAATTCTTCAAGTTGAGATATTGATGGGAAATGCACATTTTGTGAATCATTTGTCCTTAAAGATTGTATAAACCCTGGATGCCATGTTTAGGAATAAACAAAACTCTCCCTCGACTCTCTTTATACAAATAAAATGGGATGATCAGAATGTTTAATCAGAACTTTTCCAAGAACCATTCTACTAGACGAGATGGCAGAATAGAACTGTATTTCAACAAGTGAAATAGATTTATGTTTGTGTGATCACAGGTACCTGTATTTTTTTTTAATTTAAAACAAAAATTTGTGTGAAAGAAATACAAATCTTCCCTCTCGGTCTGTTCACAAACTCCTTGTACACTGATCAAATATAAATATGTACCAAAGAGGCAACACCCACTGGCAATCACTTGAGCGCCCTGCTGTCATCTCCCAAGGTGTGCCATTACTATGCAATACAGATACTTCAGTCAAATCAAGGGGGAAACAGAAAAGTCATTCATTCATTTCTCAGTGACAGTGTCTGGCTCCTGCTCACAAGAGTCTGCCTGTTATCCTGTCCATCTCAACAGAGCTCATCCATCAGTGCCATAGACCTGGCTCAGTCCCTGTAGTGAATGTCACCAGCATCCAATTTAAAACAGTTTTTTTTTCCAATCGAGGGTGTGTAGTGCTAAAGGAAAAATATCCAGTCATCTGATGAGAAACCCACCAGCAACTACAACACAGGGTGCCCCGAGGACAAATTACTAAGGCTGAATATGCTTCAAAAACTATTCAAACCTCAGGAAAAAAAAAAAGGAAGCACCTTTCTGGTCATTCATTAAAGCACTTGGATCAGCTGTTTTCAATTGTTAGGCACGCCTGATATTAGCCTTTTAAGGAATCTACCCCTTAAAATTAATACAATTCTTAAACGCATAGCCAATTAATGCAATTAAATCATATTTGTAATCTACAAAACTTTTAGAAGTCACTGTTGTTTATGGAAATAACTCGGGAAGGCATTTTTTTCAGCAGAAATCAATGACTCTTATGTAAAAGTATGCATTACAAATATTATTCAATTTAAATAATTTAATAATTAAAATAATTAAAAGATTTGGGCTGAATTACTGATGATGTCATTTAGCAATGATAAAGACGGTCCTCTCTTTAAAAGATCTCGGTTTAGAAGATTTTGGATGCAAAACACCAAATTTCATTATCCACACTTTCTTTCTTGCATGCATCCAATGCCATTTTACACATGCACAAATTACAAAAAAGTATTCCTGTCTAAATTCTTATTTGGGAGTAATGGACACTTTGGTTTAATGGCTACTCCTTTTGCCCTGTTAGGTTATTAAATTGAGGTTTACTGTAATAGTAAAGAAAGACTCATCAAGATATTTAAAAAAAAATCCTGATGCACCACATTTATTTCTTTGGGTTTAGCGGCCCAGATGGGAGCAGTTGTTCCATTTCATCTATGGAATAAAAATGCTGTTGCTGTCTACAGAGACAGCAAAAAAAAAAAAAAAAAAAAGGGGTGCAGGTATTACAGGGATGGAAATGTGCAACAGTATTTTACCCAGAACTAATCTTCCAATCATTTGTGTTCTCCAACCCCCTGCCGTTTTATTTTCTGCTACTCAAATGCATGCTAGGGAAGGAAAAAAGAAATTAAGCAAGGGTCCAGTATTTCCGTGTTCTCCAAAATTGGCAGTATTGTTTTATACTCAGGTAGTTTTGATGCCATCATGTTTAATAAGGATAAAGAAGTATTTATCACACATTTCTTTGAAAGTAAAACTGGTAGTTTTGCACACAAAAAACCCACTACAGAAGGATTGAAATTATTATTACTATTATTTTAAGATTTAAACTTCAATTCGATTCACTGTCTATGACTGGTAAAAACTTAACAGTTCAAGTCCTAACCAAGAACCTAAGAGCTGTTAAGGTAACATCTGAATATGTAGGTAGTTCCAAGTAAAGTGCTTTTTTTTTTGTTTGCAGTCAGAATATTCACATCTGATAAGTTCAAAATTTCCATGTATCTAGGCGACCTTTTGGAGATTGCTCCAAGGGCTCCAATTACTATTGGTATAACTATTTATTTCTTCCTCCACATTCAACTTCCATTTGCAGATTGCTGTATTTAATTATTTGTTCTAGTTGTTTCTATTTATTTATTTTTGTCAATTGCTTACAAGATAATAGGTATAAGTAAAAAAAACATAGTTATGAATACATGGATACATATAAGAAAAATAAAATAAAAAAAGAAACAATAGGACAGGGACAGTAGGCACGTTGGTGCGCTTATGCACGCCCCCTACAGACCTCTTAGGAAAGGGTTGAGGTCAATAGTAGAAAGTCTAAGGTTAAAGTTTTTGGGGTTTGGGGAAGAAACCACAGAGTCAGGTAGAGTATTCCAGACATTGACCACTCTGTTGCTGAAGTCGTATTTCCTGCAATCAAGTTTGGTACGGTGTACCTTGAGGTTGTATTTATTGTTTGGTCTTGTGTTATGGTTGAAGCTGAAGTATTCATTGACAGGTATGACATTGCAATGTATGATTTTATATGCTATACTTCGGACTGAAGGCAGCGTAATTCTAGGTTTTCTGGGTCTAGAATTTCAAGTCTGGTGGCCTAAGGTATTCTGCAATGAGCAGAGGAGTGGAGAACTCTTCTTGTGAAATATTTCTGGACTTTCTCAACTGTGTTAATATCAGATACGTAATGCGGGTTCCAGACTGATGAGCTGTATTCGAGTATTGGTCTAGCAAATGTTTTGTATGCTCTAGTTATTAGTATAATATTAAATTCTCTTCAATTCATGCATCACTTATTATTATTATTATTATTATTATTGATTTAGTCTTCAATTCAATTATTATTGTTGTTATTATTGGTTGAACAATTGATTTGGCATTTTTATTTGCCTACTGAATCTTGTCAAGGACCTGGGATATACAGATGGTTGTTTTATGGTGTTAAAGGTATTACTGTAGGGTGTACACTCCTTCCAAGCAAAGCTGCCTTTTGCAATTGAGGGGTGATTTTTGTCAATGCTGACGGTGTTTAAGTGGTACTCCAGATTTTGGGGGATTGCACCCAAGGTGCCTATCACTATTGGCATTATCTTTACTTCTTTTTGCCAGAGCAATTCTGCTTCTATTTGTAGGTCCTGATTTTTCCCCCCCAGTCCTTTCTCTTCTGTTTTGCTGCTCTCCAGGTACCACCATGACCACGAGCCTCGTCTTTTTTTTAAAATCAACAATTGTTCAGTCTGGGGTATTGTGTGGCAGTGGCTTGTCTGTTGGCATGCTAAAGTGCCAGAGCACTTTAGCTTCTTCATTTTATATTACTTTATCTATTTTGTGGTCCCAGCGGTTCTTGCTTGCAGGTTATCATTCAGGGTTCACACGGAATTCAGTTAAAAGCTTTGTTTAATATGTCAGAAGCCCAGGGAGTATGCTGAACCAGGCATTTGAAGAAAGGTGTCTTCCCTTCTCTATCGCTATCTGACATGACCCTGCGACCCTGTGATATTGTACCGTCACATGACAATTCAGGAACCATGATTCCCAATTCCTTCCCGACCTGTATAGGGTTACCAAAACAGGGTAACACCTCTAACTCAGGGGTCCCCAACCAGCGGGCTGCAGACCGGTACCGGTCCGTGGAACATTTTCTACTGGGCCGCCGGTTTGCTGGGTGCCGCCATCTTGTTTTGATGAGAAAGTGCTTCTGGTGAGCTTTTCCGGTTGGAAAGCAGCGTTTGGGTCCTGAAGGAATCCTCGCACCTTAGTTTCATCGAAGGGGAGGGAGGCTTCGAACAAAACTAAGGCGCGAGAATTCTTTCAGCACCCAAGGCAAGGCGAGCCGCGCGACCGTCCCGAAGCTGTCCCGAAGCCCATCGACAAAGGTACAAAGGAGGAGTTGAAGGTGGCGGGGAGAAGCGGGGGATGGCTGGCTGGCCAGTCGCTCAGCTCACCTTGCCATGCGTGCTGATGCCGGTACCAGGCCGCGGATCATTTTCTGATGCCGGTACCGGGCCGTGGCACAAAAAAGGTTGGGGGGCACTGCTCTAACTGACCATTACATGGTGTCCAAGAGAGTTTTGGTGTTTTGGGTTTTTTTTTTTGCTCCCATCCAACAGTGGTCTGGATTCTTACAGTCCTGAATTGGTCACCCTGCCCATGTGGTCTTGAAATATTCAAGCCGCTTCCTTCCATCATAATGCTACTCATTTTGCCTGCTTGAAAGTACCGGAATGGGAATTATAACTTTTCAATCTGCTAGGGATTTCAAGGGAGGGGATTGTCTCACTTATGCCGGTTACGATGGAGTATTTGGCACATAAGGGTAAAGCAGAAGTGAGGGGGAAGAAGGAACCAGAAGGTTGTCCCATGGGGGAGAGTGGGTAGCAGAGGAGGGCGGGGTGATTTGTAAACTAAACAATGATGACATGCCAGCCTAGATGACAGACGGTTCCTCCAGGGATGGGCATTGTGTTCAGCTCTGAAGGCCTCGACAGAAATATTTTGCAAATTCTAGGGTTATGACTAAGCTGCACGATGTAGCATCATGCAGTTAATATTAGGATAATGCATGCGTCACAAGAAGAAATGATTCTGACCGCTCATAAGCACAGCCTCCCTCCGATACCCTTTAAAAGAGTTGAGTCTTTTTCAGGCTGTCGCTTACCCTAAAAATAATATATGCCACTGCTTTAAGAGTCCTCTGGGTCCTTTAAAGCAGCAACATCCTTTCTGCTTTCTTTCTTTTTTTCAGCCCTCACAGCTTCACCCTGAAGCCTGAACAATGCTGGGCTCCTTTAATTACTCTTAGATGTATTCCTGAAATATTCCTATGAAAGATAAAGTCTCCAACACGAGCTGAACTTTGGTGAATTCGTAGATATATCCGCGTAGTTTCTTTGACAACAATAGTTATCTGTTGGCTTTTTAAAGTATTTTTCTTTTTAATTTTTACAATTTAGCCTATAATTCAGAGATTTCCTGTTAGTCATCGAGCCAAGCACTAGCTAAGTTTAACCCCACTTGGTTATTTTTTTTTAGATCTGCTAAGATTTTGGGAGTCCTTGGTGGTCTCTGAGCTTGGCTGTTTACTTGCAGATGTTTCGTGACCAAAGAATGATGACGTTGCATAGTTTGGTAATGAAACCAAGTAGAAAACAACCAAGTTCAGAGACCACCAAGGACCCCTCATTTAAAGCCTAAACTACCAATATTCCCTTCTTTTGGTATCTGCTAAGATTGTCTAGGTGCTGCCACCCAGCTGGGTAATTTTTTCTATATTTTTAAAAATTGAGTTTCTCCTAAGCACCCAAGTTCTTCAGCTTTCTCTGGAAGTCATATTTGGGAAACTTAAAGACACTCCTTATTCTAAGCAAAGCTGATCTTGATCCTAGAAAGAGCAAAAGTAACCTCAGAATTAATATGTAAGTCCTAAAATAAAACTCAATGGCTTTGGACACAATACGAAAGTTTATCCCTTATTTCAGTATGCTAATGTTCACAAAAAAAATCACCACCTATATCCTGTCTTCACATGTTGGAGGGCTGGTGCTGTCTAGCAAATTTAAATTTTAGGATTGACTTTAGTTAGTGTGTAAATTTGGTATGAAAAACAGCTAAATTCTACATTGTACAGTATCTAAATTATGAAAACAACGCACATTAGTGTGTTTGGTTTATTTTTAAGAAAGGGAAAGGATCTTGGAACTAACCAATGAAAATCAGTTCATTGGTTCAATGCGTCTCTTCTAGTATTATCTGATATACGGTAATTATCTCTATATATCAAGAGCTTATGTTTGAACTATAGCTGCATGTATGTATGTGAGATGAACTAGAGATTTTAGCCCTCTGAATCAGAAACAGAACTTCACTGGCATTGTCTGCAGGAGGAACAGAATACTGCAAAGCGATTTTCAAGATGCTGAGCTCAGAGTACAGTATGTTTGCATAAACTGCAGACAGGCAAAGGACCCTAAGCCTTCAAAGTTATTTAAAAAGAGCAAAAGAGAGAACGAAAACAAAAACATGATAAGGCATGGCAGCAAATTCTTGCAAACTCAAATTCAAGCTGACTGCAATAAAAAACATGTCTGTCACTGCCTGTCCTAATTTCACCTAGCATGTCTCTATACCCTTAAGATTCCTCCTGGAAGACACGTGGGGAAACCTGGATTTCATTAATGACCACGATACAAATCTGCTGAAATCTACCCTGGCGCTTCTTTGCTTTGATTTTCATAGGCGAACCAGAGAAACATGAGGAATTGCCTCTGTCTGCAGCGGCATCCTCTGTTTGTAAGAAGGGAACAGTAACCTTCTCTGGTCATTTTACAAGCGACAGGAGAAGGCTTGGGAAAAGGAAGTTCTCACCTATGCAGACGATATCCATAAAACCGTACATCCCATAGCAGATCTGGAAGAGCAGGTCCTGCCGCTGCCACTTGGCCGAGGGGCTGAGTGATGACCAAATCAGCCAGGAGATGCTGGCAATGAGGAAGAGGGAACCCAGGATGATGGCTGCAATTTGCACCTTTTCAATCACCGTCAGGGAAATTGCCTGCCACTGCCAAGGAGAAAACAAGCCAAAAGAGTTGATCTTGGGTGATTATTCTTGTGGAGTTGATGGCAGTCCCTACCCAATAGGACTGAGAGGGCCACATCTGAAGATCCCCCTTCACCACAGAGACGATGCAAGTCACCTCTGGTATTAGCGGAATAAATCTAATGTTACTTTCTCTCCTATCTTAGCTGCAAGTTCTCTTCGTGTTCCTTCTTTTTGTAGCAAAGTGGGAGAGGCAGCAGCCCACCAGAGATTGCTGAAGCACCATCTCAGCATCCATCACTGGGAGTACAAAGACGTCCGGCCACATCTTGAGAGCCACCAATTCTTTATTCTTCCCTGTCATAACTCAACCCCCTGTCAAGTTAAAAAGCATTAATTCTAGTATCGGAGGGTGGCTTTTTTTTTTGCATAAAAGGGAGAGCATGCAGGTGTGTAGAGTTGATAAGGAAGTCACACAAGTTTCACTCTTATCCATCCCAAAGGGTGTGTTTGGATCATCCGATCATTTGGAAGGTTAGTCTGTGTCCATGAGATGTTGTGGCTTTTGTCATGGGGGTGGGGGTGGGTGGGGGGGTGGGTATGACACCATTAGGTTTAAGTGTGGGTTGAGATCTGGGTTTGCACATATTGTTTGTTTAGTTTTTCAGGTTCTGTTAGCTGTTCAGAATCACTGTGGTGAGTTGGGGAGCCACACAAAATACCTAAATAAAGCAATACATCGTATTTGCAAGGTAAATTGTTGCTCGGTCTCCTTTAGTCCACTTTCAGCGTAGAACCCACGGCTGAAACTCCCATATTGTTTGTATGTATGTATGTATGTATGTATGTATGTATGTATGTAAACTTTTACAGTCCCTTCCATGAGGAAGGAGCAGGTTAGGGAGAGAGGAAGCAGCTCCTCTATGAACAGCTTGTCCCTGGAGTTAAGGACAAGGATTGACGTTGCCAAGCAAACTGTCCGCCTGTGCATGACTCAGGACCAATTCATTTCTTTTGTCACTGGCAGAGTCACCACTATACGACTTATTCGCCTGTCACTTGGTCGTTTTCCCTCTCTGTTCACCCCTTACATGGAGCTGGAATTCACCAGACGAGAGGCTGTACAGAGAGAGAACCGAGCACCCAAAGTTGAAGGAGACAGTTATGCTACATCGTGACCCTCCCCAGAATAAAAATAAATAAAGGTTATGTATGAGACTTTTCCATCCCTAATGTTGTCTGCCAGATTATGTTGCACTTGCAGAAGGGAACAAGGGAAGGCGGGCAAGATAGCTCTTGATCTGCCAAGATCCCTTTCAGCGTGACACTCCTGGCGGAGGTCACCCAACTGCCTCTGCTGATGTGTTTGGAGTGAATGACAGCTCCACAGCGGAACCTGCTCCCTCTGGGCAGTTCCTCCAGGAGCGTTTGGGGCTGCTAAGGCTACAGTATATGGGTGGCAAAACAAAAGAGGACAAGAGGGAAGGGGGATGTGCATCCAAGAATGCAGACATTTCTGGGGAACCTTCTTATCTGCCCCATATCTCAGAGAGGGGACAGATGGAGTAATAATTGAATGTGATAATAGCCGAGTGTATGTGTACATGTGTGTGTACATGTGCGTGCATGTGTGAGAGGAGGAGGAGGAGGAGGAGGAGGAGGAGGAGGAGGAGGAGGAGGAGGAGGAGAAAGATTATATAAGACACATGGGCAAGAGGTACCACGTCTACCATCCTCTGCTCTTGACTCCTCTGTTTCCCCTTCCAGCCACTATTCCTAAAGCTCAGTCGCCAGGCAAGGCTTACCTGCAATGGATTCTTTGTGCTGATGGCTAAGACCTGGTACTTGAAGTAGCACAGCTCACAGCTCCAGGAGCCCCTTTCACTGATCCAGCGAATCAAGCAAGGCTGGTGGGTGCAGCGGACGGAACCATCACAGCGACAGGGGCTGAGCAGCTCCCCCTGCAAGAAAAGAGAGTTGGAAGAATCACATTAAAGCAGGGAATCCCTTACTACTTCCAGCAGAGGAACAGACTCTATGGTCTCTGGCTGGATAATAATGACCCAGGCTAGCTGGGGTAATGGGTATTGGTATATGGCGCCATCTGCAAAACTATTGTTCCTTATTCCTAACCTATACCCTATCCTCCCAGTCTTGGATGATGATGATGATGATAATAATAATAATAATAATAATAATAATAATAATAATAATAATAATAATAATAATCCTTGTTACTGGGATCTGCTTGCATAATCCGCCCCGATACATCACACAATCCTAAATGCTTGGGAAGTGTTCAACTAGTGATTTGTGATATGAAGCCCAGCATAGTTATCTCATTTGCTGTGTACACTGTCATTTTTTGTGTATTATAATAATAATAATAATAATAATGGTGGCGATGATGATAATGTCACAAAGAGGAGGGGGATCAACTTATTTTCCAAAGCATCAGAAGGCAAGACAAGAAGCAATGGATGGAAACTAATCAAGGAGAGAAGCAACTTAAAACTAAGGAGAAACTTCCTAAGAGTGAGAACAATTAACCAGTGGGACAGCTTTCCTTCAGAAGTTGTGGGTGCTTCATCATTGGAGGTTTTTAAGAAAAGACTGGGTCGCCACCTGTCTGAAATGGTATAGGGTCTCCTGCTTGAGCAGGGGGGTGGACTAGAAGACCTCCAAGGTCCCTTCCAGCTCTATTCTGATTGATAGATCTCCCATCATGCCAAGAACACCCAACCTGAGCAAACAATCCCCTCAAAAGCCCACTCAAGAGAATTCTGGGTAATAAGGCCCATCTCTAGGCTAGCTGTCCATTAGCCCCGTTTCATTATTTTTAAAAAATGGCTCGTTAGTTCTACCTGCTTAATGTGCTGCTGGGCAAACCAGAAGAGCAATTAGCATCAATATTTCAGACCCGCTTGCAGGAAGTATTAATGATGTGTTATGGATATGAGCCTCGGAAAGGAAATTGCTGTGGGTTCCTGTCAAATGGACGACAGGCAACACAGAGGTCAGCAAGAGTTCTCTCACATCCTGTTTCAGATACGACTGATCTCACCTAATGAATCCCATTACTCTGAGCATAGCAACAGAGGGGAGACCAAGTACAAACGACCAGAAGACACTGATTGGGGCCACCTGTTTGCAGGGATGGGCTGCTGGGGATTCTCAGGGGTTCGGGAGAGCCCCTAAGATTATGTGGAGTTTGAAGAACCCCCAAATCTCACTCCTGGCTGGGCCCGCCCAACCCACCCCTCTCCCAGGAGTCCCCAGCGGCCCATTTTGGATGCAGGTGAGTGCAGGGTGCACACAGAGGCTCAGGGGAGGGCAAAAAACGGGCCTCCCAGAAGTTCAGGAAGGCCAGAAATGGGTTTGCTTCCAGCTTCCAGAGAGCCTCTAGAGCCCGGGGAGGCCCTTTTCACCCTCCTGGAGGCTCAAGAAAAGCCACTAGAGCCCTGAGCGGGCAAAAATGCCCCCCTCCTGCCTTGGTGCAGGAGGCTGACTAGGCCACGCTCACCATGGCCACGTTCACCCAGCAACCGGGCAGAGAACCCGTTGCTAAAATTTTTGAAGCGCACCCCTGCCTGTTTGTAAAGTAAAAATCAGACACATGCACATACTCACACACTTTATTTACATAAGATGCTGGGCATTTTTACTTTGAAAGGAAAACAGAAGTAACGGACTTCTGCCCACACTGCATTCTGTACCGGCATCCTGCTGAAAAATACCTCCCAACGTATGAACACACAGAGGGATACAACAGTAGTTGAAGGACTTCAAAATTTAAGGAGACCGATGTAGAAATGACAGATTTTGGGGGGGATGACTTCACGGATTGGCCTTTGGGTACCGCACCAATGATCACACACACGTATGCAGAGTTTATGAATGTTGTCCACCATAATAACAGATAACAGAAATGAGGCGGAAAAATAATAATTTAAATTAGAATCATGTTTTACGGTACATGTTTTGAAGAGAGAAAAAGACACACACACAAACACACACCCCTTTCAGAGCCACAAACTATTGGAAAGAAAAGCATCCATGACTAACTGAATTACTAAATCCCTCTGCGGGATTGACGAAAGTCTAGGCTCCTGGTCTGCTTTAGATAAATAGGAAGATGAGGGGCAGGATAAAGGGGAACAAGACATGGAAAGAGAAGGGTGGGGGTATATATTTCCATTTGTCAACAGGGTGAGGAGTTAAAAGCTTCGGGTCAGATGAGCAATTGCTGTTTCAGGCACCATAGGACAGTATATAGTCATAACACAGGTGAAGTCTCATTGGTTCTTAGTGTGAATATGAATTCCATATGCAATCATACACCGTAACAGTACAAGATTGTAGTGCTGCAACTTCTCTACACTATGAACTAACTCTGGCTTCTCATGAGGTGCACAGTGCCATAATATGTTAAACCCGTGAGGCACCTCAGAGGTCTTGGCTTTGAATGGGCCTTCAGTGAAGCAGCCCTTTGAATCAGGATCTGTCTTTGTTATGGTCACAGACAGCACAAAAGTTAAACATTCAAATAAATACATTCTCTAAAAATTATTAGAAAATAACTAAGCAAAGTAGTAATACGAATAAGGATCTTTAGTTCTTTACGTGTGTTTTTTTCTTATCATTGCCGCAGCACAAAATTTTGCTTCTGCATGACTAGATTTGAATCCTGAAGGAGATGGTTTGCGTAAAAATTATCTGATCTCCCTAGAAATCTCTCTAATAGAGGGGGAAGATATGTTGATCTGATGTCCCTGTAGTATTTGCAGCATGTTCTGTCGTAGGCCTCCCCCCAAAGCACTAAGTCAATTCTGAGTCCTGGCAAAAACCTCTTTATTTACATTAATGTGAATTTATTTCATTCACAGTCAGCCAACGGCTTGGCAAACAGTCTTGCAAAGGTAGACTAATTAGCTCAGACCTTTATCAATCCTGGAACACTGCCTGGTAAAAGTCCACACTCAGTGCTGACAGGGAAGGGCTGGGTTATACAGACAAATCTTCATAAGGCCAGAACGAACAAATGAACGAATGAGTGAGTTGTTTCCTGCAAAAGCCCCCTCTCCTTTTGCTTCTCTTTTAATCCAGATGGGAGGGGCCATTCATCATCCACCTGTGGCCTTACTCTCACATCCGACACTGAGTTCTCAATTGTACCTTCCTTTTGGCAGCTCTGCACATGTGCCGGCTGAGAACTGGTTCCAGAAGCTCCCTCACCTCATTGCTGTCTGAGCCCGAAGGCAGCTGACGACTGCCAGCCTGCCCTGGAACCATCTCTGCCTCTGATGCAGAGCCCTAATCCGAGCCTTCCTCCGCGTCCAGGAATGGCTCGGATTCCTCCCCAACCTCCTCATTACTATCCAACTCTGCTGCCAGCTCCACCAGTGGGCCACAACACAGTGTGAGATGTGACATGTGAGATATCTTCCCCATTGCCACATGTACACATTGGCTCAGCTTTTGGAGTTTTAAGCACCCCTTTGAAGCCATTCTGCCAAGCAAAGTAGCACCCCACTTTTAGGTGTAGTAACAGGGCCATCACAATCAAAGCATCTGCTTGGTTTAACCAAGGTCTGAAGTCGGCAACTCTGCAAAGCAGCGTGGCTGTACACTGTCTAATACGCCTATAGTCATGCATGTTTCTAGCCTAGGTTCTAGAGAATACCTCCTCCTGTTCATTCATGAAGGATGATGGCTACTGGTGGCTATTAGAAAGATGGTTACATATTATGTACATACATATTACATACATACATATTAGCCATACATATATACATATTACACATTAGCATACATACATATTATATATTAGCTATCATTCTGCTAAACAAATAATTCCCTCAACACTGTCCAACTATTTACTAAGTCTGCATTACTATAACTGTGTTTCTCCAACAATACGGCCTCCACCAATAGGTAGGCCCAGCATGATTTCTAGGCATGAGGTGAAATTAAGCCCCACCCCCAAAATTTAGGCCTATTTAAACCATGCGTTTCCCCACCATTTCTCACATTGTTCGCTAGAACTACACGGGGTGAAGAGAAATGGGAAGGGAAGGGGGGGAGAAAACTTGCCTTTAGGAGCGCCATGCAGGTAGCCTAGGCTAGAATATCCTGAATTACTACCAATAGAACATTGGCCGATAGAAGCTCCCCAAAGGCAGAATGACCAGCTGCTTCTATCGGCTGGTAGAAGCGGCTGCCAACTCTGCCTTTGGGGAGCTTCCATCGGCCGATAGAAACGGCCTCATGAGGGGAGTTCGCATTAGTTGTCTTTGAATCTACCAGCACGGCAGGAGAGAAAACACACACGTATCTGTGCCTGGATGAAAATTGTGAGATTGCAGAGGGACAGAGAGAATGGGAGAAAACGCCTTAGCCCAAATGTATTCTTGTTTTGCTTTCTTGCCCATTCTCTGATCAATCTCTCCGGGGCAGCTTTTAGCCTAAAATCGCCCAGGTCTCCCTCAGCTAAAAGAGAGGGGAGGTCTCCAAACACCATCCTAACCTCTGCCATTTGAGAGGACCAAACTCATTGCTTCTCAAAGTTAGACCCACAAGTTTTTTAAAAGTTCTTCTGAACGCCTCCGACATCCGATGAAATCAAGAAATGTCTCATGATTGAACTCAATCAGAAGAAAAAAGAAAAAAAGAACCTGCACCTCGTCTCCAAGTCCCTGGTTTTACGGCTCCTCTCTCATCCCAAATTATGCTGAAATAAGGGATTCTGAGGCTGGCATTGGTTAATGATGGGCGCTCTTTCAGGTGTTCAGAGAGAGAGAGAGAGAAAAGGAGGTGTCGCTAAAGTTATCAGACTCCCCCCAACTGTTAGCAACGCCATCCGTGAGCTGTGGCAGGATTGCCTCGGATCATGTGCAGAGTGCCTTCGCCGTTCAGCTCCCCCCACCACGACTCAAGGTTCATACTAAAATTAGGCCTTTCCAAGCAGTCCCTGCAAATATTCGGCCCTCACCAGAGCAATAGAAAGGACGGTTTAGCTTCTCTCCTGCCCTTCTTTGCTCCAGCTCCCTCCCGCCCTCCTGTGTCGCGGTGGCAACCCTTTCACACTCACCCCGCTTCCCCACCGCATTCCTACGAGGAACGCTCCTGCGTCTCCTTTCGGGAGCACACCCGATCTCCCTTCTAAGGGTAGCCGAGCTCTGCTGCCTCCTCTTCCCTCCCTGGCGCCCCCCCCGCTCCCCAAACCAGCGGTGGCATCAGGTAAAGAGAGGTCGGCTGCCCTGGGACTTTGGCAGGGTGCCCGGAAAAGGTCTGGCCTGGGGAGGGGAGGGCGGCAGTGGGAACCCCGCAGATGCTGAGACCTTCCCTTGCCAGAAGAGCTTGGCTGACCCGGTGCAGGGACGAGGGCTAGCAGGGGTGGTGTTTGTGTGTGTGTGTGTGTGTGTGTGAGAGAGAGAGAGAGAGAGAGAGAAACTCAGCTTGCTTCCCTTCTGCTAAGAAAAGTTTGCAGCCGCTCTCCCATGCGCACTCCCCTCGCCACGAAGCTGTTTCTATCGGCTGATGGAAGTGGCTGGTGACTCTGCCTTTTGGGAGCTTCCATTGGCCGATAGAAACGGCCTCGAGGAAAGTGTGTGTGGGGCGCTCCTGAGATGAGCGCCCTGTGGGCAGCCACGCCTCACCCCAAAGCGGCTGGTGACTTTGTCTTTGGGGAGCTTCCATCAGCTGATAGAAACAGCTTCGTGGCGAGGTGAGTGCACGTGGGGGCTTGCCCCGAGGCTGCTTCTACCGGCCGATAGAAGCGGCTGGTGACTCTACCTTTGGGGAACATCCAGTGGCAGCCTCATGGAGAGGTGAGTGCGCATGGGGCACTCTAGGTGGAGGTGTGCGTGCGGGAAGAAATGAAGTCACCCCCGAAAAGACGTCCTAGCCGTTTTTTCGGGTCTCAAAAAAAAATAAGATCCGGCCTTATTTTATGAGAAACACGGTAACACTAACCTTTTCATCACTCCTTCCCTCCCACTGTATGACTGTAACCTTGTTGTTTGTATCCTTATGATTTATATTGATTTTTTCCTAGTATGATTTGATTGCCTATTTGTACCCCATGACTATATTAAATGTTGTACCTTATGATTCTTGATGAATGTATCTTTTTATGTACACTGAGAATATATGCACCAAGACATATTCCTTGTGTGTCTAACCACACTTAGCCAATAAAGAATTCATGCATGCATGCATGCATACATTCATTCATCTGCATTTTCAAAACCTCTTAGTACTAGTGGTTGCAAAACATGAGCAGCAGAATCCTGTTGTTGCAGTCTGTAGTGTCTGGTTGGGATTTGGTTAGGAACAAAACAGATGAGACTCCAGTTTGTTTTTTTCTCTTTCTTATTTCTCCTTGTATATTAAAAGCGATCAGGTATGGTCCTATTTTCTGTGTCCGTCTAAGTGTTGGTTACCATCCCATTTTTTATCTGGCAGCTCAAAATGGCATCCATAGGCCTTTGTTCTCCAATTTTATTCCCACACCAATCACTCTGAAATCTGTTGACTGGAGAGAGAGAAAATCTGGCTCCAAGCTGCTTCATCAGCTTCTACAGCTGACAGAATGGACTTGGACTATGAATTTCCTCAGTCTCGTCCAATACACTAACCCTCACACTATACTGGCACTCAAAATGTCCTCCACAATAGCACTTTCCAAGTCGAATGCACCAATTTGCCTCTGAATTTTACCCGGGTAATTACAATCTTTCAGGAGTTTCAGGAAGACCCAAAACAGTACCTCTGGATTAACTGACGCTAGTCTTTTTTTAGTGGATTTCATTGGCTTTTTTCAGTGGATATAGTTCCATTGAATTTTATCAGGATCATCACACTTTATCATGATTCTTACTTTATTTTACTTTTAAATTGTAGGTAGTTTCAAAAGTCCACAAAAATACAGCAATGCACAGTACATCTGGATACACCTTTTACAAATAAAATGTCATAATCAAGTGGTGACAAAGCACAGAGATTTTATACTTTCTAAGAAGAAAGAAAATGTTGCAGGGAATCACTCTAAGCAATCTTAGGAAAGCTTCAACTTGATCTGTCTTGGGTGGGGAATACAAAGTGGATATACACTCATAAATTTAAAAATATTTATTAATATAAATTAGAATTCTTAACCCCCTATGAACATGGCTGCCTTTGTCTGAATCTATTCAATACCACACTGATACCTTCCCAGCTGGACAATGGAGAATTATGGCAACGAACACATTTGGAAGGAACCAGCTACAGCTATGCAATACCACTATTTCATGAGCTGCACTGGCTCTTGGTTGGCTTCCACATGACTTTGAATATTGCCTATTGTAGAGGTGACGCAGTGGTTAGAATGTAGTACTGCAGGCTGCTTCTGCTGACTGTCGGCTGCCAGCAGTTGGATTCTCATCAGCTCAGGATTGACTCAGCCTTCCCTTTTTCCAAGGCTGGTAAATGAGGACCCAGATTGTTGAGGGGGTGTGTGTGTGTGTTAATAAACTGACTCTGTGAAACCGCTTAGAGAGGGCTGTAAAGCACCGTGAAGCGGTATATATAAGTCTAAGTCCTATTGCTATTATACAGAGATGGTTTTGAAAAAAAGACGCAGGCGACAAATGTTAGGTAAAGAAGACTCAAGACTGTGTTCATATCAACACTGGTATAAGAAGGGACAAAGGAGAAAAACCATTAGCCCTTCAAGATTCTGTTATTGTAGCCCAAATCAATAAAGGTCTAGCATTATTTGTGATATTTATCTCCTCAGCTATTTTGCCTTGGATTGCTGACCTCTACAAAGCTCTACATGGTACAGGACTGGGTTATTTGTGGGACTGCCTTTCTCCGATTATCTGCACATTCCAAAGGCATGATTTTTCTATTGCAATTCCTTCCCCTTGGAATTACCTTTCCCACCTTCCAACATACAGGTGATCTTGACCTTGCTCATTTGAGAAAGACTTTAAAAACTCTTCTCCCAATCCCCCGTGGTTTGGGGGCCAGGATGATAGGAGATCCTGTCTTGTAAAAGTGTCGTGTTATATTGAGAGTTGCTGATAGTCTCTTAATTGTTGTTGTACTTTTAATTGTAATTGGTTTTTTTAAAAAAAGATGTATGCTGCCCAGGGTTGCATTTAAGTGAGTTTGGCGATGTATAAGTTCATTAGTTAGTTTATTTATTGTCATTGCACCTCGTACAATCAAACACCATCCTCAGTGCACATCATGACCATGAAAATAAACACAAACACACATCCTTCACCCGTCACACATTGAACCGAAAACCCCCGAGACCACACCAACACTGCACTATACAACAGAATTCAAAAGAGCTGTGATAGAAACTGTTTTTCAGCCTATTTGTCCTTGTTTTTAATATTCTGTACCGCCAGATGTTAATCGTTCAAAAAAAGGATTCCCACGATGAGATGGATCTTTGAGAATGTTTTGAACTTTCTTAAGGCAGCGGGAGCTATAAAGCTCTTCCAAAGAGGGGAGAGGGTAACCAATGATCTTCTGTGCAATGACATTAACCCTCTGGAGTGCTTTCCTATCTGCCCCTGTGCAATTGGCAAATCATACAGAGGTGCAGTGAGTTAAGATACTCTCTATGGTGCAGCGGTAGAAGGTCACCAGTTTCTCATTCAGTTGTTGTAAAATTATAAATTATAATTTTTGTTCTTTATTCTTGACCAATTTAATTGTTTGGTCACCACCAGAATATACTAAAAGATCATGCCCTCCTATTTTACAATTGTCCAGAATGAACTCAAAGAAAGTCATCAGTAAGTCATTCCTGTAGCCCATCGACCATTAGCCATGTTCCTTCTGTCCATGAAATAAGGAAGGTCAGGCTTTCAAGGATGCTGCATAATTCCTAGTATATGTTATGTGCAGGGGTGGCTGCTGGGGGTTCGCAGGGGTTCAAGAGATCCTCTAGCTAAGATTCTGTGCAGTTTGGAGAACCCGCAAATCCCACGCCTGGCTGGCCCCACCCACCCCTCCCAGGAGTGGCCCGTTTTGGATGCAGGTAAATGCAGGATAAGCGCGGAGGCTTGGGGAGGGTGAAAAACGGGCCTCCCAGAAGTTTGGGAAGGCCGGAAATGGGCCTGTTTCTGGCTTCCAAAGAGCCTCCGGAGCCTGGGGAGGCCATTTTCGTCCTCCCAGAGGCTTGAGGAAAGCCTCCGGAGCCCAGAGAAGACAAAAACACCCCTCCACACACACCTCATCCTGGTGCAGGAGGCCAACTAGGCCACAACCACCAGGGCCACGCCCACCCAGCAACTGGGCAGAGAACCCTTTGCTAAAAATTTTGAAGCCCACCCCTGGTTGTGTGTCTGATCTGTAACTTGGAATAAGGAAGGCATACTAGATTAGAAACTTCCATCATGCACATTGTTGAATGCACAGTTCAGAGTTGATTGGAAAATCGGCAAGACAAGGTAGCATTGCACTGACCTTACAGATTAGCTGAATCTCAGCATAACTCGAAGCAGCCTTAAGTTCAGAGTAACATGGCCTATGCACAATCCTCCCTTCCAACAGATGGTTCCCACTTGTTACCGATAACTATGGCTTTACTCGACCCAACAATAGGGCCAGCCATGAGAGGGGCACGTTGCTTTCTTCCCACAGCACCTGCCACCAACACTGTACAGCTGAACATAGGAGTACAGCTATTGTCATCCAAATAAGTCTTAACTACTTCTCTTGAGGCTGAGGGCAATCTGCATCTAATAAAATCAAATTTAATTAAATGGGAAAGTCAAATGTTACAGTGCAATTTTCATAATTATTCAGCTCATGTCAGGGTTGGTTGCAGAATCCAACTGACAAAACCTCCCACAACCTCTCAGCATTCCCCCCCTCCTGCCTCTTAACAAATCGTTAAAGCCTCTGCTACAAATCCTAGAGACACAGAGCCTTTTCACACATCCCTAAGTAGTAAAACTCCAGTTTGTTCCTAAAAATATACCTGACAAGCAGCTGCAGATATCTCTGTGGCTTCCTAATGAATGTATGTTTGCAAACAAGCTTGCCCCTATTTGTTTTTTTTTTCACACTTTTGTTTCCCCAGGGAAACATCACAGAGAGCCTTCCCCACCTGGCACCTTGTAGATGTGTCAGAACTGCAAACTCCCAAATTCATAGCCAGCCAGCCAGCCAGCCCAAGGCACAGACTGTTGCTAAGATGATTAACTTGTGTCTCAGCTTCATACATTTCAGTTGCGGTAATGGTGCCGGCGGTGTTCGTGTAAGGGAGTGTTACTATTAGAAGTGTGTAGAGGTTTTTTTTGTTTTCCCCCGTTCAAAGGATGAAAATCTGTTCTGAATCCCTTGGTTCCATCTCAGGTGTTGAACTTCTATCCAGGGAAGCAAGGAGACTAAACATCCCAAAGCTGCTTTTTTTTAAAGAGGCAACTGGACCCATTCTTGGATGAGAAGCGAAACACCTTCAAAGGAAAACCAGAAAGTCCAGTTGCCTCTCGAAAAAGCACCTTTGGGACAAGCACGACCTGGAGGACTGAGACTCTCCATAGATATTCAGGGAGACTAAACTTCTTCACATTACACAACTACATAAACATATGAAGAACAGTTGCGGGAACTGGGTATGTCTGGTTTAATGAAAAGAAGGAGTGTGTGTGTGTGTGTGTGTGTGTGTATGTGTATGAGACATGATAGCAGTGTTCCTATATCTAAGGGGCTGCCACAAAGAAGACCTCACCTATTCTGCAAAGCCCCGGAAGGCAGGACAAGAAGCAATGGATGGAAACTTAACAAGGAGAGAAGCAACTTAGAATTAAGGAGAAATTTCCTGACAAGTAGAACAATTAATCAGTGGAATGCCTTGCCTGAAGAAGTTGTGGCTGCTCCAACGCTGGAATTTTTTAAAGAAGAGATTGGACAGCCATTTGTCTGAAATGGTGTAGGGTTTCCTGCCTGGATGGGGTTGGACTAGAAGACCTCCAAGGTCCCTTCCAACTCTGTTATTCTGTAGGCAAAACTCCAGATGGCCACTAAATGGCGGCAAGGAGACAGAAAAAAAATCGGCTTATCTAGAATTTGGCAACCCAATTCAAATGCTTTTGACGATCGTAGACCAGCACAAGGCAACCCAAATCTGAGAGTGACAAAAGTGATTCGAAGTGACAATAAAGTTATTCTAAGTCTAAATCTAAGCCTAAAATAGGCAGGTGGGAGCTGTTCTCAAGGATTGAAGGTTGGTACGTGCTGCTGCCAAGGCAATGCACAGAGGCTACACTGGAACTCTAACCCTGCCTTTCATAGATTCTGTTTTGGTGATCGTTTTCTTTAATTGAGATAAAATTAAGGCTCTCTCCTACCAGAGGTGAACATTTTTATGCAATGGGGCTCAAACATTCCTGAACTTGGATTTATCTTTACCTGGACATAATTTTGCTTATTTGCCTATAGTTACAAAAGAAATGTAAGCAGGCAGGGAAGGAAAAAAAATGGCGAGTAATACAGAAAGTCCTTGATCGTTTAGTGATCGTTCAAAGTTACAAGTGCACCAAAAGAGTAACTTGTGACCGTTTTTCACACTTACGACCGTTGCAGCATCCCCATGGTCACGTGATTTATATCTGGATGCTTGACAACCGGTTCATATTCATGATAGTTGCAATGTCCCGGGTTCACGAGATTATCTTATTCTGACCATCTGACAGGCAAAGTGAGCGGGGAAGCCACTGTTACTAATTTAACAACCGCAGTGATTCACTTAACAATCGGGGCAAGGAATGTTGTAGCATGGGGCAAACCTCCCTTAACAGATGTCCAACTGAGCAACATAACTGTTGGGCTCCGTTGTGGTCGTACATCAAGGACTGCCTGTAATGTTTTGGGTTCTCACCAGGTCTCCTAAGCAATAAAAGTAATTTAAGACAAGTTTGTACAGGATTTTTGGCTAAGGAAAGGGAGAATTAGAACTCAGTAATTCATACACACACACACACATACACAGAGGCTATATAGGACAGGGGTGTCAAACTCAAGGCCTGGATCTGGCCCATGGGATGCTTAAATCTGGCCTGTGGAGCCGGCCTGGAAATAGCAAAGGATTGGCCCGCGGTGCCAATGCCAGTGGCCACCCTCACCCCATTTTCGGCCTGAATGGCATCTTGGAGCGTTCTGCCAGGCAAAATGGTCATGGGGGGCCCTCCCGAGCCCTCCCGAGCCCCATTTTGGTTGGCAAAGTGCTGCAGGAGGCCATCCAGGCTGAGAATAGGCCACGGGGGGGGCTTGTGTACCCCCTGCACCCCGTTTTGGCCAGCAAAGTGCTGCAGGAAGCATCCATCCCGTCTCTCCCCCCGCCGGCCCACGGAGAACTACAATGCTGATCCGGCCCTCGAAGAAATCCAGTTTGACACCCGTGATATAGGCTGAGGAGCAGGTATTCTGCAAGAAAGAGATATTCTGCAGCGCTACCCTCATGAAACATCAGGCTTGGCTGCCAAAGTTTTCTCCAACTCTATAAGCTAAACTGGCACTTGGTGGGTTTTTTTGCACCCCCTCCCCATCTCGCTTTCCAACAGAGTGCAGTTTAAAATAGGCAAGCCAAGTTCATCTGCCTGCTTATTTTTCAGTTCCACGGAAAAGGCCGTGAGCCACTGAAGACCACTGCTGTCCACTCATGACCAAACCACACACCCAGGTAGACAAACGCACACACCCAGAAGCCTGCCCAGTTCTTCACCAGGAAAGAAAGTGGCTTTCTCTAAGATGATTTTTTGGGGTAACCCCTTGGTGGAAACACACCTTGGTTCTCTCAAACATCGTCGTCAGTAGCTGCCAAGAAATAGATGGCAAAGGATGCCTTTTGTGCATTTATATCTGTATGACGATTCGCATCAATTGTTCACAGAGCCCATTTTAAGCTATGAAATCACTGTGTGGTGATAACCACTTTGCTTAGCTATTTATGACATACTAGTAGGCTCTGGTGGTATAATGGAATCCATTTTACACTACAGGGAAAATTACTCCAATTGCTGCTACTATCAATTTCCACCACTCTTCCACACTCCCCCTTAGTTTCAGCTTCTCAGTGCTCTCCTCCGTCTGCTAAATGCCAACTGGAATTTACCTGCCTCCCAACACAGGTTTACAGGAGAGATGGAAGCTCAAAACCACTGCCACCCTTCTAGGAAGTGCGTATGCCAGTGGATGATACTTCTCACTAGAAACTTGTGCCCAGGACATATTTGCCAATTCGTGCCAGGAATGTTCCATCGGCATGGAGGGATATTGTAATCGGTGATTTCACAGCTAGCTAATTCCTTTTGCTGCTGCCTTGTTCGGCCTCATTTCGATGTGTGTGCTCTGCCTTTCAGTCACAAACTGAATCCACGCACATACATTTACTGAAAAAAAATAATAATAATTTCAGGGTTGCTGAAAATAGAAGAGATCTGGAAATATGTCAGAGGTTCACAAGATGTGAGTATCTTTGTTGCCCTGCTTAGTTCAACCGTCCACCTCAGCTTCTGTCTGTCATCACACCTAGGTGCTAAGGGTATATTCATCTATGGCATATCCAGGGACTTCTATGTTCAATCAAGGACCTTTTAGCTCCTCAAACATGGGAGGCCCACGCTGGGTTAAAACAAAGCACGGACAACGTGCTGAGACCAATTTAATACCAAGACACCATCACAGATGCCATGTTGACTTGAAGGATGTTGATACATGTAGTCAAATTCTCTCCTCAGATGAAAAATGACCTATTAGGCCAGAATCGCAGGTATCAAAGGCAGGAGAAAACACTAGAAGATCATATTTATAGCTCAGAGTTGAACTGTGGAGGCTTTGATGCTCTCTTGGCTGTCTTCTTGCAGATGTTTCATTTCCCAACTCGGTAACATCTTCCATGTTGAAAGGCAGTGTGGTCTGTTCTAGAAAACAACACTCCCACCAACACCGACAGGGCAAGCCACGAAATATAGAGAGCAAACCTACTCTCTTCTAATACTGAAGGTGTTACCCAGTTGGGTAATAAAACATCCCCAAAAAACAACAACCATGCTCGGAGAGCATCAAGGATTCCCCAGAAAACACTAGAGGATGGCCTTTAGCTAAATCAGGAGTGTCAAACTCGATTTCATTGAGGGCCGCATCAGGGTTGTGTTTGCCCTCGGGGTGGTGGTGGCGGCAGGCATGGCCAGGGGGCGTGGCCAGCTTGACATCACTTGTGTTGGGGGCACTTGTGGTAGCCAAGTGCTAAGGCAGGATTTCCTTCAGACCTTCCTCCCTCTCATTATAATCTCCTTCCTTCCTTCCTTCCTTCCTTCCTTCCTTCCTTCCTTCCTTCCTTCCTTCCTTCCTTCCTTCCTTCCTTCCTTCCTTCCTTCCTTCCTTTTCTTTTTCCTTCCCTCTTCATTCTCCTTTCTTCTTCCTTCCCCCCCTCTCCTTATCTTTCCTTCCTTGCTCTCTTCCCATCTTTCCTTCTTTTTCTTTGTCTTTCCTATTTTCCTTTCTCCTTCCCTGTCCCTTCTTGGGTGCTCAAATGCAAATGGGGAAACATCTCTCCTTTTGTTTTGTTTTGCTTTTAAGTTTGTTTTGCTAGCCCCCTGCCAGCAAAAATGGAGCGGGGGTGGGGGGGGAGGGAATGCCGGCACAGAGGCACCGCAGGCCGATCCTTTGCTGTTTGCAAGATGGCCTCCTGGGCCAGATCTAAGCACCCCACAGGCCGGATCCAGCCTTGAGTTTAACACCCCGCATGATCTAGATCACGCTCTAAAATCCATGCCAAGGGTTCACAATAGGCCCTGGTTTGTCTTAAAGTAAAGCAAGACCGTTGCCAGTTTCGGCAACCCTTCCAAGTAATCTGGTATTTTTCTCCTCTACATCTGACCCCGAAAATGAGTCCAAGGCTTTGAACTGGTAATAACCCGTTCAGCTCTTTTAGCAAGCTCCAAAACCAATGGAAATAACTCTCTCCGATTCTCCCTTTGAAACCAATATGGGTGGTTTTCAGCCCAGGAAGTAGAAAGAGGCTGGAATCCCGCCGTCCACAGCAAGTTGGGATGGTGGAAACTTTCAAGCGGGAGGCAAAACCTTGAATCAAAATCTCAGCCTGTGAGCCCAAAGTGTTGACTTATATTCACTGGCCAAGGAAGCGGGGAGATTCTGAGGGTTCATATCAGTTGATATGGAAAATCCCCCCCCCTTTTTTTTTAGTTCTTGGCAGCATGCCCCAAGTAGCATGCCTTTAGGGGCACCAACACTCTCTCTCCCCCTCACCGGAGAGAGAAAAGCAGGCAAGTGAACAGCAAGATTATTTACAAGGATGCTGCCCAAGTAGTCTGCTTTGTCAGTGCCAGGGGTTGGGATTAATTGAAGAAGGAAAAGCAAGGGAGTGAATTTGTTGTTATTTGCTTGCCTATCTGCGAGTGAGAAGCAGCCGCAGGAGAATCCGCTGGCCGCACAATCTGCAAGTTCTGTTGCTTTGTACTGCCTGCCCGTTTCCAGGCCATTCAGACTGACGGCTCCTTTTCCATCAAAGGGGAATTCAGTCTGCCAAGTGGTATAACCCACGAGGATCAGTGGTGGGATTCAAATTTTTTTTTACTGGTGGTTCTGTGGGCGTGGCTTGGTGGGCATGGTGTGGCTTGGTGGGCGTGGCTTAGTGGGTGTGGAAGGGGAAGGATAATGTAAAATCTCCATTCCCACCCAACTCCAAGGGAAGGTTACTACAAAATCCCCATTCCCTCCCCACCCCACTAACCTGCTTTCCAACTGTGTTATCCTGTGCAGGGCAACCAAAGAAGACCCAGCTGATCAGCTGGGACTCACAAGGCAGAGAATAGATGGGAGCAGGGCCAGTGAGAGGTGGGATTTGCAGGTTCTCCAAACTACTCAAAACTTCTGCTCCCAATTCCCCACAACTGGTCAGAACCTGCTGAATAGCACCTCTGATGAAGATCTCCCAACAAAGACTTTTGCTACCATGCCCTCCTGTAATTAGTGGCACACTCCCGCACTTAATATAGGGGCTGTCAAACTCGATTTCGTTGAGGGCCGCTGTTGTGGTTCGCCAGCAACCTGTGCAGATGGCAGCAGAATCGGACAGTGGGGAAGAACAGGGACCAATCCGGGAGTCTGGGGAGGACTCGAACGAGGGTCCTGCATCCATTACAAAGATGGGGCCAAGACCATCTGGGAGTTACGTGCTGACTCCAGAGCCTCCAGAATCTGGCAGCAGCAAGGTGGAGGAACAAAGGGAGCCTGTTCCCAGTGCGCGTGTGCGCAGAGCTGCCAGAAGGCAAGAGCAGCTAAGACAAAAGGGGTGACTCGTGAGTAACGCTAGCAGTGATTGCCCCTCCCATAAGGTATAAAGGAAGTGCAAAGGTAGGAAAACCTTGGCAGGAAGTAACGTCGTTCGCTCTGATCGGTTTGAACTCTGAAAATTCCGTGTTTAATTTGTTCTCTGTTTTGGTTTTGAAAGACTAATTGAGACTTTAGTCGTTGGCAGCACTTCAAGTCAGATAAGGTACGTTCTTATCAGAATTCTTCCGAAGAACTTTGGCAGACGTTCCTGGGACTATTTATAACTGGTTGAAACTCATTCCGGGCTGTGAATGACGATAATTCACAGCCATTGAACTAAAATAAAAGGGTTTGGGATTTCATGTGTGTTTGTTGGTGTCTCAGGAAGCCTTGGTCAGAACAGACGCATCAGGGTTGTGTTTGATTGTGGGGGGCTGGGGGGACATGTTCGGGGGGGGCTGTGGCCAAGGTGGCTATAGCCAGCTCGACATCACTCGGGTTGGGGCGCCTGTGGCCCAAAACGGGCTCCAGAGGGCCACAGGTGGCCCTCGTGAGCTCCATTTTCAGCTCTGACGGCCTCCTGCAACCCACTGCCAGTGAACATGGAGGTCAGGAAGGCCGCACACAACCCTCCCGAGCTCCTTTTGTCACTGGCAGTGGCACCACGGGCCAGTCCTTCGCTGTTTCCAGGGCAGCCCTGCAGGCCAGATCTAAGCACCCCTTGGGTTGGATCTTGAGCTTGAAACCCCTATTTTAATAGAGCCTCGAGTTTCCCCCACAGTTTATGAAATATATTGGCAGACAGCCAAGAAACAGGGATTCTGACTCTACATGCAAACTTAGCCCAAAATTATGTTAATCTATCTTTTTAAAAAAAATGCCACTCCCAGATTTTCCACAACCATTCTCTTTCTTCCCCAACATTCACTTTTAGGAAGAAAATTGGTTCTGTGTTGCTACTACTATAGAGAATAAATTACCAAAACCTTAACCAATCCAGTGCCAATCAGCTAGAATCTATCAACAAATTCCAGTCTCTTCCTTATTGCTGTTCTGTTACACCGATTTTGTTCTCATGTTAATGGGCAACACAGCTGTTAGTAAAAAAAAAAGCAGCAATGTGGTTGGCCTCAAGCCACAGTTATATATTCTGTCAATAAATAACCACATTAAAAAAATTATGTTCAATGTTACAGCTGCCAGCAATATATATGCAAGTCTGACAGCTGTACATAGACAGGTTCTTACTGAATTTGGTCTCCTTAATATGTTGCCAAGCCACAGATCTTATGACTTCCACCATACAGATAGTCCTTGGATTGTGATGGCAGCTGGGACTAGGAACTCTTGCCACTAACTGACTCAGTCATAAAGTGGAATGTCACAGGACTGAGTTGTTTACTGATGGCAATTCCAGAAGTTCTGGTTGCCTTTGATAAACGAGACTGTTAACTGAGGATCTCATGTGAGTGCTTGCTACTTCTGACTTCCTGCTGGCTTCCCCATTGACTTTGCTTGTGGGAAACTGGCAGGGAACATCAGAAATAACAATCACAGAACCCTGCTTGTTGTGATGTAATAGTGAGCTGGGTACCGAGTGTGTGGATTACAACCATCTGGCTGAGGGGATGCTGTGATGGTTGGAAATCTAAGGTCTGGTCCTGAGGCCTTCTGTTCAGCCTCATCGTAAGTCCGAACGAATGGTTCAGAATGAATGGTCGTAATCGAAGGACTACCTGTATTGACTAGAATATATTGACCCACTGCAGTAAAGCAATATTGCAGCCCTGCGTTTCAGTACTTGCTTGGTAGCCACAGGTGGGAAGGAATTGCATGCAGGATGTAAGAATGAAATTTCATGCAGCCAACATAAAAATCAGCATCCTCCTCCTCCTCCTCCTTCTCCTCTACTGCAGTTTCTTCAGTCTTGACGAATGTATCTTTTCTTTTATGTATACTGAGAGCATTTGCATCAAGACAAATTCCTTGTGTGTCCAATCACACTTGGCCAATAAAGAATTCTTTTCTATTCTATTTTGCAGTTGTCTTCTTCTTTACATTATAATAATCCTGTGTTATAACATTGTGGTACAATGGATGGAAGTTTAGCCTAATGCTTGGATATTTTTCCTCTTGTACATTTCTCAGCTCAATCACACCGTGACTGCTTTAGAATCAGGGAGATCAACAAAATGCAGTGACAATTTCAGAATCAGGTCACCGTCTCAGACCATGCAACAGCAGGTCCTGATAGACCTCACTGAGGATTTGAGAAACGGTGCACATATAACTTCATGATAGTTAGCCCCTTAAGCAAAGAGCTGTCACTTCAAAGCTCAGTATTGTTCCTAGCAAGCTGTTTGGTATTAAATGCATGTTAAATGGTGGTAAAGCAAGCTGTCACTCAGTGCCTGTAGTCATATTGCTTCCCTGCCCCTATAGTTTTGTTCTGTGGGACCAAATTCAAAGTCAATTGGAATCATAAACCATACAACGGAAACAAAATACATGGGCAAAGATATGCCAATTGCCTAAGTAAACGAAAACTCAAATGTCCTAGCTTCACTACAGATAGTCCTCCACTTACAACCATTATTGGGACTGGAACTTCTGTCACTAAGCAATGCAGCTGTTCAATGAGTCATGCCTGATTTTACTTTTTTTTTTTTAAGTACAATGTTTCATTAAGTGAATCAACACAATGGTTAAGTGAATCCCACGGGCACTAAGTTTCTCCCATTGACTTTGCTTGTCTGAAGCCTGCTGGGAAGGTCCCAGATGATGACCCCGTGACCCTTGGGATGCTGCAACTATCATAAGAGCCGTGGTGGCTCAGTGGTTAGGATGCAGTATTGTAGGCAAAGTCTGCCCAGTGCCAGGAGTTCAATTCCTACTGTCTCAGCCTTCCATCCTTCCGAGGTTGATAAAATGAGGACCCAGATTGTTGGTAGCAATAGGCTGACATTTGCAAATTGCTTAGAGGGGGCTGTAAAGCACTGTGAAGTGGTATCTAAATCTAAATACTATTGTTATAAAAGCACGCCAGTTACCGAATGCCCAAATTTTGATCACGAGGACACTGCAATGATCATAAGCGCGAGTATTAGTCATGAACACTTTTTTTTTCAGTGGCACTAAAACTTTGAACAGTCGCTTAGTGAATAGTTATAAATTGAGGACTACCTGTAGTCTGTGGAGAAACCAAACTGGATTAGTCTTCTTGAAAACTTTTTCCCCTGCACCTTTTTTTTTTAACGAGAAGACAATAAAGAAATAACTAATAACATATGTTATGATCTCCTTATATGATACATTTGATCCAAAAGTCACCCATAGGTGGCTCATGGAATGTTAATACTAAAGTGCCAAAGCTCAACTCAGCTATCTGAACAGATGTTGTAATTAATTTATAGCTGGGAAAAATACTGCAAAGTTCACCCCTGCATACCTTGGAATGCAGAAAGGTTATACTGTTCACTCATTAATTCCACGGAGTGGCAGCAGCAGCAGCTGCAATTCAATATGTTTTGGAGCTACTAATTGGTGTGGGTTTCAGAAAATTTCCATGTTCGATCTCTTACCGATTTCTGTCTTGTGAGAAAAGGGGGAATATAACAATTAGCGTAATTAGAAAACTCCACGTTTAGGGGAAACACTTTAGAAAGGTGAGAAATTAATATTGACACTGACATAATCGTGGCAAATGTGGCCTTGATGACAGTAAGCTTCTTGGCGGCCTTAACATAGTGACCCAACAACCTCCAAATTCCAGAACAAGTGAAAAGCAGGAATCACAATCCACTGGAAAAGAAAGAATTCTTTCATGGTGGTTGATATGTAAATAAACTCATTAAAAGCCACCGTGAAAACTTCATTTGGGTGATAGGTGAAAACAAAGGTCTTACAATACACAACATAATTTGCAAAGGCCTAAAGCATTCGTTACAGAGAAAGCCTGGATTAAAAAAAGGAGAAAAGACTATAAAGGAGTGGAGAGAAAGAGAAAGATTATGATGATGACAACCAGGGGAAGGTGGGGGAGAGGGAAAAGAAAGAAAATCAATGAGTTATTGCCAATTCTGACTTCCTCCACTTTAGGCTTCAGATTTGCCCATCACCAATTTCCTGATTTATGTCCCCAGAGATTTCCATCTCCCTGGAAATTTGGTTCTTGACCTACAAAGGATTTTCCATCTCTCTCTTATTTTTTTCCCCCCTTGCTCCTCCAGTTTTGCTTTAACCGTTCTCCCCTATTGTATTCTGATACAGATTATTCTTCCTAAACATTTCCCCACTTTTTATTCTCTTACAGCAACCGTGTCCCTGTGGCTTTTCAGGCCAATGTTACCTTCTTTGCTGGAGCCCTGCTTTGTCCTACTTCTCCTTTCTGGCTTAGTTTGGCTGACCTGAACCTGCCCTGAGATTGAGGAAACCGGCAGCAAACCGACATCCTCCTGGGACTTCACCAAGCAACTTACATGCTCAGATTCTTATTTAAGTCTTGTGATGTTAGCCAAGGAACTTACATGGCTTAGATGTCAGGTTTAATGCCCATGGCATGGAAACGGGTGGCCTAGCTGGACCAAGAAAGATGAAGCTTTGGAACCATTTTCTAGATAGGAGGTGTTGGAAGTTAAAACCTACCCCTCCTCTCCTAGGAAAGTGAAATATTTTAGGATATACTAAAAAGGCAGAATATTTCCCCTAAATAGAAAAGTAGAAACTCAGAGAGGCAGAAACTCAGCCCCCATTTTTGCTAATCGGCCATTACTCTGGCCTGGGCCAGTCTATTTTACATAACAAAGATCTACTCCGGGTGCAGCCATGATAGGAATTGGCCAAAGCCCTTTTCATTACATCATCATCCAGCAAGGCTCAACCAAGCCTGGAACTCAGGACAGCCTACAGAGTTGCCCCTGCAAGGCCTCATGGGAGTCTGACAACCAATCAGAATGCAAGCTAAAATTCAAATCCCAACAGAGGGCATAAAACCAAGGGTCTCTCAGTATTTTGCTCTTTCTTCTTTTCCTTCACCCAACATCTTGAAGCATCCTTTTCGCTTTGGAGCTCCAAGCCATGTGGTCCTGTCCACTATTAAACCATCTTTCCAAACAGTCACCATGTTTCCAGTGTGTTTCTTCCTCACTTGGAATTGAACCTAGAAGGATATTTCTTCCAACAGAGGAATCTGAGGTCTTTTGGCATCTTGGATCTGCTCATAAATATGTGTGTATATATGTTCATGTGTGTGTGTCTGTGTGTCTGTGTGTATCTATATCTAACAATCATATGTACATGTATATGTGCACGTATGGGTATGGATATGGTTATGGTGATAGGTACATAAACACATACAAGTAGTGCTCGACTTACAACAGTTCATTTAGTGACAGTTCAAAGTTACAACAGCGCTGAAAGAAGCGACATAACCATTTTTCACAGTTGTGATGTTTCCAGCATCCCCATGATCATGTGATCAAAATTCAGAAGCTTGGCAATTGGTTCATACTCATGACCATTGCTGTGTCCCAAGGTCATCTTTTGTGATCATTTGTGATCTTCTGAGAAGCAAAGTCAGTGGGGAAGCCACATCCATTTAACAATCAGGTTGCTAACTTATCAATTGCAGTGATTCACTTAACAACTGTGGCAAGAAAGGCCATACAAATGGGGCAAAACTCACCTAGCAAATGTCTCACTTAACAACACAAATTTGGGGCTCATAAGTTGAGGACTACATATACATATACATCATATACACATACATATTCCTTGGGGAACGGGCATCAGAATTTCATTTTTTTAATGTGTGCTGCTGTGTTCACAGAAAAAAGTAACAATAAAGGTTATATTATCTTAAATGTGGAAAGGGCGTTGATTCAGTAAGTTTCAGTAGAGACATTTGGATCAGTAGAGACTTTTGGATCCAATTTTTTCAGAAAGAAGACAGTGGTGGGATTCAAAAAAATTTATTACCAGTTCTGTGGGCGCCTTGGTGGGCATAGCTTGGTGGGCGTGGCAGAGGAAGGATACTGCAAAATCCCCCTCCGCTCCCCACCCCACTAGCCTGCTTTCCAGCTCCATTCTCCTGTGCAGGGCAACAAAAGAAGACCCAGCCGATCAGATGAGATTTGGGCAGCAGAGAATAGATGCAGGAGGGCAGGGCCAGTCAGAGGTGGTATTTGCCGGTTCTCCGAACTACTCAAAATTTCCACTACTGGTTCTCCAGAACTTGTCAGAACCTGCTTGAATAACCACCTCTGATCCGAAAGGATTACAATGGGAACCTCCTGTGAGTTAGTCAAGGAATCTGTATCATCTAATGAGCCATTTACCAGCCACTTTAGCTCTACTGATCTGCCACCAGGAAACCCATCATGCGAGAAAGGTGGTTATGAGGCATTGTGCATGCATTCAAAGGACTCCCCTTCTTATATAGGTTGCATCCTGGCACAATCTCGACGGATTTTAAGTGCTTCTTATCAAGCGGTTAGCCAAAGCTTCAACACATAGGACATCTCTGCATCAGCTGGGAAATGTCTCAACCATTGCCAGAAGCCAGTGGGATAAGTCAGCCCTACAATTAAAGTGACATTTCAAGTGTGCACCCTGCCTCTCCAATGACTCATTCCTTCCCTAGACTCCGTTCTCTCGGAAGCTTTGGGAGCTAACAGCAAATTCGCTCAAGGAAAGACCCCCTCACTAGGCACATGGCTAGCCCACCTGAAACAGGAGAGGCCCAAATCACAGGCTCCAGAAGGGGCCAAGGAGAGTTTAGGCATCGTGTTGGAACGAGGCCATCACACACTAAAATACAGATGATCCTTGACTTACAACTGTTCATTTAAGTGACACTGAAAAGGGGATTTATGACCATTTCTCACACTTATGATTGTTGTATTATTCCCACGGTCACATGATCCAAATTCAGCTGCTGGATTTATATTTTGGAGGGTTGCAACGTTCCAGGATCCTGCGGTGGCCTTTTGCGACCTTCTGACAAGCAAAGTCAATGGGGGAAGCCGGTTTCACTTAACAACCGAGTTAACTAACTGAACAACAGCAAGGATTCACTTAGCAAGGGCGGCAAGCCAGGTTGTCAAAACTCACTTAGCAAATGTTTCTCACTTAGCAACAGCCATTTGGGGCTCAATTGTGGTCATAAGACAAGGATTTACCTGTCACAGTGACATTTCTGAAGCGGGAATGAATTCATCCGTTAGGTGGAGGGAAAGCACGCTGGACCACATAAAAGTCAGTGGTGGGATTCTACCGGTTCAGCCCGGTTCAGACAAACCGATAGTGAAAAAAACAGCTATCGGTTTGGCTGAACCGGTATTTCTTTTTGATTTTCCCTCCCAAGCATCAGCGGTTCCGACAATCAGCTGTGCCGGGATGCCCCTCACTGTCTTACTATTTCACCGAGGATGCTTCCCTGAAGCCCAGGAGGCAAAAAAAATTAAAAAAGCATGTGTGTGTGTGTGTGTGCTGCACACACAAAAAAGAAGCCACACCCACCCAGTAACATGGCCACGCCCACCTAGCCACGCCCACAGAACCGGTAGTAAAAATATTTGCATCCCACCCCTGATAAAAGTTATTTTTGTAATGATAACGCAACCCCTCACACTTATGTATCTAATAAACCAGAGCTTCTGGCTACCTGGCTATGAAGCAGTATCACCTTTACTAGCCATTCCCATTTCAAATGCTTCCGGTGAAAGCGTTGAAATGATTCTGAGACAAAGGCTAAACTAGCTAATCAAACAGCAAAGCCCAGGATCATTTTCTTCTGAAATTCATTAAAAATTTGAACCATATGTTTTGTCCCAGTGGAGACACTCCCACTCACTCCTCCCAAGAATCTTTATGGAGAGAGAAATCAGCTGTGATCCATCTGCTTCATGTGCAAAACCCATGGGCTTATTGCTAACAAACAGCCCTTTTATAAAAAACAAACAAACAAACAAACCCTTTTGGGATCTGCTTTTGGTCAGCCATGGGGACTAGGAGGATGGCCAGAGCAGATTGGACAAAGGTTTACAATCCCTTTGTTAAAAATTAAAGAATGGCTTTCCTAAATCAGAGCCAGGTCAGTCATGCAGTATTCTGCACTTAATGGCAGCCAGCTAGGGGTTTTCCAAAAGTACAGATGGGCGAAGGTTTTATTCCACTGTTTCTGGTACACAAAGACTCTCATGCCTTTGTGTATCAGAAAGACTCTTGTCTGAAAACTAAAAGGCCCAACATCAAAGAAGATGAAATAGGACATAAGTTTACCTGTAGACACGCACACCCCCATATTAATTTATATCGGCAGATGCCAATTTAGGAGGTATAATTTAAATCCTTGTTTCCCAACCTTGGTAACTTTCAGGTGCATGGGCTTCAACTCTCAAAAAGTGTCAGCAATGACCCTGCTGATTGGGGAATGTGGGCATCGAAAGCCCACAAATCTGGAAGAAAACCAATGTATTGTGGTGGACTGTGAGTGCAGAGGTGCAGATTCAGAACCAACCTGGACCAAAGTGAGGTCTTGAATGAAAAGCAGCATATAGAAAAAGAAGAAATTTCCAAGATTGGGAAATTGGTTTCAATCGAAACAGCATACAAGAGTGGATTCTATGTAGGAGCTGTCCAAGTGCTGACTTAGGCTACTCTACAGTCCCTTCTATAGGTAGTCCTTAACTTATAACTATAAGTATGACCACAACATTCATCATGAAGTGGTGTGGTCATTAAGAAAGGCATCACATGACCCCCACCCTATTTTACAACCTTTTTTTTTTGCCACAGCCATTAAATGATTCACCATACTTGTTAAAGGAAGCATCATGATTGCAACTTGCAATCTATCCTGCTGACTTTCCCATTGACTTTGCTAGTCAGAAGCCAGCTGGGAAGATTGCAAAGAGTGGCGATGTGACCATGGGAGACCATTGTAAATGCGGGCTGGCTGCCAAGATCATGTAACAAAAAAGATCATGTAACTGTGAGCATGCTGTGATGGTCATAAGTGTGAAATGGGTCATGAGTCATTTTGTTTCAGTGCCATTATAATGTTGAATGTCACTAAATGAAGTGCCATAAAGCTGTAGTGGTCCTTATTCTTAAGTCAGATTTGATTTAGTCAAACTCTGCAAGAGCGGGCCACCCTTTGCAAACTGGAATATATGCAAACTTCCCTGCATAAGCAAGGTATATTTAATTATGGGGTCATTAATCATGGTGCAACATATGCATATGGAGTGTGCCTCACCCCTACCAAGCCAAACAAAAAGATCATCTTAGTTAATTGACCTCATTGCTGCATCTTAGGGAAGTTGATTGCATTTTCTAATTAGCGCTAGATGGGCTTTGAGTTTGATTTTAGCAATGAAGAAGTAGGGTAGCCATTTTATAAATCAAGCCATCAAGTAGATCAGTCTTTTCTCAATTTGAACTGTGAGGGGCTGTAACTCCTACAATTCACCATCCAGACATTGCTATTAGGTGTATCTGTTGATTGCAAATTTCAGTCATGAGGTGCCCCTTAGAAATGTTGGTCCTTGTGCTCAGATGGATAAATTAACTTTGGAAATGAAAGACAAAGAAGAAACAGCATACTATAAAGTACGGGATAAATTCTATCAATGGTGGGAAAAAAGGAAGGATCCAGAAGAGTAGTTGCCAACCAGTAGGCCGGGGACCACTGGTGGTCCGTGAGAAAATTTTGGTGGTCCGCAGAGAAATGTCACCCCCACAAAGACTCATTTCTGGCGGAGTTTGGGGGAGAGAAAGAAAGACATCTGCGGCTTTCCTTGCATGAAACCAAAAGTCAGTCAGTCAGTCAGTCAGTCAGTCTGTCTGTCTGTCTGTCTCTGTCTCTCTCTCCCCCTGAGAACAGAGCTGGAGACTGTGATCCCAAATAAAGAATGATCGATCAGTAGGAAAACAGGGTGCGGGATTTTCCTGCAGACTTTTTGGGGGATTTTTCCAGGGTCTCTGCTGCTTTCTGCAGAGACCCTGGGAAAATGTCAGCAAGCCACCATCAGTCAAAATTCACATTAGTGGTCCACAGGATTTAAAATTGTGAGTTTGGTGGTCCCTGATGGCCAAAAGGTTGATCTAGAACAGTGGTGGCGAACCTTTTTCGTGCTGATAATTGTGTGCTCGCTCGCTGGCGCACACTCGCATGCCAGCACCCAGAAAGCAATGCGTGCTGGCCCCCCCTATGCCTCCTGCACATGCGTGCATGACCCCCCTTGTGCGCCACATGTCTGCGCATGCATATGTGACTCCCTCCTTGCATGCCGCGCATCTGAGCATGCGGGCATAATTGCCCCCTCATGCACAGCGCATCCGTGCATGCATACGCAATCCCCGTCCCTGCGCACATGTCTCCCACACAACCCTCCCTCTGCCCCCTGCGAATGCGCACCAGATACCCGACAATCAGCTGTCGGGAGGACGCACACGCTTGCACAGTGGGGTTCTTCCGGGCGACCTCTCACGTGCTGAGGTAAATGGCTCTGAGTGCCACTTGAGGCACACGTGGCATAGGTTTGCCAACACAGATCTAGAACCAAAAGATAGGAGGGTTGGCAGAACGGATAATTAGAAATAAAAAATATTGTATAAATGTATATAAAACATGTACTTTGTGCCATAATACGTATGACAAACAGGATTGTCAGGACGATCACACCATGTCCAATGTTTTTAATAATTTACTCAATAAAACTTTTGTAGAAAGAAAGAAAGAAAGAAAGAAAGAAAGAAAGAAAGAAAGAAAGAAAGAAAGAAATGTTGGTCTTCTTTGCACCATCACAACCTTCCCAAAAGGGACACAACCCTGCTAAATTCTGGAAATATGTTTCTGAAAATCAAGAATATGAAGTATTGTTCTAATCTAGGAGCCCTTTCTCTCAGCTCAAGTTTTCATTCTACAGAGACACTTGGCCTATTTACATTATAGAGGAAACTACTGAACGTTCCCTTTAATGGGAAATCCTGCTGTCTTGCCTCACCTAGAGTTGCTGGTGTATGTAGGTTTGATGAGTCTGGAAACAAAATTGGACAGTCCTCTTCCTTGGTTACCACACATTAGGAAGGCACCAGGTTGGGCAAACTTGGTTGATTCCTGTCACATGATTTCATTATGATTTACAATTGCAATCCCTCAAGTCCATTCACCTTTTTCTGAATGGACTTTCAGAAATCCAGTTCAGTAGGGCCATCCAGATTACAAATCTCCCTCCCTACGTAACCTCTGTTGATCATCCTTTGTTGCCTTTATGGTTCTGAATGTGTGCATGAATGTTTGATTCAAACAGATGGGCTTCACACATTCGCCCAAAGCCATCATGTGGTTGGTTTGATTTTGGCTTAGTATTACTGTACAATTCTAACTATTGTGGTTTTGCAAATCATGACTTATGGATTAACATTCTGTGTTATTGTTTTTATTATTTGAAAGTTGGCTTGGTTTGATCTCATTCTGTTAGCTAATGTACCCTTCTTCAAGTTGCTGTTTTATTGTCATCTCTGTTAATCATGTACTAATGTTGGGACAAGAGGGCTCGTGGCCAAAAGAGAGATAAAAACATTTTAAATAAGCAATAAATAAATAAGGAGCTCAGCCTGGTGTACACAGATCTGCTTCTACCCATTCCACCTCAGTAACAAACTGTAAAATATATTAAGCTAAAGGTCAAATATTGTGGCCTGCATGTGTTACCTAACATCCCTTCAGCAGATCCATGTCTCTTCAAAGGGAGTAAAGCCAAAAATGTCATTTTTTTAAAAAAAAAATGGTGGGCACTGGGCAGTACATATTAAAAGGCAATACAGGCAGTCCTCAACTTACGATCACAATTGAGCCCAAAATTTCTGTCATTAAGTGAGAAATTTGTTAAGTGAGTTTTGCCCCATTTTACGACTTTTCTTGCCACATTTGCTAAATAAATCGCTGCAGCTGTTCAACTGGTATCACGGTTGTTAAGTGAATCTGGCTTCCCCATTGACTTTGCTTGACAGAAGGTCGCAAAAGCGCATGACATGACTCCAGGACACCGTCAACCGTCATAAACGTGAGTCAGTTGTCAAGCATCTGATGACCATGAGGATGCTACAATGGTCGTCAGTGTGAAAAATGGTCATAAGTCACGTTTTAAAGTTCTGTGGTAACTTTGAACGGTCACTAAATGAACCGCTGTTAGGCCGAGGAGTACTTGCAAGCTTTACAGAGGCTTAGAGTACCTCTATTCCCCCTGAAAAAAACTGATATTTTCAGATTGTGTTCCATGGGGTCCGATGTAAACTTGATGCAGCTCTGGAGCTGGCTGAAGGTACATTCAGCTAATAGCCACTGGCTTATGGTCTGCTAATGAGCTTGATGGCCAGATCAAGATTTGCACATGAATTTTCTGACCAGGGAACAATGTTTCCCTGGAGGTATTGGTCGGTTATTATACATTTGGTCAGTTGTAACCTACTAGCATCTCTTCAGCTGCCTCAAAGCTTTCCAAAATAAGTCTTCCTTCCATTTAGAGGGGGCACTGGGGTGTACATGAAAAAGCAATATGCTTTTTATAAGCTTTACAAAGGCTTAGGACACCCCTGTTACCCTTAAAACAATGTTTTCCAGAGTG
Source organism: Pseudonaja textilis (assembly GCF_049901715.1). NCBI lineage: Eukaryota > Metazoa > Chordata > Lepidosauria > Squamata > Elapidae > Pseudonaja > Pseudonaja textilis. The sequence continues at coordinate 132,084,322 of NC_141991.1, forward strand.
TGTCCCACAATGTGCTATGTAAAATAGATGCAGCTCTTGAACCAACTGGAGGTGCACTCAGCTGACTAATAGCCACTGGCTTAAGGTCATCTAATGAGGTTGATGGCCAAATCAAGATGCGTACTTGAGTTTCTGACCTGGAAACAATGTTTCCTTGGGGGTATTGGTTGGTGATTATACGTTTGGGTAGAGTATCTTCTCCTTGTGGCTTCAGCAGAGCCCAGTTACAGCATTAGATTAGAAATAATTGGATTTCAGTCCTGTAAATGTATACATTTCTATCCTGTTTCCAAGAGCCATCTAATAAGCACATTAAAAGGTAAGCAGATTTGAAATCATTTATGAACTACTTTTTGGAGAAGCCCAGAACAGCATAAATAAATCATGTGGTAAGATTCAGTATCCCTATAATTCAATACCAGGGCCCCAAATTTGTATTTTTTAATCTACAGCCATAATTCAGAACACTCACATGTTTATATGCTTGGGAGCACTGAGTGACAAGACTGAAACCAAGCTAGAAAAGTAGAATGGGAAAAAAATATTTTTTCCAGAAATTTGTAACTGTGATGTGGATTTTCTGAAAATTTTTCAAATTGTAAAGTTTTCCTAGGGTGACTAGGTTAGTTTGAACCAGGCAGTTTACACCAGAAAACATCCAATTTGCATTAGAAAGGTTTCTGACGGATGACATTTATGCTGATCTCACATATTTAAGAAAGCTAATCACTTGACAGAAAAATAATTAGATTTAGGAATGACTAATCTTGCCCAACACTGTTATAGTAGTAACAGTTGTTGCTAAACGTATGAAATGGGAGTATTTTCTTCAGGGGAAAAAAAATAAATCAAGCATTTGAAAAAAATAGACCTGTCAGATCTTTAGGTATTTTGGAACATGCACAGTTCCCTACCCCTGACTTTGGGTAAGCTTAGCACCTTTTACAATATTAATATTCACTCAGGCATGAATGGATCTCCGGATTGAATCAGGCCTACCACAAACACAATGATTACCAGTTTCCGCCTGGCAGAGCATAGAAGAGTAAAAATCCAGCATTTCTGTTATCCCTCTCTTATATTTAGATGAGGAGAAATTATGAAAATGAACGGCAATTTATATCAGGGTAGCAGAGAGAGAAGGGGGGACAATAGATTTTGTGGTTGGAAGTGGGTGTGGCAGGGATTTTCTGTTGATCAGGACAGAAGCAGCTGCTATCAACATGGTGAAACAGTCTGTTCGATTAATCCAGTATTGCTCCCTTTAAGGGAACGAACTTTTCCAGGATCTCAGCTGGAAAGCAGCTTTCCCCATCATCGTCTGCTGCTTGATCCTTTTAATTAGGCATGCCAGGAGCTGAAATTGGCATGAGCTGAACTACAATAGTTTCTTCCCTAAACTGTTCCAAATGCTACATCATAATAATCATAAAATGCCCCGAGAACTTTAAGCGGAACTTTCCTTTCCTTTCTTTTCTTTTTGAGCGGTGTTCAAACTTCCACGTGACTTTTTAATAATTCCAAGAACATCTTCCACTTTCAGACCACCTCCCGGGAAGCCAAAAATTTCTAGGCAATTCTCCGGAATCAATGGCAGGCATCGCTATTGCTCCTGGTACAACTTTCAAGCTTTAATTTATGGGTTTTTTTTTGCTCAGCAGAGGGATACTTCGTACATTAGGCAGAAGCAAACCCAGGTCTGCCGTCCAACATGTACTCTATAGAGAGCTTGTAACCAATTGTGGTTCCATGTCCTGTACAGATAGGTGTGTGTATACGTTTCATAAACAGGGGAATGTAGTGTTTGTTGCCTGCACTATTTTATATTTGGGAACAAGTTTCAACAACATCATAAGGGAATCAAGACAGATGAACCTAAACCAGAAGTCATTTTATGTGCTCCAAATACATGTACGACAGAAGCACAATTGAATCCAGGAGTGTTTTCAAGAGTCAAGGCACTTAGGCCGTGTAAATTGGTGGTGGTGGGGGAAACTGGATCAATTTGATCTATGCAGCATAATCCCTCAGGGAGGTGCTCTGCCAAAGCCCCCCTGGAATCAAGTGAAGCTACACAAGGATGCTCTTGTTTCACCATGTGGAGCCACTTCCGCTGGACTCTAACACTTTATTAAGAAGTATTTTTGGTGGGGAGGGGGAGAAAAAGTGCCACTTGATGCCTATTATGTTTCAGCGTCTAGTATGCTTGCCCCCGTCTCATTATTTTGCATGCAGCACAGTTGGTGGACTTGGTGGAATTTTTTTTTAAAGAAGTCTGGGGCTAATTCTGACTCAAATTAAGAGTTAATTAAGCCAGACTAAGAGTTAGAGAACTCGCTCACATCATCTATCCCAGGGTCCTCCAAGTGGGGGCATCCAATTGTGTTGATCCAATTGTGGCACTCACTATCTCCTAGGCATCGCAGGCTTTGTCCTGCTGGGCATGTGATGGGAGTTATAGTCAGTACATCTGGAGAGCTCTAGCTTGCAAAAGGTTAGGTTTACATGCGTATGACTGGCCACATGGAAATACAATCACGTGCATGCCCATATGGACATGCACAACAAACCTGAGGTACAATATACACATCTACTCATCAGAAAGCGAAAGGCCTCTCCTCCCAACTCCAAGTTGGGTCTCAGGAAAACACCGAACTACTTAGAAATGAGAATCTGGTTACACAGACACATATATTTGCTAGTTTGAGGCAATACACAACACACCAAGAAGCTTGAGGTGGAGGAAACACCAGTACAATACTTCTATACCCTGTACTGGTAACCTTGTACAGCCTTTATAAGCATGGTGTGTGCATCCACGTGAGCCCAAAGACAGAAGTGCAAAATGCTCAAATATTCCTGAAATCTAACGACACAGGAAGGGAGTCGCCAAGTAACACGCATGCCTCATGGTGCGAACCCAGTTTTACCAAGGTGCTTTGAAGCACATCAAAATGCGGTCCCGGTTTGCACCAGGGTTCATCAAAAGCTTTTTAAATCTGAGCAACAGGCACACAAAAAGTGCATGGGCGCCTTCGTTTATTTCCCTCCCTCCAATTTGTGAAAGGGAAATCAGAGTGGAGGTGTTTGGTTTTTTTTTTTCACGTCGACATGTGCAGTCACGGAAACAAAAAACACACACAAAAAAAATCAGCCACACCCTACAATCATGCCAGCTCAGTCGCCTGGCTTTTTCATAGAGCTTTCAGAGCTTTCCATTCATTCAATATGTGAAAGGATGCGAGCAGCCTTTCAATCAATGCTGCCTTCCACACAATAGCCTCCCTTCCTCAGACTGAATCCTGGCGTGATGCAAGCATGCACAGGGCATGATCTGAAAAGAGCTTTTCCTTGCATGCCTTCCTGACACCCGGCTTCTCTCTACCTCTTCATCTCAGCTAAAAAGGGGGAAACCACCCATCCAGCTCCATCAGACCGTCTGAACTGCCACCCTGCAGAAGGGATCACCGAATGGTCGCTTGCTTGACTTCAGCACTTTCTCTCCCTGGTACGCCCAACTCTTTTAACACTTTGGCTGACCTTTCTGAAAGGGTCCTTTCCCCCAGGAGCAAAGCACACGTTCTGCAGGAGGAAGGAATAAGTTCCTGGTATCCCTAGTTAAAATGACTAGAGGAGCAAATCTTTCTTGCTGAAGAACTTGAAGAGCCAACACTAGCTAGGATAGGTAATGCTCAGCAAGGCTAACCTATCCACTTCAGATGAACTAATCAAGGGGGGGGCGGGGAAACAGCACAGGTACCGTCCAATTCTGTAACTGGGTTTAATCTGCATGGTTACTACTGCTTTTGCATTTCTCAGGCTTATTTCACCTAAATGGAGTCTTTCCCGCTCACGGTAATCTTGCGGTATGGCAACTTTTGCCAGCCTAATCACCTTTGATGTGCTGGATTTCAACTTTCATAGTTTCCAGCCAACGTGACTTTAAACCCACGCTGTCTGAGCATTAGGGGAAGTGCTGAAGTCCAATGCATCTGGAGGGAATCGGGCTGGGGCATTGTTAAATAAAACACATGAAGCCACTCTCCTTGCCTTTCCCCCTTTCCCCCAAAATGCAAACCCCACAGACCAGTTGCTCTCCCTATGCCAAATGGGTCAGTAACAACGTATTCTGACTAGAACACTTTTGTCCAGGACCACACAGTGGGAGAATTAGCTGGTATTAACGATTATGGCTGCCTGAACTATGAATTGTAATGCCCATATTCATTTTATTCTCCCTGCACAATACAATCGGTATCGATTTCATAGATCCTCACTTATCTAAAGTGGGACACGGAGATGCTTTCAAATGATCCTCCCATTGTCTCTCCCACGAGTATCTCAGAGGCGAGGAAGCCAGAGGCGCCCAGTGTCTACTCTTTTTTTTTTTTTTGCAAACTGTTGTCTTTTCTGTGCATTTCAAAGCTTTAAGCCATAGGTGACCATCACTGGCATGCCTGGAACAGCCTGCTTCTTGCAGGAAAACACAGCTTTGCTGCAAGAGGTGGCGACAGGGATCAATAGGTGGCATTTCTCTGAACCAACCAGACAACTCCTGGAGGTGTGGTCTTCTTCCCATTGACACACAACTCAGGAGGCCTTTTGCCATGTTCGGTGTTTAAGCCTCCTGCTGCTTTTTAGCCACTGGAACCCCTCCACCACCACCACCACCCCCCAAATTCTCCACCCAGCCTCCTTTCAGCAGCAAATGACTGCCCGGTCTTTTTAGAATAGCCTTTCCCATCCCTGCAGGGACCCCGCTACAACTGATGTTGCTGCACACAGGCACTCTTCAAAGAAGACGTCTCTTTCTTTGTCTTAGTACATAAAGCCCATCACTCTGCACTCTTAAATGCAGTTGGCTAGGGGAGGAAAAAAAATCCTAAAGACACCCTGTCAGCACAGGCAAACATAAAAGGCTCTAGGCCAGGCAAAGAAAAGGAATTCACAGGAAGCACCTCAGGTCCCAGTGGATGGCTTTCCAATCCTGGCACAATATGTTGCATTTCCAAGCATCTTAAACAGCACAATACACCTTTGGTAAACCCAGGATTCTCTTTATGGTCTCAGAGCAGCTTCCACTTCCACTCAAACGCTAATGATAGCCATCTCAAGAGATAGCATGCTTCTCCTGTGGTTCCCTATCTAGAGTAAGTGACCTGGGTTGATACCCAGGCCATCCCCCATATCTATAATGAGGTCATCTGATACAACTTCCTCCAAAAGGTTTTGGAGTTCCTTGGAAATAAATGGCAGGCGTAAAACCCACATGTGAGCTGGCAGGAAAAGAGGGAAGTCACTGTAGTTTCCCAGGGATTAAGAACTATTATCATCTTTGCATGCACATGCCATTCTTTTCATCCCATGGCACCAAAGGAGCTTCTCCAGAAACAAACATAAAACAAATCTTGAAACAAGTCTTGGGAGCTATCGCTCAGCTCATGTCCCCAAACAGATCTCAAATCCTTGGCATCCTGGAAACCAGGTTTCAGGAGGTGATGTAGTCCCCACCTTGACACCAGGCGACAGAGGCATCCAAGCCTCTCTACCTCAGTATATATATATATTTAATATATATATATTTAAGTGACTAACTTCATTGACATCTTGGTAACTTTATGGCTCTTGCTGCACTGATGCCTGACACACTCCTCTACTACCTTGGCCTCGGTGTTTCTATTCTTTGCCTCCCCTCACCCTCCCCCCTGGACATTTGGAACCACAAACTGACAGGAGTCCCCAACAAGATTCAGGCCCTGGGGAAAATTGGGGAGGAAGTTGTCCAGTGGTGTCCAGCCCATCCTCTTGGCCCACCCTCCCCTCACATCCATCTGGTCTGGCCTCCTGCCATCAAGCTCTAACTTGACCCAGGCACCAGAGGCTTTTTTTTTAACCTCTGGGGTTCAGCCACACCTCAAAACCCAGGACAACCTCTTTCCCCCTCCCAGGACATGGCTTTCATCCCACTGACCTGTTCTGGTCCCTGGAAGCAAATCCGGCACTGCGGGGTCCTCATGCCACTATCCAAGCTGCTGCTGAGCGAGACAGAGTCCAAAGCTCCTCCGGCTCCCCCCGCGGTGGGCTGATGCCCCGGCTGGTGCCCCGGAGGCTGAAGGCGAGGGTCCTTCTCCTCCAAAGCCAGGCTCCGGGGCCGGGTCTCGGCGCCTCCTCCGCCGTAATACTCCGCTTCATCGTCCTGCTGGACCGAGCAATCGGCGAAGGGCGGCCATCCGCAGCCACTGCCGCCTAGCGCTCCCCGGCTTCCCCCAGCTCCAGGCTCGGGCTCCGGGCGGCCCCGCCGCATCAACACCAGCAGCTTCAGCTCGTTGAAAAACATGCGGATCCGGTACTTGAACATCATTTACCTTTTTTGTTTTTTTCCCCCCTCGACGGCGGCGGCGGCGGCAGCAGCAGCAGCAGCGTGTACCTTTCGGGATGGGGAGGGGGGGGAGAGAGAGTCACGGAGAGGTGGGGTGCGGGACGCCGCCGTCTAGCTGTGCCCCTCCTGCCTAGCATCGGGGGACGGAGAAGATCGGGAAAGCGCCCGGCAGGTGGAAGACCGGGGCACGGAAGGAGCCAGACTCGCAGCCCACATCTCGCCGACGAAGGGAAAGCCAAGCGGCGCGTTTACAGGTGTCGGGGAGGGACCGCGGTTGGGTGCGGGGGGTGGCAGAGATGGATGAAGGGCAGGAGGAAAATGGGAAGGGGGAGGTTGCAGCCCGCTATGACGGAGAGAAAGGGCTTTGGGCGCGGGCGGGCGGGCGGGCGGCGAGAGGTCGGAATTCTACAACGCCGGGTCCCGCCGGGGTGGGCGATCGGGGCGGGAGAGGGGTGTGGGGTAGGGAGTTGGGCAGGCGTCCCGGCGCGAGGTCCAGGTGTTGGCGGGACGGCTGCTAGGCTGGAACAGGAGCCGCGCTCCCCCTCTTTCCGAAGCGGGATGGGTGGGGGAGTGGGGAAGAGGCGCCGGTTTGCTCTCCGCTAGGATTCGGCGCGCTGCAAAAGTCCCTCCAGGACCCTCCGCGGGAGGCCGGCGTCCGGGTTTCCTCGGGCCATTGTAAAGCGAGGCGAGTCAAGGGAGAGCTTTCCGGCGGCCAGGGCCTGCAATCGGCTACGCGGAGGATCCGGAGAGGGAGGGAGGGAGGAAGGAAGGCAGGAGGAGGGAGAAGAGGAGGAGGAGGAGGATTCAGCAGACGCGCTGCAACCGCGGGCTGCGCCTCTTCTTCGGGAGCTTCCCTTTACCGCCGGCCGCCAGAGCGGCGGGGAGGCGGCTCCTCCGCTTCAGGACCTGCAGCCCCAGCGACAGGGCCCGCTCTTCTTCTTCTTCTTCTCCTCCTCCTCCTCCTCCCCTCGGGAGCTGGCTGGGCAGCAGCAGGCGCAGGCGGTTCTTTTGTCTGCAGCGCTACCGGTAGCTCCGCTCCCTGCTGCAGCCTCAACTGCAGCCGCGCCGCCGGGCTGGAGGAACCGCATCCCTGCGCGCTCGAGCTGGTCTTCCCCCTGCGCCGCCGGCGGCAGGCGGCCGCTTCCACCCTCTCCTGCCGGGATCGGGGCCGTGCGTGCGCAGGGAAGGGAGGCTCCGGCAGCGTCTGAGATGCGGAGCCCTCTTCCCCTCGGCTCTTTATGCAGCGGGCCCTAGGCTTCCGTCCCAGGGCGCCCCCAGCCGCCCGGGGTTGCCAGCCGATTCCCCACGCCTCTCCTCCCACGACCCCCGAGATCCGGGGGCTGGGGCGCACGACAGCCCGAATGGCAGCGGTGGTGGCGGCGGCGGCGGCTCAGGGCTGAGGAGAGGGAAGATGGCTTCTCCTTCCGGTACAGCATGTTAAATAAAACATTTCGGGAGGAGAGCGAGAGCGCGAAGCGGGTGGATGCGGGGCTTGCGTGGGGCCTCGGAGGCGCGCCGGCGTCGGACGAAAACCGAGGGGGCTGATGCGTAACCGCTGCGCCACTCGACTGTCGGCCGACCTCAACCACGTGGAAGAGGGGCAGAATCCCCGGGAAATGCGAAAAGTCCCCTACGAAACATCCCCCGTTTCCCCTTTCCAGAGGGGTTGGGAAAGCTGCTCTGAGGGGGCCAAAAAAAAAAAAAAATCCAGATTTTTTTCAATCGCCTCACAGACCTACGCAGGCATGTTCCTTTCATGGCAAGAATTTGACAGTGGTCCTCGCTAAACGACCGTGAAAGCTTGGCCCCTTCACCGAAAACCATTCCCTAACTCAGCAGGCTAAAACTGTCTCTCCCTTAAGAAGAATATCCCTGTCCTGACCCCAAAGTTTGGTGACCTCTCTTACTCCAGTGCTATTGTTTACATGTGAGGCTCTGGGTCAGGTAGGATGTTGAGGAACAAAGGAACATGGGCAGATAAGCAATGTTCTTTGGCTAGGTTGTATTTGCGGTTAAATTGCCTTCTAAGCCTTGAAGTAGGAATGTTACTTTGATACATGGATGGGTGGATAGATAACAATCTTCTCTAAATAGTGAAAAAGGACTTAAGCCCAACCAACCAACTTCCCATTATTCAGAATAAAAAGTATCTCTGCCCCAGCACCCCACCCTCAAGATATGCGTAATGGATAAAACAGGGACAGGGAAACAGGTTCAGCGAAGGAAGTACTGAAAAAGGATTAGGAAAGGAATAGATTATATTTGGCGCTCTCCCAATGTTTTGGACTTTATCTCCTATAATCCCTTACCACAACTGTTTTAATAGAAGTTGCGGTGCACAATGTCTGAAATGAGGCAGGTTATCTCTGACTGGGATAAAAAAAGAGAGGTTTAAAGAGCAGGTGGATAAAGTAGGCTGGTAATGAAACTTGGGGGAGGTTGTTTTTAACATAGTCACCAACCTGGCAGAAGGCATAGAGCTGGGGGTGGATGAGTTTGATCGCAGATGAACTTATTTCACACTACAATTAAGTAACAAGAAGGGCGAACAAAAAACAAAGCGAAGTATTGCTTTATTCCTAGCACCAAAGTGCTATTAATGTTAACAGGTAAGCAGAAAGCAAAAGAAGAATGGAGTAAAAATAATTTCCCTTCCCTGAAGAATCTTAACAACCAAAATTTTGACACCCCCCCAATAAAAAGGCTGCAGGCAGAAAAATGAATATGAGCACATACTTCACATGTTAAATATACTTAGGTCTGGAAATGAGGATGATAAGGAATAAAACAAATCAATCAGTCAATCAGAATGAAGCTGGAAGGGGCCTAATCCAATCCTCTGCTCAAGCAGGAAACCCCTATACCTAAAAATCTTTTTTGGTAAAACTGAGTTTTGAAAAGGAAAAGGACAAGGTAGCACCATATGTTCTGGGAAGGAGGCCTAAACAGAGCAGCGAATAGGAAAGATGGAAAGGAAGCCAGGTCGTTTGACTATGGACAGTGATTATAGAGTTGGAGGAGCAACAACATAAGATAAAGTCATTAAAAAATAGCAGAAGCTTGAAACCGCTAGGAAGAATGTAAAAATAAGGATAATTTTCTCCAAAAGTAAAGGTAATGGGAAATCCCTGGTACATTGTAAGCTGTTCATAAGGTGCGCATAATTTTCTCTCGTAGTATTCCTAAAACAACAATCACGTGAAGTAATCGACGGAGAGAGGTTGCCCCAAAGTCACTCGGTAAACTTTGGTGTGTGAGTGAGGATGGAATCTCTTTCCTTTTCCAAACAGCAACTAACTTCAGCTGTACACTGTATGATACTACGACCTTTGGATAGTAAGGAACTTAGCTAAGATGTTCTGTAATTCCTTCTTTACAGTTGTGTTGACTTAATAATAGCCAAGTTTAGGTATTATGTTCATGTCTAAATCTCAGCACATGAGAAATAATGAGTCCTCCTCCCTACCCAAACTGAGCTGGAGTGAAATGTCTCCTTAGGAGCAGGTCCCCACATCTCTCATGATTTGGCAAGCGATGAGCATCCCTTAAATTCTGTGTCTCTTCTTGCAATGAACCAATTTGGGGCTCTTGCAATGAACCAATTTGGGGCTTTGAACCAATTTGGGGCTTTGGGGCTTTGCAATGAACCAATTTGGACTCATAGGAACTGGGCCTTTGGGTTGCTTTTAGTGTACAGGTAGTCCTCAACTTACAACAGTTCATTTAGTGACCATTCGAAGTGGCAATGGCCCTGAAAAAAAGTGACTTATAATGGGTTTTCACACTTACAACCCTTACAGCATCCCTGTGGTCATGTGATCGGAATTCAGATGCTTAGCAACTGACTCATGACAGTTACAGTGTCTCGGGGTCGTGTGATCTCCTTTTGTGACCAACTGACAATCAGATTCAATGGGGAGTCCAAATTTATTTAACAGTGGTGTTACTAATTTAACAAGTGCACAATTCACTTAACTGTGGCAAGAAAGATCGTAAAATGGGGCAAAACTCACTTAGCAAATGTCTCACTTAGCAACAGAAATTTTGGGCTCAGTTGTGGTGGTAAGTTGAAGACTACCTGTATTCCATGCTGCATTCTAAGTCCTTATCACCCATCCCCTCCCACTTGTGACTGTATGATTGTAACCTTGTCGCTTGTATCCTTACAATTTATATGGACTGTTTCCTAGAATGATTTGATTGCTTATTGTACCCTATGATTATCATTAAGTGTTGTATCTGATGATTCTTGACGAATGTGTCTTTTATGTACACTGAAAGCATTTGCACCAAGACAAATTCCTTGTGTGTCCAATCACACTTGGCCAATAAAGAATTCTATTCTATTCTATTCTATTCTATTCTATTCTATTCTATTCTATTCTATTCTATTCTATTCTATTCTATTCCATTCCATTCCATTCCATTCCATTCCATTCATATGGAAAGGCTTGGCACATCCTTCAGAAGGGGAGGACCACTTTTTACTTTAAAAGCTATTTTTTTGGCAAACCCAGGAGCAGACTTCGTAATATACGTGAGTCTTCTTTTGTATCTCATTGAAAACATTGGATGGCTTTTGTTTGGTTCTCCTTGCTTGGCTCTTGAAATTTACATTCTGTCCGATAGGCAGAAGGTCACACAGGGCATGATTTGCATTAAAATCCAATAAATTAATTTGGCAGAGAAAACACGATTGGTTTCTTGAACACAGGAGTTGCATCTGGAATTTTTATATAATTGCAAGCAAAGAAATGACAGAAAAGGTGAAAGGAAAACCTATGTAAAAAGTTGTGTTGAATACCACTTCTGCACTGTTTATTGCTGTAATGTGCTCCACAAGACAAGTACTCTTAAGTTGTTCAAAGCTATGCCAAAGCAAAGCAACGATTTTAATTTATTATTTTCTTCTCCTTTGTTTTATTGAATTCGAGATAGCATAAATGATATTTTAAAGCAACCCCTTCCTAGGCACCCAAGACCCGCTGAGCAGCAAGGAGGTTACTACACTGGATGCCATCAGACCTGGATCTTTGTCAAACATCAGATTTGCTTTGTTTCCTTTTGTCAGTAAAGATTGAATGGCTGCTCATATCAGCAGAGATACACTGCTGAGTGTTGAAGGTCACTTAAATGTGATTTTCAGCATTAACTAGATGATGCTCTACTGCTAGAGAAATGGATTCTGTAAAAAGATCTGAAATTCCACATTTACCATGAAGAAATTTACCCTCAAATGATTTCCTATGAGGCAAATCAAATTCGTGTCAAAATGACACATCTGTGCAATGATAAAATCATGCATTATACAGCGTCACCATTATGTATTGTGACCCGTGTCATCCACAGGATCTTGTTGCTCTCCTCAGAATTGTGGTGTCACACTCACACCACAATTGCAGTCACACCACAAGCTCTGACTCTTTTGAGTGGACAAGCAACATTACAGCTCATAGAAAAGGGACAGGACTTACATCACAAACCCACAATACTGATTTATTTAATTTATTTATTTAAGGGTTGTCAAATTCGCGTCGTTACGGCAGTGTCACATGATGTATCATAACTTTTTCCCCCTCCGCTAAACTGGGCGTGGGTGTGCCCAGTGTGTGATGCATGCGAGCCATGGGCCGTGAGTTTGACAGCCCTAATCTATACCCTTTCACTTTTTGCTAGATGACACTACTGGCATCCTAATTACTAATATACCGTAAGTGTGTAAATCTTAGGGAGAGGATTATATGAATATGTCTGCATGTATACTTGTGTATTTCTGTGTCACAATGGTTTGTGCATACGAGAGAATGATTGGAATATAAGGATAGGGTATCTCATTTTATAGTCAGTTAATTTGAATTGGTAATTATTAATTCGGTGTCAAGATTTGATAAATCATATTTTGCCCTTCTGTAGAGTGTATGTATATATACTCCATGACTCTGCTGGGTGAACTTTTGTGTACAAACATAAATGCATACAAGTTGCATGCATTCGTGTATGTGTATGTCTCACGTGCCCATGTATTGGGCATGGGAAAAAGTCTCCAAGATTAATTTCTTCTCAAGTGAATGATCCTATTTGAACTCTATTGCTAAAGGTATCGTGATAATCTTCAAAGTCGACACAGTTTCTCTTTTCCCGTCTCCTGAACTAAGGAGAATCAAGGCAGGAAAAATTTGATGTTCTTCTTCTCTCAGGGGACTGAGCTGATGTTTAGGGAACTGCTCTTGCATATTTTCAGGGGGGGGGTGAGCTGCTGGGGGTTCGCAGGGGTTGGAGAGAGCCCCTAGCTAAGATTCTGTGCCCACCCCACGCAGCCTGCTTTGGATGTAGGTGCGTGCAGGATGCACGGGGAGGCTCGGGGAGGGTGAAAAACGGGGCTCCCAGAAGTTCAGGAAGTCCAGAAAGGACTTCCAGAGAGCCTCCAGAACCTGGGGAGGCCGTTTTCGCCCTCCCGGAGGCTCAAAGAAAGCCTCTGAAGCCCCCCCGCCCCGCCCCGTGGTACAGGAGACTGACTAGTCCACACCCACCATGGCCACACCCACCCAGCAACCAAGCAGAGAACCTTTTGCTAAGATGTTTGAAGCCCACCCCTGCATATTTTTTCAATAGTATGCTTACACTCCTCCACATTGATTACACCGTCCTCATGCTTCAGTCACAACGAATTGAATTATTGCAAGACTCTCCATGTGGACTTCCCCTCGAAGGCTACTTGGAAGCCACCACTAGTCCAGAATGTTGCGGCAGCTTGAATACTTACCAGCGCATTTACTTCAGTTATTCGGCATGTCTATTTCAGGATCTACATTGGTTGTACAGGTAGTCCTCGACTTATAACAGTTCGTTTAAGGACCATATGAAACAACAGCACGGAAAAAAGTGACTGTTTTTCGCACAACCCCTGCAGCATCCCCGTGTGTCACGTGATCAAAATTCAGGCGCTTGTCAACTCACTCATGACGGGTTGCAATATCCCGGGGTCATGTGATCTCCTTTTGCTACCTTCTGACTATCGAAGTCTGGATTCCCTTAACAGCCATGTTACTAACTTAACTGCAGTGATTGACTTAACAGCTGTGTCATGAAAGGTCATAAAATGGGGCAAAACTCACTTAACAAATGTCTCACTTAGTAACCAAACGTTGGGGCTCAATAGTGGTCATATGTCAAGGACTGCCTATAGTTGGCTCTGGCTATACTTTAAAAGGTACTGGTTGTTACGTTTTCATGTTAACTACCTGGATCAGGATTTGGATATCTTCAAAGTCACCTGCTCCCAACTGTTTTTGCTTGATGAATAAAATAAAAATTGAGCCGAGAAAGCCTCCAGCAAGAACTAGAGAGGGAAGTCTTCTCAGCTGCTTCCCTCCTGCCCACCTATCCACCCCCTTTTTAGAACCTCAACCCCTTTGTCCAATTGGATCCAACCCTGGTGGGATTCAGGAACCTTTGGAAATGGATATTATCTGATGCGGCTGTTTCGTCTTATACTGGAATGTTTAGGATGATAGTTTTACTTGTTCTCTGGTGCATTTTGGATAGCCTTATTTGTTGATTGTGATATATTCCTTTTAATTTTAGTTTTATTTATACAATTTCTACAGCCACCCACCTCAGTCAATGACTTGGGGAGGCTCACAGTTCCAAAATTATAAAAATAATTAAAACAACAAAAAACATATAAAACAATAAAAATTATCCAAAATAAATATACACAGCAGCCAAGATAGTTAACCAGTAAAACCAAGAAACTGGGACCTTAACACACTCAGCATAAGAGGCTTGGGAACACAGCCAAGTTTTTAAAGCTTTATGAAAGGCCAACAGGATTGGGACCATTCTAACATCTGAGGGGTTAACAGATATTGTGTAAATAAACCGCTTAATAGTTGGCAATCACTGAAGTGGTATAAAGGCAAAATAAAATAAGTTTATGATTATTATTATTAACTCTGATTATTCTGTTGTTGAATTGTTCGGTTTGAAGCGTCCGAACACTTCAACAACAGAATAATCAGAGAAGCCATAGAGATAGAAAAACGCCCACACCGCATGAATAAACGAGATGATACCTCCCACCTACCAGCCATTTGGAAACCCGCCCTCATGAACAAACGAGTACCTAACATGAAGAATGACACCAGACCCACACGCACGAGGGCCACACAAGATGCTACTACCACACTCCCATGTAGAAAGCAGACTCACACCCACACAGAAGATGAGACAGGACCACGGACCAGAAGCCGTACCGCAGCTGCATCACTACCCGCTTCAAACCCCTCCAACCCATACATGAAGCGAACTGTTTGTATATATATATCACAGCTCACCACCTCAAATCCCCCAGCAACTAAGACTAACCTGAGCACAACCAAGCCCCCACCTGAACAGAACACAACCCCAGCCAATCAGAACACAGCCAGCCCCTCAACCAATCAGAACACAGCCAAACCCCCAACCAATGAGATATATGTATATGTTTTCTTAAGTTTTCGCGGGTACTTACATGTATGGTATTCAGCTTTGTTCGGGTATTTTCCCACATCATTATAGTTGTGCTTGTAAAGTTATAGCAACGTTTCGGCAGAATCTCATCTGCCATCATCAGGCTTCTCTATTGGGTTCGTCTGTTCTGTATGGTGTTCGTCAGACAAACACCATACAGAAGCCTGATGATGGCAGATGAGATTCTGCCGAAATGTTGCTACAATTTTAAAAGCACAACTATAATGACGTGGGCAAATACCCAAACAAAGCTGAATACCATACATATAAATACCTGCGAAAACTTAAGAAAACATATACATGTATATACACACACACACAAAGTTATATAGATATAGATACACTTTATATCTTAAATCGTATGCCTCCAATTCCAATAACTTCCTGTTTCTTAAGGCCATTCACTCTTTTCATCCAAAGTAAACAATAGAATTTCAGATTTGCTACTCCTAACCTCTATTGTCTGGGGGAAAAATAACATTCTAATTAAAGAATGTGCATTTTAATTCATTCGTTTCAATCATAGACATTCTTCCCAACAATGGTAATTGTAGGTTTTCCCATCTTTGCATATCTTTTATTAACTTCATTCCATAGTTATTTGAAGTCATATTATTAAATGACCCCCAAACATTTAATGTTTTTCTCACTTTTTAAAACCAGATTTTTTTATAAGAACACCGTACAGTCATACCTGTGCAAACATACTTTAAAACAATGTCTTTGTTGCAAAAGAAAGTTTCTTTGTAAAATTTGAAGAACCAAAATAAATAACAAAGAGGACAATATCATGTTCTCTTCTGAATATCATATGGTTTAGTCAATTCACCATTAAGTATAATTCGAGTCTTTGGGGCTGTATATCAACTCGATTCCATGAAAAATATTATCACCAAAGTCCATATCTTCCAGAACTTTTAAGAAAAGGAGTTCAAATTGTCAAAAGCTTTCTCAGCATCTCAGCAAAAATTAATGCAGCTTGTTTTTTCATTATGTTGTTGTACGTATTCTGTTACATCCAGCACAGTTCTCACATTTTATAGTTACCTTTTAGGTAAAAAAAAATCTAAGTAATCTTCATGAATAAACTCTAGTAAAAAAGCCTGTCGGCCAAAATTGATGGCAACACTTTATAGTAATTGTTCAATTAAAAAAATTGTCTACAATTTTAATAGAAGTTAAATATTACCCTTCCTTTCGTAACCAGGCAATATTGGCCTCTTTCCAAGGTTCTGGCATTGCATCTCCTTGTAGAATAGAATGCATCATTTTCTTCAGTAGTTGTACAAGCTGGTCTTCAAAATGCGTATGATAAAAATCAGGTAGCCTTTCCAGTCCTAGTGTATAGTTTCTGTTATCTCTGAAACAGATATAGGAGGTTCATAATTTGTTTCTGGGATTATGAAAATTTTGTTAATTTTTTTTTTTACTGTTCCTCAGTTTTTCCAGAGAAAATATCTTGTGCCTTATAGAAATTGGAATAGTAATAATAAAAAGCCTTTTCTATAATTGCATTATACTAACACCTTATCTCCTCCTGGAATTGTTACTATTATTTTCTTTTCTCTTTCCTTTCTCAGTTTCCCAGGTTTATTTGTAAACTCAAAATTCTTCTGTTTCACCCAAAGTTGCTTTTTTGAAAGGCACTAAAGAAATTTATTGGATGAGAAGTGAAACATCTTCAAGCAAAACAAAGTCCAGTTGCATTTTGAAAAAGCATCTTTGGGACAACCATGATTGAGAATTTCCATACACATTCTTCTGGTTCACATATTTCAATTTTGTTTCTATTTCCCTTACAGTCAGCAGAGATAATTCTTGTAAAAGTTTAATCTGTTATATAATACATGCATCTGTTGGTGACTTTTATAAATCTTCTTTTTAATTTCATCCAAGTAACTTGCATTTTTTTTCTTGAGACTTTCTTTTTAACTCTTGCTCATATTGGATAAAATAAAACTCTCATAATACCTTTATTGGCATCTGAAATGGTTTTTAAATCTGTCTTTTTATCGAGGTAATTGTCAAAGAATTCAGTTACTTTCTTCCTGCAGTCATTCATTACCAAAACTTTTGTAATAACACTTCATTTAATCTCCACCTAAAAGTTGTAGTTTTTTTCTTAAGTATCAAGCTGTCAGGGGTATATTTAATGACTTTTCCTTGGTTAAGTTTATTTTCCTTATATGAAGCTCTATCAAATTGTGTGGAGCAATCCCATTCTAATCCCTCATCATACACAAACTATGATATGAAAAAAGAATCAATTGGTCCATAAGACAATTAAAGAACTTTGCTTTAATCCTCATTTGGAACAGAAAGACCAACAATTATAGATTTAGTCACTTGGACATCAACATCAACTGCAACATATCTACCAAGTATATCAGTCAATAATAATTTAGGTTTTAATTATGGATTGATGCTCACCAATGACAATCATGACTCTGGGATGCTGCTACCATTGTAAATCCATATTGGTTACCAAACACCTAGATTTTGATCATGGGTGCCCAATGGGAATGTTGCAAAGGTTGTAAGTGCGAGGACCAATCATAAATCACTTTTTCCAGTGCTGTTGTAACTTCAAAAGGCCACTAAATGAATGATTATAAATCGAGGACTACCTATAGTGAAGTCTTTTCCCTCCCCACTTATATTCTATATTAAAATTTTATCATCCGTATTCAAGCGAAGATTTTATCAAAGTCTTTAAAACTGTAGCTCCCAAAGTAGTTCTCAGTATCTTTAGTCGGTTGCAGTCTTTGTGAATCTTTATCAGTCATCTCCATTGAAGTACAGTTCCTTCTTACATTTTTCCAGAAAATCTTTAACTTTTGGACAGTAATCAATCTATATCTTTGGTGTTGAAAAGTAAGAATTACTCCTTCCAATTTATCCCAGTGAAATGGAATCCTTTTCTGCTTCAAAATATCTGTTAGGAAGAAGTAATCTTTCCTCTTACTCAGGATCCTAATAAGAATCTCCTTTAAAGCAATTATATCAATATTATCAATCTTGTCTCAAAATGACATTGCAAAATTTGATCCCTTATTCTTTTCCTCAGAAAAGGTACCCAAACATGTCTTGATGCTTGTCCCATTACAGCTTAACATGCATTTAAGTGATAGATCTAGTCCAATTCTCTCTCCATCCATTCCTCTTCCCAGCTCAATAAATCAGTTAATTCCTGAACAAGTTTTTTTTCATATGTTTTCAGAAAGATCCTCCAAAATACTCCTAAACTTCAGACAGAATTTCTTCTCTCTTGAGTTCCAGCATAGCCAAAATGTCCAGCTCTCTCAGTCCAAAACTCTAATTACTGTTCCACTAAATGTTCCATTCTGTCATTAACCTGCTTGATTTCCCCTGACATCTTGTCCAGTCTTTTATCCATTTTTTTCCCAAAGTCTCAAGCTTAATTTCTAAAGATTGTGTTAATTGTATTATCCAAGTCAAACATCACCTTCATAAGAGACAGCAGAATCTATTCCTTGTTTCCAGACCATCATCTGGTACCTTTTTTGCAGCCATGGTCTAGCACACTTAGCTGGTTAAAGATATATTAAAAACCTTTAAAGGAAGAAGTTTTCATTTATACATCTATTTGATGGGAGTGTAGGTAAAAAAAGAAAAGCATAGTCACTTCAAAGCTTCACGCTGTAATTCCAGAATGCAGATTTGTTTTTAAAAAAAAGTTTTCAATTTACAATCCCTTAAAAGTAAACATTAAGTCCTTCTATGTAAATGCTTTTAGTTTCTTTTGTTTCCAAAGTTTTGCAAGTTAGACAAATTTTGGGGCGGGGTGGGACGGACAGACGACAATTCTATATGAATATAACTTACCTCAATATAAATATAAGTCCAGAAAGAAAATCTCTGAAGAGAAGTACTTATCTATTCCAAAGAAAGTCTGTCTTTAACTACAAAGATGAATAAATCCAAAAAGTGATTTAGAAATGATGGTTGGTTTTAGTGTTCATAAAGCTATGAACCTGTGGTAGAATCTGGGGCTGAAGTAAGGGGTGGAATTAAAGGCTAACTAGCCTGGAATTGCTGAGGGATAGGAAGGGGCAGAAAGCAGGTCCTTCCCAAACCCTGGAGTGCTTATCTAGGTGTTCTTTTGTGAGTGTAATTAGTCTGACAAGATTCCTGTCAAGAAGCGAGTAGCAATAAATATACCACTCTGATCAACTACCTGTGTTGTCTTGGTTCCCTGAGCCTGACAGAATCTGATGGAAAGCTTCACTCCCTTTCATTGAGCTCATAAGCCAATGAAATAAAACCTCCATTTCTACAAATTATTCACAAGAAGCAACAGTTTTGGGGTCAAGTGGGTCAATTAGTGGTTTCTTTCTTAAATCAGGAGGGAGAAAGAGAGACACATACATACCTTGTGCAGGGGGCAAAACAAGCTGAGTTGTCATCTCTGAGAACACTGGAGGCATCTAAACCGCCATTTTCTTTATTGCAAGTCCCAGTCACATTGCATTGTTGAGAGAGAAACTGTCACCACCAGATGCATTGGAGTGGTGCAGAATAGGATAATGAAGAAGAGTAGAGATGGGGACAAAAGTCAAACTTTTAGTACTTAAGGTCAGGGCAACTTTTTTTTTGTTATAAATATAGAATTGACTGACCAGTTCTTCACTAGAATGAGCTATGACCGAGAACACAAACCCAATCCAAAGCGCACTGAAGATGTCTCCTTGAATGGGGCGAAACATTTGCAACCAAATTGCCAAGCTCGGAGCTCAAACCAACAACGTAACTACCAATCCAAGCTACTAATATTCAAAGACATTTCAACACAAACGCTGTTTGTGATACTGAAATCTTTTAACAAGAGGTAATATATTATGGTAAACACAATCCAGAAAGAATCTCCTTTTCAGAAACATTCCAAAATCCTCTAAACTTTTTTCATACTTATCTACCAAGACATTGTTTCTACACACTGTTGGGGTGATTTAAACAAGACATAAATCTTTCTTTGCTTTGAATTAGCATTTAAAATGCTACCCATAATTGTAATAACTCCTAGACTGAACAAAAAAACATATTAAATCCCCTAAAATAGGCTTGAAAATGTGTCTGAAATGTGAACTAGATTAGAGATGGCTAAATTAACTGCTCAAATTAAACAAAAAAATACATCCGACTTTGTTTCTACTTGGTAACCGATTCTGGATTTTGTGCTTGAGATGGAAAATAAAATAAAATACAATTTTGACTTTGTATTTTGCTGACTAGATAAGTTTGTTGTTATAGAAATATATATACTTATATATTGTGTATGCAAAAAGTAAAAAGTTGAGGCTGTAATATTATTCTTTCCGCCCACAGTTGCCTTGCAGCAAGAAGGGTGGCAAACAAATAAATTATATTCTACCGTTCTTAAAATAAAAAGTCAATGCCTCCTCCCTCTTTACCATACACTTTTTCCCCCTTTCCCCTTCCCCATTTTCCTACTATTTTCATTTTTATTTGTGTTTTTTTTATACTCTGATAAATGTAACATATTATACAGATGCATATATGTATATATATAATCTGAGCCAAATTGTCTTCCAACTACAGGTCATTAATTTCCTTGTCCATATAGGTTAAGTTGGCAGTAGCAATCTGGAACGTAAATAAGGGAAAACTAATTGTTAACAGTTTTCCTACCTGTTTACTAGATGTCCTTCATATTCACCAAAGATGAATAAAATTGCATTTTGGCTTTTCTTCAGTGAACAATTATGAGTAAAGGAAATCCAGGTAGTCAGCTCTCAAGAAAGTTAGGGTTTTAAAACCTAAGGACAACATTTTGAACTTAGTCCCTGGATGTGGATGATGGAGGCAGAAGGCCGAAATCACATACTTTTGATTATGATTAATATTTAATTTTAACTTCTTTATTTAAATGCCTTAGTTGAAAATGCTTTAGGGTTGTTAAGTGCTGTGAAAATGCTTATTGAACCATTTTCATCTTTTCTTTTATCCATGAAACATGCTGTAGTATAATTCATCTCAAACCACAGATGCAGGTGATATTTCACTCTATCTTCTCATGCTCTTCCTTTTTCTGTTGTTGTAGTTGATATCCCCTTTCGTATGAATTGTTGCTTCGATTCTTAATTATATCGGTGCTTTTGCTGCTTCTTTGCTTCCTTTATTATTTGCAATTATATTGTTATCCTTATATATTGCTTTTATAGGTAGTCCTCGACTTATGACCATAGTTGAGCCCAAAATTTATGTTGCTAAGTGATAAATTGGTTAAGCGAGTTTTTCCCCATTTTACAAACTTTCTTGCCACATTTGTTAAGTCAATCACTGCAGTTGTTAACTTATTAACACAGTTGTTAAGGGAACCTGGCTTTTCCAGTTACTTGGTTGGTCAGAAGATCGCAAAAGGTGATGACATGACCCTGGCACACTACAACCGTTGTAAAGCATCTGAATGTAAATCATGCAACCATGGAGATCCTGCAATGGTTGTAAATGCGAAAAATGGTCATAACTCATTTTTTTTCAGTGATGTCGTAACTTTGGATGGTCACTAAGGGGACGGTTGTAAGTGGGGACTAGCTGTATTTCCTTTGAAACAGATTTTGCTGCTTGCGAGGAAGAGTAGTTGGGAGCATTTGTTAAAAATGGAGTTCTTAGCCTGCCCTCAGAAACCAATGGTGGGATGAACAGGAGAAGGTGTAACACCAAGAGTTTTAGGCATCGTGACTTTAATCAGTATTTGATTTTGGATCAAATTGGATTGTGAGTATCAAAGGGGGACTTTGATGCACCACAAATAAAAGTTCAGATGAAAAAATGGATGGATGTGTTTTTCCCCCAGATCTAACTGTCTCACCTGGGAATCCATTTCGAATCACATAACCCTTTCTGAAGTAACTTGTCTAGTCCAATTCAACACTTGTCTCTTGGCGTGGCTGTTCAAGTGGAAAAGCATCAACCTAGTAAACCTGGGAGCTTTAACTAATGCTATGAAGTCGGAGATGCAGGTCAAGGTACAGGCTGGAAGGAGACAGCTGCAGCCTTTATTGCCTGTCTTTCAAGAGAAAAACTTTGATTAGATCTACCAGGTGCTTGATACGCCTATTAGCAAATTCCAAAGGAATCAAGGAAACGGACAAGCCAAAAGCATGGCCAGAACTGCAACTGAAGGAATTTCCCCTGAGCTGAGAGAAAATCCTCACATTTTTAACCCTTTGGAAGAATGGCAGAGAAGACCTCTGTGTGGGTAATTCTAATTAGCTTCTAATTAATCGATCAATTATGATTAATTAATTAATTAGTCCTGCAAGCTTTTTAATATATGCATATTAGCATCCCCCAAATCTATGGAGAGATCGAACAGGATATTTAGACATAATGCTTTTAAATTCAGCTTGAATCTGCCAGGTGGGGACAAAAGTACAGAATTAAATGGCTTGCAAGAGATGCCCCAAATGACATCAGTGAGTGAGCTGGGAATTCAACTAAATATGGTAGAATAATTTTGCTCATTTTGTTTACTGTCTTTAATGCTATGGTAAAGACTCTAGGCTAGTTCTGTGCACTAATGATATCGATTTATCTAAACTCAGAATATACTAAAACCAGAAGTTACCAGCCCCCCCCCTTTTTTTTGTATTACATTGATATTGGGGGAAAAATCCTAATTCAGCCATAATGATGATTTACAGTCCAGTTATAGACCAGTTATAGTGACATAAGGCTAATGCAAGGGTAAAAGGAGACAAAAACTCGAGCTATGAATTGCCACAGTAAACTCCTTGGAGGGTGAATATAATAAAATAACTTAATAATCCATAAAACAAAAATGCAGTGACAAGTCTCAATAGGAGAGAACGCTGGTCCACAAATCTAATTCAGATTTGTTAATCGTGGAAAAGAACTAAAATGGAAATTATCATCTGTGAAAACATATATTGAGGTTTCTTTTCTATAATGTTATCTTCCTGTGTCCTCCAAATGTAAGTGGAAAGTCTGAAGGAATCTGAGGTAAAGAAGAATGCCTTGGAAAAGAATATGAAGAAAACCATTGTTACAAAGAAACTTGAAAGTTGTAATTTTTCGCCAAATGGTGCTATGGAACTGAGATTTCAACTACTGTCGTAAGTTGAAGACTACCTATAATGCAGGGGTGTCAAACCCACATCCTCACGGTGGCATCATGTGACATGTTGTGACTTTTTTCCCTTTCGCGAAATGGCGTGGGCATGGCCAGCATATGATGCATCTGGCCCGTGGGCCGCAAGTTTGATAGCCCTGCTGTAATGTAATAAAAAGGCAACTTTGTATTTTAACCTTCCTTAAACTTTATTTATGGGACAAGCTCGTGAACTGCTTGCTAAGCCAGAAGTACCTGCAGGTGGAAAGCAGAGTTTTGCAAGATGGAAAGATTAATCTGGCTCTGGAAACAGAAGGCGCTGTTGGTGCCTACAGAGTTGAAGCTCAGCTGGAAGGATGAGAAGGGCAGTCAAAGAAAAACTGGCAGGGAGAGATAGCAGCTAACAGAACTTTCATAGCAGATTCTTCATCTAGCTTTACAATTTCAGACCTAATCTTATCTTGCTTTTCCAAAGGGAAAAGAGATTGTCTTAAAGGTTTGATGGGATGCATTGCTAAATCTATCTCTCTGGTAATAAAATTCTGGCTTATATAGCTTTAAAAGGAATTTAAATAAATTTGTAGAGGTCTGTGAAATCTGCCTGAGAATGACCCAAAACAATGTTCTCTCCAGGTTGCAAATGCTGCCTGATCTTTGCAATCTTTTTTGAATATATATGTCCTGGTTCCAAGTTATGCTACCAAACAATTCAAGACACTGAGGCCTTGGCTTCCTCAAAAATCTGGTTTATTTGGTACAGTACATCATATTGGCACAGTCAAAAGTGAAACCAACACTGAGTAATTCCCGTCTTTCTGATATAATTAAAGAATAAATACTGGCCACCCCCTTCGTGTCACAGGTCACGTTAGCCAACCAAGCATGTTGGCACGTTAGCCAACTTCTTAGCACTCCCTCCTGTCGTTGCTAGGGCATGGTGATTTGGCCTTCATTCTCAGGAGCCTTATTGTTGTTTTGTCTGGTACATTGGAGGAAAACATTCTACATTCCATAAAATCTCCCCACCCCCCGTCCCCCCGTCCCCATCCCCATAAGTATGGCAACTAAGAAACAAAGCAAGAAATATATGGCTTCAGCTAGAGTCAGAGTCGTTTTGAGAGTTGACAATATTTGCTCTATATATTAGAAACTGAAATGAGCAGGCTCCTAATGTATGGAGAATTGGTGGCAGGGTTCCAGAATGGTTTAAATGTAAACTTCAATCCGAATTCTGATTTGCTTTGGGTGGAAAATCTATTCTGATTTGAGCCCACCAGCATTCCGTTCTTTCTCCAAAAGATAAGCACTTTTTAGCATTTTTTTTTAACTCAACATCATTATATTGTTTCACATTTATGGCCTTAATTCTTCCATGAAGAGTTCAAGAACTCAATCTTTGCTCTTTGTGGCAGCAGAACAAGAGATCAACGATCAATGGAGAAGTGTTTTAGGTAATGGAGCATTTCACTTAGAACAAGGGGCTAAGTGCTTTTAAGCTAGCTGCCCAAACAGATGATAGGAAACTTGCTAGATATATAAATGCAGGGAACTATTGATGTGCGTTTATTGAAGATCTGAGAGCACACAGCTTTTTCAAGTGAAAACAGAACTGAGAAGAAGGAAGGTGAAGCGAGTACATGTATTGGCTGACTATATTTTGGAACTAGAAATATTGGCAAGATTCGTAGAACTTTTTATCGTCATTTCTTCTTGCAACCTATCTTACCCATGGAAAATTAATCGGCCTGATTTTAGAAGGATTGACAGCTAGGTAACACGATTGATACTATTATTTGGTTGCATTATGAGATGTTTAGACTGGATTTGGCATATTTAACCACTTTTAACCAAGTCCTTCCCAAAGACCAAGGACAGATATTGTTTGATGGTGTTAAAAGTATTGTCACAGAATGTAAAGTGTTCCAAATAAAGTTGTCTTTTGCATTTACTGGTGATTTTGTCAATGCTGATGGTATTACAGTGGTGCTTCAGATGTTTTGGGAATGTGCCCAAATTGTCCATCACTATCGGTATTATCTTTGTTTTCTTTTGCCACCATCGTTCTACTTCTATTTGCAGTTCTTTGTATTTTGTGATTTTCTGTGGTTCTTTCTCTTCTATACTTTTGTCTCCAGGTGCTGCAACATTTTTGTCTGTCTTATCAGCTATTGTTAATCTGAGGTGCTATGTGACAGCTCTTTGCCTGTTGGAATTCTAAAATCCCAGAGTGCTTTTGCTTCTTCATTTTCTTTTCTTTTTTTTTTGTAAATTTTTTTTGAGTTTTCACAAAAAGAAAAGAAATACAAATAAAACATCTTTTTTGAAAGCAGCATAATCCCGGGTTACATTTCTTCATACAGACGCAAATTCGGGTTCATGCTCATTTTTATATTCTATTCCATATCTTATCACTATTTTACATTTTCTACATAGCTTCTCCCCTCTTTTAATTTTCTCAATTTTATTTTATTTATTTCATCTCAATTCAAATCATTATATTTATATTTTTTGTCTGTCCTGTTTCAATTGTCTATTATCTTTTCTCATTAAACAAAATTTCTCCTGTAGTTACTGATTGGAGTATGACGCCTTTATATCTTTCCCCTAAAGTTATAACACTCAGTATAATACATAAGTTCCATTTGGATTCTGCTTGGTACATTCTTAAGCTACACACAGTATTCTTGAAAAAAAAAAAAAAAAGAAAAAATTATAAATGTATATAATTAAAACAACATTCCATTCCAATTCAATTCTATCATTAATATTAATATTCATTAAAGTCTTAACATTTTTCATGTTACTTTTCAATTAAATATCATACTTCTATGGGAACAATTATAAACTTTCCATGGTTAATTCCCCCCCCCTTCACTTATAGGTTATAAAACATTGACTAATTAGTGTTCCCATTCCTTCCTAATTCAATTTTCTCATTTATTTCATTAATTTTATTCCCAAACATTTCACTAAATTACACTATTTTATCCCTCATTCTAATCATATGTTGTTTCCAATTTTCTAAAGTTATTTCTAATCTTATGTACCTTTACAGAATCCCTTTTTCAGTTAGATTTTCACCCATTATCTCTAAATAGGTCCTGTTTCTTTATATCTTGCTCCGGACCTTTGTAACTTCTTTTCCTTTCCTTCTTCCCTCTCTTCTTCTCTCTCCCCTTTTTACCCCTTTGTCTCTGTACCTCTATTTCCCTTTTCTGTATTCCCCTTTTTTGTTGCTTTCCAGTATTATACTTATTTTTCGAATTATTTTTCTTTTTTTGTTGTTTTTTTAAGTCTTAAATTCTCCATTATCTTTCTCCCCTTTCCTTTTTCTTCCCCACATAGAGTTACTTGTTCATTAAAGATGGCTTCTTCTTTGTCCCAGTCTTCTTGTTTTGCAGTCTTTTCTTGTTGTTTCTCATAGTTCCAGATCTCCATTTCTGAGAATTGAAAAATGAAGCCAAAAGAACCCTTCCCTTTTTGTGCATCTTCTTTGTACTTTTTAAGTTCCATTTTCAATTCATCCAGAAGTGATGCCATTGTATAAATTTTTAAACAACCTCCCGATTGATTTTAGTCATTCAAATATAATAACCAAAAATCCAAAAGTCACCAAGTAATCCAAATACACACAAGCTGTTTCTTTTTGCTCTTTCTTTCTTTTTTTTACTTCCTGGGGTTACTATTTAGTTGCAAAGTTTCAGTTAAAATGTATCTTTTAGAAGTCTTATTGAAGTTTTACTTTAGATTCTTTTTAATTCCAGGCAGTCTCCTCCCTCTTCCAGATCCTGCCCTTATTCTTTTTCTCTCCCTTCATGCTTATGAAAAAGAAAAAGTTTAATGTCCAGAAATCTTTATTATCCCTTTGGCATTTAGTTATATTTTCAGTTTAATTGCCTATTGATGCCAAAGCGGATTTTTCCGATTTCTTATTTAGATCTCTTAGTTGTCAATATAAGGAAGGAGAGAGAAGAAAAAAAAGCCAAACCTTTCCCTTTTCACTTTCTTTCGCTGCTTCTGATTCTTCTTTGGAGCAATGTTATTTTTTGTAAAATTTAAATTCCAGGGTGCCTTAGTTGTTGCTTTTTCAACTTAACCCAGTCAGCCAAAACTTTCACTTCTTATCTTCCTTCTGCAGGTTCTTTTCCGGTTGAGTTCTTCTTTGAGGTGGCCATTTCTGACCACCACTCCTACCACCTTCGGGAAAGGGAGTAATGGCCAGCTGAGGAGGAGAGATGCGGCTCTCCTCGACCCTGCTGGCGGTCTCCCCCCTCTTCACCACCTCTATGGGGTGGCTTAGCCCCGAAACCAGCTGGCTCGGGGCACTCCAGCAGCAAGCCCAGACAAAAACCGCGCATGATCGCGGATTCCTGTCTGTCGCCGAAGCCCTTCAAACCGGAAGTTCTGCTTCTTCATTTTCTACTACTCCGATTATTTTGTAGTCCCACCAGTTCTTGTTTGTAGGCAAATGGCATTAGATACTGCTTGTGGTTAGTTGGTGAAATTTTGCTGCAGCCACAGATCAAATGGTCAATTGTTCCATCCTTTTTACAACAAAGGCAACATTTGCTGTTGATTGTTATATGTTGAATTTTTGCCTTTATGAATTTAGTTGGCAAAGCTTGTTCTTGAGCTTCTAACATAAGCCTTCGATTTCTTTCTTTGACACTCCTGATCTTAACCAACTCTATGTGGGTATTTTTTTTTATCAGCTTTTCCTTGTATATCATTCAAATGCATTGACTTGTTTGTTAAAGTAACAAATTGGTTTTCATATCCCCCACCCCCATATTCAACTTTCATCTGTGTTGTTTTCAAGAGCTTTCTTTGACTGAATTCTATCAGCAAGGGTTCTTGGCTTTTCTTAATGTAGTCATTCAGGCCATTCTTTTTTCCTCTACAGTTTGCTTCACCTGTACAAATCCTCCACCCACATCAGCTCTTGGCAAATATAGTTGATCAACAGCACTTTTTGGGTGCAAAGCATGGCACATTGTCATTATTTTTTTTCTATCTTCTGATCCAGATGATCAAGTTCTATCTGGGAGCAGTCAACTATTCCTATAGTATACTGAATAACAGGGATTGATTTAATTAGGTTTCCATCATTTAGCCTTGATTTCAAAGTTTTCTGAACTTTTTAAAAATCTATTTGGTAAAATATATTCTATTTTATCCGATTCTATAATAAATTGTAAGTTTCCAAAATTTATAAATATTTGTAACCTCCTTCTAGTGCAGGGCAATCAAATTTGCGGCCTGTGGGCCAAATGTGTCACGTGCTGGTTACGCCCACGCCCAGTTTAGCGAAGGGGAAAAAAGTCATGATACGTCATATGCAGTGGCAGGATTCAAATTTTTTTACTACTGGTTCTGTGGGCGTGGCTTGGTGGACATAGCGGGGGAAGGATACTGTAAAATCTCCGGTCAGAGGTGGTATTTGCCAGTTCTCCGAACTACTAAAAATTTCTGCTACCGGTTCTCTAGAACTGGTCAGAACCTGTTGAATACCACCTCTGGTCATGTTGTGACACTGTGAGTTTAACACTCCTGTTCTAGTGCTACTATCAAATATTCATTGGTGAGCTGTATTCCAGCATCCATCAATTTGTCTGCCTTCATTGCTATGGTTGCACAAATCGCATTCCAATATTTTCACTAACTTCTTTTTGTGTTTTGTGTTGTTCAGCCTTTGTTTTTCCAAATGAGTGTAAATCATAGAGTAGACATATAATTATTTTTACTCCTTTTTTTGCCAAATTCATATCCACAATTTGTCTTGTTTAAAATTGTTGTCAGTGGGCAATTGACAGTATGAATAGTAAAAGTGAAAATGAGTCACCTGGGAAAATTCAATGTTTGATTTCAACTTCTAACTTTTCCCCATTAGCCATCAGTTTTGTTTGCTAAAATTTCATTGAAGTATTCATAAATTGCCAAATGTCTATGATGATTCCATAAATTTTGAGACATTTGTCAATCCAATTATGTGAAACAGAAGTAAATGCCTTTTTATAATCTATCCAAGCCATAAACAAAATTGTTCTTTTTTCCCCAAATTCTTTAAAACCAGTTTATCAATCAATCATTGTTCTTCTCAAACTTTTCCAACTTTTGACTACTTTGTTAAGTGAGTTTTGCCCCCATTTTAAGTCCTTTCTTGCCACAGATGTTAAATGAATCGTTGCAGTTGTTAAATTAATCATGCAGTTGTTAAGTGAATCTGGCTTCCTCATTGACTTTGCTTGTCAGAAGATCACAAAAAGCGATCACATGATCCTGGGACACTGCAGCCATCATAAATGAGTCAATTGCCAAACATCTGAATTTTGATCAGGTGACCATGGAGATGCTGCAATGGCTGTTAAGTGTGAAAAAGAGTCATAAGTCACTTTTTAGTAACTTTGAATGAAGTCTAAATGAATTATTGTAAGTCACTGACTACCTGTAGTGGTTTGTTCAACCTGGCATGTATATGTACCTACAAAATTGAGGGAAGAGCCAAAGTTCAGAGGATAATTCACACTAGCATAACAGTCTTCTCCAGAATGATGTTCTTAAACTATCACCACCAATTGGGAAACCTATAGATACCCAATTGGAAAGGCTGTGCTAAATGATATGTGACACAAAGCTATTATTATATATAGCACAGGGCTGTAATGTCCACACTTGTTACTCCATGGTTATAAAGTACACCTACAGACAATTGTTGACCTGCCTAGCCAAGTAAAACTCACCAGCCTATGGATGCTGATACACAATTCAACAGATTTCCTCCCTTCGATTTTTATATAATTTTTAAAAGAGTTCTAAAGCTACTAAAAATTGGAATTCATACATGGTAGACTGTATTCAGGGGGAAAAGCTGGTAAAAAGCTCTTAAGGTTTAACACCAACTTTTATATCGGTTAGAAAAGAATGCAGCTATTTGGGTTGATTTTATGTCAACACTCAGATTTTCTCCTAGACATCAAAGAGGAACAATGATAATGAAATCTTCCCCCTGAAAGAGACAAATGATTATGGTTGTTTCAAAAGGATAGACGTAGTTCCATCCTATGCTTTAGTATTGGCCCTGAAGTCTGATATTATATTAATAATAGGTCTGGTCGACACCTGGGATCAAATTATTTTATATTACATGAGGATGCATAATGGATTGTCTGGATTTTTTCATTTTTTTAATAAAATGAAGTGGAGGCAACTTGCCAATTTGATCAGAGTTGAATAAGGAAGAAAGGAAGGTCCTCCCCCCCTTTATAGTTTCTAAGAACAAAATCCTTCACATAGGGAGAAAACTCTCTTAATCTCATTAACCCATAGGGAAGTACTTTTCTCCCCTATTAGGAAAAAGGACCCAGGTGGGAGAAGGAAATTCTAAGAAGAAAAATGGCTCTGAACCATTCCCTACCGCCACTGCTGCTGATTTAATACAACTGACAGTCCCTTGTAGTTATTGATTTAAAAAAGAAAGAATATTGAGTGTTCCAATCGTACAATGGATAACTTGGCCTTTCTAAGCTACCTCACCTATAGAAATGAATCAGTGTCAATGGGTTTATCTTCAGATTCAAAGCAGATATAAACAAGACAAAAAAGAATTCGGAATTAATAACAAACTACAACAGTTAGATAAAATTTTATTAGGATCAAATAAAAAAAACATAACAAAATTTTATAACTACTTATTAGAAACAGAATTAGAAGAAGAAATCGTAAAAGGAAATATGATTGCTTGGAGTAAGAATGTAGGGCGTAGCATCACATTAGCGGAATGGGAGAAAGTTTGGGGCAGAAACAATAAGATTACCAAATCGGCAGCATACAAGGAAAATCTTTATAAAATGTTCTATAGATGGCATCTCCCCTTCGAGGTTAGCGAAGATGCACCCCAATATGAGAGTCCGCATTGCTGGAAGTGTAGGAAAAAGAAGGAACCTTTTTCCATATGTGGTGGTCCTGTGCAGAAACCCAAAAGTATTGGAAGAAAATCAAAACTTGGTTGGAAGAAATCACCAAAGAGCAGATCGAATACAAACCAGAGTCCTTCCTACTAGGGATTTTTGATAAGCAAATTTCCAAAAAAACTAAATACATAACAATACACATTTTAACAGCGGCCAGATTAGCCTTCGCTCAACATTGGAAACAACACCAAATTCCATCAGAAGAAATGATTATTGAAAAAATCTCAAGATGCGCAGAAATGGATAAATTGACTTTGGCGCTAAAAAACAAAGACACTTCACTATACTATGACAGCTGGAATTGTTGGTATAATTGGATTGACCAAAGATAAATAATATATTATAAGGCATAAAAGGAAAGTACCAATACATAACAACGAGGTAGCGATATAAGTTAAAAACAGGTGTGGTTATATGACACAAGTTAAGGTGATGAAAACAAAAGAAGATCTTGCAAACTGTTAAATAAGAATACTTTTAATCCTGTAACCTCTTTCTTTCTTTTCTTAAAATTCTTTCCCTCTCTTCCTCTTCTCTTTTCTTTCTTTTCTTTCTTTCTTTCTTTTGCTTATTTGTGTATGTATTGTGACTGGTTTTAATTGTAAAAATTAATAAACTATATTTAAAAAAAAAAAAAGAAATGAATCAGTGAAGATTATTCTGTCAGGGCAGCAGAAAGAAAGCCTGTTGGATTTTAACCAAGAAAGCAAAGCAGTGAAGTCAGTGGCAAGCATAAACAATCAAAAGGAAAGTTTGACTTCAGATGAGTGACTCACTTCTGGGGATTTTCTCACACTGAGATAGCCTAATGGGGACTGGTGTGGAACCCAGATTCAAATTCCCCATTTCATCATGGAATTTATGAGGTGACTTTGAGCCAATGGCTGTCCCTCAGCCCATCCTCAGCTTGGAGGATCGATTGCTGTGGGAAATCACAGTCGGAAAGTTTCTCACGTGTATAGTATCTTGAGCTGCCAGAGAAAAGACAAGAGATGAAAGAAACAAAGTAAATAAATAACTACACTTAATGGGCAAATTAGAAATCAATCAGTTGCAACTGGCATTACCAGAGGACAGGAAGAAAATTGAGAAGAAAATTGTACAATAAAACCACAATTACTGCTGGTGGGTGCCCTTTGGCTTTTTAGTGGACACTATTAACTTTGAAGAAATGCATATCTCATGGTTCTGTTTAAAAAAAATCACAATTCCATACTTCATATAATAACAAAAGCATAACTCTGGACCACATCATCGGCAAGGATGGTTCTGTCACATCCTTTTTGGGATGTGGGAAAGCTGTTCCTTGCTTCCAGCTTGAATACTTCAGCCTGCTTTGTAACAAAGAGCTTCAATCAGAATAGTTAACCCTCTCTGACTTCATTGCCAGCATGCCTTGAACAGTTCTGAACTTTGTGCTGTCTGATCATGCATCTGGCGAAGAAGCTCTTAATCTGAAAGATTAAAGCTCAGGTACCATATTTATTTACTTACAATTTCACTTTCTGTGGCCAACCTACACACCACTAACTCTTGGTAAGTTCCAGAACCCAAAGGAATACTATATACCTGTTTATTTTCTGCTGCAAACTTTCAGTATCGCCTTTCTTCATCCTGGTGCCCCCCAATTATTTTGAATGATGACTGTCATCATCCCCAGCCAGAAAGTGCAACATAACTAGAAGACATCAAGTTGCAAAATCATTATTGTGATACCATTTAGCTCCTGTTTACAAACTTGTTTCCTACTCAGCAACCTGGGCAATACCAAGTCCATCTGAGCATTGGGTGTGTATGTGTGTGTCTTATGTTATAAAAAATATTTGTCTGAACCTCAGGCAAGATGGGTGAGAATAAAGACAACAAATTTGAATAGCTAATTATGTACAACAGAAAGCTGTGTGCCATGCTCCCAGATAATGTAAGAGAATATTGGATGAAACAAGAGTAGAAAGCCTGCTGCTACCTGACCTGGGGAAAAGAGAAATTTTAGGCCAACTTGACCCAGCTTCCAAATGTCTTTTGGGTTTAATCCCAATATTTGGACCCAGAAACATTTATCTTTCATCATTAAAATCTTACCTAATATTTTACTTCTTTATTAAAGGTTATGGAAAGTAACATTAGACAATTCATGTTCTGCCTCATCCATCTACATCTCTCCCCGATTCAACCTGTGCATAATAGAAGTCTTTGTTGATATATCATTCTTGTTTATAGTTAACCTATCCCATGTAATTTGGTGCATATAGAACAATAATTCCCAGTAATAGAAATTCCTTGCTGCACATCACATTGATGGTTTGGACATCCTTATTTATTACACCTTCAGCTCCTTAAAAGCCTTGTCTTTTTTTTTTTAAGAAATGAATGAGCAACCTGTTGTCTTCTAGATATAGGATTATAAATCCCATCATCCATGTCCTAAGGAATCCTAATAACCCATAACCTTCTGTAACGCCACAGGTTGCCCACTTCTGTGTCAAGCATGTCAGTGGAAATTGGTTCTAAGTACGAATTCTGGTATCTGTGATAGATAGAAACAAGCAGACAGATACTGCTGTATCTCCTAAAACTGGAGATTTGCAAGATAGATTCTGCAGAATCATAATAAATAATAATGAAGAAAGTTAATGTTGTTTTCAGCATTCAGCAAGTCTACAGTGGTTTTTTTTTTTTTTTGAAGTTCCTAAGGCTACAGTTGTACAATTCTGTTTGAAAACATGTGGGCCATGTTGCTGGAAATAAGGAAGTTAATAAGATCTAGAAAGACTGGTAAGACTTGAAATCCAGTTAAAGGTTTCTATGTCTTACATATTTCTTTTGTTCCTTTACCCTTGATTAGTAAAACCAAGACGAATATGAATCAGTATAAGAAAAATATAGATAAAAATGCAACCTTGCCAACAATCCATAAACAGTCCCACGATGCCAAATTCGTCTATAGCTGGTACATTAATTGGAGATAGAATTCTATCTTTTTTTAAACAGCAAGATAGGCTTAACCGAATCTTACCAACACACCAAAGTAATTATTGATGTACCAACAGGAAACACATTGTGTCACACTCTTCTGTATTATTCTATTCCCTGCCAGCTCTAATCCTAGTAATAGGGTTTTTTTTTACACCATATCTTTCTGTTGCCCTAACTTTGTTGTCAGTTGTCTCATTTGTCTCACAAACAAAAAATGAAGAAATACATTGCAGAATGGCTGTCAGAGTACTATCAATCAAGTGACATTTTTTTCCCCAGTAAACATTTTCTTCTGAAATGTTATCTTGAGATGAAGTGGGGGGCGGGTAGCCATAACATCTACATATCAAAATGTTTCAAAATTCAAGACTGGCAAAATTATTTGGAAAGAAAATATTTGCTCTGAGGCCTCTCTCTATCACAGTCACCTCCCTCCTGCCTTCACTGGGACCGAAGCCTATTCCCAGAAGCTTGGCAGAGCTCAGTTTATCTCCCACACAAGCATGCAATGCTGAGTCAGGCCCACCATGATTTCAGCTTTTGGTGGGGACCTCAGAAGCAGATGCACAAACTGGTAAGCCACCCCCGTGAGCAGGTGTATTGGTTGGAAACCTGGAGCAAGACCAGCCACCCAGGACGAACAGATTGTGCTTGTAAGTCTCCTCCTTAGACTGAGTGGCACAGTGGTCATGAAAAGAAAACTCTCAAAGCGTATGAAACTGGAACCTGGTCTTTGCTCGGGAACTTGAAGAAAAATCCTATCCTCAGGGCCTTTTCCAAATGGATATCGTTAATGTAAGCTGGAAAGCAGACCTTTTCAAATATTCATATCTGAAATAATTTGAAATATTGGCTGTTTTTGAATTGCGCTTACTTTGGATTCAAAGGTGCTGTTTATATTGAAACCGTTTGCATTGAAAAATTAATGTATTGTATTATTAGACAGCTCTGTTAAGGTTAGGGTGGCACAGTAGCTCAGCAGTTAAAAAGTTAGGCTTCTCATCTAGAAAGCTGGCAGCTCAGGTTCGAGACCTGATTGCCACACAACAGGGTGAGCTCCCATTCTTTCCCCAGGTTCAAAAGCAGGCAAATGCGAGTAGATAAATAAATACCACTTTGATGGGAAGGTAACAGTGCTCCATGGTATCGTGCTGGCCACATGACTGCGAAAACGTCTTTGGACAGTGCTGGCTCAATGGCGTTGAAACGGAGATGAGCATCACCCCCTATAGATGGCAACGACTAGTGGAATAAAATGGGGACTCCTTTATCTTTACCTATTAAGGTTTAAAGATTTGACTTTTTAAAGGGAAAAAAATTGTCAGTAGAGGGAAGAAAGGAAAGGGCCACAGACATAATGTCCTAATAAAAATGTGGAGGAATGAAGACAATCAATGGGGTTTCCAGGTACAAATTTTATAGGGAAATATATATTGTAAATGTTTAAGTGAAGTTTATTTATATCTACGGCCTTTCCTTTATAAGTTTATTTATAGTATATTCAAACATATTTATAGAGGTCACAGCATGAACCAAAGAATGGGAGAAATTAAGTAAATAAGAAATAAAGTTTAAAAGAACACTTTTTTCCCATGATGGGCAGAGTGTAAATACCTACAGTCCTTGTTACACAAAGTCATAACACTGTAAGAACTGAGGCTTGACATAAATGCCCCAAAATAACAAATAGGGGTCTTTTGGTATGTCAGTCCCTTGGCTGAAAAAGATGGCTTGCACCTGTCTTTTCACACGTGGAAAACATAGTTCAATGTGTCGGAAGCCTCACCATGGGAAGCAGAAGAGAAATGCAGGTTAAGCAAGGTAAGAAAGCACCTAGCTGCTTTGAATGAGTTTACATTTCTGGGACCGGCTGTTAAAAGTCACCTGGCAAATGTGATCTCAATATCGCTGGCTGTAAAAACTCTTTGAGAACTCCTGGAATGCAGGGGAAGTGCCAGTTGATTGAGGCTAATGTTGTTGCGATCTTTAAAAGAAAATGGGGGTGAAAAGTAGACCCAGAAAATTTCAGACAAATTGGCTTGACTTCAGTACTTGGGAAGATCCAAGCACTTAGGAACTAGATGATTACTAGATTTGTTTTTAAAAAAGTGGTTCCAGACAAATCTTATTGCTGTTTCTGACAAATAAATTAGATTAGTAAACCAAGGAAGTGCTTTGGATATAGTGTACTTTGATTTCTAAAGCCATTAAACATAACGTGTCACAACCTTTTTCCTTTTGCTAAACCAGGGGTGGGCATGGCATGTGACACTCTGGTCCACAGGCCACATGTTTGACACCCCTGTCCAAAATATGGTCCAAAATAGTTTTGTGTCTACATGGAGAGAGATATGCACTGGGTTATCTTAAGGAGTTCTGTCCTGGGCTCATTGTGTTTAAATATTTTCGAAAATGACTTAGGTACCTGCTTAGTCATAAAGAAATAGGGTAGATGCTCATCAAAATTGCAGGCAACACAAAGCTGGAGGAGAAGGTTTGCTAACACCTCAAAAGACTTGGAACAGTATCCAGCAATATGCAGTTTAGTGGTGAGAAATGTATGAGTCTACATTTATGTAGGAAACATTAAGTGCAAGATACAAGTATCTGCTGAGCAATACTACTATGAGAAGGATCTGGGCATCCTGGTAATCCACAGATTACACATCACAGTTGCCAAAACAACCAGTGCAGATTGGTGACTACAGCAGAGATATGGCGCAGCAAACAAGGCAAATAGGACTCTACTTTATGCTGACTGATCAGATTGCAACTGAAGTATTGTGTCCTACTGGATGCTGAACCCAGAGTCATTCTGTCTTGCTAGTGGTGTACCAGAGGCAGTTCAACCCCAGCCCAGCTAATTTTCAAATTCTGTTGTCAGGCTGGCTAGAGTAACAATAAGCACCACTGACTTATTAGTTCTTCCCTAAGGAGAGATGGTGGCATTCCAGGTAAGAGTTAGTGATCATTTGTGTTATGAAAAAAATACATGCTTCCCACTCAAGAACTATGGTCAGACAGAATAAACATACTGATGCTGAATTAATCTCATTTTGGGGGGCAGCCTGCCTTTAAGTGGTATTTTGGAGAAGAGAAGCACTAAGAATCCTTGCATATATTACAGACTGTCCTCAACTTACAACAGTTTGTTTAGTGACTGTTCAAAGCTACAACGGCACATATGACTGTTTTCACACTTATGACCATTGCAGCATCCCCATGGTTATGTGATCAAAATACAGATGCTTGACAATGGACTCATATTTATGTTAGTTGCAGTGTTTTGGGATCATGTGATCACCGTTTGCGACCTTCTGACAAGCAAAGTCTATGCGGAAAACCAGATTCATATAACAACCAACTTACTAACTTAACAACTACAGTGATTCACTTAACGTTGAGGCAAGAAAGGTCGTACAATGGGGCAAAACTCACTTAAGAAATGTCTCAGCAAAATAAATTTTGGGCTCAATTGTGGTTGTAAGTCAAGGACTACCTGTACGCTGACCTGAAAAAAGATTAATTCCCCCTCTCAATTTTCGATTTAACTTTGACGTGGGAAAATTGGAAGGGGGCTTTATATTCAGAATTATCTTTCTTTCAGATAATTACACTCATGAATTCCTGCACAGGGAGTATAAAAATCCATAAAGTTACAGTACTAATCCCACTGGTACTATTGGAAGAGAATTATAATAGACTCCTTCTGAAAACCAGCCAGACAAGGAAAGGTATATCTGTGGAGGACTAAAAGCAGCAGACCAAAACTATCCTGATAGTAGCCATATTTTTCCTGGTTGGAGAAGCTTTGCCTTTCTTGGCTCTTGGATTACAGTTTTGGTATAGAAGGTGCCCTTGGAAAAGGATAATCTAGGAATAGTGGACACTCCATTTCCCATTATCCGGTGGGTGGCTAGGAAACATCATGACTCCGGATATGCAGTGTAAAATGGCTGCTTGGTATTATAGCGAATTTAAAACAGCATCTCCCCAAATCTACTGCTCGATGATTGGGATCATGTTTTGCATCAAATCAAAAACATTTTAAGCCCTGGTTTATTAAATATATCTCAGTTGCAAGTTTCACTTATCCCATTAAACCATAAACTACTTTTTACAAATCACATTATGAATTAGTGCACTGTTTTAAATCCAGACAGTTTTTAGGGCAGTCACAAATATCATCTGGGTATTGCTGAGTCTTGGATATTTGATCTTCCCCTTAATAAAATTACCGTGTAGCCAACCCAAAAGGACCACACAAGATGAGGATTTTTTTTTTCTTAAAGTATTGTTAGAAAACAAGAATCTCTTCCAATTCTGTGCTCTCTGATGGGAGACTTTAAAGGGAGACTGGGAAGAATATCACTGGCTGCCACTTTTGTTTGCTGTATGCTTTTGCGGGAGAAACCATAGAGGGAGAGTGCCTCCTTCATATCCTCTTGACAGTTTCCAGAGGCATCTGATCAGCCACTGTGTGACACCAAATGTTGGATTACATGGATTTTGAACTGATCTAGCAGGACTCTTCCTATGTTCTTATTGAAGAGGCATAACATATTCAGGCTAGTTGGACAAGCTTAGCCTACTGGTAGTAGCTAACCATTGTTAGGAAAATAACAGGCTGATAGCTTTTAAATTTTCTTGTCAAGGACCAGCAAAGAACAGAATGGTTCTCCCTTCCTCCTCTCCGCCAGCTTAATGTGCACAAATAGGAAGCAAGCTGGAAGTTTTTTGCAGATAGGCACAAAAGAGACTCAGCACACAAAGGAGACTGAGGTTGAGCTGTGAAAAACCTAAAAGCAATTTGGAATACTGGCTGTTAAAAAAGATGCAATATACACTCAAGTGAATACTCTGTTTAGGCTATATAATTAATACTGTAA
Organism: Pseudonaja textilis; assembly: GCF_049901715.1. Lineage (NCBI taxonomy): Eukaryota > Metazoa > Chordata > Lepidosauria > Squamata > Elapidae > Pseudonaja > Pseudonaja textilis. The sequence goes on from NC_141991.1 coordinate 132,123,163, forward strand.
ATATATTAAGGTAATACTCACAAACACCACCAAGTCTCATAAATGGTTAGTGACATTATTCCAAATGACATCAAACCCAGATAAGTGCAGCTGGGAATTTTTATTGTTTATAGAGAACTGGGACAATTATCACAAAATTTCCAAAGCAAAATAACCCCCCCCCCCAAAAAAAACAAAAAAACCCCCCCCTGCAACCATGTTTTTATCCCATGAATCTATGAATGTAAGAATCTAAAAGAGAAAAGGGGATGGGGAATCCCTGGCAGTATTTAAAAAAAAAAACAACCCAGGCAGTCAAATATTCATTAGGAACAAGCTTAGTACACAATGAGTTTACAAAGTGCTTCCTCGGAAAAAAATAAAAAAGCGGTGTGGGGGCAGGGAAGAAGATTTTGGTAAAAGTGTAGAACTGATGCAAAATGCCTCAGTGCAAGGAAAGAGAAGCAGTGGAAGATGTTGCTTTAAAAATAAAAACAAAATCGGCAGATCCTTCCACAAAGGAAAAACACAAGGAACATGTTAAGATACGTACTTAAGGAAAGGTCCTGTTGGATCAAGCCATGCATCTATGTCACACAGTAGGTTGCAAGGTGCTACTTCTCTCCTGCTGTTGTTTCCCAGCAACCAGGATATAAAGAATGCTACCTATAATTAAGGAGGTATTGAACAGCAATGCCAGTAGCCACTGGTAGCCTGATCCTTCATAAACTTGTCCAGCGTCTCTTTAATAGCACCTCCATTGGCTACCATGCCTGTAACTGCTGGCAGCAAATTCTACTGTCAGCCTCTCCAGCTGGCAGACTGGCTAGCGATATCTTGCTAGCTATCATTTTGTTTACATACTGCTGGACTCAGAAAACATCCCCCAGCAATTCACATCATAAAAAGCATATAAATATAATAAAAAACCTAAGCACTAATAAAAGCTCAAATCTGCCATAATACAATGGGCACAATGGTGACCATTCACTACCATAACAGCTCTGTCTTTAATAATTTCCAGAAGCTCAACAGTGAGACTGACATCCTAATTTCCAGGGGGAAAAAAACAACCATAATCTGGAGGCTGCAAGTAACAGACATTGCCCGCAAGGAAGGCCCATTTCAGCTCACCTAACTGGGAGACCATTAAGAGATGTTGATCAAGTCCGCACTAGATGAATTGTCTATTTCTGGACAAAACTGTCTTCCATGTACCCCAGTGCCAAAACATGTAGGACTTTATACAGTGCTGCGGGTCAAAACCAATACTTTGAATTGTATCTGGAAATGTGTTAGAAAGCAAAGCAACAACTGTAAAACAGGACTGTATGAATAAAACTTTATTTTACATCCTTCAGGATATAAAACATTGGAACTGTTGAGTTTGTATCTAAGGCTTGTGCAACAGAGAACATGTTTTATAGGATACATTGGGATTTCATCACCTAAACACACAGTTTGCTTGTCCATGGTCAAACCATGGATAAATGCAGTCATATTGCACATACCTGATGTTGCACATACTTGAGTCTAGGGTCCCCAACAATCATCACTTAGGCCCAGCAGTGGGACATCTGGACCAGAGGTGGAGACCAGCAATAGATTTTTAGCCTTCTCCTGCAACAGCCTACCCAACACCTCCTACCTATATTCTATATTTTGTCACTATCAAAATAATCTTGATACTTTCTCTCTGGTCACATAATGCACAATCACTTTCTACATAAAAATTTAGGAACAAATTCACATTCCACAGGTCTAACCTATCAACTATCCCAGCTCTTCTCTCTGTCCCAATTAGTTATTCCTCCCCTTTCAGCTCTACTGAAAGAAAAAAAAAAGATTTTAAAGACACTGTCTACCTCTGAAATCTAGGCATTTAAAGAATAAAATGATTAATCCTTTTCTATACAAGTAATTCACTTTTTCCCCAAAAGAAAAAGGAATGAGATCTGATATATGGATTTAATTAAAATAAGACACACTCTGTTTAAAGAGATTTCAGATTTGAAGGTAGGACCTTATCTGTATGATTCTAGAGCTTTCCTTTAAAATGTCTGCTTTAGTAAGCATTTCAAATGTGCAGGAAAGGGTAAAAACATTCCTTTTATGAGTAAATTATTTTGTATGATTCAGTCAGGTCCTAGCTCATTAAGTTTGGAATGATTTAATTATAGTGTTGTCAAGTTGTGTTACTGATTATTCCCCTGCTGGGTATCAAATATTTTACGTTCATGGAGATGGAACTGGAAACAGTCTTTTATATTCTTGTAATATACACAATAAAGAGAAATTTTTATTTAATATGATTTAAATGCTTCCTTCAGTAGAAATAAGAATTATATCTTTTAACCAAGACACAACCTTAGAGGGACACTTCCAAAAGTAAATAGAGACAAGAGGAAAACAAACTTATATTCATGGTCACATTTTCAGCTGAGTAAGGCCTGAAGAGGCAGAGGCATTTAGTTCTACCCACTGACTCATTCCTATGTGAGACCACACTCAAGGAACAATCTTGTATTCACAAACCTGCCTGTGTTAACTGTGGATTTAGCAAGTCTTTCCTTTAGGGACCTCTTAATTTCATTGTCATTTCTCTCTATTTTAATACATTTTAAATGAATTTTAAATAGCAATAGCACTGAGACTTATATACCATTTCATAGTGCTATAGCCCTCTCCAAGTGGTTTACACAGTCAGCATCTTACCCCCAACAATTTGGGTCCTCATTTTACTGACCCCGGAAGGATGGAAGGCTGAGTCAACCTTGTTAGGTCAGGATCGAACTGCTAGCAGCGAAGAGTAAGTTAGCTTGCAATTCTGCAGTCTAACCTGACACAGGACCAAAAAGTTCTGCAAAAGCCTCTTTGCTCAGACTACTATGGAAAACCACTGGGCTTTTTTGCTGTGGCTCAGGCTAAACTCTCCAAGATACACAGTGGTGCATTGTGAACAGATTGGAGAGATATGTACATTGGTTTCCCCAAACATCAGTATTATGTGGCTAGCTAACTTATAACAATTGTAAGTGGAATCCAGATTCACTTTCACTGTCCACTCAGATGGAAACAATTAGCTGATCCTGAAAAAAAAACCTTATGTGTGGTCTTATCTACAATCTGATTGAAACCTGAATGAGAAACCACCAAGATATTTCAGAGCTGTAGCCTAGTCTGAAAATTAAAAAAAAAACAACGAAAAGGCAACAATGTCAACCATTGTTTGCTGAGATATCACCTGTATGCTCATATAATCATCAGAAATTATTCTGGATTCAAGAAAATCCTTTACTTTTACTCCCTTTACCCTATACAGTTCATTTAGCGATCATTCCAAGCTACAACAGCACTAAAAAAAGGTGACTTCTGACCATTTTTCACGCTTATGCGTTGTTAGCATCCCCGTGGTCACGTGATTTACATTCGGATGCTTGACCACTGTCTCACATTTATGACGGTTGCAGGATCCCCAAGTCATGGGATCCCCTTTGGCGCCCTTCTGACGAGCAAAGTCCACAGGCAAACCGGATTCATTTCAGCAACCATGTTACTAATTTTAAGAACGGCAGTGATTCACTTTTAACCAATGTGGTGATAAAAATCGCAAAATGGGGCAAAACTTGCTTAGCAGATTGCTCCCTCGGATGCCATAAATTCTGGGCTCAATTGCGATAGTTGAGGACTGCCTGTATTTTATATAAATATATATCAATTATAAGATAACAGATATAAGTATAAACTTATGAATACATGAAATGGATACATGTAAGAAAAATAAAAAGAAACAATAGGCACATTGGTGCACTTATGCACGCCCCCTGTAGACCTCTTAGGAAAGAGGTGACGTCAATAGTAGACAGTCTAAGGTTAAAGTTTTTGGGGTTTGGGGAAGAAACCACAGAGTCAGAGTATTCCAGACATTGACCACTCTGTTGCTGAAGTTGTATTTCCTGCAATCAAGTTTGGTGCGGTTTACCTTGAGTTTGTATCTATTGTGTGCTCTTGTATTGTTATGGTTGAAGCTGAAGTATTCATTGACAGGTAGGACATTGCAATGTATGATTTTATGTATTATACTTAGACCAGACCGAAGGCGTCGTAGTTCTAGATTTTCTCGGTCTAAAATTTCAAGTCTAGTGGCGTAAGATATTCTGCAACGAGTAGAGGAGTGGAGAACTCTTGTGAAATATTTCTGGACTTTCTCCACTGTATTAATATCAGATATGTAATGCAGGTTCCAGACTGATGAGCTGTATTCAAGTATTGGTCTAGCAAATGTTTTGTATGCTCTAGTTAGTAGTGTGATATTACCTGAGAAAAAGCTACGCAGAATTAGGTTAACAACTCTTAATGCCTTTTTGGCTATGTAGTTACAAAGGGCTCTAGCACTTAGATCAGGGGTGGGCAAACTTTTTGGCTCGGGGGCCTCATTGACTTTTAAAATTTGACAGACGGGCCGGGTCAGCACAAGATACGATACATATAAAAAACTGCAAAATCTCCGCAAAATCAAGTCACTGTGCCTAATGCATCACCTGGTGTCAAAATGTCTGTCATTACAAGTGAAAATCAAATGAATGCAATCATTCAATCATTCACATCAAACCTTAATTCTGTACCAATCTTTGGTGGGCCGGATTAAAAAGACCAATGGGCCAGATGTGGCCCGCGGGCCATAGTTTGCCCACCCCTGACTTAGATCATTAGAGATGAGTACTCCAAGGTCCTTGACAGACTTTGGATCATCAACAAGGTCTTGACTATTCAGCCTGTATTTTATTTTCTGATTTTTTTTGCTAATATGTAAAGTAGAGCATTTATTTGTTGAGATTTGAAGTTGCCATTTGTTTGACCATTCTGATACATAGTCAAGGGCTTTTTGAAGAGTAGCAGTATTGTCAATGGTGTTGAATAGCTTTACATCCGCAGCGAAAAGAACGCAGTTGCTCTTAATATGATCACAGACGTCATTTATGTAGAGTATGAAGAGAGTTGGTCCTAGAACACTGCCTTGGGGGACACCACTATTGACAGGTACAGAATTTGATAGGACGTTCCCAATTTTGACCATTTGTTGTCTGTTTGATAAGAATGCTTCTATCCAGTTATGCGGGTGTCCAGAGATACCATAAGATTTTAGTTTTAGGAGTACTTTGTCGTGTACCACTGAATCAAAGGCTTTACAGAAATCTATGTAGATTGTGTCTATTGCTTTGCCCTGATCGAGTTGTGTAGTCCATGTTTTTGCAGTGTAAAGAGTTGCAGATTACAGGATGGTTTTTTTCTGAAACCAAATTGCTTATTAGAGAGCAGGTTGTTTGTTTCTAAGTGGAGGATGATGGATTGGTTAATAATTGATTCCATATTTTACAGGTGACACAGCATAAAGAAATTGGTTTGTAATTTTCAACTAGGCTGGGGTCTCCCTTTTTGAAGATGGGGATGACCGTGGCTTGTGACCATAGGTATGGCAAGGAGCTGGTTTTGAAAGATTTTTCAAAGTTTATGCTTGGAGGTTTGGCTATGGCAGTGGGTAGCTTTTTTAATAAGTAGGCACATATTCCATCTGGTCCAATAGATAGAGATGGTTTTAGATTGCATAGTGCTTTTTCAACATTGTCTTCTGTAAAATTGATATGTATTAGATCATTGTAGTTGTCTGTGATTTGACTAGGAAATACTGGGCATGATCCATTGCTGTTACAAATACTGAGCCAAAGAATGTGTTAAAGAGGTTGGCTTTAACGGTGTCGTCCTTGCAGTCTTTACCATTAGGTCCTTTCAGGGGTGGGATGGACCTTGAGTCTACATCATTCTACATCAGCTCACCTGTTGGCCTCTGAATGTGCTGGATCTCGGATCCCATTAATTTCAGCAGCCCTGACCGGGGTGGGGGTAGGGACGGGGGAGACAACAAAGGTGAAATCCAAAACTAAGCAAAAAAACTGGGGGGTACAGCAAAGCATTGGGGGTAAGGGTTAACAAACTGCCTTTGTCCTGACTCCCACTTAAAATAAATAAAAGGCGCTGGAGCCCTTTGAGGGTTAAAAGCTATCCAAGGCAAAACAAGCGCTCGCTCTCCCTCTCCATGCAATACGTGCGTGGCAACCCCTTTTGTCCTTTAAAACAGAGCAGGAAGAGACACCTGGTCCCGGTACTCGCATCTTCCCAGCAAAGAGGAAGTAAAGCACCTTCCCGCCTCTTTGAAGGGAAGGGCGGGGGGGGGGAGAGAAAGGGGACTGTTCGGCTTAGAATGGTAACTATGGAGACCCACTTCCTTCTCTGGGAGCCACTCTGGCTGTAACGCCTCTCTGGTTTCGCCGGGTCTTCCAGCCCCGCCCCCCCCCCCTCCCCAGCCCGCTACCCAGAACGCTGCTGAGCTGTAGAGCTGCAAGCCCCTTTGGCGGCTCCTCGCCCGGGGTGAGTTCGGGCCCTGCTTCTTTGGAACGTGGTGGAGGGGGTGGGGCGGGGGAGGCAGGGAGGGTGGGGGGAAGTTCCCTGCTGCGGAGCACGCGCTCCTGCGCTTCTTCCGCGTGGCTCTCTGAAGAGCGGGGAATGCTTATCCCGGTAAGGAAAGCCTGGCACCGGCGGTGAGTCAGTCGTTGGGGGAAGGGGCGAGCGGAGAGGTCTTTGGATCGCCGCCGCGGGCGGCTTCGGCCTGGGGTGGCTTTTTTTTTTTGGTTTTTTTAAAGAGGCTTTTTAAAATATATATATATATTTGCAATAGATATATAATTTGCAAACGTGTTTATTTTTTTTAATCGGTCCTTGCAGTTTGGTGAATGAAGCTACGAAGGGGGAAGAGGACGCTTCCCTCCTTTTCCGATTCTGCCTCGGTGTGCCTGTGCGTTTTAGGGAGGCTGCGAAAGGAGGAGGGCGAGAAAACGGCGGCGATGTCGGAAGCGTAGCCCTCGCCTCGGCTTTTGTTCGGGTAAGAGTTTGGGATCCCCCGGGATGGCACCCGGGGAATGGGGAGGCTTAGGGCGTTGTTTGAAATGTAACTGTTTCTTGCTTGTGGAGTCCGGGTGCTCGGAGCGCTAGGGGGGGAGTTTAGTGTAGCTTAGTTTCGTTTATTCCACTCTCGTAAAAGTTTTGCATTCCGACGACTTGAGGTTCATGATTCCTGCGGGCTCTGAACCCACCGTCCCGCAACCGGACGGGCGTCTTTTATTGTTTGAAAACGCCGATAAGCCAACCCTCCCCCCACTTTTTTTCTTCTTTTCCTTTAAGGAAGCCGAACTATGTTGGGCCTGGGCGCCTCGTTTGCTGCAGGAGCAGCAACTTTGCTGTGGGAAAAGGTTTTTTTCTTTTTTTAAACGCTGTTTGGGGACGGGCACGTGGAGATGGTTTGCGATTGATAGGAGTATTAAAAAACGCCATCCGTGGCCCAGAGAGAAATGGCCGGTTTGGAGAATTTGTGGGCAAAAATGATGATAGCTAGCAAAAAAAAAATTGGCAGCTTGAAAAGACAAGGTAAACGTGATTTTATTACCTTACTTTATACCTCCGTGGGACAAAGGAGGACTTGATTTGGGTAGAATTGAACAAGTTACATATAATTTCAGAGCCTAAAATTATGCCCGTGTAATATTATCTCTTTTTACCCCTTTATTAGAATGTGAGGAAAGGCCAGCTTCCTCCTCCTCCTCCAGTTATAATTATGATACAGCTGCTCTTTTCAGACAACATGAATGTACCTGCTCAGGACCTGGTGAGGAGGAGGAGGACAAGGGGGAATTGGAGAAACGTAGCTAAGCTTAACATGCCTTCAATAACCTTTCAGAATAAGTGCTGAGTATGATCTATACATATATAGTTTTATGTATATACAGAAAGCGTTACTGCCCTCTTTATGCTCACTTAGTATCTGTGTAGCCCACTTTACTGAAGGTGTATAAAGTTTAGGGTTTTTCCTTTCTCCCCTGTTGCCAAGTGAACATGTTGAAAGCACACACTTATGACAACTTGGTTCGCTCAAAATAGTAATATTTGGTGGAATGCACCCCAGTTGTGTCATTGCAAATAAAAGGACTGGAAAGTTTCTATATCCATGTATCATCTGGGCCTATGTGGGAAGCCAAGTGAATGCTCTCAGGTTCCCGATTTATGTCTTCCTCCTTCCATTGATTATATCCCTAGAAGTGCTGTTAGAAGGTGGAGTTCCCCAAAGTGCCAGTTTTCATTCAAGATTGAGAAAAGCAGCACCTGCTAAAATTCCCTCTTCTGTTTCAATATTAAAAGCACCAACAATTATTTACATCTTATTATATCTCAATCTGCTAGCACTGTCTGCTGAAACAGATCCACTACCGGCTTGAATGCAGATGGAAAGAGTTCCGAATCCATTTCATTATCAAAATAATCAGGATCCTCCCTTGGAGGCGTACAGTCAGGTGAGGTGCAGAAAGAAACTGTCAGGCAGATAGGAATGGAGGTGCTGTGTGGATGGAACCTTGGGAAATGTTTGCTGACCTCGGCAACTTTAAAATGTGTCTACATTAGCTCCCAGAATTCCCCAGCCAGCTCAGGATTCTGGGAGTTGAAGGCCATACATCTTAAAATTGCTGAGGTTGAAAAACACTGACATAGGAGGAATAAATTGCTTCGTTTAAAACCAAAAGGATTGTCCACGGGATACTCGAGCTTGCTATGAGAAGAGATAGACTAGATGTAGCCTTACTCCTCTTCCTCACTCTTTTAGAACTTCAGCGATTCCAGCAAGGGATTGCCAGGATGGCCATGGGCGTGCAGGAACAATATGAACCTGTGGCTGAAATTGGTATTGGAGCTTATGGCACTGTCTTCAAGGCCCGGGACTTGCAGAGTGGCAAATTTGTGGCTCTCAAGAATGTACGAGTACAGAACAGTGAGAATGGACTCCCTCTGTCAACAGTCCGAGAGGTGGCCCTGCTGAAACGTTTGGAGCACCTTGACCACCCCAACATCGTGCGGTGAGAGCCTCATCTGTAACTACAAGCCTTCCAGGGATGGGGTTTAGGTAGAGGTGGGCTGCACCTTATGATAACTGGTTCGCTGTTTGTGAGCAGGTACAGTAGGCGCCGCGTAGAACATAGCTGGGCAGCATGGATGGGGGAAACAAGCTAGAAAGTTAGTTATATAGGGGGAGCATAGCACAGGGGCTGGTGGACAGGCCCAGCCAGTGATCATAGCTACGGGTTTGCCCAAACTGGTCTGACCAGGCAGCAGCCCACCACTGGGTTTTGGGGTTGGTAGATTTGCAGCTGGTGCAGGACTGGAGACCTGGAACTGCAGCCTTTGAGAGTTAATTGTAGTAAAGATTTGGCCTGAATTGCACATTTTGTATCTTTGCAGAGATAATAGTAATTATTTTGCAAATACAAATAGTACAAATGTATTACTGTGGCATATGCTTTTGTAAAGTTCATCTGATGATGAATAATTCTCAACCCATATGTGCCATCAAGTCAACATGAGCCGTGGTGGCGCAGTTGTTAGAATGCATTATTTCAGGCTAACTCTGCCCACTGCCAAGAGTTCGATCCTGACCAGCTCAAGGTTGACTCATCCTTCCAAGGTTGGTAAAATGAGGACCCAGAATGTTGGGGGCAATATGATGACTCTGTAAACGACTTAGAAAGGGCTGTAAAGCACTATGAAGTGGTATATAAATCTAAGCGCTATTGCTATACATATACACATATAAACACACATATATAGAATATGTGCATGTGTGTGTAGTAGGCTTTAAATGGTATAATACAGCCATAAACCCCATTCTTTGGACAGTTCAGTTAATGTTTCCATGTACACAAAAGAACAGAAGTTGATGTTAACCATTTAAGTAAATTAATACTAACAGGGGGACCAGAAACCATTTATTTTTCTAGATAAAGTGTAATTCACTGGAAAGCTTTTCTTCAATGGCCTTTTGTTCTCTGTGTGTGAGATTATAGACTTGAGTCTTGGGGGTGAAGACAGGATCAGACTTGGTTCATATCAAGGGCTGAATAGAAGGAGTATGTGAGATTCAGTGCAAATTTATTCAGCGGTCTGCTTTATTGCTGCTTGGGTTTAGTTGGTAATGTTTGAGAATTAGGAAGTGGAGCTGTTCTTCAATTATAGCAAATTTCCAAATTCAGTGTGCCTCTTTTAAGTGAATTGGATTAGACCTGAACACTGGTAGTCTAAGTGGAATTGTAGTAGGTAGAACTACAACTTTAACAATCTTTGGTCAGCGTGGCCATTGTATACACAGAAGAAAATTGTTCCTGGAGAAAGATGATTTGAAGAATGGGATCGTACAGTCTTAAACAGGAAGGAAAATCTATGTGTGACTAAGCTGTAGTGTGATAAGTATGGGTTGGCCTTTTAGCCGTCTATCTAGAGCACAATGCTGTTGCACTTCCTAGCTCGGTTAGGATAATCACAATCTGAAAGAAGACTGAGCATATTGATAACTGCCGTAACTACTTGTGGAGAAGGTAGTAGCCCTCTTCAAGTATATGCTGTAATTAACACTACAAATATATATGGGAGTTTGGATGGTAGCCAACTAAGGCCTGGCTTGTTGAACTGATTTATCGAATAAACCACAATTTGTTTAGGTTTATAAATTATGCTAAACTTTAACTCGTGGTTTGCAAGCCATGTTAATTGGATTTCTGTCTCACACTGAGCCTAAACCGAAACAATCAGATTATGACTGTACAGCAGGTGATCTAAATTTGTGAGAACTATTTTAGAATAATTTGTCTCTGATTATATAGTTCTTGACTTATTTGGTCTTCTCAATTCTTTCTTCCATGCTCCAATAACAATGGGCACTTTCATCTGCCTTTGTTGTGTGGAGCAGGCCAATTAAGGGCATAGGCTATATTGGTTAGATCTTTCACTGAAAGTGCAGCCTAGTCTTTACAGTGCAGTATCTGGGCAACAGAAAGAGACCGGTTGAAGTTTCAGATCTAATGTATGTGGAGAGCCAGATTAGAGAAGACGGCTGATTATAAAGGATCACTCTTAGCAAATCAGATCACAAATTGGGTCTAGGAGAATCTGGTGGGCTCAGAGACTCCCCCCCTGCCCCCCCACCACACACACACACACTTGGCTCTCTGTTATTGTGTTGACAAAGGCAGAGCGGAGGCCCTGGCTCTATTGATAATTTACAACGTGGTCAGTATTTGTCTTAAGGATGACTCACAGCAGAAACTGGGTGAACTGAAAGAATTAGAACGGGAGATAAACATGGGATGGGAGTGAAGAGAGATTGGGGGAAGGGGTATATCAGTAGAATTTTTATAGGAGGATCTTGAGACTGGAATAGAAATATCTTGGTAGGCTTGCGAGACAAAGAAAAAAGCATATGGATGGGCCAGACGGTATGAACCCTTAAGAGCCTGATAAATTAAATCCATTATTTAAAGACCTATCTTACTTCTTGCAAGCTGTAAGTTTTCTGCGTGAGCAAGCAAAAGCCCATCTGCCCATTATTCGGGACATTCGATGGGCCTGGATGTGATTCAGGATCAGCTAAATTCTATTTAAGGATCCGTTTGATTTAAGACTTTCTCTTTCGTTTCACCAGTCTCCATCTTCCTCGGCCGTTGTGGAACATTTGCTGAGTGTCTCTTCTTTCATTCCTCTTTAGACTAATGGATGTGTGCACAACCACCCGGACTGAACGAGAAACCAAAGTGACTCTGGTTTTTGAGCATGTAGATCAGGACCTGAAAGCCTTTTTGGAAAAAACACCGCCTCCTGGCTTACCCGCAGAAGTAATAAAGGTAAACCAGCCTTAGATTGATATCCAGTACTCTGTTCTGGGCTGACCATCAGATTGGTAAGAAATACAAGGAAACCTAAGCAGAGATGTCGATGTCACATGTTCTTCCACCTCTCACCTCCAGGACATGATGCGTCAGTTTTTGAGTGGTTTGGATTTCTTACATTCGAATTGCATTGTTCACCGTGACCTTAAGCCAGAGAATATCCTGGTGACCAGCTCTGGGCAAGTCAAGTTGGCTGACTTTGGACTGGCCCGTATCTACAGCTGCCAGATGGCCCTGACACCATTGGTGAGTGCTGTCCAGATCTTATGGAAAAGAAAAAGGTCTGTTCCCGCTAAAGTACCATAGCTAAGTTGGGAGATCCACGACGACGGGAATAAATCAGCTAATTATATCCCAATATTGTAGGCTTCCAGCTACTAGAATTCCAAACTGTTACGTTATAATAGGGGTCCCTAACTCTCGGACTGTGGACTGCCACTGGTACGTGGACCACCAGGAATTGGGCTGCGTGAGCGAGCGAAAGCCCATCTGCACGTGTGTGGAATCCAGGTAGCGTGTGAAACCACGCCCCCGATCCCAGAAAAATGCCCTCCATAGAACCAATCCCCGGCGTCCAAAAGGTTGGGGGCTGCTAGGTTATAAGACCTGGTGACTGTTTCTACCTTTAGATATCTTTGCAGCTAATAGGAAGGGCCTGCTTTGTTGCTGTTTTTTTTTTTTTTTACTGTTGATAGTGGGAAAAGGAGTATTCCAGGGTTGACAACCTCAAGGCCTGCAGGCTGATTCCCCCGGCCCTTGGGGTGCTTCGATCTGGCCCCGTGGGGCTGCCCTGGAAACAGAAAAGGACCGGTTTGTGGGGCCTCTGCCAGCGAAAACAGAGCTCAGGAGGACCGTATGCCCCCCCCCCCCCCCGATCCGTTTTCGCTGGCAGAGGGCTAGCAAAGCAAACTCAAAACAAAACAAAAAAGGAGAAATGTTTCCCCTTTTGCATTTGAGTATTTGAGCAAGAAGGGACAGGAAAGGGGAAAGGGAAAGAGGAAAGAAAGGAAAAGATGGGAAGATGGGAAAAGAGCAAGGAAGCAAAAGTAAGGAAAGAAGAAAGGAGAAGGAAGAGAGGGAAGGAAAAAGAGGGAAGGAGGAAGATTTTTATGAGAGGAAAGTCCTGTCTTAGCACTTGGCCATGCCCACCCCAGCTACCCTCCCCCCCTGCTCCCCCAAGGTCAAACTCAACCTCGATGTGACCCTCAGTGAAATCGAGTTTGACATCCCTGGGGTATTCCTTAATCTCTGTGGTCTTGGTAGGTGTAGCGGAAAGTAGCCTGGTGCCTCTGCAGATCTACCTTCAATATTAACAATATCATTTCCAAACCAAAACAGATGCTTAGATGCCCTGGTAGGAATGGGGGAAGTGGGTAGTTTGGGCTGAGTAGGAACTGTGACGGATGGAAGCCCAGGAAATAGGCAGGATGTTTTCTTAGGGAACTTAGCCTCACCTCCAGCATGGAGCTTGAGTCTTCCTCTGTGGGCTTTTCTCCATCTTCATGCTTCTCGTGTTCTCCTCTCGTCCAGGTGGTCACCCTCTGGTATCGTGCTCCCGAAGTGCTGCTCCAGTCAACCTACGCTACTCCTGTGGACTTATGGAGTGTGGGGTGTATCTTTGCAGAGATGTTCCGAAGGAAGTAAGTGGTTGAGGGGAAGGAAGAGGAAGGAGGTATTGGGAAAACAAATCATGGAGGGTTGTAGCAGAGCTTCAGTTAGCTGGTTTCAGATGGTTCCAAATCAATTGCATAGGTCCTCATAATGCCCGCAATTTCAGTCATCTCCCTTCTCCCCAATTTTGAATCTTGCATTTTCTATTTATAAAAAAAAAAAAAAAACATTTCATGAGGTGGACTTTCCTCAGAATATCATTATAGGTGTTTATAGTATTGAGTCTGGGTGGGAATGATTTTTCAGGGTGTGCTTGGGTAAGCTGTCAACTTCGAAATGACCACAGCCGATGCTATATTTATTTTTGCTTCGTTTCTTAGTTGCCACTCTTTGGAGGGGGGGGGAGCTAGAAAGAACTAGAATGCAGTGCCTGATCCCACTAGACCAGTGGTCACCAACCAGTGGTCCAGGGACCACTGGTGGCCTGCAAGAAACCCCCCAAAGCAATTAATCCAGGCTGTGTGGGAACACAAGGCTTGCATCATTTACATTGCGAACAGCATGAGGTAGTGAGGGGAGGGGGGAAAGGGCGGAGGGGGGGAACTTGCCCCACTCGCCCGATGCGCCTGACCTGACCACCGAGCTGCCTCTTTCCACTTCTTTCTTCTTCTGCTTTTGGCTGCACACAAGGAAGGCAGCAAAAGTCTTTCTTTCTCTCCCCCAAACTCTGCAGAAATGAGTCTTTGGGACCCTGCAAGGCATCTTGCTCCAAGAGGCTGCGCTGGCGCGACAGGCCTCACAAAGACTCGCTTCTGGTGTAGTTTGGGGGAGAGAAAGAAAGACTTCTGCTTCTGTTGCTTTCCTTGCATGAAGCCAAAAGTCTCTCTCTGTCTCTGTCTCCCTCCCTCCCTCCCTGCAATCCCAAATAATGATCCATCGGTAGGAAAACAGGGTGGGGGGAGATTTTCCTGCAGACTTTTTTGGGGATTTTCCCAGGGTCTCTGGTCCCTGGGATTTAAAATTATGAGCTTGGTGGTCCCTGAGGTCCAAAAGGTTGGTGACCCCTGCACTAGACAAAATATCCATCAGGCGCAGCGCCACAACGAACATCTGAATAAGGGGAAGATCCTGCTGGACTTTTTGGTTAACGTGACCCATGATACCTGGGGGTTGTGGGGTGGGACGTTTCTCTTCTCTTTTTTACTCTGAAGCGTGGGAATTACCCAGAGCTAGCTTCAAGTAGGATATACTCAATAAAAAGGCCTTCCAAGCCTGAATGGAGCTTCCGAGCCCTGATTCAATTGGGCTCACTGCTCAGAACCATGACATAAGCCAGAGGTCCCCAAACTCGGCAACTTTAAGACTTGTGGACTTCAACTCCCAGAATTCTCTAGCCAGCGGAGCTGACTGGAGAATTCTGGGAATTGAAGTCTATAAATGTTGCCAAGTTTTGGGGACCCCTGAGAAGCCTTTGGTGAGGGTGTTGCATTTGCAGAGGTGAGGGTGTTGCATTTGCATATGCTGTGCCTCCTTTTTCCACAGCCTTAAGGACAGAATGAGACAATTTGAAACGAGGGAAAGATTGATAAAAGAAGGGATAATAAAAAGAATGGTTGGAAGAGAGGCCAGCAGCAAGGCAAGGCCTGACCCAGGGCATGTTCTGTCTTCCAAGTAGACTCACGGTCTGCCACCTTTGCTGTCCTTGTGTCAGAGCAGAGTTGGTGAATATACTTTTTTGCTAGCACATGATCCCAGTCAGCAGCTGGGAAACAATAGATTAAGGCTTGGCCTGCCAGAATTCTGTCTTGCTTATCTTTCAGGCGAAGGATTGATAGGGAGGAGCCAGTGACCTGCTCTTGTTCTCCTTAGGCTCCCCTTTCAAGAGAAGATAGGATTAGGGAGACTACAGAGCCTGAAATCATCTTGCACGCAACTTAAGTTAAACAGTTTAAGTTAACTTAAACATAGCTTTTACCCAAGTGCTGTGATCAGGTTAAATGCAGAGTTATGAATCTGGTGATCTTAACATACATATATCCTGGTTGTACAGTTTTTAACTGTTATTTGTTTTAATTTACATTGTTATTTGTATATGTCTTTTGGTGTTGTTCAGTTGTATGTTGTGGAAGAGTACCTTATTTCGTTGTTCTCAGGTTTCTGAGTACAATGACAATAAATTTATCTAAAGTTTGAGGGTAACTTAAGGGTAACTCCCCCCCCAATAAATAAATAAATAAATAATAATCACAAGTCACACAGATTCACGTGCTTAATCTCTTCACTGTGGAGTTTAAAAATGTTCCGGCTGCAGTGAGGAGGAAACAGACAAGTTTACAAAAATCCCCGTTTAATTAAACAGGGTTTTTTTTGCCAGTTTTTCTCTCCATTCTTAAGTGAGTTAAAGTACTGCTGCCTTCATTTGCATAAGGGGGGAAAATGCCCATCCGTTATTTCTATAGGTTGTGGTATTTGAAGTGTGCAGGTTTGCTCTGGAATCAAATCGGGTCTGATTATTTTGACCATGTTTCCGGACTAGAATTGTTCAAATCGGGGTATACATAACTTGGGAATGTATTTCTCACTACTTACATAATTTGCTCTCATAAATTTCTTCTGGCCAAATTCAAGAGTGAAGCCAACAGAAAGGCTTCCTTTGAAGCACGTACCACATGAATAGTTCATTACTGGATTTCATCCAACAATCTTCAGTTTACTGCCACTTAAAAGTAAAAAAAAGTTCTGAGCTGATTTTGCAACAGACGGTATTATTTACATCCTTGGATGCTAAGGGTTTTTATCTGGGAGGGGTGTATTTTGTGAAACACAGCAGATGTCCAAAATTCTACAGTTGGGATATTGTCCTTTACTTCCAAACAGCATCTCTGGACTATAAACAAGCATAAAATAATAGGCACTTATTCTCATAATAGAATAAGAAAAGAATTTAGAATAGAATAGAATAGAATAGAATAGAATAGAATAGAATAGAATAGAATAGACCTTGGAGGTCTTCTAGTCCAACCCCCTGCCTAGGCAGGAAACCCTACACCACTTCAGACAGAGGTTAAAAAACTTCTAGTGTTGGAGCATTCACAACTTCTAGAGGCAAGTTGTTCCTAATTATTTTTTTCCTGATAGTTAGAAATAATGTACCCCCAAATGTCAGATAGCCCAAATTTCATATTCTTAAAATTCAACAAATGTATCTGTTTTACCAGATGTGAGCCTTATTCTAAGGTATTTTGGAAACAGAAAGCAGAAAGTTACTAAAATAGCGGTCTTTGTGACAGTTTCCACATGTTAGCAAATAGATAATACAGTGTGGGTCTCTTCTGAAGAAATCGTACTTCTTCTTATGCTACTTAACATGCAAATGGTACAATGAAGTTATTCTACTTTTCGGTTTGTGGATTCACAAGATAGTCTTTATGTCATCCTATATCAGCTTTTTAAGGAAGCTGTTAGAATCTAACCTGACAACAGAGATACTAAATCAGGAAGTAAATGGTGCAGGTCTTTCTTCTTTCCTGACCTTCGGTTCAGTATGCATATTCTGTGTCAGTACATTACTTGGTCCTTTTCAAGAGCTAAACATCTGTGAACATTTGTCCTGTATGTTTTTGTTCCTTTTCAAGCTTTTTCTTCTTGTATAATATTGATCTTAATTTTTTAAAATTAACTATGTTTATGTTTTCTGCATGGCTGGCTTGGGAATTCTGGGAATTGAAGTTTACAGATCGTAGTTCCCCACCCCTGGTATATCTCGTACAAAACTTGAGGATAAATTGACTCTTCGAATTTCAGTTTAAAAAGTAAATGATTTATAGAATTGTGATCTCACCATAGAACACATATACAGTATTATTCTAGTATATCGAAGCAAAGTTTTGATGTGAAAGAGACAGATACATAATTTTATGTAAATGATAGTTAACTAAATCGTATGTTTACAGACGGATTTTGATGTTTCTGCCTGATTTAAGTCCATTCCAATATAAAGAAAATACATAATACAGATTTATTTTCTAGATGGATAATTAGTTTCTCATTGGTTATGATTTGTTTTTGATTGAAACTTCATTATAAAGAAAATGAAGAGCCACTCTTTTCTGGCAACCTAAAATTATAATAAATATAATTTTGCAAAGAATAATTAGATCAAGCAAATTCAAATCAAATTTCTCTTTTATAAGATTGCTTATTCAAGAGGGGAAGGCACTATCCTCACTCTTAGAAAAGCAGGAAATTTGTTTTCTTATATCCAGCTGAAAATGAAATCTATTCATATTTTGAATACTTTTCATTGTCAGAAAGTTTATAATCAGTAAGTGTATTCTTATAGGTAGTCCACAACGATGGTTATTGGGGCCTGAATTTTGGTTACTAAGCTTTATTGTGGTCATAAAGCATGACATTGTGACTGCATCTCTAAGTGATGTTAATCCTGGTTTACTGTTGTTAAATGAGGATTGTGTGATGTTGAGCGAGGACCTCATTGATCATGATATGTGACTGTCTTTTGACTTCCAACTAGCAAAATCAGTGGGAAAGCTGGCAGGAATTTTCAAGTCCCAGGCCCAATAAGTTTTGCCTTACAAGCAGGCCGGCAGGTGGATGAGACTATTGAGTGTGGCTGGACTGGTGGGTGCTGACATTGTAATTTTGAACAGTCAGTGAATGAGTTGCTTTAACCATGGATTACCTGTATAGCCCTTTATTGTTGATATGATAATCTGTCAAAGTCCATATAATTTCTGGCAGAACTACCATAGAAACATTACAATGTTTTCTCTGATTGGCTGAGTAGTATTGCTTGGCCTCATGTTATTTAGCAATTGTGCTTCTTTATAAGGCTGGGTTTAGTCAATTCTGTGCCCGCTTCCCATCAGTTCTTGTTTTACTAAATCAAGAAAGAGAATCGTACTTTGTATCTGCTCAGTTGGTAATTGGGTAATTTTATTATTATAGAATTCATATTTAAGGCATTTATTTTCTAATATATTATTTTCTGGATCATTAGCAGGGGTGTACCTGAATTTCAAATTTGAACTATTTGAAGATTGAGACACCCTTACCTGAATGTAAAAATAACCTGTTTTTGGTGTGAAATGGGCAGTCCTGGTCATTTTGGAAGTATCTTGAGCTTAGACCCTTCCAGAACGATCCAGGGAACCTTGTTGTGCACTTTAAATGTCCACTCAAGAGAGTGATATGGACACTCGTACTATCTACAGTTTGTCTTTCGGAATCCTGTAGGGCTTCATAAATATATGCTCAAATCGTGTTTGGAGAAGTGGCTTTTCCTCTTTATCACATCTGTATTTTCCACAATTAAAGCTTTAATATTGAATCATCTCTAACAGCACTTAGCAATAGCACTTAGACTTATATAACTTTACAGCACTCTCCGAGCAGTTTACAAGTGTCAGCATATTGGCCCACCACAATCTGGGTCCTCTTTTTACCAACTTTGGAAGGCTGAGTCAACCTTGAGCCATATCAGGATTGAACTCCAGGTTGTGGGCAGAGTTAGCCTGCAATATGCATTCTAACAACTTCGCCAACATGGCTATTCGTGAGTGTGTGTGTGTGTATCTATATAAACTCCAAGACCAATAAACACAGACCAAGACTCCCAACCAATCAGGGTGAAGAAAAAACCATTCTGGCACAGCAATAGGCTGCCCCAAATTTAAATCTGAAACCACTATAAAAGCCTGACTCACAGATGAACACTATACAGAAGCCTGATGATGGCAGATGAGATTCTGCTGAAACGTCGCTACAACTTTAAAAGCACAACTACAATGGCGTGGGAAAATACCCGAACAAAGCTGAATGCCATACATGTAAGTACCCGCGAAAACTTAAGAAAACATCTATATATCTATATACACTGCTCAAAAAAATAAAGGGAACACTTAAACAAAACAATGTAACTCTAAGTCAATCATACTTCTGTGAAAGCAAACTGTCCACTTAGGTAGCAACACTGATTGACAATCAATTTCACATGCTGTTGTGCAAATGGAATAGACAACAGGTGGAAAGCATAGGCAGTTAGGAAGACATCCCCAATAAGGGAGTGGTTCTGCAGGTGGTGACCACAGACCACTTCTCAGTTCCTATGCTTTCTGGCTGATGGTTTGGTCACATTTGAATGCTGGCGGTGCTTTCACTCTAGTGGTAGCATGAGACGGAGTCTACAACCCACACAAGTGGCTCAGGTAGTGCAGCTCATCCAGGATGGCACATCAGTGCGAGCTGTGGGTTTGCTGTGTCTGCCAGCGTAGTGTCCAGAGCATGGAGGCGCTACCAGGAGACAGGCCAGTACATCAGGAGACGAGGAGGCCGTAGGAGGGCAACAACCCAACATCAGGACCGCTGTCTCTGCCTTTGTGCAAGGAAGGACAGAAGGAGCACTGCCAGAGCACTGCAAAATGACCTCCAGCAGGCCACAAATGTGCATGTGGCTGCTCAAATGGTCAGAAACAGACTCCATGAGGGTGGTATGAGGGCCCGACATCCACAGGTGGGGGTTGTGCTTATAGCCCAACACTGTGCAGGACGTTTGGCATTTGCCAGAGAACACCAAGATTGGCAAATTCACCACTGGTGCCCTGTGCTCTTCACAGATGAAAGCAGGTTCACACTGAGCACATGTGACAGACGTGACAGGGTCTGGAGACGCCGTGGAGAATGTTCTGTTTCCTGCAACATCCTCCAGCATGACCAGTTTGGCAGTGGGTCAGTAATGGTGTGGGGTGGCATTTCTTTAGGGGGCCGCACAGCCCTCCATGTGCTCGCCAGAGGTAGCCTGACTGCCATTAGGTAGCGAGATGAGATCCTCAGACCCCTTGTAAGACCATATGCTGGTGCGGTTGGCCCTGGGTTCCTCCTAATGCAAGAAAATTCTAGACCTCATGTGGCTGGAGTGTGTCAGCAGTTCCTGCAAGACGAAGGCATTGATGCTACGGACTGGCCTGCCCGTTCCCCAGACCTGAATCCAATTGAGCACATCTGGGACATCATGTCTCGCTCCATCCACCAACGGCACGTTGCACCACAGACTGTACAGGAGTTGGGGGATGCTTTAGTCCAGGTGTCGGAGGAGATCCCTCAGGAGACCATTCGCCGCCTCATCAGGAGCATGCCCAGGCGTCGTAGGGAGGTCATACAGGCACGTGGAGGCCACACACACACTACTGAGTCTCATTTTGACTTGTTTTAAGGACATTACATCAAAGTTGGATCAGCCTGTAGCATTTTTTTCCACTTTAATTTTGAGTGTAACTCCAAATCCAGACGTCCATGGGTTGCTAAATTTGATTTCAATTGATAATTTTTGTGTGATTTTGTTGTCAGCACATTCAACTATGTAATGAATTTATGTAATGTATTTAATAAGAATATTTCATTCATTCAGATCTAGGATGTCTCATTTTTGTGTTCCCTTTATTTTTTTGAGCAGTATATGTCTAGATATAGATTTTTTTACCACGAGTTGAATAAATAAATTCATCCCCAAATAAATCTTTATCTTTACTAATTTCCCATCTTAGGTTTTTATCAGTGGATCTTCAGAAAGAGTGTTTTTCACCTATTAAAGCTACTTTTTCTTAGCTTCATTCAAGTTTGTTTTCTGTTTCCCCCTGTTTTACAATGATATTTCTGCCCCTTGTTCTGCCATTATTATCTTTGCACTGCTTCCACACACTCCTAATCACCAATCCATTACGTAATAATCTTCCAGTTGTATTTCAATCTTTCCAAGTATTACTAAGTAGTGGAACTTGCTTCTGCTAAGCAATCCTTATTCATTATATGTCCTTTATTTCTATGGTCTATTGTTAAAACATCTTGGATTACTGTTTCGATGCTTATTTTTTCCTCCTCATATCCTTTCTATTATCTGTTTTTAAGATTCCATCTGCAATTAGTTTTCCATCCTACTGAAGCTGTTTTCTTCCATTTCCTTTAATTAACAAATGCCATTTGTTTCGTTTCTTGTTAGTTCCCTTTTGAGATACCATGAGCCTAAATTAACCCATTTTTTCTTGCTATATCTTCTGACCAGTCCTCTTCATCACTTTACCTGTTCCTTTGTGATCTCTGCAAAATATTGGCTGTATTGATTATTCAAATTAGTTGGCAGGGAAATGACTGCAGTACATTTCTTCATCATTACTGGTAGAAGTTCGTGTTGAGAATTAATTTTACTTAATTTTCCTCATGCAGTGCAGTCCAGTCCAAGGGTCTGTTTAGTGATTATCTGCTTCTGTTTGTCTGTTTGTCTGTCTGTCTTCATCTCTATCTATCTATCTATCTATCTATCTATCTATCTATCTATCTATCTATCTATCTATCTATCTATCTATCGTAATCTATCTATCGTAATCTATTTTTCTATCTATACTCATCTACCTACCTATCTCTCACTATTATTTTTTATAAATCAGCCAGGGTGGCAACATATCTAATATTCTTTCTTCCTCCTATTTTCCCCACAACAACAATCCTGTCAGGTGGACTGGCCAGAGAGAATGACTGGCCCAAAGTCACCCAGTTGGCTTTCACGCCTGAAGTCAGACTCTTCTGGTTTTATACCCTGATGCCTTAACCACTACACCGAACTGGCTCATCCTTCCCTTAAAATATTTATAATGAACAATGGAGCAGCTATAATTCCGATATTGTCTTTCGAATGCGTTGCTTCAAGTAGCATTGTTATATCATAAATGCTATTGGGGTTCAGTATATAACAGGACCCATCAGGGACAACAGTTGGGAATCTCCTGTTCTCATACATGTAACATTCTTCTTTCATTACCTCTATGGTTGGAATATCTTTGTACCGAATAGCCGAAACATTTTTCATGTTTTAAATTTTGGATTGCCAGACTCAAATTAGCTCTATTATTGCTGACATTTGATTTTCCTGTTTTGCAACTCTGTAATTGTGTTTTGCATCTGCCTGATTTTCTCTTTCGATAACTTTTCATGGCTGCAGCAACATGGGATGATTACTTGCATTTCTCAACCTCCCTGTTATTTTCCTGTAACTTTTCCTTTAAGGCTTTCCCTTCTTTTGAATTCCTCCAAATTCCTCCTCCTGTAGATTTACTAAATGTGCAGTAAACCTGGTGTATGATACACAAGGCTAACCCTCATGTTGTCATAGCATAATACCGTAGTAGCCTATCCTTTGGAGTCTTAATTGCTTTTGGAAGCATCTCAACAACGTTCTGTTCAGCTGTTCTATCGGCTCAAAGCCAGCAGAGGGAGTAGCATAATAGAAGGTGACAGCCCAAAAGAAGCCATCACCGGCTTTCAGAGATTTTGTGCAAGAGCTGGTCCCTTGAGCATACAATTGTAGGAAAGGAAGGGAACGTGGTGGCATGGGGCTTATCAATGAAAGCCAGTTGTGCTTTGTAACTTTGGCCAGCCACACTTGAAATGTCCAAGCTTCCCTTTTCTACATAGAATGTCAGATACTTAGAATAAATTCTGGCTATCAGATGGTCTAGAACGGGGGTCGCCAACCTTTTGGACCTCAGGGACCACCAAACTCATAATTTTAAATCCCAAGGACCCACTAACGGGTTCTGTGGGCGTGGCCTAATTTGTGGATGTGGCTTGGTGGTCATATGACTGGCTGGGCATGGCTTGTATGTAAATATTATAAATATTTATATAAATATTGAATTTTTTATTACAAAAAGCAACTTTTATCCCAAATCAGGCAAAGCGGGCAGGCAGATTGAGTTGCTCAGAGAATCACAGATTTATTCAGAAATCTATCTATCTGCCATTGGCTAGCTCAGTCTGTCACATGAAATTTGCTTGCAAGCAAACTCATAAAAATTGCTGGCAAGCAAACTCACAAAATTAACTCACAACGTACCATGTATGTAAATGTGGAATTTTTTATTTAAAAAAAAGAGCAACTTTTACCCAAAAGCAGGCAAAGCAGGCAGGCAGATTGAATTGCTCACAGAATCATTCAGTGATCTATCTATCTGCCATCGGCTAGCTCAGTCTCTCAAAATTTGCTTGCCGTGAGTCTGCACTGAATAATAGAACCTTCAGTCCTAAGGGAGGTTCAGTCTGCTTAAAAGCAGAGCAAAAGATCTAAAGACTAGCTAGAAAGCAAGGTTTTTAAGAGAGTCAGAACTTGTGAGCGTCATAAACTGCCATGACCACAATTTCCCTTTTGTCTTCTTTCTAGACCTCTCTTCTGTGGCAAATCAGAAGCTGACCAACTGGGCAAGATCTTTGAGTGAGTCTCAACTTCTTATTATGTACCAAAGGTTGTGGGTCAGTAAATCATCACAAAGAGAACGTTGTTATCATTATCTAGAGCATTGGTTTTGCTCAGTGTGACTTGAGGTAGCTTGACTGATCCTGCGCTACAGAAAGATGCAGAGCAAAGGCTTGTGAGTTGGGTTTAGTGAGCCAGAGAAAGCAGAAGTGACTCATTATAGCTGCGGGATCCTATTCTGTTGATCTTTCTAATTGAGCAAATGGCCAGAAGTAATAGGGGTTTGGCCACTGGCTTTTGTTGCGGGTTAAAGCGAGGACATTGTAACATTCAAGGGGCAGGGCCTCTTATGGAGGATGCTGGGAACTGTAGTTGAACAATATCTGGAGAACACAGATTTCCAGTTAATGTACTAAAAAAAGATAGTAAGAAACTATATGAATAGAATTCGATCTGTTTTATTGTTGAAGTTTAATGGTTAGTTGTGCTTGATTCCAGTTAAATTGCATGATCTTCATACTAGGCAGGGCCACAGGGGAAGTATTATTTAGGGGAGTTAATCTTGTTCTGCGCTTACAAGCTCTGGAAATCCTGATTTAGAACAATGATTACAAGATGAAAAACCATTCATTCGTGTAATTTGAAGATGGGGGCTATGGCTGGGAAGCCTTCGGAGTTGCAGCCTTGAAACCAGTCTTGAGTTGGATCTAGCTCATGTTCTTCCCCCTTCTTTCCTTCAGCCTGATTGGTCTCCCTTCCGAGGAAGATTGGCCATTGGACGTGTCTCTACCACGCTGTGCCTTTGCTGCTCGCTCGCCACAGCCTGTGGAGAACTTTGTCCCAGAAATCGAGGTCCTGGGAGCTCAGCTGCTTTTGGTAAGTTCCGAGATACCAGAGTAATTTCAGCACAAACCAGAGCAAAATGGGAGTTGAGCATTGGGGATAGAATGATCCTTGAGAGCCTGAGCTTGCTATTATTCTGAGACTGGAAATGTGCAACAAAGGAGAGATTTCCGATCTAGGTAGCTTACACGAGTCACTAAGTCATTGGTTCTTTGCACCCCACCGAGTTTTGGTGACTCGGTATTTGATAACCAGGAGCGACTTAATTTTCCTCCAGTCGTGCTGCTGGTGGCAACTACAGCTAGCATCTGAATAATATGTACTGTGTGAAATTCAACATTAATCAGAGAATAGCGTGAGCAGTACTTTCAGAGTGAAAGTTCAAGTTTTAGAGGCACGCCAGGGATCTGTCTCTAGGATCTGAGGACTGCGGAAGTTGGAGCCATCTCCATGGCTCCAGTTCTTGGTTTGCTTGCCTTCAGGCCCTCTCTTGTGGCTCTTGCTCAGGAGGGATTTGGAACACAGCTGCAGGGTGGTGGGTGAACGTGTGTGCATGTATGTTTTCGTGAGATTGTATGTAATGGATTTCCTTTTTCGTGTCTGCACCTCTCTAGGAAATGCTGACGTTCAACCCACTGAAGCGTATATCTGCCTTCCAAGCCTTGCACCATCAGTACTTTCAGGACAAGAACGCAGGTGAAGGGTAGCACCCCAGCGAATCCCTAAGCATGGGGGAAGAGAGACTGTACAAAAGACTTTGTGAATATGCGTTTAACGTGAACCCTCCTCACCAAGTGGATACACTCAGACTAGTCCCCAAACTGTCCTGGCTGTGCTGGGATTGAAAGGGTGGGAAGGACAAAGCTTTTGACAACATGCATGAAAACAAGAGAGGATCGCCTTGCAGGAAACGCGCCATTGAAATCCTTTCCCGCCCTGAAAACGTTAGGACATTATATAGTGGCATCTCTCTTGTCACCATGCACGCGCATTCCGTATTCCTGGGTTGATCTCCAGTGGTGTTCTTGGAGGTCTGTTTGTATTTGGGACAGCCTGGTTTGAGGCATCTCGGTCATCTATGGGTTCTTTGCCAAAGGTCTCTTTTGGATAGCCCCCTTTTCCCCCCCTCTCTAATAAATTTTTTTTATAACAGTTTACACATAATAATACTGCTGCCTTATCACATTCCTGTGGCTAACAGTTTGACACTAAAGCCTTGCCTTAGCACGTTGCAGAGCTCCACAAAAAATGGGAGCAGAAGATTATTTTTGTATAAGCCTTCACTATTCTTTTTTAAATTGCCAAGACACCGGTCAGGACAGACCTACGCTGTTGGCTATCTCGGCATGGGGAACATGTTCAGATGAGAGGCACTCTCCATCTGTTTGATTCCAAATATTAATGTGAAACATTTTTAAAAGGCTTTTAAAAATGATAGCATTTCAATAAAGGATATATGGGTGAGGTCCAGGCAAGTATAGTTTGGCCTTTCCCTTTTCTTGTCACCTGACATCTCGCGTTGTGATTAGTTTGTTGAATTGTTATCTGGGTTGGATTACTCAAGTGTTGATTCATCCACACTTCAAAGGGCTTTCAGGAACAGAAATTCATACTGCTAAACCTTTTGCTTTTCAAATTGGAAATCTGATGCTTCACTTTGTGTGTTCTGTGACATGTACTGATTTTTCAAAATCTCCCCAAAGAGAAGTTATTGTAAGTCCTGCTCCTTGCCTGATCTGTTAATCAGGATCCTGACAAACTGACTTGAACATTCTTAAGCTTTGCTTAGTTCTTCTCCTCTCTCCTCTTCTCTCCTCTCTCCATCCCCTCCCCCCCCTCTCCTCTTCCCTCCCTTCTCCTTTCTTTCCTTTCCTTTCCCTTCCCATTTTCTTTTCTGTTCTCCTTTCCTTATCCATTTCGCTTTCTGTTACATAGTTTTCTTTTCTTTTCCCATCTGCCTTTCTTTCTTGAGGGCTGCTTTGCCCTTTACCATGGGTCTTATGAAGTTGATGTAGTTCTACAAATCTAACACACTCCTTTAGCAAGTATGTTAGATGCAGTAGAACCTCTTGTCAACATACAGATATGCTTGAACTATCTTGCAAGAGGATGAAAAGACAAGTCTTGTTCATATTGGCAGATCTTTGTTTCTAGGATAAAACAGGAAAGAAGGCCATGGTAGGATGCACTTCTTTCTTTCTTTCTTTCTTTCTTTCTTTCTTTCTTTCTTTCTTTCTTTCTTTCTTTCTTTCTTTCTTTCTTTCTTTCTTTCTTTCTTTCTTCCTTCCTTCCTTCCTTCCTTCCTTCCTTCCTTCCTTCCTTCCTTCCTTCCTTCCTTCCTTCCTTCTTTTCTTTTTTCTTTTTTCTTTTTTCTTTTCTTTTCTTTCTTTTTCTTCCATCCATCCATCCATCCATCCATCCATCCTGATTCAACTCTTACAGCTTTTAATGAACTTCTAGGAAAGGGCCTGAGGAATGTTGAAGTGAAAGCCCAAAAAAGTGTTGCCAGTGCTTTTATGAATGTGGGATTTAGCCAAGTAAAAGACACTGTTTACATTTTTTACTTGCAAAAATATGCCTTTGTTCTAAACAATTTGTTTTTGTTTTTTTTTTGCTGAGGGGAGTGGGTAGTTGAAGGAAATTGTTTATATGGGAGCTCATACGTCAATATCCAGGTAACTTCAACAAACTGTTTTTTTGTGTGTTCTGGTTTTGCCAAGATACGCTGAAGTCTGGCTGTGTGGCATGGATAGCCAATTTAAACAATGTTTGGTGTGTTTTGTTATGGGGAGAAGGGAGTGACTGTTTTAAGAAGAAGAAAAAAAACCCTTGACAGAAGTGCCATATGACAACCTGGAATCTAAGCCAAAACTCAACTGGGAATTTGGTTTATCTTCACCATACTGTGAGAAGATCATCATGCTCAGCATTTACAACCATAGTAACAACCATTTGTTTCTTTTTTGCTAATACGTTCCTCCTATTTTTCTTATTTTAGCTGTTAAACTGTTATAATGCTCTATTTGAATAGGATTCTGTCTCTCCCCCTCCGATATATTAATCAACCATTTTTCTAACCCAAAATACTTTTTTAAAGAGGTTCCTTATAAAAACATATTTTTGTATGCACCTGATTTGTACTCAAAACTAAAGAGACAAACTGGGGAAATTTGGCTGCTTTTTTTTTTTCCTTTTACAAATCAAAGGTATTGATTTTGATCCAGCTAATCAAACTGTATTTGTGATGTATCCAAATCTCTGGATAACAAACTGCCTGGTAACTGCATTGTAATACATCCAGTGGTGTATGTTATTATGTATTCTTCTGTTGATGATCAAAGATCTGAGCTTCGTAATTGATTTTGCTGTATACAGAAACGACAGTACATCGTATGTATTCTTTGAAACATATATGACTCTGGTACATATGTATGCTCAGGGGCAGCTATTGTATGTGCCTTATATTGAAGTTTATTTCCATTTATGTAGCTCAAGACACCATCTATATGTTGCTATTTTGATAAAAAGAAATATACAATTGATAGCTTTTCTTTAGTAAAGAAACATAGAATTGAAGCTGAAGTGTATTTTGAGCACCCCACGTGCAACCTGCTCTCTCGTTTTTTGTTGCTAATCTTACTTTGCTAAGAAGTGATCTCCTTTCAACTATGAGGTACAACAGAGTTCTGTGCTCCCTCTGTTCCCTTTTAACATCTACATCAGGGGTGTCAAACTCGATTTTATTGAGGGCCACATCAGGGTTGTGTTTGACCTCAGGAGGTCCAGGGTACGTGTGGCCGGCTTGACGTCACTTGTGTCGGGGGCACCTCTGGTGGCTCCATTTTCAACTGCGACAGCTTGGGAGGGCTGTGTGTGGTGCACCTGAGCTCCATTTTTGCTGGTAGAGGCACCGCGGGCCAGTCCTTGCAGATCAGATCTAAGCAGCTTGCAGGCTGGATCTGGCCTGTGGTCCTTGAGTTTGACACTCCTGATCTACATGAAACCCCCCGAGTGAGATTACCCATCACTACAGGAGGAGTATCATAAGCATGTGAATGATACCCAATTGTACATCTCTTGTCTGGGATGAACCGAGTGATGCCGTGGATGATGTTCTGCAGGGCTTGGAAGCCGTGGGCATCTGAATGAAGAACGGGCTTCAACTGAACCGTGGGAAGACAGTGTGGCTGTAGGGCTGTTCTGTATCTGGGGGCTTATCATTGATCCTGGATGGGATTGAAGTGTCTTAGCTGGACCCAGTGCATAATGCAGGGATCCACCAAGATTCATAACTCCTATTTCAAGGAGCAGATAGCAGAAAATGGCTAGGAAGGCCTTTATTGTGGTTTGTTGTACACCAGTTGTCCCTTCTCTTGGATTGGGAAGCCCTTCTCATTCATTCTCTGGTCATCCCCTATACGAACTACTGCCAATACTCTTCACACTACTAACCGTTGTAAAATACCTGGAAGATGCAGCTCTTGCAGAGTGTAGCAGTGCAGGCATTATGGATGCCTCTAAGGCAGGGGTCCCCAATCCCCAGGGCCTTTTGGAACCAAGCTGCAGAAGCGGGGGAGGAGCGCTTACATTGCCACTTGAGCAAACAGCGGGCAAGTGCACAACTAGTGGGTGAGCATGCGTGTGCCCACCACACACACAATCCTCTCCCCCCGCCCTAAATCTGTGAAGTCAGAAAGGTTGGGGAATTCTATTCTAGGGCTGTGTGTGTGAGCTGCATTGGATGCTGGGTCCAGTTGAAGAGTGTTGGATATAACTGCTAAAGCCCATCATGGCATGGGCTCAGGTTATCCGAGGAATCGTCTTGTCCCGATTGCAACTGACCCACCCCAGCTAGTTTAGAAGGAAGTCCTATCAGCTAAAGAATTTCGACTGGTGGGATTCAGGGAAAGCCTTTTTTTGCACCGCTCCACTCCATGGAATATCTTGTTCCCGGAGGTGAGGTTGGCCCCGCTCCCTCTTCTGGCCTTCTGGAAGAGTGTTAAAAATCTGGTACTGCTAACATGGGAATCCAGTAGTGGTATGTAGTCCTCCTGGCAGTGGTGTTTGAGAATGCTCCCTCTGTCCTTTTAATTTTGACATTTTTATAAGGATTTTAATGGCCTTTTTGTTTGTCAGCCACCCAGTCCCTTACAGAGTGAGATTAGGCAGTGTATAATAATTAAAAGCATAGCAACAATTGAGTCAAAAATTTCTATTGCTAAGTGAGAAATCTTTTAGGTAAGTTTTGCCCGATTTCACGACCTTGATTGCCACAAATAAGTTAATCGCGGCAGTGGTTCAGTTAATAACTTGGTTGTTAAGTGAATCTGCCTTCCCTATTGACTTTGTCAGAAGGTCACAAAAGTGGATCACGTGACTCCGGGACACTGCAACCGTCATAAATGAGTCAGCTGCCAAGCATCCGAATTTTGATCACGTGACATGGGGATGCCACAACGAGATTAGGTGAAAAATGGTCATAAGTCACTTTTTTCAGTGCCACTGTAACTTTGAACAGTCACTAAATGAACTGTTGTAAGTCAAGGACTACCTGTAAATTAAAAACAGACCCCTTTCCCCTGGTGAGAAACCACAATCTCCTTTTAGGGTCAACCATGTTTATAAGACATCCCAGTGTTTGATAATTAGGATTAAAAAAAAAAAAAAGTTTAAAGCCATTGTCTTCCTAACTTGGGTTCCAAGTTCCTGGAGGCCCTCACCATTGCCTGGTGAAATAATGCTGGGTTGTAGGAATCCTAAGGTTTGAACTAATCAGGCCAATGTACTGGCTCCTGATAGATTGAACACAAAAGCCCACCTACCCGTCCTTCGGTGCTATGGCTTAATTCTTGATCAGCCTCGACTAGCTTCACATCAAAGGGGGAATGCTACCACACCTTGCTGGGAGCAACTATGAAGCAGGGTTGAACCTTCAAAAGCTCTAACGTTAAAGGTTTCGGTTTTTAGCAGAGCAAGATGGCTGCTGTGTGAAGGCTGATTTTGTTTTAATTGTATTTGTAAGCACCAGCATTGAGGACAGTATGTCTTAGAGCAAAATTTCCTTTACGGAACCTATCGCCACCTGACCTTTCTAACGCTGCTGCCATTCCTCCCCCAAGGTAGGAAAGTAGCAAGTACTAAAGAAAAACGCTCGAAGACCTGCATTGGACAGAAATGAATTTATTTAAATTGCCTGTTGCAACAGGAGCAGTTCCATGTGTACATGATGGAAAAAGTATGTAGATCTTAAAGCCGTAGGCAGCTCTGAATACATCAGATTGCTATTTTCTGATAGGTTCTTTCCGTCACCCTCTCTATCAACCGCCACCTCAGGGCCAAAATAGTCCCTAGCAAAGAAAGGTGGATTGAGACAAATAGCCTGCAAATACCCTCCATTTTATGTATTTAATGCATGGTATCTGTCTATCCCTTCTTCTAAGGTAAACAGGATAAGTCAACCATGGCTACAGTCCAGTTTTCACTTGCCACCTTATATAAAGTGCACATTGAATTGTTTCAATCAGTTCCGGTGAGTAATGTAGCTCAGTAGACCGCCAGCACCTTTCCCCAGTGTATAAAGGTATCTCCCCCTGCCTAATGGGAGACTCATAAGATTATTCTATAGCAGAAACATCCTCTTGACCCAGGAGACGTGTAGAATTATAGGCCAGTCTCAATATTCCAGTTCATGATATAGTGATGGAAGAATGCAGTGGCCCTGCAGCTAAATAATATTGATTTTTTTTCTGGATGAATATCAAGCTTTCAGCCAGATCGTAGAATTAAAATACCTTTGGTTGCCTGGCTGTCTCGCCTGTTCTGCAACAGAATGGGACAACTTGCTGCAGCCAACTGCAGCCACTTCACCATGGCCAACTCAGCCTGGGACAACTCACCATGGCCAATTTGCCATGGGACAACTCAATTATTTGAAATAATTTTTTGTCATTCGCATTTCATTTTGTTCCTCCTTTTGCATTTGTTCTTTAATGATTCTATTCCACCATTTCTTCAATATTAGTGTAACTCTTATTCCATGGTGATTGACCATGGCAACTTGTCTTAGGAACTTTGATGGGAGTATAGCCCTACCAGTTCTGTACCCATTGTCATTTTTACTATCACCACTATACCATGTAGTGGACTATAGGATAGATTTACTGGACTATAGAGTAAGATCAGAATCTTATTTTATCATGGTTCTAATCATTCCGGATCCAGAAGGTGGTGCTGAGGTATTAATTGGGGTTGCCTCTTGATGCCTGGTAGGCTTCTATCTTGCTCTCTATACTGTCAGAATAAAACCGTGTGTGTGTGTGTGTATATATATATATATTGTCTGTCAGAATAAAACCGTGTGTGTGTGTGTGTGTGTGTGTATATATACATATATATATATATATATACACACACACACACACATATATATATATATAAGGGTATTCCCAGCTGATGTTAACCTACTCTTGCTCATCATTCAGTTCCAAGAAAGGAACTAGTTCCTGTCAAGTCAATAATGCAACTCGATGAACAGGAACAATCCAAAATTAAATCCAAACGAGTTTTCAAATGGGAAACTGAAAATAGAGATCAGCCTAATTTAGAGAAGATTCTCTGAAAGAGCAGGTTCCCAGGCTGGGAGTACTCCTTGAGCTTCAAATGTCACTGGATTCTCATGTGAGGTGAGTGCACCCTTGTAGTTACATCTAAAGTAATTGCACCTTTCCCAGGTTGGTCAGGTTTGATGACAAGTTATCAATGAGTTGTTACTTCATGTCTGAACCCCTGCAACTTTTTCATGAAGACACTCTTTTTAAAAAGACTGCACAGAAACTGCACTTACTCCAAAAAGCAGCGTGAGGATCCTAACTAGTGCAAGGTACAAGGATCCGGTGAAGCCTGTACTAAAAGTTCTCTGGTTTGCCAGTTGCTTCCTGAGCATAATTGAAGGTGTTAATGTTAACCCTGACATCTTTAAATGGCTTAGAATCTGTCCCATGATTCACACTTTTATAGTTGTTGGGATCTCCAGGGCAGGTTCTTTTCATGTTGTCTCCCTTGTGCAACTCTTATTTTGGGGGTATGGGAGAGGGCCTCACTCTCAGATAACACTCATTCAGGAGCTGCAAATGGCCACCATTTTTTAATTTTATTTTTATTTTTTTGCATTTAGGAAATCTGTTAAGATGCATCTCTCGCCAGGTGCTTGCTTTATAGAGACAACTTCGGTTATTCGTCATCTATTCACATTTGCACTCTGTTATTAGCCAACTTTTGTAATCCTCAGAAGGATAGAGTCCACATCAAAAGGATAGAGTACACACCAAATGTTTACAATGATCTTCTCCCACTTTTTCCCATCTCAACTTTTGACTGGAATTGTAGCCCTAGCTCAAAAAAAAAAAAAAAAAAAGCAGTCTAGAGAGATCAATCTTTCTCAATCCACCCTTGTTTTCAAAAGGCAGAACAATGTTTTGGGGTTTATCTGTACCATTTAATGCTACTTTATCGGCCCAGGATGATAACGTCAAAAGAGGCCAGCCGTAGCTTTAGGAGTCGAGAAGAATTTGCCAAGCTATTTCCACCTGCCTTATATAAGGACTTGCTCGCAAAAGGTGCCACTGATTATGAGACATTCCCTAATTTATAAATAAACAGTACGGCGTGTGTAATAAGGGTGCAGCCTATGAAACATTCAAGGTTTCACGAGGAGACATTCATACTCATCAAAGAGAAAGCAGTCCGTGTTTCCTTTCCCTCCGTTAAAAGGGAACGTGCTTCTGCTTTTCGTCTTGAAGACAATGGGTCTTTCCAATCTCGGTCCTTGAAAGATCTGGCTTTGAACGGACGCCTCCGTAGGAGCTTCACTAGGACCTTTCTTGACAGAGAGACCGATAGCATGGCAACCATCTTCCCTAGGCTGTCATCTAGCTCACTTAATTCTATACAAAGCCCATTGTTAAATGTGTAACATGCTTGTGCTCAGCCGCAGCTTCCCTTGTTAAAAAGTAGAACAAAAGAAATTGCATATGAGAATGATAGCAGGCTGAAATCGGAAGCAGGGGGAGGGGCTTCTACACAAGCGGGCTAGCGTTCAAACAACGGAATCCCCATTGGGAGGGGGTAGCTAAGATCCTCACATACATCCTTACTCACAACCATTAAATACAGGGGAAACAACTGAACAGAATAGGACATATCTAGGACACACCAGCATACAACAGTTTCAAGTCTTCATCCTCCACCACAGGAAGAATATTGCAAAGGAACTTGGGATTCAAAACTCAGGCTGGTATCACTCAAGTTCCTTTTGTTCCAAAGGTGTAGAATTATGATTTCACTTTAGGAGGAATCACTTTAAAAGCCAGTTTTAAGAATTTTTAAAGATGTAATTGTGATTACACTATGAGCCAGTGAGTTCGCCGGTCAGTTTTAGGCAGATCATGACCTTCCTCTTTGAAAAGAGGCAGCCTAAAGTATATGATTGTAAATTCTGAATTTAGATCAATTTCAATTTTGGCTTGTAAAACAAAATCCTAAAATAAGACATATATCATGCTTATTTATACTAAATCTTTCCCCAGAGCTGCTTCATCTAGCACTCGTGTTTACTGTGTTTGACCATAGGAAACACAAATTTGGGAAGAGCAGGCAAACCTGGTGGAAAGTAATTTTATGGGACAATTGTTGCCTCTGCTGCTTAAAAGGTAAGGCAAAGCGCTTTACCTTGTCAAGATGAAGACACTTGTGAGGGGAAAAAAAGCAGCTTTAAGGAAAATCTTTTTTAAAAAACACGGGTACGATAATACAAATATTTTAAAAACACCAAAATGATTGTAGTTATGATGAGTCAACAAAATGATTTTTCACTATTTTACGTGATACCAACTAATGTCTGCCTTTTTCTTCCAGTACTGGATCCCTTTGCCCCATGTCAAAGGCTTCATGTCATGGATGAGACCTTCGCTTGCTATTTCATCCTATCAGCGTTTTGGCATAAAGGCAAAATTCCTCCTCATAGGGCCTGTGAGAGTGGTTGGCAACCAAATGATGGAAATAGGTCTTAAATAAGCAAGAAGTGACTAACTAAAAAGGAAACCTGGAAGGTGGTAGGAGAAAGAACTATAAAAAGGCACTGGGGTTGGCTCTGGGATCCTTCTGGTTTCGGTAACGCATTGCAAGCCATACTCCAAGGATCTGAAAGGCAAAAAGAAATCCAATTACAAGATTTCATTCCTTCATCCCAACATGCTTATCTTATGAATGGTTAGGAAATGATTTGCCATGATCAAAGCTGTCTCTTTCACATATATGGTAGGAACCCTTTTCAGCTTTCAG
Source organism: Pseudonaja textilis (assembly GCF_049901715.1). NCBI lineage: Eukaryota > Metazoa > Chordata > Lepidosauria > Squamata > Elapidae > Pseudonaja > Pseudonaja textilis. Next base: position 132,158,011 of record NC_141991.1, read on the forward strand.
AGTTAAATTCATAGAACTTCCTTGGCAACATGATCTTTGCTGAGAATTGGGAGTTGTGGTCCATTGCTCTAAAAGTAGTCTGTTTTGTCTATCAGCCCTGGAATGCCCTCCCTTAAATTGCCAAATTAATTCAAACATCGTTTCCATTCCAGTGCTAAATTAAAAAGTAGCTATTCACCCAAACTTTAGAGAAGTAGGAGCTACAGCTTATCCCTGATGTGTAATTGTCAAAGGGGTAGGTTTTAATGTTACTCAGATGACTTAATTATCTCCACTGGTTGTATCAAGAGCCAGTCTGGTGCAGTGGGTTAAGGCACCAGGCTAGCAAGCAGGGACTGTGAGTTCAAGTCCCGCCTTAGTTACAAAAAGTCAGCTGGGTGACTTTGGGACAGTCACACTCTCTCAGCACAACCTACCTCACAGGAACTGTTGTAGGGAAAACAAGAGGAGGAAGATATGTTGGATATATTTGCCGCCTCGAGTTATTTATAAATAATAATAATAACAATAATAATAATAATGATGATGATGATGGTGGTGGTGGTGGTGGGATACAAATAACTAAATACATAAATTCTCTCCCTAAGATCAGGGGACATTTCAAACACTTAAATCATGGGTGTCAAACTCCATCACATCACGGGCCAGATCGTGACGTGTCGCAATGTTCTTTTGCCTTTGCAGAGCCGGGGTGGGCGTGGTCTGCACGCGACATATCCGGCCCACGGGACACCAGTCTGATAGGCCTGATGTAAATGATTGACTGTTTTACCTAGGCTAGGTAGCCCTACTTTTGTTTAGTTTCATAGACATAATTACCTCTGTGAAACTGAAGAAGAGTCCAACTCCACCAAGGATTTTCAAAGCCTCATCTGCATGTTCCATCAGCACAACGCCACATTTGAGGCATGCAATCTTTGTTTTTGTGCATGGCTGCATGAGGTGACAAAACGCAGTGTAACTCTGTGTTCCCCGTTTGTAACAGACAACCAGAAATGTTCACCTATTTGCAGACACCATTAGCAGCAATCAAAAATTGGACTCAATTAGGATTTGGATTGCTCTTCCTCGGAAGCTGTTCACTGGTGAAATATCAAGTGGCCCTACCCAGTTATTTCTATGCAGAAGGAAGTTTCACGCTTACAAAATAAAATACAATAATGGATAGAGACCAGCCAAAACTGACTCTCAACTGTTAACTCCACTGGCAGCATTTTCGAAAGATGTAGCTCAGCACACCTGAACAGAACCACAACAGAAGAAGCAGAACATTTCAGGCACACTCATTTGTTGCATCAAAAATGCTTGCAGGAATTCATATACCATAGGCATTCTGCTCTGAATTTAATCCTGGGTAGTCTGCTCTAAATAAGATGAGCTGGTTTGGAAAAATACTTTTACAACTACAAAATGCACAATATATGGATTCATAAATAACATAGCAATGCTGTTTTTGTCTTAATAATGTTTCTGAACCTGCTGACATTATCCAAAAGGGAATGCAACACTGAAGCTAGTCTGAACCAAGGGCCCCTTTCTCAGCCTCTTGAGGGCTGATTAATTCCAAGTACTGGAAGCCTGAAGAGTCTCAGATTTGGGGTTTCCTTGTTCATCTTTGGTATGCCTGAACTTATGACAGCAGAAGCCAACAGGAAGGTAGTGTAATAACTGCAGATGCTGTGGGTTGGCAACTAATGGTATAGTGGTGATTGGGAGTTGCAAGCTGGACTTTGCTGTGAGAACTCCCTCTGCCATTGCTCTGGTGGCTGGTTTGGAAGAGAAGGACTTTCTAAAACAGTTTGGATCTTTTTTAACAGAGACTAAAACAAGAATGTGTCTTGGAACAATTTAGAAATCAGTTTTCATCAACATGAACCTCCTTTAGGGCTGCTCCCCACACAGGAACTGTTGAGATATTATTGGATCTAGAATTTGAGTGAGGTTCATATTAGTCAATAGGGCATCTAATTTTTGAGTAGCTCCTTTCCTCTAGTGAGAATAGGCTGGGTGAGCAGATGGGGGAGGCAGCTAGATATGCAGGTGTGCTACATGGACATGGCAGAAGATGAATGGGGGGGTTGAATCAGCTCACTGTTACAGTGGTTGACTGTGGTTCTGTGCTAGAAGGCAGAGGGTTTCTTTGTTTGTCTTGATCAGGGGATATAGGCCAGGGTGACTGTAACAGTAACAGTATAATAGGGATTTTGAAGGCCTTCTAATCCAATCTCCTGCTCAAGCAGGAGGCCCTATATCTGTGATGGCGAACCTATGGCACACATGCCACAGGTGGCACGCAGAGCCATTTGTGCTGGCATGCGAACTGCAGGCAAACTTACCTCATTGCGCATGCGTGCACCTCACAGCTGATTTTCAGCTGGTTTGAGGCCTTTTTCAGCCTCCCAGAAGTGATTTTCAGCTGGTTTGAGGCCTTTTTCAGCCTTCCTGTAATACCAGAAGTGATGAAACGGGCCTATTATTCGGCCTGCAAAGCCTGCAGAGGCTTTTTTCAAGCCTCTGGGAGGCCGAAAAAGGCCTCAAACTATCCAAAAGTCAGCTGTGAGGTACAGTGCAGGTAAAGGGGTGGGGGGGCATGGCGGGGGGGACACGCATTGCCTTCTGGGTGCTGGCACGTAAGCGTGTGTATGCAGAGAAGCCCAAAAAGGTTAGCCACCACTGCCTTATACCATTTTGGACAAATGTCTGTCCAATCTCTTCTTTAAAATCTTCAGTGATGATCCACAACTTCTGGAGGCAAGCCATTCCACTAATCATTTGTTCTCACTGTCAGGAAATTTCTCCTTAGTTATAGGTTTGTAGTCTTCCTTGATAAGCTTCCCTCTGTTACCAGGGGTGGGTTTCTACTGGTTCTGTCCACCTCTGTAGAACCGGTAGCTCTGAAGAGCAGCAGACACAGAACCAGTTCTATGCTGATGTTTTTGCCCACCTGGGCTCTTACCTAGTCTTTATTTCCTGATTTTTCAACTTCAGCTGCCCAAACAAGGCACAGCTGCAGGTAAAAAACAGGAAAAGAGGGCTGTTTCAAAGGCTGCTTCTCTGCACGCAATGTGCTGATGACGATTTACAGGCGTGCACACAGCTTGCAGCGTGCAGGGAAGCTCATAAATCCCAAACCAGTACTTAACCCAGTCGTAACCCACCCCGGTCTGTTACTTCTTGTTCTGCCCTCAGGTGCTTTGGAGAAGAGGTTGACCCCTCTTCTTTGTGACTGCCCCTTAAATATTGGAAGGCTGCTGTTATGTCACTCCTACTGCTTCTCTTCGTTAAGGCTAGACATATCCAGGTTCCACAACTGTTCATCATCATGTTTCAGCCTCCGGTCCCCTAATCACTTTCGTTGTGTATGGGTGGAGGAATGAGATTACAGTCATGACGGGCCCATTGCCCGCCCATTGGAGGTATGGCAGGAGGGTGAAGATGAATCACAGGAAATAAATTCTTGATATCTTCAATCGTCACTCTCCTTTTTTCAGCTTCCAGCTCTCATTCTAAAAACGAGATTGCTGGAACCCAGACTCCGGCAGCTGCTATTGACTGGTCTGTCTATTATTATTTAATATCTATTAAAATCAGTGTATGAGAGTTGGGCAGATTAATCAGTTTAATAAATAAATAAGGATGCCTGACACTTCTCATTTGCATCACTGAAACCTAAGAGGAGGAGGTCATGTTCTTCTCTTGGACTGCCAATCTTGGATTTGGAGTTTGCAACCACAGCGAGAGTCCTGAGATGAAGGAAGCTGGGTAGATTCTCTCTGCATCAAGTGGAATTTCACTGCAGATAGCCAGGTGCCAATCCTTGTTTGTGCCAAATGAGTTTACCCCTCCTGTACCATTCCTTCTTTTACATTGCAGCATTCATATCAGAACTACTAGATGTGATTGGTGGGGTGGAGATGGGGTACCCCAAGCTGATAGTTTTGGGAGAAATTCAGCCTGCCTTTCCTTTACAAGGGTCATGGTATGAGTCAGGAGTAAATGGCTGCCATGACAATTATGGGCCTAATGCATATGAAAAAAAAATGTACCTTAGATTTGTACTTTGTCTCAATATGATCTGACCCATGACCTTTGCCTGTTGTGGAGAATTTGCTTTATGACTGCTGGGGACTTCTACGATGGAACCACCTCCTCAGTGGAAAAAGGCCTATTAACCCAAGTGCCTAACGGATGCTGAAGAGTGTGAAATAAATAGAAATAAACAAATCTGTATCTTTAATACTGTGGCCCTTTTTAAAACGACTTGATCTTTTTAGGGAAAAATAGCCACAATCCTTTCAATGGCTGCTATGAAGAATTCGTGTGGCACTTTTAGATAGCCAACCAGATTCCAGAGCAGTTATATTTCAGTAGGAAAATGGAGATGACTGAACTTCATATCTTGTGATTATGATCTGGGAACATTTTGAATCTTGAGGAATATCTGGAATGTCAGCTTCATCACTTCTAAGTTGGATGCCTATCCCTCAGGGCTGGTTGGGGCCCTCGATAAAGGGGCAGAAAGTTTGATTTGAAGAGTAATCAATCCTTCTCCAAGTGAGGGCCTATGCCCTCTGTTCAAAGAACTTTGATTTGATTTGGATAATTTAAATCTATAATCTAGGAAAGATTCTAGAGAAAGTAGTGGTTCTGCAAGTCCAGAGAATCTAGAGAAAATGGTGTTTAGACATTTGGTAGTCATGTTATAGGCCAGGGTGCAGCATGGAAACTGCATTGGTTGATGTTGCACTTGTGAACGACATGGAGAGACTGGAATTGGGGGAGCACAACTACTATTGTCTGTTCCAAAGAAAGTTATGCTATAGGGTGTGGATTGCAATTGCATTACTTATTTTCTGGGATTTTCTATATTTTTGATTTTGTTATTTTTGTTGGTGTATAATTTGGGACTAGTTTTTCCCCCCCACTTTCTGGATGTCATTTTCTTTTATAATGAGACTGTTAACCACCCAGAGCCTTTGGGAATAGAAAGTATACAAATGAAGTAATTAAATAACCAAAACCATCTCTTACGGAGTAGAAGGTAATGTCTTGGACAACAAGCTGCTTTTAATTAACTTTAAAACAAAGCTCCTTAAAAAGGAAGGATATAGCACATTGCAAAGGAAGGCAGCATCTTTCAGCTGCATCTTTTAGGGCAGCAATAGATTTGGGCCCGTAGGAAGGCCTTTCTGATAACTATATACTTTGAACTAGGAGAAATTAGTGAACACAATGCATGCTTTCAAAATTCAAAATATGTTCTCCAACCCTTAGATTATTGTGATGCACAAATCATGATTAAAAGAAACCTTGCAACCTAGTGTAAAACAGGTACAGCCTTGCAATCTGAGTGAATTTAATATATAATTGTGAATAATAAATACTTTAAAGTGTGTATCAGTTCTAGTTAACACAAAGTATGTAAGCAATGTTGGGACTAGCTGCCAAACACATTGCCCAGCCTTCTTTCTATTGAATAGGGGAGAATCACCCCTGCTGAAAAATTGCTGGAAAGGACTATTATGTTATATTATGCCTGGTACTTTGTCCATATACAGCCGTGATAGCAAACCTATGGCACATGTGCCACAGTTGGCACGCAAAGCCATTTGTGCCAGCATATGAGCCGCAGGCAAACTTACCTCACATGTGCATGCCTTACAGCTAATTTTGGGCCAGTTTGAGGCCTTTTTTGGCCTCCCGGGGGCTTGAGGAAGGCTTCTGCAGGCCGAAAACTAGGCCCATTTCATCACTTCCTGTTTTTCTGAAAATACCAGAAGTGACAAAACGGGCCTAGTTTTCAGCCTGCAAAGCCTGCAGAAACCTTCCTCAAGCCTCTGTGAGGCTGAAAAAGGCCTCAAACTGGCCGAAAATCAGCTGTAAGGCGCAGTTCAGGTAAGGGGGTAGCAGGGTGGATTGGGCATGCATGCGTAGGGGCATGGGGGGGCGTGCATTGACTTCTGGGTGCTGGCACACGACCACGAGTGTGCAAGCACACGCACAATTTTTGGCACAGGAGTCCAAAAAGGTTAGCCACCACTGATATATAGGGACAAATGCTCAAAGAATGTCACATATAGCAAATTTTTAATGAATGACTGATGTTCTAATCCAGGATGTTTCAATCTGTGTTCCGAGGAGCCCTTACTAAGAAAACCTAAAAGGCAGACAAGCTTTCCTAAAAACACAGTTTGCTTGGTTCTTTGTGAATATTTCCTAAAACGTTTAGCCGGAAAATGTTCTTAGTCACTACCGCTTGAAGCAACTGTGGGGAACAAGCAGGCCTGTTGAAATGGCAGCCCCCGGGGTCTCTCACCCTTGTGAAATGAGGCGATAGTGCTGAAGATCCCCCCTAATCACATTCAGAGATACACAGCTGGAGATGGTAATTTAGATAATTGCCTCAAGTGAAGGAGCCTAAGAACAGAAATTAGATTTCTGTTTTTAAATCTAGACCGCCGAAGGAGGAGGAAATGAGCCACAAGCTAAGGAACAAAAATAAATAAATCCTTGCATCTTGTATGACTGGCTTTGTTGGGCCAGATGGGAATTGCATGGGAATAATCTGGAAGGACTTAAGGTGGAAAGCCTTACCTTTAGGGTGGTAAGAAAACTAGGAAGAGTAAAAGTATGAAGGGTGGAAAAAAATACTGAAGAACTGTTGGGTTTTCAGTTGTTACAGCCCATATTACAGGTAGTGCTCAACTTACAGCCACAACCGAGCCCCAAAGTTCCCTGGCTAAGCAAGATAGCTGCTAAGTGAGTTTTGCCCCATTTTATGACCTTTCTTGCCAGCGTTGTTAAGTGAATCACTAAGTTAGTAACACGGTTCTTAGGCGAATCTGGCTTCCCCATTGATTTTGCTTGTGCAGAAGGTTGCAGCTGCTGATCTCATGACCCTGGGACACTGCAACTGTCATAAATATGAGTCAGCTGCCCAACGTCTGAATTTTGACCACATGACTATGGGGATTCTGCAATGGTTGTAAGTATGAAAAACAGCCATAAGTTACCTTTTTTTTTCAGTGGCACTGTAACTTCGAGCAGTCACTAAACTAGGACTGTTTTTCTTACATGTATTTTGCATCTTACACCTAGATGAATTCAATGCTAAATCTTTTTAGTTTTCCAAGTATCATTTTCTCAAAGGAAAAGTTTTACTATAGCATGTTTCATTTTTCAGTTAAAGGTATAGCTATCTGGGAATGGTTTATTCTTTAAAATTCCCTGTACTGAAGCAATAGATACGGCCAAATTCCAGTGCATAGGAATCTTATTTTTAAAAGTATCTTGGGTGCTATAGCTAATTTGTATCAGCAATGGATGCTTTAGGAAATGAGCCAACAACCCAAAGCAGCAAATGCACCTTAATCCTTACTCATTATTTGCAGCATATTAAACCTCTTTAATTAGAGCATATATATTTTACAAGTTAAATATCTCTTCCATAGGGCTAAGAATCCCAAAGTGTACACTTACTGCACTGCAATTCTCAACATCTCTCTTAAATAGCTCAGCAGATTCAGTTTTGTTGAATAATCCACAGCAATCTAATTTGTTTTCCAATGATATCCGGGTGTTGTCATTCAGTAAGTTCCAGGTACTGCTCAAAATACTTTCCTGAAAGAAGAGAGAGAGAGAGAGAGAGAGAGAGAGAGAGAGGTGTTGAAAGCCAGTGTCATACAATGCAATTTTCAGTGACATGACATAAGGGCTTCTTAATTTTTGTCCATGTAGCCAAGAGAGTTAAATTTTTAATCTTCTACAGATAGTCCTTGACTTATGACCAATTCCTTAGCAACTGAATTTACAGCAGACTTCCCCAGGACTACTTACGATCCGAATTCAAAGTAAAAAAAGGACATAAAATGAGGCATAATCACGTGATGACCTGTTTAACAATTGGCATGACCTACAACCATAATTTGGGGCTCAATTATGGTCATAAATCAAGGACCACCTGTATGACTTAGCTACCTTGTGGGAAATGTCTGTGAGACAGCAGCTCAGGCCTATTCTCAAACCTGCCTCCCTCCTGATGCATTGCACAACTCCAGAAATCCCAAGTGGTACAGCAAAAGAAATTCTGGGAACTGTCTAATGCAACTGAGGAATAGGAAGTTGCACAGAATATAAACTTAATTAAATGACCGAAGTGAAATTAAATGAAAAGAAAGTTAAATGCACTCACTGGCTGTATTTGTTCCACATGCTAAAATAAACGTGGTTCAGTAGTTTGCTATTTATTATGTTGTGGGAAGTCAGTCGTTATCTTAACATGTTGCACAAGCCAACAGTTCACTGCTTAATGTGATGTGTTTTGCCACAGCACATTCCGTGAATAGAACTACTATATTAAGTTAATCACTGCACCACAACCCAGATATTGGATTCAATATTTATAATATTTTTATATATATTAAACTGGGTGAACAATTAACAGCTACACAGTGGGGCTGAAGGACATGCTGAACACACCTATGCACACAGACATACACAGAAACAAATGCAAGATTAATGTGATGCTCGGGTCAAGAAAAAAGTCTTCTTCTTACTAAGTTTGGGGAAAAAGAGGGACTTTACCCCTATGCTTATACTTTTGTTGACGCAAAAAGGATGGTTCTAACAGTTCCCTTCCTTAAAGTTGCCGAATCACAACTTCCACATTCAGTATCTCTATTTGTATCAGAAGTCTAAGGGATCAAAGCAGTGGTGGGATTCAATTTTTTTTACTACCGGTTTTGTGGGTGTGGCTTGGTGGGTGTGGCAAGGGAAGGATACTGTAAAATCTCCAGTCAGAGGGAGTATTTGCTGGTTCTCCGAACTACCCAAAATTTCCGCTACCGGTTCTTCAGAACTGGTCAGAACCTGCTGAATACCACCTCTGTACTCAAAGCAAATGGGCTGGAAGTCACAAATCTCACTCTGCTCATGGGATATCTTGCTAGTTGCTCCATTTCTTGTTCCTGTTTGTTTAAATGATGGGACTAGACACGAAAGACCATTTTTTGAAAGTACATTTGCTGCGGTGCAGGCTAAATATAGCCAGAAAAACTGAACGAAACTCAGGCAGAAAGGCAAGACGTACCTGCTTATGTGTCTTTAGTGCCAGGCATGCACAGGAAATCCCAAACTGGAAAATAAAGATTAGCCCTAGAATTATCATATACTGAAGATGCAATTAAGGAACATCTCGGGAAAAAATAATAGAGTTTGTGAACATCAAATAAAACTGTTACAGATCAAATGATATTTACAGGAAGAAAATTAACAGGAAGTAAAATATTCTCAAAATAAATATGGATTTTTCCAAGGTTACAAAAGTGGGAAGGAATACCTTTGAAAGATTGGGAATGGCATTTTTTAACATTAAGAATCCAGGTACATAGGATATTTCAAACAATCAAAGATAAACTACTATTCATCTAGCTCAGAGTGCTAATCCGAGTGGCAATGGTTTCTTAAGGATGGCGGCCAGGGAAGAATATTTTGGCCCTACCCATTAATAAACTCTTAAATCAATCATGGGTCTCGTATGTAAATAAGAATCCAGAAAATCCAGAAAACCATTCAGACTTTGCAGCTGACATTTTCCTCTGCACCATCATCGCGAAAGAAAAAGATGTTGGCTTTTCTAGAAGCTTTCTTGTAATAGCCCTTTGTTGGTTAACTATTGCTGAGCTGAACTCAAAGGTGACTATTTTTGGTATAATTTGCATGTGTCGGCGATGTCTTGGCACACACAGCAGCATTGACTGTTATTTCCTGTTGCCTTACATCAGCATTTTCTCATTTCAAGTTTGCTGGGGGCAATAAGGAAGTTGCTTGATACCACTTACGCTGCCTGTCTTTCATTCATGAGCAGCCTAATTCTGTTGAGAAATCCACAAGAAAACAGACATTGCTGTTGGAAGTGGGGGAGGTTGTTACAATAAAACAAGGTGATTTATGCTTCGTAGGCAGATTTCGAATGGTCAACAACTAGCCACAGTGTTTCAAAAGGCGGCTTCTCAGATGTTTTGTGGTTTTAGTAATGCTGATAACCAGGCTCTGCACAGAAACGCAAAGACCTTGAAATGCTCCGAAAGTTTCTTTTATAGTCATTCCGTTTTCTTAAAAAAAAAAAAAAAAAAAACCACCAACTTTTCTAAGAAACAAAACTGTACTTCTCAGAAAACCAGCTGCAGCTCAAGAATCAGTCTGGATTCCTATGTTAATTAGCCTGGTTGGTTTCCACAAAACATAAAGGCAGGAGTGCGAAAAATGCAACCTACGGATCGAATGTGGCCTTTCAGTCCTCTTTTAGGGCTCCAACAACCCTGGATTGGGTAGGGCCAAAAATTAATATACTGTTTGAACGTTTTCCAGTTGTGAAGAATTTTAAGGATCAAAATTGGTACTCTAAAAATTGCAGAGCCATAGGACGCTTATTTCACTTCTTAAAAATTAAGCTTTTGTCACCAAACATCTCTCTCATTTTAATTTTGGGTTCCAGCTATTTTTGGACCAAAGCCTCAAGTGACATAAGTTGTGTATTCTTGCATTAAGCTATAAACAATGGTTTATAATCTACAATGTCTAGTTGTGCACAATTGATTAAACTCAAACCAAATCAACCACATCATGATACAGCAGGGGTGTCCAACCTTGGCAACTTTAAGACTTGTGGACTTCAACTCCCAGAATTCTTCAGCCAGCAAAGCTGGCTGAGGAATTCTGGGAGTTGAAGTCCACAAGTCTTAAAGTTGCCAAGGTTGGACACCCCTGTGGTACAGTATTATATGAACTCCGGCTCAGTCTTCTTTTGTTAAACATTTCTTCAACAAAACTTGGGAAGCCAACTTTTATCCACCACACTACTGCTGAGATTGTATCAAGTCTCCTCCTCACCTCTTTATGGATGGCAAGGTTCCCTTTCTTTCTCTTTCATAACTCATTAATCAAGTTATATTGTTTTGATTAATGACTTTTTGTATAAGTCATTAGTTTATCAACAATCTGCTACTACTTGAACCAATATATCCATCACTGAAAAAAGTGTTAAAATCTTGTAGGGAAACAAGAACACGGTTTCCATGTTCCCCATACCTTCTTTTGCCCTATCATCAAAGTTCAATGAATAACTTAGAACAAGGGTCTTCAAACTTGGCAAGTTTAAGACTTGTGGACTTCAACTCCCAGAATTCCTGAGCTAACATGATTGGATGAGAAATTCTGGGAGTTGGAAGTCCACAAGTCTTAAAGCTGTAAAGTTTGAAGACCCCTGGCTTAGAATATAAAAATGTATTCCTACTAAGTCCTTTACATATCCAGCAAACTCTTCACACAAATTATGTTGGTACAGTGGATGGAAGTTACAAGAAGAAAATATTATCCCTTACCTTATTTATAGTAGAAGGCTACCCAAGTCCAGAAAGACATGCCACATTAAAGAACCAAAGAATACCAATCATGTGTCCCAAAAGCAAACACTCAACTACTATATATAATTCTAAAAACAGACTCACCAACTACTGTACCTTATCCCAAGCACATTAACAATTTCTATTCAGTAGATTTTCCCACATAAATACTAAAATGAAGAAGGAGCAATCCATCATTATCACTAATATAATCTCTAGTGATAAAGCTGGATTGCTCCTTGCACATCCAGATATATTCTGGTATCTATTGCATCCAAAGCGGATATGACAATCTAGGACAGTGCAAAAATGGACAGAGAGCATTTAATGAAAGCATTAAATTCAGGAAAAGCTAATGCTTATATATTTGTTTTAATGATACGTGCTTATACCTCAGCTTCTGCCCCGAGCAGATCATGGAAAGGAAGCGCTAGTCTGAATCTATCCACTGACCAAAGATGGAGCAGCTTCAAAAAGTTTGCTTTCTCCCTCCCTGCCAAAAAGAATAATTACAAAATCCCATAAACCCATCCTCCCAAATATCTTTCTTTTTATTGCAATATTTCAAATTCTGATTTTTTATTCTGAAAGTTTATGGGATAAGACTGACAATACAGGTATTTGTAATAAATATAAGAGTTTATTTCTGGCCTCTTTTTTGTAAGCTTTACACGCACTATTTTATAATAGATTTTCTGCTTGCAGTGCTTTACAGTTCTAGCCAAACACCAGATTTATTCATCAATTTATATATGCAGGATTATAATCCTATCTTAATATTACATGATCTGAGGGTTGGAAGGGACTACATCATAATCAAATTTTAATTCCTTGCCCGAGGGCAGAGTTCTTTATTAGTTATTTTCATCAACAGATTCACACTTTCCATACCATGAGAGAAACAGAAGCTAGCTCCTGGAGCAGAGCCTCGGAATGAAGGCAAGGCCAGCTATTATTCTCAATACAGAAGAAAAAAATATTACCTGTTTGGTAGTCTCAAGTACCCAAGTGAAAGTGAGAAAAACTTACAAATATATTTCACCAACGTATCTATCTTCCCCCCATATCCCTTAAATAAACTCCCATCAAGCATAGTAGGGGTGCAGTGGGAATTGTAGCTCATCAAGATCTAAACAGCCACAAATGTTCACTTTTAACTTAAGTAACCTAGAATAGCAATAGCAAAGCAATAGCACTTAGACTTATATACCGCTTCATACTGCTTCATAGCCCTGTCTAAGACCTTGAAATTCTCTGAAAGTTTCTTTTGAAGTCATTCCCCTTTTCTTAAAAACAAAAAAACCGCAACCTTTCTAAGAAACAAAACTGTACTACTAGGAACAGTTTACAGAGTTGGCATATTGGCTGCCTCTCTAAGAGGTTTACAGAGTCAGCATGTTGGGCTCCAATAATATGGGTCATTTTATTGACCTTGGAAGGACGGAAGGCTGAACCAACTTTGAACCGGTCAGAATCGAACTGCTGGCAGTGAGCAGAGTTAGCTTGCAATTCTGCATTCTAACCACTGTGCCACCGGGGCTCTTATTATAACTGGACAATTTCAATTTCAGTCATGGCAATGAGACATCTGGTGGAATTCTCATGTATTTAATTTTGCAACGTAGATTTCAGGAGACAGGCAAAAAGTTCTGCCAAGAGCATTAGAAAAGATACAAAGAAAAGCATGACTTGGTGATGGTTGATAGCACCAATGAGTCCCACGATGGCGATGAGAAGCAGGAAGAAGCCCACGGCAATGACCCCTCCGATGATGTGGAGGCTGGGAACAACCCCAAATCCTTTGCCCCAGGCAGCCACACCAATCAGTAGTAGACCAACCAGCTGGAAAACAAGGAAGATTTGGGGTTAGGAAGATGGAAAATTCAGAAACACTGAAAACAATTCCAACCTATTTAGCTTTTCTCTTCTCTTCTATAAAGTTGCATTATTTCCATTCCCAAATGCTACATATTGTCCTGCGATTATTGCTTTCATCTCAGCTCAAGCATAGCATTGCATCTATGAACTAGCCCCCTTTGGATTATAAATCCATTTAACCCAATTCCAGTAAACTGGCTTGAACGTCTGCTCAGTATCATTACCATTCTGGTTTTTGCAGCTGATGACAAGACTTTCTCATCAACCAGATTGTGGAAAAACTGGCCACATCCTATAAAACAGTTTTAGTATATTACAAAATTGCCACAATATCTCTGGAGTTAAGAGATCTGAAATGAAAACAGGGCTTTGTTTTTCTCAGTTTCCTATTGTTCATTCAAAATATTCAATGGCAAACTAGGTATTTTTTTAATTTTTTTTGTTTTGTTTTAAATATGGTTTTACATTGTGTGTAAGCAGGGGTGGGTTTCTACTGGTTCTGTCCACCTCTGTAGAACCAGTAGCAGCAGAAGAAGAGCAGCAGACATAGAACCGGTTCTATGTCTGCTGCTGTTTTGGCCAACCCGCCCACCTGGGCTCTTACCTGACCTTTATTTCCTGCTTTTTCAACTTCAGCTGTCGTGCGAGACACAGCTGCAGTTGAAAAAGCAGGAAAAAAGGGCTTCTTGAAAGGCTGCTCCTCGGCACGCAGCGTGCTGATAATTTACAGGCGTGCACGCAGTGTGCAGGGAAGCACATCGTAAATCACCGAACATCGAAAATCATCGAACCGGTAGTTAACCCTGTCGGATCCCACCACTGTGTGTAAGCCGCCTCGAGTCGCCATGGGCAAATAGGCAGCAATATAAATTAAATAAATAAATAAATATGTTATCTCCCCTCTAACGCTGCTGTATTTTACATTTATTGTAGAACAGCAAACTAACCCGAGAGAGAGGGGGAAAGAAGAGTTTCTTCCAGTGCCATTACAACGGAGTGACTAAGAGTGTCTCTTCTCTTCAGATTAAACCAACTTAAATATATACAGCAACTTTATTTGATAAGGACAGCCTTATCAACATCCACATACCCATAAAATTATATTTTCACTGTACTATCTTATGTTTAAATTATTCAAAATGTTTCCAAGTCAACAGAACATTGGAAAGTTAGACAAAGGCTGGCAAGTTATTTAGAGCTATAGTAAAGTCACTGTCCTGAGAATAACACACTTTGCCGGTTTACACTCTTTGAACATTTTTAATTACCTAATTCAATTTTCCAGTATCTTAGCTTGCAGGGTGTTAATTTCCAAAACAGAAAGATTCCTTCGCGCCTTTTGTTATGGGTATAGAGGTAAGAGACTTTCCGATTGATACAGCACCCAACCAATGAGTGCCATTCTCCACAAAAGAGAGAAGAAAATTACGGCCTCGCTTACTGACCAGTTAAAGTTATGAAGGTGCTGGGGGGAAAAAAAGAGACAGCTGGTTCTTGAATTTCCAGCTGTCACAACATGTCATGTGATTGCAATCTGGCCTCTTGGCAACCAGCTCACACTTATCACATTGCCTTCCATTGCCTTGGTTCTCTTCTACTGATTAGCTTTGACCACAAAAAGTTGTCCAAATAAGGGGAAAGGATACAGAAACAGAAATGTGACAAATGTGCTTCTCAAACAAGAATATCAAGTGCAAGGTCTCTTCAATATATACAAAGAGAAGATATTGCTCAGATATGGAGGTCCACACGTGCCATAACAAGGCCAGGGCAATGTCTAGTCATAAAGATGCAGAATAACAATGTTGGAAGAGACCTTGGAGGTCTTCTAGTCCAACCCCCGGCTCAACCCTATAACATTTCAGACCAATGGTTGTCAAAAACTTCCAGTGTTAGAGCACCCACAACTTCTGAAGGCAACTTCTGTCCCACTGGTTAATTGTCCTCACTGTTAGTAAGTTTTTCCTTAGTTCTAGGTTGGATCTCTCCTTAATTAGTTTCCATCCATTGCTTCCTGTCCTGCCTTCAGGGGCTTTGGAGAATAGGTTAACACACTCTTCTTTGTGGCATCCCTTTAGATATAAGAATACTGCTATGACCTATATAATTATTACAATGTACTTATATTAGAACTCAAATTCAGAAACGCCTCTGCAAAGAAATAGGTGAAGCTATTAAAAAAGGGGTGAAATTTGATTCACGTCATGGGCTGGAAAGTTATCCCATTTTTCTCTCACTTATTAGCAATTCTCTCAACAGTTTTTGACATTGCAGGTTTGATAAAATGAAAAGTAGGAGCTAAACACAAGAAGATATATTTTAAAACGATAGACTGCTATTTGAAGTCTAAATATTACAGACTAGCATTTGAAGTTTATTTTATTTTTTCAACTTACTGAATAACTTACGCTTATTAAATTAACGTTGCTGCCAATCTCACCGAACTGACTCTGGGCAGCTTACATAATTAAAAACAACAAAAATTAGAACTAAGTGCCACTGAAAGCAATTAAAACAGTTAATAAGAACACTAAAGTAATTGTAGGCGAGCCCGAGTTTGAAGGAAAAAATACCAGAGCTTCACTGGTAATAGGTGCAACTCAGGGGAATCTGACTTTCAAGTTGACTAATGCTGGCTGTATTGGCAACTATCTATTATTAACCATCTATTAATCTAGCTTTAGCTGTTTGGGCAGGAAGGTAACAAGGATAGTCAAACAAGGCCTAGGGAGAAAATGAAGGCAGCAGGTTGTTGTTTAAAGTGGGGAAGCTTAAGAGACATTACTTTTTAAAAGCATTTGCAGGACTATAACACCAAAGAGAGCAACTGTCTTCCACCCCGTCTCTAATCCTCCTCTATGGAAATTCTCAGTCATCCAAGTCATGATTGTCCCCAAAGTGCTTTACTCAAGAGGCAACTGGACCTTCTTGTGTTTCTTTGAAGATGTTTCACTTCTCATCCAAGAAGCTTCTTCAGCTCTGACTGGATGGAGGGAAATGGAAGGATTAATACTCCTTGCAGAAAAGCCCCATCACCTAGGATGACCAGCTGTCTTGCAAGGGGTATAAATCCTTCCATTCCCCACCATCCAGTCCGAGCTGAAGAAGTTTCTCGGATGAGAAGCAAAATGTCTTCAAAAAAAAAAAACAACCCAGAAAGTCCAGTTGCCTCTTGAAAAAGCACCTAGATTAATAGATGGTTAATAAAAGATAGTTGCCAATCCCTTTTCCTTCAAGCTCAGACTCGCCTATGAATTATTTTGCTAATTAACTGTCTTGATTGCTTTCAGTGGCTGTTATTTCTAATTTTGGTTGTTTTTAATTATGTAAGTTGCCCAGAGTCAGTTAGGTGAGATTGGCAGCAATATTAATCCAGCTGCTTGCAGTTCCAGAAGGCACTCAAGAAAGTGGATTATCTGGACTCTTTTTAATCGGGGTTCAGATCTGGTTACAGCATTGAGAAGGGCCCCCGATTGTGCTTGTCAAACAGGACCTCTGCTGTGCTTGAGATGGGAGCTGTACATCCATCCTGGTTCTCCTTGATTTCTCCTCAGCTTTCAATATTATTGATTATAGTTATCTTTCTGGACCAGTTCAGGGGACCGGAAGTGAGAGGCACACAGGGGTGGGCTGCTGGGGGTTCGGGAGACCCCCTAGCTAAGATTCTGTGCTGTTCGGAGAACCCCCAAATACTATTCCTGGGTGGCCCCGCCCACCCCTCCCAGGAGTCCCTACGTGGCCCGTTTTGGATGCAGGTAAATGCAGGATGCGCGTGGAGGCTTGGGGAGGGTGAAAAACAGGCCTCCCAGGAGTTTGGGAAGGCTGGAAATGGGCCTGTTTCTGACTTCCAGAGAGCCTCCGGAGCTCGGGGAGGCCATTTCCTGGGGAAGACAAAAATGCCCCCCCGCCCAATCCATTGGCACAGGGTTATACCGTGTCCTACAGATGATATCAAATCATCCATCGCTACTCCAGATTGACCAAGAGATGCTATCAAGGTTCTTTCCCAATGTCTGAAGTCTGTGCTGAAGAAGAAGAAGAACATGCTTCAAGTTCAACTCTGGCAAGACCAAGCAGCTACAGTGAGCACCTTAACTTTCCAGATCCTGAGATTTTTCCATCTTTGGCTCCGAGTAGGGTTGCGCTTCCTCAGAAAGGACTGGTTTGCAATTTGGGGGTTCTCCTGTACTCAGGGTTCTGGCTAAAAGAGCAGAGTTCTTTGCCTTGTGCGTCAATTACACCCATTTCTGAGAAGCCTCAGTAACTCATGTCTTAGTCGTCCACTGGTTCGATTACTATAATGCAATCCACATATGCCTGCTCTTAAAGATGTTTCACAACTAGTCCAGAATGCAGCATCATGGACTTTTGGGGACATATCACAATATATTCATGAATCACCCCTGTTCCATGAACCACAATGACTTTCAGTAAACTTCATAAGTGCCAAAAATGTCATAAATCACTTTTTCCCAGTAATGTTGTAACTTCAGTCACTTAATGAACTGGTATAAGTCGAGGACTGCCTGTATTGTAGCCTTACAATAATGCAGAATTAGCTCATATAATTGCCATGTCCTCCTGTAAGACTTACTTGGCAAGACTGATGACCTTGACAGAATTAATGCAATAAATAATTGTAATTATTCAATAAACAATAAGTGAGTCGGGGAGGAGGGTATGGCTGTACAATATAGCTGCAGGGATGCCTCAAAAGGAAAATAATGCTATCATCCTCAGTAAGATGTTTGCAGTTTGTGAATTGCAGCTATTTGGGGAAAGAGAAATTTAACTCTCCCTTCTCCACAGATTATACAGATAATCACTGACTTACAACAGTTCATTTAATGATCATTCAAAGTTACAACAGCACTAAAAAAAGTAACTTGTGATCATTTTTCACACTAACAACCACTGCAGTTATGATGGTTGAGGTCATGTTATCACCTTTTGCAACTTTCTTACAAGCACA
This sequence comes from Pseudonaja textilis, assembly GCF_049901715.1. Taxonomy (NCBI): domain Eukaryota; kingdom Metazoa; phylum Chordata; class Lepidosauria; order Squamata; family Elapidae; genus Pseudonaja; species Pseudonaja textilis. The sequence continues at coordinate 132,176,263 of NC_141991.1, forward strand.
GTCAATGGGGAAGCCAGATTCACTTAACCATGATACTTACTTAACAACTGTAATGATTCACTTAACAACTGAAAGATCTGATGGTACCTTTTATCACATGATGGTACCTTTTATCTTTTACATGGAGTAAAAGATTGGATACGAGAAATTACCGGACAACAAACTGAATTCAAGCCAGAACTTTACTTATTGGGGATAATCCAAAACCAATATCCGAAAAAGATAAAATATATAATATTGCATATTCTTACAGCGGCCTGAATAGCCTATGGGCAAATGTGGAAAGGGTCCCAAAGTCCCAACAGAAGAACTAGTCTTACAAAAAACAGCAGACTGTGCAGAAATGGATATGCTCACACTTAAAATGAAGGAAAAAGAGGAATCTGACTACTACTCAGTATGGCATAGATGGTAAAAATGGTTAGAAAATAGAGATAAAAACTGAAACAGAATGATTATATAGGAGAATACCCAAGAAAGTGATACATAGAAATGTAAATATGTAGAACAAATAATTAGATATTAAGCATTGGTGAGAGATATATATAATTATATAATTATTAATGACATGTATGTATAATAATTATCGATATGTACAAATAGATGATAGAAATAGAAAACAACAAATGTGGATGTAAACACTGTCAAAATGTAATTATGATTTGTATTAATGGAAAATAAAAAGTACTATTAAAAAAACAACTGAACGGTCATAAAATGGGGCAAATTCACTTAACAAATGTTTCACTTGGCAACAGAAATGTTGGGTTCAATTATGGTCGTAAGTTGAGGACTACTTGTAATCTCAAAGACTTCCTATCCATCATAATGTCTGACAATTATATTTTAGGCCTGGCTACTCAGATGGGTCAATCTTTCTGTGAATGAACTTGCATATTTTAAAATTTCAAAAATATGTGGCTATTTGGATAGCAATGATCCAGGAAGGAGGTTCACATATAAATAAAAGGTACAAGTTGTGCTTTATCCACTTAATCAGAATAGTGGGATTACTTTTAAATCTTGCACATGTTATAGTATCATTTTTGAGATGATTATTTATATATTCATTATATTGCTGTTTTTGGTTTTAACCCTCTGTTAACTGCCTAGAGCAGGGGTGTCAAACTCCTGCCCCGTGGACCAGATGCATCATGTGCTGCCATGGCCAAGCCCAGTTTAGCGAAGGAGAAAAAAGTCCTGATACATCATGTGATGGCGCCGCGATGACATGAATTTGACACCCCGTAGGTCTGCTGTGACACTGGATGGCTATATAAACTATATAAACAAAATTTTAACCTAGAAGATAGCATTAAACAAATAATTCCTTCAACATTGTCCAATTATTTACAAAGTCTGCATTACTATTACTATTAATCTTCTCATCACTCCTTATCACCCGTCCCCTCCCACTTGTGACTGTATGACTGTAACTTTGTCGCCTGTATCCTTAAGATTTATATTGACTGTTTCCTAGTATGATTTGATTGCTTATTGTACCCTATGACTATTATTAAGTGTTGTACCTGATGATTCTTGACTCTTGACAAATGTATCTTTTCTTTTATGTACACTGAAAGCATTTGCACCAAGACAAATTCCTTGTGTGTCCAATCACACCTGGGCAATAAAAAATTCTATTTTATTAAGTCTACTGAACTTATGGTAAATTGAAAAAACAAATTTTGATTGAACATCAGAAGAATTTTAACAGTATATAACTTCTTTTCACTATGGGAGATATTCAAACGCTACATTAAAGGTTACCAGCCATAGTAATTGTCCATTTTAACCTTAACCAAATACACTAATTTTATATTCCTTCCTTTTACTTTTAACAGTCTTGGTCTTTAATCCCTAGTGTCCCAGAACTTGGTTTTTTTATTTTTTTTTCTTTGTTCCTTATGACAAATATTCCAAAAGAATATTTCATATATTCAACATAGGAAAATTATGTAGGTCATTCACTTGCTTTTTTATTTGTATATCATTTTTAGTTATTAAGACATTAGCTGGAGGGTTTGTTCATTTGTTTTTGATATGGACAACGTAGTATCTTTTTCCATATCATTCTTATAGCCTGCCATTTTTAATTCCATTTTCAAATCAGTGTGAGTCTTGTCCAGTAAAACTTGTTCCTCTTTCATAACCTCTGTAAAATTCAATCTATCTTTAGAGGCAGACAATCTTAAAATTAACATTCTGAGTGCATTGTTTAAAAATATTCTTTAATATGTCCAATGTTAAAATATTTTGCTTCATTCTTATTAGTGAAGTTAGATGTAAATGTTTTTCTCCTTTAATTGTAATCTTTAGTTGCTCTAGTTTCCTCTAGTATCCATCTTTCAAAGTCTGATTCCCCCCCTTTTTTAAACATAATTCAAAACAAAAGCATTTTACTCTGGGGAAGGATTCTTATAATTAACTTCAAAATCTTATTTCAAATCCATCTGCATCTTTAATCCATTTGTAATTTCCCAAAATCAAACTTCTAATCACTTTTTACTGTTCATTCCAAAATATTTTTGGAATATTTAAAGTTCCTCAAACTTGTATTTACATCTTCTTTTGCTAAGGATTGAAAGAAACTCGCCTAATGTTATAAAACCTATGATTATGATCCAAAGGTTTCTAATCTGAAAAGCTGTTAACAAGTAATTTCTTTAAGTGATTAGAAAAGGAAGCATGCAAACCTAAGTATCCTTTTGAAGGACTGTCATTTGAGCAAAAGGATGATTATTCCTTCTAGTCTCCCAGAAGTCTAAATCTATAGCTACCTTGCATTCTCCTCACAAGAAACAACTGTCTAGAGCATTTCTCATCTGGAAAGGAATTACAGAGAGCTGGTCCACTTGCCAGTTCTTCATTCTGCTGCAATTGTTGGATCTGCTTTTAATGGAGTTTGCCATTTCTTCTCCGGAAATCTGTTGTGGGTTAGGTTTTCTATTCTATTTCTATCTATTCATCTGGTTTGTGGAAATGACAGGTAATTTTGTTACTTGTGGGTTTGAGGGCAACAACGAATGCTAGGAACTTGATTTCTTAAAGCAGCAAAGGAACTGTAAAATTATTCAGGGAAATATGCTAACCGCATTTGCTTTGATGCAGAAATATGTAAAGCCTGTGCTACAAACATTTGCAGGTGAGGCCCATTTTAGCTAAGGCACTGGATGCTCCATTAGATGAAGTTTTACAATGTATCAACTTGTATCAGGCATAGCTAAATGAATCTGGTTGGCTACAAATAAATTCATTTGACTGAAAAATATCAAATGCCTCTAACTGTATGAAGTTGGTTATTACTCAGTATTTGTTTGCTGAAGTCCTGAATGGGGGACCAGAAGCTGCCAGACCAAATGCAGTCAATGGGGACATCTTCTTTGACTGCTTAGTAATCCCATCCTTCTCTTTATTTTAGCCTTTTTTTTCTGGGCAGCAGAGAGGTGGATTTCAATTTTATCGTTGGACAGCACAAAATAAATAGTTGGGGGAGGGGGTATAGTTGTACAAATCAGCTGTAGAGATGCCCATAAAGGAAAATAATGCCTTCATATTGAGGAAGATGTTTGTGGCTTGCGAATGACAACTATTTTGGGGGAAAGAAATCTAGTTCTCTCCCTTTGTCCCACATTATAACCTTAATGATTTCCTACCCACCCTACTTTCTGATAATTATATTTTAGGCCTGGCCATTACGATGGGCCAGTCTTTGTGTGGATCAAATAGCATATTTTAAAATTTCAAAAAAATATGTGGACATTTGGGTAGAGGTAATCCAGGATGGAGGCTCACATATAAATAAAAGGTGTGAGTTATGCTTTAGCTCCGTTTAACAGAACATGAAACTTTATGCTGAAAAAGGTCTCTAGCCAATTCTGAAAAGGAGAAACATTCTCCCTATTCAAAGAGTACCAAGCATTTCATTTTTCCTTTCTTTCAAGTTCATGCATCTGCATCTGTACTCAACAGTGCCTTATAATAAATATTATATAACATACATTATATAATAGCAATCTGCTAATATTTAAGAGGCTGCCACAAAGAAGAGGGGGTCAACCTATCTCCAAAGCACCTGAAGGCAGGACAAGAAGTAATGGATGGAAACTTATCAAAGAGAGATCCAACCTAGAACTAAGGAGAAATTTCCTGACAGTGAGATTAGTCAATGGAATGAACTTTCAGAAGTTGTGGGTACACCATCACTGAAGGTTTTTAAGAAGAGACTGGACAGCCATTTGTCTGGAATGGTATAGGCTGGTGTCTCCTGCTTGAACGGGGTGGTGGTGGTGGTAGTTGGACTAGAAGACCTCCAAAGTCCCTTATAACCAGGGGTGAGATTCTACCAGTTCACACCTATTCGCTAGAACAGATTGTCAACATTCTAAGCAGCTCAGAGAACTAGTTGTTAGAAGAAATTACTGGCCTAATCCTGTAAGGAAGGCAGGAAGGAAACATTCTGATGTTGCTTACAGAAACTGCCTCTCCGTTAACCCTTATTACATTCTTGGCAGGACTAGACTTCCTGTCTCTGGAGTTTTCTTTCCCCTCCTTTGCTGGTACTTTGCTTGTGTGGAGTGACCAAAGTTACAATGGCACTGAAAAAAGTGACTTATGACCATTTTTCACACTTAACGACTGTTGTAGTATCTCCACAGTCATGAGAGGCCAGGCGAGGAGATGCGTGCCTCGATATGAGTGATATTGAGTTGGCCACACCCAGCCACATGATTACCAAACCACACCCACCAAGCCACACCCACAGAAACAGTTGTTAAAAAAATTGAATCCCACCCCTGCTTATAACTCTTATTTTGTCTACTACTTTTAGAAGAATTCTCAGGCAGATTCTATCCCATGGTTGTGTAATAAAGCATTAATGATAGCTTGACCCAATGTTCTCTTCTGACCATGATTTTCCACTGTCTAGGTTGCAATATCTAAAGCAAGAAATATATGTTATCTGCTTTGAGAGCAGTAGCTTTGCTTCCAAAAATTTCTAATTGCATGAAAAATGCAGCCGTTGTTTGTTCTGTGAAAATGGAATCAGGTTATCCAACACAGAATCTGTCCCACTTCTTATAGTTTTAAATAGGTTTCCTCAGTTATAATGATTATGTCCATTGATGCTGAATGCAACTTATATTATTTGAAATCAATCTCAGGCCCTTTTAAAATTATTTCTTTCACCCCGGATTCCGCACTGCAAGACTTCTTACAGCAGAACATATGAATTCCAACAAATTCTTACTATCCTTACTTAATATACCTTAGGCCTCTTGTCTTTCTCAAAGGGAGGAGAAAAGTTCATTTATTATTTATTTATAACCCGCCTTTTGTGCAACACACATAGCACTCCTTTCTCCCATTTCCCTATTACCACCAGTGAGGTAGGTTGCATTGCAAGAGACTGAATTGTTCCCATTATCCAATGAATTTCTGTGGCCAAGGATGGATTTGAACCTCCAGCTCCCTAATGCCAGTCTTGCATTTATATATAGTTATAAAAACCACACATTTTCTGTCATTGTACAAGGAAAATTATTAAAGTGCTATTAAACCAGTCATTTTCTGTTCTGCTCTTGTTTGAGCTAGCTAGTGGTAATTCTTATTTCTTCAAAGTTTCCCAGATGTTTCTGCAGTGTAGCCAGGGTCCCAATCAAATGACACATAATCTTTGTAACTTATTTACCAGATCTGATAAAACATAGCTCAGCAAACAAGAAGAGAAGGTTCAGTCTGTTGCTAGCAGTCAAGGGAACATTTGAGGCAAGATTTCAAATGTTCTTGGGTAAATATCACAAGCTTCCCATTCTATGCAACCCTGACAAGACATATGTTTAGTCCAACTCTTCTGGGGCCAATCCATTACCCACTCATCACCTTCCCCCAAAATGCTTGCAAACAAAGTATGCAGGATTTATAGCTTCTTTTCTTACATTATAATTTCCTGGCCCCTAAAAACAGTCAGACAAACCCACCGTTTTCCTATCATGCATTCCCTCACAAATTAATCTTAGGCTTCCTCCATCTGCTCTGCTCTAAGGAACCACAACCACCCTCAACATTTCCAGCCACGTTAATTAGAAATTCTGGAGACTATATAGGCAGTCCTCGACTTACAACAGCTCATTTAGTGACCTTTCGAAGTTGCAACAGCAGTGAAAGGGCCTTATGACCATATCTCACACTTACGACTGTTGCAGCATCCCCATATGACAACGGGTTCATATTTATGACGGTCGCAGTGTCTCCGGGTTAGGTGATCATCTTTTGAGACCTTCTGACAAAGCAACGTTCATGGGGAAGCCAGATTCACTCAACCACCGTGTGACTAATTTAACCACTGCAGTGATTCCCTTAACAAACGTGGTGAGAAAAGTCATTGAACGGGGCAAAAAAGCTCGCTGAACACAATTACTCGCTTAGTAACATAAACTCTGGGCTCCGTTGTGGTCGTAAGTCGAGGACTACCTGCATTCCAACACAACCGAAGGTCACCAGATAGGGGCAAGTGTTCTAGGCAGAAGCGGTGAGGTCATCCCTTCACCCAGCTCTTATTTTCCTCTAAAAATTACCGCCAGCTCCCTTCCTACACACACAAACACACATACACACACACACAATCCTCAAGAATACAATCAGAAAAAGACCTGGCCAGATCTTCTTCCCCCCCCGCCCCCCAAATCCAAGCTCTTCCTGGGGTACCCAGCAATCCTATTATGGGTGGGGTTCTCCCACCCACCCCCCATCATCATGCACACGCACACGCACACACACACCAGCCTTCCTCCCCCTGGATCTAGCCCCCCCGTCCCTTTCCCTCCATAGGAACTCCACGCTTCTCTTCTCCTTTCCAAGCTACGTCCGGGAAAGAAGCAAAGCAGCCATCCGTCCGGTTATCATACTCACCACGTAAACGACGTTGAGGGCGCACAGAGCATTGCGTGAGCAGGCGAAGCCCCCGCAAACCATGTTTCCCAAACAGGAGGAACAAAGCCCACTCGCCTCTAAAAAAGCCGAACTGAGACTTCCTCCCGCCGCCGCCGCCCGCCCCCAAAGGGGCAGCACCCGCGGACACTACCCCTTTAAATCCCGGCCTGCCTCCACCGCGCTTGCGCACCGATACTCAGTGCTGCCTGCCGGCTCGGCGCATTCTCTCGCTAGAAAGCCCACACTCAGACGTCGCAGGCGCAGGCGCCCTTGGTGTGAGACTCGCTGCCCCTGGGGGAGTTGGTCGTCTCCATCCGGGTTCTGAAGTGGAAAAAAACGGAAGATGCGTAACTCAACTTTAACCACAGAGACGAGCTTTTGAAAAACAATGGCGTGACGTCGTTGTTACTTCCGGTTGTAGGCTGCCATTTTCGGGGGGGCGGGGTTGTTGAGTAGGCTGGGCTTAATGGGGGAAGGCGCAACTTGTTTTATAGTTCATTGAAAGAGTTTATATTACTTTCTTAGATAATATTCCACACATTCAAATGGGAAAGTAGCATCTTTCTGCATTCTGCTGTGTAATGTTGAAATATTTTATACAGTGATGTAACCGTTTCCCCGAAATGCTCCATGGGGTCTTTTGCAGCCGAATCGAAGATGCTTGTGATGCCTTAAAACCCGAAGACATTTATTGTCCCTTGAGTTTTTCTAGGTCATCAGCTCAGTAAACCCTATTTTAAGTCAGTTGATCGTACAATCTGTGCTAAAAGTTTTGGCAATACATGTTTGAGCTAATATTTTTAATACAAACTGTATAAACATTAAAAATATATTGAGCTCCAAATGTTCTTATACAAAAGAAGAGGTGGAGTTGTGTAAGTTTATTCCTGGAATAAATTCAATGCTGAGGGAAATGAAAGGGGTATACAGATGTTTAAAAGAAAATCCATTGCACGTGGTTTGGGAGTAAGCCAATTAAATGGGCTAACTTCTAAGTAGAAAATAATAAATAACAACAATAATAATAATTCTACAAAAAACGAATTGGAACAGCTTATAACCTTCAGTGCTATCTTAACAGTTCCTTGGTCCTTGGTGAGGACTCGAGTTGAGCTATCAACGAGCCCCAAAGGCTGTGAGTCTCACTAAAGATTTATTATTGTTGTTGTTGTTAAGTGTTTTGACTAGTGATTTGTGATACGAAATCCAGCATAGTTATCTCATTTGCTGTGTATACTGTCATTTTTGTGTATAATAATAATAGAAAATCCCAATAATAATGGGGTTGCTTTTGACTGCAATTCTAAATCGGTCATAAACGTGCTTGTGCTTATTTCAAATGAAGCAACTATATGTGGATGTAGTGAATAGGCAGTTCTATATGTTTACCTTTGGGAAAAAAATCATTAATACTAATATATATAACTTGGGCTTCTTCAACATATTTGTTTTTTTTTTCCAAATCAATAAACTCTACATAATTGGCAGAATATTTACAGTAAGTGGTCAGCATGAAGACCCCAAGTCCCTTTTTCTGGTCCTCATTCTCATTTTCTCTAATAAAAATTGCTAAAAATGACAACAGTTTCCACAGTTTTGAATGGGGAACAAAAGCTGTTACGTATGCCATAGGCATATCATAAGGTAGTTAAAAACACCTTCCTAAATTCTTTTCCCCCAAAGAGTCTTAACCATAAGTGTGATACAATTTTATACGGTTTGCAACCCTAAGGGTCCATTCCCCAAACTTTAGCATGGATTTTCCCATGACAATTGTTCACTTTTCCCAGAGAGAAATAAAAGTTTAGTCCAATTGTATCATAAACTATTTTCTTTCTATCCCCCCTAGTATGTCCAGAATGAAAGCTATGGGTTATTACACAACTATTAGTGTTCTGCAGTATTGGGATAATGCTACTGCAGAACGCTACTATGTACTACTACATTCTACATTAAGAATGGGCGGGGGGGGGGAGAAAGAGAATATGAATATATTTCTTTCTACCCAGTGGTAGTAGAATAGCTAGTAGGCAGAATAGCTAGTTATTTATTGTGTCTTCACTAAAATGACTTTTCAGTGCCTGATTTCAATATCAGTCCTTGAATTCACTGCAGCAGAGTGACTCTTTAGGGAAGAAACTGGCCTCCCACTCAGATGTATCTCATTTTTCATTTGAACAGGTTTTTTTAAAATAGCAATAGGTTTTCTAATACTGTATTAGACTAAAAAACATTGTTGCAATAATATTCTTAAAGGATGAGGAATCATTCTTTTGAGTTTCATGAGTTCAAAGCAGCACCTATGTGCTCTCTCCTTCTTTCCCCCTCATACCAATTCCGTGAGATGGATTGAGCTGAGAGACAGCTATAGGCCCAGAGTCATCCAGAAGTTTTGGACCCGAGTCTCCCAACTTTTAGTCCCTTCACCTTAACTACTACATCCCACATGATTACTCTCAACAATTAAACAACTACACCTATTTGAATAGTATTGTTTCTTACCTCAGCCTTTTATTTTGCTTTCTTAGCTTCCTCAAATGGAAAAGGGAATTGTGAATTTTGAAAATGCTCCAGATGTGTTACTTTTAATTCATATAATCCTTAAAGCTTAATATAATACTGCTTAAACATTGTCTATCCCCAGTTTATATCCTTCTTTTCTACTTTTGGTCTCAGCAATCTCTTGGGAGCTACTGTGTATAGTGGATATGGTCAATATAATAGATGGTGGCAAAACTCAAAGGTTTAGATTAGAAGAACTTTATTGTCATTGTACAAGTACAACAGAACTGTGGATGCACCCCAGCAACTCTTCGCAATACAATAAAACCAAAGCACTTAAAAATGAAGATAAGAAAAATAGAGTACCCACGTCTCCATTTGCAATTTGAGAGTTACAATATCTACGAATATACACAAAATATACATCCAACACTGACTGTAACACTTAGCTGAGTATAATACACAAGAGATGGAATGTACTGTAATATGCTATTATACATCTGAATGGGGTATTGAGATTTCACATCTTTTCACATCGTAATGAGGTAGTGACTTTGTGTTTATTTGTGGTTCTGAGGGCCCAGGGAAAGAAACTTTTTGTTAGTCTAGTGATGTGGGATTTTATTGACCTAAAACTCCATCCAGACGGCAGCAGATCAAAAAGATAATTGCCAGGGTTTGAGGGGTCTTCTCATACCAGTTTTTTTCCCCAGTGACACTCCTATCTCTCTCTAAGAGGACAATGTAGGGAAGAGCCAGATAGTTCTTATCAATAGTCAGAACAGAACTCTTGCAGATGGTTTTAAACTAGATAGGGGGGTACCCAACATTAGTCTGAAAGTCTCAAATTGTTATCTTAAACTAATAGGGTTCACTTCATAATAGCTTAAAATCAGTTGTTTTTAACTCCTGTGGTATAAAGGCAATTTATCCTATCCTTTGAGGGAGGAAAGATTAATTAGTGGTTAATATAGTGACTGTAGTTCTGGTTGTTATTTTTGATACATTTCCCTGTGTAACCCCAGTCGTCTCCATCTGCTAGGATCCTTCCCGTAGATCTGTCCAGATTCCAGAATTCTACAGACTAAAAGCATGCAACAGATATAGCACTAAATGCCAGTTTTAAAAGATTATTTATTAAATTTATATGCTGCCTGACTTGCATTGTCTCTGCGAACTTTACACTTTATAAATAGTTAAAAACATTTAAAAAGAAGGAAACAAAAAAAGGATGGCAGAGATTACACATCTGGATGGCAACAAAGAAAATGAAGAAAAAGGATCTTCAGTCACCTTTACCAAAAGCCAAGTCTTTGGGGTCCTTCAGAACCCCAGAAATACTGAACATTACTTGGGTGCATTTTGTGTTTTGCTCAGAGTTCAGTCCATAGCACAGGAGATGGCTCGGCTCTTTTTACAGAACATTTTTTTGCCCACATGGATTGCTAAAATCTGATTTCCAATTGCAGTCCATGATTTACTTACCTGATTTTGACAGATGCTATTTGAAAATCTGGGTTTCGAGATCCATGCTACTGGCACTCCATCTTCAATTTTATAGAGATTCTTGACAAAGTACCAATAGGACAATTGAGTGCAGCTATTGACTTTTACAGAGTTTGTATATAACAATGCCCAGCATGTGTTCAGTCAAATGGCTCTCTTTGTAGCAAATTATAATTTCCAACCCATGTTTCCTATTACTACAACTAGAGTTCTCTATTCTGTCCAGAAACAAGCTGTTGCAGGAATCACAGACCACCAGGTCCTCCAAGTCCAGCTCCAAAATGCCAAGAAGGCTGCAAAGGTTTCATTGATTAGCATTGGCAGTCTACGGCTTCCCTGGTAATGGAGCACTTGGTGTGGATGTGTGGATTAACACATCAGTGCCATGGCCTTTGGGAAAAGTAGACCATTGCTGCCTAGACTTGTTTCCTATAGAGGCTGTAATCAACATTGTGTACAGGATCAAGCTGGTTTGATGCTGAAAGTAGATTCCAGAGTTCATTCCTCTTAAGGCTAACTTGACCCATGCTGTCATGCTACACCACTTCTGCCACGTGTTAATTCTGGAAGCACTCAAATATGACTTTATATACATTCTAGAGAATGCAGACCTTCCATCATTGGGACTGCCTACACTGAGTACTTCATAGATTGGAAGGACTGTTGTAATGGTATGTGAGAATGACTGGGAGACAGGGAATTCCGGTTTGAAGGGCTTCGGCGACAGAAATTCATGATCGTGCGCGGTTTCTGTCTGGGCTTGCTGTTGGAGCGCCCTGAGCTGGCTGGTTTCGGGGCTAAGCCACCCTGTAGAGGTGGTGAAGAGGGGGGAGACCACCAGCAGGGTTGAGAAGAGCCGCATCTCTCCTCAGCTGGCCATTACTCCCTTTCCCAAAGGCGGTTGCAGCAGTGGTCAGAAATGGCCACCACAAAGGAGAACTCGACCGGAAAAGAATGTGCAGGAGGAAGATAAGAAGTGAAAGTTTTGGCTGACCGGGTTAAATTGTAAAAGCAACAACCAAGGTACCCTGGAATTTAAACTTACAAAAAATAACATCGCTCCCAAAGAAGAGTCGGAAACAGCGAAGGAAAGTGAAAAGGGAAAGGTTCGGCTTTTTTTTCTTCTCTCTTCTTCCCTATATTGACAACTAAGAGACTTAAATAAGAAATTGGAAAAATCCGCTTTGACATCAATAGGCAATTAAGCTGAAAATAAAACAAAATGCCAAAGGGATAATAAAGATTTCTGGACATTAAAATTTTTCTTTTTCATAAGCAGAAAGGGAGAGAAAAAGAATAAGGGCAGGATCTGGAAGAGGGAGGAGACTGCCTGGAATTAAAAAGAATATAAAGTAAAACTTCAACAAGACTTCTAAAAGATACATTTTAACTGAAACTGCAACTAAATAGTAACCCCAGGAAGAGAAAGTGAAAGAAAGAGCAAAAAAGAAACAGCTTGCGTGTATTATTTGGTGATCTTTAGATTCTTGGTTATTATGTTTGAATGACTAAAATCAATCGGGTGGTTATTTAAATATTTATACAATGGCACCACTTCTGGATGAATAGAAAATGGAACTTAAAAAGTACAAAGAAGATGCACAAGAAGGGAAGGGTTCTTTTGGCTTCATTTTTCAATTCTTAGAAATGGAGATTTGGAACTATGAGAAACAAGAAAAGACTGCAAAACAAGAAGACTGGGACAAAGAAGAAGCCATCTTTAATGAACAAGCAATTTTATGTGGGGAAGAAAAAGGAAAGTGGGGAAAGAGAATGGAGAATTTAAGACTTAAAAAAACAACCAAAGAAAAGAAAAATAATTCAAAAAATAAGTATAATACTGTAAAGCAACAGAAAAGGGGAATACAGAAGAAAGAAATAGAGGTAGAGAGACAAGTGGGTAAAAAGGGGAGAAAGAAGAAGAGAGGGAAGAAGGAAAGGAAAAGAAGTTACAAAGGACCAGAGCAAGATATAGAGAAACACGACCTATTTAGAGATAATGGGTGAAAATCTAACTGAAAAAGGGATTCTGTAAAGATACATAAGATTGTATTAGTATTAGTAATATACTATTAGTAATAGAAATAACTTTAGAAAATTGGAAACAACATATGATTAAAATGAGGGATAAAATAGTTAGTGTAATTTAGTGAAATGTTTGTGAATAAAATAAGTGAAATAAAATAAATGAGAAAATTGGATTAGAAAGGAATGGGAACATTTTAATTAATGTTTTATAAAATATAAGTGAAGAGGGGCGGGGATTAACTATGGAAAGCTTATAATTGTTCCCATAGAAGTATGATATTTAATTGAAAAGTAATGTTAAAGATGTTAAGACTTTAATGAATATTAATATTAATGATAGAATTGAATTGGAATGGAATGTTGTTTTAATTATATACATTTATAATTCCTTTCTTTTTTTAAGAATGCAGTGTGTATTTTAAGAATGTACCAAGCAGAATCTGAATGGAAGTTATGTATTATATTGAATGTTACAACTTTAGGGAAAAGATATAAAGGCGTCATACTCCAGGAGAAATTTTGTTTAATGAGAAAAGGTAATAGATAATTGAAACAGGACAGACAAAAAATATAAATACAGTGATTTGAATTGAGATGAGATAATTAAAATAAAATTGAGAAAATTAAAAGAGGGGAGAAGCTATACAGAAAATGTAAAATAGTAATAAGATATGGAATAGAATATAAAAATGAGCATGAACCTGAATTTGTCTCTGTACAAAGAAATGTAACCCGGGATTACGCTACTTTCAAAAAAGATGTTTTATTTGTATTTTTTTTTCTCTTTGTGAAAACTCAAATAAAATTTACCAAAAAAAAAAAAGAATGACTGGGAGACAGGAGAGACAGCTGCAGACTGGACAACCTGCATGTAAAAGATGTCTCAGCACCCCAAGAAGGGATGGCAATGGGAAATGTTTCAAGAAGGGGCCCTCCCCAGAGAGTGAAAGAAGAGGAGAGAGAAAATGCTTTCAGTCTTGCAAGATTCTATTAACGTAACCCTGGTTGCATCAATAATCCTGGTTTGGCTTCTTATTTGGACTACCTTGCAGGGTTAATAATCACAGACTGGAGAAGTCCTTGTGTGAAGACATGGAACAAGTCTATGCCCTGTGGCTGATGCAACTCTTTCATTTTGGTGCTCTCCCTTGGAGCCCAGGCCCTTGGTCAGGAAAGAAGGGGGCCTTGGGAAATCGGGGAGGAATAGTGTCATGTCTGACTTGGTTTCTTAGGAATCTGATACTAAAGAGCCCTCTTCAGACATACTGCATGAATGATAGCCTTGGGAACCAGGATGTAATCAAGCACCTGAAGCAGATTCTTCCAGAAATCTTTCAGAGCATCTGGGTAGGTAGTCAGATGACAAGGGAATTAATCTCAGGCAACAAAGGATGCACTGTGCACCTCCGAGAACAAAATAGTGGCACTTGGCACACTTCCTTGCTTGGCAAGACTGCCATCTCTAATTTATTGTTATGTGGTAGATGCCCTAAATCAGGCTTCCAGCTAGCCAGTACATCTCCACTGAGGACAGCCATTTCACCCTGGATCCTGGGTGTGCGCATGCTGCAGAACTAGTACAGGTAGCCATCTGTTTGCGATCACAATTGAGCCCAAAATTTCTCTTGCAAAGCAAGACAGTTGTTAGGTGATTTTTGCCCCATTTTAAGATCTTTCTTGCACCAATTGTTAAGCGAATCACTGCAGTTCTTAATGTAGTATCATGGTTTTAAGTGAATCTGGCTCCCCCACTGACTTTGCTTGTCAGGAGGTTGCAAAAGTGATCACAGGACCCCAAGACACTGTAACTATTATAAATATATGCCAGTACCCAAGATCTGAATTTCGATCACATAACCATTGGGGTGTTGCAATGGTTTTAAGTATGAAAAACGGTCAGAAATCAATTTTTTCAGTGCCATTGTAACTTTGAATGGTCACTAATGAACTGTTGTAAGTTAAGGACTACTTATATATCCAGAGGCTTTGCTACTCTGACCAGTGAATAACTATCCCATGAACTCCAGTAAATGCCTTGACTATTTTGACAATGCTACTGACTCTCTTGTGGACTTGGACTTGCGGTAGGCAGTCTTGTTCCAGTGTTTGGGACTTCATTCACTGTGCACACAGTTGTGCAAATCTTGTGTTGCCTGCAGATTTTTGCTTCCAAATGAAATAAATTGTTGCAGCCTAATCTTAGTTTGCCTGCTTGGTCAGGAACAGAACATTAACCAAATGGAGCATTTGTACTATGACTAGATATCAACAAACATAATAGTTACATTAGGAGCATAGAAAAGGAGCTTCAGCTATTGTAGCTTTTTCTTCCCATTGTAATGACAACCTGTTCTATTCAATATAACTATTTTATCTGTATCACTTCCTAATCAAGTTGCCCAGTTTTTCTCTGTTGCAAACTATATTTAAAGACACAGAATTTCCAAATTTTAATTTCTACACGGAAATCATCAGAAAAGATTTACTTGTGTCAGCACATCATTTTGTGGGTTTAAATTTTTAAAAAAATTCTTTTTAGGGTCTAGGCAACCCAAATATTTATGTGACTGTATGCAATCTTCCTTGCTATTGAATATATCATCTTGATTTTTTTCTTAAAAAGGGAGACTTAGTGTTTTTTTGTCCAAGTGTGATAAAAGGTGCTGTTATTGTAAGAGGTCTGAAGCGTTTTCCCCCCAAATTTCTGCCATTTCTTCCAAATTTAAAGTGTGCTCAAATATAATAGGTATCCTTGAGATACCAAATATAACAGGTATCCTTGAGTACCAGTGAGCACTCTCTCCTATATCACAGTGCTCACATGTGAGTGTATGGCTCTGAAAGCTTGCAAGGAAACCGGCTGTTAAGGCTGCCATCTGGATTCTACCGGTTCAGTAGATAAAAGTATATTTTATGTCTGGTTCAGATACGTGCTTCCTTTTGCTGTTATTAGCACATTATGAGATTCACTCCTGGGTCTGAAAACTGATCTTTCTGGCTTGTACTTGCTCAAAAGCACCTGAGAAGGATGATGATAGATTTAATAAGGAGAGAGTAAAGAAGGAAGGACTTCCCCTCCTGCTTATGTTTGGCTGTTACTGATGAATATCTGCCGAGCAAACCGATCCCTATCTGCTAAAAAAAACAAGCCTCATCAAATATGATTTATTCCTAGGCAGATGCAAGCACTGTTCAGCTAGCACCTGAATAGCCTGTTTATATTTTCACTTTAACTACACCTTGGATTTCATGCACTGTTGGATGTCATAATTGAGCCACAGAGCAAAGAGGTCTGTATTTGCAGCCTTCTGCATTCAAAGCTGCTGGCTGTCATTTTCTTTCCTCCTTGTACTGCAAGTATAATTTCTTACTGCACAGATGTGGTTTTGCCTGACAACAGCCGGTTCCTGCTGGCTGCACAGAACCAGCAAGGAAACAGCCTTCTTCTGAGGAGAAGGTGATTGGTTAGTTGCCTCCTGTTGCTGGACAGCTTGTCTGCCTCCTACCTGACATCTAGCGGATAATTATCAGAATTTTAGGGCTGGTGCTGGAAGGAATGCATTATGGCAGAGAAAATCTCCTTCCCTCTATGCAGATCAAGCAATTGCTTCCCTGCAGCTCTCAACATCTATCCATCTTCCTTCCTTCCTTCCTCCATCCTTCCTTCCTTCCTTCCTCCCTCCCTCCCTCCTTTGTAGTTTATGCCTTTTAAAACCAATTCATGTAAAATGAAACTCTTAATATAACATCCAGGGCAATATATAATGTCATATAACCCCAAATGGTTGCCTCCAATTATTTTTCAATCTTTGCTGTGAAGATTAGCTGGGAAAGCACGGTCTTAACCATTGGCCTAATTTTTTATAAAGAAAGAACATTCTAACACGAGGGCGGTGTTATTCCAGAGCCAAAGAGTCACAGCCCAAAAAGGGTCTGGGGTTCTTCTGTTATTTGTGAATGTAACCTGGGAATGATCTGGAAGGTAAGATATGCAAAATAAATTGAAGCACAGTATATCATACTTCCTGTTTGCTTACAGTGATCAAACATAGTGCTAAGTCTCAATGGCATTCAGTGATCATATAATGACTTCTAAACTTTTGATCTTGTTTCTGGCTGTTGCACAGGCACCTTTTTGTTACCTGGAATATCAGACTTCAGCATTAGCTTTTTAATAAAAGAGCTATTAGCATTTTAGCATGGCATCCTTTTGAAATTCAGGAAACCATGTTTTGCTTTTAGCCCAAACCATTTTTTTTTTCACATGAAAGAACTAATCTCTTCAGAAATAGAACAACAGGGAGCATATTCTGGAAGTCCTTGAATACACTTGGAAGAATTAAGAAATATACAAACTTGACTGGGAAAGAGGGGGTTGTAACCCATAAATTTACCATTTGGAGAACGTTATCCAGCACCAATGTTTTCTATTGTTTAATTCTCATATATAATTAATGTCTCTTATTGTTTGATTTGTTGCTTTCTGATGCATGTTACCAAATGTATCATTTTTTTCTCTATCTATGCTATATAAAGATTTCACCGCCTCTTAATAAATTCTTTTTGCTTTGCAATCAACACAATAGCCCTATTAGACAGATCAAGTATTAACCAAATTCTATACATTAGCAACGTATCTATAAGATATTGACTACACAAAAGGATTTGCATCTACAAATCTTGAGGATCCTCTGAAATTTAATATGCCACTGTTTAGGAATGTTCTTTTTGTTTATAAAGTCATCAGCCTACTCTACCCCAGTTCAATATTAAAGGGAATAATGAAATAAAGCCAATTTCTTTTTTTTTTTTCCAGATTGAGCTTGCTTTGCTAGAACATCAAAGGTTTCTTCTTGTACAGTGTAATGGAACTCCCAAAATCATGAATGCTACCGGAAATAAGCTAGAAATGCTAGAAATATTTTCTCAAATAGTATAATATCTTTGTGTATTCTAATTTGCTGTTAAAAACATCAGCACAGGTCTGGGAATAGTGTTTACACTGTCATTTCAATTTATCACAGTTTTTTCAAACGCTCATTTTAAAGATGCAAAGTAGAACTGTACAAGAGCCAATCAGTTTATCACCAAAATATTTTGCTTGCTATAAGATTTTTATAGTATACTTTCAAGAAGTCCTGGTAAATTTGATAATTAGAAAAACATGATTCTCTTTTCTTAGCACTGTTAGCTATAAGGAAATCTAGGGGTGTTTGCAAATAACAAGATTAAAATTGTTTATCAAATTGACAAGGCAGAAAAGACCCCGACTGATATCCATTTGGAAGCTCCTTGATTTGTCGTGGGACCAGGTCCATAACAAGATTGGAAGTATTACTTTTCCTTTCTTTCATGGACTTTTGTGGAAAATCTATAAATTGTATTTTTAATAGAACTGACTATTTTATAAGCGCAATGTATCTTGTTAAAGAGCTGAATCCTGACAAATTTCAGATAAATAATTACAGTAATATTGCTTAGCTCTCTGTTTTTTATTTTATTAAAAGGAAAGGACCAAAACCAGGTTTGTTTGCAAAAATGAGATGCCAGTTAAAAGCACATGTTGCCTTTTCTGTGAAGATACATCCTGACCAATCTCAGGAAGAGATTCAGAGGTTTTGGGCTCGTTGTAGGGTAATAAAAATAATTCCATAAATGTAATTTTGATTTGATAAGCAGTTTCTAATAAACAAATAAGCAATCTTGCAAGGTAAGATTGGTTTCCCCATAGTCATTTTGTGGTTGGGTAAGTTCCTGAACTCAACAAGAAGCACTGGTATCTGCTTTAACACTAGTCAGAAATGTGTTTGCATAATTAAGATAACTACAACAGCTTGCTCCCATTTTTGGAAATGGAATATGACGATCTTGGTGTCTATGTCTTAACTCTATAAAGAGGCTAGAAGGAAGAGAAATGAGATTATCTATGCAACCAAAAGTCTAATAAGGCCTAATAACAACTGTTTACTGTTTATCCAGAACCAAAGACAAAATACAGAAGGATGAAAGAAACTATGTAATCTACAAAATCAGCTGCAACCAGTTGCAACCAATTCTAAGTGGGACAAATATCACATCAATTAAAAACCAGGATCCATGAATACCAGCTGACAGTCAAAAGCCACAATCCCAAATCCTTAATCTATTCCCACACCAACACCAAACAGCACCGGTTCAATTGGACCAGCACAAAAATCATCAGCCACACTACCACCCATATCACTCTCATGAGTTCATCGAAGCAATTCCATCAATAGACACATTGACTACAACCAGCCTATGAACCGCCCAGAATCCAAATCAACTGTACAGCCAACCAGAGACAGCACTGATGTTCAACCAACCCATGCAACACCCCCACCACCAGCAGTTCACCAGACTCACTAATGACTCACAGCCAACCCATTACAAGACCTGTCACATTTGACACACCTGAAGCCCTTATAAACAGAAGAACACTGACATCCCCTAAACTCCACCAAAGATGTTACCTAGCCTGGTAACAAAATTTTTAGAAACCAACCCACAAGCTCGGAGAATGAACCTTTACCCTCATTCTATACCCAGCCTACAGATATTTGCCACTATTACAAGTGTTATGGTTTTAGAGGACAGGATATGATAGAATTCAAAAGACAAAAAATTGGAGAAAATACCAGGAGATGAAAACAATGATTGGTTGGAAAAAAATGGTTACAAATATAAGAATTGGGAAATCACACAACACAGCAGCAAATTCTCCATCAAGCTCTTCAATAGTCCTCCTCAGGTGACAGATACCTCATAAAGTGCACCCCAGCAAATTGGAGTAAACCAGCCACTTCAATGTTTTTCAAAAGCTGTGATTGGAGAACTCTTGGTTAGTTAACTTCTCAGATGTTAAAGTGAACCTGCCAGTGCCATAATTTTCCTCATTTGCGACTTCCCTTACATAGAAAAAATTAGCAGATTTTTTCCCCTTTTCTGTAGATTATCTTTCTGTGAAAGCTAATATGCCAAATTACAAAAGGTTTGAAATGGCCCAAATTTGTCATTTTGGAGAGAATCCCAAAGGAACACTGATAGATCTTGAATTCCAGTGAAATACAACGCACATCCTTATAATGAAAACATCCTAATAAAAACATCACAGCCAATGTTAGTTTCTAACTTTAACACATGAATGTGTTGTAAGAGCTAAAACATTAGTTTTCGTATGCATGTTTTTAACCACTGTCTATTAGACTTCATTAATTTCTTTAAACAATATCTTATACTCTTTGCTGTATGATTTGTAACTTTTTTATCTGAAGTATTAAGCTAGATGAGTGTAGAGCTCCAATAATTTTCTTGCTTTAAATGTGAAACTTACTCAGTCACATAAAAAGAAGAGGGTGGCTCACACTTATTTGTATGGCCTATGATTTGCCTGCCTGATCTTTGTTTCTCTTTGGAGCTCAGCTGTTCTCAGGTAACACAAGGAAACAACATGATATTGGCTTGATAATCCTTCAGTCTGGGTTCTTTGCATTAAAACCAGGTTGTTCATAGATGCCACCTACTGGAAGATTACTAAAAGTTTGCTTTGCCTTCAATGTCATTTGGCTTCCTATTGTGAAACCAACAGAAAAAAGGTAGAGAGGAAACAGTCTTCCAAAGAGCAACGCCAAGCAATACTTAGTATGCGTACCAAGCAATGCTGTGGGTTAAAATAATTTTTATGGGCACTTTTTCAACAACTGTAGTGTTTTTCTCCCTGCAGGCAGAGCTGAGGAAGGAGAGTCGTTGAATTTGGAGAGCAATAAACAGTTGTGTTCATACTTCCTTGAACACCGATAACTTGTGGCAAGGAAGGCAGGTGTTCTTCCAGTTTAGGGTGATATTGACATTATAAATATCTATTTGAAACTGCCCTGTGTTTTCTCATCACTATTTTCTTCTAGTTTCTATTTTTAAGAGTGCTAAGAAGGAATTTATGCAAAATGTTGCAAAATGTCTTTACTGGTTGGGTTTTGAACCATCTATCTGGAATTAGTCCAAGAAAAGAAGAATAGTCACCACTAATCCTCCTGCCATACTTAACAATATAAATGAATTAGATTGGATCTGCAAAAAGGATACCTATCTATCTATATTCTATTCTATATCTAATCGATCTATATTCTATATCTAAAAGCGAAAGACCACTCAGGCATCATCACAAAATCTCCAGAACCTTTTAAAGCCTACAAACTTGAAATTTGGCATGTATGTTCCTCTTAGCTTCTAGGTGCTCACTAAAAAAAGGTTTTTCGAAATGACCATCAGAGCATTAGTACTTCGTATATTATTATTAACACTCTCTCATGCTAAGGAGTTCTACTCCCCCTCCCCACCTGAAAAGAAATCTGCTCCAAATGCAAAAGACAAGCAGAGGAGAGGAGTTTCAGTTTCAGTTTTAGTTTCACAGCACCAAGCAGCTTTAGTACAGAACAGTTGAGCTAAGCCATGCCCAGGCTCCTTGCTGTCTCCTTGCTCACACAGCAAATATTTTTTCAGTTTCCAAACAACCCTCAAAACTCTCACACACTGACAGGACGCTAGCCAGATGAATGGATGCTGGTAGGCAGAGTCAGAATTTTTTCCTCTTTATTTTCTTCCCCCAAAATTAAGCCCAACCACATAGCTTCGTAGCGAAGCATGGGTATCGAGATAGTTTTTAATAAATATACTGATAACCTTTGTTCAGTGGTGAGTAAGCATTTTCAAAGGACTTTGGTGAAGGAAAAGAATATAACCAGGGGTGGGATTCAAATTTCTTAACAACTGGTTCTGTGGGCATGGCCTAATTTGTGGGTGTGGCATGGTGGTCATGTGACTGGGTGGGAGTGGCTTGCTGACTGGGGGTGGCTTGGTCACATGACTGGATGGGCATGGCTTGTATGTAAATATTGTAAATATGTATGTAAATATTGATTTTTTTATATATAGATATAAAAAAGAGCAACTTTTACCCAAAATCAGGCAAAGCAGATTGAGTTGCTTGCAGAATCACAGATTCATTCACAGATCTACCTTTCCGCAATCTGCTGCCTGAGTCTGCACTGAAAAAATAGAAGCTAAGGAAGGTTCAGCTCTGCTCTCAGGCCACTTCTACCCCACTGCTCAACCCCCTGAATACCACCCCTGACTGGGCCTCAGGGAAGCCTTCAGGGTGAAGGCAAAGCAGTACAACAGCAATTTAGATTAGCTAGAAAGCAGAAATCAACAGGAGGGGAGGGGAGGGGCCAGCCAGTGGCACGATTTTCCAGTTCTCTGAACTGCACAGAATCATAACAACCGGTTCTATAGAACTGGTCTGAACTGGTAGAATCCCACCCCTGGATATAACTAAGTAATACCACAGTTTCTGTTTATGTAGTCTAGGTTCAGCAACTGGAAAATTATTGTAGTGCAATATTAGATTCCTGGGTTTCACCTTGATAAGGATGGCATACTTTTTGAGATGAAGGATACATACTATTTTAAGAGGAAGGATACAAGAAGGAAAAGCATCCTAATCTCATTGAAAGGAAGTCAAAGGAGGACATTTTGAAGTTTTAAAAAAGCATGGTATTCTTTCTCCAGACCATTTAATGAGATTCAAGCAGATATCTTTATTGGGATAGATTAATCTGAAGCCAAGTAGGGCAGGCTTTTGACTGATTTTACAGAACTGGCTGAAATTTCTCTCTTTATGTTTTTGATGTTTCAGAATGCTAGGAACGAAAACAACTCTCTGGATTCTGATGCGTGCTTTTGATTACCAGATAAACAGCAATAATAATCATAATCATAACATTAAAAAAATCCATTGTATCTCTAACAGCAGCATGATCTGCAGAAATCAGCCAGTGAAGCATTTTGGAGTAGGAGATAAGCATGCTCATCTGCTGATTCCTATCACCAAGAAACATTTCAAAGCGCACATATTGGAGAGCCGAAAAGCCAACTAGATTTGGCATGGGGGATGCCTGTTTGTCTCTTGCCTAGTACTGCTGGTTGGTTTGAGCAGCTTTCATGTGAACTACAGGTAGTCCTTGACTTATAACCTTTTGTTTAGTGACCAAAGTTACAATGGCACTGAAAAAAGTAATTTATGTGGTGGGATTCAATTTTTCTTATTACCTGTTCTGT
Source organism: Pseudonaja textilis (assembly GCF_049901715.1). Lineage (NCBI taxonomy): Eukaryota > Metazoa > Chordata > Lepidosauria > Squamata > Elapidae > Pseudonaja > Pseudonaja textilis. Next base: position 132,199,366 of record NC_141991.1, read on the forward strand.
GGGTGTGGCTTGGTGGGTGTGGCAGGGGAAGGTTACTACAAAACCCCTACTCTTTCCCCACCCCACTAACCTGCTTTCCAGCTCCGTTCTCCTGTGCAGGGCAACAAAAGAAGACCGAGCCAATCAGCTGGGAGTTGGAAGGCAGGGGATAGATGGGGGTGGGGCCAGTCAGAGGTGGGATTTGCCAGTTCTCTGAACTACTGAAAATTTCCACTACTGGTTCTCCAGAACTGGTCAGAACCTGCTGAATACCCACCTCTGCTTATGATAGTTTTTCAGACTTACGACTTATGGGGATGTTGCCGCATCCCTGTGGTCAGGTTATCAAAATTTGGATGCTTGGCAGACTGGTTCATATTTACAATGGTTGCAATGCCCCAAGGTCATGTGATCACCTTTTGTGACCTCCTGACAAGAAAAGTGAATGGGGAAAAGCCATTGATCCCAGATTCACTTAACCATCCATGGTTATTAATAACTGCAGTGATTCACTTAACAATCGTGGCAAGAAAGGTCGTAAAATGGGGCAAACCCCACTGAAGAACTGTCTTGCTTAGCAGCAGAAATCTGGGGCTCCATTGTGGTCATAAATCAAGGGCAGCCTGTACTGTAGGAGGTTTTGAAATGTAGCAGATTTCTGAAACTGTGATTAAAATATGAGACTTCTATCCTTTCGCATCTGGCCATTTCCGTTCTAAGCAAATTCTCTCCATTCTCAATATTCTTCGGTTTTGGAAAGAACATCTGTTTCTCAGCAGTTTTATCAATGTGCAGCCTGTTAACAAAGCTAAAAAGTCCAAGCACAATTTTGAAAAAAAAAAAAACACAAAACCCTGACTTGGCTTTCAGGGTCCCACCCCCGCCCCCCTTCTTCATATTACAGCAGTGGCAAATATTGTCGCCTCAGAATTTTTGTCAGAGGAAGGGCACCTGTTTCCTTTCTAAAAGAAGAATTAAGGAAAAACGGAGCAGTCCTAAACAAAAAGAACAGAGAGTAGGAATAAGTGGAAACATTTCAAATTTGAGAGGAATTTAAAGTGAGTTTTCCAAGGTTTGAGGGTGGAACTGTTACTTTTAAATCAAGTGTGTCCAACTAACAGCCCGTGGGCTGCATGTGGCCCTGCAGGCCCCACAAGATTTATTTAAAAAAAGGAACTTCATTATTTACATACATTAACTATATTATATATTTTATATGAGGCCCAAGACAATTCCACTTCAATGCAGCTCAAGCAAACCAAAAGGTTGGATGCTATGTTTTAAATGTTTCACAAATTATAGATTAGAGGTGAATACTGGAATGTTTAGTTTTGTTGATGATACTAAACTTTACTATCAAAATTGTAATTCAACAGAGGACAACTCAATGAAAATGCCAATATAACATTAGGTGATTCTTCTAAAAAAAAAGAAGCCATATTGGACCTTGGAAATATTAGGAAAGCAAGTGAAAATACAACCACAAATATTAGTTATAACATTTAATAAGCATTGCCACAAATGATGAACTGGACAAATCTTTTAAACAAAAAGTAAGTGTTATTAGAAGCACAAAATCCAATGCTTCTTATATGTGGAGACAAATAAGAACAATGTGAAATATCTAGTTTTCTTCATCTCTCACAAAAGAACTCATGATCATCCATTAAATACAGAGAGATAAGGACCAATAATGGGAAGTATTTCTTTGTGCAATTTGAGGGCATATAATTATGCTGATGTGTATATAAGCTTGCTAACCTTCACCACCATCATTTTAGTCATTGTCTATCCATTGCAGAATGAAGAATTCTTCTATGTTTCCAATCAATACAGTCCTGAACTTTCTTTTGCCAATTGGGCCCACAATACCTAATGATGTTGTCAATCCATCATGTTTTAGGTCCTTTTCGTGGACCTTCTTATCAAGTGGGATCCATTCTACGGCTGCCTTGGTCCACCTGTCATCAGTTCTTCTTGCTATGTGACCAGTCCATTTCCATTTCAATTCTTTTACTCTCTTGGTGGCTTGCCAACCTTAATAAATAAGATGTGTTTAATTGTGGAGTTTGTTGCCATCAAATGAGGTAGGGATGACAGATGGTGTAATTGATAGCTGTGGAACAACAGAAGAGAGATTTATCACTTTCTTTCCTGGGTTGGTCTTGTACCTAGTTGGCTACTGAATGACACAAAATGCTGGGTTAGAAGTGCCTGCTAGCTTGATCCAACAGAACTGCTTTTATATTCTAATGCCACTTGCTTAAGAAGTACTGGGGTTGAATATTTTTGGAAGCGATGCAAATGATCCCAGCCCAATCACCAAGTGTGAGCCGGAAGCAATTCTGAGACCCTTTTGGTCTACTGACAGGAAAGCAGGACCAAACTAGATGCACTGGTCTGAGCTTCCTGTTTTCGAAGCGAGGCAACCTATGGAGGGAAGCCACAGAGAGTCTCCATATATTACTGTGCAATAGGGAAAGCTGAAATTCTGAAGATTAACTTGGTGCTCACCAGTACAACAGTAAATTGTCTTCCTGAAATCGTATTCTATCGCTGCTGCTCTAGGTGGTTTTTGTCCTGAAATGTGGGGCAGGCAAATGCCATCCTATCTCTTCCCTTAAGAAGCAAATATCTCGAGCCATTCTATTTTCAGCCCTAAGGCCATTGTAGGAAGCAACAATATATTTAACTGGTTATTGCTGAGCTACTATTTGTAGGAAGACCGCAAAGAAAGAAATCCACACATTTTCCCACACCACTTTCTTATGTGTATTTTTCCAGCCATGTTAAAGGGAAAACGTTTCCTTTTGACTTTTTTTTTTCAAAAAGAGAAAAAGAATTTTTCATAGAATGGGAATGTTTGGCCTGTGAGAAGCTGCGGGTGCCAGATCACAAGCTGTAAGACAGCAGCAATGGAAAAGGGCAATCAGAAGTGAATTCACCAGGAAAGAGCAGTGAGAACATATAGCAGTGAGCAGGTTTTCTACTGCTCCTAGATTTTTCCCCAATTTCTTAGGAAATTACTGTGGATAATATCCACTTTAGTTTGTGTCCAGCACACTCTCAGAAATTTTCTGACAGTGAGAACAATTAATCAGTGGAATAGTTTCCCTCCTGGAGTTGTGAAAGCTCCATTACTGGAGGTTTTCAAAACTAGACTGGGCAGCCATTTGACCAGGATGGTATAAGGTGGTCTGCTTTGAGCAGGGGATTGGATTAGAAGACCCCCAAAGTCCTTTCCAGCTCTATTATCCTGTGTTCCATGTTCTATGTTCTGTGTCCAGATTAGAATAAACATGTGCCCATACTACAGGCCACTCAATTCAGTTATCCAAGACGCAGTTTGATGTCTATTTATTACTCAAGCATCAGAATAGCTAACTGGTTAAAAATGGGATAAAAAGCAGGTAAAAACAGGGAGAGGGAAAGAGAGAGAGACATGAACAAAAGGCAACAATTAACCATTTATATATTTCATGCTATTTCATTATAATGGGAATGTGTGAGGAGTGTGAGAAAAAGTGAGTGAGAAATTCTGGGAAAATTTGCATATAATCTCAGCAGGGTCAGCCAAGGCACGAAAGTTATCCCAGCTGCTCAACAGGCACCTATGTTGGGCAACACAGTGATATAGGAATATGCTGCAGATAGATGACAACTTTAGTGATGATACCAAAATCATTTCCTGTTGTGCAGGAGAAGGCAGTGGAAAACTGCTCCTATATTTTACCAAGAAAACAGATAGACAGTACGAAGTTATTGATGATATATTACCAGATATTGGGGCACTTCAGATTGGATGGCAAGATGCTACTGAGGAACAGTTGAGAATCTTTCAGAACATTAATATCACTTTATAATGCCTTGGTAAGGCCACATTTGGAATATTGCATCTAGTTTTGGTCGCCACAATGTAAAAAAGATGTTGAGACTCTAGAAAGAGGACAGAGAAGGGCAACAAAGATGACTAGGGAACTGGAGGCTAAAACATATGAAGAACGGTTGCTGGAACTGAGTATGTCTAGTCTAATGAAAAGAAGGACTAGGGGAGACATGATAGCAGTGTTCCAATATCTCAGGGGCTGCCACAAAGAAGAGAGAATCAAGCTATTCTCCAAAGCACTTGAAGGCAAGTCATGAGGCAATGGGTGGAAACTAATCAAGGAGAGAAGCAACTTAGAACTAAGGAGAAATTTCCTGACAGTTAAAACAATTAATCAGTGGAACAACTTGCCTCCAGAAGTTGTGAATGCTCCAACACTGGAAGTTTTCAAGAAGAGATTGGATAATCATTTGACTGAAATGGTATAGGGTTTCCTACCTAAGCAGGGGATTGGACTAGAAGACCTCCAAGATCCCTTCCAACTCTTCTGTTGCTGTTGTTGTTAGTTGCAAAGTTGTGTCTGATTCATGGACAACATTCCTCCAGGCCTTCCTGTCCCTTACCATCTTCTGGAGTCCATTTAAGTTCACGTCTACTGCTTCAGTGACTCCATCCAGCCACTTCATTCTCTGTCATCCCCTTCTTCTTTTCCCCTCAGTTTTCCCCAGCATTAGGCTCTTCTCCAGTGAGCCTCTTCTCTTCTCTTCTCTTCTCTTCTCTTCTCTTCTCTTCTCTTCTCTTCTCTTCTCTTCTCTTCTCTTCTCTTCCCTTCCCTTCCCTTCCCTTCCCTTCCCTTCCCTTCCCTTCCCTTCCTTTCTGTTTGTGACATAGCTAGATCAAAGCCTTTGGACATCTAGTTGCTGATGTTGCCATGCAGGAAAATAAAATCCAAAGATACAAGATAGAATTACAGTGGGACCATGTAACAGAGGAAGCAGGAACATGAGAACTCTCAACATAGTGAAAAATGAAATTAATTGGCTATACATTATCTTAGGGCATCAGGAAATTGAAAGGACTGGAATTAGACACTTTTGATGAGAAGATCATACTGTTTATTATATAAGAACTTATATAAAAGCTGAAAAATGAAGAAGCAACATTAGGAGTAGGAAGGATATAGCAGGGACAGAACTTGGCTACAGTTTAATCAATGATTGAATAATAACTAGTAGACTTCATGAGCAATCTTTTAATATGACTGTTGAGATTTGTGCTGGTGACTATACTATTGGTTCAAGGGATGAAATCAAATACAGATCATCCTAATTGTTTTGGGGTTCCATATTTGCAAATATGGAAATATGGAACCCACACAAAAAAAATATTTACAAAAATGTTTTTGTAAACCCAAAACCAGTATTTGCAGTGCTATTGCAGTCATTAGAATCATCTGATGCTCAGTTCCCAGCACTAATGAACAGATAGTTCTAAGTCAAAGAAGATCAACCAAAAATGGAAGTAGTATACAGGTAGTCCCTGGCTTACGACTATTCGCTTAGTGACCAAACTTACAACAGATCCGTAAAAATCTTATGACCCAGATCATATTTTGGGCGCTCAGCCCCCGGCCCACATTTATGACTATTATGGCATCCCTCAGTCACACAATCACAATTTATTACAGTTTTTTTGTTGTTGCCAGAAACCAAGGTTTACTTCTACCTGCCCATTGTGGAAAATGGGTTGGCTTAATTGCAGTGTTCTCTTTATGACAACCACATTCACCTAGTGACTGCTGATACTGATGAAAAAAAAAAGATGTCCAAAATTGGGCTGGTAATATGATGATCAGTTTAACAACTGGCATGACTTGCAACCACAATTCCTGAATCAATTTCAGTTTTAAGTCAAGAATTACCAGTATGAAATTCTACCCAGCAGGGATGGCAACATTCAAGATACCTTGTGACGTATTCCCGACTGTACTTACAAGAACCTCTAGTACAGGGGTGTCAAATTCACAGCCCACCAGGCTAGAGGTGGTATTCAGCAGGTTCTGAACAGTTCTGGAGAACTGGTAGCGGAAATTTTGAGGAGTTCGGAAAACCGGCAAATCCCACCTCTGACTGGAGATTTTACAGTATTCTTCCCCTGCCACGCCCACCAAGCCACGTCCACAGAACCGGTTGTAAAATAATTTTAGTAAAATAATTTTTTAATCCCACCACTGCCTCAAGCCAGATCTGGCCCGTGGGGCTGTCCTGGAAACAGTGAAGGACCGGCCCGCGATGCCTCTGCCAGTGAAAACAGAACATGGGAAGGCCACTTGTAGCCCGCCCGAGCTCCATTTTCGCCTGCAACAGCCTCTTGCAACCTTCTGCCAGCAAAAATGGAGCTCGGGAGAGCCACATGCGGTCCTCCTGAGCTCTGTTTTCACTGGTAGAATGCTCCGGCCACCACAAGTGCTCCCGACACGAGTGATGTCAAGCTGACCACGCCCACCCTGGCCACATCACCGCCCCGAAGTCAAACACAACCCTGATGAGGCCCTCAATGAAGTCGAGTTTTTGACACCCCTGCCCTAGATAGAATCTGTGAATGACCCTCCCTCCCATCCTCCGTCCCTACTTTTTTTTTTTAATATTCTCAAACTACAGATTGCTATTCATATTAATTTGTTTTGGGCCCCATATTAGAAATCCCAAGACCTCCCCAATCCTCCTCCTCCTCCTGCATCTCTGGGGCAATTACACGACTTCGTTTGCAGTCACTATTGACCACTGGGACAACATAATGAAAGTATAGTGCCTCCTAGCTCTCAGTAATTAATTAACCATTTTAATACATATAATACTAGATATTAGATCAACAATTTAGGCATTGTCAAGTTGGAAGGTTTGGGAATAGCCAGAGGAATTTGGCAAGCGATAGGAGAAGAACCAGTAAACGTTTTAATCAAACTATGCCAGCAAATCTGCAAAACAACAGAATGGCCAACAGATTGGAAGAGGTCAGTCTGTATCACACTACAGGTAATCAATCCTCAACTTATGACAACAATTGAGTCCAAAATTTCTATTGCTAAGCAAGACAGTTGTTAAGTGAGTTTTGCCCCATTTTACAATCTTTCTTGACACAGTCATAAAGTGAATCACTACAGTTGTTAAGTTAGCAACATGGTTGCTGAGTGAATCTGGCTTCCCTGTTGACTTTGCTTGTCTGAAGGTTGCGAAAGGTGATCCCATGATCCCAGAACTCTGCAGCCATCACAAATATGAGCCAATTGCCAAGCATCCATATTTGATCATGTGACCATGGGCGATAGGCATAAGTGTGAAAAACAGTCATAAGCCACTTTTTTCAGTGCTGTTGTAACTTTGATCAGTCACTAAATGAATGGTTCTAAGATGAGGACTATCGAGAATGAAGATGGTGCAAACTATTACACAATATCCTTTGTTCCCGTGCTAGCAAAATAATGTTTAGGATAATCTAATGCAGATTAGAGTCCTACATGAAAAGAGAGATGCACATGTTCTAAGTGGCTTTAGAAAAAGCTGAGGGATTATTGCTGATTATTACTAGATAATTGAGAAAGCCAAATAATTCCCCAAAGAAGTCAAACATGCTTTGTGGATTCTTCAACCACGTCAAGCTGTGGTGTGTGCTTAGGGAAATAGGAATCCCAGAACATCTCATTGTCTTATATAAAGCCTAGGCACACTGTCAGGAAACCACAGTCCAGATAAAGGTAAAGGTTCCCCTCGCACATACGTGCTACTCATTTCCAACTCTAGAGGGCAGTGCTCATCTCTGTTACAAAGGCAAAGAGCCAGTGTTGTCCAAAGACGTCTCCATGGTCATGTGGCCACCATGACAAAATGCCGAAGGTGCACAGAATGCTGTTACCTTCCCACCAAAGGGGTCTTGAATTGCCCAGGTTGGCAGGAGCTGGGACAAGTAACGGGAGCTCATTCCGTGAGCGGCACTAGGGATTTGAACCGCCAAACTACTGACCTTTCTGATCAACAAGCTCAATGTCTTAGCCACTGAGCCACCACATCCCTACAGTCCAGATAGAACATGTCAAAACAGATTAATTCCAAGCTGGTGCAAGAGGGAGACAAGCTGTGTACTCTCCCTTATTTTATTCAACCTATATAATGAATACATATACATGAGGGAAGCTGAATTTGAAGAAAATGAATGTGGTTTTAAAACTGGAGGAAGAAACACCAATAAACTGTGTTATGCTGATAATATTACCCTGATAAGTGAAAATGCAAATGATCGGGAATGTGTAGTAATGAAAATCAAGAAGCACAGTGAAAAAGTATGACTAAGATTAATAAGATTAAGATTAAACTAATCACAATAAGTGTGAATAAACAGCCTTGAATTAACTGGGAACAGACTGTTGATTAATGTTGATTAATTAAGTGTTAATTATCAAAAATAAAAGAACCAATAGTCAAGAAATATGTCACAAACCAGCACTTGGTTAGAATAGCAATGAAGACCTTGGGAAAGATATTAAAATGCCATGATGTTTTTACACCTACAAAGATTAGAACTGTGTGGGCAACTGTAACATTCTACGGAAGTGAAGGCTGGACTTGGAAGAGGCAGGACAGAAAGAGTATTGACATTTGAACTTTGGTGTTGGAGAAGACCGAAGTATACCATGGACAACCAAGCAAACAAACCCAATGGATCATCGAACAAATCGACCCAGAATTTTCACCCAAGACACCTATGACCAGCTCAAATTATCAAATTTTGGACACATTATGCAAAGAATAGTTCCCTTGGGAAATCTATTGCACAGGGAAAGGTGGAAAGGATGAGATGACCAACCTCAAGAAAGATGGATTGACTTATAAGTAGGTGCATCAAAGGAAGACATGAAGGACCACGTTGAGGACAGAATATCCTGAAGGAAAAATTATGTAATGGTTAAGATTTGACAGAGTTGATGGCACATAATTAATTATCACATATGGACACATATGACCTGTGGACTTCAACTCCCATGGCTGGTCTCAGGAATTTTGGGAGCTGAAGTCCACAGGCTGTAAAGGGGCCTAGTTGCCCACCCAGTGCCATAGAGTAGATGATTAGCATAGGAAGTGGCCTTTGATTATTCCCAATTTTAGCCATTTTACATAAAAGCAGTAGAATAGAGATAGAAAGTAGGACACCAAGTGATCACTCCTCTCTTCTTCAATAGGAAGGAAATAATTTGGTGGGTGGGGATGATGTATAACCACAGTGTTGAGGCAAAATAATTGCAACAAAATGTTGGGGAAATGGAAACTCATCTGATTAGGATTGTCTGTTTTACTCCTCTTTGCTGAATGGGATGCAAGGGAACCAGCTTCCCAGTTTACCCACTGGCGTGAAACTCACTTGCTGTCTTTGGGTCTCGGTTTTGGTCTCTCTCTCCCCCTCCCTCCCTCCCTCTACTCCCCCCTCCTTATCTCCCTCTCCCCCTCTTTTTCTCCCACCTCATAGCATTGTTGTTTTAGACAAAAGTTTTGTGTATGCCACTTGGAAGTTTTTGAACAAAAAGTGGAATAAAAATCAGACACCTATGTCCCTATTTCTTTTTAAAGTTGGGAATTAACCACATTTCTAACAGATAATGGAGAGAAATGCATTGATTTGTCTTACTAGATCTTGTGTTATTGAAATGACTTTTGTAACCTCCTTTGGGCTTGGGGAAACTATAAATAGATAAATACTGGAAATGCAGGAAAATATTTTCTTAATGGACAATATAGTAATTACAGGCTTTGACGCTGTGCTTCAGGGAATGTCAATTGATGTTGTAGCTCTTCCAGGCCTCCAGGGGGCAGGAAGGGGTAAGAAAATGAATGATTCGAGCAGGTGGAAGCTGAACTTCCATCATTCACGTCAAAGCAGCTTTTCTAGAACACAAGGGAGATATATACATATATGTGTGTGCGGGTTTGTGTGCATGTTACAGTAAATCAGTCAGGGTGTATTGGTTGGATCGAGGTCTTGTCCTTTCAGCCCTCAGGACTATAAGAGCAGCAACCTTGTGTCTAAACTGCTGCAGAGCAGCATACCGATCTGTCCCTTGCTAACCATCCATCAATAAAGCTTGCATTTCTTCACAATGCCAGCGAGTTCCCTGAGTGGAACTAGTGGCTAGTGGAAGGCTAAATTTAAAATGGAGACACCAAGTTTCATGAAATGACAACTGTAACCAGTTTTCTTGTAGTGCAACAACACCCAGGGCTTGTTGGCCCAAGGCAAAACAGAAAGGAGGAGAGAGATTTAAGAAGCATGATCTATTTAATTGTCATTATTATTCCTGTGCTTTTTAAAACAAATCCCTTTTTGACTTGAGGAAGATATCTACCCTCCTCTAGAGCCATGGTGGCTCATTGGATAGAATGCAGTACTGTAGGCAAACTGCCCACAGCCAGGAGTTAGATCCTGACGGGGCTCAAAGTTGACTCAGCCTTCCATCCTTCCAAGGTTGGTAAAGTGAGGACCCAGATTGTTGGGGGCTATATGCTGACTCTGTAAACCGCTTAGAAGGGACTGTAAAGCACTGTGAAGTGGTCTATAAGTCTAAATGCCATTGCTATTTGGTTTAGAGTGGTCATCTACTGATTCTCTGTGAAAAGAGGTGTTGCTAAGCATAATATTTGCTGCAGATGGATAACTTCGCAATGCATAAATGTCCTTTCCTCAAGCTGGCTGGCACTGCTCTGCCTTACTGTCTATATATTCAGAATGGAATGATATTAGTGAGCTGTGTAAGATGGTTGCTGTATTTGGAAACTTGCGATTGAGAAAAAGCAACAAGGTACCAGAAGACAGTTTTTGGTGTACATGCAGCTTCTCATTGTTGAAATAAGATTTCATGGTCAGAAGCAGAGGTGGTATTCAGCCAGTTCTGACAGGTACTGGAGAACTGGTAGTGGAAACTTTGAGTAGTTCGGGGAACCGGCAAATACCACATATAACTGGCCCCGCCCCCATCTCTTCTCTGCCTCCTGAGTCCTTGCTAATCGGCTGGGTCTTCTTTGGTTGCCCTGCACAGGAGAATGGAGCTGGAAAGCAGGCTAGTGGGATGGGGAGGGAATGGGGATTTTGCAGTATATCCTTCCACTGGAGTGAGTGGAAATGGGGATTTTACAGTATCCTTCCCCTGCCATGCCCACCAAACCATGTCCACCAACCCAACCCACACCACGCCCACCAACCACACCCACAGAACCATAGTAAAAATTTTTTTGAATACCATCATTGGTCAGAAGTGTCAGCTTTTATAGACTTGTGGAATGGGGAAGGGGCATCACAATGATAAGTATGGCCTGGATTAGCCCTGCTCCCACCTATCTTTGCTGGAAACCAGTTCCAAATAATCTGCTAAACTTTGGGAGAGGGGGTTGTGTGAAAAAAAATAATAATGAACACGGAACAAGCACATAGCTGTGTGTGTCCTTCGGATTTAATTGAGGGATTTTTGCAAAATGGTTCCTGTAGATTCTGTTTATAAGATAAGTCACTGCCCAGAAGGGGATAAGCAAGTGTCATTGGGCTTGAGGAAGAGGCCACTTTGAATGTCTGTGGAGATTCTCAGTCATCCAGGTCATGATTGAAAGAGTACTAACGATTAAATGACCGCAAGGAATATAAATCCTTCCATTCCCCACCATTCTGTCAGAACCAAAGAAGCTTCTTGGATGAGAAGTGAAATATCTTCAAAGAAGAACAACAAAGTCTACTTGCCTTTTGAAAAAGCCCCTTTGGGATGCCACTTTCAAAACAATTCAGATGATGATCTTTGGGCCTCATACAGGCCTAGTTCTATGCCATACATCAAAGCAGCCTGCCCCTTTTTTCTGCCTTCTGTGGAAGACTAGGAAAAGAAAGCCAGTTTGGTCTAGTAGTTAAGACACCAGACTAGAAAGCTGGAGAGCGTGTTCAAGGCCTACCTTACTCATGAAAGCTGGCTGGGTGACTTTCGACCAGTCACTTTCAGCCCAACCCATCTCACAGGGTTGTTGTTGTGGGGAAAATAGGAGGAGGAAGGTGTGTTGGATATATTTGACGCCCTGAGATATTTGTAAAAATAATAAAGATGGGATACAAATAAATAAGGTGTTGTTGTTTTTTTAGGCTTCCAAGAAAAAAAGAGGGAGGGCCTGCTTAAAGGACAGCAGAGCAATGTTGTGCTTGCATTAAGCCTGAAACACTTCTGAATCATTTTCAAATCATGCATATATTGGAACACTGCTATCATGTCTCCTCAGGTCCTTCTCTTCACTAGACTGGCCAACGACTCTCAGAAAGAGTGCTAAAGACCAGATGACTATAAGAAATATAAATCCTTACCTCCTCCACCATTTGTTCAGAATTGAAGAAGCTTCTTGGATGAGAAGCGAAATGTCTTCAAGGGGGGAAAAAAAGTCCATTTTTTTTTTTTGAAAAAGCACTTTTGGGATTAAAAGACAAATCTTTCCTTGTGATTTGAGATTTTTGCAAGGCCTAGACCATGGGTCTTCAAACTTGGCAAGTTTAAGGCTTGTGGACTTCAACTCCCAAAATCCCTGAGCTAACATGACTGGAGGAAGAATTCTGGGAGTTGAAGTCCACAAGTCTTAAAGCTGTCAACGCACTAGGCTTTCTTTTCAGTCTCTGCCTTTCTCCCAGCTGCGAAGGAAGGCTGATCAGCAATATCTAACTGTCCTGAAGAAAATACTGCAAGTACTAACAAAATACAGTTGTAGTAAAGAGCCAGCCTCCTCCCTGCCATCTATTAGGAAAGCCGAATAAGAAAAAAATGTTGCTGGTGAAAGGAATAAAGCACAGATGATTGACTGGATCCTCCTTAACAGGCAGTATGGACAGCCATTTGTCTGGAATGGTATAGGGCAGTGGTTGCTATCCTTTTTGGGCTCCTGTGCCAAAAATTGCATGCGTGCTTGCATGTGCGCACTCATGTGCCAGCACCCAGAAGGCAATGCATGCGGGCTCCCCCATGGCCCCTATGCATGCGTACACGATCTCCGCCACCGCCCCCTTACCTGCACTGCAGCTGATTTTTGACCCGTTTGAGGCTCTTTTCAGCCCCCCAGAGGCTCGAGGGAAGCCTCTGCAGCCTTTGGAGGCCAAAAAAGGGGCCCATTTCATCACTTCCGGTATTTCCAGAAATACAGGAAGTGACAAACAGGCCTGTTTTTCAGCTTCCAAAGGCTGCAGAGACTTCTCTCGAGCCTCTGGGAGGCCGAAAAAGGCTTCAAAAGGGTCAAAAATTGTCTGGGAGACATGCACGTGTGCAGTGAGGTAAGTTTGGCTGGGGCTCGCATGCCCACACAAATGGCTCTGCGTGCCATCTATGGCACAGGTGCCACAGGTTTGCCATCACAGGTACAGGGTCTCCTGCTTGAGCAGGACATTGGACTAGAAGACCCCCAAAGTTCCTTCAAACTCTATTATTTTGTTATTATTGTTCTTTCAGCAGAAAATGGGGCAACTAACCCCAACATTAGTGGCCTCATCATAGCAGGTTTTGAGGGCAGAAGCTTGGGGGGCTCAGAAATACGAGCGGTAAGGCTGGCTTAGTACATTTGAATTGCAAAGTAATTTGTAATCTAAATTTGTAATGTAACCTTGTCAAAGCTAGAGCATAAAATGGTACTCAGAACAAGGTGTGTGTGTGTGTGTTTCATTGGCAAGACTGGCTTAACAGGCATTCATTCTTAGTCTTATCAGTCTAGACTAGGGATAGTCAACCTTTTAAAACCTACCGCCCGCTTTTGTATCTCTGTTAGTAGTAAAGTTTTCTCTAATCGCCCACCGGTTCCACAGTAATGGTGATTTATAAAGTAGGGGACAAACCCCTACCATCCATCATGAAAGCTGGAACGCCCACTAGTGGGCAGTAGGGACCAGGTTGACTACCATGGGTCTAGACTCTAGACAGAATTATTCTCTAGTAGCACTATTTCATATCAATAAGTGCCATGGTCAATTCAAAGGTCTTCTGGCTTGGAATGTGTTTATGAATAGCAGATAGCACATCTGGATATATGTTTTGCGCCATTAAATTTCGTGCGATTGAAGAAGAACAATCCATGACATCTCCTTTCTTACCTGCTGTAACAGTAGCCGGTCGATCCATGCCATTCTCATCTTCTGCCCAGAAAATTAATGGCATAGCTGTGCCTTGTCCCCTGCTGCAATGATAGATTTAAAGGGATAACAAAAGTCTCCAAACTGCAATCAGGGAAACCCACTGGAAGAGTCACTTGACCCAATACAAAAAAAAAAAATGTTCTCTTCACTTACAATTTACAAGGACAATTCTTAGGCTTTGTGGGTCTTCTGACATCTGCTTAAGAGGCCTAATTTTCTCATCAATGCCACTGATCTCCCAGGCATTGGAAGAGCAGCAGAGAACGTGGAATAGAATTGGCGTTTTCTAAAGCTAAGCTCTGGGCTTTTCACACCTTCCTGGGCAGCTGTCCAGCCATACCAGCTGTTTGTTGCTGGCTCACACTCCAGCTCTAGGGATAAAATCTGAACTGAAAGCTGGCTTCAGGAAAAGGTGTCCCTTGACATTTACACTGAAGCAAACTGTCAAAATGATACCTCCCCTAAGTTAGCTAATTTTAATGACAAAGAGCAAGGAAGACTGAAAGGAAGAGAATATTTACACCTAGGTTCCCTGTCCTTATTTGATGACAGTTCATTATCATGCTTCCTCAAGCCCTGGTTCTGTAAAATTATATGAATATATAAGCCACCCAGGCTTACTTTGGACAGTGAAATGGCCAGCATATAAACTTAAGAATAAATACATGTTTATGACAAATAAATTTTACCTGATACACAGATAGATCAGGCAGGGATGGTACAATGCAACAAGCTATGGCTGTTAATATTTTCAAGGACCTTAAAGCAGGAAAAGGCCACCAGAGCTTATGCTTAATTTCTAACTTGTCCTCCAAAAGACAAGCTCACACGTCCGGCAAAACTGCTCTGTGGCTCAGTGCTTGATGAATTTAACAAATAAATACATTTTCCTGTAGCCATCCTTGCCATAGACGCACAGTCATTCCTACAACAAGTACAGTCATTGTGGATACAGAGTTGACTTGTATGTCCTGTATGCAACTAGTGGAAGAGCACAGGGAATACAGCCAGTGCCCTATTCTTGCTTCTACCTCCATTACTCCAAGAATAGTAAAAATACAAAACAAACCTCATCTCTTTTGATTTGAACTTCACTTGTGGTTCAGAGGTGGTATTCATCAGGTTTTGACCAGTTCTGGAGAACTGGTAGCGGAAATTTTGAGTAGTTCAGAGAACCGAAAAATACCACCTCTGACTGGAGATTTTACAGTATTCTTCCCCAATCACGCTCACCAAGCCTTGCCCACAGAACCGGTAGTAAAAAAATTTGAATCCCACCACTGTTGTGGTTGGCTTGTAACCTTTTGAGCATGAAATTTTCCATCAAAAATGGTTCTGTCTACACTTGACAATTCACCTTTTATCTTTGGATTGATCAGATGAGCTTTCCTTAGAGTACCGTACTTACTTTATTTGTGTCAGAAGCACCATCAGACTATAGATATACAACATTCAACACTGAGCAAGTAAAATAGGTATCAAGTAGGCCATATAAATATACCACACCATACGAGGATAAATTATGCATTGTAAAGATCACTTGAAGGTGGGAGATACTTTCAGTGTAATCTACCATGATACTTCCAGTGTAATTTATACTTCCCCTGCATGGATCGCCCCTGTGACTCTGTAGGAAAGACACAGAGGAAGCTAACCACCAGATTGCAAGAACACAAGCGAGCAGTCAGACAAGAAGACCCTAACTCATTGGTAGCCTCACATTGCAGTAATCAAGGACATACATTCAATTTTGGAGTTAACAAGATTGTTGGATGACCAGGCAAAAAACAGCCAGGGAAGTGACTGAAGCCTGGGAAATGGGCCCCTCATTGGCTAACAGGAGTGCTGATTTACTTCCATCTTATCAAGTACTTAGGAAGCAAGGACTTGGTATTACAAGGAGACATCAGCCAACCACTTAATAGCCAGCCACCAACACCCCAATCAACACCTGAAAAGCCACACACAACAGGCACCGTATAAATACCACACACAGAATAACCCAAAGTACACACTCTGCTAGAAAGAAGTTTTCTGCGAATGGGCTCCAGTATGCGCCTGAAATCTTGGAAGACTAAACCTCTGGTCCTAGTGACTGACCCAGATTGGATCCATAGAAATATAGCATGTGAAAAAGGTATGTAAAAAAATAGGATTAACATTAAATGACATTCGCTTAGTATCGGGCCACAGTGCTAGCATTTTCTCTCACCAGCTTGAGGTCTTCTTCTATACTTGTTGAAGGACATTGTACGCACTACAGCATATGAGACGTTCTTCTCCATAGTCACATGGGGTGTCTTCTATAGGAAAACCCCATTTTCTTAGATTGCCCTCTGATCTTCTAACAGTATCCCAAAACCATGCTGGATTGGGCCAAAGTCCCACTGAAGCCAGCAATCTGTGTGACACTGTGGCGAAATAGATATATTTGGGAAATGTACCCATTCATTGGAGGCTGATAACTTTCCTTCCATCATCACCTCCTGGGAACCAGTATTTAAGGTAGGTTTCAGAAAGTAGGAAATGATAGGAAATAGGGACTATTAATAGCCTGATACTCCATAAACCTGTCTAGTATTGGCCTCTTTTTAAAACCATCCAAACTGGCTGCTGTTATCACAACTGCTGATTGCAAATTTCACAGTTTAATTGTATTTAAAAAACAGTTTCCTCCTTTTGATCTTAAACCTCCCTGCATTCACTTTGAGCAGTTGAGTTAAGGTTCTGACCTTGTCAGTGAGGCAGGGAAAACTTTTCCCCAGCGGTGTTACCTGCACTATACAGATTTTTTATAGCTTGGTCATGCTTACTCTTATTCTCTTTTAAGTCTTCTTATTTGGCCCTGGTTTCTCCTTACTGCTTCCCATGGGACAGGCTACACTTCATGGGCAAGATAGGTCGATGGGTGTGCCTACCTCACTGGGTGGTGAGGGTAGATGTGTGTGCCTCCACATGGTTCTCTGTTTACCTAGGTGTAGCTGCCAAAAATGCTTTGCATAATTATAGCTTTTGGGAACCAGAATTCCAGCACCTGTGAATCCTGTCCTGCCTGCTTTGGAGTATGTAGCCTGGGATCCTAGAGGATGATTAGCAGCTTTGGCTGAGAAGACACTGGCTGTGCTATGCTTTTTTTTTTTTCTTTTCAACATAGATACGCCCTTGCCTAGTGTCAAAATCAGATAGGGATGGGGTGATTCAAATGCAGTGGCTTTGAAATGTGACGTTCTTCTCAGGAAGTGCAACCGACAGAGTGTGTGTGTGTGTGGAGGGGGGGAACTGATCAGGTTCATGAGAGTGAAGTGGGCACTTTAAGGTTGCCTGAGGCCTGCTTAACTTTCCTGGTGAAGAAAAGATAGGAGGTTGCACCATGGGCTGAGATCCTGAGTCACTTCTGCCGACAACAGATACACCATGAATTCGCAAAGGCAGTTGATCTCTGCAGCTATCCGGGCTGAGGCCCGAAGGTATGAGGGGATCAAAGTGCAGCTCAACAGACTTTTCCAGCTGGTGGAGCTGGTTGATGACCCTAGGCTGAAGAACAACTTCAAGGTGTCACTGAGCATTGTACGAGGTAAGTGACTTGGGTTTGCCATAGGATGGAGGGTAGTGGGGTGTCATCTGGCTGGCTAAAAACCTTTCATGGTGTTTAGGACTTTCTCTGAAGCTACCAAGAGGGGAGATTTGAACTGATAGAGCCCCAGAAAAGACCTCCTGCAGATCTAGGGGAAAAGAAACCTGCAATATAAAAAATCACGAGGTTTTAAAAAGAGGAAATGAAATTCTGACACCTGTAGGTAATAGTTATGAAACATTTTAAGAGTAAAAGCCCCTGCTTTTATAACCCAAAAAGAAAAGGCATTTCTTCAGGAGGCATTGGGGCTTTGTCATATCAACTTGTCATGTTAAAGAAATGATGAGAAGCAATTTTGCCATTATTGGAATTTTCCTGTTTAATGGGGAAGAACTATAGAGGAAGTAGATCTCAAGGGCGGAAGGCAGGAATGAGGTAGGGAATTCCAGTCAATGGGAATCTGCCTGGCCCTGCCATTCCAGAGAGACCATGTTGACAAACTAACTTCTGGAATTGTTGAAGATCTATGGCATTGTGGGGATCTATGAATCTGTGTGTATGGTCCCTTCGTCTTTATTTACAGCAGAAGATAAATAGCAGATAACGGTGCTAAACTGTGGGCTATAAAAAAGCTTTACTTGCTAATGACTGCTTATCTAGGTTGTGTTCGAGGCATAGCTTTTCCCTGCATTTGTAGTGGCAACATGTTCAACTGTAAAGTCTCGTAGTTATCTCGCTTCTGGTCAGCTTCACATTAATTGGGCTAGGGAATGAACTTTAACAATGAAAGTTTTAAGTGGCCAATTGTACTGCTTTTCCTAGAGCTTGGTTTGTTTCCGTCTTCTTCTTCTTGTTGTTTTTTTTAAAGCCCAAGTGTAAGTTTGATGAGTTCCCAAAGGAATCAGTGGATGGGTGTTAATCATGTGTGAGATGTTTCTCTATTCAGTCAGTAGAACTCAGGCATGCTAAGGTTCACAGGGATTGTGTTTCAAATCTGGGCTGCAGGAACATAGAATGTATTTAATTCAGTTGAAGTAAATCTATATCTGGATTTCTCTGAACAGCGCGGTCACGTTTAATTACTTAATCCATTTTAAAATGTTCATGTTGAGAATTAGGCTGGTTATATTAAATGCAGTCTGATCTCACCTTCTTAACACCTCTGGCTGTCAGCGTGCATGGTGTCAACAATTATGATACTACAGATTCATGGAAAATGGGAAAGCTGTACAGGAAACAAGGGTCATATCCAGATCAAGGCTGTATGCTGGAAACAGCAGGATTGACTTAAGATGGTTTGCTATCTAGGATATAGGACAAAATAGTATGTGCATCCTTCATTTTATAATAGTGGGGGAGAGTGATTAAATTTTACTTTCACACTGATGTCTTGTACCTTTCCTGAGAGCAGAGTTTTACTGCTAAGTGCAGGGCAAGCTACATAGTACATAAACTGGGATCCTTGAATCTTTCTCCACCAGCAACTTCCTCCCCAACACCAACCCCCACCCCCTAGGAAAAACCTGCCTCACCTGTATACTTCCGTTGCTTTCCCCACTTCCTGTCTATGTTCTAAAATTCAGAGCATCTGGAAGGGGAGAAACAACAGCCCCAGTCATTTTCACTTTCACATGTCCATTTCCAGATTGGCTATATGTAGGTGCAGTTAGAAACGGGGTGTATACAACCCATGCTCCTTTCTGATAGGCCAGCCCTGCCAAATGATCCCTCTGAAATGTGGCAGGTCCTCTAAATTGTTCCCCAACACCTTTTGGGTAATATTGGATAATATTCTGGGTAATTTGGGGTAATATTCTGCTCATATTTTGTTGATGGAGCGTACTAAAGTTAGAAGATGCTGCTTGTGTAGAAAGAAAGAAAGAAAGAAAGAAAGAAAGAAAGAAAGAAAGAAAGAAAGAAAGAAAGAAAGAAAGAAAGAAAGAAAACCAAAAGATATTTACATAGAATCTCCATATGCAAATATACATTTATACATGCCCACTTATAAGGATTTCTGGGGAAGAAATGGCAAACTAAAGATAGCTCTGCTAAAAGTGGAGCCAACTACCATCACAGAATAGAGAGCCAGCAAGTATTTGTCTGAAAGGGTAGGGTTTCCCGCCTGAGCAGGAAGTTACACTAAAAGATCTCCAAGGTTTCTTCTAACTCTGTTATTCTACTAAGTAGATTGGCTCTTCGTAATTCTTCTCTGGAAAAGAAGTGGAATTGAGATTGCCCACAAGTGCTCCATACATTTGCCCCTTGTGATGAGACAGCATGACAGCTCCAGTCTCTGGTGGGTTTACAGCTCTGGGACATGAGAGAATACCATCTTTTTGCTGAAATCATAGTTGGCATCTTCAAAAAGGACACTGGGTTTGCATCAGGGCTGGGAATGCTACCAGTTCTCTGCCGGTAGCTCTGAAGAGCAGCAGACACAGAACCGGTTCTTTGTCTGCTGCTGTTTTGGCCCACCTGCCCACCCGGGCTCTTACCTGTCCTTTATTTCCTGCTTTTTCAACCTCAGCTGCCTTGCGCGGCACAGCTGAGGTTGAAAAAGCAGGGGGAAAAGTGGTTTTTCAAATGCTGCGCACCCGCATGCAGCACTTATCAGCTGTCCGGACAGCACAGCTTATGGTGTAGTACACACACACGCAAAACATCATTACCGAACTGGTAGTACTGCTGGTTGAATCCCACTCCTGGTTTGCATACATTACTTTTCTAGTCACTTTTGGATATTACTTTTACTAACTGCTTTTCAACTATTAGGAACCTTAGGATTAACAAATTTTATACCACTGGGCGAGTTTCCTTCAAGGAGTTAAGCACCAGACTAGAAAGTAAGACACCATCCGTTCTAGTCTTGCCTTAGGGATGAAAACTGTCTGGATGACTCTCTCTCACTCTCTCTCAGCCCAAACTACCTCATAAAGTGGTTGTTGTGGGGAAAATAGGAAGGAAATGAATATTAGGTATCTTTACTAGCTTATGTTATTTATAAAAAAAATAAGAGTGGAATATAAAAATACACATAAATTTAAAAGCTTAAAATTATTTTGGAATAAGCGGCAAAGGGTTGATTAAAACTTTGATTCTGGAATATTACAGATGGATTAAACATCCAAATGGATTTGAAATAAGATGTTGGAATTATTTGTAAGTATCCTTCCCCCCGCCAAAAAAATGATAGGATGAGACTTTGAAGGTTAGACACAAGAGGGAACCAGAAGGAACTAAAGGTTTCAATTAAAGGAGAAGAGCACTTAAATTTGACTTATAGCTCCATAAATAGAACAAAATGCTAAACATTGTGTATATTGAAAGATATTTTTAAACAATGGACCCAGAAGTTAATTTTAAGAAGATTAGGGTCTATAGATCAACTGAAAGATGTTATGGAACAGGAACAAGTTTACCAGACAAGACTGAGATTGGATGGATCTAAAACATGGATCTAAAAAGAACAAGCTACAAGAATAATACATATAGAAAAAGAGGATATACAAAACAAACTGGCTGATGTTCTAATAATTTAAAGGGATATATATAAATAACAAACCAAAAGAGTGATTTGGATAATTTTCCTATATTGGATTTATAAAAGTGGCTTGTTAAAGCTTTGAAGAATATTTTGAGAAGGGATGAAGAAAAAATGAAATGAAATGAAACTCTAGGTCTAGGACATTATTCGAATGAACTAAAGATCAAGATTGTTAAAAGTAAAAGAAAGCAATACAAACTTGGTTTATTTGATCAAGGTTAAAATAGTTTTGTTTTCTCTGGTAAGACTCAGTCAACTTTTGCTGATTATGACTGAATGAGAAGGCTTTACTGATTTTTTCTATAGTTAACAGATGGGACATGGAAAAAATAGATCATTTGCTATATTTTAAGAGAAAGTGATAAGTTATTAACATTTTTATAGTTGTGATGAAGGGGGAAGTCATTTCTTTATACAGTATATTTCTGTTCTTTTTCTTTAGTATACTCTTTTTTTATTTTTCCCTGCACTTTCATTTTTCTTTTTTCTTTTGACTTTAGTTTTTATCTTTTTAATTGTAATGTTTAATAAAATTACTGTAAAATACAAAGACCCATTTAGAAATAAAAACATTTTTTTAAAAAAATAGGTATATTTTCGTCTTGTGGAGAAAATTGTGATCTGTGTATAAGTCTGTTTTGCTGTGCAAATGTTCCCAGCAAATGGGCAAAATTGCAACCTGTCCCTGGTTGCCTTCTTAAAAATAAGAGGATCTTTCAAAATAGTTTTTTTTCCTATTAAGTAATTCTGGAATAGTTTTTTTTTAATCCATTTTTTTCTGCAGCATCAGAGTAGCTTACATGTACGCAAATTGATTGACAAAATAACTTTTATGCTGCCACACTCAGGGGTGGGATTCTACCAGTTCACACCTATTCACTAGAACTGGTTGTTAACATTCTAAGCAGTTTGGAGAACCAGTTGTTAGAAGAAATTACTGGCCTAATCCTGTAAGGAAGGCAGGAAGGAAACATTCTGGTGTTGCTTACAGAAACGGCCTCTCCATTAACCCTTATTACGTTCTTGGCAGGACTAGACTTCCTGTCTCAGGAACGTCTCTGGAGTTATTTCCCCCTCCTTTCCTGGTACTTTGCTTGTGTGGAATGACTATTCAAAGTTATATTGGCACTGAAAAAAGTGACTTATGACAATTTTTCACACTTACAACTGTTGCAGCATCTCCATAGTCATGAAAGACCAGGTGAGGAGATGCGTGCCTCAATGTGAGTGATATTGAGTTGGCCACGCCCAGCCAATAACATGACCACTAAGCCATGTGCACCAACTAAGCCACGCCCACAGAACCGGTTGTTAAAAAATTGGAATCCTACCCCTGGCCACATTCCCTAAAAAACCTGTGGTTTATAACAAAATGAAACTATAAAACCACCCAATAAAGCAATATATCATAAATATTTATAACTAGGTATCCCAACTGACAGTGTTTTTAACCATTAAAAACTCTTCCCTAAATATTGGAAGAGATTGTATCATACACATTTCTGAGGACAGGGCTCCCCCCAAAGTGTTCAGGCCATAACTGAAAACCACTAGATTTTGCACCCCATCTCTATAATCTTCCATGCCAAGGAAGCCTCAACATCCTCATCAGAATATGGAGGCCCAATGGATAGATTCACTTTTACATAAACAATGTGAACTGTGTGTGTGTGTGTACACACTATGCAGAGGTTTGTTATATTTTGTATCAATAAGAATTCTATTTCTTGAAGCTTTTACCCCACTCAGTTCTCAAAAGTACTGAATATGACTACCACTTAATCTCAAGCATAAAAACTGATTGCAGAAGAGAAAACTAAACTTATAAAATCACAGTGACATAGATAGTATTGTTTCACTCTGTTCTGCTTAGTATTAATTTGTTACTATATTCTATTCACTATTCTAAAAGGAGAACAGGATCTTTCTCCATGTCCCCAAATGCTTTCCCCAAGAGCCACAGTCAAGGTGAGCTGTAAAAGAGACTATTTCAGGAAGACTGACAATCAAGTCACCTTGTATAAAAGTAGTCAAGGTGAGCTTAACACAGCTAAAAAAGCGGCCTTCCAACACCCCACAGTAGCAGTCCCATTGGAACATTGAGGTGCATCCATAACTAATTAGACTGCTGTACACTGAACTAGTTTCCTAAGGGACCAGACCTCAAGGACAGCTCCATGTAGAATGATTGCAGTAGCCCAGATTCTCCCCATCTGGATCCTTATAACCTCCAATAACTGGGCCAAACCTTCTACTGCATTGCCAGCTTAGCTTAGAGTGGAGAACAATGCCCCAACTCCTAATCCTTATGGGAAGTCCAATGGGCAATCCAGAAAGGTAGCATGAATGATGAGATATAGATATAGAGATAGAGATAGAGATATATGCCACTAGAAGGTCTAAAAAGATCAGGGGGGGATGCTGTCCCCCTATTCTTGTCCTGATGCGTAGATCACTTACCAGTACAAACACAATCTGTGCAAAATTTATGTCCCATGGCTAGCTCTAAAACGTAATTGAAAAGGGTCTAGATAATCTTTTTCCTCTAACCCTGCATTGCAGTTCTATCATGCTCTTCTAGAAAGGGTATTTTGGGGCTTGGGCAATAATTAACCAATGTGATTGGTTCCAGGGAAGGCTGGTTGAAGAGAGGAGAAACCACTACTTCGTTTATGGTGGCTGGCATCACTTCCTCTCTCCTAATAAGATGTTGCTACTAATCTCTCTGAGCCAGCTAATCCTCACTAACTTCCTGGTAGAATCAAGGAGGGCATGAGGCTAGCCTCATATTGCTGACCAAAACCACAGCCACTTCTTTAGAATCAACAAGATTAAGTGAAGCCATGTAGATGTCTATCAAGTCCCTTGCAATGCACAGTCTGCAATTCATTCTACAACTAAACTATACTTGCAATTCCAAATTATTTTGTTTATAATATACTATTATAACATAATATAGAAAGCTTTTTAAGTGTATTAGCCACATTAAAAGCTTTTGCACAAATGAAAAACAACTGTTAACAGAATAAATGAATACAACATTTGAAGTCAAGCTACAGTATATCTTGTTATTTCTGTTTCTCTAATAGCTGAGGACAAGACTCACAAAATAATTTATGACATGAGAAATTCAGCCATGTATATTTACCAATGTTTAAAGTAATCACTGTATTATCAAAAGAAGAAGTAGTATAGGCCAGATTTAGACTCCATACATATCTTACTTATTTTCCTCTATCAATTCTCAGCACTCCTTCCGGAACACTTCTGAAGTAACTAAACAGTGATCTCACTCATCTTCACTTCCTCTTGTTCAAAACTAGGTTTTTGTGACTTTGTTCCAGTTTATAGTTTTCTTAGAAGCAACAAGAAAGATATTCTAGTTTAAATTTCAGACCATCTCCTTGGGGGTTTTAGCTTTGCTTATGGTGATACTTTACATTGTAAATCTTGCATGTGTTGCAATCAGCACAGCCAAAAGAAAGCTACAGACAGTTGCAGCATTGTGCTCAAAAGAAAAAATAGTACTGGAGATTCTCATTGTGGTAGCACTTCTACACAAGTATTTTGTGTCTCTGAAACCATCTCTGGACTTCTGTGTCTTCATGATGTTGGCTGGCTTTCTGATTCCAAAATGGGTATTTTCTTTGCGAGACACTGGCTCTGCAGATCGTCCCAAAGGTGCTTTTTCAAGAGGCAACTGGAATTTCTGGTTTTTCTTTGAAGAAGTTTCGCTTCTTAGATGAGAAGCAAAACATCTTCAAAGAAAAACCAGAAAGTCCAGTTGCCTCTTGAAAAAGCACCTTTGGGACAACCATGACCTGGATGACTGAGACTCTCCATAGACATCTGACTCTGTAGACTTGTGAGCAGACTCCCACTCAAGGGGGATTGAATTCAAGACAATCTCCTGCTTCTTACATTTAGTGTATTATTCATTTAGAATATATTTTCCCTTAGAGTGGAACCAAAGGCTATTGGGAGCAGTATCTGGTTGAAAAAAATGCCATGGTGCTTTTCTTTCACTGTTATTGGTGAATTCATGGCATTTTCCATGCCGTTAAATGCATGGAAAGGTGGCTTGGTGATTTTAAAGCTTCCCCATTTGCCACTGTTCAGATTGAAATAAATATGCAAGGAATGGATTAAAATGTGGATTTGGAGGTAGAAAGTGCTAGCCATTTATTATCTCTCCATTTTAAGTGGAGTGTGAGAGTAAAAGCAGTGTTATTTCGGTTACTTCTGGATTGTGGTAAATTGGAACATGGACTGAATGATATCCTTTGCACACACACATTGGTCAGCTGGAGAGAGCATGGATAGGTGTATTCTTGACGTTTTGAGATCAGCCAAAGATGACTACAAGTGACTTCCTGATTGGTCTGAAGCAGTATTTCTCAACCTCAACAATTTTATGATGGCTGGATTTCAACTCCCAGAATTTTCCAGCCAACTTTGCTAGCTGGGAGCTGAAGTCAACTCATCTTAAAGTTGCCAACATTGAGATAGAGAGATTAGTGAGTGAATGAGATAGCAATGTGAAAATGTCCTTAATTTGTTTTGTCATCCGGGCAGCCTCAGTACTTTTAACCCAAGATTTTAATGGCCTTAATATAGTAGTGCATAATCTCCAGGCTGCTTCATATAGATCCCTAATGTAACTGCATTATATACACTTCAGCAAAGTGTATCTTAAGCAGTTTTATACAACATGGATTATAGTAACAACAACCCTATTAAAAATGTAAGTTTTAAATGAATGGAATACAAGTAGTTCTCAACTTACGACCACAACTGAACCCCACATTTCTTTTGCTTAGCAAGACAGTTGTTAAATGCCCCCATTTTACCATCTTTCTTGCTACAGTTGTTAAATGAATTGTTAGAATTGTTAAGTTAGTAATATGGTTGCTAAGTGAATCTGGCTTACCCTTTGACTTGTGTCAGAAGGTTGCAAAAGGGAATCACATGACCTCAGAATCCCACAAACATCATGAATATGATCCAAGTGTCCGAATTTTAATCATGTGATAGGGATGCTGCAATGGTTGTAATTGTGAAAAACAGTCATCAATTACTTTTTTCATGCCGTTGTAACTTTGAATGGTCATTAAACAAATAGTTGAAAGTCGAGGATTATCTGTAGACCCTCTGACATGTATAAAGGTAAAGGTTCCCCTCACACATACGTGCTAGTCATTTCTGGCTGTAGGGAGCGGTGCTCATCTCCATTACAAAGCTGAAGAGCCAGCGCTGTCCGAAGACGTCTCCGTGGCCGGCATGACTAAATGCCAAAGGTGCACGGAACGCTGTTACCTTCCCACCAAAGCGGTCCCTATTTTTCTACTTGTGTTTTTACATGCTTTCGAACTGCTAGGTTGGCAGAAGCTGGGACGAGTAACGGGAGCTCACGTGGTGCTAGGGATTCAAACCGCTGAACTGTCAACAAGCTCAGCGTCTTAGCCACTGAGCCACTGCGTCCCTTCTGGCATGTATACTAAGTGCACAATTGGCTTATCGCATCAGGGCAACCACTAGAGAGCAGCAAAGCAGCAGAAAATTTTCTCTTCCTTTTCCCTGCCACCTAGCAGTCACCCACATATTTGCAGACTGTTATCTGGTAGCTACAAAGTTGTCCACCTCAAAAGTAAGAATGATGCCAATCCTCTATTTATGATTTACATTGCAATCAGAAATACGGGTCACTAGACGCTGAAAATAGTGGGATATAATTTACATTTTCATGTAAATTAAATCAATATTCATTTATTAGATTTATAGCTAATCTTTCTTCCAAACATACGTTGCATTACTGAACTTCCATTGAGGATTTTTTTCCCCCCCTCCAAGCAATCTTAAGGCTGGACTGAGCAATTGTGTCTTCCCTCAAATTGTCTGCTGAGCTTCCACAACTGAGGGTGGACCCAAGTGTCCCCTTCCCCTGGTGATTGATCTCACTGTGTTGCCAGGATGAAGAATTTGCACTTGGTGATATGCTGAGCTCTACCTTATAGGCATGGGAGCCCTGTTCTGTTTTGCATGTGGTTATTATTCTCCCATTGTACACAAAAGAATGTAGGAAGCTGTCTTCCGCAGCCACATGAGGCTAGTCTGCCTTTGCAACAAAACTTCTCTCTTCAGCAATGCTACAGAGAGAGCATCCTATTCCCCTGGCTTCAGGAGTAAGCTCAAAGAAGTGTCAGAGATGAGGAAATAAGGATTCATCCTCTTTCTTTTCCCACTCGCCCTACAAAGTCTGTGAAGCTCGAGAACAAAGTGCAGGCTTCATCTATGCACAACAGCCCTTGCTAAGTGCCATTTTCACTTCCCATGTGGGAGACTTCGAGAAATCAGCTGATCTCCGGATGTTTAAAATGTTATTTGTAAGAGGCATCCCATCCCAAAGACGGTATTGGAGAGCTTGCTTCCGTAAGGGTTCGCCGTGGCGATAAATGGTCCGGAAAGTAGATCGTGACCTCCTAATGTCAGTGGCAAGACACTTATTTGCATCCCAGGCAAACAGGCCATAAACACCAAATTTATTCCAGTTCTGGAATGTGAAGTCGCAGATGGGAGAATGTAATAGATCAAGGGTGTCAAATTCGTGTTGTCATATGGTAGCGTCACATGATGTATCCGGACTTTTTTCCCCCTTCACTAAACCAGGCAGGGGTGGGGCCAGCACGTGAGGCATCTGGCCCGTGGGCTGTGAGTTTGACAACTCTGTATAGATAAAAGGAAAAATTTCCCTATTCAGGGTATGGTTAAACAATAAGATTCCTTTGGAAAGTGTAATTACAGCCAACCCAAGGTACAGTTTTACAACATGAATAGAGGAATCCAGAATAGGATAAGGGAAATGTCTATTTGTAATTATTGGCAATATTTTACCTGCAACATCAGAGTCAACAAATTTCTCAACATATTTAAAATCATTGCTGTCTAAGCAAGGCTATGCTGATCCCACAAATATTTATTGGGGAAAGCTGATGAAATCTGAATCAGATAAATGGCCTATCTGGTTCAGTATTTTTAATAGTACGGTAATTGCTAGAAGCTGCCCAGAATCTCAAAAAGGGTTTTTTTATCTGTTTTATCTGGACTTGCTGAGAATAAGATGTAATAGACAAAAAAAACCCCTACCTATTGTCCTCTTTCCCTATGGGGTAAGCAGTATCGTGTTTCAACACAGAAATAGAGTAAGGAATAGTAAGCCAAGTGAATGAGTAACTAAAATGAATTTATTTAATCTTATTCACCACACCTCTGCATATCTTTGTTTTACCCTTTTAATAGTTTAATCTATTCAATTTATTGTAACACTTCTTTTAATATAGCATAAATTTTCTTTTCCTGTTCATTAATTACTGAAAAGCAAAAATCTGGTCTGCATGTTAATGTTTTTGTACTCATTCTTGCCTCCTTCCCCTTCATCTAGGGCAACAGTGGGGAACTATGGCCCCTTTGTGACTTGTGGACTTCAACTGTGGCAGGCTCAGGAATTCTGGGAGTTGAAGTCCACAGTCATAAAAGTGCCATAGTTCCCCACCACTGATTTAGGGGAACAATAATGGCATTACTCTCAACCTTAGGCACAGATTCAGTCTTCAAACAAATTACACAACCACTTTAGAAACAGCAATATCCATGTTTAACAGTTTTTGCAGTTACACTGTCTACACTTGCAGCCTTACTATTTTTCAAAACCTTTAGAGCTGTTCATCAGATTTCTTCTCGGGCACATTTATAGCATTTATCAATAAAGGAGAATATTTGTAGATCAGGGTTGAAATGAAGGGTCCTTGGTGCTTTCTGAGCTTGCTTGTTTTCTTGCAAACGTTTCATTACCCTAACTAGGTAACATCATCAGTGCTAGTAAGCAAGCTCAGCAGAGAACACCAAGGACCCCTTTATAGCATTCGTTTCTGTTCTAAACTCTGCAATATGTTTGACATATGACATGTCTTATACAGGTCTTTAATATATTCCTTCCAGCATTTCCTCACTTTAGTTTCATTTCAAATTGTTTCATTTTTTTTATTCCATTCCTGATGGAGACTCCTTGTTTAGCCTTTATAAAGCTTCATTCCCCAAGATCTTCTTGACACTACCAAAGCCTGGTTTGTCCCACATTCAGATTCTCTCATTACTATTCACTACTTCATAGGCTTTCATCCTAAAGAATAAAGCAGTCATCCTTTTAGGTTAATATTCATTCCTTTGACGTGGGTATGTATGAATATTACAGGATTTAACTCATGAATAGTCTTATAGTTAAATCCTGTTTTTAGAACACAGAGAATTTTTCAAAGCGAATAGTCACCATTCTTATTCATGCTGGCCTCTGAATGTCCAATAATTTTTTCTGCACCTTCGCTCTTCATTCTCACCCATCCATTGATATTTTTTTTCCCCACTGAATTATATATTTTAAGAATGTTGCACTGTTTTTCCAAAACTTATCTGATTATTACATTAGCACCATTTACTAGAGTTTAATTTGCAACTAGCACCAATCCAGGATTCCTACTTTCATATGCACCCATAACAACTTATATGATTCCAATTCATACTTTCTGACATAGATTTCTGCATTTTTAACCACACTTAATCTTCATTTCCCTGCATATTTATCAATTCCACCCTACAAGATCAGTCTACTCTCATGCAAAACTATTACACTGTGCTCCTTTCTCTCTGTTTCACAAACATATCTATTTTTCCTTAATTTCATCTATTAACGTGCCATTTGCCAGTGGCTGCTCTAGTCTTCTTCTATATGCTATGGTTGTCATCTGTTGGACCCTGGAAGTTGGCACCTACTCATCATCATGACTTTGGTCAGTGGAAATGTTTCCATAACACATTTGAAGATGTAGATAGAGACAGTGTAGTTAGTCATACCTATATCACATATAGTGTCAAGGAATTGTGATAGAGATGGGAACGCCTGGAAAAATTGGGGGGGAAACAGTTTACTGTTTTGTTTTGTTTTCATTTTTTCCTCATTTTTTTTCCCAAAGGTGTTTGGGGAAAAAGCAGAACAAAACCTGTTTTCCCCCCAATTTTTCTGTTTTTTTTTCAAAGCCTTCTTATCTCTAATTGCACAGCAGCTGTCCAGATGAAATCAGAGACCCTGACACAAACTTGTCATCTATCTATCTATCTATCTATCTATCTATCTATCTATCTATCTTGTTCAAATTTACAGCCGTCTTTGTCATCATCCAGAAAAGAAAGAACGTAAGATAGTCAAGAACACAGGAATATCATGAGGTAAATCTAAACAGTATACAGAACACACAGAAGAAAAAAGGAGGGAAAAAGGGAAACTCCCCCTTTATGCATACTTATGGCAACACATCATAGCGTAGATTGCATCATGCATGAGTCAGCATTCTCTAACTAATCACCTAAAACTGTGTTCTGGCCTACTGCACACTTCTGTTCCAGCTACTAAATTCAGTATCCTAACACAAGGGTCTCCCATAGTGGTGGAACTCAATTTTTTTTACTTCTGGTTCCGTCAGCGTGGCTTGGTGGGCATGGCAGAGGAAGAATACTGCAAAATCCCATTCCCTTCCCACCACACTAACCTGCTTTCCAGCTCCGTTCTCCTGTACAGGGCAACCAAAGAAGACCCAGCCAATCAGATGGGACTCGGGAAGCAGAGAATAGATGGGGGTGGGGCCAGTTAGAGGTAGTATTTGCCGGTTCTCCAAACTACTCAAAATTTCCACCACAGGTTCTCCAGAACTGGTCAGAACCTGCTGAATATCACCTCTGGTCCCCCAACTCCTGGTCCATGGACTGGCACTGGGCCATGACATGCCAGAAACTGGGCTGCACGAACAAGTGCCATTCATGGGATGCAGGCAGCATGTGAAACCACGCCCTTTCTGATCCATGGAAAAATCTCTCTTCACAGAACCGGTCCCTGATACCCCAAAAGTTGGGGACCACTCAGGGGTGGGCTGCACTTTCATTGACAAAGGATTCACTGGTGCTGAAATGCAGCTTCAAACAGGCAGCTGATCGACTCAGGCAGGTCCGATGAGTTACAGCAGGGCAGTGCCAAGCTCACCTGGGCAGCTTGGGTGGGGGAAAAGTTAGTTATTTAGGGAAAGCAGAGCACAAGGGTGAGTGGACGGGCCCAGCTAGAGATCACAGCTAGGGGTTCACCCAAACCTCACTGATCATGCAGCAGCCCACCAATGGGACCGCTATCCTTATATATAGCACGTCCTAGTAAAGGTAATAAGCATGCTCAGGCTATTTTATGCAAGCTAGGATCTTCACTCTAGAGACTAGCTTGTATGCCAACATGTTCATACCAAACCAATCAGTTGGTAGACAGATGCAGCTTGCTCACCCACACTCTAAAAGGAAGGCAAATAATTTTGCAGAAGCGTGCTGTACTATTGACCTGTTACTGCAAATTCTACACATCAAACTACAGAATATGGAAACAAAGTCTAAGAAAAAAGGAAATGAGAATATGTCATCATTTCACTCAGGCCCTTTTCATGCGTAAGATACTTTGATGGACTCCCCGCCCCTCCCCAGATGCCAGGATGTAGCAAAAACAGTACAAAGAATAAAGTATGATCGGTTAATAGATGAATGTGTGGCACAAAAGGTAACAACAGGGAAGTAACTCAGGAAGACAGCTCAAATATTTTTTCACCCTTCACAGTGCTGCAATTGCAAATTTCAATGGTTAACCTTGTTTGTCTTTGATTCTTCAATTTGAGCAGCTTTTAAAAACAGCAAAAATCGAAGACACCAGTTTGGCCCACTAAGTCTTCCACAACCCCAGCTTTTTGCTGGCCCTGATTATGTAGTGTTTCTTTGCTTTCTTTGCATTTTATCTCTCTATTCCTTCTTAGCAACATCCTCACCAAATACCCAGTGACTGCTTTCCTGAAAGCGGGTAGTCTCTGACTCTATCTTTCAAGGAGATGGATGACATTCCTGCCAATATTATCTACAGAAATAGGTAGTCCTCAAGTTACAATTGTTTATTTTGTTACAATAGTGCTTAAAAAGTGATTTATGACTATTTTTCACATGGCCATTGCAGCATCCTCCTAGTCATGTGATCCAAACTTGGACACTTAGTGACTGGCTCATATTTATGACAGTTGCAGTGTCCTGGGGTCATGTGATGACCTTCCACAACTTTCTGACAAGCAAAGTCAATGGCTAAGCCAGATTCATTTAACAACTCTGTCACTAATTTAACAACTGCAGTGATCCACTTAACAAACTGTGTCAGGATGGGCCAAAACTCACTTAAGAAATGTCTCACTTAGCAACAGAAATTTTGGATTCCGTTGTGGTCGTAAGTCAAAGTCCTGTATATATAGAAGAAAAAATAATGACAGCTTGAGGAATGTTTAATGTGAGAGTGAAGTAATTATCTGGATCGTGAAAGAAAATATTGGAATGGCTCTGCCCAGCCTTCTGGAAGAAATTTCTGAGCTTGAAACAGATCGTATTGGCCAGTGTGGAAGTATTTCAAGCCTTGAACCACACTATTTAGGGTATAAAATGGGGCCTGTTGGGGCTATTCAAAATGTTCCAAGTAATCCATTTTACATGAAAACCATTTAACACAAGGAAGGCCTTGCACACCCCCAGGATCTAGAAACTAGAGTAAATTAAATTTAGATTGCATCCAGTCTCAAAGTATTGCTCTAATGCTGGAATGAAAACCTGCAAACTTTCAAATATAGCTATATAGTTAGATATAGTTAGAGAAGCAAGGGCTTTTGATCTTTATTTATTTATTTATTTGCAACTACTTATAGCGTTGCATTTCTAACATTTAGGTGAAACTCTGAGGTAGCATGTAATGCCAGCCCAGCAATGATTTGCTCAGAGCATAGTAATGTACCTGGAAATCAGCAGGAATTTCTTGGCAGGTGAAAGCATGCTGTGAGCATGTAAACTTCCTTGGTTATTTTGCCAGTAGTGATTATCAGTTGAGCAGAGTGAAAATTCAAATAGCCTTTTGTACATCAAAGGGCTCTAAATATATGAAATTAGCAGCTGATAAGATTCGGCCTAAGAAATTAGACATCTTTTCTTTTTCTGTTCATATTGTGCAAGTTGACCATTATTAGCAATGTGATTTTGATCAGATTCTTAACTGTGTCCTTTAAAACCATATGATGTGCAAGCAACTTTTTAAAATTTATTCTAGTATGTTTTAAAGCTGTGGCTGAATGCCATAACCTTGATGTTTAGCAGGGGACAATTGAAATTCATTTAATATGAAATTGAGCAGTTCTGTAATATATGATTGTGGGAGATGATCACAATGTGCAAAGCCTGTTGTTTGACTGGTTGAACTATTTTGTAATGTAGATATATTTTGTTTCAGCAAAATATATTTCTCTTAAAATAACTAAATGAATAATAATGGCATCTGATATTTTACTTTGCTGAAATATAGCTTTTTTAAAGTTATAATTGGTGCCTTAACAAGTAAAGTAAAAATATAAGAATGTTGATTTAAATATATTTATTTGATTCAAGATTGGGTTTGGCCTGTAGATTAATAGTGATAGGTTTTTTTTTGACATATCTGGAAGGTGCAGTCTCCTATGGTTATTCAATGAATGAGTCTTTAACACTTGCAGAAAATCTTATTCCTAAATAGAAACATATGTCATTCCCCTTGATGATATCCAAGGAATATCACAGCCCCAACATACATTTAATGATTACAGTCTAACAACAGAATTTCCTGGACAGAA
Organism: Pseudonaja textilis; assembly: GCF_049901715.1. Lineage (NCBI taxonomy): Eukaryota > Metazoa > Chordata > Lepidosauria > Squamata > Elapidae > Pseudonaja > Pseudonaja textilis. The sequence continues at coordinate 132,233,235 of NC_141991.1, forward strand.
GTTTGAGATCCAGAATAGTGTCTTTTATAGGAAGATAGTAACCATAATAAACAAACAGGGGGAGTTTTAACTAGTTGGTTTCTAGAATTTCTAGCTGATTTCTACTATATGCTACTAAGTCCTAGGGTCTCTAAGCAAAGAGTATCTGTTGTGAGCTGCTACATGCTTTGATGATGTGGAGAGAAATATACCATATTACCAAGAAAGATAAGGATCTAGAATCAAAGTAAATACTGCTCAGCTATCTTTATTCCTTGTCTTATTCCTTTAAAGAAGTGAAAAGTGGAAAACTGGAAAATGTGGACTGGAGAACAAATCCTGATCCTGCCTCAGCTTATTGATACAAATGGAGAAATAGTCTTCACAGGAGCTCAGTACACATTAAAGAGAGCTTTAGATCCAGCTCCTGCAGTGATTGTGTTATATTATGATATTGCCAGCTGCTAGCAGACTCAATGCATATTGCCAACTAAATAAAGTGGGGGAGAAAAAACAGGCTGGCTTTTCTCTTGAGCTTTTAAAAGCAATCTGAAATCAGTATCTCCCATGATGAAGCATTATCATTTGATAGGAAATTAAGAAGATGCTGTAAAAATAAAGCAATATCCAAGGCCTTGTAATTCATGCCTCCAAATTACAGGTAGTCTCAACTTACCACCATTCGTTTAGTGACCGTTCAAACTTACAACCACTGAAAAAAGTCACCTATGACTATTTTTCACACTTAAATCTCTGCAGTATCTCCATGGTCATATGATCAAAATTTGGATGCTTGGCACCTGGCTCATTTTGTTGATGGTTGTAGTGTCCCAAGGTCACATGATCATCTTTTGTAACCTTTTTACAAGCAAAGTCAATGGGGAAACCAGATTCACTTAACAACTGTTTTATTAACTTCAAAGGAACCGTGATTCACTTAACAACTGTGGCAAAGAAAGAAAATGGGGTAAAACTTACTTAACAAATGTCTTGCTTAGCAATAGAAATTTTGGATTCAATTTTGGTTGTAAGTCGAGGACTACCTGTATTAACTTCTAAAGCCTGAAGTTTGTCAACATCTTACATGCCAACTCTAGAGTTCCTCCACCCTTAACATCCCTCCAAGGAACACAGATTAAACAGGAAATGTTTCACGGGTATCAAAACTGACAAGACTTTCCTTCTTATTGTGAGCAGATTCCTTCTAAAGGTACGGAAATGATGCCAGAGGAAAAATTGGCAAATGTCCATGGTAGCGGCTTGCTTATTTAAACTTTCAGAACCATTCCAGGAATTCTTCCTTCCTGTTTAACATAAAACAAGAAAACCTGTTTTTCTCTGACTGATTATTAAGCACGTGATTTCATTCTATGTGAATTAAAAAAAAATAGAAGGAAGTGGCTTGCTGACTATTGTGCACTTAGGGGTATGGCAAATAGAGTACCACAAGGCCTACATTTTTGAGTAGCTGAGCACTGTGGTTTTCCTGCCAGACACAGCCATTTGCATCTTGTACTACTGATTTGACAAGTTTTCTTCTTCTCTCTTAAATTGAGCAGTTTATTTGCTATTGTCCTCCTTTACCTTTTATAATAGGAAAATCTGCTCTTTTCCAGAACAACTGGGAAAAGGGGAAATAATGGGTTTAGGCTACCTTTTGTTTGTTTTCAATTGCAGTCATGCTTTATGATTGCTGGTGTTCTCTGTGCATTTTTATCCTTATATAATGAACATCAACTATTTGGGATCCACTAGTGAAGAAGAGGATACGTGGCAAGTTACTGAATATCCAGATAAGCACATGATTGTTATGAACAACTGGATTATTTGTATTTGTAATCCAGCTTTACTTTACTGTTAATGTCTTTCAGTTGTTGTTTTTTTAATGTCAATTTCCTTGTTGGTAATCTCTACCAAAAACAGAACTGGGTGATCTGTATAAAGTAGGAAAATTGAGAAATGTAGATTATCTATTGGTGTTTCTGCTTGGAAAATACTGGGCGTAGGACTTAGAGAGAAACAGTTTGGTGTCATAACTATAACACCACGGTAGAAACCAGGAGATTGTGAGTTCTAGTCCCGCTTTAGGCAGAAAACCAGTTATGTAAACTTGGACCAGTCTCTTTCTCTCTTAGCCCTAGGAAAAGACAAGGCACGCACTCCAAAAATCTTGCCAAAAAATTGCACTGACTAAGCAGTCAGTAGAAGTCAGCACCCATTTCCAACACCAAAACAAGGGCTTAAAGTTATGTATCATATTAGAACTCCTAATCCTCCTCTTCAGCCCCCTATCTACTTATCTTTTTTCTCTGTCCAGATTCTCAGGGATGTTTTAGAATGCTTACTTTCTAAAGACAATAATATCCACCTCCTTGTTTCTACTGTTTTCAAATGGGAGAAACCAACAATATGTATATTGAATCTTCCAAGAAGGTACATGTTTCACACCGGGATAAAAAAAATACCATCAATAATGCCTGTATTTACCTTTTTGGAACTTCAGTTGTTATTCTACTTTTCTGGAATGATATCAGGTCCCAGAATTTGAATTACTTGTATACTTACTGGCAGCCACTATTCTGGGTATTAATTGCCATACATATTTTTCATTGCCACCCATACTAATTCATATACTTTCTATGTCTAGGATTGCTTGAAGGGTGAGTGCAAAAATTCTATATGAGAGTCACATCCTAGCTCTAGGAAATAACCCATGCTGCATATCTTTAAATAGAAAATAGGGGGTGGGGACAATTCCATTAACACTTAGCTATGATGACTGGACAGCTTATGGGAGCCCTGGTGGCACAGTGGTTAGAATGCAGTATTCAATCCTGACAGACTCAAGGTTGACTTAACCTTGCATCCTCCCTAAGCCAGTAAAATGAAGACCCAGATTGTTGGGGGCAATATGCTGACATTGTAAACCGCCCAGAGAGCACTGTAAAGCACTTTAGGGTGGTATATAAGTCTAAGTGCTATTGCTATAGCTATTATATGAACTGGAATTCAACTGTCTCCAATGTGGCTTAGGTTCCTGAAATTTGTCCTCAAATTAATTCAAAAGGGAAAGACTGTCAGAGCTGGCTTAACTATAATAGAAGAAAACAGAGGACTAAGCAAGAACCCTTTCCTTGATTTTCATTAAACTTATTTCAGTTCATTGTTCTAGAGAAACAGAAGAAATCTGCAGCTTTTGCAGCCACTGAACTGTATTGATTTTGCTTCGGTTTTCTTATTGAATGGGGACATCCTGAACTTGAATATTTGCTGGAATGAATTTTAGGGAGCAAGAGTGTTCTGAAATCAAGCACATCCATATGTTCAATGGAAACACCACATTCCAAAATTAAGAACATTCACAATAAATTCAGAGACATCTGACAAGCCTGACACAGGGCCAGACAAATGAAACAAGAAGCACCCGCAAGATGCTATATTATAAAGTCATCCCTACTCATGAAAGCTGTAGTTAATTATGAGTGCATTTGCTTCATATTATATATGTTTTCAGTCTTGGGCTTCGGTTTCTTCTGCTAAAAGCATCCTCCCCAGCTTCATTTTGGATAGATGGATCTCCCTCAGCTTCATTTTGGATTATCATTGTAAACTGCAGTTCATGGAGCTGGGTTGGATAAACCAATGATCTGAATCAATCTATGATACCTTATTTCTGTAACCAGTTTCCCAAATGTAGTCCAGCTGAATACAGCAGAAAACCAAAAATGGAGGGAACGGCTTGGGTTGTAGCTCCGTCAAGATTATTTTACCCTTTGTTTTAATAGGATTCTCTCCTTGCGCATGGCAATCCTAAATGCTAAAAAAAACCCCCACCCTTTTCGCATCTGGCATTGGGATTAGCTATATGTTACAGAAAATTAATCTACATTGATTCATCTTCAACAAACATCCATTCTTATCTAGTGGGTTTCCCGGATGTAGTGTCAGCATTTATCTTCCCAAAGATTTGATATTAATTATTTAAATATGATATTTAAAGTACAAGATGTTTTGGGGTGTTTTCACACAGGGAAAGTTGTACCATGGTGATTTGCCCATGAATGTACTCTACTGAAGCCCTGGGTTTTTTGAAATTATAAGCCATGTGAGAAATCTGTTTTCTGGGCCTTATTGTTTCAAATAAGCAATTGGTTCTGATCAAGGTTGCCTTTAGTTTGGGCCTTAGCTTCATTCTGCTGGCAACCCCTTTCAATAAGAAAGATGTATCTGGTGGCTGTCACTATCTTCAAGTTCTTAAAGTTGAAATCCCAGTGCATTTGGAAGATGTCAGATTGTAAAGGTTTTTTTTCCCACTGGCCTATAGTATTTCTATAGTATTGAGTATATTATATACTGTATATAGTATATTATATATACATATAGCCTATAGTATTGAGCCTCTGTGGCGCGGTGGTTAGAGTTTAGTACTGCAAGCTACTTCTGCAGCCAGCTGCCTACAATTTGGCAGTTCAAATCCCACCAGGCTCAAGGTTGACTCAGCCTTCGATCCTTCCGAGGTGGGTAAAATGAGGACCCAAACTGTTGTGGGCAATACGCTGACTCTGTAAACCGCTTAGACAGGACTGTAAAGCACTGTAAAGCAATATATAAGACTAAGTGCTATTGCTATTTCAGAGAAGGAGACATTAAGCACAATACACAAAGCAGGTGCCCTGCACTGACCTGTAGCTTTGCAGTAGAAGCAGATACAAATGTATGCATTTCTTGGTTTTGGCTCAGCAAAAGCTGCTCTAAAGACATGGTCAGGGGAAGAGACTGAATGGGGGCAGCCTATAATTTTTAGCTATGCTGAAAGGAACTTGGGGAGACAGGTAGCAGGAAAAGACAAATAGCAGACAGCTTTGTAAAGCAGAGGAAGAAAGGTGTAGAAAAAGTGACAAAGAGACCATACTATCAAGGTCAGGAACATAAAGAAAAGTACCATCAACTTTAAATTAATCTGCGCTATATAACATCATTACAGACGGCTACTGTTTCAATTTCCATGATCTGAAGAAGCTGATAACACAGAAGCACTGATTCACATGGTGAATCTGAATTCTTTCCTGTGGGCTGGCTCCTTATTAATCAGCTTAATCACACTTTATCAGGTTTTGGTGTGCAACACTGTTCTCTGACCAGCTCTCTCAAGATTTTCTGGACCCCCCCCCCCTTCACATATTTTCTAGCCAGCAGAGGAGTATTCATGGAAACATCGTATCTGGAGGACTCTAGGTTGGAGATCACTGCTGTGTAATAAGCTTTTGAAATTTATTTGAATGAGAGGAGGTATATAATTTATCCAAGATTGGTATGTATGTTACCTCTAAAAAAAAAACAGTTCTAAATCTCCTGCACCTCATTGGTCAGCTGTCTTTTTAACATACTGGTAGTCCTCAACTTACGAGCATTTGTTTGGTGACTGTTCAAACTTATGACAGTACTGAACAAAGGGTCTAACTCTTACAACCACGCTTGCACTTTTAATCATTTCAGTGTCCCACAGCTACATGATGACCATTCAGGCACTTGGCAACCAGCATTTATTTATGACAGTTGCAGAGTCCTAAGGCCATGTCATAGCCATTTGTGACCTTTCCAGCTGGCTTCCTACAAGCAAAATCAACGGGTAATTGTGTGATTCATTTAATGACAACACGATTTGCTGAACAATTGCAGCAAAAAAAAAAAAGTTGCCAAATTGGGTGTGATCACATGTTGCCTTGCTTAACAATTGCACCACTTACCAGTGAATTTTCCGGTCCTTATTGTGTAATTGAGGACTACCTGTACTATAGTTCTATCTGACATTAATTTGTTTTTAATTCTTCAGCATCTCAAATTCCTTCTCCTCTTGCTCATTTCCCAACCCCATGACTCACTGTGTGAGTCAAGACTACTGTATCCCATATGCAGCTGTCATTTCTCTCCACCCCTCAGCCTCCAGCTGTTCTTCCAACTCCTGGCTGGCACACTCGTTTTGCCCGTTTTGTGTTACACCATTTCTCTCATCTCCCATGGAAAGCAAGGATACTGAGAGATCTGGCTTGCTACGCTAGCCTTGCACTTTTCTTATACCAGCTTCTTGTGTCCAGCAGATCATCCTCTTGGCCTTGGCTTCACCACAAAGAATACATATCTGCCACCCTCCCTCTTTTATCCTCCCTTTCTACCACCCCAGTCATGCTGCATCTGCTGCTCTAGACAATTGCTGCCATCTCCCACATAGCAACCTAATGTTCTGCTGCCATGACAACCGGACAGCGTGGGAAGGATGGAGGGTTGCTAAGAATGATATGTGGCACCTTTCTCAGAGGTGATTCAGCCATAGCCTGAGTACAGTAGTAACCTCAACATGACAGTGCAAGGAATTTTGCTTAGGGAGAGATTTATATAAAATGTTAAATACCTTTATTACAAGTCTACTTTCCCCCCAAAAAACACAAGTTTTGACTCTGAAAAAACTCTGGAATTGTTTACAGTACAATCTTACCTTTTAAAACAGGATATTATGACACCCTAAGCTCTAATCTTTGGAAACAGATTCAGGTTGCTCTTCAGTGTGATTGGCAGGTCATATGAGGTATATATTTTGCTTTGTTTTTCCCCCATTTTGCCATTTTGGTGCTCTAAAACTGATTTATATACAGATGATTCTAACTGTAGTTTTTGCTTCCTTTTTCAGAAAATTCTGTCTGCTGGAATAGGAAGTAGTTCTATCCAGGTGGAACCTTGTTGGTTAAAATCATGCCAGATCAGATGAATAGCCATGTATAAAGCAGTTTCTGATGCTCTAGGAAGGTATGCAGAACAGGGTCACATAATGTCCCCTTAAAACTTGGATGTGTCCCCAAAAACTCCAAAATGCTATCAATTTTCCTTTTCCATGTGGTAAAAGGAAACATGGTTAAATACATGGGAAATTGCACTGTTCACTTTATAATTTTAATTACAAAGGCCTCCTACTTTCCTTCACAATCAAGAATACTGAATAAACCAGTATTGCTAGGTTAATACAGCAAGCCAAGCCATAACACTTTGTTTACATTAATTTTAAATTAAAGCAATATTTTTGTCTTGGTCTTGCCTTTCTTTTTGTGTTAATCTCACCATAGTTTTCAGTCTGACCCAGTCTGCCATTCAGGTATATATTGAATAGTTGTGCATTTAGTAAGTGGATTTCATGAGGAAGCTACGTCTGGGCTCATCCAACCTGCTAATCCATAGTATAATTTGTGGCTTGTGGCCACTGTGGTTTATGAACCATGTTTTAAAGTTTGGCATGCTATGTGAATCCAACAAGTTCTGGTTTAATCAGTAAGTAATGATTAAGCAAACCAAGAGTAGTGTGATGCGTAAACTCAGTCTGTTGGTCTTCCGTCAGCTGGCATAATGTTGACTGGAAAATAAATAGACATGCCTCTCTCATGTACACACATAGTCATTTGGATATTATCACATTTTCCACAGGCACATTTTAAAACAGCAGTTGAATCTTCCAGGTGTGGAGTAGGTGGAAAATCCCTGTTTTCATATGTATACAATATAAACAATCCAACATAAAAAAATAGACTAATTATTAAATTTGCATGGTTTATTCTCAGTGCAGTTTCCATCACCCTTTCTTGTTCTGTACAATATGAATATGTATTTGAGCTTATTCATAATTCTCCTGAGGTCAACCTGGTCTTGCCCATTATAGATAGCATTGCAAAATTGTCCTAAATCTCTTGGATCTGGTAGACTCAGCGATGGTTATTGTGCTGTACCTGCCGAGATCAAGGATGTAAATCTGGATAACTCAGCCCATTTATCACTGAGATTTTGAGAAAAATAGAGGAGCAGGATATCTGGGTACATTCTCTCCTCCTGTTTCCTGCTTAGAGGTGACATGGGAAGAAAACTTCCATTTCCAAATTTGAAATCTGATGTGCTTTCATTTTTGAAAATTCATTTGCAGTCCTGGTTTGCCAGATGGAGCTGCAAATCTGGTTTGCTTGGTTGAATCCTGGGGCCTGCTGTGTGGGCTTTGTGCCCTCCTGTGATTCATCTCTTCTGCTACCCAAATGTGCCAGTGAGATGGGGTGTGGGGAGGTGTAGAGAAATGCCAGTCTGCTGAAAAAGAAAGAAAGAAAAAAGATCTGGAGACAGAATAATATAGTTTAGATTAATATCTGTAAAAAAAACAACAGCCAAAATCAATGAGGCCAAACAGAGAGAATGTCAAATCTTCTAAATCACATATTTCACCTAAATTCTGCCTTTGGATTACACATCTGGGGAAATCCTTAACCTGCAGCATTTGGCTCTGGCTAGCCATACCTGAAGATGTATAATTATTTCCAGATTCAAAAATTAATACCAAGAGCCTGAAGCTGGAGTTTGAAGCACACCAAGCAGAATGCACTGCTCTCTGCTAACAATGGAAAGGCAAAAGAGCAACTTCCTGGTATTTGTACTAGAACAATCATAATGACCCCAGACTAGACTGCAGTATAATTAGTGGGGCGCTTAGCATGTCATGTGAATCTATTCACTGTGACTTATTTATTAATTTGCAGTTAAACAAGCACTGATTTAATGCAGTATTTGAACCCAGTCATTGCCTGGGTTTTATTCTATTCTAGTTTGTGACTGAAGAGGGCTCTGAATTCAACAAGGGCTTCTTCTCAAAGTCAAACATCCTGTGCCTCATTTTTTGTGTCCCCCGCTTTTCCTGATTAGAATTGCTGAAAAGCTTATCTTTTTTTTTTAAGGACAATTTCCCCCAAAACCTGGAAAATGAAAATTTAAAAATCCCCAGCTTGCTTATTTGCATCATCAGCCTAGCCACTGAAGCTCTCATTTTTCGCTGAAGAATCGGGATTCCAGCCACCAAAATCTTGAATGTTCCTGGTATAATCTCTCTTGAGAAACTTCAGTGTTGTGTTTTGTTTTGTTTTCAGTACAGGTCCTTTAGTTATTTTGAAATACTTTGTCAGAAATTCAGGAACTTTGCAAATAATTTTCTCCCTTAAATATAAGCAGATAATTTAGGTTTTATAATTAAGGCCATCACTCAGGAAGAGAACCAGCCAATTCTTATTCCATCTCTCTATAAACTATTAGCTATAATGATGGAATATACCAAATATACCATTGGGAATATACCCCCAAACATGCTATCTCAAATCCTGATAGCACTTTCAGAAGAGAGCACTTTAGACTGGGAAAACCATCGGAAGAGGAAATATGTTTCAAGCAAGCAAACATTGTTTCATCTATGTTGTGAACCTGACTGGAATTAGACAGGGTTCCACTAGTACTATCTGAAAAAAGATGGTTGTCTCAAACTCTTAAAATTATTCTACCACCACAAATGACAACAAAGGATAAAAAAAATTCTGAGTGGACTGATTACAAAAATGATTAAAGCTAGAGTAGCCTCCTCCCCCCACCTGCCCTGGTTTTCATATTTGGAATAAGTTGATGGCTTTCTCATAAAATGGCTGACACAGGAAACTTTGCCTATTAACAAAATGGCTGCTGATCAGCATAGCAGTCATAAAATAGAGATTTGCCGGAAGGAAAAGAGCTGACTATCTCCTATAACTTTTCCCATTCCCCCAGGATTTTTTAAAAGAATATCTATCTCTCTCCCCCCACCCTGTGTTTTTTCTTAGCAGAAGGCACATTTTCAAAGTATTCTGATCAAAAGCCACCTACTGTATGTATGTCTGTAATTTTTCTTCTCAGTACCCTTTAGTATAATGTGATGTCCAAACGTATTCTTGTAAATATATATCATGCTAGAGTTTGGAATTTTGTTTGCAGTGCACCTACTTTCTAGTTATTTTCTGCTTAATTCAAATAAACTCAAGAAAAGAAAAATGGGCAGGGCGTCTCAAAGGAGTTATCCAGAGTCATCCCACTGCATATTCCTAGTTAAGATGTCAAATTATTTTCCTTGTGACTTTTGGACAATGAATATGAATTGACACAACACCCTGTTTGCAGAAAAAATTGCAGAAAGTGCCGGTTTTTTTTAAAAAAAACCCCACCACTCAAAAAAAACACAACATTTTTGAAAGGGTCATACCACACAGCAGAAATATAGCTGACATTTTTTATGGGATCTAGCAGCTGGCATTACACTTGCCAACTTGGGAGAGACAGGTTGGTGTCGCTGTCCCAGTTTTCTATGTATAACATGAAAACCTTCAAGAGGATTATAAAGCACATTATGTTTTTAAATCCCGCCTTGCTTTCTATCATTAGGTAGTCATGCGAAATGCCTTTCTTCTTGGCCATCACAATGGTTGGTGATGTCATAAACAAGTCTTTGTGACTTCATGGGAGACAGGAGGAGAACTTAGTGTCAAATTCTCATTTGCTGCTTGCTGCATCTTTTTGCGGGAATGCATCAGGAACACCACCTTTCCCCACAACACTGCAGGCTCTTTAAGGATGTCCTTGTCTCGTGTGTGCGGGGGCGAGGGCTGTGCTTTGTTGCAATGCATGGTGGGGAGGGGAGGGAGGCGTGTGGCAGAGCGTGACTGAGAGTCCCATCCTACACAACTTGCTTCCTTACCTGTCAAAAGCTGACAGGAGGATGGGGAAACCAGCCCCCTACAAGAGCTCCAAGGAAAGAGGGGTGGGGATGGAGGAGAACAGGGAAGACAGTGAATTCTCAGCAGCTTTTCAGTGTGAAAGAATGGATCTTTTGCATAGGGGGAGCAGGCTAGTTGCGTCTGTTTTAAATAGGGCAGAAGGCAGGGACAAAGCAAACTGTTGCTGGAGGCTAATCTGGGGTCCCATTAAAGGAAACAAATAATTTGCCCATTAGAAAAAATGTTATTTTGTTAGGGATGATGGTTGAATTTTCCATCTCAGATTTCAGAAAGTCTGAGATCATCTCTGGAAATGTTCTCCAATTTTTTTCAGATGTAGATCCCTGGCTGAGAATTCTGGAAGTTCAATTGGGTTGGGGATTAACACTGCTGCAGAGGAGTTTCTGTGATATAGGACAATAGGTAGTCCTCAACTTACGACCTCAGTGGAGCCAAAGTTTATATTTAGTTGCTAAGTGAGACAGGTGTTAAATGAACTTGGCCCCATTTTATGACCTTCCTTGCCACAGTTGTTAAGTGAATCACTGCAGTTGTTAAATTGGTAACGTGGTTAAGTGAATCTAGTTTCCCTATTGACTTTGCTTGTCAGAAAGTCACAAAAGGTGATCCCATGACCCTGGGACTGTTATAATATGAGTCAGTTGCTAAGCGTGACCATGGAGATGCCTGCTGCAGTCATAAATGTGAAAAACAGTCATAAGTCTCACTTTTCAGTACTGTTGTAACTTTCACTGTCACTAAATGAGTTGTTGTAAGTCAAGGACTACCTGTATTTTTACTTACATTATCTTATTATTTACATTATCGCAACATCTTTGAAACACTTTTGTTAGATGAGCCAGTTTTACCATTTCCATGTGCAAATGTCCATAAAACTCCCACCCTTGTGGCTTTCGGAAGGTCTTTAAAAGGTAGCTTCATTTCATTGACACACACACACACACACACACACACACACACACACTCCTGCAATCCTAAGTAGATTTTATTGGTGCCTGTCATAGGGAAAATTGATTCATTATTATTATGTTTTAAAATATACAATTTAGATTTATTCTATTCATTCCATCATTAAGTTACATAACAGAGCTGAAGGATTTAAGAGAGCAACAGTAATGCAAGCTACATAGTAAACTGACATGCAAGATGAGATTCAGCAAGTACAGTAAAATCCTGATCTTAGCTTGTCATATCCACTTTAAAATACAGTACAGCCATGAATTCACTGGGCAATATTAGACAAATCATTTTCTCAGCCATAATTCTGCTTTTTTTTGTTACCAGATGAGAAAATGCATAAATCTCTTTAAGCCCTTAACATTCTATGGGAAGTTCATTGCCATGAAGTAACTTCTGAGTTTCATTTTAATATTCATGCTCAGCTTTATACATTCTTTTAATGCATTTGTGTTCTCCAAGTCGAAATTCTAATAGGCAATGGTGGAGATGAGACAATGTCTTGATAATTTAATAGTGGGAAAGATCATCACATTTAAATTATCACCAGTTTTGAATAGTGGCTCTTCACTATCTCAGTTTTGACTGTATATCATTGAAAAATGCATGCTGGAGAGATGCGAATCCATATGTGAGTAAGTAAAGAGTAGGACAACTAGACCGATTGCTTCCTGAATTCATTCATTAATGTGGAATAAAAATGCAGGATATTTTGTATATCCTGTGTGAGTTGTATGCTCTCCTTTACCTCCTTGCCTCACTTTCTAGCATTCAATCATGTTCAGTTCTCAGAGACTGCCTGGACAAGTCTTTGTGGTTTTCTTGGCAAGGTTTTTCAGAAGTAGTTTGGTATTGCCTCCTTTCTGGAGCTGAGAGAGAGCGATTGGCCAGGATTAGAATTCACAAGTCTCCCAGTTTCTCACCTGGTGCCTTAAGCACTCACCAAGCTGGCTCTCACCATTGTTCTATTTAATCAGTTTTCCAGCCTTGGTATTGCTTTTACTTTGTTAGTTGGTTTGAACTGAGAACTTGAAATGTGAGATCACAAAATCAAGTCTGAATAATTTGCTCAAGTTTAGTCAATCAAGAAAATCAAGTGGAACTTCCCTTCAGTTAGCAGTCTCACACCCCCATCATTTCATATGATTTCATTGTAAGAAGGAACTGTACTTGCCACCATACATTTGGGCCTAGCTTGATGGGTTATGAATCCTTAACAACTTTTACAACTGCTCTTTTGAACCTACATGCTGTCCAATGAGGAAAATACATTTTTGTATTGTTTACTACACAACCATTTGTATACCACCTACTTTTAAAGACTCAAGAGCCAGTTTTTATAACAAGCAAAATAATAAACAGGATGACGACACCAATCTAGGTCTATCATTTACATCAAAAGTTCATCAGGTTAAATGTGTTTTTAAAGTCTTAACGAAAGGGAACAGAAATAGCAGGTAGTCTGCCAGAAGCAGAGTTCCATAATTGGGGGAAGCCTCAGTTGAGTAGGTAGGTATGTCCGCACCATCACTCTTTTCATCTCACATAATGTGGAGAATCTAAGCAGCTCCTCTAGAAATTTTGGGCAGGATAATGGTCCTGTAATTATTTGGCTGTCAAGTCATAGAGAACATATATAGGTAGCCCTTGACTTACAATAGTTTGCTTAGTGATTGTTTGAAGTTACAATAGCAATGAAAAAAGTGGCATATGACAGTTTTTCACATTTATGACGATTGCAGCATCCCCATTGTCACAAAATCAAAATTCCGCCGTTTAGCAACTGACTCACAGTTATGACGGTTGAGTGCTCTGGGGTCATGTGATTCCCTTTTGTAACCTTCTGGCAAGCAAAGTTAATGGGGAAATCAGATTCATTTAATGGTTACCAATTTAATAATTGCAGTGATTCACTTAACCACTGTGGCAGGAAAGGTTGTAAAATGGGGCAAAACTCACTTATCAAATATCTCACTTAACAACAGAAATTTTGGTCTTAATTGTGGTCAAAAGTAAAGGACTATGTCATGCCCCTGGTGGAGACTGACTCTGAGGAAGAGGAGGACAGCCAACAGGGAGTGGAAGTGTGGCTCTGGAGGTGATGGAGGAGGCTGGGGAAGGGCAGATGTCAGCTGAGCAGTCAGAGGAGGACCCAGGCCCATCCCCTATCCATCCTAGGGCACGCAGGGAGGAGAGGATCAGGGTAAAATGTGGTCTACTTGGGAGGAGAGGGCCATGATCGTCTTCATGGGTTTCAGGTGTAAGATCTGCATAAAAGGTTGGACCTGTGTGCTAACAGAGGCTGGAGACAAATTAGTATTTTATTCCTAAAGAAGGTTTATCTTGGTTGGCGTTCTTCCAACGGACTGTCCTTGGTTATCTTCCTGAAGTTGGCAATTATCCATCCTGGTCTGTCGTGGAACTTTATTCCATGCGGATTTGTTTTTGGTTTTTGCTTCATTATCAGCTCTTTGAATTTGAACTGTGTTTCTTTCCTTTGAAATATTATTTTGAAAATAGTTTACTCCTCCACTGTGAACAATTAAACAGTGAAGCCAAGTTGAAGGCATTAAAGGACTTTTAGTTATGTTTTGGGTTTTGTTATATTTCTGATATACTCTGGGTCATCACAGACTACCTTCAGGCTGTCAGCTATATAGCCATGGTTTTTTTGATTAAAAAAATTCTAGGTTTTTCTTTTAATTATGCACCAGACTTATCACTCTTCCCCACCTTCCATCAGCACTAATAATGTAAGCTCTGTTTCCTAGTCTCTTTTAAACCTCCTGGATATGTGTAAATTGTGCTGGGCAATGGCTTGCTGTTTTAATCCTGATTTGTGAGTAAACTTTAGTGGCAGTTTTCATATCTTGAACTTTTATAAACCACAATGGATGGGTTTGCCCAATACTCTTAAGTCAAAACAAAATGAACCACAGGGTGTCATAGCATAATGTGTGCATGCAGTAGTTGCCCCAGATCTTAAATAAGTGGACAAAAAGAAATTCTCAAATCTCATTTATCCTTTTTTTACACACACACACACCCATCCCAAATATATTCCTAGGCATCCTGAAAAGCCATTCTTTAGAGCCAGGAAAAGGTTCTCTGAAGGATTCAGAATGGATTATTCTGCAATATGCTGGATGCAAATTATATTTCTCAGTGTGAGACTAACATTAGGTAATTTCCACTGATTCAAAAGTTCTCAGACTGTCCAAAGAATTGTCTTAAAGTGGTTGTCATGGAGGGCAACAGTGTCAATGAACTTCAAATTATGACTTATATAACAAAAAATAATATACAGAACATATTGGACTCCATTACCTTTATATAAGAAAAGGACTGTCAAAAACAGCATTTTGTTGGAGATGTAATAAGGATAATACTCCTTTAAAAGATATGTTTTGACAATATTCTATACTTACTGAGTCTTGAGATAAAGTAGTGGATAAAACATATATAATTATATGCCAAACTTAAAAGTTTTAATTTAAAAGTTTTGTTTTTGAAAAAAGCTGAATGTTTGGTGCTCTGTAGTTGCCAAAAAAAAAGACAACATCCTTGAATGCTTTCCAGGTGATCTTTAAACTGATGATGTATCTGATTGATGGACAACAAAAATACCTTTCTTAATCTTGGCATCAGCTATTCCTGGAAACATCTGTCTCAAATAGCACAAACTTTCACCTTCCATGTTCATCGCTTTCACAATTTTTTTCATCAATTTGAGTTTTATTTGAAGCAGAGCAAAATATCAGTCATCTAGGACATGATTATTCCAAAAGTACTCTTTCAAAAAGCAACTGGACTTTGTTTTAGTTGAAGATGTCTTACTTTTCATCCAAGAAGCTTCTTCAATTGAAGAAGCTTCTTGGATGAGAAACAAAACATCTTTAAGGAAAGCAAAGTCCAATTGCCTTCTGAAAAAGCACCTTTGGGACAAGCAGAGCAAAAACAACTTTGTTGAGTCAACAAGTGGTTTATTTGCCATATTTTCTGTCCTGGAACCAAATTCTTTTGGGATAGCCATTTCTTTTTGATGTGATGTGACTCTCTTGCATGGCTGTCCCATTTGCATATGTAACAACAGTACTTGGTGTATCTGGGCTGCATTCCAAACAGCGGAGCCTCTACTTTTAGATCTCTGCAGGTATTTTCAGTTGTACCTGGTACACTAGATGTATTTCATCAATTCCATGTTTTTGTATGTTTCTTTCATCAGCGTAGCAACAGGTACTGAAGGATGTACATTGCCATTGTGTAAAAACAGAAGATTTCTATAAAAAGGTACATGGTAGTTTAAATTACAGGTAATTTTCATGATTAGGAACCACAAATCTATATGATACACCCAAAAGTGTTCAGAAAGCAAAATCATTGTTGTCCAGTGTTTTCAAAAGATACTATTCTCTTGAATTATATACCTAGTACATGGGATTTGACAACCAGATAATGTAAATGGATCCTCCATGCCCTTACTACTGTATAGCCAAAAGACTAATGTTGCAGCATCAAAAAGATAAATGTATGGCCTCTTTTACTCAATTGGATAGAAACCTTGATTGCATTTGCCACCTAAGAATGGATTGCCTACAGATGAAGACTTTGTATGGACAAGTGTAATGAAATATGGGACTCATTTATACAAAATACAATAGGTTAAAACATTATTCAGGTATGTATATGTATCTAATGCATATATAATTATCATAAGTGCATTAGAAATATATACATACTTGAATAATGTTTGCATTAGATAAATATAGAATTGTAACTGTTTAGTGTTATAATGATTTATCATACTATGGTTTTTTTCCCCCTCCTTGTCATATTTCTTTTGTGTTTTGTTATTAATTGAAGAGCAATAATATTAATTTTAAAAATAGTGGTTGTCAGGGAGAACAAAAAGAGGAAGTCTTTTTAGAAATTTAACTCCATTTGGATCTCAGGATCCAAGGCATAGTAAAACTCGGTTGTAATTCTTCGCACATATACATATTATGGTAATAAGTTACATGCGTTATTTTATGCATAAGTATATCCATATCTGTCCAATATATTCAGACCAAATCTTCAACTTTGACCATAGACCAGTATAAAAAATAACCAGGAAGAATTACCTCCATTTCAATAATAACACTGAAGAGATAAAATATAACTAAAAGCTAGGATTGCTAACACAATACTATAAAATCAAAATGCTAAGATATCTCTATTAAAATTTCAATACTAAAACTAGGGATTAAAGGAGGACCTCTAAAGCCATAGAAAAAATAAATAAAAAAATAAATAAGAGGAATTCTCTTCCATTCCCATTATCTGCACTCGGCACTCTTAATTATTTATCTACAAACTGTAATTGCTATCAGGCTGGATGTTGTATGAAACGAACAGTTCCTTGCCTTGGAGGAGAACATCAAGAAGAAAACTTTTATTGAGACTGTAACTTGTGTCCATAAAAAAAGAATGAAAGTTTCTCAGGTAATAGTAGAAGCAGTGTCAAAACACATGTTTATGATCTCAATAGCATTTATGCAAAAACGGATGGGTTCTCATACACATGGGGACTCTTAGAATTGTAGAAGATAAACATCGAGCCTAGCTCTGGGAAAGACTCTTTGTTGTGCAGGAGAAGCTGAGGAAATTAATTTGCCCTGTTCCAAGCTGTGTGAGATCTAACCGGCTGGAATGTGGCTACCAGCCCTTTGAGGTAGTCCAGACAGGAAACCAAGACCAGGAGTCCTGATATCACCTTTACTCTAAGGTTACAATGACGGAAGCTTGCCCTTTCCCTTGCCTTTATTTTCCAGAAAGTGACTGAAATGCTTTCTCCACCCCTCATTTTGCCTCTGGATTGAGATATATCTCTATAGTCTGCTTGTTGCTTTGGCTGCGGCTCTTCCTTCTGTTTCCCAAGGTTATTCTCACAGCCCATTACATCACCTCCCCTGTGAGCCTTATCCCCTCCAGAGTTCCCAGAGGAATCTGAGTGTGGCCATGAGAACAAAGTGCAGCTGGTTACTCCCCTCTCCTGCTGGTAACTCCCCAAGATCACCCAAGCTGCACAGCGATAATACCTGGAAAATACCTGACATTGTTTTGTTTTGTTTATAACCCGCCCTTATTACTTGTATAAATAGCTCAAAGCAGCTAATCCTCAACATACGGCCACAATGCAGCCCATAATTTCTGTTAAGTGACATGCTTGTTAAGTTGCCCCATTTTTACGACCGTTCTTGCCACAGTTGTTAAGTAAATCGCTGCAGTTGGTAAGTTAGTATCCCAGAGGTTAACTGAATTGTGGTTCCCCACTGACTTTGCTTGTTGAGTAGGTCGCAAAAGTGATCACATGACCTGGGGGCCCAGTCATAAGTATGAACCAGTTGCCAAGCATCCGAATTTTGATCACATGATTATGGGGATGCTGCAATGGTTGTAACTGTGAAAAACGGTCATGAATCACATTTTTCAGTGCCTTTGTAACTTTGAACAGTCACTAAATAACCTGTTGTAAGTCAAGGACTACCTGTACTCCTTCCTCCTCTGATTTTCCTCACAACAACAACCCTGTGAGGTGTGTTGGGTTGAGAGAGAATGACTAACCCAAGGCCAGCTCTCATGGGTAAGGCAGGATTAGAACTCATACTTCTCCTGGTTCTAGCCTCATGCCTTAACCTTCAGAGAAGAGGGTAAAAGACTATTTTAAAACTGGAACAGCTAAAGATAATCTTAAACTGCCTCAGCTGTGGGCTGGTGAAGAGTCAAAGAAGGACATTGGTTGAGGGGACATGTGGATGAGTACAGAAAAAAAACTAAGGACAGGATACAAAGAAAGCTGTAGAATTTACAGGATTTATTTTGCTCACATAAATATCCAGTAAGAACAAAGCTGCAGTTCTGTCTACCGTAGATGCACATGCCTTTGTGTTTCATCAAGCACAATGCTGAAATAAACAGATTTTTTTCTTCACATATCTTCCAAACACCTTCTGGCCCTCAAACCTGTTGCTATCGTTGATGCCTAATTTTGCCTAGGATATTTCTTTAAAGGGAGACCCTTCTTCAGGACTCTAGTGGGAGTGGAAATAGATGATAAAGCAGCAGGAACCAGGGACAATGTGGGTGGGTCGCTATGGAAACTCCAGCAGCACTATCATTGCAGTAAAGGTTGCCATTCTTTAACCTTCCTCCTCCTCCTGATATGGCACAGTACTGGTTACTGCAGGAGATCCGTGCCCTGGAAAAAAAAAAAAGGAAAAAAACCTCCTTAAGTATTCTCCCTTTTTTGGAATGGGAGATAGAAATGGGAGAAGGAACACTTTTAAGTCAGCTTCCCTTCGTCTTCTACCTTTCGCAAGATTCGGATTTTCACAATCTGTAGAAAACTGTGGTGGCAGAAGTGAAATAAACTTTTGTAATTAGATAAATACTTGCCAGCTTGTTAAAACCGATATTATACAAGTAGTCCTCAACTTACGAACGTTCATTTAATGACCATTCGAAGTTATAACACTGGAAAAAGTAACTTTTGACCGCTTTTCACTCTTATGGCCAGTGCTGCATTCCCATAGTCACATGATCAAAATTCAGACACTTGGCAACTGACTCATATTTATGACGGTTACAGGCTCCTGGGTCATGGGATCACTTTTTGTGGCCTTCCGACAAGCAAAGTCAGTGAGAAGCCAGATTCACATTACAATTATGTTACTAACTGTAGTGATTCACTTAACAACTGTGGCAAGAAAAGTTATAAAATGGGGCAAAACTCAATAATTATCTCACTTAGCAACAAAAATTCTGGGCTCAATTTTGGTTGCAAATCAATTATCTATATCTACTTTTCAGCACTCAGGTTTTCTTGGATCTGGATTCTGTACAGCCAGCCAAACATAGATACAAATGTCTGGAAGAAGCAAAATTACTCTTAGTTTCTCAGTTTCCTGAGAATTAAATTGAAAGTAGCTTTGCTTATTGCAAATAAATCCATGTGCGTCTGGCTGTTTCTCCTTCTGCTCCATCATTTGGGATTTGAGCCTATAATCAGCAAAGCAAAGCAGATTTAGTATTAGGCCTAGCTGACATATAATGTTAAACCAGGAGAATGATTTGTTTTTGATTTAATATATCAACTACCCATTATGATGTAAATCAAGCTTATTCCATGGCTAACATCTGGGTTGTTTTGTGTGTAATCCTGGCCTGCTTTTAATGGGCATAAAAATATATATATCTTTGTTATGTTCTCAAAGCATGTATAATTAACCTGATAAATCCAAGTTGCTTTGCATGACAACATCCCATAATCTCTAAACTGTGACTGTCCTGACTGGGATTTATGGAAATCTAATCCAAAATTTCTTGCGGGTGCCACTTACCTGCATCTGCCTCAATGGTGAAATTCAAAATTATTTACTACTGGTTCTGTGGGCGTGGCTTGGTGGGCATGGTGTGGCTTGGTGGGCGTGGCAGGGGAAGGATACTGTAAAATCTCCATTCCCTCCCCACTCCAGGGGGAAGATTACTGCAAAATCCCCATTCCCTCCCCACCCCACTAACCTGCTTTCCAGCTCTGTTCTCCTGTGCAGGGCAACCAAAGAAGACCCAGCCGATCAGCTGGGACTTGGGAGGCAGAGAATAGATGGGGCCAGGGCCAGTCAGAGGTGGTATTTGCCAGTTCTCCAAACTACTCAAAATTTCCGCTACCTGTTCTCCAGAACTGGTCAGAACCTGCTAAATATCAACTCCGGTCTGCCTTAGAGAAACAGAACATTAATACTACAGTATATATCCCTGTGTGCTAGCTGGGCTTACTCATCATGTAACACTATAATATGGATTGCTTAATTTTTGCTTACAGTAGTATAATAGTATACAGTAGTATACAGTATCCACTGTGGTTGTAAATCATGGGGTTTTGCCTTAGCTTGTTGTATAGTTTCAGCCAATTATGGCTTATTAAACATGTTTAAGACAATCCTATGGCTTGCCATAATGTGTAAATTCTTCCGAAGACTATACGTGATCCTATAAAGAGGCATTTATATGTTGTTATAAAGAAAATCTGTATAAGATGTTTTACAGGTGGCATTTTCCCCCAACAAGAATAGCAAGAATGTTCAAGAATAAATCTGAAAAATGCTGGAAATGTCATCAGATACCTGGTTCATATTACCATATGTGGTGGACTTGTGAGGACGCTAGAAAATATTGGACTAAAATTCGCATATGGTTGGAAAAAATGACAAAGAAACATATAGATTTAAAACCAGAGATTTTTTTATTGGGAATCTTACCTGATACATACAATAAAAATTCGAAATATTTGATTGTAAATGTATTAACAGCGGCTAGGATTGTATTTGCTAAAAATTGGAAGAGTGAGAAAATACCATCACAGGAAGAAATTATTAAGAAAATATTGGAATGTGCTGAAATGAGTAGATTGACATTTGAAATTAAAGAACAAGAAGATAAACAATTCTATGAAGTTTGGGATCTTTTTTATCAATGGCTAGATAATAAAATACAATAATAGAATATTTAGAACTTTAGGAAACAATGAAAACATATTTCTTTTTTTTCTTTGATACTATTTTTATAAAATTTTATTAAGATAGATTTGGTATGACTTTATGATTTGCTATAAAATAAATTAAGTAAACTATAGTTATCTCGTTAAAGTATGAATCAATAAAATTATAGTCAAATAATTGTTTAATAATGATATCAGGCTATATAATTGTTGATTGACAATATGAGCTATTATGTAATATAACTACAATGGAGACTATGAAATGGATGCACACAAAAAAAGTGGTAAACCAACCGATACACTGTCTGTAAACTCATGAAGGAAAGGATGATGTTTTTATGTTTTATGTGTTTTTGTTTGTTGTTAAAATTAATAAAACTGTTTTTTTTTTTAAAAAGGCATTTATATATGGAATTTTAGAGTGGGCTAGTAATCCCATTTACCAGTTGCACAATCCCACAATCAGTAGTGTGAAAAGATGTTACTATCTAAAATAGTGCCTCTTTCACGTACAAAAAAGAAATTCAACTCTTGGGATGAGAAGTGTTGGATAACAAATGCTAAAAAGAGACTTCATTTTAAATCTATTCCTGCATTAAAACCGGATCCAAATCAGGACGGCCTCTTTCAGTGTTTGTGAGAGAAGATTTGGCTGAGATCATCAGGTAAAGCTTTGTTTGCTGCATGATGAGAATGACGTGCTAGTTCTGGAATATGCAGCAACCTCTATCCTACAGACAGGGTGAAATCATTGTGCTGTCAACATAGAAGTGAATTGTCTAGCAAAAGAATGTTTTAACTCTTATTGATGTGGGTATCAAAAAGGTAATGCAGGATGTCCACCACAGGTAGAATAGAATGTCTGTGTTTTGCATAGTTTGTTACCCAGTTTAGGGCTCCTCTGATTTCTTTTCTTCTCTTTTAAACACGCAGGAACAGATTTCCCGGCATCACCTATCCTATTATCATTACAATATTGCCATGGTATTCCATCCCCCCCACCCCACCCACCCCAAACAGACTGTTATTTTACTCCACGTGAATATCTGAGTTGTTTCTGTGATTTGCTTGGTAATGTAGACTTTGGAATTCCCATTTGCAAAATGTTTATTATTTTTTTAGAGCAAAATGTCCTTCCCCACCCAAACTGAGAAATCAGCTTGGGGAATAAGCAAACATGCCATATTATTAATGTCATATTGATTGGCATATGGCCTAGGCCTTTGGGGAAACAGGAGTGATGTTTCTATTTTGTACTAAGTTGCCTTGCCTGCTAATTCCATTGTACCAGCTCCCTCTGAGTGTCAATGTTCAAGAGATGAGGGAGGGAGGGATGTGCCTATAAATAGGACATCCAGAGAAAAGTAAAAAGGAGGTGGGTGCTTGGTTTGGTGGGAAAGAAGGTGAAGGAATAAAGGAATAATTTGCATCAATCCCCCAGTAGGAAAAGAGCTCTGTCAGATTAAAGAGAAAGGAACTCTCTGTTTTGGAAGAAAGTTCGTGAAATGTGCAGGCAAAAGGCCTGCAAAAATTAGCAGAAAACCCCACGAGCTTTGTTTCTATCTTTACTGGCATTCACCTGGAGATCCCATGCCTCCTGTTACTGCCTTAATTTCAGCCATCTGTGAGGAACATGTCTCCTTTCCAACGCAGCTGGGACAATCGAGGCAAGGCTGGTGTTTTTTTTTGTGGGTCTACTCCCTAACTAAGTTGCTTTGCAAGGATTTTTCACAGTTAAGCATGGATATTCTTCCTTCTATTAAACAGATGACTTGCCAGTAGTAGAACTTGGCTCCTTTTCCTTCTGGCTTTAATAGGTTCTGTACTTTATCACTTTCCATGACATTGCGTGTACACAAATGGAATACCTCCACATAAATAAGGGAATATATTCTTGCATATTGTTATATGACTTGAAGTGAGATAGAAATCAGTAACCCACGGAGCATGGGCTGTGTATTTTTGCAGTCCTTAGAGCACCCCAACATTCTGATTCCAATAGCCTAGTCAAGGGGTATCAAACTCAAGGCCCTTGGGGTGCTCAGATCTGGCCCACGGGGCCATCCTGGAAACAGCAAAGGACCAGCCTGCAGTGCCTCTGCCAGTGAAAACAGAGCTCGGGAGGGAACAAACAGCCCTCCCAGGCTCCATTTTAGGCCGCAATGGCCTCCTGCCACCCTCTGCCAGCAAAAACAGAGCTTGGCGGCTATACTTTTTCCATTTTCGCTGGCACGTGGCTGCAAGAGGCCATCACGGTTGAAAACGGAGCTCGGGAGCCCATTTTTGCTGGCAAAGCACTCAGGCCACCAGAGAAACCCTCAACATGAGTAATGTCAAGCTGGCCACGCCCACTCTGGCCCCTGAGGTCAAACACAACCCTGATAAGGCCCTCAAATGAAATCGAGTTTGACACCCCTGGTCTAGTCTAACCACTGATTTCAATGGTATGATTATTTGCCTTTTGACTCAATGTGACATTCTTTCTATCCTTAAAGTCCTGCCAATTCTCCCTGTACACTCCCTTGCCCCAATAATGTCAGTCCCACCCATCATGGTTGACATAGCTATGTGACTGGATATGCTCTTGTTTATTACAAAACCTGCATGCAACCTGAAAGTCTAAATAGATTGTTGAGCCCTGAAATAAAGCATCAGCAAGTCTTATGGGAGCCAGCCTGCTATTCAAATTGTACTGTGGTAATGGTGTAAGCCAGGCCTAAGAGATAAGAATATCCCTCAGAATTGGTACGTCCAGTGGTGGGATTCAAATATTGTTGCCACTGGTTCGGTGGGAGTGGTTTGGTGGGCACGATTTGGTGGGAGCACTTTGCGTCAGGGGTGGGATTCTACTAGTTCACACCTATTCGCTAGAACCAGTTGTTACCATTCTAAGCAGTTTGGAGAACCTGTTGTTAGAAGAAATTACTGGCCTAATCCTGTAAGGAAGGCAGGAAGGAAACATTCTGGTGTTGTTTACAGAAACTGCCTCTCCATTAACCCTTATAACATTCTTGGCAGGACTGGACTTCCTGTCTCAGAAACTTCTCTGGAGTTTTTTCCCCCTCCTTTGCGGGTACTTTGCTTATATGGAATGACCATTCAAAGTTACAATGGCACTGAAAAAAGTGACTTATCATCATTATTCACACTTATGACTGTTGCAGCATCCCCACAGTCATGAGAGGCCAGGTGAGGAGATGCGTGCCTCGATGTGAATGATATTGAGTTGGCCACACCCAGGCAATAATATGACCACCAAGCCATGTCCACCAACTAAACCACACCCACAGAACCGGTTGTTAAAAAAATTGAATCCCATCCCTGCTTTGCGTGCACATGCATGCCAAATGCGCACTTTGCGCAGGCACAGAGGCATTCTACCTCACCTTCTGCAAGCCTGAATGTTCTCCCGGTCACTTCAGCAGCTGCCATGCAGCACTCTTCTGTGTCGCACAAAGCAGCTGCGCTTCAAATTCAGTGGATAAAGGTGAGTATGGGAGCCCGGGCAGGCGGGTGGGCCCAACAGCAGAGCCATTAGAGAAGTGAAAGGACCGGTTTGGTCTCCACTGCTCATCGCTCCTACCGACTCTCCAGAACCGTGCAGAACCAGTCGAATACCACCACTGGATACGTCCATCAGTACTAGGAATAAGTAAAAATAGATCACCTGTATCTGTGTGTTAGATTAGAAGAAATAGAGACTGGAATTAAAATTGCTGGCAGAACCTTAAATTATGATGATGATCCAGTTTGGTAGCTGGAAGGGAAGAAGATTCTAGGAATCACTTGTTAAAAGTATGGGAAGAGGGTGCATAAGCTGGCCTACAACTCACTATGTCCCCTAAAAAAATGAACAAGCTATGCCATGCAGAGGTGGTATTCAACCGGTTCACACCCACTTGGGCGAACTGGTCACGGTTATTTGGCATGGGTCGCTGAACTGGTGGCGATCCTTGGCTGGCCACGCCTCCAACCTGGTCGCCCAGATGCTCACTTGCGATCGCTCTCCTAGCTTTCCGTTCCCCATGTCCTCTTTCTCCCTGGGGGAAAGGAAGAAAGGCATGGACGCTGCAAGTATCGCTTTTCCCATGTGAATTAAAGTGTCTGGAGTGAGAAAGAGTGCGATCTGACAGAGAGAGTGGGGGTGAATCGAGCCTTGGAGCACTTTTGCAACGTAAAAGAAATGCATTTTGGAAGCAGCAGGTCCTTTAAAAACTTCTCCAAGGATTCCCTATGGATGCTGCAAGTATTGCTTTCCGGTGTGAGTTAAAGTGTCTGGAGTGAGAAGGAGTGCAGTCTGACAGAGGGGGTGGGGGAATCCACTTCAGCCTTGGAGAAATTTAAAGGAGCTGCTTCCCAAATGCTTGTCTGTTAAGTGCTGTGGTGTGTGTGTGTGTGTGTGTGTGTGTGTGTGTGTGTGAGAGAGAGGGAGGGAGGGAGGGAGGGAGGAAGGAAGGAAGGAAGGGAGAGAAAGAAAGAAAGAAAGAAAGAAAGAAAGAAAGAAAGAAAGAAAGAAAGAAAGAAAGAAAGAAAGAAAGAAAGAAAGAAAGAAAGAAAGAAAAAAATAGGAAGAGAGAGAGAGGTAAAACTCTGTGCTATTATTTTTAATTGTTCCATTATTTATCATGTGTTAATTTTTTACACTGTCCCTACACCTAGAGTGATTTTTCTGCCTTTCTTTTGCCCAGGGCTGCCTCATATTTTTCAGGATTTACATGCATTCAGTGTCAATAGTCCAGAGCATAAAATACACATCTGTTTAACAAGAGTTGAAAAGGGACCTTGGAGGTCTTCTAGTCCAACCCCCAGCTCAGGAAAGAAAACTGAGGATGCCAAACTCTGAGCAGAAATCCCGGGAAAGGTGTCAGAATAATACTTAGAAGGGACCTTGGGGTGAACCCTATACCCTTTCAGAGAAATGGCTGTCCAGTCTTTTCTCAAAAACTTCCAATGAAATGAAGAAATATCTTTTATTTAGGAAAGGGTCTAAAATTAACAAAATGTTAAAGTGCAGAGACACATCATACTGTCCAAAAAGAGGATGTATTCTCAGAGATAAAAGTTTTTTTTATGTTGTAACAGATGGCTATGAAAGTTCCTATCATCAGGAAGGCTGAATAAAGAAGTCATTTATGCCTTTGAATTGTGCTTGAAAATATTATTGAGGATTCCTTTGTAGCATGAATTACTGCAATGAAATTACTATATGCACAGAGTTGGAAAGATTCAGCCTTACTCACTATAGATGGATTCTTCTTTGATTAACTACATTTATTGGTGACTGGAAGAAGTTATCTTAAGGACTTCTTGCATAAACATGGAAAAAGACATTTGTGATCTATGGCTTTGGTGATTAGGCTGGATAGGTTATAGAAAGAAGAACAATATGGGGTAACTTAGAGAGAGGGGATAAATATATATTTGTACTTATAACTGCTGTGGAGAAAATTGGAAGCCACTTCTTTATATCTTTTTTTCTTTTCTTTCCTTGAACTTTTTGTATTTTCTTTTAGAATTCTTGACTTTTCTTTTTTTCTTCCTTACTTACTATTAGTTTGTGTTAGTTTTATTTTAAATGTCTTACAATACATATACGTATACATATTCCTATGTAGCGGTGAGAGGCGAGGTACATAGGATGAAGGATGGGAATCTCTGCTTCTTCTGTCAAAAGGCTTCTGGACCTGCTTCTTCCTTGATCATTTCTTTCATAATGCAGCTGATATATTGTTCCTGCTGCCACCTATCAACTGGGGTTGGTAGTAGTTGCCTTTACAGGCACCCTTTCTCTTATCCCAATTTATGAGAAAATAGGAATCCCACTGGTAAATAACAGGGAAATAATAGTAATAATAATTCTACTTCTTCAAAGGAATTCAACAAATACCTGAAAGCAATTAAAGTCTTTTTGACTAAGATCCAGGCCCAGCTCCTTTTTGGAGTTCCAGTCAGGGTTTTGTTTTTTTTTCCTCTTGAAGGAGTTCAGTTCTTGAGATCAATTTTTCAAGTATCTTGCTGCATTCTAAACTTGGTGCTTTGCCATGAAGCTGGCTTACTTAAAATAGAAACTTCTGCCTGGATTTTTATGTTCTACTGTTGACTTAAGAGCTCTCCTTTACTTTAGTTGGCTTGGACCCTCTAATTATGACCAATAGCTTTCAAGCTTCCTTGTACTGAGCAACATGTGCCAAATTGCAACTTTATGGCTTTTCCTGGCCAGCCATCACTCTGATGGACTATGAATGCACACTAGCGGATGTCAGAGTCAGAAAATGGGCCATTGGTTTAGAATTGCAAGTAGTATATCAATTCTTCCTGGAAACATCTTCCTAAACTTCTCTGCACATCTTCTCTAACCAACCAGATATCTTTGTTACATACCAGGAATTTATACTTGGTCAGATTCAATGCCCTCCCAACTTCTATAACTAAAGAGAAATACTGAAAGATTTCCTTTGAACAGTGACTGTTGTCCATGTGATGGGAGAATAATTAAAACAATGGAACACATTATTTTATATTGTCTCCTCTACATAGATGCTTTCCAGGAATTATTATTTCCATTCCTAATTAAACACCCTGGTCACGCCAACTTGTTATATCTTATTATCAGATCAGCTTGAATTTATTTCTTTGACCCCAGTTAAGCACTGTTTTGTAGTTTGCACAGTATGCTGTACTACTACTTTTAATCTTTTTTTATATTTTAGAAGAACATTTTTTCTTTATTATCCTAAATAATTAAGATTTTCTTGTTTCTTTGCTGGTCAAAGACCAAATAAAAATTGACTGATTGATATGTCTATGGAGATTCTCAGGTCATGGTTGTCCCAAAGGAACTTTTTCAAATTGGACTTCCTTTGTTTTTCCCTGAAAATATTTCAGTTCTTATCCAAGGAGATGCTCACCCCCCAAAAATTCAAATGCCTTTTGAAAAACCACCTTTGGGATAGATTGATTGATAATGGTAATAATAATGGTGAAAAAGGGCAGTGTGTTCTGTTGTGCCAATTCCTGGCTGTCAGCCTTATGAGATGGTCCAGACAGGAAACATGCCTGGACGAACAAATTCTATTTTATTGTAAGGTTATAGTAAGATAATCTTGCAAGTCTGAAAGTACTTTTCTCCCCTATTCTCTTTTGCAGCCCTGTAAACTAAGGGGAGTCCCTTCTGAGGTGTTTCCCACACCCATATTTCTTCTGTAGGTTAAGCTGCCTCTTATCTGACCATTCCCTTGGCTATGGCTCTCCCCTTCCCCCATCTCCTGTCTGCCAAGGTCATTCCCATATCCCTTTATTCTGAATCTGTAGCTTTTAGAGAAGCAGGAATATCTTCCCTTTTTAGAATCATATATACAAAGGTGTTGGAATAAAAATGCAGACCTGTTCCAAGCCGGGAGAGAGACTCTAGAAATACAATGGAGGCAGGACACATGGAAAGAAGGTCTCTGTTTATTTGGATGCCAGAAACTTTAGTGACAGCAGCATATTTCTGGCATGGCTGACAAAATGGAGTTGGATGGGTGGGCTTTTGTGTCCTTTAATCTTTTAGATGGTATAGGTTATCCTGCTTGAGCAGGGGACTGGACTAGAAGTCCTCCAAGGTCCCTTCCAGCTCTATTGTATTCCAAATTCTACATTTTAATGGCTGTTGCCAGATTCCTATGGGGTCATGTAGAGGTCAAAGCTGGCTCTTCAGGCAAAAGGGGAAATGCAAATCCTATGTGTTTGTCTGAGCTAATCTTGTCAGCTTGCCTAATTGTATTGCTTATTTGGAGTCTCTATTTGCTCTTTGCTTAGGAATAGATTGGCCCAGTCTCTCTGAGTGGATACAAAATCTCCATTCCAAAAGACCAGCCTCTTCAAGCTTCTACTTGAGGCTCTTTTCCTATGGCAGGGAGACTGGGGCTGCTTTCTGCCTTTAAGAGCACGTTTCTCCATTTCTCCTTTGGGGAAATATAATATTCTGCCTCTTTTAATATTCCCCAAAATATTTCATTCTCGGGAATGGTGGTGGTGGTGGGCTCCCACAAGGGGAAGCTTAAACCTAAGCTTTCCTTTTTCTAAAAAAGGGAAAGAGAATATAAAACTTCTCTGGAAATTCTATGGAGTCACATGGAAAATGCTCAGTGGTAAATAATATAGATATATAGAGTTGCTAAAATATAGCAAGTGACTCCAGAGAATCTCCCCCTCACAAAAAATTAATAAGAGAAACCTAAAATTAGAAGAATCTCAGCAAAACATAAGATAGCATTAATTTGTTAATAATCACAGAGAATTAGAGATTCAAAGGGATGTAAACAAATGTAAACACAGTTTTGCATAGATTTCAAAAAAACCAACCCCTTCTGATCACGATCATCAAATCCAAAGGAACAGATTTAAGTATACCCAGCCAAATAAAGTTTCCACACCTGGTAGATTTCTTGCTAAAACACCTCTTATTGCTTGAAGGCAGGAGTTCCTGAAGAATCCACCTTGCTTCCCTGAACCTTACGAGGGTTTGGTCGATTGCAATCCTTTTGCAGGGTGTCCATTTCCTTGCCTCAGTTTTCCAAAGCATCTACTATTTTTAATGGAACAACAATTTTTTCTTTTGAGAAAGGGCTTAAAGGCTCTCCATCGATGTGTATCTACAGGTAAGTCTGAACTCTCCTACCTGAGATAAATTATGATTTCCTGACAGGCAGCTGATAATCTCTGATGAGAGGACAGGAGTCTGAGGGAATGCAAGATGGCTGAGCTGGTTTCACAAGAACATGAACATGTGAACAACCAAACATTCCATGTCAGATGAAGCACCAAGAGGGAAGCTAAAGCTTAGATTTTCTGAACACAGAATGAAAAAAGCAAGAGTCACCGTGAAGACCCCGATGCTTAGAAAAATGAAAAAAATATCAAAAGGAGACCAACAGAAGAAAAGATGGCAAGAGATTACCACCAATGATATAAGCATAGTTAAAGAAGCAGCTACTGTCCAATAACTGACAAAATGATGTCTATCAGGTCATAAAGAATCAAAAGTATCTAAACCACAACAATCTGTAATATGAGTGCTTTATTTTTAGAAAATCCCTTTTGGATTTCTGTTTTAGTTACTTCCTTAGCTTAACTGTCATTATGTTGAAAAATATTTAAAGCATACCATCAGACCAGTCTTTTGGAGTCTTAAATCATTTTCTAATATTTTCCATCTTTTTACAGAACACACAGGACATTGTGTTTAATAGAACATTTTATTACAGGTTAAAATAAATAAATCTGATATCAAAAGATTAGATGGAGTTTTGTATGGCACGGCATTCACAGAAGCAAACTGACTAATGTAATCCTATGTCAAGATTTAGAAAATGTTTATTTAACAAGGCCATATTAACCATATTAAGAAAGAAAGAAAGAAAGAAAGAAAGAAAGAAAGAAAGAAAGAGGCAAATCTAATAGTTGCTTAACCTGTTTTGTCTCTCAAGTTTGAAAAGTGTTCACAGACATCTTTTCTCCCAAATCTAAAAATGTTGTTTACAAACTTTTTATTACTCTATTTGTTTTTGTTTTTTCTTGAGATAGAGTTAAACAGATAAAACCATACTGCCCGTTTCTGAAATTCTGCCTGTACCCCTTTAACAATGTTTCTTTCACTTCCCAAAAATATGTCAGAATAATAGAATAACAGAGTTGAAAGGGATCTTGGGGGGTCCAACCCAGTGGTGGGATTCAATTTTTTTTTACTACTGGTTCTGTGGGCGTGGCTTAGTGGGTGTGTCAGGGGAACTAACCTGCTTTCCAGCTCCATTCTCCTGTGCAGGGCAACAAAAGAAGATCCAGCCAATCAGCTGGGACTCAGGAGGCAGAGAATAGATGGGGCAGGGCCAGTCAGAGGTGGTATTTGCCAGTTCTCCAAACTACTCAAAATTTCCACTACTGGTTCTCCAGAACTCGTCAGAACCTGCTGAATATCACCTCTGGTCCAACCCCTCCTCAGGCAGGAAGCCCTCTACAATTTCAGACCAGTTATTCCACTGATTAACTGTTTTCACTGTTAGGAAACTTCTCCTTAGTTCTAGGTTTCTTCTCTCCTTGATTAGTTTCCATCCATTGCTTCTTGTCCTGCCTTCAGATGCTTTGGAGAATAGGTTGAACCCCCTTCTTCGTGGCAGCCCCTTAGATATCGAAACACTGCTATTATGTTATCTATAATCCTTCTCTTCATTAAACTAGACATATCCAATACCTGCAACCACTCATATGTTCTAGTCTCCAGTCCCCCAACCATCCCTGTTGTTCCTCTCTGCATTCTTTCTAGAGTCTTAACATCTTTTTTGTATAGCGGGAACCAAAATTGATGCAATATTCAGTAACTGTCTAAGACTAATACAAAGAATTTATGCCTCTAACACTCTTCCAAGCTTCAGCTTCCACTGATATGATATCACTAGATACCAGGGTCAAACTGGTAAGGTTTGTAGCTTGCTTTTTGTTAAATTAGTTCAGTTGCTTCCTCCCAGAATTCATGTCATTAGACTGAAATCAATTTTTTTCTTGGAAATTTTCTATGTTTGATTCATTGATATTTTCATTCAATTAAATTGCACAAGTAGTGCTTCCCTCTATCGTAGAATAAATATCAGCTTGTCGTGTATCCTGTTTGATTCTGAAACCTGCAGAACAATTCCAAAATAGATCACGACATAACATCTTCAGATTCAAGCTTTGTTTTCAGAGGTTTTCCAAAACTTATGGTAATGTGGGATACATGGAAGGCTTATTTCCTGGATCCTTATCAGAATGGGAGTGATTAGCTCAAATGAGTATAGAGCAAGCCAAGCCAACAAGCCACATTCACAGAACTGAACGTCTGCTTCATGTTCTCCAAAATAGGATGAGACGTTCTGCAGCAGACCATCATGATTGAGGAAGCTGGTTTGTGGCAGAGCAGCTGAAAAGCAGCAGGGAAGCTTCAGTTTATAAGAAAGTAGCAGGAGGGAAGGCTTAATTCTCTGTGCAATGCTTCTCCCCTGCTTTTTTTTTTCTTTTAAATAAACAAGATGGCCTAGAATACGCTGCTAAACCTCCTGTTTTACATTCCAGAATCAGAGCTGCTAACATGCACGATCATCACATAACACTAAGATATAAAGCAAAGGGGGCTTTATATTTTATTTTATATCCTTGGAGAATGATAGCTGTCTTGTACAATGTTCCCTTTTATTCCAGATCTTGAACCCCGTAAAATGCTTTTGGAATTCAATTTATTGAGGTTGTTCCCTGGAATCTGAGCTAGACTGGGTCTTTTGTCTTTGACAAATGCTTTACGGTGAACCGTGAGTCCACATTGTGTTAAGCCAAGTCATCATGATTTAAAAGCACAATTTATGTTTCATGCGAAATAGTAGTTAGCAATTGCACTTAAACTTATATACCGCTTCATAGTGTTTTACAGCCTTCTCTAAGCGGTTTACAGAGTTAGCATATTGCCCTCAACAATCTGGGCCCTCATGTGACCCACTTCAGAAGGATGGAAGGCTGAGTTGACCTTCAGCCAGTGAGAATCGAACAGTGGGCAGAATCAGCCTGCAACACTGCATTCCAGCCACGGTGCCACCATGACTCCATTGGCTGTCAGTAGAGAGATGGTGGTGGACAACCTAAGAACCAGGGCAAGTACTACTATAGCAGCCTAAAAAATAAAACTAAAAAATAATGTAAATATTACTAAGTGGCTGAGATCACATTACCCAATATTATTCAAGATATAACATTAGAATATTGAAATTTGAGTTGATTTTGTCAGACCTCAGATAAAACAGCTACCCACATTCAGTAAGCTTCAATGGTGGCAAGGACCTGGGAAAGTCCATTCTCATTGCGATGGAAGTTCTTGGGTTTCCAGGTTTGAAACCACAATGGGAGTTGGAACAAGTTTGTGTAGGGAGTTGGACTAGAAGACCTCCAAGGTCCCTTCCAATTCTGATGATGTTTTATGTCCTAGGTCAGTGGCCCTGGGAAAATGACTTGTGTTTTGTGGTTGCAGTGTGACCAAGCATTTGGAGCAGTGGCCACTTGGGGCTTTTCCCATCTTCTTCCTTGCTTTATTTCATGAACCTGAGATTGAAGTGGAGAGGACTCTGCCATGCCTGTTACATTAGGGTTTTTGCAGAGACTCTAGGTTTATATAATCTGTGTCTCCAAGGTCTTGTGGGAGAATTGTGGCTGATTGGGTTGGAGACTTGGATGTTAGATGATTTAGGGGGAAAAAATGTGTTGGAAAGAAGCCAGAACCATTCCCCCCTTTTTAAATGAAAGATGGGGTGGGAGGATGTGTCTGGATGGTTTGGAGGGGTGTGGGAGAGAATTTGATCCACTGAGTAAGAGCAGAAGAGCTGTGGAATGGGAGGGTGAATGTATGAAAGAAAATGTGGATAGTCAGACTGGCCATACGTAGAGGTGCTGGGGGTAGATGGTAGATGCAATGGGGACTTTGGCATCCATGGATCATTACCTAGTGATCCTGTTTTAGGTGGCTCAGTCTCTCCTGGGTAAGCTGAGTTGGGGATCCCCTGTAGTCAAATTGGATTGATTGATTGATTGATGTCAATTGCTTACAAGATAATAGGTATAAGTAAAAACATAGTTATGAATACATGGGTACATATAAGAATTGTAAAGTGAGTACCCTACCAAATTGTTCAGCTTCCCTCAGAATTAGATTCCAGCTGTGCTGGTCCCGTGAAGAAATGTCACTAACCTCTAGCTTCACTATTTGTTTAAGTATGGTCAAAAGATAGCATTCACAGCACATGGTCTAATTCATACACAAGTGCTAACCTAGTATTCCCTGCCACTAGTTACACATAGCTCCTGAAATATCTAACTGATTCCCTAACACCCAGGATGTTTTTGAACATGATTCACTAAATAAGGCATAGTGACTTTGTTCACATGTAAGAGTGGGATTTCTGTAAAAGAAATTACTAATACAAGAAATCAGAACAGGCAATTCATAATTTGGGGTGACCTCATATCTCTCTCCCCCCTCCCTCTCTCCTGCTCCCCTCCCCCAAATTATCCTTTTAGCATAGGTCTGGGCACAAAGGAAGTCATCCTAAAGTATGATGTGCAGGGCAGAATTGAATTTATTGTACCTTCCCCTTACCTGTTTTTCCACCATCCAGTGAGAGCATAACCTGGAAACCCCAACAAGTGAGCAATGCCTGAGGAAAAGATGAGAGAGCACATTAGTATGTTTTGTTTTATCAATGCTTCTTCTCCCTCCAAAATTTTCCTCCTGCACTGTAGAGTTGTAATTGCAGGAATGTTCCAATCTCGGATGGCAAACCTCAAATAAAGAATGTTTCCAAGCAAATACAACTCAGTTAAACAAAGTCACTAACCTATGGATAAAGGAGGATTAGAGAGGGGGAGTAGACATATGTTAGACTTTAACTAGAGATCATTAATTGTATGGATCACTGTACTAAACAGTAACGAAAGTTAAGCAATAACCAAAGTTAACCAATGATGGAGGATAACTAAAAATGTATATAAATGCAAGACTACACTCCAATAAAGATCATCATAATTCAGTTGTTCATGATCAAAAAACTCGACTGCCTCGACATTACAACAAGTGGCGCCTGAACAGGGACCCTCTTACTTCATCCGGCAAGGATTTGGTGCACCTTCAACCCTTTGTGGTTTCTTCAACCTTTTGGTTTCTGTAAATATGGGGTCTTCGCTTTCTGAGGAACAAAGGAAGCATGTAGATGAATTAGGCTATTTGTTGAAGAAAAATAATACCGAGGTACCACAGAAAAATCTCTTAAGGCTGGTCCAGGAGATTGCAGCCCAATGCCTATGGTACCCAGAAAAGGGGTCTTTAAAATTAACTGATGGGAAACGTATTGGGAAAACATTTCATACTGAACCTCGAGCAAAAATAGAAGTTTTGCATGTGTGGCATTTATGTAGGCATGCAATTGAAACATTTGGTCACAATGAACTTTCTCTTTTAACACCTCCACCTTCACATTATACTAATGCTGTCATTTGTCCCCCTTCTTCACCTGAATATATGTCTTCAATTCCCTCAGCTCCTGCAGATACAGGGCAAAAGCCTCCTGATTCTATTGTTCAGTCTTCTTTTCAGAAAATGGTAGAGACTTGTAAAAGGGATGCCTCTGTCTCAGGAACAGAACTTGCAGAATTACTGTCTGTTTGTCCAGTACAATATCGTCCTGGTCAGGGGCCACAGCTTGGACTGCAAGTAGCAGAATGGGAGGGTCTGCCTTATCAGATCTTAAGAGAGTTTTAAAAAGGTAGTTACAGACTATGGGATTAGTGGTAATTTTACAAGAGGACTTGTAGAAGGAATAAAAAATGGTTATACAATGATCCCTGAAGATTGGAACATTCCTGCAATTACAACTCTACACTGCACCACTCAGTAAAGGTGTGCTGCTGAAAACCTAGAGTTATGCAGATTTATGATTAGAATTTTTAACTGCTGTACATGTACAGATATACTCAGAAGAGAGCAGTGGTGGGATTCAAATAACTTAACAACCGGTTCTCTGCCCTAATGATTTCTTCCAATAACCAGTTCACCTGAAGTGGTGCGAACTGGCTGAATCCCACCACTGGAAGAAAGCCATAATTAACTGAAGTTCCCTGTTAAACATATTACATTACAAATTGCAATAGTAAACATTCAAAAGAATTTCAAATATTAAGGTTTTGGGAGAGGAGAAAGACATTTTTGTTTTGTCCTTTAACAAAGATGGTTTTCATCACTTCTGTTAAAAATTGGGATTTTTTAGATTGTAGATAAAGGAATTATTAATTTTGAAATGAGAGACAATACAGATAGCCAAGTGCTACAGTTATTCCAGACAGCAATGATTGTTATAAAGATCCAGAGAAAGGTTATCTTCATACATCATGCTTATCCACACTTAACTGAGCTATGATTTGAATTAATAAATTTAGATTCACTCAACACACTGAGCCATATACTAGCCAACCAGCTTCTAGGCTAACACATCAGATGAATCCATCCAATGAGTGATTCAAATATGGTGCTCATGTCCTGAATAAAACCACAGTTAATTGGGTTCTCCATGGTAAGCCAAAATCAAACCACATTATGGCTTAGCATAATGCTTAAGTCCAATTGATTTCTACAAGCCAATGGTACATTTAGGCAGCATTAAACTCCCCTATATTCATTAATTATCAACTATTATTATCCACTATCGATGTCAGACTTCTCCTTGCTCACCAGTAAGTTGAGCAAAAAATGCATATTTAATCAATGATCATAATAAAAGTGATGTGATTAAAGAGTATAAAAGAATGCATATTTATTGATTGGATTTAATTAGTTGCCCATCTCAACCTTGTAACTCTAGGCACCTCACAATGCACAAGCATAAAAAGGCAGAACATCATGAAAACAACATTACAAATTATAGTGCAATCGAAATCCTATGGATGTCATGCCTGGCTTCAAAGCTGAGGGAAAAGCCATGTCTGCAAAGCTTTCTGGAAGGCTACCCAGACCTTGTGGAGTGAGGGATGGCAACAGGTCTTCTGACGGAGAAGTACAAGCTCCCTGGCTCCCACCAGATGATACACTTCATGGGATGGACACAGAGCATGTTCATCTGGTGGAATGGACAGTTCCAAACGAGGACAGATGATCCTGCAAATAAACTGGCCTTGGACATGTAAGGCTTTATAGGTGACCACCAAAACCTTAAACTAAATCTCAAAGTCTATCAGGACTAAAGAAGCTCATAACGCTTCTTGTTAGTGAAGTTTGAGGACCGAATTAAAATGTAACATTTATTCATTTATCTATCATTACTAATGGGGTTCTCACACTGTACTACATCAGGGTCTGTTTCACTAGGGTTTATTAGATCAATCCCAATCAATTTAGCATAACATCCTAAGCCAAAACCAAACAAAACCATGATATTGCTTAGTCTGTCGTGTGGCTCCGAATACAGTAGCGGTTTCTTTTTTAAGAGCTATAAAATATAGTCTTTTTAATCCCTCGCTTCTAATTTCAGCTGGAGCACATGAATATTAATTAGTAAGGAAACAGCACTTACCACAAAGTTAGAGGCACTCTTCCTTCCTCTTTCTGATTTTGAATCTAATGTCTGGCATTGAAAGCAGGTCACTGAAGTACGTTTAGCTCATTGTAAAATCCAGACATCACCTCATAGAAGATATACATGTGTTTAGTAGGTAAATCCACATGCCGGTTTTGCTGAAAGGTGAATTATTAACTTGCTGATTTGAAGGGTACTAAGTAGTTTAAAATCGTACACTTGGATGTGTCTGGATTGGTGGACACTAAGCAGCCACATCTTTCCACTCTTCCTGCCTGGCCCCCTCCCCCTGCCCTCCGCAGCCTCCTCATCCAGTGGTAGGATTCATTTTTTTTTTTTAATACCAATTCTGTGGGCCTGGCATGGTGGGCGTGGCATACATCCCCATTCCTTCCCCACCCCACTATCCTGCTTTCCAGCTCCGTTCTCCTGTGCAGGGCAACCAAAGAAGACCCAGACAATCAGCTGGGACTCAGGAGGCAGAGAATAGTTGGGGGGGGCGGAGCCAGTCAGAGCTGGTATTTGCTGGTTCTCCGAATTACTCAAAATGTCCGCTCCAGAACTGGTCAGAACCACACTGTATATACCACATCTGTGCTCATCCTGATGCCTCCCCTGGAACAAAGACCAGTTTTCGAAAGCCAAGAAACCTTTAGAGTTGTATGCTGTTGCCAGTCCATCCTCTTTCAGGCAACCCCTCCCAGCTGGCATCATAGAAAGCAAAGAGGAGCAACTGGATCTGCGCCCCCTGCTGCTGAGATTTTGTTTGCAAGGCTTTGTGGGCCGGCATCAAGCCATTCAGTGTGTCGAACACACCTGACCAGCCAAAGGTATTCCCTGATGTGGGCTCTGCAATACCCCTTGACACTTATCATTTCTGGCTTTCAGAAAAGGCTGCTGGGCTGCAGTTGCAAATTAACTAATCTTTGGACTAAATGTGGCTGGGTTCCTCCAGTATGCTGGTTGAAATTTGGCTGGCTAGTTGGTGGTTTTATATACCGTATTTATCGGCGTATAACACGCACAGGCGTATAACACGCATCTTCATTTTAAGAGGGAAATTTCAGGAAAAAAATAAGGGTGGACATCGGCGTATAACACGCATACATCATTTGCCCCCTATTTTCAGGGGGAAAAAGTGCGTGTTATACGCCGATAAATACGGTATTTGCCTGAACACTGCCTTGGATTCCTTAATTATCATTTTAATAATTGAATGCCTGCCTATTCTTTTAGATTGGCTGGGACTTTCTCAATGGGGAGGGAGGTGCTGTCATCCTGAAAGAAACTCCTGCTCCAAGTATTCCCAAACTTTGGCAAGTTATCATCAAGTATAGAATAAAAGGTCTACTATTGACCTCACCCCTTTCCTAAGAGGTCTGTAGGGGGTGTGCATAAGCGCACCAACATGCCTACCATCCCTGTCCTATTGTTTCTTTTATTTTTCTTATATGTACCCATTTCATGTATTCATAACTATGTATATACTTATACTTATTATCTTGTAAACAATTGACAAATCAAATAAATAAAATAAATAAAT
Source organism: Pseudonaja textilis (assembly GCF_049901715.1). Classification (NCBI taxonomy): domain Eukaryota; kingdom Metazoa; phylum Chordata; class Lepidosauria; order Squamata; family Elapidae; genus Pseudonaja; species Pseudonaja textilis. Next base: position 132,271,980 of record NC_141991.1, read on the forward strand.
AAAAGCAGAGACTTGAAAAGACTAAAACCCACCCAAAGACAGGTGAATTTTTGGTGTGCTCTGCAAAGGGGAATGCAGAATGATTTTGTTGTTTTTTACTTTCATGTACAGCTAGTCCTTGACTTATGACCACAATTGAGCCCAACATTTCCATTGCTAAGTGAGACGTTTGTTCAGTGAATTTTGCCCCTGTTTTATTACCTTTCTTACCACAAGTTGTTAAGCGAGTCACTGCAGTTGTTAAGTGAGCCTGGCTTCCTGACTGAGTGTACTTGTCTGAAGGTCGCAAAAGGTGATTACATGACCCTGGAACATGGCAACCGTCATAAACATGAACCCGTTGCCAAGCATCCAAAGTTTGAGTATGGGATCATGAGGATGTTCCATGGTCGCCAGTGTGAAAAATCTTCATAAGTTACTTTGTGTAACTTTGAATGGTCACTAAATGAATTGTTATACATTGAGGACTACCTGTACTGCAGAGGTTGCTGTTTTGTGTGAATGACAATTTCGGTAAACTGGTAGGCACAGTGATGATATTCAAAAAATTTTTACTACTGGTTCTGTGGGCATGGCTTTGAGGGCGTGGTGTGACTTGGTGGGCATGGTTTGGTGGGCGTGGCAGGGGAAGGGTATACTGCAAAATCCCCATTCCCGCCCCACCCCACTAACCTACTTTCCAGCTCTGTTCTCCTATACAGGCAACAAAAGAAGACCCAGCCAATCAGCTGGGACTTTAGAGGCATAGAATAGATGGGAGGCGGGGCCAGTCAGAGGTAATATTTGCCGGTTCTCCGAACTACTCAAAATTTCTGCTATCGGTTCTCCAGAACTGGTCAGAACTGGCTGAATACCACCTCTGGGCAGGCAGAATGTTGCTAGAGAGACAAATAGCTAGAATGTCATGCAAAAAAAAAAAAAGCCAGTCATTGTATACATGGTGTTAGAAAACACAATAAAATAATCCCAAAGCAATGATCAGAGGGTTGTGCTGAATTAATTTTAAAAAAGACAAATAAGCCTTTATTAAAGTACAGATGGCAGTTCTAACAAGGATGACAAGCTCTCCCAGTACTTGTCACCACTGAAGATTTTCAAGGTTCAGTTAAGGTCTCACATTCTGGATATGCCTACAGCAAACCATGGAAATATTGAAAGCACTCCAAAAGGCATGAACATGGTTTATTTGTTAATGTGGCTTTTGTCTCAGTATCTCAGAGAGAAGCGCCACATTGTTCTGAAGCTTCAACGAAAGAAATTGACGGGCAATTTTGAAATCTTACTCTTACAATGCATTTAGTTGGGTCGGTCAGGGTTTAAGCTAACCTATATTAAAATGAAATCCATTGAACCCAACCAGCTAACCCCCGAGATATTAAATTTAACCCAAAACAGAATGAATTAACAGTATCCCAGCTCAGTTGCGTTGTGAGGGCATCTCAACTCTGTCAACTGATTGTTTTGGACTTCCAGAATTCTTTCCAACCCTTTAATGACAGCCCTACCCAGAAGTCATGCGATTGGGAAGGGCTTAAGAATGGAGCGTTGGTGATCCAACCACTTCTACATAGAACACTGAAGTGTCCTCACACCAGATCCTCCATCTCGATGCCAACCAGTTGAAGCTGGATCAAAGACTGATGGTTTCCATTGAAAAAACACGAAACAACTCGTTATGCAACTATTCTGACAGGGTAGGTGCCTAAGACAGGTTGGTGACTTACAAGGCTCCAACTTGTTTGCTGCAGGACTTTCCTCTCCCATCCAGTTCTGGGCCCAGTGCCTCTGTGACCATTTCTATTTGGGTTGCCAGGGAGAACAGAACCTACTTAACAACAAGACTCCTTAGTTTTCTTTGGGAGAAATAGGGATTCCATGAGGTTTCTATTCCTAAGTACAGATAGTCCTTGACTTACAACAGTTCATTTAGTGTCCATTCAAAGTTACAACAGCACTGAAAAAAGTGACTCATCACCATTTTTCACACTTACGACCATGGTAATACGATCAAAATTCAGACACTGGGCAACTGACTTGTATTTGTGACACTTGCAATGTCCCGGGGTCGTACGATCACTTTTTGTAATCTTCTGACAAGCAAAGTCCATGGAGAAGCCAGATTCACTTAACAACCATGTTACTAACTTAACAACTGTGGTGATTCACATAACAACTGTGGCAAGAAAGGTTATAAAACGAAAGGTCAGAAAATAGGCCAAAACTCACTTAACCAATGTCTCACTTAGCAACATAAATTTTGGGCTCAATTGTGGTTGTAAGTTGAGGACTACCTGTAGTAACTTCCACTGCCATTTCCTACCAAGTGGTTCCTGTTTCCATAGATTGTTCTCCTACTCAGCACGCAGAGAGATTTTTTACAGAAGGAAAAAAGGTGGCTAGGTTTTTCTCTTCTCCAGTATAGATACTTCACACACATACACACACACACACACACACACACACACACACACACAGAGAGAGAGAGAGAGAGAGCTCTCCACTATATCTCTCCTTGTCTCCATTGCACCCTCTGGCAGAGGTAATAACCATTCTCAGTCTCACCCTTGCGTGAGGGCAGTGGTTTTGAAAGAGGTGTGCTCTCACTGGTGATGTGGATAAAAGCCTTCAGATATGGATGTTGTGGAAACAGGGTCATGCACACCACTGAAGGCATTACTAGGTGTTTTTTTTAAAAGAATCCTATCTCTTTCAACAGTATTTCCTGATGGATTTCTGTCTGGGAAAAGTACCTATAGAAAAAAAAATCGTAGCAAAAACATTTTCTTCCTGTAGTGAATCAATTTAAGTCTTCAAAGATGCTGCAGCTCAATGATTAAGTATGAATTGCACACTTGAAAAGCTTCTTTCGGAAAGCCCTTAAATGTTACTTCATAGCTCATCATGATGATGACAATGAACTGTTTCACTGAGGCTTACAAAATAAGGGGAGCATGTAATCTATATGGAAGTTAGAAAATTATACCTAGCAAATGCAGGTATATTTTTAATATGTCGCTTCAATGGGAAGAACCTCCAACCTACAGAACAGGATGCCTGAATTCAATGACCTGTTGGCTCCTCCAGCATGTATCTTCATTCGAGGATAAAGCTTCTGATCTGAGCCTATGCATCTCACTTTCCCTTGTTTTTTCCAATCTTCCAGTTCTTTCCAAAAGGCTTTCCAGCTCTTTCCAGTTTTGTTTTTTTTCAGGGCAAAACCAAGGACAGAAGAAAATTTAGGGACAGCAATAGCTTAAAAAAAAAGTTTGCAGAGGAAGTAGAACATTTAAAGAGGGATTTGGGGTGATGTCCAAAACAATTTTGAGTGGCAGACTTCTGTCTCCTGCCATGATGCATGATCCATGTTCCAAGTTATCCTGCTGCACATAATAGCAATAGCACTTAGACTTATATACCACTTCACAGTGCTTTACAGACCTCTTTAAGCGGTTCTACAGAGTCAACATATAGCCCCCAGAAATCTGGGTCCTCATTTTACCCACCTTGGAAGGATGGAAGGATGGGTCAACCTTCAGCCTGCTGAGATTTGAACTGCCAAATTGCAGGTAGCCAGCAGTCAGCAGAAATAGCCTACAGTACTTCACTCTAACCACTGGGCCACCATGGCTCTTAAGGAAGTGGTTTCCTGTTGGCTGCTGACACTGGCCGTGAGGGGAAGCAAAGCCAGTGGACTCTCCTGATCACTGTCCTTAAAATCTCCCACAATAAAACCATAAGTATAGACTCCCTCGCCTTGTTACTGAGCATTGTAATTGAGGCTGATATTACAGCATGGTTGCTGGGACAGCACAAATTTTATTGGCATGTTTTCCTGTTGAGTCATACTGTGGAGGAATGCACGGTAATGGGGCCGTGAGGAAGATTCCTGAGTTTTTAAACAGACGTTTTAAAGACTTCTGCAGCTAGGGACACCATTGTTAAGGTTTTGGTTATTTGCAGTTTATCACATTTATAAAGTCTGGTAAATAACAATCTGCTGTTAGGTATCTTTGGCTTTTTTTCTGGTGTTCTTACCTGACCTTTCCCGCCTTTACGGGATGTGAGCCTTTTGCAGCAACAACTTTTCTTAATTCTGTATGAAGTACTTTGTATTGATGTTAAGTGTAGTAGAGGAGTAAGGTTCACTCAAAGGGAAAAACTAGAGTAAGACACTACTGGAAACAATGGTCCAAGTCATGGCTTTTGTTCTTTGGCTATCTGGATAAGAGAAACTCAAGACTTCTTAATTTTAGTGTTCTCCCCACCACTGCCAAATTATTCCTACTGCCCAATAGTGAGCAGGCAATGGTGTTACTTAGCAACTGCATCTACTCTACATACCTGTGATTCTTCTAAGAACACGGTTGACTAGATGAGAGTAATGAATTCCCTTGTATGGTGGAAAATAGGAGTCAATAGATATCAACAGTGGCCTCCCTGATGCTCCTCTACCTCCAAAGAAGTAGGGGAAATGCTTATTTTGTTACCTGAGCATGAAAAGTGTTAGGAGGTAAGGCAATCGAAATTGGGTTTATTCCATTGCTGTATAGTGGGATGTGCTGGGACCTCTCTCTGACTCAGCCTTCTTCTCTTCAGCCTACCCTTTACCACTCCCCAGCCTGGACATCTGTCGGCCAAGTTCTTTGAAGGCCCATTGCAAAGGCAACAGGGATGAGGAAGAGGGAAGCACTTTTTACCCCAGCACAGAGGTCTCCAAACTTGGCAACTTTAAGACTTGGGGACTTCAACTTCTGGGAACTGGTCAACAAGTCTTAATGTTGCCAAGTTTGGGGACCCCTGCCTTAGCAAAACAGCACTCTTCTGTAGACAGCCAAATCTTTGGATAGCGGGATCACAGGGGAGTGGGTTAGCCTTATAGCACTGCAGTAGTATCATTGCTACTGTACTAAAATGCACTCTCACATTCTCATCTGGGAAACAGAGGAATATTGACAGCATGATAGTTACGTGTTCATGTATGCCCGTATTTACATGCATGTCTGATTCCTACACTGCATGTTGTTTACAGAAATTAAAAGGTTGCCCATGCCAGTTAGCATCGGTTAGCATCGTTAGAATGGATCCCCGATGAGTATCCATAAATCATCATAGTTTTAACTAGTCAGTGGAGTTCAGCTGCATGCTGCTGTACATAGACTCATTTATTCTTTTTTCCCTTTCGGAATTAATGAAGTCCCCAACTCTAACGGCAGCAGCTAACTTTGCATTAAATGGTCATCAAAATCAAATTGCATTTTGGCATAGTGCAATACATGAACCCAGACATCTTAGTTTTAAGGTTTGTTTATTCTTGGTGTCTTGTGTGAATCCAACCAACTATGATTTATTCAATTCAATAAACTACTCCTCAGCAGGATGAGTGAATTAGGTCATAGATTGGATTTATTATGCTAGCTATAATGTATTTAGGGGTGAGAATTGGCTTGCATGCTGTGTGAGCTCAGGCATTGTGGCTTATTTGGTACATCATAGTAAACTATGATTTAGCAGGCTAAGTCAACCCAGCATAGTTTCACTGTCACCAGTTCTCTGGGTAAGATGTGTTTGCTTCTTCAGACTTCCTGAGCTCTGTATTTCTATTGGTATATTTCTTTTGTCATGTAAAGGCAAAGGATTCTCTGCTTTTGTAGCTGGTTTGATAGCTGCGCTACAATCTATTTAATTATTTAAATAGATCTATTTGATAGGCCTATTTTTGTCTTTTGTTTGGGGACATTCACTGTCTTTCCAGGCTTCCCACATATCACCTCCCCATATATTAAGTCTCTGTCTTTGATGATGTGAGTACCTTTTACTGTTCCCATTAATGTTGATTTCACTGCTTGGTTTAATTATTCCTGCTGTTTCCCTACATTCTCACAGCTTTGGTTGCTATAACAACAAAATCTAGGATTTTTATTAAAAATCTAATGCATATATTTGTTAGCTTCTCCAATTTAGAAAGATGGCTGGATTTAACAAGGATATAAGTGATAGAAATGTCGGGGACAATGCATGATGGGCAGGACGTTCTTTGCAGTGTGGTTATTTATCTATTTATTCATTTCTAGGGATAAATAGGAAACAGGTTTCTGCTCATGGGTTTAATAGTTCCATCTGTAATCACTGCTGCAGGGGCTTTTGAAAGGTTCCAGTTAGCAGCACAAAAAGCGCTTATAAAAATCTGACCTGTAGCAAAACAGTAAGAGCAGCTTAAAGCGGATTCTAGTATGGTTCGTATGGAGCAATTGGTTGCTTGAGAAAGAGCGTGGTTCAGCGCATTGACTTGTCTAATTGCGAGTCAGACCAAGACTTGGAAGCCCTAAAGGAAAAACCAAGGCCAAGAGGCAATGAGTAGCAGAACACTGATTTTGCATCAATTGAACAAATTTACAAATCTGTGGCAGAGGAAAAAACATAGAACAACTCCAGGAGCACTTAAGTGTTGTGGTGGTGGTGCAGTGGTTAGAATGCAGTATTGCAGGCAAACTCTGCCCACAGCCAGGAGTTTGATCCTGACTGGCTCAAGGTAGACGCAGCCTTCCATCCTTCTGAAGTCACTAAAATGAACACCCAGATTGTTGAGGGCAATATACTGACATTTGTAAATTACCCATAGAGTGCTGCAAAGCACTGTGAAGCGGTATATAAGTCTAAGTACTAATGCTAGTGCTATTTATGACAAGATGGGATCTGAAGTTTCACTTTAACTTTCCCCTCCATTCATTCTGTTCTGCAAAGGGAAGGGGAGGGAAGTGATATCTAAGATGTGACATAGAGGATGTGGTTTATGGGTGACTTTCTGAAGCTGTCTAATAATGGATGAAAATTGTACATGAGATTCGGCTCGTTTTGAAAACTATCATATAATCTAGGAGGAGATTGAGTAGCTTGGGGGGAAATTATCTAGTATTGGGTGTTTCTACCCTAGCCAATAGTGTTGTACTACTTGGGATGGCATGAGGGGTGAAGAAGCAGCAACATGTTTGACCATGAGGTCTGAGTAAATTATTCAGTGAGAGCGAAGTGCCCTTCTACAGTTTTCATGGAAAGCCTGAAGCAGCCAAAGTCCAGAAGATATTAAGAAGGCATTGAACAATTTTACTTCTTTGCCCCTTTACAAGCATTCATCTTCATAGGCCTATCTGCTCTTTCGTATAGTTGGATAAGTGCAAAGAACAACAGAAAAACAGCGTGGGAAGGGGCCTTGGAGGTCTTCTAGTCCAACTCCCTGCTCAGGCAGGAAACCCTATATACCATTTCAGACAAATGGTTGTCCAATCTCTTCTTAAAAACTTCCAGTGTTGGAGCCACCACAACCTCTGGAGACAAGTTGTTCCACTGATTAATTGTTTTCACTGTCAAGAAATTTCTCCTTCATTCATTCTCTCCTGGATTAGTTTTCATCTATTTGAGATGTGGATCTGGCTGGAGATTCTGACAGTGGGTCTTAAGCATTTTGTGCAGTGTGTAACTATGGTAATCATCTTAACAAAGTGCTAGCCTACTTCTTGCTACCACACCGGGACAGACAGTAATATTCTTGGATCAGCTCAGTGGAATTCATGGGGTAGGCCGATTTGTACGTAAAACTACCATTCTTGTGATTTGAGCTAGACTCTGAGCCGTTTTCAAAATGGTTGGCATCTTGATAATCCATCAGTTAAATATTGTTGTACTTATCTGCCTGCATACTCCATAAAGCCTTTCTCCCCTTGCATCTAGCCATGGCAGAAACATGCTCTGACCACACCATTTTTCTGCCGTGGCTCCGTGACATTGCCTTCAGCTTAACCATAACCCGTGGGTAAAATATGCTCAAATCACCCTTAGCTGTAAGAACGTTTTACGTTTTCTCCCTAATTCCGATATTGTCGAAGAGCAGCCTCAAGGTATGTTTGTCACTCACTTTCTTGAAGAGGTGAGGGGTCTGGGAACAGAGTGAGCACAGGTGGGAGAAGGGTTAGTCATGGGAATTTCAAGGCAGCATAGTTTTTCCCAGCACAAGAATAGGTGGACAAGAACTTCAGCTCCGCAGTAGGAAAAGGCTCAAAACAGTCTTCAGATTACAGCCCTGAGTTCAAATTACATTTGAATCTTGCTATGTGTGCAGGATTTCAAAGTGGTGTTGCACATGCTCTCATTTTGTAAGATTTCTTTCTCGGCTTGTTGGGCAAACAGGACCCATTTGTACAGGTCATCCTTGACTTATAACAGTTCATTTGGTGACCGTTCAAGGTTACAACCACACTGAAAAAAAGTGACTTATGACCATTTTTCACACTTATGATGCATACCAGTGATTTACATTCAGATGCTTGACAACTGTCTCATATTTATGACAGTTGCAGTATCTCCTAGTCATGTGATCACCTTTTGAGACCTTCTGACAAGCAAACTCAATGGGGAAACCAGATTCAAATGACAACCCTGTTACTAATTTAATGACTGCAGTGATTTGCTTAACAAATGTAGCAAGAAAAGTCATAAAACGGGGTGAAACTCACTTAACAAATGTCTCACTCAACCACATAAATGTTGGGCTCAATTGGGATCGTAAGTTGAGGACTACCTGTATTTTCATCACACTACAGGTAGACTTTATTTAACCACCACAATGAGGACAGGCCACTCAGTTATTAAGCAAAGCAGCTCCTAAGTGAAACCGTGCTTATGATCTTTTTGCTTTGCTTTAATGTCCTGTGAAGGTCATACATATATAAAAAAGTAACTTGGTTTTCATCTCCATTGTAAATGTGGACAGCCACAAAAGGAAGACTACCTATGAAGACTATCTAGGAAATGCAGTGCAGAAAAGGAGTGGGAAATGGTGGGCAACATAAATTTTGGCAGGAGATAAGAAAAATAAAGAAAATAATTATTGTCACAAATACCATTCACAATAACTTTCGATATCTTACTCTCCTTGCAAACTAGCCTTATTTCCATCACACTTACGCAATGTTTGCTTTGTATATGTCTTTTGTTCTTCCTCCCTCCTTCCCTCTCTCTCCCTCCCCCCCTGCCTCTTCATTTCAACCACAATTTCCCCAGGCTTCCACTTTCTCTCAACTCATTCACTCACTCTTCATCAATTTGTCTTTCAATTTGATTCTCATTCATTCTCTCTGTACATCAAACCCCGTAAGCATAATTCTTTCATTCTGGCCACTCACTTTTCTATTCAGTTTTCATTCACTCATCACCTATTTATTCTAAAGACTTTTTTTTAACCATATCCTCACTCTCACCTCCTTATAATAAAATGGACAGAAGAACATTCCGCTATAAAGTCATTTTTGCTTTTTCAGCAAATATTCATTCCTCACAATAAATCATACGTTTATCTTTCTTGCAGCATTAGAATATCTTAACATTTCTTCATTCCCCCCCCCCAACGTAAATAAATATAGATACACAAATGCATCTAACTAGCTCCAGTATTTTTACCATATATGTAGAATTTACTGTTGTTTGCTCCATTTTCCCTAACACAATTATCTTGGTGTTCTTATATTTCTTGTTGCATCAGACAATCCATCTAATATTCCCTGAAAATCATCCAAGTCACACATTTATCCATAAATCTGTTTAAGAATCTAATTATTTCTCATCGGGGTTTTTTCTGTATTTATTCTACTTTTGCTTTAGCTTTCACTTCTTTTTGTTTTTTCCCTTTTTTTCCTGAAGACCTATTTTCCATACTAATAAAAAATGTCTGTCTTCAGAACTGTTCAACATCCTTGTAACATTGGGTTCTTCTCAGTCTATCACATAATCAAATCAATCATGTTTTTAGATTTATACAGTATTTATTCTTTTGCCATGTGTCTGCCTGAAAAGACTAGTGCTTACACTATATATTTGAAATTAACATAGTTTCTTCTAAGCAAATATTCATCAATCACTATTCTTTATTCATTCTGGAGCTTTTGAATATCCCAATCATTCTTTCTATACGCTCTAGCCTTGTTCCACCCTCCATTCATATCACATAGCTGAGGGTTTTTTTCCTCTTGGACTACATACAGTCAGAATGTTCTGTAATTTCCAATCTCTGGTCCTTATATCAATATCTATAGGCTCATCAGTTGTTGACCGTAGCATATGGCTTGGAATTTAAGAAAAGTCAATCCTAAAGAGCATTAATTTAATTATTGAAATTAAAGATATATTGTGTATGATCCAAAGAGAATTAGGAAAGGTGTATTAGATCTGAATGAATCTGATCTGATGTTATGGAGCAGAGTTAATGAATATACAGGAATGTAGAGAATGCAGTGAAGGGAGCAGAGTTAATGAATATACAGGAAAGAGAAGGTGTAAATTACAATTAAAAAAACAAAAATGTATATGAGAAAGCATAAACTGATATAATTTAAATTGTTATGAGTTCAGATGAGCTATTAATTGCAACTATCACAACCTCTGGATCCTTAGATTCATCTGAACCTATAACAACCTAAATTATATCAGTTTATGCTTTCTCATATACCGTACATTTTTGCTTCTTAATTTGTAACTTAAACCTTCTGTTGCCTGTATATTTATTGTTCCATAAGATCAGACAGCTTCATTTAGATCTAACACATCTTTCCCAATTCTCTTTGGTTCATACTCAATATATCTTTAATTTCAATAATCAATTAATACTCTTTAGCATTTACTCTTCTTAAATTCCAAGCCATATGTTATGGTCAGCATCTTTAATTTCAATAATCAATTAATACTCTTTAGCATTTACTCTTCTTAAATTCCAAGCCATATGTTATGGTCAGCATCAGATGGGCCCGTAGAAACTGACGTCTGCCCTTCCATTATGTCTTTGGATAATCAGAGTTTTCACATCATACCTGCTAGTTAGAAAAGGAAAGACTGAATTAATAACCCTTAGCCTTATGCCATATGTAATATTCCCTGTTAAATGGAAGAATAGTTAATTTTGGCCTATATGGGCCAGGATACAAAGTATAATCAAAGCCCAGTTTTACCCCAATGTAAGCTAGGATTTCTAATTTATCTTGCAAACCACATATAGTGGCCCACATTCTGTCCAAGCCTAAGATACATGCAGTGACTTAACACAAGTCTTTATAGGGTTTTGTTCTGTTTTTTGTATAACAGACTTTTCCCATTAGCACTTCAAAAAGATGGTGGACAATATAAATCTCATTTTAGTCAATAAAGAACTGCAAAGCATGATATATGTTGGTGTTCACTCTGACTAATTCTATTTGTTTAGGTTACTTCACTGTCATTGCACCTCGTACAACAAAATTAAATACCATCTTCAGTGTACATTATGACTATGAAAATAAACATGAACACACATCCTTCACATATTATACATTGAATTGTCATGTCCTCAATAGATATTTAAAAACAGTGATACTAGACTGATCAAATTTCTTTCCAGAGCCCATCTTTATTCAAGAATAGGTAGATCTAGATATATAAGTCATTTCCTCAATAGCCATTTATAGCATCTTAAGACCTTTTCCAGACATTGTTGTGCCAGATCACAACTGTGACTTATTACCATTCTATCAGCACAATGATAGTTACTTTAAGACACAAAATTAACTGGTGGAAAAAATCGCTATATTTGGGAAGTGATTCAATTCTATTCAAATGATCGCTTTTCTCTTCTGTTTTAAACCAGCTATAGAATGTCTCATTACTTTAGCAAGGATGTGTGAGTGGCAAATTTTGAACAGTCAAGGAGCAAAGTAAAATAATCTTTGATGAAAAGAAATCTTTTTATCAAAATACAACATCAAGCATATAAAAAAACAGCAACCCCTAATGTGGCATTCCATTTAACAATGATTCTAATCTAAATAGGAAGGATTTTTTTTTCAATTAACATTTTTGTCTTCATGTTTGACAATATACAAGATGGAAGCATGCTGTTTTTCAGAATGACAAAGAGATGCATCCAGTGAAAGGAATCTTGACAAGAAAAGGACAGTGACATGTTTTGTCAAGATGTCATTAAGTGAACTGTGGTTTAAAATGCTATGTGAATCTAATATTTTGATGCCAAGTCAAAACATCATTGGTTTGCTTTTGGGTGAGCATATAGAATCTCAACTACTATGGTTTGTAGATTGTGGTTTACAAATCCCAAAGGATGCATCAACCTAGCCTTTGAATCACTGTTAAAGAATTCTTACTTCCTCAGTCACTCACCCGTCTCTTGTGCAAAAAAAATAAAAATAAAAATCCAGAAACTAGCCTAAAGATTTCACATGGAATGCACAGTAGCTATTTAGAGATTTGAATACAAATGCTTTTGAATACAGTAATAACTTCTGGTTCTGAATCCATTCCACATTGGTGCACACCTGCTCCTAAAACTGCAATGGATTTCAATCCACGTAGAGATAGCTCCTAGCAGATTTCAGCCAAGTGTGTGCATGTAGATAACCAGTTTTTCAAATGGAGCACCATGTTGGTTTAAACTAGAGTCAGTGTGCCCATATCAGTAGGTGTAAAACTGCTTCTGGAAGCAACCTTCTGGAAGAAAGTGTTTTCTGCAGTGGCAGCAAATATGTGAATATGAACATATCCACGTGAAAGCTTTCTCTCAGCACAGAGAAATAACTTGCAACCCATGTAGAGAATTGTAGTGATTATGATGTAAGTACAATTGGCTAGAATTGCTCCCTCAGCACTTTGGAAAGGAAACAGCCAGTGCAGAGCAGAGCATGCTTGCTTTTTCAGTATGAAAAATTTTCAATAGTGCTGTCGATTGGGATATTTAGAGGCAATTAGCATTAATTGGCCCCTTTTTCTGGCAACACCATATCATTGGTTGGACAAACACATACAGAAACTCTGGAGATGGACATATATCAGCAGGACTTGAGAGATAAGGATGTGCTTGTGTACTTGCTTAATACTTATTTTAAAAAACATGGCCCTTTTACCTAAGGCTTTGGCATTGCTCCTGACGTGGTGCCACACCCCTTTGTTCTCAAGCTGACTTTCCTCCAGTTCAATTGGCCAAAACCTATGGCTGAAAAACTTCTACTTTTCTTATTAGCCTGGCCACCTTGCAATTTTGAACTACCTGTTCAAAGGAGGCAAGATATGTAACATACTTATATACTTATGGACATGATGAAATAATGAAGGAAGATAAGTTTTGTTGATATTTAAAAAGGCGTTAATGATTGGCTGAGTTCCCATACAACATTAAGCCATGTTAGGGTTTTTTTACAGACAGTAGCAGATTATGCTGATTCAGTCACTGATACTTATTAAAAGTGCTTTTAAATTACAGCTAATTGAACATTAGCCTATTATGACTTATTATAAGCCATGATTATTGTAAACATTTAATGAACTAGGTCAATACTGGATTAGATTAGGAATAGGCAAAATGCTGCCCTTCACATATTTTGGGACTAACATCCATCAAACTAGCTGTCCAATCATTAGATTGTAGTGACTGTAGTACATACTGTACATTGGGAGGTACCTGGCTATATGGCTCTGAAATAAGTTCCCCATAGTACAAGACTACATTTCTGTGTGGCCGGGTTCACAAAACACAAACATGCTAGGCTAAAATAATGTTAACTTTTTTGTGATGTTACTTTTTTGTATGAAACCAGCCAGTCTGCTATGAAAATTCAACCACAAGGACTGCTTGCTACTCTTTTGTATGTATGTAGAAATAGTCACAGGTTTTGCTTAGGTTAGGGTTAGTTGTGATTGGTCTGAATTTCACTTGACATGTTATCTACCTGGCCTTTGTAATGGTATTGCTGTAACATGTATCTAATAAATCAAATAAAGTTTATTTTTATTTATTCATAAAATTTATATGGCTGCCCATATAGCTCTGGGTCAGTGGTGGGATTCAAATGTTTTTTTTTACTACCAGTTATGTGGGTGTGGCTTGGTGGGCGTGGCAGGGGGAGGATACTGTAAAATCTCCAGTCAGAGGTGGTATTTGTCGGTTCTTTGAACTACTCAAAATTTCTGCTACTGAATTTCTTCAGAACTGGTCAGAACCTGATGAATGCCACCTCTGCTCTGGTTTATAACTCTGCATACTATGGGTGCTTAATAAACTTTTTTGTAAAAAAAAAGAAGCTGTTTTTAATAATAATGAAGCAAAGAATGATTTATAAAATTTAGGTTTTGTTTGCATACCATTTTAAATCATAGTTAACTGAATTAATCCAATTCCTTGGTTCATATTGTTGGAAGAAATATCCATCTGGTTTGGTTCCAAGCCGGGATGAAGACCCTGGAAACATGGAGGCTGATTGGAAAGATGGTTTAATGGTGAAGCAGAAGCACCAAGTACATGATTTCTGGGAAGCTGACCACATGGAGTTTAGAGTGGGGAGTATTTATACCTTCTCTTGGGCTTTGAGCTTCCTGTTCCTGTGCAAGACCGTGTATTTTATTGGCTGTTGTCAGACCTCCATGGGGCCATATACAAATCCCAGGAGTATCTGAGATGAGTTTGGTTGAAGTTCGAACTGCTGGGGGTGGCACAACTGAGACAATGCAGTGAAGGGGCTTTGGGCAATTCCTATTGTGGTTAAGGGCTAATCCTACTTTTGTTGGATCTTGGTTGAGGGTATTTGCTTATGAATAGAGCTAGCTATATCTTTATCTTAAGTGCTGACATCTGCTGAGGGCTATTAAGAAAGGTGGGGGTTGCTTTCCAAGAGCATGTTTCTCCATTTCTCATCCAAGGAAATATAACATTCTGCCTTTTCAATATTTCTCAAAATATTTCATTCTTCTAAGGAGAGAAGTGGGTGCTCATTTTCTACAATACCATTGAGACATCAACTAATTACTGGCTGGTTTGGAACAACCCTTTCACTGTGTTTTGTTCATTTGTGACAGTATTGCATGAACTGCTAGTGTAGCTGATAAAACATGATATATGGATCAGTGTACTGGGAAAACCCACCCAACACACATTACATTGTAGTTAAGGAAAAATTGTGCAGCAGCAGCCTATTGAATCACACCCCAACTTCCCCTTATATCCTGAATGTGGTAATGTGGCAACACATTAGGACATGGCGAATCAAATGTCTGGAGCATTAAAAAAAAAAAGAACCTGCCAGCTATTTTTCAATGGTTAGACTTAGGACAATGTATGAGAAAAAGAGGCAGAGTCTGGGGAAGGAGTCAAGAGAGGAATCAGCCTGGAGTGGTTACAATCCCACAAGTGAGCCAAGTCCATCCCTTCTTGAATTCCATGATCTAGCACCAATTTAGTGCTGATTCTTATGCATAGACAAGAGCAATAGATCAGCTTAATTGGAACTTAACATGGGAGCCTGATTCTCTGCAGCTGACAAACTACTAGATCTGGCCAATGGCCAATGATCTCGTAAGGGGCCACTGAGATTTTTTGCAGCCCAGATTTGGTGCTGCCGCTACACCCCTGTATGATCCCAATGAATGAGAACACACAGTTTCCCCAGGGCACAATATTCACAATATTCTCCGCCGCACTGAATACTTATTGTGGCTAAATCAATACTGCATTAAAAAGGCATTCAATTCAGATGACCAACTCCAGACACTTTAACCTGTCTCTCCTGCCTGATGGAGCCCTCCCGCTTGTCCCTTCTGTGCGAAAGGAAAATAAGGAAAGCTAAATATGAGCGAGCCAGCAGTGTGCAGCAGCAGCAGCAGCCAAAAAAGCTAATGCAATCCTAAATTGTATTAACAGAGGGATACATTCAAGATCAAGGAAAGTACTAATACCACTCTATAAAGCCTTAGTAAGACCACACCTAGAGTACTGCATCCAGTTTTGTTCACCACATTATAAAAAAGATGTTGAGACTCTAGAAAAAGTACAGAGAAGAGCAACCAGGATGATTAGGGGACTGGAGGCTAAAACATATAATGAACAGTTGCAGGAACTGGGCTTGGCTAGTCTAGTGAAGAGAAGGACCAGGGCAGACATGATAGCGGTCTTCCAATATCTGAGAGGCTGCCACAGAAAGGAAGGGGTCAAGCTGTTTTCTAAAGCACCTGTAGGCCAGACAAGGAATAACGGATGGAAACTGAACAAAGAGAGATTTAACCCGAAAATAAGGAGAAACTTTCTGACAGTGAGAACATTTAACCAATGGAACAGCTTGCCCTCGGAAGTTATGGGAGCACCATCACTTGAGACTTTCAAGAAGAGATTGGACTGCCATTTGTCAGAAATGGTGTAGGGTCTCCTGCTTGGGCGACGGGGTGGTGGTGGTGGTTGGACTAGATGACCTACAAGGTCCCTCCCAACTCTGATTATCTGTTATCTGAAAGGGCAGGTGGTGGGGGTGGCTAAGCAGGGCGGGCTCCCTAAGCCACCTGTAACTACCCAGGCACAACCCCCTTCCTTCTCTAATGACCCCCACCGACCCCCTGGCAGGCAGGCAAGCAAGCAAAAGGTGCGAGTGCATCAGGCAGCGGAGGTGAACCTCCAGATGTGGGCCTTTCCCAGCACTTTGCAGTAGATTTGACTGATGACCTTGGCAACGGGGCGAACTGAAGAAGTCAATGAGCGCGGCTAATTCAGCTCTGCGTCGAAAGATGTCACATCTGCGCTCACCGCCCGCCAGCCAGCCACCCCTCGCCCCCCCTTTCCTTTTGGCCAGCACCGGAAGGGCGTGTTAGGTTCAGACATACCCTATCTTGAATAGGACCCCGCCCCGTGTCATGTCTGAAGAGTGAGAGAAGGGAAGAAGAGATCTTGTGCGCGGGAGATCCAGTCCGGGATTTCCTTGTGTCTCGGCAAAAAGAAAGATAAAAAAAAAAGAAAAGAAAAAGAAAAAGAAAAACCCTTTACTTCTTGGCGTGTGCATGTTCAATGTGATAACTCTCCCGATCTCGTCTCTCCCGCCTCCCTCCCCCCCCCTTTTCTTTCCTTTCCGTTTTTAAAAATTTTAAATCCTTCCCCTTTTTTAATTTTTTTTAAATTTTCTCCTCCTCCTCCTCCTCCTCCTCCCATTCTTTCCCTCTTAACTCAGGACCGCCGAGTACAGCAAGCGATCGTGACACAGGGAAGAGCTTCGGTTTTATTTTTTATTTTATTTTTTTGTCCTCGGGAATCAGCCTCAGCGAAAGGGGGTTGGCTGCTAGTGCTGACATAGCTCTGCTTTTTTTTTGTTGTTGTTGGTTTGTTTGTTTTGGTTTTTTGGTTTTTTAAAATGATTTCCACGCGTTTTTTGCCCCCACCCACCGCCGCGATCTCCGCATTTCTGCCTTGCCGCTAAGCCCGCTGCTTTCGCCCCGGTTGCTGTCGGAGCAGCTTGCACGGAGCGCGTGCAAAAGCAAAGATGCGCTGAGGAGGAGGAGGGGGAAAAGAAAAAAAAAAAGTAGAAACCACCAGAGGGGAGGGGGACAGAGACAACACCCCCCCCTCCCGCCTTCCTTCCTTCCTTCCAAAACCGACGGGAGGAGGGAATTGCTGCAGCAGAGGCGGGTGATTTCGGGGTGGGGGTGGGGTGGGGGAAGAGCTGAAAGAAGGTGTCCGACTGGCCTCTCTCGCTCAGCTTGGGCGGATTACAGCAAAGCGAGGAGGCCGACGAAGAGGGGCTGGGGCGTCGGGCGAAAGGATGCACCGGAGGAGCGCTGCAAATGACCAGACCGGAGGGGAAAGTGTGAAAGATCCTGGCAACTCGCCAGCACTAGGAGGTTTGCACTGAGGAGCTATCGAGGTTGCCACAGCACCACAAAAGGGGACTTGCTTGCAACGAAGCTGCGATTCTCTTTTCTTTTTTTTTCCTATTATTATTATTATTGCCTCTTTTTTGCCTCCTCCTCCCTTGTCCCCCTTCTTCTTCTTCTTCTTCTTTCCTGCGCCGCCCGGCTTCTCTGCAAAGGAACAGCCATCCTTTTTTTGCCTTCTGCCTTTTTGCCTCTTTGGACCCAGGCTGGGGCTCTGAGATTTCTTTCCTGGAAAGAGGCGAAGCACCCCACCTCCTTCGCCCGGCTTCTGGCGTTTGGACTCTTCCGCTGGCTGGCAAGAGGGCTGGCTGCTTGGAAAGATGCTCCCCCTTCAAGCCTTCAGCAGCTGAGCTGCGGAGAAGTGGATAAGGTCTGCGAGAGATGCCCGGGCTCCTGCTGCAGCATTCCTCTGGAGCTGCCCTTTGTGCATGGACAGAGCAGGGGAGGCGTTAGCGTTCCAGCTGGCGGCTGGCATCCGCTGCCATCCGGAGGGGGTGGCAACCACCCAACCGGCGGCGGCGGCGGCAGCAGCAGCAGCAGCAGCAGCAAGAGGGGAAACGTCTGGGGCAGATGCTGGCTAACGGTGTGGGCACTGCCGCCGTCCGCTCCCCCAGGCACTCATGAGCAGAGGAGCGACCCTGCAGCGAAGGACGACCTACCTGATCTCCCTGACCCTTGTGAAGCTCGAATCCGTTCAGCAGCTCCAGCAAGGGGAACAGCAGCAGCAACAGCAGCAGCAGCAGCAGCAGCAGCCGCCACCATCTCCGGAAGATGAGAAGGCGAGGGCTGAGGATGGGGCTTCTCAGCCGGAGGGCAGAGCCGGCAGCCTCCCCTCCAGCCCTATGGCTTTTCCATCAATTGCCGAATCCTCCGGGTTAAGGAGCCACAAGGAAGCTGAGGAGGCGGCCAAGATCAAGAGACAGGAGCGCATCTTCCACCGGCAGGATGCGCTCTGGATTAGCACCAGCAGCGCCAGCACTCCCGACTACCTACTGCAGTTGTCTCCGGGCTGCCCCGAGACGCCTGGACCATCCCCATCCCCTGATGGCACCGGCCGAGCTGGATCGCTCTGGACCCCACCCAGCAGCCAAGGCAGCAGCCAAGGCAGTCCTTGGGATCCAAGTCTTGGATTAACAGCAGCTGCCCCCAGGGCCAAAGCCACCATCAGCTTGGATGCTACAGCCATGGTGCCGAGGTCTGAGGTGCTGGGAACTTCAGTGGCGGCTCCAGTTGTGCCCCCCAAGCCTGACCCACTGGTGCTCCCTGTTGCCCCAGCCGTGCCCCCCAAACCCGAGATGGCGTTGACCTCCAAATCTCAGCCAGCTGCCCCCTTTATCGCTCCCCCTCTGGCTCCTAAACCTGAGCCTTTGGTGCCCTTCCAGCGTGAGGCAACTATGCCATGCATAGCCCCAGTTCTGCCACCCAAACCCGAACCAGCAATTCCCTCTATAGCCCCCATCATCCCCCCCAAACCAGAACCACCTGTGGGCATTCTCTTTTCATCTGCTCCTCCCAAACCTGTGATGGTTGGCCCTTCGGTCTCCTCCACTCTCCTTTCTAAGCCTGAAGGTACTTTTGTCCCGTCAGCTCCTGCTGTAGCTCCAAAGCCCAAAGCCATTTTGGTTCCAGTCATGCCCAGTGTGCCGCCAAAACCAGAAGTGGCCCTGATCCCCTCCAAGGCTGGGTTGAAGGAAACCTTGGAGATCCCTGGAGATGAGTTGCCAATCCCCCCTCCAACCACTGCCAGCTGCTCCTCCAGTGCTGCTGCACCTGGACGCCGGATGTTGGTCAGTCACGCTAGCTGGGGTGGCCCTGAACCTGGGACCATGGAAATGACGGTGAGCCGTGTGGGTGTTTCTTCCTTCTCTCACTCGGGAGCCTCCTCTCCTCACCCGGCTGCTGGAAATCGCCGCCTCCGCTTGGCCACAAATAAGCCTTTCAAAACGGTGACCACCACGGGGGCTAAGGTGGGTACCGAGCCAAAGTCCAGCAAGGGGAGCCACAAAGGGGGTACCCCAAATCGCCTGTCATGGCCGGAGAGTGAAGTCAAGGGCCGCATGAAAGTGGCAGTCAAAGGGAGCGGGGAGACTGTCCCCCGAGGAGGGTCCAGGGCAAAACTGTCCCCTCACAAAAACAAAAGCAAGACTCTGGACAACAGTGACCTCAACCATGGCCCAGTCAGCTTAGCCTCATCTGGCTCTTGCTCCTCGGAGGCCGCAGTAGGGCTGAAGAGAGGCCGGGAGGGTGGAAGGGCCTCCACTCGTGACCGGAAAATGCTCAAGTTCATCAGTGGCATCTTCACCAAGAGTCCGGCTTCCACTCCCACTCACCCTGGGCCTGGCTGGAGCCTGAGCCATAAAGAGCTGCTTAGTGCTGAGCTGGCCAAGGGAGAATTACCCAGTAAGTATTGGACCCTGCTTCCTGGATGAGAGCGTGGCGATAGGTGGGACCTCAGATCTATTGAATCTGAGTGTGGATGCTGTAAATAACGAAGAGGGCTTGAGAACCTGAATGTTTAAGGTTGCGATTGGGAGACGTTAACACCCCCCCCCGCCCCCAAATCTTGATTTGGAATATAGGAGGAGAAAGAGGAGAGAGATTTCCTCAGCCTGTGATACCTTCTAAGATGTTAGGACTACCATTCCCAGAATTCCAGCTACTGGGGGATTCTGTGTGTCATAATTCAATTCAGGCAACAGGTTGGTGTACTATTTTCACAAAGAGTTGCGGTAGTAGAAACACAGGGTTCCTTCCCATTGTTCATCATGATTCCTTTGTAGAGCCTCTGGAGAACCTCTTGTCTGACCTGATCCTCTATTAGATTTCCCATAGAAGATCCCACTGTTTCTCTGAGGAAGAAATTCTGGGTAGCCCAGCCTTGTTGCCAAGGTGATAGTAGATCATGGCCACCAATAAATGTGTATACTCACTTTGGGAAAACGTTGAGGTTAGAAGGGATCTTTTGCTCCCAGCTGAATGCTACTGCAACTGAATCAGCCTGAGGCTTTCAAATGACCACCGTCTCATCTCCCCTGCGAGAAACTGGGGAGAAAATATTACTAGCACCTTTTATGTGAACATGTAGGTGATGTGAAGGATTCTTTCCCAAGATTGTATGGAGACAATCTGTATTGGACAAGCACATGTAGCTGGGGTCATCTCAGGCTCCTTCTCACCCCCAATTTGGAATGGGTGTGTGGGGTACAAAGGATGGAGTGAAGTCCTGGGTAATTTCAGGAGCAAATCCCAGGGCTCTGGTTTAAGCAAACCAGCTTCTATTTCTTCAAACCAGAGTTGATCGTTTATACGATCTTCTCTTTTTCAAAATCTTCCCCTTGTCAGATAATCTGGAGCCATCTAGGATCCGGTTCTGCTCCTTAGAGTTCTATCAAGGATGAATTTCACTAACAAGCTGTGTCTTGAATTCTTTACCATGCCAAACAGATTCAAATTTTGCCAAGGCAGAAGTGGCAAGCACAATATGGAGTCTATTTCTGCAGCAAATTGTTCTCTGGCTTGTTGAGTTGAACCAGATGATGATGATGATGATGATGATGATGATGATGATGATGATGATGATGATGATGATCACTACAAGTTGCTTCAGGAGAATTGTGTGAGAAAATGAGATGGGGTGTGAGGTGTATATAACATAAATCTATAGAGACGATAATGACATTGTGAGGCCAAAAAGTGTTTGACTGTCAATAAAAACCAAGTGCCAGGTTTACTGTTTTAACCGGGGAGAAATTATTGACATTCCACTTAATTAACAAGCAAATAAAAGAATTTAAATATATAAATATCAGTGATGATGCACTGCTGTTCGGCAATAGACATTTCCAGTGGAAGCATATGAGTCTTCTGCATGATTATATGAGCATTAAAATCTGTATGGAACTTGATTTAAAATTTGAGAGCCTCTCAGAGGTGTGCTTTGCTTTCTTTTTAGTCAGGAAACATACAGTTTTCATAGTTGTGGAGCTCAGTGTACATTGTGCCATTCCTTTTCCCGCTGCCCTTTCATTCATTTGGAAGGGAGCGTGGCTAAGCAAGAGACAGCATGCTTTCTAGACTGAAAGTCCCAGATTCTGTGTCCAGCATTTCCGAGTAGAGAACTTGAATACCTGAAGATATGAAGACGACCTCTTAAGTTCCCCGAGAGTTTCTCCCTGCCAGAGTAGAATTATACTAGATAGAGACGTTCCTGGTGGATAGCAGCTTCCTGCATGCGTGTTTTTGATCGGTTTAAAACTGAAACACAGAAGAAAATCTGCTATGAAAAAAATGAAGGTGGGTAGTCCTTGGGTTACGAGCACAATGGAGCCCAAAATTTACGCTGCTAAGCGAAGCATTGGTTAAGTGAGTTTTGCCCCATTTTATGACTCTTCTTGCCACAGTTGTTAAGTGAATCGTTGCATTTGTTAAGTGAGCAACACAGTTGTTAAGAGAATCTGACGTTGCTTATCAGAAGGTCCCAAAAGCTGATCTGGTGTCCCCTGGACATCATAAATATGAACCAGTTGTCACGCTTCTGAGTTTTGATTATGTGACCATGGGGATGCTGCAAAGATTGTAAGCGTGAAAATCGGTCATCACTCAGTCACTTTTTTCAGTGCCGTTGTAACCTCGAACAGTTACTAAATGAACTGTTGTAAGTCGAGGACTACTGTATTTGCAGGTAATATAGGAAGATATTTGCATCCATTAATGTGTCATTTTCCCCTATTAAAGAGCAAGAGTAGGATTTCAATTCCCTTGGACTGCATTTTGGGCTTCAGTTTGTATTAGCTCTGGCAAGCATGGGCGGTGACAGTGGAATTTAGAAATGGTAATGCAAAACATCTGGAAGGAACAGGTTAGCTTTCGAAGTATAATTCTGAAAAAACACCACATTAACATCTAACATTTCTAGCAACTGATGACTAGAAGGACTGTGCTAAGTGATCCAAGTTTTTATATGTGGCATATTCTGTTAGACTACTTACTACCTAGTTCCCTGAGGCGTGTTTCCCCATAATTCCCAACCAGAATGGCCAATTAGCTTGGAATTGTGGGCACTGAAGTTTAGTTATCTGGTGGATAGCCATTTGAGTCCTGGGTGTTGGTTTTAGAATCCTTCCTTAAACTGCTAACTCGGTTTTTAATAACTTGCAGAAAGCCAATAGAGTGCAGGTAGGCCAAATTTCTTGGGCAGGGAGGGGCAGGGAGAAAAGAGCTGCCTACAAACCTCCACCTCATTTTCCTTCATGAAAGTTGGAGGGTCCGAAGTAATTTCTCCCAAGATGTCTGGTTGTGGTGGGCCGAAATAGGGTGGAGATGATGTTCCTGCAGGTGCTCCAAGGCTACCTTTGAAGGACTCTAAAGGTCAAGTTTGGCCCATTGAATTGCACTTAGAAACTAATACTTGCAGGAAGGGATATACTATGCTCATGGTGGTATCTATCCACCAACAAATAGGCTTCTGCATTCTTTATTTATTTTTTATTTGGTTTGTCAATTGCTTACAAGATAAACATAGTTATTAATACATGGATACATATAAGAAAAATAAAAGAAACAATAGGACAGGGATGGTAGGCACGATGGTGCATTTATGCACGACCCCTACAGACCTCTTAGGAAAGGGGTGAGGTCAATAGTAGACAGTCTAAGGTTAAAGTTTTTGGGGTTTGGGGAAGAAACCACAGAGTCAGGTAGAGTATTCCAGACATTGACCATTCTGTTGCTGAAGTCGTATTTCCTGCAATCAAGTTTGGTGCAATTAACCTTGAGTTTGTATCTATTGATTACTCTTGTATTGTTATGGTTGAAGCTGAAGTATTCATTGACAGGTAGGACATTGCAATGTATGATTTTATATACTATACTTAGATCGGACTGCAGGCGGAGTAGTTCTAGGTTTTCTAGGTCTAGAATTTCAAGTCTGGTGGCATAAGGTATTCTGCAACAAATAGAGGAGTGGAAAACTCTTCTTGTGAAATATTTCTGGACTTTCTCAACTGTGTTAATATCAGGTATGTAATGTGGGTTCCAGACTGATGAGCTGTATTCGAGTATTGGTCTAGCAAATGTTTTGTATGCTCTTGTTAGTAGTGTAATATTACCAGAGAAAAAGCTACGTAAGATTAGGATAACAACTCTTAATGCCTTTTGGGCTAAGTAGTTACAGTGGGCTCTAGCACTTAGATCATTAGAGATGAGTACTCCAAGATCCTTGACAGAGTTTGGATCATCAACAAAGACTTGACTATTTAGCCTGTATTTTATTTTCTGATTTTTTTTTGCCAATATGTAAGATAGAGCATTTATTTGTTGAGATTTGAAGTTGCCGTTTGTTTGACCATTCTGATACATAGTCGAGGTCTTTTTGAAGGTAGCAGTATTGTCAGTAGTGTTGAATAGCTTTACATCATCAGCGAAGAGAACGCAGTTGCTCTTAATATGATCATAGAGGTCATTTATGTAGAGCATGAAGAGAGTTGGTCCTAGAACACTGCCTTGGGGGACATCACTGTTGACAGGTACAGAATTTGATAGGACGCTCCCAATTTTGACCATTTGTTGTCTGTTTGACAGGAATGCTTCTATCCAGTTATGCAGGTGTCCAGAGATACCATAAGATTTTAGTTTTAGGAGTAGTTTGTCATGTACCACTGAATCAAAGGCTTTACAGAAGTCTTATGTAGATTGTGTCTGTTGCTTTGCCCTGATCAAGTTGTGTAGTCCATATGCTTTTGCAGTGTAAGAGTTGCAGATTACGGGATAGTTTTTTCTGAAACCAAATTGTTTATTAGAGAGCAGGTTGTTTTCTCTAAGTAGAGGGTAATAGATTGGTTAATAACTGATTCCATAACTTTACAGGTGACGTAGCATAAAGAGATTGGTCTGTAATTTTCAGCTAGGCTGGGGTCTCTGTTTTTGAAGATGGGGATGACCGTGGCTTGTGACCATAGGTACGGCAAGGAGCTGGTCTTGAAAGATTTTTCAAAGATGATGCTTAGAGGTTCGGCTATGGCAGCGGGTAGCTTTTTAAAGAAGTAGGCACATATTCCATCTGGTCCAATAGATAGAGATGGTTTTAGATTGTGCAGTGCTTTTTCAATATTGTCTTCTGTAAAATCGATATGTATTAGATCATCGTAGTTGTCTGTGATTTGGCTAGGAAATACTGGGCATGATCCATTGCTGTTTACAAATACTGAGCTAAAGAATGTGTTAAAGAGGTTGGCTTTAATGGTGTCATCATTGCAGTCTTTACCATTAGGTCCTTTCAGGGGTGGGATGGACCTTGAGTCTTTTAGTTTGTTGTTTACAAAATTGTAGAAAGCATGGGTGGAATTGGTGCATAGAAGGTTTTCCTCTTGTTTAGTGTGATAATTGGTGCATTCAGTCTTTATCTGGTGGCATAAATTTTTGTATCGGCTTTTGAAGTTGGCAACGTGACCAGATTTGTTTTTCCGCCAAAGTGATTTCTTTTTGGATTGAAGCTTCCTTATTGTTATGGGTAATCTGTTTTTTCTGGTTTTTGGTGTTGTTATTGGTACATATAGTTTGATGACTCTTTTGACTTCAAGTAAAAATATGTTGTAATGGTTTTCAACAGTATTGCATCCAGTGAATAGAAATTGCCAATCAAGGGGTGAGAGATCGTTGTCCATAAGATCATAGTTGCCTTTTTTGAAGTTATAATTGGGGATCACATCATTGTGTTGATTTTTGTGTGGACGTATGTTGAGACAAAAGTCAATCATGCTGTGCTCACTGTTGGAAAAGAGTTCTTTAATTAGTATTCATTTCATAAATTGAATTCAAACTATTGCAGAAGATGAGATCGAGGCAGTTGTTAAGTCTAGTATTGTTGGTAACTAGTTGTTCCAGTCCCAGGTTTGTTACAGCATTGTAGAAGGTTGCATGTATGGGTTCAGTTTTACATTCATTTAGGGTCCAGTTAATGTGAGGTAGATTGAAGTTGCCAAGAAAGATAAAAGGGTGTGGGCAGGATGTTGCCCATGTTAGTAGTGAATTTAGCTTGTTTACATGTTTGATGTCATAATCAGGGGCTCTGTAACATAGTAAGAATCGAAATGTGATATTTAAGGACAGTTCACAGACGATGGTCTCAGGAAGACCAAGCTCTTGGATAACTTGGATGTTTTTTTAGATGTAAGGGCTTTTTATAGAAGATAGCAACACCTCCTCCTCTACGGATTTCATGATCTGATCGGTAAACATGATAGTCTCTTACTGTGGTAATGGAGTCAGGGAGAGATGCATTGAGCCATGTTTCACAGACAAATATGATGTCGAATTTAGCCATATTTAGTAAGAGGAGAAATTCAGGTATTTTATTCATAAGGCTTCTTGCATTGAGTAGCTTGCATTTAAGGCCAGTTGTAGTTTCCAGCAGGAAGCATTTAATATTATTTGGCAATTAACATACACAAAGCTAGTTCAGTATCCATTGAAAGAAAATATGGTTTTGTAAATATTAATAACAATATAACAGGTCAAAGTGGGAATTTGGTTTTTAAAATGTGTTTCATTCTAATGTAAATCGTTTTCCAAAACTCAGCTTTACAACTGTCAGCCTCCCAAGTAGACCAGACAGGAAACATGACAAGATAAGCTAATTCTACTTTAATATAAGGCTACAATTAGCAGAATCTTTCAAGCTGAAAGTACAGATCCCCCACTGTCTCTTTTTACTACTTGATTAGTTGGTGCAGAGCCTTTCTATGTTCTTTTCTCCGCCTGGTTACTCACTTGTGGGCACCTCTTCCTTTTATCTAATCACCCTCTGGCCAGCATCTCTCCCCTCCAAACCATGATCATTCTCACATTCCATTGCAACATTGCTACCACATCTTTGGAAGGAGGAATCCAACCTGCTCCTTTCACTATTTAGATCCTCCCTTCTTCCAGACACCTCTAGCCTGGCCTAATAAAGTTGGGTGTCATCAGCGTATTGATTTTCCTCAGTGATGTCATATACTGTGAAGGTTAAACAGCAAGGGAGGAAAGAGCAAACCTTACGTTAGTCCATAAGTGAGTCAACCACTTGACTCACGCCACCCCCACACTCCTAATTCTTCATCACTGACTAGAACTGCCCACTGAAGAAAGAGTAGAACCAAGTTATATAGTAGAGGTAGTCCACGACTTAGGCCCACAATTTAGCCCCAAATTTCTGTTGTTAAGTGAGACCTTTGCTCAGTGAGTTTTGCCCCATTTTACGACCTTTCTTGCCACAGCTGTTAAGTGAATCACTGCAGCTGATCAATTAGTAACCCAGTTGTGAAATGGGTCTTGCTTTCCCATTGGCTTTGCCGGTGAGAAGATTGCAAAAGATTCTGGGGCACAGCAACGGTCATCAATATGAACCAGTTGCCAAGCATCTGAATTTAGATCACGGGGATGCTTCAAAGGTTGTAACTGCGAAAAATGGTCGCAAGTCACTTTTTTTTTTCAGTGCTGTTGTAATTTTGAATGGTCACTAAATGAACTTTTGTGAGTCGAGGACTGCCTGTAACAGCAAAAACAGCAAACAAAACTGGGGGCATGAACAAATAATAAACATAGACCCCAGTCTCCAAGCCCTAAAAGTGGCCAGAATATTAACATGGTTGATGGTATCGAAGGTTGCTGAGAGATCTAAAATGGCTGTTTTCATTCATACCACGACAAACAACCATCCACTGACTCCACCAATGCTGCCTCCCTTCCATGCCCAGTTCTGAAAAGAATCCAGATAACCTGCTTCCTCTTGGGTGCCTTCCTGGCTAGTTGTCTACCCCCTGTGATCTCAATAACTTTCCTTAAGAGAGGTTAGAGATTTTGCCATCTATTTCAAATGAATAGAAATCCAGAGAGAGCCTCTTAAGAAGAGAGTGAATTACAGCCTCTTTCAAGTATTCCAGCACTTCCTCCTCTCTTTACTCAGGAGCAATATTTTGGCCCAACTTCTCACACACCAAAGATGGTATTCAGCAGGTTCTGACCAGTTCTGAAGAACCAATAGTGGAAATTTTGAGTAAATTCGGAGAACTGGCAAATGCCACCTCTGACTGGCCCCACCCCCATCTATTCTCTGCCTCCCGAGTCCCAGCTGATCAACTGGGTCTTCTTTGGTTACCCTGCCCAGGAGAATGGAGCTGGAAAGCAGGTTAGTGGGGTGGGGAGGGAATGGGATTTTGCAGTAACCTTCCCCTTCCATGCCCACCATGCCACGCCCACAGAAACGGTAGTAAAAAAAATTGAATCCCACCACTGTCACACAACCTCTGGACCCCTAGAAGAGCCAGAATAGGCAAGGATCACAAGTGACTGGGGCAAATGACGGAGCAAATTCATCATTTGCCATCATCGGCCATGGCGACATTGCTCCACTCACTTTTTCTCTCATACCTTCTGCCTTCAAAAAACAAAACAAAACCTAGATTATGGGATGGGCAGTTCCTGGCTCTGTATATATTTAGATTTGCTTCTGGGTTTGTTCTTGTTGTAGGAGGGATGGAGGGATAGAGACAGAGGAGCTGCTACTCCAATTGCTCTCTGAAGGGAGATGTTAATTGAATTGGAAAGTTGGATTAAAGGGTATATTGTAAGAAAGAGAATTACTTCTCTCCTCTGATGAACTAAGGCAACTGCACTGGCAGCATGAAACATCGCTGCACATATAGTCCTGCCAATGAAGAAAGTAAAGTAATCATATTTGTCCAAAAAAATGCAAAATCTATCACAAATTATAAGTTGACCTTTATTAACAACTCAAAAGTCACACACACACACACACAAAAGCTTTCGGGGTCTTCATCTCAGGTAAGAAGAGATTGATGAAATTTGCATGATCAAAATACTATTCTACCCAGACATCTTTCCAAAAAGAAGTAGAGATTTTGTGAATGTTCATAATAGAGCAATTCTGTCCCAGGATGGGGGTGCTGATGGAAAATGTTGATCCTGCTCTTAAATCAGGCCTGGGCAACCTTTGTTGTCCAGTTTGGTTCTATAATTTCCAAAGGTTCTTGACATTAGCCAAGCCTTACAAGAGTTGATATCTAAAAAATATTGAAAGGACATATGGTTGCCTCTCCCTCTTGGACAGGATCATTTATCTCTGATTTGGCGCTTTTTTTTTTTTTGACAACACAGAACGTCTATCAACTCGGAGATAATGGAGAAATGGCAGGGTGATGTCAGAATGCAGGTAATCCTCGACTTACAACAGTTCATTTAGTGACCGTTCAAAGTCTCAATGGCACTGAAAAAAAGTGACTTAAGACCATTGTTCACACTTATGACCGTTGCGTCACCCCCATGGTCATGTGATTTACAATTGGATGCTTGACAACTGACTCCTGTTTATGACGGTTGCAGTGTCCTGGCGTCATCTGATCACTTTTTATGACCTTCTGACAAGCAAAGTCAATGGGGAAACCAGATTCACTTAATAACCATGTTACTAACTTAACAGCTGCAGCGATTCACCTAACAAATGTGGCCAGAAATGTCGTAAAATGGGGCAAACTTCATTTAACAAATTTCTCATTTAGCAACATAACTTTTGGGCTCAATTGTGGTTGTAATTCATGGACTACCTGTACTGAGCAATTTCTTGATGGAGGAAAGAATTTGGGATGCTCTTCTATAATGATATTTATGATATTTAAGTAATATTTAAACATGGTCAAAAAGTTGTTCCTGTCATTGAAACCCTAGACTGTAACTTGTAGGTCTATGATGGCAGGTGAGTTTGCCTAACGTACTTACAAATTTTCAGCAGCCTCAGTGAATTATACTTCCCGAGGTTCTTTAGAGAAAACAAAAATTGGCAGAAGAGATAAGCTGTGATTAAAAATTGCTTGTGAAAGTAAGGGAGTAGAATTACATTGGAAATTCTCATTATTCTTTTGTAATGAAACCAAGTCATGACCCCTACCTTTCTGACTTTGAAACATATTGAAAACTTCGCACATCTCCTGGGCCTGGCTTAGTATGGTCATGTGGTCGGACCATACTTTCAGTCTGGTTTTTTTTGTCTCTGGTAACGTTAGAGAGAAGTTGGTGGTTGTTCCTTCCAAGTGATGCTAACTGTTGGGATTTATTACTGTTTTTATAGGTTTTATGTATGTCAAACTGATCAGAGTCTTGTGGCGCTTGGGAAGCCTAGATATCTAATAAATAACAATAGATGGAAAACTGATAGTCTTACTACTTCCCATATGTTTCTTGTAGGTTTTGAAACTCTCCAGAAATTTATTTTATATATCTTATTAAAAAAAAACACAAGTTCTAATATTTTGAGTACGGTCTCTGTATTTGACAGCCCATTCTAGCAAAATGTATAAACCCAATTTTAGCAAGAGCAACTCCTCCTGTGCAAATCTTGGAGAAAATTACCTTGTCTTTTAATCTTTCCATTAGACAGCTTTTAGAATAATTGATAGTCGGTTGAGGGAGAAAAAAAGGCTAACCACAACCCAAGTTATTGGTACGTAACTCACCCAACACAATGCAGTCTCCCACCCAAGCATTCAGGTCTATCAAGTGTCCGTTAAGGTGCCTCCTTCCCATTTTTTTTGCATCCTGCAAGAGGTAGAAGCAAGAGGTCTACAGCTTCCAGGGAATTACCTTCAGCTTGGTGAACTAATGATTGTATGGGTCTTTGAGGTGTTTTCCTTGATGAAGACTACAATTTACCAGGAGTCCTGGTGGGTCAGAGATTAAAGTGCGGTATGGCACCAAACTCTGCCCGCAGCTGGGAGTTTGATCCGGATGGGCTCAAGATTGACTCAGCCTTCCATCCCTCCAAGGTTGGCAAAATGAGGACCCAGGTTGTTAGGGGAAATATGCTGACATTGGGAACGGCCCAGAGCATGCTATAAAGCACTTTGGAGAGAGATCTGTAAAGCACTACGGAGAGGTCTTAAGTGCTGTTGCTATTTAAGTTGTTCAATATGGTCCCCTTCCCATGCTTTTTTTACATATGAATATTGTAAATGCAAATAACAGAAATTACATTTCTGAGAATTGTATATTTTTGCATTCCTCGTTTTTGTATACACATCCCAAGGATTTAAGAGGAAAAGTCAAACGGAAGTGCAAAAGAGCCTATAGGGCCATTACTAGCCGAGCTGGGATTAATCATGGTGCTAGACTATTGCAGCCAGATTCATCCCAGAGCTGTGCAGCTGCTGGGAATTTCATGGAAATTGTGAGCTGAAGTATCGAGCCTGCCTTTGTGATGAAAAGTCACTGTCCAAATACTTGCTGTTTTAGGAAAGGAGCCACAATTTTTCAGCTGCTGTTTCTTGTTTTTGCTTTAAATATGTCAGCCTAGGGACAGTTTCTCTTGTCAGAGCAGCCAATTCTTTCTGAAGCTTTCATCCCAGAGAAGCTTTTTAGGATTAATGGATGCTGTTAAAGCCACAGACAATGATCTGGGTGCATCATTTCTTGTATAAGAATCATTGAGCCATTTACCAAGATTGACCATGATCATTAAAAATTTGTCTCATATGTTTCCTGCCTCATTTCATTTAGAGAAAAACTGAGGCATGGACTCAAGACAGAGTCTTTGCCATTTTTTTCCTGAAGGTCATCTGGAGGTCATCTAGAAAGTGAAGAGTACAACCAAGCAACCTTGCTTCTACCCATTTCTTTCTTGGAGAGCTGAGGTGACCCATATCTGTTTCTTCTTAACCCTATGCTAGCTGGAGAATTCTGGGAGTTGAAGACCACAAGTCTTAAAGTTTCCAAGTTTGGAAACCTCTGCCTTAGTAGTTCTTTTGTAAAAATAACAGGTTCTGAAATAAAGACCCTGAAGATTCTGATGTTGGGAAAGATTGAAGGCAAAAGGAGAAGGGAATGGTTAGATAATGACATTGACGATATAATGAATATAAATTTGGGCAAACTCCAGGAGTTGGTAGAGGACAGAAGGGCCTGGCATGCTACGTGGCCCATGCGGTTGTAAAGAATTGGACACAACTTAGTGACTGAACAATAACAACAACAATAATATAACCTAGTGATTTTTAGATGTATTGGGATGCAGCTTCTAGAATTCATGGGCATCAGACTGAGGATTCTGAAAATTGTAAACCATGAGGTATGAGCTGAAGTAGAATGTAATTTGTCAGGCTCATATGTGAAATGGGTTAGTCTTTACTAGGTAGACTATCAGGCTTCCTTTCTGTGATTGATGTGCTTGTGACTCTAAAGAAAAGAAATTGCAATCAGATTAACTGTTTCGGGCCAGGTTTAGGAAATGGTAGCTTTCATAACAGTTCATTAGATCTTTCTTGAAACAGTCTACAGTGGTTGTTGGGAGAGTGTGAGGTCATTAAAGTACTTCTGGTGGCCCAGACCTCAACTTATTCTTTGGTGGTGATGTCGCTGAATGACCCTATATATGGAGAAGGTTGAATGTGGGTTTCATCAAATGAGTAGACTTTTCTGAATGAACATGGAAGACTTTTTAAATATTTCCCACTTCAAACTACTGTTTTCTAGCCATGCAGTCAGAGAAGGCTTCAAGAAAAAAAAAAGCTCACGTGGTGAAGTAATATGCTACTTTTATTGATCCGTCTTCTCTTGTGTGGAAGAAGGTGGCCAGTATTTGATGGCCAAGAGATAGCCACTTTTCATTAAAAGGCTATTCTCCACTTGTGTTTCTTAATAATTCCAGTTTTTAAATCATTTTCATCTACTCTAAATGCCTATATCTATGTTGCAAAATCATAGCCAGTTTGAAGGTTAATTATTATGGGCTTTCTCAAGAAATCCAAGAGTCGGTTATTTTCAGGAATTTGGTTCAAAGGCTAAAACACTTTGCAGTTGAAATCCCTAATCCTCCTGCCTTCCAATAACTGGCAGATTTTACATTCCCAGGATTAAATATGTATGGCAAGAGAATAGCTGTTAAGCAGTCAACTCTTGTGCAGGTTTACTTGGATGTACAGAAAGCCTTATTTTTTTTCCAGTTATATGATCTTCTAGAAATCTGTACATAATTTAAATAGTTTCCCAGTAATAAAGCAGTTTTGCTGTTTGATTAGTTGTACTGTGGGACTCATCAAAACAAAATCTGCTTTATCCATGAAAACAATGGAGAAGTTGTTTCAACACAATGTATGTTCTACCAATTGTGCGGTTTACTAGCTGCAACTCCTGTACCAAAACACATTATTTCCGTAATCTATCTTGGGATCTGCCTCCTTAAATGGTAAAGTAATATGTTAGTTTTTGTCCTTTCCAAAATGAGAATTATAAAAACTACGTTTATCTTATTTTCTATAAAAGGACAAAAACTTGGAGTAACTGACTGACCCATAACAATGGTTTATCATGTTAGAATATAGCCGGATACTTAGCTGTAACATACAATGATTTCATTCAGGTGGGTGATGCAGAAGGCGGTAGGTAGCCACAGGTGAGTCAACAGATGATAATAGCAAAGCTCAGCAACTAGAAAATCTTGGAGCAAAACTGACCCTGTGCAGTATTCTGTCCTGCTTTGTCTCTTCTTGCATTTGCAAAATAGGAGATAACAGAGAAAATGCTTTCTAGAGCCATTAAAAATGCTGGAAGCAGTTCCTGGCAAGTCTAATGGGTGAAGCTTTTGTTGTTGTTGGAGTTGTTGTTCTCTTTCTAAATTAGCCTTCTCTGGAATATAATTGTTGACCAGGGAGCTGGACTTCGGATCAGTTGTGTGCCTGAAAAGCACGTTTCAGACTGATTTTTATTTAATTGTACAGCTAAATGCAACCCTTTATTAATTTTTTCAATTGTTATACAGAAGACTATAATCCTGTTACTGTTGAGTTGATAATTGGCTATTAGTTTATTTTTTGCATCGATGCACCATGTCAGTTTTTTTTTTTCCTCCAGGAACAGTGCAATACAAATTAATAATTATAATATGAAAACGTGCATCAAAAATCTACTTTCATTTATTTTTCATTTAGAATGCTTTTAATCCCACTTTTTCTTTTTTTTTCTTTTTTACAAAAATCGAAGTAGCCAACAACAGTCAGTGCAAGACAAAGTCATATTTAGTGTGGAGAGGAGGCCTTTCTCACTCAGAAATCCTGGAGGTATTAAATTTGAGAAATGTGAAAGGAGGGAGAATAGTTACATGCAGATAATAGTTGCACGTGTGTTGCTTTGAACCTGAAAACTCTGAGTGAACTCTTTTTCCTTTATGAAAAGTTTCCAGTAGGCTGTAGTATTATTTTATAACAATAATAACAATAATAATAGCAATACCAACCATAAACTGAGAATACAATATATCTCAAGTAGTGAAGTAACCCTTTTGAGACCTGCCTCAGGAGGAATGAGTCCTTCAGGATAGACTAAGTAGGAATAGACTCTGAAATCTGATTAGAACAATACTTTACAGGTAATCCTTGGTTAAAGATGGCAAATGGGACCGGGATTTTTGTCACCAAGCAACACAATTATAAAGCCTGACATATAACTGCATTGCTTAGCTACAGCAGTTGCAGCACTTCCATTTGGTATTGTGATAGCAAGTACTGCAACATTGTTAAGCATGACATGATCACCACTTGGGATTTCCCGCTGGTTTCCCCATTGACTGTGCATGACCAGCAGTGAAGTTCACAAATGATGATCATGTGGCTGGGAAATGCTGTGGCATTGTAATTGTGACTTGGTTGCCAAACCTCAAGAACATCTCCCATGATTACGGGGACACTGTGATGGCTGGAATTTTGGTCAGAAATATTTGTCATTCAGCACTTCACCTGAATGGGTGGTTGGTAGGTAAGGACCACTTGTACTGCTATAGGTTGTAGTAACAGAATCTTGAAAGAGTGATGTGAGCTTTTCTTCTTAGGGAGGAGTTTTGTCTTATATTTCTCACGCTTTTCTGTTCCCTGGGCTTAAAGGTTCTTTAGGCAACTGTTGTCTCTGCCTCTTTCCTCCCAAATTATCACCTTGACTTGGTTTGGAAGAAGATATTGACTCTTGACTTCTGTTAAGGAATGAGCTACATCCTTTGATGTCCAAGGAATCTCATGAAAATATATTTGTCTTGTGGATCAGACTATGTTTTTAAACTGATGGTGATTTGTATGAGGTTTAGTTTCTACAGAGCTGAAATTTGCAAGTAACTCTAGAATGGTTTCTCCTTTATAAAAAAGAAAAACCACCAGGGTTTGAAAGTATGATCTTCTTGCTTGTAAGTAGTTCATATGCCCCCTCTATGCCCCATTTCAACAATTAAATCTCCGGCAAATTATTGCTATTGCTTCCAGTGGAGTTTGTTAATGGCCCAATTCGGCTACATTTATCTGACAGTTTTATTGGCAAATTACATCATATAGCATTGATTCCGTTTCTGAGAGATGAAAGCAGTAAATCATAACTAGAACTTAAAACAAGCTCAAGATGTGGATGTGACTTTGGTTACTGAAGTTGGACTCTGGTCTTCACGATGGCAAAAGAAAAAAAAAAGTAGGCTAGGGAAGTCATGAAAGTAGCATGTAGTTCAGCCACATTCCTGGCTTTAGACAGTACCAGATGCAATTTCACCAATTGTAGATAGTGAAACAACCGCTTAAACCATAAGACAAGAGGGATCTTATTTGTATGGTCCTTTGTACTCTCTGAGCCTGGTGGTTTTCTTGCAGATGTTTCACTACCCAAACTAGGTAACATCACCGTGATGTTACCTAGTTTGGGTAATGAAACATCTACAAGAAAACCACCAAGCTAAGAGAGCATTTTAACCCTGAGCTACAAATATTCTCCTTTATTGAGCTTATTTGTGAATTCCAAAGCTTTGCATTCACCACAGTTCCAGTGGCTTCTTCCTACTAATCGCTGCTTCTTCCTACTAAGTAGCAGCAGCGAAATAAAATACGTGGAGATGTGAGTATGCCCCTTGCAGAAACCAGGGTTCCTTTTAGGCTTAGGTGGGTAGATCTGTTAATTGCATATACAAGCACATCGACTGTGTACCTATAAGTGGAAACAGCTAATCAAAGGCCTATGCGCTTTCAAATGCTTTGTCAGGAGAAGGTTGAATTATCCAAGACGTAATGTTCACATCCTGTAATTGCAATGTGAATATCAAATCATTTCCACATCCCCATTAAAGTCCTGGGGCGTTTCTGAACAGAATCCATTCGGTATTCAGAGCATCACAGAACGGAGGGAAATGTCTGTGAGGGCCTCTGTGGTTAGCCCCACATGCAGGGAGAATGGCTCCATTTATCAGCAGTGTGCCAGCTGTACTTTCAAAGGAGATGCATTCTGTATTCTGCTAGGAGATGATTTTATAGCTGTTGTGGGATGCCCAATGAGGGAATTGTGGCAGTCTAGTAGAGCAAAACAGATACGGAAAGGATGCCCTATCTATGAAGTTGGGTGGTAATCTCTGTGGTCAGTCAGGAAAATTGCACCCTGGAAAATGGTGTTCCATCGAAACCGGTTTGTGCTGTCCAGCCAGTGTATGGGAATTGGATAGTTAGTTAGCAATTGTGAGCTGTCCTCTTAAGGGAATGCATCATAGTAAATGTAGTTAAGGTATCCTGGGAAATGTAGTCCATGTAACGTGACCACATCTATAATCCTGATTGGTCACTAAATTGCCCCTCAGTGGATTGGGGGAGGTTTCTTCACTCTTGCCTGAACTCACGGACTCATAGTAGCTGCTCTACCTCTACCGCTACAAGATGGGAGGAAAGGGATAAGGAGATAACCATCTTTTTACCTACAAGACAGATATGCAAAGGATTGGACATTAAGAAGAACTTCGTCACAAATGTGAGTTAGGAGGATACCTGATGAACCAATAATAAAGACTGTGTATGAATGTTTTGTTGAGTTTATCTGTCTGCATCTGTACAGAAGATAAAATCTACCACTGTACAGAATACAGAACACTGTTCCTAAAAAAACCCATAAATAAATGCTGGGCGGGGAGGGGGAGCAAACAGATGTTAAGAAACTCAAAGAACAGTGGGAAGAACAGAAATGATAAAGGACTTGTGGTATGCCTAGAAATACCTTTATTTTTTTGTCATGGTCTAGGCCTGTGATGGTGAACCTATGGCATGTGTGCCACAGGTGAACCTATAGAGCCATTTGTGCGAGCACGCAAGCCCCAGCCAAATGTACCTCCACTGCACATGTGTGTGCCTCCCAGCTGCTCTTCAGCCTGTTTGAGGCCTTTTCTGGCCTCCCAGAGGCTCGAGGGAAGCATCTGCAGCCTTTGGAAGCTGAAAAACAGGCCCGTTTTGTCACTTCCAGTATTTGGAGGCCGAAAAACGGGCCCGTTTTTTTGGCCTCCAAAGGTTGCAGAGGCTTCCCTCGAGCCTCTGGGTGGCCAGAAAAGGCCTCAAACGAGCTGAAAAGCAGCTGGGAGGCGCACACAGTGCAGGTAAGGGGGAGGTGGGGAAGAAGGGTGTTGCGTGCGCATGTGCCGGGGGGGCGGGATGCATTGCATTATGGGTGCCGGCACATGCACGCTCACACTATCACGCACACACACGTTTTCAGCACACCGCAACAAAAAGGTTCGCCATCACTAGTCTGTGCATTTAAAGCAGCCCAAATTTCAACAGAGATGAAGGAGTATCAATATGCTCAGCCAGCAGGATGTATAAGAAAACCATACATATGGACCAATTGTAGTTTCAGAGTTTAAAAACTCTGCCCCATCTGTCATGCAGTTGACTGTGTGCTGACCATGCTCTCCAGGGAAAGGCTGTTCTGGATATTTTGGAAGATGACGGTGGAGAGTTTGAAACTGTCTGCTTTTCAAATAACTTTTCCATGATCATTGTGTGCACCTGCTAAACACTGAGTTTTGTGCTTCCAAACTGGAATTACCTTTTCTGTGAAGGAGCCAGTTGGCTCCCAGTGTCCTTATATATAGAAATGTGGGAAGGTTCCTTGGACATCTTTAAATCTCTGGGTTATGTAAGATGTAGAGTTGCAATTGCAGGAATGTTCCTATCTCGGATGGCAAACCTCAGATAAAGAATGTTTACAAGCAAATACAACTCAGGCAAACAAAGTCACTAATCTATGGATAAAGGAGGGTTAGAGAGGGGAAGTAGACATATGTTAGACTTTAACTAGAGATAATTAATTGTGTTAATTACTATTATGCTAAACAGTAACCAAAGTTAAGCAGTAACCAAAGTTAACCAATGTTGGAGTATAATTAAAAATGTGTATAAATGCAAGACTAGACTCCAATAAAGTTCATCATGATTCAGTTGATCATGATCAAACAACTCGACTGCCTCATCATTACAACAGTAAGAGATGGCTCCTGATTGAAAGTTATCTTCTTACCTCTTTCCACTCTTATTTCATCAGGCCCCACCCCAAGACTGATTCCTTTGCCGGCTTGCAATTAGCCTGAGTGGCAGGCAGGCACAGTGCCAGGCAAGCCATCTTGCAATTTGCTGTCTTAGGCCCCACCCGACCTCTTGGTTTACAAGATAGGAAAGAAATACAGCAGCCTCCTGGCAGAGTTCAAATTGAAGTAGGCTTGGCTGGCAATGTGTGCTGGACACAGTGTAGAAGCTTATGCTTCCTGGAAGACATCAATCACACATTTGGCAATGGGAAATCAATGGAAAGTAAAATTCCTGCCAAAGCGTTTCAGGTATCGGAGAAATTTAAGATGGGGAAAACACGTCGTGAATGGGAGAAAAAGTATGAATTAGTGGGTGGGTTGGTAGACCACACTGAGATGGCTTGAATGTCAGGCATTTTATAATGGAGTCCTTAAGTCCACCACAAGCTACAATGCAGAGAAGACCCTTCAGTCTCCTGAGCTTAGGAACTGGACAGTTGAGTTTAGCTGAGAATCAGCAGAGATGCTATTTCTTGATGGAAGCTTTCTAGGTTATTTAAATAAAACCATCTGCTAAAAGATAGAGGGGAGGTTCTTTGAAGCTTCGTCCCCCACCAATACAGTGTCCCCATTCACTGTAACCTGTAACCCCTCAAAAGAACAGCCTCTGGCTACTGAATGATAGTCATCTCTGTCTAAAGAAAAGAATTTAACAGGTAAACAAGAAAAGGAACTCACGTAGAAGATGGTTTTGTGTAAACCTCTGCGTTTCTATCAGCTTTTTGCCATCACCACTAGGCTCTAGTGCTTTCCATTCATCCTTGAGCTGGTAGAAGATTATGGAATTGTAAAAAGTTCTCACCACACAGCTGGTACCCATCCTACCTCAGCTTCTAGGCCAGGGATCTCCAACCTTAGCAACTTTAAGACTAGCGGACTTCAACTCCCAGAGTTGAAGTCCGCTAGTCTTAAAGTTGCCAAGTTTGGAGACCCCTGTTCTAGGCAGTCCAATCCTTTGACTTCCCCCAAGGTAATTTATATATCTTCACTCTCCCACTGGGTGGGGTGGAGTAAAGGAGAAAAAAAAACCTAATCAGTGAAATACAGCAGAAAAACAGAATTACTAGGGCATGCTAAGTGGGGGAGCCCAGGGAGGATTGTTAGTGCATTCCGGGAGGTTGGTTGAGGTGCCTGTTTTTTAGTTTTCATTATATATGACTTTTATAGTTTGATTGTTGTTGTGAGCTCCCTAGAACTACAGGTAGTCCTTGTCTCATGACTACAATTGATTTCTATTTAAATCAATTTCTATTTAAGACATTTGTTAAGTGAATTTTGCCCCATTTTTTTACGATCTTTCTTGTCACAGTTGTTAAGCGAATCACTGCAAGTGATCACTGCAAGTGATCAGTGATGGGATTCAAAAAATTTTTACTACCGGTTCTGTGGGTATGGCTTGGTGGGTGTGATGTGACTTGGTGGGCGTGGCAGGGGAAGGATACTGCAAAATCCCCATTCCCTCCCCACTCCTGGGGGGAAGGTTACTGCAAAATCCAGTTCACGGCAAGTGATCACTGCAAGTGACACTGCAAGTAACCTGGTTGTTAAGTGAATCTGGCTTCCCCATTGGTCAGAAGCAGAGGTGGTATTCAGCAGGTTCTGACCAGTTCTGGAGAACCTGTAGTGGAAATTTTGAGTAGTTCGGAGAACCGGCAAATCCCAACTCTGACTGGCCATGCCCCCATTTATTCTCTGCCTCCCGAGTCCCAGCTGATCGGCTGGTTTTTCTTTTGTTGTCCTGCACAGGAGAACGGAGCTGGAAAGCAGGTTAGTGGGTTGGGGAGGGAATGGGGATTTTTGCAGTATCTTTCCCCTGCCACACCCACCAAGTCACATCACACCTACCAAGCCATACCCACAGAACCGGTAGTAAAAAAAATTTGAATCCCATCACTGGTCAGAAGGTCACAAAAGGGGATCACGTGATCTTGGGACACAGCAAGAGTTATAAATATGAACCAATGGCCAAGCATTGGAATTTTGACCACATCATCATGCGGATGTTGCAAAGTTTGTAACTCTGAAAAACAATCCTAAGTCACTTTTTTCAGTGCTGTTGTAACTTTGTACGGTCACGAAATAAACTGTTGTAAGCCGAGCACTATCTGTATTTTAAGATGGACAGCTATACTAAATAAATACACACATACATACATACCTGTATTGTGTTTAGAGATACAGCACAATGTCTGCCACTTGCTTTTTCTGCTCAAATAAATGTTTAGCAATGTAAGGCATTTCTTCTTTAAAATAGTCATAGTCTGGCCCTAAATGTATATTCTATAGAGAAAATCAGCCCAGCTAGAAGCTGAAGATTCCTATTAGATTAATCTACTTTTGTAAAATATGATTTGTCAATTGATAAGAGTTCCAACTTGATTAAACTGAATATTTTGAGAAGGTTTCTGACAATGTGGAAAGAATGTGTCAAGGCTGGCCTGGGGCACATCTCTAATTGTGTATAAATTGAGTGTGTGGAGGGCGGGGTGCCGAGTGTCAGCTCTAGATATTCCAAGGATATGGCACAATTTAATAACTTTACATTGGTTTACATTAATGAAACAAGTGATTTACAATAATAACTACCGTATTTCCCCATGTATAAGCCACCCCTTTTTTCCAAAATTTTCAAGCCCAAAAAGTAGGGGGGTGGCATATACAAAGCAGGTACACTTTTTATACGTGAAAAATGCATAAAATAATAAAGTAGGAATAAACTGGTTTTCCAGCAGTATGCTATACTTTTTTGTAAAAATTGTACGTGATGATACGATTACGAGTGCGAGTACGCGATAGAAATGCATACGGTAGGCATCGGCCTGAATGCTTCGTTCCTACTCTCGTTCCGATGCGTAGATTGCTAGCGTCGCCCGCACCGCTTTCGGTGTCATGACCGAAGTTGTAGATCTAGACGTCGAATTTTGTTTCTTTGTAAATTTTCTTTCTTCATAACTTGTTTCTCTAATAAAATATTTTTTTCAAAACTTCACAGTCCAAAAATTGGGGGGGTGGCTTATACAAAGGGGGTGCTTATACATGGGGAAATACGGTATATCATGCCAAATAAATAATACTAGTCTAACTGAAGTGTAAGAATTTTCCTGTGCCTCATCTTTGGATAGATATACCATCTAAATTTTTTTTTCATAATTTCAAGCAGTTCCTGATAGCATCTCATGGTGCAAATTTATCTTTCTACTGTATATACCCATTTCCTATTTGAAAAACAGATGCAAATATACAAGAGAAGGAAGTTTTGTGTATAGAGAAGGTGCAAATCATTTAGGGCTTTATAGATCAAAATAAAACCTTAGATTGTTCTACATGAAGATACTGATGAACTACATGGTTCTAAGCACTGGCCTAATGTATCTTGCACAACTAAACTAATGACCCTGACCATTTTCAGATTACCTGAAGTGTTCCTAGAACCACCTGAAGGCCAGTCTATGTTGAGTTCAGTATGTTAATTAATAACAACTTGAATTGATTTCTACTCAATTCAGGTGACTGGAGAAAACTATGAATTAGTCCAACTGATAGTATAATGTATTCGGCAGGGTTACTACCAATAATCTCCATTCCACTGCTAAAAATGTCTATTGTG
Organism: Pseudonaja textilis; assembly: GCF_049901715.1. Lineage (NCBI taxonomy): Eukaryota > Metazoa > Chordata > Lepidosauria > Squamata > Elapidae > Pseudonaja > Pseudonaja textilis. The sequence continues at coordinate 132,313,703 of NC_141991.1, forward strand.
TATTATTAACATAATATGGAAATTCTTTTTCCTATGGATTTTATGGAAATCTTTCTTCATTCTCATAATTCAGATTCAGAAAAGACAAAAGGTAGTGGTTTGAAAAAAAATTACCCCTTCTAGGTATAATAATGGCCATTAGATTAGATGCCCTTTAAAAATAAATTTAGATGAATTGATAGAGAAGTCTCGGTACACTGGGAGGATGATTAAATGGAGGGGTCCAGAAAAAGGAACATTTTATGTTCATGGCAAACAGGATATAATCATTTCCTCTGTATATTACTTTGATTGATTTTTTAAAATTTTCAATTAGAACATGCCTGGGACCAGGAAGCTTAGCTAGATGTCTGTTTAACGGCTGCTCATACATTAAAACTGAAGCTGTCCATTAAGGGACCGAATTCCTGACAAAATCAGCTAATAACATGCCATGAATAATTATGAAGATTAGAAAGTTGATTTTTCTATGTAGCTAGCACTATAAGAAGCTCACGTAGATGCATCATGTATTGTACATATAGACATAGGCATGTAGTTATCTTCTCTTCAAATTTCCTGCTGTTCATTTGAATAGCATTTTCAGTACTCTTTAGGCTAAAAGTTTGAAAGCAACCCTGATAAAATCTCTCGACTTCATAATAATGGAACTGAGTAAATGAAAATATGAACAGCACCTGGGAAGAAGATAGTAAGAAGCTGAACCTCAGCCATTAGCCTGGTTAAATGGGAAAAGTGGATTCAGAATTCACTTCAGTGCTTAATTTTCCAGTTGCATGGCCCTTGTTCTCCCATCTTTCCTGCTCGCTGCCCTTGTTCAACTGAGAAAAGCCAGATAACATTTCCTGAACTCCTTCTGAGTGGTTTGACTTCCTGGGGCAATTTCCACTTCTTGAATCTGATTTGATGAGACACACTTTCGTTTTGCCAGCAAATATAATCACTTCTTAAGTGTTCTGTTCCCTGATGCTTGCTTGAAGGGAACTTTTGCCCTGTTCCAAAGCTTGGCCAAAGCAATCTGGAATTGTAGAGAGCTTATTACAAAGAAGGTTTCCACAAAACCCATAAAATGTCAAATTTTCTGCAATGGCTAGGATCCTTCACAGGGATGGGATTCTACCAGTTCGCACCTATTCGCTAGAACTGGTTGCTAACATTCTAAGCAGTTCGGAGAACCAGTTGTTAGAAGAAATTACTGGCCTAATCCTGTAAGGAAAGCAGGAAGGAAACATTCTGGTGTTGCTTACAGAAACTGCCTCTCCGTTAATCCTTATTACGTTCTTGGCAGGACTAGACTTCCTGTCTCAGGAACTTCTCTGGAGTTTTTTCCCCCTTCTTTGCTGGTGCTTTGCTTGTGTGGAGTGACCATTTAAAGTTACAGTGGCACTGAAAAAAGTGACTTATGACCATTTTTCACAGTTACAACTGTTGTAGCATCCCCACAGTCATGAGAGGCCAGGCAAGGAGATGCGTGCCTCAATCTGATATTGAGTTGGCCACACCCAGCCAATAATATGACCACCAAGCCATGTCCACCCAGTCACATGACCACCATGCCCACCACCTAAGCCCTGCCCACAGAACCAGTTGTTAAAAATTTTGAATCCCAGCCCTGATCCATCAGGATTTCAGTGCTATCTTATAAATTTCTGCCATGCTCCCATGTAGAGCAATATCATAACCATTTTTGTTTCTCCTAACAGAGTTGTAAAATTTGCTGGGAATAACCTGTGTGAAGCATTCTAAATATTGGGGTAGAAAATATATTAGCACGCATGTTTCAACAAAAATAGCAGTCACATACTAAGACATAAAGACATGGTCGTGTGACCAGGTAATCACTTTGCTATGGATATTTTCAGCCCCGGACTGACCCAAACAGCCTTTGTCCCTACAAATTGAAGAATAAAAAAATAAGTCTCAGTACTGATCATGTTTACAAGTCTTTTTTATTTTATATTTTCAGGGAAGATGCAGCAGCTATGCACTTTCTCTTTTTATTGTTTTATTAATTTATAATATACAAAATGAATATAATAGGAAAATAGGGGAAGGGAAAAGTGTAAGGTAAAGGGAAAAAAGAAAGTGAAGACGTTGACTTCCAACTCCCTTTGGTGCAGTAGAATAAGATAATAGCATCAAACCTCAACTTTTTACTTTTACATAATATAATCTAGCCATTTCTATAACATCAAGGCTATCTAATTGGTAAAATCTAAAATCAAAGTTTCCTTTTTTTCTACCTCAAGCACCAAGTCCAGAAATGGTTTGCAAATACAAAGAAAGTTAATTACATTTTGTTAACCTGGCCATCTCTGCTAACTCCATCAACTTTTGCAACCATTCATCCATTATAGGAATTGAACCATCCTTCCATTTTTGTGTGTAAAGTAATTTTGCTACTGTCAACACACAGAACATCAAAGTTCCAATTTTTCCCCCATCTTTTTCCATTAAACCCAAAAGAAAAATTTCTGGTTTTATCTTTATATTTACTCTGAGAATTTTTTGTATTAAGATGTGACTCCTACTCCAATATTTCTTTGCTTTATCAAATGTCCACCATAAGTGATAAAAGATACATTCTTTACATTTGCATTTCCAACATTCATTTGAAATACATTTATACATTCTTGATAACTTATCTGGTGTTAAACACCAAAGATACATCATAATTTAGTGTAAACTTTAGACCTTTCATCCACATATTCTCCCATTGTTCAAGGACTACATCATATCCAAAGTTTCTTGCCCATTGTGTCGTGCAATATTTTACATATTGATTTTCCAATTCAATAAAAATTTATAGACCTTAGCAATAATATGTTCATCACTACCATGCAGCAGGATTTCCAGTTCATTTTTCGCAAAGTCAAACCCATAACTCTTTTTGTCTGACTTAAATCTTTATTTCAATTGTAAATATGTATACCAATGGCAGACACATCCTTCTAATCCTAACTCCTCTTTAGATTTGAGGATAGAATCACTAAATTAAAATATATTATTAGACCATAAGTCCACCAGTCTGACTTTGCCACCATTTCCTTTCTTTAAAAACTTCCCGGGGGACCCCAAAGAGATATTTTCATAAAAAACCTTGTTTTATGTTTATTCCAAACTCTTAGGATGGCACCTCTAACAAAATGGTTATTATAATCAACATTTATTTTAACCTTATCATACCATAAATAGCCATGCCATCCAAATCTTAATTCATGGCCCTCTAAACCAAATAACTTCTTGTTCTGAATATTAATTACCCCACTCTTTTAGCCAGACCAAACAGCAAGCATTGAAATACAATTTCAAATTTGGTAAACCCAGACATTCTCTTTTCTTAGCCCTGATTATGTTTATAAGTCTTGAGTGGAAAATTGAACCAGTTTTACACTATAACATCATGACAATATAGGTTACATTAAGAGTTAGGGCAACCTTCTTTCTTTGGAAGCTTTGAAGAAATTCTGAGTTTGCAGGGTTTTTTTTAATGGTTAGCCCATAAATATATTCCAACCTATTTTTAAACGTTTGTTATTTTGTGGTGTTCTCTTTTGCTATGTGTTAGTAAATTTAAGTTTGGCTTTTGCTTCTATGCAGTCCTCAAGCAATTTCCCAATCAAACATTCCCTAGACATGGAGATTGTAAGCTTCAGCAAGGTGACTGCATCGTATGCCCTCAGGCCATGCCCTGGGTCTTGTCAAACAACTAAAATCTGAAGAGAATGATGTGTTTCTTTGCTTATATTGGCCAAATTTAGGGAAACGCTTACGAAGTGTAATTTTTTTCTCATTCTCTTGTAAAGTGGGCATAACCATCTTAAAGACTGCAGTGATTTCTCCCCAAGGAACTTTCTAAGAATGATTATCTTTGTGCCTCTTGTGCTTCTTGTACAAAATGTGAAGGATAACAAATGTTGCCATAAATAATGGTTGTAAAAAAGTCCAAGATTGACTGTGAAAACAAGATGTGATTAACAAATCCACAGCAACTTCTATCAAACTGTGTTCAACTAGAGATTCTAATGAAAATTAGTTTATGAACATAGTTAAGTCGAAAGTGTTTCTTAAATTCCTGTTTGTTTACATGTTACAGCGTTATCAACTGCTTCAGAACCATTTTGCACCTCAATATTTCCTTAGTCTGAGATTCTCTTTTCTGGGGAGAAAATATTATATTTTATCTAATTTGGCTATACATGACATTACTGAAAGCAAAGAAAGCCAGTTTTACACAAGACTGGTACTTCCCTCACTCTAAATATTCCCATTTCCCTTCAACCACGTTTCCTACATTACATAAAAAAGCAGCTTTTCTAGAAAGCAAAGAAGTTTATTAAAATAATCTATTTTGACTTGACCCCCATAAGAATTTCCTGTTTCAACTCTAAATGTGTACTGACTCTGTGTATGTGTGTGTGAATATATTTTCACCACTCTTTGTTTAGCATGGCAAGTAGTAAAACAAGGTGTTGATAAGAGATTTAAATGAACATAAAAGTTAACCAATACACATGCTTTTATGTTTTTCATCTAAAAGTAAAGGTAAAAAAATGAACGCAGGTGACTGAGCATTTTTCTTCTTCTGTTCAATCATGAGACTGCCTCAGGACAAGTCCCTGCAATTTTCTTGGCAAGGTTTTTCAGAAATTGTTTGCCACTGCCTCCTTCCTAGGGGTGCAAAAGAATGACAGATGCAAGATCACCCATCTGGCTTAGTGCCTAAGGCAGGACTAGAACTCACAGTCTACTGGAAGAACAGTGGAGAAAGAATCCAACATGCCACCCCTTGTTTACAGGAACTGGGCTTGGCTAGTCTAATGAAGAGAAAGACCAGGGGAGACATTATAGCGGTCTTCCAATATTTGAGGGGCCGCCACAGGGAGGAAGGGGTCAAGCTATTTTCTAAAGCGCCTGTAGGCCAGACAAGGAATAATGGATGGAAACTGAACAAGGAGAGATTCAACCTGGAAATAAGGAGAAACTTTCTGACAGTGAGAACATTCAACCAGTGGAACAGCTTGCCCTCGGAAGTTGTGGGAGCGCCATCACTTGAGACTTTTTGGACTGCCATTTGTCTCCCGTTTGGGTGGGGGTCCCTTCCAATTCTGATTATCTGTTATCTGATTTGTTTATTAAAAGAGAAGCAGAGGTTGATAATGAAGCAACTCAGGTTAATAATGAAGAAACTCTTACTCCAAGAGTTAGAAAAAGAACACTTTGGGTGAGCTTCGTTTTCCTTTTGGCCATGTTTACTTTCTAAACCTGACTTCCTTTTAATTGGGCACTTCACACATTAAAGATGTGTAAAGCATGTAGGGTAGCACTACTCTGTCTTGTTGTGCATAGTCAACTTTCTATTTTGTAGTGCAGTAAAACTGCAGTTTGATAGGGAAAATCCATCTAAAGGGAGGAAAAAGCATTTTTTTTCCACATCCCGCTGGGCAAACCTTGTATTTTCTAGAATACATTTTTAGAGTGCAAACCAGTTACACACAATAATTAACCAGGGAATGTAATCACATTAACTAGATATAATTTTAATTTAATTAGAATGCAAATGAAATCAAGTTTAGTTTTTGTCTTGACTCCCACCTACTTTTTTGAGCTCTATCACAGGCATGCTATTCAAAGAACCTTTGCGGTTCTTGGCCCAGAAAAGTTGTATGTCCCTGCTTTTAGCAAAGTGTGGCCTGTTGATGAAGATCCATGTGTCTAAATCCTTAAAAAGGTTATGTGGAACATCTTGTTCAAGCATGTGACTCTTGAATTTGTCAGTAACTATGAAGTTTCCCACAATTGTGCAGTGGCATATATAATACTATTTATTATTGGCTCGGAATGGGTTTTCTTTTTCTTTTTCAGAATCATAGAAATCAGATGGGCCATGATCTATAAATAAATAGATGTATTTTACTTTTATATTTGCTTAATTTTAAATTTGCTTAAATTGCTAAGAATGATAAAGAGTGTATGTTGTAGAGCACAACATGGAGAAAAATAAGCTAGCAGCTGGAAACTTTCTCATTGTGAGAGACACAATTTGAAAAGCTTCATTAAAAAGGCCAAAATTTGAATGTTGACCAGAACCATTTTAATCAGTCCTCTCCAATATACATTTCAGCATTTGGAAGAATTAAATAGTTTTACTCCAAGGCAGTGCAACTAATTAGTTAAAATATATAATCTCAACTGAGCTTTTACAGTATTTTAGGAACCAACACTGTGTAGTAGGGCATTGACCTCAGAGAATTAAAAAGAAAAATGGGGATGAAACTTGCCTTGGGATGTGATAAGAAGAAAGAGAATGGGGAGATTTGAACAAATAGTATATTCCTGAGCATCTCAGTGTCTTTAAAAGGGAGGTTATTCTAGGTTACACTTGTGCAAGTGTATGTGTATGAGAGACTGAGAGAGACTGAAAAAGAGGGAGGGGGAGTTAGTAGAACTGATTTTAACAGCACTTGTATATTCTATGCTGGTTCAAGGCCAGCTCTGGACATCTGTGATTCTATAAGATCTGTTCCATTTGAGATTTATTACTGACTCAGCTATAGTATACAGGTAGTCCTTGACTTATGATCACAATTGAGCCTAATATTACTGTTGTTAAGTGAGGCATTTGTTAAATGGGTTTTGCCCGATGTTATGACCCTTCTTGCCATGGTTGTTAAGTGAATCACTGCTTCCCCATTGACTTTGCTTGTTAGACAGTTGCAAACGGGGAACACATGACCCCAGGACACTACAACACAACAATGAGTTTGTTGACAAGCATCTGAATTTTGTAACCATGGGGATGCTGAATGGACGTAAGGGTGAAAAACAATTGTAAGTCACTTTTTTTCAGTGCTATTGTAACTTTGAACGGTCACTAAATGAACTGTTGTAAGCCAAGGACTACCTGTAAAAGTAAAATTGGTGGGTTTGTTTTTAATGGTCAGGTTCTATAGAGATGATGTGATGGACCATTTCCCCTTTGGTAGGACTTCCTACCTAGCTCTGTTTCCCGCTCTCAGCTTGATTCTCTTCTGGATCTGTTCTGTAGGAAGTCTAATGCATTTTTTTAATGTACAATATGCACATGTACTTAAAGGTAAAGGTTCCCCTTGCACATTTCGAACTGCTACCATGTTTCTCACAAAATAAGGCTGGGCCTTATTTTTTTTTTTGACCCCCGAAAAAACAGCTAGGCCGTCTTTTCAGGGGTGGCTTAATTCCCCCCCTTGCATCCTCGGGTGGGCGGATGGCAACAGCTTGGATGTTGATCTCGGCGTTGGTGGGGCACTTCATATCAGGAGACCTTCCGCCACCGTTGCTTTTCCTTCTCTCTTGCTGCTGCGGCATTTAGAGCAACGCCGCGGCATTTGGCGCAGCCACGTGTGGCCAGCCAGGGTTTCTCCCTGCAACCGGAGCCTGTCAGAGACACTCGGCTTCAGGCACTCCTGTCGCCACCTTCCCTTTGCCTTCGAAGGTAAAGCCAATTATTTTAAAAATGACGCCATCATTGCTTTACCTTCTCCCCGTGCTGCCACAGCGTTTAGAGCAACGCTGCGGCATTTGGCAGAGCCATGCGCAACCAGTCAGGGCTCCTCCCTGCAACTGGAGCCCTGCGGAGACACTCAGCTTCAGGCACTCCTGTCGCCGCCTTCCCTTTGCCTTCGAAGGTAAAGCCAGTTCTTTTAAAAACGACACCCTACTACAACAAAGCCTCCCCTGCCCGAGAGGGCAGCCCAACCCCATGCAGGGAGGCGAATCTCCCAGGCCGCAGCGCAGGATCGGCCCACCCCGGGAGAAGCACCCAGCCGCCATCCCTGCCTGGCGCAGGGCAGAGCGCAAAGAGATTCTCCTGGGGCGCCCAGCGCAACTGACAGGTGGGCCCTCCTGCCAGTGGCAGAGCTCTCGCCAAGGCAGTGAGCACCTCCCTGCCAGGCCCTCCGCTCACCCCACCAGGGACGCGCCAGAGCTGTGTGGGCTGGGCAGAGCTGGGAAAGCGAGCCACGGGTGCGTGTCCGCCTGCCAAGTGAAAGAGCCAGGCCAACCCAAGCTTGGCTTCCTTCCCAAGTCCCTTCAGCCTGAACCCGAAGGGGACACCGGGAGAGGCTGCCCGAGGCAGTGATAGTGTCCACCCATCCGTGGACAGGGAGACAAGGAGACAGCCTGCGCTGTGTCCTCCTCCGAGCTGAGCTGATATGCAGGCAGCACCATATCTGGGTATGCAACAAAAGTACTTCCTAAAGGCAAGCCCCCCCCCCGCCCCCCACCATTCCCCCCATTTCGCATGTTTAATATAGACCTTAATTTGGGGGGAGGGGCTTAATTTGATTTTATGCCAATAAAACATGCTGGGCCTTCCTATTGGTGGAGGCCGTATTGTGGGAGAAACACGCTAGGTTGGCAGAAGATGGGACAAGTAACCGGAGCTCACTCTGTTACGTGGTGCTAGGGATTCAAACTGCCGACCTTTCTGATCGACAAGATCAACATCTTAGCCACTGCATCCATGTACATAGAATGAAGTAAAGACAGGTTTGGGATGCAGCATTTTATTTTTCCTTTTGTGTGAGGGGAATTTTTTTCCCCCCTTGCAGGCTCCATGGCAACTCAGAACAGGACACTATTTTCTGACCACTTCAACACTTTTGAAATGACCCCAGATTAATTTTCAAGTGCTTTTTGAGAAACTGATGAATGGAAGTGCCCCAAAACTGTTTCTGGCAACTTCCCTGCCAGGAAGAGGAGTGAGCTCCTTGTTCTACAGTCAATCTGCAACAGAATCAACCCAAGTAACTTCTTTGGCTGATTCCATAATTGCTCCCATCTTCCCCGGGTGCTGTTTTGGGCTGCTTGGCATTTCTCTGCTTAAACTCCCACTCAGGGGCGTTCCCACCTTGTTCTCTTAGCAGCCTTTAAAAAAAAAAAAGAAAGCTAGTGACGGACAGGGGATGAACAATGCTGTTGGATCACCCCCATTGCAGTTCCACCCTCCACCCGTTCCTCCCAGTGCCCTCGCTTCCACGGAGTTTGGCAGGGCCTGACACTGTAATGAGCTGCTTGGAGGGTGACTCAGAGCTTTGGAGCTGACAGTTACTTTTTAGTGCTGAACCCAACGTCATCACTCACAATTGTGCCTTTGAAGATCTCTTCCCTACGCTCTTTTTAGAGGAGGTAAACAGCTGTTCTTCTGTGTACACAAAGTCCTTGATCATGCCTCATGATCTAGGACGGGTGTCAGCAACATGTGACTCTGGAGCCTCATGCGGCTCTCTGGGCCCTCTGCTGTGGCTCCCTGTTGGGTGATCCCACCACTGGCTGGCCATGCCCCTCGGCCTCCCCTCCCAGTAACTCCGCGCCTGGCGGTAGAAGGTAAAACACAAAAAACAGAAATGAGAGGGAGAGAAGGAGAGTGAGAGAGAGAGAGAGATTTCTGACAGAAAACACGGGGAGCCACAAAACCTGGGTAGGCATGGAGAGGAGGTGTCATGTGACCTGGTAGATGTTGAGTTGGCCACGACCACTCAGGTTTTAAGGCTCCCAGTGTTTACTTTTCTGTGGGAAATGGGTGCAAATGTCTCTTTGACTGTGTAAGGTTGCAGACCCTTGATCTAGGCTCCCTTGTGAGGAGATGCTCGCCAGCATCATTAGGCCACAGTCGACGACCCTATTTGTCTTCTCTCAGCTCTACCTGCCACTTCCCAGGTGGACCTTCTCGGAGGGTTGGAATGTTTGAGCAACCTTAACACCAAAGTAAGACCTAGCACACGAATTTAAAAAAAATGGTTCGACTCCAGACATTGGCAATTTTTCCCTTCCCTATTTTTCCTGTCATTTGCTTTTGTATTTTCTTTGAGTGCTACCTTATAAACTTATACACTCCTGTCACTTCCAGACACTCGGGCAACCACAAGAAATTGTGGGAATGACAGGTAGTCCTTGACTTACAACAGTTCATGCAGTGACCATACCAAGTTTCAACGGCACTGAAAAATGTGACTTATGACCGTTTTTCGCAGTACGGCCTTTGCAGGGTCCTCATGATCATGTGACCAAAATTCATTTGCTTGGCAACTGGTTCATACTTAGGACCGTTGCTGCGTCCCAAGGTCATGAGATCCCCTTTTGCGACCTTTTGACCAGCAAAGACAATGGGGAAGCCAGGCTTACTTAACAACCGGGTGACTAACTTACCAGTTCCAGTGATTCACTTAACCACGGTGGCAAAAAAAAAAGGTTGTAAAATGAGGCAAAATTCACTTAACAGATGTCTCACTTAACAACAGAAATGTTGGGCTCAATTGTGCTCGTAAGTCGAGGACTACTTGTATTCAAATTGAGATGACATCAGACTTCTTTCTTTGTGTGCTACTTAGAACAGAGGTCTCCAACCTTGGCCACTTTAAGACTTGTGGACTTCAGCTGAATTCTGGGAGTTGAAGTCCACAAGTTTTAAAGGGGCCAAGGTTGGAGATAAAGGATATTTGTTGAGGGCATTTGGGTTTCCTGTGATCCTCAGCTTTATTTTGGTGGCCTCTTCCCCCTGCACTGTCAAAATCTCACAATAAAAGAACGATTTTGGCAGCAAAATTGTGGGGTCTTTTTTCCCCCCAAATTGAGCCCTAAAATAAACTCACTTGAACCTTTGAAAGGGGTTAATAAACTTTTTTTTTTTCATTTTAACAATAGGGTTGTGCCAATTCCAGGGATGTTGAAAAATTGTCATGGCTCTCAAAGTCTTAACAATATGTCTTTTATACAAAGTGAAGAGCCTAGCCATTGATCAGAAACAACCGCCAACCTTTTATATTGGGATATAAAGGCAGGGAAGATTCTAACATCAGACATTACTGTGTGGAATTTTCTGTAGATTTTTTTAGTGCAGTTAGCATCCCAACAGGATATCCTGCAAAAAGCTATTCCTAAGGTCATTGTAAACCCTGCTGGAAATTTCTCTCAATTACCAATTTTCACAGTTGTTTGCAAACAGCTAATATAATTACTCCTGATGAATAAGGATCATTTTACAGGCAGGGAAACATTTATGAAATGAATGAAAGTTAGTTTTTCTAAGTCACCTCTATGCCACCAATGTTTGCTAAAAGCCGTATGGAAGCTGATAGATTTACGACTTCTCTAAATCGGTTTGGAAACGGGCCTGAAGCACTGGAGGCAGCCAGGAGTTGGGAGAAGATCTCAGTGAAATACATAGGTGAAGATCACATTTTAGATGGAACCTGCAGTGAAATGATGAGTGCAATAGGGAAGGAGGCAGATGGGGGTGGGGGTCATCCTATCCTTTGGGGAATGCTGGAGAAAGTGTAGATTTCAGTTTGCACATGTACATGCATCAAAAGGTTTGAGAGAAAAGGATCCTTTCCAAAGTGTGAAACAGGTAACAATAGATCATTTAGTGACCGTTCAAAGTTACAATACCAATGAAAAAAGTGACCGATGACCAATTTTCATGCTTATAACCATTGCAGCATCTCCGTGGTCACATGATCAAAATTCAGATGCTTGGCAACTGGTTCAGATTTATGACGGTTGCAGTGTCCCACGGTCATGTGAGCTTCTTTTGCGACCTTTTGACAAGCAAAGTCAACGGGGAAACCAAATTCACTTAAAAACATGTTACTAACTTAACAAATGCAATGATTCGCTTAACCACTGTGGTGAGAAAAGTCATAAAATGAAGCAAATACAATTAACAAAAGTTTCACTTAACAATGTACATTTTGGGCTCAGTTGTGATCATAACTCGAGGACTACCTAATATATATTTTTCAGAGTTTAATAAACACATGTTTTTATTAAAGTGGGAAAAGCTTCTTTTTAAGTTGGAGACAATGGTCCTCCTATGAGCCAAAGAGTTCCTTTTATGTGAAAGACTTTTCAAATTCAGGGACCATTTTGCTGTCAGAATCATTAAATACCAACTAATTTCCTCTTCTTCTTGCTGTCCCCATTCTCCTTCCCAGGGGTGAAATTCAACTGGCTCAGGAGAGGTGGTAGGGATGATTTGAATCCGTAAAAAATCACCCCGGTTGCTATTACTATTATACCAAGCCACACCCACAGCCATGCCCACAGAGCCAGTAGGGAAAATTTTTGAATTTCACCCCTGCTCCGTCTCCCCCAGACGTGGCCAAAAGTTAGGGTTGGGAAGCTTGCACACCCTGCTGAGAAGATTGCCATAGTACAGTGATGGCTAACCTATGACACGCGTGTCAGTCGTGACATGCCGAGGCACTTTGACTGACACGCCTGTTGGTGTGGGGAAAACCTGCACATTTAGAGGCTGCCTGTGCTCTGCTCCAATCCCTGCTCCCTGCTTGTTGCATGGAGGCATGGTGTCACCCACATCCTGCACCTGCAGCCCTGAGACCAGGGAGACGATTTCACAGCCCTGTGTGATCACCCTAGCCCAGTCCGTCATAAACCAAATTATTGATATTTCTTGAAGTGACACACGACCCGAGGAAGGCTACACTTTTTCCTGATTTTCGACACACCAAGCTGAAAAGGTTATCCATCACTGCCATAGTGGTTTGCTTATTTGTGGCTTAGTCAGCATGATGTGAGAACCCAAAACTTGGAAAGCACAGTTGATAGCAGAGAAATGAGCAATTTGAGGTGCCAGCACTGCATGCAGACCCCAGGGATGCCTCCAAATAGACTTGGTGAAAAACTTACATTTTAAATTGGGAGACATATGGAAATTATACTATAAACCCCAAATTACAATTCATTTAAAAAAAATATAAAAACATGGGAGTGGGGCAATGAAAATCCCAGAAAAGAACATAAAATGCCAAATTTACCTATGCGTCAATTCTAACCTCGTTTATTTTGCATCACTAGCCCAACCATAGTGTAACTTAGATCCACCACCAGAAGCGTAGCTTCTAAACACTTATTATTAGCAATTGTCCAATTGGTTTAGAATAATGTGAATTCAGCCAGTTGCATTCAGCAAACCAAAATGTTAAACATGCCATGGCTTAATATATGATCTTGTCACAATGGTACATCTCACCGCATTACATATAAAATTTCAAATGCATTTGTGCTTCATATAAAACCATATTTTACCTCAGAAATGTTCACATTTTTTTCTCAATTGAAAACAAGCCCTCAGCATTCTGAAATGAAGTTAATTGGCTCATTTTTAAAATAAGCATAAGTATTCATTTTAAATATATTTAATTTAAAAGTAAATACTGTTACTCTCACAACTTTTCTCTTTCATCACTTTAAAATTACAATTTGATAACAATTTTCAGAGATTTCTGAAGGCCTTACTTCTGCTTTAAACTCAGAAGGCATTTTCCTGATTAATTGATTTATTGGATTTATAATCCCGAAGAACTCAAGAAGCACATACCACATTCTTTCTTCCAATATTTCACTAAAATATATTTGTGTAAACCAGGATGGGCAGAAGTATGGCAAGTGGTCTCAGTAACCTTCCAGGCCTGAGAGTGGACTCAAACCTGGATCTTCCTGGTCCCAGTTCATCTCAGGGCCACACAGATCTAAGACAAAAAAATTATTCAGAGAGAACAAATGTGTATTTTTGCCCTGGAAATGTAATATGAGCAAAATGAAGTCCAAGTGAATCTTACCTCAGGAATTCCATGCAAAAAGAGCAGCAGGGGAAACCCTGATGCCCAAACTCAACAATATTTCTACTCTGCTGTTTTTTGATGGAAGTTATGGTTTTGTTAATCATACTTACATTCTCTATTGTTAAGAAGTCCATAATGAAAACACAGCCTAATTCTAAATATATTTGTTCAGAAATAAGTTCCCTAGTAAGTGTGTACAATGGACCATTTAAAGCAGAGAATAACATCTGACTTTAAGGATCCATACGTTGCAGACAACCAGATAGGAAGCTGCTTACAAGACCTTACCTAATGAGGTGTTCAGCTGCATAAGATTGGATGCTTTTCTTTATGTCCCTATAAATGTCCCCCCACCCCCCAAAAAAATGTTTTTGGTTGGATGCTCGATCCATAAACCAAGCTTCCATACATGAACAAAGTTCCATGGACTGTATTGTGATATCTTCCATACTGTGTTTTTAACAGATGCCTTGTCTCGTGTCATTTGAGAATACTATATAAAGATAGTCTGGGGGTAGCAGAGTTATCCAAGCATCATTCAGTCTGTCCAAATGTAAAAGTATAATAGTGATTGTGAAACAAATACCAAAAATTTAACAGAAGAAGCAAATAATGTACAAACAGGAGACTCCAATGTAAACAATATCTGCAAAAACAAAAAAGACTTGATTTGTATGATTATGTGCTGCCCAGTCATTTTAGCAAGAATAAGAAAAGACAAAGCTTTAAGTATGGAGTGTGCCTCACAACTTGCTCGGACTGGACTATATAGTATTGAAAAACTGACAACAGTCTTTTCAGTACCTTGGACAGCGTAGCATAGTTGAAATTGATAGTGTTCCCTCTGGATGTATTGCCAAACTAGTAAGAAGCAGTTTGTATTAAACAAAGATACATAACCTGTTAACAGTTCACTTCCTGCTTAAAGTTCAGAAAGAATAAAAGAGAGTCTGAAGAAGCCAAAAAATAATGGCAGTTTTACTAAAGAATCTAGAAACCTATTCTTATGTGTATGAATTAAGATGTTGATGAGGAAAATCCTACTTTAACTGCAATGAAAATTAATAAAGATCAGTGTAGAGTGATGTGTGAGCCCATCTATGGCTCTAGTTAAATATCTAAATTTCATTTTCATCAGACTGACAATGGTCTTGCCGTTTGGGGTGTCTTATTTCCATTTTGCAGACGGAGAACTATGTCAACAAGCAGGCTAAGGCTAATTTATATTATTGGTATTTCAAATATTTGTATAGCCTTGTCTGACTCCCTCTCCTGTGGAAAGTGGACTTTGAATACCAAAATATGGCCTCAATTGGGAATTTGGGGAAAAAAACTTTTTGGAAGTAGGAAGTGCCAAGCTACCTATGTAATACAGTACTGCAGGCTACTTCTGCTGACTGCCAATAGTTTGATTCTCACTGGCTCAAGGTTGACTCAGCCTTCCATCTTTCTGAGGTCAGTAAAATGAGGACCCAAATTGTTGTGGGCAAGATGCTGACTTTGTAAACTGCTTAGGGCCATAAAGCACTGTGAAGCAGTATATAAGTCTATGTGGTACTACTATCTGAGTCAAGAACCATACCAGAGAGACCTACAGAAGGAATACTTATTAGACTGTGCTGTTTTCAGTATATAAAATTACAGCCATTGATAGTCAATCCCTATGTCTATTCACACAGAAATAGGACTTATTAGACAACCCATGGATCCACTAGGCCATCATTTCAAAGATATTTCCATACCTAACCAGAGAAATTGAATCCTCATGGATGGGAGCAACTTCTAACCTCTTGCCAGCTTCCCCATTTGACATTGCTTGTGGGAAACTGGCAGGGAGCATCAGAAATCACTTCTCCTCAACTGATCTGTGGAACTTCCTGCCAATTTGCTGAGGGGAAAGGGAACAAGGGAGCTATCAACCACAAGGAAAACTACAGTCCCAATCCCCATCCTGGTATGTCCTTAAGGACCATTTCCCTCCAGGGAGGAGAACTAACCCTTTGAGCACTGGTGTTTCCCAGGCACCCTACCTCACACGCAGGCCACTGCTTTCCTCATCCTTCCCTCACCCCTCTCTCCACCATTATGAGATTTCAAATGTTAGCCTCTGTTCCAAAGCAGCCAATCACTATTCACCTTTTGGACCTTGTTGCCAGCTGATTGGGCACAGCAGAGGGAGTAGAAGTGATTTCTGACTTCCTGCCAGCTTCCCCATTGACTTTGCTTGTGGCAAGTAGGCACGGAACAACAGAAACCACTCCTCCTCTTCCTCAGCTGACTCATGGAACTGTCTGCTGGGGGTAGAGGGAATAAAAGAAGTCAAAGAATGTAAGGAAAACAGCATACCCACCCCCCATCGCAGTATGTCCCCTCTCTCCAAGGAGGAAGAAGGTTCACCCATTGACTACAGACATCTCCAGTAAGTCCTACCTCATCAGCAGGCATCCAAATGACTCCCTTGCTCTTTTTTTGCTGCCTACTACTGTTAGAAGATTTCAAATTTCAGCCTCAGTTCCAAAGCAGCCAATTGCTATTCATCTATCAGGTCTTGCTGCCGACCAATTGGTTACAGGAACTAGAGGGGGGAAAGGACAGAGATATGGCCCTCCCATCTTCCTTGTGCCACATAATCAATGGGTTTCTGGGAAGTGGAAGGTGTGATCGCACTGAAGCAGCCACAACTTCCCCAAATTTCATTCCCACGGGAGTCATGGTTTCTAGCATTCCGTAAGGTAGCCCATTTGAGTTACCTTAGTTCAATAATGTCACACAATTGAAAATCATAAACAAAAGGGCACGAGAGTTTTTAGCAATAGACTGTGGGGTCATTCTTTCAAATATATTTTCTTACCAGATTACTCAATGCCATGAGGGCAAAGCTTCTAAGGTATTGGGAAAATTCTTAAACATTTAAGGAGATATTAAGAGATGTCTCTGCCTTGAAAGTAGCCTATGTTAAACTGTATGCTTCGGTCAAACATCAGGAGTTGACCACGGGAAATATTTTATGACATTCTGTATCATAAAATACTTTATGATGATTTTTATGCCATTAACTTTCTATAAAATTTGCCCAATTTAATTCCACAGGAATAATGGATTCTGGATACTTTCTGTGAGTTTCCCCATTTAAGCTACATTGGTTGAAAACGTTTTGCTCTATAATGCACCATTTTGCCCGGTTAAAGGTTACAAACAAAGGTTTTGGTAGTACATAGACAGAGTTTGGTGGGAGCCTAGTTCCAAATAAGACTCCATAAAATTGTAGTTATTTTGATCCAAATAAAAAGTGGAGTGGAGCAAGAAAATTGTACCAGTTTTGAGAATCTTCTGTCTGATTCATTTATTTTTTTATTTTGATTTGTCAATCTCTTACAAGATAATAGGTATAAGTATATACACAGCTATGAATACATGAAATGGATACATATAAGAAAAATAAAAAGAAACAATAGGACAGGGACGATAGGCACGTTGGTGCACTTATGCACGCCCCCTACAGATCTCTTAGGAAAGGGGTGAGGTCAATAGTAGACAGTCTAAGGTTAAAGTTTTTGGGGTTTGGGGAAAAACACCCCAAAATTCAGGTAGAGTATTCTAGACATTGACCACTCTGTTGCTGAAGTCATATTTCCTGCAATCAAGTTTGGTGCTGTTTACTTTGAGTTTGTATCTATTGTGTGCTCTTGTGTTGTTATGGTTGAAACTGAAGTATTCATTGATAGTAGGACATTGCAATGTATGATTTTATATACTATATTTAGATCGGACTGAAGGCGGTGTAGTTCTAGGTTGTCTAGGTCTAAAATTTCAAGTCTGGTGGCATAAGGTATTCTGCTACGAGTAGAGGAGTAGAGGATTCTTCTCGTAAAATATTTCTGGACTTTCTCAATTGTATTAATATCAGATATGTAATGCGGGTTCCAGACTGATGAGCTGTATTCAAGTATTGGTCTAGCAAATGTTTTATATGCTCTAGTTGGTAGAGTGATATTATTGGAGAAAAAGCTACGCAGGATTAGGTTAACAACTCTTAATGCCTTTTTGGCTATGTAGTTACAGTGGGCTCTAGCACTTAGAACATTTGAAATGAGTATTCCAAGGTCCTTGACAAAGTTTTTGTCATCAGCAAAGTCTTGACTATTCAGCTTGTATTTTATTTTTTGAATTTTTTTGCCAATATGTAAGATAGAACATTTATTTGTTGAGATTTGAAGTTGCCATTTGTTTGACCATTCTGACACATAGTTGAGGCCTTTTTGAAGGGTAGCAGCATTGTCAGTAGTGTTGAATAGCTTTACATCATCATTGAAAAGAATGCAGTTGTTCCTAATATAATCACAGAGGTCATTAATATAAAGTATGAAGAGAGTTGGTCCTAGAACACTGCCTTGGGGGACACCACTGTTGACAAGTACAGGATTTGATAGGACACTCCCCATTTTGACCATTTGTTGCCTGTTTGACAGGAATGCTTCTATCCAGTTATGTAGATATCCAGAGATCCCATAAGATTTTAGTTTTAGGAGTAGTTTGTCGTGTACCACTGAATCAAAGGCTTTACAGAAGTCTATGTAAATTGCGTCAATTGCTTTGCCCTGATCGAGTTGTGTAGTCAATATGTTTTTACAGTGCAAGAGTTGCATGTTACAGGACAATTTCCTTCTGAAACCAAACTGTTTGTTAGAGAGTAGGTTGTTTGTCTCTAAGTGGAGGATAATGTATTGGTTAATAATTGATTCCATGACTTTACAGGTGATGCAGCATAAAGAGATTGGTTTGTAATTTTCAACTAGGCTGGGGTCTCCCTTTTTGAAGATGGGGATGACCGTGGCTTGTGACCATAGTTTTGGCAAGGAGCTTGTCCTGAAAGATTTTTCAAAGATGATGCTTACAGGTTTGGCTATGGCAGTGGTTAGCTTTTTTAAGAAGTAGGCACAAACTCCATCCGGTCCAATAGATAGAGATGGTTTTAGATTGCGTAGTGCTTTTTCAACATTGCCTTCTGTAAAATTTATATGTATTAGATCATTGTAGTTGTCTGTGGTTCGGCTAGGAAATATCTCTGGACTTTCTCAACTGTGCTACTTTATCTTTATTTATTTCTATTTATTCAGCTACTTTATCTGATGTAAGCAGATTCATTTGTTACGTCATAAACCTATATCACTGTGATGTCATGAACAATCTGAAATTTGTCCAAAATCCAGAGGATACTCATTAGAATTTATCACAGAAGGTTTAAGATTGAACACTTGGGTTACTTGATCTTAGGAAACTCTTAGCTCTCTGCTTTTATTTTGGGTTGGAAAGCAACCCATCAATTTTTTGGAGTAGCATAGCAGATTATTAAAAAGTATAATTTTGTAAATTAAATGGAACACCCCCAGTTAATACTATTGTAGTTCAATAATACAAAATCCACTTCATTTTACACTACAATGAAATAAACTTGTGATATTTTATTGGGGGTGAATTAAATTGCCAAGTGCAGCCAGTCACCGCCCCCAATTAAAAGTGCATCCATTATATGTGTATGCTTGTGGCATGTGTAGTTGTTTTCTTTAAAAAAAAAAGATGCATGCTTAAAATGATTGGTGGAATTTTTTTTTTCTTTTCCTTTTGTACTATTGAAATTCTTCTTGAGGACATTTTTCCACGTAGCAATCTCTCTGACTCTTCACAATCAATCTCTTCAGCTTAGGTTAAATTCCAGGCTGTACATGTAGAATTACAGCTATTTATTTTTCATATTGGCTTGCATTACCTGACAATCACCCACCCCCACAGAATGTCCTCTGTTTCTGTTTCATCTCCTTATTCTCTACTGCTGCTATCTCTAAGGAACCACATAAGGACAATAGGCTTCCATCCTTCAAACAGAAACCCGGGTACAATGTCGGAATTCTGATGGCAGATATTAAACATGACATGGTTCTATCATCCACTGTTCCTGTTTCCCAGCTAATGCTTAGCTGTACGTCATGGCAACCATATGGCTTTTTGCAAGACAAAGGGACATATAGCCCAAGTAAAGAAACAAGAGACTGAGATCGGTGGTAGAAATAATATTCCCTGGACACATGTGCCAGACTGCTTTTGATGGCTCTCTTCCCTCCCCCATCCACCCCCATTTTCTCCCTAGCAGTAAGCCTCTGTCTGAGCAGATGTGTTCATCAGGACGAATTATAAGGGTGTAAAATGACTTCTTCAGTCTTCTTTTTGATCCTCGCTGATTGACAGCTTTAAAAAAAAAAAGGAATCAGCCCCAGAGAATCAGTATGCAGCAAGCTTAGGAAGAAAAAGTGGGGGGAGGGGAAGAATCTATTAGAAATATGCTTTGTTTTGAGTTCTCTGGCACCCAGTCATACTTCTAAGCCTTTACAAACTGGCAACTAGCAGCTGTCAGCTCTAATCATCCTGCATAATTGACTGAAACTTGCACATCAAGCCGATGAGGAAGGGCTGTGGAATGTGCTTGGCTCCCCAGAGTGTTTTGTGAGCCAAAGGCCACACATAGCAAGTGCTTGGGTCCTCAGCAGATCTTACTGAGAAGATCTCTTGGGATTTCATTGGAGGCCTGGCCTGGCCTGAGTTCAGCAACTCTTTATACTGAACCTCCAAACCATGGAAGTAACTGACGTAAATACAGGTAGTCCTCGATTTTACAATACTAACTTCGCTTAGTGACAGCTCGAAGTTACAACGGCACTGAAAAAAGTGACTTGTGACCGTTTTTCACACTTGCAACCATTGTCCCATCCCCATGGTCACGTGATTTACATCTGGATGCTTGACAACTGGCTCATATTTATGACAGTTGGAGTGTCCCGGAGTCACGGCGATGACCTTCTGACAAGCAAAGTCAAACCAGATTCACTTAGCAGCCGTGTTACTAATTTAACAATGGCAATGATTCACCTAACAACGGTGGCAAGAAAAGTTGTAAAATGGGGCAAACCACTTAACAAATTTCTCACTTAGCAGCATAAATTCTGGGCTCAATTGTGGTTGTACGTTCAAGGATTACCTGTATGAAGGTCTGGTTTTACAGGTAGTCCTCAACTTAGGACCACAGATGGGACCAGGATTTCTATTGCTAAACAAAGTGGATACTGTTTACTGACAGTATTTACACCAAGGCAAATTCCTTGTGTGTCCAACCACACTTGGCCAATAAAGAATTCTACTCTACTCTACTCTACTCTACTCTACTCTACTCTACTCTACTCTACTCTACTCTACTCTACTCTATTCTATTCTATTCTATTCAGTGAGTCAGGCAGATTGTATGACTTTATTTTGCCAGGGTTGTTAAGCAAATACTGCAGTGGTTAAGTAAAGAATGAGGTCATGAAACAAAATTGGTTTTTTTCCCTTTGATTTTGCTTGTCAGATTTGATGGGAAGATTGCATGACCCTGGGATAGCACAACTGTTGAAAATACACAATGGTTGCCAAGTGCCTGAATTTTCATCGTGTGACTGTGGGGATGCGGCTGTAACAGTTATAAGTGGCATTGTAGCATCAGCTAGTCACTAAACAAATGGTTGTAAGTCAAGTAGACTACCTCTTCCCAACCTTTCCAGTGTCGCCCCGACAGGAGGGAGCAGCGATAGCTCCATGCACGCAACCTAGATCCTGCACATGCACAAATGAAACTTTGTGCACTCATTCACCACTTTACATGCCCCAGTTCCCAACAGGCCATGGACTGGTACCGTCTGTGGACCAGGGGTTGGACATCCCTGCTCTACTGAATATACTTCTGCCCTGGTTATGTTGCTATTGCCCTATATGCTCCCCCAAATTCCTAAATATATGTGTACTGGCCTTTGGTTTTCAGTCATAATTTATCCACTGAGACTTAGGCAGAAGGACTTAGAAACTGGTTCTGCACTACTAAATTCTAACTCAGTAACCAAAAACATTTGTGTCCACAGTAGAATAGTAAAATAGCATTCCTATAATCTTGGGGGTAGCTATTTCCTGACTTGCCTTAAATCGTGGGTGTCAAACTCGATCGTGTCACGTGACATATCGGGACATATCGCAATGCTTTTTGCCTTTGCGGAGCTGGGGTGGGCGTGGCCTGCACGTGACGCAGCTGGCCCATGGGCCGCCAGTGGCCTGTAGGGTTGACAAGTTACAACCCTAAATGGATCAGGATGCCTATGGTGATGGTAACTCATGTTTTGACGACTCTCAGTTTGATTACACAGTCTTCCAATATGAAACAGTATGCCAATTCAGAGCACCAGGCCTTACTTATACAACATAAGACTGATTTGTCTGCACCATCTGGCTGAGGTTGAATCTACCTGTCCTGTAAAAACATTGCAAGGAGGCCTGCTAGGCCCCCACGCTGTCTGAGGGTAAGGGGCAGAGGTGGTATTCAGCAGATTCTGACCAGTTCTGGAGAACCGGTAGTGGGAATTTGGTGTAGTTCGGAGAACTGGCAAATATCACCTCTGACTGGAGATTTTACAGCCACCCCCACCAAGCCACGCCCACAGAACCGGTATTAAAAAAAATTGAATCCCACCACTGGTCAGGGGGCATGAATTGTATACTCCCATACTGGTCTATGCAGCTTCTTCTCTTTTGCCATTTCGCAAAGCCATTGAAACAATCCACCTTGCTGTTAACCAGAATCGATGGCCATCTTGGGTTTACAAATAGAATTGGGTGGTTTTTTTAAAAAAAAAAACGTGTTTGCTCTTTATTTCTTTACTTTCTTGAATGCCCCCCCCCTCCCCGCCGAATCTGTAGGTTTTGGCAGGTTGCCCACATTGTTAAACAAATAAACAAACAAATGGAGTTGATATTCTCAGCATGGGTTCTGGAGTTTTGGGGCCGTTAAAATGGGGCGAGATTCAAACTTCACATTAAGCCAAAATAGATGAAACACACAGGGTTAAATAAGTTATAGCACTCCAGATGTTACTGAACTATAACTCTCAGCATCCTTCATCCTTGACAAAGCTTCCTGAGGATGCTGGAAGTTGCAATCCAAGACTAAGCAGGTGCATCATGAGTTGAATACTACAGATTTAATTAAAAGCAAGAGGATAGGTGGACCTTTTAGTAAGTAAAGAACTCAGAAGAAAAGAGTCTTAAAAACATTGATCTCCTTGGGGTCTAATCTTCTTTTTAAAATGGTAATTAACTTTTTTTTGGAAGCAAAATAAATAAATAAAAACAAAGCATTGTATATAAACTGAGCGATGAATAAATTATAAGTAATACATTACTTTGTGACATTGTTTCAAGGCAAATTCTGGCTAGGAATTATTAAAGGACGTTTTGGAAATGGAACTGCGGATATCGTATTCCCCTGTCCTATCATGCTACAATTTGAGGGTCGACTGATCTTGGGACTTGATTTTCACAACAGATAAAATATTTCTTGATGTTTTAGATGATGAACTTGTTGACTCTGCTGACATAAAATGTAGCAACAACAACCTATTGCTTTCTTGATAACACGGGGCTGACTTCACTGAAAGGTTGTGACTTGCTATGCGCTGCAGGCAAAGCTACCAAGTGGTTGAATAGGCAGCCATCTTCTTCAATTCATACACACATTGCCAAGACTTTGATGATTCAGTATGTTTTATAGCTCTGTTTAAGCTGTTTAATGTACAGGAGCTGCCGCTAATCCGGGAAAGATGGACTAGAAACCAGCTACTTCATTCCTATTGGCTAGTAGGAATTCAAGAGTAAATAAGAGGATAATTAGTCCCCTAATGGCAATAGATTGAAGAGCTGCATATAGGGGTGTTCACCTGCTGCTGTTTTATTAGTGAGATTCATATGACTACTGATTTGAAATTGTTTCAGGCTTGTTCTCTAGATTTCCTCCATCACAAAAGGGTCTTCTTTCATTCCTTTGTTTAGATGCCTGCCTGATGGTTTAAAGTGTGTGATTAACAAATGGGGGAGGGGAGCACTCAATGGCAGCTTCAACTGAGGCCATCATGTATCAAATGGCTCAGTGGTAGTTGGTTTGTTTTGCCTCGATTAAATAAAAGCCCTAGCGTAAGATTTCCCCAAAGTGTAAGCAGAGAGAGAGAAGTGCTGCATCCCCATCAAACTGGTACCAACCCAGCCCTGAAGTCGAGCTGCCAGAACTGAGTTGCGAAACTATGGATGACCGCCAGATGCCTAGAATTTGAGTTTTATAGCAGTGCTTCGCTACCATTGAGTGAGTGTCTATATTTCTGCAGCACGGATCTAATATAGCCCTGCTATAAGGCAAGATTATGCTGCCTGCCTCGGCTGGCAGGATTTTGAGGCAGCAGGCCCAGCTTTTGTGTTTCTGCTTTGCAGAAGGAAAGTTTCCTGGATATGATGACACCTTTCACCTTCCCTCAGTCATACCAATAGTGTTGGATCTGAATTGCTCACTTGCTTTTCCTGTTCCTCTGGGCCTAATCTATAGTTTGAAGGGAGACAGCTGGTGCTGCCCCTTGCTCTTCACTTGCTTGGAGGGTGGGTGATTAGAGAACGGGAGCAAGGAGAAAGAATGCTCTCTAACTATGGGTCTCAACATCAGTCTGACAGTAGTAATCCCCATTTCCACTCCTGTGGGGATGCATTAATGAGTTGCAATTGCCAATTATCTCCGAACAGTTGGCACTTTCCCCACGTCTGGGAGTGTCACTTGGAAATTACACCTCAGAGAGCGTAAAGTCTTGGGGTATTTCTACAGCTTTCGCACCAGAGGATATTTGTCAATGAAAATCAGGCCCAAGAGGAGTTCTGAGGCCAAAGGATCTATATGCAGACAGAGAGGATATCAGTAAATGAAAACAGTTTTGAGTACAGTCAGGGTAGATATAAAGCTGGTTGAAAGAGGCAACACCACTTGTTTTCTACCCCTTTAAAAAATTCCCTGAAAAGGCAGTACAATAAGAAGCTATTTCAGACAAGCCTTGTCAGAGCAGTTAAGCAGCTTCACTTTTGTGGCTTTACTGATGATTTTACATTCATTTGGGGGTAGTTCCCTGCCTCAGCTGATATCCTGATGCCAAAATACAAAATAAGCATTTTTGTTCACTAAAGTCTAACTTCAGAACAATATGAAGTAGCATATATTTGGAAGTTATGATATATGAACCTAACACACACACACACACACACACACACACACAAATATTCTTCTTGGTTGCTAAATATTAGGCTTTCTCCTATCAATTTTCTACCTCTCTCACTCAGGAATAAGCAGGTGGCCTGGATCTACCTGGCGACCATTTCTTTCTTCCACCTACCTCCTGCACTACCTGTGTTAGTGGGTCTCCTGGTACTATTCACTGAGTTTGCCTCCAGGTCTAACCCTCAAATCCTTGATAGACTTTGCCCACATAGAAACAACAAGGCACTATTAGTGGCAGGGAATAAGCTCATTACAGATTTGGGTTTTTTTTGTGAACATGACTTGAGTGAGATGGTGTAGAGTCTGTAGACAAATACGTTTGAATGTAGAGAGAATGTATTGAGCATAATCCCCAAGTACCTGTTATGAGAAGATTCTCTCTTCTAACATGATTACTATGCTTACATCAATACAGATAGTCCCTGACCTACGACCACAATTGAGCCCAAAATTTCTGTTGCTAAGCAAGACAGTTGTTAAGTTAGTTTTGCCCAGGGTTGGGATTCTACCAGTTCAGCCAAACCCCTAGCTCCAATGATCAGCTGGCAGCAAACCAGTTTGCTGCAATGATCATGTGGGCCCGCCCCCCGCCCCTGCGCTGTACTTACCTATATTCTCTCAGCTGATTCTCCCAGCAGAGCGGATTGCTGCTCCTCAGCTGAGTTACTCCTCAGCAGTAAAATAGCAGGTAATTTTTTTTCTGGAAGATATTCACACATGTGCTGCACGGGTTTGGCGTGCATGTGCGCACAAAGCTCATGATCCCCAAACCAGTTGTTACACTTGGCAGCATCCCACCACCGGTTTTGCCCCATTTTATCACCTTTCTTGCCATAGTTGGTAAGTGAATCACTGCAGCTATTAAGTTAGTAACATGGCTGTTAAGTGAATCTGGCTTCCTCATTGACTTTGTTTGTCAGAAGGTCCCAAAATGTGATTATATGACCCCAGGACACTACATCTGACATCAATATGAGCCAGTTGCCAAGGATCAGAATGTTGATCATATGACCATGGGAAGGATGCAACAGTCATAAATGTGAAAAACAGTCATATGTCACTTTTTTCAGCGGTCACTAAATGAATGGTTGTAAGTCAAGGATTACCTGTACATTTGCCAGAAGATGAATGACCACCCTCCTCCCCCAATACTCTTTCCCAACCCAATGGGGCCTTTGTGGGAGCGCAAATCATTACTGCAGTGAAATAAGAGGCAAGAAAAGTGCTTTGCTTTGCAGCGTCAATATAATATTTGTTCCTTTGAAAAGAAACTTCTAAAGAAATTGTGTGGGACACCTACTCGGCACTAAGGGAGGTAAAGAAGCATGGCTGGCTGTGGAATTCTGGGAGTTGAAGTCTACAAGTCTTAAAGTTGCCAAGGTTGGACACCCTTGCTGTAAAAGTGTCAGGTTTTCCAAGTAATGAAGTCCATTTTAAAAGAAAAATAACTAAGTCCATCTTCAA
The DNA here is from genome assembly GCF_049901715.1 of Pseudonaja textilis. Lineage (NCBI taxonomy): Eukaryota > Metazoa > Chordata > Lepidosauria > Squamata > Elapidae > Pseudonaja > Pseudonaja textilis. The sequence goes on from NC_141991.1 coordinate 132,339,950, forward strand.
AAAGATTTCTTTTATTTAGGAACGCATCAAATTGGCAAAGTCCATGGTAATTCCGGATATGACCCAACCCGGAATTACCCCACAATATTAGAAGTTAGAAACAAGCCCCAAAAGTCACATTCTCCAATAGAAGTAATTCAACGTTGCTTGATGTCATAATTCTCCACCTCCAAAGGCCCAAAGCCTGGACAGCGCCTTTCCCATGGGAAAGAAGATCACCTAATCATAACACTCTCTTTATCTCCACTCCTCCCACCTTAGGAATGTGTTAAGCCCGAAACCCTTCCCCCTATGACTGCCACAGAGAGAATAAGAAAAAGAATATATACTAAGACAAACTAAAATTTGGAAACCCCTGTGTGGGGCCTCAGAACTTGGAAAGAAAATGGAAACAAGGCTCTCTAAAAAAAAATTAAATAAAAATGAACTCTGGGCCGTGCCCAGATATGAGTCATAGCCCTTGATTCTCCATATAAGTGAAAGAGTAGAGCTGTATTCTTGCACAGAGAAGGAACTCTACATAGCTTAAAGGTAAAAGTTTCCCTGTCCAGTTGACTCTAAGGTACAGTTGCTCAACTACGTGGTCATGTGGCCAGCATGGCTATATACCAAAGGTGCATGGAAGGCTGTTACCTTCCCACTGGGCAAACTGCTCACATTTGCATCCTTTAGAACTGCTAAATAGGCAAGAGCTTGGGCAGGAATGGGAGCTTACCCTGTTGCGCGACTAGGGCACTGCTCTCTAGAACATCCACTCACTTCTCTTCCATTTAATTATTCCTGTTCATACTAGTGGAAATGCCATTTGAGGTGTCCTGGATTGGAAAATGCAGGGAGCTAAGCATGGGGTTTGCATAGAGATTTATTGTCATGGTGATCTAAAATTATAAACAGCGTTCCAGCTTTGCACAAGCTACTGAGCAATATCCCTTTCATAGCCAAAAAAGGAAGAAACAAAGGGTGAGAGAGAGGGAGGGATTTGCTGGCCATGTGAGTTGTCCCCATCACAGCCTACCTTTTTGCACCTTTGAGTTCAGGTTTTGACATGGCATCCCCAGAAGAGGGAATATTGTGACTTTGACGGTGGGGGGTTGAGTTGCTGGATGGAGAAAGCTGCCAGCTCCCTGTCCACCATGCTACTCTTCACTTACATCATAATCTGAGAGAACAATGTCAGCCCCTGGCAATCACTCCAAAGAGAGACCCACGCTTGAGTAGGAACTGTCCTTTGTAAGAGAATTATGTGTGGACTTTAGGGCAGCTGTGACAGTGCATGCTTTCTTTATAGGCACACTTAATGTTGCTATGTTGCTATCAGGAGCTTCAATCACAATTTCTCATCTATCTCTCTCGTCCATCAATGGAATATTCAGCCTGAGTGGCAGTTTTTTTTTTTAAATAGTAAGATAAAATGTATTTAACGCAGGAGCAGGGTACTTTAAAATGTTTAAAGCAAATAAGAATTATGCAAATGAAATTTATTGGTTTGAACCAATGTTTAAAAGATGATGGAACATGTGGAGATGCCTAAATTAACCTCTGTGATTAGAGAAAAAAATAATACCTACATTTATGGCTGACTGGAAAGCCCTTATAAAATTCTAGCACAAAACAGGGAAAAATGCACTTATGATTTTTGGGTTAGATGGTTAGAAAAAATCTGGATAATAGAATAAGTTTCTTTTGTAATCATAGAGTAAGAGATAATTTTATAATTGCCCTTATATTTGCTGCAAAGGAAATCACAAGCTTTTTTCTGTTTCTTTTTATTCTTTCTTTCTGCGGTTGTTCCTTTTTTCTTCTCCCTTTGCTGCTTTTACTCTTTATTAGGTTGTGTTAGTTCTTTATAAAATGTTCAATAAAAAGTATTTTAATAAAATGAAGCAACATTAAAAACGGAAGGCTATCAAATTCTTAAAATTGGTGTTACCAAGTTCCAGCATTTGATTTCAAAAGAAAAGCAACATGGTTGGTAGGGCTGAAATCTTTACTAGTCAAAAGATGGGCGTGTATGGCTGCCAGCAGATAAATAATTATGATCAAGAATAATCTTAATCATCAGTCTGTGCCTGTATACATTGAATTTTCTTCCAATTTGTGGGCTCCCAGAGGCATTAGGCTCTCATAAACTGTAGCAAATAAGATCAATCATATTGATGGCTAGCAACAATGGAAGTACAAATCTATAGGTCATCAAGTGTAGGAAAGTTGCATAAAGGAAAGGTGTGAATGTGTGTTATCATATTTGGAGGGAGCGAGAGGCTTCAACTTGAGTGCAGAATTACATTCCGCCATATCTTTTTTCAAAGTCAAGTCACCTTGAAGTCAAGCTTGACTCTTGTGGTGAACTACAGTACATACGTGCAGTTTCTTTGGTAAACATGGAAGCAGTTTGCCATTGCCTTATTTCAGGGTGTGTTGTTTTGACTTTTTAACTCTAGATCACAGCCCTGGATGGTCCCATCCAGGTACTAACCAGAGTCAACCCTGCTTAGCTTTCTAGATCAGCCAAGATCAACAAGGTATACAACCTAATTGGACTCTCCTTTTACTGAACCTGCCAAATAATTTGGTGAGTCAATAAACAAAAGAGAAAGGCTTTTTGTTGTTAGTATTGATGTTAAAAGGGGACATATGACCTGCCAGTGGGTGTTAAGTAGACAGGTCAAATTTGAGGGGGTTACGTTGCTTCTGAATAAGTAGTAAGCGATGCCCTTTGGGGTTCTGTAGCAAAAGACCAGCAGGGTCTGCACTCCTTGTCCCCTTTTCTCTTTGGTTACCTTGGTGATATGCAGGGAGCTGTTGCTAAGCAACAGTTTCAAGTTAACACAGAGAGAGCGCAAGAAAAGGCTTTAGCTGTGTTTTTGTGTATGGCCGTCTGCATTTACCTTGATGCTCAGATGCACAAGGTAAGGGCAGTTCAGTCAGAAAACCTTAAAAACCAGGATTCAAATATAGAGAAACTGAAGGAGAAGAAAGCTTTCTCTACTTCTTCCACCCCACTACTGGATTGGAAGGGGAGGAATAGGTTTATATGTTACAAATTGTGCTAATATTCCCTACAAGCGGTAATGTTTTGAATGTGTGCTGGCTTGTAGTCATTTCTATTACCATAGCAACTTCCCACGCCCCCCCCCAGAAAGTATCCCTCAGAATCCTGGTTTTAAGGTTGTTGGTTTGTCAATGTAGGTCCCTCATGAACATCCACATGTCCAATATAACAGTAACCAAACCCATCTTCACAGGAGACCACAGACAATAGCCAACCATTTTAATGCCAGAAATAACTCGTTAGAAGCAATATTTTGTACAAGGAGGGCAGGGCTGGAATAAGGTTTTAGATTTGATTCAAGCCATTCAGAAAACTCATACTTGTCTTAGCTTTAATCCAAATCCACTAGGTTACCTCAGGAATTTGGAAAGTATTGGATATATGTTCCATATTTGTATTTAGATTAATGATGCTATATTCAAGGAAGAGATTTCCTTTGCTTGTCAGCTCAGCTTCCTTCTGGTCAGGCTTACTTTGGATTTCTTCTGCCTCAGATCTCATATTGAAGTTAATTCTTGTGAGCTAGGCCGGATGTGATTGCAAGTCTACTTAGTGCCAATCTCACTTTTTCCTATTGTAATTTAATCATTCAGCACGTTCTCATGAGAATTCACATAGCACTCATGGAAAAACATGGATCGCAGTCTGGTTCTGCTGTTCCCATTTCTCCCAACACAATAGCAATAGCATTTAAACTTATACACTGCTTCACAGTGTTTTACAGCCATCTCTAAGCGGTTTACAGAGTCAGCCTATTGCCTTCAACAACAATCTGGGTCCTCATTTTGGAAGGAGGGAACCTTGAGTCAGTCAGGATCGAATTGCTGAACTACTGGCAGCTGGCAGTCAGCAGAAGCAATCTGCAGTACTGCATTCTAACCACGGCACCACCATGGTTGATCACCCATATACTGTCCAGTGTGCTTATTTTTCAGGCTAGTGGTCTTCCCAATTCTGAGCACGCTTAAAACCTTGGTACATTAATGTTTAGAAATAAGGACAGTGTAGTTTGAAAATAAATACAAATGACCACATAGCCCAGAGTGCGTGTAACTACAACTGACAGAATGATGGCAAGAGTGATAGTTGGTTCTAAAAATGGCTGCGGAGTGAACTTCAATGACTTCAGTGGCTGCAGTAGACTCTTCAAAGTGTATTTTGCATACAGAGAATTCTGCAGATGTCAGGGTAAGGTTGGTCTACTTCCATTGCTGGGCATCTTACATGAATATGCAAATAGCGGAGCCATGTTGCAGAGATGTTTCAATGAGTTCTGGAAAAAGAACGTGGATGCACACATGCCTTCCTGGTTACAGGATGGGATTTTGCTCAATGGTTCGTGTATTTTACATCTATAAAGTCTGTTGCCCTCCAGATGTTCTAAATGCTGTCATTTCTACATCTTTTATAATTAGCCACATTGGCTATGGCTAATAGGATTTGACGTCTGAATTATCTGAATCAAATTGCTTACCTTGACAGATGAGAAAACATAAATCTACATGTTCGGTGCTGATAGGCAGACCGTTGTCTGCATGCTTTTTTTCTTCATTCTGTTACTAATTTCTAAAAACAGTAATACTGGATGAAGAAATTTCTGTTTGGAAGCCGATGTTGTCTGACTTCTAATCCTTCTGCAGATTTGTTTTAGGGAAGAAAAATAGTTTTATATATACTCAGAGACTTCCTCTTCAAGCTTAAACAATTTAAGGGACACAAATGTAGTACTGCGTGAGCCACGATGGCGCAGTGGTTAGAGTGCAGTACTGCAAACTACCAGGCTCAAGGTTGACTCAGCCTTCCATCCTTCCGAGGTCAATAAAATGAGGACCCAGATTGTTGGGGGAAATATGCTGACTCTGTAAACTGCTTAGAGAGGGCTGTAAAAGCACTGTGAAGCGGTATATAAGTCTAAGTGCTGCTGCTATTGCTACTAAGATCTAGTTAATTTTCGACATATCTGGTTTGTTTCTCAAACTTTTCTCTTCGATTTGCTTATCTATCTATTGCCTCTTTATCTCTCCTCATACCATTTCTCCTTCTATGTATGGCAACTTTCATACCAAATGTCAGAATTTGCAAATACCTTTCCTTCCACCCCAAGTAACTGAATGCTTTGGAAATTTGGTAAAGCTAAACCTTGGCCACCAACAATGAAGTAATAGCCAAAACTTGTCTCTCAGCAGCTTTTCCAAGGTATCAACAGAAACACCTGCCTCTAGTTTCATTTTGTGCATTCCCTGCCACTCAAACCTCTCCTTGAGAGGACACATTATGCCCCGTTGAGTGCATCCATTTTCTCTGACACTTGTCCCAAAAACTCTGGAAGGAGTTTGCACACCCAGTTGCAGCTGCCTTTCCTGTTCTTTCTGGCCTGCTGAAAGTAGCACAAAGAACCGACTGTTGTGCGTGGGAGAGCTGAAGGGTTGAGTTGAGTTGTCCCTCCAGAGCAGCTGATGAGACATGAGGAGAAGGACCCCATTGCTGTGTTTCTCTTTAGCATTCCTGCCATCACACTGAGCCCACAATCAAGTATTTGGTCCTGAATTTCCTGTCTGCTTAAAACGAGGATCTCGTAAAGATGTTATTTGACTCTGTGTGGAGATCAAGAGGGAATGGCCTGTCTTGTTGGGTGGGTGTTGATGGGAACGTAATATCCAAAATCTGAACTGCGAGCCAACATAGTTCACATTAAAATTGTGTTTTACGGTGATTGAGATCTTGCTGCGTGAGTGCTGACAAATACTATTTGCTGAAGCTTCTACCTGCAGTGTGGGAACAGCCACAGCTGCCTCTCACAGCTGTTGTATGAACTGTAGAATTATACTTAACTATTTATTATTAATCTATGTGTATCTCTTTTTTCCCCCTTCCTTTTTCTTTTTAGAGGCTGTGGCAAATAGCCAAGAATGGACTCTTAGCCGCTCTATCCCTGAGCTACGCTTAGTAAGTTTGTTCTCCTTTGTTCCTAGTTTGTATCTGACTCATGTCACCACATGCAGCACTTCAGGACAAGAATCAGTCCTCTGAGGTTTTTGTAAATGACCAGTCAACTTGATGGAGTTACTTCAGAGATAGGACTCTGTGACCCTTTTGGAAGTTGACCTACAACTCCCAGAAGACCTAGCCAGCAAGGGCAACAGTGAGGACTGCTGGGAGTTGTATTTCAACAGGAATCTAGTGAGCTGCAGATTCTCCAATCTTGTCTAAGGAAGTGACACAAAACAATTATTTAGTATTTATTTGATTTGTCAATCACTTACAAGATGCAGGTATAAGAATAAATATAGTTTTGAATACATGAGATAGATACTTATAAGAAAAATAAAAAAAACAATAGGACAGGACTGGTAGGCACGATTGGTGCGCTTATGCACGCCCCCTACAAGCCTCTTAGGAAGCGGGGTGAGGTCAATAGTAGACAGTCTAAGGTTGAAGTTTTTGGGGTTTGGGGAAGAAACTACAGAGTCAGGTAGGGTATTCCAGACATTGACCACTCTGTTGCTGAAGTCGTATTTTCTGCAGTCAAGTTTGGTGCGGTTAACCTTGACTTTGTATCTATTGTGTGCTCTTGTATTGTTATGTTTAAAGCTGAAGTAATCATTGACAGGTAGTACATTACAATGTATGATTTTATATACCATACTTAGATCAGACCAAAGACGGCGTAATTCAAGGTTTTCTAGGTCTAGAATTTCAAGTCTGGTGGCATAAGGTATTCTGCAATGAGTAGAGGAGTGTAGAACTCTTCTTGTGAAATATTTCTGGACTTTCTCAACTGTGTTAATATCAGATACGCAATGTGGGTCCCAGACTGATGAGCTGTATTCGAGTATTGGTCTAGCAAATGTTTTGTATGCTCTAGTTAGTAGTGTGAAATTACCAGAGAAGAAGCTACGTAGGATTAGATTAACAACTCTTAATGCCTTTTTGGCTATGTAGTTACAGTGGGCTCTAGCACTTATATCATTAGAGATGAGTACTCCAAGGTCCTTGACAAAGTTCATCTATCCAGCTCTGTTTCTAACTATTATCTATCTTTATCTATTATCTGTCTGTCTATCATGCTAACATTTACATAAATGCTGTCCTGATACAGATCCTAATACAGATTGTCCTCAACTTACACAATTCATTTAGTGACTGTTCAAAGTTAGAACAGCACTGAAAAAATGACCTTCAACTACTTTTCACATGACTGTTGCAGCATCCCCATGGTCACATGATCAAAATTTGGCCGCTTGGCAACTGGCATGTATTTATGACGGTTTCAGGGTCATGTGATCCCCTTTTGTGAACTTCTGACAAGCAAAGTTAATGAGGAAACCACATTCACTTAACAACTGTGTTACTAACTTGACAATTGCAGTGATTCACTTAACTGTGACAAAGAAAGTTGTAAAATAACTCACTTAATAACTACCTTGTTTAGCAATGGAAATTTTGAGCTCCATTGTGGTTGTAATCTGAGGATTACTACTGTAATGAAGTCTGAAGTAACTGATACCTAATCGTACTTTTGGAGCTGGTCTGACCTCAGAAAAGAGGGATGGAATGGGTGGGCAGATGGGTGAATAGCAAGCATTGCTTCCTCTTTAGAGCTTTCTGTTCCCTGGGCTGATGCTTATCACTCCTCAAAAGCAAAGGATTGGAGAATAGGATCTTTCCAGATTTGATGACAAATTGATTCAATCCTGGATTCATGTTAGGATTGAAACTCAGGCTTCCAGCAGTTTCCCACAAATATCCTTGGATCCCACAGCTTATGAAATATGTTTAACAATACACATGGGAATGGAAATATTGTGAATATCAGTCAGTTTGTTCTAGTTGGTTTATGTACCAGGATAGAAACCAGAAAACTTTTGAGTTTTAATCCTGCCTTAACATGAATGTTGGCTGGGTGAGTTTGTGCCAATCATTCTCTCTGCACTTATCTCACTTCAAAAGGTGGTTGTTGTTGTGGGGGAAAAGGGAAGAGGAAGAAGCATGAGGTACGTTCACCACCTTGAGTTATTTATAAAAATAATAAAGGTAGAATTAAAAACATCTAATCTAACAACAACACTGATCAGAATTTTTTTAAAAATTGCCTCTCCTCTTCAGGGGATCCTATCATAAGGGGAATTATCACTCTTGAGAACTGCAGACTTGGTGATGAACCATTATCTGGGGGTGAAGAGTGAAGTACCTGAGTGGTGAGGACAACCGATCCTCAAGCACCCTGATTTCACCTCACACCACCCATTGGAATTGAACCGCAGCTCCTGTCGCTCCCAGCCAGCATATAGCTAGAGGCCCTACCCATGCTGGCTGGCAGTTGGATGGAAGTTATCCTCCAATGACTCAATGGAGAGCATCAAAGTTGAGGGTTAAAAAATGCTGCCTTAACAGCTCCAGAAAGCCAAAGAGGGTGAGGTTCATCCTGAATTTACTTGTGCTTTTCAACAGGGTGTCCTTGGGACCATCAAGAGTGGCAAATCAGCCCTGGTTCACCGCTACTTGACTGGTTCCTACTTGGGCCTCGAACCTGCAGAAGGTGAGCTCCCTCCCTCCTTCTCCCCAAACTGAAGCATCTTCTCTGTGGCCGAGCCTTCATTCAGTCCCTTGGGATGTTTCTTTTCCTCAAAAAGCTGAAACACTGGAAAGCCCAAAGGGATAGAAGGGGTGTGTGAACGGAGAAAAATAATTTATTGTTATTTAGATATGTAATGTACAAAGTTAGAGAAAGCCTGCAGGACTTCTGGAGTCTTTCAAATAAATAAAATAATTAATAGCAGCAGAACTCTGGGTCACATAACTAGGAGGGAGGAGGGTTTGGAATAGTTCCATAGAGATAGATGGTCCCAGTTTTCCCTCCACATCTTTTGCCTGATCCTGGCCCCATTTTTAACTTAATCTTTCTTTTACTGACTTTCCCCCTTTGTTCAGGTTTGGTTCCATTCTGTTCTTTTGGAGAAAGTATTTCTGCTGACAGGCAGGCAGGCAGGCAAGCATATAGAGTTTTGAACCTCTTTACATGGTTACCTCCAAATATTTCATTAGATTGGAAAGAATAAAAAGGGTGATAGCCAACTTCCTTTTCACCCTCAGCCATAATCGCTCAGAGGGTGACTTGGGGTAATTTATATCAGCCCATCCTTTCCTTCTTTGGGGAGCTGGGGGTGGGAGGAGAGAGCGGGGTTGAGGAGGCAGCTATATGCACCTTGCCTTGAGCTCTCAAAGGTGATATAAATCTAATAAGTGGATTCACACATAAATATTTTGCCTTCTATTTTTCAGGGGGCCAGTTCAAGAAAGAGGTGGTGGTGGATGGGCAGAGTCACCTGTTGCTGATTCGAGAGGAAGCTGGGCCACCAGATGCTAAGGTACGACTCTCTCACCGGCCCAAAACTTGCAGTAGGCTGAGATCTAGAGCACATTAGCAATTTCTGAACAGTTGTACTGTAGTTGATCCTGCTTGAAATGGCAGGATTTGGTTTATGGAAGAAGCTTATTTGGCTGTAGCAGTAGCCCTTAGATCAGGGTTGTCAAACTCAATTTTATTGCGGGCCTCATCAGGGCTGTGGTTGACCTCGGTGGGTGGGGTGGGGTGGCTGGATGGATGGGTGTGGCCAACTGCGTGGGTGTAGCCAACTTGACCCCACTCCCCAAACTGCTGGCATGTTTCCTCTTTGCATTGGGTAAACCAGACTGAAGCCATGCTGGCCCAATGTTTCCTCTTTGCGTTGGGTAGACCGAGCCAAAGCGGTGTGGGCCAACCTCTTACATTTTCCAGGAGAGCCCCGCAGGCCTGATCCAGCCCATGGGCCTTGTGTTGGACATCCCTGACTTAGACTTATATATTGCTTCATAGTGTTTTGCAGCCCCCTCTAAGCGGTTTATAGAGTCAGCCTATTGCCCTCAACAAAATCTGGGTCCTCATTTTACCCACCTCAGAAGGATGGAAGGCTGAGTCAACCTTGAGCCTAGTGAGATTCGAGCTGCCAAAGTGCAGGCAACTGGCAGCCAGCAGAAGTAGCCTGCAGTACTGTCAGTGGCAGATTAAGGCTCACTGGTGCTGGCAAATGTTGGGGCACCCCTCCTTTGTACATACTGTACAAATGAAGCCATATTCTCAATTTTGTGGCGCCCCCTTTGAGTCTGGTGTCCTGAGCATGTGCTTAGTCTGCTTAATAGTTAATGTGAACTCTGTGAACCACTGTGAACTCTAACCACTGCACCACCACAACTCTATAATGTTTCCCCTCATCCAGGGACCAAGGAATTGTAATTCTGAAGAGGGAAAACATTTAGTTTGAGGTTTACAGCTATGCTGACCGGGTTAGAATTGGCATACTTAGCCCTGGGTTTGTCCCATGAGCTCTTTCTGAATCAAATGTGCTCCTTTAGCTGGCTGGTTAACACCATCTTCCCCACGTACTGCAACTTGCAGTGCCTAAGCTATCATCCCCTGTGGAAGGGGAAGGCTCTTTTCAATCCAAATTGTCATGGAGGAACAACTGTAGTATGCAGGAGGGTCACAGCTACAGAAATAGATGGATAATCTGTCTTATGTGGGCTGCTTCACCTTATCTTTAAAAAGTTCTCCCCCATTCCAACACTTATATTTTAAAAAAAAAAACCACTGAGAAGTTTTTATATTTTTTTTATATAAAAGGAATTTTCAGTACTACTTATGATACGCATTTCACTTGCAAATTTGAACGAAATACAGGTAGTTCCCGACTTACGACAGTTCACTGAGTGACTGTTCAAAGTTAGGAAACAGCACGAAAAAAAAATGACTGACAGGTTTTCACACTTAGGACCGTTGCAGCATCCCCGTGGTCATGTGATCAAAATTTGAGCATTTGGCATCTATTTATGAAAAGTTGTACTGTCCCGGGGTGATGTGATCACCATTTGTGACCTTCCCAGCCAGTTTCTGAGAAGCAAAGGCAATGAGGGAAGCCAGGTTTCCTTCATGACTGCATGATTCACTTAACAACTGCAGTGTTTTGCTTAATGACTTGTGGCAAAAAAAAAAGGTTGTAAAATGGGTCTTGCTGAGCAAGATAAAATTTTGGATTTAATTTTGTTCGTAAGTCAAGGACTACCTGTACTTACTAATCCGGGAGTCACAGTGTAGTGCTGTGGACACCATAGAATCTGTTGTCTTACAATGAACAACCCACAACCTCCCTGAATTCTTAGATTATTTATAATCAATTCCAAACAATTACAATGACCAAAAATCTCACAAAATCTTTACATCTTCTGGGATAGGTGATGGAACCTGAATCTGAAAAGATTGTTGTCTCCTGTCAGTGATGTGACTACTCACACTTTCTATTCGAGGCCAGCGCTATTCTCAGAGAACGAAGAAGCAACCTTAGGAAATCAGTGCTGGGATATAGCAAGGTCTTAAAAGGATAGCATTGCCTTAACCAGAAGCAAATGTCTTGGTACCCTCCAGATGTTTTAGACTACAAGTCTCAATACTTTGCCATTACTCATACTGGCTGAGATTGATAGACACTGGAATCTGTCACATCTGGAGTTTGCTTACTGCTGCCCACAATTAATTTCTTTTGAGATATCTCCACTCTGCATGCAGGGAGACCTCTAGACGTACTGCTATTTGAATCCTTCAAAAAAAGGAAAAATGTGGAATGATTTACAGATCTCCACACATGACCTTTCTGTGTTTTTCCAACGTCTTCAGGTCACAGAAATTATTCCCTTCCCCCCACCTCCAAATAAAACCTAGCGTTATTAATCATGAGGCACAGTGACTGAAAATTGGCTGTGTTCAAGTAAACCCCCTTTTTGCCCCTAGTCTCTCATGGAAGCGCATCAATTGCTTGCAGATTTCTGGGTTTTTGAAACATACACTTTGGAAAACTCTGGTCTACAACGTAGTTTTATCTTCTCTTTACCAAAGCATTTCAGTGGGATAATCTAGAGGTGTTGGGGGGCCATTGACTGAAGTGTCTCGTACAGGAGGACAGGCACATTCACTCCTCCACCTTACAGCTCAGACTTTCAGCCCAGTAACTGTCTGCCTGTGCGTTTCAGGCAGCTGTTCTTTTTCTCAGCTTGCTTACGACGGTCTGGGAAAGACTCGAATTATTCATAGATGGAAGAATCTGGAAATTACAGCCCACTTGAAATCCTGGCAGTTCTAATGAAAAGGCTAGCCCATGTTTAGCTTGCATTGAAAACAAGCTCTTCCCATTGCGAGAGAAATTCTGCGAATGCAACCAGACTTGATGGGAGCAGCCATGTCTGTCATTCAGTTGTCTGGCTCATTCATGTAAAAAGAAAAGATGATAGAAGTGTGTCTGGTTTTCTTTCCAAAGGAGAGTGTGGGTGAGGGGAGCTCATTTATCACCCCAAACTTTATTAATCAGCCAGGCTAGGAGCAAAGTATCTTGAGCATGTAAGGAGGAAAGGAAAAGAAAAGTTTCAAACCTCTTAACACACACACACACTCCCTTATAATTTAAAATTGGATATCTCCCTTCCAGCTCATGGATAAACAAACATGTCAATATATACAATCAGTGTCATTTAACTCCCTGTGGCACTAATTGTGGGAATCAAGAAATAAAAGTTTCAGAAACAAAAGAAATAGCCAGTTTGCTCCTGGCGGTAAAGGCACTAGGCTAGAAAACAGGAGACTGTGAGTTCTAGTCCTGCCTTAGCGGGGGACTCAGGTGGCTGGTAGAGTAAGGAAGCTGGGAGACTTTGAGCCAGTCATTCTCTCTCAGTCCAATTCACCTCACAGGGTTGTTATTATGAGGAAAATAGGAAGAGGTAGTAGGTATGTTCACTGCTTTGAGTTATTCATAAAAATAATAAAGGCAGAATTAAAATAAATAAATGCTTGGCTTGACGTAAAGTTCTCAAATCTTTCATAATCTGTCTGTATGGGGAGAGTTTGGACCCTGTATCAGTCCCCCATTCCCAGACCTATTCTGAGCGTGGAATAAAGGCAGTCTAAACGGAACTGCCTGGTACTGATCTTTCCCACTTGTTTTTCTTCTCCCTTACAGTTTGCCAATTGGGCAGATGCCGTCATCTTTGTTTTCAGTCTGGAGAACGAGGCCAGTTTCCAAGAGCTGACTCAGTTCTACGGGCTCCTCACCAACTACCGTGCGGTTTCCGACATGGCTCTTGCCCTTGTGGGCACTCAGGGTGAGTGGGGGTGGAGGATGCCTCTCTTCAGGGAGTGCACTCTTAAGGGCTACCGAAGATGTTGACACGAGGGGCGCATAGCAGGGCCCTAAGACCTACTGAGGGTTGTTTAAATAAGTCAGAGTCAAATCTCCAGGTAGAGAGATTCTGTGGCCTTGATCTTCCCCTTTATTCATTACTAAGTCAGTTGTTCGCCCTTTGGCTCTTCACTTGATTGTTTGGGTTCCAAAAAGAGTGGATGATTTTTCCATCCATTCAACACTTACATTTATGGAAGAGCTATGGAGTTCTGATCTGCATGAAGAGCAGTGAAAATGGATACAAATGCTACCTGGAATTAATGCAAACTATTTATATTAGTAAATATAAATTTTATATATATATATATACATACATGCATCTAGATCTTTGGTTATTCGGGTTTTCTCCCACGTAAGATTGTAAGTAGATCCACATACAAATACCCACGAGAACCTCAGAAAACAAATACATGTATCTGTATACACACACACACACACATATATATAATTTTATAAAATGTAATAAATTGTATCAATATAAAATTATACATATACATATATATGTGTGTATATCTATACATACATATATACATACATACATACATACATACATACATATTTGCAGGTCTTGGCGTGTTTGGATCTTATCCCATGTAAGATTAACAGTATCTTGGCAATGTTTCGACAAGGTCCCACTCGCCATCTTCAGGCTGGTGCTTTCAGCTTTGTTCTTGTGCGAGCAACAAGCATGAAGCCAAAAGCACCAGCCTGAAGATGGCAAGTGAGACCTTGTCGAAACATCACCAAGATACTCTCAACCTTACACGGGAAAAGACTCAAACACGCCAAGACCTGCATACCTGTACCCATGAAAATCTACAAAACAAATTTATATTTATGTACAATATATTTTATAATATATTGATTATAATTAAAATATAAAAAACCAAGTCAAAAGATAGGGCAAGAGATTGAGTAATATTAGCATGGAAAATGAAAGCATCCTTCATTCACATAGTGAACTTGATGTGTAGCTGAGCTTCACTGAATGAGTCATTAGAGTAAAACACTCTGCAGTGCTCTGTTTGCGTTGCTTGTTCACAATTGGCATCGTTCACTCTTTCCTGGAGAGGCACAGAAAGTCTTCTGATAGTGTCCCCCAAAATGATGAAGCTGCTCTCCAGCGTTATTTGAATACACTTTTCTTAATTAATCGATTTACAGTTCTATTTAAAAAGACTCTGAAATATGGGCCGTACAACTGAAATTCTGTGCTCTCAGATATTTTCATATATATTGTTAAATTATACGATAGTTTCCACTTGTGCTAATTATGGATAGCTCTGTACTGCAAAGCGTCTTCACTTGTATGTGATCACTGGAAATCCGTGTGCAGTTTATGAGGTTCTATTAGGTGGTTGATCTACAATCCACTCATAAAAAGAAGCGATCTGCTTCCATTTCCTGAATACGAGTATAATAATAACATACTGTATGTAGATTCCTGACTGTTCTGTAGTGGGATTAGAGACCTCACTTTGATCTAGGAACTCCATTTAGCATTCAGGACATCTGCACCTACTTAACAATGACCCAGTGCCCTAGTATTTTCCAGACACTGAAGTGGGTTTGGTAATGCCTTATAAAGGCTTTGACTTGGATGCCTTCCAAAGAAGCCAGTATGATCCTTCAAGGCAGATTGCATAGAAACAAAATTAAGTCCAAGCAGGTTTATTATTTCTAGGTCACACATCCACCTGTGCCAAAGTGCTGCTGACAAGTTCGAAAACTCAGAGCAGGGATGGGCCAGCAGATATGTGTCTCACTCATGCAAAGCAAAAGTATGCTGTCCTTTTTACTGGTTCTAGGGTAGCCTTAGGTACACATATTTTAAGTGCTTACGGCATGAGAAATAATGCAAGAATGGAATGTGTCTTCGTTTGAACGAAGTCAATGCGGCTTGGGTGTTAATAAAGCAGAGAAATAATTTTTATCGCACATTCTGCAAGACCATTTGAAGAAACCTCTGTTGATTACACTGCATTTCTTTCCACCTGAAACACGGAGGGGGGCATTTTTATTTATTTATTTATTTATTTTCCATTCAGACAAAATCAGTGCCAGCAATCCACGTGTGATTGAAGATTCCCGAGCCCGGACTTTATGTACAGAAATGCGCCGTTGCCTCTACTATGAAACCTGTGCCACTTACGGGCTGAATGTTGATCGGGTCTTCAGTGAAGGTGAATATCTACCTAGAATGTATTTTGAGTCGGTAGAAGAGAGGGAGGCCAGGCTGTATCTCATGGCAATAAAAACAGGGGTGTGTGAAAAGAAACATTCTTCCCAGCATATAAACTTTGCAAGTAATATGGCAAGTAGAATGTATCTTTAATATTTTACTCTAGATATGATAGGTTCCTATTGTCTGCTGCAGAACTGAGAAATCATATTAGCAAGGCAACACACACTCAATAGTACTGGCACACTTTCTACCTCTTTAGATTTTTCTACCGGTGTTTAAATTTGTGTCATCCGTTAGCTTAAGTTTGCATGGTTTGTGTTGTCCCTTCCCTTGTGATGTCCCTGCAAACCATGGTTTGCATGGTTTGTGATGTCCCTTCCCTCCCCCCCCCCAAAAAAAAGTATGCTTAATTTGTTGTTTCCAAGGAGCTGCCTGTCACCATTCTGAGCATGGGAAAAGTTCAACACACATGATACAACTAGACTGTGAGAGTGTGAACCTGACCTGGAGCTGCTCCTTCCCTTCTTGTGTTGAGTTCTCACTCTATCAGCCCCCTGAGAATCATCACTTTCAACAACCAAAGGCAAAGGGAGGGCTTGTGGAGGAGTTCAACATTTTCAGAGGAAATGCTTCGTGTCATAAAATATTGAGGCAAGATGCAGGGCCTTCAGACTGACAGTTGCAGAGATAAGAGACTGGGGATAAGTTTCATTCCTGTAACGGGTTTCATTCCTGTAATGGCTGTTCTGCTGTTTTCTGAGTGCTTTTAGTTTCAAAATGTCTATAAAGTGCTAGAACAATCAGCTTGGTATTGTAAAGCAGTGGCTCACAACCTTTTGGGCACCAGGGACCGGTTCTGTAGAGAGAGATTTTTCTGCGGCCTGGAGGGGGAAGGGCGTGGTTTCGTGTGCTGCCTGCATCCCACAGATGGGGTTTCCCTTGATTGCACGACCCAATTTCTGGCATGCCGCATTCCTGTACCAGTCCATAGATTGGGGGTTGAGAACCCCTGTTGTAAAGGATATGAGAGTTGCATATTTATGGTTCAACCCAGGATTGCAGGGAAGAACGTCTTCAGAATGTGTCTATGTGAGTGAGGCTAAACACACTTATTTTAACCCGATCATTATCTTCCCATCAGGGACTTTTCACAGAAAGACACATATGATCCGTCCCATGCATATGACTATGTTCTCACATATGTCCCTCTAGTACAAGATCACAACACATTGAAGTGATAATTGCTGGATGGGTTCACAGTGAGTGGGTGGAGTATCAAAAATGTGTTCAGTTTGTGACCTGGTCCTTAAGGAGGCGGGCGGGGGGAAACAATAATGGATTGGACAGAATCTCAATTCTCTTATGGCAGATCTCTCCATTGCTCTTGGATGGGGCACTTGGAAAGCCTCCACCACCATTTGACATTCCTACCCCCTCTTCTCCCTCCCCATTCCAGTTGCCCAGAAGATTGTGAACTTGAAGAAACAACAGCAGCTGCTTGCATCCTGCAAATCTTTGCCCAGCACACCCAGCCATTCAGCCGTTTCTACACCGGTGGGTGGCATCTACTTCGTACAAACACAGGCCGTATTTTTTTTTTCTTCTTTTCAGGAATCATGTCTCTTTGGAAAGGGTGTAAATGTCCCAGGTTCTTAGCATCTAAGAAGGAAGAAGCTGGCTTGTTTTAAAGACAGTGGGTTCTCTTCTCAGAGGTTTAAATCACTTGCATGTGGGGACTGTGCAAAAGGTGAAAAGGGGTCCAAAGGTTAGAGAAATGTCTGCCTATAGTGCAATTGCAACAGTTTGCCCAGTTGCTCGGGCAAAATAATGAAATAATTTAGAGTGGAGCATTGTGGCTTTGCAACAGACAGATTGCATGTGGACTACAAAGAATTTGGATCAGGTGATATAGCTACTCACATGTGGGAAATATCCTTAAAAGTTAGCTGCCATAGTACCAATTAGGTAAAATTTGAACCAGAGATGCTGAATGAATTTTTTTTTAAATTAAAGATTAAAAAAAATGTAAATCAGTTTTGGGATTAATGTAAAAATATTTAAAACAAACAAAATCAAAAATCAAAACTGGTATCTTGCAGTTCACGAATCATCCCACGGAAATCCTTCTTTAAATTGTCTGTCTGGCAGATGGGAAGAATAACAGGGTTAACAAAGGTTGTAGTGTTGATCAAGGGTTGTTCTAGGGTAAATCTGTGCAATATGTAGAGATGTGAAGGCTTGAAGGAAAATAGAAGTAGGAGGGAAAATGCTGTTTTGGTTTTTTTCCTTCAAGAGGAGTGAATGAAAGGAAGATCAAAAAGTGCAGGAGTATTTTCCCTTTAACTTTCCAGTTTTGCTTTTGGCTTTTTAGAGGTGTATTGTATCTCTAGCTTTATATCACCATTTGAAGAACCCAACTAAAAGAGAGAGAAACTCCCATAGAGATTTGTACAGCCAAAAATACCCAGAGATGGAAGACCAAAGAAGAAAAATAATGCCTTAAATAGCTTCCCTTTTCCCAAACAAGCTGGGGCCTAACTTGCCCTGATCCTGTGCAAGGTCAAAGACAGTCATATTTATTATGAATACACTATTAAAGCAGACATCATTCATCATTCCATTCATATATTGTTGTTAATATTATTATAAGGCTGCCTGTCAAACACTTAAGGCAGGACCTATTAAAACCACAATATAAGAGCAAAGAAGAGCCCAACCAGCAGTTTCTATGCAAAGTTAACATGACAGTCCCTGGCTTTTAGATATTTGCCTTTGGTTCAGTGGCCATTCTGTGAGAGCAGATGCCTTGGTCTGCCTTTTCTCCCATGGGGCAAGGATAGCCTATTTCTGGGCTCCATGGGCTCCAGAGCAACAGGCAGGAACCACCTCCAAAACGTTAGTCTGAGGATATGAAGGAATAACAAAAATGATAATGATGGCAGGAAATGTTTGATTACATGCATTTAATGCATATATTCTTGGGTTCAGGCAGCAGACAGAACGGCTGAAAATATTTTGGGAAGCAGCTCTACCTTTTTGAGACATGATCATACCAACAGAGTTTTGGCAAATGACAGATGAAATGTGAAAATACTATACAGGCAGTCCTCGACTTACAACAGATCATTTTGTGGAGTGTTCAAAGTTACAACGGCACTGAAAAAAGGGACTTACAACCATTTTTCACAGTTACAACCTTTGTAGCCTTCCCCCATGGTCATGTGATCAAAATTCAGATGCTTGGCGGCTGGTTCTTATTTATGACTGTTGCTGTGTCCCAAGGTCATGTAATCCCCTTTTGCGACCTTCTGACAAGCAAAATCAAGGGGAAGCCCGATTCACTTAACGACCGGGTTACTAACTTATCAATGGCAGGAATTCCCTTAAGAACTGTGGCAAGAAAAGTCATAAAATGGGGCAAAACTCACTTAACAGATATCTTACTTAACAACAGACATTTGGGACTCCATTGGGGTCATAAGTCAAGGACTACCTGCATTGCACTAGGACTATTGTACCTTATGACTATTATTAAGTGTGGTACCTGATGACTCTTGACGAATGTGTATTTTCTTTTATGTACACTGAGAGCATTTGCACCAAGACAAATTCCTTGTGCGTCCAATCACACTTGGCCAATAAAGAATTCTACTAGGTTACATTTGATGATTACCTGAGAGCGAATGCTCATGGATATTCAAAACAAAGTCGAACTACGTGTGAACACCTAGCAATCAGGATGGTCACTTTCACACGGGTGCTCTCCTCCTTCCCTTAGGCAGTTAGTCTTTCTGGATTCTTTTCTAGGCGAGTAATGGTGGCCATACAAGCGACTACTCTTCATCCCTTCCTTCCACACCCAACATCAGTCATCGGGAGCTGCGCAGTGAGGCTTCAGCTATAATTGGCACCCCCAGCTCCTTGCAACGTGGGACCAAACGCCGGACCAGCCTGTTCACCGTGAGTTTCTCCCAGAAGCCCATCAGAACAGAAGAATAAGGAGAGAAAGCCAAGGGCTGGATGGATGATCTTAGTCAGGTCAAACAAGACACAGCCATGATAAGATTCCAACCGTTCATTGATTTATCCAGGGTGAAGAAAAACTGCTTTCCTCTCCTAGTCATTTAGATCTCTGCCTCCGTTCTTGTAGGTGGCAGTTTCCAATCTTGAGAGCTCTTTTTCTTGACTCTCTGTTCTCCCAGCCCTCTTTTCAAAGATGATCTTATGATAGACAAGCTCGGCAGCTGAGATCTCACAACAAAGTCAGTTACAAACATGCTAAGCTTGACCTGTCTTAATTTTGGTAAGATTTGTAGATTATTGTACAAGCCCAGCCTGTTTGGCTACTTTATTGTTCAGTGTGTAGCACACACCAAAAAAAAAAAAATGTTTAATTGAGTAATCAAGTATGATGCGAAGTTGTTGCCATCATTCCTGGGACCCAAAATGTTTGAAGCCTCTTTCTTTAATATCTCTTAGCCTGTTCCTAGCTTGGTGCCTTTTAGAGGTCAGATTCCTGTATCTGGGATTCTTATTATTCAGTCAAAGCAGTACCTGCTCTTAAAAATTGTTCCTGGGACACGTGGCGGTTCTCAGATTCTTCTCAGGAGGTCTCGAGAAAGAGATAAATAATGCTGAAGATTTTAAAAAAAAAACTTTTTCTGATATAGCAACTTGCTCATTACTATCAGTCTCTTTCTCTGCAATGCATGTCTATTGAAGAGTGTTGGGTATATTTTGGGCAATTCACATAAGCTAGTGGTAGACAAGTAAATACAATGCCCAAAGCATGGAGGAAGGGGAGATGTTTATCAAAGAAAGTTTCCGTAAAAACAGTTTTTAACTTTGCGCACTAAAAAGTCTCCTAAGGCTACAGCCATTACATGCACACACTTAAGATTAAGTCTTGCTGAATCCCAGTGAAAAGAAAAACAAACAGACTTCAATAGGAACCGACACATTGAGATCTCAGAAGTAGGCTATATATGCACCATTTTCAATTCCCATCGTTCTCTTCACAAGTGCAGCTGATGGTGAGAGATAGTGAGACTTGTTCCAGATCCAACATCTAGAGAATCACACATTGCTGGTTTATAAAATGTTTTGAGTTAAGACGATGCTGTTTTTAAGCTAGGGAAAATCAACCTGGTGCCCCCTTTTAGCTAAGGGCTAATGTAAGCCAAAGTTCAAACATCTATATTATTGTATTACAATGCGGACCCCATTTTTATAGTGCTTCAGTTGGAATTATTTTTTATAGAAATGTCTCCTGTTAAAGGGTACCAGCACAGCCTTTTGGGCACTATATAGATTTGTGCAGTGATGGCTTGTTCAATAAATCATGGTTAAATAAAGCATAGTTCAGGGCACTTCATAAATAGCAATAGCACTTAGACTTATATACCACTTTATAGTGCTTTACAGCCCTCTCTAAGCAGTTTACAGAGTCAGTCTATTGCCCCCAGCAATCTGGGTCCTCATTTGACCCACCTCGGAAGGAGGGAAGGCTGAGTCAACCTTGAGCCTGGTGAGATTCAAATTGCCAAAGTGCAGCCAGCCAGCAGTCAGCAGAAGTAGCCTGCAGTACTGCACTCTAACCACTGCACCATCACGGCACCACCCCTAGGACTAAAGAAGGGCTCGTTAGTGCTCTCGGAGCTTGCTTGTTTTCTTGCAGACATTTCATTACCCTAACTAGGGGACATCATCAGTGCTAGTAAGGAATGCTGTTTGCTGTCAGTTTATATTCTGATATCTTGCCCATTTGTGTGGGTGGGGGCAGTCTTAGGCAGTGGTGATATTCAATTTTTTTTTACTATCGGTTCTGTGGGTGTGGCTTGATGGGTGTGGTGTGACTTGGTGGGCGTGGCTTGGTGGGCGTGGTAGGGGAAGGATACTGCAAAATCCCATTCCCTCCCAACCCCACTGACCTACTTTCCAGCTCCGTTCTCTTGTGCAGGGTAACCAAAGAAGACCCAGCCAATCAGCTGGGACTCGGGAGGCAGAGAATAGATGGGGGCGGGGCCAGTCAGAGGTGGTATTTGCTGGTTCTCTGAACCACTCAAAATTTCCACTACCGGTTCTCCAGAACTGGTCAGAACCTGCTGAATACCACCTCTGGTCTTTGGGATCCTTTTGTTCGACTGCTTAGTGATGGCTCTTTAGAGGTTTCTTGATTGGGGTATTGCTTACTTAATTGTTAGTCTGAACTTATTCTATGCTGATCTGGGTGCTAGTTACTGGTGGAGAGGTGCTGGAGTCTTTTTGTTCTCTTTTGGGCAGTTCGTAAAGTCAGCCAAGGTATTTGAATTGTCTCCTTGTAGAATCGCAGAGGGAGTGATACAGAGAAGCGGAGCCTGGATAGCCGAGGTGACAACACGGGCAGTGGGAGAGCTATACCCATCAAACAGGTAAACCTTCCAGTTTGGCTTGAGCATGGTTTGTCAGTCCTCTTAATGCTTTGCCATAGCAAGGGAAGGCCCAGGGCAATCTTCATTAAGTCTGAAACGCTACCCAAAAATTCCTTCATTTTTTTTCAGGCTTTGGGGGATTTTATTTTATTTTTATTGCATTCCGTTGTCTTCCTTCCTGCCCCTCCAATTCAAAGCCGTTTTCTAAAATATCTCTGTTTCTAACTTTGCTTCAGCTTTGTTGCGGCTTTCATTCCTTTGTTAGTTGTTTTTAATTTACGTTGTCTTGGCTTGGTTTTAATCTTACTGTTTTCTTGTACTGTGTGTATGCTGTCCCAGCCGCTTTGATATTTTAAGGTGAACAAAACAAAGGGAAGTGTGGCTTGGCTAATGACCATTGTGTCTCCTGGTAGAGCTTCTTGCTGAAACGAAGTGGGAATTCCCTGAATAAGGAGTGGAAGAAAAAGTATGTCACTCTGTCCAGTAATGGTCTTCTCTTCTATCATCCCAGCATTAATGTAAGTTCCTTGTCAGTAGAACAGAGTATGACATGTGTCCAGGGGTGAGATTCAATTTTTTTAACAGCCAGTTCTGTGGGCATGGCTTAGGTGGTGGGCATGGCTTGGTGGTCATGTGATTGGCTGGGCGTGGCCAACTCAATATCACTCACCTCGAGGCACGCATCTCCTCGCCTGGCCTCTCGTGACTGTAGGGATTCTGCAACAGTCGTAAGTGTGAAAAATGGTCATAAGTCACTTTTTTCAATGCCATTGTAACTTTGAATGGTCACTCCACACAAGCAAAGTACCAGCAAAGGAGGGGGAAAAAAACTCCAGAGAAGTTCCTGAGACAGGAAGTCTAGTCCTACCAAGAATGTAATAAGGGATAATGGAGAGGCAGTTTCTGTAAGCAACACCAGAATGTTTCCTTCCTGCCTTCCTTACAGGATTAGGCCAGTAATTTCTTCTAACAACCGGTTCTCTAAACTGCTTAGAATGTTAACAACCGGTTCTAGCGAATAGGTGCGAACCTGTAGAATCCCACCCCTGCATGTGTCCCTAGATGATCTGATCTGATTCACAGAATAAACAAATTGGTAGGATTTTGATAGGAACCCTTGGGAGAAAAACACGGCCTTTGATGTGAACTGGCTGGTTTCAGCTACAGGATGTATCCATGCCCATTATTTTCCTGCCAGGAAGAAAGCTACTACAACCTTGTAAACAGCCTTTCCTTAGCATAGCGCCATTTAGTATTGGACTTCAGTTACCATAAAGTCTGGCCAGCCTATTTAAGCTATATTCATCATGAAGGATCGGTGTTGTATTCCCCAGTATTGATTCTCATTGTATTCCATGGGAATTTGGGGACAGGTTTATCCAAAGCAAGAGCTCTTTTAGAGGAAAGTAACCACAAATATATGACCATATGCTCCATTTCATAGATCCCTTAAGCCAAAACTGACTGAGGAATACAGTGAAAAATCTTTGATTTGTGAAATGTGCAAGATGTCGTTTGGATTTTACTCCTCTCCCCGGATCTACTTCCTTCCACCTATTTCATTTGATGCCAAACCTCATGATAGCTGGGGATTGTGGAAGTTGTAATCAAATACATCCAAATAGACAGAGATAAGAAAGGATTGTCCTAGAGCTTTTGCGGGTGGGGGTTGTGCATGGTAATTGCCCTAAATGAGTGTGAATAGCATCTGACAGGACCTGGATAGAAATACAGGTTTGAGACACCTTCTCAGGTGAACCATAAAATTAGGCTGGTTAAGAATTCCAGAATAAGACCATTTCAAAGCCCATGTTTGGCTTCCTAAGTTTTCCCACCTCTTCTTCCTACCTCCCCAGGATTATATCCATGGAACCCATGGGAAAGAAATGGACCTCCTCCGGACCACTGTAAAAGTACCTGGCAAACGCCCACCCAGAGCCATCTCTGCCTGTGGTGCCTCCTCAAGTATCAACGGCCTGGTGAAAGACATGAGCAGCGTTGGAGTTGGGGACAGCAGTAGTAAGTGAGCTGTGCTATCTCGGGCAAAGCGAGGGAGGGAGAGGAGGACCCAGGTGCTGGTTGGCATCACTACTGTGGGAAGGGCTGCCAAGCTGAGTGGCAGAGCCCTCTTATTGTGACGGTAGGAACTAAGACCCTCTTAAAACAGCCCAGGGAGGAATACTACGAGCTGTTTGCCAGCCTAGGTGTCTATATAATTACTGTTTGCGAATTCGCACTGTGATTCATTGTGATGCCTTCGTTTACAGTTTTTTTGTGTAAGAGTAAGGAGGGAGAGTCCCCGCGCTCTTTCTCCTCCTCTCCTCCTTTTGCACTACAATGTGCCAATAGTCACACTTTTCTTTAACCTTACGTGGCGACAGCCCAGAAGAATATGATAGAGAGAATGTATGAAGAACAACAGGTGGTGCTTTTAAATAAAGCTTGACAGAATTCTGCCTGGGAGGAAGCGGGAAAAGAGAGAGGAAGCAGATATGATTCAGCACGAATCTTTTTTCCCTAGTATGCTCAGGGTAAGACGTCGTAGCCAACCAGTTTGTATATATGACATCTACACATATATTTTTTTTTGTATAACTGCATGTTTATGTGCATATCTGCAACACTACATCCTAGGGAAGATAGTCAATTGTTAGCATCGCGCTTTTCTTGAAATGCTTTCTGCTGAAAATGTGATACGGGATGGCACCTCTAAGGACAGCTCCTTTGACTGTTCCCTCTTTCACGCAAATGTGGCAAATGAATGATCCAAAGCCATTGCTCTTCCTGGCTTTTGGCCATTATTGCAGATTTCTCCCACTGTATGGAAAAAAAATATAATCAAATAAGCAGTTATTCTGATTAATGTTCAATCTGGACAATTAGCTAAACATCAAACCAAATCAAATTTGACATAAACTTCCTAATGTTTCCTGTTTGAGCTACAACATTGATTGGAAGCAAGTGATTGTTCAAATTGAATTCATGAAGCTGGAAAGCCATATGTTACCCTCTAGCTCCGGTGCAGAAACTGTGCACGGTATAATAATCCAAGAGTGACATCTATAGGAGGAGACCTTCCCATTCTGTAGCGGCTGGAATGTTATTTGGGAAAATGAAAAGTCATCTAAAATGACCACCATGTTTTTGCTGTTTTGTTCATGGGTGGTAAAACTGGGGGACTGTTTGGCCATGGATAAGACTGAGCAGTGGGCTCACTCCAGGTTGCTTTGCTTAGAGATAGCTGTCTGCAGGGATCTTGGAAGCTTCCTTTTCAGTGATTGCCTCCCTCCTCTAGAGTAGCTCATGCCAAGACATTAGAATGGTCCCTTCCTTCCTGGCTTTTAGAAAGTCCATTACTGTGCTGCTTCCACTCACCCACACGTCAGGGTTGATGTAGAGAGCTTTAGTCAGCTTGTTCCCCAAACAGTCCTATTTCAGGTTTTCAGCGAACCCCCAGCTGCAAGCTTAGCACAGTAATTGGCTGGCGATCGAGTGGATAACCAAAAGCAAAACAAACTTACAGCCAAACCCAAAACAGTCTTACAAATAAAGGTTTTGCCTGGGTAGGTTCCCAAAATAAACACCCCAAATCCCCTCTGACATCCGGGACCTCCGCTGAGGTTTGTCAAGAAGTCCAGTGGCCTGGGTTCAGGGCTTGTAAGGAGAAGTTATGGGAATTGTCCAAGCCAGGAATATAAGGGGTCGTTTTCAGCAAAGCCAGCCATGAACAAGCTCCAGACTAACCTTCCAAGCAATGGCCATTTAGTCCATTCAACAGATAACCGGCTGCTCGAAACACAAACATAAACGCTCTCTGCAACTGAATCAAATCCATGAAGAACTGCAGAGTCCCAGAAACACAACCATCTGGCCATGATCAACACACGTTGCTTCCAGCAATGCCTCCCTCTGCCTGTTAGGCTAAATAGCCCCTCCCAGTGCAGCCCATTAGGAGGGGCGGGGCCTTTTCCCCATCAATCTGGCATCAATCTCCGCTTCTCTGCCCTGCACACTCTAGCATCCACCAAGGCCGGCAGCTCCTCCTCCTCTTCCTCAATGGCCAGCGAGCTCTCCTCAGCCGAGGTATGTTCTGCTGGCAGAACAGAGTCAGCAATACCAGACAGGCCAGGAATGTTCTCATACTCCCTGAAGGCCTCTGAGGAAGACATGGTTGATCGCCAGGAGATATCACACTTAAAACCTGGCTGTTCCATGAGACTGGAATGATATTCCTGTTCCCTCTGGCGAGGAAGAATATTTTAATTTTTGGTTTACTGATTGTGATCTTCCTGGGGATTAAAATATTTTTTTTTTAAATTTTCCTATTATTTGCTCTATTATTATTTTAAATCTAACTATGATTCATTATTTGTTTGCCATCTGAATTTCCAAGATGCTGCTTAGAATCAACAAGAGAGGCTTATAAGCCTGAAAAAATAAAATTTCCTCTTAAAGGCTGGATGGAGGGGGCTGTGGCAGGAGATAATGCTGGTTTATCTCAACATTATCAGGATGGCAGCTACAAACGTTTCTTCAGAATATCCTTAAAAGAACTAATGAATCCTTTAGTTGCATCCCATGGAATGCTTCCACCAACTGGTAGCCAATGGGAGATGTGCTACTACGGTCACTGGGGAATTGGAAGATGGCTTCAGGCTCAGTCCTAGGTAGGATGAGATTCCTCTGAAGTTCAGCATAAAAGCACCCTTTGATTAACCGCCTCCAGGTTGCTAGTGTCCTCTTCGTCCTTCAGCTCTGGACAAAGAAATTAGAATCCCATTACAAACCTTATCTTACTTCTGTGTGTACGACTTGCATGCAAGAGACCCCTGGTCGCATTCTCCACTTCTCCATCTTAAAAGACCTCCAGTAAATGGGCCATTTAAGATCAAACAGATCTGAGATGTAAAATATGGTAGCAAGACCAAAGCAGCTACATTCTGATTCTAACAGGTCCGCCTGCTTGTTCCTTCTTCTCCATAGCTAGCCCTAGTCCAGGCCTGCTGAATCCTCCAGTTGACCCGGCAGTCAAGCTCTTAGGCAAACCGGAGCGTTTGCAGCGCTCGGTATCTTCTTCCAAAGCTGGTAAGTTCAGAACACAACCAGAAGCCCCACCCCCACCCCTCCCGGAGCGGAGAGGGTACCAGGAAAGGCTAGCCTCTCTCTGATCCGGTGAGAAAGATTAGCCAGAAGACACAACCCATTGTTTCTCCTACCTGTTCCTGCAGAAGTATCCATGGCTGCAGAAGGACTATCCAGTCCTGGCAGCAGTGGCAAAGACCCGCCTCCATCTCCTATGATTGACAGAAAGAAACACAGGCGGAAGAAGCTCGCCACACCATCTAAAACTGAGGGATCCGCAGGGCAGGCGGAGGGTAAGAGGCCTCTGCTGCTCATTCATGATTTGGAAAAGTTGAGAAGAGTCCTTTTTTTTTTTTTTAAACCACAGTTTGGGCTTTTCCAACGGGCACATTAGAACATCGTGGTTTTTAAAGGGGCAGAAAAACTAGAGGGGCATCTCCAGAGGGATTTTTCCTCAGCTTTGTGCTCTCTCCTTCTTGGGAGTCTGCGCCGGTCAGAACGTTCAGCCGAGACAACCAATGGCCCCGCCAGCTGGGGGGGAGGGGGGGATCCCAAGAGATCCTTTTGCTTCTTCTTCTTTTTTTTAATGCCTATGCATTATAGTGAAATTGTTTTTAATGCAGAAAAGGCTTTTCTCTCCCATGGCAATTAAGGCTGGTCTGCCGTCATAATGGGTATCTTTAAGATGTCTCTATACAAAGCCAAACAACTAAGACATTGCCCTCAGTGGTGGGATTCACATTTTTTTTTACTACGGGTTCTGTGGACGTGGCTTGGTGGGCATGGCGGGTGGAAGGAGACTGTAAAATCTCCAGTCAGAGGTGGTATTTGCCGGTTCTCCAAACTACTCAAAATTTCCGCTACTGGTTCTCCAGAACTGGTTCAGAACCTGCTGAATAGCACCTCTGCTTGCCCTGCTACCGTTGACAGTAAACAAAGCCATTTTGGGGGGGCAGTCCTTGATTCCAGATCCTATATCTGCTGGGGTGTCAGGAGAGCGAAGACTCTCTTCTACTGATAAGAGAGTCTTGAATTAGGCAACGTATTAGCCAGGTAGTCCTCAGCTTACGAGCGTTCATTCACAGTGACAGTGGCGCTGAAAGACGTGACTTACAACTTACGACTGTTGCAGCGTTCTTAACAATCACACGATCCCCATTTCAGCAGTCGGCAAGTGTTCACAACGGTCGCCGTGTCCCCCTGGTCATGCGATCGCCCTTTGCAACTTTCCCAGCCAGCTTCTGACAAAGCAAAGTCAATGGAGAGAAGCTGGATTCACTTTAACAACCATAGCACCAAAAAAAAAAAAAGAAAGATTATAAAATCAGGTACGACTGCATTGCTTAGCAACTGAAGCTCCAGTCCCAATAGTGGTTGTAAGTCAAGGACTATCGATATGTAGTTAGCACTTAAAAAAAAAAAGAAGAAGAAGTGGGAGGGTCATGTTTGCTTCAGGATCCAGCATTTCCACAGTTCTGGGGGTTGCACTGGATCCTGTCTCTCGGTTTCAGGAAGGGAGGAATGCTTGAACGGTGATGGTTATTGCCTGAATTGAAACATAACCAAGATGGTTGGGGTGCCAGAGGCACAGAAGTCAAAGAATGCCTCCCGATGTTTATTCAAAGGCAGAGATTATTGTTTTCATCAAGCCTGACTGGGTGAGGGGAAAAGTAGCATGGGAATCAGTGAGGGGAATTCAGTGAGGAGCCTCTTAGCCAAGGCTGAGGGAAGGCCATGTTGCCTCTTGCAACCCCTGGAAAGGAAAGGAACGGTCCTCTCCTTTCGAGGAAGGGTTGGGCCATGGTCAGAGGAGTGGCCCGTTCCCACCCTTTCCTCTTAGCTCTGTCTGCACTAAGCAGCCGTTGCAAACCTTTCACTTCCGCTCTGAGTCTGCACCACACAAGGCCGTGCCCTTCACAGCTTTCTCCCTCACTGTCCCTCGCAGTGCTTCACGCATCCACCACCACCACTCCACTGGCACCCGCATCCAGGGGTCTGGGAGTTCTGATAGCCTCTGCTTTTTTTTTTTTAATTATTTTCCTTTTCCTCCTCTGAACTCTCTCCCCTTTCTTCTTTTCCTCCCTTCTCTTTCTCTGCCTCTCGCTTCCTGCTTCCCCTCCGGACCCACTGCAGCCAAGCGTAAAATGTGGAAATTAAAAACCTTTGGTAGTTTAAGAAATATTTATAAAACAGGTAATGAGCGGCGGTGGCAGGTGTGGGCTCTTTTTTTCTGTGTGTGCCATGGCACCCATTGCATGCAGTTGTGCTTACTTTGTGACGTGCGCCCTGCTTTGATGTCTGACCATCCCCAGGCCAACAAGAGTGTGTACAATTGATCCCCTTCCCCCCCCCGTACCTCCATTTCCCCCCAAAAGGGTTAAATTCCCAGAATTCTTTCAGAATGGGAGTTTTTCAGTCAGAACCCCTTTGGGAGGAATATCAGTCAGATCATCAGATGAACCCCAAAAGTGCAAATAAACAGGGCCATAAAAATCAGTAGATTCCCTGGAAGGCAACTTTTCCAGTACTATTAGGGTCTCCTACTGAGTGCAGCCAAAACAACAGAAGGTTGTATTCTAGCTCAGAGTACTTTCCCAACATGTGCATATGATGTGTAAGATTAAGAGTATCTTGGTGATGTTTCGGCGAGGTACTGGCACGAAGCCGAAAGCACCAGCCTGAGGATGGCGAGTGGGACCTCACCAAAACATCGCCAAGATACTCTTAATCTTACACGGGAAAAGACCCGAACATACCTAGACCTACATACCTGTACCTGTGAAAATCTACGAGATATATATATATATATATATATATATATATATATATATATATATATATATATATATATATACACATACACACACACACACATACACACACACACACATACATACACATGCACACACACACGAACACAATACAGAAGCCTGATGATGGCAGATGAGATTCTGCCGAAACGTTGCTACAACTTTAAAAGCACAACTATAATGATGTGGGAAAATACCCGAACAAAGCTGAATACCATACATGTAAGTACCCACGAAAACTTTATATATATATATAAAGTATATATATACACTTTATATATATATATATAAAGTATAGACACACACACACACACGATAGTAAATTTGTAGCAGTTCCAAGGTACGTAAAAACTGATACATTTTGCAGGTTATTCTGACAGTGGTAGAGTCATTTGACCTGTTGAGGAGTGGGAACAGGCAGAAATCCCTTGGTCCTTTAGGCTGATGCAGGTATAGCCCTTTCCCCAGACTCTCACAGGCCCTCCATTTCCATTTCCTTAATTATTCTTCCCAGAAGAAATGGTCATGGACCACTGAGTGAAGATTTGAACCCTGGATTTCCTGTTCCAAGTCCAGTGATAATCAGTTTCTTCAGTATTCCACCACTGGCATTAGAAATAACTTTGAATTTTTGCCCCCACTGTGGTCTTTGATTTTGAAGCTTTACATAGCAAAGACAATCTTCCTCTTTTAACAACCCCATAATCCCTTGCGGGGTGAAGTCTGGGCAACTGAATGGAGCTGAGTGTTTACTGGCCGGATGCCCTTCCTATTGACAATGTGGAGGTATATTCAGCAGATATCTTCTCAACGTGCCCAGAGAGAGAAATATCCGACTCTGCCTAGGATCAAACTCATAGCCTCCTGATTGTGAGGCGAGAGTTCCACCTCTAACCTTCACGACTCACACAGCAAAGACAATGGTGGGGGCAAAATAGAATCTGATCCATGTGACATAAAAGTGATCCATCCGAGATAAAAGTGCTACGGCTTTCCCAATCTCAAGGGATGCTTAAGCACTTTTATCTCAGCTGGATTGTGATCCTTTACCATTCCAACCAATTAATTCCCACTTCTCTGCCCTGATTCTCCCGCAAAAGGAAGAGAAAGGAAGCTAACACTGCAAGAATTTATTTTTATGCAATCAGCACACTCCCCTGCCCTACCTCACCCATGGCTTGGGCTTGATTATAGAAAATTCTGCCCCTCACCACAGCCCTGGTTCCCGTCAGAGCCCTCAACTATTGAGGAATTGCAAGCCTGGCCATCATTGATTGCCATGCGCTGGCCATTTCCTGCCTCCTGAGCTTGCCGTTCTGGCTAGCTCTCAAGTGGCCCCCTATTCCATCTATGTTCAAAACAAAGTGTGAGACAGGGAAAAGAGGAGTCGAAACCTCCCTTATCCTATAGAACCACGGGGTAGAGTGTTGTGTTTCCACACACTAACTCTGCTCTCTAATTCAGGGATTGAGCCACTTAAGCCTATAGTACTGGAGCAAGCAAACACATAGGAGTGCTCTGCAGATTAAAAGTGCTCCCTAAATCACTTTAAAATAGTAAATAACCTGTGGGTTGATGAGGTGCTGATAGAATAAATGGAACTTTCCCCACCCAGAAAGGAGAGCATCCATGTAGAATTCTTTCAGGTACTTGCTGTTTGTGAATTTAAAATGTCGGCCTGCGTCAATGATAGATAATTGTGTCTCTAATACTAATAGATCATCTCCCTACAACTTTTCTCAAGCGTCTGTGCTAAAAAAAAAAAAAAAAGCCACACCATCCTCTTTTGTGTTCGTTTAACTTCCGAATGTCCTTCCCCAACCCCCAGATTTTGCCCCAACACCAGTTTGTGACTGTAAGACGGTTCGAACTTCAGGGAAAGGTATCATTTCGTTATGCCTGAGCGCCACTCTTTTACATCCGCAGAGGAAGAGAACTTTGAATTCATCATCGTCTCCAGCACAGGACAGACGTGGCACTTCGAGGCCAACAGCTTTGAGGAAAGAGATTCCTGGGTCCAAGCGATCGAGAGCCAGATCTTGGCCAGCTTGCAGTGCTGTGAAAGTAGCAAGAACAAGGTATTGATTGACCACCCTGCTGTCCCTTTCCCTATTGAAGCCTGCCTTTAAGTATTGATTGCCTGTAAGGCTGTTGTGATTTTGGCCATTACAAAAAAAGAGACTTTGGGGGGAAAGGGCAAAGAAGAGCAACTTAGACGATTAAAGGCCTGGAGAGAAAACTTATGAAGAATGATTGCGGGACCTGGGTATGGCCATTCTAGAGAAAAGAAGGAACTAGGGGAGACATGATGGCACTCTAATATTTGAGGGGCTGCCACAAAGAGGAGAGGGGTCAACTTATTTTCCAAAGCACCTGAAGGCAGGATGAGAAACAATGGATGGAAACTAATCAAGGAGAGAAGCAACCTAAAACTAAGGAGAAACTTCCTAAGAGTGAGGACAATTAACAAGCGGGATAGCTTGCTTTCAGAAGTTGTGGGTGCTTCATCACTGGAGGTTTTTAAGAAGAGACTGGATAGGCAGGTGTCTGACATGGTATAGGGCAGTGGTGGCTAACCTTTTTGGTTAGCCACCACTGCGCCAAAAATTCTGTGCGCCCAGAAGGCAATGCACGTGTTCCCCCCCACGCCCCCTGCACATGCGCACACAATCCTCCCCCCCGCTGCCCCTTTACCTGCACTGTGCCTCACAGTGATTTTTAGCTAGTTTGAGGCCTTTTTCGGCCTGCCAGAGGCTTGAAAAAGGCCTCTGCAGGCTTTGCGGGCCAAATAATAAGCCGTTTCATCACTTCCAGTATTACAGGAAGTGATGAAACAGGCCTATATTTGGTCCGCAAAGCTGCAGAGGCTTTTTCCAAGCCTCTGGGAAGCCGAAAAAGCCTCAAACCAGCCAAAAAATCAGCTGTGAGGTGCGCACATGCGCAGTGAGGTAAGTTTGCCTGCGGCTCATGTACCACCACAAATGGCTGTGCTTGCCACCTGTGGCATACGTGCCATAGGTTCTCCATCATGGGTATAGGGTCCTGCTTGAGCAGGGGGTTGGGCTATAAGGCCTCCAAGGTCCCTTCCAACTCTGTGCTGATTGATTGATCAATCAATTGATTGATTTATAGAGCACTATCCATATTAGGATTACCAGATATCTGAGGAGGCAAAGGAGAGCATAGACAATTGGAAAGGAGGACATCTGGGGGGAAAGGAGGATGCATTAAAAAAAGGTTTGACTTTCTTGGCATCTGCAAATTACAGACGACAGCAAATTACAGCTGCAAAAAAGTGTTCATGGGCCTATAGGAAATTCTCTTCTTCAGCACCAGAAAGGCTGGTTTTTCAGTTGCAGTACAGATAGTCCTTGATTTACAGCTACAATTGAGCGCCAAATTTCCATTGTTAAGCAAGGCAGTTGTTGAGTTTGGGCCCATTTTGCGACCTTTTTTTGCCACAGTGAATCACTGTAGTTTTTAAATGAATCATTTAGTCATTAAACGAATATGGCTTCCCTCATTGTCTTTGCTTGTCAGAAACTGGCTGGAAAGGTTACAGCTGGTGATCACCTGACCCTGAGACAGTGAACTGTCATAAATACATGCCAGTTGCCCAGCGTCCAAATTTTAATCATGTGACGATGGGGATTATGTAACTGCTGTAAGGGTGAAAAAGTGACTTTCGCACAAAAATGTGTGAAAGTCCATTTTTTCAATGCTGTTGTAACTTTGTATGGTCGTTTACAAATGGCTGTAAGTTGTTTATCTTCCAATGCTATCATTCCAGTAATCATCACATACAATGGATGTCAGGGAACAAGGCAGAATGAAGAGACATTTGAACATATAAGAAAACCTTAGTCAGATGGTTGAACTCTGAAGGCCCAGAAAGTCCAGAAGGAAAGAATAAACAGACAAAGAAGTTGTTTTAAACAGAGATCATGTCTCTAATGTGGGGATTCACCACACAAAGAGAACAACTTATTAGAATGAGAGTTGGGAAACAGGCTGGGAAGATAAATCTAGGCCTAACTTGAATTAGCATACAACATTTTAAAGGAATAACGAATAACCGTAATTAACCAATAATTATAAAAGGAAGTTTGCAAAATATTACACAATAACATTTGCAAAGTATTACATATTAGTGTTAAATATTATTACATTTTTTATTTTATTGACTAAATCTATTTTTTTTCAACTGTGGGATTCAGACAAACGCATTATTTTCCATTAAAACATTTATGCATATAATTTCAATGTCTTAGGCAGAAGCATTTGAGCTACCTGGCATATCTACCTTTTTCCTTCCTTCCTTCCTTCCTTCCTTCCTTCCTTCCTTCCTTCCTTCCTTCCTTCCTTCCTCCCTTCCTTCCTTCCTTCCTTCCTTCCTTCCTTCCTTCTATCACTCAAAGTGATTTAGCCCAGTCATAATGCTGTGATCTTGGTAAGAAGAGTTTGAGCATTATTTGCAAATGATTAATGGTTAATTAATGGTTGTGTTGCAATTCCAGCACATTTGAAACAAGCGCTATAATTCACACAAACTTTTTAAAAGCAAGACAAATAGAAGCCAATCACACACCCAAAATTGGAAGAAAATGGACTGATCTAGTGGAGAAGGAAAACAGGGTTTCTTTTTGTGAATATTCCCATAGACTATGACCTGCTGAAAAGGATGCTCTCTTTTGTGATTCATTTTAATTAATTAATTTGTTTGTTTCCTTTAAATTTGCTGCCCAGTGCCCATCTCATTTCGAAGTAACTCTGGGCAGCTTATATCATTCATTCTTTTCATATCAAACATAAAAAATTGTAGGGAAGGGAGCATATCCTCAGGGATCCTTTTGTATCTGACAATGGAAATGAAGCATAATCCAAAAATTTCATGCAGGTTTGGAAGATGGGTTTCAAGAAATAGCAGACAATAGCTTACCCAGTCTTGCAAGGCCTCAGTCAGAATTAGGGTGATCTGTGAAGTAACCCCTGAAACAATGGACATTTTAGCATCTATCTGTCTTCTGTCTCGCCAACAGGCCCGGATGGACAGCCAGAGTGAAGCTGTGGCAATCCAGGCTATCCGAAATGCCAAAGGAAATTCTTTGTGTGTGGATTGTGGGGCATTAAGTAAGTATGTGGCCATTCAGACTTTTTTTTTTTTGTAAATTTTATTTGAGTTTTCACAAAGAGAAAAAAAATACAAATAAAACATCTTTTTTGAAAGTAGCGTAATCCCAGGTTACATTTCTTCGTACAGACACAAATTCAGATTCATGCTCATTTTTATATTCTACTCCATATCTTATTACTATTTTACATTTTCTGCATAGCTTCTCCCCTCTTTTAATTTTCTCAATTTTATTTTAATTATCTCATCTCAATTTAAATCATTGTATTTATATTTTTTGTCTATCCTGTTTCAATTAACTATTATCTTTTCTCATTAAACAAAATTTCTCCTGTAGTTACTGATTGGAGTTTGACGCCTTTATATCTTTTCCCTAAAGTTGTAACATTCAATATAATACATAACTTCCATTTGGGTTCTTCTTGGTACATTCTTAAAATACACACTGTATTCTTAAAAAAAAGAAAAAAAATTATAAATGTATATAAATAAAACAACATTCCATTCCAATTCAATTCTATCATTAATATTAATATTCATTAAAGTCTTAACATCTTTAACATTACTTTTCAATTAAATATCATACTTCTATGGGAACAATTATAAGCTTTCCATAGTTAATTCCCCCCTCTTCACTTATATTTTATAAAACATTAACTAATTAAAATGTTCCCGTTTCTTCCTAATTCAATTTTCTCATTTATTTTATTTCACTTATTTTATTCACAAACATTTCACTAAATTACACTAATTATTTTATCCCTCATTTTAATCATACGTTGTTTCCAATTTTCTAAAATTATTTCTATTACTAATATAACAATACAACCTTATGTACCTTTACAGAATCCCTTTTTCAGTTAGATTTTCACCCATTATCTCTAAATAGATCCTGTTTCTCTATATCTTGCTCCGGTCCTTTGTAGCTACCCCCTTGTCTCTCTACCTGTATTTCTCTCTTCTGTATTCCCCTTTTCTGTTGCTTTCCAGTATTATACTTATTTTTTGAATTAGTTTTCTTTTCTTTGGTTGTTTTTTTAAGTCTTAAGTTCTCCATTCTCTTTCCCCCCTTTCCTTTTTCTTCCCCACATAGAATTACTTGTTCATTAAAGATGGCTTCTTCTTTGTCCCACTCTTCTTGTTTTGCAGTCTTTTCTTGTTGTTTTTCGTAGTTCCAAATCTCCATTTCTAAGAATTGAAAAACGAAGCCAAAAGAACCCTTTCCTTCTTGTGCATCTTCTTTGTACTTTTTAAGTTCCATTTTCAATTCATCCAGAAGTGGTGCCATTGTATACATTTTTAAACAACCACCCGATTGATTTTAGTCATTCAAATATAATAACCAAAAATCCAAAGATCACCAAATAATCCAAATACACGCAAGCTGTTTCTTTTTTGCTCTTTTTTTCCACCTTCTCTTCCTGGGGTTACTATTTAGTTGCAAAGTTTCAGTTAAAATGTATCTTTTAGAAGTCTTATTGAAGTTTTACTTTAGATTCTTTTTAATTCCAGGCAGTGTCCTCCCTCTTCCAGATCCTGCCCTTATTCTTTTTCTCTCCCTTCCTGCTTATGAAAAAAAAAAGGTTTTAATGTCCAGAAATCTTTATTATCCCTTTGACATTTTGTTTTATTTTCAGCTTGATTGCCTATTGATGTCAAAGCGGATTTTTCCCATTTCTGATTTAAGTCTCTTAATTGTCAGTATAGGAAAGGAGAGAGAAGAAGAAAAAAAAGCCAAACCTTTCCCTTTTCACTTTCCTTCACTGCTTCCGACTCTTCTTTGGGAGTGATGTTATTTTTTGTAAGTTTAAATTCCAGGGTACCTTAGTTGTTGCTTTTACAATTTAACCTGGTCAGCCAAAACTTTCACTTCTTATCTTCCTGCACATTCTTTTCCGGTCAAGTTCTTTGTGGTGGCCATTTCTGACCACCGCTATAACCTCCTTCGGGAAAGGGAGTAATGGCCAGCTGAGGAGGAGAGATGCAGCTCTCCTCGACCCTGCTGGAGGTCTTCCCCCTCTTCACCACCTCTACAGAGTGGCTTAGCCTCGAAACCAGCCGACTCGGGGCGCTCCAGTGGCGAGCCCAGACAGAAACCGCGCACTGCAACCATTATAAATATGAACCAGTTGTCAAGTATCCAAATGTAAAACAGGTGGCTATGGGGATACTGCAATGGTCATAGGTGTGAAAAATGATCCTTTTTTCAGTGACGATGTAACTTTGAATGGTCACTAAATGAACTGTGGTAAGTTGAGAGCTAACTGTGCTTTATATATTCTTTTTTTTATTAGCAATGTTATATTTTTGGTGGCACTTCATCATATCTTCTAGCTGTTATATTTTACCAATACAATATTGAAATCTTAAGAAAAGAAAAAGAAGGCAGAGGCAGGATACGCCAAAGAAATATGAATATAGTTGGATTTATTTCCACCACCTCCTTTAAGTTTTCAGGGATGGGGCTTTTTTAAAAAAAAGTCTGCTTTGAAGCTTCAGTCTGACAATTACTATATCAATAATATCTAGCTAAAGAAAGAAGCCACCTCCAGCACAGATGTTTCTGTCCTTTGGCCTGACGTTTCCCAGCTGACAGATTTGGCATACCAGCCTCAGCAGAGGAGATTACAGAAACCCTTCTCCTATGCAACCTCTGGCTCCTTTGCTTCCCAACTGGCACTCCTTTTTAAGAGAACTATTCTGTCCTCTATCATTACTGACTGAATGTATAAAGGCAGATAGATAACTCCACAAAGCATTCATACAAAGTCTTTTTATTGGTTCATCAGGCATCCTCAATATAACTTACAGTTACGTCGAGATTCATCGCAATGTCCAATTCTTTGCATAGCTGATTTTCTGATGTAAAAGGATTGTGATCTTTTTGTTTTTTTAAACAAATTTTATTCAATTTTTCACATAAAAACAAAAAGCTCTTTTTAGTGGACAACATATTTCCGGGTCATCGCTTTTACATACAAATATGACAATAGTTATACATTCATATATGCATACTTAATTCTATTATTACCTTTTCCATTCCAAACTTTCAGAAAGGAGAGAAACAAGCAAATTAATCCTAGCCTCTTACATTAATCTTAATCAAAACATCTTTTCATTTCTTTTCAATTATTTCAAATATAATCCTTTAATATTTATTTTAAAAATAGAAATAACAATATATATTTGCCTAATAATAATAATAAAAAAGTTACCAATGTCTCTCCTTCCTTTTAATAGTCTGTATTAATTTAATAGTCTGTATTTAAGTAGTTCTTTAATCTGTTACATTTTCTTTCCATCACACATTCTTTCTATAGATTCTAGATTAATACAAGTTTTAACACAAAAGAAAAAGAAACAAATATAGGTTTCCCCCCTTTACTGCTTTGAGTGTGACACCTCAGTGGTTAAAATATACCTTTATTCCATCATCTTAATTCCCAATAAACCATTATTTTTAAGTAGTTACAATAATAATCATTACATCTTTTCATTTGGATTCCGCAACATATTTTCCCCCCTTAATTTTATTTCTAATTTTAAAAAAGTAAAAGGAAAAAATGGACTATTCAGTTTCTAATCACTGATATTGACCTCATTTTTAAACATCTCCACATTCATTTCAATTATTAGAATTTCTTCAATAAACCTTAACTTTTATTTTAAGAATAAAAATAAAAATATATATTCATCTAATAATAGTTATCAGTGTCTATCCCTCCTTTAATAATCTATATTACCCTATTTTCTAAGTACTTTTTTAATTGCAAATATATTCTTGTTACCCCTTGTCACCCTGCAGAATCCCCTTTTTAATTCATCAACCGTTATCTCTTAAAAAATGATTTCTTTTCATCATTTTACTATTTCCGTATTTCTTTATTTTATGCACCTGTTTCTTACTACCTCTCCTCCCCCTCTTTTTCCCATATTTTTTCTCATTCCAATTTATATCCCTCTCTTTCTTGATATCTTCCTTTCTCCTTTTCTGCTGGATCTTTCTACCTCTCCTGATTTCACAGGTATTCCCCTTTTTGATTACCTTCTTAA
Source organism: Pseudonaja textilis (assembly GCF_049901715.1). Lineage (NCBI taxonomy): Eukaryota > Metazoa > Chordata > Lepidosauria > Squamata > Elapidae > Pseudonaja > Pseudonaja textilis. The sequence continues at coordinate 132,378,935 of NC_141991.1, forward strand.
ATCTCAACTTTTTAGCCTTCCTTCTTTCCCCTCGTCTTTGTAATGTTCTTTGTGTTAATTGTCTATTTAAGATGTCTTCTCCTTGAATCGACTCCTCCTCCTCTGAAGTTCTTTCTTATTCTTCAATCTCCATTTCCATTTTTTCTAACACAGAGCAAAGTGATTCGCCTCTTTCCTGTAGTAGTTCTCTCATATTTTTAAGTTCCATTTTTAATTCCCAAAGAGATATCATCATTACACACTCTTATATTTTATAATCATTGAAGTCCACAAAAAACACTTTTGCTTTCCTTCTTTCTTCTTCTAGTTTTCTAAAGTTCTCAACTGTTCCAGCCCAGGGTCTATACCAAAAACATCAATCAATCCCACAATCAGTCTTTCCTTGCTTCTTTCTTTATTCTGCTTCAGATTTCACTTTCTAAGGTTCTTACTTTGTTTCAATATTTCTTTAACATTATATCAACACAAGTTCATACAGAAACAGGATGCTTTCCCTTTTGTTTGAGTTCAAGTTTTTGTCCAAAGATGGCACTCTCCATTATACAAAGTCTTCACCTTTCCCCCCTATTTTTTTATTTAGAGTTTTTCGAACCTCAATATTCCAGCACAATCCAATCTCCAAATTGTAAATTTTATTATTATTATTTTTTGACAATCTTAAGTCCAGCTTTATTTTATGCCTGTTTATTGCCAAAATATTTTAGTCCAATTTAACTAAATATTTAGTTCCAGCTTCTTCCTTTCCCGGTTTGAAGTCCCGCTTAGCTGTCAAAATTATTTTCTTATTTTTTTTTCCTGTCCCTTTGTATTTTCGCCACTCACTTTTCTTTTCTTAAAAGTTCAATGTTACCTTAATCCCGGGGTACTTTTTGTTTAGTTGTTTCGCCCAATTGTCACAGCTCAGATGTTATCCACCTCTTTCTTCACTCCTGCACAAATCTTAGTCCAGCTGAGTCCTCCTCTTCAGGATCGCCATTTTGGACCACCACTTCAGTCGTCTTCGGGGGGGAAAGGACCAAGCCCAGGAGGGGAGATGCGGCTCCCCTCAACCTGGCTTGCGGCTTCCCCTTACTCCACCACCCTTCCAAGGCAGCCTCAGCCCCTAATCGCAATGATCGGACCTTTCCAACAAAAGAGCATGGACCATAGCCACGGACAGTCGTGATCTACGGTCCATCGACGAGGAGGGCTCAACCCGGAACCAGGAGTGTGATCTTTCATCCCATAGTAGTGGAGCAAAGGGGAGAGATGCCAGCATGCTGCTGGGGTCCGAGCAAAAGTGAAGAAACCTCCCCCAACCCACCAAGGGTCAATTCAGTGACCAATCAGGATTACAGATGTGGCCACATGACATGGACTACATTTCCCAGGATACCTTCACCACATTTACCATGATGCATTCCCTTAAGGGGACAGCTCTCAATTTCTAACTAACGATCTCAATTCCCATTACCTGTAAACTGTCTGGACAGCACAGGAACAGATTGATTCAAAGAGAAGTCTCATTGCAGTGATTTTTCCACCCTTCCCTTTGGTTGGTCAGCTTGTGATGTCTCTCCCTCTTTCTCTCCTTTGTCTTTCCTTTTTCTTCCTCTATAAAAGGAAAGCCTCCAAGGCTAAGCCCCAATCTGAAAATGCTCCCTGATAATAAGGCTTGCTCCCAAGAAGACTGGGCTTTTCCCTTTACTACATTGAAATATCCCTCACTTGGCTAGTTACAATCTCTCATCCTAACTTGGGTTGCGTGTGACTTAGCACATCAGAACAATTCCCTTTAGTTTGGATTTACAGGTCTTTGCTTTGAAGAGAAAGGCCAGTTCCCTCCCCCTCATCCTACTTTCTAATTCCTCCATTTTCTTCACTCCAGATCCAACATGGGCCAGTCTGAACTTGGGGGCGCTGATCTGCATTGAATGTTCTGGCATCCACCGGAATCTGGGCACTCACCTGTCTCGTGTGCGCTCTCTTGACTTGGATGACTGGCCCCTGGAGCTCACCTTGGTGCTCACCTCTATCGGGAATGAAACAGCCAACAGCGTCTGGGAGAAATGCACACAGGGGCGCCGGAAACCCACCTGTGAGTCATCACGGTAAGTGCAGATAATCACATAATGTAGTGGAAGAATAGCCTCAGAGACATAGGCAGGCATAGTGTATCTATTTACCTGGGAGCTTAGCATTGTGGTGCATATACTTGGATCAACACAGAGAGAAGATAAATTACCACTGCATGATGTAGCTAACATTGGCCAAATTGCAGTGTTGCTGACTTGGTGTGTGGGAGGGGGGAATGTTGGGGATAACCAGATTCAAAGGGGTTAATTCTAAATATATCTTTAATTTTATAAACTCTCCATGTGGAAAGTAATCACTCTGTCCTTCTCTCTGCCTAAAGCAGTATTTCTCAACCTGGCTGAGAGAATTCTGGGAGTTGAAGTCCACACATCTTAAAGTTGCCAAGGTTAAGAAACATTGGCCTAGAGGAAGAAACTATGCGGAGGTGCGGGAAACAGTTGTCATCCATACAAAAGGGAATAGGACAACTTGCCACAGCCAAATTGCTGAGGCCAACTCACCATGGCCAACTCGCCATGGTCAACTTGCCATGACCAACTCATCACAGCCAATTCATCATAGCCAACTCACTGTGGGACAACCTGCCGCAGCCAATTTGCCATGGGAAAACTCACTGCGGGACAATGGAATAATTCTATCTAATTATTTAAAATCAATAAAAACTATTTTAATTGTTGCTGTTCACATTTTATTCTATTCCTCCTTTTGCAACCTTTCTTCAATGATTCTATTCCACCATTTCTTTGACATTAGTGTAACTTTTTTTTAATAAATTGTATTAATTTTCTACTAATTACATTTCTTAGTGCTTAATAAACATCGTGTTGTCTGAGTATTTAATTTGCTTAACAATACAAATGCCATTCTTATTCTCCACCCCTTTTTTCCAGCCACTGGCAGAATAAATTTCAAGTTTGATAATATTCTGTCCTCTTTCTGTTTGATTTTCAGCGTCAGTCTGTCCATTTCTGCACAGTCTAATATCCTCTTAATTAACTCTTCATCTTGAGGTGTTTCTTTATCTTTCCAATATTGTGCAAAGATAATCCTCACAGCTGTTAAAACATATAATACTAAAGATATACTGTACTTCTCTTATCAAATTTTTCTGATATCATCCCTAATAAAAACAGTTCAGGCTTAAAATCTACATGTTTTCCTATTATCTTTTCTAGCTATCTGTGTATTTTTTCCCTTATTTTTTGGCTTTAGCACAAGTCCACCACATATGATAGTATAACTTTCGTCCTGCAGCAAGTCGTCCCATGGTGAGCTGGCCATGGTGAGTTGTCCTGGTGCAAGTTGGCTGTGATGAGTTGGCTACAGCAAGTTGGCCATGGCAGATTGTCATAAACCCAGTTGAGACATGAGACTCATTCTAGCTCTTAGATCAAAAGATGTCCGTATAACTGCCTTGAATTTTTCACCGTAGAGATGAAATCAGTACACGAATGTCCTAATTTTACTCCTTGTCTTCATGCTTTATCTTGCTCTTCCATCCCTTTGACCATCTCTCTGCAGAAGAACCTACCATGTTTTGTTTTTCTTTTCGACTTTGTGTGCTTCTCATAACAGGTTGTCTCTGAGCACAGACTCTTATGGCAAACTTTCTTGATTTCCTTTTTTCAGGGAAGAGCGAGAGTCCTGGATCCGAGCCAAATATGAGCAGCGGCTATTCCTGGCACCACTACCAAATTCTGAACTCTCCCTTGGGTGCCAACTGTTCCAGGCTGCCTTGGACCAAGACCTGGGAGCTGTGCTACTCTTGCTAGCCCACAGTTCCAAGGAACAGATCAATGCTCCAACTGGGGACAAGGACCGGCGCACAGCTCTGCATGTGGCATGTGACCTTTCACATGTGGTTATCACCCAGCTTTTGGTCTGGGTAAGTTCTTGGCCGTAGAGGCACTTTTAAGTCCAAGGAGAGAGCAAAAAATATCTTAATGAAGGAAAGTGTGCTGTCCAAGAGAAAAGCTGACGTACATAGTAGACAGACCACCGACTGTTAGAACATTGATTTCTGAGAATGTAATGCATCCTCAGAATATATACATATATACATTTCCATATGTAGGCCTCCAATGGCATATTCCAAACTTCCTTCCATGATTTCAAATGTTCTTGCTCCTTACCGATATGGGAGGTTGGTAGTAGCTTGAAAATAGTTCTTTAGACTGAATTGGATCCATGTACAGCATGCATGGTGTCCCCTGGGCAGAAGCCAACAAACCCCTTATATTATGTCCATGGACTGTGTGAGCTTCATCCATAAGCTAGGCAACTGGTTTGAAGCAGAACTTCATGGTGAAGCCCATGCTTTGCATGCAGAAGTCCTCATCTCTCATTAAAAAGCACCATATAGGAAAATACTAGTGCCCAGGAAACCGAACAGAATCTCTAGTCAAAATAGCAGTCTCCTATTCTTTTTTTTTTGTAATCAAGGTTTTTTTTATTTCAATCTACACATACACAACATTACATTAAAAGTGTGGCATCAGTATATCATACATTTTAGTATAGAGAAAATTAATAATACCAATCATATCTCTTAATACGCATATTCACATTAAGTCATAATCCTTCATTGCTTTTTTTTCAACATTTCAGTACTCTCTCCTAATGCCAACCATCATATCGGTTAAACATACCTAGTAATTTCATTATTCAATTTCCTCCCCAATTTTGTTTTTTTTAAAATAAAATAAAAAAATCTCATTTGGCAAGCAGTATGGTTCCAGGTTTCACATCTCAATACAAACATGACCATAGTTACCTATTCATTTTATTTATTCAATTTCATATCACATTATCTTTATTAATATTAAATATTAAAGTTATCCAATTCCAATTTATATTATAACTAGTTTCATTTTTTTCTTAGGATATTCTCATATCTTATTTTACAGTGTTATCTAAAATTCTCATCTCATTTCTATGTTCATTTCCGATAGTACCTTTTTCTGTCACATTTGCAATTTTATCAATTGCAGTCTCCTATTCTCAGTGCCGTGAGATTATAGTGATAACTATTTCAGGTCAAAATTACTTCTACTGAATAGAAGAATCGTTTTAGGTTGCTTGGACTATTTAAAAGTGAACAATGATGTGGTCCTCCCCACCTCACCCGCCAAAAAAGCACCTGCAGAAGTCTTTTCTAGCCTACAGCCTAGTTGCTGAGGAAGAGAGTAGCTCTCTTGGAGGGAGGCAAGTGGCTACAGCATATTCCCCTCCTTACTGAAGCTAAATCTCCAGCTTCCAGATGAAATCCAGTCATGCCTACCCAATAGTAGAACACATAGATTTGTGTTTTGGAGTTCCTAACACTAATCCCTTTTTTTCTTTCTTTTTCCCCTCCCACAGTACGGTGCTGACGTTAAGGCGCATGATGCTGTCGGGCACACGGCACTCTTCTACGCTCGCCGAGCAGGAAGCCAAGAATGCATTGACATCTTAATGCAGCATGGTTGCCCAAACGAAGGCTACAGCACTATTGCCACCCCAGGCCTGCGCCGGAAAAGCAGCAGTGCCAGCATGGGAAGGCCCGAGGCCCGAACTGCCCTGGTGTAGCATGCCAGGGGGAGCCTCTTCCCCATCCCAACAGTGCCAACAAGGGTGCAGTGACTGAGGCCTCCTTTTCCTTAAGGAGATCCCACGCCCCTCTGGTACCTGGACTGTAATGCCAAGGAGCATAGATCATGACTCCTGTCATGCAGAGGAGGTGGTGGCTCCCACCCAGAGCCCAGCTTCAGTGGTTCTGCTTGGCATAGGCCGCCATCCCCAAGACTCACAGCTCTCTCTACTGCCAGGCCTTGAGCTGCTCTGCTGATTTCCTCGGCAAACAGCCGTCTCTCCAGACAGGTCATCAGAGAAAGCCTACAGAGAACCGAGAGCAATGCATCCCAGTATCTGAAGTGACTATAAGGATTAGGACCTGGGCTGACATTGTCGCCTTCCCAATTGAGACTTTGGGAAATGATAGGGACCAGTGTTTACGTGGGATCCGTTCCCCCTTTCCTTTCTGGGTTTGTAAGATGTGTTGAAGGCGGAATGTAAATCAGCGTTACTGGAGCAGTTGGTGACTGAACTGCACTGACCACTTCTATGGAGCCCCCCCAAAATGACAACACACGGGTGGGGGTGGGGGGTGGGGTGGGTGGAGTGTTAAAGGGTCGAAGAGCGTTTGTCACAACAATAGCACTGAGGGAAGAAGGTTCAAGAGGGAACCTTTGTGTCACTTGCTTGGCTAACCGTGAACCCCTCCCCTCCTCGTACAGGGTACAGGGCTTAGTGAATGCACTTGAGCTGTGGCACACTAAAGGGGCTGTAGGCCAGCCTCCCCTCATTTCTAGGCAGGAGCGTGTACAAAAACAGGAGTGAAGATGCTTGCTCAAATCCGGTGTGGATAGACATGTGGAAAACATGTATTTCATGGAGAAACCTGTTTCCGTTATTCAGTTTCCCTGGGCCTTTCAACGAATTGGGTTTTCTCTTCTAGAACACCGACCCTTCCCATCTCTCAAAGAACTGAACAAGAGTGGGAGAGAACAGTTAGGAACATATACACATACACACACACATACACACAGTGTGTATATGTGTGTGTGTGTGTATAAAACTGGCATCCTAACTCACCAGTAGCAGTAAAAACCACCTACTGACTCTTTGGGGCATTTTTCTTTATCCAAGAGAGAGAATGCAATTTTATTTAGCAGACGCAGCTCCTAATGCCTGTTTTGTAAAGCGTTTTAATTTGAAATGTCGTGAGGCAGTGATGAGGCCCACCCACACCCGACCTGTCCAGGTCGAAGTGGGTGAGGCTGAATGAACTAGGCCAAGACACCAATTAGCAGCAAGTCTCCACCTATTGCCTTGCCAGACCCCCTTTAGTCTTAGACTCAGGATCACCCTGCCATCACTCGGAAACACCAAGCACACTCCTTCTTCTTCAAGCCGCACTGAAACACATTCCTTCTGCTAACTTTCCTCAGGTCTGGTGCCTGATCGTTGCACTGAAATAGCTGTTATGTCTTACACTCTTTCGAAGGGCCCTCAGGCTGCCTCCTCTTCCTAGAAATCTTTTCACTCTTTCAGATTGTTCAGAGGAGGGAGCAAAGGGTTGAGGCAGCTGGTTACGGGCCAAGGAAGGGGGCTCAACCACGGTCAGGCATACATACGCTGGGCATCTCTGAGGAATTCAACAAGGCCATCTTTTATAGATGCTGAACCTCCTCCTGAAGCTATAGACATACTGAGCAGCCAGAGGGGGAGTTTTTCCAAAGCAACGCAAGAGTCTGGCTGTTAAAAGAAGAGTCTTGTTTTTTTTTTTAAAAAAAGAAAAGAAAACGAAGGAACATTTGTAAAAAGCTCCTTTCTTCACTCCTCCCAGTATTATCTCCCCTTTCTGACTTTTGTCCTAGTTTATTGCTTCATTTCGAGAAGGATAAAATCCTTCCCACTTTCTTCTCTTTCTAGTTTGGCAGCTCTCCTGGTGCAAGTGTTTACAGGCCTCGCCCTCCACTGTTGTGGTGGCAGGGGCATCTGTGTGGTTGTGATGAGTGATGTGGTCTCAGGCTTTATTTCAAATCCGTGATCAGGGTAATGCAATTAATCCTCCCTCCCCGGTGTGGACAGAACTGGGCTGGAGCAGCCGTTACAATTGCTGGCTCCATCCCACATGACCTGTGGTCAAATCCAGCCTGATTTCATTCCTCTGGCTGCTGGTTTGTACCAGGAGAACTGGACGTGCAGGCAAAGGGCACAAGCCCAGCCAGGCCACATCACCTCTTAAAGACACCTCGGGCTTTCTTGCTCTTCTGAATCTCAACAAATTCTTGAATGTACTGGCGATTGTGTTGCACGAGATCCATGCCCCTTAGCTGTGAGATGGAACCCAACAGGCCTGGCCCCAAGAGGATAGTTACGCACCCCACACATTGTTGCCACCTTCCCCACGGCACGGATGGATGAATATGGCAGGCTTTGCGGGAGGGAACCGGCTGTGCATCCTGGCTTCTGAGCACTTTTGAATCCAGCCTTGAGGGTCAGAAGAAGGGAGGGGGCACTGATCCGTCAACACTGAATGTAATTTATGCTTTGGGGGAGGGCGCTGGCAGTTCAGCACAAGTTCCTGGGAGAGACTCTTGTGCAAGCCCCAGATTTGGGGGTTCAAAAAGTAAGGTGGGCGGAAGTGGGGTGGGGGGAGGGGATGTGGAAGTGCCAGAGCTGATATTGGCCCTGTGCAGCTGTTGTAATCTCTTGGATTGTACCTTGTAAGTATGTGACAATGTAAGAAGATGTAATAACAGTGACTGGTTATTCCTTCTTGTGATAGCTCTCCAGAGTTGGATTGCAAGTGGGTGGGAATATTTCCGTTGTGGGGTTTCTTTTTCTGTTTCTTTTTACAGCAGCAGCAAATAAGGAAGAGCATTTAGGAGAAAGTAAATGTTGGCCCCCTAATGCTGGGAAGAGGAGAAGGAAAGTGATAGCAGTGGAGTTTGTAACAATTGGTCAAATGCAAGCTAGGGAACATGATATTCAGGCTATCTCAAAAGCCTTGCCATGTTCCCAGGAAGACCACGAGAAAGTGACAGTACTCTTTAATTCTTGCCACTTGATCATCTCCTTGCCTATCTTTTATCTCACTGCATCAAAAACTAGTGTTTAAAATGACAAGTAGAAAAACACTCAGCAAACAGATGGACAGGAAGATTCCTAAGAGCATTTGCTTAACTTGTATTGTTTTACCCTTTATTACTTAGCTCCCATTGGTGTCTTGCTGTAGTATTATACAGAGACAACTAAGCACATCTACGTCCATTGAGAACTTTGTCCACCACATACTCAAATGCGTGCGCTGCATGATAAAATACCTCTCCTTCTAACCATTCTCACCTGTTCTTGCTATCGCAATGCCTTCATTTGTGAACTGCTGCATGAATGGTCCATTGTAGGAAAACCTCAATTTAATAGACAAGAGGGGAAGGGGTCCGTTAACTCCAAAATGATGTCAATTTCCATCAATTTACACCGTTTGTGTGACACTTGTGTGACAGTTTTCCAGATTGCTTCAGAAATGGGCTTTTGTCTTGTTATTTGTGGGGGAAGCAAAAAGAAAATCGTTACCCATCGCCTCACAAGTTTGCTGAATTGAGGTTTTACTGTATCTTCATTTAAAGTATGATAATTGGTGATCTGTAAATTGAGTTGGTAGATAGGAAATGTGGTTAAAACAAGTAGATTAAGACTTATTTGGGGGGGAAATGCCACCGAGCAATAATCCATTACAGTTACAAGTAGTTGTTGGCTTCCTCACCCTAACAAGCTTCACACATTCAGTGGATTTTATTTGCAGTTGCTGCTTAGTGTCAGTCCTGAAATGGCTCCTTCTGTGTCTCCATTAGCCCCTTAAAATAAAATTTAAAAATCCATTTTGATAAAGAAAAAACAGAAGACTCCTCAAAGGGGGAGATTTAAGGGTTTATTCTTCATTTTAAGAATCCAGTCTGCCAAACTGAAAAAGTACAGATTCTAAATGAACATAAATTCCCCCATCATTGAAAGAGTAACAAATAAAATTTAAAATTTACTTCAAATTTAAATAGGTTTCTTTTTCTTCTTCAAGAGACTGTAGCAGATGAGTTAGAATGCCGAAACTTTTTAAGTGCTATAATTGGTATTTGAAAAAATTAAGACTATTTCCTACATACATATCTTTGCCCAATTCCAATGTTACTTTTTAAATGTATATCCCACACTAATCTTTTTTAAGAAGCAGTACTACACAGCAACACTAACATTAATCTCTTTTTGTGGAAAACAAGTATTCCCACCCCTACCAAAATCTACACAATGAAACTCCTCTGTGCTAATAATAAGGGCCATCTAAGCCACTGTCATCCCAATTCAGAAACTTTGGAGATCCACAGTTTAAGAAGTGCTCACCGCTTCTGTAAAAATGTGAAGAACCCTTCCATGATGCTCATTCTTGTAGACAAAAACCAAAATACTGTAGATTCAGCAAATATGAGAATTCTTAATTCAGTCTTGTGCTCTTTAGAATGGCGTGCTATTCTGTGAAAGTAGTTTTAACACTAACTATGAAAGTAATTTTAAAAGTTTTATCAATGAAGATACATATTTATGAGAGCGCAACTTGCTACATTCAGATGTTTCAGTGGGGCTTATTCGATACATAGTCTTGGTTTCTCTGACAATAAGCAAGACAGTTTTAAAGAGTACGCAGAAACCTTATTCAAGATTATTTCCCTTTGCACAATTGGACAATAGCTCCTTTATTGGCAGTAATGTCAGAAAGTCATTGAAATATGTTTTGTGGTTAGTAGGCTGGCCGCACATTTTTAGAAACTTATCCCTTCTTCAATTTTTATGGAAAAACCTGTAAACATTACAAATCTTATTCAGAAGCAAAGTCAGTCAATGAGGAATAACAAGAAAAGCACAAACTAGCATTTGAAGAGAAGATGGGGACTGGGATTAAACAAATCCTCTTCAAATCAGCACCAAGGCGCAGCCCAACTGTCCATACAAAATTATGGAAGAAAGGCTACATACCCAGCCCATACCCAAGGGCTAAAACAGCCTCTTCTTTCTCTTTATAACAAAGACACAAAATTCCATCATAAGTTACAGAGTAATGGGAGCCAGTTGGTTAGGATCACCAGTATATGTAGCTGATTTAAATTGCCCTTCTCTTGAGTTTCATCTCCTAGAGTTGGGAATTAAGGGCCAGTATGGGCAGCTGTGAAGTTGGCGCCACAGTCAACATAATTGTAGGTCTCCAAGGAACTTTGAGATATGTGGCCAATGTAGGAAATTTTCACTGAAGTTCTGAAAGGCAGAAACAAAAGAGAAAAAGATGAAATATTTCTTTTTTTTTTAATAAGTCAAAAAATAAGTGGAGTCCTCCCAATGTATAACTATGCCGAAATATAAAATTATGGGCCAGAAAGTTTATATTATTCAACATATAAATACAGCAGCTCCACACTGGACAATGCTCGAGTTAAGCTGCATTCAAAAACCACCTGCAAAGTTCCAGGGCAACATTGTACATATCAGTAAAATGATCTCCATTTAATGTAAAAGAGAGGGATCTACCACTGCCAGCATCTTTTTTACCATTTGCCATGGAGACCAAAGAGGGTAGGAATTAGAAACCAACAAGATCTAGAGGGGCACATACTTGTCACCTCGTTTACATTTCCTGCAACTTCACTCTTCTTCAGAAGCCCAGAAAATAGTTCATCAAAAAGCAAGTTTGCTAGATAAGGCAAGGGTCAAGTTCAGAGAGTAATCTGGAACCAACTGGCATATAAAAGAACCAACAAACCCCCTGTTCCTCCCAAACCTGGGTGGTTGTCTGGGTGTTTTCTATGAAAACAATCAGATAAAGGCATTAAATGTGGGAGGATAAGATTGTTAAATTTTTGGAGAAACTTTCATTGTAAATGTGTTAAGAATAATCCAGGGTATATGTAAGAATTTGATTGCTTTTTCCAGGTTTTTTGTTTGTTTGTTTGTTTTAAAGAACAAGCCATAATGCCAGCTTTTGGCAACTGTGCTATCAAAAATCAGCAGAATTATTAAAAGGAGTTGTGAGGATTAAGAAAAAATGATTTGGTGATAGTTCCCCAATACTAGAAAACTATTTAGGAGTTTAAATTTGGAAATATAAAAAAGGAAGGAGAAATGTTTTGAAATGTGTTTCTAACCCAAGAGATACCCAGATAAAAAAAAATCCATAAAAGTTACACACCTCATGAAAATCACAATATTGTGCACTCGGATCTTTGGTAGTGTGCAGAAGAAACTAAAAGACAGAAAATCACAAAATCTTAAAATAACGCGGAAAGTAAATGATGCAATCTAAATGATGCAAGTAATCTTGAAACTATTATTCTATATCCAGAACATGGTCTAGCCAAATTTAACCTTGAGTTAATTTTAGTGCCGAATCTGTTTTCAGCTTTTTAGATGTAAAAAAATATGATGATATTGATATATGATATGACTCTACAACATTCAGTACTGATACCATTTAACAGGAGCATACTGACACAGCAACATCTTTTTAGGAATACATTTTCTTTTGGAACAACTAGGAAAATACTCTACATATACATTTCAGACTGTTCATACAATTAAAATATTTTTTAAAGGTTGGGTTTTTCCAGTGGTTTGAAGCAATGAGAAAGATTATGACTTCTGAAGTATCTGGAAAGTACTCCCATTTTTTTTTAAACATGGAAGCACGCAAGGAAAAAGCTTTTAAATTTAGCCAAATGGGAGTAAGAAGGGATGATACTTGGAAACCTAGAACATAAGTGAAGGCTTACACATAAATTATATACCCACCCACTGGCCCTGTAGCATAGAAGGAGCTGCCATACGTCTACTGCATATATAAGATAAGGTAGCTGAAAATTTATTAGGGAACCTAGCAATGGCAACTATGTCACAGCAAATATTGTATTTCTTCATTACACGTCAAATGCCAAAAACAAATTACTCACTATACATAAGGTCCACCCATTTCAGCTTTCATGGTGAAATTCACCTGAAAAACAAACGTTGTGAATTAACTATAAGTCAGCAACAGTAAAGGACTTTGAAACAAGTGTTTGCTTTTTCACAAAGGGGTTGTCAGAGTGGATGGTGCCAGTCACAAAAAACTCCAAACAAACGAGACACTCATATCCCCACATACTATCAACGTTCAGATTATCTTTCTCCTTTTTAATGGGGTGGGGTGGAGTGGAATAAATAAAGTCAGGCATTGCATTTTTTCAGAATAAATATGAGGTCTATTTTACATCAAGAGACATTTTTATTCATATATTTATTTTAAAAAATTGCAGAGCTAGCCATCTGAGAGCAGAGTTTTGAGTGGCAATAGATCATGAGCACTTTGGACTTTCCAAGTTTCTCATTGATTGACTTTTCAGTAACATAATTTAAAAATACAACTCATATTGCAAGGAGCTAACAGAGGAGTCCATGGGGACACTGATTCTTTTAGGAGCCAAATTGTCTTTCACTCTAGAGTTAGCTAGAACCAGCATTCCCAATCTTGGCAACCCTAAGATGCGTGAACTCCCAGCATTCTCCGGCCATCATGATTGGCTGGGAAATGCTGGGAGTTGAAGTCCACGTGTCTTAAAAGTTGCCAAGTTTGAGAACTCTCGAGCTACGAGATTATTCTGTTCATACCACACTTAGTCCCTTCTCTACATACATCTTAGTTTCAGGTAAAATAACTGCCATACCAGCTGATCACTCAGTGGCTGGATACGAGTAACATTGTTGATTTGTTGGGTCCCAACCACAGTGTTCATGTATTGCACCTGGCTGGACAAGTTGGTCACTGCTACAGAATAGAAATTGGAATTCCGGATCCGAAGAGTGGCCTACGGACAGGAGAGAGGAAGGAAAACTGCTGAAAACAGACTCCCAATTTTAACCTCGCCACCTAACTTTATTAAGGTTAATGTACTGGACCTTACCGTGATGGAAAGAATGACAAGGGAGTTTTTTTCGTCAAACCAGACTGTAACCACTTTGATGCCATTGTCATCCACAAGCACTGAATGTGGAAAGAGAAAGAAGACCACCAACCCTGATGCCAGAAGGCAGAGCAGCACCGACACAGAGACGTAGAGCTTCCTGCAGAAGACAAGGCCAATAGTTCGGGCAATTTGCTGTGCTCAGGTCCTGCAGGCAGATCTTGCTATATATTGCAAAAGAATCCGTGTTCTACTTAGCGATAGAACAGGAAGACTTTCTACTTCAATATTTAATTCATGAATGCATCTCAGTGTTGTATTGTTGTTTACCACTTGCCAAATTCCGAGTCTGCGTATTAGACATTAGACATCGTAACATCTGGAGAATGAGTTGATTGTACAGGGGATTCTACTCAATCATTCTAAAGTGCAGCTTAGTTTTTCTTGAGACGCAAATCAAGTTCCGACAAAATATTTCATCCTAGCCTGAAAATAGGCAAATATGTCAAATACTTTTTGTTCCCCAAGACAATTTGGGACAGGGCCCTATACAATCTTAAGCAAGAATTAGATTTCCCATGCCACGACTAAGTCTTCAATCGATTAGCTGACTTTCATAGCTAATCTCATTGAGTACACAGGAGATAAAGCTAAGAAGGAATTTTTAAAATTAAAGGTAAGCCTTCTCTGTTTCGATCTTTCTCTTACAAATTACTACTCTTAAAACTGCTTTAGCTATTCATACTGATCCTTTTCAAATAAGATATTAGAGAGGAAAATGAAAATTCTAACCCAAATTCTCAATTAAAGCAGTGTCTCTCAACCTTATAGCAAGTAGTCTGACCTTCAGCTTCCAGATTTCCCATCCCAAGCCAGCATGTTGGCTGGGGAATTCTGGGAGTTGAAGTCCAGTCATCTTAAAGTTGCCATTCCCAAAAGTAATACTTTTCACTTCAGTCCATGAAAATGTCTCTCCCCACAGATGTGTCAATCAATATTCTTTGTTGTTCAAGGACATTTCCACATCTAAGATTTAAGTTATTTGAAATGATACCTACTGAAAATAATCATGAACAGACAGACAGGGAGGGAGAGAGAGAGAGAGAGAGCGATCTAAGCTGCACCGAAAAACATGAAACATTGCCTCCCATTAAGATACTGGAATTCACTTGGTAATTATAGGGACAGACTGAAGATAGCAAATTATACAGGTAGTCTGATCACATTAAGTTATAATGCAAAAGCACCCTGATATTTTAGATATTAAAATGATTTCCAAGCATTCTCAACCGACATGGGTATGGTTGGAATTACGAGTCACTTTTCAGCTGAATATTCATTTGTTTCATGCCTGCTCAAATTCTATATGTTACATAAGAAAAGGAATTAATTATTTCTGTATACTTACGTTCTTTGAGGTTTTAATCTTTGATCATGATACGGAATCAAAGCAACCAGTTCGTTAACTTGTTCTGGAGACAAAAGCAATAATAACCATGAGTACCAGCCTCTCTGTGTCATAGTGAGAAAGGACCATTTTTAGAATCTTAACTTTAAATGCAGTGTGAGTGAAGAACACATTATTTTAAAAGTCACATTTTTGTCTTCATACCAAGGAAAGACAACATGTAACAAGCTTAGTAAAACACAGGAATCTCTCTGTAGCATGAGATTACATATGGTCTTTAAAGGATTTTTAATCTAAATAAACAGATGGTAATAGCTTAAGCAACATTTCCCTTCATGTGGCAAAAATGAAACAGGTCTCGAAGCCACTGTTTCTCATTATATGCAATATGCTAGTGACATTTTAAGTCTCAGGCACCAGACAAGACATTGCATTTAATGTCAGCAACAGTGTAAGGTTAACAGGAGTAGATCCAGGCTGGTTTCGCTCGTTGTGCTAAGCTGTAAACCACAATTTACAAGTCCAAAACAGCAACATTTCATACCACAAGGAAGCCACATGCTTTAGTGGAATGCATAAACCAGATCTGTCAAAGCTCTTACTTGAGGAGGGGTTTGATTTCAGGCAGATCAACCCTAAGGGCATTGGTAATTGTAGGTATGATTGTATGATTGTGTCAACAAATGAGGGCAGAGATGGGAGGAAGGGAATCAAGAAGATTTTATTTATTTATTCATATTTAGATAGCCACTCATCTCACAATCACTTTACTCTGGGTGGCATACAACAAACTTCTAAATAATATTAATATTGCTAATATTAGAAATTTTAAAATTGTAAAAGATATGACAAAATTTCAAAGAGGTCAGGTGAAGGTGAAGGAGATGTGTTAATTAACCAGGTGTCATTTCAATATTTTGCCAGTCCCCTTGGATGCCAAGGCCTCAACTAGGTCTTGAGGATATCCAGAAAGTTAAAAGGGATGAGGCCAGCCTTATTTTGTGGGAAAGGGGATTCCATTAAGTGGAGGGGAGACACAGTAGAAAAGCCCTTATGATCCATCAATTAAACTCCCTAATCAACATGATCTGCAGGATGAGATGTAATTAGGGAGAGGAAATCCCTCATATAACGCAACCCCATGTCATGTAGGCAAGACAACATGGAACAAATTCTCAAAACCAGGCCCCGAGGAACTATACTAGCGATAAGATTATAGAACCCCATAGCAAAAAAGATGGCTGGCGTTCTGCCCTGAAACTAAATTCTCCAAACAACCCTAAACTCATTACGTCATAATTCCTTGTTCAATCAAGGAAACAAATGATAAACACCACACAAAGGATTCTTTGCAGAGCAAGCAAGTGGTTCAATATGTGCAAACCAACTGGATCAAAGAGATAAGCCAACCACAGAACGGAAAGGAAGGTTTAAATAACACCCATTCATTTGACAAGGAAGTTGTTCTTCAAATGTTATCATTAAACCTATAGGTAAAACTTTGAAACAGCAGCACAAAATGCTGAAGGTAGGAAGTGAGGAAAGAATGGTATGTTAGGACCATGAATTGTTCCAGTCCAAAAGGACTCACCATTCAACAGAAGCAGGACAAATACAATTACCTGTGGGAATGCAGCCAGTGCCTTGGCAGGAAGGACAGGTGATGCTGTCTCGTCCAGTGAATTCCACATACGGAAACTTGGCAATATCTTCTTCTCGGTCTTTATTGGTCAACAAATCCTCATCATTCCCTTTCTGCTTCCTGGAGCAATAGTTACTGGTATCCACTGAGTGGAACGACCCCATTGCAACTAGTATCCAGGGTAATTCCACATGAAACTATAAGTAAAACAGAGGAGGGAAATTTATACAGGAGTAAGAGTCTTCCACCATTAGCACAAATTTCACATGGACAACACAGTCTTAAACAAAATGACCCCAATTCTGAAGGAAAACATCCAAAAAGATCTGCAACCTATACACAGGATGTGCCTTATTATTATTTTTTAGGAGGAGGGGGATTCTCTTAGCTAAACAAGACAAGTGATTATCACTGTATAATTATATTAGAAGAGAGGGAGGAAGGTATTCCATTTATCCAAGATTAGCCTATTCTATAATCCTATTGAGGAGCAAGATAAGCATTAGGGTTGGGAAAGACTCCCAAGGCTTTCCAAATATTTTGGATTATGGTACCCATATGCTCAAGAGAGCATTACCAGAATTAAAGTATCCGGAGAGACCTATATCTGACTAAAGAGATGTACTTCTGGAGCCAGAAAAAGAAGATATAGGAACTGTCAGCCAGGATCAAGGAATAAAGATTTTATCACATTAGGGAAGTTCCCGTTTTTTCATATGTACACCATTGAATATTTTTAGAAGTTATAAGATCAGTGGACTTTGATGTACATGAAATGATACCGCAACTGAAGTGAGTCCCATACTGAACTCCTTTGAAGGAAAGTCTAATGTTCAACTCTCCTTTGAAGGAATTGGAAGTGTTTTTATTTTCATGAGAAACCTGTCCCCAAATTGGTGCACTCCATGTATTTAGAGACTGCCAAATTAGGAAATTTTCAGGCAGGTTCTATAGGACATGCAGCAGGGAGAGGGGGAGAATGGTACACTTCTGAGTTCTCTTCAGTGAATTAGATAATTAAGCAATCCTTGGAGGATGGCAGGCACAGCTGAAATTTTGGAAATGTGTCATTTCCCAAATATTGTTCATGATCAGGCACAAAGCCCTTACTTTCCAGAAAGCGGTCCTCTGCTATTACCTTTGCCCTTAGCTTGGTTTATATCATCCAGTTTAATTTCCTATCCAGTTTTCTGGGAAAGTAGACCTACTCTCAAGCACTATGCTTAACTGCAATCACCCTCATTTTCTCTCAAAGGACTGCAAAACATTCTGGTACTCAAAGATGAACCTGATACTTCACTGCATGCCAGATTCTGATTATTATATTTATTTAACAATTGTTTTGAGACAGGGAAAAAATAAAACTTTAGCTTTTGCTGATTAGATAGATTTGTTATTATGGAAATGGCTAGTATATATGATTATATAAAAGTAAAAAGTTGAGGGATTTATGTTACTACCTTATTCTACCGTAGGGCTGTCAAACTCACAGCCCGCGGGCCAGATGCATCATGTGCTAGCCACGCCCACGCCTGGTTTAGTGAAGGGGAAAAAGTCGTGATACGTCACGTGACGCCGCAAGTTTGACATCTCTGTTCTATTGCATGAAAAGGCGTTAGAAATTAATGGTTTTCTTTTTCTTTTCTCCTTTACCTTTTTCTCTTCTACTTTTTCTCTGTATTTTCCCATTATTTTCATTTTTGTTTGTATTTTTATCTTAATAAACTGATATTTAAATTGGGAAAAGAATTGTTTTGAAAATTAATCTCTTTTTTTAAAATTAAAATTGGATGAAGCAAGACATTTGATAAATATTAAGGAAGGTGGCTGCAAGGTAATCATTGACACCACCACAATGCTTTGGATTAAGCTCGGGTTTTAACACTTTTAATAGAAAAATAATAATACCAACATTTTTAGACAATGTTCTCTATTGTAACTCTCGTTTAACCACACCTCTATAACACTGCTAAAACAGTGCTAATTAGTCAATTTTTATTTAAAGAAAATTGTAGCACTGAACCTAAAATATAAATTACATTACTGTGCTGCTTCCTAACAACGATACAAGCAATATGAGGGAAAGTTAGTGTGTGACCAAAATAATGCCATCACAATGCAAAAGAAAAGAGTTGGGTAAGCAAACAATCTGCCTGTGGAAATTATGCAACTTGGGAGCTGCAACTGAAGAAACACAGCTGCTGTGGGTACAACACAGTTTCTATTACAAAATGAATGGTGAAGAAAAACCTTCAACCCAACACCCTCCTGCTTTGCCTCCAAACTAAGACAAAGAGCAAACCCAGTCCATTCTTCTGCCTGAAAAACAATACTTCGATTATAAACTTTCCTCCCCCCCCCCCCTCCCCCCGGTTAAGCCCACCCACTGCATCACTGAAGGAAAATTTAGGACCACAACTGGCATGGACTACAGCTATCAATTCTTCACAAACAATTAAATGTTTCGCTGACTGAAGCAAGAGACAGGGCAGAATTCCAATAAGAATTTCTTCCTGAATGCTAGGTGTGTTCTGTAAAACGTGCTTGGGAATTCAATTACCTCGTCTCTGGTCTCCTCCAGATACGTTAGGCTACGACAACCTTCATCCTCAGAGTGGAACAACTGCTACGATTGCTAATACAGGTAAGTCCTCGACTTACAATTGAGCCCAACACTTTAGTTACTAAGCGAGACAATTGTTAAGTAAGCTTTGCCCCATTTAAGGACCTTTCTTGCCAGAGTTGTTAAGTGAATCACTGCAGCAGTCAAAATAGCAACACCGTTAAAGCAAGTCTGTCTTTCCCATTGCCTTTGCTTGTCAAAAGGTTGCAAAAGCATGACCCAAGGACACTGCAACCGTCATAAACATGAGTCAGTTGCCAACCATCTGAATATCAATCACATGTTCACAGAGAGATGCTGCAATGGTCAAAAGTGTGAAAAATGGTCCCAAGTCACTTTTTTTCAGTGCTGTTGTTAACGTCGGTCACTACAAGTTGAGGACTACCTGTAATAGCAATAGCAATTAGACTTATATACCACTTCACAGTGTTTTACAGCTCCTCTCTCAGCGGTTTATAGAGTCAGCCTATTGCCCCCAATAATCTGGGTCCTCATTTTACCCACCTCGGAAAGGATGGAAGGCTGTACTTTTGAGCCTCAACATTTCAGCCGGAGAATCCCCGGCCCGTTCCTGCAACCACAAGAAGCCACCGTTCTACCTTACAAGGTTGTTGTGAAAAACTACCAGAAAATCTTGACCTCCTTGGAAGAAAGGTAGGCTCAGAGGCATATAAATAGAAACAACCAAGCGTTGCTTTGCGGTCTGCGCAACCGGATACAAACTACTTGGTGTTAAGGGTGTTAAGTTGCTGCTGCTGCTGCTGCTGCTGCTGCTGCTGCTACACCCACCGTCCCTATTTGCCCCTCCTTGCGGGGAAGAAAAAACACCGACAACCCTCCTCCCCAGCCTTTCCATTACCACCATTGAATCTTAAGCCTCCCTCCCCGCAAACCAACCTGCAGCCGCCGCACCAAACTCTCCCTGCGGAAGCCGCTCTTGTTTCTTTACTTAGAATGTTGTCGCTATGGCACCTTATTACGTCACCGTGCGGACCTCCCCCCCCCCCTCCGCACCTTTCTCAAAGCAGCAGGACCGACGCGAAGGAGGACAAGAGAAGAACCTCAGCCGCGGCGCCTGCTACCGACTGCGCATGCGAGGCGCGGAAGTGTGCGGTGATGTGGGGGAGGGGGCAAAACTGTGGTCTTAAGGCGTCGGAGCTTTCGGTCACGTGAACGCCGCTTCCCTGCGGAGGTGACGCTCGGACGTTCTTGCCCTTTTGTCTGCGTAGCTTTTGTATGCCGCTAACTTAACCTTACGGATCGATGGCGGCTGCGGCCGCGCAGCAGGTTAAAACCGCGGTTTACCAGCCACGACGGCAAAGCGAAGATCTTTTTAAGCGCCTCGTGTAAACCAGCTCATCATTCTCAAGCCGCGGGAGATCGGCTCGTTCGCGGTCTTATCTACCGTTTTGCATGAAGCTCGGCATCGTTGATGTAACTAGAGTTTAGTTGCTGCAATGCCTAGAATGTCTATCGAGATTCTCAGTCATCCAGATCAGGGGGTCTCCAACCTTGGCCACTTTAAGACTTGTGGACTTCAACTCCCAGAATTCCTCAGCCAGCAAAGCAAAGCTAGCTGAGGAATTCTGGGAGTTGAAGTCCACAAGTCTTGAAGTGGCCAAGGTTGGAGACCACTGATCCAGATCATGGTTGTCCCCAAGGTGCTTTTTTCAAGAGGCAACTGGACTTTTTCTTTGAAGATGTTTGGCTTCTCATCCAAGAAGCTTATACAGATTAACAGAATTGGAAGGGGCCTTGTTAGGTCATCTAGTCCAACCCCGGCCCAAGCAGGAGACCCTACAGATGGCATTCTTCAGCTCTGACTGAATGGTGGGGAATGGAAGGATTTATTCTCCTTGCAGTTGACAATCTGTCTGCAAGGAGTATAAATCCTTCCATTTCCCTCCATCCAAGTCAGAGCTGAAGAAGCCTCTTGGGTGTGAAGCAAAATTTTCTTCACACAAAAACAAGGAAGTTGCCTCTTGAAAAAAGCAACTTTGGGACAACGCCCAGAATGGATCTGGGGCATTAAATAACCACGTCTTAAATAGAAAATAGAAATGGCTTCATTTTTAAAAGTGGGAAGTTGCCAATTTGGTCAAGTGATTAAGGTGCCTGATTAGAAACCACACTTGGCTTCCTTGGGCCTGAAAACCGGCTGGCTGGGTAACTTTAGGCCAGTCACACACTCTCAACCCAGGCCACCTCACTGAGTTGCTGTGTTGGTGAAAACAAAGAGGAAGGAATATTAGTTATGTTTGCCATTTTGAGTTATTTATAAAAAATAATAAAGATGGACTATAAATAAATACCATGCTGAAGGACTCCATTCTGAATCTATGACTTTTTAGGAAAAAGGAAATTAACTCTGGTGATGTTCCCTTGCCATAGAAATTATATAGGAGAAAATTGACGGCTGTCATGTAGCATTCTGATAAACTAGAATCTGAATGTGGGGTGACAGAAATATGATTGGCATTTTGACTGCCTTTGTTTTGCAACACATGGTCTTATTGTTCTGCTTGTCTCATAGAACTTGAATGTGGCCCTGGTGAAAATCATTTTGAGAATAGGCAAGCCACATAGAAACTATTTAACAAATTTAATCATAATATCTCAGAATTTGAAATATGCCTAGCGTCTAAAAAGAACATGGACCACTGTTTTAGCATGTTTGATCGCAGCTTTTAACAAGTATGTAGTGGCACTAATATGCTGCACCTGTTCCATGCCCTCCCCCAGCTGTTCCAAGCATGCTATTTGCTGCTTGTATAAGATCCAGCATTAACTTAACCTTTGTTTGCAGGCGTCAATATTTTGAGTTTGCATGAAGGATGAATCATACATTTAATTGCATTGACTAGATTTGTAGTGGGGGGGAGTACTTAAATTGATACTCACTTAACGACTGTTGCAGCTTCTCCACAGTCAAGTGATCAGAATTGGAGTGCTTGGCAACTGGCATTTACAACTGTTGCAGCCTAGATCACAGAGTCATGTAATCCTTATTTGTGAACTTCCCAACCGGTTTTCCGCAGTCAATGAGGGAACCTGGATTTGCTTAATGACATTATTCATTTAGCAACTGCAGTGGTTTGCTTAACCACTGCTGCAAAAAAGACTGTAAATTCAGATGTGTCTCACTAAAGAATCACAACAGAAATTCTGATCCCAGTTGTGGTTGTAAGTAAAAACTACCTCTATTAAAATTTTGTTGGTTGGTTTATGACTCAATCATGTGTATGTAAAACAGTCACCTTGCTTTCTCTGATTCTACGAATCTAAAATCTGTGTTTTCTCTGGCGTTTATTTTCTAAACAAAGGGAGGTTTGCTAACAAATCACTTATGCAGGGAAAATGCTATAAATCTTTTCCAATCCTGCTAGACTTTTCTCTAGCACTGATTCAAAAGGCAAAAATATGAGGAGAGACAAACACTATAATATATAACACAATATAACAAACATTTGTTTCTCTTCTGTAAGATTTGGCAAATTTAGCATATTCTGAAAGGATTAGTTTTATATGCTAATTTCAAATTTAGCAAGTGTTCACTTGATAAATTCTAATCCAATGAATTTAACAGTGAGTTCCCCTCATCTGAATCGTGTGCTACACCCACTTGCAGTCACTGCTTCCCACTATGATAGTTGGTCTGTCTTACGTGTGGGGAAATCTGTACATTTGAGATTTTCCTTTAAGCCAACATTTTAGATACGTTCCTTTACATTATGTAAAAAGAAAAAGCAGCCGTGTCAACTAAATCTTTTTTTATGTTGGCCCTTTCAGATGTCTTAGACTGTAGCTTCTATCATATCCAACCACTATTTTCACATACTCACTTTGAGTGATAGGAATTATTGTCCAACATCCAACATTAACTTGGATGGTTTTATACAAAGGTAGTTCTGTTAAGAGTTATTGCCTACAATCCCTAAAACCTGATGAAGAGAGCCCAATTAAACAAATGAGTCAAAATATTATACTCATTCATTTATTCATTGAGATAAATGATCCAGAGTTAAATACGATCTGCTGAAACTTCCCCAAAAGAGATAAAATTATATTCTAAATCTCTAGAGCTAAACACAGCAATTTTTTAGGACTAAGAATCACATTTAAATATGTATTTCTTTGAGGAACGCAATCAGTGAAAGTATTGCAGTACATGCTACCTTATATCACTTAGTGAAACTGAGAGTCTCTTTTTTCTGCACTTGGAATTGGGGGTCTTCATTATTGTTAGCTATGTTGTAGGGCTTGTAATACAGGTTTTGTGTGGTTCATACCTCAAAACTACATCAGCCAAATTCAGCAGCATGATTGGGGCAGAAAAATGATACAGCATCCATCCTGCTATGGGAAATTAAATCTCACAGCCATCACTTTATATTCCCCTACATAGATTTCCTGTATAAGTCCAATTTTCCCATCCATCCATTCACCATCCAACTGCTGAATCTCTCTCTTTTTCTCTCACATCCGCTATCCGGGATTGGATAAATCGCCTGGTTATAACAAGTCATTCATTAAATGAGAGTTTTAACGCAAGGCATCTCCAATTGAATTATTGATTGATTCTTTTTTATATCCTGAAGGTAATCCAGATAGGAATCCAATGTTATGAGTCCCAGTACTACCATTATTGCAGAGTTACAATAACAGAATCTTGCAAATTCAAAATTCCTTCCCTTCCCGTTACTTTCTGGAAAACTAGCAAGACTTCTTTGCTTCTCCACTTCCATTCCTGCTATGGGTTGAGATATCTCTTATCCAGTTGTTGTCCTGGCTGTAGTACTGTATTTATTTACCAAGATCTCTCAACTATTGTTCAATACTTTAGGCAAATTCTTAAAGTCATTCAGTGATCCCAGTGAACTAATTACATTTATCTATTTTGTAAATGCAGAAATGTTATGAATGTATATTTGTGCCACTGATTTCTTCTAAGTAAAGGATATATGTAATAACAGTCTCAAATTTGGTGCCCTTCAGATGCATGGGACCTACTTTTATAATAATCGCATTGTCGTGTTGAGTGGAAATTTAGAGCATCATAATTCCAACTTCTAGACATCATCAATTGCCTAAGAAAGAGTGAAAAATAATAACCAGCTTGCCAGCCCATCTCTAAGAATTAGTAGGAAGGAAATGAATACTTATGTCAGTTGCAGTTTCCTTCCATTTCACTAGATGGCTCCAGATGCCAGAGGAAAGCCTTTGAGTAAAATCAAACCTTCCTTTCACCTGTTTTTAATTCCATCAGATGTTGCCGAATTTCTCCAAATTCTCCATTTTCAGACACAAAATAAATAGTGAGTTTTCATTCAAACCGTAATTCCATCCAATTCCAATTATCTTCCAACGTTAAAGAGAAAAGTTGAGCAGCCTCTGGAATGAGTTATTGAGATGAAACATGAATTAGCATTTGCTTTTGTCACTCTTAACTTGTATTGTGTACAACGCTGTTATGCACAGAGTAAAGGGACTATTCTGTGAAACTGAATTTATGTATCTTTTTTATGTACGCTGAGAGCATATGCACCAATCACACTTGGCCAATAAAGAATTCTATTCTAAAACTGACCATACTCCCATCAAAGGCCAGAATGATGACTCCTATATTGCAGGATTGCAATAAGCACAACAGCTTCCTGCAATCGCTTTAGTGCAATTCACATGTATGCAAAGTAATATTAACAAGGCATCCTATTGACACAATCATTAATAGAACAGAGGAGGTAGTCCTCTAGGATATGATGGATTTCTTTCAGGTGAAAACTTCAGTCACACAACTATGTCCCTCAAAAAGCTTTCCTAGTATTGCTCTTATGGTTTTTGAACTTCAGCAGGCCTTAGGTCAGAGTAGTTTTGTGACCCTGTCTATTGAGCTACACTTTGTGGTGCATAGCTTGCTTTGTTTTCTTGTTGTGTTTTAGCAATCTCTTGCCTTATTGTTTCATTCATAATTATATACCTAGAATAGCAGCTGAGATTGATCAGTTAAATCAACAAGCAACCCCTTTACAGTTTAAAAATGGTAGCAAGGAATAGAAAGATCATTTGATATATGTTAGTGTTTATTCTGATACTCACTATTTTTTACATAGGAAGACTGAAAGAAATAGAACTTCCGTTTAATATTGAGATAGCTGATGCAATTGTATTTTATATACATTCCTTTCAATCTCTGGGTACAACATGGGAACCCTCCAAATGTTACATTTCTCAACACTGGCCATTCTGGCAATTTTAGAACTTGGAATTCTCTTCAAGTATTTGGTTGGCAGTGTTGTTTTTATGCTCCATGGCAGGCTCCATGGCTTGGCCACCTCACTTATGTTTCCTATTTTCAGCCTTCTGAATACGTTGTTGGGTAAACAGCCCAACCACTGCTTGCAATCTAAAACTAAAGATAGAAAATTACAGAGACAGCTGCCAGAGGAAAACATTGGATCTAGAGCTTAGAAAGCAAGTTGCCAAATTTCAAGTTGTGATTTAGAAGGAAACCGATGGTGGTGGTTTATTTATTTAGCATATGGCATACCATGTCAGGGAAAACTACATATGATAGACACAATGCTGTCTGACAGCCTAGATTGCTAGTTTATTTTGTTTGGGGTTTGTAAGCCTATCCTTGGTGCACTGCTGGGGGGAAAAGTAGTTTTACACCAATTAGGTAGTGGCACTCGGGTTGCTGGCTCTTCCAGGCTCTTTTGATGGTCTCACCTCACTTTGTGTTACGATGCCTCATATTTGACCAGGTCCAGAAATGGTTTCCGCTCTCTGCACACCCGAGTGCAGCTAGGTTTTTCCCACTGAAGTGGTATCCAGTCGCAATATTATTTATTTATCCAGTCGCAATATTACATGCTTTCAAACTGCTATGTGCACAGGAGCTAAAGATCGAGCGACGGGAACTCACTCTGTCTCACAGACCCGGGCTCGAACCATTGGAGTTGCAGACCATTTCTGGCCACCAGTTCCAGCATCATTAAACCACTCCGCCATCGCATCCCTTGGTGAAAATGAGGGTGGTAAAAAGATAGATATTCAGGTGACAGCTCTCTTCCACTCAGTAGATACAATTACTTAGACCAGCCTTCCTTAAATTTGGGGGCTCAAGCTTCAGAATTCTAAAGTGGCAGGGAGATTTCTATGAATTCTAGGAGTTAACCTTCACTTTTCTAAATGGAAAAGTTGGCTTGAGCAGCACAAGGTGCTGTTGGTGGAGAATGGCCAAAATGCCTTCCATTTCTTCCCTCCACCCTACCCCAAAGACGGTAGAAGGGCAGGGCAGCAGCAGGTCTGGCTGAACAAGTGTCAACAGCAACAACAATTGCCCAGGTTGGCAGGGAAAACAGGGAAAGACATGTTTCAGTCCTCAAACACTGCATAAAATTTGAGATCTCCACCATCAATCCCTATCCTACCATAGGAAGGGTCTCCAAATGTTTCTCTCTTATTTAGGGTGCACAGGACATGTTAAGGAATTGGTATTGCACCTAGTTCTAGTTTTCCCCCTTCCACTAAACATCAGTAGCTGGCAGGAGAACATCTGCCAATCACTTTCCTTAACTTGGATAGGGCTAAGATGGGACCTGAGGGATATTTTGATAGATAACTAGACTATGAGACATTCTCTGATTTACTTTTTTGTGTGTGTGCAAGTGTTTTGCATGGCTGCATTTCAGCAGAGCCTGACTATCAGCTGACACCAGTAGAGAAATGGATCAGATTGGACTGTTCCAGAAGAGTACGAAACGTACATTCAAAAATAGCATGAATGACAGCTGGTAGGCTAAAAGGAGAGCTTTGCCATGAAGCAACAAAGAGAAACAAAAGGACAACTTGTGGACTTCAACTCCCAGAATTTCTCAGCCAGCTGGCTGAGGAATTCTGGGAATTGAAGTCCACAAGTCTTAAAGTGGCCAAGGTTGGAGACCCCTGCTCTGGATGATAGTTCTGGCAAAACCATCAGACTCCTAAGTGGAATCACTTTGTTTATTAAAACTACTAGGACGACAGGCCTATCATCCAGCTTTATTTACACTGCTTATAGCCCACTCCAGCCCTGAAACATTTGTTCCTTAAATACTTGGTGGAAAGACCAAAACTGAGGATATTTTATTCTCCGGTACTTTCTTATGGGATTCTTTACATAATATTGGATTGCTATAATTTAAGAAGCAGAATGCTAGAATGAATTGGTTATTCTAATATACTGGGGACTCTTTTTATGGTTTAGACCACTTCCTTACATACTGTAGTTCCCCTTTATTCCCAGGAGAAATTGGCACGTGGTAAAAATATTCTGTGATCTGGGTGTATAACATATGTATGTGTCAGGATAGAGACTTTTTTTAAAGAGTCTGTTCTTCTGTTTAATATTAGTCCTGTGATGTGAAAGTGGGGAGAAACAATAATGTTTGCTCTATCACCAACAATCAACGTCGTCATTCATTTCAGTAGCTCTGTTTTTTCCTCTACTCCCTTTATTGTTTGAACCTCCTTTTTTTCCTTTTACAATTGGAAAGATCTTTTATGGCAGAAGGCCTTAGATTAGCATCTGGTGTTGGCACCAAGTATGCCGGAATGTCTGTTTATAATAGCTAGGTTGAAAATAGTATAGACCAACCGTTCCCAACCTGGTTCTCTCAAGATGATATGACCCTGCGGTTCCTGGAATTCCCAGTTCTAAACTCAGGAAAGAATCAAATTGAGGTTATTGAGCGGCTTCCAGATGTTCCAGCAGCACATTTGGTTGCCTTAGACTAAGGATTTTTTTTTTTTTTTGAACACCAGAAAAGCAACAAGAATCTCTGGCTCCAGCTAGATATTTAATCCAATGCCACCCGTTGCATGATAATAACATACAGGTAGTCCTTGACTTATCACAGTTCATTTAATGACCATTCGAAGCTACAACAGCACTGAAAAAAGTGACTTGTGACCATTTTTCACCTGCCCACAATCACATGATCAAAATTCAAGTGCTTAGCAACTGACTCATGCTTATGACAGTTTCAGTGTTCCAGGGTCATGTGATCATCTTTTGCAACCTTCAGACAGTCAACGCCAATCAGGAAGTCAGATTTACTTAACCATCTTGCTACACACCTGCAATGATTCACGTAAGCACTGTGGCAAGAAAGGTCGTAAAAC
This sequence comes from Pseudonaja textilis, assembly GCF_049901715.1. Classification (NCBI taxonomy): domain Eukaryota; kingdom Metazoa; phylum Chordata; class Lepidosauria; order Squamata; family Elapidae; genus Pseudonaja; species Pseudonaja textilis. The sequence goes on from NC_141991.1 coordinate 132,407,371, forward strand.
GGGGTGAAACACACTTGACAGATGTTTCACATAGCAACAGAGAATTTGGGGCTCATTTATGTTTGTAAGCTGAGGACTACCTGTATTCATACATCAGTTGTTTTTATTAGTCAGAAGGTGCCCTGGGATAATCTACCATATGGTTATAGTTATCAGCATGACTATGAAGAATGAACCAAATGAGAACAGTTAACATAGAGCAGGGGTGTCCAACTCGCGGCCTGAGCCAACCCTTGATTTAAGGAAGGGGAAAGAATCTTGATACATAACGTAACGACAACATGATGCTGCGAGTTTGACAGCCCTGATCGAGATTGTCCCATCCCTTCAAGGTAGTGCAGACCAAGAGGCCAAAATCATGCACGCTAATACTACTTTTATTATAAAGTTACAATAACAGAATCTCAGCAAGTTTGAATGTACCTATTCCCCCTCCCCACCTTTGTGTTCTAGCGGGAGGATCAACTCTGAAATGCTTCCTTCACCTGGGCTTTGGACTCTGGTTTCTCATATCAGACTGTTGGTCTCCTGTCTCTATTTACACAGCCCATTACAGATTGAGTTACTCACACAGTATTAGTAGATAAGTGAAAATTGATTAAAGCAACATGAACCTAAAAAGAGTCTCTCACACTTGCATCTTGAGGGATCTGGAGAAGACTAGAAAGCAAAGGGTAATCAGATGGAATCCAGTGCAGAAAGGAATAATGGCAGGGACAGTCTTGCTGTAAAGTGAAGCAGGTTGTCAGTCTCATTAGACAAACCAGATCAGGAAGTTACTTCCTCCGGAAAGCTAAAGCTACTTTTATTGAGATTAGTTCTTAACAACATAATCTCACAAATCTGATTGTGATGTGTCTTCTCCTCCTTCTATTACCGCTAATCAGGGAGGCATCTGCCTGAACCACTTCCAAACTTTATCTGGTTGTTCTGGTCTATTATTTTTTTTAAAAAAATACCTAGTTTCTGCCTGGTTTCCAGGTCCTGCATATCTCCATCAATGTCATCTTTCTTAGTCTTTATAACTTTTAAGATGGGTGGACCTCAACTCCCAGAATTCCCTAGTCAACAAGCTCTATACCCGGGATGTCAAACTAGTGGGCCACAGGCGAGATGGGTCACATGCAGGCGATGCCCATCCCAGCTCCGGCAGGGAAAAATATTACAATATGTTACACCACAACAGCAATGTAATGCTGTGAGTTTGACACCCGTGCTCTATACTGAAGCAGCCATCTTGGGCTGGATGGGGCAAGGTCATGTGACTCATGGTCTTTCTGCCTTTTGTAATAGCTTGGTCTCTTCAGGAGCATGACAAATGTTATCCTGTTGCTATGAGCTGCATTCATCTGCTGAGTCAGTCAGTCAGTCAGTCACTATGTACAAAATCAAGGAATCCTCATTTGTCCTTAACAGGTAGCACATTGTCTTCAGAATGGTGTGCAAGGCTTCTCTTTGCTCTGCCCTCTAAATAAACTCCACAGGTGTGATACTTTAATCCTGACCCAATTCTCAGCCCAACTGAGCAAGCCCTAAGCCACCACTTTAATGATTGCCTATAAAGCAATCGTATTCTTGTGGTGGCTTTAACAATCTTCATGTGAATTTAATCTAGAAATCCTGAAACGTCAGATCAGAGAACATAGGGGCAGGCGTGGTGTGGATATAAGACTGCTATTTAAGCAGTTTTGTTCCCTGAAGAGCCCACATAACAATTAGGATAAAACAGTAACCAAGATAAGGGTGAGTACTAATGATACTTTGTTTAGGTGTGACTGCTTATAAACTCCAAGCTTATAAACTGCTTATAAACTACAAGCCTCTTATGATGTTCTTACCCTGCTACATTTTTAAAAAATTCTATAAAACCTTTACCAGTTGGAACTGGGATGTGGTTGGATAAAAACCCACCATGCCTTTATATAAACTTTGCGCTGGCTGGCCACAATTGCATAAATGTGCTAAGAGTTTAAAAGGCAGCTCAGGTTTTCTTCTATCCTTGATCTTCCTTGTGACCTTCCCAGCAGACTTCCAATGGGGGGGTGCTGGATTTGCTTAATAACAAGTTCATTTAATCACCATGGTGATTCACTCAACAACTGCAGCAAAAGTAATAAATTCAAATGTGACTCACTTAATGACTGCCTCAGTGATGAAAGGTCTGGTCCCAATTGTGTTCATAAATTGAGGACTGCCTGTACATAACTTGAACATCCGAGTTAGGTTTTTTTGCTCCCTTCCTCTTTCTTATCTCCATCCCTCAAAACTCCAAATTCTCTAAATTCTTCTATAGCAGACACTTTAATATATAACAGTTATCTCCAAATCCACCTACATAAATTTACATATGCAAATCTGTTGTTTTTTTTTAATAAAGTGAAGGGTCATCCAAGCATCTACTGTGAGTAATATAGAGATAAGTCAGGAAAAGAAGCTTCTGTTTCCATTTGCCTTTCTCCATTTCAGGCAGAGCAGAAATCAGTTTACCCTAAATTTAAATGTTGCCAGGGCCAGCTCAGCCCATAGATGCAGGCAGAGGCAGGTATTAATTTAAAAAATTGAATTATTGACACATAGGTAACACATTGGTATATTTTGCAATTTAAATGCATGTCTGGAAGCCTTTTTTTTAAATCTAAAATTATTTCAATCTTACTCATGCTGAAAAGCCTAATAAAGCCCGTATTATGATAAAAGCTTTTCTGCAAACATAGAGAAGTTTATTTCAACCACGCTTTGCTCAGAATCTGAAAACTTGCAAAACCTTGAGAGAGTATCTTGAGTGAAGGGCACATTCGCCCTGAATGCTACAATCATTATTGGAAGGCTACCTTGAAATATAGAGATGCTGTGCCATTTCCAATACCAATAGTAGGGAGGAAATACTCTCTTTTGTATCTATTTTGAGGGTTTTCTGTTGCTCTTACTGATCAAGATGCCAGACCCAAAAAACATTTGGTGGGATATAGCATTTCTCTTCTTACGCTCTTACAATCTCCTTGCTGTCTGTTTTCAGGCTAATAAAAGCATATTTCAAGTTCTCCTTGACAATCCTTGGTTCCATTCCTGAATATGAAACAAAAAGACCATCAAGGAGAGCCCAGCTCTTACCTGGTCCTAATCTGATTCTCTATAAAATGTGGAATCTCTTACAAAGCCAGGTTGCTTTGGGTTCTTTGGCTACCCCCTGCACCCTGCAGAATTACTACCAAGGTATTCTGGAGAAAGGGGTTGGCCACTACTGACGCCTGCTGTATCCAGCACTGACGCAAGCTAGATTAATTTGGGGTATATTTGTTGACTTTGTCAGCCACAGTGGAAAGATTGCAAAGACTAGCTTCTTCATCATTCACACTGTCCTTTAAAAGGAAGGGGAAACCCTTTATAATATACCATGCCCCAAAGCATTACATTTTTTTCCTGGAATCCTTTGAGAGATATTTCAGAATTTCACCCAAACTGAAGGAAAAGCCTAAATTAAAAACAGCAGCAGTTCTGACATCCTGGCAGAAACGACAGCAACACCAACTCCACCTCTTCCACCAACTTTGCGAGAACTGTAAAACATAAGAGTTTATTGCAAGAGAATGCTTGCAATAATCTTCTCACATGTACAGGGCACAAGGAAGGTTTCCTCTCATTCCCAGCGCGATGGCAAATCATTGATGGAAAGTTTCAGCTTCATTAGCGATTGCTTTCTCAACATGTCAAATAAGATGTTTCTCTTATCTTCCTCTAACAGCCTGTTCCTTCTCCAGTTATACTTAATGACTCTGGGATTTATTTAGAAACTACATCTGCGTCAAGAAAGGTGGTGTCTGCAGGGTTTATTTGAGGTGGAATCTGGAAAAACAGAACATGAAAGCTTGAGGTGATGATGGTATAGAAATATCGAGAGACTGATGGTATCAAATGTAAACGTTAGCCTTTGCAGGCGCCTCCATCCAAATATCCTGGAAATTGTAGTTTTGGTCTCCAGTCCATAATCCCCACATTCTCTGTGAAGGACAATTTTTCCTAAAAGTTTATTATGCAGTTAGGGAGGGTCAGGAGAGCAAGATTTCAGTAATTCTACAAGAAAGTAGATAGGAGAACAAATGGTGAACAGGCACGGCCAGTTGAAAGCAATGCCAGAGCTGAGAGGTATCAGGTGGCCTCTTGAGAATCTACAGGTCAGTGTGGTTTAGTGGTGAAGAGGTTGGACCAGGATTGGGGGACCCTGATTTAAGTCTACCCTCAGCCACAAAAAGTGGCTTTGAATCAGTCACCCACTTGAACCCTAACTTCCCTCACAAGTGAAGGACAGGAGGAGGGAGTGGTATGCAGGTGGCTTTGATATCCTGAAGGGAACAGAAATATAACTTCAGATCGTCCTCAACTTATGACCAGAATTGAGACCAAAATTTATCTTGCTAAGCGAGACAGTTAAGTGAGCTTTACAACCTTTCTTGCCACAAATGTGGTTGTCAGAGTACATTCATGAACTGGAATAGAGCTGGGTAACAGTGAATAGGCATAGCAACTAAATCAGCCAATGAGGACTGTTTGGAAACTGAAACTAAAAGTAGCCTAGGCGTGGCTATATGTTAAGCTCTGCAACTCTGAAGCTATGTTGAGCTCTGAGTCTGTCTATTGAAGATGAAACTAGCTTGCTTGCTTGCTGAAGACTGGAGCTCTGCTCTGAACTTGCAACATGTTTCTGTATGAGTTTGCTCCATGTTGGAGAAATCTACAACTGGTTTGTAAAATCTACTTATGTTTATTAAGATGTTAAATGAAGCATCAGCCATCTGTGTTTATTTTTCTGGCACTGAATTATTGCTGCAAAACTCTCAATAGTTGTTAAGTTAGTAATATGGTTGTAAAGCGAATCTGGCTTCCCCATTGACTTTGCTTGCCTGAAGGTTGCAAATGGTGATCACATGACACCAGGACACTGCAACTGTCATAAATATGAGCCTGTCGCTAAGCATCCCAAGTTTGATCACACGATCATGTGGATGGTATAATAGTCATTAAGCGTGAAAAACTGTCATAAGTCATTTTCCTTCAGCACTGTTGTAGCATTGAACGGTCACTAAATGAAAGTTTGTAAATTGAGGACTACCTATCAACACTTCCATCATTTATTATTGGTGTGGTGTGATTAGAAATCGGGAGGTTGTGAGTACTAGTTCTGCCCTGGGTGCAAAACTAGCTGGGTGAATCAAAGGGTTGTGTGGATAAGTAATATATGGCAATAAAATAATATAATTGAAAGGAAATAGAATAAAAGTCCAGAAAACAGAAGCCAAATAAAACAAGCACTGAATGGAGCTGACTTAGTGTGGGCTGCTTCAACAATACCATAATGTTCTTCTGATGCCATGACTTCCCGTGCTTTGGGATTTTTTTACTCTTTTTATGATGTTGATTCTTTAATTCACTGGTCAGTCACCATAATAAATGTTATCTATCTATTATTTTGAACTGTACACCAAATGGTTTGAAAAGTAACAGGAAGACAATGAAAATAGATTTTGTGCACTTTTATGGTTAGGAAAAAAGTGTTCCACAGTTAGAATGACACTCCTAATCAAACACTTATATGTTTGATTAGGATTATATGTTCACATCATTGTCCCACATTTGAATAGTATTTTAGGCCATTTAAACAGCATGTGTTATTTTAGATGCTGAACTTTCATTAAAACATTGTTTTCCATTAACTGATTTTAACCTATGCATGATGGGGTTGGGGGGTGTATAAGGTTAAATCTACATTCTTTTTGTGAGCCTCTAACTCTTCTTTTTTAATATAATATATTTTAATCTAATTACATAGTATATAATTTAATACAGTAGTTTTTTTTTTTTTTTAAAGCAGGGGGACATTTACCACCACCACTCCAATCAATCCTGAGCAATAGTCTCAGAATGCACGATCTGATTTCCTCCTGGATGGATCTGTTGCTAACGGGCTGGGCAGGATGGCATCAGAATTGGCTCAGTCCCATTGAAGTAACACACTGGAACTGGTGTGGTTCTTGCAGCCTACTAAACTCTCTTTTGCCCACTGCCATCTTTCCCTGGGAATAATACACAAGTAGTCCTAGACTTAGGACCAGTCACTTGGTAACTGCTTGAAGTTACAACAGACCTCCCCAAAGATACTTACAACCCAGTTCTGAAGTTCTAATGGCCACCACTACCACCCTATGATCACATTTACAGCCATTTGCATAATTCTAGGCCTACCTTAGGCATGAAAATCCGCCCAAAGTCACCCAGCTGAGTTTCATCTTTAAGGCAGTAGCTCATAGTCTCCTAGTTGCTAGGTCAGCACCTTAACTAAATACCAAACTGGCTTTTTGAAAGCAAATTTGCTTTTTGTAAGTAAACTTGCAGTGACTGACACATATTTGGCAGCTGTGTGGTGGTTTCAGCAGGCATCTGGTCCAATGAGCAATGTTGATAGGGGTATGAATGCATCATTAATTTTGACTTTTTCCCCTACTTCCCAGGATGAGGCACTAAAACTTCATCCAGGCAGGGTTCCTCAAGATCTCTCTACTCCATTGCTGATAATTGTTCCATTCATCCATTTATCCATCTATCCATCCTTTTATATATATTCCTTCTGCCAATTGCCGCTCATGTTCTCTTCCAAATACAGGTGCTCCTCACTTACTGCGGTACTTGTTGAGCTGTCATTCAAATTTACAATGACGCTGAGAAAAATGAGTCTACTGGTCTTTGAAGTTGTGGTCACCATAGTGACCTCACAGTCACATGATTGCAAATTGAGCATTTGGCAACTAGTTCACATTCATGATGTTCACAGTATTTCATGGGCACCTTTTGACCTTTACAGCTGTCTTCTGACAAAGTCAGTGGGGAAGCCAGCAAGAACTTGCAAGTTTGGGTCACATGATGTCACATGTAACAACTCACAGTGACTCACTTAACAACTGCAGCCAGAACTAACATTTCAAATCGGTGCGGTCACATGACATTGTGCTTAACGACCATGCCTAGTAATGGATTTGTCAGTGCCAAATGCAGTCAGTAATGGAGGACTACCTTTCCCTGTTGTCTATTGGAAAGTGGAGTCTCGCAAAGATAGATGAATCACTTCTGCAGTATTATAGGATAACAGATAATCAGAGTTGGAAGGGACCTTATAGGTCATCTAGTCCAAGCCCCCGCCCAAGCGGGAGACCCTACACCATTTCTGACAAATGGCAGTCCAATCTCTTCTTGAAAGTCTCAAGTGATGGTGCTTCCACAACTTCCGAGGGCAAGCTGTTCCATTGGTTGATTGTGCTCACTGTCAGAAAGTTTCTCCTTATTTCCAGGTTAAATCTCTCCTTGTTCAGTTTCCATCCATTATTCCTTGTCTGGCCTACATGTGCTTTAGAAAATAGCTTGACCCTCCCATTCTGTGGCAGCCCCTCAAATATTGGAAGACTGCTATCATGTCTCCCCTGGTCCTGGAGGCAAGCATTTGATCTAATAAATTATTGACTTACATATTTTTAGTTTAATCCAAGCATGTTTATTCAGAAGGAAGTCCCCTTCTGATTGATGGGATTAAGACTATGAAGTTGTGAAGGAAGGCCCTGTATTCATGATTGCATTTTGAAACAGGTTCTCTTTCCATGTTTCTAATTTGACCTTCAGCTCACTGAGTACGAATTTTAATTTTAAACTATGTCCCTGTACAAGAAACAGTTAAAAGGTAGTTGACACTGGCAGTTGCGGGACAGATGGGAACAGAGAAAATTATATCCAACAGAGCGTGGTTTAGATTTTCCCTTCCAAGAACGATAGGAGCAGTTACTCTAGAATAGGGCTTATGACTAGATAGTCACCATCACATTAAATTTTATTTTTAGTTATGCATATACAGTTTGTTCTCTATGTTCATTTTTGTGTGCGTCAACACTCCCTAATGGCCACTGTGGGTGAATGTCAATATTTTATGGAGAATTAAAATAATATTTCTGCACTCTGACTGAATTTGGACATCGAGGGGCTAGTCCCTTCAGCACCATGTCACCTGCTAGGCCTAGCTGTTGAGATTTCCTACAACAATAATATATATATATATATATATATATATATATATATATATATATATATATATATATATATATATATAAAAACAAAGACTGATTTTGGCAGAATCTAGGAACAGAGAGGACCACCCCTCCTTCAACTAAAACAAATAATAGCAGCCCTCCAACAGAGCAAGTAACTGTTCCACTACAGCAGGTGGACCCTTTGTTCAGGAAATCAGCAGCAGCAACCCTCAGGACAGTTTTTCTCACCCTTGGTAACTTGAAGGTGGCTGGACTTCAACTCCCAGAATTCCCCAGTCAGCCATGTTGAAGGCCACACATCTTGAAGTTGCCACGGTTAAGAAACACTGTTTTAGGAGAACCAAATAAATAAATAAAATCAATGGGTTCTTCCCGTTAACCATGAGATGTGACCGCATTTGGCAGAATACTCATTATCTCCGCACAGCCCCCCACAAAAGAACCAATTTTAAAGGTATTCTGTCCTATATAATGTACACAGGCTGCTGCTTCGTTCATCTTTAAATATATGTTAGTCTACACAAGAGTTTCCAGTTGCTGGTTACTCCAAGCTCTTTTGAACCCTGCCATGGACTCTTCTTCACTGCTTTTAGGCATCTAAAGAAAAGAAGCAAGGGATATCATGTGCCAATCATTAGTCCAGAGGTGGGCAACTATGGCCCCTTTATGACTTGTGGACTTCAACTCCCAAAATTCCTGAGCTAGCATGGCTTGCTCAGGAATTCTGGGATTTGAAGTCCATAATTCATAAAAGGGCCATAGTTGCCCACCCCTGCATTAGTCTCTCAGCTGACCAACAGGAGAGTACAAAAGCATGTAAATGCCATATTACAAAGTCCTGGAAGAATAAAAATCTCACAAATCCAGCCAGGAGGAAAGAAAATCCACCATGAGCACTCCAGCTCCATCCATATACAGATAGTCATTGACATATGACCACAATTGGGACCAGCATTTCCGTTGTTAAGCAAACTGGTTGTTAAGTGACTCATGCCTAATTTTACAACCCTTTTGCCACAGTTGTTAAATCATTCAGAAGTGAATCACGTGATCCTTAAGCAAATCTGGTGTCCCCTATTGACTTTGCTTGCTGGAGGTTAACTGGCAAGGCTGTGAATGATGATCACATGATCCCAGGATGCTGCAACAACAGCAAATGCGTGCCAATTGCCAAGCATCTGAATCATGGGAGCACACATTTCATGATTTGAGAAATAGTCTTCATAGACCCCTCACCCCCCAAAGGGATTCAGAATGAACAAGAACTAAATAGAACGGAGGAAATAACCACAATAACGCTAATAAAAAGGAGAGCCAAAATCTTGCTCAAAGAATGGTACAGTAGGAATGACAAAAAGGACAAAAATTCAGGGAAGCAGGACTTGCCCATTGAAGCAAGCAGAAGAACTCATAATGGTGCTAAGAACAGGGACAGGGGCATCCCCATGAATAGGAAACATTTTAGGCTAATTTAGGCTACTTTGGGAATTTTGAGAGCAGGTTGCCAGGGAGAGGGAGGCTATCTATTCATAATACAGGTAGTCTTCGACTTATAATAGTTCATTTAGTGACCGAAGTTACAATGGCACAGAAAAAAGTGATGTTATTATTTTTCACATTTACAACCGTCATAGCATCCCACATGGGCACAGGATCAAAATTCAGATCTGTTGTGGTTCGAAGGAAAGGAGAGGCTAGACCAGGGCATACGGTTAACAATGTTTATTTGATGAACGGTGGTTGTCGCGTCTGCCGGTGAACGGGCAGACTCGCGTGCGAACAACGGCTGGCTTGGCTTGACAGCCGGCTTTTTATATGCCGGCTGTCAAACGGCGCCAGCCAATAGGAACGGTTGTTGAATCTGCTTAAAGAGCGGACCCGGTTGGAGCCCCAACCGGTTCCCAAGACATAACACCCCTTCCCCCTAGATGGGAACACATATAGTCTTTGAGATACGCCGGTGGTCTGTGTTGGCGACCCGAGCGGCGTAACTCAGGAGAGTCATTGGGCGAAGACAAGTTCGCGGACCCCTGGTCAGGGTACGCAGGGGGGCGAACAGGGCTCGGCGCAGGAACTGGAGCCAGGGAAAAGTCTCTGTCTTCGCTGGGGATAAACGGTGGTGCTCCCGGCTGGCAGTCCCGGTCTACTGCCTGCTCCCTCTGCTCCGTTGGTGAAGGGTGATCACTCTGGGGATCACTAGCTGGACCTTGGAGTGGCGCCCGCGACTCATCTGGTGGAGACGGGTCTGGGCCGGTCAGGCTGCTCCGTCGTCTCCGCAGCTGGTCCAGGTGTCTTCGCCACACACGACCGTCTTCAAGTTGGACCCGATAAGATCTCGGACCTGTGACAGCCACGACTTTCCCGGCCACCCACAGTGGGTCCCCCGCGTAGTTCCTAGCAAACACTAGGTCCTGAACTGCGAAATTCCTGGCCAGACTGTCAGACCCCAAAGGGGAGTCTGGACAGTAGTGGGGTGCAGCCTGTCTAAGGTAGTCCTCAGGCGTCTCCCCATCAGCAGCTCAGCCGGGGATTTGTTCGTAACTGTGTACGGTGTGGTATGCTGGCTTAGGAGGAATTGAGACAGTTTAGAATGCCAATCCACTTGGCCGAACCTGGCTAACGCCTCCTTGGCTGATCTGACTGCCCGTTCAGCCAACCCGTTGCTGGCGGGTGGAAGGGTGCCGTGAAGACGTGTCTGATGCCTAGATTGGTGACATACCTACTAAATTCGTTCGAGGTGAACTGGGGGCCATTATCGGAGACCAGTGTGTCAGGGAGTCCGTGAGTTACGAAAAGGTGAGTCAGGGCTTTAACAACTGCCTGTGTGGTGGTCGTGGAAGTAAGGCCACATCTATCCATTTTGAATAGGCGTCCCACGACCACCAAGAAGGTCTTGCCGTGCATTGGCCCGGCCAGGTCGATGTGAAGCCGTGACCACGGGGCATTGGCACTTTCCCACTTTGTGGGTGTGGCGGTTGGCGGGCTGCCCTAGATTCCTGACAGGGTCGACACGAGCTTACCCACTTGGCAATCTGATCGTCCATCCCGGGCCACCAGACGTAACTTCGAGCTAACGCCTTCATCCGCACAATTCCTGGATGGCCCTTGTGCAGCATCTTCAAGACGGGTATGCGAAGGGTGGTTGGTATGACCACTCTGGTACCCCACAATAGGCATCCCTGCAACTTAGAGAGCTCTAGCTGGCGAGTTTTAAATGGGGCGAAATCAACTGAATAGTTAGTTTCCGGCCACCCCTCCCTACCCAGTCCAGAACCTGGGCGATTGTTCTGTCCTTCTTGGAATGTGATGCTATGTCGTCTGCAGTCACCGGCAGCTTGAGTTCGTTTACATCAAAAATGGCATGCACAGGAGCTGGGTCCTCGACTGGGGCTGGCAAGGGGCAGCGGCTGAGGGCATCAGCGTGGTTTAGATTTTTACCAGGACGATAGACCAGTTTGTACGAGTAAGCCGCCAGGAATAAGGTCCATCTGGTCATTATAGGCGACAATATCTGCGGGGTTTGCTTTTCCCCTGATAATAATCCTAAAAGCGGCTTGTGATCAGTAATAAGTTCGAATTGGTGTCCGAATAGAAATTCGTGGAATTTTTTGACTGCTGCTACTGCAGCAAAGGCCTCCTTATCAACCTGGCTGTAATTACGCTCAGTCGCTGAAAGGGTTCTTGAAAAGAAGGCAATTGGTGCCTCGGAGCCATTGGGGAGCCTGTGACTTAAGACAGCTCCTATCCCAAAAGGGGATGCGTCTGCGGCTAGGACCAAAGGAAGGCGTTGGTCAAATTGTATTAAGACAGCCTCAGAGGTGAGTAGAGATTTGACTGCCACAAATGCTTGGTTTTCTTTGGGTCCCCTGTGCCATGGTGTGTTTCTGTCTAAGAGTCTGTGCAATGGCTCCGCAACTGACGCCTTGTGTGGGAGAAACGAAGCGTAGAAGTTCAATAACCCCAGGAAGGCTTGTAACTCGGTTTTGTTGGTAGGCGTGGGCGCCTCGTGGATGGCCTTGACTTTCGATTCCACCGGGTGGATGCCTGAGGCGTCTAGCCTGTAGCCTAGAAAGTCCACCTGTCTAGTGGCGATGGTACACTTCTCCCGTTTTAGTTTGAGGCCATGCTGCCTGAACTTCTCTAATACTGCCCTGACTCTCTGGATGAGTTGGGGTCTGTCCCTGGCTGTGACTAAGATGTCATCGAAATATGGCACTACGCCGGGAGACCTTGGAGGATTCGCTCCATCAGTGATTGGAAAATACCTGGGGCTACACTTACGCCAAACTGGAGACGCTTACATCTGAATGCCCCTCTGTGTGTAACTATGGTCTGTAAGTCAGCTGTTTGGTTATCCACGGGAACTGTTGGTATGCCTGTGACATGTCCAGTTTGGCGAAAATGGTGCCAGGTTCAAATGTGTGTAACAGGTGCTGAATGACCGGGACTGGATATGCGCTAACCTGTAGATAACGGTTGATTGACGTCTTGTAGTCAGCACAAATTCTTAGATTACCGTCTTTTTTTAGCGGGGTGACTATTGGGGTCTCCCACTTAGCGAAATCTGTGGGTTCTATCACCCCTTGTTTTAGTAGTTTGTCTAGTTCCGCGTCCAATTTGGGGCGGATGGCGAAAGGTACTCTACGTGGTTTTAAGCGACAGGGGACTGCCTGTGGGTCTACTGAGAAGGAGATGGGAGTGCCCTTATAGCAGCCTAACTCACTACTAAAAACGTCAGAGAAGTCTGTAAATAAGGAGTCAACATCAGAAGTTGAGACAGCATGGACTCCTTTTATACTAAGGCCGAGAGAGGGGAACCAATTCAACCCCAAAAGACTAGGGAGGGCACCATTAACAACCACTAAAGGCAAATGGCCTTTAAAGGTTTGGAATTTCACGAGAAACTTGCCTTTCCCGAGGACGGGGATGTTCTTTCCTTGGTAGTCTCTCAAGGTGAGATGGCACTTTTGCAGCTGGTTCTTTGTCAGTCTGGGCTGGATCTTCTTAAGCGTGTCCCAAGATATGATTGAGAGCGCTGACCCCGTGTCTCTACCTCCATGCGGCAGGGATTACCTTCTAGTAAGACAGAAAGTGTAATTTTATTGGGGTGTAAAGTGTGTGGTTGGCTTGGTAGCAAGTATGGCATTTTTCTACCTTCCTTCGGGGAACAGGAGAGGAAGGGGATCTTTGTGGAGAGGTGCGCGCTGCCTGGCAGACTCTTGCGAGGTGACCTTTCTTGTGGCAGTTGTGGCAGGTGGCGTTTCTGAACCTGCAAGATGCCCGGGAATGGGAACCTCCACAGGTCAGGCATAAAAGAGTTTGTTTTGGGCCACTGTTGTTTCTTGGCCTCGCTCCTGCCTGCGACTGTCTCGTTGGCTTGAGGCGATGCACATCGGAGTATTCTGCAGGGTCATCCTCACTTACCGCTACTTCAGAGTGTACGGAGGAAGTGCTGGGTCTGGAAGCGGTGCCCTGGATCTCAGCTGCGGACTGTGCTGCAAGTTCTGCAGCTAAGGCTTCTTCAACTGCCTGGGGGAGGTTTAGGTCTCTTCTAGCCAGCAAACGCCTCTGGAGTTTTAGATCCCTCACCCCACAAACGAGTTGGTCGAGCAGCATGTCGTCCAAATAGTTCTTGAACTCACATTGTAGAGCTGCTGTCCTCAGGGCTGCCATATATTGATTTATGGATTCCCCCTCGGCTTGCTTCCTCATCCTAAAGGCGAAGCGCCTAGCAATCTGAGACGGTTTTGGTGAGTAGTGGTTGGATAGCGTTTCCACCAACTCTGCCCATGGGACATTCCCGATTTCTCGTGGGGCCAGGAGTGCTGTGGCGGTGTCGTATACTACAGCCCCACAGTAGCTGAGGAAGTAGGATTTCTTCCTCTGCTCCGAAACTTCAGCCAGTCCAATGGCATCGATAAAGTGGTTGAAGCGATTCTTATCTGAATCCCACTTTTCCTCATCAGGTTTGAAAGGGGGGAATACTGAATTGACATTCATTTTGGACCCCTCAGTCTCTTGGTAGACTGGTCTGCCTCACTGGGTGCTCGTGGTCTTGGATTGATGCTGCTTGAGAGCGTTGGCGGCTGTGGCTACAGTGCCCTAGTCTCACTCAATGACTTCGGCTTTCCTGAGGCGCTTGAATTTTCGCGCTCTTTTGCGAGCGTTAGGCGGCTGTGGCTGCGGTGCTGTACTGACAGCGCTTTAAAATTCGAGCCTTTTTTATTTATTTATTTTTTTGGGGGGGGGCGGCTGAGGCGCTCGCAATTTCACTTGGTGGCTTCTGTAGTGACCTCTATTGTAATTTGCGCCCTTTTTGTAATTGAGGCGGCTGAGGCTCTCAGCGCTGTAGCTTGCTCTAGTGGCTGCAGCTCAATGACAGCCGTTAGAATTTTCGCGCCCTTTTTCTGCGCGCGCGGGCGGCTGCGGCTTCAGCGCCCGACTCTCACTATCCGTGGTGCTCTAACCCTTGCAACTTTTACTGACAGCACCCAGCCTTCGCTAACCGCGGCAGATCTAACCTGAGCGGCTCTAGCACTTTCACTTCTGAGCCCGATGCTCGGTAATTCAAGCGGCTGCGGCTTACTCGGTAAACCAAACGGCTGCGGCTTCCGTTCCTTGAGGAAATGCTCCTGACTAGCCTTCCGATCCCACCTTCGTCGCCAGTGTTGTGGTTCGAAGGAAAGGAGAGGCTAGACCAGGGCATACGGTTAACAATGTTTATTTGATGAACGGTGGTTGTCGCGTCTGCCAGTGAACGGGCAGACTCGCGTGCGAACAACGGCTGGCTTGGCTTGACAGCCGGCTTTTTATATGCCGGCTGTCAAACGGCGCCAGCCAATAGGAACGGTTGTTGAATCTGCTTAAAGAGCGGACCCGGTTGGAGCCCCAACCGGTTCCTAAGACATAACAAGATCCTTGGCAACTGACTCACATTTATGACATCTGCAGTGTCCTGGGGTCACGTGATCCCCTTTTGCGACCTTCTGACAAGCAAAGTCAATGGGGAAGCCAGATTCACTTAACAACCGTGCTGCTAATTGAACACCAACCTTGTTTCACTTGTTGCAAGAGAGGTCGTGAAATGGTGCAAAACTCACTCAACACATGTCTCACGTAGCAACATAAATTGGGGACTCAATTGTAGTCGTAAGTCGAGAACTAACTATGGTATAGGGGGAGGAACTGCGGGAGACACAGCCTCTCCTTCCCTTTCTGGGGAAAAAAATGTGGTGAAGTTGGAAGTTGGTGAGCTGCCCAGGCTGCTGGGGGTTCGCAGGGGTTCGGGAGAGCCCCTAACTAAGATTCTGGGCAATTCGGAGAACCCCCAAATCCCACTCCTGGCTGCCCCCACCCCCCACCCTACCCCTCCCAGGAATCCCCACGTGGCCTGTTTTGGATGCAGGTAAGTACAGGGTTTACGGAGAGGCTGAAAAATGGGCCTCCCAGAAGTTTGGGAAGGCCGGAAATAGGCCCGTTTTCAGCTTCCAGAGACCCTCTGGAGCCCAGGGAGCCTGTTTTTGCCCTCCTGGAGGCTCCGGAGCCCAGGGAGGGCAAAAACGTCCTCCTGCCATGATGCAGGAGGCCAATTAGGCCACGCCCACCATGGACATGCCCACCCAGGAACCAGGCAGGGAACCCTTTGCTAAAATTTTTGAAGCCCATCCCTGGAGCTGCCCCCTTTTCCTGTACCTCTGGGAAATCGGCACCTGAGGGCAACCCCCTTCCTCATTCCTCAGTATTCCCCGATGCCTTTCACAGTTTGCACATAAAACGTTCTGCAAACAGCTTCCAGACAGTCGAATGTAACTGATGCCCACTGCATCAATTGCATCCCTTCCTGAAGAGGTAAATTCAGAGGAATCAGTTTCCCTCCATTATTTGCCTCCCCAAACAGAACACAACTCTTGACAGTGCCCTTTTTTTATTTGTGATAGAGAAGAAAACATAGATAATCAGGTTTCCACAGGGAGAAAAGACAATTCCCAACACTGGACCATGATATGGTCAGGGAAGGGTTGGGTCCGTGCTAGCTTGCTCTTTACCATTCCCTCTCCCTGCATGTGTGTGTTTGTGTGTTTAAATGTCTCAGTCACTGTGAGGTCATGGAATTTTCCAGCAATGCCATTTCCTAGAAAACCAAACCTGTTCTATTTCTGAGGAAAGCAAAGCGTAACTTAGAGGTCTGTCGAATAAGACACCATCCTTGCAAAGCGCAGGCTTGTTCTGGTATTCTCATCTGTCCCTGTCCAACAAAAGCTGTGGTGTCTTTTTTTTTTTTTTTTTTGGCAGACGGTGTGCTTTCCTGTCATTTGGCCCACTCCCAAACCGAATTTCATATTTACTGGGCAGGATCTTATACCTAGAAAAACCACGGCAAGAATTCCATTCTGAATTTGGTCAGTGTCCCTTTCGGTTGGCTTTGGGTTCCTCTCTGCCCATGCCGCGTATGTTAGAAATAGGCTTTCTACAACTTCTGAAAATCCTATCTTCAATATAGTCTCTCTTTCCCTACCACACGCTTCTTGTGTGGTGAAACCTGATTACAATATGCAGACATCTGGACTGAGGGTAACTGAATGTATTTTATTAACAAGGTTTTATTTAGTTCCTTACTGTGGTGCAGTACAAGCCGACAGCTGCTAATTGTGTACCTGTGCTGAAGGCAGGATTGTTCTTTCAATAAATTCAACACACCTTCATTACAAGTCCTCATTTGACACACAGAAGGGTGCTATAATTTCCCCTTTTCACAAGTCCTACCCTGTTTCCCCAGAAATATGACCTACCCTGAAAGTAAGTCCTAGCTTAATTTTTACACGTGTGCCCAATATAAGCCCTACCCCCAAAATAAGCCCTAATTAAGATCCCACCCATCCCGATGGTGGGGTAGAGCTGCCCTACTACTTACCTTTGGACAGCTGTAGTCGGGGCTCGCACACCCCAACACCTGCCTTGCTGGCCCATTTCTTCTGCAGCCGGCAAGGCTGGCAAGGCTTTCCTGAAGGCCTCTGCAGTTGATAACAAAGCTTCAGATCGATCCAGAGCTCTGTTATCAGCTGCGGAGGCCTTCAGGAAAGCCTTGCCAGCCACAGAAAAGGAAGTTCCTGAAGGCCTCTGACAGCAAAAAGGAGTCTGGGGGCGATGCGCACAAGTGAGGTTGGTCAGTGGATGACATCCCCTGAAAAATAAGACATGGTGCCTTTTCTGGTGGCAAAAAAATATAAGACAGGGTCTTATTTTTCAGGGAAACACAGTATACAGCTATGTATATTTATGGCCATTCATTTAATGACTATTTGACTTACAATGACTCTGAAAGCAGTTACTTCCATCTAGTCCTCAAACTTATGACTGTTGCAGGATTGCTGCGGTCACATGATCAAAATTCAGGCATTTAGCAGCCAGCATATATTTATGACAGTTGTGGCATTCTGAGGTCACTCAATCACTGTTTATGACTTCAGGGGGCTTTTGACAAGGAAAGTCAATGGGAAAAGCTGGGTTTGCTTAACAACCACACGATTCCCTTAACAACTGTGGCAAAAACGTTCATACAATTAGACACAACTCAATAATCACATCGCTTAGCAATGGAAGTTCAAGTCACAACTGTGGTTACAAGTCAAAAACCACCTACATAAAGGTTGTGAGACCTGCACAAATGAAAGATACCTTCTCTGACCAATAAAAGTTATACAATCAAAGTTTTGCTTAAAATATTCTGCAGGTTTATAATCGAGAATACGTCTACTTGTTTCTAATTGACAAGAAAAACAGGAGGAATTAAAAAAATTCAAACTGACAGGGCTAGAGTTTTCCATCTCTGCTCTACAGCTCCTCCTAGTTAACCCCAAATATAGGTAGCCCTCAAGTTATGATTACAATGGAGCCCAAAATTTATGTTGCTAAGTAAGACATTTGTTAAGTGACTTTTACTCCATTTTATGACCTTTCTTGCCACCGTTGTTAAATGAATCATTGAAGTTGTTAAGTTAGTAATATGATTGTTAAGTGAATCTGGCTTCCCATTGATTTTGCTTGTCAGAAGGTTGCAAAATGTGATCACGTGATCACGTGACCCTGAGACACTGCAACTTTCATAAATCTGAACCAGTTGCCAGGCCTCTGAATTTTGATCATGTGACCATGGGGATGTTGCAACGGTCATAAGTGTGAAAAGTAAGACACTTTTTCAGTGCTGTTGTAACTTTGAATGGTCACTAAATCAATGGTGGGGTTCAAATTTTTTTACTACCGGTTCTGTGGGCGTGGCTTGGTGGGCGTGGCAGGGGAAGGATACTGCAAAATCTCCAGTCAGAGCTGGTATTTGCCGGTTCTCCAAACTACTCAAAATATCTGCTACCGGTTCTCCAGAACTGGTCAGAACCTGCTGAATACCCACCTCTGCACTAAATGAACTACCTGTATTGTTTCAATATTCTGCATGTCTCACGTAAGAGACTTTTGCCCCTGATCCAAGTCAATGCATTACTTTTGGGATGACAATGGGCAGACATATTGGCCTGTCTAATATAGCACAGTACTTCAGCCAGGTTTTTGATATCCTAAATTAACCCACTATAACCTCTAATAATTTTTATTTGCATAATAATATCAGATGGATCTTCGTCACCATGTGAATTTGCCAGCCCCTATCTTTGTGAGAGCCTGAGGAGCAGTGTCAATGACAGGCTCTGAGGATAAGGTGAATTGTTTGCTAGAAACTGTAATGGTTTGTAGGAATGACCTTGTCATAATACAAGAGGAAGAGCCTCAGACTGGACAACTGTCATGCAAATAATATCTCAGCCCACAGAAGAAAGAAGGGTGTGGCAAGCATCTCAGAAGGGACCCTCCCTAGTTTTTTAGAAAAGAAAACTAAAGGAGGGGGAAATACTATCAGACTTGCAAAATTCTGTTAATGTAACTTTATGAAGATCATATTAGTACTTGTGCTTGCTGTCTGGACTTCCTCAAAATGCTGCCAGTAAGTTCCTGATTTCAATTGTCTGGCCGCACCCACCAATTTGACACTGTTCACTCTTCCTCCTGCAGTTGCCATCCAATCTTTATAATATTTCTGATTTCAGGAGAATCACTATCTTCTCTTGAGTTTGGAGGCTAACAGAATTAGGTGATTGGGCACCACCTACATTCAAAAAAATAAATATTGGGATGAGGGACCATCAAGGAATTATTGATTAGAGACTAGATTTGAATGTCAAAAAATCATCCAGAAAGAAGCAAGGGGCAACTAATTTCTATACTGCTAGGAAACACGTTGTATGGCTGTGGCCACGAGATTACCAGAAGTCACATTTGATTCCCCCAAAGACCTTCCTTCTACTTGATTCTTATGGCATGAGGGGAGGCGGTGACCTACATGCCTAGTCAAGGTGCTATTCAGGTTTTAACCACTATTGAACATTTTCAGTGGTGGTTTTCCCTCTTCTTTCTTGCATCTCTTTATCTTCACATTTGACCTGGAATCAACAGTCTTTTCACAGTGAATATTTTCAAGCAGTCTTCAACTACTAGACCATCAACTGCAGGAATATAGCCTGGTTATTATATGTCTGATACAGTTAACACGTGACAATGTATATGTAGAGTTTGAAGCCTAAGATATGTGTCATGGAAAAGTTGCACTGTATATTGATACCAGTAAGATATCAATATAATTAATTGTTCTCCCCACATTAAACTCCTTATATTTAATTCTTTTCTTTTTGGCTTGGATTTTGTAAGCGGCCTCAGAGTAATACAGGGCCTTACAAACAATTGGCCAAGTGTTTTGCAACTGTGAGAACCATTCCTTATGACACCAGACTCAAAATTCTAGACCTAGAAAACCTAGAACTACACCGCCTTCGGTCCGATCTAAGTATAGGATACAAAATCATACATTGCAATGTCCTACCTATCAATGAATACTTCAGTTTCAACCATAACAACACAAGAGCACACAATAGATACAAACTCAAAGTAAACCGCACCAAATTTGATTGCAGGAAATACAACTTCAGCAACAGAGTGGTCAATGTCTGGAATACTCTACCTGACTCTGTGGTTTCTTCCCCAAACCCGCAAAACTGTAACCTTAGACTGTCTACTATTGACCTCACCCCTTTCCTAAGAGGTCTGTAGGGGGCGTGCATAAGTGCACCAACATGTCTACTGTTCCTGTCCTATTGTTGCTTTTTATTTTTCTTATATGTATCCATTTCATGTATTCAAAACTATGTTTATACTTATACTTGTTATCTTATAATTGCTTGACAAACAAACAAACAAAAATAAATAAATAAAATTCCTTCAATGAAGGGACTACTGGATCCTTTACTGGCAGTTCAGGCATAGGCTTAAATTGTTGTCCAGTAGCAACTTGGAACTGAGTGAAAATGATGAATCCTTTTAAAATAAGAGTGCAGTGAAGTCTTGGTTCATCCTCTTTTCTGTGGCCCTGCAGAGCCTCCTGGCCATCCCAGAACTGAGGCCTACACACACCTCTGCTAATCACTGACGTGTTCATCAAGAAAAGTGCAGGCTGAATGCTGACTGAAAAACAATGTACGTTACTTAGGTTTTAATTGCTTACAATGACTTACAAACAATGAAATTCCTGGAAGAATGGAGTGTTCCTTGCTGTAATTAGGATTATAATATGTCATTTGGAAACACAGGTTAATTTTTTCCCCTCATTCAGATAGCACTCCTGTAACAACTGTCTTTCTGTTTTTGTTGCCCACGAAAACAGAAGTCCGGTCCTGATGTCAGATGCCATGCTGTTCCTCCTCGATCATTAGACATCATCGAAGTTTTAAAAGCACCCCATTGTGTCCCTTCCAGGAGTGGAATGTGAAGAACTGGAATTAAAATAATAAGAAAAGACTGCCATATAAAGCCACAACCTTTCCTTTGTGCATCCATGCTGAATCCTGACCTTTGCTTCCTTAATATCAACTTGTCATACCTGTAATTCAAATTTATCTACCATGTTCAAGACTGAAGATTTAAGTTGATAATACAGTTGTTGCTGGTATCTGTCTTGTTTGTTATGAGTCATGCTGCTTGCAACATTTTCATGTGAAAAGAACAAAAAAAAATCCTCTTCTTTTAAGCTTCAATACAGCCTGAAATTAGTGGAAAGGATCCAGAATCAACACACACGTGGCTGCAGTTGCAATGCCCAAACTGAATACATGAAAAGCTGATGTGGGATAAAAGCCTGAGGGGAAAATGTTCTAAGAGCCACACTTTAGATCCAGATCCTATGCAGCATATTTCACATGTCAGGAAGATTTATTGGCATGCAAAAAACATTTTGCTTTGGGTATGATAAGCCTAGAAGGTTTTTGTACATACTGTGTGTATTTGTTTTTCCACTGAAAAACAGCAGGCATTGGGCTGCTGTTTCCCAATGCTAAGTGACAAAATTCAGGGGTGCAATTTCAGGAAGGTCTGCCACAGAAAAGGCATTCAGAGACCACAGGCAAAAGATATCTTATTTCTGCTCTTGAACAAAAAAAAAAAAAATGTATTCGAAGGCATTTTGGAAGTAGATATGTCCAGATAGAGGTCTCATAAAGTCTGTTGAAAGTTCACCATGTAAAGTTTCTGCCTCTTCAACATCTTTGTTAAGAAGGCATAGTTAGAAGAAATGGGAAGAGGTAGTTGGAAAAATTATGGCCTTTGAATCCTGAATAAAACTGAGCAATTGCATTATAGAGGCCTCAACTTCTGAGCATCTAATAAGAGCTCCTCAATAATATGGAGTCAGATTTTAGATTGAAGATACCCTTCAGTATGAAATGGCCCAGATCACATTCCTCAGGAGATATTTTAAATTACTTTCAGAGAAAGGGCAATTGCTGAAGATGCCTTGGAGTCTAAACCCAGAAAGTTGTTTAACACAATTATACAAAGCTGATTTTTAGAACGGTTGGAAATGTTGTCATTTGCAAGAAGAGCAAATTATGGCCTCTTGTACTCTATCATTGCTTTCTCTTTTAGTAATGCTTGATCAACATTTATCCATAAACTGCTTCATTGATGCTGTACGTTTTCATTCACTTACCACTCTCTCTCTCAAATATATTGTGTTAAAGAGAATCCATAATCGCTTAACACAAAGAAAAATAAATGAAAATCAGAAGCCTCCCGAACCTGCTTTACTAATATACTTCTGAGGCTTATTTTGATACAAAAAAGTTTTTCCTCATTTGGAAAACAGTCTATTTCATTTAATATGCCCAGAGTGGGATACACATTTTGTCTTGCTGGATTTATATTGTTACCACGGACTTATTTTACCACAGGGATTCAATTTTGTCTGTCAGGTATGCTGCAAGTGGGATGTTTCCTTTTTCCATTAGCTCTGGAACAACAAAATGATATGCCACAACCTAAGACAGGATATTGGGTGTTATTATAAGATGGGGACTCCTTTCAATTCCATTAAATTAGCCAGAGTTCTTTATGTAGTGCTGATATGGAAAGACGAAAAGCAAAATGTCAGATTACTAGTGCCCTTGTGGGAGGATGTGAAACTGTTTAATCCTTTCTTATACCTGGAGTGAGCAGCTGAGAAAATAGGTCCCCAAAGAAATATTTCTAATCCTTCACAACCTCAACCAGAGTGCAGATAAGATGCAGTTAATGAAACTGCCAGAAAGGGAAAAATAAAAACAGAAAATCTCCAAATTTCTGTACTATGTACTGTATATACATTACATCTTATATATATGTATATATATTTTACATGTATATGATATAGCCATTCTTGAAAGCTCAAGGGGTGCTGCCAATGTACCATGTGAGAGGATTATTTAGGAATATGTGCATGATCCTCAAGCTTCCTATATGACCCTCTAGTATCTTCTGAACACACATCATGGGGTGACCAAGAACAATCCATAGTAATCCCATCCCCCTCCTTATACTGGTCCTTGACCATGATAAAGATTTGATTTGATTAGAATAAATTGTGGTGCCCTGCTATTAGAGTAGAATTTTGAAGAAGAAAACAGAGGACACAAAATAGAATGAGCACAAAAGGCTCTGAAGACAGAACTGACCTACCACATACTGAAGCAAAGTAATGTGAAGTATCATTTAAGACAGTGCACTTATACAATTCAATTACTACGCTGTAGGGTCCTCACTTCCAGTAAGATGGTGTCTCTGTACTTTTTGCAAATGGCAGCATCAGAGCTGATTTGAATGACTTTTTCTGGACTCTCTCGATGTCCAACATCGAGTGTCCAACATGCAGTGCAATTTCTTACAAGTCCTTCTCCTATGTCCCCATATCTGCTCCAAAGGGTTGGGAGAATGGTGGGACTGACAACATGAGGAGTTGCAGGGAACAGAGGAAATCATGTACTATCCTCAGTAGAAACACCTATTGGATCGAAAAGCCAGCCCTGAGAACAGATACCATGTAAGTTCATCCATTGTCCCGTCTTCCTTCTTAAGCTTGCCCTAAGTAGATCTGAAGAGTTAGTGTTAATGTTAATATGACCTTCCCATACAACACAGGTGGATGTGTGATATTTGTATAGGATTTGTGTATGTACTGAATAATACTGAGGTATTATTTCATGTGGAAAATCATCAGTCTTCTATGCCATCATAACCCCAGATGTTAGGCTTTAGCCTCTTCCTGAAATCACTTTATTCATAATGAAAATCTTGAAAAGATCCAGAAAATGTCAAGCTCCTTAAGCAATTCTCCTGTGAGTAAGAGTTGCAAAGTTTGGCCTTTTCTACTCTGGGTAGGAAAAAATGTAAAAAAGAACATGATAAAGAGATATAAAATTTCATATGGTATAAAAAAGTTAGATAAGAAAAAAACTTTTCTTACCAGATTGTCATGCTAAATACTGAGTAGAAGACACTTCAGACAAATAAAAGGAATGGTTCCACAGGGCCTGGAATTCTAGTCAGAAGATATATAGATGACCTTTCAGAAGATATAGAATAAAATGCAGATGTCTTATTTGTGCATTATGTAAACATGTTTCTTGTGAGACTAATCTTACAAATAGTCAAATATATCAGCAGATAAAGAGCATTGATTGGTTCATTGATTATGTGTCATCAAGTCATTTTTTTTTACTCCTAGTGACCACACAGATAGATTTTCTCCTTGACAATCTATCTCTAGCCTGGTTCTTCAGGTCTTCCAAAGGTGCACTCATCGCCACTGTGTCTACTCATCATGCTGCTAGTCTCTTCCTCGCTATCCTTCCAACCTTCCCAGAATTAGAACTTTCTCCAAAGAGCTCAGTCTTTGCATAATGTAACTGAAATAGAATAATTTGAGCCTGGTCATTTGTGCCTTGAGTGAGAACTCTGACTGTCCATAATATTCTCATGTGCCTTCTCCCATAGCAAAGTTTATATGATTCAAAAACATTCACACCCTACCCTACCCTACCCTACCCTAACCTAATCTACCATACCATACCATACCATACCAAAGATTTATTGGAAATCCATGAATATATTTCAAAGACATCAGAATTAGAGGCTTTTGGGGTGTATATAGGAGCCCTGATGGTGCAGTCGTTAGAGTGCAGTATTGCAGGCTAGCTCTGCCCACAGCCTGGAGTTCAATCCTGACTGGCTCAAGGTTGACTCAGCCTTCCATCCTTCCAGGATCGGTAAAATGAGGACCCAGATTGTTGGGAGGTAATGTGCAGACTCTGTAAAACCACTTAGAGAGGACTGTAAAGCACTATGAAGCTGTATATACGTCTAAGTACTAGTGTTATATCCTGGCATGTTAATGTATTTGTAAGACATTCACCACAGAGGTGGCCTCATTATTTTCTATTGGATTTGCTTTGATTGCTTTGACACAAGAGTCATATCGCAGGTTTCCATAGATGCGTTATGCACAGGCACCTGTGTACCAGTCCTTAAATACAGTAGTTTTTCATTGCCAGCCATTTCCACTGCAGTACTTTTATTCACCTCTTCCCACACACTGTTCTAATTAAGATGTTTATTGAGCAGAGATACCGTAATTTCCTTTTGTTGTAGTTTCAAAATGTGTCTGCAGTAAATTATTCTCTTTTGTGGGCTTGCTTGCGTATGGGTTCCTTCCTGCTTCCTCTTCATCTTTTTTCTTCCTCTTCTTCTCCTTTTCCTTTTTCTCTTTAAATGTTCTTCAGACTACAGTGCAGGAAAGCATGGCGAGGACAAGGCTCAGTCCACAGACAGAAATAGCAATTAGGCAAAGGTTTCCAAATACCCTTGGGATGCCCTTCAAATAATTGGGACTTTGATTCCCAGGTAGCATTTTGGAAACTAGTCTGTATACATCCGGAGAGCATCGGATTCAACAAAGTGGAGTTAAGTCTTTCTTGATTCAGACAGGAGATAGCTGTCTTTCTTTCTTCCTCCTCCACATTCCTTATTATTATCAAAATTATGATGAATAACAATGTTTGTAGTCCATCTTCTTGACTGTTAAAAGAATCCCAATATTATATGTCTGGAAGCTGAAGTAACTGTATTATGCAACCACCACCAGAGAAACAGATTTGTTTGACGAAAATAGAGCGATGAGATATGAAACTTCTGAAGAGACAATATTGAAAATGCCTCTTCTACAGCCTCAAATATTTCCTTTTATTTTTAGAAAGCTGGTGCAATATAGCGGTATCTTAATTGATGGTCTTTTGAGATTTCACGGAAAACATAACTAAGGATATCCCCAAAAGTTACACAGCAGCTAGAATCAGAGAACAATTATATGAGTTCCTGGGAAGATAGAGCATCTCCTCATAAAGTAGCTGGAAAAACTCCCTGTATTGGGGAAGGAAATTGGGGTACATTAAGTCAAAAGATCTTCTCTCCCATCTGAGGGTTTTCCCCACACTGCTGAGTTTTCTCCACCCATTTTGATTCAACCAAAAATAAAATAAAATAAAATCCAGAATGTAAGTGACTGTAACTTCATTGCTATTCCCTTGTTTTTGTTCCAAATCACCATAGCCCCCTGACTTCCCTCAAAGATTTCACACATCTTCTAGTTGCCCTTGGACCGTATTGGAATAAGTAGAAATAGGTATACTATTTTAATAGCAGGACAAGTTAAGCCTGTCTCAAGGGAGATGGGGATGAGATGAAAGCCAAGTTATTGAAATATTGCCAAATAAAAGATAATAATAAGAGCATGTTTGTGCCATGCTTAGGTGTGGATGGAGAGAAAGAGTTTTAGATGTAATGGTGTTGGGAGGTTGCTGATAATTCAACAAACAACTTTCAATTTTCAATTAGCTGTTCTTTGCATTTGGAGACAGAACCATAACCAGAATGGAAAGAGGCTAAACTGTGAAGAAAGTGAGAGAGGAAAAAATGTATCCCTGGTAATTATCCTTTCTTTCAAACCGCTTCCAAATATTTTTGAGAAATATTTGAATAGGACATAAAGGGAATATAATAAAAATACTTTCTTTAAATCCCGACTTATTGTAAAAAACAGTGATTAGCCTAGATGCTATCTTGGCAAGTTTAACCCATATTCATTGCCATCTCGGGGACCTTCTTCTTTTCAGTTATTTTGTATGAAAGAGTCATTCCCAAATAGTCATTCCCAAATACATAGTGCATTCCAAATGAAAAGCCCTCTAGGAGCACTGTTGCTATTACAGATGGTAAGTCTGAACTTGCCTATCCGAAACCCTTGGGCATCAGGCATTTGCGTAGCATGATTTACAGACAGAAGCAAATGCTAATGAGGAACATGAACAGAAATGAACTAGCTGTACTCAGGTTTTATAACCAACTGAAATTATATGCAGTTCTGGAGTGAATGATGAGACCAGCAGAATTGATGTTGAAAAATGGTAGATCACATAACCTACTTATCTAGATTTCAACTTTCAAAAGTCCTTCAATGCTGCCAAGGTTTTAGGTTTCCTAGAACAAGATGGATGAGGTCTCAGCAAAAATACGATAGGAGTCTGGTGGCTTACAAGGCTAGGATGCAGGACTGATAAGCAGCAAGCTCGTGTTCGAAATCTGATTACTGCGTTATGATGTGAGCTCCCATCACACACTTGGGCTCATGCCAATCCAGCAGTTTGAAAGCAGGCGACCACAAGTAGATAGATAGGTACCACTTCGGTGGGACACTTAACAAGGACATGAAAGGAGTCCCCAACTGGGCATCCTCCAGGCAAAGATGATGTCACCGTTCAATTCTTTCAACCCAGAAGCACATTGGTGATCCTGACACAAATGTAGAATTAGTAGCAAAAATATGGCTACCTGCCATTCCCCATTGGGAATTCACTAAAATTCAGTTCACTAATTAAAAACTTTAGCACCTGCGTATAAAACCATATTATGCGGAAATGTTTTTCTCTGTCAATAGAAATCTCCTGTAAGGCCTTTCAATGTTAATTAAGACCTTCCTGTTGACTCTTCTGAATCCGTTATTTCTTTTCAGTTCAATAACGATAGGATTACTATTTTACTGTTCCTTAAATCAGCTGTCTTCTCTGTGGGATACTAAACCCTTGAGTATTTTTAATTATTAATTTTGCTTTACTTTCCAGTATTAAAAAAAAATCCAGTATTGACAGTATACTCTGTAACTTTACAATCTCCATTTCCCCAGCCAATCAAAGGTTGAACAAATAAGAAGCAATTCCCCTTGACTGCACTAAGCAGGAAAGCAATAACAGGCTGAATATATAAACAGGAAAGTTTCATCTGAAAGAACACGGTGCTGAAGCCCCTTTTTGTTTTGGATATGAAGTCTGAAAAATGTAAGGAAATAACGTGGAAAATACTAGTATGCAACAAATTAATGTCAACAGTGTGTGTGTGTTAGATTTACATCCTGCCATCATTTTGTGCAACTCAAGGCAGTGTACATGATGCTCCTGTAAATGATACGCAGTAATGACCTTGGGAGACTGGACCAGTTAGAGGTGCTTTGGACAAATAGTTCACTCCATGCAAAAATGCTGTGATGGAATGGTTGAAATATGGAGATAAAACACAAGCATCTAATGTATCTGCAATACACTTACGGAATTAGCTAAATGATGCAAGTATTAAGACTTAGAAACACAAGTGATTGATAACCAAGTAGTGAGGAGCTGCAGGCACAAATCAATGTTATGATAAATATCTGCAGCAGGAAGTTCTTGTGTTGGATAAAATGGTTCCCATGGCCAGATTTCATAAAAATGCTCAAGAAGAAAGTTGTGTAATGGCAAAAATAAGTAACATCTCTATATGAATCATGTTCAGTAAAAGGTGCTCAAAAAGCCAACAAAATGCACTCAAACCGCTTCTGTGGTAAAAGTGTTTAGGTCAGTCACAGGCAGAAAATTCTTGTAATTTTGTGGATTATTCCACAATTCCAGAGAACTATACAGAATGCAGAACACTATCTGTTCAAATTGCAAAACTATTATAACCTTTTTTTTTTTTTTTAAAGAGATACATGTTGTAACCAGGACATAAAATAATTGCATGTAAGGAGCCAGTTTGTAAAAGCTGCTGCTGGGGCTACAAAAAGTGAATTCTGAAGAAAAGGAAACTATGAGGGTTGATGAGAAGCAGCTAGAGATGGTGACTGATACTGGGGATTAGAATAGAATAGAATACTTTATTTGCCAAGTGTGATTGGACACACAAGGAATTTGTCTTGGTGTAAATACTCTCAGTATACATAAAGAAAAGGAACATTCGTTAAGAATCAAGAATCATAACGTACAACACTTAATGATAGTCATAGGGTACAATCAACAATCAAATCATACTAGGCAACAGTCAATATAAATCGTAAGGATACAAGCGACAAAGTTACAGTCCTACAATCAGAAGTGGGAGGGGATGGGTGATAAGGAGTGATGAAAAGATTAACAGTAATAGTAGTGTACACTTTGTAAATAGTTGAACAGTGTTGAGGGAATTATTTGTTTAGCACAGTGATGGCTATTGGGAAATAACTATTCTTGTATCTAGTTGTTCTGGTGTACAGTGCTCTATAGCGTCGTTTTGAGGGAAGGAGTTGAAACAGTTTATTTTCACAGCCCTCTTTTTGACTCGTGCAATATACAGGTCCTCAATTGAAGGCAGGTAATTGTTTTTTCTGCAGTCCTAATTATCCTCTGAAGTCTGTGTCTGTCCTGTTGGGTTGCAGAACCAAACCAGACAGTTATAGAGGCGCAAATGATAGACTCAATAATTCCTCTGTAGAACTGTATCAGCAGCTCCTTGGACAGTTTGAGCTTTCTGAGTTGGTGCAGAAAGAACATTCTTTGATGTGCTTTTTTGATGACAGTTTTGATGTTAGGTGTCCATTTTAGGTCATGTGATATAGTAGAACCTAGAAATTTGAAGGTCTCTACTGTTGATACTGTGTTGTCTAGTATTGTAAGAGGTGGTAGTATGGGAGGGTTTCTTAGTCTACCGCTATTTCTAAGTCTACCACTATTTCTACGGTTTTGAGTGTGTTCAGTTCCAGATTGCTCCGGTTACACCAGGAGGCAAGTTGTATAACCTCCTGTCTGTATGCAGATTCATCGTTGTCTCGAATGAGACCAATCACAGGACTTTATTTGCTACAAACTTTATTATGCAAGCAAGAATTTAAATTAGTTGCCATCATTAAAATATATGTATATATAACTTCTTTCTCCGTGATTAGCTTTACCAACTCATGTGCTTGGATTAGTTTGTGTATCTTATCAAAGGAAACTAGGAACCACTACTTGCTGAAAAACTTTCTTTAACCTTCATATTCTCCAGAAAGAGGATTCTTGGCATTTCTATGTTTAAGTCAAAAGATGTGCAAAGAACAGGCATCTCCTGTTCTGTGCACATCTTGATTTGACTCTAAATTGTTTTCAGAGAATCCTGTCCTGATTGGGAGACTTGGGGAAAAGATGTGAAATATTCTGTATGAGCCACAAACAAATATGCCCTTCTCCCCTGCTATGCCCACCACCAGTATCATCTAGAAAAGTGATTGTCAGTTGTCTTCCTGGATAGGTGTTCCTATGTGTTTGTACAAACAAAGTTAAATTAATATATACAAAGGTAAAGGCATCAATGCACATCCATGTAGACACAACAAATGCTCTTTTTAAAATTCTACTTGTTTTGATGGGTGTTGCGACTCACCTTTAACAGGAGTGTGGAAACGGCACAATTGGCACAACTCTTGCCTTTAGAAAAACCCGATTGAAGGTACGCGTGAAACATTTTTTTAATTATTACTTTTTGTTCTTAGCCTTCTACTTCCCCCTTTATTTTTCAAAAGGAATGCACTTGCACTGCTTTGCTGAGTTTCCATTTATGTGAGATAGCAGGATTTCACACAAGCTTCTAAATCATCTCATTGGCTGTTTCTAGCTGCGAAAGAAAAGAATGGAATGAAGTACCCCAAACCCACAGAGACTTTGCAGCAGAAGAAAAAGGAAGATGGGATGTGAAGAATGGGAAAGGAGACCACATGGGAACCTGAGAATGCGCTGTGTCCAAAATGTTACTTGATGAAGATTTTTTAGTTGCAATCTACTCCAAGGTTTGTGTTCAGAATCTTCCGAGAAAGAATGTAACTAAGTATGTGAAGATTATCATCCTTATCTTAGAATCAGTTTGGTCTAGAAAACAAGAGACTCTGTGAGTTCAAGTTCCACCTTAGCCATGAAAGCCAATAGGTGACTTTGGGCCAGTCACTTTCTCTTAGCCCAACCCACCTCACAGGGTTGTTGTTGTGGGAAAAAATAGAGGACAGTGTGCTTTACAGCGTTGAGTTATTTGTGAAAGTAATAAAGGCAGAATATAAATAAATAAGTTTCTACTATTTTTAGCAGAATAATATACTATTTTTAGCTTTTGCTCTGTATTCCATAGGCCTAAAATTAACTTTAAGGATCTTGATGAGTGCGTTTTGGGGAAGCCTAGGACAGAACAGTGACCATGGGAAATGCTGCAATAGTTGTCAATGCAAGGACCAATCACAAACCATTTTTTTCAGTGCTGTTATAAATTCAAACAATTACCAACAGATGGTTATAAGTCAAGGATTACCTGCACAATGTACTTTAAACCAGAAAAAAGAGCCTAGAGAAGGAGTTTAGTGTACCTTTTGCCATTGTTGGAAAAAATAGCCTTCTGGGTTCAGTTCCAAGTGGGGGAAAAGACACTGGAAACATGGAGGCTGTTTGGAAGGTTTAATGGTGGACAGGAGGACCACATGGCCTGGAGCTCCAGAGTGAAAAGGAAGGATGATCACATGCTTCAAGGTGAAGGAAGAGATCAAGAAAAAGGGACTGAGGTGCTGAGAGTGCCTGGGTTTTATAACCTTCATTGGGGTTTGAATTGGAGCTTGTATTCTGATTGGTTGTCAGATTCCCATGCAGGGGCAACTCTGTAGACTGTCCTGAGTTCCAGGCTTGTTGACAACTACCTTCTATTGAGGAATATTAAACCAGGCTTAACAATGGGGTGAAAAGTTGCCACAGGAAAAATCGAATACTATAGAAATAAACTGTCATGCCCCTGGTGGAGACTGACTCTGAGAGAGAGGAGGAACAGCCAACAGGGAGTGGAAGTGTGGCTCCAGAGGTTGTGGAGGAGCCTGGGGAAGGCCAGAGGCCGGCTGAGCAGTCAAAGGAGGACCCAGGCCCATCCCCTCTCTATCCTAGGGCACGCAGGGAGGACAGGATAAGGGAGAGATGTGGTCTACTCTGGAGGAGAGGGCCTTGATCCTCTTCATGGGCTGCAGCTGTGACAACTGAATAAGAGGTCGGACATGCATACGGGCGAATGCTGGAAACAAAGCATGGAAATATCTCTAGTTTATGGTTCCTCTCTGAGTTTGACGTCCTTCCCAGTGTGTGTTATACTGTGGACATGCCTGGTTTGTGTTGCTTTTCTCCTTTTTCTTGTAACTGTTTGTGTGGGAGTTTTTTGTCTTCTGTCAAGAATATTTGGAGCTTGGAAGCAAAGTGAAGGAATAAAAGGCGCTTCACCTATTTTCTGTAACTGTGTTTATTTTGTATCCCACCCTGGGTCATCACAGAAACCAATTTCAGAAGAGAACCTGAAACTACATACAAATCAAAACTGACATCGTTCCAGAATTTTTCAGTACAGTCCATAGTCCTCGAGGCCCAACATAGATCTGTAGGTCTGTAGGAGGCATGCATAAGTGCACAAACGTGCCTACCGTCCCTGTCCTATTGTTTCTTTTTATTTTTCTTATATTTCATGTATTCATAACTATGTTTATGCTTATACCTATTATCTTATAATTGCTTGACTAAACAAACAAACAAACAAATAAATAAATATGTTGGGAACCTCTGTGGTGCAGTGGTTAGAGTGCAGTATTGCAAACTACTTCTGCACCCAGCTGCCTACAATTTGGCAGTTCAAATCCCATCAGGCTCAAGGTTGACTCAGCTTTCCATCCTTCCGAGGTGGGTAAAATGAGGACCCAAATTGTTGGGGGCAATAGGCTGACTCTGTAAACTGCTTAGAGAGGGCTGTAAAGCTCTGTAAACCGGTATATAAGTCTAAGTGCTATTGCTATTGCTATATGTACCTCATAGGTAAATACACATGAAAAATTTGAATATAGAAGGTAAATATTAAAAAGTGTTAACGTGTAAAAGTGCTTAGGATTTTGTATACAAATATATGTGCCAGCTATTTCTTTTCCTCTGTTTATATTGTAAACAGTCCCTGAGCTAATGTTATTAAAAAAAATTAATGTCACGCTAAATAAAGGTTTTCATAAAAATGAAAAGGAATTTTCCATTCTTTGCTAGATACCTGGTTGTTCTTTAAATCACCAGAACTTGATTAAAATATGCTGATATATTAGTGGTGAGAATCATGTGGCTATTAAAACAAATAGCACTCAAGATACTAATGCTTCAGAGACCTGATGATAGGGACTAAATGCTTGGGCTCTGCAATGTGCACTCGGATTTAAATTCCCCTGGTGAGAAAGCATTTCCTTAAGCTCATGGCAGGCTATTTTCAAAAGCAAAGTGAGGAATATATGTTTTTTTTTTAAAGAACAAAACCACAAAGATTTCAAAAGCACTTGCAAAATTGCCTTAGGCGTAGGAGGGAAAGATCTATGGGAATAATTGCAATTTTATTGTAAGAAATTAAGCCCTTTTCCACTATCCCAAAAGCGGTCTATAGCGCCTAAGGCAAGAAACGATGTTGCAATAGATACATTTGAACAAAGATTGCTGAAAGCACACCTCCACTAAGCAATCAACAGTAAAACTAATTACCTGGCAAAAGTAATTAACCAGACAAAGAACTCATTCACCCACACTTCCCCACAACAAAGAAGCAAGCCTACCAACACAAGGACGGACATTTAAGGTTGTCCATAAGTAATTATAGGTTGTCAAAGCTTGCAATGAATGACTTTGTGTGGCCCTCCCCCATGAATGAAACTGAGGTTAGGCTGGTCAAGAGGTAAACAGAGCATTTACCTTTGTTGGAAGTTGAAACCCACCCCACTCCTAGAAAAATGAAATATTTTAGGATATACTAAAAAGGTAGAATATTTCCCCTAAAAGAGAAGTGGAAACTCAGAGAGACAGAAATTCACACGTACCCCTTTGTTAATGGGCCATTGTGGCCTGGGCCTGTCTATTTTACATTACAAAGATCTACCTCCTTCAGGCAGAGTCATTGAATTGCCCTTCATTGCACCACCCACCAAGTTTCAACCAAAGTTAGCACACAGGCAACCTAAAAAGCTAGCTAGACCTCTGATAGAAACCAATGAGGATACTCTTCTTGTGCCCAGGAAGTTCAAAGCCAGAGAGGGTATAAAACCCAGGGACCCTCAACATCTCTTCCCTTTTCTTTGCCCAAGAGCTCCAAGGCATGTGTACCTGTCCACCCTTAAACCATCTTTCCAAACAGCCTCCATGTTTCCAGTGTCTTTTTCCCCACTTGGAACTGAACCCAGAAGGATATTTTTTCCAATACCTTTCATAATTAAATTTTAATTTATATAACTTTATGGTGCTGCAAGCATCCTATGAGGCTGGCACAGGCAAAGCAAAGAGGCACACCCATAGAGAGTTTTGGGAGGCCTATGCAAGCCTGATCTGGTTTATAAAAATGGGACTCCTGTTTTGAATTATTCATGTTCCTCCCCTGAGAATCACCGCCTGCGTTTTGGGAATCCCCGCTTAATCTGAATCCAAGCTAAACACATCATTAACGTTTCTATTGCATCAAATAATAATTTCTCCCCTTGTAGCATGAATATATGACCTCTGAGTAGAATATTTCTTATTCGGGTAGTCCCCAACTTGCTAGCATTCATTTAGCAACTGTTCAAAGTTACAATAGCACTGGGGGGGGGGGGGAATGACTTATGACTGGTCTTCACACTTATAACCATTGCCAAGGTTGAGAAACACTAATCTGGATGGTATCTTCTAGCTAGGTGGAATCACAGCATTTTAAGGCTTTGGAAATGGCAGAGGCTCATTCTCTCCCTTTTACTCTCCACGAAGGATTGCTTTCTTAAAGATGTGTCTAACTGGGTCTATTTGTTCATGGTAATAGAGACTAAATAAATCATTTTTTCTCTTTTGTTTCAAAATAAAACAAACTAACAAAAAAAAAAAACCCAGAGCAATGTGCAGATAGGGAAAAAAAAATCGTTATTTGAAAATATGGTGGATAGACTAAGGCAGGGGTGTCAAACTGGATTTTTACTAGGGACAGTTCAACATTGTAGTTTTCCTCCACGGACCAGCCGGAGGGGGGAAGGGGTGGGGAGACAGGATGGACGCCTGCCAGCCAAAACGGGGCATGGGAGGGCCTCGTGTGACCCCCCCCCTTGCACCCCATTTTTTGCCTGTACGGCCTGCTGCAGCACTTGGCTAGCCCAAATGGGGCCCGTGGGTCTTGAGTTTGACTCCCCTGGACTAAGGAAAGAAAGCATCTGTAAGAAGCACCAATAAAACATCTGTGGAATGGCAGATTTAATGACGATGTGTGCAGTTCCATTTATTCATGAGTGAGTCATTCATGGTCATCCACCCATGTTGTCTAACGAAAGAATGGTCACAGTAGCATCACTGGGAGAAGATGAGAAGTGGTCATATGATCAAAATTCAGGCGCTTAGCGATTCGCACGTATTTACAATTGCAGCCTCCTAAGGTCATGTGATCACCATTGCACCCTTCCCAGCCGGCTTCTGACCGACAAATTCGATGAAAGAACCTGGATTCTCTTTAACGACTATGTTAACTTCAATGATTCACTTAACAACAAGGAAAAGGTCATGAAATTGGGTACGACTCACTTAACAACTGCCTTGCTTAACAATGGAAAGTCTGGTCTCGATAAGTCAAGGATCACCAGAGTATACATTTTTTGTAATGCAAAATTTCCCTTGGTACCACCTGATAGCAGTGGTTGCCCAAGCACAGGGCCATTACCACACCTCATAGACCAAAACCCGCTTCCATAATACGTCATGAATCCCAAACAAGTTGGAGAGGAAGCATTAAGCGCATTGAACTCAGTCTGGCTGGTTCACAATGTCCAGCGTCATTCAGAATTTCAGGAAAGATTCATCATGATCATTTGAGCTGAACACACATGAGACTTCTAGAACAGGACTAAATCATATGTTTGCTTTTTCAAGGATCTGTGTGGTTGAAGAAAGCAGCAAGAGAGGGCCACAAACAAAATCTATACAATATATGAAAGTCAATCTTTTTTGGGGTTGTTTTTGTATTGCCACCTTGGGCTTTTATTGCGTAATTGTCCTTATCTCAATGACAGAACGCTATGAGAGGTCCAAATGTTAACATATTCCATTACCTGTAGCTTCCCTGAATTTAGAATAGAATAGAGTAACAGAGTTGGAAGCAATCTTGGAGGTCTTCTAGTCTAACCCGCTCCTCAGGCAGGAAACCCTACACAACTTCAGACAAATGGCTGTCCAATCTCTTCTTAAAAACTTCCAGCGTTGGTGCATTTACAACTTCTGGAGACAAGTTGCTCCACTAGTTAATTGTTCTGTCAGGAAATGTCTCCTTAGTTCTAGGTTGCTTCTCTCCTTGATTAGTTTCCATCCATGGCTTCTTGTCCTGGTCTCACGTCTTCCACTTCCCCCTTACAATTTCCATTTCTTTTCTTAGCAGAAAAATAATCTCCCCCCCACCCCTCAGTAGACTAATTTAAGTGTCTTGGGTACGATTTGTGTGGCGCAATTGCTCCTTCTGAAGTTGCTGCTGGTCTCCCATGGTATTTACAATCCCCGAGGCATGTCACAACTTTTGAGCCCCCTTTAATGTTTGGAAATTGAAGGTTGAAAAAATTGATATGCCTCTTCCCTACGTACCATTTAAATGGCCATAACTTAAGAAGATAACAGGAGAGCCAAAGCAAGTAAGATTTTTTTTTTAAATAAAATAACTAAATGTAAAAGAGATTAGGGCTTGCTTTAAAAGCCCTGGCAAAAATAGAGAGAGGAAATATTCCAAAAGCAGGAGCTTTACACTAAACAAAATACTTTTGATATGAGTGTCATCCTTCCAGACTCCTCCCTCATTCCCGGTTTGCTTTATGTAATCGGAAAACAGCTTAAAATTGAAAACACTTTCCCCAGTGTGGTAGTGCTTGCACTGGAGCAATAACGGCCTCTGTATTGTTGGAAGAAATATCCTTCTGGGTTCAGTTCCAAGTGGGGAAGAAAGACACTGGAAACATGGTGGCTGCTTGGAAAGATGTTTTAATGGTTTAATCACATGCCTTGGGAGAAGAAAGAAGGGCAGAGATGCTGAGTCCCTTGGTTTTATACCCTCTGTTACGAATTGAATTGGAGCTTGTATTCTGATTGGTTGTCAGACTCCCATGGGGCCATGCAGGGGCAACTCTGTAGGCTGTCCTGAGTCCCAAGCTTGGTTGAACCTTGCTAAATGAAGATGCAATGAAAGGGCTTTGGGCAATTCCTATTATAACTATTATCCTATTATAGTTCTATCTGGAATAGATCTTTGTTATGTAAAATAAACTGGCCTAGGCCAGAATAATGGTCCATTAGCAAAGGGGAAGTGGGGGCTGAATTTCTGCCTCTCTGGGTTTCTACTTCTCTTTTTAGGGGAAATATTCTGCCTTTTTAGTATATCCTAAAATATTTCATTTTCCTAGGAGAGGAGGGTTTTTTTAACTTCCAACAGTATAATTCAGTGCATGCCTCCATTATGCTGGATTGGTTAATGATGTACCATTGAGTCAGTGTCAGCTTTTAGCAATCTCATAGGCAGCTCCTCTCCAGATTGATACATCAGGCTACATGTAAATAAAAAAAGTTATAAGCTGAATGAACATTATTCCGCGTAGAGTTTATATATAATAATGGATACATACTAAAATATCTTAGTCCAATGAAAGGAACCTGATGCCTTCTAGTTGTTTTGGACCAAATTTCACAATTATTTGTACACTGTTATAAGTCATCTTCACTGGGTCTGATAGGAATTATGTTCCTTTTGAAAGAACACTTGATCTGGTATCTGAACATGGGTTTACTGTTTTTTTATTTTTATTTTTTTGTTTTGAAAACAACAACACTATGTGCTGCAAAGAAATTCATATTAAAACAGAAAAAAAATAGTCAGGATTGCAAGCTATGAGTTATTGGTTCTTTCCACTGCTTTGGTCAATAAGGGATTTTCCTTGACTATTCTCTGTAACCTCTTGCTGGTTATATAACTGAGGGTGAGTAGAGCAGTGGCACTTTCCTTTTTCTGAAGGATCCTTCTAAGCTGATGCAAGCAACAGTCACTTACTTCCAGTGTTCCCAATCCTTTGCAGCACTTACTTAATATCAATAGTTCCCTCCTGTTTCACAATTCACCCTTTCAGAAGACATAGCTAGACTGACAAGTCAGGCATAGGCCAGGTCTTTGCTTGTGATCTGTTAGGCCAGTGGTCCCCAACCTTTTTTGTACCACGGCCTGTTACAAAATGATCCACGGACCGGTACCGGCATCAGCATGCACAACCAAGACAAGGTGAGCGACCGGCCAGCCAGCCGTCTCCCGCTTCTCCCCGCCACCTTCAACTTCTCCTTTGTACCTTCTCGCGGTCAATGGGGTTTTGGGGCTCTTTCTTAATCTCCTCCTGAGTAACGCGAGACTCCACCGCCATCGGGACGGCTCTTCGTTCGAAGCCACCACCCCCTTCGACGAAACTAAGGCGTGAGGATTCCTTCAGCACCCA
This sequence comes from Pseudonaja textilis, assembly GCF_049901715.1. Lineage (NCBI taxonomy): Eukaryota > Metazoa > Chordata > Lepidosauria > Squamata > Elapidae > Pseudonaja > Pseudonaja textilis. The sequence continues at coordinate 132,445,729 of NC_141991.1, forward strand.
AACGCCACTTTCCAACCGACGACTGACAAGCTCACCCAGAAGCACTTTCTCAAGCACCATCGAAACAAGATGGCGGTGCCCTAGCAAAGTAGGCCCTACTTTCATTCTTTGAGGCCCAGTACAAAATGATCCACGGACCGGTACCGGTCCAGGGCCCGGTGGTTGGGGACCCCTGTGTTAGGCAACTTGACAAATGTCTAAACCAGCCATTGTAAGCAACTGCCTGCCCCACTCCTATTAAGGAGAGGAATTGGTATTTTTCCCTCTAGCAAATATCGATTGGTGGGAAGGGATGGAAAAACCACTAAAATCCATCAATCACTTCCCCTAAATTCCCCCGCATTAATATTGTAAGTAGAGCACTACTGATTATTTTACTAAGGCAGAGTACAGATCAGAAATGAAGACAAGTTTTTGTATTGTGCTTGCAGAAAAACTAGTAAAACAAATATCTGAAATATTGTAAATGAAAGCATTAAACTGTCCTTTCACTAAATTGGGCTTTATATTCCTGATCTGAGGTGGCAGTTGGGTTTAATACTTTTTTGTTGTTTTTTGTGACACTCAACATCTTGGCACGTAGTGAAGTATGAATCATGAGGTAACAGAACATGACGGCACTGCATGTCTGGTTGCAAATCTATCATGACAGTTTAGATGGATTTCCTACCCAAACATCTGTATGCATACTGGAGCTTCTGCATCAATGCAAAATGGTGGTCTTTAGGCAAACATCTGGCAAACCTGTCCCGGCATGATAGCTATGGGAAGTATTAGAAGGCAGAACTTCAGGGGAGGGGGGAGATCCAAATGTAATGTGCTACTGAGAATTCAGAGTACTGTATGTTGTGTTGTTACCCAGAGGAAAAGGAGAAGAGGTGTGTGGGAGAGAAGCATGCAGTATTCTTTCTCTTTCTCAAATTGTGCAATTAGCTCAGTATGGAAAATCCCAGGGTCAATTTGGAGTCTCAAAAATGCAGTATGCAGAGATGACCTGATACTATTAATGCATCCAGTGACATACAATGACATACAATGCTTCCTGATGAGTATTTTACAGTGGTGTTAATGGGTCACAAGTTGTCAGGTTTAAAGGGTGTCCCCATGGCAACCTAAGTATGCTCTTCTCTTCCACAAAAAGGTGTTGAGAAAGCAGGTATGCATTGCCGCTGCTGTTTCAGAGACCAGTCTTTTCTCTGTTTGATTTATTTATTTATATTTCACATTTCTTAACTGCCTACCTCCCTCAGAGTGGGGCTCCAAACCTTGAGGGTAATGTTTCTTAACCTCAGCGGCTTTAAGATGTGTGGACTTCCGCTTCCAGAATTCTCCAGCCAGTACTGCTTGCAAATATACAAACACACGCATCTTTTTTTATGAATCTGTAATCCCTTGATTTGGGTAGAGTTGGGGCTACTGGATTGAGCTGAACATTTACTGGCTGAATGCCTGATGCCAAGTAGGGTTTGCAGCAGACATTTTTTCTTTGCCTCCTAGGAGAGAAATATCTGCCACTACCTAGGATTGAACTCTCAATCTTCTGAGTGGAAGGCGAACATCTTCACCACTAGGCTGTCACATTGCTGAATTTCTAACAGCAATTGGGACAGAATTCCCATTGCTAAACAAGGGGGTTGTTAAGTGAGTTGCACCTGATTTTACACACATTTTTGCCACAGTTGTTAAGCGAATCATTGGCGTTAAGTGAATTATGTAGTTGTTAAACCAACCTGGCTTCCATCATCAACTTTGCTTGTGGGAAGCCAGCTGGGAAGATTACAAAGGATGATCGTGTGACACCAGGATCCTGTAATAAATAGAACAGTTGCTAAATGAATGGCTGTAAGTTGCTAAATGAATGGCTGTATCATGCTGTTATATTCTTCACGCAAGATGATTTTTTAAAATCATCTTGCTCTTGCCCTAAGGGTGTCAAGGTTGAACCGCTTTTGAAACATTAGGTCTTATCATTATTCTAATCATTATTCATTATTCAAGGGGAAAAGAATGCAGATGTGCCAGAAACGAACAGTGAGAGCCAAGAACCACCAAGGCCAACGATTGCAGGTGTTCGACAGAAAAGTGAACAGTTCTCAAAACAAAAGGATGATTCATAATTGGACAATGTGAGTAACCAAGAGTGGGGAGAGGAAAAAAAGCTATTGTTTAACTGTATATGCATTGTGCAGGAAAAACCAGAGTTGGTTTTGATTCTTCAGCACCGAAATGGTGTCTCCAATAAAGTTTTGCTTTATGGGATTACAAAGTTCCTAAGAATGCCTACTTTTCTTGGGTTCGCTAGTCGGACGGTTGACACCTGTTTTCCCCATCGATTGGAACATGCTTCAAAAGGACGTTGTGGGAATTAATAAAGAAAGAAAAGAGAGGTTTTCTTTCTCTTTCCTTTCTCCTTCTTAGAGCAGGTTCTGCACAACACTGTATGCTCATTCATACCACTGAATTTACTTCTTGGAGTCTTGAATAAGAACAATTATTTTTGTGTGAATAAATCCCATTACTTTTCTGCCCAAGGAGAAGCATTGGGTTTGGGATTGCTTTTGGTTTTCACTGGTAATGTTATAGAAATAATAATATCCTATTTGGTCAAAGGAAAAAAAAAAAACCCAAACTAAAACATTTTTGAAAGGCTCTAGTCTAAACTTTACACGGACTTTTTTTTTGCTGGAAAGAGAAAGAAATGACAAGATGATCTACAGCTCTGAGGATAAAGAAAATGTGAATTAAATGAGGAACTAAAGGAATTTGTATAAAAATGAAGAGGGATAAAAAGAAGAAGCTAAGGGGGCTGTAAGAGATAAAAAGATTGAAATTTAACTATTGAAAAGACGGTTTTTCTTTTTCATTTCTTGCCCTTTCTTGTTTTTGTTTCTCTTTCTTTTCCATTTGTCTTGTATGTTTCCCCATAGAATGCAAGACAAATGGAAAAGAAAGGAAGTGCTCTCCATGCTACCCTGTTAACCACGGCTTCTTTCAATTGCTTGATATTCAACTTGGATGTTATCAAGCCAGCATGTTCTTTGCTTGCTCCTTCTTGTCCCACTAACCATTCCTAGCATCACTGCCTTCTCCAATGAACTTGCACACATGACATGGCCAAAGTACAGGTAGTCCTCGACTTACACAACCACAATAGAGCCCAAAATTTCTGTTATTAGCGGAGATATTTGTTAAGCGAATTTTGTCCCATTTTTATGAGCTTTCTTGACACGGTTGTTAAGTGAATCACTGCAGTTGATATGTTAGTAGCCCTGTTAAGTGAATTTGGTTTCCCCTTTAACTTTGCTTGTCAGAAGGTTACAGAAGTTGATCACTTGACCTTGAGACACAGCAATGGTCATAAGTATGAACCAATTGCCAAGCCTCTGAATTTTGATCACATGATTATGGGGATGCTGCAAAGGTCTTAAGCAGGGGTGGGATTCTACCAGTTCACACCTATTCGCTAGAACCGATTTTTAACATTCTAAGCAGTTTGGAGAACCGGTTGTTAGAAGGAATTACTGGCCTAATCCTGTAAGGAAGGCAGGAAGGAAACATTCTGGGGTTGCTTACAAAACTGCCTCTCTGTTAACCCTTATTACATTCTCGGCAGGACTAGACTTCCTGTCTCAGGAACTTCTCTGGAGTTTTTTTCCCCTCCTTTGCTGGTACTTGGCTTGTGTGGAGTGACCATTCAAAGTTACAGTGGCACTGAAAAAAGTGACTTATGACCATTTTCCACACTTACGACTGTTGCAGCATCCCCACAGTCATGAGAGGCCAGGCGAGAAGATGCATGCCATGATGTGAGTGGTGTTGAGTTGGCCATGCCCATCCAATAACATGACCACCAAGCCACGCCCACAGAACCAGTTGTTAA